>NC_082640.1:79141770-83941770 GCF_028023285.1 Balaenoptera ricei | reverse complement strand
TGGAATATCTTTTTCCATCCCTTCACTTTCAGTCTGTATGTGTCCCTAGTTCTGAAGTGGGTCTTTTGTAGATAGCATATATATGGGTCTTGTTTGTGTATCCATTCAGCCGGTCTGTGTCTTTTGGTTGGGACATTTAATCCACTTACATTCAAGGTTATTATTGATATGTATGTTCCTGTTACATTTTCTTAATTGTTTTGGGTTTGTTTTTGTGGGTCTTTTTCTTCTCTTGTGTTTCCCGCTTAGAGAAGTTTCTTTAGCATGTGTTGTAAAGCTGGTTTGGTGGTGCTGAATTCTCTTAGCTGTTGTTTGTCTGAAAAGCTTTTGACTTCTCCATCGAATCTGAATGAGATCCTTGCTGGGTAGAGTAATCTTGGTTGTAGGTTTTTCTCTTTCATCACTTTAAGTATATCCTGCTACTCCCTTCTGGCCTGCAGAGTTTCCACTGAAAAATCAGCTGATAACCTTATGGGGATTCCTTTGTGTGTATTTTTTGTTTTTCCCTTGCTGCTTTTAATATTTTTTCTTTGAATTTCATTTTTGTTAGTTTGATTAATATGTGTCTTGGTGTGTTTTTCCTAGGGTTTACCCTGTATGGGACTCTCTGTGCTTCCTGGACTTGGGTGACTATTTCCTTTCCCATATTAGGGAAATTTTCCACTTTAATCTCTTCAAATATTTTTTCAGACCCTTTCTTTTTCTCTTCTTCTTCTGGGACCCCTATAATTCGAATGTTGGTGCATTTAGTGTTGTCCCAGAGGTCTCTGAGATTGTCTTCAGTTCTTTTCATTCTTTTTTCTTTATTCTGCTCCTCGGCAGTTATTTCCACCATTTTGTCTTCCAGCTCACTTATTTGTTCTTCTGCCTCCGTTATTCTGTTATTGATTCCTTCTAGTGTATTTTTCATTTCAGTTATGGTGTTGTTCATCTGTTTGTTTGTTCTTTAGTTCTTCTAGATCTTTGTTAAACATTTCTTGTATTTTCTCAATCCATGCTTCCATTCTATTTCTGAGATTCTGGATCATCTTTACTATCATTACTATGAATTCTTTTTCAGGTAGATTGCCTATTTCCTCTTCACTTGTTTGGTCTTGTAGGTTTTTACCTTGCTCCTTCATCTGTGACATATTTTTTTGCCGTCTCTTTTTTTTTTTTTTTTATGAGTGGGATTGTGTTCCTGTTTTACTGGTTGTTTGGCCTGAAGCTTCCAACACTGGAGTTTGTAGGCTATTGGGTAGAGCTGGGTCTTGGTGCTGAGATGAGGAACTCTGTGAGACCTCACTCTGATGAATATTCCCTGGGGTCTGAAGGTGTCTGTTAGTCCAGTGGTTCAGACTCAGAGCTCCCACTGCAGGAGCTTCCACCCGACCCCGTGCTAGCAAATCAAGATCCTGTGAGCCATGTGGGGTGGCAAAAAAAAAAAGAGAACAATAACAAAAAAAAAATTAGACTAGGAAACTAACAGATATGTTAGAAAGAATGTAAAAATAAAAATATAGATGAATCAACAAGTGGAAGGTACATCAGTACCACAATAGTAAAAAAAGAGGAGGAGGGAAAAGAAAAATAATAATAAATAAAAGGAGGGGGGGAAGGCCTTGGCTGTGGAGAGCAGGGCCTAAGCAAGGGTGAGGTTTGGGTGGTGGGCAGGGCCAATGCTCAGGACACACAGCACTGGAAAAGGCCCTGGGGGCTGTGTGGGGTGGGGCTTAGGCTCAAGGAACAGAAGGGTCCCAGTCTCAAGAGGGCAGGGGACCTCACCTGGGAGCCCAGCAGGCTTCCTGGGCTCGAGTGGGTGGGGCAAATGCCCTCCTCTCCTCTCCTGCTCCTCCGGTCTGGGGTGTGGGAGGGCCCCTCCCGCCTGCGTCTCCTGATCTCCCTGGCCTCCCTCCTATGCCCCCAGGACCCATGTGGCCTGGAGGGGGCTTTGGAAAGGTGGGGAGCCGGCTTGGGAGCTCAGCAGGCTCCCCAGTCCCAGTGGTCCAGGCAATCACCCTCCACTCCTCTCCTGCTCTTCCCGGAGAGTCCCTCCCACCTGCCTCTCCTAATCTCTCCTGCTTCAGGGGTGCCGATCTTGTCTGGCCTCTACTTCTCCTACCCCCTCGGTCCCCCTACATCCTACCAGTTCACTCTGGGGTTCCTCCTGTCTCCTTGGGGGTTAGAGTCCTCCATCAGCGGCCGGCACGTGCCCTAGTTGTGGGGAGACGCTAACTCCCCGTCCTCCCACACCACCATCTTGACTCCTCCCCCCATGTTTTTTCTTTTTAGTTGATTTAAGCTTGTATATCCTCTTGATGCATTGCCCATTTTGTCATTATGGAATGACCTTCTTTATCCCTGGTAATATTCTTTGCTCTGAAATCTACTTTGTCTGATATTAATATAACCAATCTTGCTTTCTTTAGATTAGTTTTAACATAGTATATTTTTTCTGTTTGTCCCATCAGTTCTTTGTTCTCTTTCCTCCTTTTTTTTTTTTTTGTTTCATATCTTCCATGTCTCTATATAACATTTTGAACATATGGAATATAATTATAATAACTGTTTTAATATCCTTACCTGCTGATTTTATCATCTGTCATTGCTAAGTCAGTTTTGATATATTGATTTTTTTTTTCTCTTCCTTATGGGTCGAATTTCCCTGCTTCTTTGCATGCTGGTAAATTTTTATTGGATACCAGACATTATGAATTTTAACTTTTTGGGTGCTGGATATTTTGATACCCCTATAAATAGTCTTGAGATTCATTCTGAGACAAGATTTAGTTACTTGGAAACAATTTGATCATTTGCTCCTTTAGGGTCTTGCTTTTCAGATTTGTTAGGTGGGACTGGAGCAGCGTTTGGTCTAGGGCTCATTATTTCTCCACTACTGAGGCAAGACTCTCCTGAGTTCCCTACCCAGTGCACTGTGAATTATGAGGTTTTCCAGTCTGGCTGGTGGGAGCACATTCTATTCCCAGCCCTGCATGAGCCTGTGCACTGTTATTTCTAATTTTTTCAGATTTTTTTTTCCTTGGCCCAAGGTAGTTTCATCATACACGTGTGCTGATCTGTACTCTGCTGAACGCTAAAAGGCAGCCCTCTGCAGATCTCCAGAGTGCGCTGTCTGTGTAACTCTGTCCTCTCTGGCACTCTGTTCTATAAACGCTGGCTGCCCTCATCTTTCTGGACCTCAGCTGTGTCTCTTTGGTTCAGATAGTTCCCCAGGCTCTGCCTGGGTTCTGTTCCGCGTGCTGCAGCCTGGACACTTTTCTCCAGGCAGTAACCTGGGCAGTCATGGAGCTCACTTTGTGTCTCATCTCTCAGGAATCACTGTTCTTTTTTGCCTGATGATCAGTGTCTTGTAAACTTTCTTATATTTTGTCCATTTTGGGGTTGTTTCAGTCATGGGTAAATCCTGACCCTATTACTCCATCTTGGCCAGAAGTGGAAGTCTCCAGAATCGTATACAATAGATATCCTGTTTCCCCAACTAGAGTATAAGCTCCTCAAAGTAAAGAATCTCATATTTCATTTTCCTTATGCTATCTTTCTAGCTCATTATCTAGTATATACAAGCTCACTAAACATTTGTTGAATAAAGAAGCATTTATTGGTGATCATATTGTAGTATTGAGCAGGTGTCATGTGTGCTGTTGGGTCAAACCAAAAATGCCTTTCCAGTATCTGCTCCCTCATCCTTTGGTTTGGTTGATTTGAGGTTTGTGCACTTCCTGTCAAAAGGATATCCCAAAGCCCCCTGTGGAGATTATAGTGGCCTAGTTCCCTTAAATCTTTTCTGGAACAAGGTAGCTTATAAACATACACATAGTAAAATTAGCTAGGGCCTTTCACCTCTGTAGAAATGAAATAACTAAGAGACTCCTCTGTTTCTAGTTATTGTATATTTTATATACTTAGCAAGGATGGGACCATGACTAAGATCATTCTTAACATTGTGGTAGCTGTGACTTGATATCAGAGCAAAAGAGATGAGGACTTGTGAAGAAAGGTCCTGGCAATAAAATTGTTAACATGGTTCATAGTATCTTACTTATTTTAGAACAATAACAAGGATCTTGGCAAGATATTCCTTTTTTTTTTTTCTCCTCTTGGCACAAACACAGGTTTGGATTAATGCCATGCATTTAAGCTACCATTATATGAATTCTTATCTTGGTTTCTTCTATTTCCTTAGCTGCCATTTTGTAGTTACAGAAACATTACTGAACTCTTTCAGCATTCTTAGCAACCAAGAGTCATTGCCCTGTTTTTGTTTTGTTTCATTTGGGGGTGGCAAGCATATCTTTTCATACTTGTCTGAGAGATTTTTTTCTGATCTTGTCATTGCTTATTTTCATATTTTGCTACAATGTAAAGAACTGTAATTTCAGTTTTTAAAAAATCCAGTTTTAGATGTTGCTTTGTTAAATAAGGTATTTAGATAGAATGCTGTGTACTGAAGAATAGAAGTGAATAACCATTTTTTAAGACAGTATGTTATTTCAAATAAATACAAATATTAAAAGTTATAAGTCAGAGCTTTTTGACCATATTTCAAGGAGAGGAAAAGTAAAATTAGATCAGTACAGTAGTACTCATCCTAATCTTTTCAGAGCTGTAATTATACAGATTAGCACTTTATCAACATGAGTAGGTAAAAATCAGAATCATGTAGGGAGCTTTTTCAAAAATATCCATGCCTAGTCAGTCTTCATTTTCTGAGTTTAGGAATCACTGATATAGGGCTTCCTTGGTGGGGCAATGCTTAAGAAGCCACCTGCCAATGCACGGGACATGGGTTCAAGCCCTGGTCCGGGAAGATCCCACACGCCGTGAAGCAACTAAGCCCGTGTGCCACAACTACTGAGCCTGCGCTCTAGAGCCAGTGAGGCACAACTACTGAAGCCCGCACGCCTAGAGCCCGTGCTCCGCAATAAGAGAAGCCACTGCAGTGAGAAGCCCGTGCACTGCAACGAAGAGTAGCCCCCGCTCGCCACAACTAGAGAAAGCCCGTGTGCAGCAACAAAGACCCAACTCAGATATAAATGAATGAATGAATGAATGAATGAATTTTAAAAAAAGAATCACTGATATAGATACTTGGGACTTTATGGTTTTCAGTCCTCCTGGGTTGTTTTGGAAAATGCTCTGTGTCTCTCACGTACACATGCAAGAAATTCCAGAGAAAATAAGAATAAATAATTAACATGTGTCTATTGCATTTACTGTATACCAGTTGCTTTATATATGTTAAATCATTTTATCAGAATGAGACTGAAATTTCTATAAAGAATAATCTATGATTTTTATAAAAACATATCAGAAGAAAGATGATCATAAAAAAATGGTGTACTAATTTTGTTAACAGATGGTTTTGGATAAAAGCAGTATCAAATTTACACATTTCCCTACCCTCTGCAAACACACACACACACACACACACACACACACACACACACCCCTACTTAATACCTATACATCAAATAAAAGCTGAACATTTCACTCATCTTGCAAGACATTGAGGGCACAAATCACATTAACCATTATAATGGAGATCTATTTATCAGCATCTCTTAGTAATTAAGATTTGTAACTTAAATCTAATTTATATGAGACTAATTTAAATTAACACACATGTTTAGAAACGCATTTTCTGTTAATATGGAATCAATCAAGCAGTTTGCTAATTGTGTATTTCTCAGAGAACAGCTGATTTTAACTAAGAAGCACAAACACTATCTGGCTGAATGTGTTTACGGTGCAACCCACATCATAAAATTTACCCATTTAAAGTGTACAATTCAATGGTTTTTAGTACATTCACAGAGTTGTATAACTACCACCATAATCTTAAGTTTAGAACATTTTTATCATCCCAAAAGGAAACCCTGTACCTATGAATAGTCTCCATTCCTCACTCTATTGTCCAGCCCCAGAAAACCACTAATCAACTTTTTCTCTCTAAATTTGCCTATTCTGGACATTTCAAATAAATGGAATCATACAATATGTACTTATGACTGACTTCCTTCACTTAGCCTAGTGTTTGGGAGTTTCATCTGTGTTTTAGCATGTTTCAGTGTTTCATTCCTTTTTATGGATGAATAATATTTCATTGTATGAAAACACACACTTTGTTTCTCCATTTGTCAGTTGATGGACATTTGGATTGTTTCCACTTTTTAGCTACTATGAATAATGCTGCTGTGAACACTTGTGTACAAGTTGCTATGTATACCTACTAGTGGAATTGCTGGGTCACTTAGTAACTATTTTTTAACAATTTGAACAACTGCCAAATTGTTTTCCAAAGTGGCTGCACCATTTTACATTCCCACCAGCAATGTATTAGTGTTCCGATTTCTCCACATCCTGGCCAACTCTTGTCTGTCGTTTTGATTATAGCCATCTTAGTAGGTGTGAAGTGATAACATACATTGTGGTTTTGATTTGCATTTCCCTAATGACTAATGGTATTGAGCATTTTTTCATGTGCTCTTTGACATCTTATATCTTCTTTGGATAAATGTCTCTTCAAATCCTTTGCCTATTTTTAAATTGGGATGTCTTTTTATTACTGATTTTTGTCAGTCAATCAAAATATTTGATTTATTATTGATAAACACTTTATATATTCTAGATATGTTTCTTATCAAATATATGATTTGAAAACTTTTTTCTCTCATTATGTAGCTTGTCTTTTCATTTTCTTGGTGGTATCACTGTCCCACAAAATTTTAGATTTTGATATAGTTCAATTTATCTATTTTTTCTTTTGTTGTTTGTACTTTTTTTGTTTTACAGTAACCTTTAAAATTTTATTTATTTATTTATTTTGGATGCATTGGGTCTTTGTTCCTGCGCACAGGCTTTTTCTCTAGTTGCGGGGAGCAGGGGCTACTCTTTTCATTGCGGTGCGTGGGCTTCTCATTGCGGTGGCTTCTCTTGTTGCGGAGCGCGGGCTCTAGGTGCACAGGCTTCAGTAGTTGTGGCACACAGGCTTAGTTGCTCCGTAGCATGTGGGATCTTCCTGGAGCAGGGATCGAACCTGTGTCCCCTGCACTGGCAGGTGGGTTCTTTTTATTATTTATTTATTTATTTATTTTTTTGTTTTGTTGTTGTTGTTTTGGGTTTTTTTTAACATCTTTATTGGAGTATAGTTGCTTTACAATGGTTTGTTAGTTTCTGCCTTATAACAAAGTGAATCGGTTATACATATACATATATCCCTGTATCTCTTCCCTCTTGCGTCTCCCTCCCACCCTCCCTATCCCACCCCTCTAGGTAGTCACAAAGCACCGAACTGATCTCCCCGTGCTATGCGGCTGCTTCCCACTAGCTATCTGGTTTACATTTGGTAGTGTATATATGTCCATGCCACTTTCACTTTGTCCCAGCTTACCCTTCCCCCTCCCCATATCCTCAAGTCCATTCTCTAGTAGGTCTGCGTCTTTATTCCCATCTTGCCCCTAGGTTCTTCATGACCTTTTTTTCCCCTTAGATTCCATATATATGTGTTAGCATACAGTATTTGTTTTTCTCTTTCTGACTTACTTCACTCTGTATGACAGACTCTAGGTCCATCCACCTCACTACAAGTAACTCAATTTCGTTTCTTTTTATGGCTGAGTAATATTTCATTGTATATATGTACCACATCTTCTTTATCCATTCATCTGTTGATGGACACTTAGGTTGTTTCCATGTCCTGGCTATTGTTAATAGAGCTGGCAGGCGGATTCTTAACCACTGCACCACCAGGGAAGTCCTGTTGTTTGTACTTTTGTTGTTATATCTAAAAAATCATTCCCTAACTCAAGGCCATGGAGATTTACTCTTAGGTTTTTTTTTTCTGAGTTATAGTTTTAGCTCTTACATTTAGGTCTGTAATTCATTTTGAGTTAATATTTGTGTATGGTATGAAATATAGGGGTCCAGCTTCGTTCTTTTGCATATAGCTATCCAACTGGCCAAGCACTATTTGTTGAAAAGACAACTCTTGCTCAGTCGAATTGTCTTGGTATCCTTGTAGAAATTCAATTGACCGTAAATATGAGTTTATTTCTGGGTTCTCAATTCTATTTCATTGATGTAAATGTCTTTCCTAGTACACCATAACACTATCTTGATTACAGTAACTTTGTATTTAGGTTTTTTAAAAAATTTTTATTTATTTATTTTTGGCTGCATTGGGTCTTCATTGCCACGTGCGGGCTTTCTCTAGTTGTGGCGAGCGGGAGCTACTCTTTGTTGCAGTGCGTGGGCTTCTCATCGTGGTGGCTTCTCTTGTTGCCGAGCATGGGCTCTAGGTACACGGGCTTCAGCAGTTGTGGCTTGCGGGCTCTAGAGCGCAGACTCAGTAGTTGTGGTGCACGGGCTTAGTTGCTCCATGGCACGTGGGATCTTCCCGGACCAGAGATTGAAACCATGTCCCCTGCACTGGCAGGCGGATTCCTAATCACTGCGTCACCAGCGAGGTCTTGTATTAAGTTTTGAAATTGGGAAGTATGAGTCCTTCAGCTGTTCTTCTTTTTCAAGCTTGTTTGGCTATTCTGGGTCTCTTGGATTCCCACATGAATTTTAGAATCACCTTGTCACTTTCTGCAAATAGCTGAGATTTGTTTAAGGGGTTAAGTCTTTAAAGAGTTTGAGGAGAACCGCTCAAGTACTGTATTCATAATGCTAAACTTAAGTCCTGCCTATTTTATCCTTTCTTACAAAAGTAATTTTCTTTACTTTTAATTTTCTATAACAAAATTTTATATATACACATTAAAGTATAATTCTTACAGTGTATTCATGTTAAACTAATCATGAAGAAATATGAAGTGATTACTTTTTGTATCGTTAAAAACACAATACTGTATAATCTAAATACCTCTGCAACAAAAATCTCTACATACAGAGAAATTGTAAAGAGGAGTATCAGAAGAGGTACCAAATTATTTCACAGCTGTATAAATAGAGCAAAATTCTGTGTCACAGAATTTCCATAAGCCCTTGGAAATTTTGTTTTGCTTTGTTGTTTTTTTCTGATGAGATCCATTTTGTATTTGTAAGTATTAGCAAAAGTTTATGTATGGGGAAAAATTAGATAAGAATAATGCCTCGGGACTTCCCTGGTGGTGCAGAGGTTAAGACTCCACACTCCCAGTGCAGGGGGCCTGGGTTCGATCCCTGGCCAGGGAACTAGATCCCACATGCATGCTGCAACTAAGAGTTTGCATGCCACAACTAAGGAGCTAGTGAGCTGCAACTAAGGAGCCTGCCTGCCGCAACTAAGACCTGGTGCAACCAAATAAATAAATAAATAAACATTAAAAAAAAAAAAGAAAAGAAAGAACATGCTGATGGGGGATTGGAACTCCCTTCTGCAAAAAAAAAAGAAAAAGAAAAAGAATAATGCTTCTATGGACTGTGGATGAGGATTACAAAAATAAACATTTTAGATTTTTATAACACTTTAGATTCCATTGGTCCCTAGAATAAGACATAGGCAGCTTTTTGATAGTTTATATAGTTTTTTTTACTAAGTGAATACCGTAATCCAGTGTTTCTTGACCTTGGCTGCTATGCATTAGAATTCCTAGAGAGCTTTTGAAAATCCAGATGTCCCATACAGCACATCAGACCAGTTAAATCAGAATCTCTGGGGGTGCGACTTGGACATCAGAATTTATTAAAATTTTCCAGGTGACTCCATTGTGCAGCCAACATTAGCCACGGAGATAGACACCTGAAAGTGCCGGTAAGATTTTGCTCAGGAAAATGTAATTATCCTGAAATGGCAGTTAAAGGCATGCCATCTGAATTGTATGCCACTTTGTTATATCAGCCACTGTGAAAAGTATTAAGGAATTATCAGAATGTAATGATTTGTATTTGCCTTTGTCTGTGAACTAATGATAAAAGATTATCTAATAATCACCAGAACTCCAAAGTTTGGTACTAAGAAGATCAGTTACGTACCACCATACAGATAAGCATTTGTTTGAGTTGAAAAGTCCACTGCTAAAGAGTTAAGTTTGAAAGCCACCAGTTGATTGGAAAAATTACTGGGTTGAGAGTTTGGGAACCTGTGTTCTAGTGCTAACTCTGCTGTGTAACTTTGAACCAGGGTATTTATATTATACTTTATACAAGGAGGTAGTTGAACTAGAGGTGATCACCAGATTATTTATTCAACAAATTGGATTGCCTGCTGTGAGCTAGGAAATGTAGGGATGGAACAGAACATTGGAAAGCTCACAGAGGACAGACAATGTAGGGATGGAATTGTAGGGATGGAAATGTAAGGATGGAACAGAACATTGAAATGCTCACAGAGGACAGACAAACATGCAAAATGAGTAAGTATAGCCACAGTGAAATGTTCAGGGAATTAAGGGAGCACAGAAGTGTACTTCATCTGGTTCAGTACTGGGACAAATGTGGTAGTTTTCTATTTAACAACCATTCAGAAATTCCTTCTTCCTTACTGGCAGAATCCATCTCTGAAATAGACTGAAAAGGCCAGATCCTTGCTTTTCAAGCTACCCTTGCAGGTGGGGCATGGACATGTGACCCGGTGCAGGTCAGTGAGACCAGAGAAGAAATCTATCGGACAGTTTTCCTTATAAAAGTCAGCAGTTGAGAAAGTGCCCTTCCTTCCTGCCCTGACCTTGCCGCATGAGGATGTGATGCATAGTATTACAAAGGTCATCTTGAGACTAATGGCCTGAGAACAAAGGCTTCCATGCTAGTTATAGACAAAGAGAAAAATAGAGCCTGGATCTTTGATGTCAACACTGAGCTGCTGAACCAATCCTTCAGCCACCTACCTGTGGAGTTATTAAGTGAGATAAAAAATACTTATTGTTTAAATCCTTGCTGCTTTGAGAGTGATCTGTGCATCAGCGGTATCAGCACCACCTGGGAGGCTGGCTAGAAATACAGATTCTTAGAGCTCATGTTAGACCTCCTGCATCAGAATCTGCACTTTAATAAGACCACTAGGTAGATGACATGCACATTAAAGCTTGAGAAGCACCAGTTTAAACCACTTTAAATTGGGGATTTTGTTATATGCAGTTAAAAGCATCCTTACTAATATAAATACATTGTAGATTGGCCAAGTGCCATTTTTTAAATAAGAAAATACTTGCCTAGAAAGACTTCTGATTCAGATGTAGGAAGTTGCAAGAGACTTCTTATTCTCACCAAAACAAGCAATATACGCTACATTAATCATAGTTAAAAAAAAAAAATCAGAAAGCTTGAAGACACAAATCTTATTGACTCACAGAAAGTGGCAAGCCCTCCATAAGAGAGGTGATCCAAAAAAAAAAAAAAAAAAAAAGAGGTGATCCATTCTGCGTTCTTTCCTGACTGAAATATCGGGAAAAGGAGGAAACTACCGTAGAGAGGAGTAAGGAGAAGTCAGCCTAACTTTTAAGCTTTTAATGGCGGTGTATGGGCCAGCACGGTAGATTAGAAATCAGAGGAGCCCTAGAGCAGCACTGTCTGCTAGAACTTTATGCCATGGTGGGAATGGTCAGTATCTGTGCTAACCAGTGTGGTAGCTACTAGCCAAACGCGGCTAGTGTAACTGAGAGACTGAATTTTTAATTTTAACTAATTTAAACTTAAATAGTCACATACCATATTGAACATATCATATTGAACAGTGCAGCCCTAGAGATAGGGTGAGACTGCACGACCCTCCAGTTCTTTGCTTCAGGTCTTCATTTAGTGCTAGGGATTCTACTCCAAGAACCGAGGCAGTGAAGCAGAGCTGAGAGAAGATTCCTGAGGCATAGGTTTTTAGCTCGGGAGATTGAGAGAGAGACAGGAGAGCTGAGAGAAATCCCTTTCAGGCCATCTCCCACTTCACAAAGCGTAGAGCAGACAACATAAGCGTCGGGCTGAAAGATCTGCCAAGGCCCAAAAAGTGGGAAAGTGGGGGGTGGAACTGGAAAACAGAGCTCCTAGAAATCTGGCAGCCAGGACTACACATCAGGAGCAATGTTACTACTTTACAGTTCAAAACAGTAGGCAGTGGCAGCTCAGGAGATCTCCAGAACCTCACCAGAGTTCTAATCCTAGGCCTTGCTGAAGATTAAGTCCTGATCCTGTCCTCAAAATGTTTGAAGCCAGTGAGGAAGTGAATCAAACTAACGTTGCAACAAAAAAAACCAGATTCAGCTCAACTGTAGAGCATGTTACTTCAGCACTGACCTGAGTGGCACATTCCTTTCTAGGAATAAATGTCACTTCCTTTAGTCTCTGCTATACTTTTATATAAAAATGCCCAATACGAAGTCAGAGATCTTAAGACACATGTGGCCTATAGTCAAGAAAAGTAAACAGTCAATAGAAGACCAGAGATGACCCAAATATTGGTGTTATCAGTCAGGAACTTTATGACAAAAATCTCAGAAAATCTGGTGGACAAGGCATGTGTGAAGAGATGAGGAATTTTGGCAGAGAGATAGAAACTAATTTTTTTTAACAAGAACCAAGTGGAAATAATAAAAAATGAAATATAATATCAGAAATTAAATCTTTTAGATGGGCTTAGCTGAAAATACCTGACCAGCTTTGGTCAGATTCCTGGGATCAATCTGTATCGTGGAAGGATTTCTTATGAATTACACTGATTGATATTTACCTTGAACAAGAATTGTACAACATTTACTACACTGATTATTAAGCCCACAAACATTTCTTTTGATAGAATACTACATAGATTCATCAGGTCACATATTCTCACACATTTCCCTGGTAATTTTCTGATAGAAAAGAAAATAATTGGAGCTTGTGTGAATCCACACATAGGCCTTCCTAGATCACTTAGTTAGAATTTTCACCTGTCTCAGGGGGGAAACCAGAGTCAATCTTGGTAACTCAGTCCCACCATGTGTAAGTACCTCTTGTTTGGTTGGCTTGTGCTGCAGTTATATCATTATCATTTTCCATTCCCTTCATGTTTTCACTTTCGCGTTGAACATACGGTAATGAAATACTGATTTTCACATAATAAATACTGTAGGTTTCTAGAATAACTAGTTTCTTAACAGGTAACCTTGTTAGTGTCATAGAGGCTTAGAAGAACAGTGACAGAAAGTTTCAGACTACCACTCAGGACATACAGGAATTTCTTTGCAATTAGAACTTGAATTTCTGGAACTAGAATTGCCTCTGCCATCCCCCAAGGGACTGTAGCAGTTCCTTGCTTAAGAATAAGAAAATGAATTCTGTTTTTTCCTTAATTTATAGATTTTTTTATTCATTTATTTTTTGATTTAGTATTTGTAGAATAACTCATAAATACTCCAAAAAGAGCCTATTTTTACTTTCACAAATGGGAAAATTTCTTGGTTCATTTCTTTTTCTTGTTCCAACTTATATGGCCAAAGTGTTGCCTTAGAAACTTATAAATACATACCAAAGATGAAACAAAATTATTGTAGATGTTAATCTTGACCTTTTACTTCAGCTTCAGTTGCACATACTTCTAATAATTTTTGTAAGAATAAAATGGTGAGTTACTAGCAGTAGTAGTGAAACTAACAAACTGCTTTATTTTACAGGGAAGATATTTATCCCTAAGCAGAAACCTGTGCAGACTTTTACAGAAGAAAAAGTATCTCTTGATCCAGAGCTAGAAGAAGCTTTGACAAGTGCTTCTGATACAGAATTGTGTGATCTCGCAGGTATCTCCTAAAACAAATTAATTTGTGAATGGTATAGAGGGGAGGAAAATACCAACACAAACCTTATACACACTATACAAATGCTTGCTTTGCCCAGCAGAGTGCTGTTGAATAAGTAACCGTACATTTGGCTTTGTTTGTTACACTATAAATCTGACATAAAGGATTTAGTTTCTTTAAATTCTCTTAACGGTGAAATTTTTATATTAATGGAATTTATTGATTATTGGATGTCTTTTCCCATTTTGCCATCTTTGAAAGTCTTTATAAAAATCTTTCATCAGCTGGTGCTCAGCTAGAAGCTGTCTCCAGGGTCTACTGCTATCCCATTTTATTAGAAGACCCAGAAACGGGTAATTGGAAATTAGATAAAATAGTCAGTCCTGAGCTATACTCACCACTTTCCCAACTTTTCTGAAGATATATGGAACATTCCAAACCTCCCTGTGATTTTCATCATTACCAGTTTCTTATCTGGACCAGTATCTGCCCCCAGCTGCCTCCACCCACACCCATTTTTCTAGATAGAAAAATATGACACATGGGGAGAGGTTAGTACCAAATAATTTCAAGTACTAACATGTTTAAAAGGAGCAGTGATGGTTCTTTGGGAAGGACCCAGGGAAGGGACAGTCAAGGTGTGGTACCACAGCTAGAGCAGGTATCTTATTCCCTGGGGAGGGGCTGAGGGCTAATGGATTTATAAATGGTACATTCCTCAGAGTGGAATGGGCCAGAGGCATACTGTAGCTTCTGCCTTATTTGTGCAAAAGGCCATCAAAATCCAAATTTATTTCTCCTCCTAAGTGTCATTTTTGAGGGATGCTACTTTAATCTTAAATATGAGAATTCAACCATACTTTTAGTATTCTAGTCTTAGCTAAAATACAAATGTAAATTAATATGAGAGTTAAGGTTAAGTTGAAAAATCTGCCTTTTATCGCATTATGTTTGGAGAAGCCCTGTGAGGGTGAACAGCAACAATAGATCATTTCCATTTTCTCTCTTGGCCACCAGATGGAGCTAAGCATAGACTTAGGTTTAGGGTTAAGCTGGCTCCAGCTGTGTCTAAATTCAGAAATGTGGGGAGAAATTACAAGGGTATTGATAAGAAAGAGATTGTAGGTGGTTTTTAATCATGTTTTCTCTTTTTTGTTTTTTTAGCTACGAAATGTGTATTTAATTTAGTAGGAAAAAGCCCAGAGAGTGTTAAAATCGTTGATAGAAATTTGGGGGCATAAAATTAATTCTTTATGTTTAAAATTGATGGAAATAAAAAAATAATTTTCTTTTTCTGTATTTATAGCTATTCTTGGGATGCACAATTTGATAACGAATACACAGTTCTGCAATATAGTGGGAAGTAGTAATGGTGTCGACCAAGAACATTTTTCAAGTGAGTACTTATAATGCTTTGTGAATTCCAATCCTTTGTTAATTATGTTTTGTTTTCTCCATGTAATAGCTTCAGTATTTGCATACCAGATGTTATGCATATGTACTTGAAACCTAAGATTCCAGTTAGATGGTATTGACCTAGAAAACCATTGAGAATAGAATATTAAATATTTTATACTTAATGTGTCAGCAAATGTAATAGGAACTACTCTCACCTCACTAAATAATACTAATGGTAAACGCTATAAAAATTAGTCATACTTGGCTTTTACTGACATTTTGTTTTCAGTGTTCCTGATTTTCAAGAAACCCACAACAGTGCTGACAAAGAAAGTATATTATAAAATCAGATTCAGGAGAAAGCAAAGAACTATTCAGCCTCTAAACCTTTTAGTCTGATGCAAAGTATTAGATAACCTAAAGCAAAGCTTTTTAAAAAATTTATTTATAAGACATCTTAAAATCACCAAAGTCATGCCTATTTTGTAGTAAATTTAAACAAGACCTAAGGGGACAAGGTAAGCAGTAAAAGTGTCTCTACTCACAACCGTCATGCCTCCTACTCACCGTACCCGACCTCTACCCCCTCCCTAACTGTTAACAATTGGGAATATATCCTTCCAGACTTTGTATTATGCTTGTATAAACTTACATATGTATATGTGCTATACACGAATTGTCTTTTCTTTTCTTACAAAAATGGGATCATACTAGAGATATTTCTTGTCCCTGAATTTTTCAGTAATACTGTTGGCTGATTTTTTTGAATGCTTACCATGGGCCATGTTCTTGTGTGCACAGCTCTTGAATGTAAATTGTTCTCAATCCTCACAACAGTTCTACGAAACAAGTATTATTATTATCTTTAATATGCCTTTGAAGGAGCTGAGGTTTTAGAATGATTAAGTAACTAGCTTCAATATCCCACAAAATCAGTGGTGAGGATTTTAATCCATGCTATATAGGATATCACTTAGCAATATATCACATTTCCTAGTTAGTACATACAGATTTACCTCATTCAAACATCTGTATAACATTCCATTTTATGAATGTTCTGTAATTGGCCATTCCCCTATTTTTTTAACTTTCTATTGTAGAAATGTTCAAGCATACATTATAGAAGAGGGAATAATAAATCCATCATCCAGCTTCAGCTGTTTTTCACATTATGCCAGCCGGGTTTCATCCACCGTCTGCCTCCCTCCCACCCCTTCTACTCTTTTCCCTGGAATATTTTAAAGCAAATCCTGTTTGTTTGTATTACTTCACCCATAAATATTTCCATATGTGTCTCTCACAAAGGCTTTTCTTGTAACATAACCACAATGCCATTATCAAACTTAAAAATAACCAGCAATTCCTTCATATCATCTAATACCCAGTCCATGTTCAGATTTCCCATTTTCTCTCAAAAACGTCATTTCACAGCTGGTTTGTTCAAATCAGGATCCAGATGAGGGTCACATATTGCATTTGGTTGTCATTTGGTTTAAGTTCGTCTTAATTTCTTAACAGTTCTCCTCCTCAACTTCTTTCCCACTTTCTTCATAGCATTTATCCCTTGAAGAAACTGTGTTGTCATGTAGAATTTTCCACATTCTGGATTTGGCTGATTGCAACCTTGTAGTATCATTTTACTTGTTTCTCTCTACCTCCTGTGTTTCTGTAAACTGTTGTTTTCTAGAAGCTTGATCAAATTCAGGTGCAGTTTTAAATTTTTTTTGGCAAGAACGCTTCCTGGGTAGTGATCGAATCACATTAGGAAGCATATCAAGTCTGGTCATTCCTCTTTGGGGAATGTGTTAAGATTGATCAGTGGACTCAAATTTTGGCAACCTGATCCATCCAATTAAAGTTCCCCACGAACCTTTCTTAATGGTTTCCACATCCTGTTGACTGGATCCATTATTTCATTATAGAGCAAGGCTCTTTATACGCATTCTGCAGAGAAGAAAAGGAATTTTTTGGTTTTAGAAAATTTGGAATTGAGAAAGAGCTCATTGAATTTTCCATTCAGTGAGGAAGATTTTCTCCAGTCCCCTTGATCTACCATCTTGAAGAAGACTGCCTTGCTGATCTTTCAGCTGTCCTCAGGAAATTAATTTTCAGACTTTTGTCTGAGCTGATCTCTTCAGGATGCTGTGTGTAGGAGGGTGTGTGTGTGTGTGTGTGTGTGTGTGTGTGTGTGTGTGATATTTGAAAAGAACAAGGTACTCTTAGAGGGAATTTATTGGATGAGTAAGCAATATACTTTGTCTTAAGGTGAGTTTTGCTCCTAAAAGCTAGAGGAGGGCAGCAGGGAATAACTAAGCCAGACAGTGACCCTGTCAGTCTTTCCATGTCACTTGCTCTTAATGTTGTGGTCATTCTCCTCTTTGAGAATCTGATGCTCTAGGTGTTCTCCCCAGAAAATATATCCATAAAAGTTTATCTGTTATAGGTGTTCGTGGACCTCCACACATACCTCAGAGCGCATTTACATCTCACTAGAGGGTTCAAGGCTTCTGGGTCCTCTTTCAGTTTTGAATAGCTGTATTCTGGCCATGTGTGTGGGTATAAATGGTGAAGGATTGGGCTGTAGGATGAAGGAGGGCAGGGAATTCCTGTCTCAGTAGTTCTTCTGTGTACCATTACCTTTCTCTGTCTCCCCATTCCCTGTTTCTATTCTTCTTCCTGATAGAGTCCTCTGCCCTTTCTCATTGCGTAGTACTCCCCACGGGAGGAACAGGCAGTGTGTCCTTCCGTCAACTCACTCTTTGTGGAGGCTGTGTTTGTTCATGTCTCTGATTCTTACTGCCTTTGCATTAATTACTAGTCAAACCTCAGAGAAAATGATGAGTTGTTAGATTTTGTCCTATTAGAACTTTATCTTGAACATTGCTAAAAATAAAGGGGGTCACCAGCTTGTGTCATCAACTATATTTTCGTGGTAAAGATATCTTGTAATACACTAAGAGGCAAGAGGCAGTGAAAATACTCATTTTTGAAGGCTGATACACTGCAAACAAATTAAATGTTGAATTATGTTTGGTATTTATATTCAGTAAAATTTTATTTCAGTGCTTTATGTGGGAGCACATAAAGGATTTTTTAGAAATTTGGGGAAAGAAACTTATAGTTCTACTGAATATGTGTATGTGTGCTACGTGTTTCCAAGTTAATATATGCATTCACTGTTATAGTATCAACCCAGTGACACTCTTGCTCTTTTCATTTGTTGCTACAGATGTGGTAAAAGGTGAAAAGATTCTTCCAGTATTTGATGAGCCCCCAAATCCAACTAATGTTGAAGAGAGTTTACAGAGAATTAAAGAAAATGATGTTCGTCTTGTTGAAGTTAATTTGAATAATATAAAGGTAGGTGTGATAAGCAAACAAAAAGTTGTTTTGAATTGCTTTGAGTCAGTTGGATCTAGGATGAGAGCTGGGCAGTTTTGATACAGTCTAATCCTTTCTACGTAATGGTAAAGTTTTTACTTCTAGTAGTATGCTAACATAGATTCCTTCGATTTTAGAAGTTAAAGTATTATAGTATTTTTCTGATTTACTTTTTAAAGGCTATCACATAGAAATATAAACTCTACAGACTGTCACAGTATACCTCTCGGGCTTCCAAAGTACTGCCCACTTTTAGGAGCATTTCAGCCTTTCAGGTTTTGTTTTTTTAATCAGCTCTCTTGAGCTATAAGGTATATATAGTGAAATTCTCCCTTTCTAGTGTGCAGTTCTATGAATTAAAGCAAATGCATACAGTTGTACAACTACCACCACAGTCAGATGTAGAACATGTCACACCCCTGTGTCATCATTCCCTGCCACCAGCTCTAGCCCCTGACAACCATGCATCTGTTTTCCTTCCCTATCGTTTTGCCTTCTCCAGAATTTCATATAAATGGAACCATATAGTGTGTAGCCATTGAGTCTGGTTTCTTTCACTTCACACAGTACATTTGAGACTCGTCCATGCTGTTGTGTGTGTCAGTGGTTTGCTCCTTTGTGTTGTAGAGGAGCATTCCTTTGTCTGGATGTGCTGCAGTTTGTGTTTCCGTTCACCAGTTGATAGACATATGAGTTGCTTCCAGTTTGGGATGATTATAAATAAAGCCACTATACACCTTCACATACAGGTTTTTGCATGAACATACGTTTTCATTTCTCTTGAGTAAACACCAAGAATTGGGCTTTGTGGGATCTCATTGGGATTTTTAAAATGCAACTCTTCCTTGGAGTAGAGAAAGAAGAAATGAGTTAGGAGGGCATAGGGATAATTAATTACCAAAGAGTAAACTCAAATGATCTCTTAGCGTATTAGCCATTGTATAATAGCTTCATTACAAATTCCTCATTTTAAATCTTAATTTATCTGACTTGGAGGCAGGGAGAACATCTGGAAATTACAAGAACCTAGGGAATAAGACCTCTGTGCTCTTTTTGTGGGTGTTCCTTCCTGTGAGTGGAGGGGGGAAAGCCTTGGGGAAAGCTAATATCCCTAGTTGATCACTAATCTTCTTATTTTTTAAAAAAATTCAGTTCTCGTATATCTCTGTCTCTAAATCAATATTAACAATCTGAAAATAGGCAGCCTACAGGAAATTGAAGTCTTGGTACTAAGGGGAAAGATGAGTGTCTCCTAAAACTATCTCTTTCCTCATTTCAAGAAATGTTAATCTCTCTTAATACCTTACAGCTTGAGTGACTGAAAACAGTATGTCATCTGCCTCAGGAATCATCATAAGTAGATTCCCACATCTTTCCCTTTGTAGAAAAGTGGATCCACTTTGAGTACTCAAGGGCTGACTTCTCATAATACAAATAATTAAAAAGAGAATTTCTTTAACCTCAATGCTAGAGAAACGGTGATGTATGCTCTGCTTTATGCCAACAGTTTGTACCATAATAGAGAAATCAAAGAGGTAAGAAGGAGGCTGAGTTGTTTGTTTTCAGTTGTAGACCAGCGGTTGTATGTTACATAATTTCTGAATACATTTTAATGCAAAAAAGAAAGTACAGATGTATTTGATTAATGGACTGAATTTCCTGAAAACTAAAATGTAATAATGTTTCACATTTTTATCTTTCAAGAATATCCCAATTCCAACCCTAAAAGATTTTGCAAAGGCTTTGGAAACCAACACACATGTGAAATATTTCAGTCTTGCAGCCACCCGAAGCAATGACCCCGTTGCTGTTGTAAGTAAGCTAACTACTAATAATACCAAAATTATGGCTATGTAATACCAAGGCATGTTACAAAGGTGGTTAAACTGATTTTATGAACAAGATTTACTCTCTTTTAATTCAACTATACTTCAATAAAAAATAAATTTAAAAACTAAAATAATTTTTTAATGTAGTTTCAAAACTCTGTGTTGTAAGATCAACTGTTAGTAACCATGATGTTCAATAATCAATAAAAGCAAATATCAGTAAAAAAAAAAAAATTTACTCTCTTTTTTCAATTGATCTTTACTCACTATTAGGCAATACATTATTTACTACCATTTTATGTTTATTTTTTTCTGTATTTCCTTTCTATGAAATTTTTTAAACATAAATGGGGTCATGCAATGTAGGCTGTTCTGCAACTTAATTTTTCACTTAACAGTATATCTCAGAGATCTTTTCATATCAGCATATAAAGTTCTCCATCATTCTTTTAACACCTGCAGAGGGTTCCATTTATGGATCTATAGTGTTGAATTTTTATCAAATGCTTTTTCTGTGTCTGTTGAGGTGATCATGTGGTTTTATTCATGTGGTCCTTTATTCAGTTAATATGGTGTATTACATTGATTAATTGTTTTAATAATTTATTTTATTATTTATTTATTTATTTATTTTTGGCTGCATTGGGTCTTCGTTGCTGTGTGTGGGCTTTCTCTAGTTGTGGCGAGCGGGGGCTACTCTTCGTTGCGGTGCACGGGCTTCTATTGCAGTGGCTTCTCTTGATGCGGAGCACGAGCTCTAGGCACGTGGGCTCAGTAGTTGTGGCTTGTGGGCTCTAGAGCGCAGGCTTCAGTAGTTGTGGCTTGCGGGCTCTAGAGCGCAGGCTCAGTAGTTGTGGCACACGGGCTTAGTTGCTCCGCGGCATGTGGAATCTTCCTGGACCAGGGATCGAACCTGTGTCCCCTGCATTGGCAGGCGGAGTCTTAACCACTGCGCCACCAGGGAAGTCCCACATTGATTAATTTTTATATGTTAAATCAACTTTGCATTTCTGGGGTAAATCCCACTTGATCATGGTATAAACCCTTTTCTTCTTGGCTTTGAGGATATCACTCCCTTTGATTCTCCTCCTTCCTCTCTGGTCCCTACACTGGTTCCTCCTCATCTCCCCAACATCTAAACATCTAAATGGCTCAGAGCTTGGTTCTAGTCCTTCTTCTTTTCTCTATCTGCACTCACTTCCTGGGTGATCTCATTCTGTTTCATTGCTATATATTACCTGTGCATGCTGATGACTCCCAATATTATTATCTCCAGTTCATACCTCTCCCCTCAACTCCAAACCCATGTCCAGCTACTGCTTAACAGCTTTACTTGTGTATCTAACAGACATCTCAAACCCAAGTCCCAAACCAAACTCCTGACTTCCGTCCCATACCTGCCTCTTTCACACTCTTTCCTATCTCACTAAATGGCAACTTCATTCTTTCATTTGCTCAAGCCAAAAAAATTTAAAAAAATAATAATAATAATGGAGTGATCCTTGACTTCCCTTTCTCACAACTTTAAATGTATATCCAGCTGTGTCTTCAAATATTTCCTGTATATCCAACCACTTCTCACCATTTTCACAGCTACCACCCTGGCCCAAGCCACTGACTTCTCTCACCTGGATTATCCTAATTGAGCTGCCTGCTTCATCTCTTTACACAGCATCAGAAGTGACTCTTAAAACTTAAATGTTCTCATTCCTGTACTCAGAACCCTCCAGCAGTTCTCTGTCTCACTAAGTAAAAATCAGAATCTTTCAGTGGCCTAATAAGGCCTTACATGAGCAGACCTCATCTCCCCTCTTGCTGTTTCTTTCATTCTGCTCCAGCCACACAGCCTCCTTGCTCTGCCTCAAACATGCCGTGCATGCTCCCAACTCAGAGCCTCACGCTTGTTCCTCCTGCCTAGAACTTTCTCCCTGAAGATATTCCACGTAGTTTACTTCATCACTTAAATTATTTCAGTCCTTGCTCAGCTGTCACCTTCCAGGGGAGGCCGTTCCTGACCCCCGTACATAAAACAGCAACCCCACCCCTACCCGCAGCACTCCCCATCCACCCTGCTACGCCTTTGTTTCGTCCTCTATAGCCCTTTTTACCATCTGACATTACATTTTGCTTACTTACTATGTGGGTCCCCCACTAAAATGTAAGTTCCATCAGGTAGAGACTTGTATGTTTTATTTCTGAATTTACAGAACAGTACTTATCAAAAATAGGCCATTGTAGTATTTTAATAAATGTGTGTACAGATGGATGGATAAGGGATTTGCTCCAAGTCACATAGCCAGTTGTTGCTGTGCGTGTGTAGATATCTGTCCCCAGTTCTTTCTAGTATCACTGCGCAGTATTGCCTTTTCTTTAACTTGACTTTAATTTTAAGCTTGATCTTACCCATATTCTCTGGAGTTCGGCCTTTCTTTTGACGCCTCTTCAGGGCTTTTAAAATAAACTCACACTCCTATTCTTCCTCCTCCCTTCTCTTTCCCCTCTGCTCACTTACAGGCTGTGTTAATTAATCAATATAGCATCTATTAAGCACTGGGTCAAATGCCTAGCACTGCCATATCCTGTGAGAAATGTAATGGAAGCAGATGGAAAACATACCGTTCTTTGAGTTGAATATTTAGTTAGCCCCTTCTTCTCCATAGTTTTTGTGCTCTCTCAGTTCCAGTCATCTGTGATCTTTTCTGGCCTTCTGCCTTAGGCAGTCCTTTTGGTCCCTGCCCTGGAAATTAGTCCATAATTTACCCTCATTTGGGCTTCACAGTAACCCAGCTGCAGCAGGACGCAAGTAAGAAAAAATGTTCCAAAGAGACATTGATGGGACTTCCCTGGCGGTCCAGCGGTTAAGACTCTGCGCTCCCACTGCAGGGGGGTGTGGGTTTGATCCCTGGTCAGGGAACTACGATCCTGCATGCTGTGCGGTGCGGGCAAAGGGAAATCATAAAGCAAAGAGACATTGATGACGTTACTCCTACACAGAGACTCAGAGAAAGTATGAGAGACGCAGGAGAACGAAGCATGAAGTGGAAGTAGGAATGAATAGCAGTAGAGAATGTTACCAATGGGGAATTACACATGACAAAAAAAAAAAAATCTAAAGTCTGTGACCAAGTGCATGTGAAAATAGATACATGTGAGACCTATGAAGTAGTGTGTCAAGCTAAAACAATCTAATAAGAAACATTAAAGCAGTTGTATTGATTTGTGTATTTGTTTCAGGCTTGTTCAGTGTTTATTTACTAGGTGCTGTCAAACTGTAATCTCCAAATATTTTCTTTAATTTCCAGGCTTTTGCAGAGATGCTAAGAGTGAACAAAAATTTGAAGAGCTTAAATATGGAGTCCAACTTTATTACAGGAGCTGGGATTCTAGCACTGATTGATGCTTTGAGAGATAATGAAACCCTGGCTGAGCTGAAAATCGACAATCAGGTCAGTGATGCGCAGCAGCAGCTTTGAGGAAACTACAGCCCACACTCTGTGCAGGGCTTGGGGACTCAGGAGGTGGGTGGGAGGAGGGCTTTCAGGGAACCCTTGGGAAGGTGGTCCTGAAAAGGGATGAGAGAACATTTGGGGGCATCCAGAATATTAACTTAACATATAGAAAGGTATACAAGCAACACTCCCTGGTTGGTCTTAAGAGGATTTAGATGGCTGGCTGTTTTGAACTGGAAGAATTCTCACAGGTGACAGTCCATCCTCAAATTTTTCAGCTCTTCGGTGGCAAGATCCACATAATAGAATTTTTGCATCTGTAGCATGTCAGTCCCAGACACAGTAGGTGAACAGAATAGGCTCAGTGAAAAACAGAAAACTCCCAGGTTACCCAGAGACACAGGCTCCTGTGCAGCCACATTCAGTGCTGACGCTGTAAGATAATGCTGGGTCACCCCTGCCAGACGCACTTTTCTTTAAAGCAGCAGAGAAATATACATGTTAGAGGTGTTTCCATCCAGAGTGGTAATTAACTAAAAATAAAACAACATTACACATTTGACTAAATACTTCAGTCTATTTTATTTGAAAAATAACTTCAGTTATTTTTTAAAAATATGTGGTAAATGACTCCCTTAATCCTTCAAAGTAAGTAAATTTTGTAGATTATGAAGGTAGAAAGAAGAGTTATATCTTAAAATTTAACCAGGATGCTATTTAATCAATGTTTCCAATTTTTTTATTGAGATGTAATTCACTTACCATAAAATTTACTCTTCTAAAGTATACAATTAAATGGTTTTTAGTATATTCATAGAGTTGTGCAACCATCACCACTGTCTAACTCCAGAACATCTTCATCGCCCCAAAAAGAAACCCCACACCCATCAGCAGTCACTTCCTAGTCGCCCTTCCCACCAGCCCCTGGCAACCACGAATCTACTTTCTGTCTCTATGCATTTGCCTGTTTTGGACAGTTCATATCAATGGAGTTATGTAATATGTGACCTTTTGTGTCTTCCTTCTTTCACTTAGCAAAATGTTAAGGAGGTTTATTCATGTTGTAGCATATATCAGTACCTATTCCTTTTTATGGCTGAATAATCTATTATACTTGGGTTGTTTCCACTTTTTGAATTATACAGATATGCTGCTGTGAACATTCATGTACAGATTCTTATATGAATATATGTTTTCACTTCTCATGGGTATATACCTAGGAGTGGAAATGCTGGGTCATATGGTAACTCTGTGTCTAACCTTTTGAGAAATAGCCGAATTGTTTTCCATAACAGTTGCACCATTTTACATTCCTGCCAGCATGCCTAAAGCTCCCAATTTTTCCATATCCTTGCTAACACTTACTATCGTCTGTCTTTTTGATTATAGTCATCCTAGCGGGTATGAAGTGGTATCTCACTGTAATAATCCACATTTTTTTGATGTCTACATGATCATACACTAAACTTACATTTTTGTTTCTCTTATGTATGGTGTAAGACTTGGGAAGATTTTTAAGGAATCAGCATGTACCTGAAAAGTATTTTGATCTAGCTCATTAATACTATTCTTTATTCTCAATTATTCCAGAGGCAGCAGTTGGGGACGGCTGTAGAATTGGAAATGGCCAAGATGCTTGAGGAAAATACCAATATCCTTAAATTTGGGTATCAGTTTACGCAGCAGGGACCCCGAACCAGGGCAGCTAATGCTATAACAAAAAATAATGACTTAGGTAAGACATATTCGGTGTGAAATTGAATTTCTGAATTGTATCATTAAGCTAATGTATTGGAGGGACTTTTTTTAAAATATATTTTTACACAGGAAGATTATTTGGCCTTTGTTTCTAAAGTCCACACAGTCTTTTATAATACTCACTGGATTATAGTTCAGTTTAAATGAGGTTGTAGTGATTATAGGTTAGTGGGTGACAACCTATTTCACAGCTTTTAGTGAAACAGTTTTCTACAACAAACATTATAAAAAATGCTTCCCTAAAAAATATTTTGTTCTCAATTACAAGTCACCTCTTGGAGCTAGTAAAACAAAGATTTCAATGTTACAGGAAAGTTTTGCCCTTTTGATCAAAGGTCTAGATAGAAATTCAGTTTTATATGGTAAAATATAAAATAATTATAGTTTTTTTAAAGAATTTATTTATTATCCATTTGGTTGCTTCGGGTCTCAGTTGCAGCACGAGGGCTCCTTAGCTGCGGCTCGCCGGCCTCCCAGCTCCCAGTTGCAGCACGAGGGCTCCTTAGTTGAGGCAGGAGGGCTCCCCAGCTGCAGCTGGCTGGTTCCTTGGTTGTGGCCTGCGAACTCCTAGCTGCAGCGTGCATGTGGGATACACTTCCCGGACCAGTGATCGAACCCGGGCCCCCTGCACTGGGAGTGTGGAGTCCCAAGCACTGCGCCACCAGGGAAGTCCCTAAAGTAATTATAGTTTTAACCTGAGTTTTAAGTTTGGTGTTTGTCATTGAAATATTAAAAAAAATGCATTTAGACAAGAATTAAAATAATACTTCTTAAAGAGAGTCACATTTCACCGTGATGCAGTTCTTTTAGGCTTCGGCCATATTTGAGTTTGCAGTTTTTTAAAGATTTCTGGAGCAGAACTACAGCCTCATCCCTTTAATCCAGATCACTGTGAAAAGTATTAGTTCAAACCCTTTCTGTCCTTTGATGACTGTAGTTTCCCATGGAAGATTTTAGCCTCTTTTTAAAAGAGAAATTTGGTGTGTTTTGGTGTATTGTTGATTTTAGATGTAGTTTGCAAGGTCATGCTAATATTTTAGTGTTGCTTCCTTCGTTGGCTTCTATTTTTTTTCCTTCAGGAATTTAATTTTGCTTTTTAGAGCTAATATTTTAGTGTTGCTAAATATTTTAGTGTTGCTTCCTTTGTTGGCTTCTATTTTTTTTTCCTTCAGGAATTTAATTTTGCTTTTTAGAGCAGTGTTTCTCAAGTCTAACTGAACTTCATAAATAGAGAACCTTAAGAACGTATACATTATTGGCTCTAAAAAGTTGTTAGTTTTTTACTTACTAGGTTATACTTCATTGTAATAGTCTATTTTCAAAGACTGTAAGCTTTTGGAGGTCAGGGGCCATGTGTATCTGTTGAATTCACAACTTTCTTTAAAACCATGTGTGACAATAGTAGGTACTTTATTTATTAAGTAAAAAAAGAAAGTGGTAGAATTTGAATCCTGCTTAAAGTTGAAATTTTCTGGTAACTAAGCAGCTATAAACTTAAGCCAGAAGTGTCGCCATTCTTCCTTTCCTCAGAAACCACCTTAGCTTTCCCAGGATCCCACCAACATATTTGTAGCCCTAGCCCTCTCTGTCACCTGTGTCCCTCCCAGAGGAGGTGGTGCCAGCAGCTGTCCTGCAGGAGCAGCACAGTGAGAGTCTGTACGTGTACATCCCTGTATGTGAAAGGGACGCCAGCCTTTCAAGGCCTCAGCACTTGTGCTCTTCTGCGAGCCTGTTATGGCAGGTGCTTTGCCCAGATCTTTCTAAGAAAAGAGGGCCTGATGTTAGAACAAGGAAGATTTTGGCAGATGGAAGATGAGGGGAGCAGATGAAAACAGTTCCCTAGGCTGCTTTATGTCAACACCGAGCAGTTGCACAGGCCTGTGTAATAGAGGACGAGGAGGCCGTGTTGAAGAAGGTGCGCTCTGACATGAAGCAGAGGTGAGAAACGGCATACAGCTTTGTGCTGGTAGCTCTCTAGACAAGCTGCCCGCCCTCCCCATGCTGCTCAGTCTGATCCAAACCAGATCTGCAGACATGGGTCTTAGGCATGAAATGAGAACAAGGACATTCCTGGAGTGAGGAATTGCATGAATGAAAGCTCAGATTTGGGAGTAAGCAAGTTATTTATATGCTGAAGACAGCCTGCAGATTTTGAGAACTGACTCTCATAACAGGATGCAGGATCCAGAATAAACTTTCAACAAGCACTTGCTATTTGAAGCTAACAGAATAAAAAAAACATTATTTCAGCGGATTCAGAGGGAATGCTGATAGAAGGCACTAAAATTACGCGGTAAGGAACTTAGATTCCTTTGGACTTTATGTGGAGGCATTTGAGAGCCATTATAGGCCACTGAGTGCATGATTAAAATGATACTTCAAAAACACTATTCTTATTACTCTTCTAGAGATAGAGAAGAAATGAGATTAGTTAGGATTTATTGGCAATTGACTAATCATGAAGTATCGAGAACTTATATTAGTGGAGTGGACTTTGGAAAGAAATTGCCAAAGAATTGTTAATAGGGCTGAATGTATTAGTCCTTCATCCACAGGATGAACTGAAGAATTGCTGAGGTAACAAGTGGGCACCAAGTGAGGAAGAGGGGTCGGAAGTGCTCTTTGCCCGCCTCCCTCTGCTGTGCTGTGTCACGGCAATGGCAGCCGGCCCTCCATCCACCCTCAGCTGGATTTGTTTTTTAGCCCTGCACTTTGATCTCTGCCTGTAGATCAAGGTGGCAAGCCTAAAGACCGTCTTCTTACTTGCATTCTAGTATGCGGTAACTGGACAGAGATATTGGAGCACAAGACTTGAAACTTGTACAGCATCTCTGGGGCATATAATTTTTCTTCACCTTGCAAACGGGGCTACATCAGAGCTTTAGTGTTCTGATTTTGATACTGTCTTTCCCTCTCTCATTGTTTTCTTAGTCTCAACTTTACATTGAAATAATCCTACCTACTCGCCATCTCTTCAGCTAAGGAGTATCACGGCTATAACAGCAAAGAGGTTATATGGTGTACGTGCAATATTCGATTGAACTTTGTCTCACGTTACTATCTTTGCACTAGCTAACTACATAATTAATTTTCTATACTTTTTTTGTTTGTTCCATCTGTCCTATTGATCTTGTTTATAATGTGCATTTTTTAAATAACATGCTTTTTAACATCTGAAATGGTCTGCCAATAACATCCAAACACTACTGCAATTCAAAATTTTCTTGGAAATGTTCTACCCTAAAGAATTATGTGCTTTTCCTTTCAGATATATCCATGTTCTTCAGAGATCCATATACATGAATTAAGTTTGTATTTGAGGACTTAATTCTCCATTTGATTTCTTCCCCTAATATTTCAGTAAATATGTGAAACTTGTTCATTAACATGGACTGAAATTAGAGTTGGGGTGCACCTAGTTAAATAAGTATAAAAATGTTCATGGGGACCTGACACTTCAGTCCTCCTGGTTTTTATTTTCTGGACAAGCTTTTATGTGCATCACTTGACTGTCCAGTCTCATCTCTGTAAGGCCAGTGAGCAGAAGCCAGCAGTCAGAACAGCATGAGAGCAGAATTCGTAGCCTGACCAGGAGGCCAGTGCACCTGTTAGCTTTTCATTCCTCTGTTAAAACAGCCAATTCAGGCTGAACAAAGACAGGTGTCTTCCTACTTGCTTCCATAGAAGAGAGTATAGAAATTAATAGACCAACAGTGTAACTTAAACAGAGGAACTTACTTACTGGTTAGAGTATCAAAACCAATTATGTATACATGCAAATCCTCTAACTTTATGAAAGCTAAATTGACTTTCCTCATCCCGAAAAGATGGCTGACCTCAGGACCATCCCGTGACCCCACTGTGGTGGGTGGCGAGGCTGAGTACCCTTCACTGAATGTTTCCTATATTAACACGACACTAAGCAGACTTTACTCGCACAGCCGTGAGGTACAGGTCTCATTATCCCCTGTTACAGAGGATGACTTGGGGCTCAGAGAGGTTACCTTGCTTGCCAAAGAGCAAACCACAAAAAGCAACAGATTCCCACTCTTGCTGACTCCAGAACCTGTGCTCGTTGTCCTCTCTGAATAGGAGTTGCCACAATGCTGAGGAGCCCTGACCTGGTGGCTCTCAGCAGATATTCTCTGGTAGCTGACAGGTGAGAGTGAAGGTAGCAAGACCCTGACGCTGAAGACTTTGCCCTGCTGCTAGTGAGCACAGCCAAGTGGCTCAGGGTCAGCAGCCCGGGAGGAGGCTGGGGGTCCTCAGATGTGCACCTTTGTTTACTCCATTAACTGGACTAGTTGACCAACCACTGTGGCTGCCC
The DNA here is from genome assembly GCF_028023285.1 of Balaenoptera ricei. NCBI lineage: Eukaryota > Metazoa > Chordata > Mammalia > Artiodactyla > Balaenopteridae > Balaenoptera > Balaenoptera ricei. Next base: position 83,911,946 of record NC_082640.1, on the reverse strand, counting down.
AAGTTTATGGTAGCCAGGTGTGACATCACCACATTACCAGGGTCTAAGATCTTCATTACTTTGCATTTGTTGTCTTCTCAGAGCCCTGAACTGGCTCATTTTGTAGGAGGTAAGTGAAGGAAAATTTGGAGAGCAGTAGCGGCAAGTCACTTACCTTTGAAACTGATAATACTATTTTTGGTATATGTTCTTGCACAAACTGAGGAAATAATCAGAAGAGCATGCAAATAGTTACGTTTAATACTTTCTAATCCCAGCTGCCTGAATGTCATTTCAAAATTTAATACAGTAAGTTATTAATCATTTTTTAATGGAGGTATAAATTTTAATACAAAAATGAGACAGGCACAGTGACTTGAAGGTGACTGCTGACCATTCTGTTGTAGATTTCTAATGTTACTGCTGTGTAAGCGCAGCTGAGCTTAGCCCCTCAGTTCTTAACAGGTAAGTAAGTAACCATGGTGAAGGATGTGAGTTTTTTATTTTAATGGCCATCTGAACTGCAAATGGACAATTCATTTTTGTACAACTCTAACTGGATCACACAGAAACTTGTCACAAGCAAATTAACATTGTACAAACTAACAGGGATTTCTAACATTTTTCTCATAGTTCGCAAGAGACGAGTTGAAGGAGACCACCAGTAAGTCTGCCAACATATAATCTTTGGAAGACTTCGAAAGTTTGCCAAGGGCCCGTGTTGTGATATCAGATGTAAAATTTTCCTCGGGAGAAGGGAAAAGACTGGAAATTCTTTTTTTTTTTTAACTACATGTATCTTTTACCTAGTTTAAGTTGTTACCAGTTTCAAATTGTAAATCACTAGTAGGTGATATTTTGTATTCTAAAGTATTATTTCTACTTTCTGCTAAAATCAATTTTAATTTAGCTTAATTAAATGGTTTATGATGAGTCTTGGGTTAAAAAAATACAATTATAAAAAAGTTTAGGAAGTCATTTATGTAGAATAATATGAACATTCTAAGGACCAATCTTTTTTTAAGTCAAAAAGGGACATTGCTGATGTCAGAATTGTTGTTGCACCTCTTAGGTACAAGGAACTTCAAAGCTTTCCTTATTCCATGGCAAGGAAACTTTTCCAAGTTTCATAACACATGAACTTGGCAAGAGTATGCTTTTTGCTTCTATCAAGAAAGCGAAATGCCAGCATTTTAAAACAGATGACTCAAAACCTGGTCATCTGTTTTGGAGTCAAAGCAGATCTCTAGGAGAGAGGAAGCAGTCGTCTCCTGTGCATTCCACGGCACTGCACCTGTCCAAGGTGTCTCAGCAACACCTACAGTTTTTTTCAACAAAGTCATCAGCTTGACCAGGTTACACACTTTGTTTAAAAGTATAGTTAGGTCTAAATTCATTACCGTTTTTCATTGTAATAATGTGGGCATTGTTAAATTTTTGTGAAAGCTCATAGTAAAAAAAAAAGCATCTGAGTAGGAAAGCTATTTTTTCTTCCCTGTAAAAGGCATACAGCCAACTCTCAGTTATTTAGGGTAAAAGAAAAAAGAAAGCTGTTGTTAAACAAACACATGAAATCAAAGTTAATAAATGGTAGAGCTTAAGTCAGAGGAGCATGCAAAACAGTCCTTTAAATTGACGGTTACTGACGGTAAATTAGAAACTGGCCTGGGTATAAATTAAGGAGCTGCACAGGATAGTGAGACGTTCCTATATGCAACACAGAATTGTCTGAATGGTATATAATCACCACTCACTACAGATTTTCCCAACCAATAAGGAAAATGGCTGTTCTTGATAAATCTAACTTTTATTATCTGTTTCCTTTCATCTTGTACTTTTTGGTCTACGTTGTATAAAAGCAATTTCTCATAACACACGTTGTCTTCCTATCATTCAAAGTATTAAGGTGAACAGTTAAACGGTGGTCCTGTGGTGGGAAGACTACTCCAGATCCAATAGTATGATAGACAATTTGGGCCTGCATTCATGTCTTATTTCAGGGCAGCCCCGGAGCAGGAGATGGCAGAGGCGATACAGCTGCAGACGACAGGGGCAAAGGAGTCTGAGCAGTCCTGGCCTCGACAATTCAGGCCTGGGTGTATCACTTACAGGGAGATTTTTCTAAAGGAGGAATCTCCTTCCAGAATAGGGGAGAGGTCTATTGTTAATTTTTTTAAACTTCTTGAAATTGAATTATAAAATGTCTGCTCCTGTCTGCTCCTTTGTCTTGGGTTGGACAGTTTATCTAATGAGCTAGGCAGCTCCTTGCATGCTACAGTAATAAGCCTTCTTAACAGGCAAAAGCTTTCCTCATGAGGATTGAGTGTGTGTTTTTTTGGAATCACTATCCATTGTTTGAAAGGGGCCAAAGAGTGACTTTGCACTGTACTGCTATTCCCTTTCAGTTATAGGGTGCTGGAGGTTTTCCCAAGTTAGCAAGTCAAGCTCACTCTCGCTCGCTCTCTCCCTCTTTCCTTTCATAAATGACTTTGGAAATGCACTTGGTTTCAGAGACTGCACAGCTCCAGCAGGGTGGGGAGTCAGCATGGAGCAGCTGTACAGAGCTACCAGTACACTTTTAGCAAGGCTTCCTTGCTTGTCCTGCCCTGTAAGTCAGTCAGTAAATTGCTAGGTATGTTACCCTTTCCTCCCCAAAGTTTGTTTTTAACTATAGGTAGGTAGGCCCCACCTAAAATTGTGTGTTATGCTTGGGGCAATATCTTTTCCACTTATTATTTATCAAAGTATGAAGAAGTTGAGTGTTTTCCTTGTACCATTCCAGTTCTGAGCTACAATAGTTCATTATATAATTGAAGAAAAGATTTCTTAATAGATAAGGGTGAACATTCATCTGATTAAATGCAGAAAATCTTTCAAGAATTGTAATTACAAGGGAGAAAACTGATGTTTACTTTGATCTTTAAGAATCTGGCACCTCTTACCCTTTTAGTAACTTTCAGTATTTCTGTATTTCTCTAAAATTTTTTATAACAGATTGGAGTTGTGAAATATACTCTTGATTTTTAAACCAAAGATTTTCTAAGACTTTAAGTTTTTGTAGTGTAACCAATATAAACTTATCTGGTTATCTAAGCAAAGACTATTCTTTGCATTTTTAAATTGCTGTTTTTTAAAAAGCTTTTAATTTCCCATTTTATAAAATTTTATATTCATATTGGAAGTTCTAATTTTTCCAGTTTGTCTACATGAAATTGTATGTATTAAAAAATCAATATTAATAATATTGATATTATTAAAATGGATTTTGGTGCTGTATACTTGTAGCTAAAGCCTAGTAGAAGTCTAATTCATAGGTGAAATACATTTTCTAAGGGTGCGGTGCCTGTTGTTTAAAAGACCAAATAAACATTTTGTGTTTAAAAAATTAGCAGATTGTTGGAGATTTTAAGGAGAATTATATCTTGATTGTTAAATTGCAGATTCTCGTTATTTGAATGAAATAATCCACATACTTGCTTTGTGCAGTAGTTGTCCTCTGGAAAAGTTACATGTATAGAGCTTTGTATATTGTTTTTCCGTTGACAGCATCTGATATTTTTTCATTTAAAAAGGGGAGTCCATGGTATACTGAAAATTATAAAAGAAAAAATGTTTTGATAAAATGTTAGTCATGTTCTATTGTACATTATATTTAACCCTTGCTACCATTAAAATAAGATTAAATAATTCATGAGGTTTCATAAAATCTTTAAATTTTCCCTCTGTGGTCCCAGGACTGCCTCACTTTTTCCTTATAAAATCAGGAATCACTGTTACCTCCCAGCAGATACAAGGATCATTGTTTTTCTAGAATCCATAGCAATTTCCGTTCTCTGTAAGTTCGGTAATGTCCAGTTTTGCTCTTCATTTCAAATGCCACTTCACTTAAAAAATTGTTTTTCTGGTTTTATTGAGATAATTGACATATAACATTGTATTAGTTTAAGGTGTACAACATAATGATTCGATATATGCACATACTGCAAAATGATTACCACAATAAGTTTGGTTAACATCTATCACCTCATGTAGTTTTAAAAAATGCTTTTCCTTGTGAGGAGAACTTTTAAGATCTATTCTCTTAGCAACTTTCAAATATGTAATACAGTATTATTAACTGTCATAACTATGCTGTACATTACAGTCGTAGGACTTTTTCTTATAACTGGAAGTTTGTACCATTTGACCACCTTCACACATTTCACCCACTCCCCATGCCCCACCTCTGGCAACCACCACTCTGCTTGCTGTACCTATGAATTTAGTTTTTTTAGATTCTGATACGTGAGATCATACAGTATTTATTTGTCTTTCTCTCTGACTTATTTCATTTAGCATAATGAGCTCAGGACCACTCCATTTTCGAACAGTATTAACTAAAGACATGGCACCCACAAGAACCAAACAAATTGGATGTGTCAGAGCACCTCCTATCAAGGGGCGTGACTTCTTCAGTCTAAACATCTATAGAACCATCTTTTCCATCAGCTCCCACTGAACATTAATGTTTCTAGCTACTTCTCAGTCAAAGGAATTCTTCACAAATTTTTAAATTGAGAAAATTGTATTTACAATAAGCAAAGATTTTTATATTATGTCATTTTAATGTGGTCATTCTTTCTTATGTCATATTGATTTTTCTGCATTATAATTTAGTTCCATAAGTCTTTCCCTATAAAAACTGAAAAAATTGGAAATTTTTTTATAATAAAACATTTATAACAGTTTGTTAATGCTGAACTCTAACCTGCAGTCTGATCATTCAGAGGAGCCAATCTTGTAAACCATTACCAAGTATTTTAGACAGCCTTCATTGACATATAAAGACTTTTACTTAGGACATCTGCTCTAGTGGCTAGATAAGAATAGATTGTAACACCGTGAAACACCACCAGCCATGTTTTGTTAGCGTTGTTCAAGTTCGTACACTTTTAAGATAAACTCCCTTGGAGTCTGCATATGTGAGGCTTAACTCCCTTTTCTACAGACTATCAGTATGTTTTAAGTGCTGCAAAGCAATTAATAGGCCTAAAATTTTTCTGTCAGATATTGTAGTCCACTCATATAGTAAGGTTTAAGAACAAATTCTGGGTGCTTCTTGGTGGCTATGTATAGCAATTTTTAGGAGTTTAAATTTTACCTTAACTCACAAAAGAAAAAAAGTCTTTGATTCAGTTGTTTAAACTTTTTAGATTTGTCTGCTTAAGAATTGTAAAAAAATTGTGAAAAAAAATTGCATGCATACATGTGCATTTACACACACACGTAGCATAAAAACCTCTGTAATTTTGAATAAATGCCCACATTTTTTTTCAGTCTTTTGGATGAATTATATTTGGTTTTAGTCATGTTTAAAAGCTTGAAAATTACCTTTATAACAGTGCATCATTCTTTGTCACATGAAATTGGGCATTTAAATACATTTTTTAACTCTAAAATACCAAAATGCTATAAATGCTTTACTTTTTCAATTTTTATAAATATAAAAACTGAATTTTATAATACTGATACTTAAATATTACAAAATATTCATATTATTATTATTGGCTCATAATAGCACAGTGAAGGTTCTTTTGAAAAATATGGACCGTAGGCATTTAGAATTTACCACTTCATATTGGAATAAATAATTTCACTAAAGTTTATCAAATATACTGTAGACTTGGACTTTTTGGAAAATCCATTTAGTGCCTATGTTCTAAAGTTCATTCCTTACACACCTCTTAAGAACAAGTTTATTAATTTCCCTGAGTTATTCTTTCCTACCCTATTAAGTTAAACCATATAAAACTGTCAATACGTGACCATTTATACCCATAAAAATAGTAAGTTCATATGGTTCAATCTCATACCATCAGTACTCCGTCTGGTCTGTCCATAAAATCAAATTGAGTTTTTTAAAAAAAAACTGAGTTGACAAATAAGAAACAGGGACCTATGATACAGTGCGTTCTGGGCCTGATGGGAGCCAATCCAGCTATTAAACTAGAGATTATTTTTGCAGTAAGACAAAGACATCTCTCATCAGTCACCTATATCCACCAACCAAAAGAGAAAATCAGCGCAACGTGTAATGGGTTTGAGGAAACTTTTAGGGATAAACATCAAATAACTGAATTTTGAAACTTAAGGAGTAACGAAATTCCCCTTGAATCTTTAGTGTTGGCTGGCCTTCCGAGGATGGCTGTCTGGCTTATGTTCACATACGGGAAGCCCTGATGCCTGTTGGAGGCTCGGGTGCTTGGGTTGTCAGGTAACTCCAGCTCCCGTGGGTCTGAGTGGACGTGGTGCCAGGAGCTGTGGCTGTGGGGAGACAGTGCCCTCATGCTCAGCCCAGTGGCACCCTGCTCCAAGCACCAAACAATGGGAGGGTCCAAAATCCCCAAATATCTTTTGGCCTTCAAATATTAAGCTTTCCACCATGTCTACGAGGGTTGAGGGCCTCTAGGCTCAGCCCAACTGCCCTGCCCCAGTCCTGTTGCTGAATTAGCAGAGCCTCAAGGCCAGCCCCTATAAAGAACAGCTGACCTAATCTACAGATTTAATGTGATCCCTTTCAAATTACCCATGACATTTTTCACAGAACTAGAACAAATAATCCTGAAATTTATATGAAACCATAAAAGACCCATAATTGCCAAAGCAGTCCTGAGGGGAAAGAACAAAGCAGGAGGCATAACCCTCCCAGGCTTCAGACAATACTACAAAGCTACAGTAATCAAAACAGTGTGGTACTGGCACAAAAACAGACATACATATCAGTGGAACAGAATAGAGAGCCCAGAAAAAAACCTACACACCTATGGTCAATTAGTCTTTGACAAAATAGGCAAGAATATAAAATGGGAAAAAGATGGTCTCTTCAACAAGTGGTTCTGGGAAAGTTGGACAGCTGCATGTAAATCAATGAAGTTAAAACACACCCTCACACCATGCACAAAAATAAACTCAAAATGGCTTAAAGATTTAAACATGAGATATGACACTATAAAACTCCTAGAAGAGATCACAGGCAAAACATTCTCTGACATAAATCATACCAATGTTTTCTTAGGTCAGGCTCCCAGGGCAACAGAAATTAAAAACAAAAGTAGACAAATGGGACCTAATCAAACTTAAAGCTTTTGCACAGAAAAGGAAACCATAAACAAAACAAAAAGACTATGGGCTGGGAGAAAATGTTTGCAAATGATGTGACCAACAAGGGCTTAATTTCCAAAATATACAAACAGCTCATACAACTCAACAACAACAACAAAAAAAAACACAACCCAATCGGAAAGTGGGCAGAAGACCTAAATAGACATTTCTCCAAAGAAGACATACAGATGGCCAAGAGGCACATGAAAAGATGCTCAACATCACTAATTATTAGAGAAATGCAAATCCAAACTACAGTGAGGTACCACATTACACCAGTCAGAATGGCCATCATTAAAAAGTCTACAAACAACAAATGCTGGAAAGGGTGTGGAGAAAAGGGAACCCTCCTACACTATTGGTGGGAATGTAAATTGGTGCAGCCACTATGGAAAACAGTTTGGAGTTTCCTCAAAAAACTAAAAATAGAGTTGATGTATGATCCAGCAATCTCACTCCTGGGCATATACCCAGATGAAACTAATTCGAAAAGATACATGCACCCCTATGTTCATAGCAGCGCTATTCACAATAGCCAAGACATGGAAAAACCTAAATGAATGAATGGATAAAGAAGATATACAATGGAGTATTACTCAGCCATCAGGAAGAATGAAATAATGCCATTTGCCGCTCAACAGACTTGAGGTTGCCAAGGGGTTTGGAGGGATAGGAAAGGGAAGGAATGGGAGTTTGGGATTAGCAGAGGCAAACTATTATATATATGATGGATAAAAAACAAGATCCTACTGTGTAGCACAGGGAATTATATTCAATATCCTGTGACAAACCATAATGGAAAAGAATGTGAAAAAGTATATATATATACATATGTATAAGTGAGTCACTTTGCTGTACAGAAGAAATTAACACAACATTGTATATCAACTTTACTTCAATAAAATTAAAAAAAAAAAAAAAGAATAGCCGACTTTATGACTGAACTGTGCTAGTACCTCTCAGCGTTCTGGATGAGTCTCTAAATGGCCTTTCTGGAGCGGGTGCTAATTATGTCTGTGTTTACTACACAACTATGAAATTATACTTTAAAAATATAAAAGGGAGGGAAATATAATGTATATCCAGGTTTTCTGCGTGGTAAGATGATGGGCCATTTTCCTTTTCTTTGACCATTTCTATTTAACAAAAGACTTCTAAAAAAACGTATCTAATTAGTATTCAACTCTCAGAGGTAGAGGAATATAAACATTAAATCATGAAGAATTTACATGGTCAAGTCCAAACCCCACCAAGTTGAGCAAACTAACTTCAGAGAAGTTGAATAACTTCCCCAAGATAATATCATTGGTTTGGTCATTCAATAAATACTTTTTATGCACCTGTTATGTTCCAGCTACTGCACTAGTCACAAAGCTAGAAGTCAAATCTAGTGTTTTGTTTCGCACTGCTCTTTTTTCTCTAAACCTTTTGGTGACCATTTCTCTCCGGTATTTTGGGTGTCTTTCTCCATAAGGTCACTAATGTATCTGCTCAGCAGAGTGACTGCTGTGCACATAAGTTCCTGACCCTTGTCTCAAAAATGTTTTTGTTTTTGTTTTTAACTTAAGAAAAAGCTTTGGACAGAGGTCTTAAGTTCTAACTCAGCTTCCACGTCTGTAAAATGAGAATAACAGCGGCTGCCCTTTGAGTTGTTCTGAGGATTAGAACTGGTAAGGCCCATGCAGCACTTGGCAAAGCACCGAGGATCCAGCGAACCCTCCTGTGCTGTACCTGCTCGGACAAGGAAACCCAAGATCCAGAGCAAACAGTTACCAAAATAAACTTCTCATTTGGGAAGAATGTATTTTCTAAAGTCACAGACTCGCTTCTGAACATTTTTAAACCACAACTAGGATTATGCAAAAGCAACTCAATTCCTCCCTTCAATCAAAACAAGTCATTTCATCATTGTTTTAAAACAAACGGTTGAAAACCATACTTACAGCAAGCACGCGTTTCATGCTTCAGTCATCCTCTTCTTCTTCGCCGCCTGCTTTCCTCTTTCTGGAGGGTTCACCTCCTGAACAGATATGAGAGAGAAGGTGTAAAATTTAATACTGAACGTTTCTGGAAATTTTGTCTTAAGTAGTTCTGAGCTCATGCGGGAGCTAGCCCTTCATGTTAGAACCCTACCCACCAGTGGCGACCTTGTCCACAAACACTGTCTCTACAGGTCAGACAAGGGGAGCCCGGGCTTCCCTGGGCAGCAGTCAGGGCTCAGGGACACCTCACTCTATCCTGACGGGGATTCTGCTCATTATTACTTGAAATATGTACCTCTGTTTCCTCAGTACTTCACTTTCTCCATCTAAAATTCAGTATTTTAAAGCCTGTCAATTTTTTTTTAAAAAGGACTGCTTGTGTTTTATGCTTTTTCAGTATGCTTTCCAAGTTTTAAATGTATTTTTTTCACATGAAAAATTAGTGCTTCCATTACACAGTCAGGCCGATTTCTATCACTGAGATGTTTCCTCTGATCTGTAACTCCAAACCCATAGTGGAGCATGTTAAGTGTTCAGAAAACACTGGATGAATGAATATGGCACAATGGCAACAACATAGTGATTTGCTGGTGTAATTAAGACTTAAATTTTCTTTGCACTTGTGCTCTTATAAGTGGGAAAGGAAATAATTAAAGGAAAATAATTTTAACAACATGGAAAGGAACTAACCCTCCACTATCATCATACCCATGATGAAGGTGAGATGCCCCTTGCTCTACTGCACTCAGCTACTTCTAATTCTCTGGTCGATCCCTGGTGTCTCAGCCACGTGTCTTTTCTCACAGGCCTCTCCGTCCTCTGGCATGCCCACCCTAACACTCTTCCTTCAGCACCCAGCAAGACAGCGCCTGCTCTGGGCAGTCTCCCAACGCGCACAGGTGTCAGGCCCTCCTCTGGGCCACGTCTAGGCTTATCACTGCATTCATCTCACTGAGTTACAGGGAGGTGTGTAGACATCTGTCTGTGCTCCAGGGCTGTGAGCTCCTCTTCATTCCAGGAGTTGACTTGTGGCTACAGGGCAAACCCCTTCAGATTGAATAAATTTGGTTTTACCCCATCACTGGTGAGTTTCTTTGCTCTCGGCGATCTTTGAGCCTTATCTTCATCTGGTCCCTCATCACGCTCTGAAGAATAGGTTCTGGCCCTTTCCTCTGAAAGCAAAGGGACTTTAGATATGGGATTGACCTTCAAAGATGAAGACCCATTTATTCCTGAATTTTTCTACTCTTGAATATTGCTACTTCCCACCATATATTTCCCTTGAGGAGCCAACAATTTTTTAAAGTTTTCATGAAGAAGTATGTATTGCTTTCAAACATGCTTAAACGACTTAGATTGGAGAGGTTTTTTTCCCTCGGAGAGATTGTCTGATCATTTTTAAATACCCGAGGGGCTTCATGCACACATTTTAAAAAAAAATTTATTTTATATATTTTTTATTTTTGGCTGCGTTGGGTCTTCGTAGCTGCAAGCGGGCTTCCTCTAGTTGTGGTGAGCGGGGGCTACTCTTCGTTGTGGTGCACGGGCTTCTCATTGTGGTGGCTTCTCTTGTTGTGGAGCATGGGCTCTAGGCACACAGGCTTCAGTAGTTGTGGCGTGCGGGCTCAGTAGTTGTGGCTCACAAGCTCTAGAGTGCAGGCTCAGTAGTTGTGGCTCACGAGCTTAGTTGCTCCGCAGCATGTGGAATCTTTCCGGACCAGGGCTCAAACCCATGTCCCCTACATTGGCAGGCAGATTCTTAACCATTGCACCACCAGGGAAGCCCCACATTTTTTAAAACTACAAAGTTTAAACACTGGGTCCCTATACAAGCAGGAGAACTGCCTGTTACACATTTTCCTCCATAAGCACAAAAATTATTTGACTGATTTTCTTTATTATGGGGGTGCCTTATTTTCCCAGCCAAGCTTTTGTGTGGGAAAGTGGTCCTAGGGAAAACAAAATAAAAGGCCTTTGTACTGTTGTCCTAAGTGAATAACAGCAAGACAGTAAGAGCCCACCAGAGCATAATCGCTCCCATGGACCTGAGATGATGAACTGTGACCTCCTCTCCTGACTCACCTCGGCGTTCCCCTCGGCCATGGCTCTTGCTGGCCTCACCCTCCTCATCATTGCTGGGGCCCTGGTAGAGGGCACTTGGCCCCCGCTGGTTCTGCTTTTCCCGCAGATGGATGGTCTCCTGGTGAGTAGAAGCCCTCAAACGTTCTTCTTTCTGTAAAGAAGCAAATAAATTACTGAACTTTAAAACAAAAAATGAACTCACTTAGTGCCCCCTTGAAACTACTTTACTGTAAAGAACAGGTAAATGCCTCGCCCAGGACAACGCCAGTTCCTGTGTCCTCAGGGTACAGTTCTCTCCATTTTACACCTCTGTTACCACACATGGTCATCATCTTGTTCAGTTCGAAGGCGTGAAGACAACACAGGGTGAAGAGGCAAAGCCTCCCTCCCTCACACCAATTGCCCCATCAGAACTGGCACCGGCACAGCCTAGGGAGCTGCAGCGTCCCCTGTGCTGCCAGGCAGAGCCCAGAGTGTGGCGACCAGCCTGAGGAACCTCGTTCATGCCCAGTGGATGCCTGAGGGAGGAGGGTTCTCTTCACCCCTGAGACAGACGTCTGACTTGCCCAGGCTCCACCAAACTACCGTGGTGCCCAGATATTCCAGTCTGGGGCCCTCAACCCAGAGAGCTCCCCACAGCTCCTGATGGCAGGATGGGGAGGTTCTGGTGGGGAGGGTCCCTGAGCCCCAAAGCAGAGCCTTCATTCCCTTCCATCTGCCTGGCTTCTACACATTGGGGTTCACTAGGCAGAGCCAGTGTCAACTGAGTCAGGAATGTCCTCTTGACCTTCCCACATCACCTCCTATCTGGCTAACACAGTTTAATGATATACATCAAGGGTTATATTTTTATATAAAGATTTTTTTAAATTAATTTATTTTTGACTACATTGGGTGTTTGTTGCTGCACGCGGGCTTTCTCTAGTTGTGGCGAGCAGGGGCTATTCTTCGTTGCGGTGTGTGGGCTTCTCATTGCGGTGGCTTCTCTTGTTGCACAGCATGGGCTCTAGGAGCGTGGGCTTCAGTAGTTGTGGCTTGTGGGCTCTAGAGCGCAGGCTCAGTAGTTGTGGTCCACGGGTTTACTTGCTCTGTGGCATGTGGGATCTTCCCGGACCAGGGATCGAACCCGTGTCCCCTACACTGGCAGGCAGATTCTTAACCACTGTGCCACCAGGGAAGCCCGGGTTATATTTTTATTTTATTTTTTTTATTTTTTATTTTTTTTAATTACACTATACTAGGTGTGCTTTATTTTATTTTTATTAATGGCTGTGTTGGATCTTCGTTTCTGTGCGAGGGCTTTCTCCAGTTGTGGCAAGCGGGGGCCACTCTTCATCACGGTGCGCGGGCCTCTCACTATCGCGCCCTCTCTTGTTGCGGAGCACAGGCTCCAGACGCGCAGGCTCAGTAATTGTGGCTCACGGGCCCATTTGCTCCGCGGCATGTGGGATCTTCCCAGACCACGGCCCGAACCCGTGTCCCCTGCATTGGCAGGCAGATTCCCAACCACTACGCCACCAGGGAAGCCCCCGGGTTATATTTTTAAATTACTAGTTTCCCTCTGAAATCTCATAGATTGGAGAGAGAACACCTGAGGGTCCGGATTGCTGTATCTCACCATCAGCCATTGACTATGACAATTACTGTGGTTAACCATATGCTTAGAAGGTTAAGCAGGCTCCCTGATAACCACAAGAAATAAAACGGCTGTGACAATAAGAAATGATGAATTAACATTCTGGAAAGCACAGTTCTTAATACCCCAAACAATCCCAGGATAAATTTCAGCCAACATACCTTAATCATCTCTCTGCGCTGGCATTCAGGATCACGACCAGCTATTGGTAAGATTCTAATCTTCTGTGTCCTCGAGCATCTATTAGCAAGTGGCAGGGTCATCTTTCTATGTGTGGCATAGTCTGTAGCCTGAGGTCTGCAGGAAACAGACAAAAACGTCTCACTGTTGACAAAGAATATTTGGAGGCAATCATACCAACAGCAAACACAGCTGCGGACAATGACACACCAGCCCCTGCGGCAGCCCTTTCCTCTGGCACATGCGCACACCAAGAGCATGCTCGCGATCGGCAGCCTTCCCAGGTAAACGTCCCTGAAGGGAAGGGACACGCTGACCAGCAGAGCAGCACAGACAGTCCAGGCCTCTTACCAGGTGCGTCAATCAATGTGAGTTAATAACCGGTCTTCTGGTTTGTACGGCGGGCTCATGTTGGTTTCCATAGCGTGAACTGGCTCCCTGAGGGACAGCAACTTGTTGCAAAGGTGAAAAATAGCATGGGAACCAGACCATGGACCTTGGTGAGCTGTACCTCAAAATCAGGTCAATCAGGACTGAGGCGGGCTTTGTGCACAGCCAACCTCTCTGCCCTGTTGCTCTTTAACTGCCAAGTAGCTGTAGGTCACTATGAATAGTTACCTGAAAGTGAGTTTGGACTTAAAGATGGCTTGTCCCTGCAGACCAGTGTCTTCCCTAATGAACAGGTGGTTGTGATTGCCCTGCATCGGGGCCTTGTAAACATCAAACACCTCATTGCCTAAATGCAGGGACAGGCTGGAAACAAGAAATAGTTCAGTTATTAGTGTGGATATTTAACAAATCCTACAGCTTCCATTCTACCCTGTTAGCTTTTCTTAAAATGCTGTGGAACTGCAGGATCCTGTCCCCATACTGAATTCATAAGAAAAACAAAGAAAAGATACTGGAAACAACTAACCTAACCTTTCAAAGTAAAAGGTCATAAAATCCATCTTCCTTTCAACTTCAAATATAATTGTTTTTATCATTTTCCCAATGTCTACCATTTCATTAGTAAAATAGAAACCATTTTTTTAAACATACAAATTTATAATGTCCAATAATCACAAATGGGCGCTAAGATTAGGCTTTCATCTCAATAAGGTAGATACTGTGAATTTGATCACATCTTGGGTCTATGACTAGAGTATCCCAGTGCTGCACTGTGATCTTAACCTTATTTATTTCTCCCAGGTTTCCCACGTAATGCCAGAGGCCTAGATCTTGTTAATTCTTTAATGAAAGATGATCCCAAAATACGGTCCTACGCAGAAAACTTCATTCATCCCAGGCCTCCCTCTGGGTATTTCCATACTCTTCAGGCATTTATGCTCACCTTCCATCGGACCACTTGACTATCCGAGCATTGCTTTCTTTAATTTCATTTCCTTCTTTGTCCCGGCGTATCCTCCATCGTATAGTATTTTCTATCTGTTTCAAAACACAAAGGCATTAGAAAACCAGCGTTACTAACTGCATGTTCTTTTTTCCTCAAGTGACTTATAATCATGTGCCAAGAATTCACAGATGGTAAGAGAATAAGCTCACCACAAAATAGTTGATTAGGCAACATGGAAACCTTCCTGCTACAGATACCTAGAGATACTGGTTGAAATCACCAGACATTTTGTTTTAATCTTCTCTGAGCTCCAGTTCATGGCAGTGGAAGCAAAATCTTTGGGGCCATATGAGGTAGGAGGTTACAACTGAGATCTCTGTCTATTGCAGCCCAACTTGAAGGCTATGAACCCAGAGAAAGAAGGACTAAAAAAGGACCCATTCGCCTAGTAAGACAGGGAAGCTCTGAGTATTAATTAAAAAAAAAAAAAAAGAATATACAATTAAGTAATAAACAACAGATTAAAACCTGAGACTTTTGCTTTACCCTATCCCTATTGTGGGGAACTCCAAATTACAAAAGTAGCATAAAAATGGATCCCGCCATGGCTACCACTGCGGCCTCTGGCAGAAGCTCATTCAAAACCCGGTTAAAGGCAACGCCATCCCTGTGAGAGCAATGGTAGGGTTTTGCCATCCAGGCCTTCTCGAGGGGAACCACCTAATGGCAAGGCCTATTTTCTGTGCATAATCTGAATTGCCATAAAGAGTCTGAGATACTCTTATTGTGGGAAGCTGCTTGGATCTATCCACAATAAAATGTGGAGGCAGTTCTGTATACCTAGCTACATTATTATTTATCCTGAAGGAAATAGCTAACAATTTTCAAGAATTTTTATCTTTACTTCTGTCGAAAAATTACAACTGCAAAAGAAAGGTTAAAAAAGTGACAATTCTACACGGATTTTTTTAAAAAGGATATATACCTTCCCCTCTAAAAATGTTCTGAAAAGATATTTAATTCCTTGTTCTAAGCAGTTATTTATTGATTGTTTATGACAATAAACATAAAGATCATTTTATAAGCTGGTCTCAAATTGTTACCCCTGTGTTTTACTTTATAAAAGGAAAAACTCAAAAAAACCAAAAAACCAAAACACAGGAATAAAGTGTGAAATGGTACCTTTAATTTTAACCTGGTTCTATCTTCTTCATCAAGCACTTCCTCATCTTCAAATTCATCTTCATAATACTGAGGATGAAAAGGCCTAAAAGGTGTTTTTTAATGTAGTATTAGCCATCTTTAGTATTGAATATAATTAATGTATAAAATAATAATCTTTACAACATGCACTAATATGTTAAAAAAATCACAGTAGACAAATAACTTCATGTAAAACTTCAAAAAGTAGGCAAATTACTGTACTTTCTTGAAATTTGATTTTAAAACATATTACCTGAAATAAAATCCAAATGTGACTTATAGTTCAAAGTTTTTAAATTATATTTTTGTTCAGTAACATATGCCCTCTAAAGTGTAGGTGACACATGATCTATCTTTTCATATTTTTTAAGAAAAGTGTCATGTTTAATTGCATAAGAGCTTGCAATAGTGCACCATCGTGAATAATACTCATCAACACTATTTTGTTGTCTAAAATTGTGGTCGTTTCTAGATTCACAAAGGCTTTTGCATTGAACATTTGTGATTTCTCTAGCAAACTTTCTCACTCTCATTTTCCAGTTTTTCAGCTTTATGATAGTGAAAAATACCTTCATCAGCTATGTCTGTTCATTTATAAGAAAGTGCCAAAATGCTAGAAGAATTATTAGCATTAAAACTTTCTCACACCAGTAATTCATCATTTTCTACCACAGCACATTCTAAATTTATTTTTTCAGAGTTACATGAGAAATCTCCCACCTCTGTGATTAGCCAACTCATTATAAATGAGAAAAACATTTACATTCCACATATTTTTACTCAATATCTTGGGGAAAAAAAAAACTTTAATCAGTCCTCTTACTTGGGTTCTATGCTGAGAAATTTGGGTAGTTTAACAAAGTACAATTCATTTCCTAAATCAGAGTTGATGCTGGGAATTTCTACTTCTATTTTGGTTTCAGATATTGGCTCTTCCTCCTGCTGGTCCTGAGGCACTCCACGTCCATCCTAAGAGAGAATCAGAATGTGAGAGCCTGAGTTGACATTAGAAAGGCTCTAGCTCTCCTTCTGCACTAGGCAGATGCAGGTGTGACCAGAAGTAAACTTGGACGCCCCTTCAGAGATAAAGCAGTTGGCAACCCCTCCAGGCCTCTCCTTAAAATTTCATCCTCTCCCCACCCCCCCAAAAAAACCACCATGCAAAACAAGACCTGTTAGCCTGCATTACCAGAAAAAATGTTGACCTATCTAGTTTGCATAAGATATTTAGCAACAGGTGTGTGAAATTATGCAACCCCTCAATGCTAGGTAACTATTAAAATCAGAGAAGAATGTCAAATAGTACACACTTCTTGGCACAGGTTTAAATAAGAACAACTTTTAAATCAAAGGTTTTCAAATTATGCATCCTCACAGTCTAGCCCCTAAAGTTTGGCATCAAATTCATTCTGAGCAATTCCTTCTATTCTCTTTAATATCCAGAAATTCCCAACATAGCTAAGAAAGTCACCCATTCGTCAGATGTTTCAGACTGCTATTCATTATCCATGTCCTCTCCCTACATGACCCATCAGCCTCTGAAACGTTTTTCTTAACTTTGAACAATGGGCCCAGTTGAGATTTGTAACTGTACTTACAGTAACAGGCTGTCCTGAAATGGGTGGTTTATTGTCCCCGTCACTCTCTGAAGAAATGTCATCTATGTCTCCAAACAGATCCATGGTCCCACTATAATCTTCAACGTTGGGGGGAAAATGCACAGTATTAATTTCTCTCACTGAAGTTCTTCACACAGTTCTTAGCCCATCACTTCAACATATTCCCAAGATTCATAAACCAAACCTCCACTAAACCATGATCAGACTGACTCCCTGAGCCTGGCCCTCAGAAGCCTCACAAGAGTGTCTACAGGGAAGGAAAACAGCAAAGTTAGTTGGTGGAAGGCCAAGCTGCTGTGATAGCCAGATTTCAAGGTGGATCCCAGGGATCCCTGCCTCTGGTATTCTTGCCCTTGTGTGGTCCCCTCCCACAGGTATCATGGTTGGTCTATGTGATCAATAGAATACAGCCTCACTTCCAAGTCTCTGCATGACATTGTGGCTTTTCTGCCTTGCTCTTTCTCCCTTGGGTCACTTGCTCTGGAGGAAGCCAGCTGCTGTGATATGAAGACACTCAAACTGCTGTGGAGAGGCTCATGCAGTGACAAACTGAGGCCTCCTGCCAAGAGCCACGTGAGTGAACCATCTCGGAAACAGATCCCTCAGCCCCAGCCAGGCAAGCCTTTAAATAATACAGTCTCAGCCAACATCTTGATTGCAGCCTTGTGGGAGACCCTGAGCCAGTGCTAAACCACTCCTGACCCTTAGAAACGGTGAGATATATTAAATGTTTGTTGTTTTAAGCTGGCGCTCTCAGGGAGTGTAGTTAGGGAAGGTGGGGGATGGTATGCAGGTCACACAAAATATGTCTACTCTGACACTCCTATCTCCCTGTCTTTGAATTCCCTCTGCACAAAGCCAGGGAAGCTTTGGTATCTCAACTTCATTAAATGAAGGCCACCACTGAGTTTTTTTTGGTGAACCCATCAAGTATAGAGCCATGTCCAGCTATATGTCCTAACACATCAAATCCAGAATATATCAATATAAGTGCACCCGTATCAGTAAATTTGGCCCAAGGTAGTTAGTGTTTTTCCTTCATCTCACATTCTTAGAATCCACGTCCACACACATTCCCCAGGCTTTTGCTCATATTTAATAGCAAAATCTTGCAATTCTTTTGGTGTGTAAGTTATTTCTTCTTCAGTCAGAGTTTGTGCTTTCTTTGCCAGAGTATGATGAGATCCTAGTGATGGGTCTGCTGGTAAAAAGTAGGTCAGACAGCACTCAGCTGGGTGATTCTTGAGGGGAATGCAGACTGCCCCAAGTGATGTTATTACAGCATTTTCAAGCAAGAAGACTAGTTTCACAACCTACTGAATGGGAGAAAATGTTTGCAAATGATAGGACCGATAAGGGGTTAATATCCAAAATATATAAACAGCTCATACAACTCAGCATTAAAAAAACAAACAACTTGATTAAGAAATGGGCAGAAAACATGAATAGACATTTTTCCAAAGACATACACATGGCCAACAGGCCCATGAAAAGATGCTCAACATCACTAATCATTCAGGGAAATGCAAATCAAAACCACAGTGAGATATCACCTCACACCTGTCAGAATAGCTACCATCAAAAAGTCTACAAATAGCAAATGTTGGGGAGAATATGGAGAAAAGGGAACCCTTGTATGCTGTTGGTGGGAATGTAAATTGGTGCAGCCACTATGGAAAATAGTATGGAGGTTCCTCAAAAAACTAAAAATAGAACTACCATATGATCCAGTAATTTCACTCCTGGGTATATATCTGAAAGAAACAAAAACCCTAATTCAAAGAGATATGTGCACCCCAATGTTCATAGCAGCAATATCTACAATAGCCAAGATATGGAAGCAACCTGTCCATCAACAGATGAATGGATAAAGAAGATGTGGTATGTATGTACAATGAAATACTACTCAGCCATAAAAAAAGAATGAAATTCTGCCATTTGCAACAACATGGATGGACCTTCACGGTATTATGCTTAGTGAAATGTCAGAGAAAGACAAATACTGTATGTTATCACTTATATGTGGAATCTGAAAAATAAAACAAACCAGTGAATATAACAAAACAAACAGACTCACAGATATAGAGAACAAACTAGTGCTTACCAGTGGTGAGAGGGAAGGGGGAAGGGACAAAATAGAGGAAGGAGATTAAGAGGTACAAAGTACTGTGTATAAAATAAATAAGCCACAAGGATATATTGTATAGCACAGGGAATATAGCCAATATTTTATAACTTTAAACAGAATATAATTTATAAGAATATTTGAATTACTATTTTGTACACCTGAAACTAATATAATATTGTAAATCAACTATATGTCAATTAAAAAAAATTTTTTTCCCTCAGATATAGGAAGGCAGACTGCTTCTCACAGACAAGGCAGGCTCAGAGGGACTAGAAAATTTGTTTTTCAGCTTTATCTGAATCCAAACAGAAATCCCCATTCCTAGTTTCTTTCTCAATCAATACTCTTTCACATGAGAGACTTGAAGAGGCTGTGAATTCAGTTGATGTTGTAGTTCTGCAACCACACAATTACATGCGTTTGATTTTTCAGCTACCTCAGCCCTCTGACTACAAGATATGAGATTCCTTTAGGGCTGTCACAAGTGCTCCCTGGTTCTCTGACCATGACTTGAGCCGAACGTTTAAAGACCTAAGCTTCTGTGAAGTTAAGTCATAAAGAGAAAGACAAATACCACATCCCTTATATGTGGACTCTAAAATACAACACAAAGGAAGCTATCTACAAGACAGAAACAGACTCACAGACATAGAGGACAGACTTGTGGTTACCAAGGGGGAGGGGGTGTGGGGGGAGAAGGAATGGGAGTTTGGGATTAGTGGATGCAAACTATTATATAGAGAACAGATAAACGACAAGGCCCTCCTGTATAGCACAGGGAACAATATTCAGTATCCTGTGACAAACCCTAATGGAAGAGAATATGAAAAAGAATATATAACTGAATCACTTTGCTGTACAGCAGAAATTAACACAACATTGTAAATCAACTCTACTTCAATAAAATTTACAAACAAACCAAAACTAACCTAAGCTTGTCGACTTTCTGTAAGTGTTCCAGGGCACTCGGAAGCATCCATCCCACACCACAGTCCTTAGGCATCAGGACTGCCTAACAAGTGTAGCAGCCACTTGAGCCCTCAATCACAGGGGATAATCTGGTTCATCATGATGCCGAGGCACCACCAGCATCCTGTTTCCCATCGGTGAGGCGCTCAGACCCAAACCAATCTACACATCTCATCTTTGAGGATTTGCTTCCTGGACTACTCAGTCAGGTCCAAGTTGGGCAACAGAAAACATACCAGTTGTCTACACAGATAGATCTTAATATTTTTTAAAAATTGTAATTAGGTTTAAAGTTGTTGATTTGGTTACAAAAAGTACAAAGAGAACTCCCTAAGGGATCACAGAATTAGCAACTTCAGAGAGCAACTTCCACCCCTAGAGATGAGGGAACAAAGGGGAAAGTTAAAATTATTATTAAACTTACAAACTTACAGACAGGGCCCCTCGGAGCTGAAACTCATACCTGAGGAAGAGAAGTGTCCAGCTGGTACTGACATCTCTTGGGAGTACAATGAAGCTGTCTCTTCAAGTCTTGGTAAAACTGCAAACCGGACTGAGCTGCTGTGGGAAGAGACTACTGCTGCTGCTGCGCCCCCTTAGAAAGACTGCAGGTCAACAGGAAGCCCCCAGAAAAGTTCCATAAACAAACAGGAAGGAGCAATCTTTTCTTTGTTATCCAGGCTCCCGGTTTTCTCTGGCGCCCCCTAACAGGGGGCAGCTGGCAAAGCTGAAATGTGCTTGCACAGCCTTGGCCCTGCATAGCCAAGCTCTGTAGAGAAGGGCAGGTTTGGAGAAAACAGACAAGAGCTCAATCACTGTCACATATGTGTCTGCTAGTGAAAAAACAAAAACAATGTTGCCTTGGAAAGGAAAGAGTCAAAATGAAGGCTCTCAAGAGCCAGGCATCGGGGTTTCAACTTGATTAACCAAGAAATAGCAAGGGACTGAAGGTTTCTGACTTTAGGAGAGTGACACAGTGGTGAGTTAGGACCTTATTCTCTTTCAGTGTCACTCCTCTATAACCAGGCTTCAGGATAAGCCTCCCACAAGCCACCACTCCTAGATTGTATTTACAGCCCTAGTCCGTTCACAAGGGAAAGATCAGTCTGTGTAGAAGAGCACCGCAGAAAAGACAAATACATACCTTAAATATGGATTTCAAATATATCTGCTAATTCTTTGCCATTTCTACCATCGAGAGGAGTCAAATTTCCCTCCCTTTGCATATGAGCTCACATCAGTGACTCACTTCTACTGAACAGAACGTGGTGGATTTTGAAAAAAGGTAATACAGCTCTCTTAGGGTACTCACCGTTGGAACCCAGCCACAACGCTGTGAGAAAGCAGGGCCACAACTAGGATGCAACACGTGAGATACTCACTTTGGTGAAAAATATAAGTGGTGCCAGAAACTCAGTGATCAAGATAAATAATATTGCAATACATTTTAAACTCCATGCAAAAAACTCCCATAAACAAAACATCAAAATTTCAAATAAAGAGACGATCCATCCAGTTCTGTACTTGTGCCACTCTTCTCACTTGCCTTACCCTAATCCCAGCCCTGTTAGATCATCTTTATTTGAATTTTTGACATTTTGTTCATCATATTTTTTCATTATTTTTTTTAAATGTTGTATTACAGTGTTATTAAACTTGATTACTGTAGTGGGCTGAATAGGGACCCTTCAAAATTCATATCTACCCAGAACCTCAGAATGTGACTTTATTTGGCAATAGGATCTTTGCAGATGTAATTAGTTAAGATGAGGTCACACTGGATTAGGGTTGACCCTAAACCCATTGATGGGTGTCCTGAAAGGAGAGTGGGATCTGGAGACACAGAGAGACACAGAGCGGAGACACAGAAAGACACAGAGCAGACACACAGGGAAACAAGCCATGTGAGGACAGAGGCAGAGATTGGAGTTATGCTGCTACAAGCCAAGGATTACTGGGAGCCTCCAGAAGCTAGGACAATGCAGGGAAGGAGTCTTCCCTTTAGAGGGAGCACGGCTCTGCCGACACCTTTATTTAGGATTTCTAGGCTTCAGAACTGTGAGAGAATGTGTTTCTGTGGTATTAAGTCACCCAGTTTGTGGTACTTTGCTACAGCAGACCTAGCAAACAAATACAATTACGGAGGCTTTTTTGTGCCCCTTTTAAAACTCTGCACCCCAGAAGAATGCCTCACTCGCTTCACCTGGCCCTTGCCAGGCTTCTTTGTGGGACCTGGGAGGAATTCACTAAAACCTAAGACTTAGTGTAAAGCATTAACAAAATCAGCCTGCTTTGGGAGGGGTCAATTTCTTGAACAGAGACCTGCTTTTTAAATTTTTTTATTACAATTAAAATTACTCAAAAGCAAATCAATTTATTTCGGTCAAAATAACTCATGTTTACATCATATTTATAAAACAAACTGTACAATAAAATACATAAAGTTTTCACATTTTCTACTTCAATCATCATCTTCTTCCTCTTCATCACTGATCACGTACTTCTTGTGCTTTTTATTTGCTTTATCGTCATCTTCTGCTTTTCTCTTTCCAGAAGGCTCACCTTCCTAAACAGATAAAAATTTAAAAAATCTAAAAGTTCACAGAGAATATTTCTAGAAAGGTTTATCAAAAGTAGCTCTGAGCTGAATAACCCTCTGAAAACCCAAAAATAACATAACTTTTAATAAGAACATTTACCAGCTGAATAAAACCAGTGGTTAAGGTCATGGCCAGTTTCCAAATCTACAAGTACTAGAGGCATTCAAAATGACTACGGAGTAATAACAAAACTAACCCTAAAACCCAACTTCAGGCCCATGAGGGCGAGCTAAGCAATTGTGACCCAGTCTCACAGGGGGAAGAAGCTGTTGTACATGGAGAAGAGCTGCAGGAAAGTGGAAACGGGCTTTGCCCTGGGAAGAGTTAGGGCTCTCCCAAAGAAGTCAGCCTATATAACCACTTGTTCTGCTGACTATTTTGACCAAAATTAGGTATTTACTTAAACTTTTTTCTCCACTTGCTGAGCATTTCACTTCTTCGTTATCTAAAAAGCATTCTAAAGACTGTCAATTTTTAAAAATAACCATTTCTTGTTTTGGATGTACTAAAAACTCAAATAAAGATTTTTTTTAATATTTGAAAAAAATTTTTGAAGAAATTAAAGGCCTTCATACACAAGTTTCCACTGCTTAAAGTCATGTAGTATAATGTTCTAATAGAAACAAAAAATTCGGGAAGTTTTCTAAAAACACTTTTTACAGATAGAATTTGAACAGATCAACATTAAATAATATCAAAAATTGATTAAAATGGAATGATACTAAATATGATACTCCAGGATTGCCTTAACAAGACTCCTCACCAAAAACAAAACAGGGTGAACAAAGTTTAAAGGTTGAAGTTGGGGAAGGCCAAGCATCTTACTACCCTGTCCAGAGAATGCTTCTGGATGTAGCATACAAGCTGGCATAGCCACTTTTTCTGATGTCTGGTCCTCTGAGGAGCAAAATACAAATACTATCTCACACTTGTTTCCTGCCTTATTATCCCGAATGCATCCCACAGACCTGAAGTCATAGGAGAATTCAAAGGGGTAAGTTATGGATCCACAGGAAGAGATCCAGAAGTCCTCCTGCACGTACTTCCCAGCTGGCAGCAATAAAGTTACCCCAACAGCAAGCCTGGAGGATGGATCCTGCCCCCAGGCTGTGACAAGCCTCCTTTCTACTTCCCAGCCTTGAGCAAACCTAGACACTTCTCTCCCAACCCCACACTGGCAAAGGCAAGAAGCACATTCACTACTACCACCACTTTTCATTTATTTTCAGCTGATGAATCTTATCTTAAACTCTTTACATGCCAGCCTGGTTTGTGGCAACCTTCCCCAAGTAAACTTCAGTGTGTACGGTCTCTTCAGCTCTAAAATTCTTTAATGGGTTTAAATTTGAGTGAATAAAAGAATAACTGGCATGGTACGTCTAAAAGGTGGTACAGCCTGTCCTAAAGGATCCTAGACAGGGCCAAGCAGCTGGGAAGTCAGGAGCCAGGTCAAAGCTCTCCCAAAGAAGTCTAATCGGCACCGGTTCTAATCCACTGTCTCAGGTAAGACGCTCTGGAATTCTGCTTTGAAAATCCTTCCAAGACCGGCTTCCCCGGCGGCTACAGACAAGCACAGTAAAGCCCAGCAAAGGCATGCAGGCCTGCTACTCCCAGGACTTAGAAAGTTGAGTGGCAACCTTCAGGAGACCTCATTTTGTGAAACCAGGTGTGTGGGATTCTCCCTTACCGAACTTGGCTGGAATAAATCCCTGTGCCATGTAAATGCAACAAATGACGAAAATACTCGTATTAGATGAACACAAAGCTTCCTAATACAGCCATGAATGCAGGTCCCTAAAGACACAGGAACAGGCAGCCCACAGTTATGGAGGAGTTGTCTTCCAACAATTTTACTTTTTAGACTGATTGTAAAACTCACATTATAAACCAGCTCTCAGAGTTTATGTAACCCAAAATATACCTAAGAATATATACAAATAAGGGTGTCTTAAAGTATACGTGACCAACACCAAGAGTGTCAAGGCTTCCAGGGAAACACATTCAGAATCCCAACCACACTGGAGGGGAAGCTGGGACTACCCTGGTTCCAAGTTGCTGATGGCTCCATAAACAGAGGGGCCTCTAACAGGTAAGGCAGGGCAGACAAGGGGGAAATGGAGGCTCCACGAGGCAGAGCTGGGGGAGGAAAGAGACACATGGGGAGGAACCAGACCACCAGCACCACATTCTAGGCAGTCCTTGGCAGGTCGTCTCTTTCCTCCAAGAAAGCTGAGGCCTGGCAGTGATGCGCTTCCTTCCCATTGTCTGCATGTTCCTTTCCACGGGAGTCTTTCCCTTTTCCACAGTTTCTCCTACTACCCATCTTTCCACTTTTGTTGTAATTTAGGTTTTCTAAAGTCTTCCCTGCTTACAAAAATAAGGGAGGATAAAAAGTTCTGTTTCTCTCCTTCTTTGTAACTTAGACCCTGTTGGGGAAGGGAAGCTAGCATTCACCCACTTTCATATCTGTTATTTACTATAATACAACTTTACGAGGCAGCGAGCATAAATCCCACAGAACAGATGAGGAAACAGACTTGGAAATGTGAGATGACTTGCTCAAGGCCATACAAGTAGTATAAAATAGCCCAAGATTCAGTAATCCAGTTCATTCTAATCCAGACCAATGCCCTTTCCCCATATCAAGGAATGCTCTGGTGACAACGGTGGTTCTCTGGGGTGGGGACTTAGGGTCTGAAAACTTGCTTTATCTCAGAGGAATAACTAGGCTCATGGCGTGTGGGTAGGGTTTAGTGTGCAAATAAGGAGAGGGACCTAGAGCAGGTCTGACCCCTTTCCTCCTCTCTCCCACTGTGACCCATGCCAGGACTTGAACTGGGGCAATAAGGGGAGGCAGAGGCAGGGGTTGGGAGGTCCAGGCAGAAGTAAAGTCTCTGTTGTCAGGAAAGGGAAGGGAGGGGTACAGAAAGACTTAACAGCGAGTATTTGGGTGCGGAAGGTAGAGGGTAGCTCCTATAACAGACAGCTAGGAGGCATTCGCAAGAGACTTTTTTTTTTTTTAAGAGACATTTTTTAAGTCAGAGAGTTACAGGTTTGCAATTGCCCAGACTAGAAGAAGACTATTTGATGGATCACATTTAGAAATCTCATTTCTGAGAATACTAGAAATAAACAGAAGTCCCATGGCACTTTTCAATTTTTATTCACAGTTTCTGCTTGCCAAAAAATAAAACGGCATCTGCTTAGATGAGGATTCCTGTTTGCCAACAGTTCAACACACTATAAATGCATGATTAAGATGTTTCCTATCTAATTTAAAACAAGTATGTTGCAGAATAATTTAACAATTTTTGTCTAGCTATCTTCCATAGCATGCCACTTTCAAGAAAGACTGGGAAATATTAAGTGTTGTAATTAACAATAACGCAAGAACAAAATTCTGTTTCACATGAGAAAAGAGCTCACAGAAGCTCACAGTTCACAGGCTAAAATGATCAAAATACATTAAAATCATGAATAACAGAAACACAACAATGTTCCCACAATATGGCAGAACAATCCTTTGAATAACCCTCCCATTGAAAATTAATGATGATGAAAAACTATAAACAAACCAAAGTGATGGCAAGAAAATAACGTGTAATCAGAGAACAAAAATTAAGCAAAAGCAAGAACCCACAGAGAAAAGCACAGCACAAAAGCAGGCTTTCTCCTTGAAGACATTTACCAAACTGTGTGAACATGAGCTTTGGTTTTATGCCTTGCAGGGTGCTGAGGACAGGAGACAAAGGCCAAGTGGAGCAGATTAATAGCAGACCCCAAAGGACTGTATCTTTAGTGTTCAGGTGAACTAGAAATAAACCCAGGCCGATTTCTCTGAGGCAGGGGTCAGCAAACCTTTTTGGTAAAGGGCCTGAGAATAAATGTCTTAGGCTTTACAAGACATATGTATGGTTTCTGTTGCAACTAATCAACTCTGTCACTATAGAAGGAAAACATCCACAGACAAATACATAAACGAATAACCATGGGTGGATTCCTAGAAAACTTTATTTGAAAAAACAGGTGGCAGGCCAGATTAGGTCAGTGGGATGTAATTTGCCAACCCCTGTTCTAAATGCCTGCAAGGATAATTTCTAATCTCTAACATTAAAACTAATTAACAGGGGATTAAAACAAAAAATTAAAAATTTCTAGGAAAATTCATAACCACAAGTCAGAACCCATCCTTCCAGTAAAACTAAGAAAACCTTATTCCAAGAATATAATTTAAAGTGGTCCCAAGGTACCTGGCAGAAGCAAATATATACCATCTTTGGAGGAATCCATCAATCTAGGCCACAAAAATTCCCATTGACCTGAGCTAAGTAAATCAATCATTTAATTGCAGAACACATGGAGAAATAAGTCATCATGAAAAAGAGCCAGCAGAAGTAATTGGCAGTAAAATCACACATGTAAAGATTTTAGACATTGGAATTATCAGACATAAAAGACCATACATGTAGGTTTAAAATATTTAAAGACATTAAAAGGAGAAACTGAAAAATATAATTTAGGAGCAAAATTTTTAAAAATGACCAATTAGAAAAAGAAACTAAACCTCTAGAGATAAAAAACTGAAACAAAGTAAAAATTAAGTGCAAGAGATTAACAATGTATTAGACAGCTAAAGAAAGAACCACTGAACTAGAAGGCTCTGAAGAACTGTCCTAGAATGTAGAGAGATAAAGACATGGAAAATATGAAAGACAGACTGAGGATTTGTCATGGAGGATAAAGTAAGAAGGAATAACATGCATCTAATCAGAGTTTCATGAAGAAAGGAGAGACAGAATGGTACAGAAGTAATATCTGAAGAATTAATGGCTGAGAAATTTTCAGAATTGATGAAAGATACCAATCTACAGATTCAGAAAATCTAACAAATCCCAATAAGGAAAATAAAAAGAAATACAAAGTAAGATACCATAGCAAAATTCAAGAACAGCAAAGATAACAATAATCTAAAAAGACTTAAATAGGGACTTCCCTGGTGGTGCAGTGGTTAAGAATCTGCCTGCCAATGCAGGGGACACAGGTTCGAGCCCTGGCCCGGGAAGATCCCACATGCTGCGGAGCAACTAAGCCCTTGTGCCACAACTACTGAGCCTGTGCTCTAAAGCCCATGAGCCACAACTACTGAAGCCAGCACACCTAGAGCCCGTGCTCCGCAACAAGAGAAGCCACCACAATAAGCCCACGCACCGCAATGAAGAAAAGACCCTGCTCGCCGGAACTAGAGAAAGCCCGCGCACAGCAACAAAGACCCAACACAGCCAAAAATAAATAAATTAATTAATTTAAAAAAAAAATAAATAAAAAGACAAATAAAATAAGTAGGCCATGGGGATGTGATGTACAGCATAGTGACTACAGTTAATAATACTGTATTGTGGGCTTCCCTGGTGGCACAGTGGTTAAGAATCCGCCTGCCAATGCAGGGGACACAGGTTCGAGCCCTGGTCCGGGAAGATCCCACATGCCACAGAGCAACTAAGCCCATGCGCCACAACTACTGAGCCTGCGCTCTAGAGCCTGCAAGCCACAACTACTGAGCCCACGTGCCACAACTACTGAAGCCCGCCTGCCTAGAGGCTGTGCTCCGCAACAAGAGAAGCCACTGCAATGAGAAGCCCATGCACCGCAACAAAAAGTAGCCCCCGCTCGCCACTACTAGAGAAAGCCCACGTGCAGCAACAAAGACCCAACGCAGCCAAAAATAATAAATAAATAAATAAATACTGTATTGTACAATTTAAAGTTGTTAAGAGCATAGATCTTAAAAGTTCTAATCACAAGAAAAAAACATATAACCATAACTAAACATATAACTATTGTGGTGTGATCATTTTGCAATATATACATATATCGATCAAATCTTTATGTTGTATACCTGAAACTAATATAATGTTATATAATGTTACATGTCAATTATATTTTGAAAAAAGACTTAACATTTCTCAGCACCTGTACTCTTATAATTTGAAGAGGATACTGTCAAAAACGTAAGTTAAAATTCCTTTGAAAATTTATTATTTCAATAATAGATGGAGAACAGTCAGCTCTACCCACCACCAGAGCCTCCCATCAAGCCTCTTAGATAGCCTCAACCACCAGAGGGCAGACAACAGAAGCAAGAAAAACTATAATCCTGCAGCCTGTGGACCAAAAACCACAGTTACAGAAAGATAGAGAAGATGAAAAGGCAGAGGGCTATGTACCAGATGAAGGAACAAGAAAAAACCCCAGAAAAACAACTAAATGAAGTGGAGATAGGCAACCTTCCAGAAAAAGAATTCAGAATAATGATAGTGAAGATGATCCAGGACCTTGGAATAAGAATGGAGGCAAAGATTGAGAAGATGCAAGAAATGATTAACAAAGACCTAGAAGAATTAAAGAACAAACAAACAGAGATGACCAATACAATAACTGAAATGAAAACTACACTAGAAGGAATCAATAGCAGAATAACTGAGGCAGAAGAACGGATAAGTGACCTGGAAGACAGAATGATGGAATTCACTGCTGCGGAACAGACTAAAGAAAAAAGAATGAAAAGAAATGAAGACAGCCTAAGAGACCTCTGGGATAACATTAAACGCAACAACATTCGCATTATAGGGGTCCCAGAAGGAGAAGAGAGAGAGAAAGGACCAGAGAAAATATTTGAAGAGATTATAGTCGAAAACTTCCCTAACATGGGAAAGGAAATAGCCACCCAAGTCCAGGAAGCGCAGAGAGTCCCATACAGGATAAACCCAAGGAGAAACACGCCGAGACACATAGTAATCAAAGTGGCAAAAATTAAAGACAAAGAAAAATTATTGAAAGCAGCAAGGGAAAAACGACAAATAACATACAAGGGAACTCCCATAAGGTTAACAGCTGATTTCTCAGCAGAAACTCTGCAAGCCAGAAGGGAGTGGCATGATATACTTAAAGTGATGAAAGGGAAGAACCTACAACCAAGATTACTCTACCCGGCAAGGATCTCATTTAGATTTGATGGAGAAATCAAAAGCTTTACAGACAAGCAAAAGCTAAGAGAATTCAGCACCACCAAACCAGCTCTACAACAAATGCTAAAGGAACTTCTCTAAGTGGGAAACACAAGAGAAGAAAAGGACCTACAAAAACAAACACAAAACAATTAAGAAAATGGTCATAGGAACATACATATCGATAATTACCTTAAACGTGAATGGATTAAATGCCCCAACCAAAAGACATAGACTGGCTGAATGGATACAAAAACAAGACCCATATATATGCTGTCTACAAGAGACCCACTTTAGACCTAGGGACACATACAGACTGATAGTGATGGGATGGAAAAAGATATTCCATGCAAATGGAAATCAAAAGAAAGCTGGAGTAGCTATACTCATATCAGATAAAATAGACTTTAAATTAAAGAATGTTACAAGAGACAAGGAAGGACACTACATAATGATCCAGGGATCAATCCAAGAAGAAGATATAACAATTATAAATATATATGCACCCAACATAGGAGCACCTCAATACATAAGGCAACTGCTAACAGCTATAAAAGAGGAAATCGACAGTAACACAATAATAGTGGGGGACTTTAACACCTCACTTACACCAATGGACAGATCATCCAAAATGAAAATAAATAAGGAAACAGAAGCTTTAAATGACACAATAGACCAGATAGATTTAATTGATATATATCGGACATTCCATCCAAAAACAGCAGATTACACGTTCTTCTCAAGTGCGCACGGAACATTCTCCAAGATAGATCACATCTTGGGTCACAAATCAAGCCTCAGTAAATTTAAGAAAATTGAAATCATATCAAGCATCTTTTCTGACCACAACGCTATGAGATTAGAAATGAATTACAGGGAAAAAAACGTAAAAAGGACAAACACATGGAGGCTAAACAATACGTTACTAAATAACCAAGAGATCACTGAAGAAATCAAAGAGGAAATCAAAAAATACCTAGAGACAAATGACAATGAAAACACGACGACCCAAAACCTATGGGATGCAGCAAAAGCAGTTCTAAGAGGGAAGTTTATAGCTATACAAGCCTACCTAAAGAAACAAGAAAAAGCTCAAGTAAACAATCTAACCTTACACTTAAAGAAACTAGAGAAAGAAGAACAAACAAAACCCAAAGTTAGCAGAAGGAAAGAAATCATAAAGATCAGAGCAGAAATAAATGAAATAGAAACAAAGAAAAAAAAAAAAAAATAATAATAGATGGAAATTTATTTTCTTGAATTACTCAATACTATTTCAAATATGAGTTCATCTAAATAAAAAGAACACAGATTTTTCTACCATAAGAATTATATCTGTAATTTAAAAAATATATTGACTGGGATGCCTGACAAATGGACCCCGGGTCGAGAGCAGAGGCCGAATCACAGGCCATGAGAACTCCAAGCAGAAAGCGAGCCGGCGGTCTGGGCGCATGATCTCTTCTGCCAACTGCTCCTTCATAGTATAATTTTAAAACACAGTTACAGGGACTTCCCTGGTGGCACGGTGGTTAAGACTCTGCGCTCCCAACACAGGGGGCCCGGGTTCGATCCCTGGTCAGGGATTCCACATGCATGCCACAACTAAGAGTTTGCATGCTGCAACTAAGGAGCCCATCAGCTGCAACTAAGGAGCCCACGTGCCACAACCAAGGAGCCCGTGAGCCGCAACTAAGGAGCCCACGAGCCGCAACTAAGGAGCCCACATGCCACAACTAAGGAGCCCACCTGCTGCAACTAAGACCTGGCGCAACCAAGTAAATAAATAAATAAATATACCAAAAAAAAAAACAAAAAAAAAAACCCACAGTTACAGAGCTTCAAAAATATTGATCCTAAAAATGTTTTAATCTCTAAAAGCAGAAATTATGTCACTTTCTCATGTTAATAACTTCTAATACTATATTTTTGTTTATTTGTCTTTAACATCTTTATTGGAGTATAATTGCTTTACAATGGTATGTTAGTTTCTGCTGTATAACAAAGTGAATCAGCTATACATATACATATATCCCCATATCTACTCCCTCTTGCATCTCCCTCCCACCCTCCCTATCTAATGCTATTTTAAATAATGCGTTAATTCAAAATGTATCTGCTTTTTAAAAAGCATAAAACAAAGAAAAAAACAAAATATATATATATATATATATAGAATAAACAAAAAGAGAAAAAGAAAGCTGAGATACATGCTCTGATCTACCCACATTAATGATTTCTAGTTCTCTAGTCGAGCCTTGGTATCTCAGGGCCATATGTCTTCTCCCAGGCCTTTCCATCTACCTGGCATGCCCACCCTGGCTGGTTTGCCCTGCACACTTAGCATTCTTCCTTCAACACCCAACGAGAGGTCTCCTTCTCTGAGCAGAGGTATCAGACCCTCCTCTGGGCCACCCCTAGTCCTGTTACTGCATTTATCTCTCTGAGCTTCAGTGAAGTGTGTAGACATCTATCTGTGCTCCTGGGCTGTGAGCTCCTCTTCATTCCAGGAGTTGACTTGTAGGTACAGGGTAAACCTCTAGAATTGAATAAATTTGGTTTACCTCATCACTGGTGAGTTTCTTTGCTTTGAGTAATCTTTGAGCCTTATCTTCTTCTGATCCCTCATCACTGTCTGATGAATAGATCCTGGCTCGTTCCTCTGAAAGCAAAGGAAGATTTGTGAGTGACTTTCAAAGACAATGATCCATTCATTCCCGGATTTTTCTTCTGATGAATATCTTTAGTTCCACTGTACATTTTTTCCAGAGGAAACAAATAATTAAAATTTTTTAAAACTTAAAGGTAAATGTGGGCTTCCCTGGTGGTGCAGTGGTTAGGAATCTGCCTGCCGGTGCAGGGGACGCGGGTTTGAGCCCTGGTCCGGGAAGATCCCACATGCTGCGGAGCAACGGAGCCCGTGCACCACAACTACTGAGCCTGCGCTCTAGAGCCGAGAGCTACAGCTACTGAGCCTGTGTGCCACAACTACTGAAGCCCACGCGCCTAGAGCCCGTGCTCTGCAACAAGAGAGGCCACAGCAATGAGAAGCCCGCGCACCGCAACGAAGAGTAGCCCCTGCTCGCCGCAACTAGAGAAAGCCCACGCACAGCAAGACCTGATGCAGCCAAAGATAAATAAATAAAAATAAATTTATTTTTAAAAAAAGGTAAATGTAAGTTTAGATATGTTGAAATGAAGCACTTACCCTCTCAAGTACAAGAATGGTTTATCTGACCACTTTTTTTTTTTTGGTATCTGACCACTTTTAAATATTAAAAAGGCCTGTGCAAGCTGATTAAAGAGACAGACACCACTATTTCCAAATAAGTTTTTAAAGTCTGAGTCATTCTTTTATCAGGGTAACAGTTAATTCCAAAGTACGTTTTAAAGATAAAAGCAAGAGGTGGTTTCCTGGTCCTGTAAAGACGGTTTGTTGCCAAGTGGACATTTCAAAGGGAGATGGAGATGAATAACAGCCTCTGCTGATGCCCCAGCCCAGGTGAAGCGCAGGTAGAATAGGAACAGCTGATGTCAGACCAACCCCCTCACCTCAGAACCCAATGCTCTCTCCTTCTCCCCACTCCCTGCCTATCTGACTATTGGACAGAATTGATCGCTAATGAACTTCTCCATTACGTTTTTAATCACTGGGAAACTGAATACTATATAACTCTTCCCTAAAAAATCCTCAATTTTTTGGTTTTTATTTAGTGTATATGTGATGTATTTCCACAGTTAATCTTTTCTGTGGGAAATCTGCACTAACAAAAAAATAAAAATAAAAGGTCTCTGTATTATAGTCCCAAAATAAATAAAATGCAGTTGCTGTGAAAAAGGAGAAGGGAGTTTCACAGGATGGTCAGAGAAAGGGAAAATTGGGTGTTCTTATAATTTATCATTCTAACAGGGCAAAACCAGGAACATGGTCACCCAAGGTATACCTTACATTGTACAGTGATTCCCAAATCTCTATCAAAGCTAACCTGGGGGGGATTAGATCCTCATTTTACAGATGGGGAACTCGGTATTCAGAGATATGGAGTCATTTGCCCGAAGCCGATGAGTGGTAAGAACAATGACAATAGTTTTGGGTAACATTTATTTAGTACTTGTTATATGCCAAGGGCTGGATAAAGTACTTTATATGTATTATGTCAGTCGATTCTCAAAACAACCTCATCGTGGTATAAATACTATTACCAATAGGTTGTTCTTTTCTTGATAAGGGTAACAGAAAAGAGGTACTATAACTTTCCAAAAGTCATCCAACTAAAAAGTGAGACAGTTGGGAATTCCCTGGTGGTCCAGTGGTTAGGACTCCGTGTTTTCACTGCTGAGGGAGTGGGTTTGATCCCTGGTTGGGGAACTAAGATCCCGCAGGTCATGTAGTGTGGCCAAAAACAAAACAAAACAAAAAGTGGCAGAGCTCAGTCCAGTCCAGGTCTTCCATCTTCAGGTTCAGTTTGCTTTTTTAAGTATGACATCTTGCTGCAGGCTGTGGGGAAACTTCTGGAGACTGACACCTCAGAAGTCAGATTGCCTTGGTTCAAGAACTGTCCACGTACCAACTATGTGTCTTTGGGCAAGCCACTCAACCTCTCAAAGTCTCCAATTCCTCAGTAAGAACAAGACAAAAATGGACCTTGAAGCATTATGCTAAGTGTAATAAGTCACACAGAGAAAGACGAATACTGCTTGATCTCACTTGTATGTGGGATGTAAAAAAAAGGAAAACAAAAAAACAAGCTCATAGATACAGAGAACAGATTAGTAGTTGCCTGAGGTGTGGTGTGGAGGGTGGAGGAAAGGGTGAAGGGAGTCAAACGGTACGAGTTCCAGTTAGAAGATAAATCAGTCACGGGCATGTAATGTACGGCGTGGTGACTAAAGTTAGTAACACTGTACTGCATATTTAAAAGTTGCTGAGAGAGCAGACCTTAAAAGTTCCCATCACAAGAAAAATAATTCCGTAACTATCTTTGGTGGCAGAAGTTAACAAGACTTATTATGGTGATCATTTCACAATATATACAAATACCGAATCATTAGGTTGTACACCTGAAACTAATATAATTAGTTTAGTAATCAATTTTTTACAAAAAGAACAAGACAATAGTAGTAACTGGGTCTTAACATTGTTATGAGGATCCAATAGGATGCATGTTTGAGTATTTGCCTGGGATTCAGTATGTGCTGAATAAATGTTAACCATTATAAATTATTGGTACTTGTGAAAGAAGGGAATATGCAATGGAGAACTTTGAAAGAGAACACATGTATTTGCTGAAAAACTGAACTTCCTGATTCTTAAAAACTGAACTTCTTGATTCTTAACTAGTAATTTAAAAAGTTGAGAGAAGTTCCAAATATAATCAGCAGACTTTCAAATCAGAAAGCAGAAGCTCAAGGGATGAGTCTGAAAGCAAGAGAGCACAGGCAGCTTCTACCCTTCCAGGCTGACCTGAAAGGATTCCACAATGACTCTTCAGCTCTTTAGACCTCAAAATGTCTCACTCATTAACACTGGTTCCTTACAAATAAAATGTCCAGTGACTGAGCATTCAGAGTATGCTCAATGCAAAGATAAATTCCTGGACCCTGACATGATGACATTTAATTTCTGCCCAAACTCACCTCGAATGCCTCCTTTGTATCGGTTTTTAATGGCAGCCAAGCTGATGGACTCCTCACCTTCCTCCTCCTCATCATATCGATCAGGTTCTAGGTAGCTAGCACTCAGCCCCCGCTGGTGCTGTTTCTCTCTCATGCGGCGCTGCTGAGATTCCCTACGAATAGAAGCCCTCAGACGTTCTTCTTCTTTCTGTAAAGAAGCAAATAAATTACTGAACTTTAAAACAAAAAATGAACTCACTTAGTGCCCCCTTGAAACTACTTTACTGTAAAGAACACGTAAATGCCTCGCCCAGGACAACACCAGTTCCTGTGTCCTCAGGGTACAGTTCTCTCCATTTTACACCTCTGTTACCACACATGGTCATCATCTTGTTCAGTTCGAAGGCGTGAAGACAACACAGGGTGAAGAGGCAAAGCCTCCCTCCCTCACACCAACCGCCCCATCAGAACTGGCACCGGCACAGCCTAGGGAGCTGCAGCGTCCCTTGTGCTGCCAGGCAGAGCCCAGAGTGTGGCGGCCAGCCTGAGGAACCTCGTTCATGTCCAGTGGATGCCTGAGGGAGGTGGGTTCTCTTCAACCCTGAGACAGACACCTGACTTGCCCAGGCTCCACCAAACTACCGTGGTGCCCAGATATTCCAGTCTGGGGCCCTCAACCCAGAGAGCTCCCCACAGCTCCTGATGGCAGGATGGGGAGGTTCTGGTGGGGAGGGTCCCTGAGCCCCAAAGCAGAGCCTTCATTCCCTTCCATCTGCCTGGCTTCTACACATTGGGGTTCACTAGGCAGGGCCAGGGTATGAGAAGTCAGGGATATTCTGGCGTTTCTCTGATTCCTCATTTAATTGCTTTATTACTGCATACAACTCTAATTCTGTTGCTGGACATTGTTTCATTAAATAGTATGTGGTTGTGCTGAGTATAGAGTAAAAATCACTGTCAGTAGAATAGGGATTAAGAACAAACTAGCTGATTCCTTGTGCATTTCCATGTAAGCTGGGGATGTGAGGGAGGGCTTGGGGCATCTCTCAGTGTGGTCCTGGAGTCTTCAAGTCCCTCCAGCTCCCCTACCTTCAGGAGAAAAGGGGGGAAACTTCTTGTCTATTTATATTCTACCTAGACCAAATCTCTCGAGCATTTCCACTGATTTTTGACATGGACTCTAAACCAGACATAGATGATTTAATCATCCTTGAAATTATCTGTGAAAGTTCAGATTCTTTCAGTCATCTGTTTGCCAAACTCTCAGGACCTGGTGGGAGAGAACCCAAGCCAGGGTTTGTTTTAGGACTATCACCATATTACCCATTTGCCAAATGCTTAGGAAATGAAACCAGCTCTGTGTTCATGCCAGCTGGAAGGATAAATAGTGGGTCAATAAGAGATGATGAACAACATTTTAGGAAATGCTATTCTTAATATTCCAAAATTCCAGGATAAAGCTCAGCCAACATACCTTAATCATCTCTGTGCGCTGGCATTCAGGATCACGACCAGCCATTGGTAAGATTCTAATCTTCTGTGTCTTTGAACATCTATCTGCAAGTGACAGGGTCATCTTCCTATGTGTGGCACTGTCTGTAGAGTGAGGTCTGCAGGAAATGAACAAAATACCTCACTGTTTAGCAAATACATTTGTGAGCCAGTCACATCAACATCAAAGGAGGCCAGTGACCATTTCCTATTCCCTAGAAAAAAATACGCAGGGACACAAAAACAATATACTACATGGGGATTCTGAACTTTCTTCATTCTGTAGCTTACTAAAACATTCTTATCTCACAAGTAAAGTGAAATACGGAAAGCTGGAGTAAAAAAGGCTTGCACAGCACAATTACTCTCTAGAAGCAGTAAATGGATGGGCTTAAGCAGCATTTACTGAATACTAAGTGCCAAGCACTGTACTTTTGTGTTTTACATATTACATGACTTCATTGTCACAGCTCCTCTATGAGATAATTATTACGTTTTATATATTAGGAAACTGAGGCAAGGAAAGGTTGAGAAAGTTACACAAGGTCATGCAAGTGGAAATGGGACTCAGATACAGGTCTATCTGATTCCAAAGCCTATAATCTTGACCATTACAATTTTCAAAACTGTAAGTCATAACCAAGAATATTGTGTCCTCTCCAAAGATAAGCATTACCCAAGGAGGATGGTCTGCTTAGAACCAAGAAAAGAAAAACAAGAATGTTTCATTGTAGTGCCTACGCTGCCTAGACAAGGGGGATGCTCTCGCCAGCTGACATGAGTATCCTGGGCTGCTTGGGGGACACATCCTTGGAGAGGTAATGGATGCAGCAGCCTAAAGAACGAGATAACCTCAGCCTTCACACCCACCAACTCACTGCCTTTCCTCTGATCCCATGCACACTAACAACCTCTAATTACTGCACTGACCTGCAAGTATTCTTAGGCCTCCTGGCAGTTATAGTAATCACTAGAATTAATAAACTGACATTCTGGTTTACATAACAGTCTCTTGGAAGTTTAGTTAGCATGACCTGGTTCCCTGTGAAACAGCAACTTGACAATATAGCCTTTGAACCTTCAGAGCTGAGAACCAGATCTTGGTCTTTGGGGAACTATACTGCAAGGTTATGCCAATCAGGAGTCAGGCACTTTGAACAACACCTATATTTCACCGCTTTTATTGTAACAAATAGTACGTTGATGAGAGTAATTACCTGAATGTGAGTTTGGTTTTAAAGACGGCTTGTCCCTGTAGACCGGTACCTTGTCTTATAAAAAGGTGGTTGTGATCACCCTGCAGTGGAGCCTTGTAAACATCAAACACCTCATTGCCTAAATGCAGGGACATGCTGAAAAGAAGGAACACTTCACATGTAAGTCAGAAAGCTTTCACTCTATCATTTTACTTCACTTGAAATGTGATTCAGCTCCTGCTTTCTCTCCTTACACAGAATTCAGAAGGAAGGAAAGAATAAAGAAGGCATGATGTGGAAAACGACCTACACAGAAGTAAAACACTCTGTATGTTTATGCTTAGAAGTAAAACATGCTGTGACGTTCACTCAGCTTCTACCACCTTCCCAGTGAAGGGCAGTTTTACTAAAGCGTCAATTTGTAAGGAGGGAGGGAAGTTGGTCTAACTTTTCCAGACTACTATGCTGGAGCCAAAGAGGATGGTCACATTTCCAGCCTACTTTTAATGTCTTCTACCAGCCTGTATGACCCTCAACTGCCTATTTATTTCTCTCAGGTTTTCTTTGCAATGCCAGGGACTAAACAATGGAAATTCTTTAATAAGAGGTGTACCCCAAATAAGGTCATATTCCAAAGCTTGATCCCTCCCAGCCACATTCTGGGTATTTCCATACTCTTCAGGCATTTGTGCTCACCTTCCATCGGACCACTTGACTATCCGAGCATTGCTTTCTTTAATTTCATTTCCTTCTTCATCCCGGCGTATCCTCCATCGTATAGTATTTTCTACCTGTTTTAAAACACAAGTGCCTCAGAACACTGTAGTTTGTGCTTCTTCTCTCCTCAAGAGACACAAAATCACAGAATAAATGTGCATAGATAGTGACAGAAAAACAGACACTGAAACCCTCTTGTTTTAATCACCTAGAGATTCCGGATAAAATAACAACAGGAAAGAAAGTACACTTAAGTGAATTTCTGAGCTCCTAGTGCTAGAACCAGAGACAGAGCTCAGTGCCAGAGCATCTCAGCAGATGCTAAATCTGTGGTAAACTCCAGAAGTTTTAAGACGCAGGAAGAGCTAGGAGGACAAGAAATAAGGCTTGAGGCCATATGAGATGGCAATTTAGGATTGAGACTCCCTGTATAAACAGGTTCTCTCACAGAGCTAAAAACCCAATAAATGTGGGACTAAAAAACTCTGCCAACTGGCCTAGGGAAGCTCCCCACACATGGGTAAGGAAAAAAAAAGCACCTTATGAAAATAAAAACCCCAGGTTTGAGCAGGTTTAGAGTCTAACTTTATCTTAACTTTATAGGGTGGGTGGGGGGGTAGGAGGTGGTTTGGGGTGGGGGAGAGGGAGCACCAGGCAGATGTGGAAAATATTCAAGGGCTTCCTAAAATGAAAACCACTATTATTGAAATTGAAAACTCAATGGGAGCTTCCCTGGTGGCACAGTGGTTGAGAATCCGCCTGCCAATGCAGGGGACACGGGTTCAACCCCTGGTCCAGGAAGATCCCACATGCTATGGAGCAACAAAACCTGTGCGCCACAACTACTGAGCCTGCGCTCTACAGCGCATGAGCCATAACTACTGAGCCCATGTGCCACAACTACTGAAGCCCATGCACCCTAGTGCCCGTGCTCCGCAACAAGAGAAGTCATCACAATGAGAAGCCTGTGTACCGCATCAAAGAGTAGCTCCCACTCTCCGCAACTAGAGAAAGCCTGCATGCAGCAATGAAGACTCAATGCAGCCAAAAATAAAATTAATTAATTAATTAATTAAAAAAAAAAAAAACCTCAATGGGACTTCCAGGAAAATAAAGCACACTAAATGCATGTAGTTTATCCCTGCTGCATCCTGGAAACACACTAAAATGACAGTAAAGAATTAAAAACAGGATAAACTCACGAGGATAAAGAAAATGTGAATTAAGATGGCGTCGAAGAGAAGCCAACATTTTGAAAACTGATAGATCTAAGCCCAAGCTTCCCTCTGCCTCTGCCCTCACCACCAACCCTAACAGCAGCTGCTCCCACTCCCAGTTAGATTTTCTGGATCTCCTCTGTTAATTGCAACTGCCTTTACAACTGAGTCCAAATGTTTTCCCTCCAGTTTTCCCCTTTACTTCTTTAGTCCTCACTATATAAACAAACAACTATGAAGCTGGCTGATTAAAAACTCAATAATATTCATGAATTAAATATGATGTCAAATCTGAGATTTGTTTCCAAATAGTCTGGGTAAGGTGGGGTGGGGAATACAGATGAAACAAGATGTCCAACCTGACAACCACTGAAATGAGTGACGGGTACATGAGATTTTATTATACTGTTCTCATTATATCTGTATATGTTTAAAATTTTCCTGAATAAAAGAAACGAAATGATCGTCATAATTCCTGCCTTCCTTCTCATACAAAATAGGTTAGCCACCTGCAAGTATGAAGACGCATATGGGCCATTATTAACTGAGAAGCCACTTTGAAAAATCCTTCCTATTATATAAGGTGATTCAAATAATGATGCTATGAAAGGATAAAACACTCCTACGTCTTACCCTACTGGGATGAAACACACATCAAAGTACTTCTAAAGCCAGAGGACCTCATAGAGGTACATAAACTGTACCTGGTTCTTTGCTCATTAAAGAGTTAATTATACCACCGACTCTTTAAAAATGGTCAGCCTAGTCTCTAGAACATCACTCAAGAAACCAAGGGTCCATGGTTATTTTCCATCACACATCAAGGTTTTGAAGAACAGTCTGGAGAGACTGGTTCCAGATGGCGGAGTAGAAGGACATGCGCTCACCCTCTCTTGGGAGCGCACCGGAATCACAACTAACTGCTGAACAATCATCGACAGGAAGACACTGGAAGTCACCAAAAAAGATACCCCACATCCAAAGACAAAGGAGAAACCACAATGAGACGGTAGGAGGGGCGCAATCACAATAAAATCAAATCCCATAACTGCTGGGTGGGTGACTCACAAACTGGAGAACAATTATACCACAGAAGTCCACCCACTAGAGTGAAGGTTCTGAGCCCCACGTCAGACTTCCCAACCTGGGGGTCTGGCAACGGGAGGAGGAATTCCCAGAGAATCAGACTTTGAAGGCTAGCAGGATTTGATTGCAGGAGTTCAACAGGACTGGGGGAAACAGAGACTCCACTCCTGGGGGGCACACACAAAGTAGTGTGCGCACTGGGACCTAGGGGAAGGAGCAGTGACCCCATACGAGACTGAACCAGACCTACCTGCTAGCGTTGGAGGGTCTCCTGCAGAGGCAGGGGGCAGCTGTGGCTCACCGCGGGGACAAGGACACTGGCAGCAGAAGTTCTGGGAAGTACTCCTTGGCGTAAGCCCTCCTGGGGTCTGCCATTGACCCCACCAAAGAGCCCGGGTAGGCCCCAGTGTTGGTCACCTCAGGCCAAACAACCAACAGGGAGGGAACTCAGCTCCACCCATCAGCAGACAAGCAGACTAAAGTTTTACTGAGCTCTGCCTGCGTGAGCAACACCCAGCTCTACCCACCACCAGTCCCTCCCATCAGGAAGCTTGCACAAGCCTCTTACACAGCCTCATCCACCAGAGGAGACAGCAGAAACAAGAAGAACTACAATCCTGCAGCCTGTGGAACGAAAACCACATTCACAGAAAGATAGACAAAATGAAAAAGCAGAGGACTATGTTCCAGATGAAGGAACGAGATAAAACCCCAGAAAAACAACTAAATTAAGTGGAGATAGGCAACCTTCCAGAAGAATTAAGGATAATGATAGTAAAGATGATCCAGGACCTCGGAAAAAGAATGGAGGAAAAGATCGAGAAGATGCAAGAAATGTTTAACGAACACCTAGAAGAACTAAAGAACAAACAAACAGAGATGAACAATACAATAACTGAAATGAAAAATACACCAGAAGGAATCAGTAGCAGAATAACTGAGGCAGAAGAATGGATAAGTGACCTGGAAGACAGGATGGTGGAATTCACTGCCGTGGAACAGAATAAAGAAAAAAGAATGGAAAGAAATGAAGACTGCCT
This sequence comes from Balaenoptera ricei, assembly GCF_028023285.1. Classification (NCBI taxonomy): domain Eukaryota; kingdom Metazoa; phylum Chordata; class Mammalia; order Artiodactyla; family Balaenopteridae; genus Balaenoptera; species Balaenoptera ricei. The sequence continues at coordinate 83,869,725 of NC_082640.1, read as the reverse complement.
AAGAGACCTCTGGTACAACATTAAACCCACCAACATTCACATTATAGGGGTCCCAGAAGGAGAAGAGAGAGAGAAAGGACCTGAGAAAAAATGTGAAGAGATTATAGTTGAAAACTCCCCTAACATGGGAAAGAAAATAGCCACCCAAGTCCAGGAAGCGCAGAGAGTCCCATACAGAATAAATCCAAGGAGAAACACGCCGAGACACAGAGTAATCAAATTGACAAAAATCAAAGACAAAGAAAAATTATTAAAAGCAACAAAGGAAAAACGACAAATAGCATACAAGGGAACTCCCATAAGGTTAACAGCTGATTTCTAAGCAGAAACTCTACAAGCCAGAAGGAAGTGGAATGATATATTTAAAGTGATGAAAGGGAAGAACCTACAACCACGATTACTCTACCGGGCAAGGATCTCATTCAGATTCAACAGAGAAATAAAAAGCATTACAGACAAGCAAAAGCTAAGAGAATTCAGCACCATCAAACCAGCTCTACAACAAATGCTAAAGGAACGTCTCTAAAAGGGAAAAACAAGAGAAGAAAAGGACCTAAAAAAACTAACCCAAAACAATTAAGAAAATGGTAAAAGGAACATACATATCGATAATTACCTTAATTGTGAATGGATTAAATGCTCCAACCAAAAGACACAGGCTGGCTGAATGGATACAAAAACAAGACCCATATATATGCTGTCTACAAGAGACCCACTTCAGACCCAGGGACACATACAGACTGAAAGTGAGGAGATGGAAAAAGATAATCCATGCAAATGGAAAACAAAAGAAAGCTGGAGTAGCAATACTCATATCAGATAAAATAGACTTTAAAATAAAGAATGTTACCAGAGAAAAGGAAGGACACTACATAATGATCAAGAGATCAATCCAAGAAGAAGATATAACAATTATAAATATACATGCACCCAACATAGGAGCACTTCAATACATAAGGCAACTGCTAACAGCTATAAAAGAGGAAATTGACAGTAACACAATAATAGTGGGGGACTTTAACACCTCACTTACACCAATGGGCAGATCATCCAAACAGAAAATTAATAAGGAAACACAAGCTTTAAATGACACAATAGACCAGATAGATTTAATTGATATTTATAGGACACTCCATCCAAAAACAGCAGATTACACTTTCTTCTCAAGTGTACATGGAACATTCTCCAGGAGAGATCACATCTTGGGTCACAAATCAAGCCTCGGTAAATTTAAGAAAACTGAAATCATATAAAGCATCTTTTCCGACCACAACGCTATGAGGATAGAAATCAATTACAGGGGAAAAAATGTAAAAAACACAAACACATGGAGGCTAAACAATACGTTACTAAATAACCAAGAGATCACTGAAGAAATCAAAGAGGAAATCAAAAAATACCTAGAGACAAATGACAACAAAAACACAACAATCCAAAACCTATGGGATTTAGCAAAAACCGTTCTAAGAGCAAAGTTTATAGCAATTCAATCCTACCTCAAGAAACAAGAAAATTCTCAAATAAACAATCTAACCTTACACCTAAAGGAACTAGAGAAAGAAGAACAAACAAAACCTAAAGTTAGCAGAAGGAAAGAAATCATAAAGATCACATCAGAAATAAATGAAAAAGAAATGAAGGAAACGACAGCAAAGATCAATAAAACTAAAAGCTGCTTCTTTGAAAAGATAAACAAAATTGATAAACCATTAGCCAGACTCATCAAGAAAAAAGGGAGAAGACTCAAATCAATAGACTTAGAAATGAAAAAGGAGCAGTAACAACTGACACTGCAGAAATACAAAGGATCATGAGAGATTACTACAAGCAACAGTATGCCAATAAAATGGACAACCTGGAAGAAATGGACAAATTCTTAGAAATGCACAACCTTCCGAGACTGAACCAGGAAGAAACAGAAAATATGAACAGACCAATCACAAGTAATGAAATTGAAACTGTGATTCAAAATCTTCCAACAAACAAAAGCCCAGGACCAGATGGCTTCACAGGCGAATTCTATCAAACATTTAGAGAAGAGCTAACACCTATCCTTCTCAAACTCTTCCAAAAAATTGCAGAGGAAGGAACACTCCCAAACTCATTCTATGAGGCCACCAACCCTAATACCAAAAGCAGACAAAGATACTACAAAAAAAGAAAATTACAGACCAATATCACCGATGAATATAATGCCAAAATCCTCAACAAAATACTAGCAAACAGAAACCAACAACACATTAAAAGGATCATACACCATGATCAAGTGGGATTTATCCCAGGGATGCAAGGATTCTTCAATATATGCAAATCAACCAATGTGATACACCATATTCACAAATTGAAGAAGAAAAACCATATGATCATCTCAATAGATGCAGAAAAACCTTCTGACAAAATTCAACACCCATTTATAATAAAAACTCTTCAGAAAGTGGGCACAGAGGGAACCTACTGCAACATAATAAAGGCCATATATGACAACCCACAGCAAACATCATTCTCAATGGTGAAAAACTGAAAGCATTTCCTCTAACATCAGGAACAAGACAAGGATGTCCACTCTTGCCACTATTATTCAACATAGTTTTGGTAGCCAGGGCAATCAGAGAAGAAAAAGAAATAAAAGGAATACAAATTGGAAAAGAAGTAAAACTGTCAGTGTTTGCAGATGACATGATACTATACATAGAGAATCCTAAAGATGCCACCAGAAAACTACTAGACCTAATCAATGAATTTGGTAAAGTTGCAGGATACAAAATTAATGCACAGAAATCTCTTGCATTCCTATACACTAACAACGAGAGATCAGAAAGAGAAATTATGGAAACAATCCCATTCACCACTGCAACAAAAAGAATAAAATACCTAGGAATGAACCTACCTTAGGAGGTAAAAGACCTGTACTCAGAAAACTATAAGACACTGATGAAAGAAATCAAAGATGACACAAACAGATGAAGATATACCATGTTCTTGGATTGGAAGAATCAATATTGTGAAAATGACTATACTACCTAAAGCAATCTACAGATTCAATGCAATCCCAATCAAATTACCAATGGTATTTTTTACAGAACTAGAACAAAAAACATTAAAATTTGTATGGAGACACAAAAGACCCCGAATAGCCAAAGCAATCTTGAGTGGAAAAAAACGGAGCTGGAGGAATCAGACTCCCTGACTTCAGACTATACTACGAAGCTATAGTAATCAAGACAAAATGGTACTGGCTCAAAAATAGAAATATACATCAATGGAACAGGATAGAAAGCCCAGAGATAAACCCACACACCTATGGTCAACTAATCTATGACAAAGGAGGCAAGGATATACAATGGAGAAAAGACAGTCTCTTCAATAAGTGGTGCTGGGAAAACTGGACAGCTACATGTAAAAGGATGAAATTAGAACACTCCCTAACACCATACACAAAAATAAACTCAAAATGGATTAAAGACCTAAATGTAAGACCAGACACTATAAAACTCTTAGAGCAAAACACAGGAAGAACACTCTTTGACATAAATCACAGCAAGATCTTTTTCTGACCCACCTCCTAGAGTAATGGAAATAAAAAGAAAAATAAACAAATGGGAGCTAATGAAACTTAAAAGCTTTTGCACAGCAAAGGAAACTATAAACAAGATGAAAAGACAACCCTCAGAATGGGAGAAAATATTTGCAAATGAATCAACAGACAAAGGATTAATCTCCAAAATATAGAAACAGCTCAATATTAAAAAAACAAACAACCCAATCCAAAAATGGGCAGAAGACCTAAATAGACATTTCTCTAAAGAAGACATACAGATGGCCAAGAAGCACATGAAAAGCTGCTCAGCATCACTAATTATTAGAGAAATGCAAATCAAAACTACAGTGAGGTATCACCTCACACTGGTTAGAATGGGCATCATCAGAAAATCTACAAACAACAAATGCTGGACAGGGTGTGGAGAAAAGGGAACCCTCTTGCACTGTTGGTGTGAATGTAAACTGATACAGCCACTATGGAGAACAGTATGGAGGTTCCTTTAAAAACTAGAAGTAGAATTACCATATGACCCAGCAATCCCACTACTGGGAAAAGAGAAAAGCATAATTCAAAAAGACACATGCACCCCAATGTTCATTACAGCACTATTTACAACAGCCAGGTCATGGAAGGAACCTAAATGCTCATAGACAGATGAATGGATAAAGAAGATATGGTACATATATACATTGGAATATTACTCAGCCATAAAAAGGAACGAAATTGAGTTATTTGTAGAGACGTGGATGGACCTAGAGACTGTCATACAGAGTGAAGTAAGTCAGAAAGAGAAAAACAAATATCGTATATTAACACATATATGTGGAATCTAGAAAAATGGTACAGATGAATCGGTGTGCAAGGCAGAAATACAGACACAGATGTAGAGGACAAACGTATGGACACCAAGGGGGGAAAGCAGGGGGGTCGGGGGGGAAAGGGAGTATGAATTGGGAGATTAGGATTGATGACATATATACAGTAATATGTATAAAATAGATAACTAATAAGAACCTGCTGTATAAAAAATAAATAAAAATTTTAAAAATAAAATAAAAAAGTCTGTTATACACTGACATTTTGTACTCTAAGCACCAAGGTTTTAGAGTAAACTACTTACTTTTAAACTCTGATGCCTACACTACAGTCTGATTTACATGGTCTTAAAATACAGATGCACTGACACTTGCTGACGTATCATCATAGAACGTGAGGGGAAAATGCAAAAATCAATAAAAAGTAAACAAATAAGGCACTATCACATTAATTTATATAAATGATGAGAAAGTAAAGCAATAGAACAATGCCAGAGGTACTAAAACAGGCATGAAAAATTCACAGTGCTCAGCCTAAATCAACAGATACACATGTTCTGAGGAAAAATATTAAGAGATAACCTAATGGAGACTGGGATGGGGTGGGGGGTGGGGAAGCAAGGAGAAGAACAGCAAAACATCAAAAACAGTCTAAGTATTATTCTTATTAATTGTGTGACCTTGACCAAGTTAATGGTGCCTGCTTATCTCCATTTTTTCATTTGATTTCCACTTCCATTAAGAGGGAGGAGTAATGACATTTCACTGAAAAGCTTTGGAAGCCCATGCATTTTAGAGAAACCATCTTATATATCAAGGTTCTTTAGGTACTTGTGGATCTATCACACTTGAAGAGATGGAATTACTCTAAAATTTCAGCCCCTGAATTCTAAGAATGCCAGACTGCCACTTCTTAATATTTTAACACCATGTACAACATCCACCAGGAAAAAAAAAAAATATTTACAGGAAATCCTTCAGATTTAAGAATTGTAAATGCATAGCTCCAATTTCAGTATCATGAGTTCAACTGCTTCATGTTTTTTGTTTTTTAATTATTTATTTATTTTTGGCTGCACTGGGTCTCCGTTGCTGCACGCGGGCTTTCTCTAGCGTGGCAAGCTGGGTCTACTCTTCATTGCAGTGCGTGGGCTTCTCATTGCGGTGGCTTCTCTTGGTGCAGAGCATGGCCTCTAGGTGCGTGGGCTTCTGTAGTTGTGGCATGCGGGCTCAGTAGTTGTGGCTCAAGGGCTCTAAAGCGCAGGCTCAGTAGTTGTGGTGCACAGGCTTAGTTGCTCCACGGCATGTGGGATCCTCCCGGACCAGGGACTGAACCCATTTCCCTTGCATTCTCAGGCAGATTCTTAACCACTGCGCCACCAGTGAAGTCCCAACTGCTTCTTGTTCTTTGCTACAACTCAGCTCTAAAGCATATGCTTAAACTTACATCCTCCTTGATTAAAGGAAGATTAGAGGCTGTCCTTGGATAGAGGTAACCAGATAGTACAAGGTATCAAAGAGAAGCATTAGGAATTTAGTACAATAAAAATCTCTCCTAATAGTGAACAAGAACAATCGGAAGAATACAAAGACAGCCATACAGTAAAGTGTTAGGTACTAGTGATAAATTCTCCTTTTGTATCTGATTTGTTCATCCTGAGATCAAAGAGCCTGAAGAAATTCCCCTTGCAGGAAGTTGTTAGAACTTAACCCACAGTACGTATGGAGGTAGCTGTTCTAAACACCAAACCACAGTACAACTTATTCTGAAGGAAGTAGCTAATAATTTTTTTAAAGCATCAAGAAAGTTTAACGGTGAGAAAAGTAACAGAAAAGTGACAGCTTTTACAGAGAAAAAGCTACGTATTTTCTTTCTAAAAATATTCTGAAAAGGTAGATAATTTGTTTGTTGATTAAACAAGAAACATAAAAAATCATTTTCAAAAGCTCAAGTCTCAAGTTAATATTCCCAGGTTTTACTTTATAAAAGAAAAAAAAAAAAAAGCACAGAATAGTACCTTTAATTTTAACCTGGTTCGACCTTCTTCATCCAGCATTTCCTCATCTTCAAATTCATCTTCATAATATTGAGGATCAAAAGGTCTACAAATTGTTTTTAAAATAAACCATTAATCACATTTTGTAAGAAATATCATTACTGTTATATAATGCAACTCTAAAAAATCACAATAATTAAAAATCATAATGGTCAACTATAAGGAAGCATTCAAATTACTGTACTGTCTTGAAATTTGGTGTTAATACACATTGCTTGAAATAAAGTGCAAGCAAGGCTAAATATTCAAACTATTCTTTATTCTTATATGTCTTCCAAAGAGTAGACCACACATACTCTAGCTTTCCACATCATTTTGCTTAGGGAAAAAATTTTAAATCGCACAAGAGCTTGCATGTTACTTAGTGAATAATACCCATCAACACTGTTTAACTGTCCAAAACCATTAGTTTTTCTAGATCCACAATGGCTGCTACAGTAGACATTTGCAGTTTCTCTAGCAAACTTCACCACTCTCAATTTCAGCTTTTTCAGGGATCCATTAGTCAGAAACAACCAAAGACTTGTGGTGTCTGTTAATTCATAAGAAATACCAGACTGCTAAAAACAATTACAAGCATTAAAAGTCTCCTTTACCAATAGTCCATACTTTTTCTATCACAGCATATACTTGATTTATTTTTTCAGAGCTACATAACCAGTTTTCCATTTTGTGATTAGTCAACTCATACAAAATAAGAAAAATATCAACATTCTACATATTTCTATCCAACATTAAAAAACACTATTAACTGATCCCCTTACCTGGGCTCTACACTGAGAAAGTTGGGCAGCTTAACAAAATACAAGTCATTTCCTAAATCAGTGTTTACTTTGGGTATTTCTACTTCTATTCTGGTCTCAGGAATTGGCTCCTCCTCCTGTTGATCCTGAGGCAATCCATTTTCATCCTAGTAAAAGAGTCACAGAGCTTTAGATCTTGATGGGACCTTAGAGGTGGTCTAGCTCAACTTCCACACTTTAATTGCTTAGGCAGATAAGAAGTATAATGAGACATGACTTTAGGGTTAACATCCATTCCCTACCAACCAACTCCCCAAAAACCTCATGGAAAACAAAATCTGTTTGGAAGCATCAATATAAGAAAATATCTCTTTTGTGATAAATCTACCTTCCACATATTCACCGACAGAAGTGTGAAATTAATCGGCACTTCAATATGAAGTCACTCTATCAATTAAAATCAGAGAAGATTATCAACAAAGCACAAAAAACATTTAAATCAATGGTTCTCAATTCACAGGTCTTTGCAGTCTAGACTCTTAAGGTATGGCGCCAACCTCATGCTGGGCAGTTCTTTCTTTCTTTCTTTCTTTTTCTTATCCATTTTTTCCCAGTGATAACATCTTGCAAAACTATAGTGCAATATCACAACCAGGAGACTGACCCTGATACAGGCAGACACAGGACATTTCCATCACCACAAAGAATCATGCTGCCCTTTTACAGCCACATCCACTTCCCTCTTGCCCTCATCCCTCCTTAATATCCATTAATCCCTTCTCCATTTCTACAATTCTGTCATTTCAAGAATGTTATATAAGTGGATTCATACAGTATGTAACCTTTTGGGACTGGCTTTTTCTCACTCAGCATAATTACCTGGAACTTCATCCAAGTTGCTGCGTATATCAATAGTTAAATCCTTTTCGTTGCTCAGTAGTATTCCGTGGATGGATGTGCCATGGCAGTTATTTCTAATCCTCCTTATAACCAAGTGTTCCCTAATTAACTGAGAATGTCATCTGTTTGTTGTATTTTCATACTGCAATTCATTTATCGACTTCCTCTTCCCAGCGTAAGAGACAGACTTAATACTCTCCTCCAATTCTCACTGGTAATTCTACTTACAACAGGCTGTCCTGGAGTGGGTGGTTTATCTTCCCCATCACTCCCTGAAGATATATCATCTGCACCTCCAAAGAGATCCATGGTTCCACTATTATCTTCCATATAGGAGAAAAAAATGCTCAGTATTAATATCTTTAACAATGATTCTTCAAATCTATCACTTCAACACATTCCCAAGGTTTCTAGACCAAGCACCCAGAAACCACTCAAACACAACTCTGAGCCTGGCTCTCAAAGATCTGACGAGAATGTCTGTGGAGAGGGAAGGGGGCAAATCCAGTGAAGGGCAAAGCTGCACAGGAGGCACTCCTTTCTCCCTTCACTTACTTCATCCTTGTTCTTCCACTTTCCTTTATTCCCCAGGAGCCCAAAAATATCCTCCTACAATCTAGATACTCAAATTTGGGGCTTAAGCACTCTACACAGGCCTATTCTCTATAGAGTTCCTCAAGTTTTAAAATTACAGGTCCATGTCTACCCAGGTCCCCCTCCTCTCAAGCAGAACTTCACCCAGGTATAGGCAAAACAACAACATCAACAACGATCTGTAATAAATCAATAAATCAAGGTGGGGTAGTAGAGGAGGTGACAGGAAGATAGGAGGGCAGTCAAAAAGTAGGCTGCTTGAAATTGGGATTATAGAAGAGTTATGATTATTGGTAATGACATGGTCTAGGACAAAACCATGGGAGTGAGTTATTGAGACAAGGTGAAGGACTGACCACTGAAAAAGAAGAGGCAACCTATTAGAATGGCCAAAATTCAGAACCCTGCCAACACCAAATGCTGACAAAAATATGGAGCAACAGGAACTCTCATTCACTGATGGTGGGAATGCAAAATGGTACACCCACTTTGGAGGACAGTCTGGCAGTTTCTCACCAAACTAAACATACTCTTACCACATGCCCCAGAAATTGTGCTCCTTGGTATTTGCCCAAAGGATCTGCAAACTTATATCCACATGAAAACTTGCACACGAATGTTTATAGCAGCTTTACTCATAACTGCCAAAACTCAGAAGCAACCAAAATGTCCTTCAGTAGGTGAAAGGATAAACTGGTACATCCAGACAATGGAATACAGGAATACCTCGGAGACATCTTGGGTTTGGTTCCAGACCACCACAATAAAGTGAATATTGCAATAAAGCAAGTCACATGAAATTTTTGGTTTCCCAAGGCATATAAAAGTTATATTTACACTATGCAGTAGTCTATTAGGTGTGCAAAAGCATTATGTCTAAAAAATGTACATATCTTAATTTTAAAACACTTTAAATTGTAAAATTATTTAAAAATTATAAAATATTTTATTGCAAAAAAATGCTAACCATCATCTGAGCCTTCAGTGAATCATAGTCTTTTTGCTGGTGGAGGATTTGAAATATCACAATTACCAAAATGTGACACAGAGATATGACGTAAGCAAAAGCTGTTAGAAAAATGGTGCCAACAGACTTGCTCAATGCACGGTTATCACAAACCTTCAATTTGCAAAGGACACAGTATCTGAGAAGCACAATAAACTGAAGTGCAATATTACAAGGTATGCCTATATTACTCAGTGCTAAAAAGAAATGAGTTGTAAAACCATGAAAGACATGGAGGACACTTAAATACATATTACTAAGTGAAAGAAGCCAATCTAAAAAGGCTACTTACTATATGACTCCAACTATGACATTCTGAAAAAGGCAAAACGATGGAGACAGTAAAAAGATCACTGGTTGCCAGAGGTTAGGCAGGAGGGAGGGATGAACAGGCAGAGCACAGAGAATTTTAGGACAGTGAAACTATTCGGTGTGACACGAAGATGGTGGATCCATGTCATCATACATTTTTCCAAACCCATAGAATGTACAATACCAAGAAGTGAACCGTAATGTAAACTATGGATTTTGGGTGATTACAATGTGTCATTGTAGGTTCATCAGTTGTAACAAATGTACCACTCTGGTGGAGGACGTTGATAGTGGGGCAAGCTATGCATGAGTGGGGGCAGGGCATATATGAGAAATCTCTACCTTGCCCTCAGTTTTGCTGTGAACCTTAAAATGCTCTAAAAAAAAAAAAATTTTTTTTTTTAAAAGAGGAGGAAGGAGGAAGGTCACAAGTGTTGAAAAGTTCATCTATATGATAAAATCACCAAAACTACAACTCCGTCCACCAACACTCTCACGTCCCCACTTGATTATTTTCTTCTTAGGTCTTATCACCATCTAACATTTCATTTACTTATTGTGTTATTAGTCTCCCTACCTTACACTGACCCCACCAGAATATGGGTTCTACAAGGGAGAAGTCTTTATCTGTTTTGATTATTGCTACATTCTGAGTGCACAGAATAGTACCAGTACAAAGCAGGTTCTCAATAAATAACTGTAAAAAGATAAAATAATTAATATATCTAATTCTCACAACAACGCTGTTAGGTGGTTAGCATCATCTCCCTCTTACAGATCAGAAAATTTAAGTGTAGTAAGTAATTAATTTGACCAAAATCATATAGTTGGAAAGTACAATAGAACCATAAAGATTCTAACTTGGATCATCTGATTCCAAAGTCCATGTACATAGATCTAAAGATCTTTAAGTAAACCCCAGAGCTTGTTCTGTCCAGCTCTCTCCTTTTCTCTCTAGTTGACTTTCTAAATGTTTGCTTTAGTTATACTGTTACTTGTGATAAGTTACATAAGCTACTTAACATTAATGCCTAATTACCATTCAGCACAAAAATGGCTGTGCATATCAAACTTATGTTTGCTGTAACTTTTATACTAACATCTTATCTTTATTGTATAGTAACTAGCCATTTGAAATGTAGTCACACGTAGAGGTGAACAGGTAGATCTTTTATCCTTACAACAAACCCACCTTACCTAACACTGGGTTTTTATAAACTCTTCATCTAAACCAGAGCTTGGGGACTTCCCTGCTGGCGCAGTGGTTAAGAATCCGCCTGCCAGTGCAGGGGACACAAGTTCAATCCCTGGTCCGGGAAGATCCCACATGCCAAAGAGCAACTAAGCCCATGCGCCACAACTACTGAGCCTGCGCTCTGGAGGCTGCGAGCCACAACTACTGAAGCCCGCGCGCCTAGAGCCCGTGCTCCGCAACAAGAGAAGCCACCTCAATGAAAAGCCCACGCACCACAATGAAGAGTAGCCCCCGCTCGCCGCAACTAGAGAAAGCCTGCCCACAGCAACGAAGACCCAACACAGCCAAAAATAAATTAATTAATTTAAATAAATAAATAAATAAACCATAGCTTGAAGAATCAGGTTCTTCATCTGATATTAACCTATTAAGAACTTAAGAACAAGCTAACAGGCTTCCCTGGTGGCGCAGTGGTTAAGAATCCGCCTGCCAATGCAGGGGACACGGGTTTGAGCCCTGGTCTGGGAAGATCCCACATACCGTGGAGCAACTAAGCCCGTATGCCACAACTACTGAGCCTGCGCTCTAGAGCCCGCGAGCCACAACTACTGAGCCCGCATGCCACAACTACTGAAGCCCGTGCGCCTAGAGCCCGTGCTCTGCAACAAGAGAAGCCACCACAATGAAAAGCCCACGCACCGCAACGAAGAGTAGCCCCCGCTCACTGCAACTACAGAAAGCCCACACGCAGCAATGAAGACCCAACGCAGCCAAAAATAAATAAATAAAATAAATAAATTTATTAAAAAAAAAAAAAGAACAAGCTAACAAGCTGCGCTGGAACTGTCATTATTCAAACAAAAGAATGGACATTGCCACCTCCACCTCAACCAGAGCCTCAGCCCCTAATAGCAGATTCACTCTGACTATAAATGAAGCAGGTTCTTCAACTAATTAAGTGCAAGCAGTTTCTCCTATCTGTACAACTTGCCTGTGTACACTAAATGTATCCACATTCTCTTCTGTGGGTCTTGCAGTCTGGGTCCAGTGCCCAGGGTTGGGAATGCACTACAGTTAAATGCAGAGAGAGGGATGGAAATACAGATATATAAAAGAAATAATTGTAGTACCTTTTGGTACCTCAGTGTCACTATCTGCTTCTGAATCAGATGCAATTGCATTCTTGCGTTTCATTCGTAAAACTTCATCTTCGCTATCACTGCCTCTTGCAGATTCTGTAAGAGGAGAATCAGAAGATCTGCATAATCACAGTCATATCATTACTTAGAATTTTGTGTTTTAAAAGCAACATTAGGAAAATAAATAAATAAATAAATAAAAGCAACATTAGGGATAAACAAACTGTGGTACACCCATACAATGGAAAGCAACTCAGTAATAAGTAAGAATGAACTACTGATACATGTAACGATTTGGGTAAGTCTCAAATGCATTACACGAAGTGAAAGAAAAAAGGTTACATACTGTATGATTCCATTTATATGATGACATTCTCAAAAAGACAAAACTACAGTGACAGGACAGAGCAGTAGTTGTCAAGGGTCACAGGTGGGGAAGTATATAACTACAGAAGGTATAGAATGAGGGAGCTTTCTAGGGTGACAGAACTATTCTGTATCTTGACTGTGGTGGTGGTTACACAAATCTATACATGCATTAACACTAACAGAACTGTACATACACACACAAAAATCAACTTACTATAGTAAATTTTAAAATAAAATTAATAAAAGGAACATTGGTTTCTGTAAGCAGAAAAACTTGGGAGAATGTGAAAAGCAGTACTGAAACTTAAAATTAAATTTATATACCACTCATTACAGAAGAAAAGAAAAAGAGGTAAAAATATTGCAATGGAAGAGACAAATATATCTGGATGGTACAATTATTTACCTAATTGTAAACTTCAAAAATGAACCACTGTAATAAAGAAGATGTGGCACATATATACAATGGAATATTATTCAACCATAAAAAGAAACGAAATTGAGTTGTTTGTAGTGAGGTGGATGGACCTAGAGTCTGCAATACAGAGTGAAGTAAGTCAGAAAGAGAAAAACAAATACCGTATGCTAACACATATATATGGAATCTAAAAAAAAAAAAATGGTCATGAAGAACCTAGGGGCAGGATGGGAATAAAGATGCAGACCTACTAGAGAATGGACTTGAGGACATGGGGAGGGGGAAGGGTAAGCTGGGACAAAGTGAAAGAGTGGCATGTGTATATATATACACTAACAAACGTAAAACCAATAGCTAGTGGGAAGCAGCCGCATAGCACAGGGAGATCAGCTCAGTGTTTTGTGACTACCTAGAGGGGTGGGATAGGGAGGGTGGGAGGGAGGGAGACGCAAGAGGAAAGAGATATGGGGATATATGTATAGGTGATTCACTTCGTTATAAAGCAGAAACTAACACACCATTGTAAAGCAATTATACTCCAATAAAGATGTTAAAAAAAAAAAAAGAACCATTGAAGAACTAGTTTAGAATTAAGCAGAATGACCAGATACAAGATTCCTACTATGACTCTAGTTTTAGGTTAGCCTGCTAGTATTTGGGAAGTAGTGCATGAGCCTTAATGATTCTGGTAACAGTACAAATAACTCTACCCAGAACTAGTTACTGAGTACTTACTGCAGTCCTATAGTCTATATAGACCTATATCCATCTCTGGAAATTTTCTGATCTCCTCTCCTAAATAATGCTAAAATGTGGTCTTGAATGCTATCCTGAGGTATGTATTACAGGGGAGAAGACCCCCTCTCTCCATACTGCAGCTCTCTAAGAAGACAGGATCAATATGTAATTATAATCAATCACTTATAAAAATGAAGCAATCCAGATATTAATTACTTCAGGAAGACTTCCAACCTAATCAAAGTGACTTTTATATAATACAAAAAAAGAAGATGGCTAATTGTTTTAATATTCTATATGAGAATGTGTTAACTTCAGGAAAACAGTGTAAATGACTATTATAAAATGGGGTCCAGAAGCCAAAGTTCAGCTCTGTGTTTCCTGCTGTCTTTAGGGAATGAATGTTCTGATCTAAGCACATCTCCCCAGGATGAGGACGCATGTGTCAAGCTATCATAGCTCACTGAGATCATCCAGCTGTGTTTTCATTTTCTGGATATTATGCTCCCCAGGTGACCTCCTGATTGTTATAATTTGGCATCCAATGTAGATTTTCCCCCAAAGGAAAGGATACAGTGATAAGAGAGAAATAATTGATGCTCTTGAAACAAACAATTTTGCAATTCAATTTTTATAGTTTCCTGTGAATTTGATTAGTTTGAGTACACTCCTTGGAGCCTGATTACCTCTGGAAGATGAAATTTTGGATCTCAAATAAACTGAGCTGGAACACCTCATTATAGCTACCCTATGGGGGAGTTTCAATGATATTGGGTTTTTTCGCCCAGGCAATCTATTCTCACCTGAGGCATGCTCTTAGTTACCCACAAAAATGGAACTAACTATTTGATATCTAGCTACTTTAGCACTATACATCTTTCTCTAAGACTTTCCTCTTTAAATTTTTTTCTTCCTGATCTATCATCAATTAAATGGAAGGGGAATAAGAGAAATAATACATGGATTAGGAAAATGTTTAAAGGCAAAATGTAAAGAGTTAGAAAAGGCTAAAATAGAGGGACAGAAGAGAAAAAACAGGGTACTAAAAGTAGGAATGTGAAAAGAATAAATGAGCCCCTGCTGTACCTGAATGCTTCTACTAAACCATTATGGTTCTCATAAATGTATTACCTGACTTATGGTCCTGTTCCTCTTCATCATCTGAATGCCTGTGTTCTTCATCCGAGGCCTGTGGCCTTTCATCATCAGAATTTTGCATTTTCTCATCATCAGACATCTGTGGCCGCTCTTCATCATCAGAATTCTGTTTCTCATCATCATTATCAGAAGCTGCTGGCCGTTCATCATCCGAATTAGCCTTCTCCTCCTCAGACAGTTGTTGTCTCTCATCATCTGAAAGCTGAGGCCTCTCCTCATCATCTGTGTTCTGCATTTTCTCATCATCATCAGAATTCTGCAGTTTATCTTCATCAGATCCTTGTGCCCTCTCCTCATCATCAGAATTTTGTATCTTTTCATCATCTGACTGGTCACTTTTATCTTCTCTGCCCCATTTTTCATCATCTGAATGTGCTTTTTCAGAACCTTCCGCTTCTGAGTGATGGCTCCCTCCATCTGATCTATGACCTTCATCGTCATCGTCATTGTGGGCTTCTGATCCACTGTGCTGATCTACATCTGAGGGATCATTGTCTTCATGGTCAGAACGCTCAGAAGCTTCTGATCTATTGTCTGATCCTTCAGAGTGATTATCACTCCCACTATGATGAGAAGCTCCCTCATCCTCACTGTCATCTCCAAACAGTTCCTTATTACTTGGTTTTCCTGAGTCATCTCTTTCATCTTGATCACTTTCACTTCCAGAGGCATTACTGCCAGAAGCAACATTCTCTTGATCAGAATCTGAGCCTGATCCAGAATCAGAATCTATGGGATCATATAAACACAGGGTGATGTAAGCAAAAAAAGCAGAATAAGCAACACCAAAAGTCCATCCCAACATAAAAGCAATGAGAAAACTTGTCAAAAGCTGTTAGCATCTATTTTCTCAGACTCTGGAAACTAACTAAAAGTTGCAGCAACCAGGGGAATGCTTAACAAGAAAAAAAAGCTGAGTCTCAGTAAGAAAAAAGGGGTGTTTTAACATACCTCCCCACCCCCAACCCACCCCTTGGTCAATGGTGCCTTGAAGATAACAGCCCAAACTTCTGGTGCATGTACCACTAATGGAGGGAGCAGAAGGCACCTCATTTGCAAAGAATCATGGTTGTTAGTTTTGATCTGTCTGGTGGATCACTGAGGGACTGGCTCAAAGGGCTTGACTTTATCTCACCTAACTTGGAACTCTCTTGTTGTTAAGGAAGCTACCTGAGAGTGTTGGTCAAACACATTTACAGACAAATGTATTAGTTGCCTCTGGGATAATGGAAAGCAGTTGAGGCAAACAACAGACTAACTAAAAAGCTTGGGAGAAAAGGCTGAGGAATGACATAATATAAGGGCTTTTAAAAGCTTCCACAATAAACGAAACAAAAAAAAGAAAAGAAAAGGAAAAAAAACACCCACATATTCTTACTGACCTGAAAAGCCATGCACTTGCCCAGGGCTGTGCACATGCTCAAGAAAGAACCAAGAAGGCCCTAAGCTCTCACTTCCAGCTGACCTTCAGGCTCTGTGCAAGCAGGAAATGAAGGCAAAGACAGTTTATAAACAACCTGGTTGAGTGATGAAAGCATGCCCTAACACACACACAGAGCCAATCTGCAAAGGCTGGGAGTTTTTCGTTATTGTTGTTGTTTCTTTTTTTGCATTTAAGGAAATCTCTGTCCAATCACTAGCTGACCACTAAGCTAATGGAACAGAGACTTTAGTGGCTATACACAACAAAGATTGCAGACTTCACAAAATTAGTTCAAAAGAATCTTGAGGATATGGGGAGGGGGTGGGGTGAGATGTGACAGGGTAAGAGAGTGTCATGGACATATATACATCACCAAATGTAAAATAGATAGCTAGTGGGAAGCAGCTGCGTGGCATGGGGAGATCAGCTCGGTGCTTTGTGACCACCTGGAGGGGTGGGATAGGGAGGGTGGGAGGGAGGGAGATTGCACGAGGGAAGAGAAATGGGAACATATTGTATATGTATAGCTGATTCGCTTTGTTGTAGAGCAGAAGCTAACACACCATTGTAAGGCAATTATACTTCAATAAAGATATTAAAAAAAAAAAAAAGAATCACTAAACAATAACTACTACAACAAATGCTGGGGGGAGGGGTAGGGGGAAGAGAGTGCTGTCCTGAGTCACCACATTACAATATTCAAAATGTCCATTTATCAACAAAAAATTACAAGGCCTGCAAAGAAAGAAGGAAGCATGGCCCATACATATGAAAAAAGGCTACACACTGTCCCTGAAGAAGCCCAGTCAATGAAAATGATGTCTTACCAAATAGAGAATATCAATAAAAAGACAGATATTATAAAAAAAGAACCGAACAGAAATTCTGGAGTTGGAAATTACAATAACTGAAATGAAAAATTCACTAAAGGGACTAAACAGCAGATGTGAGTAGGAAGAAGAAAGAATCAGGAAACTTTAAGATACATCAACTGAGATTATCCAGTCTGGTGAACAAAAAGAGAAAAGAGTGAAGAAAAATGAAAAGTCTAAAAGACTTGTGCGAAACCAGCAAGTATACCAATCTATGCATAATGGGAGTTCCAGAAGAAGAGAAAAAAGAGAAAGGGACAGAAAGAATATTTGAAGAAATAATAGCCAAAAACTCCCCAAATTTGAAGAAAGACATCGACGTACACATACAAGTTGATCAACAAATACCAAGTAGGATAAAGTTAAAGAGACGCACACCTAGACACATAATTATCAAACTGTCTAAAGACAAAGAAAAAATCCTGAAAGCAGCAAAGCAACAGGTCCCATACAAAGGGATCCTCAATAAGGATAATAGTTGATTTCTCATCAGAAACCATAAAAACCAGGAGGTGGTGGTATGAAATATTCAAAGTGCGGAAAGAAATACTGTCAACCAAGAATTCTATATCCAGCAAAACTATCCTTCAAAAATGAAGGAATTATGAGCAGCAACAACAACAAAAGATAAATTGGATTTCCTCAAAATGAAAAGCTTTTATGCAAGAAAGGACATTATCAAGAAAGTGAAAAAACAGCTTACAGAATGGGACAAAATATTTGCAAACCATGTATCTGTCAAGTATATGTATATACTTACAGTACAGTATCCAGATTATATAAAGAATGTTTACAACAAAAAGACAAAAACCCATTTGAAAAATAGACAATAGACTTGAATAGACATTTCTGCATAGTTATACAAATGAAACAAGTACATGAAAAGATGCTCAACATCATTAGCCATTAGTAAATGGAAATCAAAACCACAATTAGATATCACTAGACACCAACAGCAATGGTGTATTTTAAAGAGCAGGGGGGGTGGGGTGGAGGGAGAAGTAAAATAAGTATTGGCAAGGATATGAAGAAATAGAACACTCAGACATTGCTGGTGGTAATTGAAAATGGTCCAGCTGCTATAAAAAATGGTTTGGTTGTTTCTCAAAAAGTAAAACAAAGAATTACCATATGACTCAGCAATTCCACTCCTACATATATACCCAAAAGAACTGAAAACAGGCACTCACACAAGTACTTGTACACAAACAACATCACTATTTAAAAGCCAAAAGATGGAAACAACCCAATGTCCATCAACAGCTGGATAAACAAATTGGGATATATACACAGAGTGGAATACTATTCAGTCATTAAAAAGAAATGAAGTACTGATACATAATACAATGTGGATGAACTTCGAAAACATGATGGTAAGAGATAGAAATCAGACACAAAGGACCACATGTTAGGAATTCCCTGGCGGTCCAGTGGTTAGGACGCCACACTCTCACTGCCAAGGGCTCAGGTTCAATCCCTGGTTGGAGAACTAAGATCCCACAAGCCTCGAGATGCAGAAAAAAAAAAAAAAAAAAAAGCCACATGTTTTATGATTCCACTTGTATGAAATGTCCAGAACAGATAAATCCATAGATGCAGAAAGCAGACTGATGGTTCATGGGGGCTAGCAAAATGAGCAAATGGCAAGTAACTGCTTAATGGGTATGGCGTTTTATTTTGAGGTGATGAAAATGTTTCAGAACTAGATAGAGATAGTGGCTACACAACATTTTAAAGGTACTAAATACCACTGAATTGTTCACTTAAAAATGGCATATTTGGGGACTTCCCCAGTGGTCCAGTGGTAAAGAATGCACCTTCCAATGCAGGGGACTCGGGTATGATCCCTGCTCAGGGAACTGAGATCCCACATGCCACAGGGCAACTAAGCCCTGGCGCCACAACTACCGAGCTCGTGCGCCTCAATGAGAGAGCACGCATGCTGCAAACTACAGAGCCCATGCGCCACAACTAGAGAAAGAAAAAAAAAATGGCATATTCTGTAACCAAACTGAAAAGAAGTAAAACTGTCACTATTTGCAGATGACATGATATTATATATAGAAAATCCTAAAGACTCCACCAGAAAACTGTTAGAACTAATAAATTCAATAAAGTTGCAGGATACAATATCAATATACAGTTGTGATTCTATACACTAATAACGAGCTATCAGAAAGAGAAATTAAGAAAACAATCTCATTTACGATTGTATCAAAAAGAGTAAAATACTTAGGAACAAATTTAACCAAAAAGCTGAAAGACCTGTACGCTGAAAACACTGATGAAAGAAACAGAAGAAGATACAAATAAATGGAAAGGTATTCCACGCTCATGGATTGGAAGAATCAATATTGTTAAAATGTCCATACTACCCAAAGCAATCTACATATTGAACACAATCCCTATAAAAATTCCAATGGCATTTTTTCACAGAAATAGAACAAAGAACTCTAAAATTTGTATGGAACGAAAAAAAACCCCAAATAGCCAAAGCAATCTTGAGATAAAAGAATAAAGCTGAAGGCATCATGCCCTTGATTTCAAACTGTATTACAGACACATAAATCAATGGAACAGAATAAAGAGCTCAGAAATAAACCCACACATATATGGTCAATTAATTTACAACAAAGGAACCAAGCCAAGAATACACAATGGGGTAAGGATAGTCTCTTCAATAAATGGTGTTGGGAAAACTGGACAGCAACATGCAAAAGAATGAAACTGGACCACTATCTTACACCATATACAAAATTTAACTCTAAATGGATTAAACTTAAATTTTAGGCCTGAAACCATAAAACTCCTAGAAGAAAACAGGCAGTAAGCTCCTTGACATGGTCTTGGTTATCATTTTTTGGATTTGACACCAAAAGCAAAGGCAACTAAAGCAAAAATAAACAAGAGTGACACATCAAACTAAAAAGCTTCTACACAGCAAAGGAAGCCAACAACAAAATGAAAAGGCAACCTACTAAATGGGATAAAATATTTGCAAATCATATATCTGATAAAGGGTTAATATCCAAAATATATAAAGAACTCACACTATTCAATAGCAAACAAACAAACAACACAATTAAAAAATGGGCAGAAGAACTGAATAGACACTTTCCCAAAAAAGACAGATGGCCAACAGGTACATAAAAAGATGCTCAACATCACTAATCAGAGAAATGAAAATCAAAACCACAGTTAGAATGGCTATTTTCAAAAAGACAAGAAGTAACAAGTGTTGGAGAGGATGTGGAGAAAAGGGAACATTTGTAATTGTTGGTGGGATTGTAAAGTGCTGCAGTCACTATGGAAAACATTATGGAAATGCTTCAGAAAAAGAACAGAACTACTATATGATCCAGCTATTCCACTTCTGGGTATTTATCCAAAGAACACAGAAATACTAATTTGAAAAGATATATGCACATCTATGTTCACTGCAGCATTACTTACAATAGCCAAGATATGGAAACAACCTAAGTGTGCATCTAGAGACAAGTGGACAAAGAAAATGTGGTGTATATATACAATAAAATATTATTCATGCCACTGTAAATATGGCATATATATATAATGGAATATTATTCAACCATAAAAAAGAAGGAAATCTTGGGAATTCCCTGGTGGTCCAGTGGTTAGGACTGGGCGCTTCCATGGCAGGGGGCCCGGGTTCGATCCCTGGTTGGGGAACTAAGATCCCGCAAGCCACGTGGCACAGCCAAAGAAAAAAGGAAGGAAATCTTGCTGTTTACAACAACATGGTTGGATCTCGAGGGCATTATGCTAGGTAAAATAAGCAGACAGAGAAAGACAAATACTGTATGTATGATATCACTTATATGTGGGATCTAAAAAAACAAAAACACAAAGCTCATGGATACAGAGAATAAATTGGTGGTTGTTAGAGACTGAGGGAAGGGGGAGAGGTGGACAAAATGGGTGAAGGGAGTCAAAAGATACAAACTTCCAGTTATAAAATAAATGAGTCATGGGGATGTAATATACAGCATGATGACTACAGTTAATAGACTGTATTGCATATTTGAAAGTTGCTAAGAGAGTAGATTTTAACAGTTCTCATCACAGTAAAATAAATTCTGTAACAAGGTATGGTGACAAATGTTAACTAGACTTACTGTGGTGACCATTTCACAATATATATAAATATCAAATCATTATGTTGTACACATGGAACTAATGTTGTATGTCAATTATACCTTAATAAAAATAAAATAAGATGGTAAATTTTATGTTATGTAAATCTCACCTCAATAAAAACAAATTTAGAGTTTGTTGTCAGTGCCCTACAAGAAATGCTGAAGGGAGTCCTTCAGGCCGAAATGAAAGGACAATGGGCAGTAACTTGAATCCACAAGAAAAAATAAAGAACACCAGTAAAGGTAACTAAATAGGTGAGTATAAAGGTCAGTATTAATGTATTTCTAGTTAGTGACTCCTCTTTTTTCATAAGATTTAATTTAAAAGACAATTGTATAAAACAATAATTATAAATCTACATCACTGGGCAGTGTATAAAGATGTAATTTGTGACAACAATAAAAAGGTGAGAGGACGGAGCTATATAGAAAAAAAGTTTTTGTATACTATTGAAATTAAGTTGGTATTAATACAAACTAGATTGTTAGAAATTAAGATTAATTGTAGTCACCAGAGAAACCATTAAGAAAGTTACTAAAACTAAAAATATACAGACAAAGAAACAAGAAGGGAATCACGACAGTACACTACAGAAGAAGCAGTCATAAAGGAAGACAGTAATAAGAAGAATTGAGGAACAAAAAAGACATGACATAGAAAACAAATATCAAAATGGCAGAAGTCCTTCCTTACTGGTAATTACTTTAAATGTATATAAATCAACTTCCCCAATGAAAAGGCAGAAATTGGCAGGATGAATTTTAAAAATGATCCATCCTGGGACTTCCCTGGTGGCCCCATGGTTAAGAATCCTCCTGCCAATGCAGGGGACACAGGTCCGAGCCCTGGTCCAGGAAGATCCCACATGCCGCGGAGCAACTAAGCCCATGCACCACAACTACTGAGCCTGCGCTCTAGAGCCCACAAGCCACCGCTACTGAAGCCCGTGTGCCTAGAGCCCTGCTCTGCAACAAGAGAAGCCACCGCAATGAGAAGCCCACGCACCACAACAAAGAACTGCCCCTGCTCCCTGCAACTAGAGAAAGCCCGCATGCACCAACAAAGACCCAACGTAGCCAAAAATAAATAAACAATTTTTTAAAAAAAGATCCATCTATATGCTGTGTACAGGACAGTCTCTTTAGAACCAATACACAAATAGGTTGAAAGTGAAAAAAATGGAAAAAGATATACCATGTAAACAGTAACCAAAAAGCACAGTAGTTATACTAATATCAGACAAAATAAGTCTTAAGATAAATTGTTACAAAAGACAAAAAAGGACATCACAAAATGATAAAAAGGGTCAATCCAACATGAAGATATAATAATTTAAAACATATATGCACCTGCATGTAAATCAATGAAGTTACAACACACCCTCACACCGTACACAAAAATAAACTCAAAATGGCTTAAAGACTTAAATATAAGACATGACACCATAAAACTCCTAGAAGAGAACACAGGCAAAAAATTCTGACATAAATCGTACCAGTTTTCTTAGGTCAGTCTACCGAGGCAATAGAAATAAAAGCAAAAATAAACAAATGGGACCTAATCAAACTTACAAGCTTTTGTACAGCAAAGGAAACCATAAGCAAAATGAAAAGACAACATGCAGACTGGGAGAAAATATTTGCAAATGATGTGACCAACAAGGGCTTAATTTCCAATGACAAAAAAACAAACAACCCAATCAAAAAATTGGCAGAAGGGGCTTCCCTGGTGGCGCAGTGGTTGAGAATCTGCCTGCCAATGCAGGGGACATGGGTTCGAGCCCTGGTCTGGGAAGATCCCACATGCCATGGGGCAACTAGGCCCGTGAGCCACAACTACTGAGCCTGCGCGTCTGGAGCCTGTGCTCCGCAACAAGAGAGGCCGCGATAGTGAAGAGGCCTGCGCACCGCGATTAAGAGGGGCCCCCGCTTGCCGCAACTAGAGAAAGCCCTCACAGAGAAACGAAGACTCAACACAGCCAAAAACAAATATAAAAATAAATAAATAAATAAAAATACTAAATATCCTGTGTCAAAAAAAAAAAAAAAAAGGGCAGAAGATCTAAACATACATTTCTCCAAAGGTGACATACAGATGGCCAACAGGAACATGAAAAGATGCTCAACATGGCTAATTATTAGAGAAATGCAAATCAAAACTACAATGAGGTACCACATCACACCAGTCAGAATGGCCATCATTAAAAAAGTCTACAGATAACAAACGCTGGAGAGGGTGTGGAGAAAGGGAACCTTCCTACACTGTTGGTGTGAAAGTAAATTGGTGCAGTCCCTATGGAGAACAGTATGGAGGTTCCTCAAAAAACTAAAAATAGAGTTGCCATATGATCCAGCAATGCTACTCCTGGGCAAATATCCGGACAAAACTATAATTCAAAACGATACATGCACTCCTATGTTCACAGCAGCACTGTTCACAATAGCCAAGACATGGAAACAACCTAAATGTCCATAGATAGATGAATGGATAAAGGAGATGTGAGAGACATAAATATATATGTTATATATATAAATATCATATATACGTATACACACACACATATACACACAATGGAATATAAAAAAAGAATGAAATAATGCCATTTGCAACTACATGGATGGACCTAGAAATAATCCTACTAAGTGAAGCAAGTCAGAAAGAGAAAGACAAATACCATAGGATATCACTTATGTGTGGAATCTAAAATATGATACAAATGAACTTATCTATGAAAAAGACTCACAGTCATAGAGAACAGACCTGTGGTTGTGAAGGGGGAGTGGGGGTGGGAGAGGGTTGGATTGGGAGTTTGGGACTAGCAGATGCAAACTATTATATACACTGAGCTGGCCACAAAGTTCATTCAGTTTTAAGTAAAAATAAAACACACATTTTTCATTTTCACCAAGAACTTTATTAAATGTATTCATTAACCAAACGAACTTTTTGGCCAACCCAACAGAATGAATAAACAACAAGGTCCTATTGCATAGCTCAGGGAACTATATTCAATATCTTGTAATAAATCATAATGGAAAAGAATATGAAAAAATTATGTAATATATATGTATATGTATATATGTATAATATATAAGTATAACTGAATCACTGTGCTGTACACCAGAAACTAACACAACATAGTAAATCAACTACACTTCAATAAAAACTATATATATATATATATGCACCAAAAGAAAAAAAAAACAAACCAACAGAATTGAAGGAAGAAATAGACAGTTCAACAATAACAATTGGAAACTTCAAATACCCCACTTTCAATAATGGTCAGAACAAACAGAAGGTCAGTAAGGAAACAGAGGACTTGAACAATGCTATAAAACAACCAGACATAATAGACATCAATAGAACTCTCCACTCAACAGAATATACATTCTTCCCAACTGCACATGCAACATTCTCCAAGACAGACCATAATTTTAGGACACAAAACAAGTCTCAACAAATTTGAAAAGACTAAAATAATACAAAGTATGTTCTCTGACCACAACAGAATGAAACTGAAATCCATCACAGAAAAAAATCTGGAAAATTCACAAATATGTGGAAATTAAACAATGCACTCAAACAATCAAGGGTGCAAAGAAGAAATCACAAGGGAAATTAGAAAATATTTTGACATGAATGAAAATGATAACAAAGCCTACCAATACTTAAGGGATGCAGGGAAAGCAGTGCTAAAAAGGAAATTTGTAGCTGTAAACACATACATTAAAAAACAAAACAAAACTCAAACTGATAATGTAACCTTTCACTTTAAGGAACTAGAAAAAGAAAACTATACCCAAAGCAAGCAGAAGGAAAAAAAATAATAAAGATTAGAGCAGAGATAAATAAAATAAAGAACAGAAAAAAATAATAGAATCAATGAAACCAAAAGTTCATTCTTTAAAAACTTAAGATTGACACACCTTTAGCTAGGCTGACCAAGGGAAAAAAATACCCTCAAATTACTAAAATCAGGAATGGAAGTGGGGATTTTACTACTAATTTTTCAGAAAATAAGACTAAAAGAGAACACTATAAACAACTGTATACCAACAAGTTAAATAATTTAGATGAAATGGATTAATTCCTAGAAATACACAATCTACCAAAACTGACTCAAGATGAAACAAAATCTGAATAGACCTATAACAAGTAGAGTTTGAATCAGTAATCAAAAAGTTTCTAACAAAGAAAAGCCAGGACAAGATGGCTTCACTGGTGAATCCTATCAAACATTTAGAGAAGAATTAATCCCTATCCTTCTCAAACTCTTCCAA
This sequence comes from Balaenoptera ricei, assembly GCF_028023285.1. Classification (NCBI taxonomy): domain Eukaryota; kingdom Metazoa; phylum Chordata; class Mammalia; order Artiodactyla; family Balaenopteridae; genus Balaenoptera; species Balaenoptera ricei. The sequence goes on along the minus strand of NC_082640.1, from coordinate 83,844,004 downwards.
AAACTTGAGCAAAGGGAACACTTCCTAACACATTCTAAGCCAGCATTACCCTGATACCAAAGCCAGACGAAAAATCACAAAAAAGGAAAACCACAGACCAATATCCCTCATAAATATGTACGCAAAAATACTATCAAAATACTAGCAAACCAAATCCAACAACATATTAAAAGGATATACACCATGACCAAGTGGAATTTACCCTAGGAATACAAGACTGATTCAACATCTAAAAATCAAAATGAAACACAATATTAATAAAGGATAAAATTTTGATCATTGTAATTGATGCAGAAGAGACATTTGACAAAATTCAACATCCTTTCATGATAAAACTACTCAACAAACTAGGAATCGAAGGTAATTACCTCAATGTAATAAAGGGCATCTACAAAAAACCCACAGCGGGCTTCCCTGGTGGCGCAGTGGTTGAGAATCTGCCTGCTAATGCAGGGGACACAGGTTCGGGCCCTGGTCTGGGAAGATCCCACATGCCGCGGAGCAACTGGGCCCGTGAGCCACAACTACTGAGCCTGCGCGTCTGGAGCCTGTGCTCCGCAACAAGAGAGGCCGCGATAGTGAGAGGCCCGCGCACCGCGATTAAGAGTGACCCCCGGTTGCCACAACTAGAGAAAGCCCTCGCACAGAAACGAAGACCCAACACAGCCAAAAATAAAAATAAATAAAAACAAACAAACAAACAAAAAAAACCCCACAGCTATCATCATATGTAGTGGTAAAGAAATGGATGCTTTTTCCCAAAGATTAGGAAAAAGACAAAGATGTCCACTCTCCCCCTTCTATTCAACATTATACAGAAAGTTCTAGCTGGGGTAATTAATCAAGAAAAAGAAATAAAAGGCATCCAAATTGTAAAGGAAGAAGTAAAACCATCTCTACTCACAGATGACATGATCTTATATGTAGAAAATCCTAAAGAATACACACACCCCCCAAACGACTATTGGAGCTAATATATTCCACAAGGTTGCAGGACACAAAATTAGCAAACAAAAATCAGCTGTATTTCTACACACCAGCAATGAACAATCCAAAAATGAAATTAAGAAAACAATTCCACTTGCAACAGTATCCAAAATGAAATACTTAGGAATAAATTTAACCTAGGAAGTGCGGGACTTATACAATAAAAACTACAAAACATTGCTGAAAGAAATTAAAGAAGACCTGGCACATTTATACATGAAAGAAACACACTGGGCCTAGGTAGGAATTCTACCCACTGTTATACCAAGAAATCTGTCAAGTGTAGTTATTTTCTACGTCTGTCTTAGCCCAGAGAAATAATGAAATATGATGATATAACAGGAGTTACCCTGCCACATCCATCCTACGTTCAGGACCAACAGCAACCTTCAAGGACAGACTTGGAAGTAAATCCTAGAGAGTTCTATAATCTAACGGTAAGAGGGAAGAATGCAGCAGTAGACTTACAAGAAGGTAAAACATGAAGCCCAGAGAAGCAGCTATCTCCATACATCACTTCCCCATACCCTGAGTTTGCAATGGGAAAGCACTGCAGGGTACATCTACTATTGCTTCTACCCATCCAATTATTTACCAAGTATGCATTAAGCACTGAGGGAGGGCGGCAGGGGGGACGATCTTTTCATCATTATATCCCCTACATCTAGCAAAGTAGCTGAAACATGACAGGGGATCTATAAATGCTGAATGAACAACTTCATGGAAGTGAGTCACGGGAGGGTGCACATGGTTCTGTGCCTTGAAGGGTGAACGGGATATGGACAAGTACAGATGAAGGGGAAATGAAAACATCAGCAAAGTAAGTGGAACAAGATTAGTATACTGGGCTCTATAGTTCCAGACATCCTGACTAGAACATTCTGGATGTCCATCCTGGTAGAGCCCTCACACTAGACTTCCACCTGGTGCTCTCTTAACTATACTCTAAAAAGTATGAATAAACTGAAGCTGGAGAAAGAAAAAAACAACCACGATAATGCACTGTGCTAAGGAAAAAAGTAGATACTACATTACTTTGAGCCTGGGGACTTGCAAGAATTCTGAACTTGGTCTTGGGCCCCTTCTCACTTCAAATATCTATTCATATTTCAAACTCAAATACCCAGTCTTTGTGCCAGAAAGACTTCCTTGCACCATAAACATACACTCACTAATTCATTTCATCATCAAATCCTTCATCCCTTCTCTCCAAACACAGACCTCCTATGCTCCCCAATCTAATACCACCGACTCAAGAAATTCTAGAGTTTCTGCACAGGCTCTCGGAGGACACATTATCTTATGCGTGTAACGCCTATATGCAGCCCTACCTCGGTATCCTTCCCAATCTCCTCACCCAGACATCTCAAACTCCCCAACACGCCACGCTCTGGTTTCATTCAAGAGGGCATTCTGAGCCCCTCTGCAAATTCGCCCAGCCCATCCCCATGTTCCCGAACACCTAATTTCCATTCATTCACAAGAGCCCTTACTCTGCGCTGGCCTGTGCAAGGCAGGACAGAGCAAGACTCCAAGGTTCCTCCTCCGGCTGCGCTGGCTCGCCCTGCCTCCACCCCTGCCCCGCGCCCCCTTCGCTCCACACGCTCCCAGGCACGGCTTGTTCCATGGACACCAAGAACCTCGAGGTACACACTCTGCGTCTGTCACTTCATTCCCGCCCTCGGTGGGGGGAGGCTTGCACCGCCGGGAGTGCAGGGGGAGCTGAAGCAGGAGTGGAGGAAGAGCCACCACTCGCCCGCGGCGCCGGAGCGCTCGCAGACCCGGAACCGGACCGCTGTCGAGCTCCCGCCGCAAAAGCCCCGCCACGCTCGCCTCCCCCCAAGGCCAGCCTACCCCACCTTTACGCTCAGCATCGCTGTCGGCGTCGCTCCCGAAAAGGTCCTCCATATCCGCCATTGCCGCGCACGTCAGCTGTCTTCACCGGGGGCGGCTCCGCGACTGTCTTTACGGCACGGAACCAATGAAACGCGATAGTGTCGCAAAGATTCGCTAAAAGTCGGCTTTTCAGCTACATAGTATAGCGTGCGCAGTGAACCTGCACTTGTCGGCTCTCTTACGTCAGCAATCCTGCCCTTTCGTCAATATCTGTTCTTATTAGCGAGGATTCTCATCGGGGTACACCCGGTCTGGGTGTCGGTGGAGCGGGCCGCACTTGGGGGCTCCCCAGAAGGGCCTGGGACCGTGTTAAACCTGCCAGGAGTCAGGCCTGAAGTCCTTTGTTTCGTATTGATCAGGGGTTCTCAAATTGTTGCAAACTCCAAAGTGCTTTTGTTTCTGTGGGTTATATCGATTGCTATTTACTGTAATAGTAATTAAGGCAGAAAATTTTAAAACTCGTTTAAAAATAATAAACAGGTTAACATAAATAGCATTTAAAAATTTTAACCGACTGTATTTTTTCTAAAACAAAACCAAAAAAAATTGAAGAGTGGAATTGTTTTAGTTTTCAAAATATCTTTAGTGTCTGTCTCGAATGAAAACAGCTGAATTCTCAAACCTGCTTCTACATTCAATCTTTTGAGAAAGGTTTTGGTTGAAGCTTATGAAGAAAATCAGACCTAACACACGTATGCATGTGATCAGGAAAGGGAGGGCCTCTCGTACACCCAAAAGGGTCTTCTTCGGTCCACTCTTTAACAACCGCAGCTTTAGAGCAGTGTATCTCAAACATCAAAATTGTCCCATCCTAACTCAGTATACACTTTTATGTATAAAACTGAAATAAATAATTCACAAAACAATACTGATTACTAAGATGCAGTCTGAGATTTCCTATTCTCTTTTATTCTATTTCAGCTTGTTTTTAATGCTGACAGGTGGTGCATCCACTAAATTAATTTCGTGATTTACTAATGGATTGCAGCTTGCAGCTAGAGAAACACTATTCAGAGGGTTCCATTGGCTTGTTTATTTTTTCGGGAAAAAGTTTAATTTTGCTAGGAAATGTGGCTATATTTGTACCTTATAAAATCTGACAGTAATACAATTTTCATAATAGGTCAGTGCTAGATAAACCCTCTTGCTTTACAGAAGCTCAAAGAAATGAAGTGACTTGCACATGTTAAACAACTAGGTCGTTTTTAGGAAGCTTAAATTTTTAGTTGTCAAAAATGTACATCCTGGGGCTTCCCTGGTGGTGCAGTGGTTAAGAATCCGCCTGCCAATGCAGGGGACACGGGTTCGAGCCCTGGTCCAGGCAGATCCCACATGCCGTGGAGCAACTAAGCCCGTGCGCCACAACTACTGAGCCTGCACTCTAGAGCCTGTGACCCACAACGACTGAGCCCGCATGCCACAACTACTGAAGCCTGTGCACCTAGAGCCCGTGCTCCACAACAAGAGAAGCCACTGCAGGAGAAGCCCACACACCACAACGAAGAGTAGCCCCCGCTCACCTCAACTAGAGAAAGCCCGCGCAGCAACAAAGACCCAACACAGCCAAAAATAAATAAATTAAACAAATAAAAAAATTTTTAAAAATATACATCCTGTGTTAAGATCTTACCTGATTAGCCCAGCATGAGGGTTTGTTTGTTTGTTTGTTTTCAATATGAGGGTTTTGATCTTGGACAAGCAACAGTAGATTTTTAGTTTGGAGGTTATGAGATATATTTTTGTTGAAAATAAGAGTGACTGACAGGGTTCAAATGGATAAGAAGTGGAACTGAGTATGTTAACCTACAGCTATTGTGTATAAAGTGGATGATGTAAGAGTAGGTAGATGGGATCATGTTAAAACTTTCTGGAATACTGGAAAAACAAGTATTCTATTTGATTGCAATTCAGTTTCATTTTCATTTGGAATACTATCCTTGAAAAGTGCATTGAGGACTTCCCTGGTGGCACAGTGGTTAAGAATCCGCCTGCCAATGCAGGGGACACGGGTTCAATCCCTGGTCCGGGAAGATCCCACATGCACGGAGCAGCTAAGTCCGTGCACCACAACTACAGAGCCTGTGCTCTAGAGCCTGCGAGCCACAACTACTGAGCCCACATGCCTAGAGCCTGTGCTCCGCAACAAGAGAAGCCACCACAATGAGGAGCCTGCGCACTGCAACGAAGAGTAGCCCCCGCTCACCGCAACTAGACAAAGCCTGCGCGCAGCAACAAAGACCCAACACAGCCAAAAAGAAAAAAAAAAGTGCATTGATTAAATCTTAACAAACTGAATTACAGTGAAGCCTGCTGAATCACCCTAACCATATTCTTGACTAGCAGAATTAATGTGTTTATCCCATATGAATAGTGCAAAACAAATAACTTCTGGTTCTTTGTTTTTGTTTTTGCTATACTTTGTGCTGACCATTGCTCTTCACATTGTCTTTCTTCAGACAGGATATAATACATTCAATTAGATTTCAACTAAATCAATCACAATCATTTTCTGATACTGCTTGCTGGAGGTTACCCCCAGATCACTATCATTGATGTTTAGAGTGTTAAAATCACCTTTTCATTTACTACCAGAGATGGAGAAGTTTATCCTATTGGGTTTGTGTTTTACTAATTTAACTTTGGGTGTTAAGATAATCTCTTGCTTTGCTCTCAGGGATGGAGAATTTCATGTTTTAGGTGTGTAACTGGATAAAACATCTCCAGGGTAGCTTTATTATTTTTCCCAGTTTTTGAGAGTTTGTTTTTTTCCCATGTTCTGCCTTCATAAGATCCTCAAAATAGTGATCAATACCCCCTAGTCAAAGAACAAAGATTCAACTAGGTTGATTAACACAATAGAATATAACACGACACAATTAGTGTACAAACACTTTTATAAGGTAATTAAATATCTTTAAAATTTCTGAAATCTATGCTTACACCAAGTTTTAAAACAGGAATAATTTAAAAATTTAAAAATTTGTGTAACATCTTAAAGACTAAGAGGAAAAACAACAGCTTGATTAAACAATACATTAACTGCAAATTCACTCCATTTATGGTAAACTGCTACTCCATGGGAGGATAATGTGGCTTATTTCTGAGTACTTTGTGGAAGGAGCTAGCTTTTAGAATGGGCACATTGATCTGAACTAAAGAGAAGGAGAAGTCCCGAGGTCCTTCTCTACAGCAGTAAGTGAACAACGGGGCAGCTCATTTCTTGGAAGACACAGAGCATTCACGTATCATCTGCCTTAACTGAGTCCCTGCAATGGGTGCTATAGGGATATAAAAATAATAGCAAACATGATTTTTTTCATATATACAGAAGAGCCTGAGGGAAATGAAACAAATCTCTAAAACATCTGAAGAATTAAAGTTTTAGAAATAAATTATAAACTATATTCACGTGCTGAAGAATGGGAAACAGAAAATGATTAATATCCCTGAAAGTCAGTCAGGAAAGGTTTCTTAGTACTATGGTCTGAATGTTTGTGTCCCCCAAAGTTCATGTTGAAATCCTAATGCTCAAGTGATGGTATTAGGAGGTGGGGCCTTTAGGAGGTGATTAGGTAATTTAAAAAGGATTAGTAGTCTTATTTTTAAAAGACCCCACAGAACTCTTCAGCCCTTTCTACCATGTGAGGACACAGTGAGAAGTCTCTGGCTATGAACCAGGAAGAGGGCTCTCACCAGAATGCAATCATGTTGGCTATTTGATCTTGGACCTCTCAGCCTCCAGAACTGTGAGAAATAAATTTCTGTTATTTATAAGCTACCCAGTCTTGGTATTTTGTTATTAATAGTGAGAATAGACTAAGACAGACAGAATGATTCAAGCTAGAATAATGAAGTAATGGGAGGAAACCCAGTTATCGGGACATAAAATTGAGCGGAACTTAAAATTCAACCAAGCAAGACTTCAGTTAGTTTATCAAATCTATTCCTTGATTCACATGAAGTTCCAGAACACTGGGGATAAAGAGGTTATTCTAAACACTTGTAGAGAGAAAAATCAGCTGACATATAAAGGATCTGGAATTAAAATGACATTGCACAATTCTGAAAGTTATAAAACAATGGAGAATTGCTTATGAAATCCTGAAGGAAAATAATCCATTCTAGAATTTTATTCTCCCCAAGCTATCATTTAGTACTAGGGAAGAATAATGAGATTCAGTGGAAGCCAGCCTGTATGTAAGCAGTCTAACAGTCCTGAGGCTGCCATGCTGTGAAGAAGCCCAACTAGCCCATGCAGACAAACTACATAGAGATGTATGACCAGCCCTCAGCTTCTGCAGACCTCCTGCAGTTCCAGCTCCAGTCTGCAGGCCACCAGTGCCCAGCTGAGCCTTTCCTGCATTCCTATCTCACAGATACCAGGAGATAATAAATAAGTGTTGCGGAAGAGTGCCACTAAGTTTTGAGGTCGTTTGTTACACAGCAATAGCAATTGGAAGAGTTATTCAAAAATTGTACAATTGATGAATGTGGTCCACCAAAAAAGAAGGACTAAACCAAGGAATAGAAAAGGTTTAGAGGCAGGAAACCCAAGACTGGCCACAGGCAAAAGGAATTACCGAGATGATAGTTAGGCCTGCAGGCCTAGAGGGATGCTGGTCCAGATTGGAACAAGAGGACAGAAGTCTCCGTGAGAGAACAGACTGAGATGGAAACAAAACTAATAGAATACCTGATACATTCACTCATCCAATAAGGATTTAAGTGCCTTCTCTGTGCCAGAAGCTATTCTAGGCACTGGAAATACAACAGAGAACAAAATAGACCAAGTGTCTGTTCTCAGAAGCTTGCATTTTGGTGGAAGATGAACCAAGAAAAGACAGAAATATACATCTCACAATACAATTTCAGCTGTTTTTCAAAATGATAGCACGGCCTTTTGCCAATCTTTTTCTTCTCACTATCATTAATCTAACTCACTTTTGTAAGATTCAAGTGTCAACTCCAAAGCACTAGTGAATAACTGTTCCCTATGCAAACGAGAGTTTGGACAGGCAAATATGAGCTTGGAAAATGTCCCAGTATACTTCCTATGAAAATTGGCACTTGTGTTGAGAAAAAAGAACAAGAAAGATAATGAGTCAGTAACTATTTCTTAGGACTGAAACTAAGGTTGTCCTTTTGAAACCTTTTCTCTTGAATCTAGGGTTAAGTTTAGGCACTGGCTTCCTTGAATAGGTAGGATTTAGGTTCCTCCCGGAAGTTTAAGGGTTACCAGGAAGCCGTGTCCTTAAAAGACCTAAGCCGCAGACCAGATGAGATCAGTGCACTCGGTGCACTAGAAAAGCCGGAACATCAGCTACTGGGGGAAGGAATTAGAAGGAACAAAGAAAGGAGAACACAGAAGTGGGGGAGGGGGCGTTGTGGGTGTGGATGTTAGTACAGGCCGCTGAATAAGTAAAGTGATCTGCAGCAAGGATACCAAAGAAACTGAAAATGAGAAGGATGAGGAAGGAGAGAAAAGAAGGAAAAATATATTAATGAGACAAAGGGAAAGGAGGAATCATCTACAAGAGAAGAGCAGAAAAAAAACATTTTTAAAAAAGAACATAATAAAATAGTACTAAAAGCGGGGGAGGGGGGGATATTGAAACAAAAATGAGAAAACACTCCAACAATATAACCAAAGAAACAGAGAAAAAAGGAGATTTACAGGCTCCCATGCCAACCAATATTTTTACAAATCAGAAGGAAACACTAAAACAGATTCGGCAAACACAAAACACGGAAGATAACTGAACATTTCACTTTACAGTAAAACTGCTCATTACATCTCTTCACTAGATTTCCTTACTCAGCTGATTGTTTTAGCATCATGTGAAAACAACATAAATGCAGGGATATCATCTCACCATAGGGGGGGAACCCTACATGCAGGCAGTTTCTGGCCCTCAGTTTATTTCATCTAATCCAGAGAAGGATTACCAAAAGGAGATACATTGTATTTCATGCTTGCAATTGCAAAAGAGCATTATGGTGTTAAACCCCTTAACAGTAATATGGCAAAAGGCCACAAGGTGGTGATGGTATACCCTGAAGAGACCTCCTTCTGCAAAATGAGACACACACGCCCACATATACCCTCACCAATTTTTCCTTAACAAAAAATTGACTTGGGGTGTGAAGGAGAGATTTGAAAAACACTAAGTTTAGATAATAATCAAAACACTTCTTATAAAAATACTTAGAAATATTTATACATTTGTTTTCTCTTTTTTCCCAATTAAAAAAAAAAGCAGTACTTTTAAGACTGGCAAACATTAAGGAAATATTTTTCAGCCTATAGGCACTCCGATTTTTATGTATCTACTGATAAAGTGATACATTTAAATAAAGTAACTGTTACCTTCTGGGGAAATTTAGATTTTTTTCTTGGGTTTCATAATATGAAATTTCCCTAAAGAGTCCAGTGAAGATTTCATTTCTTTGACTGCAATTTATTTCCTTACTCATTAAGGAAATGACAGGTAGGGTTAATCCCATACCTTAAATGGGTGCGACTATGTAAGGTTAATAATGATTCATATAGGGACTTCCTTCGTGGCGCAGTGGTTGGGAATCTGCCTGCCAATGCAGGGGACACGGGTTTGAGCCCTGGTCTGGGAAGATCCCACATGCCGCAGAGCAGCTAAGCCCATGCGCCACAACTACTGAGCCTGCACTCTAGAGATCCTGAGCCACAACTACTGAGCCCGCGTACCACAACTACTGAAGCCGGCGTGCCTAGAGCCTGTGCTCCGCAACAAGAGAAGCCACCACGATGAGAAGCCCGCGCACCGCAACAAAGAGTAGCGCCCGCCGCAGCTAGAGAAAGCCCACACGCAGTAACGAAGACCCAAAGCAGCCAAAAACAAATTAATTAATTAATTATTTTTTAAAAATGATTCATATATATGTATGGATACATTTAACTTTCCAACACGCAAACACACATGTATATGTTATACTTTTTATCTGCTACTTAACACAGAAACAAAATTTGGATGGGGGAATAGGGTAGAATCCTGGGCCTAAAATCCCAAAGAAGTAATTAAATGGAAAATAGCCTAAAGGTTATTTGAGAGCCATAAGACTTTATTTCCAAAAACAATATTAGTCATTAGAAAAAAGTTTTTTTTCTATTTAGCATCAAGTAAATTCTTTAAAAAAAAAAAAAACAAGTACTAAATACTGACCTGAAGCTAATAATATGTACAAAAATGTCATAAAAATATTCTTACCTTTGACTCTGTAGTTCTTCCATATCAAAGAATTTATCTTAGGAAAATAAGAGATTCACCTGAAGATTTTCAAGGGTGTTTGTTATAACATTGTTTATAGAAATGAGAAATACTATAAACACCATAGTAAGAAATTGATCAAATAAATTATCAGACATTTATAAACTGAAATACTATGCAATCATTTAAATTATGTTTTTCAGGGCATTGTCATACACCAGTGAAGGAAGTATAAAAATAAGAAACCGTTTAAAGGGACTTTGGTATCATCTATCTAAATTGTGGAATACTCTTTGAGTCAACATCTCCTGCCTAGAAATTTATCCCAAGAAAATAATTTGACAAATATGCAGATACATATGGACAAAATATTCACTGAAACTTTGTTTATAATAGCCAGAAATTGGAACCAATCAAAACACCCATCAATGGAGAATTGTTCAAATAAATTATAATGCACTCACAGAGTGAAGTGCTAAGTAGCAAGGATTAGGTAGATGAATGTGTTTTGAAGTAGAGGGGCATAATATATTGTTGGATTGCCAAAGCCAATGAGAAAATTGGATGTTTTCTACAGTATGGAGGTGCCTCAAAAAAAATTAAAATAAAACTACCATATGATCCAGCAATTCCACTTCTGGGTGCATATATGAAGGAAATGAAATCACTATCTCAAAGAGATATCTGCACCCCCATATTCATTGCAACAGTATTTACAATAGCCAAGACATGGAAACAACCTAAGTGTTCATCAATGGATGAATGGATAAAGAAAATGTGGAAAAATGCACAATGGAATATTATTTAGCCATAAAAAAGAAGCAAATCCTGCTATAGACAACATGGATGAAACTTGAGGGCATTATGCAAGTGAGATAAGACAGACAGAGAAAGATAAGTACTGTGTGATCTTCCTTATATGTGGAATCTAAAAAAAACCTGAACTCATAGAGAGTAGATTGATGGTTGCCAGGGTTGGGGGTGAGGGGACACAGCAAGGAGAGAGTGGGTGAGAATGGTCAAAATACAAAATTCCACTTGTAAGTCCTGAGTATGTAATGTACCCCATGGTGACCATAGTTAACAATACCATATTGTATATTTCAAAACTGCAAAGAGAGCAAATCTTAAGTGTGCTCACCATACACACACACACACACACACACAAATTGTAACTATTTGAGGTGATGGATGTGTTAACTAATATTATTGTGGTAGTCATTTTGCAATATACACATGTACCAAATTACTGCTTTATACAGTTTAAACTTACACATTATGTTCTGGTAAAAGTTTAACAACCAGTTTTCCAGGGGGGGAAAAAAATCGTTGATAGGTGGTGTTTGCCAATCTCCATAGCGTTAAGTACTCCTGCTGTGGCTGATTTCAAGCTCTTGATGTATGCACACAATTAGCTTAATGAGCCAGTGTGAGCAGACTCCAGCACATCTCTATACCCCTCGGAGGTGAGATTAGAGAAGACGTTCATGTTCTACCTTACTTACTTCTGTGTTTGTCTGCATTTTTTACAACAAAATTGCACCACTGTTGTAATCCACAAAAAAATGAATAAAAATGCCAATTTGACAAAACAAAGATTTTTAAAAGAATATTTAAAGACCTGGGAGGATGCTTATGACACATTGCCAAGTAAAAATTGTATGTTTCAAAGAAGTATCTTGTATTATCTCAATTTCATTTATGTGCATTCCTTTGCACAGGAAAATGTCTGAAAGAAAATACGCTAAAATGTACATGGTGGTTATAGCTGAGTGATGGGGTTCTGGGTGATTTTATCCTTTGTTTTACTTTTCAATATTTTCTGTGTTTTCTACAAATGCTTTTATAATTATGTAATGCTTTCATAATCACAAAAGACATCATTATATATAAAATACATAACCTTGCTGTCACTGCTTAGAAAGCAATTTCTTCCCTTTGGGATTGCCATTACTACATTCAGAACATGTGACTAACTTAAAACGTGGATAAATGGAATCTTTCATCTTTTTCCCTCTCTCAAAGCTAAAAGGAGCAGTTAGTTTTTATTTATGTGGCCCAAGATCTGGAAATATATATATATATATTTCCTAACTCTTAATAGAAAAATTTCCCAATCTCTTACTTTGTCAGTTACTGCCATAGCCATCACCCTAATATTTTTGCCAACATTATTGTAACAGCCATTGGCTTCTCTCTCTCTCTCTCTCTCTCTCTCTGTTTCCATTTCTCCCCTAAGTCCAGTCCATATTGTAACTAGAACAGATTAGGGAGATCTACATGCATGTTGCCGAAAGATTAATCATCTTACGATATGACTTTCCTTTTCATTTTGCTCAAAAGTCTTTAATGGCAGGTGGCAAAAGAATATTTACAGCATGATCCCATTTCTGTAATAATTATATAAGCAAGATTACCATATGTACAGAAAAAAATCTGGAAGGATATATGTCAAGTTGATAGCAAAGCTTTTCTCCAGGAGTAGTGGAATTATAGGGATATGTTTACATTCTAATTTTTATATCTCTGAAATGTTTTAAGAAAAGCCGAGATTACTTTCATACTGCAAAAAGAAATAACAGTGAGGATGCAATTCTTGATGAATTACCACTGCCCAGAGGATGAAACCTAAACTCCTCTCCTTTTGTCCAAATGTCGGCCTTCAAAATCCACCTATTCCATAAAACCCACCCAATTTACTCCATACCCCTCACAGGTTACTCACTTTTCTGAATTTCTACAGCACTTCCTGTCTTTGGTATTTATCTTTGCACTTTAGTGCACATTGGGTAATAACATTATGTAAACTGTTTCTTAATTAATTTACAGATACTTGAGGGTGGAGTTTATGTTTATTCTTTATGTCCCCCCAGAGTCTCTAAACAATGTTAAAGGCACAGTGGATGGTCCCTAAATGTTTATTGAATTGTTTTGAAACCCAACATCTAAGTAATTGAAAAGGGTATGAAAAGTTGTTTTCTTAGGGACACCCACAGGAAAAAATCTATCAGGAAGAAAAGAAAGAACAAAATGGGATATATACATACATATAGGCTAAAGAAGGGGAGCAGTAAAAAGAAAATATAGAAACATTTGAGATATAGGATACTGTATTAGTTTCCTGTAACTAATTACCACACAGCCTGATGGCTTAAAACAACAGAAATTTATTTTTTCACATTCCTGGAGGCCAGAAGTTCATCAGTTTCACTGGGTTGAATAAAGATGCCAGCAGGGCTGTGCTCCCTCCAGAGACAGTAGGACAACCTGTTTCTTGCCTCTTGCAGCTTCTAGTGGCTGCTGGCACCTCTTGGCTTGTGGCCATATCACTCCAGTCTCTGCCTCCATAGTCATATTGCCTTCTCTCCTATGTGTCACATCTCCTGTCATCCTATTCTAAGGATGCATGGAATTGCATTTAGGTCCCACTCAGATAATCCAGACTAATCTCCCCATTTTAAAATCCTCAATCACACCTGCAAAGTCTTGGAATTTTTTTGTTGTTTGTTTGTTTGCCATACAAGGTAATATCCACAGAGTCCGGGGATTAGGACATGGACATTTTTGGGGAGCCATAACTCAGCCTACCACAGATACCTGTCAGAAGGAGTTCTCTTACTAAGCAGGAAAGATCTTCATGGTCCCCAACCCTTCTTTCTCTACTCAGTTCTTCCAATTTCAAGGCATGACATAGAAAGAGAAGCTTGAAATTCATTAAACTTCCAACTCTAAAAACTTGGTGCAATAGCTAGCAGGCCACTAGGGATAAATAGAGGTCTAAAAGCAGTAAGAACTTGCAGGAGAAGAACACTAAAAGTCCGTATTTTTGGCTTCTGAACACAACAAGCTTAGTAGTGACAGCCCAGTGAAGTGAAGCACTCTAAGACTAATTTGGTGAAATCATTCATTGCACATCTACAGTATGCTATCATCACCTACAAAAGAAGGATACAAAAGACTTGGAAGACACCTCCAAGTCAAAGAGTTTACAATCTAATGATTGCCCTTGCAATAAACAGTTAAATGGAGAAAAAAATATGACAAAGCAGCCTAGATTTTTGATACTGCCCTACTTTGGAACAGATTATGAGAATCCAGGCTAAGACCAACACAAAAGAAGCAGGTCAGTCTCCTACTGTAGTTACATAATTCCTGTGAGGAGTGAGGAATTGGGGCCATCTCCCTGCAGGTGAAAATATGATTTTATTCACTATGCAAAGTAATGCATATGTTCTAGGACAATGTCAATATTTAATAATTTCAAAAGTCAAAATGGTGTACCATTTGGGCAGGATAAAAATATAGGCTTGCATAGGCAAATATGAGTTTGCTTTGAGATTAGATTGTACCTCTTGGTATACTAATACAACCTATTGCATCATGTTGGAAAAAAGATAAACACATTAACTTTCTTGTCCTTTGGATGGTAAAACTAAACATCATTCTCTTCTATGAGGGAAAAAATTTAGGTCTCATGCCAGAAAATACTATTAGGGAGTTTAATTGTTTTGAAGAGTATACTATGTAAAAAGAAAAATTAATATAAAGTATAGAAACCTTGATTATGTTTCAATTCAACAAACATGTGTAGTCTCTACTATGTGCAAGGCCTCCAGGGAGAAAATAAATGAAAAAGAATGGTACCTGTACCTAAGAAACTAGTTTCCTGTCTCCCAGCAATGATAATATGTCAGAACAGGATCTATGTCATAAATACATACAAAGTTCTATTGGGGTCCAGAGTTGGGGATATTTACAAAGACTTTGGTAGGAGGTAGCATATGAAGTGTACTTTGCAGGATGTACGGCTTTGATCTTTGGAGAAGCAATGAGAGGACAGACCAGGCAGAAGCACCAGCATGAATAAAGGCTCACACGTTGGACAGCTTGGGGCATATTTGAAGAATAGCGAATAATCCATTCTTATTGGGATCTGGAGATCCCTTTGAAGTATCTTCCTATGGGAAAAAGTCTAGCAGGAATTTAGAGGCAACTGAGGTTCTATTTAAACTGACCTAGCAAGATTAACAGTTTTGATAGGAAGAGAAAAAAAAAGGAAACAGGGAAAAGAAATTGGAAGTATTAAAGCAAGATACCCTTTTTCTAAATATGCACACCCATATGTATATTATCCCAAAAACCCCACTGAAAAGAATGGTGAGCAACCTGTTGTATATTGACCTGTGTGAGCCATCTTGTTCTGGTAGAGGAGATGGTGGCCATCAGAGATAAGGAATGGGCTGAGCGGGCAGCTTTGGCTCTTTTGGCAAACATGAATTTAACAGACATGATGTCAGAAATAAATCTAGTCAAAAAAAAGAAAAAGAAAAAAAGAAAGAAATCTAGCCCCAAACCAAAATGGAAGTGAATATCAGAAAAATGATTCTATTAAAAATGAACTTTAGGGAATTCCCTGGTGGTCCAGTGGTTAGGACTCCATGCGTTCACTGCTGAGGGCGCGGTTCAATCTCCGGTTGGGGAACTAAGATCCCACAAGCCACGTGGCATGGCCAAAAAATAAATAAATAAAATAAAAATAAAACTTAAAAAAAATGAATTTCAGAGAATGAATTAATGGTCTGCCACTTCTTCCTCTACCTTCCCATTCTCTTCCCTCCCCTTTCTGTACAAATCAGTCCAAAAGCCAATTCATGGAGCCAAGCAAGGTTGGTGTCCTTGGTGGGGGTGTGGAACTGTGGTGGCTGAAAGGCACGAGGAGGGCATCTGGGTGAGAGGTCAGCCAGGTGCAGGTGTCAAAGCCCAAGACAGGTGAGAAGGGCGTCTGTGTGGAGGGCGGCCTGACTGGGATGAGGGGCGTGTTCCCCCCAAGGAGAGGGACCCCGGTGTGGTATCCCGAGCACAGTGGCAATGGAGTCCCTGCAGAGGGTTAGCCTGTGGCTGCCAGGTGCTGGAACCCAGTGAGGGTAAGATAGCTATCCACATGGGGAAGGGGGAAAGGAGAGGAAGAAAGGAGGCCTAGTGTGGGTGCAGAGATCAAGCTGGGTAAGGAGGCCATCCATTGAAGGAAGGCCATCTGGCACAGGGTGTCAGAGTCAGACCAGGGTGAGGAAGGTGACTGTGCAGGGGATGGTCCAGCTTGGAGCACTGGAGCCCAAGCAAGATACAGAAGGTATCCGGGCAGAGCAGCAGCCCAGTGCAGGGTGAGGAGGTGTCCACACAGGGGGAAGGGGTAATCACAGGAGATTATTTATGCACGGAAGGATTGATGAAATACAATAGTCATACTAAGGATAATGGGAGTTACATTTGTCACTGGTAGAGATGGTAGATACATATATGAATAATGAAAAAACTACAATGAACTAGTTGGTGTTGGATTGAAATTGGAGGTATCAGTGTGAACTCATGATTTTGAATATATATAGATATAGAAATATAGATGTAAAATGTGTTTGTGTAAACATAAATGTAAATTTATATACATAAATACATATATACATATACATACATATATTTCATATATTCCTTAGATCTGTCTGCTGAAAGGGCCTAAGAACAGTGATACCTCAATAGCAATGAGCACGTCTAATGCCAAGATCTTAGTTTCTGAATGCCATTCTCTGCCAAAAGAAACCAGAGCTCCTTGGAGAAATGGCTGATTCCAGGGCTGGGGCAGGAAAAGTACAAAATAAGCTTGGACTATCTCATGCAGCAAGCAAGGAAGTGCAAAAGAATGATGGAGTTATGTTAAAAGGATAAAGAAGCCAACTTGAAGGGGCTTCCACTGACCAAATGTGGAACAGTCTAAGTGTCAAAATAACGACAGTAATGGGTTATCGTCCACTGAATAAAATAGGAATTCCTTGGCTAATACAGATATAAATTTTAAAAAGAATAACTAGGAAGTATGATGAAGAATGGGATATTTACATAGCCTCAAAGTACTTCCCCACAAAATACTTAATTACAAGGCAGATGCCACCTTAATCAAGTTAGCATCACCAGTGACACAACAGACTGAAGTCATGTGCCACCTAATAGGATACAGTGAGAACATGCCATCACTTCTCTGATCGTTCCACCAAAGATAACCTGTATTTAATCATCACAAACCCTCAGACAAACCCAGACTGAGGGACATTCTACAAAAATAAGTGGCCGTAATCTTAAAGAGTATCAAGGTCATGAAAGTAAAACAAAGACTAGGGAACCGTTCAAGATTGAAGACTGAAGAGACAGCTAAATACAACGCATAATTTCTGGGCAGAAGGACATTATTGGGACCACTGACAAAATTTGAATGGGGTATGAGGATTATACAGTAACATATCAATGTTAAATTCCTGATTTTGATATTGTACTGGGGTTATCTAGATGAATATTCACTAGTAAAAAATACATACTAAAGTATTTGTGATGACAGGGCATTTTCACAGTTCAGGCTCTGCAGGAAGAAGACTCTGAGTCAGAGTTTAGTGTCCAGGATGTTTACCAGGGAGTGCCTTTGGGATCGACACCTGTGGAATAGAAGAGAAGGAAGCAGGCTTAGACGGAAGGAAAAGCAGGCTGCATATAAGGAAAGCCCAGTAGCCTGAACTGACCCCATGAGGAATTTTGGAGCTGAAACGGTCCTTCAGCATTGCCCCAAACCAGGCTGAAATGGCTGGGCTTAAAAACCATGCCTTGATCAGTTAATGGATGTAAGCTGTCTCCAAAGGGGTGTGAGCTCTGATAAGGCAGCTCTCTGCTGCCTAAAGCCTAAAGGCTGTCTAATGACAGTGCCCCAAGTAGCTGGGACAATAAGTCCCTCTGCAAAGGGAAATCTCAGTGGGTCATCTCTACGTTCATTCCCTGTGCTGCTCCCGGATCTACTTCTTCATATACATTGAGGAGCAGCTTCTTCAGGTTTCTGATGAGCCTCTCCTCCTGGGGAAACTTAGAAGAGGAAGGCTTGTAGGACAAACAAACGATAGCCCTCTCTGCTGCAGCTGGTCTTGGGGCTGCAGTTGAAACTTACAGCCTCCTTTCTCAACCATCCTTTCTAAATTCCTCTCATTCTCAGCTACCACTTCTCTTGGCCTTAGTGACTTACCTGGGGTCACAATCTAGATTCACATCCCAGAGAGGTCTGGGTTCCTGGTCGCCATGTCCTTGCTGCATTATCCATTTACTATTGCAACTGGGCAAGAGAATAACAAGAAGCACACAAGTAGATCATACGAGTGCTAAAACAGTCTTCCCTACCCTTATTGTATAACAACAGACCCAAGTCCTTCTGATAATCAGGGTTAATACCCCTGCTAAGATGATTCCTCTACTTCCAGCCCACTCATCCCTGGATACTAGGAGCCCAAAGTGCCCAGCGGAAGTTTAAGCTAGTAGTTCAAAGGGACTTTTGCTGTATCCTTGGGTGGAAATATTCCCCTTTTAGAAACAAGGTCCTCTGACCCTGCAGAGTTCTGAATCGCAGGAACAGGAAGCATAAATTTCCCATTGGGTCATTGGGAATAATGATAAGCAGGTCTATTCGTACTTCCATAGTTTGCCTCTCAGACCCATGTATTCTTCCTGTTGGGGACACAGCACCAAATAAAGATCTTTGATTCAATGTGTTTAATGTATCCAGGGGGATGGCACTCACAGAGCATTGCATCTCAGCTAACATGTCAGCCGTACCTTCAGCATGGCACCCCAATACTCTGTCAGGCCAGGAGCTTCAGGGTGTTGCAGTAAGTGATACAACCAGCAGATACCATTGTCATGGGTCCACTCTCACATCTTTTTTACTGTAAATTGGGTCCCCTGGTCTGATGCAATGTTATGTGAAGTCCCCTGCTGGTGGATCAAATATTGTTTAAGCCCAGAGTGAGGCCTGAAGACAAGACTTTTAAATCCTTACCCAGAATATGTGTCCATTCCTGTCAGAACGAAACATTCTACCTTTCAGTCAACTTGCCACCAACTTGTTGGTTGGGCTCCTTGAGGAACGGTGCCATATCAGGAGCTCAGCATTGATCTCTTTTGCTGTCAAGATGGACATTTGGCAGAGGCAATAACTAGATCAGCTCTGATAAGTGGGAACCCATGCTAATGGGCCCAGGATAGCCTCAATCTCTGCCACGTGGCCACTTTATTCAAGTATCCATTGTGCCAGAAATGGTGTGGTCAGTGACCAAGGGGGAGTCAACTGGCTGAGTCATTTTATATTGAAGGATTTACAACTGCCATTTTGCCTTCTTTTCCATATGCCATGGCTTTTTTGCTCCTCTATTCCTGTATTTTGCCATCTTTTGTGTTAAAAAGATATTTTCCAATGTAACATTTTAATTCCCCTGTCATATATATATTTGAGTTATTAGTGGTTGCTGGGATTATGATTAACATCTTAATTTATAACAATGTTGTTCAGATTAATACCAACTTAATTTCAATAGTATTCAAAAACTTTGCTCCCAAATAGTTCCATTCCCTACACCCTCTTTGTTTTCTTTTGCTTGTACAAACCAAGTAGTACCCTTATTGGCTGTCCATCTATTTTTCAGCAAGTGACACCATGTTTTATTAATTATCTCCATAACTCTCTGCAGGTCAGGGGCCCCTGGTTGCCACTTTGATCTTGCTGCTTATTATCATAATTTCGTCCACATGGTTTCTGACACGTGTGTGATGCCATCTGGTTCAATTATTTCTGGGTTGTATTAACTCCATTGCTAATAAGGAAGTCAGTTTTATAACAGCATTGCCTACCATCATCAGTCCAGCCTGCAAAAGAGAGCCGCTACTGAACTTCATAGTGATTCTGGTGCCCTTTCACCAGCACATTCTATATTGCTTTGGTAGATGGTGTATCCTCCAGGTCCTCCTATGGAAGAGTCATCTGGTGGGTTTTCTGGCCTGACATAGCATAGCTATACCAGCATGCCCACTTCCCTGTGTCCTTTTTCAAAAATTGAGATAGCATTACATACATAAAATTCACCATTTTGAAGTGCACAACTTATTGGTTTTTAGTATGTTCACAAGGTTGGGCAACCATCACCACAAGCAATTTTATAGTAGTTTCATTACCCCAAAATGTAACCCTGTGCCAGTTAGCAGTCATTCCTTATTCTCCCTACTGACAGCCCCTGGAAACCACCAATTTACTTTATGTCTCTATGAATTTGCCTACTCTGGACATGTCATTAAATGGAAGCACACAATATGTGTGGCACTGTATGTCTGCCTTCTTTCACTTAGCATAATGTTTTCAAGGTTCACCCATGTTGTAGCATATATCAGTCTCATTCCTTTTTATGACTGAACAGTATTCCATTGTATGGATATAGCAAATTTCATTTACCCATTCATCAGTTGATGAACATTTGGGTTGTTTCCCCCTTTTGGTTATTATGAATAATGCTGCCTTAAACGTTTGTGTACAAATTTTTGTGTAGACATTATGTTTTCATTTCTTTGGGGAATATACGTAGGAGTGGAATTGCTGGGTCAAATGGTAACTTTATGCTTAACTTTTTTAGCAGTTGTCACACCGTTTCCCAAATTGGCTGCACCATTTTACCTTCCCAGCAGCAATGTATGAGGGTTCCAGTTTCCCCACAACCTCACCAACACTTCTTTTTCTTTCTTTTAAAAAATTTTTTATTATAGTCATTCTATTGGTGTGAAGTGGTAGTATCATTGTGGTTTTGATTTACATTTCTGTAATGACTACTGATATTGAACATATTTTCATATGCTTGTTATCCATTTGTGTATCTTTTTTAAAGAAATGACTATTCAAATCTTTTGTCTATTTTAAAATTGGGTTATTTGTCATTACTGTTGAGTAAAGTTTACATATATATAAATTCTGGATACTAGATTGTTATCGGAATATGATTTGCAAATACTTTCTCCTATTCTGTAGGTTGTCTTTGACTTTCTTGGTCGTGTCCTTTGAAGCACAAAAGCTTTTAATTTTGATGAAGTGCAACTTTGGTTGACTATGTTTTGTGTCATGTCTAAGAAACCATTGCCTGATACAAGGTCACAAAAATTCACACTTACTTTTTTCTTAGAGTTTTATAGTGTTAGCTCTTACATTTAAGACTATGATTCATTTTAAGTTAATTTTTGTGTATTTTGGGAGATAAGGGTCCAAACTCTTTCTTTTGCTTGTGGATAGCACCATTTGCTGGAAAAAACTATTCTTTCTTCACAGTATTTTTTTGGCATTCTTGTTGAAAATCCACTGCCCATAAATGCGTAGGTTTACTTCTGGACCCTCAATTCTATTCCCTTGATCTACATGTCTATCCTTATACCAGTACCACACTGTTTTTGTAGCTTTGTAGTCAGTTTTGAAAATGGGAATTGAACCCTCCACCTTTGTTCTTTCTCAAAATTGTTTTGGCTATTCGAGGTCCCTTACATTTCCATATGAATTTTAGGATCAGTTTGTTAATTTCTGCAAAAGAGCCAGCTGGGATTTTGATAGGGACTACCTTGAATCTGCAGATCAATTTGGAGATTAATGCCATCTTAACAACATTAATTTTCCAATAAATGAACATGGAATATCTTTCCATTAATTTAGGTCTTCTTTCATTTCCTTCAACAAAGTTTTGTAGTCTTCAGTGTATACGTCTTATTAAATTTACTCCTAGGTATTTTATTATTTTTGATTTCCCTTAGTGTTTTAATCCTTTCCTCTACCATCTGCCAAGACATTTATGGCATTTTGATATCTCTTAGCATGGGCCATCACTTTTTCCATGCTTCACAGGAGCCATCTTACCAGTAAGTTTGCACCAATTCCTGGGGTCTTTTGACAGAGTATAAATCTTACATTTTGGGAGAATGTACTCAAATTGTTTTTGAATCTTACGTTCTATCCCCCTTGATCAAGTACCCTCAGAATCTAGTCCCATGTGTATTCCCCCACCTCCTGCAATCCATGCTGGTTAAATCTTTTTACTCCTTTGGGATATGGTTTCTTTCCTCCCTTCTCAGGCCTAGCATGTCCCCAGCTGGATTATGCTGCCACTTAACCCTAGTTATAGATTTAGTGGACAGGAGGGTTGGTGGGGGAAGATCCTGACGAGACACATGTTGTATTGCAGGAAGAGGCCCTGGCATTGTCTCAAGCTAGGGGAGTGTATGGCTCCTAGTAGAAAAGGGTGGCTCACTTCTGCAGGCTCAGAGGATCAAAAGGAACCTGGGAATATAAGATATTGGGGGGCATCAATTCAAAGGTCCCCATCCCATGTGTCAGGGTCTCATTCTTTCCCAACAACAGCCCTGTCCTTGGATTAGGAGACCTAGTTTATTAGTAGTTTAACCTTCTTTGGAGCTTGGCCACATTGATGATTTAGTGTGGTCTGGTCCTCAGCCTTCTCTGCGCTCCCTCTGCAGGTTATGAAAGCCTCTTTACCAAAGAGACCCTCTGGCTTTCATACTTGGCTTTCAGTTGCCTGCTAGCCACTCTCTTAGCTTTTTGTTTTCTTCTCCTAGAGATTTAATAGAGCTAAGCAATAACCATCCAATCCCACTGTCTTTATAGTTACTATTTCCTCCATATATCATACCAACTAATACATTCTCTTTCACTAGTATACTATCCCAGTTCACCACTGGTGAAAGTGTTAGTAACTGTACTGTTACCTTATGCCAGGGGCTATCTGTGCTCCATCCATCACCAGTGATGAGGTCCTCATACCAGCCGGGTAGTGATCTAGTTTCAAAACCCCGTCTTATCATCTGCTTTCTCGATCTCTCCTGGCTCCAACTTGGCAGTTTGGGTTTTCCAGGAAGCAGACTCTGAGACAGACTTTAGTGTTCAGGATAATTATGAAGGCGAGCTCTTGAAATCCATGTCTGTGGGTTGGAGGAAAGAAAACAGGATTGGGCAGAGGGAGATGTTGATCTGAGATACAGGCTGATAAACTCAACTAACCCCATTGGGAGCTCTTGAGCAGAAATGGCCCATTGAAGTTGCCCTGCACAGGGCCAAAATAGCCAGGCCGCTCTATCCTTCCCTTGATCAGTCCTTGGATTTGGGCCACCTGGGAAAGGGGCATCTTCCTGGGCAAGGTAGCTCTCTGCAGATGAGGCCAACCCTGAAGGGAATGACAGTAGACAGATGCTTGTTGATCCCACAGCTGAGCAACAAGTCCTTCCTTGAAGGGTATCTGGTCAATGCATCTCAATGTCCACCACAGGTGTCATGCCAGCAACTTACTCTCAAATTGGTCAGTTAAAAAAAAGTTCATTATGCTATGTGTGCAACTTTTCTGTAAGTTTTAATACTTTCAAAATTAAAAAAAAAAACTTTAAAAGAATGAACATGCTTACATAAATTGTGACTTAGGAAACACCTAGAAGAAAGCCTTCTGTTGCTGATACAAAGAAAGAGGAATGGTGTTGAAAGATGAAAATTCATTTGAATGAGTAAAATATGGATCACCAGAAGAGTCAGTGGGAGGTAAGAATGAAAAGGCAAGTTGAGGCTTCATCCTTGCTGATACAACACACTTCAGAATAGGGCGATAACAGAAAATGCCTATTTCATCACAGCTAGACCTGGCCTTTAATTTCATCTCACCTCTTCTGAGTAGGTAAAGTCTTTTCCAGATTATCTTTAATAGTTACTGTTTCCTAGCTCCCTCTTCCTTTTGTTCCTTTCCTCTCCAAGGCCATCATGGAACTTGGAATGTGAAGATGTTGAGTCTTTGCTCAGCTTCCCATACTGGGATGAAGATTATTTTTAAAATTAATCTCTGAGTCACAGAGGGAGGAGGGAAAGAATCATTTTAATCTCTTCCTTTTCCCTCCTTCATAACCTGCTGTACAGCTAAATCATTTTTAAAAATCTGTCTTTTTTCCTCTTCCCCAAGAATCACTTGCCTTTTATTTTTCCTTTGGAAACAGTATTTATAAACCTTCAGAAGCTTCTAAAACTGGAAGAAATTTTTCTTTGCTGAATGGGCCACCAGCTAAAGGAGATTTCCGTAAGCTGCTTTCATGTAAGTAAATCTATTTCTTATAATACTGATTGTTGGGATCTGAGAAGTTATATACAGTTCCTCCTCCTCCCCTTCTCACTGTGCCATCAGCTGTACCCTGTCTGAACTTTCCCTTCGTCTCTCCTGGGCTGCACAGAAGACACTCCTGTTTTCTGTGGGAGATGCAGGCAGAGACTCTTCTGGCCTTCTACCTTTGCAGCATGCTATGGCATGTCTCATGTTTCACTATTTGACCTCAATTCTTTGAGGGATAAATAAGCATAGAAACAGTGAAAGCTGCATTTTTTAAAAAGTGTTTACCAATTTACATACTAAACGTTGAAGAAAAGCCCTACCTAACTAAGTTACACAGAAAATGGGGACAAAGTTCTATGTTGGGTAAAGTAGGCACTTAAAGAATATCTGTGGAATGAATTGAATGAAAGAGAGAGCTGCCTTAACTTCAGGAAACCGTGGTTTAAACAGGCAAGCTTCTGGGTGGAGATATTAATAGCACCACTTATTTATACAGTCGTTTAACATTTTCAGAGTGCTTTCACACACATTATCTCATGAAATCCTTGGAACAAACCTGCAAGGGAGGAGAGGCATTTTTATGATAAGATTAAATGACTTGCCTGTGGCAGAACTGGTGCCAGTCAGCAGGTCTGCTGACTACTGTTGGTGCCCGAATACCAGATGGATTTTTCTGATTTCAGAGTGGAGTCCTCAAGGATTACTGCTAGGGGACTTACTTAAAACTTTCATAGACTGTTTGAAAGTGGGCTCATATAAGAACAGTCACTAGGCTGAGGTGTCCTTAAGCTCTCCAGAGTAGTAAACACCAAGCAGATCAATCTAAATTGAAGTAAAGATAAATAAACAAGGCTATGTGAGTGGACAGAAGTATGGCAAATGAGTTTCATTCTGTACTGATTTTGAATAATGCATTTAGGTTGTTAGTCTGAAGGACACTTGAAAGAAGATGAGCTTGGAGCTATGTTTTATTTCAAGAAAGAGAACCGTGAGTTATTGTTGAGTGTTTCCTAAAGTCATGTAGCAATAATTTCCAAGTTCTTAGCCTCCTTGCTAAAAACATGGAAAACAAAACTGAAAGCACTGTTTTGTCCTATATTCGACAAAATGGTAATGAAGCTATACCTCTGGTCAAGCATCTAATTCTGCCCCAAAACCTTAAAAAAGAGCCTAGTCAATATACCAGGTCAGAGAAAAGAGCAACTAAAATAATCAAACAGATTCCCTAAGAAGAAAGTTGCTTTAAAAATAGGAGTAAATAAGTGGATATTTGGAGGAAATTCTTATTTACCTTTCTGAAGTTTATGTCATAGAGGGCAATTATAATATTCAAAAACACTTCATTTTCAACAAACATTTTATTGGGAGGACACTATATTCAGATACTATGCCCCACACTAGAGTTTACAGTGAGTAACACATAGCATTCACAGTCATTGTCAGAGAATACCAGACCAGATGAATCTTTTGTCCAACTCAGCACAGCTTTTCTTGTTTTCTTTATGAATTGGCATCTGGTTTATAGTGCAGTCTCTTGGGTTTGGTTGGTATATGTTGGTTGCTAGAGACCAATCAACCATGGTGAACCTGCAATCAAGTTCTTCAAGCTGCAAATCTTTAGGACTGGACTCTTCATACCACCCAGAGGATAAAGTGAAGTTATTACTATTAATAACCTTCTCATTAATGTTGAGTTGTTTATCTGGGTCTTACAGACACCATCCTTCTCTGTGTTCTCAGCATTTCTTCTGAGCTAGGAAAATAAAGATAGTCCCTGTATGACTGAGTTATGTCCCCAAAAGTTGACTTCTAACTTAGTTGTTTGAAACTGAAAATGCATTTTCCCCAGAGAAACAATGTGACAAATACTGGTTAGGTCCTCAGGCCAACTGTTAGAAGCCCATTTAGCCCACAAGCAGCTCGACTATGAGAGGATGAGAACTGTGACCTACAGCATTGTTTCCATGGGAAAATGTGCCCCAGCAGCAGAATAAGGACTTCCTTCCTCCCCCACTTCCTACCTCCATGAGCAGAAGCCAGTGTGTTTACTACAGGAAATGCAGCTCCTGCCTGCGGGCAGCTGGGCACTGCAGCAGCCTTGGATGCCTGATCCACGGGGCAGAGATACTCTCTCACCTCTCCTGCCCTAACCCTGTCAGTGAAGAGAGTGGGGGCAGGTGTGGAGTCTTTCCCTGATCCACTGTCTCCGGAGCAGGGCTGTTGGGATTCTTTTCGGGGGGGGTGGGGGGCTCAAAGTTGGCTACATAATTTCTGGGGCCTCGTATTCAAAAAGTAGAAAAAAAATGGATGGAGCTAAAGGTACCAAAATATAAAGCCTTTTCCCTTTCTTCTGGTCTCTCTCTCTTGACTTAAGGTGTTTAATTTAGACAGTCAATAATCATAACTAATATTCTAAGTAAGGAAAAATTAAAAATTTAAGTTGTCAGCATGACTTTTATAATGAATTTTTATATTGTAAGATGCAAATATAGTTTGAAATACAAATATGAGTATTTAACTCCTATGTGAAATCACCAAAATGACACAATTTCTATGTTGCAGCTCCTACATGCATATATATTTTGCTCTCACCAGAGCAGTGGAAAACACTGCAGAAAACGAACTTAACCATTATTATTTCATTTCTTGATACACACATTGGAGCAACACTCTCTACCTTTGACTTATTGAGGAGTAAGTAAGGGCTGAAAGGACAAAAGAAATGTTTTGGCCTAGGCTGTTGGCTAATATGGGGAAGTAACGCAAGAAAGGATACGATAGGGTTCCTTGATCTTTTCTGCTTCCTAGAACGCCATTGCCTTCTTTCTGCGTTTGAAGCAAGTTCTGGTTCCAATGGAAAGCATGGCCTCTCAGAGCTATCAGCACCCCCAGTTACTCAGTTGTAGATGTAACACACCTTATACTCACTTGCTTTGTTTCACTGAACTCCAATGCCTTGTGGGTCCACCAGAATTCTGTGCTTATCGGGCCCTAAGAAAGCTATATGTGAATGGGGTGGCAAGGAACAGTGGTCACCCATTGCGCCTCTCTTCTGTTCACATGCATACTCTATTGTCCCATCCAAATGAACTACAAAACACGAGTTCAAAGATAAACTTATTAGGAATTTCAAGATGGCAATAGGAGAGTATTAAACCAAGCATGGGGTCTTTCTGAGCGTGTGATCCTGCATAATGCCCTGGATATGGGGTGGGGTGGAGGCCAAAGGTGGAGGAGGTCTGTGGTAGCCTGGGGTAGGAATTCACAGGGATAGAGCTACCCAGGATGGGAAGATGGATCTTAAGCCTCCTGAGGGCCTGGCCATTTTCCTTTGAGAACACCACTCCTAGGTTATTGCTAGAAACAGTGAAGGCTTCAGTGAAGACTCCAGAGGTGAGACTTCCCTGGTGGCGCAGTGGTTAAGAATCCGCCTGCCAATGCAGGGGGCACGGGTTCGATCCCTGGTCTGGGAAGATCCCATATGCCGTGGAGCAACTAAGCCCGTGCGCCACAACTACTGAGCCTGCTCTCTAGAGCCCACGAGTCACAACTACCGAGCCCATGTGCTGAAACTACTGAAGCCCGTGTGCCTAGAGCCTGTGCCCTGCAACAAGAGAAGTCACCGCAATGAGAAGCCCGTGCACCACGATGAAGAATAGCCTTCGCGCAGCAACAAAGACCCAGTGCAGCCATAAATAAATAAACAAACAAACAAAGACTCGAGGTGGGTACTGGTCTCTAGGGATGACATCTTCAGGGAAGGTTCTTCCAGTGGTGGTAACTGCCAGCTGGCAAAATATGTCACACAGAAGGAGATCATATTGTGGAAGGTAGACCTACTGCACCATATTACATACTGGTTGATAACTTGAGCACTCAGAATGACCAATGTAAACACACCTTCAGCATGTTTACTTAGAGTTACAGATAGTGATTACCGTCTTCCCCAAATGACAGATAGCTTGACTATTTTGGAGTACAAAAAGGAGAAAAATGACCCTGTGTACTGAAAGCTGCTTTGCCCCCACAACTCAAAATATTTACCACTCTGTGGATGGGCTGAGGAACACCTTGTCTGATCTTTTATTTGCATTGGTCATGTGCTGGAGGCCCAGGTTGTTCTCAAAAACCTAGGATGTTTATAGAAGACTGTGGTCTCAAGAGTTCAAGTTTCAAAAATATGGACTATCTCCAGAACTCAGGAGCATCTGTTCTCACGCTAATGGGGCTCTCAAGATAGGAGGAGGATGGACAAAGTGTAAATAAGAAAGCCTTTGGACCATATTTCCCTAAAGCCAAGAGTGTCACCATCTCTCTGCTCCTCTTAAAAAGTGTGCATGTGGGGGTGTGTGTGTGGCAGGCGGGAGCTACAACTATTGTATTAGTCGTTTAATTCTACCATTTCTACAAATTTATCCGACTTCCACAAAATACTGACTTTCAAGGCAGATAAATTACAGGGAGGATCCTTTGATTACTTGCTGTTTTTGTAAAATTACCCTAATAGGTATTTCCCAGTACATTTATGTATTTAGTTATATAACCATTATTCAAAAAGTAAGTGTAGGGACTTGCCTGGTGGCTAGGTGGTTAAGAATCCGCCTGCCAATGCAGGAGACACGGGAAGATCCTGTCCGGGAAGACCCCACACGCCTCGGAGCAACTAAGCCTGTGCGCCACAACTACTGAGCCTGCGCTCTAGAGCCCACGCGCCTAGAGCCCGTGCTCCGCAACAATAGAAGCCACTGCAATGAGAAGCACACGTGCCGCAATGAACAGTTGCCCCTGCTCGCCGCAACTAGAGAAAGCTCGTGCAAAGCAACGAAGACCCACGCAGCCAAAAATAAATTAAATAAATAAATAAAAAGTACGTGTACAGATTGTTTCAGAGATTTTGTTACAAGGAAAGCCAGGTTTTGTCTAAAAAATTTGAGTAGTTGATTGCAGCTTTCCTACGAAATCCTATTTACCATAGCCTAAGAGAATGAAATAATGTTTACAAAGTGTTTACCTGAAACAGGTTACTTGATAAATGCTATTACCATTCTCCCAAGGAGTAAGCTCTTTGCTGCCCCATCACGTTAAATGTAGGACCCTTGATCTTCATTTACAGGTGTCTCTCGCTTCAAAAAACCGTCACGTGATCTGCCTCTCATTGAACTTTACATACAGCTTCAATGGATCTTGGCTGAAAACATTCTCTTCATAATCTTTAACTACAGTCAATCCTCATTATTCGCAGATTGCTTGCGAATTTGCCTACTTGCTAAAATTTATTTGTAACCCCTAAATCAATACTCACAGCATTTCTGACATGCAGAGTGGTGAAAAAATTGTTGCCCTGTGTGTATGTTCCCAATGAGGTTGAACGAGGCAACACTCTGCCTTCTTGTTTCAACTCTCACATTATAAACAAAAGTCCTTTCTGTGGTCTAGTTAGCACCATGTTTTTTGCATTTTTTGCTTTTTTGTTGGTGATTTAGCTGTTTAAAATGGTCCCCAAGCATAGTACTGATGTGCTGGCTATAAATGTAAGAAAGCTGTGATATGCCTTTTGGAGAAAATATGTGTTAGATAACTTTCATTCAGCATGAGTTACAGTGCTATTGGTCAGAGTTCAATGTTAATGAATCAACAACATATATTAAATGTCTTTAAATAGAAACACACATAAAACAAGGTAATGTATTGACTGGTTGGTGAAAACATGACCAGAGATTTGCAGGAAACTAATCCTGTATTTCCCTTAGAAGCAATGGTTCAGCAGTTACTAATTCAGTGTTCAAAGTGACCTTACAGAACATAACTACCACAAACAACAAGAATTAACTGTACTTGGCAACCAGTTTCTTCAGTGGAAAGTTCTTTTGTTTACAAATCAAATTACAATGTGTTCTTTTAGAAACCATGTCTAGGAAAGCAATCATTTTAAATTAAGAGTATAAACATCGACACATAGAAGCTTCTATCAATAGTTAGAGAAGACCTTGGATGGTATCACCTCTTTGCAGGTTCCTCCTCCCCCCAGCAATTTCTTTTATAGCATCCCTGACAGGTGGCCATTGTTTTCTGACTGAATGCTTCCAGTGTTGTAGCGCTCACTTCACCAGGAGGTCCTGTCCACTGTAGCTCAGTTCCAATATCCAAAACTGTCCTTTCTTACACTGAGTCAAAATCTTTCTCTCTGTAATAGCCCTCCTGGTGGTCTTAGATTTGAACTCCAGTACAACATGGAATAAATCTACTCTCTTCTCTGCATAACAACCCTTTAGCAAATTGCTTTTCTGCAGGTTAAGCAGACCCAATTCCCTCATCTTTTCTTCAGAGAAAAAATGGTTTCCACACTCTTCCTAGATGTCTCTTCCTAATGAATTCTGATTTGTTATGCAAGGTAGCTCTTTTTATGTGGTATCTATATTTGAACACATGAGTTCAGAAATCCTGAGCTGAATAGCATAGGTCTGGTGTCCCTGTGACTTGAACACTGTTTTGCATTAACACAGTCTACATTTTGTTAGTTGTTTGGTGACAGCTCACACTGCATGAATATCTGTAACTTATAGTTACATCATCAGGTCAAGCTGTTCCCCAAATCCTGGCCCCTTTCAAATGATTTTTCTGAACAAAGATACTATACTTTATATTTATTGCAGCCAAATGTCATCTTCTTTAAAAGAAAAATCATGATTTTGAATAACTATTCTGTCATCATATTCTGATCTGAGTTCTATATCTTCCTCAAATTTGACATCTTAACTCAAAACATTGATAAAAATATTGCTCAGGTCTGGACAAAGGAGGACAAATCTGCATTGCTCTTCTTGAGAACTTGAGGCCTCAAGATTAATGTCACTCCAATAATTAGCACTCTTTGAATCAATTCTCTGCAATTATCTAAACCCGTATTTCTCAATCTTATCCACAAAAGTGTCTTGACTTTTTGAAATGACCAACATCTTTGTTTAGTAATGTAATAATCCTATCAAGAAAGAAAGTGGTATTTCTTTGTCATGATTTACTTGACAAGAATCCATGATGACTCCTATTAACTGTTACATTTTCCCTAACACATCGTGTTCAATGATTTACATTAGAAAATTTCCAGGAATTGGCATCAAGCTTAGTGGTCTTATTTCTAAAATCCGCTTTTCCCTCCATCTTGAAAATCAAGATATTGACAGTTTATTTTCATGGGAAGATGGTCATCAGAATGGAAAAAGATAAAACAAGTGGTCTAATGAGGGAATTTAAACTCAAATAGGCAAAATGGGAGCAACTGGGTTACCCAAGACTTTCCCCTCATGGAGACCAGTTGATCTGGCTCCAAGAATATCACTTGCATTGTCATCCCCTTTCTGTGCCCAATAGAGACACATTTTCTCTCTTTCTCTCATGCTTAAACCAGAGATTGGATTGGGTTTTCTGTCACCGTAACAAAAAGAATTCTGACTTATACAGGAAAGGGCTCCTTAAAGGACATTAGAGTATTGTTACCAGTGTAAAGCAGACTGGATACAGAACAGAAAACAACAATGATCCTCCTGCCCTCTTCCTGTTGCCAACCTCTTGCTCATCTAATCTACCCTTCCCATTCATAGCAGAATTATCATTCTAAAATACTAGTTGAATCATCTAAATTCCTCTCCTTCTGCCTTTAGCATAAATCCAAAAGTTCTGGCATCCAAATAAGGCCTTCTCAACTGGTGCTAACTTGCCTTCATTCCCCCAGGCCTGTCAGACTTTTTACCAAAGTGTGCCCAGCACATTCATGCCTTTGTACACTCTGCCCTCTCATCCTGAAATTTCTTTTTTCCTCATACTTCCTGATGGAATCAAGCCCGGCTCAAATACTCTGTCTTCTTGTTGGAACTTTCCTGATGTTTCTAGTCCTTCATCAATTGTTCCTTCCAACAAGAGCAGGTAATTTGCATCTCTGCTCAGGACGCACTAATCTCAAGCTGCCTTATGGTGTACTTTACCTGTTCCTTTCCTGCATTCTTCCACTACAACGGTGGCTTTCAAACTCTTTTTAACAATAACATAGCTCATAGCAATAATGAGCAATAAATAGTGCCATTGTAATACAACTGGCACATTTATAGATACCTTATAGTTCAACAATTTTAAGAAGTACTTCCTCCATTTTAATATCTCTGAGATCAGGATGTAGCAATAGGGTATCATTATTTTGATAGTTTTTGCTTTCTTCATAGTACATAAAATAATGGTCTGTCATAATTGATGACATTTTAGATTTGTTGGAATATGATACATAACCAAAACAAAAGTTTCACAAAACAGTGTTTACCCTTTGTTATAGGCTATGGTCTCTAGTTTGGTTTTTTTTTTCTCTATTTCATTAAGAAAAAAATGCAGACCATAATCCACCAAAATGATTTCACTGTGTATGGCAGTTTGAAAAACTACTGAGAACTTAGACTATTTACAGCCGCACAATAGGATTAAGAACTAAAACCGACTACCTCAACATGACTTTACAACCCTAACACCTGCATAAACATGACTTCAATTCCAAGAAATTCTTGCCCGAAAAAATGAAGTTGCAAGTAACTTTATTGCAGTTTCAAGAACTTCCTCAAAGTCCATTTAACTCAACAACAGACTACAACCGACCTAGCCTTCATCAGGGTAAACAGTCCCTCCTCAACGAAATTACTCTTGGGTTTATCAAACCATTGTTGACTTTTCTAGGTTTGCTTCAAAACTCTCCCCCTCCCTGTGTCTAGTAATCCTAAAAGATTACATAACAAATTTAGTCCCATCTCAATCATGCTTTCATTGAAAGACCTGTCTTAAATTAATCCTGACCCTCTGAAACCATCCCACTCTTGACCTCCCTCTTTGAGATGCTATTAAGACTGTCAACACAGTGGTTTCGCTTACCTCCTGTAAGGAATACATTTGGCTTTGCTCGATCAACAGGTTATTTTGGTGGTCTCTGACGGAAGTTAGGAGCTGACACATTATAACCTCCTTGAGGGAAGGCACAGTTCTTATCCTCTACCCCCTCCTCCTAGTGATCAAACATTGATGGATGGGGGAGGAAAGGTGTCTTAGGAATCTCAGGGGAGCCTAGAGCAGGGGCAGCAGGGATGTACAATGGTCACAGGGAAGGAGCTCTTGTTGCAGAAAGGCTGCAGCCAGAAATAAGAAATCCTGTGGTTAGGACAACCTTCCCCTTTCTCTTGGTTTTATCTACTCACTGTGCCCTCCACACCTGGTATTCAGATGGTATTGTTTTAAATATAAAAAATATAAAACATTCAAACTCCATCCCAACCACTTAATTTCAAGCCACTCTGTTACCTTTGAAGTGGTCTTTGCCTCGTGCTTGAAGCTTGAGGATGCACATAATAATGGATAAAGGGCTGCCAAACGTTTGGTTCTCATCAGGAATGGTGAATAAGTCATTGAAAAAATATGTTGACCTGCGTCTCTAATTTCATAAATACCTACATACAATTCACATAAACACTAGAAGGCTTCTTGGATTCAGTAAGCCATGATGGATAAAATAAGCTTGCTTTTCGTCCAAGTGGGCCCAAGAAGGCACCAATCTAGGTTTCCCACTTATCTCACAGTACATTCCTGCTCAAATTCTACACTTCCCTCAAACTGGCCTAGTCCCAGTTCCTGCAACAAGCCAGGTGCTCTCCTCTTCCCTGTCTTTGCTCATTCTGTTCCCTCCGCAGGCACAGCCATCCCCTCACCTCCTCTGGTTTCAGGGGCTCCTTCTCATTTAGCTGAAAGGTCACCAGTGGCAACCTCATTTAGAAGCCTTCCTTAGCACTTGACCTTTAACGCGTTTGCCTTGTTCGATGGCTGCTGCTTTCTAGCTCATGTATCTTCAGGTCCAGCCTCCTAGTTCCTCGGAGGCGGGGACAAAGGCCTATTCCTCTAGGTTGTCCAGTACCTTGCACGTAGTAGGTACGCAGTAAACACTCACAAAGAGTTTGGTCACTTCGCCCTCTAATGCTGGGGCACGTAGAGCGAAGACGGCCCGTCTGTTTACCTCCGCGCCAGCGGCCCGGCCCGGCCCAGTCCAGCCCACCCCACCCCACGCGAGACGCCTGACGAGCCCGCGTGCCTCGCCTGCAGCCCCTGCGCCGCGCAGAGCCCAGGCACGGATGTTGTAAATTCCGGCGCCTGCCGGCGCGCGGGGCTGGACTGGGGCAGGGGCGGGGGAACCCGTGGAGTGAGCCTGTGACGTGAGGGGGCGTGGCTCCGGGAAAACCCGCCCCCTCTTCCTCGCCCTCTCTCGCGGGTCGGGGTTACATGGCGGCGACTGCGGCAAAGCGAGAGCCTCGGAGACGCCGCTGCCGCCAGCACAGCCGGAGACCTGAGCCGACACTGGGGGCTGTCCGTGGGCCCCGCACTCCCTCGATGAGTCGGAGAAGTCCCGTGAGTATGTGTGTGTACGTGTGCAGGGCGCGCCGGCGGGGCTGCTCGGGAGGGCGCCGCGGCGGGCCCGGCGGCGGCGGCGGAGCCGGCTCCCTCCATTGTGTGTGACCCTCCGGCTGCAGCCGCTCAACAAAGGCGCTTTTGTTCCGTCTCCCGCCCGCCCCCGGCCCGCCCGCCGGCTCCCTAGCTCGGGCCTGGCCGGCGCGGCCCCTCGCGGGCCGGCGGGCGGCGGGCCGGGGTCCCCGCGTGGGGCCGGCAGAGCGACCGGCGCGCCCCTCCCACCCGGCACGCCCCTCGCCGGCCGCGGTTCCGGGCCCGGCCGCGACTGCCCGCCTCGGGGCCCCGCTTTCCGGCTGCCGCACCGCCGCCCGCGCCGGGGTCCGCGGGTTCGAAGCCCGGCCCGGCTCCGCCGGCGGGCCCGGGGCGGCGGCCGGGAGGGGCGGCCCGCCCCGGGAGCGTGAGGTGGCGCGGAGTCTCGCCTTCCTGGCACGCTGCCT
Organism: Balaenoptera ricei; assembly: GCF_028023285.1. NCBI lineage: Eukaryota > Metazoa > Chordata > Mammalia > Artiodactyla > Balaenopteridae > Balaenoptera > Balaenoptera ricei. Next base: position 83,808,979 of record NC_082640.1, on the reverse strand, counting down.
TTCGAAACGCTCCCGCGTCTCCTCCCCCATCCCACTCGGGTGACTCGGCCTCAGCTGACTCCGGCCGGGCAAAGTCTCCAGTACACTCGGCAAATTGCGTAGCGCGCCGCTCACCCGGCTCGGCTCAGAGCCCTGTAGTCCTCTGCCCGAGTTGAGTGTGGCCGTAAAGGAGGTACAGGAAAAGTCGTCTGAATCGGAATTCCTAATTTCCTCCTCCTCTACTACAGCCTTGCCTGAGCTGCGTTCGGGACGTGAAGCGGTGGTAGTCCATGAAGGTCCCCAAATGAAAACTTGTTTTGTCAGTTCACTGAAAAGGGGCCTCCTCGCTCCGCTGTGCATTTTTCCCTGACTTGGTGAGGTGCGTTGAAAAGTAAGGGCGTTTTGGCCACCTTTTGTTCCTTGGCTTAGTAAGACGGGTTCAGGTGTTATGTGGGAGCGCCCCGAAGCAGGATATTTTTGATTCCTTTCTTGTTTTATTTTTTTCCTTTGCTCGCTCATTGGAAAAGGTCCAGTAAAGGGAAACTGGTGAGGTGGAATTAGAAGTCTACTGCATTTGCAGCAAAATTCATGTTCTGTCTTTCCTTCAATGCTAAAAATGCTCCCCAAAGTCAGTCTGAGTGTTAACTTTTTTACAGGTACAAGATGGTTTGTCAAGGGAAACAAAAATTAACAGGGGACAAAATGGAGCGAAAACAGCTTCAGAGTAGTTTTCTGATTGTTTGATTTGTCTAGCCGTGTCATTTTTTAAAGTTCTGATTGGACACATTCTCTCTAACGTTGGGAAACTGAGATGGTCTGACTAGAAGAATGCGTAGTCTGAGCTAGAAGAATGAAGGGACCAAACAGGACTGGGCCCTGAAAAGGAACTGCCTCTAGAGTTTCTTCTTAGCAGTGTCAGATATTTATGTTTGAAATATAATTTCTAATTGGGTGGCAGAGACTTTACACTTCTTTAACGGGTAGTTGTTCAAACATGTTTACAAAGGGCTTGCTATGTGCCAAGGAACGTGGAGTCCTTTTATATATATGTGTTACATCACTTAATAAGAATTGCCTTGTGAAACTTGGTAAAATTGCTTATTGGTGTCCTAATTTCAGTAATTGCAGTCATCTAGGAAATATGCCAGATTTGAGGAGGATACGTTTTAATCACCTAGGTATTACTGTTCAGAAAAAAAACTCTGGGAAATGAAGAATTATTTAGAAAAACCATTATATATCACCATATTTTGCAGTTCAGTTATTTGCAAAAGAGGATTAAAAGTGTTTGCTACTTTCTGTGATTAAGAAAGAATCCAGAAAAGATTGAAGATCCGTTAATTTTGCAATAGGAAAAGCACATGTTCTAATGACAAATGTTAGTACTAAAAGTGTTGCAGCATTTTGCATAAGTTCATTTAAGCATCGTGAGAATTCATAACTGACAAAATAGTAAGGTTTGCTGACTCAGGGTACATTGCTGAAGGGGATGGGGTCGAGTAGGAGGAAGCTTAGAAGTGCTGCAAGTTTTGAGTTGGGTGATGACTCATCCTGCCCACGGACTGCTACGTGGCCTTTTTTTTACACACTGTATTTTTTTAAATGATAGGCTAAAATGCTCCTGTACACATTATAATTGTCTCTCTCATAGAGGAGCCACAGTTTCTGTAAAAATGCAATGGCTTCTTAAATTGCGTTTTAAAAGGATTATCATATATCCTGCAGGTGGAATTTTGTAATATTTGTTGAGAGGAAAGGTAAAATTAATTGCTGGTCAGTTGCTGCAATTAAATATTTGATACTAACAGTTCCTTGGTTATTATTGAGAGAGATTTCTTATGGATTATTTACAAAGGACAGATAGTACTTCTATGGTGTGGATAGAAATTAACCTTTTGTTTTCATTGGTAATGTAAAAGTTATGTTTATAATATCTAGAAATTATTATAGTTTAAATAAATGTTGTAAAAGCACAGCAGTAAAGCTCTTAATATGAACATTTCACTCTGATGGAATTATATTTAGTGCTTTCTTCTGATCTACGTGAATTTGCTGTTTTAATAAAGACAACTTAGAATAGGTATTGTTATAAGCACTATTTTTTCATCAGTCTTTTTCTAAGATAAGCTGAATGTACAGCTCCAAATTTAGGACTTACATTGAAATTTGGTGATAAAATATTTTGACTATTGTAGAAAGCCATTGTTTAGCAGGTTGGCTTAAAGTAAGATTGAGGGGAAAAAAAAGATTGAGATAGCAGTTTGTTTTAAAAGTGAGAAAAAACTCCCCACTCCCAAGTTTTTCTTTGTATATATGATTTATCTTCTCAGTGATTTATTTGAAGGGTTTTGTGGGCAGTAAAGTGTATTAATGAGAATCAAATCTTTGGAGAGATTTTGGAAGAACGTTGTATGATTTATATAGGGGAACTTTAGTAAAGTTTAATTCAAACTTTAAACTGTATTTCCTACTAAAGGAAATCTAAAAATACAAATTTTAAAGTATTATAGATTTTCAAAGCATCCTGTCATTTAGAGGTTGAACATGTATTTCCAGTGTGTGTGTGTTTTGAGAATATAGGTAATTACCTGTCATGCTTCATTCAGAATTTATAAACAAACTGGGTGTGTTAGCCTATCTCCTTTCTATGAGGTATTGCCTTATGAAACTATGAGCCTCACCACTGCTATCCAGTTCCTTGTTTGCATTGCCTACTCTATGGCCCGTGTTAAAAAAGAAGATGCCTCGAAAGTAAATTCTTTGTAGCATTGTTGGCTTCCCACTGTCAGCTCCTTCAGCCTGTTTTGTGGGCTGTTACATTACTCCACTGCCTTCTAGGGGTATGGGGATTTTGGTCGGTTTTATTGCTCAGAACCCTGACTGAGACTTGATAAAAACAGTAATGTAATTGTAGTTACTTTTTTTTCTTGGGAGTTGCTTGTCATGTGGAGGTGATGCATTTAGAAAGGTTTGTCTTATATACATGTCAGCCTTTTAAATCCATTTCTGAAAAGTGGTACCGAGATTGTCTGTAGCAAATCACATTTTCCCATTGATATTCATTTAAATTTGATAATTTTTTATGGGGGAACGATGGTGTCACAAAAATTGTTTGTTAGAAACCTAGCGTTTACTTCAGGGAAGAGACTGCCTCTTCAAGAGTATGAGAAATCTGTGTGCATTTAATTCTATACCACCATAAAACTATAAAATGTTAGTTTTTACGGAGGGGTCATGGGTATTATCTTCCCCCAGGTACATCATTTGACAGCTAAAGAAACTGAGGCCCAGAGAAATCTAAGACCTTGTTACTCACAGGGTGATTTCTGGACAAGCAGTATTAGCAGCACCTGGGAATTTGTTGGAAGTGCAGAATCTCGACCACATCTCAAGACTTACTGTGTTAGAACCTGCAGTTTAACTAGATTCTCAGGTGATTCAAATGCACATTCATTTCTGGAAGCACTGCTAAGTGACCATACATAAGTTGCTCAGCTGGTTAGTGACTGATTTGGAAAACTCAGGTCTTCTGAGTTGTTCTTTCCATTGGCCCTCCTGAAAAAAAGTCAAAAGGAAGATTGAGGATCTAATGACTGTCCAATAGAACTTTCTGTGATGATAGAAATGTTTTATTCTGTGCTGTCCAATGAGATAACCACTAGCCACATGTGACTGTTGAGCATTTGACAGGTGGCTAGTGCACCTGAGGAACTGAATATTTAATTATATGTAATTTTAATTAATTTATACTTAAATAGCTGCATGAAGTTAGTGGCTACCATATTGGACAGCACAGATTTAGATGATCTTTGCCCACACTAAATTTAAAATAGTCTAAGCTATAATTTAATAACTGATTAGGCTTTTAACGTATAATTTTTTTCTAACAGAAGATTTTTTTGAAGGAAAAAAATTTAATCTTTCTCCTTGATTCTTGAGAAAAGTATTAGGTACTTATTAAATAGATATGTTATAAAAGCAATTGATAACTTATGAAAAATATGCAATTTATTTTAAAACTATGATATGTATGAATTTATGGCATGGTGAGTGTGATCCTAAGATGTACAGTTTGATAAGTTTTGACAAATGTGTCGAGTTGAGAGTTCATATAACATTAAAATGTAAAATATTTTTGTCACCCCTAAAAAAAAAATAACTGATTAGGCTTAATGTAATAATTTCCCTCTTCATTTTCAAATTGGAGAGATGGTAGGTTTCTAACTACCTGCTTCTCTAATATGCCCAGATATTATTTTAGTAGTTATTATAAAACAGTGCCAATTTTCTGATTGATACTCCTGTGTTCAGTAATGTAGACACTCGAAGTTGCAAGTATATGCATTTTCCCATTTGTCTCAATAAAGATATTTTCACTTGGATTTAAAAATATTAAAAATAACCTGTTAAGTAAATGTTCCTTAATTATCTTGCAGATAACACTGAGGGGGCAGTTTTGCCTCTGGCCTAGTACCTCCAGGCTTTTTTCCACTTGTTGATAAGCTGCCAGATTGATCTGCCATTTGTTATGTTATTTCCAGGCATAGAAACATTGAGTGGTTCTTTACCTCCCACCTTATGCAGTGGTAAGATTCTAACCCTAGAGTAAGTCAGAGTGGCCTGTGTCCAGATCTTGACATTTACTATATGTGCGATTTCAGTGAACTTGATTTACCTCTCGGAGCAAAAGTGTTCTTATTTGTAAAATGAGACTTAACAAGGTGTTGGTTCTGAGTAACAGAAGTAGTTCGTTTTAGAAAGTGCCTGTCACTTAATAGATAGTAAATTTGAATTACCTTCCCTTCCCCTTGTGCTTAGCTTTTTATAGCCTTCTGTATTTAGTCTTATGTTTAAGATTCCAACCAAACTTAAGGGATATTCTGATTTTAAGTCGTGTTGGTTCCCACCGATTACATGGCTTCATGCCTTGCTTCATTCATGTTATATCCCTTGTACATTCCTCTACTTGTGCTCTAGATTCCTTCTCTTGACTTCTTAAGGGCTCATTTCTTGCCTGCATCATGAATTTTGCCCTTTCTGTTGGGCCATCTTTATTGGTATACAAATGTGCTCTAGAGCTATGCTGTCCGATATAGCCACTAGCCACATGTGGCTATTTAAACAAAAATTAATTTAAAAAAATTCAGTTCCTTAGTCATGCTAGCTACATTTCAGTCGCTTGGTAGCCATGTGTAGCTATTGACTTCTGTATTGGACAGTGCAGATATAGAATAGAAGTCTGTTATAAACCCTCTCCTGATTCCACATTCTTCTCATTACTACTGCCTCATTTCTCTGATCCTCTTTCAAGCAGATTTTCAAGAACTGTCTTTGTGTGCTCTCTCCACTTTCATTTGCTCTTCAACTCCAGACTGGTTTCTATCACCATCTCACCACTGAAAGTACTCTAGTCAAGGTTACCATTGATATCTGTTTACCAATTTTATCTTAAAGGATCTTGCAGCAGCATTCAGTATTATTGACCACAGTTTTCTGCCTATTCGCCCGCTTCTCTTAGTTTATGGGACGCATATTCCTGTTTTCCTCCTACCTCACACTTTGTAATACTTTTTTTTTTTTTACAGGTTTCTCTCTCCTCTCCTGCCTCTAAGTATTGGCATATCCCAGAGGTTAGTCCTGGACTTTTTTCCCCCCTTCTCTTGATTCTTTCCATAGGAGGTCTCATTCAATTTAGTTTTTTAAATACTATCTATATGTGAATAATTCTCAAGTGTATGTTTCTGGTTTAGACTTCTCACCTAAATAGACTTAATATGTCCAAAATAGACCTCTTTCTCCCATATTGTTCTCCAAGTCTTCCCCATCTCAGTAATTGTCACCTAGGAGTTATCCTTAAAACCTGTTTTTCCCTTTATCCACCATATCTAATCCATCGTCAAGTTTTCTTGGTCTCCAAAATATCATTTGGATTTGTCTCCTGTTTTACATCTTCATTTCTACCAGCCTATCTCAGTCGCCATCATCTTATGTGGCCTACTGAAATAGCTTTTAACTGGTCTCTGCTTTCACTTGACCATCTTCTTCAGTGCATTCTCCTCCCGGTAACCAGAATCATCTTTTAAAAATGGAGATGAAACCATGCCAGTTGTCTGCTTAAAATCCTTCAGTAGCTTTCTTAGTTATAAAATTCAGAATCCTGCCTCATGTGTTTGCCATCAGTCCCTGCTCCCTTTGCTCAGGACGCTGTCACATCTTTTCTTTTCCTCCAAAATACCAAGTTATGTCCTGCTCTAGGTTGTATTTGCTTTTTCCTCTGTTTGGAACACTCTTTTCCCATCTCTTAGCAACACTGGTTCTGTCTTACTATTCAGGCCTCAGTTCCTTAGATGGCCATTTCCAAGCCACCCATTCATAGCACTTGGCCAAATCTGAAGTTATGTTTACTTGTTAGTCTTTCCTCATTAGGATGTAAAGTCTTTGGAAGCAGAAGAACCTTAACTGTCTTATTCTCCACTGTACCAGGAAACAGTGCTTGACACGTGCCAAGTGCTCAGTAAATTTTTGTGCACTGTATAAAATGTTTGTTTGACTCCCTTAAACTTCTAAAGGGAAAAAGTACATTAAAGATTGCATTGTAGTCATTGTAACATGTGATTCTGAACTGGGTTTATTTAGCTCTCAAGTACATAATTGGTACAATTGTAAAAACTTAAATGGGATCTGAGTACTAAATAGTAGTACTATGCCAGTGTTAATTTCCTGACTTTGATGACTATATTTTGGTTATGCAGAAGAATGTTCTGTCTATAAGAAATACACTCTACTATTAAAGGGTTGGGCGGGAATGTGTAGTGTACTTGTCAGTAAATTACATTATTATTTGAGAGACGGTCATGGGCTTTGCTTTTGAAACCTGAGGTTCAAATTCTGGCTCTCACTGATATGTGATTTTTAATGCATTATTTAAATTCTCTAAAGATCTTAGGACCCATTTTGCAGTGTTGTTAGGAGGATTTAGTGTAAGAGTAGTATGCTTCACACATACTATGTTCTTAAGCTTGCTATTGTTTATTCTATTCTTTTAAAATTCAACTATTAAAAAATTCTCATGTTCAGTGCTATGACTTCCTTTATAATACAAATGTTTTTCATTAATTGCTTTTATAAAAGCTGATAATGTAGGATAAATATGTACCAGATAATGTTATTTATATTGTCAACTTAGAACTTTTGAGCTGTACTCCATAATGTAGTTTTTAAAATTCTCTCCCTCTCTTTTTTTTTTTTTTAATTTTTGGCCACACCACGTGGCATGTGGAATCTTAGTCCCTGACCAGGGATCGAACCGGTTCCCCCTGCGTTGGGAGTGCGGAGTCTTAACCACTGGACTGCCAGGGAAGTCCTTAAATTCTTAAAAACTATATATTTTTTAAGTAGAAAGTAGAGCCCCTCAAAATTATTTCAATTAAAATATTTGGGAAAAAATAATAAAATATGTGTATTTATCTTGAGTAACATGGTTAATTTCTATCTTCTTTGGAAGTGTCAGTGAATCTGTGGTATGTATATATGTATGTATGTACATATGTGTGTATGTATTTATGGCCATGCCGTGTGGCACCTGGGATCTTAGTTCCCAGGCCAGGGATTGAACCCATGCCCCCTGCAGTGGAAGCTCCGAGTGTTAACCACCCAACCGCCAGGGAAGTCCCGAATCTGTGGTATTTAAATGTTAATGTATTAGTTTGTATTATTATTGATGTAAAAGTACACAACTGCTTGGCAAAATAAATCATTACTTATAATTGTTGATTTACTTAGTTTTCTTTTTCCTTCCCTTTACTCCCCATTGATGGGCATGTTAGTAAGTATACATAATGACCAAAAAGGGAGAAGGTGTTTAAAGATGACCCATGAGCCTTTTATTATTTATCGCAGTCTGTTTTGAATAATATAAACTACTTCACTAACACTGCAAACCTTACGATTGCATGATTCAGTTTACCCCCTTCTAGCACATTGTAGTCATTGTAACATGTGATTCTGAACTGGGTTTATTTAGCTCTCAAGTACATTATTGGTACAATTGTAAAAACCTAAATGGGATCTGGGTACTAGATAGTAGTACTCTTATGTTTTACTTCTACATGTGCTATAACCGCCACAGTACATTATTATTTTTGCTCTAAACAATCAATAGTCTCTTAAAGACATTTAAACATGTGTTCTGTTTTGTTTTTAAGGCTTTTTGTGTTTTCCAATTATTTACCCTTTCTGGGGATTTTGTTCCTTTCTGCAGATCTGGGGTTTTTCCTTCACCGTAACCAACTTCTTTTAGCATTTCTTGTAGTGAAAGTCTGTTGGAGACAAGTTCTTTTCCCTTTTGTCTCTTTGAAATGTTTTTATTTCATCATTTTTGAAGTATGTTTTCCTAGATGTAGAATTCTGGGTTGATAGTTTCTTTTGGAACTTGAAAGGTGGTGTTCTGTTGTCTTCTGGCTTTCATTGTTTCTAATGATAAATCAGCCATTGTTTCTATTGTTTTTCCCTAGTATATACTTTTTCTCTTTTCCATAGTTGCTCTTAAGAGTTGCTCTTCCACCCTTCCCACCCCCCAGTTTTCAATAGTTTATGATGTGCTTAAGTATGGGTTTCTTTGTATTTATCCTGCTTGCTGTTCATTGAGCTTCCAGGTTTGTGAGTTGATGTCTTTTATCAGTTTTGGAAAGTTTTTGTCCATTTTCTCATCACATACTTCTGCCCTGTCAGCTTTCTGAACCTTGGGGCTCTCTACTTTTCAGCCTAGCTGCCAGCTCTTTGGATTGCTTGGACATTTTCTTCGCTTTTCAGTACCACCTCAGGTTTTCTTTAACTCATGTTTTTGCCCATTTTCTTATGAAGAATATCTGCCTTACATTCAGAGTGACTTGGAGCGGTTTATCTCATATTCCTGTCTTGGCCTCCACCTTAAGAGGGCATCTGTCTTGTACACAGTGGAGACCTATATGCTTCATGAGATTTTCTCTCAGCTTTCCGGCCTTGGCTTCAGACTTGTGCACTTAGTGAGGACCCGTGGGGAAGAATTGGCAGGTGGGGCTTGTAACTGGGCTTCCTCTGAATTCTAATCTGTTACCTGAATCCACATTCAGCCAGTAAAATTTGTTTATAAATTTGGCTGGTTTCTTCTTAGTCCTGTTCGTGGAAAATTTCTTGTTTTCTTGCCACTTTGCCAGGAATGAGAATAGCCATGGTCTCTTGTCTTATGAAGAGCTTGACATTTTCTGGAACTTAATTTATTTAAAGTTCTTTGCATCCTTAACTTTCTGATGTTTTTTAAAAATTTATTTGTTTATTTTTGGCTACATTGGGTCTTTGTTGCTGTGCCCGGGCTTTCTCTAATTGTGGTGAGCGGGGGCTTCTCATTGTGGTGGCTCCTCTTGTTGAGGAGCATGGGCTCTAGGTGCACGGGCTCCAGTAGTTGTGGCACGTGGGCTCAGTAGTTGTGGCTCAAGGACTTGAGAGCACAGGCTCAGTAGTTGTGGCGCACAGGCTTAGTTGCTCCGCAGCATGTGGGATCTTCCCGGACCAGGGCTCGAACCTGTGTCCCCTGCATTGGCAGGTGGATTCTTAACCACTGCGCCACCAGGGAAGTCCCCTTATGTTTAAAAACAAAACAAAACAAAAAAACTACAATTTTGTAGCTTATTCAGCTTATCATTGTTTATAGGGTGAGAGTAATGGTGTCTTGCAACTTTCTGCATTCTAATCAGGAGTGGAAATCCTGACCCTTTCACTAAACTTAAAACATTTTGGAGCTGGAAGAGACCATAGAAATCACGTAGTTTAGCTCCATCATTTTCCTGATGAGGAACTAAGGTGTAGAAATCTGAGATGCTTTGATTACAAAGCTAATTTAGCCACAGATCCTGGACTAGACTTCAGATCTCTTCATGTTTCTTTGGTTTTTTTTTTTTTTTTAAGTATGGGGTTAGTGAAATCAGACAGGAATTTTTCAGCAGTGCCAAACCATAGTGTGAATCTGAAAGGAAACTTACACTATTTTTTATTTTGCAAGCTTTGTTCAGGTCCGGAGAAAATGAGAAACAAAGGAAGAAAGATATTCCAGAAAAGTTGTATGCCATTCTGAATCATTTTTTAAAAATTGGGGAGGGCTTTCCTGGTGGCACAGTGGTTAAGAATCCTCCTGCCAATGCAGGGGACATGGGTTCAAGCCCTGGTCTGGGAAGATCCCACGTGCCACGGAGCAACTAAGCCTGTGTGCCACAACTACTGAGCCCACGTGCTATAACTACTGAAGCCCGCGTGCCTAGAGCCCATGCTCTGCAACAAGAGAAGCCACCGCAATAAGCCTGCGCACCGCAACCAAGAGTAGCCCCTGCTTGCCACAACTAGAGAAAGTCCACGCACAGCAACAAAGACCCAACACAGCCAAAAATAAATAAATAAAATAAATAAAATTAAAAAAAAAGGATATCCCTTAAAAAAAAAAAATGTTGGGGACTCTCTAACCAAGCACATGGTTGTCTCCATTTGATGAGGGTCCAGAAATGTTTTGTGTGGACTTGCACAATGTGGCCTTCTTCAGACCCTCACCAGGGTTAGCTCAAAAGTGACAGCTGTTGTATTTGATGTATAGTTTGGAAAGCTGTGGTGCTAGATGCCATAGACCCTACTAGGATGGAGTAAAGAACAGTAAAATCAGAGTAATGTCAGAGTCTTGCATATCTTCATGATACCTACTTGCTATCATATAGGCTAGTAGGACTTTTTACAGACTCCTACTCATCTGGTTACATAGGATACTATTTCAGTGGCACAGTCCCTCTCCACTACCTCAGCAAAACAAACCAGGAGCTGTAACAAAGCTGAAGTGTTTTTGTTTCTTCAGTCTGAGTGGGTTGAAATCAGTTGCTTTCTTCAGATGTTGGCAGACCTATGTGTTCACCATAGGGTGAGGCTCTTGCGGGAATGCACGGAAAGGAAAGTACCATATTTAGGAGTCATCACTGATGTCCCCACTTGGTAGGTCAGAATGTAATCAGATTTTGAAAAATCGAGGGTAGAGCTTGTCTTCTCCAAAACTTTCTACTACCAAGTAGAATATGTTATTTACATTAATTCATTCAGTAGTTTTTAAGGTGCTTACTAACTACCAGGAACTATGATCAGAAAATGTCAGTAAAGCTACTTAGTCCCAAACCTTTTATTTTAAAATAGAGCTACAACAAAGGGGAAGGGAGTGGTGCCCTAGAAAATGAAGATTATAGGATTTGAAGATTAGAGATTAGATGAGATTGGGGGTGGATGGCCAAAGACAAAGGAAGGAAAATGCTATTAGAAAAGAGAAGAGAAAGCAGGCCTAGTGGGACAGGGAGGAATGTACTACAATGGAGTCTGTTGATACTGTGATGCTCTAGGAGTGAATATGTGCTCCATGAGGTTTTTTTTGTTTTGTTTTTTTTACTATTTTGACCCCTTCTGTACCTTAATGCCTAAAAGAATGCCTGGCATTTGGTAAGCACTCAAGGTTTTGTTGAATAAAAATGTAGTGGATGGATGGAAGAATTGAAGCTGTTTTAGTGAAAGCTGTTCAAAACAATCTAGGTTCTCTCTGCTTCTGGGCCATGTTGGGATTGCATTTCCCTACTGCCTTGAAGTAGGTGGGACAATGTGACCTGCTTTGGTCAGTAAAATGTGAGTAGAAGTGAAGTGTATCATTTTTGGACGAAGGTTTAGGCACCAGTGAGATATTCCTTCTTCTTTCCCTCTGGCACATTGAGTGGCAATGATAGAGATGGTAGGTAATTCAAGAGTTTAGATAACAGCTATGTTGGTCTTGTTGCATGAGCTGGACTTAAAAAGTTTAAGTCACTGAGATTTTAGGGTTATAGGTTACTGTAACACTGCATAACCTATCTTGACTACTAAAGAAATTTATATTCATTTTTGTTTGGTTGGAATCCTCAGATTTCCAAAGGTACTTGAAGAAGGAGGCTGCCTACTTGTCTCCTGCTTATATATTTGCCTCAAGTGTTTCCTTACCATTAGTTAGGAGAGGAGTCTTAGAAATGAGGGCTTAGGCAGGAAGAGGATAGGAGAGGGATGAAGGGTTATTACAGTAATTTTAAATTTTCCAGCCATAAATTTGTAGAAGGGATCATGTTTGTTTAATGTTAGGTTTATAGTAATTTCAATCACATTTCCACCATTCTGGGCATCCCACCATAATAAGTGGAAGCAAAAACTACTGAAGTGAAAGACTTATATGGTGCTTTCATAAATCGTAGACTTTTAGAATTGGAAGGGTCTTTAGAGATTCTTTGACTTGTTTATCTGGTCTGTGAAGTTCAAATATTCCAATATAGGTACTTAGAGTAAATTAAATAGCAACTAGAATTGAGCATCAAAGTAAACATAATGATATTTATTTTATAATGGCCTTTTCAATGGTTGAAGTGTCCCTAATGTTAAAGTGTTATTTAGGCAAAGTTTCAGACAATTTAAGAACAGAAGTTAGGAGTAGAAGAGGAGTTTTAAAAAAACTGGATATTTTATTAGAAGCTATGTAATCATGTTTGAGAGTTTTTTTGTGTAGCTTACAGTAGTTACTGATAGCAGGCAAAGCCTGTTAGTCTTCAGGGCTCAAGTGTTAAGGTCCTCCCTCCCACACCAGCCAGGTTCCTAAGAAGATTCACTGACACTGGTTTGCACTTTGGACCTCCTTTAGGTCTAAATCCTGAGAGGGGTCCCTGGTAACTCTGAGGGCTACCCTACGTTAGGAGTGAGGGCTTTGTCAAGAATGCATATAAGCCAGCAGTTAAGCTGTAGCCTTTGGCCTTCTCTGCCCTAGAAACTTAGTATCTTTGATGAGAGCTTGAGAACATGATCTTAGGGAAGGGAGAATTTGCTATAACAACACCTCTCTGTGCCAGGGTTAGGAGACAGTCCTAGGTGAATGTAAGTAGAGCTCAACCTTTCCCTTCTCTCCAAAAGCAGCTGGGTTTTGGCTGAGGAGATGTGAGGCTGGCTGAATGCCAGTTAACTCAAATTACTCACTTGACCCTGGAAAAGAGCTAAATAGGCAAGAGCTGGGGGGGTAGGGGGGTGGGTGGTGGTGGTGGTGGTGGTGTTTAAGTGAGTGAGTATGATCAGGCCAGATGACCCAAGTCAGCATTTAACCTGAGAAGCAGCAGAATAGAAGATGGAAGAGAAAACCAGACAAATAACCTTTATGTTTAAGGCCCTCACCTCAAACTTTGTACTTTCTGACACTGACCAAGTTGTTCCTGGATAAGAAAGGAAAGAAAATCCAGTTTCTGTAGAATGCGGAGATGGGGCAGAGTGAAGTTATTCTACTGTCTTTTCTTTCTTTTGCATTTTATAACTTTACTTCATACACTTAGGCTTGACTCAGAGTACCTGCTTTTCTCTTGGTGTGGGGTTAGGCTAACTGACAGAAAGCTGGAGGCAGTTTAGGGAAGAAAGGAGAGCTTGAGGCAACATTTGTGGCTAATGCAGCTTCAGGAAGTTACATGTAAGTGTTGGAAGCTGGTACCCAGCCTGGGCTACATAGAGAGCTTTTACTTCCATGTTATGGTGAATCACTGAAAGAAAACCAAAGAGCCAACTTCATCCTTATAAATCATTCTCTGTACTTCATTTTATTTACCAAATTGTTAAAAACAAAACAACATTGATTCAGCTAATTAAGACTTAACCAGTGACCTCCCTCCAAGCAACACAGTGTCAGCCCTGATGGTAGGAACGGGTAACATTTGGAGGCAGAAATTGCAAAGGTGGTGGGAAGGGTCATTTTTAAGTTACTGTCCTGTCATAGTTTTCCCTTTCCTCCCTTGAAGTGTGTGGAAAGTGCAGAAGGAATATAGAACTGCAGATCTTTCCAGAGTCTAAGCCTTGAACTTTGCTTCTATGAGGTTAAACGTGATAGATGGTGGAGAAAATGGTATAAATGAGACATTTCTAGAGGTTGGTGATGAGGATGGAGAATGCACTGACAAGTAATCTGCTGATCCAGTTGAGCTGCATGTGCATGCCCATGGAGCTCCCTGATGGATGTGAAAGATGGAGGTGATTGGAGAGATCAGGATTTGGAATATAACTGCCATAAGGGTCAAGGCGATAAGGAAGAAGCTGTCTTCATGGTCACTAAGGAGGAGCATGGGAGACCCCTGACTTTTTAGGGCTTCCAGAGGCATATATCCTGACCTCTCTAATTAGGTCAGATCCCCCAGTGTCTAGGCTCTCATACCATCCTGTACCATCCGGTACCATTTTTCCCTTCTGCATTCTCCTTTTTCATATTGTTAGTTTATTGTTTGTCTCCAACCATACCATAAACTCCATGAGGGCAGGGCCCAAGCTTATGTTTACTTACCATTTTATCCCCAGTGCTTAGTATATTGACAAGTACATAACATATAATTAGCAAATACTTGCTGAATGGAGTGGGACTGAATTGGAAACATGTACTGGATCCACTTTATCATGCAGAGGTATAACATTACCTCCAACTTACTGTTTAAGGTGAGCTTATTCTTCAAGCTCCTGGATGAAAAAGTGCTAAATAAGTAGCTTTTGGTCTAATAGATACTGAAGGACTTCAAAGAGTACTACTCACAGACAGTGAGGCAACTCACTGGGCAAGCACTATGTAAATAATGGGGTATTCTCCTTCACCCCCCCCCAATTTTTTATTGGTACAGTCCTCACTGTCTAGTGGAATTACAGTTTTGTTGATAAATATTACCTTCTTTCTTTACGTTGGTCTCATTTCTGTAAAGTCTGCTTAAGGCTTTCAATATAGTCATCATGTGAATCTATAATGAGAACTCTGCAGTTCTCAGCCTAGGTAAAACTCCTACCTTCCCCAAGATGAATCTTTACCCACTCTTTACCCCTGTAAATGCTGACCAGTCATTGAGATTTCTGAAGAGGCATTCTCATCCTTCCACTTGTTTCTGCTCTGTAATGCTTCTTGGTCTCACTGAAATTGAAAGGGGGCAGTTGTGGTTGGAGGTCTTGAGCAGAGATCTCTCTCATAATCTGAGTAAAGATGTCTCTCTCATAATCTGGCTGCAGTTCCTACTGTCGTGCTCTTGGATGATAGTGGTGTTTTTTTTGGGGGGGGAGCCCGCGTCGGGTCTTCGTTGCGGCACATGGGATCTTTGTTGAGGCATGCGGGATCTCTTCGTTCCGGCGCTTGGGTTTCTCTCTAGTTGTGGTGCTCGGACTTCTCTCTAGTTGTGGTGTGCGGGTTTTCTCTCTCTAGTTGTGGTGCGCGGGCTCCAGAGTGCGGGGGCTCTGTAGGTTGCAGCGCGTGGGCTGTCTCGTTGAGGCTCGCACGCTCAATAGTTGTGGCACACGGGCTTAGTTGCCCCACAGCACGCAGGATCTTAGTTCCCCAACCAGAGATCGAACCCGCGCCCCCTGCATTGGAAGGTGGATTCTTTACCATTGGACTACCAGGGAAGTCCCAGTGGTGTTGTTTTTAGCAAAGCCTTATTTCTGCTTGCCCATGATTGCTGTTATTAGTAAACTAGAAGCTTAAGAAAGTACCTAGAGGTTTTACTGTTCTTATGTCAAGTCTGTTAAACTGACATAAAAATGTACATTTATCAAAAACTTAAAACTTGACTGAGCTTTAAGGAATTGTCTGCGTTGGGCAAGAAGGTAGGTGTGAACAAACATTCTGTTTCACGTGGAGACTAGAAATGTAAATTTCAGAAACACTGGACAGCCTTTGAAAAATACTGATATTTTTTTAAATGAACAATTATTTCTTTTATTTTTTTTAAGAATCATTGTTATTTTGTTTATTTATTTATTTAGGCTGCACTGGGTCTTAGTTGTGGCACGCAGGATCTTTCAGTTGCCGCATGCAGACTCTTAGTAGCGGCATGCATGCAGGATCTAGTTCCCTGACCAGGGATTGAATCCCGGCCCCCTGCACTGGGATCGTGGAGTCTTACCCACTGGACCACCGGGGAAGTCCCGACAAATACTGATTTTTTTTCTAAGATATTTGGTAGGGAACGGGAAGAATCAAGATGTATACAAATAGAAAAAATTGGAGTGGGGGGAGGCACACAGTATTAATTAAAGCCCTTTAAAAATCTGAAGTATTTTTTTTTATTTAAAAGTTTATTTGTAAACCTTAATTTACCTTTTAAATGTTTTACTACAAATAGACTGATAAGTTACAGAATTTTTAGGAGTCCGCAGAATCTGTTTGTTTGTGTTTATTTTTTTTTTGATTTCTGAGAAGCAGACAAAATACTTGCATACAGAAGAAACCATCTCTGTCATAGTGAAACAAAGAAAGCTATTATGCTATTAACGTCTTTCACAATATTAAGTAAATGTAAGAAACACTCATATTTATTAAAATAACTCAGGGATAGTAAATAATCAGTTTTCATTAAATAAGCTGTTGCCATTAGGATCATTTATCTACTTAGTCCCTGAGTTATTAGTATCATCAGTTTCTCTTTCACACATTATTTTTGATGTTTGTGGATTTCTCAAAATTGAAGATTTGCTCAGATTGAGGCAAATGCTGTTACCTTATTTTATTTTTCAGAATCTTGTGTTTCCACATGTGAGGTATATAGGAATGTGAACGAAGCAGGCAGAAAATAAAGGCAGATTCCTCTGTTGTATGAAAGCTTCACCACTGTGAAATAGCTGATTTGTTTGGGTCCTAGCAGTTCTTAGGCCACACCTGAAGGTGATTGTAAGTTGTTACATGTTCAGGTTCAGAATGGACTGCTTTATTTCATACAATGATAAATTTTCTCCTTGCCTTTAAATGATTAGCTCTTTGAACAAAGGACTATTACAGCTGTCCTATTTCCAATCTCTTCAGACCCATTCAGAAAATAGCACTGTATATGCCCCTATACCAGCTTTAAGATCAGAAGTCAGCAACAGGAAACCTGGGCTTCCCTGGTGGCGCAGTGGTTAGGAATCTGCCTGCCAATGCAGGGGGACATGGGTTCGAGCCCTGGTCTGGGAAGATCCCACATGCCGTGGAGCACCTAAGCCAGTGTGCCACAACTACTAAGCCTGCTCTGTAGAGCCCGCGAGCCACAACTACTGAGCCCGTGCACCTAGAGCCCGTGCTCCGCAACAAGAGAAGCCACCGCAATGAGAAGCCCGCGCACCGCCGCAACTAGAGAAATCCCGCACGCAGCAACGAAGACCCAACACAGCCAAAAATAAAAAAATTTTTTAAAAAACAACACGAAGCCTTTCCATTTAAGGGTTAGTTAGGCTGTATTACATGCTTATAGGCATGTACATGTAAATGAGCTACGACATTGGCCTCCTAGTTGCTTCTGGGACATGAGACACTCACCTTAGTGGCTTTCAGGTCCTAGCCCCTCTGTCTACAACAGTTTCTCCCACATAGCATCCCTAAGGCATACCCACTTCCCTTACTTCCTCCTTTAGAGCTTTGCTCCAATAACACTTTATCAGAGGCATTTCCTAACTACCCCCCCTGTCCTCTTTCTCTGTTTTATTTTTCCACAACACTTAGTGCCATCTAATATCTGTGTTTTACTTTTTTGTCTGCCTGTATTCCCGCACTATAATGTGAGCTCTTCATTTACATACCACCTAACTCTGTAACAGTCTAATAATTTGTCACACTTCAGTTTTCTTTTTAAAGAACTAACACATTAAAGATACAGTTGAAGCGTGCTGTGTAATCCTACCCTGATTCTTATCCCTTCCTTCATTCCTCAAGGTAATCATTATCATGAATTTGTTATTTATCAATCTTACGTCTTTTATACTTTTGCTACATCTGTATGCACCCTAAAAGCATCATTTTGCACTTGATATAACTGGTTTCAGCATGCACATTTCTCTCTGCAGTTTGCTTTTTAAATTTAGTGTGTATTTGGTGATGTCAACCATCTCTCTTCATTTTTTACTATTATATAGTAGTTAACTATATGAGTATAACTCATTTATTCTCTTACTGTTGAAAGTTTAGGCTTTTTTTGATATTTTGCCATTACAAAAGAAATGAACATTTGCATGTTCATTTGCAAGCATTTCTCTAGGGACCTGTCCGTGAAGAAAAATTGCCAAGTCATAAGTATGATCCTTATTTATTTGCTTATGCCAATTTGCTCTTTGATGTTTTTACTGATTTAAACTCTCACCAATATTGTATGAAAGTTCCTGTTTTTCCACATTCCTCTCCAGACTTGATATTAACAGCTGACTCTTAAAAATGTTTTTCAATCTGAAATGTTATCTTCATGAAGTAATTTGATTTTTCTGATTACCAGTGAAGTTAAACATCATTTCATGGGTTTTATTCATAGGTTTATTCACTGTTTAAGTTCACTCCTATGTTTAAGAACATGCTCGGCAAATTTCTTATTTGTACTGCTACACTTTTGTTCATTAGATATTGTTAGGCAGAGTTAATAAGTAAACATGTTCTTTAATGAACTAACACATTGTAGGCTATTATATATATATTTTTAGAAAAATGTTACTAATGCTTTACCCCTCAGAAATTCTAAAGAATTCTTTAAAAATATTATGAGCCTTCCTTTGCTCATTGACATTTAAGAAATTATACAAGCTAATGACCTAAATAATATAAAGAATCTAGTACGGTGGGATCTGGAGTCTGAGCCAACACGTGTGAATTGCTTACAACATGGATAGCTGTTTTTGATTGAGGGTAATCTTTCCATTTAGTGACTAAATACGTATGTTTAATGTACCAGTAGTAGCCTATAGCTAAATGCCCAATTTGTGTCATTTTACAGAGTTGAATAAAAGAGCATTTCCTGGGCTTCCCTGGTGGTCCAGTGGTTAAGACTCCTCACTTACACTGCAGGGGGTATGGGTTTGATCCCTGGTCGGGAAAGTTCCGCCTGTCACAAGGTGCAGCCAAAAAAAAAAGAGCATTTCCTACGGTGGTGACTCTTTTCCTTCTTTTTTCTCATCCTCCAGGTTGTATCAGAGTAAGATGGACGGTAGCTTTGATTGTGATTGTGGTGAGCTGGAGCCACCTGATCACTAACAAAAGACATCTTCTGTTAACCAACAGCCACCAGGGCTTCCTGTTGAAATATACAGCAACAAAGGAAGAAAAGAAGCAAAACGGAAATAGTGCTTACCAGCACCTTAGAATGATGCTGCTCAGGACCAGTCCAACACTGAATGTATCTGCACTGTGAGGAGAATGTTCATAGAAGCCTGTTGTGTGCATATTTATTCACATTTCTGTTAAATGTTAAACCCTTCAGCACAGTAAATCTGAGTGCATAGTATGTCATTTCATTCCGTTTGAGTTTCTTGAGTGTTTTCTTTAAATGTCTGCAGAGTTGCTGCCCCTTTCTTGAACTATGAGTACTGCAATCTTTTTAATTCTCAGTATGAGTAGAGCTTTTTGAGCTTTAAATCTAAGGGGAACTCAACGGGCCTGGTTGGCATATGCAATGAAACCATCTTGCTGTGGAAGCAAAATTATTTTTTTTCTACCTTTTTGAAAGATCTTTCCTTTTGATGCCAGCTTTCTTCCTTATTTACACAAGTTCAACAATTCGAAAGGAAAAGGCAATAGTAAGGGTTTCAGAATGGCAGAGAAATTTGAAAGTCTCATGAACATTCATGGTTTTGATCTGGGCTCTAGGTATATGGACTTAAAACCATTGGGTTGTGGAGGCAATGGCTTGGTTTTTTCTGCTGTAGACAATGACTGTGACAAAAGAGTAGCCATCAAGAAAATTGTCCTTACTGATCCCCAGAGTGTCAAACATGCTCTACGTGAAATCAAAATTATTAGAAGACTTGACCATGATAACATTGTGAAGGTGTTTGAAATTCTTGGTCCTAGTGGAAGCCAGTTAACAGATGATGTGGGCTCTCTTACTGAACTGAACAGTGTTTACATTGTTCAGGAGTACATGGAGACAGACTTGGCTAATGTCCTGGAGCAGGGCCCGTTACTGGAAGAGCATGCCAGGCTTTTCATGTATCAGCTGCTACGTGGGCTCAAATATATTCACTCAGCAAACGTACTGCACAGAGATCTCAAACCAGCTAATCTTTTCATTAATACTGAAGACTTGGTGCTGAAGATAGGCGACTTTGGTCTTGCACGGATCATGGATCCTCATTATTCCCATAAGGTATGTGGAAAGTCAGCTGAGACAGACCTTTAAACTGATATACATCATCAGATGTAAGTGCTTATGTTTCCTTTGTGTGTTGTGGCAGAATTTTTAGTTCATTGTATTAAACTTTACATAGTACCTTTTTTCCATTCACAGTCTCCCTGTGTTTGAAATGAAGGTTGGAGTAGAATCCTGATTAAATACAAATTCTTAAAAGTGTATCGTTATTTATTTTATTGATTTATATATCTATATTTATTATATAACTGAAATTCTCCCTTATTTGAAAGTAGGATATATCCTTATGTGTTTAAGGCAGAAGGTGGTCCTATCTGAAGGTAATAGGGGTTGCTATTTCAACTTTTATGCCTTTTTTGGTCCATTCGAGCATACCATTCTGTTTTGCCTTGTTTAGTAAACTTAGTTTAGTTTGAAATCTAAATTCGCATAAAGATAAAGTAGGCAATAAGAATAGCCAAAAGGATTCATAGTAACTTTGCCTTAAATAAAAGCTTGCTTTAATTTTCTGAGCCGAACTCTGGTCTTTTAGTTTTCAAATGAAATCATATGTGGGATCCTGATGTTCAAAATATAAAAACGGAGCTGCTTTGGTTATAAAGCATCCCTGGGAGGCCTGCTTGCTTGGCTTCCCATAGCACATGTCTAAGACAGATCTTTTCATTTTCATGTATCATCTCACACTGAGTATAACTTAATTAAAAAAAAAACAAACTTTAACATAGAAATTGAGTACCAAAATGAAATGGATGACCACATCCTCTTTATGGATAACAGTGCAGTATTGTAGATAGAACACTGAACTAGAAGTTACACTATCTAAAATCGAGTTAATTTCTACATCCAACTAAGCTATATGACCTTAAGCAGATTCTTTAATCTGAGTGTTAATATCTACCTTCACATTTTCTCAGGGTTGTTTTGAAGATGAAATAAGGCAATATATGTGTAACTGTTTTTGTCAAACAATTCATAAATGTAAAAGTAGTAAAAATTGATTAGGAATGGGATATGCAGTAAAGCCAGGCCTGCTGGATTGTCAGTAAGGAGGTTGGCAATGCATTTTTATTTTATTTATTTTTAAAGTTAATTAATTATTTTTGGCTGCGTTGGGTCTTCGTTGCTGTGCACGGGCTTTCTCTAGTTGCAGCAAACGGAAGCTACTCGTTGTGGTGCGTGGGCTTCTCATTGTGGTGGCTTCTTTTGTTGCGGAGCATGGGTTCTAGGTGCACAGGCTTCAGTAGTTGCGGCACGAGGGCTCAGTAGTTGTGGTGCATGGGCTTAGTTGCTCTGCGGCACGTGGGATCTTCCCGGACCAGGGCTCGAACCCGTGTCCCCTGCATTGGCAGGCGGATTCCGTGCCACCAGGGAAGCCTCAGCAATGCATTTTTAAATAGCACCTCTGGTGCTCTTTCCTGCCTTTCTCTCATTGATTTAAAGCATACCTGCTCCTTCATTAACTTGAGACTTGAAGTGAAAAATAGCTCCTCCTCTGAAACCTGTTTTGAATATGTGGCCTAGATTTAACACTAAATTCTTCTAGCATACTTCGGTTAGCAGATTTCACGTGAACATAATTTTATAGATGGTATATTACAGGGGGAGTTTAACCTCCATTCAGGCTCACAAGTGCAAGAGACTTGAAAATAGGCATAGAGATCAACAGTATTGTTTTAGGATTTTACAATTACAGTTTGTTTTTAGATTAAGGATTCTTCAGTGAATCGTGTTTTTTATGTACTGTTAATTCAGCTAAAGTAAAAAGTATATTTTTGTTTCTTTTTCAGGGTCATCTTTCTGAAGGATTGGTTACTAAATGGTACAGATCTCCACGTCTTTTACTTTCTCCTAATAATTATACTAAAGCCATTGACATGTGGGCTGCAGGCTGCATCTTTGCTGAAATGCTGACTGGTAAAACCCTCTTTGCAGGTTAGAAATTTTAAAATACAGTGGAAAAAATTATCCCAAAGAGAAATAATTTTGCATATATCTATGAAGCAAGATTTATGTAAGATTTAAAACAATTTATTGTAGTTTAGAATATTAAAATGAAAAGATAAATGGTTTTAATATCTAAAAAATTAAGAAAACTTACATATTCACTGAATTTTTCACTCAATAAATTTAGTCAGAATTCTAGTGTTTTTTAGCATATATCTTCTTAAACATAATTTCATATTTTGTAGATCCATAGTATTTGTTGGTTATCTGTTAAATGATACCTGAGTTGCCTGATTCTGTCAGTGTTTGTCACTTCCTGGTAAAATTTTTTAGCAGTTGTTGAAAATTCAGTAATTCTTTCTGTGTCCCCTATCAACCCTGTTGCTTGATTTGCCATATCGTGTTGCCTGACTGCTGTGATATTTCAGAAACAACCAATTTTTGCAGAGTTTGGTGCTATGAAGGAGTCTAAAAAAGTGCGTGAGAGAGTTTTTAGTTAAGGTGGATTAAAAAAAAAAAACTCTCTAAATAACATAATTTTCGATCTTAAACTCTTTTAAACTTTAAACATTTAATTAAAGAGAATTGTTTGTGAAATGATTTGAAAGATTCAGTGATAGTTCCCTTCTAAAGCCTCTTCGGTAGGTTTGTGAACCATCCAGTAAAAGCGACATGAGGGAGATCTAAGTGTTGATTAGTATAGAGCTCAATATATTAACAGAGCAATAAAGGCAAGGACTAAGCATTCATTGGAAATCTGTGTATTTTTAACCTTTGGTAAGTGTCCTAGCCTTATTTTTCGGTCTTACTCAATATCTCCACTTGGATGGCTAATGGCATCTCAAATTTAACCTACCCAAAACTGACCTCCTGATACTTCTCCCTCATACTTTCTCTTTCTGCTCTCTTCCTCATCTTAGTAAACCAGACCCACTTCTTAGTTGCTCAGGCCAAAATCTTGGCATCATCCTTCACTTCTCTCAGCACAGATCTTGCAGGCTCTTCCTTCAAAATATGTCTTGAATCTAACTGCTTGTTAGTATCTCTATCACTACCCACCTCCTGCCAGTTCAGTAAACCATTATGCCTCTCCTGGTCTAATGCATGCCCTCCTGACTGGCTTTCCTGCTTTGACCTTTGCTGTCTGTGGTCTAGTTACCACAGAGCAATGTAGTAGTTCTCTGAAAACATAGCTCATGTCATTTCTCTGTTCAAAACTCTATAATGGCTTCTTATCAAATTCAGGATAAAGTAAACTCTTTGTGTTCTGGTACCACTGACCTCATCTGCTATCACTTCCCCCCGAGCCACTCTACTTCAGCTACACTTGCCTAATTGTTGTTTCTTGGACATCCCAAGGCCACTGTCTCCTGTAGGCCTTTGGGCCTTTTCTCATCTTCCTGGAACTCCTTTCCTCCATATGAATGTATGGTGTGTTCCCTAACTTCCTTAATTTTCAGCTTCTCAGTGAGACCTTCCTTGGTCATCCTTGGTTGTTAATATAAATTAACCCTACCCCCAACAGTGCTCCTGTCCCCCTTAGCTTACTCTGTTTTTCTTCATAGCATTTGTCACCGTTTGATGTGAATGTTTACAGAGTTATTATCTGTCTTCCTCCATTAGATTGTGAGCTCCATGAAAGCAGGAACTTGCTCAGTTTTGTTTCACAGATGTATTCTAAAGTGCCTTGCTCATTGTAGGCACTCAAGAAAAATTTTGAATGTTGAATGAATTTCTAGAAATAAGTGGAAAAGCAAATGAATGGTTTTTTAAAAAATTTTAGTTGCCCATTTAGCCTGAAGTGTTTCCCCTTTTATTTCTTTAATAGTGGTCCTGAAATGTTAACTGAGCCTAATATATAACTATAAAACTTTTTGTTTCACAAATCTAGTGCAGGCTTCTGTTTTATTGATAGTGAAATTAAGTCATTACTGTTTTAAGTATTCTCAGAGTTACAGTGAGTTAATTAGTGGTACAGTTAAGACTAGAATCTAGGTCTTTAAATCTCAATTCATTGCTTTTTTCACTACTTTATGATACCTTAATATGAGGCCAGACTTCAAGTCAGTTTCTTATGGAAACAAAGCAGCTAAAACTAAACGTATCAGTGAGCAGTAATTGAAATAGATATGCTTTTTGAGCAGGTTGATGATGATATTCAGTGCAGTGAAATCTGCTGATTAATGATTCAGTTAAAACCATTCCCCCCCCAGTGTTCATTACAATATTTTAAGTTACTTTCCTATAGCTTTAGAATGTTTATTGCCAATAAGCAAACAGTGTGTTTATTCCTGTTGTATTTGGTGTTTTTTTGATCTCAGGTGCACATGAACTTGAACAGATGCAGCTGATTTTAGAATCTATTCCTGTCGTACATGAGGAAGATCGTCAGGAGCTTCTCAACGTAATTCCAGTTTACATTAGAAATGACATGACTGAGCCACACAGACCTTTAACTCAGCTGCTTCCGGGAATTAGTCGAGAAGGTATTGTGACTGAAGAGTAGGCATCATGTAATGGTGTGTTTGTGTGTAAACAGGATTTGTGTAGGGAAGCTTTAGCTTTTTATCCTTAGATATGTAGCATTCTCTCAAATAGTCTTTAGACACTTTAAGGTATACCTAAAACTTCAGCTCTGGTTTTCCCTTTTTTGGCCTGGCACTTAGGCTGGGATCTGTTTCTTTGCTCTGAATAATTTTCTAGATTCCAGAAAGTAACCCCTCTCTCCTGGTTCTAACTCCATCTACTTTTCCAGCTTATACCTCTCATTGTCTACGCTAGGTGAACCTATTAATTACTGACTCTCACTAAGCTGGAATGGGGTTCTGTGAGGGTTATATGATACATAAGTGTGGGTATGAATATAAATGTGATTTAGGTATGAAAGAGGGAGTTGAGTCAGGGAAAGCAAAGGTTTCAGAGCAAGGAAGAGAAGGAGGAAAGATCAAAACTCCATATGAGCAAACTTCCTACATAAAAGTTGACGGATCACTGTTAGTAATATTAGGTGCTAAATGTGAGAGTTTGTGCAAACTTGAAAGTAGTAGGAACTGGGGGAGAATCAAAACTGTTGACCACTAAAGTAATTAATTTCATATCTCAAAATAAGACATATCTTTAGGGTTTGTTGATATAAATAAGATACAAAAGTCTAACTCCTGTAATAGTTATCTGTAATAAGGTAACATTCTTTAAAAGAAGAGCATTAGACATGAAAAACATCTTTCTTAAAAGTTGATTGTGTCTTACATGTTTAAGAATTATCATACTGTATTTAGCTACATCAATGCCAGGATTGTAATAGTTCTTTCATGAATCATAAAGATAGGGATATATAGTTTCCTAAACATCTTAAGCTTTTCTCGTGTTCTGTTCATGATCATCAGAGGGAAAAAGCAAATAAGATTAAGTACATGTGAATTAACACATTAAGACTACTAGGAACCCTGTTCCCATTAGTGTCTTTAGATGAATACCCAATCTTTTAAATTTCCCTCCATTCTTACCTTTCATCCTCCCTTTCTCTATAGTTTACCACTTATTTCTTTTTTTTTTAATAGATCTTTATTGGAGTATAATTGCTTCATAATACTGTGTTAGTTTCTGTTGCACAACAAAGCGAATCAACCATATGCATAACACATGTCCCCATATCCCCTCCCTCTTGAACCTCCCTCCCATCCTCCCTATCCCACCCCTCTAGGTCATTGCAAAGCACCGAGCTGATCTCCCCCGTGCTATGCTGCTGCTTCCCACCAGCCAACCATTTTATATTTGGTAGTGTATATATGTCAGTGCTACTCTCACTTTGCCCCAGCTTTGCCCTCCCACCCCATGTCCTCAAGTCCATTCTCTATATCTACCTCTTTATTCCTGCCCTGCAACTAGGTTTATCAGTACCATTTTTTTTTCTTTTTTAGATTCCACATATATGCGTTAGCATACGGTATTTGTTTTTCTCTTTCTGACTTACTTCACTCTGTATGACAGACTCTGGGTCCATCCACCTCACTACAAATAACTCATTTCATTTCTTTTGATGGCTGAGTAATATTCCACTGGATATATGTGCCACATCTTCTTTATCCATTCATCTGTCTATGGACATTTAGGTTGGTTCCATGTCCTGGCTATTGTAAATAGTGCTGCAATGAACATTGTGGTACATGTCTCTTTTTGAATTATGGTTTTCTTGGTATATGCCCAGTAGTCGGATTGTTGGGTCATATGGTAGTTCTTTTTTTAGTTTTTTAAGGAACCTCCATACTGTTTTCCATAGTGGTTGTATCAATTTATATTCCCACCAACAGTGCAGGAGGGTTCCCTTTTCACCACACCCTTTCCAGCATTTATTGTTTCTAGCTTTTTTGATAATGGCCATTCTGACCAGCGTGAGGTGATACCTCATTGTAGTTTTGATTTGCATTTTTCTAATAATTAGTGATGTTGAGCATCTTTTCATGTGTCTCTTGGCCATTTGTATGTCTTCCTTGGTGAAATGTCTATTTAGGCCTTCCATCCATTTTTTAACTGGATTGTTTGTTTTTTTGATATTGAGCTCCATGAGCTGTTTTTATATTTTGGAGATTAATCCTTTGTCTGTTGTTTCATTTGCAAATATTTTCTCCCATTCTGAGGGTTGTCTTTTTGTCTTCTTTATGGTTTCCTTTGCTGTGCAAAAGCATTTAAGTTTAATTAGGTCCCATTTGTTTTTTTATGTTTTTATTTCCGTTACTCTAGGAGGTGGGTCTAAAAAGATCTTGCTGTGGTTTGTGTCAAAGAGTGTTTTTCCTATGTTTTCCTCTTAAGAGTTTTATAGTGTCTGGTCTTACATTTAAGTCTTTAATCCATTTGGAGTTTATTTTTGTGTATGGTGTTAGGTAGTGGTCAAATTTCATTCTTTTACATGCAGCTGTCCAGTTTTCCCAGCACCACTTATTGAAGAGGCTGTCTTTTCTCCATTGTATGTTCTTGCCTCCTTTGTTGTAAATTAGGTGCCCATATGTGCATGGGTTTATCTCTGGGCATTCTATCCTGTACCATTGATCTATATTTCTGTTTTTGTGCCAGTACCATACTGTCTTGATTACTGTAGCTTTGTGGTATAGTTTGAAGTTGGGGAGCCTGATTCCTCCAACTCCATTTTTCTTTCTCAAGATTGCTTTGGCTGTTTGGGGTCTTTTGTGTTTCCATACGAATTGTAAAATTTTTTGTTCTAATTCTGTGAAGAATGCCACTGCATTGAATCTGTAGATTGCTTTGAGTAGTATAGTCATTTTCACATTATTGATTCTTCCAATCCAAGAACATGGTCTATTTCTCCATCTGTTTATGTCATCTTTGATTTCTTTCATCAGTGTTTTATAGTTTTCTGAGTACAAGTCTTTCTCCTCCTTAGACAGGTTTATTCCTAGGTATTTTATTCTTTTTGTTACAATGGTAAATGGGAGTGTTTCCTTAGTTTCTCTTTCTGATTTTTCGTTGTTGGTGTATAGGAATGCCAGAGATTTCTGTGCATTAATTTTATATCCTGCAACCTTACCAAATTCATTGATTAGTTCTAGTAGTTTTCTGGTGGCATCTTTAGGATTTTCTACATATAGTATCATGTTATTGGCAAACAGTGACAGTTTTACTTCTTTTCCAATTTGTATTCCTTTTATTTCTTTTTCTTCTCTGATTGCTATGACTAGGACTTCCAAAACTATGTTGAATAAGAGTGGGAAAGATTTACCACTTATTTCTATATCTTAGCCTATACTTCAACACCATTGTAGTAAATAGACCGATTTCCTCTAGAGCAGTGCTATCCAATAGCATTTCCAACGATGATGGAAATGTTTTTTATTTGCATACATTTGGGAGCTCAGCCTGACTACTTTCTTTTTTTTTTTTCCTGCGTTGAGTCTTTGTTGCTGCACACAGGCTTTCTCTAGTTGCGGTGAGCAGGGGCTACTCTTCCTTGCGGTGTGTGGGCTTCTCATTGCGGTGGCTTCTCTTGTTGCATGTGGGCTCTAGGCACATGGGCTTCAGTAGTCGTGGCATGCGGGCTCAGTAGTTGTGGCTTGTGGGCTCTAGAGCACAGGCTCAGTAGTTGTGGTGCACGGGCTTAGTTGCTCCGCGGCATGTGGGATCTTCCCGGACCAGGGATCAAACCCATCCCCTGTATTGGTAGGCGGATTATTAACCACTGCGCCACCAGGGAAGTCCATCAGCCTGACTACTTTCTTTGTTACCTCTGCCTCTTTCTACCTGCTATCTACTGTTCCCAAATGCTAGGGATTTTAGAGTATATTCCTCTTGTGTAGCTGGATATGTTTGCTTCTGAGGATGGTAATTATGCTGAGTCAACCATCCATAACTCGATGCCTCAGATTGTCTCTTGCCTTGAGACACATGGGCCCTGGCCTAAGACTGACTCTTGCAGGAGAACCAAGAACAACAGCTTGTTGTATCATGAAATGACTTCCTAGATTAGGGTAATATAATAGAGAGGAGTGGAGAAAAGGTGAAAATATAAATGGCTATATAAATGTCAGCTATTTTTCATGTTAATGAGAGATTGGGAATTGAGAATAGCATCCTTTCTAGAGTGCAGCTTAGTTTTAGAGAGAAGGTCTAGCTAGCTTTTCCTTTGAGACAGAAGGTATGGTTAAGTAGATGTGTGATAGACCATAGTGAAGAAGTAGGGATTGAGATAAATGTGAAGTTTATCTGTTGAGAATAATGGGAAGATAGATAGCATAAAGAGATAGTGAGGAACATTGCTAAGCAATAGCAAAGGCCAAATTGAAATTCCACAGTATGTATGAATTTGTAGAAAGCTAGATATATATGTGATTTTGCATCTAGTTTTTATCAGCACTGTATGGCTAGGAAATGGAGAAAGTGGAAGGTAGGAATGATTCAGAATCGAAGATTGGTGTCAGTCCTAAGGCGTACAAGTGTGTGGTGGTGGAGGGCTGGTGACAGAGTGATTCAGGCTGGGTAAGGAGCTTAGTTAGGAAGAGCTAAAAGACTGAGTGGGAAGAATTGGGTTTGTGGTAGCTCCACCATAGCCCTAAAATGATCAAGTGCATTGTGTGATATGCTGTAGTGTGATTGATGTGAAACAGAAATCAACAAATTAGTACAACAGCTAGTCAGTGAGATAAGGGGAGGAAAGGGCTTTATATTAAGTACTAGACACTATACATTTAATTTTTACACCTTGTAAGACATCTGTCTATATATCCATTCTACACATGAAGAAACTGAAGTTCAGCAAGTTTAAATAACCTGTCCAGTCCCACATAGCTAGTAATTCAGCTAAGCTAGTGAGTTGCAGAGCTGAAATTAGGACCTATGTATTAGGTTGAGCCATATGAAATTGCTGTTATTTGACCGTTTTTGACTGACAAAAATGAAAGTTTCACATGGTTCAACTTAATATATTCCTTTTTCTTTATAACTGGCCATAATATGAGATTGGGGTATATTTCAAATATTTACTTTGTTTCTTGGGCACGTGTCTTTTCAATCAGTGAATCAGGAAAGTTAGTTTTATTTCTCTGACAAAACTTAAATTAACTTACCTTTTAATTTTATAATCCCTTTTTGTCCTTTATGGGTTGGTGGACCTCCAGTATAGTTAAGGTGTTTTATTCCTTTCTTTTGCAGCACTGGATTTCCTGGAACAAATTTTGACATTTAGCCCCATGGATCGGTTGACAGCAGAAGAAGCGCTTTCCCATCCTTACATGAGCATTTATTCTTTTCCAATGGATGAGCCAATTTCAAGTCATCCTTTTCATATTGAAGATGAAGTTGATGATATTTTGCTTATGGATGAAACTCATAGTCACATTTATAACTGGGAAAGGTAAATTGACTCTAAATTAGAAAAAGATTTTTTTTTTAAAAAAAGATTTTATTTTCAGTGAACCATAATATAGTGAGTTTTAATTTTAAATTATATATGATAAGACAATGTAAAAGTCTTAAAAATTTAGAATTGGTCTTGGGTTTCTGCTGAACTTACTGCTGTCTTTGAATAGCCTTTATGTGATTTAAATATTTAATAATTGCTGCTTAGGATATATATAATGAGAAAAATTAAATGCTACTTTGGAACAAGAAGTAGTTAATGTTGAAATTAGTTCACTTGTTGCATTTTTTTAATCCTAAAATGTTGAGGTGTTTGAGAGTATGTTTACACACATCTGCCAACCATTTTCTTTCTCCAAATGAACATTTCTACCATCTGTGTATAGTTCTTTCCTCACATACCCAGATGTTTTCCAGTCTCCACGTTTTCTATCATACTTATTAGTTATCTAATCTCTTTTCTATTCCCTCCTCCTCAACCCCCCATGTTTTCATGTGTGTCTCAGTCTGCCGCTACTTGAGCATGGTGTGGTCACCTTACTGTAATGTGTCAGTAAGAGAATACCACATTCAGTAAAACATATACATGGATACTTGTTGGGTTTTTTTGTTTTTTGTTTTTTCTGTTCATGGTGATGATTTCCATCAAGTCCTCTTCTTATCTGCCTTATTACCAGTAGAGTGAAAATCTGTATGACACCTGATTGAGATTAGAGACCTACATTTTGTGGCCATAAAGTATTTTTTTCTGTGTGTGAAACAGTGTTAGAATTGAACTGTAGATCAGTCACTCAGATGTTTGTATACATTTTATTTAATTATATACTTTATTGGTAATTACCAAATATTGCCTCATATTGCTTTATATAGTAACAGAGCTTACCTATCCGTTAAGATTATAAATTATAAATTCCTGGAGGAAGACTCATGACTTAACACTCCTATTATCCCCTCATAGACCTAGCAAGCACAGTGTTTTGATCTAAAAGGCACGCAGTGCATTTGAAAATGAAATCATACACCTGGACTAAGACTAATGTATTAATTTTTTTCAGGTACCATGATTGTCAGTTTTCAGAGCATGATTGGCCTATACATAACAACTTTGATATTGATGAAGTTCAGCTTGACCCAAGAGCTCTGTCCGACGTCACTGATGAAGAAGAAGTACAAGTCGATCCTCGAAAATATTTGGATGGAGATCGTGAAAAGTATTTGGAGGATCCTGCTTTTGACACCAGTTACTCTACTGAGCCTTGTTGGCAATACTCAGATCATCATGAAAACAAATATTGTGATCTGGAGTGTAGCCATACTTGTAACTACAAAACGAGGTCATCATCATACTTAGATAACTTAGTTTGGAGAGAGAGTGAAGTTAATCATTACTATGAACCCAAGCTTATTATAGATCTTTCCAATTGGAAAGAACAAAGCAAAGAAAAATCTGATAAGAAAGGCAAGTCAAAATGTGAAAGGAATGGATTGGTTAAAGCCCAGATAGCTCTAGAGGAAGCATCACAGCAACTGGCTGAAAAAGAAAGGGAAAAGAATCAGGGATTTGACTTTGATTCCTTTATTGCAGGAACTATTCAACTTAGTTCACAACATGAGCCTACTGATGTTGTTGACAAATTAAATGACTTGAATAGCTCAGTGTCCCAACTAGAATTGAAAAGTTTGATATCCAAGTCAGTAAGCCGAGAAAAACAGGAGAAAGGAATGGCCAATTTGGCTCAATTAGAAGCCTTGTACCAGTCTTCTTGGGATAGCCAGTTTGTGGGAGGTGGGGAGGACTGTTTTCTCATAAATCAGTTTTGTTGTGAGGTAAGGAAGGATGAGCAAATTGAAAAGGAAAACACTTATACCAGTTACCTGGACAAGTTCTTTAGCAGGAAAGAGGATGCTGAAATGCTAGAAACTGAGCCGGTAGAGGATGGGAAGCTTGGGGAGAGAGGAAATGAGGAAGGATTTCTGAACAACAGTGGAGAGTTCCTCTTTAACAAGCAGCTTGAATCCATAGGCATCCCACAGTTTCACAGTCCAGTTGGGTCACCACTTAAGTCAATACAGGCCACATTAACACCTTCTGCTATGAAATCTTCCCCTCAGATTCCTCATAAAACATACAGCAGCATTCTGAAACATCTGAACTAAAACACTCAGCAGACATTTCTTTGTGTATTCTTCATGAAATGTGTTTTGTCTTCTTTATTACTAGTGTTTAAGCCATTTTTTTACTTGAATCAGATGGTGTCATTTAGAAAGGATATTTTCTTGGTTTTTAAAATCCAGACTTTTTTTCTACATGTGAGATGGTTTTCGTTTTAACTGGCATGTCGTTTGCACACAAAAATAAAGAATAGAGCAAAATAATGCAATGCAGGAGGAGACAAAAGAAATGCACTAAGACAAGTAAAAAAACATTCTCTCATAGAACAATGATCTGTTTTACAGGAAACAAAAATCTTGCCTTGAAATTTACACAGTGAGACTGTACATAATTGCATGAAAATATCTATTTTTTTCCTAAAACATTTTTCATTCATGAGTATTTTCAAGTTTTTCATACTGTACACATTTCTTAAAAACACATGATACCAGCAGCAACTGAAAATGAATGCCGAATTTGGTACACATGTGTTATCTACCTCAAGGTAACAAAAGTATGTGGCAAAACATATACCACCCATAGTGCTTCACAATATGCACTTCTATTTAGCCAGCGTTTATTGTAGTAAACTATTCTTAATAAGATTCACTCACTGTTTATAAATGTTCTGGTATGCATTCTTTATAGTGAAGTGTTGCTACATCACATCTTATTTATTTTAGCAAATCAGTATATTTTCTGTATTTAATTATAAAAAGTTAACTTAGTTTTTGAAATTTATTTGCAAATACACTTTTTCCATTTGGCACTATGGTTTGTTGCCTATTTAGCTGAATATATAATGTCAGCTTATCCTAAGGCTGTCCATGTACTTAATTTACGTAAGTATTCATTTTAAGTAAAGCGCTCACTGTGTATAGGAATTTGTATTTTGGAGGTGCTTGATCTATCTACAAAGAAAAATTAGGAATTACTTTATTATAAAATGCTCCTAGAAGTCTTAATTGTGTTTATTTTAAAAAAAAAAAAGAACTGTAATGTTAGACTTGTGTGCATGGAAGTAATTAAGGTACATCATTATTGTAGTTTAAAAGTTGTACATGATAAGACATATTTTGTTTTTACTGTATGTTTTTACTGAATGATCTATTCCCCATCCCAAGGCAAGCATGAATAAAATTAGGTTAAATGTAGCATGTGGCATCACAGTCTCTTAGAATTTGTTTCATCTATTTTATTTTATTGAATACTGTCTGTATCTTTGGTTATCCTGTTTGAAGAAAAAGGACAAATAAATCATGGCCGGCAAATATGGCTCTTGTTTAACTCTAGGTAATGAAAATAATTACCTGCTAGAATGAAAACCACTAGCAGAATCTTATCTAGTTCCACTTTTCAGCATCTTTGAATCTTGGCTACAGTTTAAACTATGTTAGGCTAAAAGACTTAAAAGAAAACAATTCTTCATCTCCACACAAAAATCTCTTGTTGACTTAACCTCACACATTAAAATGGAATAAGGCCTTCATAGATTTCAAAACTTATTATGTAAGATGTGTGTGGAAGCTTTGAACTATGCAGTTGGAGGAACCTCCTTTAAATGTATTTGCTCTACAATACACCATCTTTCCTTTGCTCAAGAACTTACCCATTTACCTATCCAAATATAACCATTCTTCCTTTAACCTCACTTTTCTGTTTTGTCTTCCATTCCTGTTTTGTACAAAGCCAGTTCTCTTAATATCTGGACTTCTACCTTTCCACTGACCTATTTATTAATTTCATCTGGATTCACAAAGGTTTTAAAAATGCATATATTTTCAGTGAATTCAGTGATTTCAATGTATATCATTGTGAATTTAAATGTATATTCAAGTTACCTTAAAAAGGCAAGCTCTTAGAGGAAAAGCTTTCAGTTTTTCACCCTTAGATATGATGTTAGCTGTGGATTTTCATATGTAGCCTTTATTATGTTGAAGTAATTTCCCTCTGTTCCTATTTTGTTGAGTGTTTTTTTTAATCATGAAAAGGTGTTGAATTTTTGTCAAATGCTTTTTCCATATTAATTGAGATAGTCATGTGGGTTTTGTCATTCATCCTGAAAATGTGCTATATTACGTTGATTTCCATATGTTGGTTGATTCTTATATTCCAGGAATCCCACCTGTTTATAATGTTAATTCTTTGTGCTGTTGAATTCAGTTTGCTAGTATTTTTTTTTTGAGCATTTTTATATCAGTATTCATCAGGTATATTGGTCTGTAGTTTTATTTTCTTAGATCTTTGTCTGATTTTGGCATCAGGATAATGCTGGCCTCATAGAATGAGTTTGGAAGTATTCCTGCTTCAGTTTTTTGGAAGAGTTTGAGAAGGATTGATATTCTTCTTTAAATGTTAGGTAGACTTCTCTAGTCAAGCCATGTGGTCCTGGGCTTTTCTTTGTTGGGAGGTTTTTGATGATTGAGTCAATCTCCATTTCTTCACAGTTCACTCTTACAGGTTGCATGTTTCTAGAGATTTATCCATTTCTTCTAGGTTATCCAATTTGTTGGCATACAGTTGTTCATTATAGTCTCATATGATCCCTTTTTAATTTCTGTCTCTTTCATTTCTGATTTATGTTGACTCCTTTCTCTTTCTCTTACTCTAGCTAAGCATTTGTTAAATTTATCTTTTCTCTATTTCATTTATTTCTGTTCTAATTTTCCTTCTGATAACTTTGGGTTTAGTTTTGTTTTTTTTTCCTAGCTCCTTGAGGTGTAAAGTTAGATTGTTGATTTGAAGCCTTTTTTTGTTTGTTTGTTTTTAATGGACTTTATTTTTTAGGGAAATTTTTTTTTTAAGCTTTTTTTTAAAAATTTTTATTTATTTATATTTATTTTTTTTGGCTGTGTTGGGTCTTCGTTTCTGTGCGAGGGCTTTCTCTAGTTGCGGCAAGCGGGGGCCACTCTTCATCGCGGTGCGCGGGCCTCTCACCATCGCGGCCTCTCTCGTTGCGGAGCACAAGCTCCAAACGCGCAGGCTCAGTAACTGTGGCTCACGGGCCTAGTTGCTCTAGCGGCATGTGGGATCTTCCCAGACCAGGGTTCGAACCCGTGTCCCCTGCATTGGCAGGCAGACTCTCAACCGCTGCGCCACCAGGGAAGCCCTAGGGAAATTTTAGGTTCACAGCAAAATTACGTATAAGGTACAGAGATTTCTGGTATACCTACTGTCCCCACACATGCACAGCTCCCCCATTGTCAATATCCCCCACCAGAGTGGTACATTTGTTATAATTGATGAACATAACGTTGACACAACAGTATCAGCCTAAGTCCATAGTTCACATTAATTAGGGTTTACTCTTGATACTGTACATACTGTAGGTTTGGACAAATGTATAATGATGTGTCCACCATTGTATCATCAGAGTAGTTTCACTGTCCTAAAACTCCTCTGTGTTTTGCCTACTCATTCTTCCCTCTGCTCCCACCCCACCCCAAAACCGATGCAACCACTGATCTTTTTACTCTCCATACATAGTCTTGCCTTTTCCAGGATGTTATATATTGAAATCATATAGTATGTAGCCTTTTCAGACTGGCTTCTTTTACTAAGTAATATGCATTTGTCCACTTGATCTTGTCTCATAAGTCCTTTAGGCTTTCTTCTCTTGTTCTTTTTGTTTGTTTCTCTGACTTGATAATGTCAAATGAACTGTCTTCGAGTTCACTGATTCTTCTGCTTGATCAAGTCTGTTGTTGAGCCCCTCTTGTGAATTTATAGTTTCTAAATCTTTGTTGTATCCTTACTTTGTTCATGCATTGTTTTCCTGATTTTGTGTGTTGTTTATCTATGTTCTCTTGTAGCACATTGAGCTTCTTTAAGATGATTATTTTGAACTATTTGTCAGGTAATTCATAGATCTCCGTTTCATTTTCTTTCAGTATATGGAGATTTATTTCTTTGGGCCATGTTTCCGTGTTCCTTCATGTGTCTTGTTATTTTTTGTTCTGATATTTGCATCTGAAAAAACAGGTGCTTCTACCTATCTTTACAGACTGGCTTGTACTGGGGAGTAATCTCACCAATAGTCCCAGCTAGAGATTCTCAAACCTTTTGTGGGATTGTGTAATCTCGGTACTTGTGTGTGTTGCCACCACCCCCCCAATCCCCCCAACCCCTCATCCCCCAACCAAGTTTCTTTTCCAGGAGGTTGTCGTCTCTTGCTTTGTCCAATGTCTGTCCCAGGTACTGCAGGTTCTCTGGTGCTGCAACAATTCCCTGAGCTCTCTTTTGTTCTCAGTGGCCCCCAGGCAGCCAAAGTGGTGCTTTGAGTCAGGCCAGACTGCAATCAATCTCTGGGGCAGCCCCCGAAAACCTGGAACATTGGTTGATTGTTCTATTCCTCCCTGTCCCTCCCAAAGGAGAAGCTTCAAGGTGGGCTTTCCCTCCCAAGCATGAGCCACGCTGGCTTGAGGAAGGGGCTGACATGGTTGAAACAAAACTGCTTTTCAAATTGCTCATTTCAGTGCTTCTGTTCTTGGCTTTAAGATTGTCTGGGGGTTCTGTGACTTCTTAACTGGGATCTGGAGTATTCATAAAGGCTTTTTGGACCATGTATTGTTAAAGTCGGTTTTTCTGTGGGGCAGTGAGGTCTAGAGGTTTCTATTCTGCCATTTTGTTTATGTCCAAAAATAATTTACTTTTTAAACGACTAATTCTAACTTAGAGGAATGTTCCAGCTGTTGGTTTGGCATCACAATTTTTAGAGCTATTTCTGAATCTTAGATATTAGGTTTAATTTGGAAACAGCAACACCCCCCCACACACACATACACACTTTTTTGGTTATTATTTAAATAAGATTTCAAGCACATGGGAAAACTGGTGTAGAATTTTTTTAAAAAACGTATAGAGGGCTTCCCTGGTGGCACAGTGGTTGAGAATCTGCCTGCCAATGCAGGGGACACGGGTTCAAGCCCTGGTCTGGGAAGATCCCACATGCCGCGGAGCAACTAGGCCCGTGAGCCACAGTTACTGAGCCTGCGCGTCTGGAGCCTGTGCTCTGCAACAAGAGAGGCCGCGACAATGAGAGGCCCGCACACCACGATGAAGAGTGGCCCCCACTCGCCACAACTAGAGAAAGCCCTCGCACAGAAACGAGACCCAGCACAGCCAAAAATTAAATAAATAAATGAATAAAAATTTTAAAAAAAAATGTATAGATACTGAAGCTGTGCACCTCAGATTGGGACTTGAACCCATGCTGCCGGGACTCGAACCCAGCCAAAACCCTGATTGGGACTTGAACCCGGCCAAAACCCACAGTCTTCCAACTGACATCACACACCTGGTTTTAGGACTTAAGGAATCTCAGGTTCTTGATGTCTCATTGCAGAAAGAATTCAGTGAGAGACAAAGTGATAGGTAAGAAGTGGATTTATTTAGAGAGAAACACTCCACAGACAAGAGTGTGGGCCATCTCAGAAGGTGAGAAAGGCACCAGGGTATGGGGTTGTCAGTTTTTATAGGAGTGGGTAATTTCATAGGCTAATGAATGGAAGGAGTATTCCAGCTATTTCAGGAAAGGGTGGGGATTTCCAGGAATTGGGCCACCACCCACTGTTTGATCCTTATGGTCAGTCTTGGAACTGTCATGGAGCCTGTGGGTGTGTCATTTAGCTTGCTGATGTGTTACAGTTAGTGTATACCGAGGCTCAAGGTCTAGTGGAAGTTGACTTGCCATCTTGGACCCATTTGGTTCTAATCAGTTTATGTCATGTCCTTGGGCTATGTCATTCTTTCAAAGGTTGTGCCTTGCCTCCTTCCCTCCTGTTTCAATACCACTTGCTTTATCAGTTCATCTAATGTGCATTTGCATCAGATAAACACCTACAGATACAATTGAATCCCTCTCTTTAACCCTCCCACATCTCATTTCCCTACCTCCCTCCTCAGAGGTAGACAACTTTTCTGAATTTTGTTTATCATTCTCATGCACAGTTTTATACTTTTGACACAGGAGGGAAGGGAGCAGGGCACAACCTTTGAAAGAATGACATAGCCCAAGGACATTACATAAACTGATTAGAACCAAATGGGTCCAAGATGGCAAGTCAACTTCCACTAGACCTTGAGTCTCGGTATACACTAACTGTAACACATCTGCAAGCTAAATGATACACCCACAGGCGCCATGACAGTTCCAAGACTGACGGTGGCCCAATTCCTAGAAATCCCCACCCCTTCCTGAAATAGCTGGAATACTCCTCCCACTCATTAGCCTATGAAATTACCCACTCCTATAAAAACTGACAACCCCATACCCTGGTGCCTTTCTCACCTTCTGAGATGGCCCATACTCTGTGGAGTGTTTCTCTCTAAATAAATCCACCTCTTACCTATCACTTTGTCTCTCACTGAATTCGTTCTGCAATGAGACATCAAGAACCTGAGTTTCTTTAAGTCCTAAAACCAGGTGTGTGATGTCAGTTGGAAGACTGTGGATTTTGGCCGGGTTCAAGTCCCAGCTGCGTGGGTTCAAGTCCCAGTCAGAGTTTTGGCTGGGCTCCAGTCCCAGCACGTGGGTTCAAGTCCCAATCTGAGGTGCACGGTTTCACTTTTACTAATGATTTTGTAAGCATGTAATAGTGCATGTTTTAAAATCTCATGGCATATTCCTATTTTTTCAACTTATGTTTTTCACTCAACATGTCTCTGAAATTTATGTTGATATATGTAGCTCTAATTCCATTTTAATTGCTGCGTTGCAGTGTATCCATTTTTTTTCTTCTTTTGGGGTCGGGGGCTCAGTAGTTGTAGCATGCGGGCTCTAGAGCATGTGGGCTTAGTTGCCCCGCAGCATGTGGGAATCTTAGTTCCCCAACCAAGGATCAAACCCACGTCCCCTGCATTGGAAGGTGGATTCTTAACCACTGGACCATCAGGGAAGTCCTATCCACTTTTTAAATGACACTTGTTTTTAAAATTTTGCTGCTACAAACACATTTGCAGTGAGAATTCTTGTAAACACGTATAAGAGTGTCTTTAGGGTATATATCTAGAAGTAAAATTGCTGGGTCACAGAGAATGCATATCTTCAAGTCTATGAGATGCTATATTGCTGTCCAAAAGTGAGCATATTGATTTACATTCCTGCAAGCATATGAGAGTTCCTATTCATCCACATCTTCCCAAATAAGAAACCAGGTATTTTCTATTCAATTAACCTTACCAGGCTTGCTGTGTTTAGTTTACTTTAACTACAGTAGGAATTGGAATTTCTAATGCCAAACAACTTCATGACAAAGTCATGACTACACCTTAGGGATCCTTATGCAGCCACTTCAGTGATGATGATGATGAGATAGTCTTGTTTCTTATTTCCTGCTGCAGTTGCTGCAGCTTGGGAACAGGTGGTTTGTATCATAAAGACTGAGCCAGTTATATAAATTTATACTGGGGCCTACATCTAAGGAGTAAAAAGAGCATTATGAATCAAACTATTTTTAAAATAAAATTCAATATGGTATCACCTTTGCTTCTAGGTTAAAATAGTGTAGGTTCTGCATAGTATTCCTTACAAAATTATTTTAAAGTACTGTTTTCCATCATATGCTATGGTGTGTAGCACATTTAGTTAGTGGGCTGGTTGTCATGTTCTCTGACTGAATTGCTCACCTAATCTTGGCCTTTTCAGTTCCCATTTACTGTTGAATTCAAAACAAGTAGATGCTCTACCCTAAATGGGTTTATCATGTATCTAGTATCAGTAATTGTAGTTTTACTATATGCCTGTTCATATTAGGATTGCTTACTATTCAAATCTAATATCTCATTAAAATCTAGATAGAGAAGAAAGAGGACAAATTGGGAATTGGGAGATCAGAGTTCTGGATCCACTTTCACCACTAACTCACTCTCTGTCACTGGGTGGCACTTATCTCTATGGGCCTAAGGTCCTTGTTAACTTAGAAGATGCAAATTACTTGAGCCTAACAATACAGCCTACCTGGGACAACTCTGAAAAGGACAGCACCTTGTTGAATTCTAACCCACTATAATAGCCACGATGATTAGCCTTTACCAGTATATACTGCTTATAGCTCTTATTTCTATAAT
The DNA here is from genome assembly GCF_028023285.1 of Balaenoptera ricei. Taxonomy (NCBI): domain Eukaryota; kingdom Metazoa; phylum Chordata; class Mammalia; order Artiodactyla; family Balaenopteridae; genus Balaenoptera; species Balaenoptera ricei. The sequence goes on along the minus strand of NC_082640.1, from coordinate 83,768,803 downwards.
AGCTGCATTGGACTGAGTGCATTAATGTGCCTTTTAAGCAGATTAAGAATGGAATTTGTGTTCAGTGTGTTCAGTTCCTGCATTTGGTGGAGGAAAAGAAACAAAAGTATTGGAAGCCCAAAGTTGTTTACCTTTGAAAGAGCATTGTGAACCCACCAAGCTCTTTCCTTGTAGTGCCTCGGCCAGGCTCCTTAAATAAACCAGGTAAAGAAAAGGATATTTATGTAACAAGTATCTTACACAAAAGACGTTTGATTACCCATGTTGAAACACTCTCAGTTCCAGTGCAGAGGTCTAACAGTCAAATTCCATTGGATTTGCATGTTACCCTTGATGCCTTGGTATAATAAGGTGGCAGTGTTACAAATCTAACAAATCTAGCTAAGCAGAATACTTACCTTGCATTACAACCGTCTGCATCTGCAATGCCTTGCTTAGCTCTTGGTGCTGCTGCAGTAGGGTGTGTTGCTCTGCCAGATCCTGGGTTCCTGATTTCAAACTCCAACTTGGATCCAAATTTGTCTGTATACTTGGACTCTGCTTCCACTTGTGCTTACTACTCCCACACCCACCTAACTTGAACCTCTGAGATGACTTCAGCTGCCTACTGAGACATTGAAACTTGCAGTATTGCTCAGTCTTTAAGCTTAAACTCATGCTGTAGAGTCAGATCCAAACTAAGCTTAAAATCGTGTTCTACTGCTTACCAGCCACGTGTAGGTTATTCACCCTTTTGATTTTCCTCATTTGTAAAATAGGGCTAATGACACCTAATTCTTGGGGTTGTTGTAAAGATTAAATGAGATGTTGTACTCAAAGCCTTCTCATATTTCATAAATTATCCTTGCTCTTGTCCCGTTTGAATTACTGCCTTTGCCTCCCAAACTGGACTGAAACTCTGAACTCTGACCTTGACTTTGCTTTCAGTATTGCATCCCCTTATCTAAGTATCTTAACATCCGGCCTTGACCTACAGATGGCATTCTGTTCTAGTCATACTGCTCGTCAGCTCTGCCCAACTCTTGGCTCCATTTTTTGATCCTTCCTCATCAGCCCAGACCTTGGCCTGAAGTACTTCAGCACAGGCAGCTCTCAGATCCATAACGACTAGACTGAGTTCATGTCCACTTTCTGTGTTTGATGTAAATAGTCTGCATTGCCTCCCCGCTCCGCATCCCCCCGGAGGACAAGCATCTTCATTTGGAAGCCAAAAGCCTAGGAGTCATTTTGTACTCCTTTCTCTGAAAACCCACATCCAATCCCTCAGTGAGCCTCATGGCGATATCCAAAATCTGACCACTTCTCACCATCGTCATTGTTGCTACATGATCTAATCCACCATCTGTCTGCTGGACTACAGCCATAGTCTCTTTACTGGTCTCCCTGGATCCCCTACAGTTTATTCTCCATACAGCAGCCAGAGTGATCCTTTTAAACCGTAAGTCAGACCATGTCACTCCTCTAGTTACTCAAAATCTCAATGACTCCCCTCCTCAGAGTAAATGTGAGGTTTTACCAAGGCCTACGAGGCACCCCTCCACCACTCCTTCTCAAGTTCACGTGGCTCCAGCCACATGGGCTCCCACTGGCTCCCACCTTAGGCTGTTTACTAGCTCTTCCTTCTGCCTGGAAAGCTCTTGGCCCAGAGAGCTGCATCCCTTTCTCCTTCCCTTCTCAGAAATTTCTGTTCGAATGTCACCTTATCACAGAGGCTGTGCCTGACCACTGTACGCAAAATAACACACATCCATTACTCCTATATGCCTGCCATGCTTAATTTTTCTTTCCAGCGCACACAACAACATGTTACATCCCGATGTTATATTGTCTCTCTCCCTCCACTTAGACCATAAGTTCCTTGAGGCAAGGACTTCATCGGTTTTTTTCACAGCTGTATCCTCAGCCCCTAACACAGTACTTGGCATGTAATAAGCACTCAATATTTGTTGAATGAATGAAGGCATGAAGGAAATGAATGATGACTGCTGTTTTCTAAATTCTTCTGTATTGATGGGACTCAGGGGCAGTGAGGCTCTATTGATATTTCTGGGGTTCGCTTAATAGTTTTGAGGTTAAGTTATAGTGTTCATGGTTCTCCAACTTTTCTGTGATTTGCAGCAGGGAGTGTGTAACTTTGGGGTTCCTTCGGTATGACTCTCTAGAACCAGCAAGCTCTAAGCCGCAGTCCCAAGAGCAGTTAGAAATTCTCAAAAAATGTTGTCAGGTCCAGCATGTTCATTTTCCTGAACTGCATTTTCAAATGTGGGTGCAGTTTAGGTTAATGACTGTATTACTCCTGAGTCAGCTGCTTTCCTATTATCCTGTTCTCTTTGTTGGAATGACTATACCTGTCAGGGTTGCACAATATGTTCATGACCCAGTTAAGCCAGTGCAAGGTGGTTTATTTTTTAACTGCCGCTGTGCTATTCCTGTTAATCGTAACCCTGCCAAGTGAGCCAGATGTAGATTATATGTTTAGTTAAGGATCTTTGGCAACAGAAAACATGCTAACCTTTGAAAAATTTTCAGGATTCAAGGGTGACTCATGGAGCCCAAGAAGTGGGCCTCAGGAAGAACCGGAACCAGGCCGGGGCACCAGCAGCCCGAGGAGGGTTAGGCTGTTTCTCAACTCTGCCTCATTCTAGGCCAACCGCGCTTCCTGGCCCAAAGATAGCTGCTCATAGCTCCAACTTCAAATGTAACTGCTCCGGCTGTACAGAATTCTTCTGTCTGGCTGTCCATCCCTCCATCTATTTCCCTCTCCTAAGTCAAAGTTTCTCTGGAAAAAAATCATATTGCCCCACCTCTACTTAACTATGACCAGCTGGCAGTGTCGTGTTGAGGAAACAGTGCTGCCGGAAGTCAATCCTAGTTAATGGAGAGTGGCAGGCAGGTGGGGGGGTGTTTTTAGCTGGCTGTCCCCAGTGTGCCTGCAACACATGGTAATAAACTACCTCTTTCCTCTTATATTTTAGTCACCTTTCTATCGTTCTGAAGGACAATGTTTTTCCAACTGGACCCACTGGGGTCCTCCAGGCATTGATTCCGCTGGCTTGTCTCTTGTTGGGTTCATCAGAACAATCTATAGCTTTATCAGTCTCAATTCTTTGACTTGTGTAAAGTGTTTGATGATTTTTAGAGTGTACTTCTGTACTTCATGTGAGTTTCACAATAACCCAATGAAGTCAAGCAGACCAGGTATTATTATCCCCAGTTGCAAGTTAAGGATACAGAAAGAGAAATTAAGTAACTAGCCGAGCTTTGGACAGTGGTGGAATCAGGACTAGATTCAGGCCACCTAATTCTTAGGTGTTTTTTCAATTTTCTTTTTATTAGAATAAAAATTTCCTTAAATCCTCTGCTGTCACACCATTCAATATATTTCTTTTTTGTTGGTGGTATTAATTACTAAATTACTGATAAAGCAATTTCTTATTTTTAATTTTAAAATATGTGTATATGTTCTTTTAATTTTTATACATCTATCACTTAATTATAATTCTTAAAATTATGTTTATTCATTGTGAGGTAATAGAAATATATATGTTGGTCTCTGCTCCTGGTTCCTGGCACAGAGTTTTTAAAATCCTTGTAATTTCCTAAGTGATAGACCACTAGGAGCATCTTTTGTTCTAATATTTGGTCTTTGACCCCAGTTCTGCCACAGAGTTCCTAAATCCCTTGGAATTTCCTGGGTAATAGCAGTGTCTTTTGTTCTAATGAAGTGACCCTTGGTGGGCTCCTAGATGGGGGCTGGTCACCAGAAAGACCAAGCCATGATTAGAAGCTTAAAGTTTTCAGCCCCACTCTCCATTCTTCAGAGATGGGGGAAGGGCTGGAAATGGAGTTAATGATAGATCGTATTTATGTGATGAAGCCTCCATAAAAATCCTAAAAGTATGGGATTCAGAGAGCTTCCAGGTTGATGAACATCTCTACATACTGGGAAGGTGACTCACCCAACTACACGGGGAAGAAACTCCTGTGCTCAGGATCCTCTCAGACTTCACCTTATGTATCTCTTCATTTGGCTGTTTATCTGCATCCTTCATCACATCCTTTATTATATAATAAACTTGTAAGCATAAGTAGGTGTTTCCATGAGTTCCATGAGCTGTTCCAGCAAATAATTAAATCCAAAGGGGAGAAGGTCATGGGAACCCCCAATTTGTAGCCAAGTCAGACAGAAGTTGCAGGTAACCTGGGGCTGACTGCTTGTGAGTGGCATCTGAAGTGAAGGGCAGTCTCAGATCCCCTTAACCTATGGGATCTGATGCTATCTCTGGGAAGACAGTGTCAGAATTGAGTTAAATTATGCGATACCCAGCTGGCGTTGCAGAATTGGAAATCCCCCCAACATGTGGTGTCAGACTGTCATGAGTGTGGTAGTAGTGTGAGGGTAAGGAAAGACATACACGAGAAGTGTAGGTTTTCTACTCATTCATTTAATATTTTAATTTATCTTATTTCCTTATATATCACCACAGTTGTGTAAGTTATGATTTACCAACACATTATGTCTATGGCTTATTATCTTCTGGAATATAAGCTTCATGAGGGTAGGGATCTTTGTCAGAGTTGTTCACTGATGTACCTCAACACCCAACACAGGGCCTGCATATAGTAAATCCTCAAATATTTGTTGAATCTATTTTTGTTTTAACACAAATACATAAATGTAATTTCACACATTTTGAGTACATTTTCTTTTCTTTGCTTGGTTCTCCCCAGTTGTCTACTCCCTCTCCCTCTCAGAAAACCCCACCATACATGCCTGGTAATCATATGTATCCTTACATAGTATACCCGTAGTATATACAGACAGACAGATAGATATAGATGTACAAACAAATGCAAATATACTTTTAGAGTTTAAAAAAATATTGTTTTTCAAAAATGTCATACTGTTGGAATAAACTTCCTTGTCCATATTGCTTTAAGACAAGGAACCTACCTGACTCAATTATTTAGCTACCTTCATGCACAATGGGAGAAAACACAAAGGAGTTCCAAGACTTCTAACAAATTAAAATGTTACCTTATATACCATCTGGACTCACAGATGTCATTTGAGTTCTGTTGTCCATAACGATCAATTAGCATAATAGAACTTTCAAGGTTCAAGTGCATGTTTCACAAAGAATACGTTAAAATTTTGAAGTCCTGATGTCTCAAAGAGACACATTCGTGATTACTAAGTATGTGACTTAGGAGTTCATTCTTTTTTTTTTTTTAGAGAGAAAGTCTTTTTTTAAATTAATTAATTTATTTATGGCTGTGTTGGGTCTTCGTTTCTGTGCGAGGGCTTTCTCTAGTTGTGGCAAGTGGGGGCCACTCTTCATCGCGGTGCGCGGGCCTCTCACCATCGCGGCCTCTCTTGTTGTGGAGCACAGGCCCCAGACGCGCAGGCTCAGTAGTTGTGGCATACGGGCCCAGCTGCTCCGTGGCATGTGGGATCTTCCCAGACCAGGGCTCGAACCCGTGTCCCCTGCATTGGCAGGCAGATTCTCAACCACTGCGCCACCAGGGAAGCCCAGGAGTTCATTCTTATATATGTTTCCATCACCAACTCTCTTAAAATTATCTTCTAAATGGCTTCATTGTTTAGAAACTATCTCCTTTTGCACCCACATCACCGGTCTGTTCAACTGGTGAGCAGAAAGGCATGAGGACGTTCTTTTATTTCTGTTTTTTTAAACAACTAATAAAAACTCATTGAAAAATTAGAAAATGCAGATAAGCAAATGGGGAGAATTCCCCAGAACTCCATCACCTAGGTATAACCACTGTTAATTACTATTCATATATTGTACCTTCCCTCTCACCTTCTCTGCTTCCTTCCTTATTTTCTCCTAAGGTAATTGCTTTATTTTTCCATATTTACCAAAGTATAAAAATAATTCAAGGTATATAAAATAATTTCCTCCCCCCCCTTCCCCTCCAAATATTCAATCCTCACAGGTAACTACCGTTAACAGTTCATTGTGCATTTACCCAGAATTTTTTCTATGCATATACAAACATCTATACCATTATTTTTTCAAAATTGGGATCATGTTATACATACTGTTCTGTAACTTACTTTTCTTCTCTAGCAATGCATTTCAAGCGTCTTTCTATGTCAGCAGTGATTGAGTTATGTTATTTTTTTAATGGCTGCATAGTACCTGATGGTGAGGATATATCATTTATATAACCAATTTCCTATGAATGGACATTAATTGTTTACTACTACAGATGTAGCTGTAGTAAACATTCTTTGTGTGCCTTTGAAGCATTTCTGAGGATACAATCCTAGAAGTAGAAATGCTGGGACAAAATTCTGCTTACGCTGAACATTTCAAAAATTCTCCAGGGCTGACTTTCAGTCTGTCTGCCTCAGTGTGGGAGGCTGGTTATTCTCAGCTGGTGCTTCTCACTTAGACTGTGCCGTACCCATTGAAAAGGTTTTGCAGGTCACTCCGGGACACCAAATTGCCCTCCAATTGGCTGCACTAATTTACACTCACTGTTTCTCCACACAAGTGCCCCTTTCCCCTCACTCTGGCCGGCACTGCATGTTACTGGGGAGTTCATCTTTTTCCTAATGATTTTAAAGACTATTCTCTAAATATATTTGTTACTCATGTTGCAAAAGTCATTCATATATATATATATATATATATATATATATATATATATATATATTTAAATTTTATAGTGTCTTTCTACATTGAAGATTGTTTATTCCAATGTACTCAATCTGTCAATATTGTCCTTTATGTATTCCTAGTTCTGTATCATACTTAGAATGGCCTTCCCCACACCAAAATTATTGATCCAGTCTTCTATATTTTCTTTTATTTTTAAGGGTTATTTTACATTTATATATTTAATCCACCTCAGATTATTTATCTGCTTAATTTTGATATAATTTGCATAACATACAATTCACCTTCTTTTTTTTTTAGTTTTTAATTTTTATTTATTTATTTATGGCTGTGTTGGGTCTTCGTTTCCGTGTGAGGGCTTTCTCTAGTTGTGGCAAGCGGGGGCCACTCTTCATCGCGGTGCGCGGGCCTCTCACTATCGCGGCCTCTCTTGTTGCGGAGCACAGGCTCCAGACGCGCAGGCTCAGTAGTTGTGGCTCACGCGCCTAGTTGCTCCGCGGCATGTGGGATCTTCCCAGACCAGGGCTCGAACCCGTGTCCCCTGCATTGGCAGGCAGATTCTCAACCACTGCGCCACCAGGGAAGCCCCACCTTCTTTTAAAGTGCGCAATAAAATGCTTTTTACTATATTCACAGGGTTGTGCAACCATCACCACACTCTAATTTCAGAACATTTTATCTCTCCTAAAGAAACCGTGTCCCATTAGCAGTCACTCCCCAATCTCCACCCCCTCTCCATTCCCCTGCAACCACTGATAATGTTTCAATGCATAATGTTTTCAAGGTTCATCCATATTGTAACATGTATCAGTACTTCATTTCTTTTTTTTGCCAAATAACGTTCCATTGTATAGATACACCACAATTTGTTTATCCATTCGTCATTTGGTAGACATTTAGTTTGCTTTCACTTTTGCTATTACGAATGATGCTGCAACATACATTATTAACATGTGATCTTTGTGTGGAGGTATGTTTTTGGTTCTCTTGGGTATATACCTAGGAGTGGAATTGCTGGGTGATATGGTAACTCTATGTTTAATTTTTTGAGAAACTGCCAAATTCTTTTCCACAGTGGCTGTACTATTTTATATTACCACCAACAATGTATGAGCGTTCCAATTTTTCCACATCTTTGCCAATACTTGTTATTGCCTGTTTTTTTTTTCCCATTATAGTCATCCTAAGTATGAACTGGTGTCTCATTGTGATTTTGATTTCCATTTCCCTAATGACTAATGATGTTGAGATATTTTCATATATATATTGTATATCTTCACTGAAGAAATGTCTACCCAGATCTTTTGCCCATCTTTAAATTGGATTGTCTTTTTGTTATTGAGTTGTGAGAGTTCTTTATGTATTCTAGGTACAAATCCCTTATCAGCTATATGATTTGCAAATATTTTCTCCCATTCTGTGGGTTGTCTTTTCATAGAATGAGAAAATATTCCTTCTTCTATTTTTGGGGAGAGTTTGTGAAAGATTAGTATTAGTTCTTCTTTGAATGTTTGGTAGAATTCATCAGTGAAGTCATCGGGGCCTAGGCTTTTCTTTGTGGGAAGTTTTCAAATTAATTACTAATTATTAGATTTATTTTTCTGCGTGATTTTAAGGTGGGACTCAAACTTAATTTTTTTCTAAATAGATAGTCAATTGCTCTAACATCATTTACTGAATGATCTACCTATTCCTACTAATTGTAAATGCCACAGAAACTTCTTTAGACCATTTTGGATCTTGATTGCAACCTTACTCCTGATGAGGCACAAAACGAATTTGCTTTATCAGTGGCTGTAATGTTGGAGCCTTGAGAAATTCTTTGTCCTGTCAGCATGTGAGGTTGGAAAACAGAAGGGACCAGGAATGGCTCATGATTTCCCTGCCTCACCGTGAATGTGTCAGTGCGGTCTGGACTGCACACAGAGCCCACCAGCACCTGCAAGCCTTTGTCCCCAGGCTGGGAGCACACCTGTGGATGCCTGCCTGCCCACACCACAGCAGAGGTCCAAGCCAGGCCAGGGGCCACCAGTCTGCTGGCCTTGCTCTTGTGGTCTGGATTCCTGCCTTTGGTGATTTCCTGGACTTTGGAGTCAGTTGGGCCTACCCATCTTTCCTGCACCTCCCTGCAATCACATTCTTCTCAGACCTTGGACTTGGTCTTTTAATGCACCTCATTGTCCACCACTCCCTCCACACTTGGGAACGATGAGCTGTGTTCTCTGCTTTCTTCCTGATCCAGGACATTGACTATACTAATCAGCATCTCTCCTCTCCACCCCCCGCCCCAACCTCCATTACATTCTGACCCTTTCCACCCTGACTCATCCCACAGTTGCTCATGGTTCAGTATGAACATGCAGACTCAGCCATGGCACCCAGGAAATTGGACCGTATACTTGATTTGACTTGATTCTGGACCCTCCTCTCTCCCCTGATACTATTATGTATAATAGATGCATGTGAAGCCATGGGAATAAACGAGGTGGTTGAGAGCAAGAGTGAATAGTGAGAAGGGACCAAGACAAGGCCCTATGGAACACCAACATTCAGAGCCCAGAGAGGCAAGGAGCTGTCAAAGTGGAAGCTGAGAAAAAGTGACCAGAGAGGTAGATAGAAAACCGGGAGAAAAAAAAAAAAGAAAACCAGGAGAATGTGGTGCCTGAGAAGTCAAGGCATGGGAATGCTCCAGGATGGAGGGAGAGAGCAGCAGGACCAAATGCTACCACAAGAATTTACATTAGATGCAGATTGAAAGTACCCAGTGGATTTGGCAACACAAAAGTCATTGGTGACTTTAGCAAACTTCCATGTCAGTGATCATCTAACTCCACTGTTGAAAACCCTCAAAGCTTCCCGTTGCCCTCCAGAGAAGGTGGCCTCCACTCCAGCATCGCCTCTCACCACATTCATGCACACACTCCAGTCTCCAGCCAGGCTGAGCTGCTTGCATGGACAGATGCCACAATCTCTCTCCTGTGCTGCTCCCTCTGCCTGGAACCCTCTCCTCCTCTCAGACTCCCGTATGTCCTTCCCAAATAGCTCAAGTACCATTTCCTTCAGGAAGCCTTCCCTGACCCCCAGGTTGGGTAGGGTGGTCCTCTTCTCTCTTCCCATCACATCGTGTATTAGGATGAGAAAGGTATGTTTTCCCCCAGGGGCATGTCTCGTCCTGACCAGGTTCTGGTCAGGACCTGCCCCACTATGTTCCCGAGCATGCAGGGAAGCAAGCCTTGTTGATGGAAGTGGGACTGCACCCAGCTTCCCTCTGACCAGGTAAGTAAACACTTGCGAGCCAGACTGGCTGGCAGCGGTGGAATGGCTGCATCAGCACCACGAGCCGCCGGCGTTTCTTTGCTCTTTTGTTTCATGTAGGTCAGGTTTGCTAAGAGGCCCGTGGCCAGGAGTGCAATTCCTGGTAACCCCTTCCTCGGGGTCATTAAGTTGCAAAATCTCCAGTACCAGTTCAGGTCAGAGGCTTTTCACAGCACTATCTGTGCCTCCTGTATGTACTTGTTGGCCTCTGCCTCTGTCTGCTTCTCCCCCTGACCTGCCCTCCTCCCCCAGAGCCCTTCCCTCCTCTAGGTACCCATCTTTCAAGCATCTGATAACATCATGCTTATTCACATTTGCTTCTGCATTGATGAGTCTCTGCCAGATCTTCCCTTGCCCTGCAGGTCTCTTCCTCCTCCCAGGGGAAGTGTAACTGTGAGTTTGGCCTCTTTGGTTGGGTCATTAACTCCCCAAGGGCAAGGAGCATGTTCTTCCTCCTTGTATTTGCTGAGTCCAAACCTTCCTAAAATGTACTTGCTAACTGATTTCAACGACAATGGACTTTTATATTATTACTGACCAGGGAGGCAGGTGTTCTAATCCTTCGAGCCACTCTGAGCATGGTTCTTAGGTGTGGAGGTGGAATTTCGAAAAATTTACCCTTTACACCTCGCTCCCTTGAAATCCAACTCCTGACTCAGGGCTCAGCTGCCTCATTACTTGAAGGCAAAACTCCCCCTTGAGGAAGAACACAGTCTCCTCAGAAAGGTCAGACCCCTCATGCCTTTAAATCACACCTCCTTGCTCCTTTCAGAAAACCCTTCCTGGGGTTGAAAGGTAGAAGAGCTCTACTTTTTAAAACATGTCATGTTATATATTGTTTTATTCCTGATAATAAACTAGGCCTATTCATGTTATAAAATGTAGCAAACACAGCAAACTATAAAAAAGATAAAGTAAAAAATCACGATAATCCCCACCTTCCACAGATAGCCACTGCTGACATTTTGGAGTATATTTTTTTTTCTATGAAAATATGAGATGTGTAAAGAAACTACATAAGGATATATATGTAGTATAGAAGTTAAAATATAAATTTAACAGGTGAGGTCATAGATGTACTTTTGAACATAGATGTACTCCTCTTGAGAGCAGCGTGGCTAAGCCCTATGTCTTCAAGTCTTTGTGCCCCTGTTTAGCCCTGCAACCAGGCCTTGCCCCACCTCTCAGCACTCTGGCTACCCATCCTGCTCTACTTTTGTTTTCTTCAACACTTATCACCTTGAACCTATTACACAATTTTCTTATTTCTTATGTTTATTGGTGTTGTGTGTCTCTCCCTCACCCCCTCAATGTAAGCTCCAAGAAGGCAGGACCTTGTCAGTTTTATTCAATGATGTATCCCAAATGCCTAGAGCAGTGCCACGCACATAGTAGGTGCTCAATAACTCCTTGTGGAAGGATGCCTTAAGCTTATATGCCTTCCGTTTTTTTATTACTAAAAATTATAAGCATATGTAATAAACAAAAAAGGATACTGTTACTGAACTCAGGTCTGGCTGCTCACCACTTGAAAGCCAATACTCTAGAAATGAGTGTTGACTGGAAATGAAAAATTGCTTTATTCAGAAGGCTGGCAACCTGGGGAGAAGGCAGACTTGTGTCCAAAAACCATCTCCAGGGACTTCCCTGGAGGTCCAGTGGTTAAGACTCTGCCACTTCCACTATAGGGGGCATGGGTTCGATCCCTGGCAGGGGAAGTAAGATCCCACATGCCGCGTGGCGTGCCCAGAAAAAAACCAAAAACCAACTCTGAAGATTCTGCTCAACCATGAAAGTTTTTAAAGGGAGAAGCATTTGGGAAGGGTGTCTTTGTTATCCTCCACTGTGTGCAGGCTTTCTTCTGATTGGTTGGTGATGAGGTAACAGGGCGGAGCTCCAGGAGTCTTGTGCTCAGCCTAAAGTTAACATCCTCCATCTGGGTGGAGACCTTAGTTCCCAACAGAACTCAAAGGTATTTTATTATGTATGTTCTTTGAGGAGGAACGAGGACCCTGCCCCACAACTGCATTATTGTTTATTGATTGCGCCTCCCTTGTCTCTGCATCCGCTCCCTTCCCTGATAAGCAACTGTCTGAATCTGACCTTTGGAACTCAGGGAAGGTCTAGGAGGCTGAAGTCTTTTTCTTACGAACAAGAAATGGGGGACATGGAAGGGCTTTTGTACCTGGAAGGGCCCCACAGGGTACTGCTCGTTTTTAGGATCTGACACTATCTTCAGGTACATAGTGTCAGAATTAAGTTGAATTGTAGGACATTCAGCTGGTGTCATAGAGAATTGCTTGGAGTGGGGAAAAACCTCCACACATTTGGTGACCAGAAGTGTCAGAAGTGAAGTGTTTTGTGTGAGTAGTAAAGAAGGCACACAGGAAAGAAGGACTAGTAGGGAAGTACTGGGTTTTTCCCTACTCAGGTGGAAAACTGAGTTTTTCCTTTATCATCTATCATCTGTCTATCTCTATTTTGTTCTAGCTCTGACTAAGGAAAAGGCCTATATATGTAAAGGGCTAAAAAAAAAATCATTTCTCCTTCTCTATGGAGTTTACTTTTTATAGCTCTCTTCTCCTGAAAATCTGATGAAGGTAGAATGTCAGCTATGTTACTAGGCAACATTGCTTGTGGTAAAAATGACACACTGCATCTGGACAGTGAGGACTGTGAATGAATTAGAAAGACCTGGTGGAAAGCTGTGGCTTTGAAGTTTCCTGAGAATTATGACTCTTGGAACTGGACATGTCCCTTGAGGGAACATGGAAGCAAGCTAGTCCCATAAAAATATTGCTAATATTAGGATATTGGTTTCTAACTGGAATATGAGGCTTATCTTCATTGTTTGTCTGAAATTCAAGTTTAATTGGGCATCCTGTACTTTATCTGACAACCTATGCAGGGAGGTGGTGTTGGTCTGCAAACTGGCCCCCATACATGGAAGGCCAGGAGAGACCGAAGAAAGAGGCAGACCACTCCAGATTGGTAGGTGGCAGGTTTTAATAAAAAAGATAACTTACATACCAGGCTTGTCTTAGGATGCTGAAAGATGAGTAGATCTCTGCACCCGCCTGCCAGAAATTTAAAAGTTCTTACAGTTTTTCCTCGGTATCCTCAGGGGATTGGTTCCAGGACCCCCGTGGATACCAAAATCCATGGATGCTCAAGTCCCTTATATAAAATGGCATAGTATTTGCATATAATGTATGTGCATATCCTCCCTTATCTTTAAATCAGCTTTAGATTACTTATAATACCTAATATAATGTAAATGCTATGTAATTAGTTATGAATACAATGTAAATGCTATGTATTCAATAAATAGTTACCAGTCCACTGGCAAATTCAAGTTTTGCTTTTTGGAACTTTCTAGAATTTTTTTTTCTGACTATTTTCAATCTGAGGTTGATTGAATCCAAGGATGTGGAACCTGTGGATACAGAGGGCTGACTGCCTTAACTGGGTTCAGTCATGTATACAGTTCAGCTGGTCTCAACAACACCTTATTCTCTCAAGGCTGCATCCTTGGAAGAGCTCCCACTGTGGAAACGGTTGGCAAAACATACATTCTAAGGACAGGGGAGGCGGTGAGGAACCTCTGATTGCCTGGGTCCAGCTCAAGGGTCAACTGGCAGTCATGTTCTTTTGATGACGTCCTCTAAGGGCCAGGGGCTGGCAGTACCTAGAGAAATGCCTGCCACTGCCCTGCTGGTGGGCTATGTTTCTTGTCCTGTATCCTTATTCTAAGTGAAGTCAATGCCAAGTGTGGTCTGTTGCAGTGATGTGAGTATAAATGTTTACTGTTATGTGAGTCTGAAAAGAACGCCAAAGTGGGCACTGTATCCTAGAAAGAATGATCAGCTCAGATGCAACAGTACCCTGAGCACCCAGAATGTGGTCTCAAAATACTATTTATTTAAAGGAAATAGCTGTTTCCACTGGGACAGCAAAAGTACAGGATGAACCTGGAGCAGCTTATCACACCAGAAAGCAGGACCACTTGAAGACCACTATGTGCAGGTCAGAGAACTCAGAAGCTTGCAATGGAGTGGCTGGGATTTGCTTTTTGAAGCGATAGATTGTAAGGGAAGGTATAAATGAAAAAGGATTGGTTGTGAGCTGATAATAGTTCAAGCTGGATTTGGGGTATGTGAAGACTCATTATGTCATTTCCTCTAAATTTGTATTTTTGAAATTGTCCATAATAGAAATTTAAAAATAATAAAAAGCGGCTGTGCCACATAAAAAGGACCAAGTTGTAAAAAAAATTGCAGGGATTTAATTGTACATAAAATTGAATAAGTAATTTAAAATCTAGCTTCAGCAGGTAAACAGCTAAGGTTGAAAGAGAATTTCAATTCTCTTCAAAAGAAGGTAAGCCAAACGAACCACACTGGCAATTCTGGGATGCATGTTCCTCTGTGCTCATTTATTCTCTCCTCTGGGAGCAGAAAAGAGGCAAACCTAGTACCTTGGGTCCCCAGAACACCCAAGCCTTCCCCATGAGCCTACAGGCGAAGGCAAACTTCCTGCCTCGGCACATCCAGGGCCCACCTCCCTCTGCCTCACCACCAGGGGACCCTCAGAAACCCCCCACGAAGAGAGAGCCAGGATTACTAAGAATTACTGTCCGAGAGCCTCTTCTCATCTCCTCAGTGCCCGTGAAAGGAGGTCATGTTGGGCGACCAGCAGAGAGCAGGGCTGTATCCGCGTGCCCTGCTCAGGCAGCATAGATGCCAGCTCACCCCACACAGTGGGGCAGTCAGCACAAGGTCACCCGCTGCCCTTAGCCTACCAGGTGCCTTCTCCCTACTTCACTACAATGCCACTCACTGTCTTTTGGCCCCTTCTTTTATTCAGTCCCCACACCCCTTGACCCCCACCCCCACCCCCCCATCTCCTTATGGAGCAGGCCCTGGTCACTAGGACAGCTGCCAACCTTGAGGGCTGCTCACAGTTACTGGAAAGCAGCTTTAAAAATATAAATAGCTGCAGTAAAGACCGGTCAGAGCTGTCAAACCACAGTAAACCCAACTTCTCTTTCCTGAAAACTGATTTCTGAGAAATAGTCTTCTCCCATTGAATAGCTACTGTGGTCTCCAGCTGTGGGAGAAACTTCAGTTCCCAAAGGTACAGAAGATCCTGTGGTGGATGATGGCCCTGAACCCCCTTTATCTGACCCTGCCTGAGTTTTCATCAGGAAATCAATTTCATAGCCAAATTGAGCCTTTTCTGGATGTACAATTGGTGCTTAATACATGTCTTTTAAATAAAATTTACTCTTGCTTTAGCTGCTTGATTTTTTTAGGGTGATGGAAACATACAATTACAATCATGTCAAAATGCATTTGTTTCTAGAAAGCTTCAATGTCTGGTTTTTAGAATGAAACAAGCTTTATTTCTTATGCCATTCTTTTGCTCCCTGTTAAAACTGATTCAAGGATGGTCTACCTTGGGAGCACAGATTACGGTGTAATTATTATTTGGGTTCAATATATATCACAGGCAAGAAGCACAAATGGATATGCCAGTATTTTAGATAAAACCAAGTGTTCCTCTGCCAGAGCTTTTAGGTCTTTTTCCTCTCTTGCTACTTTAAGAAATGCCACCCTACTGTCCAAATACTATAATTCTCAAGGCTTGTGAAGTGTGTGCAGTGGAGTTTTACATGCTTTCTCAAAGCCATGACACTGATCTCTTCTCACTTCCCCCAAGCACCTTTTGTATCTCTGCCTACTTTGATCGAGTTCCTCTTTTTTACAGAGGTTTTGAAGACACCAAGAGAGAACTGGGCACTTTTCTTTTTCAGTTTTCTCCCTTGGAGAAGATGCAGTTTCACATATGACATCTATGAGCTCAAATCTTTCATCCCCTCTGTAGAATTCAGCCAAACAAATGTTTATCAAACATCTACTGTCAGCAGGAATCTATCAGTTAGGAATAAATTTGGCTGCATGTAACAGAAAAACCAACCTACAGAGTTTTTAAAAAATAGAGATTCATTTTTCTCATATTAAAAAAATTCAGGAGACATGCAGCTTCTGGTATTGGTTCAGTGATAAAAAAATACCAGAGATATATTTTGCCTTTCCCGCATGGGTTCAAGATAACTGTTACAGCTCCTTTTTTTTTTTTTTGGCTGCACCGCACGGCTTGTAGGATTTTAGTTCCCTGACCAGGAACTGAACCTGGGCCATGACAGTGAAAGCACTATGTCCTAACCACTGGACCACCAGGAGTTCCCTACAGCTCCAATTTTATCCGTATGAATCCATATTCAAGGCAAGGAGAAAGAAGAAGGGGCCGTGCTAGCACTGTCTGTTAGGGAAGCAAAAGATTTCCCAGAGCTCCCGACAGACTTTTGCTAACACTTCCTTGGCCAGACCATGTCACATGGACACTTCCAGCTGCAAAGGCAGCTGGGAAAGCAACTTCCACAATTGGAGGACACATGTTTCCAGATTGAAAGGACTCATCTAAGTGCCCAGTACAATGGATGAAAATATACCCATATATCATTGTGAAATTTCAGGACCCTAGGGTCATAGAGAAGATCCTTCAGGCTTCTGGAGAGAAGAAAACGGGCCACCAAAAAAGGATCAGGAATCAACACTGCAAGCTAAAAGAACATGGAAGATTGCCTTTAACACTGGGAGCTAGAAGAAAATGGAGAAATGCCTCTAAAATTCTGAAGGAAAATAATTTACAATCTAGAATTTTATACCCAAACTATTAATCAACTGTGAGGGTGGAACTAAGACATTTTCAGACATGAAAGGCTTCAAATTTTTTACTTCCCACATACTCTTTCTCAAGAAGTTACTGGAGGATGTACTTCAGCAAAATGAGGAAGTAAACCAAGAAAGAAAAAAGGCAGAGAGGGCTACAGAAACAGGGGATCTAACAGGCAGTAAAAGCTAAGGGAATCCCAGGATGATGATACTGAAGGGATACTGCAGGCTGACAATTGTATACCAGGTACAGAGGGCAACCAGACCAGATTTGAGCAGGTCAGAAAGCTCTGGGAGACAGTTCTTCAGGAAGATGAAATTTATAAAATACCTGATGTGAATAAATGTCTTGAGAAGAGATTTAAACAACTGGTGGAGAATTTAAGGATGGATTAATGAAAAGTTCATAGAAAGCTAATAAAAAACTAATCAAGTGAAAAATTAAGATGAATATTAACTCAAGGAAATAAAAGAAATGTACAAGAAAGGAGAAGTAATCATAGTTTGTTACATGGCTCAGCTCTGAATGGCATACAAAATCATAAAAATGTAAACAATGAATATTTATTTAAGCAAAATTATAATTATATTGTGTGGGGGTAGGGGGACAGAAATCTATGTGTGGCAGGAGATGGGGGGATGAAAGAGATAAATCTTCACTATCATGGTGTGAAGACAATAGATAATATCCCAAACTGAAAATCAAGAAATAGCAATCCAAGCATTCTGCTTAAAGATATAGAGGCAAATACCAAAAGAACCAGTTAAAAGAGTTAAAAGGAGTTGTCTCTGGGGCTGGGAAATGGCAGGAGGGGGACTAGGAACTGTTGTTTTTCCGAACAGAACTTACTGAACTATTAGACTCTTTAAATTATGATTATATATAACTTCAAAAGAAGTAAAAAAAGAAAAAAAGAAATTTGACACTCATCAGATTCAAATGGACATCTTTAAGTATCTTAAGATTTAATTGAAATCATAACTGGATCAATTAACTTGATTGAGCTCAAATGGAACTGTATTATCATGAAAGGTTAACTATCAGGTACTCACTCACTTAATGTATTGGTTCTCAACTCTGGTTGCACAACTCTGGCTGCACATTAGAATCACCTGGGAAACTTTTAGAAACTGCTCATGCTGTGCCTCACCTAAGCCAATCAAATTGAGTCTCCAGACTGGCAGAGGCAGCCCTAGTTTTAAAAGTACTTGAGGTGATTCTGATGTGTATCAAGATTGAGACCCACCAGTCTAATGACAACCTGAGAAACATATTTTAAAATTTACCCTATTTCCTTTAAATGCAGCTCATAGGATACTTGATCAGTGACCCCATTTCCAGAAGAAGGAGGTGAGGTGGAAGATATAAGTGAAGGCTGATGTGCAGACCCAGCAGGGAGGCGGGCCCAAGCCAGGGTATCTAGGCTGTATGGAGAAGTCAAGGTCAGTGTCACTACAGTCCTAAGGTCAGGAGACCAGTGGCCTCCATGGTCTCAACACAGGATAAGGGTGCAGGGTGCAGATCACAGATTTCTTTACTTTTTCCTTTCTTTTTGCATTTTCAGTTCCTGAAAGCCAAGAGATTTAAACAACTGGTGGAGAATTTCCACCAGCTGGGAGGTTTCCTCTTCATCAGGTGATCAGAGCACAAGTTAGCCAGTGACCCCTGCAAACACAAAACACATAAAATCAAGCTCTCAAAATGATTATGTTTAGCAGATGATTAGTGCAAACTGATGACCCCTTTATGATCCTGTACCTCCCTTTGGGCTGCCAGACCATGTTTTATTAGTCTTGAGGCAGCATGACTTCATGATTCATTAGGTCTGCATCCTATTTTTAAAAACACGTTTTATGGACAAGCATTAGGTCAGCAGAAATGTCCTCCCCACTTGGCATTCTTCATAAATTGAATGTAGAAAACACTTGGAGGCAAGACTGTGCCAGGATATCCAGGACCCTATCAGGAAATCAAGGTCACTATCATTATAATCCAAGTCAAGAGCAATGGCCTCATTGTGTCTTACCTCTTAGGATATAGTTTCGGCAGTTATGGGGTCCCCTTATCTGAGGCATAGGGTGGAAACTGGCTTGTAAGCAAAATGGAGAGTCCCACTCCCCTGAAACATAACCTCCCCCCCAACCCCGCCCTTCCCTCTAGGCTTTGCTAGATCTCTCTGAGGCTGGCCCTGGGATCAGGAATGGAGATGTAATAGCAATGCTCTAAGTGCTTTGTGTGTACTGTCATCACTGAGGAGTTTGTATGAAGGGCTTCTGGTAGTTACAAATAAGAGTCAGAATTCAAGGTAGAAGGCACAAGTTTGGGACAGGACTGGGTTCAATATCCACAGGGCAAATGGGACTCCAGAAAAGAAGCCAGGAGGGCTGCTGGGAGGCGGCAGAAGGTGGAGGTGGCCCCTCCTTCATGGCTTCTCTTTCCTCCTCATTCAACCCTCCCATCCCAGCTCATCTTTGCTGCTCGCCCCCTCATCCTCACCTTGGAAAAAACACGGGGGGCCAGGTAAGGCCTGCAGTACTCCAGCGTTAGCACACACCTCTGGCCTGAAGCGTATGCCTGTCTCAGTGTGTAGTGGGAGGCACCTGGCTTCCCACCTGGCCCCGAGGTCCACGAGGCAGCCAACTGGGAAAAGGAGCGCACCTGGGTGGCGTGCAAAGCGCTTGCGTGAGAGGTGCGCTCTCGGTGGCTGCTTTACGGAGCCTTGGGCCTCTGTGGGAGCTTGGGAAGGACGTTGAAATGGGTGAGCGTTGCAGAGGAAGGCGCTGTCTGGATCTGTGTGTTCAAACTCGGGGTGCCTTATTAAATTGGCGACCAAACTCGGAGAGCTGTAGCAGGTAAGTCATAAGCATAACCCCGAGGGTGTGCCTAACCAGATGGGGACAGCAGTGCGTTGTCTCAGCGTTTTTATTAACTGTGGTCACCTGAATTGTCAATTCCTTTGAATTTTAAATGATATTAGAAGAGGTTTGGCTGAGAAATGTAAACTGACACACTTTGTTAGCTCCGTGAGCAGAACTTGTAACAGCAGCTGAATGGCAGACAAACCAGCATGGAGGCCTTGGGGCAGAAGTGGCGGAGTGTTGTGGGTTAACAGAAGCACCTTTGGCTCTGTACGGGGCACGGGGAGGATCCAGCGGCTGACCTCCGACCTTGTCTAGGAGAGGTGCCCTGCCCGTCAGCTGTGGGGTTGGTAAGTCAGGATGGGTGGCCGTGTGGCATTGGAAAAGTCAGGGGGCAGGGGGCACGGGTCATCGGGGTCCTCTCTGCATTTTAAAGGCACAAGGTGTAGTTTCCTCAGATTGTTCCCAGGCAGCTCTTTCCCTTTCCCCTTCAAAACCCTGAGGTTTAAAAGCTGAAGAAGTTGAAACTCTCTTATGCTGCTGATGGGAATGTTAAATAGTACGATTGCTTTGGAAAACAGTTTGGCAGTTCCTCAAAATATTAAATGTAGAACTACCATATGACCCAGTAATTCCACACCTAGGAATATACCTTGAAAATATATGTCCACACAAACACCTTGCAAAAGAATCTTCATAGCAATATTATTCATAATATCCAAGAACTGCAAACAACCCAAATGTCCATCAACAGATGAATGGATAAACAAAGTGTAGTATAGCCATACAATGGGGTATTACTCAGCCATAGACAGGAATGAAGTACTGATACATGCTACAACATGGATAAACCTTGAAAATATCAGGCTGAATGAAAGAAGTCAGACTCTAAAAGCCACTTGTATAATTCCATTTATATGAAATGTGCAGAATAGGCAAATCCAGAGATAGAAATTAGACTACTAGTTGCCAGGGGCTGGGGGAGGGAGAATTGGGAGTGACTGCCTAACGGATGTGGGGTTTCTTTTTGAGGAGATGGAAATGTCTGGAATTGGATAATGGTGATGGTTGCATAACATTGTAAATACACTGAATTGTATACTTTACAGTGGTTAAAATGGTGAATTTTATATAAAAATTGCAAAAATTAGTGGAAGAAATGCCCAGCAAATTCATTTCAGTAATATTTTTAATTTCCAAGAAGTTTATCCTAGGAAGATTTTTATATAGCTTCCAAATTGAGGCATTAATGTTGTATTCTGGTTTCTTCTTTACTACTCCTTCTCCCTTGGAAATATTCTTTCTGCCATGTTGGTTACCTCTGCTGTGCTGTTGGAGTTTTCTTTCAACGTTTGGTGAATCTTGGGGGTTAAGTAATAGTTAACGATGAAGGTCTAGATCTCATCTAATTCTGACTGCTGATTAGAATCACTTGGGAATGCTGTAGTTGGCATGTAGAGCAACTACGTCAGAATTTTGGGGGAGGTGGGAGAGGCCCTGGGCATTGGTGTAAAGCTCCCCCCAGTGCTTCTATGTGTGCCTGGAGTTGAGAGCTACTAATCTAGATTAACTGATGTGCCGGCTCCGTCCAACTCTGATCCCGTTTCCTGGTAGGAACTTTTAGCTTAGGTGATAGTGAGGGCCCAGGGAACTCTGCTATAGGTGATTGTGCGCCCAGGAATCCCTAATTTAGGTGATTGTAGGGGGCTGGGAATCTGTCTAGATGATTGTGAGGTTAGGTAACTCTAGATAGGTGATTGTGAGGGCCCGGGAAATTCTACTTTAGGTGATTATGGTCCCAGGAAACTCTACCTTAGCTAATTGTACCTTAGGTGATTGTGGGTGCCCTAGGAAATCTACCATAAGTGATTGTGGGGTGCCCAGGAATCTCTACTTCAGGTGATTCTGGGGCTCTGGGGGACTGTACCTTAAATGACTGTGGGTGCTTAGGAAAATCTACTTAATTTGCTGTAGGGGCCAATAATTCTATTTTAGTGATGGCAGGGGTCCAGAAAAATTGTATGTTAGGTTATTGCAGGGGCCCAGGAAACCCTGAAGTAGGTGATTGTGGCCCAAAGTCTACCTAGATGGATGTGGTGGGCCATGGACTCTACCTTAGGTGATTGCTGGGGGCTCATGAAACTCAACCTTAAGTGATTGTGGGCCCAGGAAACCCTGCCTTAGGTGATTTGGGGCCTGTGACCTCTACCTCAGGTGATTTTGATATCCAGAACACCTCCCTCAGAATATTTTGTTGGCCCAGGAAAGTCTACCTAAAGGGACTGTGGAATCTCTAGCTTAGGCCATTGTTGGGGCCCAGGAAATTCTACCTTAAGCAATTGTAGGCGGACAGGAAAATGTAGCTTATGTTGTTATGCAGGCAAGGAAAATCTACCTTAGGTGATTTGATTCTAGGAACCTCTATCTTGAGTGATTGTGTAACCAGAAAACTTGAACTTAGGAGATTGTGGGCACCCAGGAATCTACCTTAGTTCATTGTGGGGGAGAAGATACTAAACTTTAGAGATTAGGGGGCCCCAGGAAATTCTACCTTAGGTAATATTGATGACCCTGAAAACTCTACCTTAGGTGATTTGGGACTCAGGAATCTTAGGTGATTTGGGGAAGCTAAGAAACTCTAAGGGATTTCTGGGGGCCAGGACACTATACCTTACTGCACTGTATGGGCCAGAAAAGTATATGCTAGTGATCTGGGGGACCCAGAAACTGCCTTATATGATTTTTCGAGAAAAGGAAACCCTAAACCTTAGTCATTTTGGGGGGCTACGAGAAATTCTACACAGGAAACCCTACAGTAGGTGATCATGGCCCTAAACTCTATGTTATGTGATTGTAGTGGGCCATAAATCTTAAACTTAGGCGATTGTATGTCTAGGAAATGCTGCCTTAGGTGATTTGGGGGTCTTAAACACTCGAGCTTAGGAGGTTGTGGACACCCAGTAAACTACCTTAGGTAATTGTGGGTCCCGGAAACTCGAGCTTAGGGGATTATAGGAGCAGGACATTCTACCTTAGTTCCCCGTGGGGGCCATGGAAGTATACAGGTGACTTTGTGCCCTAGGAAGCCTAAACTTAGGTGAGTTAAGAGGCCCAGAAACCTAGCTTATGTGGATCTTGGGGGCTCAGGTTACCCTAAATTGGGTGATTGGGAGGGCTAGGAATTCTACCTTAGTTGATTGTGGGGCTCAGAAACCCTAGCACAGGTGATTGTGGGACCCTGGAAATTCTAGCTTAGGTGATTGTGGGTGAACTGCCTGGAAGGTCTACCTTAAGTGATTGTGGGGAAAGCATATCTACCTTAGTCGATTTGGGCCCAGGAAAAGCTACTTAAGGTGATTGTGAGGGAACAAAAATCTCTAACCGTAGGTGAGTTAAGAGGCCCAGAAACCTAGCTTTTGTGAATCTTGGGGGCTCAGGTTACCCTAAATTGGGTGATTGGGAGGGCTAGGATTTCTACCTTAGTTGAATGTGGGGCTCAGAAACCCTAGCACAGGTGATTGTGGGACCCTGTAAATTCTACCCTAGGTGATTGTGGGTAAACTGCCTGGAAGGTCTAACTTAAGGAATTGTGGGGAAAAGATATCTACCTTAGTTGATTTGGGCCCAGGAAAATCTACTTCAGGTGATTGTGAAGGACCAGCAATCGCTACCTTAGGTGATTTGGGGGGCCGAGGAGTCTCTATGTTCGGTGCTTTTGGTCTCAGGCAAGTCTAGCTTTGGTGATTGTGGAGGAAAACGTAGTAGCTTATGTGATTGTGGGGGCCCAGGAAAGTCTACCTTAAGTGATGTTGATGGCCCGGGAACTTCTACCATAAGTGACTGTGGGCCGAGAAGTCTCTCCCTTAGGTAATTGTGGGGCCCAAAACTATTAGTTAGGTGACTGTGGGCCCAGGAAAGACGGCTTTAGGTGAGTGTGGGGCATCAGTGGATGGTACCTTAGGTGAGTGTAGTCCAAGCAAACTATACCATAATTGATGGTGGGGACCCAGAAAACTCCACCTTAGGTGATTTTGAGGGTCCAGATAAAACCTAACTTAAGTGATGCTTAACTTCTTTGATTGTGGGGGCCCAGGAACTCTCGGCTGGCGGGGGCACCAGGAAATTCTAGTTTAGGTGATTGTGGGTACTCCGGAAAATCTATTTTAGTTCATTGTGGGGGTCCCAAAATTCTACCTTAGAATTGATGGTAGGGAGTGCAGAACATTCTGCCGTAGGGGATTGTGGGAGCCCAGGAAAGTCTAAAGTAGGTGATTGTGGCCCAAACTTTACCGAGGTGGACGTGGTGGGCCAGAACGTCTAGCTTAGGTGCCTGTGAGCCTAGGAATGTCTAACTGAAAGGAATCTCTAGCTAGGCAATTGGGCCAGGTAACTACCACAGGTGATAGTGAGGGCCCAGGAAACTCTCCCTTAGGTGTTGCGGGCCCGGAAAACTCTACCTCGGGTGGAAGTGATCCCAGGAAACTACCTTAGGTGATTGTGGGCTCCGGAGACTCTTACCTTAGGTGATTTTGGTGGGACTAGGACTATTTACCTTCAGTGAGTGTGGGCCTAAGAAACTCTAGTTCCGGTGATCGGTGGTTGTGGACCAAGGAAATTCTACCTTGGGTGATCGTTTGGCCAAAGGTAATTGTACCTTAGGTGACTGTGGGGACCCTAGAAAATCTACTGTGATTGTGGTGCCCAGGAAGCTCTAGTGTACGTGACTATGTGGGCCCTAAAATCTCGACCATAGGTGATCATGGTGGTTTGGGTAACTCTAACTTAGGTTATTTTGGTGGCCCAGGAACGCTTTCTGAGTCGATTGAGGGGCACAGGGAATTTACCCTAGTTGATTGGGGAGGTGTACCAAGAAAGGTCTAACTTAGGTGATTGTAGGGCCAGAAACCTCTAGCTTAGGTGATTGTTGGTGCCCAAGAAACTCTACCCTATGGGAGTGCGGAGGGCCAGGAAATTCTGTGTTAAGTGATTGTGGGGGACAAGGATAGTCTCCCTTAAGTAATTCTGTGGGGTTGAAAGCTTATTACGTTAGGTGATTGTGACCTCAGGAAAAGCTAGCTATGGTGATGGTGGGGGCCCAGGAAACTCTACCTAGGTGATGTGGGTGCCTGGAAGTTCTGTGCAAGCAATGGTGGGGGCCTAATCAAATCTACCTTTAAGGCATTATGAGGCCCTGGAAACTCGACCTAGGTGTTGGGGCGTTCAGGAAACTATACCTTACGTGATGACGGTAGCTGAGGCAATTCAGTGTAGGTGACTGTGGGTGCACAAGGGAGGTCGAGCTGCGTTGATTATGGGGCCAGGGTACTCCACCTTAGGTGATTGCAGGGGCTTGGAAAACTCTACCTGAGGTGTTGTGGGCTTCAGAAGTTCTCTAGTGGGTGAACATGGCCTAAAGTCTACCTGAGGTGATTGTGGGGTTTCAGGAAACCCAGCCTTAGGGGGTTGTGTGGTCCCAAGGAACTCTACATTAGGTAATGGTGGGAGCACAGGAAACTCTAACTTAGGTGATCTGGGGAGTCAGAAACTCGATCTGAGGTCACTGAGGGGAGCCGGGAAATAATACCTTAGGTGATTGTCGGAGCCCAGGAAACTAGTATGTGTTTTTGGGGGGCCAGGAAACTCTCCATTAGGTGATTTTTCGAGACCCCTATCTCTAACTTAGGGGATTTTGGAGGCCCAGGAAACAAATCCTAGGTGACTGTGGGTGCCCAAGAAACTATACCTTAGGTAATTATGAGGGGGCCTGGACATTCTACCTTATGTGTTTGTAGAGGCTCAGGAAATGATCTTAGTTGATTTGGGGGGCCTAGGAGCCTCCAGTTTAGATGATTGTGGGGTCGCAGAACACTCTGCCTTAGGGGATTTGGGGACCCATGAAATGCTGGCTTAGGTGATTGTGGGGGCCTAGAAACCTCTAGCTTAGGTGATTGTGGGGCCAGTACACTCTACCTTAGGCGAATGTTGGGTCCCGGGATGCTCTAGCTTAGGTGATTGTAGGGCGTCAGGAATCTCCCCTCAGGTGATTATGGGGTCCCAGAAAACTCTAGGTGAGTTGTTTGTGAAGGTCCATGAAACTACCTTAGGTGATTACGGGGGCCAGGGAACGCTAGCTTGCATGAGTGTGGGTGCCCAAGGAACTATACCTTACTGCTTCTAGGGGCAGAGGGAACTAGCTTAGGTGATTGTGAGGCCGGGATCCACTATGTCAGTGATTGTGGTTGCCCCGTAAACTCTACCTTCGGTGGTTGTGGGGTCCCAGGAAACTGTACGTTAGTTGATTGTGGGCCAGGGACCTCTGCCTATTAGTTGACTGTGGGGCCCCAGGAAACTAGACCTTAGGTGATTGAGGTGGCCCAGGAAACTGGACTGTAGGTGACTGTGAGAGCCAAGAAACTTGACCTTACTTGACTGTGGGGGCCCAGATTATTGAACCTTAGGTATTTTGGGACCTGAGGTGTTCTAGCTCAGGTGATCCCAGGGGACTTGGGAAAGTCCATGTTAGGGGATTGTGAGGGCTCAGGAAACTGTACCTTAGGTGTTCGTGGGGAACCATGCATATGGACCTTAGGTGACTGTGTGAGGCCAGGACGTCCGCCTCAGTTAATTTTGAGGGGGCCAGGAAAATCTACCATAGGTGATTACGGGGGCCCAGCAATCTCTACCTTATGTGGATGTGGAGTACAGGAAGTTCACCCTTAGTTAATCACCTCATCCTGAAGTGACTGAGGGAGCCACGATAATCTACGATAGTCGGTCGTGCGGGGCCTGGATTGTCTACCTTAGTTGACGAGGACCCCCAGGAAACTTGCCTTAGGTGATTGTGGGGCATTAGGGAACTCCCCCTTAGGAGACTGTAAGGCCCTATGAAGATCAACCTTACGTGATGGGTCCCAACTCACCTGGAAAGTCAGCCTTAGGTGATCTTGGGGGGGGGGGGTGGTGGTGAGGTTAGGAATCTCTACCTTTGGTGATTGTGTGGGCCCAGAACACTCAACCTTAGGTGATGGTGGGGGGCCAGAATGGTTTACCTTAGTTGACTGGCTCATGGAGGGGCTAGGAACTTCTACCCTGTTGTTTGTGAGGACACTAGCTTAAGTGATTGTGGGGGTCCATGAAATCACCCTTAGAAGATAGTGGGGGCCTGGGAAAATCTACCTTATTTGATGATGGGGGCCTAGGAAACTATACCTAAGGTGATTGTGGGCACCTGGGAGATTCAACCTTAAGTGATTGTGGGACCCATAAAGTCAACCTGAGGTGGCAGTGGGGTCCCAGGAGACTCTTCCATGGTGGTTGTGGAGACGCTGAACATTGGACCTTAGGTGATTGTGGGAATCCAGGAATCTCTACTGAGGAGATTGTTGGCCAGAGAAAGTCTATCTTATGTGTTTGTGGGGTCCCCCAAAACTTGACCTCAGGTGATTATGAGCCTGGGAAACTCTACCTTAGGAGACGATGGTGGACCAAGAACCTCGGCACTAGGAGATTGTGGAGGCCCAGGAAACTCCTTCTTGGTGACTGTGGGGACCCTGGAAGCTCGAGCTCTGGAGCTCGTGGAGCTCGTGGAGGTGCTGGAAACTTGACTTCGGTGATAGTGGGGCCCCCAGAGACTCGACCTTAGGTGATTGTAGGGGAATATATATCTATCTTAGGTTATTGTGGCAGGACAGGAAACTTGACCTTAGTTGATTGTGGGGCCAAAGGACAGGAAAATTCTGCCAAAGGTGATACTGGGATCCATGAATTTTGACCTTAGACATTGTTGGGGCCCAGGACACTCGAACTGAGATGATTGGGGGGACCGGGAGGGTGTAACGTAATTGATTTTGGGAGGGCATCAAATTCTACCTTAGTCGACTTTGGGGACCCAGGAGACTCTAGGTGATTGGGAGCCCAGAAAACTCTTAAGTTATTGTGGGGGCCCAAGAAACACTAGCTCAGGTGATTGTGCTTCTTAGCTTGCCCTGTCTTCATGCATTGTGGGGTGCCTTGAAATTCTTCCCTATGGGATTGTGGGGGCGAAAACCAATTATGTAGGTGATTGTAAACCCAAGAATACCCATCTTAGGTGATTGTGGCCTCTTGAAACTCTGCCGTATGTGACTGTGTGGGCCCAGGAAGGCTACCTTAGATGATTGTTACAAGAAATTCTACCCAGGAAAGGCTATACTAGTGGTCCCAAACTGTCCGTTATGTGATTGTAGTGGGCCATAAATCTCTTCCTTAGGTGATTGTATCCCTAGGATACCCTACCTTAGGTGATTTGGGGTTCTTAAACACTTGAGCTTAGCAGAGTGTGGACACCCAGTAAAATATCTTAGGTTATTGTGGGCCCAGGAAATTCGAGCTCAGGTGATTATAGGAGCAGGACATTCTGCCTTAATTCCCCGTGGGGGCCATGGAAGTATAAGAGTGATTTTGTGCCCTAGGAAATCTTACTTTACGTTACTTAGGAGGCCCAGAAACCTAGCTTATGTGATTCTTGGGGGCTCGTGATACCCTACGTTAGGTGATTTTGGGGGTCTCTGGAATTCTACCTTAGGTGATGGTGGGGGCTCAGAAAATCCTTGTGGATGTGACTGTGGCACCCTGGAAACTCTAGCTTAGGTGATTCGGGGGGCCCAGGAGTCTCTATGTTCGGTGCTTTCGGTCTCAGGCAAGTCTAGCTTTGGTGATTGTGGAAGCAAAGGTAGTAGCTTATGTGCTTGTGGGGGCCCAGGAAAGTCTACCTTAAGTGATTTTGATGGCTTGGGAACTTCTACCATAAGTGATTGTGGGCCGAGAAGTCTCTCCCTTAGGTAATTGTGGGTCCCAAAAGTATTAGTTAGGTGACTGTGGGCCCAGGAAAGACGGCTTTAGGTGAGTGTGGGGCTCCAGGGTGTGGTACCTTAGGTGAGTGTAGTCCAAGCAAACTATACCATAATTGATGGTGGGGACCCAGAAAACTCCACCTTAGGTGATTTTGAGGGTCCAGATAAAACCTAACTTAAGTGATGCTTAACTTCTTTGATTGTGGGGGCCCAGGAACTCTCGGCTGGCGGGGGCACCAGGAAATTCTAGTTTAGGTGATTGTGGGTACTCCGGAAAATCTATTTTAGTTCATTGTGGGGGTCCCAAAATTCTACCTTAGAATTGATGGTAGGGAGTGCAGAACATTCTGCCGTAGGGGATTGTGGGAGCCCAGGAAAGTCTAAAGTAGGTGATTGTGGCCCAAACTTTACCGAGGTGGACGTGGTGGGCCAGAACGTCTAGCTTAGGTGCCTGTGAGCCTAGGAATGTCTAACTGAAAGGAATCTCTAGCTAGGCAATTGGGCCAGGTAACTACCACAGGTGATAGTGAGGGCCCAGGAAACTCTCCCTTAGGTGTTGCGGGCCCGGAAAACTCTACCTCGGGTGGAAGTGATCCCAGGAAACTACCTTAGGTGATTGTGGGCTCCGGAGACTCTTACCTTAGGTGATTTTGGTGGGACTAGGACTATTTACCTTCAGTGAGTGTGGGCCTAAGAAACTCTAGTTCCGGTGATCGGTGGTTGTGGACCAAGGAAATTCTACCTTGGGTGATCGTTTGGCCAAAGGTAATTGTACCTTAGGTGACTGTGGGGACCCTAGAAAATCTACTGTGATTGTGGTGCCCAGGAAGCTCTAGTGTACGTGACTATGTGGGCCCTAAAATCTCGACCATAGGTGATCATGGTGGTTTGGGTAACTCTAACTTAGGTTATTTTGGTGGCCCAGGAACCCTTTC
The DNA here is from genome assembly GCF_028023285.1 of Balaenoptera ricei. Taxonomy (NCBI): domain Eukaryota; kingdom Metazoa; phylum Chordata; class Mammalia; order Artiodactyla; family Balaenopteridae; genus Balaenoptera; species Balaenoptera ricei. Next base: position 83,739,476 of record NC_082640.1, on the reverse strand, counting down.
TGAGTCGATTGAGGGGCACAGGGAATTTACCTTAGTTGATTGGGGAGGTGTACCAAGAAAGGTCTAACTTAGGTGATTGTAGGGCCAGAAACCTCTAGCTTAGGTGATTGTTGGTGCCCAAGAAACTCTACCCTATGGGAGTGCGGAGGGCCAGGAAATTCTGTGTTAAGTGATTGTGGGGGACCAGGATAGTCTCCCTTAAGTAATTCTGTGGGGTTGAAAGCTTATTACGTTAGGTGATTGTGACCTCAGGAAAAGCTAGCTATGGTGATGGTGGGGGCCCAGGAAACTCTACCTAGGTGATGTGGGTGCCTGGAAGTTCTGTGCAAGCAATGGTGGGGGCCTAATCAAATCTACCTTTAAGGCATTATGAGGCCCTGGAAACTCGACCTAGGTGTTGGGGCGTTCAGGAAACTATACCTTACGTGATGACGGTAGCTGAGGCAATTCAGTGTAGGTGACTGTGGGTGCACAAGGGAGGTCGAGCTGCGTTGATTATGGGGCCAGGGTACTCCACCTTAGGTGATTGCGGGGGCTTGGAAAACTCTACCTGAGGTGTTGTGGGCTTCAGAAGTTCTCTAGTGGGTGAACATGGCCTAAAGTCTACCTGAGGTGATGGTGGGGTTTCAGGAAACCCAGCCTTAGGGGATTGTGTGGTCCCAAGGAACTCTACATTAGGTAATGGTGGGAGCACAGGAAACTCTAACTTAGGTGATCTGGGGAGTCAGAAACTCGATCTGAGGTCACTGAGGGGAGCCGGGAAATAATACCTTAGGTGATTGTCGGAGCCCAGGAAACTAGTATGTGTTTTTGGGGGGCCAGGAAACTCTCCATTAGGTGATTTTTCGAGACCCCTATCTCTAACTTAGGGGATTTTGGAGGCCCAGGAAACAAATCCTAGGTGACTGTGGGTGCCCAAGAAACTATACCTTAGGTAATTATGAGGGGGCCTGGACATTCTACCTTATGTGTTTGTAGAGGCTCAGGAAATGATCTTAGTTGATTTGGGGGGCCTAGGAGCCTCCAGTTTAGATGATTGTGGGGTCGCAGAACACTCTGCCTTAGGGGATTTGGGGACCCATGAAATGCTGGCTTAGGTGATTGTGGGGGCCTAGAAACCTCTAGCTTAGGTGATTGTGGGGCCAGTACACTCTACCTTAGGCGAATGTTGGGTCCCGGGATGCTCTAGCTTAGGTGATTGTAGGGCGTCAGGAATCTCCCCTCAGGTGATTATGGGGTCCCAGAAAACTCTAGGTGAGTTGTTTGTGAAGGTCCATGAAACTACCTTAGGTGATTACGGGGGCCAGGGAACGCTAGCTTGCATGAGTGTGGGTGCCCAAGGAACTATACCTTACTGCTTCTAGGGGCAGAGGGAACTAGCTTAGGTGATTGTGAGGCCGGGATCCACTATGTCAGTGATTGTGGTTGCCCCGTAAACTCTACCTTCGGTGGTTGTGGGGTCCCAGGAAACTGTACGTTAGTTGATTGTGGGCCAGGGACCTCTGCCTATTAGTTGACTGTGGGGCCCCAGGAAACTAGACCTTAGGTGATTGAGGTGGCCCAGGAAACTGGACTGTAGGTGACTGTGAGAGCCAAGAAACTTGACCTTACTTGACTGTGGGGGCCCAGATTATTGAACCTTAGGTATTTTGGGACCTGAGGTGTTCTAGCTCAGGTGATCCCAGGGGACTTGGGAAAGTCCATGTTAGGGGATTGTGAGGGCTCAGGAAACTGTACCTTAGGTGTTCGTGGGGAACCATGCATATGGACCTTAGGTGACTGTGTGAGGCCAGGACGTCCGCCTCAGTTAATTTTGAGGGGGCCAGGAAAATCTACCATAGGTGATTACGGGGGCCCAGCAATCTCTACCTTATGTGGATGTGGAGTACAGGAAGTTCACCCTTAGTTAATCACCTCATCCTGAAGTGACTGAGGGAGCCACGATAATCTACGATAGTCGGTCGTGCGGGGCCTGGATTGTCTACCTTAGTTGACGAGGACCCCCAGGAAACTTGCCTTAGGTGATTGTGGGGCATTAGGGAACTCCCCCTTAGGAGACTGTAAGGCCCTATGAAGATCAACCTTACGTGATGGGTCCCAACTCACCTGGAAAGTCAGCCTTAGGTGATCTTGGGGGGGGGGGTGGTGGTGAGGTTAGGAATCTCTACCTTTGGTGATTGTGTGGGCCCAGAACACTCAACCTTAGGTGATGGTGGGGGGCCAGAATGGTTTACCTTAGTTGACTGGCTCATGGAGGGGCTAGGAACTTCTACCCTGTTGTTTGTGAGGACACTAGCTTAAGTGATTGTGGGGGTCCATGAAATCACCCTTAGAAGATAGTGGGGGCCTGGGAAAATCTACCTTATTTGATGATGGGGGCCTAGGAAACTATACCTAAGGTGATTGTGGGCACCTGGGAGATTCAACCTTAAGTGATTGTGGGACCCATAAAGTCAACCTGAGGTGGCAGTGGGGTCCCAGGAGACTCTTCCATGGTGGTTGTGGAGACGCTGAACATTGGACCTTAGGTGATTGCGGGAATCCAGGAATCTCTACTGAGGAGATTGTTGGCCAGAGAAAGTCTATCTTATGTGTTTGTGGGGTCCCCCAAAACTTGACCTCAGGTGATTATGAGCCTGGGAAACTCTACCTTAGGAGACGATGGTGGACCAAGAACCTCGGCACTAGGAGATTGTGGAGGCCCAGGAAACTCCTTCTTGGTGACTGTGGGGACCCTGGAAGCTCGAGCTCTGGAGCTCGTGGAGCTCGTGGAGGTGCTGGAAACTTGACTTCGGTGATAGTGGGGCCCCCAGAGACTCGACCTTAGGTGATTGTAGGGGAATATATATCTATCTTAGGTTATTGTGGCAGGACAGGAAACTTGACCTTAGTTGATTGTGGGGCCAAAGGACAGGAAAATTCTGCCAAAGGTGATACTGGGATCCATGAATTTTGACCTTAGACATTGTTGGGGCCCAGGACACTCGAACTGAGATGATTGGGGGGACCGGGAGGGTGTAACGTAATTGATTTTGGGAGGGCATCAAATTCTACCTTAGTCGACTTTGGGGACCCAGGAGACTCTAGGTGATTGGGAGCCCAGAAAACTCTTAAGTTATTGTGGGGGCCCAAGAAACACTAGCTCAGGTGATTGTGCTTCTTAGCTTGCCCTGTCTTCATGCATTGTGGGGTGCCTTGAAATTCTTCCCTATGGGATTGTGGGGGCGAAAACCAATTATGTAGGTGATTGTAAACCCAAGAATACCCATCTTAGGTGATTGTGGCCTCTTGAAACTCTGCCGTATGTGACTGTGTGGGCCCAGGAAGGCTACCTTAGATGATTGTTACAAGAAATTCTACCCAGGAAAGGCTATACTAGTGGTCCCAAACTGTCCGTTATGTGATTGTAGTGGGCCATAAATCTCTTCCTTAGGTGATTGTATCCCTAGGATACCCTACCTTAGGTGATTTGGGGTTCTTAAACACTTGAGCTTAGCAGAGTGTGGACACCCAGTAAAATATCTTAGGTTATTGTGGGCCCAGGAAATTCGAGCTCAGGTGATTATAGGAGCAGGACATTCTGCCTTAATTCCCCGTGGGGGCCATGGAAGTATAAGAGTGATTTTGTGCCCTAGGAAATCTTACTTTACGTTACTTAGGAGGCCCAGAAACCTAGCTTATGTGATTCTTGGGGGCTCGTGATACCCTACGTTAGGTGATTTTGGGGGTCTCTGGAATTCTACCTTAGGTGATGGTGGGGGCTCAGAAAATCCTTGTGGATGTGACTGTGGCACCCTGGAAACTCTAGCTTAGGTGATTCGGGGGGCCCAGGAGTCTCTATGTTCGGTGCTTTCGGTCTCAGGCAAGTCTAGCTTTGGTGATTGTGGAAGCAAAGGTAGTAGCTTATGTGCTTGTGGGGGCCCAGGAAAGTCTACCTTAAGTGATTTTGATGGCTTGGGAGCTTCTACCATAAGTGATTGTGGGCCGAGAAGTCTCTCCCTTAGGTAATTGTGGGTCCCAAAAGTATTAGTTAGGTGACTGTGGGCCCAGGAAAGACGGCTTTAGGTGAGTGTGGGGCTCCAGGGTGTGGTACCTTAGGTGAGTGTAGTCCAAGCAAACTATACCATAATTGATGGTGGGGACCCAGAAAACTCCACCTTAGGTGATTTTGAGGGTCCAGATAAAACCTAACTTAAGTGATGCTTAACTTCTTTGATTGTGGGGGCCCAGGAACTCTCGGCTGGCGGGGGCACCAGGAAATTCTAGTTTAGGTGATTGTGGGTACTCCGGAAAATCTATTTTAGTTCATTGTGGGGGTCCCAAAATTCTACCTTAGAATTGATGGTAGGGAGTGCAGAACATTCTGCCGTAGGGGATTGTGGGAGCCCAGGAAAGTCTAAAGTAGGTGATTGTGGCCCAAACTTTACCGAGGTGGACGTGGTGGGCCAGAACGTCTAGCTTAGGTGCCTGTGAGCCTAGGAATGTCTAACTGAAAGGAATCTCTAGCTAGGCAATTGGGCCAGGTAACTACCACAGGTGATAGTGAGGGCCCAGGAAACTCTCCCTTAGGTGTTGCGGGCCCGGAAAACTCTACCTCGGGTGGAAGTGATCCCAGGAAACTACCTTAGGTGATTGTGGGCTCCGGAGACTCTTACCTTAGGTGATTTTGGTGGGACTAGGACTATTTACCTTCAGTGAGTGTGGGCCTAAGAAACTCTAGTTCCGGTGATCGGTGGTTGTGGACCAAGGAAATTCTACCTTGGGTGATCGTTTGGCCAAAGGTAATTGTACCTTAGGTGACTGTGGGGACCCTAGAAAATCTACTGTGATTGTGGTGCCCAGGAAGCTCTAGTGTACGTGACTATGTGGGCCCTAAAATCTCGACCATAGGTGATCATGGTGGTTTGGGTAACTCTAACTTAGGTTATTTTGGTGGCCCAGGAACCCTTTCTGAGTCGATTGAGGGGCACAGGGAATTTACCTTAGTTGATTGGGGAGGTGTACCAAGAAAGGTCTAACTTAGGTGATTGTAGGGCCAGAAACCTCTAGCTTAGGTGATTGTTGGTGCCCAAGAAACTCTACCCTATGGGAGTGCGGAGGGCCAGGAAATTCTGTGTTAAGTGATTGTGGGGGACCAGGATAGTCTCCCTTAAGTAATTCTGTGGGGTTGAAAGCTTATTACGTTAGGTGATTGTGACCTCAGGAAAAGCTAGCTATGGTGATGGTGGGGGCCCAGGAAACTCTACCTAGGTGATGTGGGTGCCTGGAAGTTCTGTGCAAGCAATGGTGGGGGCCTAATCAAATCTACCTTTAAGGCATTATGAGGCCCTGGAAACTCGACCTAGGTGTTGGGGCGTTCAGGAAACTATACCTTACGTGATGACGGTAGCTGAGGCAATTCAGTGTAGGTGACTGTGGGTGCACAAGGGAGGTCGAGCTGCGTTGATTATGGGGCCAGGGTACTCCACCTTAGGTGATTGCGGGGGCTTGGAAAACTCTACCTGAGGTGTTGTGGGCTTCAGAAGTTCTCTAGTGGGTGAACATGGCCTAAAGTCTACCTGAGGTGATTGTGGGGTTTCAGGAAACCCAGCCTTAGGGGATTGTGTGGTCCCAAGGAACTCTACATTAGGTAATGGTGGGAGCACAGGAAACTCTAACTTAGGTGATCTGGGGAGTCAGAAACTCGATCTGAGGTCACTGAGGGGAGCCGGGAAATAATACCTTAGGTGATTGTCGGAGCCCAGGAAACTAGTATGTGTTTTTGGGGGGCCAGGAAACTCTCCATTAGGTGATTTTTCGAGACCCCTATCTCTAACTTAGGGGATTTTGGAGGCCCAGGAAACAAATCCTAGGTGACTGTGGGTGCCCAAGAAACTATACCTTAGGTAATTATGAGGGGGCCTGGACATTCTACCTTATGTGTTTGTAGAGGCTCAGGAAATGATCTTAGTTGATTTGGGGGGCCTAGGAGCCTCCAGTTTAGATGATTGTGGGGTCGCAGAACACTCTGCCTTAGGGGATTTGGGGACCCATGAAATGCTGGCTTAGGTGATTGTGGGGGCCTAGAAACCTCTAGCTTAGGTGATTGTGGGGCCAGTACACTCTACCTTAGGCGAATGTTGGGTCCCGGGATGCTCTAGCTTAGGTGATTGTAGGGCGTCAGGAATCTCCCCTCAGGTGATTATGGGGTCCCAGAAAACTCTAGGTGAGTTGTTTGTGAAGGTCCATGAAACTACCTTAGGTGATTACGGGGGCCAGGGAACGCTAGCTTGCATGAGTGTGGGTGCCCAAGGAACTATACCTTACTGCTTCTAGGGGCAGAGGGAACTAGCTTAGGTGATTGTGAGGCCGGGATCCACTATGTCAGTGATTGTGGTTGCCCCGTAAACTCTACCTTCGGTGGTTGTGGGGTCCCAGGAAACTGTACGTTAGTTGATTGTGGGCCAGGGACCTCTGCCTATTAGTTGACTGTGGGGCCCCAGGAAACTAGACCTTAGGTGATTGAGGTGGCCCAGGAAACTGGACTGTAGGTGACTGTGAGAGCCAAGAAACTTGACCTTACTTGACTGTGGGGGCCCAGATTATTGAACCTTAGGTATTTTGGGACCTGAGGTGTTCTAGCTCAGGTGATCCCAGGGGACTTGGGAAAGTCCATGTTAGGGGATTGTGAGGGCTCAGGAAACTGTACCTTAGGTGTTCGTGGGGAACCATGCATATGGACCTTAGGTGACTGTGTGAGGCCAGGACGTCCGCCTCAGTTAATTTTGAGGGGGCCAGGAAAATCTACCATAGGTGATTACGGGGGCCCAGCAATCTCTACCTTATGTGGATGTGGAGTACAGGAAGTTCACCCTTAGTTAATCACCTCATCCTGAAGTGACTGAGGGAGCCACGATAATCTACGATAGTCGGTCGTGCGGGGCCTGGATTGTCTACCTTAGTTGACGAGGACCCCCAGGAAACTTGCCTTAGGTGATTGTGGGGCATTAGGGAACTCCCCCTTAGGAGACTGTAAGGCCCTATGAAGATCAACCTTACGTGATGGGTCCCAACTCACCTGGAAAGTCAGCCTTAGGTGATCTTGGGGGGGGGGGTGGTGGTGAGGTTAGGAATCTCTACCTTTGGTGATTGTGTGGGCCCAGAACACTCAACCTTAGGTGATGGTGGGGGGCCAGAATGGTTTACCTTAGTTGACTGGCTCATGGAGGGGCTAGGAACTTCTACCCTGTTGTTTGTGAGGACACTAGCTTAAGTGATTGTGGGGGTCCATGAAATCACCCTTAGAAGATAGTGGGGGCCTGGGAAAATCTACCTTATTTGATGATGGGGGCCTAGGAAACTATACCTAAGGTGATTGTGGGCACCTGGGAGATTCAACCTTAAGTGATTGTGGGACCCATAAAGTCAACCTGAGGTGGCAGTGGGGTCCCAGGAGACTCTTCCATGGTGGTTGTGGAGACGCTGAACATTGGACCTTAGGTGATTGCGGGAATCCAGGAATCTCTACTGAGGAGATTGTTGGCCAGAGAAAGTCTATCTTATGTGTTTGTGGGGTCCCCCAAAACTTGACCTCAGGTGATTATGAGCCTGGGAAACTCTACCTTAGGAGACGATGGTGGACCAAGAACCTCGGCACTAGGAGATTGTGGAGGCCCAGGAAACTCCTTCTTGGTGACTGTGGGGACCCTGGAAGCTCGAGCTCTGGAGCTCGTGGAGCTCGTGGAGGTGCTGGAAACTTGACTTCGGTGATAGTGGGGCCCCCAGAGACTCGACCTTAGGTGATTGTAGGGGAATATATATCTATCTTAGGTTATTGTGGCAGGACAGGAAACTTGACCTTAGTTGATTGTGGGGCCAAAGGACAGGAAAATTCTGCCAAAGGTGATACTGGGATCCATGAATTTTGACCTTAGACATTGTTGGGGCCCAGGACACTCGAACTGAGATGATTGGGGGGACCGGGAGGGTGTAACATAATTGATTTTGGGAGGGCATCAAATTCTACCTTAGTCGACTTTGGGGACCCAGGAGACTCTAGGTGATTGGGAGCCCAGAAAACTCTTAAGTTATTGTGGGGGCCCAAGAAACACTAGCTCAGGTGATTGTGCTTCTTAGCTTGCCCTGTCTTCATGCATTGTGGGGTGCCTTGAAATTCTTCCCTATGGGATTGTGGGGGCGAAAACCAATTATGTAGGTGATTGTAAACCCAAGAATACCCATCTTAGGTGATTGTGGCCTCTTGAAACTCTGCCGTATGTGACTGTGTGGGCCCAGGAAGGCTACCTTAGATGATTGTTACAAGAAATTCTACCCAGGAAAGGCTATACTAGTGGTCCCAAACTGTCCGTTATGTGATTGTAGTGGGCCATAAATCTCTTCCTTAGGTGATTGTATCCCTAGGATACCCTACCTTAGGTGATTTGGGGTTCTTAAACACTTGAGCTTAGCAGAGTGTGGACACCCAGTAAAATATCTTAGGTTATTGTGGGCCCAGGAAATTCGAGCTCAGGTGATTATAGGAGCAGGACATTCTGCCTTAATTCCCCGTGGGGGCCATGGAAGTATAAGAGTGATTTTGTGCCCTAGGAAATCTTACTTTACGTTACTTAGGAGGCCCAGAAACCTAGCTTATGTGATTCTTGGGGGCTCGTGATACCCTACGTTAGGTGATTTTGGGGGTCTCTGGAATTCTACCTTAGGTGATGGTGGGGGCTCAGAAAATCCTTGTGGATGTGACTGTGGCACCCTGGAAACTCTAGCTTAGGTGATTCGGGGGGCCCAGGAGTCTCTATGTTCGGTGCTTTCGGTCTCAGGCAAGTCTAGCTTTGGTGATTGTGGAAGCAAAGGTAGTAGCTTATGTGCTTGTGGGGGCCCAGGAAAGTCTACCTTAAGTGATTTTGATGGCTTGGGAGCTTCTACCATAAGTGATTGTGGGCCGAGAAGTCTCTCCCTTAGGTAATTGTGGGTCCCAAAAGTATTAGTTAGGTGACTGTGGGCCCAGGAAAGACGGCTTTAGGTGAGTGTGGGGCTCCAGGGTGTGGTACCTTAGGTGAGTGTAGTCCAAGCAAACTATACCATAATTGATGGTGGGGACCCAGAAAACTCCACCTTAGGTGATTTTGAGGGTCCAGATAAAACCTAACTTAAGTGATGCTTAACTTCTTTGATTGTGGGGGCCCAGGAACTCTCGGCTGGCGGGGGCACCAGGAAATTCTAGTTTAGGTGATTGTGGGTACTCCGGAAAATCTATTTTAGTTCATTGTGGGGGTCCCAAAATTCTACCTTAGAATTGATGGTAGGGAGTGCAGAACATTCTGCCGTAGGGGATTGTGGGAGCCCAGGAAAGTCTAAAGTAGGTGATTGTGGCCCAAACTTTACCGAGGTGGACGTGGTGGGCCAGAACGTCTAGCTTAGGTGCCTGTGAGCCTAGGAATGTCTAACTGAAAGGAATCTCTAGCTAGGCAATTGGGCCAGGTAACTACCACAGGTGATAGTGAGGGCCCAGGAAACTCTCCCTTAGGTGTTGCGGGCCCGGAAAACTCTACCTCGGGTGGAAGTGATCCCAGGAAACTACCTTAGGTGATTGTGGGCTCCGGAGACTCTTACCTTAGGTGATTTTGGTGGGACTAGGACTATTTACCTTCAGTGAGTGTGGGCCTAAGAAACTCTAGTTCCGGTGATCGGTGGTTGTGGACCAAGGAAATTCTACCTTGGGTGATCGTTTGGCCAAAGGTAATTGTACCTTAGGTGACTGTGGGGACCCTAGAAAATCTACTGTGATTGTGGTGCCCAGGAAGCTCTAGTGTACGTGACTATGTGGGCCCTAAAATCTCGACCATAGGTGATCATGGTGGTTTGGGTAACTCTAACTTAGGTTATTTTGGTGGCCCAGGAACCCTTTCTGAGTCGATTGAGGGGCACAGGGAATTTACCTTAGTTGATTGGGGAGGTGTACCAAGAAAGGTCTAACTTAGGTGATTGTAGGGCCAGAAACCTCTAGCTTAGGTGATTGTTGGTGCCCAAGAAACTCTACCCTATGGGAGTGCGGAGGGCCAGGAAATTCTGTGTTAAGTGATTGTGGGGGACCAGGATAGTCTCCCTTAAGTAATTCTGTGGGGTTGAAAGCTTATTACGTTAGGTGATTGTGACCTCAGGAAAAGCTAGCTATGGTGATGGTGGGGGCCCAGGAAACTCTACCTAGGTGATGTGGGTGCCTGGAAGTTCTGTGCAAGCAATGGTGGGGGCCTAATCAAATCTACCTTTAAGGCATTATGAGGCCCTGGAAACTCGACCTAGGTGTTGGGGCGTTCAGGAAACTATACCTTACGTGATGACGGTAGCTGAGGCAATTCAGTGTAGGTGACTGTGGGTGCACAAGGGAGGTCGAGCTGCGTTGATTATGGGGCCAGGGTACTCCACCTTAGGTGATTGCGGGGGCTTGGAAAACTCTACCTGAGGTGTTGTGGGCTTCAGAAGTTCTCTAGTGGGTGAACATGGCCTAAAGTCTACCTGAGGTGATGGTGGGGTTTCAGGAAACCCAGCCTTAGGGGATTGTGTGGTCCCAAGGAACTCTACATTAGGTAATGGTGGGAGCACAGGAAACTCTAACTTAGGTGATCTGGGGAGTCAGAAACTCGATCTGAGGTCACTGAGGGGAGCCGGGAAATAATACCTTAGGTGATTGTCGGAGCCCAGGAAACTAGTATGTGTTTTTGGGGGGCCAGGAAACTCTCCATTAGGTGATTTTTCGAGACCCCTATCTCTAACTTAGGGGATTTTGGAGGCCCAGGAAACAAATCCTAGGTGACTGTGGGTGCCCAAGAAACTATACCTTAGGTAATTATGAGGGGGCCTGGACATTCTACCTTATGTGTTTGTAGAGGCTCAGGAAATGATCTTAGTTGATTTGGGGGGCCTAGGAGCCTCCAGTTTAGATGATTGTGGGGTCGCAGAACACTCTGCCTTAGGGGATTTGGGGACCCATGAAATGCTGGCTTAGGTGATTGTGGGGGCCTAGAAACCTCTAGCTTAGGTGATTGTGGGGCCAGTACACTCTACCTTAGGCGAATGTTGGGTCCCGGGATGCTCTAGCTTAGGTGATTGTAGGGCGTCAGGAATCTCCCCTCAGGTGATTATGGGGTCCCAGAAAACTCTAGGTGAGTTGTTTGTGAAGGTCCATGAAACTACCTTAGGTGATTACGGGGGCCAGGGAACGCTAGCTTGCATGAGTGTGGGTGCCCAAGGAACTATACCTTACTGCTTCTAGGGGCAGAGGGAACTAGCTTAGGTGATTGTGAGGCCGGGATCCACTATGTCAGTGATTGTGGTTGCCCCGTAAACTCTACCTTCGGTGGTTGTGGGGTCCCAGGAAACTGTACGTTAGTTGATTGTGGGCCAGGGACCTCTGCCTATTAGTTGACTGTGGGGCCCCAGGAAACTAGACCTTAGGTGATTGAGGTGGCCCAGGAAACTGGACTGTAGGTGACTGTGAGAGCCAAGAAACTTGACCTTACTTGACTGTGGGGGCCCAGATTATTGAACCTTAGGTATTTTGGGACCTGAGGTGTTCTAGCTCAGGTGATCCCAGGGGACTTGGGAAAGTCCATGTTAGGGGATTGTGAGGGCTCAGGAAACTGTACCTTAGGTGTTCGTGGGGAACCATGCATATGGACCTTAGGTGACTGTGTGAGGCCAGGACGTCCGCCTCAGTTAATTTTGAGGGGGCCAGGAAAATCTACCATAGGTGATTACGGGGGCCCAGCAATCTCTACCTTATGTGGATGTGGAGTACAGGAAGTTCACCCTTAGTTAATCACCTCATCCTGAAGTGACTGAGGGAGCCACGATAATCTACGATAGTCGGTCGTGCGGGGCCTGGATTGTCTACCTTAGTTGACGAGGACCCCCAGGAAACTTGCCTTAGGTGATTGTGGGGCATTAGGGAACTCCCCCTTAGGAGACTGTAAGGCCCTATGAAGATCAACCTTACGTGATGGGTCCCAACTCACCTGGAAAGTCAGCCTTAGGTGATCTTGGGGGGGGTGGTGGTGGTGAGGTTAGGAATCTCTACCTTTGGTGATTGTGTGGGCCCAGAACACTCAACCTTAGGTGATGGTGGGGGGCCAGAATGGTTTACCTTAGTTGACTGGCTCATGGAGGGGCTAGGAACTTCTACCCTGTTGTTTGTGAGGACACTAGCTTAAGTGATTGTGGGGGTCCATGAAATCACCCTTAGAAGATAGTGGGGGCCTGGGAAAATCTACCTTATTTGATGATGGGGGCCTAGGAAACTATACCTAAGGTGATTGTGGGCACCTGGGAGATTCAACCTTAAGTGATTGTGGGACCCATAAAGTCAACCTGAGGTGGCAGTGGGGTCCCAGGAGACTCTTCCATGGTGGTTGTGGAGACGCTGAACATTGGACCTTAGGTGATTGCGGGAATCCAGGAATCTCTACTGAGGAGATTGTTGGCCAGAGAAAGTCTATCTTATGTGTTTGTGGGGTCCCCCAAAACTTGACCTCAGGTGATTATGAGCCTGGGAAACTCTACCTTAGGAGACGATGGTGGACCAAGAACCTCGGCACTAGGAGATTGTGGAGGCCCAGGAAACTCCTTCTTGGTGACTGTGGGGACCCTGGAAGCTCGAGCTCTGGAGCTCGTGGAGCTCGTGGAGGTGCTGGAAACTTGACTTCGGTGATAGTGGGGCCCCCAGAGACTCGACCTTAGGTGATTGTAGGGGAATATATATCTATCTTAGGTTATTGTGGCAGGACAGGAAACTTGACCTTAGTTGATTGTGGGGCCAAAGGACAGGAAAATTCTGCCAAAGGTGATACTGGGATCCATGAATTTTGACCTTAGACATTGTTGGGGCCCAGGACACTCGAACTGAGATGATTGGGGGGACCGGGAGGGTGTAACGTAATTGATTTTGGGAGGGCATCAAATTCTACCTTAGTCGACTTTGGGGACCCAGGAGACTCTAGGTGATTGGGAGCCCAGAAAACTCTTAAGTTATTGTGGGGGCCCAAGAAACACTAGCTCAGGTGATTGTGCTTCTTAGCTTGCCCTGTCTTCATGCATTGTGGGGTGCCTTGAAATTCTTCCCTATGGGATTGTGGGGGCGAAAACCAATTATGTAGGTGATTGTAAACCCAAGAATACCCATCTTAGGTGATTGTGGCCTCTTGAAACTCTGCCGTATGTGACTGTGTGGGCCCAGGAAGGCTACCTTAGATGATTGTTACAAGAAATTCTACCCAGGAAAGGCTATACTAGTGGTCCCAAACTGTCCGTTATGTGATTGTAGTGGGCCATAAATCTCTTCCTTAGGTGATTGTATCCCTAGGATACCCTACCTTAGGTGATTTGGGGTTCTTAAACACTTGAGCTTAGCAGAGTGTGGACACCCAGTAAAATATCTTAGGTTATTGTGGGCCCAGGAAATTCGAGCTCAGGTGATTATAGGAGCAGGACATTCTGCCTTAATTCCCCGTGGGGGCCATGGAAGTATAAGAGTGATTTTGTGCCCTAGGAAATCTTACTTTACGTTACTTAGGAGGCCCAGAAACCTAGCTTATGTGATTCTTGGGGGCTCGTGATACCCTACGTTAGGTGATTTTGGGGGTCTCTGGAATTCTACCTTAGGTGATGGTGGGGGCTCAGAAAATCCTTGTGGATGTGACTGTGGCACCCTGGAAACTCTAGCTTAGGTGATTCGGGGGGCCCAGGAGTCTCTATGTTCGGTGCTTTCGGTCTCAGGCAAGTCTAGCTTTGGTGATTGTGGAAGCAAAGGTAGTAGCTTATGTGCTTGTGGGGGCCCAGGAAAGTCTACCTTAAGTGATTTTGATGGCTTGGGAGCTTCTACCATAAGTGATTGTGGGCCGAGAAGTCTCTCCCTTAGGTAATTGTGGGTCCCAAAAGTATTAGTTAGGTGACTGTGGGCCCAGGAAAGACGGCTTTAGGTGAGTGTGGGGCTCCAGGGTGTGGTACCTTAGGTGAGTGTAGTCCAAGCAAACTATACCATAATTGATGGTGGGGACCCAGAAAACTCCACCTTAGGTGATTTTGAGGGTCCAGATAAAACCTAACTTAAGTGATGCTTAACTTCTTTGATTGTGGGGGCCCAGGAACTCTCGGCTGGCGGGGGCACCAGGAAATTCTAGTTTAGGTGATTGTGGGTACTCCGGAAAATCTATTTTAGTTCATTGTGGGGGTCCCAAAATTCTACCTTAGAATTGATGGTAGGGAGTGCAGAACATTCTGCCGTAGGGGATTGTGGGAGCCCAGGAAAGTCTAAAGTAGGTGATTGTGGCCCAAACTTTACCGAGGTGGACGTGGTGGGCCAGAACGTCTAGCTTAGGTGCCTGTGAGCCTAGGAATGTCTAACTGAAAGGAATCTCTAGCTAGGCAATTGGGCCAGGTAACTACCACAGGTGATAGTGAGGGCCCAGGAAACTCTCCCTTAGGTGTTGCGGGCCCGGAAAACTCTACCTCGGGTGGAAGTGATCCCAGGAAACTACCTTAGGTGATTGTGGGCTCCGGAGACTCTTACCTTAGGTGATTTTGGTGGGACTAGGACTATTTACCTTCAGTGAGTGTGGGCCTAAGAAACTCTAGTTCCGGTGATCGGTGGTTGTGGACCAAGGAAATTCTACCTTGGGTGATCGTTTGGCCAAAGGTAATTGTACCTTAGGTGACTGTGGGGACCCTAGAAAATCTACTGTGATTGTGGTGCCCAGGAAGCTCTAGTGTACGTGACTATGTGGGCCCTAAAATCTCGACCATAGGTGATCATGGTGGTTTGGGTAACTCTAACTTAGGTTATTTTGGTGGCCCAGGAACCCTTTCTGAGTCGATTGAGGGGCACAGGGAATTTACCTTAGTTGATTGGGGAGGTGTACCAAGAAAGGTCTAACTTAGGTGATTGTAGGGCCAGAAACCTCTAGCTTAGGTGATTGTTGGTGCCCAAGAAACTCTACCCTATGGGAGTGCGGAGGGCCAGGAAATTCTGTGTTAAGTGATTGTGGGGGACCAGGATAGTCTCCCTTAAGTAATTCTGTGGGGTTGAAAGCTTATTACGTTAGGTGATTGTGACCTCAGGAAAAGCTAGCTATGGTGATGGTGGGGGCCCAGGAAACTCTACCTAGGTGATGTGGGTGCCTGGAAGTTCTGTGCAAGCAATGGTGGGGGCCTAATCAAATCTACCTTTAAGGCATTATGAGGCCCTGGAAACTCGACCTAGGTGTTGGGGCGTTCAGGAAACTATACCTTACGTGATGACGGTAGCTGAGGCAATTCAGTGTAGGTGACTGTGGGTGCACAAGGGAGGTCGAGCTGCGTTGATTATGGGGCCAGGGTACTCCACCTTAGGTGATTGCGGGGGCTTGGAAAACTCTACCTGAGGTGTTGTGGGCTTCAGAAGTTCTCTAGTGGGTGAACATGGCCTAAAGTCTACCTGAGGTGATTGTGGGGTTTCAGGAAACCCAGCCTTAGGGGATTGTGTGGTCCCAAGGAACTCTACATTAGGTAATGGTGGGAGCACAGGAAACTCTAACTTAGGTGATCTGGGGAGTCAGAAACTCGATCTGAGGTCACTGAGGGGAGCCGGGAAATAATACCTTAGGTGATTGTCGGAGCCCAGGAAACTAGTATGTGTTTTTGGGGGGCCAGGAAACTCTCCATTAGGTGATTTTTCGAGACCCCTATCTCTAACTTAGGGGATTTTGGAGGCCCAGGAAACAAATCCTAGGTGACTGTGGGTGCCCAAGAAACTATACCTTAGGTAATTATGAGGGGGCCTGGACATTCTACCTTATGTGTTTGTAGAGGCTCAGGAAATGATCTTAGTTGATTTGGGGGGCCTAGGAGCCTCCAGTTTAGATGATTGTGGGGTCGCAGAACACTCTGCCTTAGGGGATTTGGGGACCCATGAAATGCTGGCTTAGGTGATTGTGGGGGCCTAGAAACCTCTAGCTTAGGTGATTGTGGGGCCAGTACACTCTACCTTAGGCGAATGTTGGGTCCCGGGATGCTCTAGCTTAGGTGATTGTAGGGCGTCAGGAATCTCCCCTCAGGTGATTATGGGGTCCCAGAAAACTCTAGGTGAGTTGTTTGTGAAGGTCCATGAAACTACCTTAGGTGATTACGGGGGCCAGGGAACGCTAGCTTGCATGAGTGTGGGTGCCCAAGGAACTATACCTTACTGCTTCTAGGGGCAGAGGGAACTAGCTTAGGTGATTGTGAGGCCGGGATCCACTATGTCAGTGATTGTGGTTGCCCCGTAAACTCTACCTTCGGTGGTTGTGGGGTCCCAGGAAACTGTACGTTAGTTGATTGTGGGCCAGGGACCTCTGCCTATTAGTTGACTGTGGGGCCCCAGGAAACTAGACCTTAGGTGATTGAGGTGGCCCAGGAAACTGGACTGTAGGTGACTGTGAGAGCCAAGAAACTTGACCTTACTTGACTGTGGGGGCCCAGATTATTGAACCTTAGGTATTTTGGGACCTGAGGTGTTCTAGCTCAGGTGATCCCAGGGGACTTGGGAAAGTCCATGTTAGGGGATTGTGAGGGCTCAGGAAACTGTACCTTAGGTGTTCGTGGGGAACCATGCATATGGACCTTAGGTGACTGTGTGAGGCCAGGACGTCCGCCTCAGTTAATTTTGAGGGGGCCAGGAAAATCTACCATAGGTGATTACGGGGGCCCAGCAATCTCTACCTTATGTGGATGTGGAGTACAGGAAGTTCACCCTTAGTTAATCACCTCATCCTGAAGTGACTGAGGGAGCCACGATAATCTACGATAGTCGGTCGTGCGGGGCCTGGATTGTCTACCTTAGTTGACGAGGACCCCCAGGAAACTTGCCTTAGGTGATTGTGGGGCATTAGGGAACTCCCCCTTAGGAGACTGTAAGGCCCTATGAAGATCAACCTTACGTGATGGGTCCCAACTCACCTGGAAAGTCAGCCTTAGGTGATCTTGGGGGGGGGGTGGTGGTGAGGTTAGGAATCTCTACCTTTGGTGATTGTGTGGGCCCAGAACACTCAACCTTAGGTGATGGTGGGGGGCCAGAATGGTTTACCTTAGTTGACTGGCTCATGGAGGGGCTAGGAACTTCTACCCTGTTGTTTGTGAGGACACTAGCTTAAGTGATTGTGGGGGTCCATGAAATCACCCTTAGAAGATAGTGGGGGCCTGGGAAAATCTACCTTATTTGATGATGGGGGCCTAGGAAACTATACCTAAGGTGATTGTGGGCACCTGGGAGATTCAACCTTAAGTGATTGTGGGACCCATAAAGTCAACCTGAGGTGGCAGTGGGGTCCCAGGAGACTCTTCCATGGTGGTTGTGGAGACGCTGAACATTGGACCTTAGGTGATTGCGGGAATCCAGGAATCTCTACTGAGGAGATTGTTGGCCAGAGAAAGTCTATCTTATGTGTTTGTGGGGTCCCCCAAAACTTGACCTCAGGTGATTATGAGCCTGGGAAACTCTACCTTAGGAGACGATGGTGGACCAAGAACCTCGGCACTAGGAGATTGTGGAGGCCCAGGAAACTCCTTCTTGGTGACTGTGGGGACCCTGGAAGCTCGAGCTCTGGAGCTCGTGGAGCTCGTGGAGGTGCTGGAAACTTGACTTCGGTGATAGTGGGGCCCCCAGAGACTCGACCTTAGGTGATTGTAGGGGAATATATATCTATCTTAGGTTATTGTGGCAGGACAGGAAACTTGACCTTAGTTGATTGTGGGGCCAAAGGACAGGAAAATTCTGCCAAAGGTGATACTGGGATCCATGAATTTTGACCTTAGACATTGTTGGGGCCCAGGACACTCGAACTGAGATGATTGGGGGGACCGGGAGGGTGTAACGTAATTGATTTTGGGAGGGCATCAAATTCTACCTTAGTCGACTTTGGGGACCCAGGAGACTCTAGGTGATTGGGAGCCCAGAAAACTCTTAAGTTATTGTGGGGGCCCAAGAAACACTAGCTCAGGTGATTGTGCTTCTTAGCTTGCCCTGTCTTCATGCATTGTGGGGTGCCTTGAAATTCTTCCCTATGGGATTGTGGGGGCGAAAACCAATTATGTAGGTGATTGTAAACCCAAGAATACCCATCTTAGGTGATTGTGGCCTCTTGAAACTCTGCCGTATGTGACTGTGTGGGCCCAGGAAGGCTACCTTAGATGATTGTTACAAGAAATTCTACCCAGGAAAGGCTATACTAGTGGTCCCAAACTGTCCGTTATGTGATTGTAGTGGGCCATAAATCTCTTCCTTAGGTGATTGTATCCCTAGGATACCCTACCTTAGGTGATTTGGGGTTCTTAAACACTTGAGCTTAGCAGAGTGTGGACACCCAGTAAAATATCTTAGGTTATTGTGGGCCCAGGAAATTCGAGCTCAGGTGATTATAGGAGCAGGACATTCTGCCTTAATTCCCCGTGGGGGCCATGGAAGTATAAGAGTGATTTTGTGCCCTAGGAAATCTTACTTTACGTTACTTAGGAGGCCCAGAAACCTAGCTTATGTGATTCTTGGGGGCTCGTGATACCCTACGTTAGGTGATTTTGGGGGTCTCTGGAATTCTACCTTAGGTGATGGTGGGGGCTCAGAAAATCCTTGTGGATGTGACTGTGGCACCCTGGAAACTCTAGCTTAGGTGATTCGGGGGGCCCAGGAGTCTCTATGTTCGGTGCTTTCGGTCTCAGGCAAGTCTAGCTTTGGTGATTGTGGAAGCAAAGGTAGTAGCTTATGTGCTTGTGGGGGCCCAGGAAAGTCTACCTTAAGTGATTTTGATGGCTTGGGAGCTTCTACCATAAGTGATTGTGGGCCGAGAAGTCTCTCCCTTAGGTAATTGTGGGTCCCAAAAGTATTAGTTAGGTGACTGTGGGCCCAGGAAAGACGGCTTTAGGTGAGTGTGGGGCTCCAGGGTGTGGTACCTTAGGTGAGTGTAGTCCAAGCAAACTATACCATAATTGATGGTGGGGACCCAGAAAACTCCACCTTAGGTGATTTTGAGGGTCCAGATAAAACCTAACTTAAGTGATGCTTAACTTCTTTGATTGTGGGGGCCCAGGAACTCTCGGCTGGCGGGGGCACCAGGAAATTCTAGTTTAGGTGATTGTGGGTACTCCGGAAAATCTATTTTAGTTCATTGTGGGGGTCCCAAAATTCTACCTTAGAATTGATGGTAGGGAGTGCAGAACATTCTGCCGTAGGGGATTGTGGGAGCCCAGGAAAGTCTAAAGTAGGTGATTGTGGCCCAAACTTTACCGAGGTGGACGTGGTGGGCCAGAACGTCTAGCTTAGGTGCCTGTGAGCCTAGGAATGTCTAACTGAAAGGAATCTCTAGCTAGGCAATTGGGCCAGGTAACTACCACAGGTGATAGTGAGGGCCCAGGAAACTCTCCCTTAGGTGTTGCGGGCCCGGAAAACTCTACCTCGGGTGGAAGTGATCCCAGGAAACTACCTTAGGTGATTGTGGGCTCCGGAGACTCTTACCTTAGGTGATTTTGGTGGGACTAGGACTATTTACCTTCAGTGAGTGTGGGCCTAAGAAACTCTAGTTCCGGTGATCGGTGGTTGTGGACCAAGGAAATTCTACCTTGGGTGATCGTTTGGCCAAAGGTAATTGTACCTTAGGTGACTGTGGGGACCCTAGAAAATCTACTGTGATTGTGGTGCCCAGGAAGCTCTAGTGTACGTGACTATGTGGGCCCTAAAATCTCGACCATAGGTGATCATGGTGGTTTGGGTAACTCTAACTTAGGTTATTTTGGTGGCCCAGGAACCCTTTCTGAGTCGATTGAGGGGCACAGGGAATTTACCTTAGTTGATTGGGGAGGTGTACCAAGAAAGGTCTAACTTAGGTGATTGTAGGGCCAGAAACCTCTAGCTTAGGTGATTGTTGGTGCCCAAGAAACTCTACCCTATGGGAGTGCGGAGGGCCAGGAAATTCTGTGTTAAGTGATTGTGGGGGACCAGGATAGTCTCCCTTAAGTAATTCTGTGGGGTTGAAAGCTTATTACGTTAGGTGATTGTGACCTCAGGAAAAGCTAGCTATGGTGATGGTGGGGGCCCAGGAAACTCTACCTAGGTGATGTGGGTGCCTGGAAGTTCTGTGCAAGCAATGGTGGGGGCCTAATCAAATCTACCTTTAAGGCATTATGAGGCCCTGGAAACTCGACCTAGGTGTTGGGGCGTTCAGGAAACTATACCTTACGTGATGACGGTAGCTGAGGCAATTCAGTGTAGGTGACTGTGGGTGCACAAGGGAGGTCGAGCTGCGTTGATTATGGGGCCAGGGTACTCCACCTTAGGTGATTGCGGGGGCTTGGAAAACTCTACCTGAGGTGTTGTGGGCTTCAGAAGTTCTCTAGTGGGTGAACATGGCCTAAAGTCTACCTGAGGTGATTGTGGGGTTTCAGGAAACCCAGCCTTAGGGGATTGTGTGGTCCCAAGGAACTCTACATTAGGTAATGGTGGGAGCACAGGAAACTCTAACTTAGGTGATCTGGGGAGTCAGAAACTCGATCTGAGGTCACTGAGGGGAGCCGGGAAATAATACCTTAGGTGATTGTCGGAGCCCAGGAAACTAGTATGTGTTTTTGGGGGGCCAGGAAACTCTCCATTAGGTGATTTTTCGAGACCCCTATCTCTAACTTAGGGGATTTTGGAGGCCCAGGAAACAAATCCTAGGTGACTGTGGGTGCCCAAGAAACTATACCTTAGGTAATTATGAGGGGGCCTGGACATTCTACCTTATGTGTTTGTAGAGGCTCAGGAAATGATCTTAGTTGATTTGGGGGGCCTAGGAGCCTCCAGTTTAGATGATTGTGGGGTCGCAGAACACTCTGCCTTAGGGGATTTGGGGACCCATGAAATGCTGGCTTAGGTGATTGTGGGGGCCTAGAAACCTCTAGCTTAGGTGATTGTGGGGCCAGTACACTCTACCTTAGGCGAATGTTGGGTCCCGGGATGCTCTAGCTTAGGTGATTGTAGGGCGTCAGGAATCTCCCCTCAGGTGATTATGGGGTCCCAGAAAACTCTAGGTGAGTTGTTTGTGAAGGTCCATGAAACTACCTTAGGTGATTACGGGGGCCAGGGAACGCTAGCTTGCATGAGTGTGGGTGCCCAAGGAACTATACCTTACTGCTTCTAGGGGCAGAGGGAACTAGCTTAGGTGATTGTGAGGCCGGGATCCACTATGTCAGTGATTGTGGTTGCCCCGTAAACTCTACCTTCGGTGGTTGTGGGGTCCCAGGAAACTGTACGTTAGTTGATTGTGGGCCAGGGACCTCTGCCTATTAGTTGACTGTGGGGCCCCAGGAAACTAGACCTTAGGTGATTGAGGTGGCCCAGGAAACTGGACTGTAGGTGACTGTGAGAGCCAAGAAACTTGACCTTACTTGACTGTGGGGGCCCAGATTATTGAACCTTAGGTATTTTGGGACCTGAGGTGTTCTAGCTCAGGT
Organism: Balaenoptera ricei; assembly: GCF_028023285.1. Lineage (NCBI taxonomy): Eukaryota > Metazoa > Chordata > Mammalia > Artiodactyla > Balaenopteridae > Balaenoptera > Balaenoptera ricei. The sequence continues at coordinate 83,717,996 of NC_082640.1, read as the reverse complement.
GATCCCAGGGGACTTGGGAAAGTCCATGTTAGGGGATTGTGAGGGCTCAGGAAACTGTACCTTAGGTGTTCGTGGGGAACCATGCATATGGACCTTAGGTGACTGTGTGAGGCCAGGACGTCCGCCTCAGTTAATTTTGAGGGGGCCAGGAAAATCTACCATAGGTGATTACGGGGGCCCAGCAATCTCTACCTTATGTGGATGTGGAGTACAGGAAGTTCACCCTTAGTTAATCACCTCATCCTGAAGTGACTGAGGGAGCCACGATAATCTACGATAGTCGGTCGTGCGGGGCCTGGATTGTCTACCTTAGTTGACGAGGACCCCCAGGAAACTTGCCTTAGGTGATTGTGGGGCATTAGGGAACTCCCCCTTAGGAGACTGTAAGGCCCTATGAAGATCAACCTTACGTGATGGGTCCCAACTCACCTGGAAAGTCAGCCTTAGGTGATCTTGGGGGGGGGGGTGGTGGTGAGGTTAGGAATCTCTACCTTTGGTGATTGTGTGGGCCCAGAACACTCAACCTTAGGTGATGGTGGGGGGCCAGAATGGTTTACCTTAGTTGACTGGCTCATGGAGGGGCTAGGAACTTCTACCCTGTTGTTTGTGAGGACACTAGCTTAAGTGATTGTGGGGGTCCATGAAATCACCCTTAGAAGATAGTGGGGGCCTGGGAAAATCTACCTTATTTGATGATGGGGGCCTAGGAAACTATACCTAAGGTGATTGTGGGCACCTGGGAGATTCAACCTTAAGTGATTGTGGGACCCATAAAGTCAACCTGAGGTGGCAGTGGGGTCCCAGGAGACTCTTCCATGGTGGTTGTGGAGACGCTGAACATTGGACCTTAGGTGATTGCGGGAATCCAGGAATCTCTACTGAGGAGATTGTTGGCCAGAGAAAGTCTATCTTATGTGTTTGTGGGGTCCCCCAAAACTTGACCTCAGGTGATTATGAGCCTGGGAAACTCTACCTTAGGAGACGATGGTGGACCAAGAACCTCGGCACTAGGAGATTGTGGAGGCCCAGGAAACTCCTTCTTGGTGACTGTGGGGACCCTGGAAGCTCGAGCTCTGGAGCTCGTGGAGCTCGTGGAGGTGCTGGAAACTTGACTTCGGTGATAGTGGGGCCCCCAGAGACTCGACCTTAGGTGATTGTAGGGGAATATATATCTATCTTAGGTTATTGTGGCAGGACAGGAAACTTGACCTTAGTTGATTGTGGGGCCAAAGGACAGGAAAATTCTGCCAAAGGTGATACTGGGATCCATGAATTTTGACCTTAGACATTGTTGGGGCCCAGGACACTCGAACTGAGATGATTGGGGGGACCGGGAGGGTGTAACGTAATTGATTTTGGGAGGGCATCAAATTCTACCTTAGTCGACTTTGGGGACCCAGGAGACTCTAGGTGATTGGGAGCCCAGAAAACTCTTAAGTTATTGTGGGGGCCCAAGAAACACTAGCTCAGGTGATTGTGCTTCTTAGCTTGCCCTGTCTTCATGCATTGTGGGGTGCCTTGAAATTCTTCCCTATGGGATTGTGGGGGCGAAAACCAATTATGTAGGTGATTGTAAACCCAAGAATACCCATCTTAGGTGATTGTGGCCTCTTGAAACTCTGCCGTATGTGACTGTGTGGGCCCAGGAAGGCTACCTTAGATGATTGTTACAAGAAATTCTACCCAGGAAAGGCTATACTAGTGGTCCCAAACTGTCCGTTATGTGATTGTAGTGGGCCATAAATCTCTTCCTTAGGTGATTGTATCCCTAGGATACCCTACCTTAGGTGATTTGGGGTTCTTAAACACTTGAGCTTAGCAGAGTGTGGACACCCAGTAAAATATCTTAGGTTATTGTGGGCCCAGGAAATTCGAGCTCAGGTGATTATAGGAGCAGGACATTCTGCCTTAATTCCCCGTGGGGGCCATGGAAGTATAAGAGTGATTTTGTGCCCTAGGAAATCTTACTTTACGTTACTTAGGAGGCCCAGAAACCTAGCTTATGTGATTCTTGGGGGCTCGTGATACCCTACGTTAGGTGATTTTGGGGGTCTCTGGAATTCTACCTTAGGTGATGGTGGGGGCTCAGAAAATCCTTGTGGATGTGACTGTGGCACCCTGGAAACTCTAGCTTAGGTGATTCGGGGGGCCCAGGAGTCTCTATGTTCGGTGCTTTCGGTCTCAGGCAAGTCTAGCTTTGGTGATTGTGGAAGCAAAGGTAGTAGCTTATGTGCTTGTGGGGGCCCAGGAAAGTCTACCTTAAGTGATTTTGATGGCTTGGGAGCTTCTACCATAAGTGATTGTGGGCCGAGAAGTCTCTCCCTTAGGTAATTGTGGGTCCCAAAAGTATTAGTTAGGTGACTGTGGGCCCAGGAAAGACGGCTTTAGGTGAGTGTGGGGCTCCAGGGTGTGGTACCTTAGGTGAGTGTAGTCCAAGCAAACTATACCATAATTGATGGTGGGGACCCAGAAAACTCCACCTTAGGTGATTTTGAGGGTCCAGATAAAACCTAACTTAAGTGATGCTTAACTTCTTTGATTGTGGGGGCCCAGGAACTCTCGGCTGGCGGGGGCACCAGGAAATTCTAGTTTAGGTGATTGTGGGTACTCCGGAAAATCTATTTTAGTTCATTGTGGGGGTCCCAAAATTCTACCTTAGAATTGATGGTAGGGAGTGCAGAACATTCTGCCGTAGGGGATTGTGGGAGCCCAGGAAAGTCTAAAGTAGGTGATTGTGGCCCAAACTTTACCGAGGTGGACGTGGTGGGCCAGAACGTCTAGCTTAGGTGCCTGTGAGCCTAGGAATGTCTAACTGAAAGGAATCTCTAGCTAGGCAATTGGGCCAGGTAACTACCACAGGTGATAGTGAGGGCCCAGGAAACTCTCCCTTAGGTGTTGCGGGCCCGGAAAACTCTACCTCGGGTGGAAGTGATCCCAGGAAACTACCTTAGGTGATTGTGGGCTCCGGAGACTCTTACCTTAGGTGATTTTGGTGGGACTAGGACTATTTACCTTCAGTGAGTGTGGGCCTAAGAAACTCTAGTTCCGGTGATCGGTGGTTGTGGACCAAGGAAATTCTACCTTGGGTGATCGTTTGGCCAAAGGTAATTGTACCTTAGGTGACTGTGGGGACCCTAGAAAATCTACTGTGATTGTGGTGCCCAGGAAGCTCTAGTGTACGTGACTATGTGGGCCCTAAAATCTCGACCATAGGTGATCATGGTGGTTTGGGTAACTCTAACTTAGGTTATTTTGGTGGCCCAGGAACCCTTTCTGAGTCGATTGAGGGGCACAGGGAATTTACCTTAGTTGATTGGGGAGGTGTACCAAGAAAGGTCTAACTTAGGTGATTGTAGGGCCAGAAACCTCTAGCTTAGGTGATTGTTGGTGCCCAAGAAACTCTACCCTATGGGAGTGCGGAGGGCCAGGAAATTCTGTGTTAAGTGATTGTGGGGGACCAGGATAGTCTCCCTTAAGTAATTCTGTGGGGTTGAAAGCTTATTACGTTAGGTGATTGTGACCTCAGGAAAAGCTAGCTATGGTGATGGTGGGGGCCCAGGAAACTCTACCTAGGTGATGTGGGTGCCTGGAAGTTCTGTGCAAGCAATGGTGGGGGCCTAATCAAATCTACCTTTAAGGCATTATGAGGCCCTGGAAACTCGACCTAGGTGTTGGGGCGTTCAGGAAACTATACCTTACGTGATGACGGTAGCTGAGGCAATTCAGTGTAGGTGACTGTGGGTGCACAAGGGAGGTCGAGCTGCGTTGATTATGGGGCCAGGGTACTCCACCTTAGGTGATTGCGGGGGCTTGGAAAACTCTACCTGAGGTGTTGTGGGCTTCAGAAGTTCTCTAGTGGGTGAACATGGCCTAAAGTCTACCTGAGGTGATTGTGGGGTTTCAGGAAACCCAGCCTTAGGGGATTGTGTGGTCCCAAGGAACTCTACATTAGGTAATGGTGGGAGCACAGGAAACTCTAACTTAGGTGATCTGGGGAGTCAGAAACTCGATCTGAGGTCACTGAGGGGAGCCGGGAAATAATACCTTAGGTGATTGTCGGAGCCCAGGAAACTAGTATGTGTTTTTGGGGGGCCAGGAAACTCTCCATTAGGTGATTTTTCGAGACCCCTATCTCTAACTTAGGGGATTTTGGAGGCCCAGGAAACAAATCCTAGGTGACTGTGGGTGCCCAAGAAACTATACCTTAGGTAATTATGAGGGGGCCTGGACATTCTACCTTATGTGTTTGTAGAGGCTCAGGAAATGATCTTAGTTGATTTGGGGGGCCTAGGAGCCTCCAGTTTAGATGATTGTGGGGTCGCAGAACACTCTGCCTTAGGGGATTTGGGGACCCATGAAATGCTGGCTTAGGTGATTGTGGGGGCCTAGAAACCTCTAGCTTAGGTGATTGTGGGGCCAGTACACTCTACCTTAGGCGAATGTTGGGTCCCGGGATGCTCTAGCTTAGGTGATTGTAGGGCGTCAGGAATCTCCCCTCAGGTGATTATGGGGTCCCAGAAAACTCTAGGTGAGTTGTTTGTGAAGGTCCATGAAACTACCTTAGGTGATTACGGGGGCCAGGGAACGCTAGCTTGCATGAGTGTGGGTGCCCAAGGAACTATACCTTACTGCTTCTAGGGGCAGAGGGAACTAGCTTAGGTGATTGTGAGGCCGGGATCCACTATGTCAGTGATTGTGGTTGCCCCGTAAACTCTACCTTCGGTGGTTGTGGGGTCCCAGGAAACTGTACGTTAGTTGATTGTGGGCCAGGGACCTCTGCCTATTAGTTGACTGTGGGGCCCCAGGAAACTAGACCTTAGGTGATTGAGGTGGCCCAGGAAACTGGACTGTAGGTGACTGTGAGAGCCAAGAAACTTGACCTTACTTGACTGTGGGGGCCCAGATTATTGAACCTTAGGTATTTTGGGACCTGAGGTGTTCTAGCTCAGGTGATCCCAGGGGACTTGGGAAAGTCCATGTTAGGGGATTGTGAGGGCTCAGGAAACTGTACCTTAGGTGTTCGTGGGGAACCATGCATATGGACCTTAGGTGACTGTGTGAGGCCAGGACGTCCGCCTCAGTTAATTTTGAGGGGGCCAGGAAAATCTACCATAGGTGATTACGGGGGCCCAGCAATCTCTACCTTATGTGGATGTGGAGTACAGGAAGTTCACCCTTAGTTAATCACCTCATCCTGAAGTGACTGAGGGAGCCACGATAATCTACGATAGTCGGTCGTGCGGGGCCTGGATTGTCTACCTTAGTTGACGAGGACCCCCAGGAAACTTGCCTTAGGTGATTGTGGGGCATTAGGGAACTCCCCCTTAGGAGACTGTAAGGCCCTATGAAGATCAACCTTACGTGATGGGTCCCAACTCACCTGGAAAGTCAGCCTTAGGTGATCTTGGGGGGGGGGGGTGGTGGTGAGGTTAGGAATCTCTACCTTTGGTGATTGTGTGGGCCCAGAACACTCAACCTTAGGTGATGGTGGGGGGCCAGAATGGTTTACCTTAGTTGACTGGCTCATGGAGGGGCTAGGAACTTCTACCCTGTTGTTTGTGAGGACACTAGCTTAAGTGATTGTGGGGGTCCATGAAATCACCCTTAGAAGATAGTGGGGGCCTGGGAAAATCTACCTTATTTGATGATGGGGGCCTAGGAAACTATACCTAAGGTGATTGTGGGCACCTGGGAGATTCAACCTTAAGTGATTGTGGGACCCATAAAGTCAACCTGAGGTGGCAGTGGGGTCCCAGGAGACTCTTCCATGGTGGTTGTGGAGACGCTGAACATTGGACCTTAGGTGATTGCGGGAATCCAGGAATCTCTACTGAGGAGATTGTTGGCCAGAGAAAGTCTATCTTATGTGTTTGTGGGGTCCCCCAAAACTTGACCTCAGGTGATTATGAGCCTGGGAAACTCTACCTTAGGAGACGATGGTGGACCAAGAACCTCGGCACTAGGAGATTGTGGAGGCCCAGGAAACTCCTTCTTGGTGACTGTGGGGACCCTGGAAGCTCGAGCTCTGGAGCTCGTGGAGCTCGTGGAGGTGCTGGAAACTTGACTTCGGTGATAGTGGGGCCCCCAGAGACTCGACCTTAGGTGATTGTAGGGGAATATATATCTATCTTAGGTTATTGTGGCAGGACAGGAAACTTGACCTTAGTTGATTGTGGGGCCAAAGGACAGGAAAATTCTGCCAAAGGTGATACTGGGATCCATGAATTTTGACCTTAGACATTGTTGGGGCCCAGGACACTCGAACTGAGATGATTGGGGGGACCGGGAGGGTGTAACGTAATTGATTTTGGGAGGGCATCAAATTCTACCTTAGTCGACTTTGGGGACCCAGGAGACTCTAGGTGATTGGGAGCCCAGAAAACTCTTAAGTTATTGTGGGGGCCCAAGAAACACTAGCTCAGGTGATTGTGCTTCTTAGCTTGCCCTGTCTTCATGCATTGTGGGGTGCCTTGAAATTCTTCCCTATGGGATTGTGGGGGCGAAAACCAATTATGTAGGTGATTGTAAACCCAAGAATACCCATCTTAGGTGATTGTGGCCTCTTGAAACTCTGCCGTATGTGACTGTGTGGGCCCAGGAAGGCTACCTTAGATGATTGTTACAAGAAATTCTACCCAGGAAAGGCTATACTAGTGGTCCCAAACTGTCCGTTATGTGATTGTAGTGGGCCATAAATCTCTTCCTTAGGTGATTGTATCCCTAGGATACCCTACCTTAGGTGATTTGGGGTTCTTAAACACTTGAGCTTAGCAGAGTGTGGACACCCAGTAAAATATCTTAGGTTATTGTGGGCCCAGGAAATTCGAGCTCAGGTGATTATAGGAGCAGGACATTCTGCCTTAATTCCCCGTGGGGGCCATGGAAGTATAAGAGTGATTTTGTGCCCTAGGAAATCTTACTTTACGTTACTTAGGAGGCCCAGAAACCTAGCTTATGTGATTCTTGGGGGCTCGTGATACCCTACGTTAGGTGATTTTGGGGGTCTCTGGAATTCTACCTTAGGTGATGGTGGGGGCTCAGAAAATCCTTGTGGATGTGACTGTGGCACCCTGGAAACTCTAGCTTAGGTGATTCGGGGGGCCCAGGAGTCTCTATGTTCGGTGCTTTCGGTCTCAGGCAAGTCTAGCTTTGGTGATTGTGGAAGCAAAGGTAGTAGCTTATGTGCTTGTGGGGGCCCAGGAAAGTCTACCTTAAGTGATTTTGATGGCTTGGGAGCTTCTACCATAAGTGATTGTGGGCCGAGAAGTCTCTCCCTTAGGTAATTGTGGGTCCCAAAAGTATTAGTTAGGTGACTGTGGGCCCAGGAAAGACGGCTTTAGGTGAGTGTGGGGCTCCAGGGTGTGGTACCTTAGGTGAGTGTAGTCCAAGCAAACTATACCATAATTGATGGTGGGGACCCAGAAAACTCCACCTTAGGTGATTTTGAGGGTCCAGATAAAACCTAACTTAAGTGATGCTTAACTTCTTTGATTGTGGGGGCCCAGGAACTCTCGGCTGGCGGGGGCACCAGGAAATTCTAGTTTAGGTGATTGTGGGTACTCCGGAAAATCTATTTTAGTTCATTGTGGGGGTCCCAAAATTCTACCTTAGAATTGATGGTAGGGAGTGCAGAACATTCTGCCGTAGGGGATTGTGGGAGCCCAGGAAAGTCTAAAGTAGGTGATTGTGGCCCAAACTTTACCGAGGTGGACGTGGTGGGCCAGAACGTCTAGCTTAGGTGCCTGTGAGCCTAGGAATGTCTAACTGAAAGGAATCTCTAGCTAGGCAATTGGGCCAGGTAACTACCACAGGTGATAGTGAGGGCCCAGGAAACTCTCCCTTAGGTGTTGCGGGCCCGGAAAACTCTACCTCGGGTGGAAGTGATCCCAGGAAACTACCTTAGGTGATTGTGGGCTCCGGAGACTCTTACCTTAGGTGATTTTGGTGGGACTAGGACTATTTACCTTCAGTGAGTGTGGGCCTAAGAAACTCTAGTTCCGGTGATCGGTGGTTGTGGACCAAGGAAATTCTACCTTGGGTGATCGTTTGGCCAAAGGTAATTGTACCTTAGGTGACTGTGGGGACCCTAGAAAATCTACTGTGATTGTGGTGCCCAGGAAGCTCTAGTGTACGTGACTATGTGGGCCCTAAAATCTCGACCATAGGTGATCATGGTGGTTTGGGTAACTCTAACTTAGGTTATTTTGGTGGCCCAGGAACCCTTTCTGAGTCGATTGAGGGGCACAGGGAATTTACCTTAGTTGATTGGGGAGGTGTACCAAGAAAGGTCTAACTTAGGTGATTGTAGGGCCAGAAACCTCTAGCTTAGGTGATTGTTGGTGCCCAAGAAACTCTACCCTATGGGAGTGCGGAGGGCCAGGAAATTCTGTGTTAAGTGATTGTGGGGGACCAGGATAGTCTCCCTTAAGTAATTCTGTGGGGTTGAAAGCTTATTACGTTAGGTGATTGTGACCTCAGGAAAAGCTAGCTATGGTGATGGTGGGGGCCCAGGAAACTCTACCTAGGTGATGTGGGTGCCTGGAAGTTCTGTGCAAGCAATGGTGGGGGCCTAATCAAATCTACCTTTAAGGCATTATGAGGCCCTGGAAACTCGACCTAGGTGTTGGGGCGTTCAGGAAACTATACCTTACGTGATGACGGTAGCTGAGGCAATTCAGTGTAGGTGACTGTGGGTGCACAAGGGAGGTCGAGCTGCGTTGATTATGGGGCCAGGGTACTCCACCTTAGGTGATTGCGGGGGCTTGGAAAACTCTACCTGAGGTGTTGTGGGCTTCAGAAGTTCTCTAGTGGGTGAACATGGCCTAAAGTCTACCTGAGGTGATGGTGGGGTTTCAGGAAACCCAGCCTTAGGGGATTGTGTGGTCCCAAGGAACTCTACATTAGGTAATGGTGGGAGCACAGGAAACTCTAACTTAGGTGATCTGGGGAGTCAGAAACTCGATCTGAGGTCACTGAGGGGAGCCGGGAAATAATACCTTAGGTGATTGTCGGAGCCCAGGAAACTAGTATGTGTTTTTGGGGGGCCAGGAAACTCTCCATTAGGTGATTTTTCGAGACCCCTATCTCTAACTTAGGGGATTTTGGAGGCCCAGGAAACAAATCCTAGGTGACTGTGGGTGCCCAAGAAACTATACCTTAGGTAATTATGAGGGGGCCTGGACATTCTACCTTATGTGTTTGTAGAGGCTCAGGAAATGATCTTAGTTGATTTGGGGGGCCTAGGAGCCTCCAGTTTAGATGATTGTGGGGTCGCAGAACACTCTGCCTTAGGGGATTTGGGGACCCATGAAATGCTGGCTTAGGTGATTGTGGGGGCCTAGAAACCTCTAGCTTAGGTGATTGTGGGGCCAGTACACTCTACCTTAGGCGAATGTTGGGTCCCGGGATGCTCTAGCTTAGGTGATTGTAGGGCGTCAGGAATCTCCCCTCAGGTGATTATGGGGTCCCAGAAAACTCTAGGTGAGTTGTTTGTGAAGGTCCATGAAACTACCTTAGGTGATTACGGGGGCCAGGGAACGCTAGCTTGCATGAGTGTGGGTGCCCAAGGAACTATACCTTACTGCTTCTAGGGGCAGAGGGAACTAGCTTAGGTGATTGTGAGGCCGGGATCCACTATGTCAGTGATTGTGGTTGCCCCGTAAACTCTACCTTCGGTGGTTGTGGGGTCCCAGGAAACTGTACGTTAGTTGATTGTGGGCCAGGGACCTCTGCCTATTAGTTGACTGTGGGGCCCCAGGAAACTAGACCTTAGGTGATTGAGGTGGCCCAGGAAACTGGACTGTAGGTGACTGTGAGAGCCAAGAAACTTGACCTTACTTGACTGTGGGGGCCCAGATTATTGAACCTTAGGTATTTTGGGACCTGAGGTGTTCTAGCTCAGGTGATCCCAGGGGACTTGGGAAAGTCCATGTTAGGGGATTGTGAGGGCTCAGGAAACTGTACCTTAGGTGTTCGTGGGGAACCATGCATATGGACCTTAGGTGACTGTGTGAGGCCAGGACGTCCGCCTCAGTTAATTTTGAGGGGGCCAGGAAAATCTACCATAGGTGATTACGGGGGCCCAGCAATCTCTACCTTATGTGGATGTGGAGTACAGGAAGTTCACCCTTAGTTAATCACCTCATCCTGAAGTGACTGAGGGAGCCACGATAATCTACGATAGTCGGTCGTGCGGGGCCTGGATTGTCTACCTTAGTTGACGAGGACCCCCAGGAAACTTGCCTTAGGTGATTGTGGGGCATTAGGGAACTCCCCCTTAGGAGACTGTAAGGCCCTATGAAGATCAACCTTACGTGATGGGTCCCAACTCACCTGGAAAGTCAGCCTTAGGTGATCTTGGGGGGGGGGGTGGTGGTGAGGTTAGGAATCTCTACCTTTGGTGATTGTGTGGGCCCAGAACACTCAACCTTAGGTGATGGTGGGGGGCCAGAATGGTTTACCTTAGTTGACTGGCTCATGGAGGGGCTAGGAACTTCTACCCTGTTGTTTGTGAGGACACTAGCTTAAGTGATTGTGGGGGTCCATGAAATCACCCTTAGAAGATAGTGGGGGCCTGGGAAAATCTACCTTATTTGATGATGGGGGCCTAGGAAACTATACCTAAGGTGATTGTGGGCACCTGGGAGATTCAACCTTAAGTGATTGTGGGACCCATAAAGTCAACCTGAGGTGGCAGTGGGGTCCCAGGAGACTCTTCCATGGTGGTTGTGGAGACGCTGAACATTGGACCTTAGGTGATTGTGGGAATCCAGGAATCTCTACTGAGGAGATTGTTGGCCAGAGAAAGTCTATCTTATGTGTTTGTGGGGTCCCCCAAAACTTGACCTCAGGTGATTATGAGCCTGGGAAACTCTACCTTAGGAGACGATGGTGGACCAAGAACCTCGGCACTAGGAGATTGTGGAGGCCCAGGAAACTCCTTCTTGGTGACTGTGGGGACCCTGGAAGCTCGAGCTCTGGAGCTCGTGGAGCTCGTGGAGGTGCTGGAAACTTGACTTCGGTGATAGTGGGGCCCCCAGAGACTCGACCTTAGGTGATTGTAGGGGAATATATATCTATCTTAGGTTATTGTGGCAGGACAGGAAACTTGACCTTAGTTGATTGTGGGGCCAAAGGACAGGAAAATTCTGCCAAAGGTGATACTGGGATCCATGAATTTTGACCTTAGACATTGTTGGGGCCCAGGACACTCGAACTGAGATGATTGGGGGGACCGGGAGGGTGTAACGTAATTGATTTTGGGAGGGCATCAAATTCTACCTTAGTCGACTTTGGGGACCCAGGAGACTCTAGGTGATTGGGAGCCCAGAAAACTCTTAAGTTATTGTGGGGGCCCAAGAAACACTAGCTCAGGTGATTGTGCTTCTTAGCTTGCCCTGTCTTCATGCATTGTGGGGTGCCTTGAAATTCTTCCCTATGGGATTGTGGGGGCGAAAACCAATTATGTAGGTGATTGTAAACCCAAGAATACCCATCTTAGGTGATTGTGGCCTCTTGAAACTCTGCCGTATGTGACTGTGTGGGCCCAGGAAGGCTACCTTAGATGATTGTTACAAGAAATTCTACCCAGGAAAGGCTATACTAGTGGTCCCAAACTGTCCGTTATGTGATTGTAGTGGGCCATAAATCTCTTCCTTAGGTGATTGTATCCCTAGGATACCCTACCTTAGGTGATTTGGGGTTCTTAAACACTTGAGCTTAGCAGAGTGTGGACACCCAGTAAAATATCTTAGGTTATTGTGGGCCCAGGAAATTCGAGCTCAGGTGATTATAGGAGCAGGACATTCTGCCTTAATTCCCCGTGGGGGCCATGGAAGTATAAGAGTGATTTTGTGCCCTAGGAAATCTTACTTTACGTTACTTAGGAGGCCCAGAAACCTAGCTTATGTGATTCTTGGGGGCTCGTGATACCCTACGTTAGGTGATTTTGGGGGTCTCTGGAATTCTACCTTAGGTGATGGTGGGGGCTCAGAAAATCCTTGTGGATGTGACTGTGGCACCCTGGAAACTCTAGCTTAGGTGATTCGGGGGGCCCAGGAGTCTCTATGTTCGGTGCTTTCGGTCTCAGGCAAGTCTAGCTTTGGTGATTGTGGAAGCAAAGGTAGTAGCTTATGTGCTTGTGGGGGCCCAGGAAAGTCTACCTTAAGTGATTTTGATGGCTTGGGAACTTCTACCATAAGTGATTGTGGGCCGAGAAGTCTCTCCCTTAGGTAATTGTGGGTCCCAAAAGTATTAGTTAGGTGACTGTGGGCCCAGGAAAGACGGCTTTAGGTGAGTGTGGGGCTCCAGGGTGTGGTACCTTAGGTGAGTGTAGTCCAAGCAAACTATACCATAATTGATGGTGGGGACCCAGAAAACTCCACCTTAGGTGATTTTGAGGGTCCAGATAAAACCTAACTTAAGTGATGCTTAACTTCTTTGATTGTGGGGGCCCAGGAACTCTCGGCTGGCGGGGGCACCAGGAAATTCTAGTTTAGGTGATTGTGGGTACTCCGGAAAATCTATTTTAGTTCATTGTGGGGGTCCCAAAATTCTACCTTAGAATTGATGGTAGGGAGTGCAGAACATTCTGCCGTAGGGGATTGTGGGAGCCCAGGAAAGTCTAAAGTAGGTGATTGTGGCCCAAACTTTACCGAGGTGGACGTGGTGGGCCAGAACGTCTAGCTTAGGTGCCTGTGAGCCTAGGAATGTCTAACTGAAAGGAATCTCTAGCTAGGCAATTGGGCCAGGTAACTACCACAGGTGATAGTGAGGGCCCAGGAAACTCTCCCTTAGGTGTTGCGGGCCCGGAAAACTCTACCTCGGGTGGAAGTGATCCCAGGAAACTACCTTAGGTGATTGTGGGCTCCGGAGACTCTTACCTTAGGTGATTTTGGTGGGACTAGGACTATTTACCTTCAGTGAGTGTGGGCCTAAGAAACTCTAGTTCCGGTGATCGGTGGTTGTGGACCAAGGAAATTCTACCTTGGGTGATCGTTTGGCCAAAGGTAATTGTACCTTAGGTGACTGTGGGGACCCTAGAAAATCTACTGTGATTGTGGTGCCCAGGAAGCTCTAGTGTACGTGACTATGTGGGCCCTAAAATCTCGACCATAGGTGATCATGGTGGTTTGGGTAACTCTAACTTAGGTTATTTTGGTGGCCCAGGAACCCTTTCTGAGTCGATTGAGGGGCACAGGGAATTTACCTTAGTTGATTGGGGAGGTGTACCAAGAAAGGTCTAACTTAGGTGATTGTAGGGCCAGAAACCTCTAGCTTAGGTGATTGTTGGTGCCCAAGAAACTCTACCCTATGGGAGTGCGGAGGGCCAGGAAATTCTGTGTTAAGTGATTGTGGGGGACCAGGATAGTCTCCCTTAAGTAATTCTGTGGGGTTGAAAGCTTATTACGTTAGGTGATTGTGACCTCAGGAAAAGCTAGCTATGGTGATGGTGGGGGCCCAGGAAACTCTACCTAGGTGATGTGGGTGCCTGGAAGTTCTGTGCAAGCAATGGTGGGGGCCTAATCAAATCTACCTTTAAGGCATTATGAGGCCCTGGAAACTCGACCTAGGTGTTGGGGCGTTCAGGAAACTATACCTTACGTGATGACGGTAGCTGAGGCAATTCAGTGTAGGTGACTGTGGGTGCACAAGGGAGGTCGAGCTGCGTTGATTATGGGGCCAGGGTACTCCACCTTAGGTGATTGCGGGGGCTTGGAAAACTCTACCTGAGGTGTTGTGGGCTTCAGAAGTTCTCTAGTGGGTGAACATGGCCTAAAGTCTACCTGAGGTGATTGTGGGGTTTCAGGAAACCCAGCCTTAGGGGATTGTGTGGTCCCAAGGAACTCTACATTAGGTAATGGTGGGAGCACAGGAAACTCTAACTTAGGTGATCTGGGGAGTCAGAAACTCGATCTGAGGTCACTGAGGGGAGCCGGGAAATAATACCTTAGGTGATTGTCGGAGCCCAGGAAACTAGTATGTGTTTTTGGGGGGCCAGGAAACTCTCCATTAGGTGATTTTTCGAGACCCCTATCTCTAACTTAGGGGATTTTGGAGGCCCAGGAAACAAATCCTAGGTGACTGTGGGTGCCCAAGAAACTATACCTTAGGTAATTATGAGGGGGCCTGGACATTCTACCTTATGTGTTTGTAGAGGCTCAGGAAATGATCTTAGTTGATTTGGGGGGCCTAGGAGCCTCCAGTTTAGATGATTGTGGGGTCGCAGAACACTCTGCCTTAGGGGATTTGGGGACCCATGAAATGCTGGCTTAGGTGATTGTGGGGGCCTAGAAACCTCTAGCTTAGGTGATTGTGGGGCCAGTACACTCTACCTTAGGCGAATGTTGGGTCCCGGGATGCTCTAGCTTAGGTGATTGTAGGGCGTCAGGAATCTCCCCTCAGGTGATTATGGGGTCCCAGAAAACTCTAGGTGAGTTGTTTGTGAAGGTCCATGAAACTACCTTAGGTGATTACGGGGGCCAGGGAACGCTAGCTTGCATGAGTGTGGGTGCCCAAGGAACTATACCTTACTGCTTCTAGGGGCAGAGGGAACTAGCTTAGGTGATTGTGAGGCCGGGATCCACTATGTCAGTGATTGTGGTTGCCCCGTAAACTCTACCTTCGGTGGTTGTGGGGTCCCAGGAAACTGTACGTTAGTTGATTGTGGGCCAGGGACCTCTGCCTATTAGTTGACTGTGGGGCCCCAGGAAACTAGACCTTAGGTGATTGAGGTGGCCCAGGAAACTGGACTGTAGGTGACTGTGAGAGCCAAGAAACTTGACCTTACTTGACTGTGGGGGCCCAGATTATTGAACCTTAGGTATTTTGGGACCTGAGGTGTTCTAGCTCAGGTGATCCCAGGGGACTTGGGAAAGTCCATGTTAGGGGATTGTGAGGGCTCAGGAAACTGTACCTTAGGTGTTCGTGGGGAACCATGCATATGGACCTTAGGTGACTGTGTGAGGCCAGGACGTCCGCCTCAGTTAATTTTGAGGGGGCCAGGAAAATCTACCATAGGTGATTACGGGGGCCCAGCAATCTCTACCTTATGTGGATGTGGAGTACAGGAAGTTCACCCTTAGTTAATCACCTCATCCTGAAGTGACTGAGGGAGCCACGATAATCTACGATAGTCGGTCGTGCGGGGCCTGGATTGTCTACCTTAGTTGACGAGGACCCCCAGGAAACTTGCCTTAGGTGATTGTGGGGCATTAGGGAACTCCCCCTTAGGAGACTGTAAGGCCCTATGAAGATCAACCTTACGTGATGGGTCCCAACTCACCTGGAAAGTCAGCCTTAGGTGATCTTGGGGGGGGGGGTGGTGGTGAGGTTAGGAATCTCTACCTTTGGTGATTGTGTGGGCCCAGAACACTCAACCTTAGGTGATGGTGGGGGGCCAGAATGGTTTACCTTAGTTGACTGGCTCATGGAGGGGCTAGGAACTTCTACCCTGTTGTTTGTGAGGACACTAGCTTAAGTGATTGTGGGGGTCCATGAAATCACCCTTAGAAGATAGTGGGGGCCTGGGAAAATCTACCTTATTTGATGATGGGGGCCTAGGAAACTATACCTAAGGTGATTGTGGGCACCTGGGAGATTCAACCTTAAGTGATTGTGGGACCCATAAAGTCAACCTGAGGTGGCAGTGGGGTCCCAGGAGACTCTTCCATGGTGGTTGTGGAGACGCTGAACATTGGACCTTAGGTGATTGTGGGAATCCAGGAATCTCTACTGAGGAGATTGTTGGCCAGAGAAAGTCTATCTTATGTGTTTGTGGGGTCCCCCAAAACTTGACCTCAGGTGATTATGAGCCTGGGAAACTCTACCTTAGGAGACGATGGTGGACCAAGAACCTCGGCACTAGGAGATTGTGGAGGCCCAGGAAACTCCTTCTTGGTGACTGTGGGGACCCTGGAAGCTCGAGCTCTGGAGCTCGTGGAGCTCGTGGAGGTGCTGGAAACTTGACTTCGGTGATAGTGGGGCCCCCAGAGACTCGACCTTAGGTGATTGTAGGGGAATATATATCTATCTTAGGTTATTGTGGCAGGACAGGAAACTTGACCTTAGTTGATTGTGGGGCCAAAGGACAGGAAAATTCTGCCAAAGGTGATACTGGGATCCATGAATTTTGACCTTAGACATTGTTGGGGCCCAGGACACTCGAACTGAGATGATTGGGGGGACCGGGAGGGTGTAACGTAATTGATTTTGGGAGGGCATCAAATTCTACCTTAGTCGACTTTGGGGACCCAGGAGACTCTAGGTGATTGGGAGCCCAGAAAACTCTTAAGTTATTGTGGGGGCCCAAGAAACACTAGCTCAGGTGATTGTGCTTCTTAGCTTGCCCTGTCTTCATGCATTGTGGGGTGCCTTGAAATTCTTCCCTATGGGATTGTGGGGGCGAAAACCAATTATGTAGGTGATTGTAAACCCAAGAATACCCATCTTAGGTGATTGTGGCCTCTTGAAACTCTGCCGTATGTGACTGTGTGGGCCCAGGAAGGCTACCTTAGATGATTGTTACAAGAAATTCTACCCAGGAAAGGCTATACTAGTGGTCCCAAACTGTCCGTTATGTGATTGTAGTGGGCCATAAATCTCTTCCTTAGGTGATTGTATCCCTAGGATACCCTACCTTAGGTGATTTGGGGTTCTTAAACACTTGAGCTTAGCAGAGTGTGGACACCCAGTAAAATATCTTAGGTTATTGTGGGCCCAGGAAATTCGAGCTCAGGTGATTATAGGAGCAGGACATTCTGCCTTAATTCCCCGTGGGGGCCATGGAAGTATAAGAGTGATTTTGTGCCCTAGGAAATCTTACTTTACGTTACTTAGGAGGCCCAGAAACCTAGCTTATGTGATTCTTGGGGGCTCGTGATACCCTACGTTAGGTGATTTTGGGGGTCTCTGGAATTCTACCTTAGGTGATGGTGGGGGCTCAGAAAATCCTTGTGGATGTGACTGTGGCACCCTGGAAACTCTAGCTTAGGTGATTCGGGGGGCCCAGGAGTCTCTATGTTCGGTGCTTTCGGTCTCAGGCAAGTCTAGCTTTGGTGATTGTGGAAGCAAAGGTAGTAGCTTATGTGCTTGTGGGGGCCCAGGAAAGTCTACCTTAAGTGATTTTGATGGCTTGGGAGCTTCTACCATAAGTGATTGTGGGCCGAGAAGTCTCTCCCTTAGGTAATTGTGGGTCCCAAAAGTATTAGTTAGGTGACTGTGGGCCCAGGAAAGACGGCTTTAGGTGAGTGTGGGGCTCCAGGGTGTGGTACCTTAGGTGAGTGTAGTCCAAGCAAACTATACCATAATTGATGGTGGGGACCCAGAAAACTCCACCTTAGGTGATTTTGAGGGTCCAGATAAAACCTAACTTAAGTGATGCTTAACTTCTTTGATTGTGGGGGCCCAGGAACTCTCGGCTGGCGGGGGCACCAGGAAATTCTAGTTTAGGTGATTGTGGGTACTCCGGAAAATCTATTTTAGTTCATTGTGGGGGTCCCAAAATTCTACCTTAGAATTGATGGTAGGGAGTGCAGAACATTCTGCCGTAGGGGATTGTGGGAGCCCAGGAAAGTCTAAAGTAGGTGATTGTGGCCCAAACTTTACCGAGGTGGACGTGGTGGGCCAGAACGTCTAGCTTAGGTGCCTGTGAGCCTAGGAATGTCTAACTGAAAGGAATCTCTAGCTAGGCAATTGGGCCAGGTAACTACCACAGGTGATAGTGAGGGCCCAGGAAACTCTCCCTTAGGTGTTGCGGGCCCGGAAAACTCTACCTCGGGTGGAAGTGATCCCAGGAAACTACCTTAGGTGATTGTGGGCTCCGGAGACTCTTACCTTAGGTGATTTTGGTGGGACTAGGACTATTTACCTTCAGTGAGTGTGGGCCTAAGAAACTCTAGTTCCGGTGATCGGTGGTTGTGGACCAAGGAAATTCTACCTTGGGTGATCGTTTGGCCAAAGGTAATTGTACCTTAGGTGACTGTGGGGACCCTAGAAAATCTACTGTGATTGTGGTGCCCAGGAAGCTCTAGTGTACGTGACTATGTGGGCCCTAAAATCTCGACCATAGGTGATCATGGTGGTTTGGGTAACTCTAACTTAGGTTATTTTGGTGGCCCAGGAACCCTTTCTGAGTCGATTGAGGGGCACAGGGAATTTACCTTAGTTGATTGGGGAGGTGTACCAAGAAAGGTCTAACTTAGGTGATTGTAGGGCCAGAAACCTCTAGCTTAGGTGATTGTTGGTGCCCAAGAAACTCTACCCTATGGGAGTGCGGAGGGCCAGGAAATTCTGTGTTAAGTGATTGTGGGGGACCAGGATAGTCTCCCTTAAGTAATTCTGTGGGGTTGAAAGCTTATTACGTTAGGTGATTGTGACCTCAGGAAAAGCTAGCTATGGTGATGGTGGGGGCCCAGGAAACTCTACCTAGGTGATGTGGGTGCCTGGAAGTTCTGTGCAAGCAATGGTGGGGGCCTAATCAAATCTACCTTTAAGGCATTATGAGGCCCTGGAAACTCGACCTAGGTGTTGGGGCGTTCAGGAAACTATACCTTACGTGATGACGGTAGCTGAGGCAATTCAGTGTAGGTGACTGTGGGTGCACAAGGGAGGTCGAGCTGCGTTGATTATGGGGCCAGGGTACTCCACCTTAGGTGATTGCGGGGGCTTGGAAAACTCTACCTGAGGTGTTGTGGGCTTCAGAAGTTCTCTAGTGGGTGAACATGGCCTAAAGTCTACCTGAGGTGATTGTGGGGTTTCAGGAAACCCAGCCTTAGGGGATTGTGTGGTCCCAAGGAACTCTACATTAGGTAATGGTGGGAGCACAGGAAACTCTAACTTAGGTGATCTGGGGAGTCAGAAACTCGATCTGAGGTCACTGAGGGGAGCCGGGAAATAATACCTTAGGTGATTGTCGGAGCCCAGGAAACTAGTATGTGTTTTTGGGGGGCCAGGAAACTCTCCATTAGGTGATTTTTCGAGACCCCTATCTCTAACTTAGGGGATTTTGGAGGCCCAGGAAACAAATCCTAGGTGACTGTGGGTGCCCAAGAAACTATACCTTAGGTAATTATGAGGGGGCCTGGACATTCTACCTTATGTGTTTGTAGAGGCTCAGGAAATGATCTTAGTTGATTTGGGGGGCCTAGGAGCCTCCAGTTTAGATGATTGTGGGGTCGCAGAACACTCTGCCTTAGGGGATTTGGGGACCCATGAAATGCTGGCTTAGGTGATTGTGGGGGCCTAGAAACCTCTAGCTTAGGTGATTGTGGGGCCAGTACACTCTACCTTAGGCGAATGTTGGGTCCCGGGATGCTCTAGCTTAGGTGATTGTAGGGCGTCAGGAATCTCCCCTCAGGTGATTATGGGGTCCCAGAAAACTCTAGGTGAGTTGTTTGTGAAGGTCCATGAAACTACCTTAGGTGATTACGGGGGCCAGGGAACGCTAGCTTGCATGAGTGTGGGTGCCCAAGGAACTATACCTTACTGCTTCTAGGGGCAGAGGGAACTAGCTTAGGTGATTGTGAGGCCGGGATCCACTATGTCAGTGATTGTGGTTGCCCCGTAAACTCTACCTTCGGTGGTTGTGGGGTCCCAGGAAACTGTACGTTAGTTGATTGTGGGCCAGGGACCTCTGCCTATTAGTTGACTGTGGGGCCCCAGGAAACTAGACCTTAGGTGATTGAGGTGGCCCAGGAAACTGGACTGTAGGTGACTGTGAGAGCCAAGAAACTTGACCTTACTTGACTGTGGGGGCCCAGATTATTGAACCTTAGGTATTTTGGGACCTGAGGTGTTCTAGCTCAGGTGATCCCAGGGGACTTGGGAAAGTCCATGTTAGGGGATTGTGAGGGCTCAGGAAACTGTACCTTAGGTGTTCGTGGGGAACCATGCATATGGACCTTAGGTGACTGTGTGAGGCCAGGACGTCCGCCTCAGTTAATTTTGAGGGGGCCAGGAAAATCTACCATAGGTGATTACGGGGGCCCAGCAATCTCTACCTTATGTGGATGTGGAGTACAGGAAGTTCACCCTTAGTTAATCACCTCATCCTGAAGTGACTGAGGGAGCCACGATAATCTACGATAGTCGGTCGTGCGGGGCCTGGATTGTCTACCTTAGTTGACGAGGACCCCCAGGAAACTTGCCTTAGGTGATTGTGGGGCATTAGGGAACTCCCCCTTAGGAGACTGTAAGGCCCTATGAAGATCAACCTTACGTGATGGGTCCCAACTCACCTGGAAAGTCAGCCTTAGGTGATCTTGGGGGGGGGGGTGGTGGTGAGGTTAGGAATCTCTACCTTTGGTGATTGTGTGGGCCCAGAACACTCAACCTTAGGTGATGGTGGGGGGCCAGAATGGTTTACCTTAGTTGACTGGCTCATGGAGGGGCTAGGAACTTCTACCCTGTTGTTTGTGAGGACACTAGCTTAAGTGATTGTGGGGGTCCATGAAATCACCCTTAGAAGATAGTGGGGGCCTGGGAAAATCTACCTTATTTGATGATGGGGGCCTAGGAAACTATACCTAAGGTGATTGTGGGCACCTGGGAGATTCAACCTTAAGTGATTGTGGGACCCATAAAGTCAACCTGAGGTGGCAGTGGGGTCCCAGGAGACTCTTCCATGGTGGTTGTGGAGACGCTGAACATTGGACCTTAGGTGATTGTGGGAATCCAGGAATCTCTACTGAGGAGATTGTTGGCCAGAGAAAGTCTATCTTATGTGTTTGTGGGGTCCCCCAAAACTTGACCTCAGGTGATTATGAGCCTGGGAAACTCTACCTTAGGAGACGATGGTGGACCAAGAACCTCGGCACTAGGAGATTGTGGAGGCCCAGGAAACTCCTTCTTGGTGACTGTGGGGACCCTGGAAGCTCGAGCTCTGGAGCTCGTGGAGCTCGTGGAGGTGCTGGAAACTTGACTTCGGTGATAGTGGGGCCCCCAGAGACTCGACCTTAGGTGATTGTAGGGGAATATATATCTATCTTAGGTTATTGTGGCAGGACAGGAAACTTGACCTTAGTTGATTGTGGGGCCAAAGGACAGGAAAATTCTGCCAAAGGTGATACTGGGATCCATGAATTTTGACCTTAGACATTGTTGGGGCCCAGGACACTCGAACTGAGATGATTGGGGGGACCGGGAGGGTGTAACGTAATTGATTTTGGGAGGGCATCAAATTCTACCTTAGTCGACTTTGGGGACCCAGGAGACTCTAGGTGATTGGGAGCCCAGAAAACTCTTAAGTTATTGTGGGGGCCCAAGAAACACTAGCTCAGGTGATTGTGCTTCTTAGCTTGCCCTGTCTTCATGCATTGTGGGGTGCCTTGAAATTCTTCCCTATGGGATTGTGGGGGCGAAAACCAATTATGTAGGTGATTGTAAACCCAAGAATACCCATCTTAGGTGATTGTGGCCTCTTGAAACTCTGCCGTATGTGACTGTGTGGGCCCAGGAAGGCTACCTTAGATGATTGTTACAAGAAATTCTACCCAGGAAAGGCTATACTAGTGGTCCCAAACTGTCCGTTATGTGATTGTAGTGGGCCATAAATCTCTTCCTTAGGTGATTGTATCCCTAGGATACCCTACCTTAGGTGATTTGGGGTTCTTAAACACTTGAGCTTAGCAGAGTGTGGACACCCAGTAAAATATCTTAGGTTATTGTGGGCCCAGGAAATTCGAGCTCAGGTGATTATAGGAGCAGGACATTCTGCCTTAATTCCCCGTGGGGGCCATGGAAGTATAAGAGTGATTTTGTGCCCTAGGAAATCTTACTTTACGTTACTTAGGAGGCCCAGAAACCTAGCTTATGTGATTCTTGGGGGCTCGTGATACCCTACGTTAGGTGATTTTGGGGGTCTCTGGAATTCTACCTTAGGTGATGGTGGGGGCTCAGAAAATCCTTGTGGATGTGACTGTGGCACCCTGGAAACTCTAGCTTAGGTGATTCGGGGGGCCCAGGAGTCTCTATGTTCGGTGCTTTCGGTCTCAGGCAAGTCTAGCTTTGGTGATTGTGGAAGCAAAGGTAGTAGCTTATGTGCTTGTGGGGGCCCAGGAAAGTCTACCTTAAGTGATTTTGATGGCTTGGGAGCTTCTACCATAAGTGATTGTGGGCCGAGAAGTCTCTCCCTTAGGTAATTGTGGGTCCCAAAAGTATTAGTTAGGTGACTGTGGGCCCAGGAAAGACGGCTTTAGGTGAGTGTGGGGCTCCAGGGTGTGGTACCTTAGGTGAGTGTAGTCCAAGCAAACTATACCATAATTGATGGTGGGGACCCAGAAAACTCCACCTTAGGTGATTTTGAGGGTCCAGATAAAACCTAACTTAAGTGATGCTTAACTTCTTTGATTGTGGGGGCCCAGGAACTCTCGGCTGGCGGGGGCACCAGGAAATTCTAGTTTAGGTGATTGTGGGTACTCCGGAAAATCTATTTTAGTTCATTGTGGGGGTCCCAAAATTCTACCTTAGAATTGATGGTAGGGAGTGCAGAACATTCTGCCGTAGGGGATTGTGGGAGCCCAGGAAAGTCTAAAGTAGGTGATTGTGGCCCAAACTTTACCGAGGTGGACGTGGTGGGCCAGAACGTCTAGCTTAGGTGCCTGTGAGCCTAGGAATGTCTAACTGAAAGGAATCTCTAGCTAGGCAATTGGGCCAGGTAACTACCACAGGTGATAGTGAGGGCCCAGGAAACTCTCCCTTAGGTGTTGCGGGCCCGGAAAACTCTACCTCGGGTGGAAGTGATCCCAGGAAACTACCTTAGGTGATTGTGGGCTCCGGAGACTCTTACCTTAGGTGATTTTGGTGGGACTAGGACTATTTACCTTCAGTGAGTGTGGGCCTAAGAAACTCTAGTTCCGGTGATCGGTGGTTGTGGACCAAGGAAATTCTACCTTGGGTGATCGTTTGGCCAAAGGTAATTGTACCTTAGGTGACTGTGGGGACCCTAGAAAATCTACTGTGATTGTGGTGCCCAGGAAGCTCTAGTGTACGTGACTATGTGGGCCCTAAAATCTCGACCATAGGTGATCATGGTGGTTTGGGTAACTCTAACTTAGGTTATTTTGGTGGCCCAGGAACCCTTTCTGAGTCGATTGAGGGGCACAGGGAATTTACCTTAGTTGATTGGGGAGGTGTACCAAGAAAGGTCTAACTTAGGTGATTGTAGGGCCAGAAACCTCTAGCTTAGGTGATTGTTGGTGCCCAAGAAACTCTACCCTATGGGAGTGCGGAGGGCCAGGAAATTCTGTTAAGTGATTGTGGGGGACCAGGATAGTCTCCCTTAAGTAATTCTGTGGGGTTGAAAGCTTATTACGTTAGGTGATTGTGACCTCAGGAAAAGCTAGCTATGGTGATGGTGGGGGCCCAGGAAACTCTACCTAGGTGATGTGGGTGCCTGGAAGTTCTGTGCAAGCAATGGTGGGGGCCTAATCAAATCTACCTTTAAGGCATTATGAGGCCCTGGAAACTCGACCTAGGTGTTGGGGCGTTCAGGAAACTATACCTTACGTGATGACGGTAGCTGAGGCAATTCAGTGTAGGTGACTGTGGGTGCACAAGGGAGGTCGAGCTGCGTTGATTATGGGGCCAGGGTACTCCACCTTAGGTGATTGCGGGGGCTTGGAAAACTCTACCTGAGGTGTTGTGGGCTTCAGAAGTTCTCTAGTGGGTGAACATGGCCTAAAGTCTACCTGAGGTGATTGTGGGGTTTCAGGAAACCCAGCCTTAGGGGATTGTGTGGTCCCAAGGAACTCTACATTAGGTAATGGTGGGAGCACAGGAAACTCTAACTTAGGTGATCTGGGGAGTCAGAAACTCGATCTGAGGTCACTGAGGGGAGCCGGGAAATAATACCTTAGGTGATTGTCGGAGCCCAGGAAACTAGTATGTGTTTTTGGGGGGCCAGGAAACTCTCCATTAGGTGATTTTTCGAGACCCCTATCTCTAACTTAGGGGATTTTGGAGGCCCAGGAAACAAATCCTAGGTGACTGTGGGTGCCCAAGAAACTATACCTTAGGTAATTATGAGGGGGCCTGGACATTCTACCTTATGTGTTTGTAGAGGCTCAGGAAATGATCTTAGTTGATTTGGGGGGCCTAGGAGCCTCCAGTTTAGATGATTGTGGGGTCGCAGAACACTCTGCCTTAGGGGATTTGGGGACCCATGAAATGCTGGCTTAGGTGATTGTGGGGGCCTAGAAACCTCTAGCTTAGGTGATTGTGGGGCCAGTACACTCTACCTTAGGCGAATGTTGGGTCCCGGGATGCTCTAGCTTAGGTGATTGTAGGGCGTCAGGAATCTCCCCTCAGGTGATTATGGGGTCCCAGAAAACTCTAGGTGAGTTGTTTGTGAAGGTCCATGAAACTACCTTAGGTGATTACGGGGGCCAGGGAACGCTAGCTTGCATGAGTGTGGGTGCCCAAGGAACTATACCTTACTGCTTCTAGGGGCAGAGGGAACTAGCTTAGGTGATTGTGAGGCCGGGATCCACTATGTCAGTGATTGTGGTTGCCCCGTAAACTCTACCTTCGGTGGTTGTGGGGTCCCAGGAAACTGTACGTTAGTTGATTGTGGGCCAGGGACCTCTGCCTATTAGTTGACTGTGGGGCCCCAGGAAACTAGACCTTAGGTGATTGAGGTGGCCCAGGAAACTGGACTGTAGGTGACTGTGAGAGCCAAGAAACTTGACCTTACTTGACTGTGGGGGCCCAGATTATTGAACCTTAGGTATTTTGGGACCTGAGGTGTTCTAGCTCAGGTGATCCCAGGGGACTTGGGAAAGTCCATGTTAGGGGATTGTGAGGGCTCAGGAAACTGTACCTTAGGTGTTCGTGGGGAACCATGCATATGGACCTTAGGTGACTGTGTGAGGCCAGGACGTCCGCCTCAGTTAATTTTGAGGGGGCCAGGAAAATCTACCATAGGTGATTACGGGGGCCCAGCAATCTCTACCTTATGTGGATGTGGAGTACAGGAAGTTCACCCTTAGTTAATCACCTCATCCTGAAGTGACTGAGGGAGCCACGATAATCTACGATAGTCGGTCGTGCGGGGCCTGGATTGTCTACCTTAGTTGACGAGGACCCCCAGGAAACTTGCCTTAGGTGATTGTGGGGCATTAGGGAACTCCCCCTTAGGAGACTGTAAGGCCCTATGAAGATCAACCTTACGTGATGGGTCCCAACTCACCTGGAAAGTCAGCCTTAGGTGATCTTGGGGGGGGGGGTGGTGGTGAGGTTAGGAATCTCTACCTTTGGTGATTGTGTGGGCCCAGAACACTCAACCTTAGGTGATGGTGGGGGGCCAGAATGGTTTACCTTAGTTGACTGGCTCATGGAGGGGCTAGGAACTTCTACCCTGTTGTTTGTGAGGACACTAGCTTAAGTGATTGTGGGGGTCCATGAAATCACCCTTAGAAGATAGTGGGGGCCTGGGAAAATCTACCTTATTTGATGATGGGGGCCTAGGAAACTATACCTAAGGTGATTGTGGGCACCTGGGAGATTCAACCTTAAGTGATTGTGGGACCCATAAAGTCAACCTGAGGTGGCAGTGGGGTCCCAGGAGACTCTTCCATGGTGGTTGTGGAGACGCTGAACATTGGACCTTAGGTGATTGTGGGAATCCAGGAATCTCTACTGAGGAGATTGTTGGCCAGAGAAAGTCTATCTTATGTGTTTGTGGGGTCCCCCAAAACTTGACCTCAGGTGATTATGAGCCTGGGAAACTCTACCTTAGGAGACGATGGTGGACCAAGAACCTCGGCACTAGGAGATTGTGGAGGCCCAGGAAACTCCTTCTTGGTGACTGTGGGGACCCTGGAAGCTCGAGCTCTGGAGCTCGTGGAGCTCGTGGAGGTGCTGGAAACTTGACTTCGGTGATAGTGGGGCCCCCAGAGACTCGACCTTAGGTGATTGTAGGGGAATATATATCTATCTTAGGTTATTGTGGCAGGACAGGAAACTTGACCTTAGTTGATTGTGGGGCCAAAGGACAGGAAAATTCTGCCAAAGGTGATACTGGGATCCATGAATTTTGACCTTAGACATTGTTGGGGCCCAGGACACTCGAACTGAGATGATTGGGGGGACCGGGAGGGTGTAACATAATTGATTTTGGGAGGGCATCAAATTCTACCTTAGTCGACTTTGGGGACCCAGGAGACTCTAGGTGATTGGGAGCCCAGAAAACTCTTAAGTTATTGTGGGGGCCCAAGAAACACTAGCTCAGGTGATTGTGCTTCTTAGCTTGCCCTGTCTTCATGCATTGTGGGGTGCCTTGAAATTCTTCCCTATGGGATTGTGGGGGCGAAAACCAATTATGTAGGTGATTGTAAACCCAAGAATACCCATCTTAGGTGATTGTGGCCTCTTGAAACTCTGCCGTATGTGACTGTGTGGGCCCAGGAAGGCTACCTTAGATGATTGTTACAAGAAATTCTACCCAGGAAAGGCTATACTAGTGGTCCCAAACTGTCCGTTATGTGATTGTAGTGGGCCATAAATCTCTTCCTTAGGTGATTGTATCCCTAGGATACCCTACCTTAGGTGATTTGGGGTTCTTAAACACTTGAGCTTAGCAGAGTGTGGACACCCAGTAAAATATCTTAGGTTATTGTGGGCCCAGGAAATTCGAGCTCAGGTGATTATAGGAGCAGGACATTCTGCCTTAATTCCCCGTGGGGGCCATGGAAGTATAAGAGTGATTTTGTGCCCTAGGAAATCTTACTTTACGTTACTTAGGAGGCCCAGAAACCTAGCTTATGTGATTCTTGGGGGCTCGTGATACCCTACGTTAGGTGATTTTGGGGGTCTCTGGAATTCTACCTTAGGTGATGGTGGGGGCTCAGAAAATCCTTGTGGATGTGACTGTGGCACCCTGGAAACTCTAGCTTAGGTGATTCGGGGGGCCCAGGAGTCTCTATGTTCGGTGCTTTCGGTCTCAGGCAAGTCTAGCTTTGGTGATTGTGGAAGCAAAGGTAGTAGCTTATGTGCTTGTGGGGGCCCAGGAAAGTCTACCTTAAGTGATTTTGATGGCTTGGGAACTTCTACCATAAGTGATTGTGGGCCGAGAAGTCTCTCCCTTAGGTAATTGTGGGTCCCAAAAGTATTAGTTAGGTGACTGTGGGCCCAGGAAAGACGGCTTTAGGTGAGTGTGGGGCTCCAGGGTGTGGTACCTTAGGTGAGTGTAGTCCAAGCAAACTATACCATAATTGATGGTGGGGACCCAGAAAACTCCACCTTAGGTGATTTTGAGGGTCCAGATAAAACCTAACTTAAGTGATGCTTAACTTCTTTGATTGTGGGGGCCCAGGAACTCTCGGCTGGCGGGGGCACCAGGAAATTCTAGTTTAGGTGATTGTGGGTACTCCGGAAAATCTATTTTAGTTCATTGTGGGGGTCCCAAAATTCTACCTTAGAATTGATGGTAGGGAGTGCAGAACATTCTGCCGTAGGGGATTGTGGGAGCCCAGGAAAGTCTAAAGTAGGTGATTGTGGCCCAAACTTTACCGAGGTGGACGTGGTGGGCCAGAACGTCTAGCTTAGGTGCCTGTGAGCCTAGGAATGTCTAACTGAAAGGAATCTCTAGCTAGGCAATTGGGCCAGGTAACTACCACAGGTGATAGTGAGGGCCCAGGAAACTCTCCCTTAGGTGTTGCGGGCCCGGAAAACTCTACCTCGGGTGGAAGTGATCCCAGGAAACTACCTTAGGTGATTGTGGGCTCCGGAGACTCTTACCTTAGGTGATTTTGGTGGGACTAGGACTATTTACCTTCAGTGAGTGTGGGCCTAAGAAACTCTAGTTCCGGTGATCGGTGGTTGTGGACCAAGGAAATTCTACCTTGGGTGATCGTTTGGCCAAAGGTAATTGTACCTTAGGTGACTGTGGGGACCCTAGAAAATCTACTGTGATTGTGGTGCCCAGGAAGCTCTAGTGTACGTGACTATGTGGGCCCTAAAATCTCGACCATAGGTGATCATGGTGGTTTGGGTAACTCTAACTTAGGTTATTTTGGTGGCCCAGGAACCCTTTCTGAGTCGATTGAGGGGCACAGGGAATTTACCTTAGTTGATTGGGGAGGTGTACCAAGAAAGGTCTAACTTAGGTGATTGTAGGGCCAGAAACCTCTAGCTTAGGTGATTGTTGGTGCCCAAGAAACTCTACCCTATGGGAGTGCGGAGGGCCAGGAAATTCTGTGTTAAGTGATTGTGGGGGACCAGGATAGTCTCCCTTAAGTAATTCTGTGGGGTTGAAAGCTTATTACGTTAGGTGATTGTGACCTCAGGAAAAGCTAGCTATGGTGATGGTGGGGGCCCAGGAAACTCTACCTAGGTGATGTGGGTGCCTGGAAGTTCTGTGCAAGCAATGGTGGGGGCCTAATCAAATCTACCTTTAAGGCATTATGAGGCCCTGGAAACTCGACCTAGGTGTTGGGGCGTTCAGGAAACTATACCTTACGTGATGACGGTAGCTGAGGCAATTCAGTGTAGGTGACTGTGGGTGCACAAGGGAAGTCGAGCTGCGTTGATTATGGGGCCAGGGTACTCCACCTTAGGTGATTGCGGGGGCTTGGAAAACTCTACCTGAGGTGTTGTGGGCTTCAGAAGTTCTCTAGTGGGTGAACATGGCCTAAAGTCTACCTGAGGTGATGGTGGGGTTTCAGGAAACCCAGCCTTAGGGGATTGTGTGGTCCCAAGGAACTCTACATTAGGTAATGGTGGGAGCACAGGAAACTCTAACTTAGGTGATCTGGGGAGTCAGAAACTCGATCTGAGGTCACTGAGGGGAGCCGGGAAATAATACCTTAGGTGATTGTCGGAGCCCAGGAAACTAGTATGTGTTTTTGGGGGGCCAGGAAACTCTCCATTAGGTGATTTTTCGAGACCCCTATCTCTAACTTAGGGGATTTTGGAGGCCCAGGAAACAAATCCTAGGTGACTGTGGGTGCCCAAGAAACTATACCTTAGGTAATTATGAGGGGGCCTGGACATTCTACCTTATGTGTTTGTAGAGGCTCAGGAAATGATCTTAGTTGATTTGGGGGGCCTAGGAGCCTCCAGTTTAGATGATTGTGGGGTCGCAGAACACTCTGCCTTAGGGGATTTGGGGACCCATGAAATGCTGGCTTAGGTGATTGTGGGGGCCTAGAAACCTCTAGCTTAGGTGATTGTGGGGCCAGTACACTCTACCTTAGGCGAATGTTGGGTCCCGGGATGCTCTAGCTTAGGTGATTGTAGGGCGTCAGGAATCTCCCCTCAGGTGATTATGGGGTCCCAGAAAACTCTAGGTGAGTTGTTTGTGAAGGTCCATGAAACTACCTTAGGTGATTACGGGGGCCAGGGAACGCTAGCTTGCATGAGTGTGGGTGCCCAAGGAACTATACCTTACTGCTTCTAGGGGCAGAGGGAACTAGCTTAGGTGATTGTGAGGCCGGGATCCACTATGTCAGTGATTGTGGTTGCCCCGTAAACTCTACCTTCGGTGGTTGTGGGGTCCCAGGAAACTGTACGTTAGTTGATTGTGGGCCAGGGACCTCTGCCTATTAGTTGACTGTGGGGCCCCAGGAAACTAGACCTTAGGTGATTGAGGTGGCCCAGGAAACTGGACTGTAGGTGACTGTGAGAGCCAAGAAACTTGACCTTACTTGACTGTGGGGGCCCAGATTATTGAACCTTAGGTATTTTGGGACCTGAGGTGTTCTAGCTCAGGTGATCCCAGGGGACTTGGGAAAGTCCATGTTAGGGGATTGTGAGGGCTCAGGAAACTGTACCTTAGGTGTTCGTGGGGAACCATGCATATGGACCTTAGGTGACTGTGTGAGGCCAGGACGTCCGCCTCAGTTAATTTTGAGGGGGCCAGGAAAATCTACCATAGGTGATTACGGGGGCCCAGCAATCTCTACCTTATGTGGATGTGGAGTACAGGAAGTTCACCCTTAGTTAATCACCTCATCCTGAAGTGACTGAGGGAGCCACGATAATCTACGATAGTCGGTCGTGCGGGGCCTGGATTGTCTACCTTAGTTGACGAGGACCCCCAGGAAACTTGCCTTAGGTGATTGTGGGGCATTAGGGAACTCCCCCTTAGGAGACTGTAAGGCCCTATGAAGATCAACCTTACGTGATGGGTCCCAACTCACCTGGAAAGTCAGCCTTAGGTGATCTTGGGGGGGGGGGTGGTGGTGAGGTTAGGAATCTCTACCTTTGGTGATTGTGTGGGCCCAGAACACTCAACCTTAGGTGATGGTGGGGGGCCAGAATGGTTTACCTTAGTTGACTGGCTCATGGAGGGGCTAGGAACTTCTACCCTGTTGTTTGTGAGGACACTAGCTTAAGTGATTGTGGGGGTCCATGAAATCACCCTTAGAAGATAGTGGGGGCCTGGGAAAATCTACCTTATTTGATGATGGGGGCCTAGGAAACTATACCTAAGGTGATTGTGGGCACCTGGGAGATTCAACCTTAAGTGATTGTGGGACCCATAAAGTCAACCTGAGGTGGCAGTGGGGTCCCAGGAGACTCTTCCATGGTGGTTGTGGAGACGCTGAACATTGGACCTTAGGTGATTGCGGGAATCCAGGAATCTCTACTGAGGAGATTGTTGGCCAGAGAAAGTCTATCTTATGTGTTCGTGGGGTCCCCCAAAACTTGACCTCAGGTGATTATGAGCCTGGGAAACTCTACCTTAGGAGACGATGGTGGACCAAGAACCTCGGCACTAGGAGATTGTGGAGGCCCAGGAAACTCCTTCTTGGTGACTGTGGGGACCCTGGAAGCTCGAGCTCTGGAGCTCGTGGAGCTCGTGGAGGTGCTGGAAACTTGACTTCGGTGATAGTGGGGCCCCCAGAGACTCGACCTTAGGTGATTGTAGGGGAATATATATCTATCTTAGGTTATTGTGGCAGGACAGGAAACTTGACCTTAGTTGATTGTGGGGCCAAAGGACAGGAAAATTCTGCCAAAGGTGATACTGGGATCCATGAATTTTGACCTTAGACATTGTTGGGGCCCAGGACACTCGAACTGAGATGATTGGGGGGACCGGGAGGGTGTAACGTAATTGATTTTGGGAGGGCATCAAATTCTACCTTAGTCGACTTTGGGGACCCAGGAGACTCTAGGTGATTGGGAGCCCAGAAAACTCTTAAGTTATTGTGGGGGCCCAAGAAACACTAGCTCAGGTGATTGTGCTTCTTAGCTTGCCCTGTCTTCATGCATTGTGGGGTGCCTTGAAATTCTTCCCTATGGGATTGTGGGGGCGAAAACCAATTATGTAGGTGATTGTAAACCCAAGAATACCCATCTTAGGTGATTGTGGCCTCTTGAAACTCTGCCGTATGTGACTGTGTGGGCCCAGGAAGGCTACCTTAGATGATTGTTACAAGAAATTCTACCCAGGAAAGGCTATACTAGTGGTCCCAAACTGTCCGTTATGTGATTGTAGTGGGCCATAAATCTCTTCCTTAGGTGATTGTATCCCTAGGATACCCTACCTTAGGTGATTTGGGGTTCTTAAACACTTGAGCTTAGCAGAGTGTGGACACCCAGTAAAATATCTTAGGTTATTGTGGGCCCAGGAAATTCGAGCTCAGGTGATTATAGGAGCAGGACATTCTGCCTTAATTCCCCGTGGGGGCCATGGAAGTATAAGAGTGATTTTGTGCCCTAGGAAATCTTACTTTACGTTACTTAGGAGGCCCAGAAACCTAGCTTATGTGATTCTTGGGGGCTCGTGATACCCTACGTTAGGTGATTTTGGGGGTCTCTGGAATTCTACCTTAGGTGATGGTGGGGGCTCAGAAAATCCTTGTGGATGTGACTGTGGCACCCTGGAAACTCTAGCTTAGGTGATTCGGGGGGCCCAGGAGTCTCTATGTTCGGTGCTTTCGGTCTCAGGCAAGTCTAGCTTTGGTGATTGTGGAAGCAAAGGTAGTAGCTTATGTGCTTGTGGGGGCCCAGGAAAGTCTACCTTAAGTGATTTTGATGGCTTGGGAGCTTCTACCATAAGTGATTGTGGGCCGAGAAGTCTCTCCCTTAGGTAATTGTGGGTCCCAAAAGTATTAGTTAGGTGACTGTGGGCCCAGGAAAGACGGCTTTAGGTGAGTGTGGGGCTCCAGGGTGTGGTACCTTAGGTGAGTGTAGTCCAAGCAAACTATACCATAATTGATGGTGGGGACCCAGAAAACTCCACCTTAGGTGATTTTGAGGGTCCAGATAAAACCTAACTTAAGTGATGCTTAACTTCTTTGATTGTGGGGGCCCAGGAACTCTCGGCTGGCGGGGGCACCAGGAAATTCTAGTTTAGGTGATTGTGGGTACTCCGGAAAATCTATTTTAGTTCATTGTGGGGGTCCCAAAATTCTACCTTAGAATTGATGGTAGGGAGTGCAGAACATTCTGCCGTAGGGGATTGTGGGAGCCCAGGAAAGTCTAAAGTAGGTGATTGTGGCCCAAACTTTACCGAGGTGGACGTGGTGGGCCAGAACGTCTAGCTTAGGTGCCTGTGAGCCTAGGAATGTCTAACTGAAAGGAATCTCTAGCTAGGCAATTGGGCCAGGTAACTACCACAGGTGATAGTGAGGGCCCAGGAAACTCTCCCTTAGGTGTTGCGGGCCCGGAAAACTCTACCTCGGGTGGAAGTGATCCCAGGAAACTACCTTAGGTGATTGTGGGCTCCGGAGACTCTTACCTTAGGTGATTTTGGTGGGACTAGGACTATTTACCTTCAGTGAGTGTGGGCCTAAGAAACTCTAGTTCCGGTGATCGGTGGTTGTGGACCAAGGAAATTCTACCTTGGGTGATCGTTTGGCCAAAGGTAATTGTACCTTAGGTGACTGTGGGGACCCTAGAAAATCTACTGTGATTGTGGTGCCCAGGAAGCTCTAGTG
This sequence comes from Balaenoptera ricei, assembly GCF_028023285.1. Lineage (NCBI taxonomy): Eukaryota > Metazoa > Chordata > Mammalia > Artiodactyla > Balaenopteridae > Balaenoptera > Balaenoptera ricei. The sequence goes on along the minus strand of NC_082640.1, from coordinate 83,685,114 downwards.
TACGTGACTATGTGGGCCCTAAAATCTCGACCATAGGTGATCATGGTGGTTTGGGTAACTCTAACTTAGGTTATTTTGGTGGCCCAGGAACCCTTTCTGAGTCGATTGAGGGGCACAGGGAATTTACCTTAGTTGATTGGGGAGGTGTACCAAGAAAGGTCTAACTTAGGTGATTGTAGGGCCAGAAACCTCTAGCTTAGGTGATTGTTGGTGCCCAAGAAACTCTACCCTATGGGAGTGCGGAGGGCCAGGAAATTCTGTGTTAAGTGATTGTGGGGGACCAGGATAGTCTCCCTTAAGTAATTCTGTGGGGTTGAAAGCTTATTACGTTAGGTGATTGTGACCTCAGGAAAAGCTAGCTATGGTGATGGTGGGGGCCCAGGAAACTCTACCTAGGTGATGTGGGTGCCTGGAAGTTCTGTGCAAGCAATGGTGGGGGCCTAATCAAATCTACCTTTAAGGCATTATGAGGCCCTGGAAACTCGACCTAGGTGTTGGGGCGTTCAGGAAACTATACCTTACGTGATGACGGTAGCTGAGGCAATTCAGTGTAGGTGACTGTGGGTGCACAAGGGAAGTCGAGCTGCGTTGATTATGGGGCCAGGGTACTCCACCTTAGGTGATTGCGGGGGCTTGGAAAACTCTACCTGAGGTGTTGTGGGCTTCAGAAGTTCTCTAGTGGGTGAACATGGCCTAAAGTCTACCTGAGGTGATGGTGGGGTTTCAGGAAACCCAGCCTTAGGGGATTGTGTGGTCCCAAGGAACTCTACATTAGGTAATGGTGGGAGCACAGGAAACTCTAACTTAGGTGATCTGGGGAGTCAGAAACTCGATCTGAGGTCACTGAGGGGAGCCGGGAAATAATACCTTAGGTGATTGTCGGAGCCCAGGAAACTAGTATGTGTTTTTGGGGGGCCAGGAAACTCTCCATTAGGTGATTTTTCGAGACCCCTATCTCTAACTTAGGGGATTTTGGAGGCCCAGGAAACAAATCCTAGGTGACTGTGGGTGCCCAAGAAACTATACCTTAGGTAATTATGAGGGGGCCTGGACATTCTACCTTATGTGTTTGTAGAGGCTCAGGAAATGATCTTAGTTGATTTGGGGGGCCTAGGAGCCTCCAGTTTAGATGATTGTGGGGTCGCAGAACACTCTGCCTTAGGGGATTTGGGGACCCATGAAATGCTGGCTTAGGTGATTGTGGGGGCCTAGAAACCTCTAGCTTAGGTGATTGTGGGGCCAGTACACTCTACCTTAGGCGAATGTTGGGTCCCGGGATGCTCTAGCTTAGGTGATTGTAGGGCGTCAGGAATCTCCCCTCAGGTGATTATGGGGTCCCAGAAAACTCTAGGTGAGTTGTTTGTGAAGGTCCATGAAACTACCTTAGGTGATTACGGGGGCCAGGGAACGCTAGCTTGCATGAGTGTGGGTGCCCAAGGAACTATACCTTACTGCTTCTAGGGGCAGAGGGAACTAGCTTAGGTGATTGTGAGGCCGGGATCCACTATGTCAGTGATTGTGGTTGCCCCGTAAACTCTACCTTCGGTGGTTGTGGGGTCCCAGGAAACTGTACGTTAGTTGATTGTGGGCCAGGGACCTCTGCCTATTAGTTGACTGTGGGGCCCCAGGAAACTAGACCTTAGGTGATTGAGGTGGCCCAGGAAACTGGACTGTAGGTGACTGTGAGAGCCAAGAAACTTGACCTTACTTGACTGTGGGGGCCCAGATTATTGAACCTTAGGTATTTTGGGACCTGAGGTGTTCTAGCTCAGGTGATCCCAGGGGACTTGGGAAAGTCCATGTTAGGGGATTGTGAGGGCTCAGGAAACTGTACCTTAGGTGTTCGTGGGGAACCATGCATATGGACCTTAGGTGACTGTGTGAGGCCAGGACGTCCGCCTCAGTTAATTTTGAGGGGGCCAGGAAAATCTACCATAGGTGATTACGGGGGCCCAGCAATCTCTACCTTATGTGGATGTGGAGTACAGGAAGTTCACCCTTAGTTAATCACCTCATCCTGAAGTGACTGAGGGAGCCACGATAATCTACGATAGTCGGTCGTGCGGGGCCTGGATTGTCTACCTTAGTTGACGAGGACCCCCAGGAAACTTGCCTTAGGTGATTGTGGGGCATTAGGGAACTCCCCCTTAGGAGACTGTAAGGCCCTATGAAGATCAACCTTACGTGATGGGTCCCAACTCACCTGGAAAGTCAGCCTTAGGTGATCTTGGGGGGGGGGGTGGTGGTGAGGTTAGGAATCTCTACCTTTGGTGATTGTGTGGGCCCAGAACACTCAACCTTAGGTGATGGTGGGGGGCCAGAATGGTTTACCTTAGTTGACTGGCTCATGGAGGGGCTAGGAACTTCTACCCTGTTGTTTGTGAGGACACTAGCTTAAGTGATTGTGGGGGTCCATGAAATCACCCTTAGAAGATAGTGGGGGCCTGGGAAAATCTACCTTATTTGATGATGGGGGCCTAGGAAACTATACCTAAGGTGATTGTGGGCACCTGGGAGATTCAACCTTAAGTGATTGTGGGACCCATAAAGTCAACCTGAGGTGGCAGTGGGGTCCCAGGAGACTCTTCCATGGTGGTTGTGGAGACGCTGAACATTGGACCTTAGGTGATTGTGGGAATCCAGGAATCTCTACTGAGGAGATTGTTGGCCAGAGAAAGTCTATCTTATGTGTTTGTGGGGTCCCCCAAAACTTGACCTCAGGTGATTATGAGCCTGGGAAACTCTACCTTAGGAGACGATGGTGGACCAAGAACCTCGGCACTAGGAGATTGTGGAGGCCCAGGAAACTCCTTCTTGGTGACTGTGGGGACCCTGGAAGCTCGAGCTCTGGAGCTCGTGGAGCTCGTGGAGGTGCTGGAAACTTGACTTCGGTGATAGTGGGGCCCCCAGAGACTCGACCTTAGGTGATTGTAGGGGAATATATATCTATCTTAGGTTATTGTGGCAGGACAGGAAACTTGACCTTAGTTGATTGTGGGGCCAAAGGACAGGAAAATTCTGCCAAAGGTGATACTGGGATCCATGAATTTTGACCTTAGACATTGTTGGGGCCCAGGACACTCGAACTGAGATGATTGGGGGGACCGGGAGGGTGTAACGTAATTGATTTTGGGAGGGCATCAAATTCTACCTTAGTCGACTTTGGGGACCCAGGAGACTCTAGGTGATTGGGAGCCCAGAAAACTCTTAAGTTATTGTGGGGGCCCAAGAAACACTAGCTCAGGTGATTGTGCTTCTTAGCTTGCCCTGTCTTCATGCATTGTGGGGTGCCTTGAAATTCTTCCCTATGGGATTGTGGGGGCGAAAACCAATTATGTAGGTGATTGTAAACCCAAGAATACCCATCTTAGGTGATTGTGGCCTCTTGAAACTCTGCCGTATGTGACTGTGTGGGCCCAGGAAGGCTACCTTAGATGATTGTTACAAGAAATTCTACCCAGGAAAGGCTATACTAGTGGTCCCAAACTGTCCGTTATGTGATTGTAGTGGGCCATAAATCTCTTCCTTAGGTGATTGTATCCCTAGGATACCCTACCTTAGGTGATTTGGGGTTCTTAAACACTTGAGCTTAGCAGAGTGTGGACACCCAGTAAAATATCTTAGGTTATTGTGGGCCCAGGAAATTCGAGCTCAGGTGATTATAGGAGCAGGACATTCTGCCTTAATTCCCCGTGGGGGCCATGGAAGTATAAGAGTGATTTTGTGCCCTAGGAAATCTTACTTTACGTTACTTAGGAGGCCCAGAAACCTAGCTTATGTGATTCTTGGGGGCTCGTGATACCCTACGTTAGGTGATTTTGGGGGTCTCTGGAATTCTACCTTAGGTGATGGTGGGGGCTCAGAAAATCCTTGTGGATGTGACTGTGGCACCCTGGAAACTCTAGCTTAGGTGATTCGGGGGGCCCAGGAGTCTCTATGTTCGGTGCTTTCGGTCTCAGGCAAGTCTAGCTTTGGTGATTGTGGAAGCAAAGGTAGTAGCTTATGTGCTTGTGGGGGCCCAGGAAAGTCTACCTTAAGTGATTTTGATGGCTTGGGAGCTTCTACCATAAGTGATTGTGGGCCGAGAAGTCTCTCCCTTAGGTAATTGTGGGTCCCAAAAGTATTAGTTAGGTGACTGTGGGCCCAGGAAAGACGGCTTTAGGTGAGTGTGGGGCTCCAGGGTGTGGTACCTTAGGTGAGTGTAGTCCAAGCAAACTATACCATAATTGATGGTGGGGACCCAGAAAACTCCACCTTAGGTGATTTTGAGGGTCCAGATAAAACCTAACTTAAGTGATGCTTAACTTCTTTGATTGTGGGGGCCCAGGAACTCTCGGCTGGCGGGGGCACCAGGAAATTCTAGTTTAGGTGATTGTGGGTACTCCGGAAAATCTATTTTAGTTCATTGTGGGGGTCCCAAAATTCTACCTTAGAATTGATGGTAGGGAGTGCAGAACATTCTGCCGTAGGGGATTGTGGGAGCCCAGGAAAGTCTAAAGTAGGTGATTGTGGCCCAAACTTTACCGAGGTGGACGTGGTGGGCCAGAACGTCTAGCTTAGGTGCCTGTGAGCCTAGGAATGTCTAACTGAAAGGAATCTCTAGCTAGGCAATTGGGCCAGGTAACTACCACAGGTGATAGTGAGGGCCCAGGAAACTCTCCCTTAGGTGTTGCGGGCCCGGAAAACTCTACCTCGGGTGGAAGTGATCCCAGGAAACTACCTTAGGTGATTGTGGGCTCCGGAGACTCTTACCTTAGGTGATTTTGGTGGGACTAGGACTATTTACCTTCAGTGAGTGTGGGCCTAAGAAACTCTAGTTCCGGTGATCGGTGGTTGTGGACCAAGGAAATTCTACCTTGGGTGATCGTTTGGCCAAAGGTAATTGTACCTTAGGTGACTGTGGGGACCCTAGAAAATCTACTGTGATTGTGGTGCCCAGGAAGCTCTAGTGTACGTGACTATGTGGGCCCTAAAATCTCGACCATAGGTGATCATGGTGGTTTGGGTAACTCTAACTTAGGTTATTTTGGTGGCCCAGGAACCCTTTCTGAGTCGATTGAGGGGCACAGGGAATTTACCTTAGTTGATTGGGGAGGTGTACCAAGAAAGGTCTAACTTAGGTGATTGTAGGGCCAGAAACCTCTAGCTTAGGTGATTGTTGGTGCCCAAGAAACTCTACCCTATGGGAGTGCGGAGGGCCAGGAAATTCTGTGTTAAGTGATTGTGGGGGACCAGGATAGTCTCCCTTAAGTAATTCTGTGGGGTTGAAAGCTTATTACGTTAGGTGATTGTGACCTCAGGAAAAGCTAGCTATGGTGATGGTGGGGGCCCAGGAAACTCTACCTAGGTGATGTGGGTGCCTGGAAGTTCTGTGCAAGCAATGGTGGGGGCCTAATCAAATCTACCTTTAAGGCATTATGAGGCCCTGGAAACTCGACCTAGGTGTTGGGGCGTTCAGGAAACTATACCTTACGTGATGACGGTAGCTGAGGCAATTCAGTGTAGGTGACTGTGGGTGCACAAGGGAGGTCGAGCTGCGTTGATTATGGGGCCAGGGTACTCCACCTTAGGTGATTGCGGGGGCTTGGAAAACTCTACCTGAGGTGTTGTGGGCTTCAGAAGTTCTCTAGTGGGTGAACATGGCCTAAAGTCTACCTGAGGTGATGGTGGGGTTTCAGGAAACCCAGCCTTAGGGGATTGTGTGGTCCCAAGGAACTCTACATTAGGTAATGGTGGGAGCACAGGAAACTCTAACTTAGGTGATCTGGGGAGTCAGAAACTCGATCTGAGGTCACTGAGGGGAGCCGGGAAATAATACCTTAGGTGATTGTCGGAGCCCAGGAAACTAGTATGTGTTTTTGGGGGGCCAGGAAACTCTCCATTAGGTGATTTTTCGAGACCCCTATCTCTAACTTAGGGGATTTTGGAGGCCCAGGAAACAAATCCTAGGTGACTGTGGGTGCCCAAGAAACTATACCTTAGGTAATTATGAGGGGGCCTGGACATTCTACCTTATGTGTTTGTAGAGGCTCAGGAAATGATCTTAGTTGATTTGGGGGGCCTAGGAGCCTCCAGTTTAGATGATTGTGGGGTCGCAGAACACTCTGCCTTAGGGGATTTGGGGACCCATGAAATGCTGGCTTAGGTGATTGTGGGGGCCTAGAAACCTCTAGCTTAGGTGATTGTGGGGCCAGTACACTCTACCTTAGGCGAATGTTGGGTCCCGGGATGCTCTAGCTTAGGTGATTGTAGGGCGTCAGGAATCTCCCCTCAGGTGATTATGGGGTCCCAGAAAACTCTAGGTGAGTTGTTTGTGAAGGTCCATGAAACTACCTTAGGTGATTACGGGGGCCAGGGAACGCTAGCTTGCATGAGTGTGGGTGCCCAAGGAACTATACCTTACTGCTTCTAGGGGCAGAGGGAACTAGCTTAGGTGATTGTGAGGCCGGGATCCACTATGTCAGTGATTGTGGTTGCCCCGTAAACTCTACCTTCGGTGGTTGTGGGGTCCCAGGAAACTGTACGTTAGTTGATTGTGGGCCAGGGACCTCTGCCTATTAGTTGACTGTGGGGCCCCAGGAAACTAGACCTTAGGTGATTGAGGTGGCCCAGGAAACTGGACTGTAGGTGACTGTGAGAGCCAAGAAACTTGACCTTACTTGACTGTGGGGGCCCAGATTATTGAACCTTAGGTATTTTGGGACCTGAGGTGTTCTAGCTCAGGTGATCCCAGGGGACTTGGGAAAGTCCATGTTAGGGGATTGTGAGGGCTCAGGAAACTGTACCTTAGGTGTTCGTGGGGAACCATGCATATGGACCTTAGGTGACTGTGTGAGGCCAGGACGTCCGCCTCAGTTAATTTTGAGGGGGCCAGGAAAATCTACCATAGGTGATTACGGGGGCCCAGCAATCTCTACCTTATGTGGATGTGGAGTACAGGAAGTTCACCCTTAGTTAATCACCTCATCCTGAAGTGACTGAGGGAGCCACGATAATCTACGATAGTCGGTCGTGCGGGGCCTGGATTGTCTACCTTAGTTGACGAGGACCCCCAGGAAACTTGCCTTAGGTGATTGTGGGGCATTAGGGAACTCCCCCTTAGGAGACTGTAAGGCCCTATGAAGATCAACCTTACGTGATGGGTCCCAACTCACCTGGAAAGTCAGCCTTAGGTGATCTTGGGGGGGGGGGTGGTGGTGAGGTTAGGAATCTCTACCTTTGGTGATTGTGTGGGCCCAGAACACTCAACCTTAGGTGATGGTGGGGGGCCAGAATGGTTTACCTTAGTTGACTGGCTCATGGAGGGGCTAGGAACTTCTACCCTGTTGTTTGTGAGGACACTAGCTTAAGTGATTGTGGGGGTCCATGAAATCACCCTTAGAAGATAGTGGGGGCCTGGGAAAATCTACCTTATTTGATGATGGGGGCCTAGGAAACTATACCTAAGGTGATTGTGGGCACCTGGGAGATTCAACCTTAAGTGATTGTGGGACCCATAAAGTCAACCTGAGGTGGCAGTGGGGTCCCAGGAGACTCTTCCATGGTGGTTGTGGAGACGCTGAACATTGGACCTTAGGTGATTGTGGGAATCCAGGAATCTCTACTGAGGAGACTGTTGGCCAGAGAAAGTCTATCTTATGTGTTTGTGGGGTCCCCCAAAACTTGACCTCAGGTGATTATGAGCCTGGGAAACTCTACCTTAGGAGACGATGGTGGACCAAGAACCTCGGCACTAGGAGATTGTGGAGGCCCAGGAAACTCCTTCTTGGTGACTGTGGGGACCCTGGAAGCTCGAGCTCTGGAGCTCGTGGAGCTCGTGGAGGTGCTGGAAACTTGACTTCGGTGATAGTGGGGCCCCCAGAGACTCGACCTTAGGTGATTGTAGGGGAATATATATCTATCTTAGGTTATTGTGGCAGGACAGGAAACTTGACCTTAGTTGATTGTGGGGCCAAAGGACAGGAAAATTCTGCCAAAGGTGATACTGGGATCCATGAATTTTGACCTTAGACATTGTTGGGGCCCAGGACACTCGAACTGAGATGATTGGGGGGACCGGGAGGGTGTAACGTAATTGATTTTGGGAGGGCATCAAATTCTACCTTAGTCGACTTTGGGGACCCAGGAGACTCTAGGTGATTGGGAGCCCAGAAAACTCTTAAGTTATTGTGGGGGCCCAAGAAACACTAGCTCAGGTGATTGTGCTTCTTAGCTTGCCCTGTCTTCATGCATTGTGGGGTGCCTTGAAATTCTTCCCTATGGGATTGTGGGGGCGAAAACCAATTATGTAGGTGATTGTAAACCCAAGAATACCCATCTTAGGTGATTGTGGCCTCTTGAAACTCTGCCGTATGTGACTGTGTGGGCCCAGGAAGGCTACCTTAGATGATTGTTACAAGAAATTCTACCCAGGAAAGGCTATACTAGTGGTCCCAAACTGTCCGTTATGTGATTGTAGTGGGCCATAAATCTCTTCCTTAGGTGATTGTATCCCTAGGATACCCTACCTTAGGTGATTTGGGGTTCTTAAACACTTGAGCTTAGCAGAGTGTGGACACCCAGTAAAATATCTTAGGTTATTGTGGGCCCAGGAAATTCGAGCTCAGGTGATTATAGGAGCAGGACATTCTGCCTTAATTCCCCGTGGGGGCCATGGAAGTATAAGAGTGATTTTGTGCCCTAGGAAATCTTACTTTACGTTACTTAGGAGGCCCAGAAACCTAGCTTATGTGATTCTTGGGGGCTCGTGATACCCTACGTTAGGTGATTTTGGGGGTCTCTGGAATTCTACCTTAGGTGATGGTGGGGGCTCAGAAAATCCTTGTGGATGTGACTGTGGCACCCTGGAAACTCTAGCTTAGGTGATTCGGGGGGCCCAGGAGTCTCTATGTTCGGTGCTTTCGGTCTCAGGCAAGTCTAGCTTTGGTGATTGTGGAAGCAAAGGTAGTAGCTTATGTGCTTGTGGGGGCCCAGGAAAGTCTACCTTAAGTGATTTTGATGGCTTGGGAACTTCTACCATAAGTGATTGTGGGCCGAGAAGTCTCTCCCTTAGGTAATTGTGGGTCCCAAAAGTATTAGTTAGGTGACTGTGGGCCCAGGAAAGACGGCTTTAGGTGAGTGTGGGGCTCCAGGGTGTGGTACCTTAGGTGAGTGTAGTCCAAGCAAACTATACCATAATTGATGGTGGGGACCCAGAAAACTCCACCTTAGGTGATTTTGAGGGTCCAGATAAAACCTAACTTAAGTGATGCTTAACTTCTTTGATTGTGGGGGCCCAGGAACTCTCGGCTGGCGGGGGCACCAGGAAATTCTAGTTTAGGTGATTGTGGGTACTCCGGAAAATCTATTTTAGTTCATTGTGGGGGTCCCAAAATTCTACCTTAGAATTGATGGTAGGGAGTGCAGAACATTCTGCCGTAGGGGATTGTGGGAGCCCAGGAAAGTCTAAAGTAGGTGATTGTGGCCCAAACTTTACCGAGGTGGACGTGGTGGGCCAGAACGTCTAGCTTAGGTGCCTGTGAGCCTAGGAATGTCTAACTGAAAGGAATCTCTAGCTAGGCAATTGGGCCAGGTAACTACCACAGGTGATAGTGAGGGCCCAGGAAACTCTCCCTTAGGTGTTGCGGGCCCGGAAAACTCTACCTCGGGTGGAAGTGATCCCAGGAAACTACCTTAGGTGATTGTGGGCTCCGGAGACTCTTACCTTAGGTGATTTTGGTGGGACTAGGACTATTTACCTTCAGTGAGTGTGGGCCTAAGAAACTCTAGTTCCGGTGATCGGTGGTTGTGGACCAAGGAAATTCTACCTTGGGTGATCGTTTGGCCAAAGGTAATTGTACCTTAGGTGACTGTGGGGACCCTAGAAAATCTACTGTGATTGTGGTGCCCAGGAAGCTCTAGTGTACGTGACTATGTGGGCCCTAAAATCTCGACCATAGGTGATCATGGTGGTTTGGGTAACTCTAACTTAGGTTATTTTGGTGGCCCAGGAACCCTTTCTGAGTCGATTGAGGGGCACAGGGAATTTACCTTAGTTGATTGGGGAGGTGTACCAAGAAAGGTCTAACTTAGGTGATTGTAGGGCCAGAAACCTCTAGCTTAGGTGATTGTTGGTGCCCAAGAAACTCTACCCTATGGGAGTGCGGAGGGCCAGGAAATTCTGTGTTAAGTGATTGTGGGGGACCAGGATAGTCTCCCTTAAGTAATTCTGTGGGGTTGAAAGCTTATTACGTTAGGTGATTGTGACCTCAGGAAAAGCTAGCTATGGTGATGGTGGGGGCCCAGGAAACTCTACCTAGGTGATGTGGGTGCCTGGAAGTTCTGTGCAAGCAATGGTGGGGGCCTAATCAAATCTACCTTTAAGGCATTATGAGGCCCTGGAAACTCGACCTAGGTGTTGGGGCGTTCAGGAAACTATACCTTACGTGATGACGGTAGCTGAGGCAATTCAGTGTAGGTGACTGTGGGTGCACAAGGGAAGTCGAGCTGCGTTGATTATGGGGCCAGGGTACTCCACCTTAGGTGATTGCGGGGGCTTGGAAAACTCTACCTGAGGTGTTGTGGGCTTCAGAAGTTCTCTAGTGGGTGAACATGGCCTAAAGTCTACCTGAGGTGATGGTGGGGTTTCAGGAAACCCAGCCTTAGGGGATTGTGTGGTCCCAAGGAACTCTACATTAGGTAATGGTGGGAGCACAGGAAACTCTAACTTAGGTGATTTGGGGAGTCAGAAACTCGATCTGAGGTCACTGAGGGGAGCCGGGAAATAATACCTTAGGTGATTGTCGGAGCCCAGGAAACTAGTATGTGTTTTTGGGGGGCCAGGAAACTCTCCATTAGGTGATTTTTCGAGACCCCTATCTCTAACTTAGGGGATTTTGGAGGCCCAGGAAACAAATCCTAGGTGACTGTGGGTGCCCAAGAAACTATACCTTAGGTAATTATGAGGGGGCCTGGACATTCTACCTTATGTGTTTGTAGAGGCTCAGGAAATGATCTTAGTTGATTTGGGGGGCCTAGGAGCCTCCAGTTTAGATGATTGTGGGGTCGCAGAACACTCTGCCTTAGGGGATTTGGGGACCCATGAAATGCTGGCTTAGGTGATTGTGGGGGCCTAGAAACCTCTAGCTTAGGTGATTGTGGGGCCAGTACACTCTACCTTAGGCGAATGTTGGGTCCCGGGATGCTCTAGCTTAGGTGATTGTAGGGCGTCAGGAATCTCCCCTCAGGTGATTATGGGGTCCCAGAAAACTCTAGGTGAGTTGTTTGTGAAGGTCCATGAAACTACCTTAGGTGATTACGGGGGCCAGGGAACGCTAGCTTGCATGAGTGTGGGTGCCCAAGGAACTATACCTTACTGCTTCTAGGGGCAGAGGGAACTAGCTTAGGTGATTGTGAGGCCGGGATCCACTATGTCAGTGATTGTGGTTGCCCCGTAAACTCTACCTTCGGTGGTTGTGGGGTCCCAGGAAACTGTACGTTAGTTGATTGTGGGCCAGGGACCTCTGCCTATTAGTTGACTGTGGGGCCCCAGGAAACTAGACCTTAGGTGATTGAGGTGGCCCAGGAAACTGGACTGTAGGTGACTGTGAGAGCCAAGAAACTTGACCTTACTTGACTGTGGGGGCCCAGATTATTGAACCTTAGGTATTTTGGGACCTGAGGTGTTCTAGCTCAGGTGATCCCAGGGGACTTGGGAAAGTCCATGTTAGGGGATTGTGAGGGCTCAGGAAACTGTACCTTAGGTGTTCGTGGGGAACCATGCATATGGACCTTAGGTGACTGTGTGAGGCCAGGACGTCCGCCTCAGTTAATTTTGAGGGGGCCAGGAAAATCTACCATAGGTGATTACGGGGGCCCAGCAATCTCTACCTTATGTGGATGTGGAGTACAGGAAGTTCACCCTTAGTTAATCACCTCATCCTGAAGTGACTGAGGGAGCCACGATAATCTACGATAGTCGGTCGTGCGGGGCCTGGATTGTCTACCTTAGTTGACGAGGACCCCCAGGAAACTTGCCTTAGGTGATTGTGGGGCATTAGGGAACTCCCCCTTAGGAGACTGTAAGGCCCTATGAAGATCAACCTTACGTGATGGGTCCCAACTCACCTGGAAAGTCAGCCTTAGGTGATCTTGGGGGGGGGGGTGGTGGTGAGGTTAGGAATCTCTACCTTTGGTGATTGTGTGGGCCCAGAACACTCAACCTTAGGTGATGGTGGGGGGCCAGAATGGTTTACCTTAGTTGACTGGCTCATGGAGGGGCTAGGAACTTCTACCCTGTTGTTTGTGAGGACACTAGCTTAAGTGATTGTGGGGGTCCATGAAATCACCCTTAGAAGATAGTGGGGGCCTGGGAAAATCTACCTTATTTGATGATGGGGGCCTAGGAAACTATACCTAAGGTGATTGTGGGCACCTGGGAGATTCAACCTTAAGTGATTGTGGGACCCATAAAGTCAACCTGAGGTGGCAGTGGGGTCCCAGGAGACTCTTCCATGGTGGTTGTGGAGACGCTGAACATTGGACCTTAGGTGATTGCGGGAATCCAGGAATCTCTACTGAGGAGATTGTTGGCCAGAGAAAGTCTATCTTATGTGTTTGTGGGGTCCCCCAAAACTTGACCTCAGGTGATTATGAGCCTGGGAAACTCTACCTTAGGAGACGATGGTGGACCAAGAACCTCGGCACTAGGAGATTGTGGAGGCCCAGGAAACTCCTTCTTGGTGACTGTGGGGACCCTGGAAGCTCGAGCTCTGGAGCTCGTGGAGCTCGTGGAGGTGCTGGAAACTTGACTTCGGTGATAGTGGGGCCCCCAGAGACTCGACCTTAGGTGATTGTAGGGGAATATATATCTATCTTAGGTTATTGTGGCAGGACAGGAAACTTGACCTTAGTTGATTGTGGGGCCAAAGGACAGGAAAATTCTGCCAAAGGTGATACTGGGATCCATGAATTTTGACCTTAGACATTGTTGGGGCCCAGGACACTCGAACTGAGATGATTGGGGGGACCGGGAGGGTGTAACATAATTGATTTTGGGAGGGCATCAAATTCTACCTTAGTCGACTTTGGGGACCCAGGAGACTCTAGGTGATTGGGAGCCCAGAAAACTCTTAAGTTATTGTGGGGGCCCAAGAAACACTAGCTCAGGTGATTGTGCTTCTTAGCTTGCCCTGTCTTCATGCATTGTGGGGTGCCTTGAAATTCTTCCCTATGGGATTGTGGGGGCGAAAACCAATTATGTAGGTGATTGTAAACCCAAGAATACCCATCTTAGGTGATTGTGGCCTCTTGAAACTCTGCCGTATGTGACTGTGTGGGCCCAGGAAGGCTACCTTAGATGATTGTTACAAGAAATTCTACCCAGGAAAGGCTATACTAGTGGTCCCAAACTGTCCGTTATGTGATTGTAGTGGGCCATAAATCTCTTCCTTAGGTGATTGTATCCCTAGGATACCCTACCTTAGGTGATTTGGGGTTCTTAAACACTTGAGCTTAGCAGAGTGTGGACACCCAGTAAAATATCTTAGGTTATTGTGGGCCCAGGAAATTCGAGCTCAGGTGATTATAGGAGCAGGACATTCTGCCTTAATTCCCCGTGGGGGCCATGGAAGTATAAGAGTGATTTTGTGCCCTAGGAAATCTTACTTTACGTTACTTAGGAGGCCCAGAAACCTAGCTTATGTGATTCTTGGGGGCTCGTGATACCCTACGTTAGGTGATTTTGGGGGTCTCTGGAATTCTACCTTAGGTGATGGTGGGGGCTCAGAAAATCCTTGTGGATGTGACTGTGGCACCCTGGAAACTCTAGCTTAGGTGATTCGGGGGGCCCAGGAGTCTCTATGTTCGGTGCTTTCGGTCTCAGGCAAGTCTAGCTTTGGTGATTGTGGAAGCAAAGGTAGTAGCTTATGTGCTTGTGGGGGCCCAGGAAAGTCTACCTTAAGTGATTTTGATGGCTTGGGAGCTTCTACCATAAGTGATTGTGGGCCGAGAAGTCTCTCCCTTAGGTAATTGTGGGTCCCAAAAGTATTAGTTAGGTGACTGTGGGCCCAGGAAAGACGGCTTTAGGTGAGTGTGGGGCTCCAGGGTGTGGTACCTTAGGTGAGTGTAGTCCAAGCAAACTATACCATAATTGATGGTGGGGACCCAGAAAACTCCACCTTAGGTGATTTTGAGGGTCCAGATAAAACCTAACTTAAGTGATGCTTAACTTCTTTGATTGTGGGGGCCCAGGAACTCTCGGCTGGCGGGGGCACCAGGAAATTCTAGTTTAGGTGATTGTGGGTACTCCGGAAAATCTATTTTAGTTCATTGTGGGGGTCCCAAAATTCTACCTTAGAATTGATGGTAGGGAGTGCAGAACATTCTGCCGTAGGGGATTGTGGGAGCCCAGGAAAGTCTAAAGTAGGTGATTGTGGCCCAAACTTTACCGAGGTGGACGTGGTGGGCCAGAACGTCTAGCTTAGGTGCCTGTGAGCCTAGGAATGTCTAACTGAAAGGAATCTCTAGCTAGGCAATTGGGCCAGGTAACTACCACAGGTGATAGTGAGGGCCCAGGAAACTCTCCCTTAGGTGTTGCGGGCCCGGAAAACTCTACCTCGGGTGGAAGTGATCCCAGGAAACTACCTTAGGTGATTGTGGGCTCCGGAGACTCTTACCTTAGGTGATTTTGGTGGGACTAGGACTATTTACCTTCAGTGAGTGTGGGCCTAAGAAACTCTAGTTCCGGTGATCGGTGGTTGTGGACCAAGGAAATTCTACCTTGGGTGATCGTTTGGCCAAAGGTAATTGTACCTTAGGTGACTGTGGGGACCCTAGAAAATCTACTGTGATTGTGGTGCCCAGGAAGCTCTAGTGTACGTGACTATGTGGGCCCTAAAATCTCGACCATAGGTGATCATGGTGGTTTGGGTAACTCTAACTTAGGTTATTTTGGTGGCCCAGGAACCCTTTCTGAGTCGATTGAGGGGCACAGGGAATTTACCTTAGTTGATTGGGGAGGTGTACCAAGAAAGGTCTAACTTAGGTGATTGTAGGGCCAGAAACCTCTAGCTTAGGTGATTGTTGGTGCCCAAGAAACTCTACCCTATGGGAGTGCGGAGGGCCAGGAAATTCTGTGTTAAGTGATTGTGGGGGACCAGGATAGTCTCCCTTAAGTAATTCTGTGGGGTTGAAAGCTTATTACGTTAGGTGATTGTGACCTCAGGAAAAGCTAGCTATGGTGATGGTGGGGGCCCAGGAAACTCTACCTAGGTGATGTGGGTGCCTGGAAGTTCTGTGCAAGCAATGGTGGGGGCCTAATCAAATCTACCTTTAAGGCATTATGAGGCCCTGGAAACTCGACCTAGGTGTTGGGGCGTTCAGGAAACTATACCTTACGTGATGACGGTAGCTGAGGCAATTCAGTGTAGGTGACTGTGGGTGCACAAGGGAAGTCGAGCTGCGTTGATTATGGGGCCAGGGTACTCCACCTTAGGTGATTGCGGGGGCTTGGAAAACTCTACCTGAGGTGTTGTGGGCTTCAGAAGTTCTCTAGTGGGTGAACATGGCCTAAAGTCTACCTGAGGTGATGGTGGGGTTTCAGGAAACCCAGCCTTAGGGGATTGTGTGGTCCCAAGGAACTCTACATTAGGTAATGGTGGGAGCACAGGAAACTCTAACTTAGGTGATTTGGGGAGTCAGAAACTCGATCTGAGGTCACTGAGGGGAGCCGGGAAATAATACCTTAGGTGATTGTCGGAGCCCAGGAAACTAGTATGTGTTTTTGGGGGGCCAGGAAACTCTCCATTAGGTGATTTTTCGAGACCCCTATCTCTAACTTAGGGGATTTTGGAGGCCCAGGAAACAAATCCTAGGTGACTGTGGGTGCCCAAGAAACTATACCTTAGGTAATTATGAGGGGGCCTGGACATTCTACCTTATGTGTTTGTAGAGGCTCAGGAAATGATCTTAGTTGATTTGGGGGGCCTAGGAGCCTCCAGTTTAGATGATTGTGGGGTCGCAGAACACTCTGCCTTAGGGGATTTGGGGACCCATGAAATGCTGGCTTAGGTGATTGTGGGGGCCTAGAAACCTCTAGCTTAGGTGATTGTGGGGCCAGTACACTCTACCTTAGGCGAATGTTGGGTCCCGGGATGCTCTAGCTTAGGTGATTGTAGGGCGTCAGGAATCTCCCCTCAGGTGATTATGGGGTCCCAGAAAACTCTAGGTGAGTTGTTTGTGAAGGTCCATGAAACTACCTTAGGTGATTACGGGGGCCAGGGAACGCTAGCTTGCATGAGTGTGGGTGCCCAAGGAACTATACCTTACTGCTTCTAGGGGCAGAGGGAACTAGCTTAGGTGATTGTGAGGCCGGGATCCACTATGTCAGTGATTGTGGTTGCCCCGTAAACTCTACCTTCGGTGGTTGTGGGGTCCCAGGAAACTGTACGTTAGTTGATTGTGGGCCAGGGACCTCTGCCTATTAGTTGACTGTGGGGCCCCAGGAAACTAGACCTTAGGTGATTGAGGTGGCCCAGGAAACTGGACTGTAGGTGACTGTGAGAGCCAAGAAACTTGACCTTACTTGACTGTGGGGGCCCAGATTATTGAACCTTAGGTATTTTGGGACCTGAGGTGTTCTAGCTCAGGTGATCCCAGGGGACTTGGGAAAGTCCATGTTAGGGGATTGTGAGGGCTCAGGAAACTGTACCTTAGGTGTTCGTGGGGAACCATGCATATGGACCTTAGGTGACTGTGTGAGGCCAGGACGTCCGCCTCAGTTAATTTTGAGGGGGCCAGGAAAATCTACCATAGGTGATTACGGGGGCCCAGCAATCTCTACCTTATGTGGATGTGGAGTACAGGAAGTTCACCCTTAGTTAATCACCTCATCCTGAAGTGACTGAGGGAGCCACGATAATCTACGATAGTCGGTCGTGCGGGGCCTGGATTGTCTACCTTAGTTGACGAGGACCCCCAGGAAACTTGCCTTAGGTGATTGTGGGGCATTAGGGAACTCCCCCTTAGGAGACTGTAAGGCCCTATGAAGATCAGCCTTACGTGATGGGTCCCAACTCACCTGGAAAGTCAGCCTTAGGTGATCTTGGGGGGTGGTGGTGGTGAGGTTAGGAATCTCTACCTTTGGTGATTGTGTGGGCCCAGAACACTCAACCTTAGGTGATGGTGGGGGGCCAGAATGGTTTACCTTAGTTGACTGGCTCATGGAGGGGCTAGGAACTTCTACCCTGTTGTTTGTGAGGACACTAGCTTAAGTGATTGTGGGGGTCCATGAAATCACCCTTAGAAGATAGTGGGGGCCTGGGAAAATCTACCTTATTTGATGATGGGGGCCTAGGAAACTATACCTAAGGTGATTGTGGGCACCTGGGAGATTCAACCTTAAGTGATTGTGGGACCCATAAAGTCAACCTGAGGTGGCAGTGGGGTCCCAGGAGACTCTTCCATGGTGGTTGTGGAGACGCTGAACATTGGACCTTAGGTGATTGCGGGAATCCAGGAATCTCTACTGAGGAGATTGTTGGCCAGAGAAAGTCTATCTTATGTGTTTGTGGGGTCCCCCAAAACTTGACCTCAGGTGATTATGAGCCTGGGAAACTCTACCTTAGGAGACGATGGTGGACCAAGAACCTCGGCACTAGGAGATTGTGGAGGCCCAGGAAACTCCTTCTTGGTGACTGTGGGGACCCTGGAAGCTCGAGCTCTGGAGCTCGTGGAGCTCGTGGAGGTGCTGGAAACTTGACTTCGGTGATAGTGGGGCCCCCAGAGACTCGACCTTAGGTGATTGTAGGGGAATATATATCTATCTTAGGTTATTGTGGCAGGACAGGAAACTTGACCTTAGTTGATTGTGGGGCCAAAGGACAGGAAAATTCTGCCAAAGGTGATACTGGGATCCATGAATTTTGACCTTAGACATTGTTGGGGCCCAGGACACTCGAACTGAGATGATTGGGGGGACCGGGAGGGTGTAACATAATTGATTTTGGGAGGGCATCAAATTCTACCTTAGTCGACTTTGGGGACCCAGGAGACTCTAGGTGATTGGGAGCCCAGAAAACTCTTAAGTTATTGTGGGGGCCCAAGAAACACTAGCTCAGGTGATTGTGCTTCTTAGCTTGCCCTGTCTTCATGCATTGTGGGGTGCCTTGAAATTCTTCCCTATGGGATTGTGGGGGCGAAAACCAATTATGTAGGTGATTGTAAACCCAAGAATACCCATCTTAGGTGATTGTGGCCTCTTGAAACTCTGCCGTATGTGACTGTGTGGGCCCAGGAAGGCTACCTTAGATGATTGTTACAAGAAATTCTACCCAGGAAAGGCTATACTAGTGGTCCCAAACTGTCCGTTATGTGATTGTAGTGGGCCATAAATCTCTTCCTTAGGTGATTGTATCCCTAGGATACCCTACCTTAGGTGATTTGGGGTTCTTAAACACTTGAGCTTAGCAGAGTGTGGACACCCAGTAAAATATCTTAGGTTATTGTGGGCCCAGGAAATTCGAGCTCAGGTGATTATAGGAGCAGGACATTCTGCCTTAATTCCCCGTGGGGGCCATGGAAGTATAAGAGTGATTTTGTGCCCTAGGAAATCTTACTTTACGTTACTTAGGAGGCCCAGAAACCTAGCTTATGTGATTCTTGGGGGCTCGTGATACCCTACGTTAGGTGATTTTGGGGGTCTCTGGAATTCTACCTTAGGTGATGGTGGGGGCTCAGAAAATCCTTGTGGATGTGACTGTGGCACCCTGGAAACTCTAGCTTAGGTGATTCGGGGGGCCCAGGAGTCTCTATGTTCGGTGCTTTCGGTCTCAGGCAAGTCTAGCTTTGGTGATTGTGGAAGCAAAGGTAGTAGCTTATGTGCTTGTGGGGGCCCAGGAAAGTCTACCTTAAGTGATTTTGATGGCTTGGGAACTTCTACCATAAGTGATTGTGGGCCGAGAAGTCTCTCCCTTAGGTAATTGTGGGTCCCAAAAGTATTAGTTAGGTGACTGTGGGCCCAGGAAAGACGGCTTTAGGTGAGTGTGGGGCTCCAGGGTGTGGTACCTTAGGTGAGTGTAGTCCAAGCAAACTATACCATAATTGATGGTGGGGACCCAGAAAACTCCACCTTAGGTGATTTTGAGGGTCCAGATAAAACCTAACTTAAGTGATGCTTAACTTCTTTGATTGTGGGGGCCCAGGAACTCTCGGCTGGCGGGGGCACCAGGAAATTCTAGTTTAGGTGATTGTGGGTACTCCGGAAAATCTATTTTAGTTCATTGTGGGGGTCCCAAAATTCTACCTTAGAATTGATGGTAGGGAGTGCAGAACATTCTGCCGTAGGGGATTGTGGGAGCCCAGGAAAGTCTAAAGTAGGTGATTGTGGCCCAAACTTTACCGAGGTGGACGTGGTGGGCCAGAACGTCTAGCTTAGGTGCCTGTGAGCCTAGGAATGTCTAACTGAAAGGAATCTCTAGCTAGGCAATTGGGCCAGGTAACTACCACAGGTGATAGTGAGGGCCCAGGAAACTCTCCCTTAGGTGTTGCGGGCCCGGAAAACTCTACCTCGGGTGGAAGTGATCCCAGGAAACTACCTTAGGTGATTGTGGGCTCCGGAGACTCTTACCTTAGGTGATTTTGGTGGGACTAGGACTATTTACCTTCAGTGAGTGTGGGCCTAAGAAACTCTAGTTCCGGTGATCGGTGGTTGTGGACCAAGGAAATTCTACCTTGGGTGATCGTTTGGCCAAAGGTAATTGTACCTTAGGTGACTGTGGGGACCCTAGAAAATCTACTGTGATTGTGGTGCCCAGGAAGCTCTAGTGTACGTGACTATGTGGGCCCTAAAATCTCGACCATAGGTGATCATGGTGGTTTGGGTAACTCTAACTTAGGTTATTTTGGTGGCCCAGGAACCCTTTCTGAGTCGATTGAGGGGCACAGGGAATTTACCTTAGTTGATTGGGGAGGTGTACCAAGAAAGGTCTAACTTAGGTGATTGTAGGGCCAGAAACCTCTAGCTTAGGTGATTGTTGGTGCCCAAGAAACTCTACCCTATGGGAGTGCGGAGGGCCAGGAAATTCTGTGTTAAGTGATTGTGGGGGACCAGGATAGTCTCCCTTAAGTAATTCTGTGGGGTTGAAAGCTTATTACGTTAGGTGATTGTGACCTCAGGAAAAGCTAGCTATGGTGATGGTGGGGGCCCAGGAAACTCTACCTAGGTGATGTGGGTGCCTGGAAGTTCTGTGCAAGCAATGGTGGGGGCCTAATCAAATCTACCTTTAAGGCATTATGAGGCCCTGGAAACTCGACCTAGGTGTTGGGGCGTTCAGGAAACTATACCTTACGTGATGACGGTAGCTGAGGCAATTCAGTGTAGGTGACTGTGGGTGCACAAGGGAAGTCGAGCTGCGTTGATTATGGGGCCAGGGTACTCCACCTTAGGTGATTGCGGGGGCTTGGAAAACTCTACCTGAGGTGTTGTGGGCTTCAGAAGTTCTCTAGTGGGTGAACATGGCCTAAAGTCTACCTGAGGTGATGGTGGGGTTTCAGGAAACCCAGCCTTAGGGGATTGTGTGGTCCCAAGGAACTCTACATTAGGTAATGGTGGGAGCACAGGAAACTCTAACTTAGGTGATTTGGGGAGTCAGAAACTCGATCTGAGGTCACTGAGGGGAGCCGGGAAATAATACCTTAGGTGATTGTCGGAGCCCAGGAAACTAGTATGTGTTTTTGGGGGGCCAGGAAACTCTCCATTAGGTGATTTTTCGAGACCCCTATCTCTAACTTAGGGGATTTTGGAGGCCCAGGAAACAAATCCTAGGTGACTGTGGGTGCCCAAGAAACTATACCTTAGGTAATTATGAGGGGGCCTGGACATTCTACCTTATGTGTTTGTAGAGGCTCAGGAAATGATCTTAGTTGATTTGGGGGGCCTAGGAGCCTCCAGTTTAGATGATTGTGGGGTCGCAGAACACTCTGCCTTAGGGGATTTGGGGACCCATGAAATGCTGGCTTAGGTGATTGTGGGGGCCTAGAAACCTCTAGCTTAGGTGATTGTGGGGCCAGTACACTCTACCTTAGGCGAATGTTGGGTCCCGGGATGCTCTAGCTTAGGTGATTGTAGGGCGTCAGGAATCTCCCCTCAGGTGATTATGGGGTCCCAGAAAACTCTAGGTGAGTTGTTTGTGAAGGTCCATGAAACTACCTTAGGTGATTACGGGGGCCAGGGAACGCTAGCTTGCATGAGTGTGGGTGCCCAAGGAACTATACCTTACTGCTTCTAGGGGCAGAGGGAACTAGCTTAGGTGATTGTGAGGCCGGGATCCACTATGTCAGTGATTGTGGTTGCCCCGTAAACTCTACCTTCGGTGGTTGTGGGGTCCCAGGAAACTGTACGTTAGTTGATTGTGGGCCAGGGACCTCTGCCTATTAGTTGACTGTGGGGCCCCAGGAAACTAGACCTTAGGTGATTGAGGTGGCCCAGGAAACTGGACTGTAGGTGACTGTGAGAGCCAAGAAACTTGACCTTACTTGACTGTGGGGGCCCAGATTATTGAACCTTAGGTATTTTGGGACCTGAGGTGTTCTAGCTCAGGTGATCCCAGGGGACTTGGGAAAGTCCATGTTAGGGGATTGTGAGGGCTCAGGAAACTGTACCTTAGGTGTTCGTGGGGAACCATGCATATGGACCTTAGGTGACTGTGTGAGGCCAGGACGTCCGCCTCAGTTAATTTTGAGGGGGCCAGGAAAATCTACCATAGGTGATTACGGGGGCCCAGCAATCTCTACCTTATGTGGATGTGGAGTACAGGAAGTTCACCCTTAGTTAATCACCTCATCCTGAAGTGACTGAGGGAGCCACGATAATCTACGATAGTCGGTCGTGCGGGGCCTGGATTGTCTACCTTAGTTGACGAGGACCCCCAGGAAACTTGCCTTAGGTGATTGTGGGGCATTAGGGAACTCCCCCTTAGGAGACTGTAAGGCCCTATGAAGATCAACCTTACGTGATGGGTCCCAACTCACCTGGAAAGTCAGCCTTAGGTGATCTTGGGGGGTGGTGGTGGTGAGGTTAGGAATCTCTACCTTTGGTGATTGTGTGGGCCCAGAACACTCAACCTTAGGTGATGGTGGGGGGCCAGAATGGTTTACCTTAGTTGACTGGCTCATGGAGGGGCTAGGAACTTCTACCCTGTTGTTTGTGAGGACACTAGCTTAAGTGATTGTGGGGGTCCATGAAATCACCCTTAGAAGATAGTGGGGGCCTGGGAAAATCTACCTTATTTGATGATGGGGGCCTAGGAAACTATACCTAAGGTGATTGTGGGCACCTGGGAGATTCAACCTTAAGTGATTGTGGGACCCATAAAGTCAACCTGAGGTGGCAGTGGGGTCCCAGGAGACTCTTCCATGGTGGTTGTGGAGACGCTGAACATTGGACCTTAGGTGATTGCGGGAATCCAGGAATCTCTACTGAGGAGATTGTTGGCCAGAGAAAGTCTATCTTATGTGTTTGTGGGGTCCCCCAAAACTTGACCTCAGGTGATTATGAGCCTGGGAAACTCTACCTTAGGAGACGATGGTGGACCAAGAACCTCGGCACTAGGAGATTGTGGAGGCCCAGGAAACTCCTTCTTGGTGACTGTGGGGACCCTGGAAGCTCGAGCTCTGGAGCTCGTGGAGCTCGTGGAGGTGCTGGAAACTTGACTTCGGTGATAGTGGGGCCCCCAGAGACTCGACCTTAGGTGATTGTAGGGGAATATATATCTATCTTAGGTTATTGTGGCAGGACAGGAAACTTGACCTTAGTTGATTGTGGGGCCAAAGGACAGGAAAATTCTGCCAAAGGTGATACTGGGATCCATGAATTTTGACCTTAGACATTGTTGGGGCCCAGGACACTCGAACTGAGATGATTGGGGGGACCGGGAGGGTGTAACATAATTGATTTTGGGAGGGCATCAAATTCTACCTTAGTCGACTTTGGGGACCCAGGAGACTCTAGGTGATTGGGAGCCCAGAAAACTCTTAAGTTATTGTGGGGGCCCAAGAAACACTAGCTCAGGTGATTGTGCTTCTTAGCTTGCCCTGTCTTCATGCATTGTGGGGTGCCTTGAAATTCTTCCCTATGGGATTGTGGGGGCGAAAACCAATTATGTAGGTGATTGTAAACCCAAGAATACCCATCTTAGGTGATTGTGGCCTCTTGAAACTCTGCCGTATGTGACTGTGTGGGCCCAGGAAGGCTACCTTAGATGATTGTTACAAGAAATTCTACCCAGGAAAGGCTATACTAGTGGTCCCAAACTGTCCGTTATGTGATTGTAGTGGGCCATAAATCTCTTCCTTAGGTGATTGTATCCCTAGGATACCCTACCTTAGGTGATTTGGGGTTCTTAAACACTTGAGCTTAGCAGAGTGTGGACACCCAGTAAAATATCTTAGGTTATTGTGGGCCCAGGAAATTCGAGCTCAGGTGATTATAGGAGCAGGACATTCTGCCTTAATTCCCCGTGGGGGCCATGGAAGTATAAGAGTGATTTTGTGCCCTAGGAAATCTTACTTTACGTTACTTAGGAGGCCCAGAAACCTAGCTTATGTGATTCTTGGGGGCTCGTGATACCCTACGTTAGGTGATTTTGGGGGTCTCTGGAATTCTACCTTAGGTGATGGTGGGGGCTCAGAAAATCCTTGTGGATGTGACTGTGGCACCCTGGAAACTCTAGCTTAGGTGATTCGGGGGGCCCAGGAGTCTCTATGTTCGGTGCTTTCGGTCTCAGGCAAGTCTAGCTTTGGTGATTGTGGAAGCAAAGGTAGTAGCTTATGTGCTTGTGGGGGCCCAGGAAAGTCTACCTTAAGTGATTTTGATGGCTTGGGAACTTCTACCATAAGTGATTGTGGGCCGAGAAGTCTCTCCCTTAGGTAATTGTGGGTCCCAAAAGTATTAGTTAGGTGACTGTGGGCCCAGGAAAGACGGCTTTAGGTGAGTGTGGGGCTCCAGGGTGTGGTACCTTAGGTGAGTGTAGTCCAAGCAAACTATACCATAATTGATGGTGGGGACCCAGAAAACTCCACCTTAGGTGATTTTGAGGGTCCAGATAAAACCTAACTTAAGTGATGCTTAACTTCTTTGATTGTGGGGGCCCAGGAACTCTCGGCTGGCGGGGGCACCAGGAAATTCTAGTTTAGGTGATTGTGGGTACTCCGGAAAATCTATTTTAGTTCATTGTGGGGGTCCCAAAATTCTACCTTAGAATTGATGGTAGGGAGTGCAGAACATTCTGCCGTAGGGGATTGTGGGAGCCCAGGAAAGTCTAAAGTAGGTGATTGTGGCCCAAACTTTACCGAGGTGGACGTGGTGGGCCAGAACGTCTAGCTTAGGTGCCTGTGAGCCTAGGAATGTCTAACTGAAAGGAATCTCTAGCTAGGCAATTGGGCCAGGTAACTACCACAGGTGATAGTGAGGGCCCAGGAAACTCTCCCTTAGGTGTTGCGGGCCCGGAAAACTCTACCTCGGGTGGAAGTGATCCCAGGAAACTACCTTAGGTGATTGTGGGCTCCGGAGACTCTTACCTTAGGTGATTTTGGTGGGACTAGGACTATTTACCTTCAGTGAGTGTGGGCCTAAGAAACTCTAGTTCCGGTGATCGGTGGTTGTGGACCAAGGAAATTCTACCTTGGGTGATCGTTTGGCCAAAGGTAATTGTACCTTAGGTGACTGTGGGGACCCTAGAAAATCTACTGTGATTGTGGTGCCCAGGAAGCTCTAGTGTACGTGACTATGTGGGCCCTAAAATCTCGACCATAGGTGATCATGGTGGTTTGGGTAACTCTAACTTAGGTTATTTTGGTGGCCCAGGAACCCTTTCTGAGTCGATTGAGGGGCACAGGGAATTTACCTTAGTTGATTGGGGAGGTGTACCAAGAAAGGTCTAACTTAGGTGATTGTAGGGCCAGAAACCTCTAGCTTAGGTGATTGTTGGTGCCCAAGAAACTCTACCCTATGGGAGTGCGGAGGGCCAGGAAATTCTGTGTTAAGTGATTGTGGGGGACCAGGATAGTCTCCCTTAAGTAATTCTGTGGGGTTGAAAGCTTATTACGTTAGGTGATTGTGACCTCAGGAAAAGCTAGCTATGGTGATGGTGGGGGCCCAGGAAACTCTACCTAGGTGATGTGGGTGCCTGGAAGTTCTGTGCAAGCAATGGTGGGGGCCTAATCAAATCTACCTTTAAGGCATTATGAGGCCCTGGAAACTCGACCTAGGTGTTGGGGCGTTCAGGAAACTATACCTTACGTGATGACGGTAGCTGAGGCAATTCAGTGTAGGTGACTGTGGGTGCACAAGGGAAGTCGAGCTGCGTTGATTATGGGGCCAGGGTACTCCACCTTAGGTGATTGCGGGGGCTTGGAAAACTCTACCTGAGGTGTTGTGGGCTTCAGAAGTTCTCTAGTGGGTGAACATGGCCTAAAGTCTACCTGAGGTGATGGTGGGGTTTCAGGAAACCCAGCCTTAGGGGATTGTGTGGTCCCAAGGAACTCTACATTAGGTAATGGTGGGAGCACAGGAAACTCTAACTTAGGTGATTTGGGGAGTCAGAAACTCGATCTGAGGTCACTGAGGGGAGCCGGGAAATAATACCTTAGGTGATTGTCGGAGCCCAGGAAACTAGTATGTGTTTTTGGGGGGCCAGGAAACTCTCCATTAGGTGATTTTTCGAGACCCCTATCTCTAACTTAGGGGATTTTGGAGGCCCAGGAAACAAATCCTAGGTGACTGTGGGTGCCCAAGAAACTATACCTTAGGTAATTATGAGGGGGCCTGGACATTCTACCTTATGTGTTTGTAGAGGCTCAGGAAATGATCTTAGTTGATTTGGGGGGCCTAGGAGCCTCCAGTTTAGATGATTGTGGGGTCGCAGAACACTCTGCCTTAGGGGATTTGGGGACCCATGAAATGCTGGCTTAGGTGATTGTGGGGGCCTAGAAACCTCTAGCTTAGGTGATTGTGGGGCCAGTACACTCTACCTTAGGCGAATGTTGGGTCCCGGGATGCTCTAGCTTAGGTGATTGTAGGGCGTCAGGAATCTCCCCTCAGGTGATTATGGGGTCCCAGAAAACTCTAGGTGAGTTGTTTGTGAAGGTCCATGAAACTACCTTAGGTGATTACGGGGGCCAGGGAACGCTAGCTTGCATGAGTGTGGGTGCCCAAGGAACTATACCTTACTGCTTCTAGGGGCAGAGGGAACTAGCTTAGGTGATTGTGAGGCCGGGATCCACTATGTCAGTGATTGTGGTTGCCCCGTAAACTCTACCTTCGGTGGTTGTGGGGTCCCAGGAAACTGTACGTTAGTTGATTGTGGGCCAGGGACCTCTGCCTATTAGTTGACTGTGGGGCCCCAGGAAACTAGACCTTAGGTGATTGAGGTGGCCCAGGAAACTGGACTGTAGGTGACTGTGAGAGCCAAGAAACTTGACCTTACTTGACTGTGGGGGCCCAGATTATTGAACCTTAGGTATTTTGGGACCTGAGGTGTTCTAGCTCAGGTGATCCCAGGGGACTTGGGAAAGTCCATGTTAGGGGATTGTGAGGGCTCAGGAAACTGTACCTTAGGTGTTCGTGGGGAACCATGCATATGGACCTTAGGTGACTGTGTGAGGCCAGGACGTCCGCCTCAGTTAATTTTGAGGGGGCCAGGAAAATCTACCATAGGTGATTACGGGGGCCCAGCAATCTCTACCTTATGTGGATGTGGAGTACAGGAAGTTCACCCTTAGTTAATCACCTCATCCTGAAGTGACTGAGGGAGCCACGATAATCTACGATAGTCGGTCGTGCGGGGCCTGGATTGTCTACCTTAGTTGACGAGGACCCCCAGGAAACTTGCCTTAGGTGATTGTGGGGCATTAGGGAACTCCCCCTTAGGAGACTGTAAGGCCCTATGAAGATCAACCTTACGTGATGGGTCCCAACTCACCTGGAAAGTCAGCCTTAGGTGATCTTGGGGGGTGGTGGTGGTGAGGTTAGGAATCTCTACCTTTGGTGATTGTGTGGGCCCAGAACACTCAACCTTAGGTGATGGTGGGGGGCCAGAATGGTTTACCTTAGTTGACTGGCTCATGGAGGGGCTAGGAACTTCTACCCTGTTGTTTGTGAGGACACTAGCTTAAGTGATTGTGGGGGTCCATGAAATCACCCTTAGAAGATAGTGGGGGCCTGGGAAAATCTACCTTATTTGATGATGGGGGCCTAGGAAACTATACCTAAGGTGATTGTGGGCACCTGGGAGATTCAACCTTAAGTGATTGTGGGACCCATAAAGTCAACCTGAGGTGGCAGTGGGGTCCCAGGAGACTCTTCCATGGTGGTTGTGGAGACGCTGAACATTGGACCTTAGGTGATTGCGGGAATCCAGGAATCTCTACTGAGGAGATTGTTGGCCAGAGAAAGTCTATCTTATGTGTTTGTGGGGTCCCCCAAAACTTGACCTCAGGTGATTATGAGCCTGGGAAACTCTACCTTAGGAGACGATGGTGGACCAAGAACCTCGGCACTAGGAGATTGTGGAGGCCCAGGAAACTCCTTCTTGGTGACTGTGGGGACCCTGGAAGCTCGAGCTCTGGAGCTCGTGGAGCTCGTGGAGGTGCTGGAAACTTGACTTCGGTGATAGTGGGGCCCCCAGAGACTCGACCTTAGGTGATTGTAGGGGAATATATATCTATCTTAGGTTATTGTGGCAGGACAGGAAACTTGACCTTAGTTGATTGTGGGGCCAAAGGACAGGAAAATTCTGCCAAAGGTGATACTGGGATCCATGAATTTTGACCTTAGACATTGTTGGGGCCCAGGACACTCGAACTGAGATGATTGGGGGGACCGGGAGGGTGTAACATAATTGATTTTGGGAGGGCATCAAATTCTACCTTAGTCGACTTTGGGGACCCAGGAGACTCTAGGTGATTGGGAGCCCAGAAAACTCTTAAGTTATTGTGGGGGCCCAAGAAACACTAGCTCAGGTGATTGTGCTTCTTAGCTTGCCCTGTCTTCATGCATTGTGGGGTGCCTTGAAATTCTTCCCTATGGGATTGTGGGGGCGAAAACCAATTATGTAGGTGATTGTAAACCCAAGAATACCCATCTTAGGTGATTGTGGCCTCTTGAAACTCTGCCGTATGTGACTGTGTGGGCCCAGGAAGGCTACCTTAGATGATTGTTACAAGAAATTCTACCCAGGAAAGGCTATACTAGTGGTCCCAAACTGTCCGTTATGTGATTGTAGTGGGCCATAAATCTCTTCCTTAGGTGATTGTATCCCTAGGATACCCTACCTTAGGTGATTTGGGGTTCTTAAACACTTGAGCTTAGCAGAGTGTGGACACCCAGTAAAATATCTTAGGTTATTGTGGGCCCAGGAAATTCGAGCTCAGGTGATTATAGGAGCAGGACATTCTGCCTTAATTCCCCGTGGGGGCCATGGAAGTATAAGAGTGATTTTGTGCCCTAGGAAATCTTACTTTACGTTACTTAGGAGGCCCAGAAACCTAGCTTATGTGATTCTTGGGGGCTCGTGATACCCTACGTTAGGTGATTTTGGGGGTCTCTGGAATTCTACCTTAGGTGATGGTGGGGGCTCAGAAAATCCTTGTGGATGTGACTGTGGCACCCTGGAAACTCTAGCTTAGGTGATTCGGGGGGCCCAGGAGTCTCTATGTTCGGTGCTTTCGGTCTCAGGCAAGTCTAGCTTTGGTGATTGTGGAAGCAAAGGTAGTAGCTTATGTGCTTGTGGGGGCCCAGGAAAGTCTACCTTAAGTGATTTTGATGGCTTGGGAACTTCTACCATAAGTGATTGTGGGCCGAGAAGTCTCTCCCTTAGGTAATTGTGGGTCCCAAAAGTATTAGTTAGGTGACTGTGGGCCCAGGAAAGACGGCTTTAGGTGAGTGTGGGGCTCCAGGGTGTGGTACCTTAGGTGAGTGTAGTCCAAGCAAACTATACCATAATTGATGGTGGGGACCCAGAAAACTCCACCTTAGGTGATTTTGAGGGTCCAGATAAAACCTAACTTAAGTGATGCTTAACTTCTTTGATTGTGGGGGCCCAGGAACTCTCGGCTGGCGGGGGCACCAGGAAATTCTAGTTTAGGTGATTGTGGGTACTCCGGAAAATCTATTTTAGTTCATTGTGGGGGTCCCAAAATTCTACCTTAGAATTGATGGTAGGGAGTGCAGAACATTCTGCCGTAGGGGATTGTGGGAGCCCAGGAAAGTCTAAAGTAGGTGATTGTGGCCCAAACTTTACCGAGGTGGACGTGGTGGGCCAGAACGTCTAGCTTAGGTGCCTGTGAGCCTAGGAATGTCTAACTGAAAGGAATCTCTAGCTAGGCAATTGGGCCAGGTAACTACCACAGGTGATAGTGAGGGCCCAGGAAACTCTCCCTTAGGTGTTGCGGGCCCGGAAAACTCTACCTCGGGTGGAAGTGATCCCAGGAAACTACCTTAGGTGATTGTGGGCTCCGGAGACTCTTACCTTAGGTGATTTTGGTGGGACTAGGACTATTTACCTTCAGTGAGTGTGGGCCTAAGAAACTCTAGTTCCGGTGATCGGTGGTTGTGGACCAAGGAAATTCTACCTTGGGTGATCGTTTGGCCAAAGGTAATTGTACCTTAGGTGACTGTGGGGACCCTAGAAAATCTACTGTGATTGTGGTGCCCAGGAAGCTCTAGTGTACGTGACTATGTGGGCCCTAAAATCTCGACCATAGGTGATCATGGTGGTTTGGGTAACTCTAACTTAGGTTATTTTGGTGGCCCAGGAACCCTTTCTGAGTCGATTGAGGGGCACAGGGAATTTACCTTAGTTGATTGGGGAGGTGTACCAAGAAAGGTCTAACTTAGGTGATTGTAGGGCCAGAAACCTCTAGCTTAGGTGATTGTTGGTGCCCAAGAAACTCTACCCTATGGGAGTGCGGAGGGCCAGGAAATTCTGTGTTAAGTGATTGTGGGGGACCAGGATAGTCTCCCTTAAGTAATTCTGTGGGGTTGAAAGCTTATTACGTTAGGTGATTGTGACCTCAGGAAAAGCTAGCTATGGTGATGGTGGGGGCCCAGGAAACTCTACCTAGGTGATGTGGGTGCCTGGAAGTTCTGTGCAAGCAATGGTGGGGGCCTAATCAAATCTACCTTTAAGGCATTATGAGGCCCTGGAAACTCGACCTAGGTGTTGGGGCGTTCAGGAAACTATACCTTACGTGATGACGGTAGCTGAGGCAATTCAGTGTAGGTGACTGTGGGTGCACAAGGGAAGTCGAGCTGCGTTGATTATGGGGCCAGGGTACTCCACCTTAGGTGATTGCGGGGGCTTGGAAAACTCTACCTGAGGTGTTGTGGGCTTCAGAAGTTCTCTAGTGGGTGAACATGGCCTAAAGTCTACCTGAGGTGATGGTGGGGTTTCAGGAAACCCAGCCTTAGGGGATTGTGTGGTCCCAAGGAACTCTACATTAGGTAATGGTGGGAGCACAGGAAACTCTAACTTAGGTGATCTGGGGAGTCAGAAACTCGATCTGAGGTCACTGAGGGGAGCCGGGAAATAATACCTTAGGTGATTGTCGGAGCCCAGGAAACTAGTATGTGTTTTTGGGGGGCCAGGAAACTCTCCATTAGGTGATTTTTCGAGACCCCTATCTCTAACTTAGGGGATTTTGGAGGCCCAGGAAACAAATCCTAGGTGACTGTGGGTGCCCAAGAAACTATACCTTAGGTAATTATGAGGGGGCCTGGACATTCTACCTTATGTGTTTGTAGAGGCTCAGGAAATGATCTTAGTTGATTTGGGGGGCCTAGGAGCCTCCAGTTTAGATGATTGTGGGGTCGCAGAACACTCTGCCTTAGGGGATTTGGGGACCCATGAAATGCTGGCTTAGGTGATTGTGGGGGCCTAGAAACCTCTAGCTTAGGTGATTGTGGGGCCAGTACACTCTACCTTAGGCGAATGTTGGGTCCCGGGATGCTCTAGCTTAGGTGATTGTAGGGCGTCAGGAATCTCCCCTCAGGTGATTATGGGGTCCCAGAAAACTCTAGGTGAGTTGTTTGTGAAGGTCCATGAAACTACCTTAGGTGATTACGGGGGCCAGGGAACGCTAGCTTGCATGAGTGTGGGTGCCCAAGGAACTATACCTTACTGCTTCTAGGGGCAGAGGGAACTAGCTTAGGTGATTGTGAGGCCGGGATCCACTATGTCAGTGATTGTGGTTGCCCCGTAAACTCTACCTTCGGTGGTTGTGGGGTCCCAGGAAACTGTACGTTAGTTGATTGTGGGCCAGGGACCTCTGCCTATTAGTTGACTGTGGGGCCCCAGGAAACTAGACCTTAGGTGATTGAGGTGGCCCAGGAAACTGGACTGTAGGTGACTGTGAGAGCCAAGAAACTTGACCTTACTTGACTGTGGGGGCCCAGATTATTGAACCTTAGGTATTTTGGGACCTGAGGTGTTCTAGCTCAGGTGATCCCAGGGGACTTGGGAAAGTCCATGTTAGGGGATTGTGAGGGCTCAGGAAACTGTACCTTAGGTGTTCGTGGGGAACCATGCATATGGACCTTAGGTGACTGTGTGAGGCCAGGACATCCGCCTCAGTTAATTTTGAGGGGGCCAGGAAAATCTACCATAGGTGATTACGGGGGCCCAGCAATCTCTACCTTATGTGGATGTGGAGTACAGGAAGTTCACCCTTAGTTAATCACCTCATCCTGAAGTGACTGAGGGAGCCACGATAATCTACGATAGTCGGTCGTGCGGGGCCTGGATTGTCTACCTTAGTTGACGAGGACCCCCAGGAAACTTGCCTTAGGTGATTGTGGGGCATTAGGGAACTCCCCCTTAGGAGACTGTAAGGCCCTATGAAGATCAACCTTACGTGATGGGTCCCAACTCACCTGGAAAGTCAGCCTTAGGTGATCTTGGGGGGGGGGGTGGTGGTGAGGTTAGGAATCTCTACCTTTGGTGATTGTGTGGGCCCAGAACACTCAACCTTAGGTGATGGTGGGGGGCCAGAATGGTTTACCTTAGTTGACTGGCTCATGGAGGGGCTAGGAACTTCTACCCTGTTGTTTGTGAGGACACTAGCTTAAGTGATTGTGGGGGTCCATGAAATCACCCTTAGAAGATAGTGGGGGCCTGGGAAAATCTACCTTATTTGATGATGGGGGCCTAGGAAACTATACCTAAGGTGATTGTGGGCACCTGGGAGATTCAACCTTAAGTGATTGTGGGACCCATAAAGTCAACCTGAGGTGGCAGTGGGGTCCCAGGAGACTCTTCCATGGTGGTTGTGGAGACGCTGAACATTGGACCTTAGGTGATTGCGGGAATCCAGGAATCTCTACTGAGGAGATTGTTGGCCAGAGAAAGTCTATCTTATGTGTTTGTGGGGTCCCCCAAAACTTGACCTCAGGTGATTATGAGCCTGGGAAACTCTACCTTAGGAGACGATGGTGGACCAAGAACCTCGGCACTAGGAGATTGTGGAGGCCCAGGAAACTCCTTCTTGGTGACTGTGGGGACCCTGGAAGCTCGAGCTCTGGAGCTCGTGGAGCTCGTGGAGGTGCTGGAAACTTGACTTCGGTGATAGTGGGGCCCCCAGAGACTCGACCTTAGGTGATTGTAGGGGAATATATATCTATCTTAGGTTATTGTGGCAGGACAGGAAACTTGACCTTAGTTGATTGTGGGGCCAAAGGACAGGAAAATTCTGCCAAAGGTGATACTGGGATCCATGAATTTTGACCTTAGACATTGTTGGGGCCCAGGACACTCGAACTGAGATGATTGGGGGGACCGGGAGGGTGTAACATAATTGATTTTGGGAGGGCATCAAATTCTACCTTAGTCGACTTTGGGGACCCAGGAGACTCTAGGTGATTGGGAGCCCAGAAAACTCTTAAGTTATTGTGGGGGCCCAAGAAACACTAGCTCAGGTGATTGTGCTTCTTAGCTTGCCCTGTCTTCATGCATTGTGGGGTGCCTTGAAATTCTTCCCTATGGGATTGTGGGGGCGAAAACCAATTATGTAGGTGATTGTAAACCCAAGAATACCCATCTTAGGTGATTGTGGCCTCTTGAAACTCTGCCGTATGTGACTGTGTGGGCCCAGGAAGGCTACCTTAGATGATTGTTACAAGAAATTCTACCCAGGAAAGGCTATACTAGTGGTCCCAAACTGTCCGTTATGTGATTGTAGTGGGCCATAAATCTCTTCCTTAGGTGATTGTATCCCTAGGATACCCTACCTTAGGTGATTTGGGGTTCTTAAACACTTGAGCTTAGCAGAGTGTGGACACCCAGTAAAATATCTTAGGTTATTGTGGGCCCAGGAAATTCGAGCTCAGGTGATTATAGGAGCAGGACATTCTGCCTTAATTCCCCGTGGGGGCCATGGAAGTATAAGAGTGATTTTGTGCCCTAGGAAATCTTACTTTACGTTACTTAGGAGGCCCAGAAACCTAGCTTATGTGATTCTTGGGGGCTCGTGATACCCTACGTTAGGTGATTTTGGGGGTCTCTGGAATTCTACCTTAGGTGATGGTGGGGGCTCAGAAAATCCTTGTGGATGTGACTGTGGCACCCTGGAAACTCTAGCTTAGGTGATTCGGGGGGCCCAGGAGTCTCTATGTTCGGTGCTTTCGGTCTCAGGCAAGTCTAGCTTTGGTGATTGTGGAAGCAAAGGTAGTAGCTTATGTGCTTGTGGGGGCCCAGGAAAGTCTACCTTAAGTGATTTTGATGGCTTGGGAACTTCTACCATAAGTGATTGTGGGCCGAGAAGTCTCTCCCTTAGGTAATTGTGGGTCCCAAAAGTATTAGTTAGGTGACTGTGGGCCCAGGAAAGACGGCTTTAGGTGAGTGTGGGGCTCCAGGGTGTGGTACCTTAGGTGAGTGTAGTCCAAGCAAACTATACCATAATTGATGGTGGGGACCCAGAAAACTCCACCTTAGGTGATTTTGAGGGTCCAGATAAAACCTAACTTAAGTGATGCTTAACTTCTTTGATTGTGGGGGCCCAGGAACTCTCGGCTGGCGGGGGCACCAGGAAATTCTAGTTTAGGTGATTGTGGGTACTCCGGAAAATCTATTTTAGTTCATTGTGGGGGTCCCAAAATTCTACCTTAGAATTGATGGTAGGGAGTGCAGAACATTCTGCCGTAGGGGATTGTGGGAGCCCAGGAAAGTCTAAAGTAGGTGATTGTGGCCCAAACTTTACCGAGGTGGACGTGGTGGGCCAGAACGTCTAGCTTAGGTGCCTGTGAGCCTAGGAATGTCTAACTGAAAGGAATCTCTAGCTAGGCAATTGGGCCAGGTAACTACCACAGGTGATAGTGAGGGCCCAGGAAACTCTCCCTTAGGTGTTGCGGGCCCGGAAAACTCTACCTCGGGTGGAAGTGATCCCAGGAAACTACCTTAGGTGATTGTGGGCTCCGGAGACTCTTACCTTAGGTGATTTTGGTGGGACTAGGACTATTTACCTTCAGTGAGTGTGGGCCTAAGAAACTCTAGTTCCGGTGATCGGTGGTTGTGGACCAAGGAAATTCTACCTTGGGTGATCGTTTGGCCAAAGGTAATTGTACCTTAGGTGACTGTGGGGACCCTAGAAAATCTACTGTGATTGTGGTGCCCAGGAAGCTCTAGTGTACGTGACTATGTGGGCCCTAAAATCTCGACCATAGGTGATCATGGTGGTTTGGGTAACTCTAACTTAGGTTATTTTGGTGGCCCAGGAACCCTTTCTGAGTCGATTGAGGGGCACAGGGAATTTACCTTAGTTGATTGGGGAGGTGTACCAAGAAAGGTCTAACTTAGGTGATTGTAGGGCCAGAAACCTCTAGCTTAGGTGATTGTTGGTGCCCAAGAAACTCTACCCTATGGGAGTGCGGAGGGCCAGGAAATTCTGTGTTAAGTGATTGTGGGGGACCAGGATAGTCTCCCTTAAGTAATTCTGTGGGGTTGAAAGCTTATTACGTTAGGTGATTGTGACCTCAGGAAAAGCTAGCTATGGTGATGGTGGGGGCCCAGGAAACTCTACCTAGGTGATGTGGGTGCCTGGAAGTTCTGTGCAAGCAATGGTGGGGGCCTAATCAAATCTACCTTTAAGGCATTATGAGGCCCTGGAAACTCGACCTAGGTGTTGGGGCGTTCAGGAAACTATACCTTACGTGATGACGGTAGCTGAGGCAATTCAGTGTAGGTGACTGTGGGTGCACAAGGGAAGTCGAGCTGCGTTGATTATGGGGCCAGGGTACTCCACCTTAGGTGATTGCGGGGGCTTGGAAAACTCTACCTGAGGTGTTGTGGGCTTCAGAAGTTCTCTAGTGGGTGAACATGGCCTAAAGTCTACCTGAGGTGATGGTGGGGTTTCAGGAAACCCAGCCTTAGGGGATTGTGTGGTCCCAAGGAACTCTACATTAGGTAATGGTGGGAGCACAGGAAACTCTAACTTAGGTGATTTGGGGAGTCAGAAACTCGATCTGAGGTCACTGAGGGGAGCCGGGAAATAATACCTTAGGTGATTGTCGGAGCCCAGGAAACTAGTATGTGTTTTTGGGGGGCCAGGAAACTCTCCATTAGGTGATTTTTCGAGACCCCTATCTCTAACTTAGGGGATTTTGGAGGCCCAGGAAACAAATCCTAGGTGACTGTGGGTGCCCAAGAAACTATACCTTAGGTAATTATGAGGGGGCCTGGACATTCTACCTTATGTGTTTGTAGAGGCTCAGGAAATGATCTTAGTTGATTTGGGGGGCCTAGGAGCCTCCAGTTTAGATGATTGTGGGGTCGCAGAACACTCTGCCTTAGGGGATTTGGGGACCCATGAAATGCTGGCTTAGGTGATTGTGGGGGCCTAGAAACCTCTAGCTTAGGTGATTGTGGGGCCAGTACACTCTACCTTAGGCGAATGTTGGGTCCCGGGATGCTCTAGCTTAGGTGATTGTAGGGCGTCAGGAATCTCCCCTCAGGTGATTATGGGGTCCCAGAAAACTCTAGGTGAGTTGTTTGTGAAGGTCCATGAAACTACCTTAGGTGATTACGGGGGCCAGGGAACGCTAGCTTGCATGAGTGTGGGTGCCCAAGGAACTATACCTTACTGCTTCTAGGGGCAGAGGGAACTAGCTTAGGTGATTGTGAGGCCGGGATCCACTATGTCAGTGATTGTGGTTGCCCCGTAAACTCTACCTTCGGTGGTTGTGGGGTCCCAGGAAACTGTACGTTAGTTGATTGTGGGCCAGGGACCTCTGCCTATTAGTTGACTGTGGGGCCCCAGGAAACTAGACCTTAGGTGATTGAGGTGGCCCAGGAAACTGGACTGTAGGTGACTGTGAGAGCCAAGAAACTTGACCTTACTTGACTGTGGGGGCCCAGATTATTGAACCTTAGGTATTTTGGGACCTGAGGTGTTCTAGCTCAGGTGATCCCAGGGGACTTGGGAAAGTCCATGTTAGGGGATTGTGAGGGCTCAGGAAACTGTACCTTAGGTGTTCGTGGGGAACCATGCATATGGACCTTAGGTGACTGTGTGAGGCCAGGACGTCCGCCTCAGTTAATTTTGAGGGGGCCAGGAAAATCTACCATAGGTGATTACGGGGGCCCAGCAATCTCTACCTTATGTGGATGTGGAGTACAGGAAGTTCACCCTTAGTTAATCACCTCATCCTGAAGTGACTGAGGGAGCCACGATAATCTACGATAGTCGGTCGTGCGGGGCCTGGATTGTCTACCTTAGTTGACGAGGACCCCCAGGAAACTTGCCTTAGGTGATTGTGGGGCATTAGGGAACTCCCCCTTAGGAGACTGTAAGGCCCTATGAAGATCAACCTTACGTGATGGGTCCCAACTCACCTGGAAAGTCAGCCTTAGGTGATCTTGGGGGGGGGGGGTGGTGGTGAGGTTAGGAATCTCTACCTTTGGTGATTGTGTGGGCCCAGAACACTCAACCTTAGGTGATGGTGGGGGGCCAGAATGGTTTACCTTAGTTGACTGGCTCATGGAGGGGCTAGGAACTTCTACCCTGTTGTTTGTGAGGACACTAGCTTAAGTGATTGTGGGGGTCCATGAAATCACCCTTAGAAGATAGTGGGGGCCTGGGAAAATCTACCTTATTTGATGATGGGGGCCTAGGAAACTATACCTAAGGTGATTGTGGGCACCTGGGAGATTCAACCTTAAGTGATTGTGGGACCCATAAAGTCAACCTGAGGTGGCAGTGGGGTCCCAGGAGACTCTTCCATGGTGGTTGTGGAGACGCTGAACATTGGACCTTAGGTGATTGCGGGAATCCAGGAATCTCTACTGAGGAGATTGTTGGCCAGAGAAAGTCTATCTTATGTGTTTGTGGGGTCCCCCAAAACTTGACCTCAGGTGATTATGAGCCTGGGAAACTCTACCTTAGGAGACGATGGTGGACCAAGAACCTCGGCACTAGGAGATTGTGGAGGCCCAGGAAACTCCTTCTTGGTGACTGTGGGGACCCTGGAAGCTCGAGCTCTGGAGCTCGTGGAGCTCGTGGAGGTGCTGGAAACTTGACTTCGGTGATAGTGGGGCCCCCAGAGACTCGACCTTAGGTGATTGTAGGGGAATATATATCTATCTTAGGTTATTGTGGCAGGACAGGAAACTTGACCTTAGTTGATTGTGGGGCCAAAGGACAGGAAAATTCTGCCAAAGGTGATACTGGGATCCATGAATTTTGACCTTAGACATTGTTGGGGCCCAGGACACTCGAACTGAGATGATTGGGGGGACCGGGAGGGTGTAACATAATTGATTTTGGGAGGGCATCAAATTCTACCTTAGTCGACTTTGGGGACCCAGGAGACTCTAGGTGATTGGGAGCCCAGAAAACTCTTAAGTTATTGTGGGGGCCCAAGAAACACTAGCTCAGGTGATTGTGCTTCTTAGCTTGCCCTGTCTTCATGCATTGTGGGGTGCCTTGAAATTCTTCCCTATGGGATTGTGGGGGCGAAAACCAATTATGTAGGTGATTGTAAACCCAAGAATACCCATCTTAGGTGATTGTGGCCTCTTGAAACTCTGCCGTATGTGACTGTGTGGGCCCAGGAAGGCTACCTTAGATGATTGTTACAAGAAATTCTACCCAGGAAAGGCTATACTAGTGGTCCCAAACTGTCCGTTATGTGATTGTAGTGGGCCATAAATCTCTTCCTTAGGTGATTGTATCCCTAGGATACCCTACCTTAGGTGATTTGGGGTTCTTAAACACTTGAGCTTAGCAGAGTGTGGACACCCAGTAAAATATCTTAGGTTATTGTGGGCCCAGGAAATTCGAGCTCAGGTGATTATAGGAGCAGGACATTCTGCCTTAATTCCCCGTGGGGGCCATGGAAGTATAAGAGTGATTTTGTGCCCTAGGAAATCTTACTTTACGTTACTTAGGAGGCCCAGAAACCTAGCTTATGTGATTCTTGGGGGCTCGTGATACCCTACGTTAGGTGATTTTGGGGGTCTCTGGAATTCTACCTTAGGTGATGGTGGGGGCTCAGAAAATCCTTGTGGATGTGACTGTGGCACCCTGGAAACTCTAGCTTAGGTGATTCGGGGGGCCCAGGAGTCTCTATGTTCGGTGCTTTCGGTCTCAGGCAAGTCTAGCTTTGGTGATTGTGGAAGCAAAGGTAGTAGCTTATGTGCTTGTGGGGGCCCAGGAAAGTCTACCTTAAGTGATTTTGATGGCTTGGGAACTTCTACCATAAGTGATTGTGGGCCGAGAAGTCTCTCCCTTAGGTAATTGTGGGTCCCAAAAGTATTAGTTAGGTGACTGTGGGCCCAGGAAAGACGGCTTTAGGTGAGTGTGGGGCTCCAGGGTGTGGTACCTTAGGTGAGTGTAGTCCAAGCAAACTATACCATAATTGATGGTGGGGACCCAGAAAACTCCACCTTAGGTGATTTTGAGGGTCCAGATAAAACCTAACTTAAGTGATGCTTAACTTCTTTGATTGTGGGGGCCCAGGAACTCTCGGCTGGCGGGGGCACCAGGAAATTCTAGTTTAGGTGATTGTGGGTACTCCGGAAAATCTATTTTAGTTCATTGTGGGGGTCCCAAAATTCTACCTTAGAATTGATGGTAGGGAGTGCAGAACATTCTGCCGTAGGGGATTGTGGGAGCCCAGGAAAGTCTAAAGTAGGTGATTGTGGCCCAAACTTTACCGAGGTGGACGTGGTGGGCCAGAACGTCTAGCTTAGGTGCCTGTGAGCCTAGGAATGTCTAACTGAAAGGAATCTCTAGCTAGGCAATTGGGCCAGGTAACTACCACAGGTGATAGTGAGGGCCCAGGAAACTCTCCCTTAGGTGTTGCGGGCCCGGAAAACTCTACCTCGGGTGGAAGTGATCCCAGGAAACTACCTTAGGTGATTGTGGGCTCCGGAGACTCTTACCTTAGGTGATTTTGGTGGGACTAGGACTATTTACCTTCAGTGAGTGTGGGCCTAAGAAACTCTAGTTCCGGTGATCGGTGGTTGTGGACCAAGGAAATTCTACCTTGGGTGATCGTTTGGCCAAAGGTAATTGTACCTTAGGTGACTGTGGGGACCCTAGAAAATCT
Source organism: Balaenoptera ricei (assembly GCF_028023285.1). Classification (NCBI taxonomy): domain Eukaryota; kingdom Metazoa; phylum Chordata; class Mammalia; order Artiodactyla; family Balaenopteridae; genus Balaenoptera; species Balaenoptera ricei. The sequence goes on along the minus strand of NC_082640.1, from coordinate 83,645,543 downwards.
ACTGTGATTGTGGTGCCCAGGAAGCTCTAGTGTACGTGACTATGTGGGCCCTAAAATCTCGACCATAGGTGATCATGGTGGTTTGGGTAACTCTAACTTAGGTTATTTTGGTGGCCCAGGAACCCTTTCTGAGTCGATTGAGGGGCACAGGGAATTTACCTTAGTTGATTGGGGAGGTGTACCAAGAAAGGTCTAACTTAGGTGATTGTAGGGCCAGAAACCTCTAGCTTAGGTGATTGTTGGTGCCCAAGAAACTCTACCCTATGGGAGTGCGGAGGGCCAGGAAATTCTGTGTTAAGTGATTGTGGGGGACCAGGATAGTCTCCCTTAAGTAATTCTGTGGGGTTGAAAGCTTATTACGTTAGGTGATTGTGACCTCAGGAAAAGCTAGCTATGGTGATGGTGGGGGCCCAGGAAACTCTACCTAGGTGATGTGGGTGCCTGGAAGTTCTGTGCAAGCAATGGTGGGGGCCTAATCAAATCTACCTTTAAGGCATTATGAGGCCCTGGAAACTCGACCTAGGTGTTGGGGCGTTCAGGAAACTATACCTTACGTGATGACGGTAGCTGAGGCAATTCAGTGTAGGTGACTGTGGGTGCACAAGGGAAGTCGAGCTGCGTTGATTATGGGGCCAGGGTACTCCACCTTAGGTGATTGCGGGGGCTTGGAAAACTCTACCTGAGGTGTTGTGGGCTTCAGAAGTTCTCTAGTGGGTGAACATGGCCTAAAGTCTACCTGAGGTGATGGTGGGGTTTCAGGAAACCCAGCCTTAGGGGATTGTGTGGTCCCAAGGAACTCTACATTAGGTAATGGTGGGAGCACAGGAAACTCTAACTTAGGTGATCTGGGGAGTCAGAAACTCGATCTGAGGTCACTGAGGGGAGCCGGGAAATAATACCTTAGGTGATTGTCGGAGCCCAGGAAACTAGTATGTGTTTTTGGGGGGCCAGGAAACTCTCCATTAGGTGATTTTTCGAGACCCCTATCTCTAACTTAGGGGATTTTGGAGGCCCAGGAAACAAATCCTAGGTGACTGTGGGTGCCCAAGAAACTATACCTTAGGTAATTATGAGGGGGCCTGGACATTCTACCTTATGTGTTTGTAGAGGCTCAGGAAATGATCTTAGTTGATTTGGGGGGCCTAGGAGCCTCCAGTTTAGATGATTGTGGGGTCGCAGAACACTCTGCCTTAGGGGATTTGGGGACCCATGAAATGCTGGCTTAGGTGATTGTGGGGGCCTAGAAACCTCTAGCTTAGGTGATTGTGGGGCCAGTACACTCTACCTTAGGCGAATGTTGGGTCCCGGGATGCTCTAGCTTAGGTGATTGTAGGGCGTCAGGAATCTCCCCTCAGGTGATTATGGGGTCCCAGAAAACTCTAGGTGAGTTGTTTGTGAAGGTCCATGAAACTACCTTAGGTGATTACGGGGGCCAGGGAACGCTAGCTTGCATGAGTGTGGGTGCCCAAGGAACTATACCTTACTGCTTCTAGGGGCAGAGGGAACTAGCTTAGGTGATTGTGAGGCCGGGATCCACTATGTCAGTGATTGTGGTTGCCCCGTAAACTCTACCTTCGGTGGTTGTGGGGTCCCAGGAAACTGTACGTTAGTTGATTGTGGGCCAGGGACCTCTGCCTATTAGTTGACTGTGGGGCCCCAGGAAACTAGACCTTAGGTGATTGAGGTGGCCCAGGAAACTGGACTGTAGGTGACTGTGAGAGCCAAGAAACTTGACCTTACTTGACTGTGGGGGCCCAGATTATTGAACCTTAGGTATTTTGGGACCTGAGGTGTTCTAGCTCAGGTGATCCCAGGGGACTTGGGAAAGTCCATGTTAGGGGATTGTGAGGGCTCAGGAAACTGTACCTTAGGTGTTCGTGGGGAACCATGCATATGGACCTTAGGTGACTGTGTGAGGCCAGGACGTCCGCCTCAGTTAATTTTGAGGGGGCCAGGAAAATCTACCATAGGTGATTACGGGGGCCCAGCAATCTCTACCTTATGTGGATGTGGAGTACAGGAAGTTCACCCTTAGTTAATCACCTCATCCTGAAGTGACTGAGGGAGCCACGATAATCTACGATAGTCGGTCGTGCGGGGCCTGGATTGTCTACCTTAGTTGACGAGGACCCCCAGGAAACTTGCCTTAGGTGATTGTGGGGCATTAGGGAACTCCCCCTTAGGAGACTGTAAGGCCCTATGAAGATCAACCTTACGTGATGGGTCCCAACTCACCTGGAAAGTCAGCCTTAGGTGATCTTGGGGGGGGGGGTGGTGGTGAGGTTAGGAATCTCTACCTTTGGTGATTGTGTGGGCCCAGAACACTCAACCTTAGGTGATGGTGGGGGGCCAGAATGGTTTACCTTAGTTGACTGGCTCATGGAGGGGCTAGGAACTTCTACCCTGTTGTTTGTGAGGACACTAGCTTAAGTGATTGTGGGGGTCCATGAAATCACCCTTAGAAGATAGTGGGGGCCTGGGAAAATCTACCTTATTTGATGATGGGGGCCTAGGAAACTATACCTAAGGTGATTGTGGGCACCTGGGAGATTCAACCTTAAGTGATTGTGGGACCCATAAAGTCAACCTGAGGTGGCAGTGGGGTCCCAGGAGACTCTTCCATGGTGGTTGTGGAGACGCTGAACATTGGACCTTAGGTGATTGCGGGAATCCAGGAATCTCTACTGAGGAGATTGTTGGCCAGAGAAAGTCTATCTTATGTGTTTGTGGGGTCCCCCAAAACTTGACCTCAGGTGATTATGAGCCTGGGAAACTCTACCTTAGGAGACGATGGTGGACCAAGAACCTCGGCACTAGGAGATTGTGGAGGCCCAGGAAACTCCTTCTTGGTGACTGTGGGGACCCTGGAAGCTCGAGCTCTGGAGCTCGTGGAGCTCGTGGAGGTGCTGGAAACTTGACTTCGGTGATAGTGGGGCCCCCAGAGACTCGACCTTAGGTGATTGTAGGGGAATATATATCTATCTTAGGTTATTGTGGCAGGACAGGAAACTTGACCTTAGTTGATTGTGGGGCCAAAGGACAGGAAAATTCTGCCAAAGGTGATACTGGGATCCATGAATTTTGACCTTAGACATTGTTGGGGCCCAGGACACTCGAACTGAGATGATTGGGGGGACCGGGAGGGTGTAACATAATTGATTTTGGGAGGGCATCAAATTCTACCTTAGTCGACTTTGGGGACCCAGGAGACTCTAGGTGATTGGGAGCCCAGAAAACTCTTAAGTTATTGTGGGGGCCCAAGAAACACTAGCTCAGGTGATTGTGCTTCTTAGCTTGCCCTGTCTTCATGCATTGTGGGGTGCCTTGAAATTCTTCCCTATGGGATTGTGGGGGCGAAAACCAATTATGTAGGTGATTGTAAACCCAAGAATACCCATCTTAGGTGATTGTGGCCTCTTGAAACTCTGCCGTATGTGACTGTGTGGGCCCAGGAAGGCTACCTTAGATGATTGTTACAAGAAATTCTACCCAGGAAAGGCTATACTAGTGGTCCCAAACTGTCCGTTATGTGATTGTAGTGGGCCATAAATCTCTTCCTTAGGTGATTGTATCCCTAGGATACCCTACCTTAGGTGATTTGGGGTTCTTAAACACTTGAGCTTAGCAGAGTGTGGACACCCAGTAAAATATCTTAGGTTATTGTGGGCCCAGGAAATTCGAGCTCAGGTGATTATAGGAGCAGGACATTCTGCCTTAATTCCCCGTGGGGGCCATGGAAGTATAAGAGTGATTTTGTGCCCTAGGAAATCTTACTTTACGTTACTTAGGAGGCCCAGAAACCTAGCTTATGTGATTCTTGGGGGCTCGTGATACCCTACGTTAGGTGATTTTGGGGGTCTCTGGAATTCTACCTTAGGTGATGGTGGGGGCTCAGAAAATCCTTGTGGATGTGACTGTGGCACCCTGGAAACTCTAGCTTAGGTGATTCGGGGGGCCCAGGAGTCTCTATGTTCGGTGCTTTCGGTCTCAGGCAAGTCTAGCTTTGGTGATTGTGGAAGCAAAGGTAGTAGCTTATGTGCTTGTGGGGGCCCAGGAAAGTCTACCTTAAGTGATTTTGATGGCTTGGGAGCTTCTACCATAAGTGATTGTGGGCCGAGAAGTCTCTCCCTTAGGTAATTGTGGGTCCCAAAAGTATTAGTTAGGTGACTGTGGGCCCAGGAAAGACGGCTTTAGGTGAGTGTGGGGCTCCAGGGTGTGGTACCTTAGGTGAGTGTAGTCCAAGCAAACTATACCATAATTGATGGTGGGGACCCAGAAAACTCCACCTTAGGTGATTTTGAGGGTCCAGATAAAACCTAACTTAAGTGATGCTTAACTTCTTTGATTGTGGGGGCCCAGGAACTCTCGGCTGGCGGGGGCACCAGGAAATTCTAGTTTAGGTGATTGTGGGTACTCCGGAAAATCTATTTTAGTTCATTGTGGGGGTCCCAAAATTCTACCTTAGAATTGATGGTAGGGAGTGCAGAACATTCTGCCGTAGGGGATTGTGGGAGCCCAGGAAAGTCTAAAGTAGGTGATTGTGGCCCAAACTTTACCGAGGTGGACGTGGTGGGCCAGAACGTCTAGCTTAGGTGCCTGTGAGCCTAGGAATGTCTAACTGAAAGGAATCTCTAGCTAGGCAATTGGGCCAGGTAACTACCACAGGTGATAGTGAGGGCCCAGGAAACTCTCCCTTAGGTGTTGCGGGCCCGGAAAACTCTACCTCGGGTGGAAGTGATCCCAGGAAACTACCTTAGGTGATTGTGGGCTCCGGAGACTCTTACCTTAGGTGATTTTGGTGGGACTAGGACTATTTACCTTCAGTGAGTGTGGGCCTAAGAAACTCTAGTTCCGGTGATCGGTGGTTGTGGACCAAGGAAATTCTACCTTGGGTGATCGTTTGGCCAAAGGTAATTGTACCTTAGGTGACTGTGGGGACCCTAGAAAATCTACTGTGATTGTGGTGCCCAGGAAGCTCTAGTGTACGTGACTATGTGGGCCCTAAAATCTCGACCATAGGTGATCATGGTGGTTTGGGTAACTCTAACTTAGGTTATTTTGGTGGCCCAGGAACCCTTTCTGAGTCGATTGAGGGGCACAGGGAATTTACCTTAGTTGATTGGGGAGGTGTACCAAGAAAGGTCTAACTTAGGTGATTGTAGGGCCAGAAACCTCTAGCTTAGGTGATTGTTGGTGCCCAAGAAACTCTACCCTATGGGAGTGCGGAGGGCCAGGAAATTCTGTGTTAAGTGATTGTGGGGGACCAGGATAGTCTCCCTTAAGTAATTCTGTGGGGTTGAAAGCTTATTACGTTAGGTGATTGTGACCTCAGGAAAAGCTAGCTATGGTGATGGTGGGGGCCCAGGAAACTCTACCTAGGTGATGTGGGTGCCTGGAAGTTCTGTGCAAGCAATGGTGGGGGCCTAATCAAATCTACCTTTAAGGCATTATGAGGCCCTGGAAACTCGACCTAGGTGTTGGGGCGTTCAGGAAACTATACCTTACGTGATGACGGTAGCTGAGGCAATTCAGTGTAGGTGACTGTGGGTGCACAAGGGAGGTCGAGCTGCGTTGATTATGGGGCCAGGGTACTCCACCTTAGGTGATTGCGGGGGCTTGGAAAACTCTACCTGAGGTGTTGTGGGCTTCAGAAGTTCTCTAGTGGGTGAACATGGCCTAAAGTCTACCTGAGGTGATTGTGGGGTTTCAGGAAACCCAGCCTTAGGGGATTGTGTGGTCCCAAGGAACTCTACATTAGGTAATGGTGGGAGCACAGGAAACTCTAACTTAGGTGATCTGGGGAGTCAGAAACTCGATCTGAGGTCACTGAGGGGAGCCGGGAAATAATACCTTAGGTGATTGTCGGAGCCCAGGAAACTAGTATGTGTTTTTGGGGGGCCAGGAAACTCTCCATTAGGTGATTTTTCGAGACCCCTATCTCTAACTTAGGGGATTTTGGAGGCCCAGGAAACAAATCCTAGGTGACTGTGGGTGCCCAAGAAACTATACCTTAGGTAATTATGAGGGGGCCTGGACATTCTACCTTATGTGTTTGTAGAGGCTCAGGAAATGATCTTAGTTGATTTGGGGGGCCTAGGAGCCTCCAGTTTAGATGATTGTGGGGTCGCAGAACACTCTGCCTTAGGGGATTTGGGGACCCATGAAATGCTGGCTTAGGTGATTGTGGGGGCCTAGAAACCTCTAGCTTAGGTGATTGTGGGGCCAGTACACTCTACCTTAGGCGAATGTTGGGTCCCGGGATGCTCTAGCTTAGGTGATTGTAGGGCGTCAGGAATCTCCCCTCAGGTGATTATGGGGTCCCAGAAAACTCTAGGTGAGTTGTTTGTGAAGGTCCATGAAACTACCTTAGGTGATTACGGGGGCCAGGGAACGCTAGCTTGCATGAGTGTGGGTGCCCAAGGAACTATACCTTACTGCTTCTAGGGGCAGAGGGAACTAGCTTAGGTGATTGTGAGGCCGGGATCCACTATGTCAGTGATTGTGGTTGCCCCGTAAACTCTACCTTCGGTGGTTGTGGGGTCCCAGGAAACTGTACGTTAGTTGATTGTGGGCCAGGGACCTCTGCCTATTAGTTGACTGTGGGGCCCCAGGAAACTAGACCTTAGGTGATTGAGGTGGCCCAGGAAACTGGACTGTAGGTGACTGTGAGAGCCAAGAAACTTGACCTTACTTGACTGTGGGGGCCCAGATTATTGAACCTTAGGTATTTTGGGACCTGAGGTGTTCTAGCTCAGGTGATCCCAGGGGACTTGGGAAAGTCCATGTTAGGGGATTGTGAGGGCTCAGGAAACTGTACCTTAGGTGTTCGTGGGGAACCATGCATATGGACCTTAGGTGACTGTGTGAGGCCAGGACGTCCGCCTCAGTTAATTTTGAGGGGGCCAGGAAAATCTACCATAGGTGATTACGGGGGCCCAGCAATCTCTACCTTATGTGGATGTGGAGTACAGGAAGTTCACCCTTAGTTAATCACCTCATCCTGAAGTGACTGAGGGAGCCACGATAATCTACGATAGTCGGTCGTGCGGGGCCTGGATTGTCTACCTTAGTTGACGAGGACCCCCAGGAAACTTGCCTTAGGTGATTGTGGGGCATTAGGGAACTCCCCCTTAGGAGACTGTAAGGCCCTATGAAGATCAACCTTACGTGATGGGTCCCAACTCACCTGGAAAGTCAGCCTTAGGTGATCTTGGGGGGGGGGGTGGTGGTGAGGTTAGGAATCTCTACCTTTGGTGATTGTGTGGGCCCAGAACACTCAACCTTAGGTGATGGTGGGGGGCCAGAATGGTTTACCTTAGTTGACTGGCTCATGGAGGGGCTAGGAACTTCTACCCTGTTGTTTGTGAGGACACTAGCTTAAGTGATTGTGGGGGTCCATGAAATCACCCTTAGAAGATAGTGGGGGCCTGGGAAAATCTACCTTATTTGATGATGGGGGCCTAGGAAACTATACCTAAGGTGATTGTGGGCACCTGGGAGATTCAACCTTAAGTGATTGTGGGACCCATAAAGTCAACCTGAGGTGGCAGTGGGGTCCCAGGAGACTCTTCCATGGTGGTTGTGGAGACGCTGAACATTGGACCTTAGGTGATTGCGGGAATCCAGGAATCTCTACTGAGGAGATTGTTGGCCAGAGAAAGTCTATCTTATGTGTTTGTGGGGTCCCCCAAAACTTGACCTCAGGTGATTATGAGCCTGGGAAACTCTACCTTAGGAGACGATGGTGGACCAAGAACCTCGGCACTAGGAGATTGTGGAGGCCCAGGAAACTCCTTCTTGGTGACTGTGGGGACCCTGGAAGCTCGAGCTCTGGAGCTCGTGGAGCTCGTGGAGGTGCTGGAAACTTGACTTCGGTGATAGTGGGGCCCCCAGAGACTCGACCTTAGGTGATTGTAGGGGAATATATATCTATCTTAGGTTATTGTGGCAGGACAGGAAACTTGACCTTAGTTGATTGTGGGGCCAAAGGACAGGAAAATTCTGCCAAAGGTGATACTGGGATCCATGAATTTTGACCTTAGACATTGTTGGGGCCCAGGACACTCGAACTGAGATGATTGGGGGGACCGGGAGGGTGTAACGTAATTGATTTTGGGAGGGCATCAAATTCTACCTTAGTCGACTTTGGGGACCCAGGAGACTCTAGGTGATTGGGAGCCCAGAAAACTCTTAAGTTATTGTGGGGGCCCAAGAAACACTAGCTCAGGTGATTGTGCTTCTTAGCTTGCCCTGTCTTCATGCATTGTGGGGTGCCTTGAAATTCTTCCCTATGGGATTGTGGGGGCGAAAACCAATTATGTAGGTGATTGTAAACCCAAGAATACCCATCTTAGGTGATTGTGGCCTCTTGAAACTCTGCCGTATGTGACTGTGTGGGCCCAGGAAGGCTACCTTAGATGATTGTTACAAGAAATTCTACCCAGGAAAGGCTATACTAGTGGTCCCAAACTGTCCGTTATGTGATTGTAGTGGGCCATAAATCTCTTCCTTAGGTGATTGTATCCCTAGGATACCCTACCTTAGGTGATTTGGGGTTCTTAAACACTTGAGCTTAGCAGAGTGTGGACACCCAGTAAAATATCTTAGGTTATTGTGGGCCCAGGAAATTCGAGCTCAGGTGATTATAGGAGCAGGACATTCTGCCTTAATTCCCCGTGGGGGCCATGGAAGTATAAGAGTGATTTTGTGCCCTAGGAAATCTTACTTTACGTTACTTAGGAGGCCCAGAAACCTAGCTTATGTGATTCTTGGGGGCTCGTGATACCCTACGTTAGGTGATTTTGGGGGTCTCTGGAATTCTACCTTAGGTGATGGTGGGGGCTCAGAAAATCCTTGTGGATGTGACTGTGGCACCCTGGAAACTCTAGCTTAGGTGATTCGGGGGGCCCAGGAGTCTCTATGTTCGGTGCTTTCGGTCTCAGGCAAGTCTAGCTTTGGTGATTGTGGAAGCAAAGGTAGTAGCTTATGTGCTTGTGGGGGCCCAGGAAAGTCTACCTTAAGTGATTTTGATGGCTTGGGAGCTTCTACCATAAGTGATTGTGGGCCGAGAAGTCTCTCCCTTAGGTAATTGTGGGTCCCAAAAGTATTAGTTAGGTGACTGTGGGCCCAGGAAAGACGGCTTTAGGTGAGTGTGGGGCTCCAGGGTGTGGTACCTTAGGTGAGTGTAGTCCAAGCAAACTATACCATAATTGATGGTGGGGACCCAGAAAACTCCACCTTAGGTGATTTTGAGGGTCCAGATAAAACCTAACTTAAGTGATGCTTAACTTCTTTGATTGTGGGGGCCCAGGAACTCTCGGCTGGCGGGGGCACCAGGAAATTCTAGTTTAGGTGATTGTGGGTACTCCGGAAAATCTATTTTAGTTCATTGTGGGGGTCCCAAAATTCTACCTTAGAATTGATGGTAGGGAGTGCAGAACATTCTGCCGTAGGGGATTGTGGGAGCCCAGGAAAGTCTAAAGTAGGTGATTGTGGCCCAAACTTTACCGAGGTGGACGTGGTGGGCCAGAACGTCTAGCTTAGGTGCCTGTGAGCCTAGGAATGTCTAACTGAAAGGAATCTCTAGCTAGGCAATTGGGCCAGGTAACTACCACAGGTGATAGTGAGGGCCCAGGAAACTCTCCCTTAGGTGTTGCGGGCCCGGAAAACTCTACCTCGGGTGGAAGTGATCCCAGGAAACTACCTTAGGTGATTGTGGGCTCCGGAGACTCTTACCTTAGGTGATTTTGGTGGGACTAGGACTATTTACCTTCAGTGAGTGTGGGCCTAAGAAACTCTAGTTCCGGTGATCGGTGGTTGTGGACCAAGGAAATTCTACCTTGGGTGATCGTTTGGCCAAAGGTAATTGTACCTTAGGTGACTGTGGGGACCCTAGAAAATCTACTGTGATTGTGGTGCCCAGGAAGCTCTAGTGTACGTGACTATGTGGGCCCTAAAATCTCGACCATAGGTGATCATGGTGGTTTGGGTAACTCTAACTTAGGTTATTTTGGTGGCCCAGGAACCCTTTCTGAGTCGATTGAGGGGCACAGGGAATTTACCTTAGTTGATTGGGGAGGTGTACCAAGAAAGGTCTAACTTAGGTGATTGTAGGGCCAGAAACCTCTAGCTTAGGTGATTGTTGGTGCCCAAGAAACTCTACCCTATGGGAGTGCGGAGGGCCAGGAAATTCTGTGTTAAGTGATTGTGGGGGACCAGGATAGTCTCCCTTAAGTAATTCTGTGGGGTTGAAAGCTTATTACGTTAGGTGATTGTGACCTCAGGAAAAGCTAGCTATGGTGATGGTGGGGGCCCAGGAAACTCTACCTAGGTGATGTGGGTGCCTGGAAGTTCTGTGCAAGCAATGGTGGGGGCCTAATCAAATCTACCTTTAAGGCATTATGAGGCCCTGGAAACTCGACCTAGGTGTTGGGGCGTTCAGGAAACTATACCTTACGTGATGACGGTAGCTGAGGCAATTCAGTGTAGGTGACTGTGGGTGCACAAGGGAGGTCGAGCTGCGTTGATTATGGGGCCAGGGTACTCCACCTTAGGTGATTGCGGGGGCTTGGAAAACTCTACCTGAGGTGTTGTGGGCTTCAGAAGTTCTCTAGTGGGTGAACATGGCCTAAAGTCTACCTGAGGTGATTGTGGGGTTTCAGGAAACCCAGCCTTAGGGGATTGTGTGGTCCCAAGGAACTCTACATTAGGTAATGGTGGGAGCACAGGAAACTCTAACTTAGGTGATCTGGGGAGTCAGAAACTCGATCTGAGGTCACTGAGGGGAGCCGGGAAATAATACCTTAGGTGATTGTCGGAGCCCAGGAAACTAGTATGTGTTTTTGGGGGGCCAGGAAACTCTCCATTAGGTGATTTTTCGAGACCCCTATCTCTAACTTAGGGGATTTTGGAGGCCCAGGAAACAAATCCTAGGTGACTGTGGGTGCCCAAGAAACTATACCTTAGGTAATTATGAGGGGGCCTGGACATTCTACCTTATGTGTTTGTAGAGGCTCAGGAAATGATCTTAGTTGATTTGGGGGGCCTAGGAGCCTCCAGTTTAGATGATTGTGGGGTCGCAGAACACTCTGCCTTAGGGGATTTGGGGACCCATGAAATGCTGGCTTAGGTGATTGTGGGGGCCTAGAAACCTCTAGCTTAGGTGATTGTGGGGCCAGTACACTCTACCTTAGGCGAATGTTGGGTCCCGGGATGCTCTAGCTTAGGTGATTGTAGGGCGTCAGGAATCTCCCCTCAGGTGATTATGGGGTCCCAGAAAACTCTAGGTGAGTTGTTTGTGAAGGTCCATGAAACTACCTTAGGTGATTACGGGGGCCAGGGAACGCTAGCTTGCATGAGTGTGGGTGCCCAAGGAACTATACCTTACTGCTTCTAGGGGCAGAGGGAACTAGCTTAGGTGATTGTGAGGCCGGGATCCACTATGTCAGTGATTGTGGTTGCCCCGTAAACTCTACCTTCGGTGGTTGTGGGGTCCCAGGAAACTGTACGTTAGTTGATTGTGGGCCAGGGACCTCTGCCTATTAGTTGACTGTGGGGCCCCAGGAAACTAGACCTTAGGTGATTGAGGTGGCCCAGGAAACTGGACTGTAGGTGACTGTGAGAGCCAAGAAACTTGACCTTACTTGACTGTGGGGGCCCAGATTATTGAACCTTAGGTATTTTGGGACCTGAGGTGTTCTAGCTCAGGTGATCCCAGGGGACTTGGGAAAGTCCATGTTAGGGGATTGTGAGGGCTCAGGAAACTGTACCTTAGGTGTTCGTGGGGAACCATGCATATGGACCTTAGGTGACTGTGTGAGGCCAGGACGTCCGCCTCAGTTAATTTTGAGGGGGCCAGGAAAATCTACCATAGGTGATTACGGGGGCCCAGCAATCTCTACCTTATGTGGATGTGGAGTACAGGAAGTTCACCCTTAGTTAATCACCTCATCCTGAAGTGACTGAGGGAGCCACGATAATCTACGATAGTCGGTCGTGCGGGGCCTGGATTGTCTACCTTAGTTGACGAGGACCCCCAGGAAACTTGCCTTAGGTGATTGTGGGGCATTAGGGAACTCCCCCTTAGGAGACTGTAAGGCCCTATGAAGATCAACCTTACGTGATGGGTCCCAACTCACCTGGAAAGTCAGCCTTAGGTGATCTTGGGGGGGGGGGTGGTGGTGAGGTTAGGAATCTCTACCTTTGGTGATTGTGTGGGCCCAGAACACTCAACCTTAGGTGATGGTGGGGGGCCAGAATGGTTTACCTTAGTTGACTGGCTCATGGAGGGGCTAGGAACTTCTACCCTGTTGTTTGTGAGGACACTAGCTTAAGTGATTGTGGGGGTCCATGAAATCACCCTTAGAAGATAGTGGGGGCCTGGGAAAATCTACCTTATTTGATGATGGGGGCCTAGGAAACTATACCTTAGGTGATTGTGGGCACCTGGGAGATTCAACCTTAAGTGATTGTGGGACCCATAAAGTCAACCTGAGGTGGCAGTGGGGTCCCAGGAGACTCTTCCATGGTGGTTGTGGAGACGCTGAACATTGGACCTTAGGTGATTGTGGGAATCCAGGAATCTCTACTGAGGAGATTGTTGGCCAGAGAAAGTCTATCTTATGTGTTTGTGGGGTCCCCCAAAACTTGACCTCAGGTGATTATGAGCCTGGGAAACTCTACCTTAGGAGACGATGGTGGACCAAGAACCTCGGCACTAGGAGATTGTGGAGGCCCAGGAAACTCCTTCTTGGTGACTGTGGGGACCCTGGAAGCTCGAGCTCTGGAGCTCGTGGAGCTCGTGGAGGTGCTGGAAACTTGACTTCGGTGATAGTGGGGCCCCCAGAGACTCGACCTTAGGTGATTGTAGGGGAATATATATCTATCTTAGGTTATTGTGGCAGGACAGGAAACTTGACCTTAGTTGATTGTGGGGCCAAAGGACAGGAAAATTCTGCCAAAGGTGATACTGGGATCCATGAATTTTGACCTTAGACATTGTTGGGGCCCAGGACACTCGAACTGAGATGATTGGGGGGACCGGGAGGGTGTAACGTAATTGATTTTGGGAGGGCATCAAATTCTACCTTAGTCGACTTTGGGGACCCAGGAGACTCTAGGTGATTGGGAGCCCAGAAAACTCTTAAGTTATTGTGGGGGCCCAAGAAACACTAGCTCAGGTGATTGTGCTTCTTAGCTTGCCCTGTCTTCATGCATTGTGGGGTGCCTTGAAATTCTTCCCTATGGGATTGTGGGGGCGAAAACCAATTATGTAGGTGATTGTAAACCCAAGAATACCCATCTTAGGTGATTGTGGCCTCTTGAAACTCTGCCGTATGTGACTGTGTGGGCCCAGGAAGGCTACCTTAGATGATTGTTACAAGAAATTCTACCCAGGAAAGGCTATACTAGTGGTCCCAAACTGTCCGTTATGTGATTGTAGTGGGCCATAAATCTCTTCCTTAGGTGATTGTATCCCTAGGATACCCTACCTTAGGTGATTTGGGGTTCTTAAACACTTGAGCTTAGCAGAGTGTGGACACCCAGTAAAATATCTTAGGTTATTGTGGGCCCAGGAAATTCGAGCTCAGGTGATTATAGGAGCAGGACATTCTGCCTTAATTCCCCGTGGGGGCCATGGAAGTATAAGAGTGATTTTGTGCCCTAGGAAATCTTACTTTACGTTACTTAGGAGGCCCAGAAACCTAGCTTATGTGATTCTTGGGGGCTCGTGATACCCTACGTTAGGTGATTTTGGGGGTCTCTGGAATTCTACCTTAGGTGATGGTGGGGGCTCAGAAAATCCTTGTGGATGTGACTGTGGCACCCTGGAAACTCTAGCTTAGGTGATTCGGGGGGCCCAGGAGTCTCTATGTTCGGTGCTTTCGGTCTCAGGCAAGTCTAGCTTTGGTGATTGTGGAAGCAAAGGTAGTAGCTTATGTGCTTGTGGGGGCCCAGGAAAGTCTACCTTAAGTGATTTTGATGGCTTGGGAGCTTCTACCATAAGTGATTGTGGGCCGAGAAGTCTCTCCCTTAGGTAATTGTGGGTCCCAAAAGTATTAGTTAGGTGACTGTGGGCCCAGGAAAGACGGCTTTAGGTGAGTGTGGGGCTCCAGGGTGTGGTACCTTAGGTGAGTGTAGTCCAAGCAAACTATACCATAATTGATGGTGGGGACCCAGAAAACTCCACCTTAGGTGATTTTGAGGGTCCAGATAAAACCTAACTTAAGTGATGCTTAACTTCTTTGATTGTGGGGGCCCAGGAACTCTCGGCTGGCGGGGGCACCAGGAAATTCTAGTTTAGGTGATTGTGGGTACTCCGGAAAATCTATTTTAGTTCATTGTGGGGGTCCCAAAATTCTACCTTAGAATTGATGGTAGGGAGTGCAGAACATTCTGCCGTAGGGGATTGTGGGAGCCCAGGAAAGTCTAAAGTAGGTGATTGTGGCCCAAACTTTACCGAGGTGGACGTGGTGGGCCAGAACGTCTAGCTTAGGTGCCTGTGAGCCTAGGAATGTCTAACTGAAAGGAATCTCTAGCTAGGCAATTGGGCCAGGTAACTACCACAGGTGATAGTGAGGGCCCAGGAAACTCTCCCTTAGGTGTTGCGGGCCCGGAAAACTCTACCTCGGGTGGAAGTGATCCCAGGAAACTACCTTAGGTGATTGTGGGCTCCGGAGACTCTTACCTTAGGTGATTTTGGTGGGACTAGGACTATTTACCTTCAGTGAGTGTGGGCCTAAGAAACTCTAGTTCCGGTGATCGGTGGTTGTGGACCAAGGAAATTCTACCTTGGGTGATCGTTTGGCCAAAGGTAATTGTACCTTAGGTGACTGTGGGGACCCTAGAAAATCTACTGTGATTGTGGTGCCCAGGAAGCTCTAGTGTACGTGACTATGTGGGCCCTAAAATCTCGACCATAGGTGATCATGGTGGTTTGGGTAACTCTAACTTAGGTTATTTTGGTGGCCCAGGAACCCTTTCTGAGTCGATTGAGGGGCACAGGGAATTTACCTTAGTTGATTGGGGAGGTGTACCAAGAAAGGTCTAACTTAGGTGATTGTAGGGCCAGAAACCTCTAGCTTAGGTGATTGTTGGTGCCCAAGAAACTCTACCCTATGGGAGTGCGGAGGGCCAGGAAATTCTGTGTTAAGTGATTGTGGGGGACCAGGATAGTCTCCCTTAAGTAATTCTGTGGGGTTGAAAGCTTATTACGTTAGGTGATTGTGACCTCAGGAAAAGCTAGCTATGGTGATGGTGGGGGCCCAGGAAACTCTACCTAGGTGATGTGGGTGCCTGGAAGTTCTGTGCAAGCAATGGTGGGGGCCTAATCAAATCTACCTTTAAGGCATTATGAGGCCCTGGAAACTCGACCTAGGTGTTGGGGCGTTCAGGAAACTATACCTTACGTGATGACGGTAGCTGAGGCAATTCAGTGTAGGTGACTGTGGGTGCACAAGGGAGGTCGAGCTGCGTTGATTATGGGGCCAGGGTACTCCACCTTAGGTGATTGCGGGGGCTTGGAAAACTCTACCTGAGGTGTTGTGGGCTTCAGAAGTTCTCTAGTGGGTGAACATGGCCTAAAGTCTACCTGAGGTGATTGTGGGGTTTCAGGAAACCCAGCCTTAGGGGATTGTGTGGTCCCAAGGAACTCTACATTAGGTAATGGTGGGAGCACAGGAAACTCTAACTTAGGTGATCTGGGGAGTCAGAAACTCGATCTGAGGTCACTGAGGGGAGCCGGGAAATAATACGTTAGGTGATTGTCGGAGCCCAGGAAACTAGTATGTGTTTTTGGGGGGCCAGGAAACTCTCCATTAGGTGATTTTTCGAGACCCCTATCTCTAACTTAGGGGATTTTGGAGGCCCAGGAAACAAATCCTAGGTGACTGTGGGTGCCCAAGAAACTATACCTTAGGTAATTATGAGGGGGCCTGGACATTCTACCTTATGTGTTTGTAGAGGCTCAGGAAATGATCTTAGTTGATTTGGGGGGCCTAGGAGCCTCCAGTTTAGATGATTGTGGGGTCGCAGAACACTCTGCCTTAGGGGATTTGGGGACCCATGAAATGCTGGCTTAGGTGATTGTGGGGGCCTAGAAACCTCTAGCTTAGGTGATTGTGGGGCCAGTACACTCTACCTTAGGCGAATGTTGGGTCCCGGGATGCTCTAGCTTAGGTGATTGTAGGGCGTCAGGAATCTCCCCTCAGGTGATTATGGGGTCCCAGAAAACTCTAGGTGAGTTGTTTGTGAAGGTCCATGAAACTACCTTAGGTGATTACGGGGGCCAGGGAACGCTAGCTTGCATGAGTGTGGGTGCCCAAGGAACTATACCTTACTGCTTCTAGGGGCAGAGGGAACTAGCTTAGGTGATTGTGAGGCCGGGATCCACTATGTCAGTGATTGTGGTTGCCCCGTAAACTCTACCTTCGGTGGTTGTGGGGTCCCAGGAAACTGTACGTTAGTTGATTGTGGGCCAGGGACCTCTGCCTATTAGTTGACTGTGGGGCCCCAGGAAACTAGACCTTAGGTGATTGAGGTGGCCCAGGAAACTGGACTGTAGGTGACTGTGAGAGCCAAGAAACTTGACCTTACTTGACTGTGGGGGCCCAGATTATTGAACCTTAGGTATTTTGGGACCTGAGGTGTTCTAGCTCAGGTGATCCCAGGGGACTTGGGAAAGTCCATGTTAGGGGATTGTGAGGGCTCAGGAAACTGTACCTTAGGTGTTCGTGGGGAACCATGCATATGGACCTTAGGTGACTGTGTGAGGCCAGGACGTCCGCCTCAGTTAATTTTGAGGGGGCCAGGAAAATCTACCATAGGTGATTACGGGGGCCCAGCAATCTCTACCTTATGTGGATGTGGAGTACAGGAAGTTCACCCTTAGTTAATCACCTCATCCTGAAGTGACTGAGGGAGCCACGATAATCTACGATAGTCGGTCGTGCGGGGCCTGGATTGTCTACCTTAGTTGACGAGGACCCCCAGGAAACTTGCCTTAGGTGATTGTGGGGCATTAGGGAACTCCCCCTTAGGAGACTGTAAGGCCCTATGAAGATCAACCTTACGTGATGGGTCCCAACTCACCTGGAAAGTCAGCCTTAGGTGATCTTGGGGGGGGGGGGTGGTGGTGAGGTTAGGAATCTCTACCTTTGGTGATTGTGTGGGCCCAGAACACTCAACCTTAGGTGATGGTGGGGGGCCAGAATGGTTTACCTTAGTTGACTGGCTCATGGAGGGGCTAGGAACTTCTACCCTGTTGTTTGTGAGGACACTAGCTTAAGTGATTGTGGGGGTCCATGAAATCACCCTTAGAAGATAGTGGGGGCCTGGGAAAATCTACCTTATTTGATGATGGGGGCCTAGGAAACTATACCTAAGGTGATTGTGGGCACCTGGGAGATTCAACCTTAAGTGATTGTGGGACCCATAAAGTCAACCTGAGGTGGCAGTGGGGTCCCAGGAGACTCTTCCATGGTGGTTGTGGAGACGCTGAACATTGGACCTTAGGTGATTGTGGGAATCCAGGAATCTCTACTGAGGAGATTGTTGGCCAGAGAAAGTCTATCTTATGTGTTTGTGGGGTCCCCCAAAACTTGACCTCAGGTGATTATGAGCCTGGGAAACTCTACCTTAGGAGACGATGGTGGACCAAGAACCTCGGCACTAGGAGATTGTGGAGGCCCAGGAAACTCCTTCTTGGTGACTGTGGGGACCCTGGAAGCTCGAGCTCTGGAGCTCGTGGAGCTCGTGGAGGTGCTGGAAACTTGACTTCGGTGATAGTGGGGCCCCCAGAGACTCGACCTTAGGTGATTGTAGGGGAATATATATCTATCTTAGGTTATTGTGGCAGGACAGGAAACTTGACCTTAGTTGATTGTGGGGCCAAAGGACAGGAAAATTCTGCCAAAGGTGATACTGGGATCCATGAATTTTGACCTTAGACATTGTTGGGGCCCAGGACACTCGAACTGAGATGATTGGGGGGACCGGGAGGGTGTAACGTAATTGATTTTGGGAGGGCATCAAATTCTACCTTAGTCGACTTTGGGGACCCAGGAGACTCTAGGTGATTGGGAGCCCAGAAAACTCTTAAGTTATTGTGGGGGCCCAAGAAACACTAGCTCAGGTGATTGTGCTTCTTAGCTTGCCCTGTCTTCATGCATTGTGGGGTGCCTTGAAATTCTTCCCTATGGGATTGTGGGGGCGAAAACCAATTATGTAGGTGATTGTAAACCCAAGAATACCCATCTTAGGTGATTGTGGCCTCTTGAAACTCTGCCGTATGTGACTGTGTGGGCCCAGGAAGGCTACCTTAGATGATTGTTACAAGAAATTCTACCCAGGAAAGGCTATACTAGTGGTCCCAAACTGTCCGTTATGTGATTGTAGTGGGCCATAAATCTCTTCCTTAGGTGATTGTATCCCTAGGATACCCTACCTTAGGTGATTTGGGGTTCTTAAACACTTGAGCTTAGCAGAGTGTGGACACCCAGTAAAATATCTTAGGTTATTGTGGGCCCAGGAAATTCGAGCTCAGGTGATTATAGGAGCAGGACATTCTGCCTTAATTCCCCGTGGGGGCCATGGAAGTATAAGAGTGATTTTGTGCCCTAGGAAATCTTACTTTACGTTACTTAGGAGGCCCAGAAACCTAGCTTATGTGATTCTTGGGGGCTCGTGATACCCTACGTTAGGTGATTTTGGGGGTCTCTGGAATTCTACCTTAGGTGATGGTGGGGGCTCAGAAAATCCTTGTGGATGTGACTGTGGCACCCTGGAAACTCTAGCTTAGGTGATTCGGGGGGCCCAGGAGTCTCTATGTTCGGTGCTTTCGGTCTCAGGCAAGTCTAGCTTTGGTGATTGTGGAAGCAAAGGTAGTAGCTTATGTGCTTGTGGGGGCCCAGGAAAGTCTACCTTAAGTGATTTTGATGGCTTGGGAGCTTCTACCATAAGTGATTGTGGGCCGAGAAGTCTCTCCCTTAGGTAATTGTGGGTCCCAAAAGTATTAGTTAGGTGACTGTGGGCCCAGGAAAGACGGCTTTAGGTGAGTGTGGGGCTCCAGGGTGTGGTACCTTAGGTGAGTGTAGTCCAAGCAAACTATACCATAATTGATGGTGGGGACCCAGAAAACTCCACCTTAGGTGATTTTGAGGGTCCAGATAAAACCTAACTTAAGTGATGCTTAACTTCTTTGATTGTGGGGGCCCAGGAACTCTCGGCTGGCGGGGGCACCAGGAAATTCTAGTTTAGGTGATTGTGGGTACTCCGGAAAATCTATTTTAGTTCATTGTGGGGGTCCCAAAATTCTACCTTAGAATTGATGGTAGGGAGTGCAGAACATTCTGCCGTAGGGGATTGTGGGAGCCCAGGAAAGTCTAAAGTAGGTGATTGTGGCCCAAACTTTACCGAGGTGGACGTGGTGGGCCAGAACGTCTAGCTTAGGTGCCTGTGAGCCTAGGAATGTCTAACTGAAAGGAATCTCTAGCTAGGCAATTGGGCCAGGTAACTACCACAGGTGATAGTGAGGGCCCAGGAAACTCTCCCTTAGGTGTTGCGGGCCCGGAAAACTCTACCTCGGGTGGAAGTGATCCCAGGAAACTACCTTAGGTGATTGTGGGCTCCGGAGACTCTTACCTTAGGTGATTTTGGTGGGACTAGGACTATTTACCTTCAGTGAGTGTGGGCCTAAGAAACTCTAGTTCCGGTGATCGGTGGTTGTGGACCAAGGAAATTCTACCTTGGGTGATCGTTTGGCCAAAGGTAATTGTACCTTAGGTGACTGTGGGGACCCTAGAAAATCTACTGTGATTGTGGTGCCCAGGAAGCTCTAGTGTACGTGACTATGTGGGCCCTAAAATCTCGACCATAGGTGATCATGGTGGTTTGGGTAACTCTAACTTAGGTTATTTTGGTGGCCCAGGAACCCTTTCTGAGTCGATTGAGGGGCACAGGGAATTTACCTTAGTTGATTGGGGAGGTGTACCAAGAAAGGTCTAACTTAGGTGATTGTAGGGCCAGAAACCTCTAGCTTAGGTGATTGTTGGTGCCCAAGAAACTCTACCCTATGGGAGTGCGGAGGGCCAGGAAATTCTGTGTTAAGTGATTGTGGGGGACCAGGATAGTCTCCCTTAAGTAATTCTGTGGGGTTGAAAGCTTATTACGTTAGGTGATTGTGACCTCAGGAAAAGCTAGCTATGGTGATGGTGGGGGCCCAGGAAACTCTACCTAGGTGATGTGGGTGCCTGGAAGTTCTGTGCAAGCAATGGTGGGGGCCTAATCAAATCTACCTTTAAGGCATTATGAGGCCCTGGAAACTCGACCTAGGTGTTGGGGCGTTCAGGAAACTATACCTTACGTGATGACGGTAGCTGAGGCAATTCAGTGTAGGTGACTGTGGGTGCACAAGGGAGGTCGAGCTGCGTTGATTATGGGGCCAGGGTACTCCACCTTAGGTGATTGCGGGGGCTTGGAAAACTCTACCTGAGGTGTTGTGGGCTTCAGAAGTTCTCTAGTGGGTGAACATGGCCTAAAGTCTACCTGAGGTGATTGTGGGGTTTCAGGAAACCCAGCCTTAGGGGATTGTGTGGTCCCAAGGAACTCTACATTAGGTAATGGTGGGAGCACAGGAAACTCTAACTTAGGTGATCTGGGGAGTCAGAAACTCGATCTGAGGTCACTGAGGGGAGCCGGGAAATAATACCTTAGGTGATTGTCGGAGCCCAGGAAACTAGTATGTGTTTTTGGGGGGCCAGGAAACTCTCCATTAGGTGATTTTTCGAGACCCCTATCTCTAACTTAGGGGATTTTGGAGGCCCAGGAAACAAATCCTAGGTGACTGTGGGTGCCCAAGAAACTATACCTTAGGTAATTATGAGGGGGCCTGGACATTCTACCTTATGTGTTTGTAGAGGCTCAGGAAATGATCTTAGTTGATTTGGGGGGCCTAGGAGCCTCCAGTTTAGATGATTGTGGGGTCGCAGAACACTCTGCCTTAGGGGATTTGGGGACCCATGAAATGCTGGCTTAGGTGATTGTGGGGGCCTAGAAACCTCTAGCTTAGGTGATTGTGGGGCCAGTACACTCTACCTTAGGCGAATGTTGGGTCCCGGGATGCTCTAGCTTAGGTGATTGTAGGGCGTCAGGAATCTCCCCTCAGGTGATTATGGGGTCCCAGAAAACTCTAGGTGAGTTGTTTGTGAAGGTCCATGAAACTACCTTAGGTGATTACGGGGGCCAGGGAACGCTAGCTTGCATGAGTGTGGGTGCCCAAGGAACTATACCTTACTGCTTCTAGGGGCAGAGGGAACTAGCTTAGGTGATTGTGAGGCCGGGATCCACTATGTCAGTGATTGTGGTTGCCCCGTAAACTCTACCTTCGGTGGTTGTGGGGTCCCAGGAAACTGTACGTTAGTTGATTGTGGGCCAGGGACCTCTGCCTATTAGTTGACTGTGGGGCCCCAGGAAACTAGACCTTAGGTGATTGAGGTGGCCCAGGAAACTGGACTGTAGGTGACTGTGAGAGCCAAGAAACTTGACCTTACTTGACTGTGGGGGCCCAGATTATTGAACCTTAGGTATTTTGGGACCTGAGGTGTTCTAGCTCAGGTGATCCCAGGGGACTTGGGAAAGTCCATGTTAGGGGATTGTGAGGGCTCAGGAAACTGTACCTTAGGTGTTCGTGGGGAACCATGCATATGGACCTTAGGTGACTGTGTGAGGCCAGGACGTCCGCCTCAGTTAATTTTGAGGGGGCCAGGAAAATCTACCATAGGTGATTACGGGGGCCCAGCAATCTCTACCTTATGTGGATGTGGAGTACAGGAAGTTCACCCTTAGTTAATCACCTCATCCTGAAGTGACTGAGGGAGCCACGATAATCTACGATAGTCGGTCGTGCGGGGCCTGGATTGTCTACCTTAGTTGACGAGGACCCCCAGGAAACTTGCCTTAGGTGATTGTGGGGCATTAGGGAACTCCCCCTTAGGAGACTGTAAGGCCCTATGAAGATCAACCTTACGTGATGGGTCCCAACTCACCTGGAAAGTCAGCCTTAGGTGATCTTGGGGGGGGGGGGTGGTGGTGAGGTTAGGAATCTCTACCTTTGGTGATTGTGTGGGCCCAGAACACTCAACCTTAGGTGATGGTGGGGGGCCAGAATGGTTTACCTTAGTTGACTGGCTCATGGAGGGGCTAGGAACTTCTACCCTGTTGTTTGTGAGGACACTAGCTTAAGTGATTGTGGGGGTCCATGAAATCACCCTTAGAAGATAGTGGGGGCCTGGGAAAATCTACCTTATTTGATGATGGGGGCCTAGGAAACTATACCTAAGGTGATTGTGGGCACCTGGGAGATTCAACCTTAAGTGATTGTGGGACCCATAAAGTCAACCTGAGGTGGCAGTGGGGTCCCAGGAGACTCTTCCATGGTGGTTGTGGAGACGCTGAACATTGGACCTTAGGTGATTGTGGGAATCCAGGAATCTCTACTGAGGAGATTGTTGGCCAGAGAAAGTCTATCTTATGTGTTTGTGGGGTCCCCCAAAACTTGACCTCAGGTGATTATGAGCCTGGGAAACTCTACCTTAGGAGACGATGGTGGACCAAGAACCTCGGCACTAGGAGATTGTGGAGGCCCAGGAAACTCCTTCTTGGTGACTGTGGGGACCCTGGAAGCTCGAGCTCTGGAGCTCGTGGAGCTCGTGGAGGTGCTGGAAACTTGACTTCGGTGATAGTGGGGCCCCCAGAGACTCGACCTTAGGTGATTGTAGGGGAATATATATCTATCTTAGGTTATTGTGGCAGGACAGGAAACTTGACCTTAGTTGATTGTGGGGCCAAAGGACAGGAAAATTCTGCCAAAGGTGATACTGGGATCCATGAATTTTGACCTTAGACATTGTTGGGGCCCAGGACACTCGAACTGAGATGATTGGGGGGACCGGGAGGGTGTAACGTAATTGATTTTGGGAGGGCATCAAATTCTACCTTAGTCGACTTTGGGGACCCAGGAGACTCTAGGTGATTGGGAGCCCAGAAAACTCTTAAGTTATTGTGGGGGCCCAAGAAACACTAGCTCAGGTGATTGTGCTTCTTAGCTTGCCCTGTCTTCATGCATTGTGGGGTGCCTTGAAATTCTTCCCTATGGGATTGTGGGGGCGAAAACCAATTATGTAGGTGATTGTAAACCCAAGAATACCCATCTTAGGTGATTGTGGCCTCTTGAAACTCTGCCGTATGTGACTGTGTGGGCCCAGGAAGGCTACCTTAGATGATTGTTACAAGAAATTCTACCCAGGAAAGGCTATACTAGTGGTCCCAAACTGTCCGTTATGTGATTGTAGTGGGCCATAAATCTCTTCCTTAGGTGATTGTATCCCTAGGATACCCTACCTTAGGTGATTTGGGGTTCTTAAACACTTGAGCTTAGCAGAGTGTGGACACCCAGTAAAATATCTTAGGTTATTGTGGGCCCAGGAAATTCGAGCTCAGGTGATTATAGGAGCAGGACATTCTGCCTTAATTCCCCGTGGGGGCCATGGAAGTATAAGAGTGATTTTGTGCCCTAGGAAATCTTACTTTACGTTACTTAGGAGGCCCAGAAACCTAGCTTATGTGATTCTTGGGGGCTCGTGATACCCTACGTTAGGTGATTTTGGGGGTCTCTGGAATTCTACCTTAGGTGATGGTGGGGGCTCAGAAAATCCTTGTGGATGTGACTGTGGCACCCTGGAAACTCTAGCTTAGGTGATTCGGGGGGCCCAGGAGTCTCTATGTTCGGTGCTTTCGGTCTCAGGCAAGTCTAGCTTTGGTGATTGTGGAAGCAAAGGTAGTAGCTTATGTGCTTGTGGGGGCCCAGGAAAGTCTACCTTAAGTGATTTTGATGGCTTGGGAGCTTCTACCATAAGTGATTGTGGGCCGAGAAGTCTCTCCCTTAGGTAATTGTGGGTCCCAAAAGTATTAGTTAGGTGACTGTGGGCCCAGGAAAGACGGCTTTAGGTGAGTGTGGGGCTCCAGGGTGTGGTACCTTAGGTGAGTGTAGTCCAAGCAAACTATACCATAATTGATGGTGGGGACCCAGAAAACTCCACCTTAGGTGATTTTGAGGGTCCAGATAAAACCTAACTTAAGTGATGCTTAACTTCTTTGATTGTGGGGGCCCAGGAACTCTCGGCTGGCGGGGGCACCAGGAAATTCTAGTTTAGGTGATTGTGGGTACTCCGGAAAATCTATTTTAGTTCATTGTGGGGGTCCCAAAATTCTACCTTAGAATTGATGGTAGGGAGTGCAGAACATTCTGCCGTAGGGGATTGTGGGAGCCCAGGAAAGTCTAAAGTAGGTGATTGTGGCCCAAACTTTACCGAGGTGGACGTGGTGGGCCAGAACGTCTAGCTTAGGTGCCTGTGAGCCTAGGAATGTCTAACTGAAAGGAATCTCTAGCTAGGCAATTGGGCCAGGTAACTACCACAGGTGATAGTGAGGGCCCAGGAAACTCTCCCTTAGGTGTTGCGGGCCCGGAAAACTCTACCTCGGGTGGAAGTGATCCCAGGAAACTACCTTAGGTGATTGTGGGCTCCGGAGACTCTTACCTTAGGTGATTTTGGTGGGACTAGGACTATTTACCTTCAGTGAGTGTGGGCCTAAGAAACTCTAGTTCCGGTGATCGGTGGTTGTGGACCAAGGAAATTCTACCTTGGGTGATCGTTTGGCCAAAGGTAATTGTACCTTAGGTGACTGTGGGGACCCTAGAAAATCTACTGTGATTGTGGTGCCCAGGAAGCTCTAGTGTACGTGACTATGTGGGCCCTAAAATCTCGACCATAGGTGATCATGGTGGTTTGGGTAACTCTAACTTAGGTTATTTTGGTGGCCCAGGAACCCTTTCTGAGTCGATTGAGGGGCACAGGGAATTTACCTTAGTTGATTGGGGAGGTGTACCAAGAAAGGTCTAACTTAGGTGATTGTAGGGCCAGAAACCTCTAGCTTAGGTGATTGTTGGTGCCCAAGAAACTCTACCCTATGGGAGTGCGGAGGGCCAGGAAATTCTGTGTTAAGTGATTGTGGGGGACCAGGATAGTCTCCCTTAAGTAATTCTGTGGGGTTGAAAGCTTATTACGTTAGGTGATTGTGACCTCAGGAAAAGCTAGCTATGGTGATGGTGGGGGCCCAGGAAACTCTACCTAGGTGATGTGGGTGCCTGGAAGTTCTGTGCAAGCAATGGTGGGGGCCTAATCAAATCTACCTTTAAGGCATTATGAGGCCCTGGAAACTCGACCTAGGTGTTGGGACGTTCAGGAAACTATACCTTACGTGATGACGGTAGCTGAGGCAATTCAGTGTAGGTGACTGTGGGTGCACAAGGGAGGTCGAGCTGCGTTGATTATGGGGCCAGGGTACTCCACCTTAGGTGATTGCGGGGGCTTGGAAAACTCTACCTGAGGTGTTGTGGGCTTCAGAAGTTCTCTAGTGGGTGAACATGGCCTAAAGTCTACCTGAGGTGATTGTGGGGTTTCAGGAAACCCAGCCTTAGGGGATTGTGTGGTCCCAAGGAACTCTACATTAGGTAATGGTGGGAGCACAGGAAACTCTAACTTAGGTGATCTGGGGAGTCAGAAACTCGATCTGAGGTCACTGAGGGGAGCCGGGAAATAATACCTTAGGTGATTGTCGGAGCCCAGGAAACTAGTATGTGTTTTTGGGGGGCCAGGAAACTCTCCATTAGGTGATTTTTCGAGACCCCTATCTCTAACTTAGGGGATTTTGGAGGCCCAGGAAACAAATCCTAGGTGACTGTGGGTGCCCAAGAAACTATACCTTAGGTAATTATGAGGGGGCCTGGACATTCTACCTTATGTGTTTGTAGAGGCTCAGGAAATGATCTTAGTTGATTTGGGGGGCCTAGGAGCCTCCAGTTTAGATGATTGTGGGGTCGCAGAACACTCTGCCTTAGGGGATTTGGGGACCCATGAAATGCTGGCTTAGGTGATTGTGGGGGCCTAGAAACCTCTAGCTTAGGTGATTGTGGGGCCAGTACACTCTACCTTAGGCGAATGTTGGGTCCCGGGATGCTCTAGCTTAGGTGATTGTAGGGCGTCAGGAATCTCCCCTCAGGTGATTATGGGGTCCCAGAAAACTCTAGGTGAGTTGTTTGTGAAGGTCCATGAAACTACCTTAGGTGATTACGGGGGCCAGGGAACGCTAGCTTGCATGAGTGTGGGTGCCCAAGGAACTATACCTTACTGCTTCTAGGGGCAGAGGGAACTAGCTTAGGTGATTGTGAGGCCGGGATCCACTATGTCAGTGATTGTGGTTGCCCCGTAAACTCTACCTTCGGTGGTTGTGGGGTCCCAGGAAACTGTACGTTAGTTGATTGTGGGCCAGGGACCTCTGCCTATTAGTTGACTGTGGGGCCCCAGGAAACTAGACCTTAGGTGATTGAGGTGGCCCAGGAAACTGGACTGTAGGTGACTGTGAGAGCCAAGAAACTTGACCTTACTTGACTGTGGGGGCCCAGATTATTGAACCTTAGGTATTTTGGGACCTGAGGTGTTCTAGCTCAGGTGATCCCAGGGGACTTGGGAAAGTCCATGTTAGGGGATTGTGAGGGCTCAGGAAACTGTACCTTAGGTGTTCGTGGGGAACCATGCATATGGACCTTAGGTGACTGTGTGAGGCCAGGACGTCCGCCTCAGTTAATTTTGAGGGGGCCAGGAAAATCTACCATAGGTGATTACGGGGGCCCAGCAATCTCTACCTTATGTGGATGTGGAGTACAGGAAGTTCACCCTTAGTTAATCACCTCATCCTGAAGTGACTGAGGGAGCCACGATAATCTACGATAGTCGGTCGTGCGGGGCCTGGATTGTCTACCTTAGTTGACGAGGACCCCCAGGAAACTTGCCTTAGGTGATTGTGGGGCATTAGGGAACTCCCCCTTAGGAGACTGTAAGGCCCTATGAAGATCAACCTTACGTGATGGGTCCCAACTCACCTGGAAAGTCAGCCTTAGGTGATCTTGGGGGGGGGGGTGGTGGTGAGGTTAGGAATCTCTACCTTTGGTGATTGTGTGGGCCCAGAACACTCAACCTTAGGTGATGGTGGGGGGCCAGAATGGTTTACCTTAGTTGACTGGCTCATGGAGGGGCTAGGAACTTCTACCCTGTTGTTTGTGAGGACACTAGCTTAAGTGATTGTGGGGGTCCATGAAATCACCCTTAGAAGATAGTGGGGGCCTGGGAAAATCTACCTTATTTGATGATGGGGGCCTAGGAAACTATACCTTAGGTGATTGTGGGCACCTGGGAGATTCAACCTTAAGTGATTGTGGGACCCATAAAGTCAACCTGAGGTGGCAGTGGGGTCCCAGGAGACTCTTCCATGGTGGTTGTGGAGACGCTGAACATTGGACCTTAGGTGATTGTGGGAATCCAGGAATCTCTACTGAGGAGATTGTTGGCCAGAGAAAGTCTATCTTATGTGTTTGTGGGGTCCCCCAAAACTTGACCTCAGGTGATTATGAGCCTGGGAAACTCTACCTTAGGAGACGATGGTGGACCAAGAACCTCGGCACTAGGAGATTGTGGAGGCCCAGGAAACTCCTTCTTGGTGACTGTGGGGACCCTGGAAGCTCGAGCTCTGGAGCTCGTGGAGCTCGTGGAGGTGCTGGAAACTTGACTTCGGTGATAGTGGGGCCCCCAGAGACTCGACCTTAGGTGATTGTAGGGGAATATATATCTATCTTAGGTTATTGTGGCAGGACAGGAAACTTGACCTTAGTTGATTGTGGGGCCAAAGGACAGGAAAATTCTGCCAAAGGTGATACTGGGATCCATGAATTTTGACCTTAGACATTGTTGGGGCCCAGGACACTCGAACTGAGATGATTGGGGGGACCGGGAGGGTGTAACGTAATTGATTTTGGGAGGGCATCAAATTCTACCTTAGTCGACTTTGGGGACCCAGGAGACTCTAGGTGATTGGGAGCCCAGAAAACTCTTAAGTTATTGTGGGGGCCCAAGAAACACTAGCTCAGGTGATTGTGCTTCTTAGCTTGCCCTGTCTTCATGCATTGTGGGGTGCCTTGAAATTCTTCCCTATGGGATTGTGGGGGCGAAAACCAATTATGTAGGTGATTGTAAACCCAAGAATACCCATCTTAGGTGATTGTGGCCTCTTGAAACTCTGCCGTATGTGACTGTGTGGGCCCAGGAAGGCTACCTTAGATGATTGTTACAAGAAATTCTACCCAGGAAAGGCTATACTAGTGGTCCCAAACTGTCCGTTATGTGATTGTAGTGGGCCATAAATCTCTTCCTTAGGTGATTGTATCCCTAGGATACCCTACCTTAGGTGATTTGGGGTTCTTAAACACTTGAGCTTAGCAGAGTGTGGACACCCAGTAAAATATCTTAGGTTATTGTGGGCCCAGGAAATTCGAGCTCAGGTGATTATAGGAGCAGGACATTCTGCCTTAATTCCCCGTGGGGGCCATGGAAGTATAAGAGTGATTTTGTGCCCTAGGAAATCTTACTTTACGTTACTTAGGAGGCCCAGAAACCTAGCTTATGTGATTCTTGGGGGCTCGTGATACCCTACGTTAGGTGATTTTGGGGGTCTCTGGAATTCTACCTTAGGTGATGGTGGGGGCTCAGAAAATCCTTGTGGATGTGACTGTGGCACCCTGGAAACTCTAGCTTAGGTGATTCGGGGGGCCCAGGAGTCTCTATGTTCGGTGCTTTCGGTCTCAGGCAAGTCTAGCTTTGGTGATTGTGGAAGCAAAGGTAGTAGCTTATGTGCTTGTGGGGGCCCAGGAAAGTCTACCTTAAGTGATTTTGATGGCTTGGGAGCTTCTACCATAAGTGATTGTGGGCCGAGAAGTCTCTCCCTTAGGTAATTGTGGGTCCCAAAAGTATTAGTTAGGTGACTGTGGGCCCAGGAAAGACGGCTTTAGGTGAGTGTGGGGCTCCAGGGTGTGGTACCTTAGGTGAGTGTAGTCCAAGCAAACTATACCATAATTGATGGTGGGGACCCAGAAAACTCCACCTTAGGTGATTTTGAGGGTCCAGATAAAACCTAACTTAAGTGATGCTTAACTTCTTTGATTGTGGGGGCCCAGGAACTCTCGGCTGGCGGGGGCACCAGGAAATTCTAGTTTAGGTGATTGTGGGTACTCCGGAAAATCTATTTTAGTTCATTGTGGGGGTCCCAAAATTCTACCTTAGAATTGATGGTAGGGAGTGCAGAACATTCTGCCGTAGGGGATTGTGGGAGCCCAGGAAAGTCTAAAGTAGGTGATTGTGGCCCAAACTTTACCGAGGTGGACGTGGTGGGCCAGAACGTCTAGCTTAGGTGCCTGTGAGCCTAGGAATGTCTAACTGAAAGGAATCTCTAGCTAGGCAATTGGGCCAGGTAACTACCACAGGTGATAGTGAGGGCCCAGGAAACTCTCCCTTAGGTGTTGCGGGCCCGGAAAACTCTACCTCGGGTGGAAGTGATCCCAGGAAACTACCTTAGGTGATTGTGGGCTCCGGAGACTCTTACCTTAGGTGATTTTGGTGGGACTAGGACTATTTACCTTCAGTGAGTGTGGGCCTAAGAAACTCTAGTTCCGGTGATCGGTGGTTGTGGACCAAGGAAATTCTACCTTGGGTGATCGTTTGGCCAAAGGTAATTGTACCTTAGGTGACTGTGGGGACCCTAGAAAATCTACTGTGATTGTGGTGCCCAGGAAGCTCTAGTGTACGTGACTATGTGGGCCCTAAAATCTCGACCATAGGTGATCATGGTGGTTTGGGTAACTCTAACTTAGGTTATTTTGGTGGCCCAGGAACCCTTTCTGAGTCGATTGAGGGGCACAGGGAATTTACCTTAGTTGATTGGGGAGGTGTACCAAGAAAGGTCTAACTTAGGTGATTGTAGGGCCAGAAACCTCTAGCTTAGGTGATTGTTGGTGCCCAAGAAACTCTACCCTATGGGAGTGCGGAGGGCCAGGAAATTCTGTGTTAAGTGATTGTGGGGGACCAGGATAGTCTCCCTTAAGTAATTCTGTGGGGTTGAAAGCTTATTACGTTAGGTGATTGTGACCTCAGGAAAAGCTAGCTATGGTGATGGTGGGGGCCCAGGAAACTCTACCTAGGTGATGTGGGTGCCTGGAAGTTCTGTGCAAGCAATGGTGGGGGCCTAATCAAATCTACCTTTAAGGCATTATGAGGCCCTGGAAACTCGACCTAGGTGTTGGGGCGTTCAGGAAACTATACCTTACGTGATGACGGTAGCTGAGGCAATTCAGTGTAGGTGACTGTGGGTGCACAAGGGAGGTCGAGCTGCGTTGATTATGGGGCCAGGGTACTCCACCTTAGGTGATTGCGGGGGCTTGGAAAACTCTACCTGAGGTGTTGTGGGCTTCAGAAGTTCTCTAGTGGGTGAACATGGCCTAAAGTCTACCTGAGGTGATTGTGGGGTTTCAGGAAACCCAGCCTTAGGGGATTGTGTGGTCCCAAGGAACTCTACATTAGGTAATGGTGGGAGCACAGGAAACTCTAACTTAGGTGATCTGGGGAGTCAGAAACTCGATCTGAGGTCACTGAGGGGAGCCGGGAAATAATACCTTAGGTGATTGTCGGAGCCCAGGAAACTAGTATGTGTTTTTGGGGGGCCAGGAAACTCTCCATTAGGTGATTTTTCGAGACCCCTATCTCTAACTTAGGGGATTTTGGAGGCCCAGGAAACAAATCCTAGGTGACTGTGGGTGCCCAAGAAACTATACCTTAGGTAATTATGAGGGGGCCTGGACATTCTACCTTATGTGTTTGTAGAGGCTCAGGAAATGATCTTAGTTGATTTGGGGGGCCTAGGAGCCTCCAGTTTAGATGATTGTGGGGTCGCAGAACACTCTGCCTTAGGGGATTTGGGGACCCATGAAATGCTGGCTTAGGTGATTGTGGGGGCCTAGAAACCTCTAGCTTAGGTGATTGTGGGGCCAGTACACTCTACCTTAGGCGAATGTTGGGTCCCGGGATGCTCTAGCTTAGGTGATTGTAGGGCGTCAGGAATCTCCCCTCAGGTGATTATGGGGTCCCAGAAAACTCTAGGTGAGTTGTTTGTGAAGGTCCATGAAACTACCTTAGGTGATTACGGGGGCCAGGGAACGCTAGCTTGCATGAGTGTGGGTGCCCAAGGAACTATACCTTACTGCTTCTAGGGGCAGAGGGAACTAGCTTAGGTGATTGTGAGGCCGGGATCCACTATGTCAGTGATTGTGGTTGCCCCGTAAACTCTACCTTCGGTGGTTGTGGGGTCCCAGGAAACTGTACGTTAGTTGATTGTGGGCCAGGGACCTCTGCCTATTAGTTGACTGTGGGGCCCCAGGAAACTAGACCTTAGGTGATTGAGGTGGCCCAGGAAACTGGACTGTAGGTGACTGTGAGAGCCAAGAAACTTGACCTTACTTGACTGTGGGGGCCCAGATTATTGAACCTTAGGTATTTTGGGACCTGAGGTGTTCTAGCTCAGGTGATCCCAGGGGACTTGGGAAAGTCCATGTTAGGGGATTGTGAGGGCTCAGGAAACTGTACCTTAGGTGTTCGTGGGGAACCATGCATATGGACCTTAGGTGACTGTGTGAGGCCAGGACGTCCGCCTCAGTTAATTTTGAGGGGGCCAGGAAAATCTACCATAGGTGATTACGGGGGCCCAGCAATCTCTACCTTATGTGGATGTGGAGTACAGGAAGTTCACCCTTAGTTAATCACCTCATCCTGAAGTGACTGAGGGAGCCACGATAATCTACGATAGTCGGTCGTGCGGGGCCTGGATTGTCTACCTTAGTTGACGAGGACCCCCAGGAAACTTGCCTTAGGTGATTGTGGGGCATTAGGGAACTCCCCCTTAGGAGACTGTAAGGCCCTATGAAGATCAACCTTACGTGATGGGTCCCAACTCACCTGGAAAGTCAGCCTTAGGTGATCTTGGGGGGGGGGGTGGTGGTGAGGTTAGGAATCTCTACCTTTGGTGATTGTGTGGGCCCAGAACACTCAACCTTAGGTGATGGTGGGGGGCCAGAATGGTTTACCTTAGTTGACTGGCTCATGGAGGGGCTAGGAACTTCTACCCTGTTGTTTGTGAGGACACTAGCTTAAGTGATTGTGGGGGTCCATGAAATCACCCTTAGAAGATAGTGGGGGCCTGGGAAAATCTACCTTATTTGATGATGGGGGCCTAGGAAACTATACCTTAGGTGATTGTGGGCACCTGGGAGATTCAACCTTAAGTGATTGTGGGACCCATAAAGTCAACCTGAGGTGGCAGTGGGGTCCCAGGAGACTCTTCCATGGTGGTTGTGGAGACGCTGAAAATTGGACCTTAGGTGATTGTGGGAATCCAGGAATCTCTACTGAGGAGATTGTTGGCCAGAGAAAGTCTATCTTATGTGTTTGTGGGGTCCCCCAAAACTTGACCTCAGGTGATTATGAGCCTGGGAAACTCTACCTTAGGAGACGATGGTGGACCAAGAACCTCGGCACTAGGAGATTGTGGAGGCCCAGGAAACTCCTTCTTGGTGACTGTGGGGACCCTGGAAGCTCGAGCTCTGGAGCTCGTGGAGCTCGTGGAGGTGCTGGAAACTTGACTTCGGTGATAGTGGGGCCCCCAGAGACTCGACCTTAGGTGATTGTAGGGGAATATATATCTATCTTAGGTTATTGTGGCAGGACAGGAAACTTGACCTTAGTTGATTGTGGGGCCAAAGGACAGGAAAATTCTGCCAAAGGTGATACTGGGATCCATGAATTTTGACCTTAGACATTGTTGGGGCCCAGGACACTCGAACTGAGATGATTGGGGGGACCGGGAGGGTGTAACGTAATTGATTTTGGGAGGGCATCAAATTCTACCTTAGTCGACTTTGGGGACCCAGGAGACTCTAGGTGATTGGGAGCCCAGAAAACTCTTAAGTTATTGTGGGGGCCCAAGAAACACTAGCTCAGGTGATTGTGCTTCTTAGCTTGCCCTGTCTTCATGCATTGTGGGGTGCCTTGAAATTCTTCCCTATGGGATTGTGGGGGCGAAAACCAATTATGTAGGTGATTGTAAACCCAAGAATACCCATCTTAGGTGATTGTGGCCTCTTGAAACTCTGCCGTATGTGACTGTGTGGGCCCAGGAAGGCTACCTTAGATGATTGTTACAAGAAATTCTACCCAGGAAAGGCTATACTAGTGGTCCCAAACTGTCCGTTATGTGATTGTAGTGGGCCATAAATCTCTTCCTTAGGTGATTGTATCCCTAGGATACCCTACCTTAGGTGATTTGGGGTTCTTAAACACTTGAGCTTAGCAGAGTGTGGACACCCAGTAAAATATCTTAGGTTATTGTGGGCCCAGGAAATTCGAGCTCAGGTGATTATAGGAGCAGGACATTCTGCCTTAATTCCCCGTGGGGGCCATGGAAGTATAAGAGTGATTTTGTGCCCTAGGAAATCTTACTTTACGTTACTTAGGAGGCCCAGAAACCTAGCTTATGTGATTCTTGGGGGCTCGTGATACCCTACGTTAGGTGATTTTGGGGGTCTCTGGAATTCTACCTTAGGTGATGGTGGGGGCTCAGAAAATCCTTGTGGATGTGACTGTGGCACCCTGGAAACTCTAGCTTAGGTGATTCGGGGGGCCCAGGAGTCTCTATGTTCGGTGCTTTCGGTCTCAGGCAAGTCTAGCTTTGGTGATTGTGGAAGCAAAGGTAGTAGCTTATGTGCTTGTGGGGGCCCAGGAAAGTCTACCTTAAGTGATTTTGATGGCTTGGGAGCTTCTACCATAAGTGATTGTGGGCCGAGAAGTCTCTCCCTTAGGTAATTGTGGGTCCCAAAAGTATTAGTTAGGTGACTGTGGGCCCAGGAAAGACGGCTTTAGGTGAGTGTGGGGCTCCAGGGTGTGGTACCTTAGGTGAGTGTAGTCCAAGCAAACTATACCATAATTGATGGTGGGGACCCAGAAAACTCCACCTTAGGTGATTTTGAGGGTCCAGATAAAACCTAACTTAAGTGATGCTTAACTTCTTTGATTGTGGGGGCCCAGGAACTCTCGGCTGGCGGGGGCACCAGGAAATTCTAGTTTAGGTGATTGTGGGTACTCCGGAAAATCTATTTTAGTTCATTGTGGGGGTCCCAAAATTCTACCTTAGAATTGATGGTAGGGAGTGCAGAACATTCTGCCGTAGGGGATTGTGGGAGCCCAGGAAAGTCTAAAGTAGGTGATTGTGGCCCAAACTTTACCGAGGTGGACGTGGTGGGCCAGAACGTCTAGCTTAGGTGCCTGTGAGCCTAGGAATGTCTAACTGAAAGGAATCTCTAGCTAGGCAATTGGGCCAGGTAACTACCACAGGTGATAGTGAGGGCCCAGGAAACTCTCCCTTAGGTGTTGCGGGCCCGGAAAACTCTACCTCGGGTGGAAGTGATCCCAGGAAACTACCTTAGGTGATTGTGGGCTCCGGAGACTCTTACCTTAGGTGATTTTGGTGGGACTAGGACTATTTACCTTCAGTGAGTGTGGGCCTAAGAAACTCTAGTTCCGGTGATCGGTGGTTGTGGACCAAGGAAATTCTACCTTGGGTGATCGTTTGGCCAAAGGTAATTGTACCTTAGGTGACTGTGGGGACCCTAGAAAATCTACTGTGATTGTGGTGCCCAGGAAGCTCTAGTGTACGTGACTATGTGGGCCCTAAAATCTCGACCATAGGTGATCATGGTGGTTTGGGTAACTCTAACTTAGGTTATTTTGGTGGCCCAGGAACCCTTTCTGAGTCGATTGAGGGGCACAGGGAATTTACCTTAGTTGATTGGGGAGGTGTACCAAGAAAGGTCTAACTTAGGTGATTGTAGGGCCAGAAACCTCTAGCTTAGGTGATTGTTGGTGCCCAAGAAACTCTACCCTATGGGAGTGCGGAGGGCCAGGAAATTCTGTGTTAAGTGATTGTGGGGGACCAGGATAGTCTCCCTTAAGTAATTCTGTGGGGTTGAAAGCTTATTACGTTAGGTGATTGTGACCTCAGGAAAAGCTAGCTATGGTGATGGTGGGGGCCCAGGAAACTCTACCTAGGTGATGTGGGTGCCTGGAAGTTCTGTGCAAGCAATGGTGGGGGCCTAATCAAATCTACCTTTAAGGCATTATGAGGCCCTGGAAACTCGACCTAGGTGTTGGGGCGTTCAGGAAACTATACCTTACGTGATGACGGTAGCTGAGGCAATTCAGTGTAGGTGACTGTGGGTGCACAAGGGAGGTCGAGCTGCGTTGATTATGGGGCCAGGGTACTCCACCTTAGGTGATTGCGGGGGCTTGGAAAACTCTACCTGAGGTGTTGTGGGCTTCAGAAGTTCTCTAGTGGGTGAACATGGCCTAAAGTCTACCTGAGGTGATTGTGGGGTTTCAGGAAACCCAGCCTTAGGGGATTGTGTGGTCCCAAGGAACTCTACATTAGGTAATGGTGGGAGCACAGGAAACTCTAACTTAGGTGATCTGGGGAGTCAGAAACTCGATCTGAGGTCACTGAGGGGAGCCGGGAAATAATACCTTAGGTGATTGTCGGAGCCCAGGAAACTAGTATGTGTTTTTGGGGGGCCAGGAAACTCTCCATTAGGTGATTTTTCGAGACCCCTATCTCTAACTTAGGGGATTTTGGAGGCCCAGGAAACAAATCCTAGGTGACTGTGGGTGCCCAAGAAACTATACCTTAGGTAATTATGAGGGGGCCTGGACATTCTACCTTATGTGTTTGTAGAGGCTCAGGAAATGATCTTAGTTGATTTGGGGGGCCTAGGAGCCTCCAGTTTAGATGATTGTGGGGTCGCAGAACACTCTGCCTTAGGGGATTTGGGGACCCATGAAATGCTGGCTTAGGTGATTGTGGGGGCCTAGAAACCTCTAGCTTAGGTGATTGTGGGGCCAGTACACTCTACCTTAGGCGAATGTTGGGTCCCGGGATGCTCTAGCTTAGGTGATTGTAGGGCGTCAGGAATCTCCCCTCAGGTGATTATGGGGTCCCAGAAAACTCTAGGTGAGTTGTTTGTGAAGGTCCATGAAACTACCTTAGGTGATTACGGGGGCCAGGGAACGCTAGCTTGCATGAGTGTGGGTGCCCAAGGAACTATACCTTACTGCTTCTAGGGGCAGAGGGAACTAGCTTAGGTGATTGTGAGGCCGGGATCCACTATGTCAGTGATTGTGGTTGCCCCGTAAACTCTACCTTCGGTGGTTGTGGGGTCCCAGGAAACTGTACGTTAGTTGATTGTGGGCCAGGGACCTCTGCCTATTAGTTGACTGTGGGGCCCCAGGAAACTAGACCTTAGGTGATTGAGGTGGCCCAGGAAACTGGACTGTAGGTGACTGTGAGAGCCAAGAAACTTGACCTTACTTGACTGTGGGGGCCCAGATTATTGAACCTTAGGTATTTTGGGACCTGAGGTGTTCTAGCTCAGGTGATCCCAGGGGACTTGGGAAAGTCCATGTTAGGGGATTGTGAGGGCTCAGGAAACTGTACCTTAGGTGTTCGTGGGGAACCATGCATATGGACCTTAGGTGACTGTGTGAGGCCAGGACGTCCGCCTCAGTTAATTTTGAGGGGGCCAGGAAAATCTACCATAGGTGATTACGGGGGCCCAGCAATCTCTACCTTATGTGGATGTGGAGTACAGGAAGTTCACCCTTAGTTAATCACCTCATCCTGAAGTGACTGAGGGAGCCACGATAATCTACGATAGTCGGTCGTGCGGGGCCTGGATTGTCTACCTTAGTTGACGAGGACCCCCAGGAAACTTGCCTTAGGTGATTGTGGGGCATTAGGGAACTCCCCCTTAGGAGACTGTAAGGCCCTATGAAGATCAACCTTACGTGATGGGTCCCAACTCACCTGGAAAGTCAGCCTTAGGTGATCTTGGGGGGGGGGGTGGTGGTGAGGTTAGGAATCTCTACCTTTGGTGATTGTGTGGGCCCAGAACACTCAACCTTAGGTGATGGTGGGGGGCCAGAATGGTTTACCTTAGTTGACTGGCTCATGGAGGGGCTAGGAACTTCTACCCTGTTGTTTGTGAGGACACTAGCTTAAGTGATTGTGGGGGTCCATGAAATCACCCTTAGAAGATAGTGGGGGCCTGGGAAAATCTACCTTATTTGATGATGGGGGCCTAGGAAACTATACCTTAGGTGATTGTGGGCACCTGGGAGATTCAACCTTAAGTGATTGTGGGACCCATAAAGTCAACCTGAGGTGGCAGTGGGGTCCCAGGAGACTCTTCCATGGTGGTTGTGGAGACGCTGAAAATTGGACCTTAGGTGATTGTGGGAATCCAGGAATCTCTACTGAGGAGATTGTTGGCCAGAGAAAGTCTATCTTATGTGTTTGTGGGGTCCCCCAAAACTTGACCTCAGGTGATTATGAGCCTGGGAAACTCTACCTTAGGAGACGATGGTGGACCAAGAACCTCGGCACTAGGAGATTGTGGAGGCCCAGGAAACTCCTTCTTGGTGACTGTGGGGACCCTGGAAGCTCGAGCTCTGGAGCTCGTGGAGCTCGTGGAGGTGCTGGAAACTTGACTTCGGTGATAGTGGGGCCCCCAGAGACTCGACCTTAGGTGATTGTAGGGGAATATATATCTATCTTAGGTTATTGTGGCAGGACAGGAAACTTGACCTTAGTTGATTGTGGGGCCAAAGGACAGGAAAATTCTGCCAAAGGTGATACTGGGATCCATGAATTTTGACCTTAGACATTGTTGGGGCCCAGGACACTCGAACTGAGATGATTGGGGGGACCGGGAGGGTGTAACGTAATTGATTTTGGGAGGGCATCAAATTCTACCTTAGTCGACTTTGGGGACCCAGGAGACTCTAGGTGATTGGGAGCCCAGAAAACTCTTAAGTTATTGTGGGGGCCCAAGAAACACTAGCTCAGGTGATTGTGCTTCTTAGCTTGCCCTGTCTTCATGCATTGTGGGGTGCCTTGAAATTCTTCCCTATGGGATTGTGGGGGCGAAAACCAATTATGTAGGTGATTGTAAACCCAAGAATACCCATCTTAGGTGATTGTGGCCTCTTGAAACTCTGCCGTATGTGACTGTGTGGGCCCAGGAAGGCTACCTTAGATGATTGTTACAAGAAATTCTACCCAGGAAAGGCTATACTAGTGGTCCCAAACTGTCCGTTATGTGATTGTAGTGGGCCATAAATCTCTTCCTTAGGTGATTGTATCCCTAGGATACCCTACCTTAGGTGATTTGGGGTTCTTAAACACTTGAGCTTAGCAGAGTGTGGACACCCAGTAAAATATCTTAGGTTATTGTGGGCCCAGGAAATTCGAGCTCAGGTGATTATAGGAGCAGGACATTCTGCCTTAATTCCCCGTGGGGGCCATGGAAGTATAAGAGTGATTTTGTGCCCTAGGAAATCTTACTTTACGTTACTTAGGAGGCCCAGAAACCTAGCTTATGTGATTCTTGGGGGCTCGTGATACCCTACGTTAGGTGATTTTGGGGGTCTCTGGAATTCTACCTTAGGTGATGGTGGGGGCTCAGAAAATCCTTGTGGATGTGACTGTGGCACCCTGGAAACTCTAGCTTAGGTGATTCGGGGGGCCCAGGAGTCTCTATGTTCGGTGCTTTCGGTCTCAGGCAAGTCTAGCTTTGGTGATTGTGGAAGCAAAGGTAGTAGCTTATGTGCTTGTGGGGGCCCAGGAAAGTCTACCTTAAGTGATTTTGATGGCTTGGGAGCTTCTACCATAAGTGATTGTGGGCCGAGAAGTCTCTCCCTTAGGTAATTGTGGGTCCCAAAAGTATTAGTTAGGTGACTGTGGGCCCAGGAAAGACGGCTTTAGGTGAGTGTGGGGCTCCAGGGTGTGGTACCTTAGGTGAGTGTAGTCCAAGCAAACTATACCATAATTGATGGTGGGGACCCAGAAAACTCCACCTTAGGTGATTTTGAGGGTCCAGATAAAACCTAACTTAAGTGATGCTTAACTTCTTTGATTGTGGGGGCCCAGGAACTCTCGGCTGGCGGGGGCACCAGGAAATTCTAGTTTAGGTGATTGTGGGTACTCCGGAAAATCTATTTTAGTTCATTGTGGGGGTCCCAAAATTCTACCTTAGAATTGATGGTAGGGAGTGCAGAACATTCTGCCGTAGGGGATTGTGGGAGCCCAGGAAAGTCTAAAGTAGGTGATTGTGGCCCAAACTTTACCGAGGTGGACGTGGTGGGCCAGAACGTCTAGCTTAGGTGCCTGTGAGCCTAGGAATGTCTAACTGAAAGGAATCTCTAGCTAGGCAATTGGGCCAGGTAACTACCACAGGTGATAGTGAGGGCCCAGGAAACTCTCCCTT
Organism: Balaenoptera ricei; assembly: GCF_028023285.1. Classification (NCBI taxonomy): domain Eukaryota; kingdom Metazoa; phylum Chordata; class Mammalia; order Artiodactyla; family Balaenopteridae; genus Balaenoptera; species Balaenoptera ricei. The sequence goes on along the minus strand of NC_082640.1, from coordinate 83,606,188 downwards.
AGGTGTTGCGGGCCCGGAAAACTCTACCTCGGGTGGAAGTGATCCCAGGAAACTACCTTAGGTGATTGTGGGCTCCGGAGACTCTTACCTTAGGTGATTTTGGTGGGACTAGGACTATTTACCTTCAGTGAGTGTGGGCCTAAGAAACTCTAGTTCCGGTGATCGGTGGTTGTGGACCAAGGAAATTCTACCTTGGGTGATCGTTTGGCCAAAGGTAATTGTACCTTAGGTGACTGTGGGGACCCTAGAAAATCTACTGTGATTGTGGTGCCCAGGAAGCTCTAGTGTACGTGACTATGTGGGCCCTAAAATCTCGACCATAGGTGATCATGGTGGTTTGGGTAACTCTAACTTAGGTTATTTTGGTGGCCCAGGAACCCTTTCTGAGTCGATTGAGGGGCACAGGGAATTTACCTTAGTTGATTGGGGAGGTGTACCAAGAAAGGTCTAACTTAGGTGATTGTAGGGCCAGAAACCTCTAGCTTAGGTGATTGTTGGTGCCCAAGAAACTCTACCCTATGGGAGTGCGGAGGGCCAGGAAATTCTGTGTTAAGTGATTGTGGGGGACCAGGATAGTCTCCCTTAAGTAATTCTGTGGGGTTGAAAGCTTATTACGTTAGGTGATTGTGACCTCAGGAAAAGCTAGCTATGGTGATGGTGGGGGCCCAGGAAACTCTACCTAGGTGATGTGGGTGCCTGGAAGTTCTGTGCAAGCAATGGTGGGGGCCTAATCAAATCTACCTTTAAGGCATTATGAGGCCCTGGAAACTCGACCTAGGTGTTGGGGCGTTCAGGAAACTATACCTTACGTGATGACGGTAGCTGAGGCAATTCAGTGTAGGTGACTGTGGGTGCACAAGGGAGGTCGAGCTGCGTTGATTATGGGGCCAGGGTACTCCACCTTAGGTGATTGCGGGGGCTTGGAAAACTCTACCTGAGGTGTTGTGGGCTTCAGAAGTTCTCTAGTGGGTGAACATGGCCTAAAGTCTACCTGAGGTGATTGTGGGGTTTCAGGAAACCCAGCCTTAGGGGATTGTGTGGTCCCAAGGAACTCTACATTAGGTAATGGTGGGAGCACAGGAAACTCTAACTTAGGTGATCTGGGGAGTCAGAAACTCGATCTGAGGTCACTGAGGGGAGCCGGGAAATAATACCTTAGGTGATTGTCGGAGCCCAGGAAACTAGTATGTGTTTTTGGGGGGCCAGGAAACTCTCCATTAGGTGATTTTTCGAGACCCCTATCTCTAACTTAGGGGATTTTGGAGGCCCAGGAAACAAATCCTAGGTGACTGTGGGTGCCCAAGAAACTATACCTTAGGTAATTATGAGGGGGCCTGGACATTCTACCTTATGTGTTTGTAGAGGCTCAGGAAATGATCTTAGTTGATTTGGGGGGCCTAGGAGCCTCCAGTTTAGATGATTGTGGGGTCGCAGAACACTCTGCCTTAGGGGATTTGGGGACCCATGAAATGCTGGCTTAGGTGATTGTGGGGGCCTAGAAACCTCTAGCTTAGGTGATTGTGGGGCCAGTACACTCTACCTTAGGCGAATGTTGGGTCCCGGGATGCTCTAGCTTAGGTGATTGTAGGGCGTCAGGAATCTCCCCTCAGGTGATTATGGGGTCCCAGAAAACTCTAGGTGAGTTGTTTGTGAAGGTCCATGAAACTACCTTAGGTGATTACGGGGGCCAGGGAACGCTAGCTTGCATGAGTGTGGGTGCCCAAGGAACTATACCTTACTGCTTCTAGGGGCAGAGGGAACTAGCTTAGGTGATTGTGAGGCCGGGATCCACTATGTCAGTGATTGTGGTTGCCCCGTAAACTCTACCTTCGGTGGTTGTGGGGTCCCAGGAAACTGTACGTTAGTTGATTGTGGGCCAGGGACCTCTGCCTATTAGTTGACTGTGGGGCCCCAGGAAACTAGACCTTAGGTGATTGAGGTGGCCCAGGAAACTGGACTGTAGGTGACTGTGAGAGCCAAGAAACTTGACCTTACTTGACTGTGGGGGCCCAGATTATTGAACCTTAGGTATTTTGGGACCTGAGGTGTTCTAGCTCAGGTGATCCCAGGGGACTTGGGAAAGTCCATGTTAGGGGATTGTGAGGGCTCAGGAAACTGTACCTTAGGTGTTCGTGGGGAACCATGCATATGGACCTTAGGTGACTGTGTGAGGCCAGGACGTCCGCCTCAGTTAATTTTGAGGGGGCCAGGAAAATCTACCATAGGTGATTACGGGGGCCCAGCAATCTCTACCTTATGTGGATGTGGAGTACAGGAAGTTCACCCTTAGTTAATCACCTCATCCTGAAGTGACTGAGGGAGCCACGATAATCTACGATAGTCGGTCGTGCGGGGCCTGGATTGTCTACCTTAGTTGACGAGGACCCCCAGGAAACTTGCCTTAGGTGATTGTGGGGCATTAGGGAACTCCCCCTTAGGAGACTGTAAGGCCCTATGAAGATCAACCTTACGTGATGGGTCCCAACTCACCTGGAAAGTCAGCCTTAGGTGATCTTGGGGGGGGGGGGTGGTGGTGAGGTTAGGAATCTCTACCTTTGGTGATTGTGTGGGCCCAGAACACTCAACCTTAGGTGATGGTGGGGGGCCAGAATGGTTTACCTTAGTTGACTGGCTCATGGAGGGGCTAGGAACTTCTACCCTGTTGTTTGTGAGGACACTAGCTTAAGTGATTGTGGGGGTCCATGAAATCACCCTTAGAAGATAGTGGGGGCCTGGGAAAATCTACCTTATTTGATGATGGGGGCCTAGGAAACTATACCTTAGGTGATTGTGGGCACCTGGGAGATTCAACCTTAAGTGATTGTGGGACCCATAAAGTCAACCTGAGGTGGCAGTGGGGTCCCAGGAGACTCTTCCATGGTGGTTGTGGAGACGCTGAACATTGGACCTTAGGTGATTGTGGGAATCCAGGAATCTCTACTGAGGAGATTGTTGGCCAGAGAAAGTCTATCTTATGTGTTTGTGGGGTCCCCCAAAACTTGACCTCAGGTGATTATGAGCCTGGGAAACTCTACCTTAGGAGACGATGGTGGACCAAGAACCTCGGCACTAGGAGATTGTGGAGGCCCAGGAAACTCCTTCTTGGTGACTGTGGGGACCCTGGAAGCTCGAGCTCTGGAGCTCGTGGAGCTCGTGGAGGTGCTGGAAACTTGACTTCGGTGATAGTGGGGCCCCCAGAGACTCGACCTTAGGTGATTGTAGGGGAATATATATCTATCTTAGGTTATTGTGGCAGGACAGGAAACTTGACCTTAGTTGATTGTGGGGCCAAAGGACAGGAAAATTCTGCCAAAGGTGATACTGGGATCCATGAATTTTGACCTTAGACATTGTTGGGGCCCAGGACACTCGAACTGAGATGATTGGGGGGACCGGGAGGGTGTAACGTAATTGATTTTGGGAGGGCATCAAATTCTACCTTAGTCGACTTTGGGGACCCAGGAGACTCTAGGTGATTGGGAGCCCAGAAAACTCTTAAGTTATTGTGGGGGCCCAAGAAACACTAGCTCAGGTGATTGTGCTTCTTAGCTTGCCCTGTCTTCATGCATTGTGGGGTGCCTTGAAATTCTTCCCTATGGGATTGTGGGGGCGAAAACCAATTATGTAGGTGATTGTAAACCCAAGAATACCCATCTTAGGTGATTGTGGCCTCTTGAAACTCTGCCGTATGTGACTGTGTGGGCCCAGGAAGGCTACCTTAGATGATTGTTACAAGAAATTCTACCCAGGAAAGGCTATACTAGTGGTCCCAAACTGTCCGTTATGTGATTGTAGTGGGCCATAAATCTCTTCCTTAGGTGATTGTATCCCTAGGATACCCTACCTTAGGTGATTTGGGGTTCTTAAACACTTGAGCTTAGCAGAGTGTGGACACCCAGTAAAATATCTTAGGTTATTGTGGGCCCAGGAAATTCGAGCTCAGGTGATTATAGGAGCAGGACATTCTGCCTTAATTCCCCGTGGGGGCCATGGAAGTATAAGAGTGATTTTGTGCCCTAGGAAATCTTACTTTACGTTACTTAGGAGGCCCAGAAACCTAGCTTATGTGATTCTTGGGGGCTCGTGATACCCTACGTTAGGTGATTTTGGGGGTCTCTGGAATTCTACCTTAGGTGATGGTGGGGGCTCAGAAAATCCTTGTGGATGTGACTGTGGCACCCTGGAAACTCTAGCTTAGGTGATTCGGGGGGCCCAGGAGTCTCTATGTTCGGTGCTTTCGGTCTCAGGCAAGTCTAGCTTTGGTGATTGTGGAAGCAAAGGTAGTAGCTTATGTGCTTGTGGGGGCCCAGGAAAGTCTACCTTAAGTGATTTTGATGGCTTGGGAGCTTCTACCATAAGTGATTGTGGGCCGAGAAGTCTCTCCCTTAGGTAATTGTGGGTCCCAAAAGTATTAGTTAGGTGACTGTGGGCCCAGGAAAGACGGCTTTAGGTGAGTGTGGGGCTCCAGGGTGTGGTACCTTAGGTGAGTGTAGTCCAAGCAAACTATACCATAATTGATGGTGGGGACCCAGAAAACTCCACCTTAGGTGATTTTGAGGGTCCAGATAAAACCTAACTTAAGTGATGCTTAACTTCTTTGATTGTGGGGGCCCAGGAACTCTCGGCTGGCGGGGGCACCAGGAAATTCTAGTTTAGGTGATTGTGGGTACTCCGGAAAATCTATTTTAGTTCATTGTGGGGGTCCCAAAATTCTACCTTAGAATTGATGGTAGGGAGTGCAGAACATTCTGCCGTAGGGGATTGTGGGAGCCCAGGAAAGTCTAAAGTAGGTGATTGTGGCCCAAACTTTACCGAGGTGGACGTGGTGGGCCAGAACGTCTAGCTTAGGTGCCTGTGAGCCTAGGAATGTCTAACTGAAAGGAATCTCTAGCTAGGCAATTGGGCCAGGTAACTACCACAGGTGATAGTGAGGGCCCAGGAAACTCTCCCTTAGGTGTTGCGGGCCCGGAAAACTCTACCTCGGGTGGAAGTGATCCCAGGAAACTACCTTAGGTGATTGTGGGCTCCGGAGACTCTTACCTTAGGTGATTTTGGTGGGACTAGGACTATTTACCTTCAGTGAGTGTGGGCCTAAGAAACTCTAGTTCCGGTGATCGGTGGTTGTGGACCAAGGAAATTCTACCTTGGGTGATCGTTTGGCCAAAGGTAATTGTACCTTAGGTGACTGTGGGGACCCTAGAAAATCTACTGTGATTGTGGTGCCCAGGAAGCTCTAGTGTACGTGACTATGTGGGCCCTAAAATCTCGACCATAGGTGATCATGGTGGTTTGGGTAACTCTAACTTAGGTTATTTTGGTGGCCCAGGAACCCTTTCTGAGTCGATTGAGGGGCACAGGGAATTTACCTTAGTTGATTGGGGAGGTGTACCAAGAAAGGTCTAACTTAGGTGATTGTAGGGCCAGAAACCTCTAGCTTAGGTGATTGTTGGTGCCCAAGAAACTCTACCCTATGGGAGTGCGGAGGGCCAGGAAATTCTGTGTTAAGTGATTGTGGGGGACCAGGATAGTCTCCCTTAAGTAATTCTGTGGGGTTGAAAGCTTATTACGTTAGGTGATTGTGACCTCAGGAAAAGCTAGCTATGGTGATGGTGGGGGCCCAGGAAACTCTACCTAGGTGATGTGGGTGCCTGGAAGTTCTGTGCAAGCAATGGTGGGGGCCTAATCAAATCTACCTTTAAGGCATTATGAGGCCCTGGAAACTCGACCTAGGTGTTGGGGCGTTCAGGAAACTATACCTTACGTGATGACGGTAGCTGAGGCAATTCAGTGTAGGTGACTGTGGGTGCACAAGGGAGGTCGAGCTGCGTTGATTATGGGGCCAGGGTACTCCACCTTAGGTGATTGCGGGGGCTTGGAAAACTCTACCTGAGGTGTTGTGGGCTTCAGAAGTTCTCTAGTGGGTGAACATGGCCTAAAGTCTACCTGAGGTGATTGTGGGGTTTCAGGAAACCCAGCCTTAGGGGATTGTGTGGTCCCAAGGAACTCTACATTAGGTAATGGTGGGAGCACAGGAAACTCTAACTTAGGTGATCTGGGGAGTCAGAAACTCGATCTGAGGTCACTGAGGGGAGCCGGGAAATAATACGTTAGGTGATTGTCGGAGCCCAGGAAACTAGTATGTGTTTTTGGGGGGCCAGGAAACTCTCCATTAGGTGATTTTTCGAGACCCCTATCTCTAACTTAGGGGATTTTGGAGGCCCAGGAAACAAATCCTAGGTGACTGTGGGTGCCCAAGAAACTATACCTTAGGTAATTATGAGGGGGCCTGGACATTCTACCTTATGTGTTTGTAGAGGCTCAGGAAATGATCTTAGTTGATTTGGGGGGCCTAGGAGCCTCCAGTTTAGATGATTGTGGGGTCGCAGAACACTCTGCCTTAGGGGATTTGGGGACCCATGAAATGCTGGCTTAGGTGATTGTGGGGGCCTAGAAACCTCTAGCTTAGGTGATTGTGGGGCCAGTACACTCTACCTTAGGCGAATGTTGGGTCCCGGGATGCTCTAGCTTAGGTGATTGTAGGGCGTCAGGAATCTCCCCTCAGGTGATTATGGGGTCCCAGAAAACTCTAGGTGAGTTGTTTGTGAAGGTCCATGAAACTACCTTAGGTGATTACGGGGGCCAGGGAACGCTAGCTTGCATGAGTGTGGGTGCCCAAGGAACTATACCTTACTGCTTCTAGGGGCAGAGGGAACTAGCTTAGGTGATTGTGAGGCCGGGATCCACTATGTCAGTGATTGTGGTTGCCCCGTAAACTCTACCTTCGGTGGTTGTGGGGTCCCAGGAAACTGTACGTTAGTTGATTGTGGGCCAGGGACCTCTGCCTATTAGTTGACTGTGGGGCCCCAGGAAACTAGACCTTAGGTGATTGAGGTGGCCCAGGAAACTGGACTGTAGGTGACTGTGAGAGCCAAGAAACTTGACCTTACTTGACTGTGGGGGCCCAGATTATTGAACCTTAGGTATTTTGGGACCTGAGGTGTTCTAGCTCAGGTGATCCCAGGGGACTTGGGAAAGTCCATGTTAGGGGATTGTGAGGGCTCAGGAAACTGTACCTTAGGTGTTCGTGGGGAACCATGCATATGGACCTTAGGTGACTGTGTGAGGCCAGGACGTCCGCCTCAGTTAATTTTGAGGGGGCCAGGAAAATCTACCATAGGTGATTACGGGGGCCCAGCAATCTCTACCTTATGTGGATGTGGAGTACAGGAAGTTCACCCTTAGTTAATCACCTCATCCTGAAGTGACTGAGGGAGCCACGATAATCTACGATAGTCGGTCGTGCGGGGCCTGGATTGTCTACCTTAGTTGACGAGGACCCCCAGGAAACTTGCCTTAGGTGATTGTGGGGCATTAGGGAACTCCCCCTTAGGAGACTGTAAGGCCCTATGAAGATCAACCTTACGTGATGGGTCCCAACTCACCTGGAAAGTCAGCCTTAGGTGATCTTGGGGGGGGGGGGTGGTGGTGAGGTTAGGAATCTCTACCTTTGGTGATTGTGTGGGCCCAGAACACTCAACCTTAGGTGATGGTGGGGGGCCAGAATGGTTTACCTTAGTTGACTGGCTCATGGAGGGGCTAGGAACTTCTACCCTGTTGTTTGTGAGGACACTAGCTTAAGTGATTGTGGGGGTCCATGAAATCACCCTTAGAAGATAGTGGGGGCCTGGGAAAATCTACCTTATTTGATGATGGGGGCCTAGGAAACTATACCTTAGGTGATTGTGGGCACCTGGGAGATTCAACCTTAAGTGATTGTGGGACCCATAAAGTCAACCTGAGGTGGCAGTGGGGTCCCAGGAGACTCTTCCATGGTGGTTGTGGAGACGCTGAACATTGGACCTTAGGTGATTGTGGGAATCCAGGAATCTCTACTGAGGAGATTGTTGGCCAGAGAAAGTCTATCTTATGTGTTTGTGGGGTCCCCCAAAACTTGACCTCAGGTGATTATGAGCCTGGGAAACTCTACCTTAGGAGACGATGGTGGACCAAGAACCTCGGCACTAGGAGATTGTGGAGGCCCAGGAAACTCCTTCTTGGTGACTGTGGGGACCCTGGAAGCTCGAGCTCTGGAGCTCGTGGAGCTCGTGGAGGTGCTGGAAACTTGACTTCGGTGATAGTGGGGCCCCCAGAGACTCGACCTTAGGTGATTGTAGGGGAATATATATCTATCTTAGGTTATTGTGGCAGGACAGGAAACTTGACCTTAGTTGATTGTGGGGCCAAAGGACAGGAAAATTCTGCCAAAGGTGATACTGGGATCCATGAATTTTGACCTTAGACATTGTTGGGGCCCAGGACACTCGAACTGAGATGATTGGGGGGACCGGGAGGGTGTAACGTAATTGATTTTGGGAGGGCATCAAATTCTACCTTAGTCGACTTTGGGGACCCAGGAGACTCTAGGTGATTGGGAGCCCAGAAAACTCTTAAGTTATTGTGGGGGCCCAAGAAACACTAGCTCAGGTGATTGTGCTTCTTAGCTTGCCCTGTCTTCATGCATTGTGGGGTGCCTTGAAATTCTTCCCTATGGGATTGTGGGGGCGAAAACCAATTATGTAGGTGATTGTAAACCCAAGAATACCCATCTTAGGTGATTGTGGCCTCTTGAAACTCTGCCGTATGTGACTGTGTGGGCCCAGGAAGGCTACCTTAGATGATTGTTACAAGAAATTCTACCCAGGAAAGGCTATACTAGTGGTCCCAAACTGTCCGTTATGTGATTGTAGTGGGCCATAAATCTCTTCCTTAGGTGATTGTATCCCTAGGATACCCTACCTTAGGTGATTTGGGGTTCTTAAACACTTGAGCTTAGCAGAGTGTGGACACCCAGTAAAATATCTTAGGTTATTGTGGGCCCAGGAAATTCGAGCTCAGGTGATTATAGGAGCAGGACATTCTGCCTTAATTCCCCGTGGGGGCCATGGAAGTATAAGAGTGATTTTGTGCCCTAGGAAATCTTACTTTACGTTACTTAGGAGGCCCAGAAACCTAGCTTATGTGATTCTTGGGGGCTCGTGATACCCTACGTTAGGTGATTTTGGGGGTCTCTGGAATTCTACCTTAGGTGATGGTGGGGGCTCAGAAAATCCTTGTGGATGTGACTGTGGCACCCTGGAAACTCTAGCTTAGGTGATTCGGGGGGCCCAGGAGTCTCTATGTTCGGTGCTTTCGGTCTCAGGCAAGTCTAGCTTTGGTGATTGTGGAAGCAAAGGTAGTAGCTTATGTGCTTGTGGGGGCCCAGGAAAGTCTACCTTAAGTGATTTTGATGGCTTGGGAGCTTCTACCATAAGTGATTGTGGGCCGAGAAGTCTCTCCCTTAGGTAATTGTGGGTCCCAAAAGTATTAGTTAGGTGACTGTGGGCCCAGGAAAGACGGCTTTAGGTGAGTGTGGGGCTCCAGGGTGTGGTACCTTAGGTGAGTGTAGTCCAAGCAAACTATACCATAATTGATGGTGGGGACCCAGAAAACTCCACCTTAGGTGATTTTGAGGGTCCAGATAAAACCTAACTTAAGTGATGCTTAACTTCTTTGATTGTGGGGGCCCAGGAACTCTCGGCTGGCGGGGGCACCAGGAAATTCTAGTTTAGGTGATTGTGGGTACTCCGGAAAATCTATTTTAGTTCATTGTGGGGGTCCCAAAATTCTACCTTAGAATTGATGGTAGGGAGTGCAGAACATTCTGCCGTAGGGGATTGTGGGAGCCCAGGAAAGTCTAAAGTAGGTGATTGTGGCCCAAACTTTACCGAGGTGGACGTGGTGGGCCAGAACGTCTAGCTTAGGTGCCTGTGAGCCTAGGAATGTCTAACTGAAAGGAATCTCTAGCTAGGCAATTGGGCCAGGTAACTACCACAGGTGATAGTGAGGGCCCAGGAAACTCTCCCTTAGGTGTTGCGGGCCCGGAAAACTCTACCTCGGGTGGAAGTGATCCCAGGAAACTACCTTAGGTGATTGTGGGCTCCGGAGACTCTTACCTTAGGTGATTTTGGTGGGACTAGGACTATTTACCTTCAGTGAGTGTGGGCCTAAGAAACTCTAGTTCCGGTGATCGGTGGTTGTGGACCAAGGAAATTCTACCTTGGGTGATCGTTTGGCCAAAGGTAATTGTACCTTAGGTGACTGTGGGGACCCTAGAAAATCTACTGTGATTGTGGTGCCCAGGAAGCTCTAGTGTACGTGACTATGTGGGCCCTAAAATCTCGACCATAGGTGATCATGGTGGTTTGGGTAACTCTAACTTAGGTTATTTTGGTGGCCCAGGAACCCTTTCTGAGTCGATTGAGGGGCACAGGGAATTTACCTTAGTTGATTGGGGAGGTGTACCAAGAAAGGTCTAACTTAGGTGATTGTAGGGCCAGAAACCTCTAGCTTAGGTGATTGTTGGTGCCCAAGAAACTCTACCCTATGGGAGTGCGGAGGGCCAGGAAATTCTGTGTTAAGTGATTGTGGGGGACCAGGATAGTCTCCCTTAAGTAATTCTGTGGGGTTGAAAGCTTATTACGTTAGGTGATTGTGACCTCAGGAAAAGCTAGCTATGGTGATGGTGGGGGCCCAGGAAACTCTACCTAGGTGATGTGGGTGCCTGGAAGTTCTGTGCAAGCAATGGTGGGGGCCTAATCAAATCTACCTTTAAGGCATTATGAGGCCCTGGAAACTCGACCTAGGTGTTGGGGCGTTCAGGAAACTATACCTTACGTGATGACGGTAGCTGAGGCAATTCAGTGTAGGTGACTGTGGGTGCACAAGGGAGGTCGAGCTGCGTTGATTATGGGGCCAGGGTACTCCACCTTAGGTGATTGCGGGGGCTTGGAAAACTCTACCTGAGGTGTTGTGGGCTTCAGAAGTTCTCTAGTGGGTGAACATGGCCTAAAGTCTACCTGAGGTGATTGTGGGGTTTCAGGAAACCCAGCCTTAGGGGATTGTGTGGTCCCAAGGAACTCTACATTAGGTAATGGTGGGAGCACAGGAAACTCTAACTTAGGTGATCTGGGGAGTCAGAAACTCGATCTGAGGTCACTGAGGGGAGCCGGGAAATAATACCTTAGGTGATTGTCGGAGCCCAGGAAACTAGTATGTGTTTTTGGGGGGCCAGGAAACTCTCCATTAGGTGATTTTTCGAGACCCCTATCTCTAACTTAGGGGATTTTGGAGGCCCAGGAAACAAATCCTAGGTGACTGTGGGTGCCCAAGAAACTATACCTTAGGTAATTATGAGGGGGCCTGGACATTCTACCTTATGTGTTTGTAGAGGCTCAGGAAATGATCTTAGTTGATTTGGGGGGCCTAGGAGCCTCCAGTTTAGATGATTGTGAGGTCGCAGAACACTCTGCCTTAGGGGATTTGGGGACCCATGAAATGCTGGCTTAGGTGATTGTGGGGGCCTAGAAACCTCTAGCTTAGGTGATTGTGGGGCCAGTACACTCTACCTTAGGCGAATGTTGGGTCCCGGGATGCTCTAGCTTAGGTGATTGTAGGGCGTCAGGAATCTCCCCTCAGGTGATTATGGGGTCCCAGAAAACTCTAGGTGAGTTGTTTGTGAAGGTCCATGAAACTACCTTAGGTGATTACGGGGGCCAGGGAACGCTAGCTTGCATGAGTGTGGGTGCCCAAGGAACTATACCTTACTGCTTCTAGGGGCAGAGGGAACTAGCTTAGGTGATTGTGAGGCCGGGATCCACTATGTCAGTGATTGTGGTTGCCCCGTAAACTCTACCTTCGGTGGTTGTGGGGTCCCAGGAAACTGTACGTTAGTTGATTGTGGGCCAGGGACCTCTGCCTATTAGTTGACTGTGGGGCCCCAGGAAACTAGACCTTAGGTGATTGAGGTGGCCCAGGAAACTGGACTGTAGGTGACTGTGAGAGCCAAGAAACTTGACCTTACTTGACTGTGGGGGCCCAGATTATTGAACCTTAGGTATTTTGGGACCTGAGGTGTTCTAGCTCAGGTGATCCCAGGGGACTTGGGAAAGTCCATGTTAGGGGATTGTGAGGGCTCAGGAAACTGTACCTTAGGTGTTCGTGGGGAACCATGCATATGGACCTTAGGTGACTGTGTGAGGCCAGGACGTCCGCCTCAGTTAATTTTGAGGGGGCCAGGAAAATCTACCATAGGTGATTACGGGGGCCCAGCAATCTCTACCTTATGTGGATGTGGAGTACAGGAAGTTCACCCTTAGTTAATCACCTCATCCTGAAGTGACTGAGGGAGCCACGATAATCTACGATAGTCGGTCGTGCGGGGCCTGGATTGTCTACCTTAGTTGACGAGGACCCCCAGGAAACTTGCCTTAGGTGATTGTGGGGCATTAGGGAACTCCCCCTTAGGAGACTGTAAGGCCCTATGAAGATCAACCTTACGTGATGGGTCCCAACTCACCTGGAAAGTCAGCCTTAGGTGATCTTGGGGGGGGGGGGTGGTGGTGAGGTTAGGAATCTCTACCTTTGGTGATTGTGTGGGCCCAGAACACTCAACCTTAGGTGATGGTGGGGGGCCAGAATGGTTTACCTTAGTTGACTGGCTCATGGAGGGGCTAGGAACTTCTACCCTGTTGTTTGTGAGGACACTAGCTTAAGTGATTGTGGGGGTCCATGAAATCACCCTTAGAAGATAGTGGGGGCCTGGGAAAATCTACCTTATTTGATGATGGGGGCCTAGGAAACTATACCTTAGGTGATTGTGGGCACCTGGGAGATTCAACCTTAAGTGATTGTGGGACCCATAAAGTCAACCTGAGGTGGCAGTGGGGTCCCAGGAGACTCTTCCATGGTGGTTGTGGAGACGCTGAACATTGGACCTTAGGTGATTGCGGGAATCCAGGAATCTCTACTGAGGAGATTGTTGGCCAGAGAAAGTCTATCTTATGTGTTTGTGGGGTCCCCCAAAACTTGACCTCAGGTGATTATGAGCCTGGGAAACTCTACCTTAGGAGACGATGGTGGACCAAGAACCTCGGCACTAGGAGATTGTGGAGGCCCAGGAAACTCCTTCTTGGTGACTGTGGGGACCCTGGAAGCTCGAGCTCTGGAGCTCGTGGAGCTCGTGGAGGTGCTGGAAACTTGACTTCGGTGATAGTGGGGCCCCCAGAGACTCGACCTTAGGTGATTGTAGGGGAATATATATCTATCTTAGGTTATTGTGGCAGGACAGGAAACTTGACCTTAGTTGATTGTGGGGCCAAAGGACAGGAAAATTCTGCCAAAGGTGATACTGGGATCCATGAATTTTGACCTTAGACATTGTTGGGGCCCAGGACACTCGAACTGAGATGATTGGGGGGACCGGGAGGGTGTAACGTAATTGATTTTGGGAGGGCATCAAATTCTACCTTAGTCGACTTTGGGGACCCAGGAGACTCTAGGTGATTGGGAGCCCAGAAAACTCTTAAGTTATTGTGGGGGCCCAAGAAACACTAGCTCAGGTGATTGTGCTTCTTAGCTTGCCCTGTCTTCATGCATTGTGGGGTGCCTTGAAATTCTTCCCTATGGGATTGTGGGGGCGAAAACCAATTATGTAGGTGATTGTAAACCCAAGAATACCCATCTTAGGTGATTGTGGCCTCTTGAAACTCTGCCGTATGTGACTGTGTGGGCCCAGGAAGGCTACCTTAGATGATTGTTACAAGAAATTCTACCCAGGAAAGGCTATACTAGTGGTCCCAAACTGTCCGTTATGTGATTGTAGTGGGCCATAAATCTCTTCCTTAGGTGATTGTATCCCTAGGATACCCTACCTTAGGTGATTTGGGGTTCTTAAACACTTGAGCTTAGCAGAGTGTGGACACCCAGTAAAATATCTTAGGTTATTGTGGGCCCAGGAAATTCGAGCTCAGGTGATTATAGGAGCAGGACATTCTGCCTTAATTCCCCGTGGGGGCCATGGAAGTATAAGAGTGATTTTGTGCCCTAGGAAATCTTACTTTACGTTACTTAGGAGGCCCAGAAACCTAGCTTATGTGATTCTTGGGGGCTCGTGATACCCTACGTTAGGTGATTTTGGGGGTCTCTGGAATTCTACCTTAGGTGATGGTGGGGGCTCAGAAAATCCTTGTGGATGTGACTGTGGCACCCTGGAAACTCTAGCTTAGGTGATTCGGGGGGCCCAGGAGTCTCTATGTTCGGTGCTTTCGGTCTCAGGCAAGTCTAGCTTTGGTGATTGTGGAAGCAAAGGTAGTAGCTTATGTGCTTGTGGGGGCCCAGGAAAGTCTACCTTAAGTGATTTTGATGGCTTGGGAGCTTCTACCATAAGTGATTGTGGGCCGAGAAGTCTCTCCCTTAGGTAATTGTGGGTCCCAAAAGTATTAGTTAGGTGACTGTGGGCCCAGGAAAGACGGCTTTAGGTGAGTGTGGGGCTCCAGGGTGTGGTACCTTAGGTGAGTGTAGTCCAAGCAAACTATACCATAATTGATGGTGGGGACCCAGAAAACTCCACCTTAGGTGATTTTGAGGGTCCAGATAAAACCTAACTTAAGTGATGCTTAACTTCTTTGATTGTGGGGGCCCAGGAACTCTCGGCTGGCGGGGGCACCAGGAAATTCTAGTTTAGGTGATTGTGGGTACTCCGGAAAATCTATTTTAGTTCATTGTGGGGGTCCCAAAATTCTACCTTAGAATTGATGGTAGGGAGTGCAGAACATTCTGCCGTAGGGGATTGTGGGAGCCCAGGAAAGTCTAAAGTAGGTGATTGTGGCCCAAACTTTACCGAGGTGGACGTGGTGGGCCAGAACGTCTAGCTTAGGTGCCTGTGAGCCTAGGAATGTCTAACTGAAAGGAATCTCTAGCTAGGCAATTGGGCCAGGTAACTACCACAGGTGATAGTGAGGGCCCAGGAAACTCTCCCTTAGGTGTTGCGGGCCCGGAAAACTCTACCTCGGGTGGAAGTGATCCCAGGAAACTACCTTAGGTGATTGTGGGCTCCGGAGACTCTTACCTTAGGTGATTTTGGTGGGACTAGGACTATTTACCTTCAGTGAGTGTGGGCCTAAGAAACTCTAGTTCCGGTGATCGGTGGTTGTGGACCAAGGAAATTCTACCTTGGGTGATCGTTTGGCCAAAGGTAATTGTACCTTAGGTGACTGTGGGGACCCTAGAAAATCTACTGTGATTGTGGTGCCCAGGAAGCTCTAGTGTACGTGACTATGTGGGCCCTAAAATCTCGACCATAGGTGATCATGGTGGTTTGGGTAACTCTAACTTAGGTTATTTTGGTGGCCCAGGAACCCTTTCTGAGTCGATTGAGGGGCACAGGGAATTTACCTTAGTTGATTGGGGAGGTGTACCAAGAAAGGTCTAACTTAGGTGATTGTAGGGCCAGAAACCTCTAGCTTAGGTGATTGTTGGTGCCCAAGAAACTCTACCCTATGGGAGTGCGGAGGGCCAGGAAATTCTGTGTTAAGTGATTGTGGGGGACCAGGATAGTCTCCCTTAAGTAATTCTGTGGGGTTGAAAGCTTATTACGTTAGGTGATTGTGACCTCAGGAAAAGCTAGCTATGGTGATGGTGGGGGCCCAGGAAACTCTACCTAGGTGATGTGGGTGCCTGGAAGTTCTGTGCAAGCAATGGTGGGGGCCTAATCAAATCTACCTTTAAGGCATTATGAGGCCCTGGAAACTCGACCTAGGTGTTGGGGCGTTCAGGAAACTATACCTTACGTGATGACGGTAGCTGAGGCAATTCAGTGTAGGTGACTGTGGGTGCACAAGGGAGGTCGAGCTGCGTTGATTATGGGGCCAGGGTACTCCACCTTAGGTGATTGCGGGGGCTTGGAA
Source organism: Balaenoptera ricei (assembly GCF_028023285.1). Classification (NCBI taxonomy): domain Eukaryota; kingdom Metazoa; phylum Chordata; class Mammalia; order Artiodactyla; family Balaenopteridae; genus Balaenoptera; species Balaenoptera ricei. The sequence continues at coordinate 83,590,406 of NC_082640.1, read as the reverse complement.
AACTCTACCTGAGGTGTTGTGGGCTTCAGAAGTTCTCTAGTGGGTGAACATGGCCTAAAGTCTACCTGAGGTGATTGTGGGGTTTCAGGAAACCCAGCCTTAGGGGATTGTGTGGTCCCAAGGAACTCTACATTAGGTAATGGTGGGAGCACAGGAAACTCTAACTTAGGTGATCTGGGGAGTCAGAAACTCGATCTGAGGTCACTGAGGGGAGCCGGGAAATAATACCTTAGGTGATTGTCGGAGCCCAGGAAACTAGTATGTGTTTTTGGGGGGCCAGGAAACTCTCCATTAGGTGATTTTTCGAGACCCCTATCTCTAACTTAGGGGATTTTGGAGGCCCAGGAAACAAATCCTAGGTGACTGTGGGTGCCCAAGAAACTATACCTTAGGTAATTATGAGGGGGCCTGGACATTCTACCTTATGTGTTTGTAGAGGCTCAGGAAATGATCTTAGTTGATTTGGGGGGCCTAGGAGCCTCCAGTTTAGATGATTGTGGGGTCGCAGAACACTCTGCCTTAGGGGATTTGGGGACCCATGAAATGCTGGCTTAGGTGATTGTGGGGGCCTAGAAACCTCTAGCTTAGGTGATTGTGGGGCCAGTACACTCTACCTTAGGCGAATGTTGGGTCCCGGGATGCTCTAGCTTAGGTGATTGTAGGGCGTCAGGAATCTCCCCTCAGGTGATTATGGGGTCCCAGAAAACTCTAGGTGAGTTGTTTGTGAAGGTCCATGAAACTACCTTAGGTGATTACGGGGGCCAGGGAACGCTAGCTTGCATGAGTGTGGGTGCCCAAGGAACTATACCTTACTGCTTCTAGGGGCAGAGGGAACTAGCTTAGGTGATTGTGAGGCCGGGATCCACTATGTCAGTGATTGTGGTTGCCCCGTAAACTCTACCTTCGGTGGTTGTGGGGTCCCAGGAAACTGTACGTTAGTTGATTGTGGGCCAGGGACCTCTGCCTATTAGTTGACTGTGGGGCCCCAGGAAACTAGACCTTAGGTGATTGAGGTGGCCCAGGAAACTGGACTGTAGGTGACTGTGAGAGCCAAGAAACTTGACCTTACTTGACTGTGGGGGCCCAGATTATTGAACCTTAGGTATTTTGGGACCTGAGGTGTTCTAGCTCAGGTGATCCCAGGGGACTTGGGAAAGTCCATGTTAGGGGATTGTGAGGGCTCAGGAAACTGTACCTTAGGTGTTCGTGGGGAACCATGCATATGGACCTTAGGTGACTGTGTGAGGCCAGGACGTCCGCCTCAGTTAATTTTGAGGGGGCCAGGAAAATCTACCATAGGTGATTACGGGGGCCCAGCAATCTCTACCTTATGTGGATGTGGAGTACAGGAAGTTCACCCTTAGTTAATCACCTCATCCTGAAGTGACTGAGGGAGCCACGATAATCTACGATAGTCGGTCGTGCGGGGCCTGGATTGTCTACCTTAGTTGACGAGGACCCCCAGGAAACTTGCCTTAGGTGATTGTGGGGCATTAGGGAACTCCCCCTTAGGAGACTGTAAGGCCCTATGAAGATCAACCTTACGTGATGGGTCCCAACTCACCTGGAAAGTCAGCCTTAGGTGATCTTGGGGGGGGGGGGTGGTGGTGAGGTTAGGAATCTCTACCTTTGGTGATTGTGTGGGCCCAGAACACTCAACCTTAGGTGATGGTGGGGGGCCAGAATGGTTTACCTTAGTTGACTGGCTCATGGAGGGGCTAGGAACTTCTACCCTGTTGTTTGTGAGGACACTAGCTTAAGTGATTGTGGGGGTCCATGAAATCACCCTTAGAAGATAGTGGGGGCCTGGGAAAATCTACCTTATTTGATGATGGGGGCCTAGGAAACTATACCTTAGGTGATTGTGGGCACCTGGGAGATTCAACCTTAAGTGATTGTGGGACCCATAAAGTCAACCTGAGGTGGCAGTGGGGTCCCAGGAGACTCTTCCATGGTGGTTGTGGAGACGCTGAACATTGGACCTTAGGTGATTGCGGGAATCCAGGAATCTCTACTGAGGAGATTGTTGGCCAGAGAAAGTCTATCTTATGTGTTTGTGGGGTCCCCCAAAACTTGACCTCAGGTGATTATGAGCCTGGGAAACTCTACCTTAGGAGACGATGGTGGACCAAGAACCTCGGCACTAGGAGATTGTGGAGGCCCAGGAAACTCCTTCTTGGTGACTGTGGGGACCCTGGAAGCTCGAGCTCTGGAGCTCGTGGAGCTCGTGGAGGTGCTGGAAACTTGACTTCGGTGATAGTGGGGCCCCCAGAGACTCGACCTTAGGTGATTGTAGGGGAATATATATCTATCTTAGGTTATTGTGGCAGGACAGGAAACTTGACCTTAGTTGATTGTGGGGCCAAAGGACAGGAAAATTCTGCCAAAGGTGATACTGGGATCCATGAATTTTGACCTTAGACATTGTTGGGGCCCAGGACACTCGAACTGAGATGATTGGGGGGACCGGGAGGGTGTAACGTAATTGATTTTGGGAGGGCATCAAATTCTACCTTAGTCGACTTTGGGGACCCAGGAGACTCTAGGTGATTGGGAGCCCAGAAAACTCTTAAGTTATTGTGGGGGCCCAAGAAACACTAGCTCAGGTGATTGTGCTTCTTAGCTTGCCCTGTCTTCATGCATTGTGGGGTGCCTTGAAATTCTTCCCTATGGGATTGTGGGGGCGAAAACCAATTATGTAGGTGATTGTAAACCCAAGAATACCCATCTTAGGTGATTGTGGCCTCTTGAAACTCTGCCGTATGTGACTGTGTGGGCCCAGGAAGGCTACCTTAGATGATTGTTACAAGAAATTCTACCCAGGAAAGGCTATACTAGTGGTCCCAAACTGTCCGTTATGTGATTGTAGTGGGCCATAAATCTCTTCCTTAGGTGATTGTATCCCTAGGATACCCTACCTTAGGTGATTTGGGGTTCTTAAACACTTGAGCTTAGCAGAGTGTGGACACCCAGTAAAATATCTTAGGTTATTGTGGGCCCAGGAAATTCGAGCTCAGGTGATTATAGGAGCAGGACATTCTGCCTTAATTCCCCGTGGGGGCCATGGAAGTATAAGAGTGATTTTGTGCCCTAGGAAATCTTACTTTACGTTACTTAGGAGGCCCAGAAACCTAGCTTATGTGATTCTTGGGGGCTCGTGATACCCTACGTTAGGTGATTTTGGGGGTCTCTGGAATTCTACCTTAGGTGATGGTGGGGGCTCAGAAAATCCTTGTGGATGTGACTGTGGCACCCTGGAAACTCTAGCTTAGGTGATTCGGGGGGCCCAGGAGTCTCTATGTTCGGTGCTTTCGGTCTCAGGCAAGTCTAGCTTTGGTGATTGTGGAAGCAAAGGTAGTAGCTTATGTGCTTGTGGGGGCCCAGGAAAGTCTACCTTAAGTGATTTTGATGGCTTGGGAGCTTCTACCATAAGTGATTGTGGGCCGAGAAGTCTCTCCCTTAGGTAATTGTGGGTCCCAAAAGTATTAGTTAGGTGACTGTGGGCCCAGGAAAGACGGCTTTAGGTGAGTGTGGGGCTCCAGGGTGTGGTACCTTAGGTGAGTGTAGTCCAAGCAAACTATACCATAATTGATGGTGGGGACCCAGAAAACTCCACCTTAGGTGATTTTGAGGGTCCAGATAAAACCTAACTTAAGTGATGCTTAACTTCTTTGATTGTGGGGGCCCAGGAACTCTCGGCTGGCGGGGGCACCAGGAAATTCTAGTTTAGGTGATTGTGGGTACTCCGGAAAATCTATTTTAGTTCATTGTGGGGGTCCCAAAATTCTACCTTAGAATTGATGGTAGGGAGTGCAGAACATTCTGCCGTAGGGGATTGTGGGAGCCCAGGAAAGTCTAAAGTAGGTGATTGTGGCCCAAACTTTACCGAGGTGGACGTGGTGGGCCAGAACGTCTAGCTTAGGTGCCTGTGAGCCTAGGAATGTCTAACTGAAAGGAATCTCTAGCTAGGCAATTGGGCCAGGTAACTACCACAGGTGATAGTGAGGGCCCAGGAAACTCTCCCTTAGGTGTTGCGGGCCCGGAAAACTCTACCTCGGGTGGAAGTGATCCCAGGAAACTACCTTAGGTGATTGTGGGCTCCGGAGACTCTTACCTTAGGTGATTTTGGTGGGACTAGGACTATTTACCTTCAGTGAGTGTGGGCCTAAGAAACTCTAGTTCCGGTGATCGGTGGTTGTGGACCAAGGAAATTCTACCTTGGGTGATCGTTTGGCCAAAGGTAATTGTACCTTAGGTGACTGTGGGGACCCTAGAAAATCTACTGTGATTGTGGTGCCCAGGAAGCTCTAGTGTACGTGACTATGTGGGCCCTAAAATCTCGACCATAGGTGATCATGGTGGTTTGGGTAACTCTAACTTAGGTTATTTTGGTGGCCCAGGAACCCTTTCTGAGTCGATTGAGGGGCACAGGGAATTTACCTTAGTTGATTGGGGAGGTGTACCAAGAAAGGTCTAACTTAGGTGATTGTAGGGCCAGAAACCTCTAGCTTAGGTGATTGTTGGTGCCCAAGAAACTCTACCCTATGGGAGTGCGGAGGGCCAGGAAATTCTGTGTTAAGTGATTGTGGGGGACCAGGATAGTCTCCCTTAAGTAATTCTGTGGGGTTGAAAGCTTATTACGTTAGGTGATTGTGACCTCAGGAAAAGCTAGCTATGGTGATGGTGGGGGCCCAGGAAACTCTACCTAGGTGATGTGGGTGCCTGGAAGTTCTGTGCAAGCAATGGTGGGGGCCTAATCAAATCTACCTTTAAGGCATTATGAGGCCCTGGAAACTCGACCTAGGTGTTGGGGCGTTCAGGAAACTATACCTTACGTGATGACGGTAGCTGAGGCAATTCAGTGTAGGTGACTGTGGGTGCACAAGGGAGGTCGAGCTGCGTTGATTATGGGGCCAGGGTACTCCACCTTAGGTGATTGCGGGGGCTTGGAAAACTCTACCTGAGGTGTTGTGGGCTTCAGAAGTTCTCTAGTGGGTGAACATGGCCTAAAGTCTACCTGAGGTGATTGTGGGGTTTCAGGAAACCCAGCCTTAGGGGATTGTGTGGTCCCAAGGAACTCTACATTAGGTAATGGTGGGAGCACAGGAAACTCTAACTTAGGTGATCTGGGGAGTCAGAAACTCGATCTGAGGTCACTGAGGGGAGCCGGGAAATAATACCTTAGGTGATTGTCGGAGCCCAGGAAACTAGTATGTGTTTTTGGGGGGCCAGGAAACTCTCCATTAGGTGATTTTTCGAGACCCCTATCTCTAACTTAGGGGATTTTGGAGGCCCAGGAAACAAATCCTAGGTGACTGTGGGTGCCCAAGAAACTATACCTTAGGTAATTATGAGGGGGCCTGGACATTCTACCTTATGTGTTTGTAGAGGCTCAGGAAATGATCTTAGTTGATTTGGGGGGCCTAGGAGCCTCCAGTTTAGATGATTGTGGGGTCGCAGAACACTCTGCCTTAGGGGATTTGGGGACCCATGAAATGCTGGCTTAGGTGATTGTGGGGGCCTAGAAACCTCTAGCTTAGGTGATTGTGGGGCCAGTACACTCTACCTTAGGCGAATGTTGGGTCCCGGGATGCTCTAGCTTAGGTGATTGTAGGGCGTCAGGAATCTCCCCTCAGGTGATTATGGGGTCCCAGAAAACTCTAGGTGAGTTGTTTGTGAAGGTCCATGAAACTACCTTAGGTGATTACGGGGGCCAGGGAACGCTAGCTTGCATGAGTGTGGGTGCCCAAGGAACTATACCTTACTGCTTCTAGGGGCAGAGGGAACTAGCTTAGGTGATTGTGAGGCCGGGATCCACTATGTCAGTGATTGTGGTTGCCCCGTAAACTCTACCTTCGGTGGTTGTGGGGTCCCAGGAAACTGTACGTTAGTTGATTGTGGGCCAGGGACCTCTGCCTATTAGTTGACTGTGGGGCCCCAGGAAACTAGACCTTAGGTGATTGAGGTGGCCCAGGAAACTGGACTGTAGGTGACTGTGAGAGCCAAGAAACTTGACCTTACTTGACTGGGGGGGCCCAGATTATTGAACCTTAGGTATTTTGGGACCTGAGGTGTTCTAGCTCAGGTGATCCCAGGGGACTTGGGAAAGTCCATGTTAGGGGATTGTGAGGGCTCAGGAAACTGTACCTTAGGTGTTCGTGGGGAACCATGCATATGGACCTTAGGTGACTGTGTGAGGCCAGGACGTCCGCCTCAGTTAATTTTGAGGGGGCCAGGAAAATCTACCATAGGTGATTACGGGGGCCCAGCAATCTCTACCTTATGTGGATGTGGAGTACAGGAAGTTCACCCTTAGTTAATCACCTCATCCTGAAGTGACTGAGGGAGCCACGATAATCTACGATAGTCGGTCGTGCGGGGCCTGGATTGTCTACCTTAGTTGACGAGGACCCCCAGGAAACTTGCCTTAGGTGATTGTGGGGCATTAGGGAACTCCCCCTTAGGAGACTGTAAGGCCCTATGAAGATCAACCTTACGTGATGGGTCCCAACTCACCTGGAAAGTCAGCCTTAGGTGATCTTGGGGGGGGGGGGTGGTGGTGAGGTTAGGAATCTCTACCTTTGGTGATTGTGTGGGCCCAGAACACTCAACCTTAGGTGATGGTGGGGGGCCAGAATGGTTTACCTTAGTTGACTGGCTCATGGAGGGGCTAGGAACTTCTACCCTGTTGTTTGTGAGGACACTAGCTTAAGTGATTGTGGGGGTCCATGAAATCACCCTTAGAAGATAGTGGGGGCCTGGGAAAATCTACCTTATTTGATGATGGGGGCCTAGGAAACTATACCTAAGGTGATTGTGGGCACCTGGGAGATTCAACCTTAAGTGATTGTGGGACCCATAAAGTCAACCTGAGGTGGCAGTGGGGTCCCAGGAGACTCTTCCATGGTGGTTGTGGAGACGCTGAACATTGGACCTTAGGTGATTGCGGGAATCCAGGAATCTCTACTGAGGAGATTGTTGGCCAGAGAAAGTCTATCTTATGTGTTTGTGGGGTCCCCCAAAACTTGACCTCAGGTGATTATGAGCCTGGGAAACTCTACCTTAGGAGACGATGGTGGACCAAGAACCTCGGCACTAGGAGATTGTGGAGGCCCAGGAAACTCCTTCTTGGTGACTGTGGGGACCCTGGAAGCTCGAGCTCTGGAGCTCGTGGAGCTCGTGGAGGTGCTGGAAACTTGACTTCGGTGATAGTGGGGCCCCCAGAGACTCGACCTTAGGTGATTGTAGGGGAATATATATCTATCTTAGGTTATTGTGGCAGGACAGGAAACTTGACCTTAGTTGATTGTGGGGCCAAAGGACAGGAAAATTCTGCCAAAGGTGATACTGGGATCCATGAATTTTGACCTTAGACATTGTTGGGGCCCAGGACACTCGAACTGAGATGATTGGGGGGACCGGGAGGGTGTAACGTAATTGATTTTGGGAGGGCATCAAATTCTACCTTAGTCGACTTTGGGGACCCAGGAGACTCTAGGTGATTGGGAGCCCAGAAAACTCTTAAGTTATTGTGGGGGCCCAAGAAACACTAGCTCAGGTGATTGTGCTTCTTAGCTTGCCCTGTCTTCATGCATTGTGGGGTGCCTTGAAATTCTTCCCTATGGGATTGTGGGGGCGAAAACCAATTATGTAGGTGATTGTAAACCCAAGAATACCCATCTTAGGTGATTGTGGCCTCTTGAAACTCTGCCGTATGTGACTGTGTGGGCCCAGGAAGGCTACCTTAGATGATTGTTACAAGAAATTCTACCCAGGAAAGGCTATACTAGTGGTCCCAAACTGTCCGTTATGTGATTGTAGTGGGCCATAAATCTCTTCCTTAGGTGATTGTATCCCTAGGATACCCTACCTTAGGTGATTTGGGGTTCTTAAACACTTGAGCTTAGCAGAGTGTGGACACCCAGTAAAATATCTTAGGTTATTGTGGGCCCAGGAAATTCGAGCTCAGGTGATTATAGGAGCAGGACATTCTGCCTTAATTCCCCGTGGGGGCCATGGAAGTATAAGAGTGATTTTGTGCCCTAGGAAATCTTACTTTACGTTACTTAGGAGGCCCAGAAACCTAGCTTATGTGATTCTTGGGGGCTCGTGATACCCTACGTTAGGTGATTTTGGGGGTCTCTGGAATTCTACCTTAGGTGATGGTGGGGGCTCAGAAAATCCTTGTGGATGTGACTGTGGCACCCTGGAAACTCTAGCTTAGGTGATTCGGGGGGCCCAGGAGTCTCTATGTTCGGTGCTTTCGGTCTCAGGCAAGTCTAGCTTTGGTGATTGTGGAAGCAAAGGTAGTAGCTTATGTGCTTGTGGGGGCCCAGGAAAGTCTACCTTAAGTGATTTTGATGGCTTGGGAGCTTCTACCATAAGTGATTGTGGGCCGAGAAGTCTCTCCCTTAGGTAATTGTGGGTCCCAAAAGTATTAGTTAGGTGACTGTGGGCCCAGGAAAGACGGCTTTAGGTGAGTGTGGGGCTCCAGGGTGTGGTACCTTAGGTGAGTGTAGTCCAAGCAAACTATACCATAATTGATGGTGGGGACCCAGAAAACTCCACCTTAGGTGATTTTGAGGGTCCAGATAAAACCTAACTTAAGTGATGCTTAACTTCTTTGATTGTGGGGGCCCAGGAACTCTCGGCTGGCGGGGGCACCAGGAAATTCTAGTTTAGGTGATTGTGGGTACTCCGGAAAATCTATTTTAGTTCATTGTGGGGGTCCCAAAATTCTACCTTAGAATTGATGGTAGGGAGTGCAGAACATTCTGCCGTAGGGGATTGTGGGAGCCCAGGAAAGTCTAAAGTAGGTGATTGTGGCCCAAACTTTACCGAGGTGGACGTGGTGGGCCAGAACGTCTAGCTTAGGTGCCTGTGAGCCTAGGAATGTCTAACTGAAAGGAATCTCTAGCTAGGCAATTGGGCCAGGTAACTACCACAGGTGATAGTGAGGGCCCAGGAAACTCTCCCTTAGGTGTTGCGGGCCCGGAAAACTCTACCTCGGGTGGAAGTGATCCCAGGAAACTACCTTAGGTGATTGTGGGCTCCGGAGACTCTTACCTTAGGTGATTTTGGTGGGACTAGGACTATTTACCTTCAGTGAGTGTGGGCCTAAGAAACTCTAGTTCCGGTGATCGGTGGTTGTGGACCAAGGAAATTCTACCTTGGGTGATCGTTTGGCCAAAGGTAATTGTACCTTAGGTGACTGTGGGGACCCTAGAAAATCTACTGTGATTGTGGTGCCCAGGAAGCTCTAGTGTACGTGACTATGTGGGCCCTAAAATCTCGACCATAGGTGATCATGGTGGTTTGGGTAACTCTAACTTAGGTTATTTTGGTGGCCCAGGAACCCTTTCTGAGTCGATTGAGGGGCACAGGGAATTTACCTTAGTTGATTGGGGAGGTGTACCAAGAAAGGTCTAACTTAGGTGATTGTAGGGCCAGAAACCTCTAGCTTAGGTGATTGTTGGTGCCCAAGAAACTCTACCCTATGGGAGTGCGGAGGGCCAGGAAATTCTGTGTTAAGTGATTGTGGGGGACCAGGATAGTCTCCCTTAAGTAATTCTGTGGGGTTGAAAGCTTATTACGTTAGGTGATTGTGACCTCAGGAAAAGCTAGCTATGGTGATGGTGGGGGCCCAGGAAACTCTACCTAGGTGATGTGGGTGCCTGGAAGTTCTGTGCAAGCAATGGTGGGGGCCTAATCAAATCTACCTTTAAGGCATTATGAGGCCCTGGAAACTCGACCTAGGTGTTGGGGCGTTCAGGAAACTATACCTTACGTGATGACGGTAGCTGAGGCAATTCAGTGTAGGTGACTGTGGGTGCACAAGGGAGGTCGAGCTGCGTTGATTATGGGGCCAGGGTACTCCACCTTAGGTGATTGCGGGGGCTTGGAAAACTCTACCTGAGGTGTTGTGGGCTTCAGAAGTTCTCTAGTGGGTGAACATGGCCTAAAGTCTACCTGAGGTGATTGTGGGGTTTCAGGAAACCCAGCCTTAGGGGATTGTGTGGTCCCAAGGAACTCTACATTAGGTAATGGTGGGAGCACAGGAAACTCTAACTTAGGTGATCTGGGGAGTCAGAAACTCGATCTGAGGTCACTGAGGGGAGCCGGGAAATAATACCTTAGGTGATTGTCGGAGCCCAGGAAACTAGTATGTGTTTTTGGGGGGCCAGGAAACTCTCCATTAGGTGATTTTTCGAGACCCCTATCTCTAACTTAGGGGATTTTGGAGGCCCAGGAAACAAATCCTAGGTGACTGTGGGTGCCCAAGAAACTATACCTTAGGTAATTATGAGGGGGCCTGGACATTCTACCTTATGTGTTTGTAGAGGCTCAGGAAATGATCTTAGTTGATTTGGGGGGCCTAGGAGCCTCCAGTTTAGATGATTGTGGGGTCGCAGAACACTCTGCCTTAGGGGATTTGGGGACCCATGAAATGCTGGCTTAGGTGATTGTGGGGGCCTAGAAACCTCTAGCTTAGGTGATTGTGGGGCCAGTACACTCTACCTTAGGCGAATGTTGGGTCCCGGGATGCTCTAGCTTAGGTGATTGTAGGGCGTCAGGAATCTCCCCTCAGGTGATTATGGGGTCCCAGAAAACTCTAGGTGAGTTGTTTGTGAAGGTCCATGAAACTACCTTAGGTGATTACGGGGGCCAGGGAACGCTAGCTTGCATGAGTGTGGGTGCCCAAGGAACTATACCTTACTGCTTCTAGGGGCAGAGGGAACTAGCTTAGGTGATTGTGAGGCCGGGATCCACTATGTCAGTGATTGTGGTTGCCCCGTAAACTCTACCTTCGGTGGTTGTGGGGTCCCAGGAAACTGTACGTTAGTTGATTGTGGGCCAGGGACCTCTGCCTATTAGTTGACTGTGGGGCCCCAGGAAACTAGACCTTAGGTGATTGAGGTGGCCCAGGAAACTGGACTGTAGGTGACTGTGAGAGCCAAGAAACTTGACCTTACTTGACTGGGGGGGCCCAGATTATTGAACCTTAGGTATTTTGGGACCTGAGGTGTTCTAGCTCAGGTGATCCCAGGGGACTTGGGAAAGTCCATGTTAGGGGATTGTGAGGGCTCAGGAAACTGTACCTTAGGTGTTCGTGGGGAACCATGCATATGGACCTTAGGTGACTGTGTGAGGCCAGGACGTCCGCCTCAGTTAATTTTGAGGGGGCCAGGAAAATCTACCATAGGTGATTACGGGGGCCCAGCAATCTCTACCTTATGTGGATGTGGAGTACAGGAAGTTCACCCTTAGTTAATCACCTCATCCTGAAGTGACTGAGGGAGCCACGATAATCTACGATAGTCGGTCGTGCGGGGCCTGGATTGTCTACCTTAGTTGACGAGGACCCCCAGGAAACTTGCCTTAGGTGATTGTGGGGCATTAGGGAACTCCCCCTTAGGAGACTGTAAGGCCCTATGAAGATCAACCTTACGTGATGGGTCCCAACTCACCTGGAAAGTCAGCCTTAGGTGATCTTGGGGGGGGGGGGTGGTGGTGAGGTTAGGAATCTCTACCTTTGGTGATTGTGTGGGCCCAGAACACTCAACCTTAGGTGATGGTGGGGGGCCAGAATGGTTTACCTTAGTTGACTGGCTCATGGAGGGGCTAGGAACTTCTACCCTGTTGTTTGTGAGGACACTAGCTTAAGTGATTGTGGGGGTCCATGAAATCACCCTTAGAAGATAGTGGGGGCCTGGGAAAATCTACCTTATTTGATGATGGGGGCCTAGGAAACTATACCTAAGGTGATTGTGGGCACCTGGGAGATTCAACCTTAAGTGATTGTGGGACCCATAAAGTCAACCTGAGGTGGCAGTGGGGTCCCAGGAGACTCTTCCATGGTGGTTGTGGAGACGCTGAACATTGGACCTTAGGTGATTGCGGGAATCCAGGAATCTCTACTGAGGAGATTGTTGGCCAGAGAAAGTCTATCTTATGTGTTTGTGGGGTCCCCCAAAACTTGACCTCAGGTGATTATGAGCCTGGGAAACTCTACCTTAGGAGACGATGGTGGACCAAGAACCTCGGCACTAGGAGATTGTGGAGGCCCAGGAAACTCCTTCTTGGTGACTGTGGGGACCCTGGAAGCTCGAGCTCTGGAGCTCGTGGAGCTCGTGGAGGTGCTGGAAACTTGACTTCGGTGATAGTGGGGCCCCCAGAGACTCGACCTTAGGTGATTGTAGGGGAATATATATCTATCTTAGGTTATTGTGGCAGGACAGGAAACTTGACCTTAGTTGATTGTGGGGCCAAAGGACAGGAAAATTCTGCCAAAGGTGATACTGGGATCCATGAATTTTGACCTTAGACATTGTTGGGGCCCAGGACACTCGAACTGAGATGATTGGGGGGACCGGGAGGGTGTAACGTAATTGATTTTGGGAGGGCATCAAATTCTACCTTAGTCGACTTTGGGGACCCAGGAGACTCTAGGTGATTGGGAGCCCAGAAAACTCTTAAGTTATTGTGGGGGCCCAAGAAACACTAGCTCAGGTGATTGTGCTTCTTAGCTTGCCCTGTCTTCATGCATTGTGGGGTGCCTTGAAATTCTTCCCTATGGGATTGTGGGGGCGAAAACCAATTATGTAGGTGATTGTAAACCCAAGAATACCCATCTTAGGTGATTGTGGCCTCTTGAAACTCTGCCGTATGTGACTGTGTGGGCCCAGGAAGGCTACCTTAGATGATTGTTACAAGAAATTCTACCCAGGAAAGGCTATACTAGTGGTCCCAAACTGTCCGTTATGTGATTGTAGTGGGCCATAAATCTCTTCCTTAGGTGATTGTATCCCTAGGATACCCTACCTTAGGTGATTTGGGGTTCTTAAACACTTGAGCTTAGCAGAGTGTGGACACCCAGTAAAATATCTTAGGTTATTGTGGGCCCAGGAAATTCGAGCTCAGGTGATTATAGGAGCAGGACATTCTGCCTTAATTCCCCGTGGGGGCCATGGAAGTATAAGAGTGATTTTGTGCCCTAGGAAATCTTACTTTACGTTACTTAGGAGGCCCAGAAACCTAGCTTATGTGATTCTTGGGGGCTCGTGATACCCTACGTTAGGTGATTTTGGGGGTCTCTGGAATTCTACCTTAGGTGATGGTGGGGGCTCAGAAAATCCTTGTGGATGTGACTGTGGCACCCTGGAAACTCTAGCTTAGGTGATTCGGGGGGCCCAGGAGTCTCTATGTTCGGTGCTTTCGGTCTCAGGCAAGTCTAGCTTTGGTGATTGTGGAAGCAAAGGTAGTAGCTTATGTGCTTGTGGGGGCCCAGGAAAGTCTACCTTAAGTGATTTTGATGGCTTGGGAGCTTCTACCATAAGTGATTGTGGGCCGAGAAGTCTCTCCCTTAGGTAATTGTGGGTCCCAAAAGTATTAGTTAGGTGACTGTGGGCCCAGGAAAGACGGCTTTAGGTGAGTGTGGGGCTCCAGGGTGTGGTACCTTAGGTGAGTGTAGTCCAAGCAAACTATACCATAATTGATGGTGGGGACCCAGAAAACTCCACCTTAGGTGATTTTGAGGGTCCAGATAAAACCTAACTTAAGTGATGCTTAACTTCTTTGATTGTGGGGGCCCAGGAACTCTCGGCTGGCGGGGGCACCAGGAAATTCTAGTTTAGGTGATTGTGGGTACTCCGGAAAATCTATTTTAGTTCATTGTGGGGGTCCCAAAATTCTACCTTAGAATTGATGGTAGGGAGTGCAGAACATTCTGCCGTAGGGGATTGTGGGAGCCCAGGAAAGTCTAAAGTAGGTGATTGTGGCCCAAACTTTACCGAGGTGGACGTGGTGGGCCAGAACGTCTAGCTTAGGTGCCTGTGAGCCTAGGAATGTCTAACTGAAAGGAATCTCTAGCTAGGCAATTGGGCCAGGTAACTACCACAGGTGATAGTGAGGGCCCAGGAAACTCTCCCTTAGGTGTTGCGGGCCCGGAAAACTCTACCTCGGGTGGAAGTGATCCCAGGAAACTACCTTAGGTGATTGTGGGCTCCGGAGACTCTTACCTTAGGTGATTTTGGTGGGACTAGGACTATTTACCTTCAGTGAGTGTGGGCCTAAGAAACTCTAGTTCCGGTGATCGGTGGTTGTGGACCAAGGAAATTCTACCTTGGGTGATCGTTTGGCCAAAGGTAATTGTACCTTAGGTGACTGTGGGGACCCTAGAAAATCTACTGTGATTGTGGTGCCCAGGAAGCTCTAGTGTACGTGACTATGTGGGCCCTAAAATCTCGACCATAGGTGATCATGGTGGTTTGGGTAACTCTAACTTAGGTTATTTTGGTGGCCCAGGAACCCTTTCTGAGTCGATTGAGGGGCACAGGGAATTTACCTTAGTTGATTGGGGAGGTGTACCAAGAAAGGTCTAACTTAGGTGATTGTAGGGCCAGAAACCTCTAGCTTAGGTGATTGTTGGTGCCCAAGAAACTCTACCCTATGGGAGTGCGGAGGGCCAGGAAATTCTGTGTTAAGTGATTGTGGGGGACCAGGATAGTCTCCCTTAAGTAATTCTGTGGGGTTGAAAGCTTATTACGTTAGGTGATTGTGACCTCAGGAAAAGCTAGCTATGGTGATGGTGGGGGCCCAGGAAACTCTACCTAGGTGATGTGGGTGCCTGGAAGTTCTGTGCAAGCAATGGTGGGGGCCTAATCAAATCTACCTTTAAGGCATTATGAGGCCCTGGAAACTCGACCTAGGTGTTGGGGCGTTCAGGAAACTATACCTTACGTGATGACGGTAGCTGAGGCAATTCAGTGTAGGTGACTGTGGGTGCACAAGGGAGGTCGAGCTGCGTTGATTATGGGGCCAGGGTACTCCACCTTAGGTGATTGCGGGGGCTTGGAAAACTCTACCTGAGGTGTTGTGGGCTTCAGAAGTTCTCTAGTGGGTGAACATGGCCTAAAGTCTACCTGAGGTGATTGTGGGGTTTCAGGAAACCCAGCCTTAGGGGATTGTGTGGTCCCAAGGAACTCTACATTAGGTAATGGTGGGAGCACAGGAAACTCTAACTTAGGTGATCTGGGGAGTCAGAAACTCGATCTGAGGTCACTGAGGGGAGCCGGGAAATAATACCTTAGGTGATTGTCGGAGCCCAGGAAACTAGTATGTGTTTTTGGGGGGCCAGGAAACTCTCCATTAGGTGATTTTTCGAGACCCCTATCTCTAACTTAGGGGATTTTGGAGGCCCAGGAAACAAATCCTAGGTGACTGTGGGTGCCCAAGAAACTATACCTTAGGTAATTATGAGGGGGCCTGGACATTCTACCTTATGTGTTTGTAGAGGCTCAGGAAATGATCTTAGTTGATTTGGGGGGCCTAGGAGCCTCCAGTTTAGATGATTGTGGGGTCGCAGAACACTCTGCCTTAGGGGATTTGGGGACCCATGAAATGCTGGCTTAGGTGATTGTGGGGGCCTAGAAACCTCTAGCTTAGGTGATTGTGGGGCCAGTACACTCTACCTTAGGCGAATGTTGGGTCCCGGGATGCTCTAGCTTAGGTGATTGTAGGGCGTCAGGAATCTCCCCTCAGGTGATTATGGGGTCCCAGAAAACTCTAGGTGAGTTGTTTGTGAAGGTCCATGAAACTACCTTAGGTGATTACGGGGGCCAGGGAACGCTAGCTTGCATGAGTGTGGGTGCCCAAGGAACTATACCTTACTGCTTCTAGGGGCAGAGGGAACTAGCTTAGGTGATTGTGAGGCCGGGATCCACTATGTCAGTGATTGTGGTTGCCCCGTAAACTCTACCTTCGGTGGTTGTGGGGTCCCAGGAAACTGTACGTTAGTTGATTGTGGGCCAGGGACCTCTGCCTATTAGTTGACTGTGGGGCCCCAGGAAACTAGACCTTAGGTGATTGAGGTGGCCCAGGAAACTGGACTGTAGGTGACTGTGAGAGCCAAGAAACTTGACCTTACTTGACTGTGGGGGCCCAGATTATTGAACCTTAGGTATTTTGGGACCTGAGGTGTTCTAGCTCAGGTGATCCCAGGGGACTTGGGAAAGTCCATGTTAGGGGATTGTGAGGGCTCAGGAAACTGTACCTTAGGTGTTCGTGGGGAACCATGCATATGGACCTTAGGTGACTGTGTGAGGCCAGGACGTCCGCCTCAGTTAATTTTGAGGGGGCCAGGAAAATCTACCATAGGTGATTACGGGGGCCCAGCAATCTCTACCTTATGTGGATGTGGAGTACAGGAAGTTCACCCTTAGTTAATCACCTCATCCTGAAGTGACTGAGGGAGCCACGATAATCTACGATAGTCGGTCGTGCGGGGCCTGGATTGTCTACCTTAGTTGACGAGGACCCCCAGGAAACTTGCCTTAGGTGATTGTGGGGCATTAGGGAACTCCCCCTTAGGAGACTGTAAGGCCCTATGAAGATCAACCTTACGTGATGGGTCCCAACTCACCTGGAAAGTCAGCCTTAGGTGATCTTGGGGGGGGGGGGTGGTGGTGAGGTTAGGAATCTCTACCTTTGGTGATTGTGTGGGCCCAGAACACTCAACCTTAGGTGATGGTGGGGGGCCAGAATGGTTTACCTTAGTTGACTGGCTCATGGAGGGGCTAGGAACTTCTACCCTGTTGTTTGTGAGGACACTAGCTTAAGTGATTGTGGGGGTCCATGAAATCACCCTTAGAAGATAGTGGGGGCCTGGGAAAATCTACCTTATTTGATGATGGGGGCCTAGGAAACTATACCTTAGGTGATTGTGGGCACCTGGGAGATTCAACCTTAAGTGATTGTGGGACCCATAAAGTCAACCTGAGGTGGCAGTGGGGTCCCAGGAGACTCTTCCATGGTGGTTGTGGAGACGCTGAACATTGGACCTTAGGTGATTGTGGGAATCCAGGAATCTCTACTGAGGAGATTGTTGGCCAGAGAAAGTCTATCTTATGTGTTTGTGGGGTCCCCCAAAACTTGACCTCAGGTGATTATGAGCCTGGGAAACTCTACCTTAGGAGACGATGGTGGACCAAGAACCTCGGCACTAGGAGATTGTGGAGGCCCAGGAAACTCCTTCTTGGTGACTGTGGGGACCCTGGAAGCTCGAGCTCTGGAGCTCGTGGAGCTCGTGGAGGTGCTGGAAACTTGACTTCGGTGATAGTGGGGCCCCCAGAGACTCGACCTTAGGTGATTGTAGGGGAATATATATCTATCTTAGGTTATTGTGGCAGGACAGGAAACTTGACCTTAGTTGATTGTGGGGCCAAAGGACAGGAAAATTCTGCCAAAGGTGATACTGGGATCCATGAATTTTGACCTTAGACATTGTTGGGGCCCAGGACACTCGAACTGAGATGATTGGGGGGACCGGGAGGGTGTAACGTAATTGATTTTGGGAGGGCATCAAATTCTACCTTAGTCGACTTTGGGGACCCAGGAGACTCTAGGTGATTGGGAGCCCAGAAAACTCTTAAGTTATTGTGGGGGCCCAAGAAACACTAGCTCAGGTGATTGTGCTTCTTAGCTTGCCCTGTCTTCATGCATTGTGGGGTGCCTTGAAATTCTTCCCTATGGGATTGTGGGGGCGAAAACCAATTATGTAGGTGATTGTAAACCCAAGAATACCCATCTTAGGTGATTGTGGCCTCTTGAAACTCTGCCGTATGTGACTGTGTGGGCCCAGGAAGGCTACCTTAGATGATTGTTACAAGAAATTCTACCCAGGAAAGGCTATACTAGTGGTCCCAAACTGTCCGTTATGTGATTGTAGTGGGCCATAAATCTCTTCCTTAGGTGATTGTATCCCTAGGATACCCTACCTTAGGTGATTTGGGGTTCTTAAACACTTGAGCTTAGCAGAGTGTGGACACCCAGTAAAATATCTTAGGTTATTGTGGGCCCAGGAAATTCGAGCTCAGGTGATTATAGGAGCAGGACATTCTGCCTTAATTCCCCGTGGGGGCCATGGAAGTATAAGAGTGATTTTGTGCCCTAGGAAATCTTACTTTACGTTACTTAGGAGGCCCAGAAACCTAGCTTATGTGATTCTTGGGGGCTCGTGATACCCTACGTTAGGTGATTTTGGGGGTCTCTGGAATTCTACCTTAGGTGATGGTGGGGGCTCAGAAAATCCTTGTGGATGTGACTGTGGCACCCTGGAAACTCTAGCTTAGGTGATTCGGGGGGCCCAGGAGTCTCTATGTTCGGTGCTTTCGGTCTCAGGCAAGTCTAGCTTTGGTGATTGTGGAAGCAAAGGTAGTAGCTTATGTGCTTGTGGGGGCCCAGGAAAGTCTACCTTAAGTGATTTTGATGGCTTGGGAGCTTCTACCATAAGTGATTGTGGGCCGAGAAGTCTCTCCCTTAGGTAATTGTGGGTCCCAAAAGTATTAGTTAGGTGACTGTGGGCCCAGGAAAGACGGCTTTAGGTGAGTGTGGGGCTCCAGGGTGTGGTACCTTAGGTGAGTGTAGTCCAAGCAAACTATACCATAATTGATGGTGGGGACCCAGAAAACTCCACCTTAGGTGATTTTGAGGGTCCAGATAAAACCTAACTTAAGTGATGCTTAACTTCTTTGATTGTGGGGGCCCAGGAACTCTCGGCTGGCGGGGGCACCAGGAAATTCTAGTTTAGGTGATTGTGGGTACTCCGGAAAATCTATTTTAGTTCATTGTGGGGGTCCCAAAATTCTACCTTAGAATTGATGGTAGGGAGTGCAGAACATTCTGCCGTAGGGGATTGTGGGAGCCCAGGAAAGTCTAAAGTAGGTGATTGTGGCCCAAACTTTACCGAGGTGGACGTGGTGGGCCAGAACGTCTAGCTTAGGTGCCTGTGAGCCTAGGAATGTCTAACTGAAAGGAATCTCTAGCTAGGCAATTGGGCCAGGTAACTACCACAGGTGATAGTGAGGGCCCAGGAAACTCTCCCTTAGGTGTTGCGGGCCCGGAAAACTCTACCTCGGGTGGAAGTGATCCCAGGAAACTACCTTAGGTGATTGTGGGCTCCGGAGACTCTTACCTTAGGTGATTTTGGTGGGACTAGGACTATTTACCTTCAGTGAGTGTGGGCCTAAGAAACTCTAGTTCCGGTGATCGGTGGTTGTGGACCAAGGAAATTCTACCTTGGGTGATCGTTTGGCCAAAGGTAATTGTACCTTAGGTGACTGTGGGGACCCTAGAAAATCTACTGTGATTGTGGTGCCCAGGAAGCTCTAGTGTACGTGACTATGTGGGCCCTAAAATCTCGACCATAGGTGATCATGGTGGTTTGGGTAACTCTAACTTAGGTTATTTTGGTGGCCCAGGAACCCTTTCTGAGTCGATTGAGGGGCACAGGGAATTTACCTTAGTTGATTGGGGAGGTGTACCAAGAAAGGTCTAACTTAGGTGATTGTAGGGCCAGAAACCTCTAGCTTAGGTGATTGTTGGTGCCCAAGAAACTCTACCCTATGGGAGTGCGGAGGGCCAGGAAATTCTGTGTTAAGTGATTGTGGGGGACCAGGATAGTCTCCCTTAAGTAATTCTGTGGGGTTGAAAGCTTATTACGTTAGGTGATTGTGACCTCAGGAAAAGCTAGCTATGGTGATGGTGGGGGCCCAGGAAACTCTACCTAGGTGATGTGGGTGCCTGGAAGTTCTGTGCAAGCAATGGTGGGGGCCTAATCAAATCTACCTTTAAGGCATTATGAGGCCCTGGAAACTCGACCTAGGTGTTGGGGCGTTCAGGAAACTATACCTTACGTGATGACGGTAGCTGAGGCAATTCAGTGTAGGTGACTGTGGGTGCACAAGGGAGGTCGAGCTGCGTTGATTATGGGGCCAGGGTACTCCACCTTAGGTGATTGCGGGGGCTTGGAAAACTCTACCTGAGGTGTTGTGGGCTTCAGAAGTTCTCTAGTGGGTGAACATGGCCTAAAGTCTACCTGAGGTGATTGTGGGGTTTCAGGAAACCCAGCCTTAGGGGATTGTGTGGTCCCAAGGAACTCTACATTAGGTAATGGTGGGAGCACAGGAAACTCTAACTTAGGTGATCTGGGGAGTCAGAAACTCGATCTGAGGTCACTGAGGGGAGCCGGGAAATAATACCTTAGGTGATTGTCGGAGCCCAGGAAACTAGTATGTGTTTTTGGGGGGCCAGGAAACTCTCCATTAGGTGATTTTTCGAGACCCCTATCTCTAACTTAGGGGATTTTGGAGGCCCAGGAAACAAATCCTAGGTGACTGTGGGTGCCCAAGAAACTATACCTTAGGTAATTATGAGGGGGCCTGGACATTCTACCTTATGTGTTTGTAGAGGCTCAGGAAATGATCTTAGTTGATTTGGGGGGCCTAGGAGCCTCCAGTTTAGATGATTGTGGGGTCGCAGAACACTCTGCCTTAGGGGATTTGGGGACCCATGAAATGCTGGCTTAGGTGATTGTGGGGGCCTAGAAACCTCTAGCTTAGGTGATTGTGGGGCCAGTACACTCTACCTTAGGCGAATGTTGGGTCCCGGGATGCTCTAGCTTAGGTGATTGTAGGGCGTCAGGAATCTCCCCTCAGGTGATTATGGGGTCCCAGAAAACTCTAGGTGAGTTGTTTGTGAAGGTCCATGAAACTACCTTAGGTGATTACGGGGGCCAGGGAACGCTAGCTTGCATGAGTGTGGGTGCCCAAGGAACTATACCTTACTGCTTCTAGGGGCAGAGGGAACTAGCTTAGGTGATTGTGAGGCCGGGATCCACTATGTCAGTGATTGTGGTTGCCCCGTAAACTCTACCTTCGGTGGTTGTGGGGTCCCAGGAAACTGTACGTTAGTTGATTGTGGGCCAGGGACCTCTGCCTATTAGTTGACTGTGGGGCCCCAGGAAACTAGACCTTAGGTGATTGAGGTGGCCCAGGAAACTGGACTGTAGGTGACTGTGAGAGCCAAGAAACTTGACCTTACTTGACTGTGGGGGCCCAGATTATTGAACCTTAGGTATTTTGGGACCTGAGGTGTTCTAGCTCAGGTGATCCCAGGGGACTTGGGAAAGTCCATGTTAGGGGATTGTGAGGGCTCAGGAAACTGTACCTTAGGTGTTCGTGGGGAACCATGCATATGGACCTTAGGTGACTGTGTGAGGCCAGGACGTCCGCCTCAGTTAATTTTGAGGGGGCCAGGAAAATCTACCATAGGTGATTACGGGGGCCCAGCAATCTCTACCTTATGTGGATGTGGAGTACAGGAAGTTCACCCTTAGTTAATCACCTCATCCTGAAGTGACTGAGGGAGCCACGATAATCTACGATAGTCGGTCGTGCGGGGCCTGGATTGTCTACCTTAGTTGACGAGGACCCCCAGGAAACTTGCCTTAGGTGATTGTGGGGCATTAGGGAACTCCCCCTTAGGAGACTGTAAGGCCCTATGAAGATCAACCTTACGTGATGGGTCCCAACTCACCTGGAAAGTCAGCCTTAGGTGATCTTGGGGGGGGGGGGTGGTGGTGAGGTTAGGAATCTCTACCTTTGGTGATTGTGTGGGCCCAGAACACTCAACCTTAGGTGATGGTGGGGGGCCAGAATGGTTTACCTTAGTTGACTGGCTCATGGAGGGGCTAGGAACTTCTACCCTGTTGTTTGTGAGGACACTAGCTTAAGTGATTGTGGGGGTCCATGAAATCACCCTTAGAAGATAGTGGGGGCCTGGGAAAATCTACCTTATTTGATGATGGGGGCCTAGGAAACTATACCTTAGGTGATTGTGGGCACCTGGGAGATTCAACCTTAAGTGATTGTGGGACCCATAAAGTCAACCTGAGGTGGCAGTGGGGTCCCAGGAGACTCTTCCATGGTGGTTGTGGAGACGCTGAACATTGGACCTTAGGTGATTGTGGGAATCCAGGAATCTCTACTGAGGAGATTGTTGGCCAGAGAAAGTCTATCTTATGTGTTTGTGGGGTCCCCCAAAACTTGACCTCAGGTGATTATGAGCCTGGGAAACTCTACCTTAGGAGACGATGGTGGACCAAGAACCTCGGCACTAGGAGATTGTGGAGGCCCAGGAAACTCCTTCTTGGTGACTGTGGGGACCCTGGAAGCTCGAGCTCTGGAGCTCGTGGAGCTCGTGGAGGTGCTGGAAACTTGACTTCGGTGATAGTGGGGCCCCCAGAGACTCGACCTTAGGTGATTGTAGGGGAATATATATCTATCTTAGGTTATTGTGGCAGGACAGGAAACTTGACCTTAGTTGATTGTGGGGCCAAAGGACAGGAAAATTCTGCCAAAGGTGATACTGGGATCCATGAATTTTGACCTTAGACATTGTTGGGGCCCAGGACACTCGAACTGAGATGATTGGGGGGACCGGGAGGGTGTAACGTAATTGATTTTGGGAGGGCATCAAATTCTACCTTAGTCGACTTTGGGGACCCAGGAGACTCTAGGTGATTGGGAGCCCAGAAAACTCTTAAGTTATTGTGGGGGCCCAAGAAACACTAGCTCAGGTGATTGTGCTTCTTAGCTTGCCCTGTCTTCATGCATTGTGGGGTGCCTTGAAATTCTTCCCTATGGGATTGTGGGGGCGAAAACCAATTATGTAGGTGATTGTAAACCCAAGAATACCCATCTTAGGTGATTGTGGCCTCTTGAAACTCTGCCGTATGTGACTGTGTGGGCCCAGGAAGGCTACCTTAGATGATTGTTACAAGAAATTCTACCCAGGAAAGGCTATACTAGTGGTCCCAAACTGTCCGTTATGTGATTGTAGTGGGCCATAAATCTCTTCCTTAGGTGATTGTATCCCTAGGATACCCTACCTTAGGTGATTTGGGGTTCTTAAACACTTGAGCTTAGCAGAGTGTGGACACCCAGTAAAATATCTTAGGTTATTGTGGGCCCAGGAAATTCGAGCTCAGGTGATTATAGGAGCAGGACATTCTGCCTTAATTCCCCGTGGGGGCCATGGAAGTATAAGAGTGATTTTGTGCCCTAGGAAATCTTACTTTACGTTACTTAGGAGGCCCAGAAACCTAGCTTATGTGATTCTTGGGGGCTCGTGATACCCTACGTTAGGTGATTTTGGGGGTCTCTGGAATTCTACCTTAGGTGATGGTGGGGGCTCAGAAAATCCTTGTGGATGTGACTGTGGCACCCTGGAAACTCTAGCTTAGGTGATTCGGGGGGCCCAGGAGTCTCTATGTTCGGTGCTTTCGGTCTCAGGCAAGTCTAGCTTTGGTGATTGTGGAAGCAAAGGTAGTAGCTTATGTGCTTGTGGGGGCCCAGGAAAGTCTACCTTAAGTGATTTTGATGGCTTGGGAGCTTCTACCATAAGTGATTGTGGGCCGAGAAGTCTCTCCCTTAGGTAATTGTGGGTCCCAAAAGTATTAGTTAGGTGACTGTGGGCCCAGGAAAGACGGCTTTAGGTGAGTGTGGGGCTCCAGGGTGTGGTACCTTAGGTGAGTGTAGTCCAAGCAAACTATACCATAATTGATGGTGGGGACCCAGAAAACTCCACCTTAGGTGATTTTGAGGGTCCAGATAAAACCTAACTTAAGTGATGCTTAACTTCTTTGATTGTGGGGGCCCAGGAACTCTCGGCTGGCGGGGGCACCAGGAAATTCTAGTTTAGGTGATTGTGGGTACTCCGGAAAATCTATTTTAGTTCATTGTGGGGGTCCCAAAATTCTACCTTAGAATTGATGGTAGGGAGTGCAGAACATTCTGCCGTAGGGGATTGTGGGAGCCCAGGAAAGTCTAAAGTAGGTGATTGTGGCCCAAACTTTACCGAGGTGGACGTGGTGGGCCAGAACGTCTAGCTTAGGTGCCTGTGAGCCTAGGAATGTCTAACTGAAAGGAATCTCTAGCTAGGCAATTGGGCCAGGTAACTACCACAGGTGATAGTGAGGGCCCAGGAAACTCTCCCTTAGGTGTTGCGGGCCCGGAAAACTCTACCTCGGGTGGAAGTGATCCCAGGAAACTACCTTAGGTGATTGTGGGCTCCGGAGACTCTTACCTTAGGTGATTTTGGTGGGACTAGGACTATTTACCTTCAGTGAGTGTGGGCCTAAGAAACTCTAGTTCCGGTGATCGGTGGTTGTGGACCAAGGAAATTCTACCTTGGGTGATCGTTTGGCCAAAGGTAATTGTACCTTAGGTGACTGTGGGGACCCTAGAAAATCTACTGTGATTGTGGTGCCCAGGAAGCTCTAGTGTACGTGACTATGTGGGCCCTAAAATCTCGACCATAGGTGATCATGGTGGTTTGGGTAACTCTAACTTAGGTTATTTTGGTGGCCCAGGAACCCTTTCTGAGTCGATTGAGGGGCACAGGGAATTTACCTTAGTTGATTGGGGAGGTGTACCAAGAAAGGTCTAACTTAGGTGATTGTAGGGCCAGAAACCTCTAGCTTAGGTGATTGTTGGTGCCCAAGAAACTCTACCCTATGGGAGTGCGGAGGGCCAGGAAATTCTGTGTTAAGTGATTGTGGGGGACCAGGATAGTCTCCCTTAAGTAATTCTGTGGGGTTGAAAGCTTATTACGTTAGGTGATTGTGACCTCAGGAAAAGCTAGCTATGGTGATGGTGGGGGCCCAGGAAACTCTACCTAGGTGATGTGGGTGCCTGGAAGTTCTGTGCAAGCAATGGTGGGGGCCTAATCAAATCTACCTTTAAGGCATTATGAGGCCCTGGAAACTCGACCTAGGTGTTGGGGCGTTCAGGAAACTATACCTTACGTGATGACGGTAGCTGAGGCAATTCAGTGTAGGTGACTGTGGGTGCACAAGGGAGGTCGAGCTGCGTTGATTATGGGGCCAGGGTACTCCACCTTAGGTGATTGCGGGGGCTTGGAAAACTCTACCTGAGGTGTTGTGGGCTTCAGAAGTTCTCTAGTGGGTGAACATGGCCTAAAGTCTACCTGAGGTGATTGTGGGGTTTCAGGAAACCCAGCCTTAGGGGATTGTGTGGTCCCAAGGAACTCTACATTAGGTAATGGTGGGAGCACAGGAAACTCTAACTTAGGTGATCTGGGGAGTCAGAAACTCGATCTGAGGTCACTGAGGGGAGCCGGGAAATAATACGTTAGGTGATTGTCGGAGCCCAGGAAACTAGTATGTGTTTTTGGGGGGCCAGGAAACTCTCCATTAGGTGATTTTTCGAGACCCCTATCTCTAACTTAGGGGATTTTGGAGGCCCAGGAAACAAATCCTAGGTGACTGTGGGTGCCCAAGAAACTATACCTTAGGTAATTATGAGGGGGCCTGGACATTCTACCTTATGTGTTTGTAGAGGCTCAGGAAATGATCTTAGTTGATTTGGGGGGCCTAGGAGCCTCCAGTTTAGATGATTGTGGGGTCGCAGAACACTCTGCCTTAGGGGATTTGGGGACCCATGAAATGCTGGCTTAGGTGATTGTGGGGGCCTAGAAACCTCTAGCTTAGGTGATTGTGGGGCCAGTACACTCTACCTTAGGCGAATGTTGGGTCCCGGGATGCTCTAGCTTAGGTGATTGTAGGGCGTCAGGAATCTCCCCTCAGGTGATTATGGGGTCCCAGAAAACTCTAGGTGAGTTGTTTGTGAAGGTCCATGAAACTACCTTAGGTGATTACGGGGGCCAGGGAACGCTAGCTTGCATGAGTGTGGGTGCCCAAGGAACTATACCTTACTGCTTCTAGGGGCAGAGGGAACTAGCTTAGGTGATTGTGAGGCCGGGATCCACTATGTCAGTGATTGTGGTTGCCCCGTAAACTCTACCTTCGGTGGTTGTGGGGTCCCAGGAAACTGTACGTTAGTTGATTGTGGGCCAGGGACCTCTGCCTATTAGTTGACTGTGGGGCCCCAGGAAACTAGACCTTAGGTGATTGAGGTGGCCCAGGAAACTGGACTGTAGGTGACTGTGAGAGCCAAGAAACTTGACCTTACTTGACTGTGGGGGCCCAGATTATTGAACCTTAGGTATTTTGGGACCTGAGGTGTTCTAGCTCAGGTGATCCCAGGGGACTTGGGAAAGTCCATGTTAGGGGATTGTGAGGGCTCAGGAAACTGTACCTTAGGTGTTCGTGGGGAACCATGCATATGGACCTTAGGTGACTGTGTGAGGCCAGGACGTCCGCCTCAGTTAATTTTGAGGGGGCCAGGAAAATCTACCATAGGTGATTACAGGGGCCCAGCAATCTCTACCTTATGTGGATGTGGAGTACAGGAAGTTCACCCTTAGTTAATCACCTCATCCTGAAGTGACTGAGGGAGCCACGATAATCTACGATAGTCGGTCGTGCGGGGCCTGGATTGTCTACCTTAGTTGACGAGGACCCCCAGGAAACTTGCCTTAGGTGATTGTGGGGCATTAGGGAACTCCCCCTTAGGAGACTGTAAGGCCCTATGAAGATCAACCTTACGTGATGGGTCCCAACTCACCTGGAAAGTCAGCCTTAGGTGATCTTGGGGGGGGGGTGGTGGTGAGGTTAGGAATCTCTACCTTTGGTGATTGTGTGGGCCCAGAACACTCAACCTTAGGTGATGGTGGGGGGCCAGAATGGTTTACCTTAGTTGACTGGCTCATGGAGGGGCTAGGAACTTCTACCCTGTTGTTTGTGAGGACACTAGCTTAAGTGATTGTGGGGGTCCATGAAATCACCCTTAGAAGATAGTGGGGGCCTGGGAAAATCTACCTTATTTGATGATGGGGGCCTAGGAAACTATACCTAAGGTGATTGTGGGCACCTGGGAGATTCAACCTTAAGTGATTGTGGGACCCATAAAGTCAACCTGAGGTGGCAGTGGGGTCCCAGGAGACTCTTCCATGGTGGTTGTGGAGACGCTGAACATTGGACCTTAGGTGATTGTGGGAATCCAGGAATCTCTACTGAGGAGATTGTTGGCCAGAGAAAGTCTATCTTATGTGTTTGTGGGGTCCCCCAAAACTTGACCTCAGGTGATTATGAGCCTGGGAAACTCTACCTTAGGAGACGATGGTGGACCAAGAACCTCGGCACTAGGAGATTGTGGAGGCCCAGGAAACTCCTTCTTGGTGACTGTGGGGACCCTGGAAGCTCGAGCTCTGGAGCTCGTGGAGCTCGTGGAGGTGCTGGAAACTTGACTTCGGTGATAGTGGGGCCCCCAGAGACTCGACCTTAGGTGATTGTAGGGGAATATATATCTATCTTAGGTTATTGTGGCAGGACAGGAAACTTGACCTTAGTTGATTGTGGGGCCAAAGGACAGGAAAATTCTGCCAAAGGTGATACTGGGATCCATGAATTTTGACCTTAGACATTGTTGGGGCCCAGGACACTCGAACTGAGATGATTGGGGGGACCGGGAGGGTGTAACGTAATTGATTTTGGGAGGGCATCAAATTCTACCTTAGTCGACTTTGGGGACCCAGGAGACTCTAGGTGATTGGGAGCCCAGAAAACTCTTAAGTTATTGTGGGGGCCCAAGAAACACTAGCTCAGGTGATTGTGCTTCTTAGCTTGCCCTGTCTTCATGCATTGTGGGGTGCCTTGAAATTCTTCCCTATGGGATTGTGGGGGCGAAAACCAATTATGTAGGTGATTGTAAACCCAAGAATACCCATCTTAGGTGATTGTGGCCTCTTGAAACTCTGCCGTATGTGACTGTGTGGGCCCAGGAAGGCTACCTTAGATGATTGTTACAAGAAATTCTACCCAGGAAAGGCTATACTAGTGGTCCCAAACTGTCCGTTATGTGATTGTAGTGGGCCATAAATCTCTTCCTTAGGTGATTGTATCCCTAGGATACCCTACCTTAGGTGATTTGGGGTTCTTAAACACTTGAGCTTAGCAGAGTGTGGACACCCAGTAAAATATCTTAGGTTATTGTGGGCCCAGGAAATTCGAGCTCAGGTGATTATAGGAGCAGGACATTCTGCCTTAATTCCCCGTGGGGGCCATGGAAGTATAAGAGTGATTTTGTGCCCTAGGAAATCTTACTTTACGTTACTTAGGAGGCCCAGAAACCTAGCTTATGTGATTCTTGGGGGCTCGTGATACCCTACGTTAGGTGATTTTGGGGGTCTCTGGAATTCTACCTTAGGTGATGGTGGGGGCTCAGAAAATCCTTGTGGATGTGACTGTGGCACCCTGGAAACTCTAGCTTAGGTGATTCGGGGGGCCCAGGAGTCTCTATGTTCGGTGCTTTCGGTCTCAGGCAAGTCTAGCTTTGGTGATTGTGGAAGCAAAGGTAGTAGCTTATGTGCTTGTGGGGGCCCAGGAAAGTCTACCTTAAGTGATTTTGATGGCTTGGGAGCTTCTACCATAAGTGATTGTGGGCCGAGAAGTCTCTCCCTTAGGTAATTGTGGGTCCCAAAAGTATTAGTTAGGTGACTGTGGGCCCAGGAAAGACGGCTTTAGGTGAGTGTGGGGCTCCAGGGTGTGGTACCTTAGGTGAGTGTAGTCCAAGCAAACTATACCATAATTGATGGTGGGGACCCAGGAAACTTCACCTTAGGTGATTTTGAGCATCAAGATAAAATCTAAGTTAAGTGATGCTGTGTCCCAGGAACTCTCCCTTGGCGGGGGTTGGGGGGGGGCGTGGGGGAGCAGGGAACTCTGCATTAGGTGATTGTGGTTTTAGGAAACTTGCTTAGGGGAACTTGTGTCCCAACGCAGTCTGTCAGAATTAATTTGATTCTTCCTTATTTGATTTTTGTGGTCAAAAACTATTACTTTAAAAAGAAAAAACAAACGATTAGTTTAGGTGATGTAATCCCAGGAGATTTATTTCACATGATTGTGGCCTCATGCAACACTACCTTAGGTGACTGGGCAACCCTTAAAACATCGGCTTCGGTGTTTCTAGGGCCCCAGGGGACTCTCCTTTGGTGAATGTTGGGGGCCTATGAAACTGTACCTCAGATGTTTATGGTGGTGGATAAGAACTCTAAATTAGGTGATTGTGGAGGCCTGGGACACTCTGGCTCTGGGGATTGTGGGTGGACAGGAAATTCTACCTTAGTTGCTGGTTGGGGGATAGGGAAACTCTAGCTTAGGTGATACAGGAGGCTAGGAAATTCTAAGTTGATTGAGGGGCCAGGAAAGTCTACCTTAGATAATCGTGGGAGCCCAGTAAATTCTACCTTAGAAGATTGTGGAGATGCTGTAAACTGTAACTTAGGTGATTGTGGGGACCCAATAAACTGTAACTTATGTGATTGTAGGGACCCAGGAAACTCTAGCTTGGGTGATTGAAGGGGGGGGCAGTGAATCGTCCTTATGAGACTGTGGGGGACCTAAAACTATTACTTTAAGCTATTGTGGGCCAAGGAAATCTATATTTGGTGATTGTGGACCCAGGAAATTCACCTTTAGGTGATTGTGGGCCTCAGGAAACTCTGCTTTAGGTAGTTATTGCTGCCCAGGCAATACTACCTTTAGGTAACTGTTGGGTACCAGAAAACTTGGTTAGGTGACTGTAGGTGCCCAGAACTCTACCTCATTTCATTGTAGGGCCCAGGAAACTCTACCTTAGCAAATTTGGGGCCCTAGGAGACTCTACTTCAGGTGACTGAGGGGCCCATGGAACTGTACCTTATGTGATTTTTGATGCCTACGAAACTCTACCTTAGGATATTTTGGGGATCCAGCAAATTCTGTGTTAGGGGATTGTGGGAATTGAAGAAACTCTACCTTTGGTAGCTGTGGGAGCCTGGAAGTTTTTCCTTATGTGATTCTGGGGGGCCCAAAATTATTACTTTAGGTGACATGAGCCCAGGAAAATCTACCTAAGGTTATTGTTGGGTAAACTCTAGCTTAGGTCATTGTGGGGGTCCTGGAGACTCTAGCTCAGGTGATGGTGGAAGGCTGGAAACTCTTCCTTAGGTGATTGTGGGGGGCCAGGAAGCCTACCTTAAAATATTTTGGGAGCCCAAGAAACTTTATGTAAGGGGATTATGAGGGCTTAGGAAACTCTTACTTCGTTGATTTTAAGTCCCAGGAACTCTACCATAGGTGATTGTGGGGGCACTTGAAACTTACAGAAGTTGGGGGCCCAGGAAACTCTAGCTTCTGTGAATGTTGGGGGCCCGTGAAACTCTACCTTAGGTAATTTGGGGGGACCGTGGAAACTCTAGCTTAGTGACTATGGATGCCCAGGAAACTAGCTTAGACGATTGTGTGGGCCCAGGAAAATCTACTTTATGTGATTGTGGGAGCCAGTAAACTCTAGTTTATGTGATTTTGGGGGCCCAGGAAACTACCTTAGGGAAATGTGGTATCTCAGCAAAATCTAATTTAGGTGATTGTGGAAGACCAAGAAACCTATCTTAGGTGTTAGTGGGGTTCCAGCAAACTCTTTCTTAGGTGATTGTGAGTTCTCAGGAATCTCTACCTCAGTTATTTGCAGGTTCCCAGAAAACTGTCATTTCATCATGGGGGCCAAGAAACTATACTGAATTTAGGGCCCAAGGAAGTTCTACTTTAGGTGACTTAGGGGGCCAAGGACTGTACACTTTGTGGGTTTTGAGGCCTGGGAAACTCTACTTATGGTTGTTTTGGGGCCCAGGAAACTGTTAGGTCATTGTGGGGGGGAGAGTGTCAAAGAAACTCTACCTTAGGTGATTGTGGGGGACCAGGAAAATCTTCCTTATGTGATTCTCAGGAGCCCAAATCACCTACTACTTTAGGTCATGTGAGCCCAGGAAGTTTACCTAAGGTGACTGTGGAGGCCCTAGAAATTACCTTAGTGGATTGTGAAGGCCAAGGAAACGCCACCCTACATGACTGTGGGTCCAGGAAACTATCTTAGTTCATTGTGGGGGCCAAGGAACTCTACCTTAGGTTATGGTAGGTGCCCAGGACACACTACAATACGTGACTGTGGCCCAAACTCTACTTTAGGTGATTTTGGGGGCCTGGAAACTATATCTTAATGATTTTAGGTCCCCAGAAAATTCCATCTTAAGGTTTTCTGTGGCCAGGAAAGTCCACCTTAGGTGATTTGGGGGGCCTAGTAAACTAATTCTACCTTAGATGATTGTGGGGGCCCAGGAAACTCTATCTTAGGTGAATTTGGGGGGTCCAGGAAAATAAAGCTTAGGTGATTTGGGGTCTAAGAAACTCTAGCTCAGGTGATTGTGGGGTCCCAGGAAGCTTAGATGACTGTTTTGGCCCAGGAAATCATCAAGCTTAGGTAATCATGGCGTGGCAGGAAATTCATCCTTAAATGGTTGTGGGGAAATTCTACCTTAGTAACTGTTGGTGCCTAGGAAAATATATCTTAGGTGATCAATTGTAAGGGGTCTTAAGAACTGTATGTTAGGTGATTTGGGTCTAGGAAACTACCATAGTTCATTGTGGGGGATAGGAATCTAACCCTTAGTGATTTGGGGTCCCAGGAAAATCTACCTTAGGTGATACTGGGGGCCCTGGAAACTCTATAGTAGATGACTTTTGGGGCATAGGAAACTTTACCTTATGAGAGTGAGGGTGAAGAAAATCTACATTAGGTTAGTGTCAGGGCGGGGCAGGAAATTTTTCCATATGTGATTCTGAGGGACTAAAAACTTACTTTAGATGAATTTGTTTCCAGGAAAATCTACCTTAGTGATTGTGGGGGCCCAGGAAACTCTACCTAACGTGACTGGAGGGCCAGAACACTCTATATGGTAATTGTGCGGGCCCAGGAAATCTGGCTTATTGTGAGGGGACTAGGAAATTCCACCTTAGTGACTGTAGGGGGCTCATGAAATTCCACTCTAGGTTATTGTGGGGGTCCACAAACTACCTTTTGGTGATGTTGAACTAAAATAGACTGTCAGTTATTTCTTCAGCAAAAGAATAGGTTTATTCGGAATCTGCAGAAAATTAAAATTCAGGGTGTGCAACTATGTGGAGCTACTTGCATGTCCCCACACAGCAAGGCAAGGCAAACTCTTACAGAGGAGAAAAGCAAGTTGGGAGGACTAGAGTAAACAGAGTCCATGGCTTTTCATTGGCTGAGTCCTTGCCAGGAAAGAAGTCCGTCTTCTTCCTGTTGGGCTCTGTTATCATCACAGGACATGAGAGTTCCCCCTTCTGGTTTCCTGACTCTATCTGAGGTTTCTCTATTTTTTTCAGTGTTGATGGAGTCAGGATACTCTCCACCTTAGGTGATGTGAGAGCCCAGTGAACTGTAGTTAAGATGATTGTGTGGGCCCAGGAAAGTCAAAGTTAGGAGAGTGCGGGGCCCCAGGAAATTCCTTCTTGGTGAATGAAGGGGCTCTGGAAACTCCACCTTAGGAGATTGTGGGGGCCAGGAAACTCTACCTTATGTCAGCCTTAGGTTTTTTGGAGGGTGGGGTTGAGAAAAGCAACCACGCAAGGGGTCCAGTTAGCCTGCCTACACATCTAGGCTCCCAGGTGTATTGTGACCTCAGCTCTGCTGCTTCGCTGGCTTCAGTTCTCACTTGGTGGCTCCCTTGCCAGAACTCTAATTTCAAGAAACTGTAATTGTGCTTTTATCCACTGGAGAATAAGCTAGAGTCAGATGTTTGGGGGTTTGAAACTGGCCCTCGTGCTTCACTCCTTATTTAATGCCCAGCCAACTTCCAGGCCCTACTCCCTCTTTTTTTTTTTTTTAAGAATCTTTCTTTCTTTCTTTCTTTTTGGCTGCATTGGGTCTTCATTGCTGCGTGCGGGCTTTCTCTAGTTGCGGTGAGCGGAGGCTACTCTTCGTTGCGGAGCACAGGCTTCTCATTGCGGTGGCTTCTCTTGTTGTGGTGCACGGGCTTAGTTGCTCTGCGGCATGTGGGATCTTCCCGGGCCAGGTCTGGAACCCGGGTCCCTTGCATTGGCAGGCAGATTCTTAACCACTGGGCCACCAGAGAAGCCCACTACTCCCTCTTTTGATGTCTTTGCTGCTTCTGATCTTGGCATTATTCCATAGTTTTGTTTTTTATTTTTTTCTGCAGTTTTCATTTTATTTTATATTTAGGTATTGGAAAATACATAATGAAATCAGTGGTCTTAATGATGTACATATATTTATTTATTTTTTAATGTTTATTTACTTATTTATTTTCTTATTAGTCATCCATTTTATACACATCAGTGTATACATGTCAATCCCAGTCTCCCAATTCATCACACCATCCCCCCACCCCACCCCTCCCACTGCTTTCCCCCCTTGGTGTCCATACATTTGTTCTCTACATCTGTGTCTCAATTTCTGCTCTGCAAACCAGTTCATCTGTACCATTTTCTAGGTTCCACATATATGCGTTAATATACGATATTTGTTTTTCTGACTTACTTCACTCTGTATGACAGTATCTAGATCCATCCACGTCACTACAAATGACCAAATTTTGTTCTTTTTCATGGATGAGTAATATTCCATTGTATATATGTACCACAACTTCTTTAGCCATTCGTCTGTCAATGGGCATTTAGGTTGCTTCCATGACCTGGCTATTGTAAATAGTGCTGCAATGAACATTCGGGTGCATGTGTCTTTTTGAATTACGGTTTTCTCTGGGTATATGCCCAGTAGTGGGATTGCTGGGTCATATGGTAATTCTATTTTTAGTTTTTTAAGGAACCTCCATGCTGTTCTCCATAGTGGCTGTATCAATTTACATTCCCACCAACAGTGCAAGAGGGTTCCCTTTTCTCCACACCCTCTCCAGCATTTGTTGTTTGTAGATTTTCTGATGATGCCCATTCTAACAGGAGTGAGGTGATACCTCATTGTAGTTTTGATTTGCATTTCTCTAATAATTAGTGATGTTGAGCATCTTTTCATGTGCTTTGTGGCCGTCTGTATGTCTTCTTTGGAGAAATGTCTATTTAGGTCTTCTGCCCATTTTTGGATTGGGGTGTTTGTTTCTTTAATATTGAGCTGAATGAGCTGTTTATATATTTTGGAGATTAATCCTTTGTCCATTGATTCATTTGCAAATATTTTCTCCCATTCTGAGGGTTGTCTTTTCGTCTTGTTTATGGTTTCCTTTGCTGTGCAAAAGCTTTGAAGTTTCATTAGGTCCCATTTGTTTATTTTTGTTTTTATTTCCATTACTCTAGGAGGTGGATCAAAAAAGATCTTGCTGTGATTTATGTCAAAGAGTGTTCTTCCTATGTTTTCCTCTAAGAGTTTTATAGTGTCCAGTCTGTTTGTATTCCTTTTATTTCTTTTTCTTCTCTGATTGCCGTGGCTAGGACTTCCAAAACTATGTTGAATAATAGTGGTGAGAGTGGACATCCTTGTCTAGTTCCTGATCTTAGAGGAAATGCTTTCAGTTTTTCAACATTGAGAATGATGTTTGCTGTGGGTTTGTCATATATGGTCTTTATTATGTTGAGGTAGGTTCCCTCTATGCCCATTTTCTGGAGAGTTTTTATCAGAAATGGGTGTTGAATTTTGTCAAAAGCTTTTTCTGCATCTATTGAAATGATCATATGGTTTTTATTCTTCAATTTGTTAATATGGTGTATCACATTGATTGATTTGCATACATTGAAGAATCCTTGCATCCCTGGGATAAATCCCACTTGATCATGGTGTATGATCCTTTTAATGTGTTGTTGGATTCTGTTTGCTAGTATTTTGTTGAGGATTTTTGCATCTATATTCATCAGTGGTATTGGTCTGTAATTTTCTTTCTTTGTAGTATCTTTGCTTTTGGTATCAGGGTGATGGTGGTCTCATAGAATGAGTTTGGGAGTGTTCCTTCCTCTGCAATTTTTTGGAAGAGTTTGAGAAGAATGGCTGTTAGCTCTTCTCTAAATGTTTGATAAAATTCACCTGTGAAGCCATCTGGTCCTGGACTTTTGTTTGTTGGAAGATTTTTCATCACAGTTTCAATTTCATTACTTGTGATTGGTCTGTTCATATTTTCTATTTCTTCCTGGTTCAGTCTTGGAAGGTTATACCTTTCTAAGAATTTGTCCATTTCTTCCAGGTTGTCCATTTTATTGGCATAGAGTTGCTTGTAGTAGTCTCTTAGCATGCTTTGTATTTCTGCTGTGTCTGTTGTAACGTCTCCTTTTTCATTTCTAATTTTATTGATTTGAGTCCTCTCCCTCTTTTTCTTGATGAGTCTGGCTAATGGTTTATCAATTTTGTTTATCTTCTCAAAGAACCAGCTTTTAGTTTTATTGATCTTTGCTATTATTTTCTTTGTTTCTGTTTCATTTATTTCTGCTCTGATCTTTATGATTTCTTTCCTTCTGCTAACTTTGGGTTTTGTTTGTTCTTCTTTCTCTAGTTCCTTTAGGTGTAAGTTTAGATTGTTTACTTGAGATTTTTCTTGTTTCTTGAGGTAGGCTTGTATAGCTATAAACTTCTCTCTTAGAATTGCTTTTGCTGCATCCCATATGTTTTGGATCGTCGTGTTTTCATTGTCATTTGTCTCTAGGTATTTTTTGATTTCTTCTTTGATTTATTCAGTGATCTGTTGGTTATTTAGTAATGTGTTGTTTAGCCTCCATGTGTTTGTGTTTTTTACGTTTTTTTCCCTGTAATTGATTCCTAATCTCATAGCATTGTGGTCAGGAAAGATGCTTGATATGATTTCAGTTTTCTTAAATTTACTGAGTCTTCATTTGTGACCCAAGATGTGATCCATCCTGGAGAATGTTCCGTGCACACTTGAGAAGAAAGTGTAATCTGCTGTTTTCGGATAGAATGTCCTATAAATATCAATTAAATCTATCTGGTCTATTGTGTCATTTAAAGCTTCTTTTTCCTTATTTTCATTTTGGATGATCTGTCCATTGGTGTAAGTGAGGTGTTAAAGTCCCCCAGTATTATTGTGTTACTGTCAATTTCCTCTTTTATAGCTGTTAGCAGTTGCCTTATGTATTGAGGTGCTCCTATGTTGGGTACATAAATATTTATAATTGTTATATCTTCTTCTTGGATTGATCCCTTGATCATTATGTAGTGTCCTTCTTTGTATCTTGTAATAGTCTTTATTTTAAAGTCTATTTTATCTGATATGAGTATTGCTACTCCAGCTTTCTTTTGATTTCCATTTGCATGGAATATCTTTTTCCATCCCCTCACTTTCAGTCTGTATGTGTCCCTAGGTCTGAAGTGGGTCTCTTGTAGACAGCATATATATGGGTGTTGTTTTTGTATCCATTCAGCAAGCCTGTGTCTTTTGGTTGGAGCATTTAGTCCATTCACGTTTAAGGTAATTATAGATATGTATGTCCCTATGACCATTTTCTTAATTGTTTTTCATTTGTTTTTGTAGATCCTTTTCTTCTCTTGTGTTTCCCACTTAGAGAAGTTCCTTTAGCATTTGTTGTAGAGCTGGTTTGGTGGTGCTGAATTCTCTTAGCTTTTGCTTGTCTGTAAAGCTTTTGATTTCTCTATCAAATCTAAATGAGATCCTTGCCAGGTAGAGTAATCTTGGTTATAGGTTCTTCCCTTTCATCACTTTAAGTATATCATGCCCCTCCCTTCTGGCTTGTAGAGTTTCTGCTGAGAAATCAGCTGTTAACCTTATGGGATTTCCCTTGTATGTTATCTGTCATTTTTCCCTTGTTGCTTTCAATAATTTTTCTTTGTCTTTAATTTTTGCCAATTTGATTACTATGTGTCTTGGCGTGAGTCTATTTCCATTTTGTAGATAAGTTCATTTGTGTCGTATTTGAGATTCCACATATAAGTGATATCACATGGTATTTCTCTTTCTGACTTACTTCACTTAGTATGATAATCTCTAGGTCCACCCTTGTTGCTGCAAATGACATTTTTTTTTATGGCTGAGTAATATTCCATTGTTTCTATGTACTACATCTTCTTTATCCATTCCTCTGTCAGTGGATATTTAGGTTGCTTCCATGTCTTCGCTATTATAAATAGTGCTGCAATGAACACAGGGTTGCATGTATCTTTTTGAATTAGAGTTTCCTTTGGACATATGCCAAGGAGTGAGATTGCAGGATCATATGGCAAGTCTATTTTTAGTTTTCTCGGGAACCTGCATACTGTTCTCCATAGTGGCTTTACCAATTTACTTTCACACCAACAGTGTAGGAGGGTTCCCTTTCTCCACATCTTCTCCAGCATTTGCTGTTTGTAGACTTTTTAATGATGGCCATTCTGACTGGTATGAGGTGATATCTCATTGTAGAAGAACAACTGATTTTAGACAAATCCTCTCACCCCTGAACCCAAAATCCTTCTACTCCCTGCTTCTCTGACTACTGGGCAGAACTGTATGCTAATCAACTTGTCTTTTAGGTTTTCAATCTCTGGAGAACTAAATATTATTTACTTCTCACCCTAAAAACACAATTTTTTTTGTTTTTATCATTTTTGTGTGGCCTATTTTTACAGTTTTTCTGTGGGAAATTAGCAGTAACAAAAATGTAAGAAGTCTCTGTACTGTTGTCCCAAATAAATAAAAGGCAGATAGCATGTAACAGCTTCCCAGAACAAATCCAGTCACTACAAGAAAAGGAGAAAGGAGTTTTGTGGGATGGTCAGAGAAAGAATGATAAATTATAAGAACACCCAATTTTCCCTAATAGGGCAAAACCAGGAAGATCATCCCCCAAGGTATACCTTACATGGTTCAGTGATTCCCAGAGCTCTATCAAAGCAAATCAGGGAAGTGGAACATGATATTTAGAGATGTGAAGTCACTTGGCCAAAGCTGATGAGTGGTAAGAACAATATTTTTTAGGTAACATTTAGTTAGTACTTGTTATGTGGCAGGCTCTAAGTACCTTATATGTTTCATGTAATTCAATCTTCAAAACAACCTTATGTTGTAAATCTATTAATAGGTATTTTTCTGTACTAATGAGGTAACAGATGTTACAAAAGGCTAAATAATTTGTCCAATGTCATTCAATTAAAAAGTGGCAGAGCTGAGATTAGACCAGGCAGGGTCAGGGGGCCAGCCAGTCGTCTTAGTTTGCTTTTCAGCATGTCATTGTGCTAATGGCTGTGGGGGAAACTTTCTGAGTGATAACCAGGTGGATGCAGTATTGTGGCTAGGATAGAGGTCTTGGAAGTCATATGACCTTGGTTCAAGAACTGGCCCCTTACCTATAATGTGTCTTTGGGCAAGTCACTCAACCTCTCAAAGTCTGTTTCCTCAAATGAGTACAAAGCATAGAGTGAATAATGAATAAATGTTAATTAACTAGTATAAATGGCTGTGAAAGCAGGCAGGAGTGAATATACAGAGAGGAGAGCTTAGATAAAGGTAAAGAAGAGGAAACATCATACTATACTTTGAATAATTTTTAAATTCCCAATTAGCCCTGAAAAAGTTGAGAAAAATTCCCAATTGATAATGCAAAGTTTCAAATCAGAAAGCAGAAGTTCAGGGATAAGACAGAAGGTAGGGACAACAGCAGTTTCTCTTTCTGGCTCAGAATTCTTTCACTTCTACAGTGACTACCACATTGGGCCTTGAAATGGACCACGCATTAACACTGAGTCTTCAGAACTAGAATGTCCAGTGACCTGGCATTCAGATTGCTTTGGATATAAAGATAAATTCCTGAACCTGGAAACGATGAAGTTTTGATTCTGTACCAGTTACTTCAGATGCTTCCTTTGTATTTTTTAATGGTGGCCAAGCAAAGTGACTTGCCTTCCTTCTCCTGCGAAGAAAGAAGGATTATCTTAAGGATCCCATTCTGGATAAGTAGTGCTCAGCTCCTGCTATCACACACTTTCTCCTCCTGAAACCTCCAACGCCTTCTCTTCCATCCTTACTCCGGATGAGGATCTTGCTTCTTATTTCACTGAGACAATGGAAGCATCTGAATAGAACCACCACATGCTCTCTCCACTACATCTCCCCCATGCTGTGCATCTGTGTGCACACTCGGCCTTCTCTCCTCTAACCAGGGAGACCACTCTGCATCTTTGTAAGGTCACTCCTCCATCTGGGCATAAGGGCCCATCTCCTCTTGTTCCTGCATCTCATTCCTTCCAACTCTTGGATCAGTCCCATCAGTATACACACATGCTGTTATTTTTCCCTTAAAAAAATTCTCTTTTCTATTGGAAAAAGATAAACACAGATGAGTTATGACATTAAGGCACTATTGTTAATACTGTCAATGTGATTATAATTTTTAAGTTC
This sequence comes from Balaenoptera ricei, assembly GCF_028023285.1. Classification (NCBI taxonomy): domain Eukaryota; kingdom Metazoa; phylum Chordata; class Mammalia; order Artiodactyla; family Balaenopteridae; genus Balaenoptera; species Balaenoptera ricei. The sequence continues at coordinate 83,551,442 of NC_082640.1, read as the reverse complement.
TCATCTAAAAACAATATATACTAAAGTTATCAGAGGTGAAACAATGATTCTTTAAAATACTCCAATCAGAAAGTTGTAGATGAAACAAGATTGTCAAAATATCAATAGCTATTGAAACTGGGAAACGAGTACATGTATCAATAGGTCCATTGTACTTTTCCCTCTGTTCTTGTGTATGCTTGAAAATATACATGGAAAAGTTTAAAAAAATCATCTTAATTCCACTTTCTCTCCAGCTATTACATTCTTTGCTTCCCTTTATGGTGATACTCCTTGAACTAGTATATTCACTGACTCGGATTTTTTTTCCTCCTATTCTCTCTTGAACCTCTCCTTTATTCAGGCTTTTTTTTTCCCTTACCATTTCAGCAAACTTGCTTAAGACCACTAATGACCTCCACATTGTTAAATCCAGTGGTCATTTCTCAGTCTTCATCCTACATGACCCATCAAGCATGATCTGACAGCTGATCTCTCCTTCCTCCTTGAAATACTTTCTCCACCTGACTTCCAGGACTGCAGCCTGTGGGGGACTTGCAGTTGTCAACAGTACTGATATTATTCTTTTAGCTCATTAACTCCAATGAGTAAAAATTGTTTCTGAATAGATTTGATTTCCATCTGGTGTTAATTACATACAAGGAAAGGATGTGCTCAAGGGCACAATGCAATGTTGGCAGCTGGTCACAAGAGTGAGGCTGGGAGTGAGGGCAGTATCATGGTGGCATGAGTTGTTCCTTTTTTCTCTCCCCTTCAACCTACAACTATTAGACATCTGTAACAAGAAAGTGCCTCTGCACACACACCAAGACAGCCAAGAGATGCATCCACCTGTGCATCTGAAAGTGGGTGGGTTGGATCTTGGAGAAGACCACAGAGCCAAGGGAGTTGCAGTGGTGGTGGCAACAGTCTCTCTGGCAGAGGGGGCGGAAAGTGAAAGGGGTGACAGTCTGCCTGGCAATGTGGGTGGCAGCTGGAGGGCCCTATTGTTCTTTAGCAACACCTGAGTCCTGAAGAGAGACCTCTGTAACCAGGAGGATGGAAAGGAAAGAAGGCAGCCAAAGACAACCGAAGGTATGGGTTTCCTGCCATCTGTCCTGGAATTCCATCAAGAAGTCCCCCTACGCACTGCTGGAACTCCCCCAGTGGAAGATCCCCCTACCAGGCCATGGGCATACCCAAAGCTCCAAGTGCTTATTATATACCCCCCCATCCCCCAGTCTGTCACCAGCCTTTGTTCTTTTTTTAACACCAGCTTTTTTATGCACATGCTCCCAACTTCGCTCCAGTAAGTCAAAAACTTGTGCTATATTGCCACCTTCTGGAAAGCAAAAGAAAAGCTTCTTATTGCCAACCTGTTTATTAGAATCAAAGCAAACAAAGCCTTACCTAAGTAAGAAAGGTATTTGTTATTTCAAATGAAAATGTGCAGAGGCACATTTCATCAAACAAACACTATGAAAAAATCGTCGTAGTATGGCAAAAGTAAAAATAAAATGAGTTTTTCAGCAACTGAACCCAAAGACACAGAATACTGTGATCTACCTTATAAAGAATTCAAAGACACAGAATACTGTGATCTACCTTATAAAGAATTCAAAAGAGTTGTCATGAAGAAATTCAACGAACTTTCAGTGAACTGAGGAATGAAATTAATGAACAGAAGGAATACTTTAGCAAGAGAATGACATTCTATTCTAAAGAACCAAACAGAAATTCTGGACCTGAGGAACTCACTCAGGAAATGAGATGAAGGCTGCATTAAAAACATTGGAAATAGAGCAGATCGCATGGAAGAGACAATTAGCAAGCCAGAGGATAGGACTTTGGAAATGATTCAGGTGAGGGAAGCAGTCAAGATGGTGGAGTTAAAAAACCCTGAGCTCACCTCCTCTCACAGGCATACCAAAATCATAGCTATCTGCAGAACAACCATCAGTGAAAAAGAAGAACCGACCAAAAAAGGTCTTCTATAACTAAAGATATAAAGAAGGAACCACAACAGTTAGGAGGCGGCAGAGTCGCAATATAGTCAAGTCCCCTACATATGGGTTGGCAACCCACAAATGGGAGAATAATTACAATTTTTTTTTAATATCTTCGAGTACAGTTGCTTTACAATGGTGTTAGTTTCTGCTGTATAACAAAGTGAATCAGCTATATGTGTACATATATCCTCATATCTCCTCCCTCTTGCATCTCCCTCCCACCCTTCCTATCCCACCCCTCTAGGTGGTCACAAACCACCGAGCTAAGGGCGAATAATTACAATTGCAGAGGTTCTCCCAAAGGAGTGAGAGGTCCGAGCTCCATGTTGGACTCTCTAGCCCAGGGGTTCTACACCAAGAAGATGAGCACCTAGAGCATGTGGGTTTGAAGGGCAGCAGTGCTTACTTTCAGGAGTCCCAGAGTCTGTAGGAAATAGAGACTTCACTCTTAAAGGATGTGCACAAAATATCACACACTCCAGGACCCAGGGAGAAGCAGTAATTTGATAGGAGCCTGCTGATCTTGGAAAGTCTCCTTGAGGCAAGAAACAACTGCAGCTCATCCTGGAAACATAGACACTGATGGTAGCCATCTTTGGGAGCTCCTTCTACCATGTGGACACTGGTGCTGGCAAGTGCCATTTTGGAATCCTCCCTCTAGCTTATTGGCCCCAGGACTCAGCAACTAACTGGGTGTGACCATAGTCCCACCCACCAGTGGACAGGCTGCCTTAAGACCCTCTGAGCCCACAGCTGCCTCTGGACGCAGCCCTGTCCATGAGAGGGCCCAGGACCCAGCCCCACATGCCAGTGTGCAGGCAGTAGCTGAGGCACCCCAGGACCCACTCTCACCCACTAGGGCGCAGACACCAGCTGCAAGAAAACTGTAGCCCTGCAGCTTGCAGACCCAAGAGGCCAGACTTTGCCCAGGGACCAGCTGGGCCCTGGCCACCAGCAGGCCAACACAAGCTTCAAAACACCCCAGGTCCCACAGCCAACTGTGTCAGGAACTGGCCCCACTCACCAGCTATCTGACCCCAGTTCTGGGACCTGCAACCAGACCCCAAGACCCACCTCTATCAGCCAGGAGGCTGGCACTAGCCCCAGGACCCAGCTTCATATAACAGTGGGTGGACAACAGCCCTGGGGTCTCCTGGACCCTGACTCTGCCCACCAGTAACCCTGCATTAGCCTAGAGAACCTGTGGGGTTCCACAGTCAGCCGCCTCATGACCCAGTCCTGCCAGCTGGCAGCCTCCACAAAAGGTAGGACCTGGCAACCAACCAGGCTAGGGGCCAACCAAGCCTACCAGACTGACCACACAGTCAGCCTACCAAGACAGAAAGCCCCACACAGCTCTCTAGGAACCCCTAGCACATATAGCTCTGGTGGCAAGAGGGGAGTGCACTGCTCAGATGCATAGGACGTCTCTTACGAAAGGCCACTTCTCCTAGGCTAGGAAGTGTAAAGAACAAATTAGGCAAAATGAGGCAACAGATGAATATGTTGCGAACAAAGGAACAAGATAAAACCCCAGGAGAACTAAGTGAAGTAGAGATAGGCAATCTACCCAAGAAAGAGTTCAGGGTCATGATTGTAAAGATGATCAAAGAACTTGGGAGAAGAATGGATGCACAGAGAGAGAGATGTTTCTAACAAAGAGCATATACAAAGAAAAACCAAACAAACAGATGAAGAATACAATAACTGAAATGAAAAACACACTAGAAGAAATCAACAGTAGACCAAATGATACAAAGGAATGGATCAGTGAGCTGGAAGACAGGTGGAAATCACTGAAACTGAACAGAATAAAGAATGAAAAGATATGAAGATGGTTTGAGCCCTCTGGGACAACTTAAGTGCACTAATATTCGCATTATAGGGGGTCCAGAAGGAGAAGAGAAAGAGACTGAGCACATACTTAAAGACATAATGGCTGGAAACTTCCCTAATTTGGGAAAGGAAATAGATATCCAAGTCCACGAAGCTCAGAGAGTATCTCATACAGGATTAACCCAAAGAGGAACACAGCAAGAAAGATTATCTTTAATATTCTCTCTTTTTAATTACAATGGCAAAAATTAAAGGCAGCAAGGGAGAAGCAGCAAGTTACACACAAGGGCACTCCCATAAGGCTATCAGCTAACTCTTCAGCAGAAACTCTGAAGGCCAGAAGGGAGTGACATAATATATTTAAAGTAGTGAGAGAGAAAAACCTAAAACAAGAATAATCTACCCAGCAAGGCCCTTGTTCAGATTTGTTGGAGAGATCAAAAGCTTTAATGACAAGCAAAAGCTAAAAGAGTTCAGGATGACCGAAGCAGCTTTACACAAAATGTTAAAGGAACCTCTAAGTGAAAAAGAAAAGACCACAACAAGAAAACATGAAAATTACAAATGGAAAAAGCTCACTGGTAAAGGCAAACATATAGTAAACGTAGGAAATCATTCACTCATAAAGCTAGTAGGAAGGTTAAAAGATAAAAGTAGTAAAATAATCTATATCCACATTAAGCAGTTAAGGGAAAGACAAAACAATCAGATGTAAAATATTATATCAAAAACAGTAATGGTGAGGGGAGGAGAGTACAAATGCAGGGTTGTTAAATGCATGTGAAATTAAGAAATCAGCAACTTAAAACAGTCATTCATATCTATCTATCTGCTAGCTAGCTGTATGTGAACCTCATTGTAACCATAAATCAAAAATATACATATACATATACATACATATACATCCAATTTTTAATTGGGAAGATGGCAGAAGAATAAGACACAGAGATCACCTTCCTTCCCACAGATACATTAGAAATACATCTACATGTGGAACTGCTCCTACAAAACACCCACTGAACGCTGGCAGAAGACGTCAGACCTCCCAAAAGGCAAGAAACTCCCCACGTACTTGGGTAGGGCAAAAGAAAAAAGAAATAACAGAGACAAAAGAATAGGGACGGGACCTGCACCAGTGGGAGGGAGCTGTGAAGGAGGAAAGGTTTCCACACACTAGGAAGCCCCTTCGTGGGTGGAGACTGCAGATGGCAGAGGGGGGAAGCTTTGGAGCCACGGAGGAGAACACAGCCACAGGGGTGCTGAGGGCAAAGCGGAGAGATTCCCGCACGGAGGATCGGTACTGAGTAGCACTCACCGGCCCGAGAGGCTTGTCTGCTCACCCGCCGGGGCGGGCGGGGCTGGGAGCTGAGGCTCGGGCTTTGGTCGGATTGCAGGGAGAGGACTGGGGTTGGCTGCGTGAACACAGCCTGAAGGGTTAGCGCACCACAGCTAGCCGGGAGGGAGTTCGGGAAAAAGTCTGGACCTGCTGAAGAGGCAAGAGACTTTTCCTTGCCTCTGTTTCGCAGCGAGCAAGGAGAGGGGATTCAGAGCACCGCCTAAACGAGTTCCAGAGACGGGCGCGAGCCGCGGCTATCAGCACGGACCCCAGAAACGGGCATGAGATGCTAAGGCTGCTGCTGCCGCCACCAAGGAGCCTGTGTGCGAGCACAGGTCACTCTCCACACCGCCCCTCAGGCTGGTGCAACGTCACGCTGGCCTCTGCCGCCGCAGGCTCACCTCGCATCCGTACCCTTCCCTCCCCCCAGCCTGAGTGAGCCAGAGCCCCCAAAAGAAGCTGCTCCTTTAACCCCATCCTGTGTGAGCAAAGAACAGACACCCTCAGGAGACCTACACGCAGAGGCAGGTCCAAATCCAAAGCTGAACCCTGGGAGCTGTATGAACAAAGAAGAGAAAGGGAAATTTCTCCCAGCAGCCTCAGAAGCAGCGGATTAAAGCTCCACAGACAACTTGATGTACCTGCATCTGTTGAATACCCGAATAGACAACAAATCATCCCAAATTCAGGAGGTGGACTTTAGGAGCAGGATATATTAATTCTTCCTCTTTTCCTTTTTTTGTGAGTGTATATGTGTATGCTTCTGGGTGAGATTTTGTCTGTATAGCTCTGCTTTCACCATTTGAGCTAGGGTTCGGTCCATCCGTTTTTTTTGTTTTTTTTTTAAAAATTTTTTTCTTAACAGAAGTTTTCTTAATAATTTTTTCCTTATTTTCTATTTTTAAAAATTAAAAAAATTTTATTTTAAAAAATTAAAAAATTTTTTCTTAAATTTTTTTCTATTTTTCTTATTTTTTATTATAAAAAATTAATATATTTAAAAAAATAAAATATTTTTTCTTAATAAATTTTTTTATTTTTTATTATAATACCTTTATTTTATTTTATTATATCCTCTTTCTTTCTTTCTTTCTATTTTTTCTCCCTTTTATCCTGAGCCGTGTGGATGAAAGGCTCTTGGTGCTCCAGCCAGGCATCAGGGCTGTGCCTCTGAGGTGGGAGAGCCAACTTCAGGACACTGGTCCACAAGAGAACTCCCAGCTCCACGTAATAACAAACGGTGAAAATCTCTCAGAGATCTCCATCTCAACATCAAGACCCAGCTTCACTCAACGACCAGCAAGCTACAGAGCTGGATACCCTATGCCAAACAACTAGCAAGACAGGAACACAGCCCCATCCATTAGCAGAGAGGCTGCCTAAAAACATAATAAGGCCACAGACACCCCAAAACACACCACCAGATGTGGACGTGCCCACCAGAAAGACAAGATCCAACCTCATCCACCAGAACACAGGCACTAGTCCCCTCCACCAGGAAGCCTACACAACCCACTGAACCAACCTTAGCCACTGGGGACAGATACCAAAAACAACGGGAACTACGAACCTGCAGCCTGTGAAAAGGAGACCCCAAACACAGTAAGATAAGCAAAATGAAACGACAGAAAAACACACAGCAGATGAAGGAGCAGGGTCAAAACACACCAGACCTAACAATTGAAGAGGAAATAGGCAGTCTACCTGAAAAAGAATTCAGAATAATGATAGTAAGGATGATCCAAAATCTTGGAAATAGAATAGACAAAATGCAAGAAACATTTAACAAGGACGTAGAAGAACTAAAGAGGAACCAAGCAATGATGAAAAACACAATAAATGAAATTAAAAATACTCTAGATGGGATCAATAGCAGCATAACTGAGGCAGAAGAAAGGATAAGTGACCTGAAAGATAGAATGGTGGAAATAACTACTGCAGAGCAGAATAAAGAAAAAAGAATGAAAAGAACTGAGGACAGTCTCAGAGGCCTCTGGGAAAACATTAAATGCACCAACATTCGAATTATAGGGGTCCCAGAAGAAGAAGAGAAAAAGAAAGGGACTGAGAAAATATTTGAAGAGATTATAGTTGAAAACTTCCCCAATATGGGAAAGGAAATAGTTAATCAAGTCCAGGAAGCACAGAGAGTCCCATACAGGATAAATCCAAGGAGAAACACGCCAAGACACATATTAATCAAACGATCAAAAATTAAATATAAAAAGAAATATTAAAAGCAGCAAGGGAAAAACAACAAATAACACACAAGGGAATCCCCATAAGGTTAACAGCTGAGCTTTCAGCAGAAACTCTGCAAGCCAGAAGGGGGTGGCAGGATATACTCAAAGTGATGAAGGAGAAAAATCTACAACCAAGATTACTCTACCCAGCAAGGATCTCATTCAGATTTGATGGAGAAAGTAAAACCTTTACAGACAAGCAAAAGCTGAGAGTTCAGCACCACCAAACCAGCTTTACAAGAAATGCTAAAGGAACTTCTCTAGGCAAGAAACACAAGAGAAGGAAAACACCTACAATAAAAAACCCAAAACATTTAAGAAAATGGGAATACGAACATACATATCGATAATTACCTTAAATGTAAATGGATTAAATGCTCCCACCAAAAGACATAGATTGGCTGAATGGATACAAAAACAAGACCCATATATATGCTGTCTACAAGAGACCCACTTCAGACCTAGGGACACCTACAGACTGAAAGTGAGGGGATGGAAAAAGATATTCCATGCAAATGGAAATCAAAAGAAAGCTGGAGTAGCAATTCTCATATCAGACAAAATAGACTTTAAAATAAAGACTATTACAAGAGACAAGGAAGGACACTACATAATGATCAAGGGATCAATCCAAGAAGAAGATATAACAGTTATAAATATATATGTACCCAACATAGGAGCACCTCAATACATAAGGCAACTGCTAACAGCTATAAAAGAGGAAATCGACAGTAACACAGTTAAGAGTGGGGGACTTTAACACCCCACTTTCACCAATGGACAGATCATCCAAAATGAAAATAAATAAGGAAACACAAGTTTTAAATGATACATTAAACAAGATGGACTTAATTGATATTTATAGGACATTCCACCCCAAAACAACAGAATACACATTTTTCTCAAGTGCTCATGGAACATTCTCCAGGATAGATCGTATCTTGGGTCACATATCAAGCCTTGGTAAATTTAAGAAAATTGAAATCGTATCAAGTATCTTTTCCGACCACAACGCTATGAGACTAGATATCAATTACAGGAAAAGATCTGTAAAAAATACAAACACATGGAGGCTACACAATACACTACTTAATAAGGAAGTGATCACTGAAGAAATCAAAGGGGAAATCAAAAAATACCTAGAAACAAATGACAATGGAGACACGACGACCCAAAAACCTATGGGATGCAGCAAAACCAGTTCTAAGAGGGAACTTTATAGCAATACAAGCCTACATCAAGAAACAGGAAACATCTCGAATAAACAACCTAACCTTGCACCTAAAGCAATTAGAGAAAGAAGAACAAAAAAACCCCAAAGCTAGCAGAAGGAAAGAAATCATAAAGATCAGATCAGAAATAAATGAAAAAGAAATGAAGGAAACTATAGCAAAGATCAATAAAACTAAAAGCTGGTTCTTTGAGAAGATAAACAAAATTGATAAACCATTAGCCAGACTCATCAAGAGAAAAAGGGAGAAGACTCAAATCAACAGAATTAGAAATGATAAAGGAGAAGTAACCACTGACACTGCAGAAATACAAACGATCATGAGAGATTACTACAAGCAACTCTATGCCAATAAAATGGACAACTTGGAAGAAATGGACAGATTCTTAGAAATGCACAACCTACCGAGACTGAACCAGGAAGAAATAGAAAATATGAACAGACCAATCACAAGCACTGAAATTGAAACTGTGATTAAAAATTTTCCAACAAACAAAAGCCCAGGACCAGATGGCTTCACAGGCGAATTCCATCAAACATTTAGAGAAGAGCTAACACCTATCCTTCTCAAACTCTTCCAAAATATTGCAGAGGGAGGAACACTCCCCAACTCATTCTACGAGGCCACCATCACCCTGATACCAAAACCAGACAAAGATGTCACAAAGAAAGAAAACTACAGGCCAATATCACTGATGAACATAGATGCAAAAATCCTCAACAAAATACTAGCAAACACAATCCAACAGCACATTAAAAGAATCATACACCATGATCAAGTGGGGTTTATCCCAGGAATGCAAGGATTCTTCAATATACGCAAATCAATCAACGTGATACATCATATTAACAAACTGAAGGAGAAAAACCATATGATCATCTCAATAGATGCAGAGAAAGCTTTTGACAAAATTCAACACCCATTTATGATAAAAGCCCTGCAGAAAGTAGGCATAGGATGTAATGCAATCTGTATCAAAATACCAAGGGCATTTATCATAGAACTAAAACAAAAAAAATTTTAGTTTTTAAAATTTTTATTTATTTAATTTATTTATTTGGCTGCGCTGGGTCTTAGTTGTGGCACACAGGATCTTTAGTTGCAGCATGCAGGCTCTTTTAGTTGCAGCATGCAGGATCTAGTTCCCTGACCAGGGATTGAACCCAGGCCCCCTGCATTGGGAGTGCAGAGTCTTAACCACTGGACCACCAGGGAAGTCCAAAAAATTTTTAAATTTGTATGGAAACACAAAAGACCTCAAATAGACAAAACAACCTTAAAAAAGAAGAGAGCTGAAGGAATCAGGCTCCCTGACTTCAGACTATACTACAAAGCTACAGACATCAAAACAGCATGGTACCAGCATAAAAACAGAAACCTCCATCAATCAAATAGAGAGCCCCAAAATAAACCCACACACTTATGGTCAACTAATCCTGAACAAAGGAGGCAAGAATATACAATGGGAAAAAGACAGTCTCTTCAGCAAATGGTGTTGGGAAAATTGGACAGCTGCATGTAAATTCATGAAGTTAGAACACACCCTCTCACCATATACAAAAATAAACTCAAAATGCCTGAAAGACTTAAGGACATGACAGACACTGTAAAACTCCTAGAAGAGATCATAGGCAAAACATTCTCTAACATAAGTCATACCAATGTTTTCTTAGGTCAGTCTCCCAAGGCAATAAAAACAAAAATACACAAATGGGACCTGATCAAACTTACAAGCTTTTGCACAGCAAATGAAATCATAAAAAATAAACGAAAAGACAACCTACAGAACGGGAGAAAATATTTGCCACTGATGCGACCAACAAGGGCTTAATTTCCAAAATATACAAACAGCTCATACAACTCAACAACAGACAAACAAATAACCCAATCGAAAAATGGGCGGAAGACCTAAAGAGACATTTCCCCAAAGAAGAAACACAGATGGTCAATAGGCACATGAAAAGATGCTCAACATTGCTAATTACTAGAGAAATGCAAACCAAAGTACAATAAGGTACCACCTCACACTGGTCAGAATGGCCATCATGAAAGAATCTACAAATAACAAATGCTGGAGAGGTTGTGGAGAAAAGGGAACCCTCCTACACTGTTGGTGGGAATGTAAGTTGGTGCAGCCACTGTGAAAAACAGTGTGGAGGTCCCTCAAAACTAAAAGTAGGGACTTCCCTGGTGGCGCAGTGGTTAAGAATCCACCTGCCAATGCAGGAGACACGGGTTCAAGCCCTGGTCTGGGAAGATCCCACATGCCGCAAAGCAACTAAGCCTGTGTCCACAACAACTGAGCCTGCGCTCTAGAGCCCACGTGCCACAACTACTGAAGCCTGCGCACCACAATGAAGAGTAGCCCCTGCTCGCCGCAACTAGAGAAAGCCTGCACACAGCAACGAAGACCCAATGCAGCCAAAAATAAATAAATAAATTAATTAATTAAAAAAAAACTAAAAATAGAATTACCATATGATCCAGCAATCTCACTCCTGGGCATATATCCAGATGAAACTCTAATCCAAAAAGATACATGCACCCCTATGTTCACAGCAGCACAATTCACAATAGCCAAGACATGGAAACAACCTTAATGTCCATCAATAGATGAATGGATAAAGACAACGTAGTACATATAAACAATGGAGTACTACTCAGCCATAAAAAGAATGAAATAATGCCATTTGTAGCAACACAGATGAACCTAGAGATTATCATACTAAATTAAGTAAGTCAGAAAGAAAGACAAATACCATATAATATCACTTACATGTGGAATCAAAAATAGGACATGAACCTATCTATGAAACAGAAACAGAATCGTGGACATAAAGAACAGGCTGGTGGTTGCCAAGAAGGAGTGGGGGTGAGAGAGGGATGGATTGGGAGTTTGGGATTAGCAGATGCCAACTGGTATATACAGAAAGGATAAACAAGGTGCTACTGTATAGGACAGGGAACTATATTCAGTATCCTATGATAATCCATAATGGAAAAGAATATGAAAAAGTGTGTGTCTGTGTATATAACATGTGTGTGTGTATATATATATATATATATATATAGTGTGTGTGTGTGTGTGTATATATATATATATAACTGAGTCAATTTGCTATACAGCAGTAATTAACACAAAACTGGAAATCAACTATACTTTGACTAAAAATAAATAAATAAATACAGAGACAGTTTCAAGAAAATGAAAATAAAAGATATGGAAGCAACCGAAGCATCCATCAATAGATGAATAAAGATGTATATGTATATACACACAATGGAGTAGTATTCCACCATAAAAAAGAATGAAATCTTGCCCTTTGCAACAACGTGAATGGACCTAGAGGGTATTATGATAAGTGAAATAAGCCAGAAAGAGAAAGGCAAACATTGTATGATTTCACTTGTATGTGAAATCTGTAAAAACAAAACAAATCAACAAATATAATCAAACAAAACAGTTATAGATATGGAGAACAAACAGGTGTTCACTGCATGGGAGGGGGAGGAAAGAAATAGGTGAGGGATATCAAGAGGTACAAACTTCCAGCTGCAAAATAAATGAGTCACAGGTATGAAATGTACAGTGTAGGGAATACAGTCAATCTCTATGTAATACCTATGTATGGTGACATATTGTAATTATTGTGGTGATCATTTTGAAATGTATAGAGATACTAAATCACTATGTTGTGGAACATGAACTAACACAGTGTTGTAGGTCAATTATACTTCAAAAACAAACTCATAGAAAAAGAGGTCAGATTTGTGTTTACCAGTTGCAGGAGATGGAGGAGGGGGAATTAGATGAAGGCAGTCAAAAGGTACAGAGTTCCAGTTATAAGATCAATAAGTACTAGGGATGTAATGTACAACATGATAAATATAATTAACGCTGCTCTATGATATATATGAACTTTGTAAGAGTAAAACCTAAGATTCTAATCACAAGAAAAGTTTTTTTCTACTTTTAAGTTTGTATCTATGTGAGATGATGGATGTTAACTAAACTTACTGTGATAGTCATTTTATTATATATATGTAAGTCAAATCATTATGCTATATACCTTAAACTTATAGTGCCTTATGTAAATTATATCTCAATAAAACAAAGATAGAAAAAATTTGGAAATAATAGCCCAGAACTTCCTAAACCTGGAGAAGAAACTGGATACACATGTCCACAACACTAAGAGAACACCTTATCTTAATGCAAAGAGACCCTATAAGATATATTATAGTAAAAGTGTCAAAAGTCAATGACAAAGAATTTTAAATGCAATCGGGGGAAAAAAGACAGTAATCTACCAACAAACAAACAAACAAACACACACCCATTAGGCTCTCAACAGATTTCTCAACAGAAACTCTACAGGCCAGGAGAGAGGGCAATGGCATATTCAAATACTGAAAGATAAAAATTGCCAGCCAGGAATACTCTATCTGGCAAAGTTATCCTTCAGACATGATGAAACCAAGGCTTTCCCAGACAAAAGCTAAAGCAGTTTCACCACCGCTAGACCTGCCTTAAAGAAATATTGAAAGGAGCTTTTCAAGATGAAACAAAAAACTGAAAGTACAAAAAACTCTGATTAAAGTGATAAGTAGAAAGCTGTAACTCTAGTTTAAAATACTAAATAATTATAGCAGATATGTCAGAGGACAAGAACACTGAAAATAACTATAGTTACTATAATTTGGAAATAAATTCACAGCATAAACAGATAAACTGTAATGCCAAAACTATAATAGGGGAGGCATAAAAGAATGAAACCTTTATAAGCCAATTAAGATAAAATAGTCCTTCAATACTAAAAATCTACGGTAATCAAAACAGTGTGGTATTGGCATAAAAACAGACATATGGATCAATGGAACAGAACAGACAGCCCAGAAATAAACCCACACACATATGGTCAATTAATCTTCGACCAAAGAGGCAAGAATATACAAGGGGAAAAAGTCAGTCTCTTCAGCAAGTGGTGTTGGGAAAATTGGGCAGCTGCATGTAAATTCATGAAGTTAGAACACACTCTCTCACCATATACAAAAATAAACTCAAAATGCCTGAAAGACTTAAGGACATGACAGACACTGTAAAACTCCTAGAAGAGATCATAGGCAAAACATTCTCTAACATAAATCACACCAATGTTTTCTTAGGTCAGTCTCCCAAGGCAATAAAAACAAAAATACACAAATGGGACCTGATCAAACTTACAAGCTTTTGCACAGCAAATGAAACCATAAAAAATAAACGAAAAGACAACCTACAGAACGGGAGAAAATATTTGCCACCGATGCGACCAACAAGGGCTTAATTTCCAAAATATACAAACAGCTTGTACAACTCAACAACAGACAAACAAATAACCCAATCGAAAAATGGGCAGAAGACCTAAAGAGACATTTCCCCAAAGAAGAAATACAGATGGCCAATAGGCACATGAAAAGATGTTCAACATCATTAATTACTAGAGAAATGCAAACCAAAGTAAAACAAAGTACCACCTCACACTGGTCAGAATGGTCATCATGAAAAAATCTAAAAAGAACAAATGCTGGAGAGGTTGTGGAGAAAAGGGAACCCTCCTACACTGTTGGTGGGAATGTAAGTTGGTGCAGCCACTGTGGAAAACAGTACGGAGGTCCCTCAGAAAACTAAAAATAGAATTACCATGTGATCCAGCAATCTCTCTCCTGGGCATATATCCAGACAAAACTCTAATCCAAAAAGATACATGCACCCCTATGTTCAGAGCAGCACTATTCACAATAGCCAAGACATGGAAACAGCCTAAATGTCCATTAATAGATGAATGGATAAAGACGATATAGTACATATAAACTATGGAGTACTACTCAGCCATAAAAAGAATGAAAATAATGCCATTTGCTGCAACATGGGTGGACTGAGAGATTATCATACTAACTGAAGTAAGCCAGAAAGAGAAATACAAATACCATATGATATCACTTATACATGGAATCAAAATTTTACACAAACGAACCTATCTACAAAACAGTAAGAGACCTACGGACATAGAGAACAGACTTTTGGTTGCCAAAGTGTAGGGGTTTGGGGGAGTGATGGATTGGGAGTTTGGGGTTAACAGAGGTAAGCAATTATATATGGAACAGATAAACAACAAGGTCCTGTGGTATAGCACACAGAACTGTATTCAGTATCCTGTGATAAAGCATAATGGAAATGAATATAAAACAAGAATGTATATATATGTATAACTGAGTCACTCTGTTGTACAGCAGAAATTAATAGCATTGTAAATCAACTATACTTTCATAAAAATAAATAAATGTTAAAAAAGAAAAGAAGATAAAATTGTCCTTTTTCTGCTGATAGCAATTTATCTATGAGATGATGTCTGTAAACTTCATGGTAACACCAAAGTAAAAATCTATACCAGAGACACAAAATATTAAAAAAGTGGATAATGAGCAAATCACCATGAAAACCAACAACTTACAAAGGTAGAAACAGAAGAACAAAACCAATGGAGCAGGGGAGGAACCAAGATAGCGGAGTAGAAGGACATGCTCTCACTCCCTCTTGCAAGAACACCAGAATCACAACTAGCTGCTGGACAATCATTGACAGGAAGACACTGGAACTCACCAAAAAAGATACCCCACATCCAAAGACAAAGGAGAAGCCACAATGAGACAGTAGGAGGGGCACAATCACAGTAAAATCAAATCTCATAACTGCTGGGTGGGTGACTCACAGACTGGAGAACACTTATACCACAGAAGTCCACCGACTGGAGTGAAGGTTATGAGCCCCATGTCAGGCTTCCCAACCTGGGGGTCCGGCAACGGGAGGAGGAATTCCTAGAGAATCAGACTTTGAAGTCTAGTGGGAATTGATTGCAGGACTTCGACAGGACTGGGGGAAACAGAGACTCCACTCTTGGAGGGCACACACAAAGTAGTGTGTGCATCGGGACCTAGGGGAAGGAGCAGTGACCCCAGGACAGACTGAACCAGACCTACCTACTAGTGTTGGAAGGTCTCCTGCAGAGGCGGGGGGGGGGGGGATGCTGTGGCTCACCATGGGGACAAGGACACTGGCAGCAGAAGTTCCGGGAAGTACTCCTTGGCAAGACCCCTCCCAGAGTCTGTCATTACCCACCAAAGAGCCCAGGTAGGCTCCAGTGTTGGGTTGCCTCAGGCAAAACAACCAACAGGGAGGGAACCCAGCCCCACCCATCAACAGTCAAGTGGATTAAAGTTTTACTGAGCTCTGCCCACCAGAGCAACAGCCAGCTCTAGCCACCACCAGTCACTCCCATCAGGAAACTTACACAAGCCTCTTAGATAGCCTCGTCCACCAGAGGGCAGACAGCAGAAGCAAGAACAACTATAATCCTGCAGCCTGTGGAACAAAAACCACATTCACAGAAAGATAGGAAAGATGAAAAGGCAGAGGGCTATGTACCAGATGAAGGAACAAGATAAAACTCCAGAAAAACAACTAAATGAAGTGGAGATAGGCAAACTTCCAGAAAAAGAATTCAGAATAATGATAGTGAAGATGATCCAGGACCTCGGAAAAAGAATGGAGGCAAAGATCGAGAAGATGAAGAAATGTTTAACAAATATCTAGAAGAAATAAAGAACAAACAGAGATGAACAATACAATAACTGAAATGAAAAATACACTAGGAGGAATCAATAGCAGAATAACTGAGGCAAAAGAACGGATAAGTGACCTAGAAGACAGAATGGTGGAATTCACTGCTGTGGAGCAGAATAAAGAAAAACGAATGAAAAGAAATGAAGACAGCCTAAGAAACCTCTGGGACAACATTAAATGCAACAACATTCACATTATAGGGGTCCCAGAAGGAGAAGAGAGAGAGAATGGACCAGAGAAAATATTTGAAGAGATTATAGTCAAAAATTTCCCTAAAATGGGAAAGGAAAGAGCCACCCAAGTCCAGGAGGCGCAGTGAGTCCCATACAGAATAAAGCCAAGGAGAAACACGCCAAGACACATAGTAATCAAATTGGCAAAAATTAAAGACAAAGAAAAATTATTGAAAGCAGCAAGGGAAAAATGACAAATAATATACAAGGGAACTCCCATAAGGTTAACAGCTGATTTCTCAGCAGAAACTCTACAAGCCAGAAGAGAGTGGCATGATATACTTAAAGTGATGAAAGGGAAGAACCTACAACCAAGATTACTCTACACAGCAAGGATCTCATTCAGATTCAATGGAGAAATCAAAAGCTTTACAGACAAACAAAAGCTAAGAGAATTCAGCACCACCAAACCAGCTCTACAACAAATGCTAAAGGAACTTCTCTAAGTGGGAAACACAAGAGAAGAAAAGGATCTACAAAAACAAATGAAAAACAATTAAGAAAATGGTCATAGGGACATACATATCTATAATTACCTTAAACGTGAATGGATTAAATGCTCCAACCAAAAGACACAGGCTTGCTGGATGGATACAAAAACAAGACCCAAATATATGCTGTCTACAAGAGACCCACTTCAGACCTAGGGACACATACAGACTGAAAGTGAGGGGACGGAAAAAGATATTCCATGCAAACAGAAATCAAAAGAAAGCTGTAGTAGCAATACTCATATCAGATAAAATAGACTTTAAAATAAAGAATGTTACAAGAGACAAGGAAGGACACTATATAATGATCAAGGGATCAATCCAAGGAGAAGATATAACAATTATAAATATATATGCACCCAACATAGGAGCACCTCAATACATAAGGCAACTGCTAACAGCTATAAACGAGGAAATCAACAGTAACACAGTAATACTGCGGGGCATTAACACCTCACTTAAACCAATGGACAGATCATCCAAAATGAAAATAAATAAGGAAACAGAAGCTTTAAATGACACAATAGACCAGATAGATTTAATTGATATTTATAGGACATTCCATCCAAAAACAGCAGATTACACTTCTCAAGTGCGCATGGAACATTCTCCAGGATAGATCTCATCTTGGGTCACAAATCAAGACTCAGTAAATTTAAGAATATTGAAATCATATCAAGCATCTTTTCTGACCACAACGTTATGAGATTAGAAATGAATTACAGGGAAAAAAACGTAAAAAACACAAACACATGGAGGTTAAACAATACGTTACTAAACAACCAAGAGATTACTGAAGAAATCAAAGAAGAAATCGAAAAATACCTAGAGACAAATGACAATGAAAACACGACGACCCAAAACCTATGGGATGCAGCAAAAGCAGTTCTAACAGGGAAGTTTATACCTATACAACCCTAC
Organism: Balaenoptera ricei; assembly: GCF_028023285.1. Classification (NCBI taxonomy): domain Eukaryota; kingdom Metazoa; phylum Chordata; class Mammalia; order Artiodactyla; family Balaenopteridae; genus Balaenoptera; species Balaenoptera ricei. The sequence continues at coordinate 83,533,502 of NC_082640.1, read as the reverse complement.
CTCAAGAAACAAGAAAAATCTCAAACAATCTAACCTTACACCTAAAGAAACTAGAGAAAGAAGAACAAACAAAACCCAAAGTTAGCAGAAGGAAAGAAATCATAAAGATCAGAGCAGAAATAAATGAAATAGAAACAAAAAAAACAATAGCAAAGATCAATAAAACTAAAAGCTGGTTCTTTGAGAAGATAAACAAAATTGATAAACCATTAGCCAGACTTATCAAGAAAGAGAGGGAGAGGACTCAAATCAATAAAATTAGAAATGAAAAAGGAGAAGTTACAACAGATACCACAGAAATACAAAGCATCCTAAGAGACTACTACAAGCAACTCTATGCCAATAAAATGGACAACCTGGAAGAAATGGACAAATTCTTAGAAAGGTATAACCTTCCAAGACTGAACCAGGAAGAAACAGAAAATATGAACAGACCAATCACAAGCACTGAAATTGAAACTGATAAAAATCTTCCAAAAAACAGAAGTCCAGGACCAGATGGCTTCACAGCCATCTATCAAACATTCTATCAAACATTCAGAGAAGAGCTAACAGCCATTCTTCTCAAACTCTTCCAAAAAATTGCAGGGGAAGGAACACTCCCAAACTCATTCTATGAGACCACCATCACCCTGATACCAAAACCAGACAAAGATACTACAAAAAAAGGAAATTACAGACCAATATCACTGATGAATATAGATGCAAAAATCCTCAACAAAATACTAGCAAACAGAATCCAACAACACATTAAAAGGATCATACACCATGATCAAGTGGGATTTATCCCAGGGATGCAAGGATTCTTCAATGTAAGCAAATCAATCAATGTGATACACCATATTAACAAATTGAAGAATAAAAACCATATGATCATTTCAATAGATGCAGAAAAAGCTTTTGACAAAATTCAACACCCATTTATGATAAAAACTCTACAGAAAGTGGGCATAGAGGGAACCTACGTCAACATAATAAAGGCCATATATGACAAACCCACAGCAAACATCATTCTCAATGGTGAAAAACTGAAAGCATTTCCTCTAAGATCAGGAACGAGACAAGGATGTCCACTCACACTATCATTCAACAGTTTTGGAAGTGCTAGCCACGGCAATCAGAGAAGACAAAGAAATAAAAGGAATACAAATTGGAAAAGAAGAAGTAAAACTGTCACTGTTTGCTGATGACGTGATACTATACATAGAGAATCCTAAAACTGCCACCAGAAAACTACTAGAGCTAATTAATGAATTCGGTAAAGTTGCAGGATACAAAATGAATGCACAGAAATCTCTTGCATTCCTATGCACTAATGATGAAAAATCTGAAACAGAAATTATGGAAACACTTCCATTTACCATTGCAACAAAAAGAATAAAATACCTAGGAATAAACCTACCTAGGGAAACAAAAGACCTGTATGCAGAAAACTATAAGACACTGATGAAAGAAATTAAAGATGACACCAACAGATGGAGAGATATACCATGTTCCTGGATTGGAAGAATCAATATTGTGAAAATGACTATACTACCCAAAGCAATCTACAGATTCAATGCAATCCCTATCAAATTACCAATGACATTTTTTACGGAACTAGAACAAATCATCTTAAAGTTTGTATGGAGACACAAAAGACCCCGAATAGCCAAAGCAGTCTTGAGGGAAAGAAACGGAGCTGGAGGAATCAGACTCCCTGACTTCATACTATATTACAAAGCTACAGCAATCAAGACAATACAGTACTGGCACAAAAACAGAAACATAGATCAATGGAACAAGATAGAAAGCCCAGAGATAAACCCACACACCTATGGTCAACTATCTATGACAAAGGAGGCAAGGATATACAATGGAGAAAAGACAGTCTCTTCAATAAGTGGTGCTGGGAAAACTGGACAGCTACATGTAAAAGAATGAAATTAGAACACTCCCTAACACCATACACAAAAATAAACTCAAAATGGATTTGAGACCTAAATGTAAGATCTGACATTATAAAATTCTTAGAGGAAAACATAGGAAGAACACTATTTGACATAAATCACAGCAAGATCTTTTTTGATCCACCTCCTAGAGTAATGGAAATAAAAACAAAAATAAACAAATGGGACCTAATGAAACTTCAAAGCTTTTGCACAGCAAAGGAAACCATAAACAAGACGAAAAGACAACCCTCAGAATGGGAGAAAATATTTGCAAAGGAATCAATGGACAAAGGAGTAATATCCAAAATATATAAACAGCTCATGCAGTTCAATATTAAAGAAACAAACACCCCAATCCAAAAATGGGCAGAAGACCTAAATAGACATTTCTCCAAAGAAGCCATACATATGGCCAAGAAGCACATGAAAAGCTGCTCAACATCACTAATTATTAGACAAATGCAAATCAAAACTACCATGAGGTATCACCTCACACCAGTTAGAATGGGCATCATCAGAAAATGTACAAACAACAAATGCTGGAGAGGGTGTGGAGAAAAGGGAACCCTCTTGCACTGTTGGTGGGAATGTAAATTGATAACAGCCACTATGGAGAACAGTATGGAGGTTCCTTAAAAAACTAAAAATAGAATTACCATATGATCCAGCAATCCCACTGCTGGGCATATACCCAGAGAAAATCGTAATTCAAAAAGACACATGAACCCCAATGTTCATTGCAGCACTATTTAGAATAGCCGGGTCATGGAAGCAACCTAAATGCCCATTGACAGACAAATGGATAAAGAAGTTGTGGTACATATATACAATGGAATATTACTCAGCCATAAAAAGGAACGAAATTGAGTCATTGGTGAGACGTGGTTGGATCTAGAGGCTGTCATACAGAGTGAAGTCAGAAAGAGAAAAACAAATATCGTATATTAACGCATGTATGTGGAACCTAGAAAAATGGTACAGATGAACCGGTTTACAGGGCAGAAGTTGAGACACAGATGTAGAGAACAAACGTATGGACACCAAGGGGGTAAAACCGCGGTGGGCTGGGGATGGTGGTGTGCTGAATTGGGCAATTGGGATTGACATGTATACACTGATGTGTATACAATTGATGACTAATAAGAACCTGCAGTATAAAAAAACAAACAAACACACAAACAAAACAACTAATACTAAACTTTCTTTGGGTTATTTGTATGGAAAGATGTTAATATAAATGTTTCAGACATTACATGAAATTTCTAAAAATCTTATATGTTCTGGTATAATGTTATATCATAATTCTGGTTATTACTTTAAAATGTATATCTCAGAAATAACTAAATTTCCTTGTCAATTGCATTATTATGAACTTTCATCAAATCTTTAACTGTGGTCATTTTTAAGTCTTTTGTCATTTACAGGCAGTTCTGGGTGTACTCTGATGCTTTTGCATAAATGTTCCTATAAAAGGGTTTCATCTTCAAGGAATTGATGGAAAAGACTCTGACAAGTACAGGTTTCTGGTAACTGACTATACTGCTGAACTGAATGAATAAGCATTTTCAGAATTCTAATGGAAAACTGATGAATTCATAAAAGTGCTAACAAGAGATCAAGATTGAAAAAAAAATTAATTACATGGGACTGAGTGAACTGATGAGGATGATTATAATTTTTGTGACTTTCTGTTTGAATAATAAAAAAAAAATCCCACAAGGACTCAGAGGCAAAAAATATACAAATCAATTTTCACTGCAAGGTAAAGGAGCTGTTACAGTGGAGGATTACTGGACTGAATGTCAATATTATGACATAGTATGAGTGTGTTTCATGTTTGGTAATTGCAATCATTGTTGCTTTTGTTGTGGTCATCCATTTACAATGCTTGGTGTCAGTTTATTTATCTCTTGTAAAAATAAAATACAGTGTGTGTGTGTGTGTGAAAAAAAAATGGCTGGAAGATCTAAACAGACATTTCTCCAAAGGAGACATACAGACGGCTGAGAGGCACATGCCAAGATGCTTAACACCACTAATCATTAGAGAAATGCAAATCAAAACCATAATGAGGTATCACCTTACACTGGTCAGAATGTCCAGCATCAAAGAATCTCCAAACTATAAATGCTTGAGAGGGTGTGAAGAAAAGGGAACCCTCCTACACTGTTGGTGGGAAGGTAAATTGGTATGACCATTATGCAGAATAGTTTGGAGGTTCCTTAAAGAATCAGAAATAGAGCTACCATGTGATCCAGCAGTTCCACTCCTGGGCATATATCCTGAGAAAACCATAAATCGAAAAGATACATGCAATGTTCACTGCAGCACTACTCACAATAGCCAGGACATGGAAGCAACCTAAGTGTTTATCAACAGAGGAATGGATAAGAGGATGTGGTACGTACATACAATGGAATATTACTCAGCCATAATAAGAATGAAATAATGCCATTTGCAGCAACATGGACGAAACTGGAGATTATCATACTAAGTGAAGTAAGTCAGACAGAGAAAGACAAATATCATATGATATCATTTATATGTGGAATCTAAAAAATGGTACAAATGAACTTATTTACAAAACAGAAATAGAGTGACAGATGTAAAAAACAAACTTATGGTTACCAGTGGGGAAACGGAGGGAGGGATAAATTGGGAGGTTGGGATTGACATACACATACTACTATATATAAAATTAGATAACTAATAAGGAGCTACTGTATAGCACAGAGAACTCTACTCAGTACTCTGTAATGACCTATATGGGAAAAGAATCTAAAAATGATTGTATATATGTGTATGTATAACTGATTCACTTTGCTGTACACCAGAAACTATCACAATATTGTAAATCAACTATATTCCAATAAAAATTAAAAAAAAAAACCCAATGGAGCAACAAAATAACCAGAAGGCAAAAGACTAAATGGCAGTAGTAAGTTCTTACATATCAACATCACCCTAAATATAAAGGGATTGAACTCAGCAATCAAAAAGTACAGAGTGGCTGGATGGATTAAAAAAAATGACCGAACTATATGCTGCCTAAGGAGACTCATCTCGGCTCTAAAGACATATTAATACAGAGGCTCAAAATGTAGGGCCAGAAAATGATATTCCAAGCAACTGGAAACAAAAAGAAAGTGGGTGTAGCAATATTTGTATCAGACAAAATAGACTTGAAATAATAAATGGTAAGAAGTGACAAATAATGACAAAAGGGTCAATACACCAAGGACATATAAAAATTAGAAACATAATAAATACACCCAACATAGGGGCACCAAATACATAAAGGAAATATTAACAGACATAAAAGGAGAAGCTGACAGTAACACAATAATAGTAGGGGACTTTAACACCCCACTTACATCAATGATAGATCATCCAGACAGAAAATCAATAAGGAAACACTGGCCTTAAAGGACACATTAGACCAGATGAACTTAATAAATTACATAGAACAGTCCATCCAAAAGCAGAATACACATTCTTTTCAAGTGCACAAGAAACATTCTACAGCATAGAGCATATGATAGGACACAGAACAAATCCTAGCAAATCTAAGACGACTGAAATCATACCAGCTACCTTTTCTGTCCCCAATGGCATAAAAGTAGAAATCTACATCAAGAGGAAATCGAGATCTACAAACATGTGAAAACGAAACAATACACTTTTAAACAACCAATGGGTCAAAGAAGAAATTGCAATTGAAATAAAAAGTTATTTAACAAAAGAAAATGTAAATACAACATATCAGATCTTGTGGGATGCAACCAAAGAGGTTCTGAGAGGAAAGTTTTAGCAATCAACACATATATAGTCTAGCTATCTTTTCAAAGAATTAGTTTTTAGTTTTGTTGATTCTTCCTATTTTTATCTGGTTTCCATTTCTTTCACTCTGATCTTTATTTCCTTCCTTCTACTAATTATGGGCTTAATTTGTTCTTTTTCTAGTTCTTTGTGGGGACCGTTAGCAAAACAGCTTACAAGCCTGGGCCAGCTAGTAATATGTCAGCATAATCAGTAAGAAAGGATGCCCCCATGATCATCTGAACGGGAATCCACAACAGCCTCAAACAGAGCTATTTGCTTAGGAGATGGAATGACAGTATCTGATTTGCATCACTATTCAAATAGTTCCATAGATTTCTTCCTCTGTGTCATTCCAGGAACTGTGTGAAGTGCTGGGAGTACAAATGGAATAAGTAGGACACAGTCCCTGCCCTCAAAGAGGTTATGGTTCAGATGAGGTGAGACAAGCCAAGAGCCACAGTTTGAGCTATAAATATGCACACAAGATAGGATGTTGTAGAGGAGAGTGTCCTGTAAAGAGGTTTCTAGAAGAGGAGACACTTGAGCTGAGTCTTGAACAACAAATAAGATTCAGCTGCATAAAGGATACAGATAGGAGAGCAGATGGAAGCCCACAGGATAAAACCTGAAGGTAGCAAGTTATAATCACTTCCATAAAGAAGGAACACGGTGGAGAGGGATAGGAAAAGGCAGAGCATTGGGTGGGTGGCTTGTACATAGCAGGATATAAGGTCAGAGAGCTGAGCAAGATGCCAATGGCTTAGACACTTACGGGTTAATTTAGATAGTCTAAACTGTATCTGAAAGCTGGGAAGCAGGACACCATTAGGCTGGCTTTTAAAGAAAGAGCTTTCTGGCTGCCACATGGAAGACTATTAGGAGGGTTGAGCTTCTTGGGTCCTGTTTCAAAGGGGATGAAGAACTGACAGTTGTTACGGACTAAATTGGCCCCCACAAATTTGTATATTGAAATCCTACCCCCCACTCCTGATGTGATTGTATTTGGAGATAGGAACTTTAAAGAGGTAATTAGTGGTAAATAAGGTTATAAGGGTGGGGCTTTAATCCAGTAAGACTGGTGTCATTTTAAGAAGGGAGAAACCAAGGATGGCTGTGCAGAGAAGTCCATGTGAGGACATGAGAAGATGGCCATCTGCAAGCCGAGGAGAGGGGCCTCAGGAGAAACCAATGCTGCCAACACCTTGATCTTGGATTTACAGCCTCCAGAACTGTGAGAAATCAATTTCTGTTGTTTAAGACATCTAGTCTATGGCATTTTGTTACAGTAGCCCATGCGGACTAATACAAGTGTTTACTCTAAGCTTTAGATGTTGTAAATAATAATCATGGACATAGGCCTTAATCCATGAAGGCTGAGCACACTAATCAGGTGAGTGTTAGATAACTGACACATTGCAAAATACATACAATCAATTATATGTGCGGGGGATCAATCACGGTGTGGAGTAAGAGGATGTGGAGCTCACCTCCCCCCATGAACACATCAAAAATACCTCTACATGTGGAACAATTCTCACTGAAAACTAACTGGAAACTGGCAGGAGGACTCCTATACAACCAAGGACGTAAGAAAAATACACGTGTAATCAGGTAGGAAGGGAAGAATAGAAATTGGGTAGGGACCTATGCCCCTGGGAGGGAACTCAGAGGAAAAGGGAGGTTACATGGGTGGACACCCACCCTAGGGAGTGAGTGGTGAGAGACACAGATTGAATATCCCAGTCCTGGGGTCCTACACCAGAAGGAAGAGAAGAGCCTCCTTTGCTGGTTGGAGGACTGCTGGGACTAATAGAAGGGCTATGGGAAGCCTGGACTCCACTTGAGGGGAGCACACATGTGCTGGCTTGCCCCTGAGGCAGGGCAGAGAGAGGTCTGCTCTAGCAACTGCTGGGTTTCCTGAAACCATGGTGCTGTGCACCCCAGCCTGAACCAAGTGAATGATCAGCCCCCTGTTCATTCCATGTCACAGTGCAGCACTGGATCTGGGGTGGCCATCACCAGGGAGAAGACTTGACTGTGGGATATAGAGGTGACCTGGTCCTGGGGTGGAGCCTCGGTAGGGCAGCGGTGGCCACTGTTGGTGCTTAACTCAAGCGGCACACCAGAAGCAGCCCAGATTCTGATGGTGCTGCTCCTCCACAGCTTACCCCCCAATACATGCCCCTCCTGCCCTGCAGTGTGGCTCCACATGGGCCCCATTTGCTTCAGCACTCCCTTGCTCTGGGGCAAGTATCCCCGTCTGGGAAGAAGGGAAAACACACACTTAAAGGGAACACAGCCAGGTCAGCCCAACCCTCAGGGCTTCTGCTCCAGCACCTTGGGATCAGATCCTGCCCATGATAGGGTGGTGACAGCCACTGAGCAGAGGGGAAATCCTGCCTTATACTAAGCTCCAGCTCCAGGCCCTTCATCTCCAGCCCCACCCCCTACCAAGTGATAGCTGTCAGCACACCCTGAGGAAAGAGGTAGCATGCATCCATGTCTAATCCAGCTCTCCCATCAAAGGCATTGGGCACACACAGTCTGTACAGGGACACTCCCACTTAATAACACCCCTTCAAGATGCAATAGGTAACTGTTTCACCTAAATTTATAGAGGCAGAGAAAGTTAAGCAAAATGGAAAGGCAGAGGAATTGCTCTCAATTGAAAGAGCAAGAGAAAACCCCTGAAAAAAATAATGAAACAGAAATAAACAATTTACCAGATAAAGAATTCAAAGCATTGGTAATAAAAATGTTAACTGAATTAGAGAGAAGAATAGATGTATACAGTGAAAAATTTAACAAGAAACTGGAAAATATAAAAAAGACCCAATTAGAAATGAAGAATTCAATAGCTGAAATAAAAAACACACTAGAAGGAATGAATAGCAGACTAAGTGATACAGAAATATGCATAAATCCTCTGGAAGATAGAATAATGGAAATCATCCAATCAGAACAACAAAAAGAAAATTTTAAAAATGAAAACAATTTAAGAGATCTCTGGGAAACATTGAGCATACCAACATTTGCATTATAGGGGTCCCAGAGGGAGAAGAGAGACAGAGGGGATTGAAAATGTATTTGAGGAAATTATGGCTGACAACTTCCCAAACCTGAAGAAGGAAATAGATATCCAGGTACAGGAAGCACAGAGGGTCCCAAAAAGATGAACCCAAACAGACCCACACCAAGGCATATCATAATTAAAATGGCAAAAGTTAAAGCTAAAAAGAGAATTCTAAAGTCAGCAAGAGAAAAACACAGAGTCATATACAAGAGAACCGTCCCCCCAGAAGGCTATCAGTTGACTTATCTGCAGAAACACTGCAGTCCAGAAGGGAGGGGCATGATATATTCAAGTGCAGAAAGGGAAAAATCTGCAACCTAGGATACTCTACCCAGCAAAATTATCATTTAGAATAGGAGAGATAACGAACTTCTCAGACAAGCAAAAACTAAAGGAGTTTATCAATACTAAACCTACTGTAAAAGAAGTGTTAAAGCGCCCTCCTACATGAAAAGAAGTAAAATCCAGAGGAAAGGGAAAATACCAATAGGAAAGGCAAATACAGAGCAAGGACTGAGGATCAACCACTTAAAGAAGCCAGCCTGAAGACTAAAAGACAAAAAATTGTAAAAGCAATTATAACTCCAATAAACAGTTAAGGGGTAAACATGGTGTAAAATATGACATCAAAAACAAAAAATGTGGTGGAGGGGAGTAAAAAAAATGTACATCTCTCAGGTGTGTTTGGACTTAAATGAGTACCAGTTTAAAACAAATAGATATAGTTATAGGTCAACATATATTATCCACATGGTAACCACAAATCAAAAACCTAAAAAGAACATAACACAAGCATATTCTAAAGAAAATCATCAAACCACAAGGGAACAAAATAAGAAGAAATAAACAGACAATAACTACAAAAATAATTGGAAAACAAGTAATAAAATGCCAATAAGTACATACTTATCAACATTTATTTTACATGTCAATGGACTAAATGCTCTAATCAAAAGATAGAGTGGCTTATCAGATGAAAAAACAACACCCTTCTATATGCTGCCTATAAGAGACTTACTTCAGAGCTAAAAATACACACAGACTGAAAGTGAGGGGATAGAAAAAGATATTTCTTGCAAATGGAAACAACAAGAAAGCAGGGGTAGCAATACTCACATCAGACAAATAGACTTTAAAACAAAAGCCATAAAGAAAGACAAAGAAGGGCATTATATATAATGATAAAGTGATCAACACAAGAAGAGATTATTACACTCATTAACATATGTACACCCAATACAGGAGCACCTAAATATATACAGCAAATACTAACAGATGTAAAAGGAGAAATTGACAATAATAATAGTAGAAGACTTTAACACCCCACTGACATCAATGGACAGATCATCCAGACAGAAAATCACTAAGGCAACAGTGGTCTTAAATGACACAACAGACGAGTTGGACTTAATAGATATCTATAGGACAGTACATCCCAAAACAACAGAATACACATTCTTTTCAAATACACATGGAATGCTCTCCAGGACAGATCACACACTAGGCCAGAAAACAATTCTCAACAAATTTAAGAGGACAGAAATTATATCAAGCATTTTTTTAAACACTACAGTATGAAACTAGAAATCAATTACAGAAAGAAAAATGGGGAAAGAACAAACACGTGGAGACTAAACATCATGCTACTAAAAAACCAATAGGTTAATGAAGGAATCAAAGAGGAAATCAGAAAATGCCTCAAGACAAGTGAAAATGGAAACACAACACTCCAAAATCTGTGGGATACAGCAAAAGCAGTTCTAAGAGAGGTTTATAGTGATACATGCCTTCCTCAAGAAACAAACAAAAACCTCAAATGAACAACCTAACCTACCACCTAAAGGAATTAGAAAAAGAACAATCAAAACCCAAAATTAGCAGAAGGGAGGAAATAAGATCAGAGAGGAAACACAGACCAAAAAAAAAAAATCAATAGAAAAAACTGTGAAACCAAGAGTTGGTTTTTTGAAAAGATAAACAAAATTGATAAACCTTTAGCCAAACTTACCAAGAAGAAAAGAGAGACGACCCAAATAAATAAGAAATGAAAAAGGAGAAATAACCGATACCACAGAGATACAAAAAAAATCATAAGCAAATACTATGAACAATTATATGCCAAAAAATTAGACAACCTAGGAGCAACAGACAAGTTTCTAGAAACATACAACCTTCCAAGACTGAATCAAGAAGAAACAGACAATTGGAACTGACCAATCACTAATTGAAATTGAATGTGTAATTGAAAACAAACTCCCAGTAAACAAAAGTCCAGTACCAGACAGCTTTGCAGGGGAATTCTACCAAACATATAAGAAGAATTAATATCTACCCTTCTCAAACTAGTCCAAAAAAATTCAAGAGGACAGAACACTCCCAAGTTTGTTCTATGAGGACACCATTACCCTGATGCCGAAACCAGACAAAGACACTACAAAAAAACAAAATTACAGGCCAGTATTTTTGATGAATATAGATGCAAAAATCCTCAAAATATTAGCAAACTGAATCCAACAATATATAAAAAAGATCATACACCATCGAAGTTGGATTTATTCCAGGGATGAAAGGATAGTTCAATATTCAAAAATCAATCAATGTGATACACCATATTAACAAAAGGATAAAAACCACATGATCATCTCAATAGATGCAGAAAAAGCATCTGACGAAATTCAACATCCATTTGTGATTAAAAACTCTCATTAAAGTGGGTAGAGAGGGAACAAATCTCAACATAATAAAGGCCATTTATGGCAAACCCACAGCTAACATCATATTCAACAGTGAAAAGCTGAAAGCCTTTGCTCTAAATTCAGGAACAAGACAAGGATGCCCACTCTCATCACTTTTATTTAACACAGTATTAAAGTCCTAGCCACAGCAATCAGACAAGAAAAAGAAATTAATAGTATCCATATCTCAAGGGAAGAAGTTGAAGTGTCACTATTTGCAGAGACATGATACTTTATATAGAAAACCCTGAAGTCTCCACCCAAAACTACACTAATAAATGAATTCAGCAAAGGTGCAGGATACAAGATTAATATACAGAAATCTGTTGTTTTTCTATACACTAATAATGAACTAACAGAAAGAGAAAGTAAAAAAAAATCCCATTTAAAATTGCATCAAAAATAATAATATACTTAGGAATAAACAATCAAGGAAGTGAAAGACCTATACTCTGAAAACTATAAAACACTGATGAAGGAAATGGAAGATGATACAAAGAAATGGAAAGTTATCCTATGCTCTCTGATTGAAGAATTAATATTATTAAAATGGCCATACTACCCAAAGCAAGCTACAGATTTAATGCAACCCCTATTAAAATACCCATGACATTCTTCACAGAACTAAAACAAATAATCCTAAAATTCATATGGAAACACAAAAGATCCCAAATTGCAAACGCAATCTTGAGAAAAAAGAACAAAGCTGGAGGTGTCACCCTCTCAGACTTCAGACTATACTACAAAGGTATAGTAATAAAAACAGCATGGTACTGGCACAAAAACAGACACATAGATCAATGGAACAGAATAGAAAGCCCAGAAACAAACCCACACACTTACGGTCAATTAATTTACAGCAAAGCAAGCAAGAATATACAATGGAGAAAGACAGTTTCTTCAATAAATGGTGCTGGAAAAACTGACAGTCACATGTAAAACAATGAGATTAGAACATTTCCTCACACCATATAAAAAAATGGTCATCAAAAAGATAAGAGATGACAAAAAAGAGGATGTGGAGAAAAGGAACCCCTTGTGCACTGTTGGTACAGCTGCTGTGGCAAACAGTATGGAGAAACCTTAAAAATTAAAAATGCAACTACCATATGATTTAGCAATTTGACTTCTGGGAATATATCCAAAAGAAATGAAAACATTAACTCAAAGAGATATGTGTACTCTCATGTTCATAGCAGCATTATTTACAATACCCAAGACATGGAAAAAACTTCAGTGTCTGTCAATGGATGAATAGGAAAAGAAGTTGTGGTGTATGTATGTTAGTTCAATATTAGTGTATAGAAAAGCAACAGACTTCTGTATATTAATCTTGTATCCTACAACTTTGCTGAATTCATTTATCAGTTGTAATAATTTTTAGGTGGAGACTTCAGGGTTTTCTACACACACACACACGCACACACGCACACACGCACACACGCACAGGAGTATTATTCAGCCATAAAAGAACAATAAGGAAATCCTGCCATTTGCAACATGGATGGACCTTGAAGACATTATGTTAAGTAAAATAAGTCAGAGAAAGACATGCTCTATGATCTCACATATACGTGGAATCTAAAACAAAACAAAACAAAAAAACTCATAAAAAAGAGATCAGATCTGTGGTTACCAAAGGTAGGGGTTGGGGGGAGGGAGAACTGAATGAAGGTGGTCAAAAGGTACTAACTTCCAGTTATAAGATAAATAAGTACCAGGGATGTAATGTACAACATGATGACTATAGTTAACACTGCTGTATGATATATAGGAAAGTTGTTAAGAGTGTAGATCCTGAGTTCTCATCACAGAAAAAAAATTTTCTTTTTATTGTAGTAATAATTTCATAATATATGTAAGTTAAGCCATTATGTTGTATACCTTAAACTTATACAGTGATGTATGTCAATTATATCTCAATAAAACTGAAAAAAAATACTGTGACGTTCTCCCCCACCCCCCCAAAAAAACATCCAGAGGGAGGAAAATGAAGACTCCCATGCCAGGCAGGAGCCACGTGAGTCAATCAGAAAGCAATTCAGCCCTAAATTACTGCTGCAGTTTCTATCACGTGAGGTTAAGGAGTCCTGACTTCTTCAAGCGCCACCTCCTCTTGGTTTCCATCACACACATAGTTTCCTCCTTTTCTCTGCTCTCTTCTCTCCCCTTCCCCCAGGGCTCTCCACTCCTCCTGCGACTCAAACATCACCTCTACAGGAAGGCCCTCCTTGAATCCTCATTCTAAATTAGCCCTCCAAAAAAAAAAAAAGCTGAAAAAAGGAAATTCCCTGGCGGTCCAGTTGTTAGGACTCTGTGCTTTCACTACCGAGGGCCCAGGTTCAATCCCTGGTCAGGGAACTAAGATCCCACATACATACATACATAAATATTAGCCCTGACTGCCCCCACTTTCATAGCACTGCATTTCCGTAGTTGTAAGTGCTTGCAGAAGGAAACCTTTGGGAAAGACCACAGAACCAGGTATGTTTTGGTTAAGGTCCTAGCTTTTATACTGTGTGGTGTATTCATGGTTATTTCATTAAAAATAAGCAGTCTGTGCAGGCATGGATTAATGATGTGTATGTCCTGAACTAATAATTATGATTGATGTGATTCTGTGCACCTGAGAGCCATTGTAAAGCTAATGAAGAGCCATTATTAAGTATTCTGAACACTTTATGTGTTTGGCTTTCTGTTGATAATGAGTTGAGGGTAGTAGAAGTCAGGGATTTGTGCTTATCTTAATAATTTAGCCCATTTGATGGAGGTGAGAGAAGGGAAGGGGAGTAGTAAGTAAAGTAAGAACTAAAATAAAAAGTGGCAGTTTAAGCCAAAGAGAACTTAGCAGTAAGAGGGAGATGTTTTCTTGAAATTTCACTGAAGAGACAAATTGTAATATGGGTATTAAAGAATTTCAGCGACTCATGGATGGGAAAGAGTGTTGTTGCTGAGGAAATGGCATGAACACAAAACTGGTTCAGAGACAGGACAGACAACATGAATCTAGGGGACAGTGGGACAGACTGGCAGGAATATGAGGTCGGAATGAGGGAAAGCTGGTCTCGGGATCTGGACTGTTTCCACTGCAGGCCATGAGGAACCAATAAAGATTGTTAAACAAGGATGCATCCCTGAGAAGCATTTTACTAGTTATTCCAGGTAGCACAGTTGCAGATGGATTTGGCATATATAAGGATGAAAAGCCATCAAAGAGAGCTGGAAAGGAGGTTTTAAGGTCATAAATGTGGGGCATGTGGGGCAGAGAAGGGCTTCTAGAGGAAGATTAGAGAACATTTTGATTAAAAGAGGGAAAGAATACACCCTCAAAATGACAGTAGAGTGGGTTGGGAAAAGCAGTAGGGAGATGAAGGGGAGTGGGGTCCAAAAAAACTAAAAGTTTACGAGAAAAGGACAACTGGAAAAAATGGATGAGTTTGAAGCAACAGCATTTACCTAGAAGTGCCCAGCTAGAAGCTAGAAATGCAGGATAAACTTATAATAATAAATATATTATCCTTCCAAGTAGACAAGGGATAGGGTATCAGACAAAATTTTGAGGGACCCAGTGCTTACTGGCTGATGGGTAAGAATATTACTAGAAAATGCACTCCAAGAGTGTCCTGAACTGTCACATTACTCAGTGCTACATCATGCTACTCATCTTCTTCTCATGAGCCCACAATACTTAGCTTGTGGAACAAGCATACACATGCTAAGAACAATGACAAAATTACCACATGGGAAAAATATTTCATTCTCTTGTGGCTAGATAGTCCAGTCAAAAACATATCTGAAACCTGGAATGCTTCATCACTCAGCACTTTTTGTTAAGGTACTGTTTTTTTCTTACCACAGAGGATTAACATAGGTGTGTCTAATCCTTAATTTACTCAAAGAACCTGAGAGATCCTAGGTTAAATTATGGTCTGAGCAATGACACCACAACTCCTCCCTCCTAAAATGCTAAAATGAAAAAAATTGCTGGAAGAAAAGAAGGCCATCAACAGACCAGAAATCAAGGGAATTCCTGGTAGATAGAAAACAACTATCCCCATCATTCACTAATTTATACAATTATCCAAGAAAAAGAAAGTGAGGTGTAAATTTTAAGAAACATTAGTGCCAACTAGTTAGAGTTCAAAATAGCCAGATTTAAAACCCACATTACGTTTCTTCTTATGACAGTCATTACTAACTAACAAATGTAACAGGGAAAAATTGATTCTGTGACTCAATAATGAATTGAGTTTCACTTGTAAAAAAAATGAGTTTAGAGATTAGCTTAAGATGGTGGAGTAGAAGGACATGAGCTCACCCCCTTCTTACAAAAACACCAAAATCACAACTAACTGCTAAACAACCATTGATAAAAAAAAGGCTGGAACCTACCAAAAAAGATACCCTACATCCAAAGACAAAGAATTGGCCACAAGATGGTAGGAGGGGTGCAATCATGATAAAATCAAATCATATACCTGCCAGGTGGGCAACTCACAAACTGTAAAACAATTATACCACAAAAGTTATCCCACAGGAGTGAAAGTTCTGAGCACCATGTCAGGCTTCCCAGCCTGGTGGTCAAGCAATGGAAGGAGGAGTCCCCAGAGAATCTGGCTTTGAAGGCCAGTGGGGTTTGATTACAGGACTTCTACAGGACTGGAGGAAACAGAAACTCCACTCCTGGCAGGCACTCAAAGTCTCATGTGCACAAGGACCCGGGGGAAAAAAGCAGTGACCCCATAAGAGACTGGGCCAGACCTACCTGCTAGTATTGGAGGGTCTCTTGCAGAGGCGAGGGTGGCTGTGGCTCACTGTGGGGACAAGGACACTGGCAGCAGCAGTTCTGAGAAGTACTCACTGGCGTGAGCCCTCCCAGACACCGCCATTAGCCCCACAAAACAGCCTGTAGGTTCCAGTGCTGGGTCATCTCAGGCCAAACAACCAACAGGGCGGGAACACAGCCCCCCCCATCAGGAGACAAGTTGCTTAAAGTCTCCCTGAGCATTGCTGTGACCACCAGACGGACAAGACCCAGCTCTATCTACCCATGGGCAGGAACCAGCCCCTCCCATCAGAAAGCCTGCACAACCCTCTTAGACAGCCTCAACCACAATAGGGCAGACAGCAGAAGCAAGAAAAACTACAATCCTGCAGCCTGTGGAACAAAAACCACATTTACAGAAAGACAGACAAGATGAAAAGGCAGAGGGCTATATACCAGATGAAGGAACAAGAAAAAACCCCAGAAAAACAACTAAATGAAGTGGAGATAGGCAACCTTCTAGAAAAAGAATTCAGAATAATGATAGTGAAGATGATCCACGACCTCGGAATAAGAATGGAGGCAAAGATTGAGAAGATGCAAGAAATGATTAATAAAGACCTAGAAGAATTAAAGAACAAACAAACAGAGATGAACAATACAATAACTGAAACGAAAACTACACTAGAAAGAATCAATATTAGAATAACTGAGGCAGAAGAACGGATAAGTGACCTGGAGGACAGAATGGTGGAATTCACTGCTGTGGAACAGACTAAATAAAAAAGAATGAAAAGAAATGAAGACAGCCTAAGAGACCTCTGGGACAACATTAAATGCAACAACATTCACATTATAGGGGTCCCAGAAGGAGAAGAGAGAGAGAAAGGACCAGAGAAAATATTTGAAGAGATTATAGTCGAAAATTTCCCTAACATGGGAAAGGAAATAGCCACCCAAGTCCAGGAAGTGCAGAGAGTCCCATACAGGATAAACCCAAAGAGAAACACGCTGAGACACATAGTAATCAAAGTGGCAAAAATTAAAGACAAAGAAAAATTATTGAAAGCAGCAAGGGAAAAATGACAAATAACATACAAGGGAACTCCCATAAGGTTAACAGCTGATTTCTCAGCAGAAACTCTACAAGCCAGAAGGGAGTGGCATGATATACTTAAAGTGATGAAAGGGAAGAACCTACAACCAAGATTACTCTACCTGGCAAGGATCTCATTTAGATTTAATGGATAAATCAAAAGCTTTACAGACAAGCAAAAGCTAAGAGAATTCAGCGCCACCAAACCAGCTCTACAACAATTGCTAAAGGAACTTCTCTAAGTGGGAAACACAAGAGAAGAAAAGGACCTACAATAACAAACTCAAAACAATTAAGAAAATGGTCATAGGGACATACATATCTATAATTACCTTAAACGTGAATGGATTAAATGCTCCAACCAAAAGACACAGGCTTGCTGAATGGATACAAAAACAAGACCCAAATATATGCTGTCTACAAGAGACCCACTTCAGACCTAGGGACACATACAGACTGAAAGTGAGGGGATGGAAAAAGATATTCCATGCAAATGGAAATCAAAAGAAAGCTGGAGTAGCTATACTCATATCAGATAAAATAGACTTTAAAATAAAGAATGTTACAAGAGACAAGGAAGGACACTACATAATGATCAAGGGATCAATCCAAGAAGAAGATATAACAATTATAAATATATATGCACCCAACATAGGAGCACCTCAATACATAAGGCAACTGCTAACAGCTATAAAAGAGGAAATCGACAGTAACACAGTAATACTGGGGGGCATTAACACCTCACTTAAACCAATGGACAGATCATCCAAAATGAAAATAAATAAGGAAACAGAAGCTTTAAATGACACAATAGATCAGATAGATTTAATTGATATTTATAGGACATTCCATCCAAAAAGAGCAGATTACACGTTCTTCTCAAGTGCGCACGGAACATTCTCCAGGATAGTTCACATCTTGGGTCACAAATCAAGCCTCAGTAAATTTAAGAAAATTGAAATCATATCAAGCATCTTTTCTGACCACAACGCTATGAGATTAGAAATGAATTACAGGGAAAAAAACGTAAAAAACACAAACACATGGAGGCTAAACAATATGTTACTAAATAACCAAGAGATCACTGAAGAAATCAAAGAGGAAATCAAAAAATACCTAGAGACAAATGACAATGAAAACACGACGACCCAAAACCTATGGGATGCAGCAAAAGCAGTGCTAAGAGGGAAGTTTATAGCTATACAAGCCTACCTAAAGAAACAAGAAAAATCTCAAGTAAACAATCTAACCTTACACCTAAAGAAACTAGAGAAAGAAGAACAAACAAAACCCAAAGTTAGCAGAAGGAAAGAAATCATAAAGGTCAGAGGAGAAATAAATGAAATAGAAACAAAGAAAACAATAGCAAGGATCAATAAAACTAAAAGCTGGTTCTTTGAGAAGATAAACAAAATTGATAAGCCATTAGCCAGACTCATCAAGAAAAAAAGGGAGAGAACTCAAATCAATAAAATCAGAAATGAAAAGGAGAAGTTACAACAGACACCGCAGAAATACAAAGCATCCTAAGAGACTACTACAAGCAACTTAATGCCAATAAAATGGACAACCTGGAAGAAATGGACAAATTCTTAGAAATGCACAACCTTCCAAGACTGAACCAGGAAGAAACAGAAAATATGAATAGACCAATCACAAGTAATGAAATTGAAACTGTGATTAGAAATCTTCCAACAAACAAAAGTCCAGGACCAGATGGCTTCACAGGTGAATTCTATCAAACATTTAGAGAAGAGCTAACACCCATCCTTCTCAAACTCTTCCAAAAAATTGCAGAGGAAGGAACACTCCCAAACTCATTCTATACGGCCACCATCACCCTAATACCAAAACCAGACAAAGACACTACAAAAAAAGAAAATTGCAGACCAATATCACTGATGAATATAGATGCAAAAATCCTCAACAAAATACTAGCAAATGAATCCAACAACACATTAAAAGGATCATACACCACGATCAAGTGGGATTTATCCCAGGGATGCAAGGATTCTTCAATATATGCAAATCAATCAATGTGATACATCATATTAACAAAATGAAGAATAAAAAGCATATGATCATCTCAATAGATTCAGAAAAAACTTTTGACAAAATTCAACACCCATTTATGATAAAAACTCTACAGAGAGTGGGCATAGAGGGAACCTACCTTAACATAATAAAGGCCATATATGACAAACCCACAGCAAACATCATTCTCAATGGTGAAAAACTGAAAGCATTTCCTCTAAGATCAGGAACGAGACAAGGATGTCCACTCTCACCACTATTATTCAGCATAGTTCTGGAAGTCCTAGCCATGGCAATCAGAGAAGAAAAAGAAATAAAAGGAATACAAATTGGAAAAGAAGAAGTAAAACTGTCACTGTTTGCAGATGACGTGATACTATAAATAGAGGATCCTAAAATTGCCACCAGAAAACTGCTAGAGCTAATTAATGAATATGGTAACGTTGCAGGATACAAAATTACTGCACAGAAATCTCTTGCATTCCTATACACTAATGATGAAAAATCTGAAAGAGAAATTATGGAAACACTCCCATTTACCATTGCAACAAAAAGAATAAAATACCTAGGAATAAACCTACCTAGGGAGACAAAAGACCTGTATGCAGAAAACTATAAGACACTGGTGAAAGAAATTAAAGATGATACAAACAGATGGAGAGATATACCATGTTGTTGGATTGGAAGAATCAACATTGTGAAAATGACTATACTACCCAAAGCAATCTACAGATTCAATACAATCCCTATCAAATTACCAATGGTATTTTTTACAGAGCTAGAACAAATCATCTTAAAATTTGTATGGAGACACAAAAGACCCCGAATAGCCAAAGCAGTCTTGAGGGAAAAAAACGGAGCTGGAGGAATCAGACTCCCTGACTTCGGACTATACTACAAAGCTACAGTAATCAAGACAATATGGTACTGGCACAAAAACAGAAGCATAGATCAATGGAACGTGATAGAAAGCCCAGAGATAAACCCACACACCTATGGTCAACTATCTATGACAAAGGAGGCAAGGATATACAATGGAGAAAAGACAGTCTCTTCAATAAGTGGTGCTGGGAAAACTGGACAGCTACATGTAACAGAATGAAATTAGAACACTCCCTAACACCATACACAAAAATAAACTCAAAATGGATTTGAGACCTAAATGTAAGATCTGACATTATAAAATTCTTAGAGGAAAACATAGGAAGAACACTATTTGACATAAATCACAGCAAGATCTTTTTTGATCCACCTCCTAGAGTAATGGAAATAAAAACAAAAATAAACAAATGGGACCTAATGAAACTTCAAAGCTTTTGCACAGCAAAGGAAACCATAAACAAGACGAAAAGACAACCCTCAGAATGGGAGAAAATATTTGCAAATGAATCAATGGACAAAGGAGTAATATCCAAAATATATAAACAGCTCATTCAGCTCAATATTAAAGAAACAAACACCCCAATCCAAAAATGGGCAGAAGACCTAAATAGACATTTCTCCAAAGAAGACATACAGACGGCCACGAAGCACATGAAAAGATGCTCAACATCACTAATTATTAGAGAAATGCAAATCAAAACTACAATGAGGTATCACCTCACTCCTGTTAGAATGGGCATCATCAGAAAATCTACAAACAACAAATGCTGGAGAGGGTGTGGAGAAAAGGGAACCCTCTTGCACTGTTGGTGGGAATGTAAATTGATACAGCCACTACGGAGAACAGTATGGAGGTTCCTTAAAAAACTAAAAATAGAATTACCATATGACCCAGCAATCCCACTACTGGGCATATACCCAGAGAAAACCGTAATTCAAAAAGACACATGCACCCGAATGTTCATTGCAGCACTATTTACAATAGCCAGGTCATGGAAGCAACCTAAATGCCCATCAACAGAGGAATGGATAAGGAAGTTGTGGTACATATATACAATGGAATATTACTCAGCCATAAAAGGAACGAAATTGAGTCATTTGTTGAGACGTGGATGGATCTAGAGACTGTCATACAGAGTGAAGTCAGAAAGAAAAAAACAAATATCGTATATTAACGCATGTATGTGGAACCTAGAAAAATGGTACAGATGAACCGGTTTGCAGGACAGAAGTTGAGCCACAGATGTAGAGAACAAACGTATGGACACCAAGGGGGGAAAACCACGGTGGGCTGGGGATGGTGGTGTGCTGAATTGGGCGATTGGGATTGACATGTATACACTGATGTGTATGAAATTGATGACTAATAAGGACCTGCAGTATAAAAAAACACACAAACAAAACAACTAATACTAAACTTTCATTGGGTTATTTGTATGGAAATATATTAATATAAATGTTTCAGACATTACATGAAATTTCTAAAAATCTTATATGTTCTGGTATAATGTTATAAGTCATAATCCTAGTTATTACTTTAAAATGTATATCTCAGAAATAACTAATTATCTGTCAACTGCATTATTATGAACTTTCATCAAATCTTTAACCGTGGTCATTTTTAAGTCTTTTGTCATTTACAGACAGTTCTGGGTGTACTCTGATGCTTTTGCAAATATGTTCCTATGAAAGGGTTTCATCTTCAAGAAATTCATGGAAAAGACTCTGACAAGTACAGGTTTCTGGTAACTGACTGTACTGCTGAACTGAATGAATAAGCATTTTCAGAACTCTAATGAAAAACTGATGAACTCATAAAAGTGCTAACAAAAGATCAAGATGAAAAAAAATTAATTACATGGGACTGAGTGAACTGATGAGGATGAGTATAATTTTTGTGACTTTCTGTTTGAATTAAAAAAAAAATCCCACAAGGACTCAGAGGCAAAGAATATACAAATCAATTTTCACTGCAAAGTAAAGGAGCTGTTACAGTGGAGGATTACTGGACAGAATGTCAATATTATGACATAGTATGAGTGTGTTTCATGTTTGGTAATTGCAGTCATTGTTGCTTTTGTTGTGGTCATCCAGGTACAAAGCTTGGTGTCAGTCTATTTATCTCTTGTAAAAATAAAAATAAATAAATAAATAAAAAATAAAAACACAATGCTAGATGAAAAAAAAAAAAACAAGACCCATATATATGCTGTCTACAAGAGACCCACTTCAGACCTAGGGACACATACAGACTGAAAGTGAGGGGATGGAAAAAGATATTCCATGCAAATGGAAATCAAAAGAAAGCTGGAGTAGCAATTCTCATATCAGACAAAATAGACTTTAAAATAAAGACTATTACAAGAGACAAAGAAGGACACTACATAATGATCAAGGGATCGATCCAAGAAGAAGATATAACACTTGTAAATATTTATGCACCCAACACAGGAGCACCTCAATACATAAGGCAAATACTGACAGCCATAAAAGGGGAAATTGACAGTAACACAATCATACTAGGGGACTTTAACACCCCACTTTCACCAATGGACAGATCATCCAAAATGAAAATAAATAAGGAAACACAAGCTTTAAATGATATATTAAACAAGATGGACTTAATTGATATTTATAGGACATTCCATCCAAAAACAACAGAATACACGTTCTTCTCAAGTGCTCATGGAACATTCTCCAGGACAGATCATAACTTGGGTCACAAATCAAACCTTGATAAACTTAAGAAAATTGAAATGATATCAAGTATCTTTTCCAACCACAACACTATGAGACTAGATATCAATTACAGGAAAAAATCTGTAAGAAATGCAAACACATGGAGGCTAAACAACACACTACTTAATAACCAAGAGATCACTGAAGAAATCAAAGAGGAAATCAAAAAATACCTAGAAACAAACGACAATGAAAACACAATGACCCATAACCTATGGGATGCAGCAAAAGCAGTTCTAAGAGGGAAGTTTATAGCTATACAAGCCTACCTTAAGAAACAAGAAACATCTCAAATGAACAACCTAAGCTTACACCTAAAGCAATTAGAGAAAGAAGAACAAAAAAACCCCAAAGTTAGCAAAAGGAAAGAAATCATAAAGATCAGATCAGAAATAAATGAAAAAGAAATGAAGGAAACGATAGCAAAGATCAATAAAACTAAAAGCTGGTTCTTTAAGAAGATAAACAAAATTGATAAGCCATTAGCCAGACTCATCAAGAAAAAAGACTCAAACAATAGAATTAGAAATGAAAAAGGAGAAGTAACAACTGACACTGCAGAAATACAAAGGATCATGAGAGATTACTACAAGCAACTGTATGCCAATAAAATGGACAACCTGGAAGAAATGGACAAATTCTTAGAAATGCACAACCTTCCAAGACTGAACCAGGAAGAAATAGAAAATATGAACAGACCAATCACAAGCACTGAATTTGAAACTGTAATTAAAAATCTTCCAAAAAACAAAAGCCCAGGACAAGATGGCTTCACAGGCGAGTTCTATCAAACATTTAGAGAAGAGCTAACACCTGTCCTTCTCAAACTCTTCCAAAATATAGCAGAGGGAGGAACACTCCCAGACTCATTCTACGAGGCCACCATCACCCTGATACCAAAACCAGACAAAGATGTCACAAAGAAAGAAAACTACAGGCCAATATCACTGATGAACATAAATGCAAAAATCCTCAACAAAATACCAGCAAACACAATCCAACAGCACATTAAAAGGATCATACACTATGATCAAGTGGGGTTTATCCCAGGAATGCAAGGATTCTTCAATATACGCAAATCAATCAACGTGATACATCATATTAACAAACTGAAGGAGAAAAACCATATGATCATCTCAATAGATGCAGAAAAAGCTTTTGACAAAATTCAACACCCATTTATGACAAAAACTCTCCAGAAAGTGGGCATAGAGGGAACCTACCTCAACATAATAAAGGCCATATATGACAAACCCACAGCCAACATCGTCCTCAATGGTGAAAAACTGAAACCATTTCCACTAAGATCAGGAACAAGACAAGGTTGCCCACTCTCACCACTATCATTCAACAGTTTTGGAAGTTTTAGCCACAGCAATCAGAGAAGAAAAAGAAATAAAAGGAATCCAAATCGGAAAAGAAGAAGTAAAGCTGTCACTGTTTGCAGATGACATGATACTATACATAGAGAATCCTAAAGATGCTACCAGAAAACTACTAGAGCTAATCAATGAATTTGGTAAAGTAGCAGGATACAAAATTAATGCACAGAAATCTCTTGCATTCCTATACACTAATGATGAAAAATCTGAAAGTGAAATTAGGAAAACACTCCCATTTACCATTGCAACAAAAAGAATAAAATATCTAGGAATAAACCTACCTAAGAAGACAAAAGACCTGTATGCAGAAAACTATAAGACACTGATGAAAGAAATTAAAGATGATACAAACAGATGGAGAGCTATAC
This sequence comes from Balaenoptera ricei, assembly GCF_028023285.1. Classification (NCBI taxonomy): domain Eukaryota; kingdom Metazoa; phylum Chordata; class Mammalia; order Artiodactyla; family Balaenopteridae; genus Balaenoptera; species Balaenoptera ricei. Next base: position 83,508,675 of record NC_082640.1, on the reverse strand, counting down.
CATGTTCTTGGATTGGAAGAATCAACATTGTGAAAACGACTCTACTACCCAAAGCAATCTACAGATTCAGTGCAATCCCTATCAAACTACCACTGGCATTTTTCACAGAACTAGAACAAAAAACTTCACAATTTGTATGGAAACACAAAAGACCCCGAATAGCCAAAGCAATCTTGAGAAAGAAAAACGGAGCTGGAGAAATCAGGCTCTCTGAGTTCAGACTATACTACATAGCTACAGTAATCAAGACAGTATGGTACTGGCGCAAAATCAGAAATATAGATCAATGGAACAGGATAGAAAGCCCAGAGATAAACCCACACACATATGGTCACCTTATCTTTGATAAAGGAGGCAAGAATATACAGTGGAGAAAAGACAGCCTCTTCAATAAGCGGTACTGGGAAAACTGGACAGGTACATGTAAAAGTATGAAATTAGAACACTCCCTAACACCATACACAAAAATAAACTCAAAATGGATTAAAGACCTAAATGTAAGGCCAGACACTATCAAACTCTTAGAGGAAAACATAGGCAGAACACTCTATGGCATAAATCACAGCAAGATCCTTTTTGACCCACCTCCTAGAGAAATGGAAATAAAAACAAATATAAACAAATGGGACCTAATGAAACTTAAAAGCTTTTGCACAGCAAAGGAAACCATAAACAAGACCAAAAGACAACCCTCAGAATGGGAGAAAATATTTGCCAATGAAGCAACTGACAAAGGATTAATCTCCAAAATTTACAAGCAGCTCATGCAGCTCAGTAACAAAAAAAGAAACAACCCAATCCAAAAATGGGCAAATGACCTAAACAGACATTTCTCCAAAGAAGATATACAGATTGCCAACAAACACATGAAAGAATGTTCAACATCATTAATCATTAGAGAAATGCCAATCAAAACTACAATGAGATATCATCTCACACCAGTCAGAATGGCCATCATCAAAAAATCTACAAACAATAAATGCTGGAGAGGGTGTGGAGAAAAGGGAACCCTCTTGCACTGTTGGTGGGAATGTAAATTGATACAGCCACTATGGAGAACAGTATGGAGGTTCCTGAAAAATCTAAAAATAAAACTACCATATGACCCAGCAATCCCACTACTGGGCATATACCCTGAGAAAACCATAATTCAAAAAGAGTCATGTACCAAAATGTTCATTGCAGCTCTATTTACGATAGCCAGGACATGGAAGCAACCTAAGTGTCCATCGACAGATGAATGGATAAAGAAGATGTGGCACATATATACAATGCGATATTACTCAGCCATAAAAAGAAACGAAATTGAGTTATTTGTAGTGAGGTGGATGGACCTAGAGTCTGTCATACAGAGTGAAGTAAGTCAGAAAGAGAAAAACAAATACAGTATGCTAACACATATATATGGAATCTAAGGGGAAAAAAAAAAAGGTCATGAAGAACCTAGTGGTAAGACGGGAATAAAGACACAGACCTACTAGAGAATGGACTTGAGGATATGGGGAGGGGGAAGGGTAAGCTGTGACAAAGTGAGAGAGTGGCATGGACATATATACACTACCAAACGTAAAATAGATAGCTAGTGGGAAGCAACCACATAGCACAGGGAGATCAGCTCGGTGCTTTGTGACCACCTAGAGGGATGGGACAGGGAGGGTGCGAGGAAGGGAGATGCAAGAGGGAGGAGATATGGGGACATATGTATATGTATAACTGATTCATTTTGTTATAAAGCAGAAACTAACACCCCATTGTAAAGCAATTATACTCCAATAAAGATGTTACAAAAAAAAAGAAGATATGGTACATATAAACAATGGAATATTACTCAGCCATTAACAAGAATGAAATAATGCCACTTGCAGCAACATGGATGGACCTGGAGATTATAGTACTAAGTGAAGTAAGTCAGACAGGGAAAGACAAATATCGTATGATATCACTTATATAAGGAATCTTAAAAAAAATGATACAAATGAACTTATTTACAAAACAGAAGCAGACTCACAGACTTAGAGAACAAATTTATAGTTACCAGAGGGAAAGGGTGGAGGGAGGGGAGGAATAATTAGGAGTTTGGGATTGACATGTATACACTGCTATATATAAAACAGATACCCAAAAAGGACCTACTGTATAGCACAGGGAACTCTGCTCAATATTATGTAACAATGCAAATGGGAAAATAATTTGAAAAAGAGTCGATACATGTATATGTATATAACTGAATCACTTTGCTGTACACCTGAGACTAACAGAGCATTGTTAATCAACTATACTCCAATATAAAATAAAAGTTTTTTAAAAATCAGTTTAAGCAGAAAAGGAAATTTATTGAGCCCCAACTAGCTTTAGGCACAGCCGAATTGTGAGATTTCAGTCATGTCATCAAAACTGTTTCTCCACGCTCCATCCCACCCCCAATCTCTGACCTCTGTCGGGTGAGCTTTTCTCTTCAAGGCAGGCTCCCTCTGCGAAGGCAAAACATCCTCTCCAGATTCTATTCCCAGTGGCAAAAGAACTCAAAGAGTTGGAATACTCCTGGCAAAAACACAGGACCTGTATGAAGAAAACCGTAGGAGACCTAAATAAGTGGAACAGGAGTTATGTTCTTAGAAGGGAAGACACAATATTGTAAAGTTACTACTTATTTCCAGATTGATTTATAATCCAATCGCATTCTATTCAAAATCCTAAAGCAATGTCTTAATGGATTCTTTATAAACTGGTTTTTAGAATTCAACTTAAACAATTCACAGAAATGGCCAAGGATACTTTTTATTTTTTGAAAAAGAAGAATGGTGGGGTAGGAGATTAGACTATAACACCAGATGTTTAAACATGTCATAAACATATAGTAATTGAGACAGAGTGCTATTAGTAGAGGAAAAGATAAGTCAACAAACTAGAGAAAACATTCAAATTAGCTGGGAAAAAATGGACCATCTATAAACACTGCTGAAATACCCACCCCAACTCTTCTTTTATAAGAAGTGAGTCCTGGGCTTCCCTGGTGGTGCAGTGGTTGAGAGTCTGCCTGCCAATGTAGGGGACACGGGTTCGAGCCCTGGTCTGGGAAGATCCCACATGCCGTGGAGCAACTAAGCCCGTGTGCCACAACTACTGAGCCTGCGCGTCTGGAGCCTGTGCTCCGCAACAAGAGAGGCCGCGATAGTGAGAGGCCCGCGCACCGCGATGAAGAGTGGCCTCCACTTGCCGCAACTAGAGAAAGCCCTCACACAGAAACGAAGACCCAACACAGCCAAAAATAAATAAATAAATAAGTGAAATTCTAAAAAAAAAGAAGTGAGTCCTACTTCATATTGTTAGCAAATGCAAGTTCATGTGCCCCACATACAGTGAAGACAAACAAACTGAAACATCAGAGTTTGGAGCAGAGAAAGGTTTATTGCAGGGCCACACAGTTTCAGTTGCTAGAGTCAGTACACTGACTGAAACCAACAAAGGCTGAATAACCAGTTCCTCCAAAACGTTGGAAATACCATCCTTTTGGACATTAATGCCTATAGTTTTTCTCCTCAGCATGCCGGTTTTCTTAGTTCTGTGACTGTAGACATGGGATTCAGTCCAGCAGTTTCAGCTAGTGTAGATGGAATGAGCTCCGTAACATCTGCAAAGGCATGAATGCAGTAGGATTTCATACCACTCAATGTTCGTGAATATCCAGTTAACCACAGGGCCCACTCTATCTCTGGAGCACTACCTCCTGCAATAAGAGCTCTCTGCTTTACTAAACAATGAATAACACATAGGGCATCATGAACTGAGGGCCCGGCTTCTTCCATCACCAATGTGTTAGAACCAGGAACAACAGCTGTAACTTTTTCCTGGGATAATATAGCCTGTAATCTTGAGCAGTGTGCCAGAACCATGTAAATTGACCCCCTCAGCTCATTCAGCCAAACCCAGCATGTCAGCAGTTAAGTTGGTCAGTATGAGCAATTGGCTTGGTTCCAATATTTTCTCTTTCAATGTCCTTAACTACCACAATCTTCATTTTGATCAGGAAATTTAATACAAGATCACTAAGAGCATGTCTTAAGAATAGACTTCTGTATGAGAAAGAAAATACATCCGTTTTTAAAATTTGCTTCATTAAATTTAGAATATAGTCTGTCTTTCCTCAGGGCTCCATCCATGTGGGCATATCAGAAACTGTTTGATTATCATGATCTGTTTTTAAGCCCAATCTTAATCTTTTCAACTCTGGATATGTCAGAATTGGCCACCTTTCGGGTGAGAACCAGCCCTTCCACCAACACAAAATCATCAATTGTCCCACCAAGTTTCCTTTTTAAAAAAAAAAAAAAAAGACAGTTTATTTAAACTAAAAACAAGCAAAAAAACAAGAACAGTTTACCCACCCATTTCTCTCACCCCTCTACCCCCACCTCTGGAAACCACCAACCTGTTCTATCTATGAGCTTGTTTTTTGTTTTTTTTTTAGATTCCACCTGTAAGAGAGATCACACAGTATTTGTCTTTCTGTCTGATTTATTTCACTTAGCATTATACCCTCGAGGGCATTAGCAGGTTTCTTAACTATTCTGACATCCTCTGAGATCTACACCTGTAGCTGTGGCTGGATCAATCACTTTCCTCCCTGCATTTACACTCATGTAAGAGAAAGACTTGAATACTGAGAGACAACTGCTGAGCTCAATGAAGTGGCTGCATTGTTTAACAACACTTCTCTGTCACTCGGTTCCACAGGTCACGGCATGTCAAGATTTCAATACCCTTTCCAAATCCTTCTAAAGTGATTTGGAAATGATGAATCCATTTCTGAAAAAACCTGCTACAGGAATCAAAGAGAGAGCCAGCAACGATGACCGCTGATGTGGTGCCATTTCTTTCTTTCTCTTGAGCCTTAGCTCTACCGGCATTCTGGCTGTTGGATGTAACACCTGTGTTTGTTTCAGAATGGTAGCACCATCTGTAATGGTCACATCACCTCTTCCATCTTGAATCATTTTATCCATTCCTTTTGGTCCAAGTCTTGATCTAATAGCATCGGCAACAGCTTTGGCCACGAAGATGTTGCTGAAACAGATCTGGGCTGGCTTCTTGTCCTCACGGGTGCTTTTCCCCTGGCTGCTAGCAAGCTTGGTTGGGTCTGTGTGGGCTCCGAAAGGACAGATGGACGCAGATTCCAGCAGGCACTAGAATAACTGTGTTCACTGTTAACCACTGAAGGGGATCAGAACATGTTACCCCCAAATATGCCACTTTGGCATACTGATTATTTTAGCTGAAGGCAACTGAGAAATAGCATATATAGGAAGGGCTCTCTGACCCCTTTCTGCCTAAAAGCAGGGCATAAATTTCCTGTGAGAAAGGTGCCTTCTTGTACCAGGAAGGGGAGAACACTCTTATCACTGGCGATGGGAGTTAATACCAAGATTAATCTCCATGAATTTTACTAAAATAATCCTCATCTTCCATTAGCTGCCCCCATATATTTCCTAGTCACTGTCCCACAATATACCGCCCCTGGAAGCCCAAACCCCTTTTCTTTGTTTAGTCCTATCTCCACAATTTATCACCCTTTGTTAAACTGGTATATAAACCCCAAGTCTTACTGCTTCTTTGAGTTTTCACTTCTTTTCTATGAAGTCCCCTGTAAAAAACATTAACATCAAATAAGGTTTGTATGTTTCTCTCCTGTTAATCTGTCTTTCATCTTTGAAATTCATAGGGCTCAGGTACAGGGTAAAGTTTTCTTTCTCCATCTACCTCAAGCGATGGGTTGAGTGCAGAATGGAAGGTGAAAGAGAAGGACTTGTTATGTGCCTGTGTACTGATTAAATGTTTAAAATAATTGTATGTGTTGTATTTAAAGAGACAATAAAAAGGAAATTGTCATCAATCAAGTTACTCCTAAGAATAAAGGTTTATTGAATCCCAAGTAAAACCAACTGTTTTTTTTAAAGATGCATAAATTAAAACTTTAAAGATTTAATAATTTATTGAAGTCAGAAAAATAAAATTTCAATATATTAACTCTAAAAACCTAGAAGTCCCAGAAATTACATTTTAAAGGATTTAGAAAGAATTCCTTATAAAAGGATTTACTATCACATTCTTTGTTAAACTAAACTGTGACTCGGAGGACTTGTAGTATCATTTTACACCCCTGACACAGTGCCTTGATAAATTAGTCAGCAGTAGCACATGAAATCATGGATAGATGAGAGATACATATCCACTCTTATCCAAACGTAGCAAATAGCACCGTATTTCCTATTTAATGGAAAGCAGTTTCTTCTGTAATTCTTTGGAGCAATAAGCCTTTAGACCCCTGTGTCTCCCATTTAAAGAAGAGCCATTTGTGCCTTTGTCCTAATATCTCTGAGTACTTGTCAGGAGTTAAAATGCTGGCTGAATCACTGTAGGATTCCTTATATGAATGCAGGTAAAAATGTCTCAGGAGGTGGTTTACTCTGGTTTGTTCTTTCACATCTCAAATTTGCTTGGCTGGTCACAGTCAGGCAGGTAGAAATGAGTTAAGAATTTTAGAACTCACGATAATTTTGAACAGAAGTAGATTAAGATCATTGCTGTACAGTATGAGAGAAAAACCCAGACCAGCTGTCTTTCCCAAGATGGCTGCAATGAGCATTGGAAGAAAAGACAAAATCCATCCTATAAGGGGAGGGAGAAGAGAACTAGATTGCTTCATAACACTCAAAACCTGTACTCAATCAAATACACAGGAGGTTCTAGATTAAACACTAAGACAACTCCTGAATTTAAAATGTAAAAAAAGGAAATCCTGAGCAATAGGTAACTTGTAATTAGGAATCTTTGAGTTAGTATTTGTAAGAAGTAGTCTAACATAGGGGGTAGAAGGACATAGGGGACACAACTTTGTCACTTAGAGCAGGAATACTCGTCTTTTCACTAACTTCTTTCAAAAGCCGAGAGGAAGGTAGAAAACTATATCATGTTCTTTCCTGAGCAAAGAACTGATGCCATTTTGGGAAACTGACAAATCGCTAAATTGAAAGGTATCCCGAGACAATAAAGCAAGCAGTTCCAGTCAGAAAAATAGGGGGGGAGGGAGGGACTTGAAAGCCAGCCTGTGGCATTTTAACTGCAGCTGAGAGAGGTGTGGCCATGTCTAGTTTACTCAATTGGAGAATTTCTGCTTCCTGAAGTTAAAAGATTGTTCCTTACTCAATGGTGATTAGCCAAAAGACGAGAACAAAAACAATGCCCCCCCATCAATTTCCTCTTTAGTGCGGAGTGCCCTTGGGGGCCAAATGCCTTGTTAAGACAAATGGCTCAGGTGGGGTTCTGAGAGTTCACAGGCCGGAATAGTTTAAGACCCCGCCTCCCCATCCCTTCCCGTCCCAAAAGAATGGAATTAATGCTAACACCTCAAACTGTTCATGCAAGGTCAAGGTTCTGATTCAAATACTACCTCTCCTCCACAAATGGAACCCAATTCATCAATACAGGTCTACCAGGAAATTGCAAAACAGGAGGCTAAGTTTCCTGCAGTGTCTTCCCTAGATTCTTAGACTTTTTTTTTTTTTTTTTAATTGTTGGTTTTAATAGTTTGGCTGTATTTCTTCTATAACCTGGGTCATCACAGTCGCTGATTCAACTCCAGTAAGGAGGAGAAGAAAGAAGCAGGGGTCTCGCTCAGAACCCAGGAGGCATTCTCCCCTCTTACTGAAGGCTGGCCAGACTCGCTTATCATGAGCTCAGTTTAGGAGCTGCAAGGGCCTCCCGCTCTAGCCTAGACCACAAGGATCAATGGCTTACAGCTGCGCGCCAGGGCGCCTGGCTATCTCCCAATTGAGGGCTGGGTGCAGTGAATCGGAAGTTAAGGAACCTCGAGTCTTCAGCACCACGGGGTGCCCACGCAACCACCGCCCCCCCACCCCCACCCCCCAGACACCCCTGCCTCAGCTCTTCCTGAGCGATGGAGGGGTTGGACAAGGGGCTGCCTTTTCATTCTAACGTTTTAGGCTGCTGTGCTCTGACCTGCAGAGCCGTGGGGTCTATGGAGAAAGGTGCATCTAATAAGTGTTGGAGAAAGAACCCACCTGGCCCAGGCCACCCCGTTGCTGACTTCGCCACTTTGGGAATTTCTACCTAAGCAAAGCATCCAGACCTAACATGAACGCACCCTAAAACCCCGAGGGCGATCAAGGACAAGGCCGAAGTGTGCAAACCCAAGTCGTGCGCTGCTGTTTCAGAATGGGTTAGTATGAGAGCCGTCTAACTAGGCCTGTTTTGGTGTCTGACTCCGCCAGTAGAGGAGAAAGTCGGACTTCACCACGAATGTCCCAGGCCTGCTGAAACGAACGCCCCACAGGGCTGGCGCCGCAGGGTCCCTCCGGGTGCCGGCCGCGTGGGCGCGTCCCGGGCTGCCCACCCGCCCCGGGTCCCCGCGCCCACCGCGCTCACCTTGCCGTCCGGAGAGCTGAGCACACAGCAAGGCCACCAGGAACCGGCAGTCCCTGCTAACGTCTTCATTCTCCGTCTTCTTCCGCCTACGGGCCCCTGGCGGCGGCCTCTCCAGCAGCGTCCCCGCGAAGGTCACGAGCGCTGCCACGCGGCCCCAGCTGGGGCCACCACGGTTGTTGGCGAGTAGCTCCTGCGCCATCCAGGCCACCAGCGCGACGCGGTTCCCGCGGAAGCCGCGGTATTGGGACAAGTAGTGCAGGTTGGTCTCCTGTATCCGGGCGCAGTACTCCAGGTAGTCCATCAGCAGCCTGGCGGTGCGCTCCTTGATCGCGTCTCCCATGGCTCCGCCTCTGCCGGGGCCCGACCCGGCCTGTTTTCTAGGCCCGCCCGCGCCCCACCCCGCCCCGCTCCGCTCCGCTCCGCATTGGCTCGGCTCGGCCCGGTCCGCCCCGGGCAGTTGCTTTCCCAGGTCCGGAGAGGAGCCTTTGATGGGAATCCCATCTACACCTGTTCCGGCCCCAATAGGCGAGGCCCAGCTGTGTGCATGTGTTCACATAGCAATCAGGGGCAGAGTGAGACTCTTTTGGGGCTATTCTTTAGCTCTCGGCTTGGGGGACTAAGAACCCAGTGGGGACAGTCTGGGAAGTTGGGCTAGACTTTTGCCTCCTTTTTAGGAGAGGTTGACAAAGGCTACACACAGCCCTGCGCTGGCGGCTCCCTTGAAAGGATTATCAGCATCTTCTCAGATTGGACTGAAGCATCCAGGTGTGTGTTGCAGGTACCTTTCTTTGGGTCTGGTATATGTGGCAGGAAACAGGATAATTCTCCTGCAGGTTGCTAGAGTGCCAATATTGGCTGCATTCACTCATTCATTCACTCATTTACTCCTAGTCTTTGGGGTGGTAGGTCTCCCCCTTAGCACTGGAGATATAATGGAGAACAAGGCATGTGGTTCCTGCTCTCAAGGACCCTAGAGTCTAGTGATGGGACAAAGAAACAGGCAATCACAGTACCGTTAAATTATCACTATAATAGAGGTTGAGGGAGTACCCAGCTTTTGGCTGCTTCTTATAGCTACCATCCCTATATTGCTTAGAATTCTCCACTTTTTACTGGCCAATCCCTCATTACTCCAATCCCCTATTATAGTTAATACTTCTTATACTAATCTTTCTCTGTTCATGTTACTCTATGGCTTCTTTCTCCTGATTGGACCCAGACTGACATAGAATTGTACCAGCAGTGAAATCTGTGAGGGTTCATTGGTCTGGAGCATTTTGAAATATCCCCGTCAGGGTGGAAGATGAATTGCTGCAGTTTGTATCACCGACAAAAAGAAAGAGGCACAACCCTTGGTAGGTCACTTTGGAGGCAACATACGCATTTGAGTATGCAACCTCAGCGCATCTACAGGCGGGTGGATTGGGAAGCAGAACAAGAGAAGGCTCTGCAGCTGTTTAGGCTACAGTACAAGCTACTCTATCACTTGGGTTTTGTGATCCAGCAGGTCCAATGATACTTGAAGTGTCACATAGAGAAGCTGTATGGAGCCTCTGGCAAGCACCGATACAGTTATGGTGCAGACCTCTAGGATTGTGAAGCAAATCTACGTCCTCTTCTGCAGATGACTATCCTTTTGAGAAGCAGGTTCTGGCTTGCTATTAGGTCTTCGTAGAGGCTGAATGAGGTGACCATGCAGCTTGAGCTCTCCTCATAATATGGACGTTGTCTGACCTGCCTTGTTTTAAGGTTGGGCGTGCACAGTAGCAATCTTTCATCAAGTGGAAATGGTATATGAGAGGCTGAACTCAGGCGGGTCCATGAGGTGCAGGTAAATTGTGTGAGTAGGTGGCTCAGACCCCTGCAACACAGCTCCTGTTGTTTGCCTATTCTCTTGTTCCGTGCCTGTGGCCTTCAGGGGATTGCTTATGACCAGCTGACTGAGGGAGAAAACTCAAGCCTGGATTATAGATGGGTCTGTATGATATGCTGGTACTACACGAAAGTGGACAGCTGGAGCATTATAGCCCCACTCGGGGGGGACTGTGAAGACAGTGGTGAAGGAAAATCCTCCCAGTGGGCAGAAATTCAATTAGGACATATGACTGTACACTATGTCTGAAGTGAGAGATGGCCAGAGTACAGATCTACATTGATTCATGGGCAGTTGCTGATGGTTTGGCTGGATGGTCAGGGCCTTGAAGATTGGTGACAAGGAAATCTTGGACAGAGAGATGTGGCTGGACCCCTCTGAAGAGGCAGACTGAAGATACTCGTCTCCCATGTCAACGCCTCCAAAGGGCAGCCACTGCAGAGAAGACTCTTAATAATCAGGTAGACAAACTCCTGTGCTCTGTGGAGGTCGGAGAGCTTCTTTACACAGCTGCCACAGTGCTTGCTCCATGGGACCGTGAAGAGGCCATGCAGCAGGGAGCGAGGATGTGGCAACAACAGAATTCCCCTTAAAAAGGCTGAGCTGCCTAATGCTTCTGCTGAGTGCCTGATCTGCCAGTGCCAGTGATTCCTCTACGGTGAGCCAAATGAATTTTGCCCGAAGGGAATATCAATCTCTGTACTACAAGCTGGTTGAGACATCTTACGAATTCCCTTATTAATTATTAAGTTAAGTAAACATTTTGATATATGTTCATGTTTTATTTTCAAGGGAGTCATGATTTTATCTTTTTGAACATTATATTTTAGAAGCAAGCACACAGTTTTTTCTTAGATTTTGGAGTAGCTTGGGGGTTAGTGGTAGATCCTCTGGCCCTGCCATTGGTTAACTCTAATAACTATCAGTGGAATTAAACAACAAATGAATAAATTAACCTCCACACAGAATTTCCTATGCAGTTTGCAGTCAGATTTGGTTACAATCCCCCCTCTGCCACTTAGAAGCTGGGCGACCATGAGCAAGTTATTCAGCCCTCCCAACTTCAGTTTCCCCACCTATGAAATGGAGGCAATAAACTGCATTATAGGCTGTTACAAGGATTACATGAGTTGGTATGTGCAAAGGCCTTAGCACAGTGCCTGGCACATAGTAAAAGCTCTTTACAGAGGAGCTGGTATTATGAGTATGAGTTGACCAGGGTTACCAGGCTCGCTTGTCCCACTTTTAACCAAAAAATCAAGATGTGACATTTTTGGTGAGCCTTACTTATATGGTTTCTGGTTTTGTTTTTGTTTTTGTTTTTTGTTTTTTTTAATAGTTTGTTTATTTATTTATTTACGGCTGTGTTGGGTCTTCGTTTCTGTGCAAGGGCTTTCTCTAGTTGTGGCACGTGGGGGCCACTCTTCATTCGCGGTGCACGGGCCTCTCACTGTCGCGGCCTCTCTTGTTGCGGAGCACAGGCTCCAGACGCGCAGGCTCAGTAGTTGTGGCTCACGGGCCTAGTCGCTCCACGGCATGTGGGATCCTCCCAGACCAGGGCTCGAACCCGTGTCCCCTGCATTGGCAGGCAGATTTTCAACCACTGCGCCACCAGGGAGGCCCTGTTTTTGTTTTTAAAATACTGAAAATATCTAGAGATTTTCAGTGATTCACAGCCCCCATTGGGCTCTTGCCTTTCCCACTGCCTCTCTGTGCCCGCAGGGCCCCTCCTATGCCGCATGTGGTTGCCCCAGAGCCTCCGCTTTAGCCCCCCTCTCTCAATTACCTTCCTCCTCCTCTTCCAAACCCCTACAAGGGCCTGAATGGCCCCAGGGAGGTCTCACACGGAGGGGCTGGAAAAGGGCTCATTAGCCCAGATAAGCTGCTTTCAAAGTTGATCTGACCCTGGGAGTCCTTCCAGGGGATCCTCCAAGGTCAGAACTATTTTCATAATAATACTGACTCTTTTTTCTGTATGTGTGGCTTTTAAAACACTCACTTTCTCAGGAGTTTTCCAGAAGCTACTGATGTGTGGTGAAGGCATCATCACTGGAATATGTGCTTCTGTATTCTTGGGTTTTATGATTTTTCTCAGTTTGAATTTATAATATGATAAATATTGATAGATATAATCCATATAAACAAAAAGCTCTTTGGGGTCCTCAACAATTTTTAAGAGTGTAGACGGATCCTAAGATGGAAAACTTTGAGAACCACTGGGCCAGATGAATCTCTAATTGATGATAATTACCAATTTGATACATGAGTAGGGATCGCTTATGCGGGGTGGGGGGAGAGGAGAGAAAAGAATGAACAAGAGGAAGGGGAATAGGGAGGAGGGGGAGAAGAAGAGGGAGAGAGGGAGGAGGAGGAAGGGGATAAGGAAAGAGGCGAGACAAGAAGAGAGAGGAGGGAGGAGATGGGGCAAGGGAGGGGGGAGAAGGAGGGAGAAGGGAAAGGAGTTGGAAAGGAGAGGAAGGGAACGGAAAGGGAGGAGGGGAAGGTACTTTACATACCTTGGAACTGTCCCATTTCCTAGATGGGGGAACTAAGGCTGAGACAAATTTAGACATTGTATATCCTGTAAAAGTGGTAGAGCTGGGTCTGAAACTAGGTGCACATCCTTTGTCCCCATGCTGTCCCCCTCTTATAGATGAGTCCTAGTGTCAGCAGGACCACCTTCTAGCCAGATGGCCAAGCAACTATGAGAGGCAAAGATGCTAAGGCCCTTACAACCTGTACTGCCTTTAAGCCACTTATAATCCCGGGAAGGGTATAGAGGAGGTCCAGGGTGGGAAGAGGGAAGTGGATATGGGGTGCCTGCTCTGGCCCTGGGCTCATTCCAGAACAGGACCAGCAGCAGGGCGCTACTTCTGGGAGGCCGGCCGCCCATTCCCTCCAAAGCAGCTGCCTTGGTTTCAGTTCACAGGTATTTCCCACAAACACCTGTCATCACATACCTCCTTGTTTGACCCCCCCTGTCTGCCTAACCTTTCTCTTCTCTGGCTGGAAAGGGGGCGTCCAAGGCTATGCACACCTCGGTGCACATCTGTTTGGCCCCTTCACCACAATGGTTTGGTAGCTTTGCCTCTAAGTCCTCTAAAAAAAAGAAAGCCTGATTAAAAAACTCCACTCAGCATTATTTTCAATATGCAAAATATAATTTATTACCTGGGGTTTATCCTTCAGTCTCCATGTGGTGTAGGATATTTCCAACCAAGTATTTCATCAATAAATACTAAACAACAGGCACTGTGAGATTAAATACTTATAGGGGAGGTGGCTAACTGCCCATGGGGGTGAGTGTTTGAGGGAATACTTTCTTAGGGCCCTGAAGGTCACTTTTTTAAAAATTATTTTTTATTTATTTTTTAAACATCTTTATTGGAGTATAATTGCTTTACAAGGGTGTGTTAGTTTCTGCTTTATAACAAAGTGAATCAGCTATACATATACATATATGCCCATATCTCCTCCCTCTTGCGTCTCCCTCCCGCCCTCCCTATCCCACCCCTCTAGGTGGTCACAAAGCACGAGCTGATCTCCCTGTGCTATGCGGCTGCTTCCCACTAGCTATCTATTTTACATTTGGTAGTGTATGTATGTCCATGCCACTCTGTCACTTTGTCCCAGCTTACCCTTCCCCCTCCCCATATCCTCAAGTCCATTCTCTAGTAGGTCTGTGTGTTTATTCCTGTCCTGCCCCTAGGTTCTTCAGAACCATTTTTTTTTTTAAGATGCCATATAAATGTGTTAGCATATGGTATTTGTTTTTCTCTTTCTGACTTACTTCACCCTGTATTGACAGTCTCTAGTTCCATCCACCTCACTACAAATAACTCAATTTCGTTTCTTTTTATGGCTGAAATGTGGTCACTTTTGTGGTCACATTGTGGTCACTTTTTTGATTGGAAAGTTAGGGGCTACTTTGCATATATACTGAAGATGCTCCCCACCTCTTCAAACATATAACCTTGAATTTGCTTCCCCAGAGTCTGGGTGACTTTTCCTTTGCCCTGCCTTCCTTCACTTCTGGGAGGCCCAGGTCAGAGTGCAGAGACACGAAAAGGTCTGTGGAAGAGAGGGAAGGGGATGCCATAACTAGGAGCCCAGGAACAAGCTCAGGAACATTCTGGGAGCAGAGCTTGAGAATGTCACAGGACACATTCTGGGGCCAGCCCTTCAGCAGTTGGCAGGAGCTTGGTAGACCCTGTGCCCATTTCCCTGAGCCCCTGTCCAGACTGGAATCTACTAGAGGGAGAAGGTGGCTGAAAAGTTGTCCCTCTGGACTATGCTCCCTCCCCCTTTCCCTCTGGGCTCTCAAGGTGGGTAGAGCGGGGTGGAGGTTGGGGGGATGCGGGAGGAGGGGGGAGTGAGGGGGTGGGGGGTGAGCAGGAGCCTTTCATATTTTCTCTCTACTCCAGGGCCTGTTGTGTAGTAAAACCCTTGGTAAATGTTTTCTTGGCAAATGATTGCATATAATCATTATGTTTATTTTAAAAGAGTTGATGGAAAAGCTGGCTTGGGTGATTTTTGACTGACTGGGCCCATCTTGATACCTGAACAAGTTGTTTTGCAGGTGGGCCTGGCACGCCCCCTGAGGTTTACAGGGGCACTGGGTCCAGGCCTGTCGGATGGCTCCAGCCCTGGAAGGGCAACTTCAAGCAGCAGAGCCTGCGGCTGGGCCTACAAAGTCAGAACTACCGTTAGGAAGAGGGCCCGGCTGGAGCAGGGCCAAGAGAGGGGACAGAGGATCCAGGGGACTCAGCACACACAGCCCTCGGGCACCACGAGAACCTGGCCTGCCAGACCCCAGACCACCCACAGGGCAAGCCTCACCCAGGAACCATTTTTGGTCTGAGATGACCTTTTATTTCCCTAAGTGATGCATGCCATCTTTATGAATGAGGAGTTTTCTAAAACAAAGAATAAGCCTCTACACCTTAAAACAAAACAGAACAGAAAATAAGGGATCCTGTAACTAAAGCACTTGGTATCTTCCAGAAGGAACTGCTGAATTTCAAATAAAGACAAGATATATTGTATGTTATTTTTCCTCAATATAAGTGAAACAAAGACATTATCATTCGAGACCTATCAATTAATTTGTATATGTAATTACACTTGCAATGCAATAAAGATGAGTATAACTGATATGGACAAGATTCATTTTAGCCTGAGTAGATGCTACTAATCTTAATACGTCTAACACTACAAACAGGTTTCTAAATGAGTTTACTGTCTTGTGTTCCCACACAGAAAGGTTTTGGTTGCTCTGAGAAGCATTTGTGTCACAAACAGCACTCAGCTTTTCCCTCTAATGAAAGAAAACGTCCTGTCCACATGATGCAGTGATATATCCCACCATCACAAGATTCACACATCAAACCTTCTATTTTATGATATCTCTGCTTCATTTATAACTGTTTACACTTATGAAAATGTTTTATCCGAAAAAATACAATAGGACGCAAGGCTGAAAAGGATACTTTCACCATATAAACACACTTTAAAAAAATTGATTCTGTCTAATTACATTTGGAATTGGCATTTTCTTCTATCAAAGACCAATTAACACTGTCCTTCTCACACAGTCCATTGAAGTCAGCACTTCCAGGGGAAGGTTCCAAAAGTCACAGTGTACACTGAGAAAAATCAGCTTTTAAAGTGCTCCGAAAAATAAATTTGATTCAGGGAAACAATATGGAATATATTATATGCTGAACTGTACAGGGGATAGAATGAGTGGAGACGATAGTTTAGAATAACCTTAAAAACAGATACATTTTAAAAACTGTTTGAAATGAAAAACACTGTACTTGAAGGTGTTCTCATAGTGCTGAAGGCTCATACTGGGATCTTTCCAGGGTGGTGGTTTTAACAGTAATATTGGAGATGCTTGCTGAACTTTCAGTCATGGAGCTGCTCCCTTAAGCTAAGTTGCAATAAACTCTCAGATCCTCTAGAAGCAAGATCTATTTACATGTGACGATTTCAAATTCTATTCTCAGGTACCTATGTGTGCATTATGATTAAGCCCAGACCTGCAAAGACACAAACAGATAATTTTTAGTCTGTTTTCAGTTAATGACTTGTAAAACCTGAGTTTAAAGAGATAAAATCAAAGTCTACTATACACAAACATACACACTACATCCAAAATAGAGCATTCACATGTCTTAGAAAGATAACACTTTACTCCTAGCAACTCAAAGGTGCTTCTTTGGCCCTGGCTCCCCCTCTCCCTTAGTTAGTCATCTGAACGGCATCTGTGGCCTTCTTGCTAGGGAAGGTAACTCTTAGATTGAAAACCAGAACCCTCTGTACCCATTCAGCTCACTGGGTACATTGACATGGGTTTATTAATTTAGCAAACTCTTGCCCAGGATGATGAAGTCACAGATAACTTTACTGTTTGTTTCAGGAACTTTGCAAAAATCCTTTTATCTATTTACCCTAAGACTAGACTACTCAATTACCCTCTTTAGAAAAGACACACACTTCTCACGACAGTACACAGCATCAAATGACAGGCTACTTTTCAAGACGGTCTTCGAAATTCTCTCCCTCCCCCCACCCTGTGTCCAACAATCTTAAACTACGCCACAAATTTGTCCAATCCTAATTAAGTCCCTCCATCAAAAGACTTGCCTTCAACCAGACTCCCCAAACCTCATAAATACCTGCCCTTGCTCTCCCCTTCTGAAATGCTAATAAGACTGTCAAGTTTGTGATCTTCCACAGTGAGGTAAGCTTTGCTTGATGAACAGGTTATTTTGGTGGCATTTCTAGGGAGCCAATATCTGACAAAGTCATGGAGCTCTTTGAGAATATAATAAAAGCCACGAGGACACTTTTCCTGGAAAAATGCACACGCGCATGCACACACACACACACAATTTAGCATATAATTGCAGGGGCTTCATAGGTCTCCTGAAGCCCCTGTGTGGGCTTCACAGGGGTCTGTGACCAAAGAATAAGAACCCAGCACTACTGGGAGGTGAGAATGGCAATCTGACTTGTCAAAGGCCAGAATCAGACTTTTAGGGTATCTATGCTTGAATAGCTGCATTGATGGGGAACTCACTACCTCCCCAGGCAAATCATTTCTCTGTGGCTATAGAATTGAAAGTAGAGCTCTATTTTGGCTGCCCAGGCCCATCCTAGCTTACTCTGACCTCTCTGCTTTCAGGAAGGCCAATCACTCCTGCTCTCACACACAGAGGAAAGTAGAAAAACTTCTTTCTTACTCTGAGGGTATGATCCCATGATCCTGAGCAAAAGGCAGTCCCATCAGGGGAAACTCGTAGAGTACTAACACGGTTTTCATGTCCAAACAAGATGGAGACTCGGGATCCCTTGAGGACATCCCAGACGTTGATGGTATAATCGTTGTATCCAGCAAACAGCAGGCGACCTTAAAGCAGGAGGATATGATGGTTACTAAACCAGTTCCTTCTTGTTTTTCTTTTCATGACTCTCACTCATGCACTCGCTCATTCATTCATTCATTCAATAAACAGTGATTTAGTGCCCATTATGTGCCAGGCACTGTGCTTTGCCCTGGGGATTCAAAGAGGAGAAAGCACAGCTGCTGGCCCCTGTGGTGGTGGTGGGCAGGCTGACTCAAAAATCATTGCAGCACCCTGTGGTAAGGGCTGTCATGGAAGTGCTCAGCTATGTGTGAAGTGTTATGTGATCACAGAGGAAGGGGGATCAAGAAGGGCACTACAGGGGACTTCCCTGGTGGCGCAGTGGTTAAGAATCCGCCTGCCAATGCAGGGGACACGGGTTCGAGCCCTGGTCTGGGAAGATCCCACATGCCGTGGAGCAACTAAGCCCATGCGCCACAACTACTGTGCCTGCGCTCTAGAGCCCGCGAGCCACAACTACTGAGCCCGTGTGCCACAACTACTGAAGCCCGCGCACCTAGAGCCCGTGCTCCACAACAAGAGAAGCCACCGCAATGAGAGGCCCGCGCACCGCAATGAAGAGTAGCCCCTGCTCGACGCAACTAGAGAAAGCCCGCGCACAGCAACGAAGACCCAACGCAACCATAAATAAATAAATAAATAAACATTAAATTAAATTAAAATTAAAAAAAAATAAAGGGCACTACAGGGAAAGCAACATTTGAGCTGGCCTTTGAGGGCTGAATAGGAGTTTGCAATGCAGAGAAGGAAGAGAAAAGACGTTCCAGTAGCAGCATGCATGCACAAAGGCACAGCTACACAACCGGGGGGTGTCTGGGAAAACTGAATGGTCCAGTGACCCAGCATACGAGTGCTGCCTTAACTTTCACAGGCAGCCTTCCCAGCTGTGAGGGCAGAGGTGCCATGAGCTTCAGGGCATTAAGAAAGGGACTCTTGCTTCACTACCCCCAACCTCTGAAAAAAAAGGTCCCTTTTCAGGTGTGAAGGGAAAATGGAAGGCTGGAGAGGAAATGCCTAAAGGCACTGCAGATGGAGTTTTGATATATCATTGTTTTGAAGAAGAGCATTAGGTGGGCCCAGCCTTCATTTCCCGTGGAGTGAACTGGGCTGGGGAAGCTGCTTCAGGCAGGGCAAAGCGGGCTGTCAAAAATGCAGTGGAGGAAAACTGGTGCAAAAGTAGACTCTTTAGCACATGGGCCCATAGGAAGTTTAGCTAGGAGAGGAAGCTTGGCAGAGCTGGGTTTCACTGAAGTCCTGTTTTACAGTCCCGGGAAAGTTTCTGAAATAAAATCTTACCACTGAGGGAGAAGTCCACGCTGGAAGCTCCAAAGATGATACTCTCTTTGGAATAGATGGCAACCTCCCTGTCTGCCCGGAGGTCGTAGAGGCGACACTGGGGTGACAAAGAAGACAAAGAGGCACTTGCTTCTGGATCCTGTTTGGTGCATCGATGGCCACAGAGCTACAGGCAGGTGCCAGTGGCTTGTGTAGTTTGAGGGATAAGGGAAAAACCTCTTTCGTTTTCTCTCCTAGTATTTTCTCCCTCAATCCCGATTCCTATTAATCTCCATGGATTACTGGAGATTCAGAGAAACAGCAAATACAGATTTCTTTAGGTACAAAAACAAAAATGAAAGCCCTTTTTTTTTTTCTGACAAAGAATATGTGTTCACTGCAGAAAATTCAGGAAAACTCAGAAATGCATAAAGAAGGAAATAAAAGTCACCCCCAATCCTAGAGGTATTTACTAACATCTGGACTATTTCCTTCAGTCTTAATCTATTCTATGTGTGGATTTAAATGGGGTGGATGTTTCATTATTGCTTCTATTAGCATTATGTTATGAGCATTTTCTCATATCATTAACTAATCTTAAAAAAAACAGGAGTAAAATGGTTGTTATATTCCTCACGTGGATATATCAGAATCTACTTAGCCATACCCTGCTAAGTGTTTGATTATGTCTGATTTTTCTCTTTTACAAATAAAATTATGGGGAAGCCATGATCCTTCTTCTATAAAAATCTTTATATGCATCTCTGATATTTTCCTTAGAATAGCAAAAAAATAGAATCCTTAGAATAGAATTGTTCCCAAGAAATAGCACAGTTGGATCAAAGGGCAGGGAAGTTTTGAAAGCTCTTGAATTTTCCCAAATGTATGCCCTTAAATTTTGTTAAATATTTTTTGAAATACAGAAGTTTTAAATTTTCATTATTATCAAACCCTCAATCTATTCCCCTGTAATTTCTTCCATGATAGCAAATTAGAGTGCAATTCATTATTTAATAAGATATTTGCTATTTTGAGGGCACAGGAAGATATTTTTTTTCTCCTGAAATACAGGTCAACATAGTTTGACAATTAGTATCAAAAGCCTTAAAACTAGGCTGATTTTTAACTCAACAAGTTCATGTCTGAGAATTAATTCTAAGGAAATGATAAGAGAGGTACCAAAAATATTTGCTTATAGCAGTGTTTTTAACAGGAAAAAAAACCTTGGAAAAAACCGAATGACCCAAACCTTGAAGATTGGTTAAGTAAATGATGGCATATCCATAACATGGAAAACTATTCAATCATTAAGAAAATATAATGTGGGAGAAAAATACGTATTGGCATGGGAAAATGTTCACAATCTATTGCTAAGTGAAAAAAGGAAATTATAAAGCATTTTGTTTAAAAACTAAAAAGACAGAAAGGAATTCACCGAACTGTGATTTTTCTTGGGTATAATGATTAACATAATTTAGTGTTTTCCCCCAAGTTTTCTTTATTGAAGTCACATCAGTTCTGTAATCAGGAAAAAAGTTATTTTTGAAAACTAGAACTAGGTCAGCATATCTCTCCTTTGGATAGGAAAAGCTCTCAATAACTTAGAAACATACCGTAGCATCATCTGATCCTGAAGCAAAGGCATCTCCGCTCGGGTAGTATCTGCAGAGAGAAAGTGTGGGGAGAAAGCACTTAGAGTGGTGATTCCCAGTCCTGGGTGCCCATCAGAACCATTTGCGAAGGCTGTCCCATGCTGGTCCCTCAGACTTCTAGGGATACACGGACCACTCATTACAGAGGCCAGAAAGGGAGGCTCATCTGGAAGGTCCCATTGACCTACCTAATTTTCTTCTCTGTAAACAGGGGACAGTGACACTGGCCTTGCAGAGTATTGGCGAGGAGTAAATGAGATAATATGTATATCTGTACCAGACACTGAACACAGGCAGGTCCCCTGTATCCTTGCTTCCCCTTGATCATATACCCCATGCCCAAGACTTGGCCAGAGCTAAGGGATAAGACAGTGGTTATAAACACAGACACTGCAATCAGATATACAGAGCCATGGGCAGCTGTCTGCACTGACCACTCACTACATGGGATACTTCTGGCAAGTGCCTTCACCTGGCCCAGCCTCAGTTTCTTCATCTGAAAAGTGAGGAAGATAATGCACATATCCTGCTGTAAAGACTGAATAAGACAGTATATATAGTATACAAACAATGTGGCATGGTGCCAAATAAAAAGCATGCAATAAATAATGATTATTACTGTTATAGTCATCCTCTCCTCTAATCGGGCCTTCAGGGACTTCCCTGGCAGTCCAGTGGGTAAGACTCTGCGCTCCCAGTGCAGAGGGCCCGGGTTCGATCCCTGGTCGGGGAACTAGATCCCGCGTGCATGCCGCACGCCGCAACGAAGATCCCGCGTGCTGCAACTAAGACCTGGCACAGCCAAAATAAATAAATATCTAAAAAGAAAAATAATCAGGCCTTCTGGAGAGAGGGCAGCCTAAGTAGAGACCTGGTGGATATTAGAAGAAGAGGGTTCTGGGTAGAGGGAACAGCATGGGTGAGAGAATGTGCATGTTTAAGCTGTTATTTCATAAATATATACGGATTTAATTTATTTTTGTGGCTTTATATTCTATCCTGTATCTTAAAAACCTCATTTACTATCTGTAGTAATTTCTCAATTGATTTCCTTGGATTTTCTGGGTAATTACTGCACATTTGCAAAAGGTGATAGTTTTTTTCCCGTTTTCCTTTCCTACATTTGAGGTCAAAGAGCTAGAAAATTCTCATTAATATTTCTACCACTAAGGTAATTAAGTATTCTTATTGTGTTCTGACTTTTTTAGAATTATTATTATTTTTTTTTTATTTATTTATTTTTGGCTGTGTTGGGTCTTCATTGCTGCACATGGGCTTTTCTTTGGTTGCGGTGTGCAGGCTTCTCATTGCGGTGGCTTCTCTTGTTGCGGAGTATGGGCTCTAGGCGTGCAGGCTTCCGTAGTTGTGGCACACAGGCTCAGTAACTGTGGCTCACGGGCTCTAGAGCGCAGGCTCAGTAGTTGTGGCGCACGGGCTTAGTTGCTCCGCGGCCTGTGGGATCTTCCCGGACCAGGGCTCAAACCCGTGTCCCCTGAATTGGCAGGCGGATTCTTAACCACTGCACCACCAGGGAAGCCCTGTGTTCTGGCTTTTAAGGGGAATAAGTCTAGCGCTATCCTCTAAGGATAAAGATTCTTTAGTGATTATACTTTAAATGCTGTCCTGACAGTGCCAGCTTCTAAATTTATATGTCAAGTCCTGGCCTCTCTCTTGGAATCCGGTTCACAGCTCCTGCTACCTACCTGACATTCCCACTTGGTCGTATAACAGCATCTCAGACTTAGCTAGCCCAAGACAGAGCTCCAGAATCCATGTGCAACCACTGCCTTCTCCCTGCACTGCCTCCAACCCTCCCTGTCTTAGCAAATGGATCAGTGCTTACTGCCCCTTATAAAAGATTCGGGTTCCCTGAGCTCAGGGTTCTTCTCCTATAATGCAGCCCTTTGCATGGGCAGGTGTCGTTTGGCCCTTTTCATGTGACCCTGTAGAATTGGGGCTTAGGTAACCAGCACAAAAATGCTAATACCCCAGCTACTGCCATCACTATGAGTAACCAACTATCCTTCATCTCTAACCCAGGAGTCTCATGCCTTCTAGCAGCATCCATGAATCTGTGGCAGCCTTACTTCATAGCTTGCAGCTAGGGTAAAATCTCAGATCCTTCCCAATTCTAGACATTTCTATCCTCCCTGTGTGTCTTCTTTAGTTTCAGCCACCATCATTTCATTCTAAAACTCACACAACAACCTTCTAACTGGCCGTCATATTTCCATTCTTGTTCCCCTACAATCCATTCTCCATACAGCATCCAGAGTGATCTTTTTTTTTTTTTTGAATTTTTTATTTATTTTTGGATGCGTTGGGTCTTCGTTGCTGTGCGCGGGCTTTCTCTAGTTGCGGCGAGCGGGGGCTACTCTTCACTGCGGTGCTCGGGCTTCTCATTGCAGTGGCTTCTCTTGTTGCAGAGCACGGGCTCTAGGTGCACGGGCTCAGTAGTTGTGGCTCACGGGCTCTAGAGCGCAGGCTCAGTAGTTGTGGCGCACGGGCTTAGTTGCTCCGCGGCATGTGAGATCTTCCCAGACCAGGGCTCGAACCCGTGTCCCCTGCATTGGCAGGCAGATTCTTAACCACTGTGCCACTGGGGAAGCCCCCAGAGTGATCTTTTAAAGGCAAAACATGGATCATGTTAGCCACCTCCCCAACTCAGGACTCGCTAGTGGTCACCTGGCCTTTTGTTAGGTCCCTGAACATCTCACCTCCCTGATCTTCCCCCCAGCTCTTTGCAAGCCTGGCTCCTTCATTATCCTGGTCTCAATCTAAACATCAATTTCTCAGAGAGGCCTGACCATTCAAAGAAATAACCCATCTTATCACAGTTCCCTGTTTTACTTTTTCTTAGCACTTAGCAGTACTTAAATAGCACGTTTATCTGTGCTTTGTCTTCTGTAGGACAGTAGAGATGTTGTCTTGTTCAAAACAGTATTCCCAGTTTCTGGAATAATGTCTAGCAGATAAGGACTTAATAAACATTTGTTGAATGAATGAATGAGAAACACTGACTTGACCTAGACAGGATAATCTCCATTGCCCCTAGTGCAATTATATTAAAATTCTCCAGGAAATCTGGAGTGCTGTTCAGTCCCACCACAAATCAGCCATTATTGCTGGAAAAGCCTCTCTCAGCCAAGTAAATTGAGCCTAGAGGTTAAGCACTAGCCCAGGCCGGGGAACACTGGAGGACAGAGGAGCAACGTGCATATTCTACTCACTGACCGGACACTGTTGATGTCAGATTCGTGTGTTTCAAAGGCCTGCACGCACTGTCCAGAGCGCATGTCCCACACCATGGCTTTCTTGTCACATCCCTACAAACAGAAAGTTACCCACAGTTATGTACAATGCAAGGAATGTCTACAGACAGGCATGAGTTCTGGTTATGTCCCAGAGACCTTTTAGTTCCCATTAGTAAATGGCTGACAATATGCTTTTCTGGCACTAGCTTTACCTAAGGCCACTTTCCTCAACGGATAAGCCCTCACACGGCCAGAGCGAGGTCTTGGGGTCAGGGTGACGAGCAAGGGAAGGCACCCAGCCCCCTTTTAAGCATGTTTTCTTCTCTCCCACCTTTCTGAAGGGCTGCAAACTCTCCAGAGCCTCCTTCTCCCCTTCCTCCTGGGCACCTCTCTTCGCTTTTCCCTCTCTTTCCCCCTCCTCTTTATCTCTGCCTCTATAAGCCCAGACGGGAGGAGGGCAGGTGGACAGTGGGTGTGGTGGGACCTCCCAGCTTTGTCTCAGGTGTGTGGGGCAGCCTGAGCGCAGGTGGAGAGCCAGGTGCCCCTGGGCCAGCTGCACCCCAGCAGCCTCGTCAGGGTGTCAGCTGGGTGGCTCAGGCGAGTCACCTCCCTGGGCTTCTGCCTCAACACCTGTAAAGTGAACCTTCTCTGGGTTGCTACCATGACCCAGAGAATCATAAACACCAGGCTTTCTCATACTATCCTGCTTCCGGGAGCGTTTTGATAAATTCCTGCAGAGCTTTCTGTGATCCAGCGTGAGCAGTAATAATTAGACTCTCAAAGGTCAAACACAAGGAGTAATGGGTTAAAATTAGTGTCCAAGTTGTTGGTTTCAACTCAGAGGAAAGGGTGGACGAGGTGCCATAACTGATGTCTCAGAAAGACCTGCTGTGGGAGTTCGGCACTCCAAGCATCTTTACTGAGAATGTGGACAAAGGAATCAGAGTGTCTTCAAATCGTTACAGGACCCTAAATCAGACGGAGTTTAATACTCGGAAAGAGACAATACAATCTACAATGATATCAACAATTTGGAAAAACAGTGTAGTTGAGTAGGGATAAATACAGTTATACAAAGACACAAGAATGAAATGTACACAGATAGGGCCAAGTACCCAAGAGGAAAATCAGGGTCCCTGCCAACTAGAGGCCTCACAGCCCTCACCTGAGGCCCAGGACTAAGATGTGGGCAGCTCGGAGCAGACATCATTAGATAGTGTTTGCATCTCTGTCCTCTCTCATCACTGTCTCCTGAGCGAGACGAGACAGGACCCAGGGGTCAGGCCAGCCACCTCAGTTCTCCATTCTTATTCCCAGGTGTCCACAGAAATACTTGCCTCTCTGCATAACACACTGTAAGCTCTTCCCTCCACTGCTCACAATATCCTGCGGAAGGTGGTGGGCAAATGCTATCGTGCCTTATGCCCAATTTACAGATGATGAAATGTAGAGTCAGGTAGCAAACGTGGGTCCCAGGTGTCCTTGCTCCTCATCCGCTGCTCCTCTGCCATGGGGGCCTGCCTGTCCGACTCTTAGCCTTCAGATACACTGTTCCCTGTGCCTGAGAGTGGGAGGGGCTGCTGACTGGCAGGGGTGGGGCGGGAGAGTGTCCCACCAGTGTCAAAGCTCTGATCACACCACAGCGATGCCTCGCCACCACTGCCACCTGAGTCTCCTGGTGCCCAGCGACTGTCTCTAGAGCTCTCAGATGCTAACTCTCTGCTGCTTATTTAAGGAATCTCAGCCCCATCCAGGGAAGTGTGCAGTCTAGTCCCACAGATTAACAGGAAGTGCCACCATGAGCCTCCCTAGCGGACAAAGGACCCCCCCAGAGATCCTCCTTGGGTCTTTACCCCAGACACGAAGGTGTTCCCGGTTTCTGAGGGAGCCAGGTCCAAGCAGAGCACGTCGGCCCCGTGCCCATGGAAGCTCTGCAGCAGCTGCCCGCTCTCCACGTCCCACAGGGCACACGTGCCGTCGCCACTCGCTGTCAGGATCTGCCGCAGGAAAGGACAGGAAGGGTGTGGCTGTCATTAATGTCCCTGTCAGGGGAAGCCAAGCAGATGCTTACGGTTCCACGGGGAAGAGGAGGCTCCTTACACACACACACACACACACACACACACACACACACACACACACACACCCCTGCTAAATCTGGACTCAAGCACAGAACTCTTTCTCTGGTACTGAGAAAGAAACAGTTCATTTCTGACACCCTCGCTGTCCTTGGGCTGTTTATGCGCCTGTCCTCCCGCAGAGTATGAAATCCGGAGGTCTCCCTGCGGTACCTGCGGGGCTCTGTACCTGCCTGCCACGTAGGAAGTGCTCTGTGAACGTTTGCTTAACGGAACCTCAGGCGGCTCCCACAAGCAGCCAAGCCCAGCGTTGTGCTTCCCAGACATTAATGTGCAACCCCACACTCAGCTGCGAATAGAGAGCCTGGGGTGGGGCCTGAGATTCTGTCTTTCCCACAAACTCCCAGGTGACGCTGACCCGGCTTGCCGGGACCCACCTGGAGCAGGATTTTGCTAAACACATTCTCCTGTAGCTGCATCCCCCAGAGGCTGCCTGGGCCACTGAGTGGTGCTGACAGACACACGGGGCCAACCGGCATCTGCCGTGTGCTGACCACGTCCAGGCCCTCCGCTAGGCGTCAGGGTTTGCAGAAAGACTGTGTCTTGGTCTCTGCTCTCCTGGAGCTTGGTCAACAGGATTGGCAGGAAGGACTGAAACCCACCAAACTCCCTGTCCCCACGTTAATCAATTCCAGGGCCAGGCACACTTCCCGGTGCTGCGTTAGACAATACTGAGAAACCAAGTAAAAATAACCTAGCTGGCCGCTCCAGGAAATACCTGCTCCTGCAAGATAAAACTGTGAACCAACTAAGCTTACTTATCAAGACTAATAGCTTTGTAAAAAATTAATGAAACAGAAACCTCAATTAAATACAGTGGGAGACCGGAAGGGGGAGCTCTCATGTCCTGTGATGATAGAGACCAACAGGAAGAAGACAGACTTCTCTCCTTTCCTGGGAAGGATTCAGCCAATGAAAAGCCATGGACTCTGGCTTCCCTGGTGGTGCAGTGGTTAAGAATCCACCTGCCAATGCAGGGGACACGGGTTCGAGCCCTGGTCCAGGAAGATCCCACATGCTGCGGAGCAACTAAGCCCGTGCGCCACAACTACTGAGCCTGTGCTCTAGAGCCTGCAAGTCACAACTACTGAGCCCGCGAGCCTAGAGCCCATGCTCCGCAACAAGAGAAGCCACCGCAATGAGAAGCCCACGCACCACAACGGAGAGTAGCCCCCACTTGCCACAACTAGAGAAAGCCCACATGCAGCAACGGAGACCCAACGCAGCCAAAAATTAATTAATTAATTAATTAAATTAAAAAAAAAAAGAAAAGCCATGGACTCTCTTTAATCCTCCCAACTTCCTTTTCCACTCTGTAAAAGGGTTCTCCTTGCCTTGCTGTGTGGGGACTTGCACATGCCTCGCCATGGTCCACTCGCTATGGTTGCAGGCAAAAAAAGCGCAGGTGCAGCAGCTTGCTCCGGAAACCTCGCCAGTTTCCTCCACGACCGCTGCCAAGGTGTGTGCCCTCCCATTTTAAGGTGGGTCTTTTAAGGTGGAAAACTAGTTATGACATAATAGCTTAGGGTTGGTAAGCCCAGCGAGGTAAGGGTCTTAAAGCAAGTCCCGGTGAGCAAGCTGTTGACCCGAAACAAATAGACTGCCAGGTATTTCTCCAGCAAAGATGGGTTTATTCAGGATCAGCAGAGAATTACAATTCAGGGTCTGCAACCATGGCGAGGTTGGACCACTCACCCTGGACCCTGAAACCCTCTAAGGACCCTTCCCCAGTTTCTTCATTTTGAGACGGTATAGCGATTCTGTCAAGTTGGGGTTCTCCCTTGCTGCAGTAGGTCTAATAAACTTAGCATTGCTGGGTGGCAGATGTTTCCGATGGTCTTGGCAGACAAGACAATGATCGCTTACGATAGAGTGAGAAGTGCTGAGATACAGGTAGGTCTGTGAGAGGGACACCAAACCCACTTTGGCAACATGGGAGCTGATCTCAGAGGAGGAGTGAGAGCTGGCCACTCACTAAGGAAGGGGAGGAGAGCAGAGCGAGCTGAGGTGAAGGTGCACCTGGGCAGTGAATGAAAGGTGTGCCTGGGTACAGAGTGAGGACTTTAGCCTGTAGGCAAGAGGGACCTGTGGAAAGCTTCTGAGCAGAATGACCAAATCAAGGGTATATTTTAGGAAAATCTGTCTGAGGTCGGTGCAGCTGTCCCTCAAGCAGACTCTGGATAGTTTCAAGTACAAAGGCAGGCCCATGCATGAAGAAGAACACTGGGGTGCCTGGGGAAAGGCGTGGCGGCCAGAACTAGGGTTTTAAATTTTGTTGCTGCCAGTGTGTGTGAGGCTCGGGCTCTGGTGCAATTGGGAGGAAGGCAGTGGCGATCCAGGGCTCAAGGCCTCAAAGACCCAGCTGATGGTATCGCAGAGCCCTGGAGCCAGCATGGTTCTGAGCAGCCATGGGGGACCCCCAAGGGTTAAGCCCTGGCAAGCAGAGCCTCCCTACGCCCCACCTTCCTGCTGCTCGAGGTGATAAGACAGTGTGGGAACTGGCTCTTGCAGTGTAAGTGCCCACAAGAGAGCCCTCTGTGGGTGGAGATTACTGATGGCTGAGGAAAGAAAACAGGAAGTAGGCCTTAAAGGACTGCCAGCATTCAGTGTGCCCACTGACTGTGCTGCACCTCTAGTTTCCACGTGCTGGTGGTCTCCTCTCATCCTCTCCCTCCTTCCCCCTCTCTTCCCTTCCCTCTCGCACGCTAGGCCTAGCACTTGTAAAAGAATCTTCTTTTTCTTGCAGGGAGGGGACATATTACAAGGAAAGAATCCATTCCCACCCTGGCCTTGCACGTGCTGGCCACACCGTCTTGGAGTGGGTTCCTGCCAGCAGTCTGGGAGGCCTAGGATCTTCTTGCAGCCAGGAGAGGCCCCTCCATGGAGAAAGAGCTGGCTGAGTTCCGGAGTTCTCAGGCTTCTTGGGTGTGGGCCCCAAGGCCCTCCTCAAAGCCCCTACTTGCAGGCAGCTCTCAAATTTGGAGACTCTCCAGGCTGCAAAGCCCATGCAACTGCCCATGGGACTCCCTCTGGCCTCGACTTCCCTTAAGAGGCCTGTGTACATCTGACAAGAGGACTCAGGCTGGTAAAAGCAGCTTAGGAACACACAAGACTTGGATCGTGTCTTAATCTGAGAACTTGTATTTTGTGATGTGCTACAATTCCCTCCAGTCTCTGCTGGTCACACCCACTAGTGGATGTTCCACCCCACTCCTGTCCTAACATTTGCAAAGGGGTCAGTAATTGCCAATCTTTTTTGGGACATCAGGTCCAAACAAATGACCGCCTGAAATGATTCCCTCGGTCTAGCGCTTTAATGGGAATTTTCCATACGATACTCTTCAGTCAAAGAAATGAATAGTTTTTAAAACTTAACAGTAAATTCATAATATTAAAAAAATATTTTAAATATTTGTGATCTTCATTACAATGTAAGTAAAAATAAATTTTATAAACCAAACATTCATTATGATAAATGCACTAAACAGATCCTCTAACTCATTGTCATTCATTTACTCTGGAATGTAGAGAATCTGTAGGTCTTATACCAGCTCCTTGAGGTTTTTGTTTTTCATCTTGGATCCCAGAGCTGGAAGGAAGCTTAGTTCATGAGTTCAGTGTTACCCAAACTAGGCTATGCATCTGAATCACCCATGAAGCTTTGTGTTAATATAAATAACCAAACAATAAGAGCTAATGTTTATTGATATTTACTAAGTATTTGAGATGAATCATCTCATTTAATCCTCAGAAAACCGCATGAGGGAGGAATTTACTACCATCCTCACTTGCAAGTGAGAAAAGCAAAACACAGAGAATAATAAAACCTTGTTTAGGATTCACCATCCAGAACAGGAGACTAAACATCCTCTGTTGCTTTGGCTTGCCCCTCAGGCCCAGAGACATCCGATCTGGCCACTGCAGCAGCTAGGGCAACAGCACTCTCTATTGCACAGGCCTGCAAGACTCCTGGTTGCAAATAACAGGTGTAAACGCTGCCCTCTAAGTCCGAACAGCCCTCCAGTCAGCAGTGAGACAATTGCCCATCCCCGGGTCTCCTTGCCACTATCCTTGCCCCCCCCACCCCGCCCCTGCCACTGACATCAGTCAGCTGAAGCCAGAGTGGCCTTTAATCTGACTCAGTCTCCTCCTTCAAACAAACCCAATCTGCCCCGGCCCCAGCAATGGCTCCCTGCCATTTGTAGGGTCAGCCCCGCCACTCAGGGCACCCTGTGATCGGGCCCTGCCCACCTCTAGGGCCACCTGCCTCCTACAGTGCTCCGCTCCACCTCACTGGCAACACACTCGTCCTCCAGCGCGGCCCCTGCAGCACATTTACGACCCCCAACTCCTGCTCTGAGCTCCCAGCCTCCCCTGCTACTCAGTCACCCCTGGTATCTGGCAATGTGGGTGGTGACATCTGTGCAGGTTTTCTGGAGAGATGTGACAGAGACACGACAGGATGCTTTAGGACTTGTGAGAGAAAACGTGGCCAAAGCGTTGAAGTTGGATTGTCTCCACTTTGTGGCGTGTTCAAAGTAGGGCACAGATTTACTCTCTGATGCTTTTTCTTTTCGAATGTGTTAAAACGGGAGTGTAAAATAGGTACGATGAGGTGTGTCACGTGCGCAGCTCTGGAAGTCAGCACCCTGTGAAGTTTTACATACGGAAGCACCTTGGACCCACCTCTCTGACCCAGATAGGAATCTCCACCACCCCAGAAAGTTCCTTGACCCACTCCCACCCCCAGCAAGTCAATGAGAGGAGGAAGTTCAATATGGCATGGAGTTCATCTCATCTCTACCAACAGTCAGCAGCCCTGACTTTCCCCGTTTCTGATTGCATTAAAAATAATAATATAACCAGGAATTCCCTGGTGGTCTAGTGGTTAGGATTCGGCCCTTTCACCGCCGTGGCCTGGGTGCAATCCCTGGTAGGGGAATTGAGATCCCACAAGCTGAGTGGCACGCCCCCCCCCAAAAAAATATATATATACACATATATACACATACACACAAACACACACACATATACACATAAACATATATACAGGTATACACACATATACACATACACACACATATATACACATATATAAACACATATACACACATATACACATACACACATATATACACATACATACACATATACACATACACACATATACAAATATATAAACACATATACACACATATACACATACACACACATATATACACATATATAAACAGATATATACACATACACACACATATATACACATATACACACATATACACATACACATATATATACACATATATACACACATATATAAACACATATACACATACACACACATATATACACATATATAAACACATATACACACATATACACATACCCACATATATACACATACATACACATACACACACATATATACAAATATATAAACACATATACACATACACACACATATATACACATCTATAAACACATATATACACATACACACACATATATACACACACATATATACACATATATACACACATATATAAACACATATACACATATACACACATATACATATATAAACACATATACACATATACACATACCCACATATATACACATACATACACATATACACACATATATACAAATATATAAACACATATACACATATACACATACACACACATATATACACACACATATATACACATATATACACACATATATAAACACATATACACACATATACACATACACACACATATATACACATATACACATACACACATATATACACATATATATACACATATATACACATACACACATATATACACATAAACATATATACACGTATACACACATATACACATACACACACATATATACACATATACACACATATATACACATACACACATATAAACATATATACAAATAAACACATATACACATATATATGAAAAACAACAGGAGCTTCCTCTTAGAGCCAGATGGAGTGCACACACCCTCCTGTGAAGAGGGATACCAGAACAGCTTCCTCGCCTGCACCTCCGCTTTAGTTCTCCAGGACCAACCCCGCTCCCCAGCAGGCTGGCCCGTCATCATGCGTCCCCTTATTTACCTGCATGTCAGAGTTGGTAAAGCTGCAGGCCGACAGGTAGTTGGTGTGCATAGCAACAGACTTCTTTTTGGCAGCCATGTTTTCATTTTTGTCAAACGTCAGTGGATACACAGAACACTTATTATCCAAACCACTAGCATGGAAAGACAGAAGTGTCAAATGTTAATATAGGGCAGTAGAATATGTGTATGCTTTCTCATTCACACAAACTTTTTAAATTGTTTTCCTTTGGCAGTATCATATGTTGTAACCTTTCCCGCAGCTTTTACTTTGAAGATTTTCAAATGTACAGTAAAATTGAAAGAGAAAATAGTACAGTGAACACCCAGATCTCTTCACATACGTTCACTAACTTAACATTTTGCCATATTTTTGGGAGCAAATTCTGAACCATTTGAATACAAGTGGCAGACATGACACATTACATCTAAATACTTCAATTTGCAAATTTACATCTCCTAAAAATAAGAACATATTCTATAATCACTAACTCATTATCACATCTGCGAAAACAAAAATTCCATAACACCGTTTAATAAGCCATCCATAGTCAATCTTTCCCAACTGTCTCCAGGATCCAGGGCCCATTTAGAGCCACACATTACATTCTGTTTTTATATCTTTTTTAGAACTTTTAATGGAGAACAGACACATTTTTTTGGTTGTTTATAATGAGAGAACTTAGGTCAGTTGTCCTACAGAATGTCACACAGTCTGGATTTGTCATGCTGTTTCTTAATGGTTATATTTAAGTATAACATTTTTTTATAAATTTATTTTATTTTACTTATTTTTGGTTGCGTTGGGTCTTCATCGCTGCGCGTGGGCTTTCTCCAGTTGTGGCGAGCGGGGGCTACTCTTTGTTGCGGTGCGTGGGCTTCTCATTGCAGTGGCTTCTCTTCGTTGCAGAGCACGGGCTCTAGGTGTATGGGCTTCAGTAGTTGTGGCACACAGGCTTCAGTTGTGGCACACGGGCTTCAGTTGTGGCTCGCAGGCTCTAGAGCACAGGCTCAGTAGTTGTGGCACACGGGCTTAGCTGCTCCGCGGCATGTGGGATCTTCCTGGACCAGGGTTCAAACCCGTGTCCCATGCATTGGTAGGCGGATTCTTAACCACTGCGCCACCAGGGAGGTCCCTCAAGTATAACATTTTTAGCAATAATATAAATGTGATATATAAAGGTGATATTGTGTATTTCTTTCTTACTGCTTCACTTTAGGAGGCTTGCAACGCCTCTTGTCTCAAGATTGGTGATGCCAACTTTGATTACTTGGTCAAAGTGGGGACCACCAGATCTCTCCATGGTAAGGGTGATTTGCTTGTAATTACAAGCATATTTTGTTTTATTGCGCTTTGCTTTATTGCATTTTTACAAATTGAACACTTGTGGCAACCTGGCATCAAGCAAGTCTATTGGTGTCATTTTTCCAACAGCATTTGCTCACTCTGTGTCACATTTTGGTAATTCTCACAATATTTCAAACTTTTTCATTATTGTTATATTTGTTATGGTGATCTGTGATCAGTAATCTTTGCTGTTACTCTTGTAATGGTTTTGAGGCGCCATGAACCGTGCCCATATAAGATGGTGAACTTAATCGATAAATGCTGTGTGTGTTCTGACTGCTCCAACTGACTGGCCATTCTTCTATCTCGCTGCCTCTCCCCAGGCCTCCCTGTTCCCTAAGGCACAACAATATTGAAATTAGGCCAATTAATAACCCTACAATAGCATCCAAGCGTTCAAGTGAAAGGAAGAGCTGCATGCCTCTCACTTTAAATAAAAAGCCAGAAATGATTAAGCTTAGTGAGGAAGGCATGTTGAAAGCCAAGATAGGCTGAAAGCTAGGCCTCCTGTGCCAAACAGCCAGGCTGTGAAAGCAAAGGAAAAGTTCTTGAAGGAAATTAAAATTGCCGCTCCAGGGAACACATGAATAAGAAAGCAGAACAGCCTCATTGTTGAAAGGAAGAAAGTGTTAGTGGTCTGGATAGATCAAACCAGCCACAACATCCCCTTAAGCCAAAGTCTAATCCAGAGCAAGGCCCTGACTCTTTTCAGTTCTATGAAGGCTGAGAGAGGTGAGGAAGCTGCAGAAGAAAAGTCTGAAGCTAGTAGAGGTGGTTCATGAGGTTTAAGAAAAGAAGCTGTTGTCCATAACATGAGTGCAAGGTGAAGCAGCAAGGGTTGATGTAGAAGCTGCAGCAAGTTATCCTGAAGATCTAGCTAAGATAATTAATGAAGGTGGTACACTAAACAACAGATTTTTAATGTAGACAAATGAGCCTTATATTGGAAGAAAATGCTATCTAGGACTTTCATAGCTAGAGAGGAAAAGTCAACGTCTGGCTTCAAAGCTTCAAAAGGCAGGCTGACTCTCTTGTTAGGGGTCAATGCAGCTGGTGACTTTAAGTTGAAGCCAATGCTCATTTACCATTCCTCAAACCTTAGGACCCTTAAGAATTATGCTAAATCTACTCTGCCTGTGCTTTATAAGTGGAACAATAAATCCTGGGTGACAATACATCTGTTTACAACATGGTTTACTGAGTATTTTAATCCCACTGTTGAGAACTACTGCTCAGAAAAAAAGATTCCTTTCAAAATATTACTGCTTAAGGACAATGCACCCAGTCACCCAAGAGCTCTAATGGAGATGTACACAAGATTCATGCTGTTCTCATGCGTGTTAACACAACATCCATTCTGCAGCCCATGGTTCAAGGAGAAATTCTGATTTTCAAGTCATTCTTTAAGAAATACATTTCGTAAGGCTATAACTGCCATAGATAGGATTCCTCTGATGGATCTGGGCAGAGTAAGTTGAAAACCTTTGGAAAGGATTCCCCATTCTAGATGCCATTAAGACCATTTGTGATTCATGGGAAGAGGTCAAAATATCAACATTAATATGAGTTTAGAAGAAGTTGATTTCAACCCTCGTGGATGACTTTGCAGGGTTTAAGACTTCAGTAAGGGGTTCAAGACTTCAGTGGAGGAAGTAACTGCAGATATGGTGAAAATAGCAAGAGAACTAGAATGAGAAGTGGAGCCTGAAGATGCGATTGAATTGCTGCAATCTCATGATAAAACTTGAACGAATGAGGAGTTGCTTCTTATGGATGAGCAATGAAAGTGGTTTCCTAAGATGGAATCTACTCTGTGAAGGTGGTTGAAATGACAACAAAGAATTTAGAATATTAATAGACTTAGTTGATAAAGCAGTGGCAAGTTTTGCGACGATAGACTCCAATTTTGAAAGAAGTTCTACTGTGGCTATAATGCTATCAAACAGCACTGCATGTGACAGAGAAATTGTTTGTGAAAGGAAGACTCAATCGATACAACAAACTTCACTGCTGTCTTACTTTAAGAAATATCCACAGGCACCCCAGCCTTCAGCAACCACCATCCTGCTCAGTCAGCAGCCATCAACACTGAGGCAAGACCCTCCACCAGCCAAAGATTAAGACTCATTGAAGGCTCAGTTGATGGTTAGTATTTTTTAGCAATAAAGCATTTTTTAATTAAGGTATATACATTTTTTTAAGACATAATGCTATTGCACACTTAGACTATAGTCTAGTGTAAACTTGACTTTTATACGCACTAGGAAACAAAAAAATTCGTGTGACTCACTTCATTGTGATATTTGCTCTATTACAATGGTCTGGAACCAAACCTGCAATATTTCCAAGGTATGCCTGTAATAATAATCTGTGGTGTGACACCTTTAGGTCATGTTAATATCCTGTTCCCAACAACCATCATACAATGGCTTTAGCATGATTATCCTTGATTGAATAAAATATTACTTTATGGTACAAAATGGTGATCCTCTAATTTGATAATTCCTTCTGCATTTATTAGCTGATATTTTTCTGTAAAGACAAATCCAATCCCTCCTCCTCCCAGTATCACTGCACACCCATGGATTCTTTTTTCTCTTCAACTGGGTTATGATCCATTACTACCATTATTCCATGTGATGCTAAAATTATCCCAATTTGGAAAGTTGGTGGGGGGCCCTTCAAGCGGCTCCTGTTTCTGTTTGATAAGATTCCATTAATATGACTTGAGTGTTCCCTTGCTTTCTGGAACAAGAAAATATCCTAGGCTCACTTTACTCTTTTCCTGCCCTAGACCTACGATCAGTCTTACTCCACGGAGCTCTGCTTCCATTTAGTGGGGAATGACATTAAGGAGGGGCACTCCCTTCTGAGGCCCTGGGGAACCTAGGGGACACTTTTGCCTTTCCAACTGCTTGGAGGTGCAGGTGTAGACTTGGGTAGTCTCTTACCAGTAACTAGCTTTGGCAAGCATGTTTATAGATGGTGTGAGTGAGAATGATTTGCACTTGGCTGTGACAATGTATCACCATGCTTCAGACTATGGGCTTCCCTGACTCTCAAGGTGAAACATGTTCTCCTATTCTGAAGCTTCAGAGTAATTTCTGTAGCTCTGTCGGGATACTCACTCACACTTGGGTTTATTTGCATTGCTATGAGAAGCAGAAAGGTTTTGCAATGTGATGCATTTGGTATTGCATCTCTGCTTTAGTACCTAACTCATTTTGTGATCTTCGTTATGTTTTTTAGCCTCTCTAAGCCTCAGTGTTCTTAACTATAAAATGGAGTGGATCCCACCCACCTATCACAAGGGGCTGTTGTGAAGATAATATAGAGTTCAGAATGGCCCTTGACGCATGATAGAGGCTCAGTAAGTGGTCATTATTGTTATTTTTATATTCTTGCTTGGAGGCAGGTACTATGTTTTATTCATCTTTGAATTTCCCTAGGACACCCAGTCCAGTGTCTTGCACACAGGTGCTTATAGCAAGTGTACAATACCTGAATGAAGGCTTCTTGGTGATAATGGCTTCAAATAAAAAATACACATATATGTATATAAAATCAACTGACACATTTTTTTGAGAAGGGAATTGTGTAAATACTGGTGGAGTTTTAGCTTTCAAGTTTGGAACCAACTGAGAGATAGACCCAGTAGTCAGGCAGATGAAGAGAAAAACACCCTGTTGTCACCTATAACGACATTTCGAGAATACGACATGGGTGTGGATCTGTGTGATAATGGAGTTACAGGGATGTCACAAGGCCATAGCTGGGAAACACGATGTTAGATTATCACTGGAAACTCAAAACGAATCGCAGCATGGTCTGAGTAGGGCAGATGGTGCTTTTATCTAAGATGAGGACTCAGTCTTTCTCAGTTTAGTTTTTCTGCTCTCTCCTCATCCATGGGACTCCCGATATTTTAACAAGTGCTTTCCCAAATATTCACACCTTGAACTTCTCCTACTTTGGTTTTTATATCAGCCTGTGAGACAGCCAGTGCAGGCCTTGACCATCCACCACATGCCAGGACCCGGGAAACAGAGATGACAGAGATTACGGCACCAGCCATTCCTCCACTCTGTACTCTCTCTGCACCGGGTGTCACCAAAAAAGCTGTCTACCTGGGCCTTGTAAAATTATTCTCACCCCTGACTGTCCCCCTGTCCTCCTGGAAATCCTTCCACCGGGTTTCATGTAGTGAGGGTTAAAATAAGAAATAGCCTACAGAATCATTTTCTGAACTACTGTTGAAGACATTGTGTGCTATATTATTATATTCATCATATATCACAGAAGGATATACCCAATGTATTCTTTTTGTAATTTGGTGCTAGACATCTGATATCTCAATAGCAAATATTGAGAAATTTACATAACCCATCCAACTCTATGCATTTGCTAGAATTAATGCCCAATTAGA
Source organism: Balaenoptera ricei (assembly GCF_028023285.1). Classification (NCBI taxonomy): domain Eukaryota; kingdom Metazoa; phylum Chordata; class Mammalia; order Artiodactyla; family Balaenopteridae; genus Balaenoptera; species Balaenoptera ricei. Next base: position 83,470,708 of record NC_082640.1, on the reverse strand, counting down.
ATCATATTACCCGAGGGTTTTTTAAAATGTAGAGTATTTATCATTCTTACTGAGTATTGAAGAATTAACCTTACTTAATGGAAGGTCTGGCCTTTGCCCTTTGCTACTGGGAGGTGATCTCTAAGGTCCTGGAATGTCCTGCCTGTTGGGAGTGTCTTTGCCTGGGGTTTTGGCCACTGGACAGTCTAACACTGTGATTTGTGATGGAGGTTTTGGGACACATCCTGTGAGTTCTCACCTCTGAAGGAAGTAGAGACTAAAGATATTAACCTGACCTCCAGGAGAGAGGTCATAGAACAGTATTTTATGGCCAACGGGACACGTGAAATGCTGCTGTGTCACCCATACTTACCCGCATGCAATGGCACATCCCGATGGGGCATACGCACACGCCATCACCCACGTGCAGGGCATTGTGACCGCGTGCTCCTGCAACACAGCACATACCATGCAAGCAATGAACAAGGGCGCTTCTATACCAACGTCAGTTCTTACCAAGTAAAATCACTGAAGCGTCTACCAAATTACTTTCTAGCTTCAAAGGTCAGTGGTTTGGGCTGAGACTGATGAGGAGACTCAGATCCTCTATAATCAACCAAACTTTACGTCATACATTCTAAAAGTTAAAAATCTCAACTAGCAAAAGAATATCCTTAACGTCTTACTTCTTTCTTACCGAATACTCCCCCTGTTGTTCCAAATGAATATTGGGGCTCATTTTCTTTGAAAGATCTGTCTCAATTTCATTTCACATACGTATATACTTCACCTTATTTACTCAGATTCCCTCTATTTTAAAAACGTGTTCTTGAATGACTTTTTACATGTGTGTTACAAGTTTGTTTGCCTGTGAGTGAGTATACAAGAGCCTCTGTCCTCTGTGGGTCTTAAACCATTCCTGGGCAGGTAGGAATGGGGGTGGGCTTGGGGAGGGGGATTAGAGTTGTGCCCTGGGAGAAAAGGAAACCTGTAAAATGGAAGCATTCAGAGGAGGTGTAAGTCCTCGGCTCCTGGCTGGGGTCTGAGTCACCCGTATTCTCCTGCACGCATATAAGCAACTAAGGCATGATTCAAAAACTTCTGAGTCTGTGGCCCTGTTTCCATGGGAGCCATGGGCCCTGGACCTGGTTCTAACACCAGCGAGATATGCAGCCTCGCACAGGCTGGCCACTGTCTTACCTCATTCTCCTTCTCTGTCTGGGAAGGGAGAAGATGGGACTAAATGGTTTGTAAAGTACATTCAAGTGCTGGTCTTCTTGCCTGTTATGATTCTCTGTGTTTTTGTGGGGAGACATGGGCCCTGATACTGCCTGTCAAAATTCTTTGTCACTCACGGAGTAGTAGCCCTTCAGACACCATGAATAACCTACTTCCACGAACGAGTGGCCGCTCTCAGCATAGGGTATCCCGGCCCCTTTGCTGACAAGTGATAACCATGGCCCTGCCAGGGACCACAAGTGGCAACCCCATGGCTCCCCAGACATCAGGCGGCGTGTGCTCTATGCCATGCTAAGGCATAGACACAAGCAGCCCCCTACCCCCACCCCTGAAGATGCGGAGGAGTTCTGGAGAGGCAGAGCGATGTATAGGAAAGCCCTCTGCAAATTGTCACATTGCCATTTTTATTATTCCCCAGGGGCCTGACCATTCCGGACTCTGCGCTACAAGATGGTTCTGGGCCCCCTTGAGCAGGTTGTGTAACAACTGCCTATTATGACATTTACTGAACACGTTCAATAATGCGGAATAAGGATGCTGTTCAATTTGAGACAGATACAGGTTCCTTTTTTATACAGTGAAAAGGAAGACTTTCTTTCTAAGTAAACACTGGAGTCCACATTTAATATACAGTACTTGTTACTGCAAATGCCAACACGATGCAGGCATGCAAGCGCACCTACACGTAGATTCTGGCCTTTCTGTTTCATTAGAAGTCTAAACTTAGGTCTCATTTGGAGCAGTACATGCCTACGCCAGACTTGCAAGGGGCTGAGACGCCACAGTATCCCTGTGAAGGGCAGTTTAATCCCACTGAAGTCTCAGCTCCCCACCCACTGTTTGCTCAAGTCCACGTGTTATGGAGTCTAGTCGAAGACAGAGAGGGGAGAGGAAACTGGGGGTTGGGTACCTCTTATCATCAGCCAGAAGAAAAATCCTAAATGCAGTAGTAGCATGCGTGAATGTGACAAGTTTCGGGGCCATGCCCTTTCCTGTTTCCGTACCAGCACCCTCTGTGTTAGCCCTGCATGCTCTTCTCTGGGCGAGGGGTTCGGCTCAAGAGAGGAATGAACGCTACAGTGGGCTGCTGAACCATCCGAACACGGGTGGGCTTTCATGGGGTTTGCACCCCCAAATAGGCTCCTGAAGGGCAGGGCGACCAGGAGTGGGGTGCTTGGAGAGGACGAGGACAGGGCTGGGGTTCCGAAGTGACTCAATCCACCAGGGACAATGCCTTACCTTGTTAGTAGTGAAGGAATCCCACACGATCACCTTCCCATCCTGGAGGGAAATGAGTAAACAGTTGAACAAACTAGAGGTCACCACCGGGGAGATGGAAGCGGGGGAGGAGCAATATAGGGGTAGGGGATGAAGAGGTACAAATTGTTATGTATAACATAAGCTACAAGGATATATTGTACAACACAGGGAATATAGCCAATGTTTTATAATAACTATAAATGGAGTATATAACCTTTAAAACTTGTGAGTCACTATATTGTACACCTGTAACATATAATATTGTATATCAACTACACTTGAAGAAAAACAAAAAAGAGTGAACAGTTCAAAAATTGTCAGCAAGCCCTAACACGTAACTGCTGAGAACCTCATGGAAAGCCAAGTCCAGCTGGGCAGTGCCAAGTGGAAAGCCAGAGCAAGTATCTGGACAATCAAGACCCTCCAACCCATCCTTGAAGAAATGGGAGTAGGTGGCGACAGCACTTTCCAGCCTGATGCAAGCCTCAGTGCTCAACCTTGCATTCCTTGTGTAGATACAATGACAGAAAGCAACACTCAGACACTTCTTTTATGCCAATTATAAACCAAGCACAAACTGTTGGTAAACTGTCATCACCATCGTACCCCAAATGCCAGTAAGTTATACAGGGAAAAGGTAAAGCTGAAATTACCTTCAGATGCCTGACAGTAACTAATGGTCCTTCTCCTCCCCCTCCTCCCACCCCACCTCCCCAGCCTGTCCTCCCTACCGTTCGCCTTTGAGTCCACATTCCCTGCAGGACCGTGTAAGAGCCCCACCCCACTCTTCGCCCACCCCCTCCCTGTGTGGAAGCTGTGGAGGGGGTCTGGGTGGGCCTGACATCAGTCTGACTCCCCCGGGTGCTCACGGACATCACCATGGGACTCGTACCTATGACGGTGGGGACCCCCGTGGGCAGCTGTTCCGGAAACAAAGAGCACTCCCCGTGGAGGGTGAGCTCTGGGCGATGCCACAGACAACACGGCCACTTTCACTGCAATCGCTCTGCAGCCCCAGTAGGGGGTGTGGGGAGGGGCTATGATGCCATCCGTTTGCAACACAAACCCATCAGAGATAAAGCCACGTAAGCCCCGGTCGCTGCAGCGCAGTCATCTACCCAGCACGTGGTGTAAAGGTTGTCTGGGCCCCCAGGCTCCCGCTGGCGGTGGAGGAGGATGGCTGAGCCGACTTCCTTCAGCACGCGGGTCCCCCCCACATCCTCAGGGATGGAGAATCTGCAGCCTCTACCGCAGGCTTGATTTTTTTTAAATCACTCAAGCCATCTGGAGCCAGATCTGGTGAGTGAGGTGGATGCCACTTAGGGGCACCAGCAAGGTCTGAGTAACTAAAGTGACACAGCAGCTTGCTTCACTTGATCTGATGGAAGATTTCCATATTCACGCTGCGTGGGGCTGAGAGGCCGTGATCAAAGGCAAAGTCGGCGGTTTGGGGCCTTTTAAGACTCCTGAGCACATCTGTGCTTCTAATTTTTCTGACTAAACGCCCATACATGCTGTGTGGGTGAATTAGATAACAGAGTAGAGGGCTGCGGCGGGGCGGGGGGTAGAGACTCAGTGTATCACCCAAGTCAGCGTTCCCTTCACAGGCTTCCTCCACCGCACAGCCCGCCTGCCTGTCTCCACCGCCCACCTACTGTGTGCTCTGGAGAGAGAAAGGCAACCAAGAAGCTAAAAGCAGTCTCATAACTAAATGTGGTCCCTCCACGAGCACAGACATTTACACCAGGGGCCTACGTACCTGGAGAGACTGTGCCTCCACCCCAAACCCCAGCCCACACAGTCAGGCAGATTGATTTCCTGCCTTTTAAGGGAGAAGGGCTGCTCTGAGTCACTCAAAGTCTGTTCCAGAGCCCTTCTGCTGTTTCCCACCTTCCTCCCTTCCCCCACCCGCCTCTCCCACTCCCTCTGCAGTAGAGGTGGATGGATGGAGTCAGTCAGCAGTGCTAAAGCATCCCTCCTCCCCTCCCACCCTCTCTAGTAAGAGTGGTACACAAGTGACAGAAAGTCCAACATATGGCATCCTTTTAAGGATAAAAAAAAAAGTCTAAAAGGCTAGGCGGCAACACATACATCTCAACAACCACTGTGTAAAAAGGAGCCTTTGGAAAAAAAAGTCTAGAAAGAGGTGCTCTAAGATAATAATGATTGTAACAGGGTGGTAGGGGTAAAAAACTTTTTCTTTCTTTTTTCCAGTTAAATACATAACTGATACATTAAATTTTTTATGAACATAAAAAAAAGCAAGTGCAATGTGATATACTACATTTGTAGGTCATACAGGAGATTAATAACACCTGTCCTATCAAACATAGTACCGACAGAGATACTAGAACTCATGGATTATTTAGAATATGTACAGTTTTGATACTTAAAAGGGTTATAAATAAAAACCAAATTTTCCTTTGAAAAAGCTGGACTAAAGGCAGAGGCAGGGGTCGGCGGGGGGGGGGGGGTGGGGTGTAAACTGGCCATAAAAATATATGACTTCAGTTTATGGTTTTATGTTCAACGAATGTAACATCAAAATAGACATAAAAAGCACTAAGCAGTGGTAGCTAGCCTCCTGAAAGACATGTCCTTGTCCAGGCCCCTCCCTCATTATATCGGTGTTGGTCTGTGTGACCAGTGGAATGCAGAAGAAGGGAAGGAATGTCACTTCTGAGGCCAGGTCATCAAAGACAGCACGGCTTCTGCCTTTGTCTCCCTCTCCTGCTCTGGGGGAGGCCAGCTACCGTGTCGCGAGCAGCCCGATGGAACGGTCCACACGGTGAGGAGCTAAGGCCTCCAGCCAAGAGCCAAGTGAGTGAGCCATTCTGGAAGTGAGCTTCTGCCTTAGCCAAGCTGTCAAATGACTGCATCCCTGACCAACATCTTGACTGCAACCTTGTGAGACACCCTGAGCCAGAACTATCCTGCTGAGCTGCTCCTGATTCCTCACTCTCAGAAACCATGTAAGATATGAAATAGTCACTGTGTAAGCTGTTCAACTTGGGGGTAATTTGTTATGTAGCAGTTTAATAACTAATACATAAGATGTAAAATAAACCATGTCAACTGTATAAAATGAATGAAAAAATTATACTTCACAAAATACATAGTTTAAATTTGTTCTTTAAGGCATAAAAACTGCTAAACTCTTAAACTGAAAGAAGCCACAGTGGCACTTCAACCACTTAATGCCTTCAACTTGGAGGAAAAAAAACCCTAATTTAAAAATGGTTTCACTTACAAATAAGACCTTGAAATATGCTCAGGAAGAAAATGTTTGAATGGTTTGTCAAATAGAGTTTATAATATTTCAGTTATTACTAATTCCAAATCTACCCAAATTAGTTAAGTTTTCAAGTACGCCAGAGAATTCTTAACGGGGTAACTCGTGTCCTTTGGCGCACAGGCAGAGACATAACATTCGGAGAGGGTCTTTTGAAAAGCACGGCTCTTTCCCTTCAGCTTACAATCAGAAACGTGCCCACCATCACCCGACAGGTGTGACGTACCTGCGAGGAGCTCACGATCCTCCTCTTATCCTTGCACCAGTCCATGCACAGAACCTTGTTCCCATGGCCTTTGAGGGTCCTTCTGGTCTTCATGACAAACTGCCCCAGGGCCTCCACGCGCTCGGCCACCTGGTGCACTGCAAGGACAAGACACGCTCAATCCCGGGACCAAGGACCAGGTCTGAGCCACGAGCTGGCACAGGGGAGCCGTCGGTGCTTCGTTCTCCTGCGCTTTACCCCATTGCCCTCGCGATGCTCTCTCTTTCAAGCTCAGGAGAAGGTAGAGACACGCCGTCATTCTCTCTGTGTTTAAGACCCTACATTTATAACTTATATAATACTGTGCATCAACTATACGTCAATAAAAAATGACCCTGTTTTTCAAAGCACTTCCATATATGCACGCTGAGGGATGAAGGACAGGATTGCCTCATATTTGCAAAGCTCTACATAGAACTCTCCCACTGAAGGGCCACAGCTCTGCAAGGCGAGCAGATAGGCAGTGCAGTGAGATCGCTACTCCCTTTGAATGGGTGAAGAGACTGAGGCTTACAGAGGTTATCCGGCTAATACGAGTTCACACAACTGACCAGGAGCAAAGTGGGGGCTTCTGGTTCTTTCACCTACTACTTTCCAGTCACAAGGACAAGTGACTTTACAGAAACCGTCCTATCAGGTGCCAGGACGTGCACCACCTGCTCAACAGCAGGCCCTGTGTTTCCTCACTGGTCCCCCCCATGCCTGGCACGGGTCTGGGACATGGTAATTGCCCGACCCACGTGCTGCAGGAAAGAGCGAATTGACTGACCCTCCGAACAGTACACTGTGGATTTACTGAAAACTCACAGTGCCGGCAGAGATCAACGCAACATTCCACAAGTCTGAACACATGATCTGCAGAAGGTACGTACATCAGGGAGGCGCTCCAAAAATCAATCTCTCAGGGGCTGGGACCACAGCCTCTTTCCTGAGGCCAAGGGAGAGCTTTTGGGGGGCTTTTGGAGAGGCTGTCAGAGGGAGACGAGTTCACGCGAAGGAGCAGAAAGGGCCCCCGAAACCATTCAGTCCGTGCCGTCATTGTGCAGGGGAGGAAACTGAGGTGGGGGTCATGTGGCTTCTGTCCCCTTGTGCGGCGCCACTCCCTTTCAGGTTAGAGGCTGCGCCGGGCTCCTAACCCCACCTCTGCTTCTCCTTCCTCTAAACCTCTCAGCTGGGCCTTTTTCTGGGCAGGTGGGGAGGAGGGGAGGGGGCATTCTAGGCCAGGGGACAGCCCCAGGAAAGGTGTGGTGTCTTGGTACAGACAGAACATCAGGGGTGGAGGGAGGCAAGGCACCGGCTCTGGCCTTCCCAGGGAGCTGCTGGTGCTGGCGGGGGAAGTGCCCACCTCCCTCACTTGACGCCTGGGCTGAGGCGTTGACTCTGTGCTTTAACCCTTGTGACAACAGTGCCCCTTCTCAGGAAATCCTTCCTTCCTTCTTCCCTCCCCTCTTCCCTTCTTTCTCTTTAAACACGTCGGTGTGTATTTCCTAAAAACAAGGAATTCTCTTGCATAACCACAGCGTAACTATCAAAGTCAGAGAACTGAAACACTGAAACAATACGATGTCTAATCTATAGACCTTATTGAGATGCTCTCCATTGACCCAACAATATCTTTAGAGCAAAAGAAAACGTAAGATCACGTGTTGCAGTCACTGGTCACTCTCTTTCATCTCTAGTTACTTTGTTCCCCAACCTGGGCTTGTCTGATGCTTCCTCAAGATTAGCTTTGGGTAATGCACATTTGGCAGGACCACCACAGACTAGCACTGAGGTCCTGCCCCGAACACCTGTCCTGTCAGGAGGCACCTGCTGCCCGCTGGTCCCATCACCAGCAATGTTTACTCGGACCATTTGGTCAAGGTGGCGTCTGCTAGGGTTCTCCACTGTACAGTTACCATTTTGCCTTTTGTCATGAAAAAGTACTTTGTGGGGATGTACTCTGAGAGTATATAAACATCACAACACTCCTCAAACTTGAATACCCTACTTTTAACATCCATTAATGATTCTTGCCTGAACCAATTGTTATGATGGTTGGTAAGGGGTGACTTTTCTAATTCCATCATTCCTTCTGCATTTTTTAGTTGACTTTCTCATATAAAGAGGAGTGTTCCTTCTTCCCCAGTGTATTTATTCATTCATTTACATTAGTAGGGACTCATGGATTCTCACTTTATTCAAGAATTTATAATCCTTTACTACTATTTATTTTGATGCCCAACTCGTCCCTGATTTGCTCGGTGGGAGCCCTATCAGGCAGGCTCCCGAGACCTTCCGACATGTCCCCATCATCCTCGGAGCACATCTTCTTGCGGGCTCATGTTCCCTCCCTGCCCTAGCCCTGGAAGCAGGCATTTATTTCTCCAAGAAGTTTTGGTTTCTTTTAGTTGCCCCATTTCTTTGTGACGAAATAAAAATGAGTGAACAGGTTAAAAGTCTCTGTGAAAACCCACGCTGTAAAAAGTACTTGCTAAACTATAAAGTGCTACACGAATGTGCAATTATTATGCCATCGCTTCTGCGAAGACACTGCATTCTTTATTGCCACCAACAGCACGTTAGTCTTTTATGGAAACATTCTTCACAAAAACGTATTGAATGCAATTTAAAAACAGACTGAATTTTTCTAATTTCTTATGGGCCTTTTACACAAGCCTATACCAGCTCAGAGCTGTGAGCATATTCTAGTCAGTATTTTACTTTGAAACTTCATATCAATATTAGTGCTACTTCCCCCAGTTCAGCATTAGGACAATCATAGCCATTTAATGTCACTCTTACCAAAAAAAAAAAAAAAAAAGATGACTCACCAACCAAAATAGGGCCTCCTTACAAAGCATGAATTTGAACACATCCCAACTATTAATTATTTTTTCTCACTGCATTTTCTCTTCCCATATATAGATTCACTCCCAACCTACTCTATCCTGTTTCTATCTGCCAAATCTCACATCTGCTGAATTAAAGAGTTTTTTAAAAACTTTAAATACCAGAAAGTAAAAACAAAACCCAAAAAACTGGAAACGAGTGGAATATGCTCTTGTAAATCATTTGTGGGAGCTTGGTTCAGGACAAATGTGGTTTCTCCTTTGCCTTCTGATGAACCACGCCTTCAGGGTTTAACTTTTTCTTTTTTAAAAAATGAAATGATGGGGGCTTCCCTGGTGGCGCAGTGGTTGAGAATCTGCCTGCCAATGCAGGGGACACGGGTTCGAGCCCTGGTCTGGGAAGATCCCACATGCCGCGGAGCAACTAGGCCCGTGAGCCACAACTACTGAGCCTGCGCATCTGGAGCCTGTGCTCCGCAACAAGAGAGGCCGCTATAGTGAGAGGCCCGTGCACCGCTATGAAGAGTGGCCCCCGCTCGCCGCAACTAGAGAAAGCCCTCGCACAGAAACGAAGACCCAACACAGCCAAAAATAAATAAATAAATAAATAAAATAAAATAAAATAAAAATCATACAGTGGCTTCCCATTGTATGAAAAAAAAAAAAAAGAAATGATGAACACAGCTAGCTGGTTTCTATAATAATAACTTACTACAATAGAATGATAGCCTGTTAAGAAATTCCACTAGAAGGTAAGTGGCAGGAGGATGGGGTGCTGTCTTGTTGGAGCTCCTTGGAGCATTCACTGCAACAGAGCGGTCAGGAGCCCGGGCTCCGGGGTCACAGTCTTGCGCAGCCGCACACCAGCTGTGCAACCGTGAGCCTCGGCTCACCTTCCTGCCCCCTCGCTTCCCTCATGGGGTTGTTGGGACAACTATCCCATCCTGGCACAAAGGGAGCACTCAATGAATGTTAGCTATTGCTCTCCAGCTTGGCACACAGTGGGTACCCAGTAAATATTTATTGAAAGGATAAAGGGAATGCTCAGTGATTACTAAATTTCAGTCAACTGCAGCAATTCTAGGCAGCAGGTTTTGGTGGGCTAACCTAACTTTTCAGCCCCTTTCCCTTCTTTTTCTGTACCTCTCTCTACCCCTAAGCCATCATCTCTGCTTCAACTGCCAACCAACTCCTAAATTTATCAGCGCAAACTTGCTAGCACTGGCAGTGGGAGCCTCACTTGTTTCCTGATCCAAGGAGTCCGAGTCCACGGGATGGAGCCAGGATGCTGCATTTCCACATGCTCCCCAGGTGAGTTATACCCACTAAAGGTGGAGGTGGCGCAGCTCTGAGAAGGTTCAGAAAGGCAGCTTCTTGGACGGGAGGGCAGGGCAGGGAAATGGGGCAGATAAGGGGAGGATTCCAGAGTCTGTGGTTGAGAACACAGCGATGCCTCAAACCCCAACGGACAATTCAGAAAGGAGCTGGTTGGGGAGAAAGCCATAATTCAAAAAGATACGTGCACCCCAATGTTCACTGCAGCACTATTTACAGTAGCCAAGATGTGGAAACAACCTAAATGTCCATTGACAGAGGAATGGATAAAGAAGATGTGGTACACATATACAATGGAATACTACTCAGCCACAAAAAAGAATGAAATAATGCCGTTTGCAGCAACATGCATGGACCTAGAGATTATCATACTAAGTGAAGTAAGTCAGACAAAGGCAAATATCATATGCTATCACTCATATGTGGAATCTAATTTTTAAAAATGATACAAATGAACCTATTTACAAAACAGAAACAGACTTACAGATATTGAAAACAAACTTATGGTTACCAAAGGGGAAACGTGGTGGGGAGGGATAAATCAGGAGCTTGGGATAACATATACACACACTACTATATATAAGATAGATAACCAACAAGGACCTACTGTATATCACAGGGAACTCTACTCAATATTCTGTGATAACCTATATGAGAAAAGAATCTGAAAAAGAACGGATATATGTATATGTATAACTGAGTCATTTTGCTGTACACCTGAAAGTAACACAACACTGTACATCAACTATACTCCAATAAAATTAAAAAAAAAAAAGAAATAAAGGAGCTGGTTGGGAATTAAGATGGTAAGCACTCTTTCTTATGAATGATGTGCAGGTAGGGTAGTTGCTGGAAACTGAAAGCCATGGTTGGAACTCAAGAAGAGGGATAGAGCTGGAAGTATAGGCTAGTAACTGTCTACTGCTTGAATGATGTTTCCCTCCTATGTGCCAAATGCTTGGGTACAGAAAAGAAGAAGACAGTTCCTGCTCTTACTGGGCTCGCAGTCTGCAGGGCATGGACAGGCCAGCACACAGGTAACCACTGCAGTGTAGTGAGAAGGTAGATAACAGAGGAGTTGGGGAGCCGAGGGCAACATGGCTGAATTTGCTGCAGGTGCAGCCATCGGAGGAGACGTCACAGGAACCTGGTTTTGAAGGATGCATAGGAGTTGGGGTAGGGAAGGGGGAGGCAGGAAATTAGTTTCTTACCATTTACTTTTGTTTGTTATTCAGTAAAATGGAAGACATGACCTAATCCATGGGGTGTGCTGTGGTTTAACAGGGAAAGCAAATTAAACTTCTTAACGATACTTGGCTGGCCAGGAATCAAAAATGTACAGGTGGGTACTAGGGGCTGAGGACCAAAACACTGGAAACAACATGACCTGGAGGAAAGAGGGCTTCTGAAATGGAGGGGCCATGAAATGTCAAATGTAATTATCTGTCATTTTTAATGACGGCAGAACATTCCACTTATGAATATACCATTAACTAAAAATTCCCAACCAGTGGACACTTACTTTGCTCCAGGGCCACAGTGATACCCTTGCATTGCATTACCTCCTTAGATAAATTCCAATTTGTGGCATTGCTGAGTTAAATGGAAAGCACATTTTTGAAGGCTTTCAATACCCATCGCCATTATCCATCATTTACTGTGTGTCTCCCGCGTGACAGGTGCTGGGCTGAGAGCTTTACACATGGCCTGAGGTCACAGGCTTTATCTCCATTTCTACCGAAAAGGAAAACAGGCTCAGGGAGGCTAAGGACCTTATGCACACACACACTTGGGCCTCTGAGAACAGATAAATACCTCCCATCGTGGGGTAAACTCTGGGCAGGTGGCTGTGATTCTTTAGAAAATCAAGGACTAGGTGAGGCAGTGACAAAGGCTTCCTGGTCCAGAAGACACCCCAACCTTGGATCCCTCCCACTTCCTGATGGAGCCAGAGCAATGGGTCATTTAGACCACGAGTCAAGAAACCCGCCCTCACCTGGCTCAGCCACCACCTGGCAGGGCGAGGGGTGCCAAGTTAGAGCCAGAAGCGACCTTAGCAACTCGACAAGCAGTGCCCAGCATCATCCCCAGGCACCCTGTGCGGGGTGCCCTGTGTGCAGGGCTGAACCCTCCCTGCCCGGGGCCTGGGGTCGGGCAGTCATGTGGAGCAGTTGTTTTCAAACTTCTATTTGAGTTGCACAAGGCTCCCTCCCCCTGCCTTCTTCCACTTTCTCTCATAGATAAAATCTTACTAGAAGCCCAATCTAGAAACTAGACAGAGCAAAGCCAGGCTGGTGAACAGTCGAGGGAGGTGCTGGGCTCAGAGGCGCTTCTGCTCTGCACGCCTCTGGCCCAGGGGCTCCCAAGGTCCAAAGAGCAAGCGTGCAGGCCGACGTGGGGCGCCAGCCCTGTCGCTTCTGAGAAAGGAAAATGAGGCCTGAGGGGAGGGCACACTTATAGAGGTAAACAAATGTGTCCTCTGAGGCTGTGCCCTCCTCTGTAAAACGAGGGTGTGAAGAGTTTCTCTATGGGGCCTTGGAAATGATCTGTCATTCTGGCTTCAGACAAAGGTGAGCTTTTCATCAAGATGTGGCTTCCTCTCAACTTCCAGGGAATAGTTTTGCTGTTTATTTTATAATCAGTGCACACAGGAACCTAAAGTAAAATGTAGAACGTGGAGGTCAACACACAAGAATTCAAGCCATGTAACTTCATGAAGTGAAATTATACAGTAGCGTCATTCCTGGTGCTCCGTAAGGCCGTGAAAAAGTGACCCCAGCGTGAACACGCTCTAAAATCTCCCCAAAAATGAACACTGTGAAACTGACTGTAAATACAGAACACAAGTTCAAAGACATGTGAGAGGTCTTAAATACGAAAACAGAACTATTTTAAAAATGATCTTGAATAACTTACTGAATTTTGCACCAACATACAGTCTTGTGATGGCCACAATTTGGTAGAAGATCAAAGGAATCAAGGAAGAAAACGTATCCAAAGCTAATTTTTAAAAACTCATTCTGTCTGATTCTACCCCAAGGTAGAATGGGGTGGGATGTATACAAAACCCTCACACACCTGCATGGAAGGAAAACATTTATAATCACATTACCTCACCTGTGTTAGAGATTTCTTTTTTTTAACGTTTTTATTGGAGTATAATTGCTTTACAATGGTGTGTTAGTTTCTGCTTTATAACAAAGTGAATCAGTTATACATATACATATATCCTCATATCTCTTCCCTCTTGAGTCTCCCTCCCTCCTACCCTCCCTATCCCACCCCTCTAGGTGGTCACAAAGCACCGAGCTGATCTCCCTGTGCTATGCGGCTGCTTCCCACTAGCTATCTATTTTACGTTTGGTAGTGTCTATATGTCCATGCCACTTTCTCACTTTGTCCCAGCTTACCCTTCCCCCTCCCCATGTCCTCAAGTCCATTCTCTAGTAGGTCTGCATCTTTATCTTTATTCCCGTCTTGCCCCTAGGTTCTTCATAACCTTTTTTTTTTTAGATTCCATATATATGTGTTAGCATACGGTATTTGTTTTTCTCTTTCTGACTTACTTCACTCTGTCAGAGATTTTTGAAATGCCCCAAAACCATAAATTAGCCACAGACAAAAAACCCTGAATTCCTGAATTAAAAGTTGGAAGGGTTAAGTTATGGTACAGCCTTTATGATGGAATACTATATGGTTCCAAATCATAATTTTTAAATACTGACATTAAAAAGAACTGTGGGGGCTTCCCTGGTGGCGCAGTGGTTGGGAGTCTGCCTGCCAATGCAGGGAACACGGGTTCGAGCCCTGGTCTGGGAGGATCCCACATGCCGCGGAGCGGCTGGGCCCGTGAGCCACAATTACTGAGCCTGCGCATCTGGAGCCTGTGCTCCGCAACAGGAGAGGCCGCGATAGTGAGAGGCCCGCGCACCGCGATGAAGAGTGGCCCCCACTTGCCGCAACTAGAGAGGGCCCTCGCACAGAAATGAGGACCCAACACAGCCATAAATAAATAAATAAATAAATAAAAATTGTATTAAAAAAAAAAAAAAGAACTGTGAAATGACATGAGGAGCTATTCAATCCATTGGGTTAAATTAAACTAGACTCGGGCTTCCCTGGTGGCGCAGTGGTTGCGAATCTGCCTGCCAATGCAGAGAACACGGGTTCGAGCCCTGGTCTGGGAAGATCCCACATGCCGCGGAGCAACTGGGCCCGTGAGCCACAACTACTGAGCCTGCGCATCTGGAGCCTGTGCTCCGCAACAAGAGAGGCCGCGATAGTGAGAGGCCCGCGCACCGCGATGAAGAGTGGCCCCCGCTTGCTGCAACTGGAGAAAGCCCTTGCACAGAAACGAAGACCCAACACAGCCATAATTAATTAATTAATTAATTAATTAATTAATTAAAAAAAAAAGCTTAAGCAGTTATAAGAAAAAAATGTATTAATTTAAAAAAAAAAAAAATTAAACTAGACTCATACAAAAAACAAACTAAACTCAAACTATACCTACTACAATCCCAAGTATGCTTATAAATACATACACAGACATGAAGACGTAAGCTATAAAGTCCCAAGTAAGCTTATAAATACACACACAAACATGAAAACATCAAAATATTAAAAGTGGCTACCTCTGGGTGGTGGGGTTATGGATGACTTGTTTTCCTGTATTTCTGAATCTGCTACAGCGGCCTTAGCTTATTATGACAGCTTTCTAGCAAGAGGAAGGCGCGAGGAAATGAAAGGCAAGTTTGCTTTCTGCTCCTTCTGACACCACAGGCCACACATGGAAGAGCAGCTGGAAACAGATTACTCTGCTGGGAAACTCACTTTTATAAGCCTCAGTACACGCAGCATATTTCCTTAGAACGTGGAAAAAGTGGATCAACATATTTGCTTCAGACTAATCCAGAAATATGGTTTTCCTAAATTTCTCCTTACACTGTAAAGTCAGAATAGTCCAAGGCTCTAGCCATAAAGCCTTTGAGAATAAGACCTTTCACAAAGTTACACTTAGAACACATAGAAAAGGGAATAGCATCGGACGATAAATCCTGTGGTTTCCCATATTTCGTCTGGAGTTTTAACCTACAGACATTACACAAATCTTTTTTGAGCTGCTCTGCTCCTAGATAATAATAGAATCTTCCCCAAAGGAGCTGGGAACCGGAATGAAGTCATCCCCGCACAGGCCCACAAGGCTGCCATGTATGTTGGCCAAAATGAACACGGCCTCCCTCCTGCTGTCTGCTTTCAGTCTGTCTTCCAGATCATTTGTCCCTTTAATTTCAAGTTAAGAACTTTTAAAAACTGAACTCTCTCCTTTTTCTCTGGATCTTGACTCCCATTTCAGTATTCATTTTTTATTATAAAAGCAATAAATGCACACATGTGTATAAACTAAAAGGTACCTCTACATCCCTCCACTCCCCTCTCTAGAGATAACAAGCTTCCTGTGTCTCCTGCCACAAATCTAATGCGTATACAAGCAGCTTTTGTTTAAGCTAATGAGACCATATCATACACACTGTTGGGCACTTTTTTTTTCTTACTCAATACTGACAACTCTTCACACACACGCACACAGATTTAGCTTTTTGTTTCTGTTTTTTTCCATTTTAATGTGAATCTCAGCCTTCGGCGAGACGGTCTAGCATGGTGAGAAGGACAGCTGTACTCCCCATTTGCCCTTAGAGTAGCTGCATAACCTCTGGGAAATTCCTTAACCCTTCCCTGGATCTCTGCTGCTACTTCATCCCCAAGGAAAGGGGAGAGGGTTGTTGGGAGGGGAAGAAAACTTTTTGTGCCCGAAAACTGAGGCTGAAGCTGGTGACCTTTCTAGTTTCAAGAGCTGTGTGATAGGCGCCCCCCCAAAGATGTCCACATCCTAATTCTCAGAACCTGTGAATATGTTACCTTAAGTGACAAACGGTGCTTTGAAGATGTGATGAAGTTAGGGATCTAGAGATGGGAAGAGTATTCTGAATTATACAGGTGGGCCCAATGTAAGTAATTACAAGGGTCCTTATAAGAGGGAGGCAGGGGGATCAAAGTCAAAGAAAGAGATGCGATGACAGAAACGAGGTTGGAGTGAGTTGGGGTCACAAGCCAAGGCATGCAGGCAACCTCTAGAAGCTGGGAACGGCAAGGAATGGACTCTCCCACAAAGCCTCAGAAGGAATGCAGCCCTTCCAACCCATTTTAGATTTCTCATCTCCAGAATTGTAAGAGAATAAATGTATGTTGTTTTAAGCCACTATGTTTATGGAGATTTGTACAAGAGCAATAGGAAACTAACACAAGCTGCCACCTCACGGTTCTAAAATGCCTGAGAATCAAACGAGCGAGCACCTACCCATGGGAGAAGGTAAGCGGAAGGCGATGACGGAAAACATGTGGAGAGAAGCAGGAAATGCTGGAGGAGTGAGGGGGAAGGCAGGGCAGGGGCCCGAGGTCTGGGGCTGTGGAGTTTGATGTAGGCTGGCTTCCCCTTAGGCCGCCCATAAAGGCCACTTCCTGTAGTTAAAGTTGGCCCAGGGTCTGACTTGGGAATGAGGGCCCAACAAAATGGATGCTGGTTTGAGGGTCAAAGGGATGCGAGCTGAAGAACTGAGAGTCTGACGTTCGGTTACGTTCTCTTTCCTCCAAGTTTATGCTCTGTAGTTTTGTTGTGTTGAGCTTTTTATGGCAAGAATTTGGGCAAGTCAGAGCTAACAGAAGGCTGAACAACTGTCCTGGTTTGCCCAGAACTGAAGGGCTTCCCAGTATGCAAGGCTTTCCTTTCTTGCATTTAAAAACCAAGAGTCCCAGGTGCACCAGGATGACTTGGTCACCTTGGCTATGGCCTAAAGACCTTTCCCTGACCAGGGTAGGGGCTACAGGGCAACCTATGATTTCACATCACCAAAATGCAAAAACGCACATGCTCAGGAAGAGGCTGAGAGACTGGAAGAGAGAAGAGCCCAGGGATCATGGAGATCTCTGTGGGAGAGACTGCGGTCACAAGAGGAGGAGCAGTGCTGAGTGTTCACAAGATCCCGGGGGGCTGTGACGGAGTGAGGGGCCAGTGTCTTACGAGGGTCACCCCTGTGGATCCTGAAGACACCAGGGATAGGACAGGGCTTAGGGTCAAGAGGAAGGCTTGAGCTGTGTGCCATAGTCCTCAAAAAAGGAGGGAGGGCTTCCCTGGTGGCGCAGTGGTTAAGAATCCGCCTGCCAATGCAGGGGACACGGGTTCAAGCCCTGGTCCGGGAAGATCCCACATGTCACGGAGCAACTAAGCCCGTGCACCACAACTACTGAGCCTGCACTCTGGAGCCCGTGAGACACAACTACTAAGCCCACGTGCCACAACTACTGAAGCCTGCGGCGCCTAGAGCCCGTGCACCGCAACAAGAGAAGCCACTGCAGTGAGAAGCCCGCGCACCGCAACAAAGAGTAGCCCCCGCTCACCACAACTAGAGAAAGCCAGTGCGCAGCAACGAAGACCCAACGCAGCTAAGAATAAATAAATAAAATAAATTTATATATAAAAAAAAAAAAAAAAAAAAAAAAAAAAAAAAAAAAAAAAAAGGAGGGAGCCTGGCTGGGGGGTCAGGAGACAGCAGCATGGAGAGGGAGATCGGTTGAATGCTCGGAGCCTCAAAGGAACAAGGGTTTGACATGAGAGTGGAAGAGAAGTGGTCCGGAAGATACAGAGGGAATAAAGGGGACCCTGACCGCATGGCTTCTGGTCTTTTCTACTCAAAAATTCTAACATATGCAGGTGGGGATAAATCCTTCCACTGTGGGTCCAAAATTTGGCCCCGACCTCTGAGAGCACTGCATTTTTGGCAGGACAGAGGTTCCCTGTTGAAAAGCTGCATCTTGACCATCTCTCCGCCTTAGGCAATTTACCAGATTCACAGAAAAGGCTGAAAAATATCCCAGTGGGCAGCCTTTACTCTCCAGAGCGTTTCTGGAGAATGCCCTCTGCACTGAGCACTAAGACGTTCGGCAAAAAAGCTGAAGTGAGGCTGGGCTGGAGCTCTGACTGGCTGGGCTGGAATCCTGTGTCCACTACTTACTGGCTGGGATCTTTCAGCAAGTCCTTTCACCTCTCTGTGCCTCAGTTTCCTCATCTGTAAAATGGAGAAATCAGACGACCTACCTCAGAGGCACTAACACCATGCTTGCAGCATCGTCACTATCATCTGCAGAGTGTAGGAATTTGCAAAGGGAAATGGGGCAGACCCATTATCCATTCCCTACTTCTCTGATAACAGAACCCAACTTTGTTCGGGGATGGCAGCGTACCCAGCTCACTTCTCCCTTTCTCAGCCTCCCTTGCTGTAGCCATGTGACCTAGTTCTGGCCAATGAAGTGCAAACAGAAATCTGTTAAGGAGAAAGGAGGTTTTTGAAAAAACTTTTGCCTTCCTGAAAAGAAGGAGAAACAGAAGCTGGTGCCCACATTCCCCCTTCTTCCAGCCCTGGATACGGAGGTGATGCTGGGCGCTGTGGCAGTTATAATCATGGGGCAAACGCCAGTGCTCTGAGGTAGTGGAGAAAAAAGAAGCATGGGTTCCTGATAGCACACCAGGCAGCTGAACCAAAGCTGACAATCGCCTACCCTTGTTCTTGTTAAGAAAAATAACTCCCAATTTGCTTAATTACTTTACTTGGGGTTTACAGCTAATTGTAGCTGAATACATTTCTAAATGATATAGGGGCTTAGCCTGCCTCCTATTTAAAGGAGGCCCCTATGAAAGCACAGCACATTTGAAATTCAGGTCACCTGCTTCTATCAAGTGATTTTTCAAAGAAAGGAATCAGGTGTTAAAGGACCTAGCATAAACCCCATCTTTCTTTTCCAAAGTGAATGTAGAGGGGTGGTACCAAAATGGCAGGAGCACAATGTATAGGTGTGCCTGAGAACACCATGCATGCGGAGGCCCTGTTCAGCAAAGGGGAGCTGCCACCCTCAGGGCTGAAAAGGAAGCAGATGAAGCCACTTCCCCAAGCCTGGCCTGAGCCCAAGCACTACTGAGGACAAAGCATCCCACAGAGTAAAGGGAAGCTGATCCCACTAAGTCATGTAAACTGGCTATTTAATTGTTCACTCATAAAAGTCACAAACCGGTTCTGAATTATGGTCGTGGTCAATAATGTAAGTTTATTTAAGATTGCTACTGCTGTTTTATGCTAACCGCACCTCATGCATCCAAAAGCTTCTTAAACAGCCTTAAAGGAACTAAATGTTTGGATTTGGTAAGCTCCTCTGCTTCCCTTCCCCCATCTGGCTCTCCACTCTCGGACTGGAAAAGTGAGCGTTTATATCAGAGTCTGGTTCCTTGCAAAAGCAAAACTGAGAAAAGACAACAGTGATGGAGAAAGTAAAATGCTTACCAAAAAACCCAGGAGTTTACCCTAGGCCGCGTCCACAAGAGCTCGCTGCGCTTGCCTCCACTGACAACCAACCCCCCGACCCGCCCACCCCGCTCCGCTTGGGAAGGGCAAGAATGAGATCAGCTTGCATCTTCCAGGAAGGCAGGTGATGACGGTAACTGGTCCCACGATCCAACGTCAGGAGGACAGCGGCCAGGGGCTGCCCCCGCCCAGAGGCGGGCTGGCTTCCACTAGCCAGCAGGGGCTCTGCGAGGTGCCGGGAGCCCGCGAGCGTCCGGCTCGGGTCCCCCACCCGCGCGTCCGGGGGCTTGGGTCGCTACCCGCGTCTCATGTGGCGCCCGGGCACCGGGGCCCTCATCCAGGGCGGTGGCGCGGGCCTGGCTCCGGGCCCGGGCCGCCCCCTCCATCCTCTCCCCCTATCCCCCCGGGAGACGGAGCCGGTCTCCTTTCCCCGGCCCGCCTCCCGGCGCGCAGCCCCCGGCCCCGCCCCGGCCCGCACTCACGCTCCACGTCGTGCAGCTTGGCCCGCTCCTCCTCCAGTTTGCCCTTGAGGCTCTCGGCCTCGCTCTTGAGCGACGCGAGCGTCTCGTTCTCGTGCAGCCCGTCGGTTGCCATCTTCGAGCGGGGACGCGGCGGGAGGGAAGCGGGGATGCGAGTCAGCGGGCGGCGGAGGCCGGGCCGGCGAGCTTGCGCCGAGCCGCCACCGGCGCAGCTCCAGCCGTCTCCCCGAGCGCGCCCCGCCCCCCGGCGCTGACGCCGGCTGCTGAGAGCCGGGCTGCTGCGGCCGATCCCCCTCCCCCCTCTCCCCTCCCCCGGATGTGTCCGCGGGCGCAGAGCCCTTGCGCAGTGCCCCAGGCGAGGCCTGAGTTAGCGCTGCAGCGCACACCACCCGGGGACGCAGGGAGTGTTGTGCCCATTTTGCGGGTGGGAAAACCGAGGTTAGGAGGAGATAACGTGACTTGCTGAAGGACGCGCACTTAGTGAGGGCCAAGCTGGGATTCCAACCCAGGACTGCCCGGCTCCTGGGAGTTTGGTGAAGTCCCAGTGACACAGCCCTTGCAACACCCCTTTCCCCCAGTCCCCCGCACACATCTCCCCTCCTTGGTGGCTTCTGCCTGCCGAAAGAGGAGAGGGGAAGGGGGCCTGGCTCGCGCCACTGGTACCCGGTCTGACCCCCGGTAGCTCTGATGCTCCCCCTACAACGAAATGAAAACTCTCCTCGTTTATTGACTTAAATATACAAAGCTAGTTCTGGCTTCTGAGAAGCTGTGGGGTCTTTGCCCGTTCTTGGTTTTGCCTTTCTTTTATTCACTCGGGAATTAAGTCCCTGGCCCAGAGAATTAAGTCCCTGGCAGCAGAAGAAAGTGGAGGTGGGGCCAGGGAGCCAAAGGGACCCAGACTCGGGGCTTCTGAGCCCCTGCCCAGTGATCTCAGACACGTCACTTCTGAGGCAGCTTCCTCCACCTTAGAATGAAGGTTTGCTATAGTTCCCTCAAGGAAGCAAATTAGTGACTTTGTGGCAGACTCAAGCGTCCGTTCTTCCCCCGTTCTTCCCAGTCTCTTTTCGTGCCAGGCACGGTTCCAAGTGCTTTACATTAATAACTCACCACAGTCACCCTGAATGGGTACTATTGTCACCTCCATTTTACAAATGAGGAAACTGAGGCACAGAAAGGTTAAATGATTTGCTTAGTTCACACTCCCAGAAACAGTGTCAGAATTAGAGCAAAAGACTAAGAGCACAGGCTCTGTCTAGATCAGACTGCCTGGGGGGTAAATCCTGGTTGTGCTGTGTGGCCTCGAGTGGCTTACTAAATTTCTCTGTGTCTCAGGCTCCTCGTCTGTAAATGGGGATAACACCTTCCTCATAGGATCCTCATCAGGAGTGACTACGTAGAGCATTCAGAGTGAAGCGTGGCACACAGTATGTGCTCGTTGTTATCGTTAAGGCTGCCTGGTACGCTCGAGCAATTCACAGGAAGTAATTTAAATGAGACACTGGATCATGGGGGACACTTCTCACAAGGGTCATCTCAGAAGGCCTCAGGCTGGCACCTCTTTGCCCACCGTGGGATGTGTGTGTCTGCGTCAGGGGCTGCCTGTTTGTGAAGACCCGGGGTGAGTGGAGCTTCATACTGGTGTGTGCCCTCCTCTGAAGGCTCTTTGTGTAAAATGACCCCCAAACATCCTCCAATCTGGAGAGTTTACCATCTAGAGATGAGGCCATGTAACTTTTCAATGGCTGGCAAAGTTTGCAAAGTGCCTTCCTATCGTTTGCTGTTCACTGTTTTTTGTAAGTGAGGAAGCTGGAGGTCAGACAAGTTGAGATCTGCTACATTTCAGCAGTGGTGGAGTTACAGGGTTGCCCCTATCCGTGAAAAGTGTCCACAGGGTGCTGTGTCTATACAATCCCAAACACCTGGATTAAAAAGTTAGCTGTCAGTCATTTGGATGTCTCCACAGTCAAAAGAATCTGTCTGAATATTTGGGAACCCCAAGTGCTTGTGGTGGAGATAGCTGGCGACAATCCTCTGAAGAATATCTCCAGGCAGGGTTCTGACCTGGGAAGAATCTGTGATGCTACAGAGGGCCTGACATCTGGGATTGTGGGCTCCTTCTGTCCACAGAGGAAGTTGTTTCAAAAAGAGAAGAGCTGGATCAATAAATAGCACTGCTCCAGGATGGTAGGGCTATCAGAAAGCGGGTTTATTTTAAGAACTGAATGTCCTCAGTTTGCAGTTTGCAGATCCAAGTTTAGAACACAATGTGCTGCAGGTAGAAGCCCATCACACTGAGCCTGAACCCTGTGACATCAGGATTACTATGCTGTACCAAAGCCTGTGTGCCACCTGAGGCCGCTTACTTGCAAATTGCTTTATAGGAATAATTTTTTAAAATGTGATCACTGTCAGGGGTTACAGTGGGACCAAAAGGATGAATACGGTTTTTCCTCTTCAGTTGGATAAAATGTCAACGTTATCTTTCCTCCCTTAGATATGTGTTTTGTTTTTTGTTTTTTCATCGCATCCATGATCGGGGATTTCCTACTGAGCTTGTGGGGAAGAGTGCTTTACCACTTGTGAACAGGTGGGGGCTCCACACGGCTTTGCAAATCCTCTGAGACAGGATATTCTTAGTGCCTCAGGCCGGCTGTGGGCATTTCTGCTGCAAGAGCTGAAGCCTGCGCAAAGCCATCTCTGGTGAGGATTGATTTGTGTACTTTGAAAAGTGCCAGGTTTTGTGTTCAGTGCCTACCCTCGCTGAAGGCTTAGACCCAAGGAGCACTTTTCCTTGAGCCTGATTTTGCTAAATACTGAGGCCCTATATGGTTCAATCTTCTACAGAGCTGTTCCTAGGGACAGCTGGAACAGGGCCTTTGGGAAGATGCTCCCCGGCTGTTTATTTACCAGAGTTTCTTCTAGCTTGGTTGCTTGCCAAGCAGACTAGGAGAAGACAGAAGAAAAAAGCATTAGCTCTAAAAAATAATAAGCTAAAACATTTATTGAGCACTTCCTCTGCTGGGTATTGTTTTTTTTTTTAAAATGTAATCATTTTTTTTTTAAGTTATACAATTTTTATTTATTTATTTATTTATTTATGGCTGTGTTGGGTCTCTCTTTCTGTGCGAGGGCTTTCTCTAGTTGCGGCAAGCGGGGGCCACTCCTCATCGCGGTGCGCGGGCCTCTCACTATTGCGGCCTCTCTTGTTGTGGAGCACAGGCTCCAGACGCGCAGGCTCAGCAACCGTGGCTCACGGGCCCAGCTGCTCCGCGGCATGTGGGATCTTCCCAGACCAGGGCTCGAACCCGTGTGCCCTGCATTGGCAGACAGATTCTCAACCACTGCGCCACCAGGGAAGCCCTGGGTATTGTTTTAAACACCTTCTCAAATAAACTCACTTTTGTTTCTCCCAAAACCCTATGAGACAGATGCCATTATTCTTGTTTTACAGATGGGAAAACAGACCTCCTGGGAGAGGGGAGGTCCATTGGTACAAGGCCTCCAAGGAACATAACTGGGAGTTGAACCCAGGCAGTCAGAGCCCAGAGCCCACATCCTAAATCCCCACACTATACTGTCTCACCCAGCCTGGGTGTGCTGCAAATGTGGGGGTGGGGGTGTGTGTGTGTGAACTGATTCTCTGGCAAACCACCTGTCACAGGACCCTCACATCAGACATTGTTCAAAGACAGGTAACGACTTAAAGTTTTAAAAAGCGGCACTTACGATCTCTGCACATAGTGAACAGTAGCTGAGCTGTTGAGATTTCTTGAAAACTGGTCTCAGAGCCCGTTGTTTGAAACATTTGTCACAGGAGCCAAACACGTTAACGAGAAAGGTCTGATCACACATCTTTTACCCAGGATGAAGCTGAAAAAGAGGGAGAGAAGAAAAAGGGATGTGTGTGTACAAGAAAAGTTCTACAACTTAAGAAACAACCTTTCACAAACTCTTTAGTCTTATTTCTCTGATTTCTCGGGCATTTGACAGCAACTGAAAGCATTATGAAACATTCCTAAGTATTTTATAACAGTCTGCAAATTTTTACTTTCTACTGTTTGTTCATAAAAGAGACATTGTAAGAGACTTTAATGAACTTTGTATTAACATGGTAGTTAGTGTGGATGTAAAAATCACTTTCTTGACTTGAGGCTGCTGAGCTGAAAGCAGAGCTGGGTTGTTAAACAAAGCGGGCCTCATCCTCCCACACAGCACGGGGCATCACCGTAGTCAGGTGCTTCTTCTGAAACAGCAGTAAGAGCAGCCAAAAACTGTAACCTCAAGGAAACCATAAGTCTGAGTGCCTTAATCTTTAACCAGTTTCCAATCAGCGGGTTAATACGTGCTTTTTGTTTTGCTTTCTCTTTCTTTTTTTTTGGCCACACCGCATGGCATGTGGGATCTTAGTTCCCGGACCAGGGATGGAACCCGCGCCCCCTGCAGTGGAAGCGTGAAGTCTTAACCACTGGACTGCCAGTGAAGTCCCCAATACATGCTCTTGTTGACTTAAAAAGAAACCAAGAAAAGAAAAGAAAAAGAGGGAGAGAAAAGAGGAGAGGAAAAAAAAGGGATGTGTGTACATGAGAAAAGCCAACAGAAACCGCCTTTTAAAACCTTGTCTCCCTGTTATGGTAGTTGCTCAGACCTCTACATGAGGAATAAAGTCTATGCAGTTAATCTGTAACCTTTGATTTATTACAACATGCTGGGTCAACACCAGCTCATTTATTTAATCAGTAAGAAAGTGTCAGACAATAGGTTTCCTGAACAGACATGGACACAATTGATCTTTGCAGCACAGTATTAATCCTGTGGGGCCTCACAAAGGAGAGTGTCCTTGTAATGGATACTGTAATTTAAAACTTAAAAAAAAAAATTCCTCCCCTCAGGATGAACTTTTGCAGTAAAGACAAGAGTCAGAAAACAGCAGAGCCTGACCCCCACCGAGTAAATGTGCTGTTGGTTCCCTGCAAGTAACACATCTCATTTATGAAACATTTGACAGTCACAGACCTAGGGGTCGCCGCCTGTTCACCCAGAAGTCAACAGACAGGCCCAGGTCACTGAAGGGAGGGTAACCTTGAGGAAACAAAATCATCTTGTGCTAAGGGTGGGGGCTCTGGCTGGCCGGATCCTGGCCCTACTACTTAGGCAACAAACTTCACCTCTCTGAATCTTTGTTTGCTAGTCTGTCAAATGGGTATCTTAGAATCTACCATCACAGGGGTATCAGGGGAATTATGAGGGACAGCGCAGGAAGCGTTTAGCTCAAGGCTGGAATATAGTGAGTGCTGCACAGATGTTATGCTGCCCTGCGGGTGGCTACAACCATAGCAGCCGCCACCACAGCAGCGGGGGGGGGGGGGGGGGGGGGGGGGGGGGAAGGAGGGGAGGGGGGATGAGGCTGGAGATGAGGAAAGAGCAGAGAGGAGCCTATGGCCACAGTTCAGACGCGATGAAGGCGTGAACTAAAGCAATGCTCCTGGGGTGGATTTGGAGCATGCTTACGAAGGAGAGGGAGCTGGACTCGGTGACGTGTGGGCACGAGCAGAGGGCGAGGTCTAGGATGCCCTCTAGGTTTCTGTTTGGGGGGCTGAGGGGTCGTGGTGCCACTGTTGGAGAGGGAGGACAAGGGGGTAGAGGTGGGAGGGAGCAGCCATTGTCGCCGAGCCAATTTAACAGGCGTTCCAAAGAGCGGGCCATGTCAAGGGCAAAGAAGAGAACCGCTGAGTGTAAAGATATTGGGGGCCCTGGTCTGAACATTTGGAAGAGCCCAGAGTGAGAGGGATGTATCTGTGGGGCAGGTGGCAGTGGGGACACCGCTGAGGGGGAATGTCTACCCTGCAGAGGTCCCCATGGGGCTGGGGAGAGAATGGGGAGCTCATGAGTTGGGGTGGACTCCTACAGCCAAGGGCCGGCTGGCAGAGCTCTTGACATCTCTGAGAAACAAAGGAGTAGAGGACAGTCCCCTAAGGACGAGAGATCAGGAGGGAACCAGCTACTGACCACCGCGAAGGGCTGGTCCCTGACCTCTCACAGCCACCCTGGGAGGGAGGAAGGACATCTGTGTTACCGCAGAGGAAATGCTGAGGGATTAAATGAGATCAAGGTCAGTGACGGAGCCTGAATCTGTTATGTAGTGGGACTCCACAGTGTTTACCACAGAGCTAGACCATCAAGCCGCTCTGCTTTGTCCCAAAGAGCGAGTTAAAGACTGGGAAAGGGCCTGCCCACCCGATCCTGGCCCGTGCCGGGGGCCTAGTAATGTTGCCCAGCCCCCCGGCCCCCCACTGCCCAAACCTGCTAAGGCGGCCAGTCACGAGGTCGTGCTGAGGACTCCAAGTAATAGCATTAGGAAGGTGAGCCGTGGATTTATTCAGCGAGGGAGCGACGTCATTCAAGTGGATTATTCCAGCATTTGCGCTTCCAGAAGTAGGTCAGAGAGACAAAGTACAGCAGGGAAATCGACTAGGTTAAGAGACTGTTATCATGTTCTGGGGAAGAGGAAACGAGCTCTGGACAGGGCAGCAGCTGCAGGAATGGAAGGCGAGAGGAACCCGAGGAAGCAAGTGCAGAAGGAATAGAAGGATGACTAGGAATTATGGGAGATCGACCCCTACAAAGAGAGAAGTAGAAAAATTGCCACACAGAAAGACAAATATCGTATGATATTGCTTACATGTGGAATCTAAAAAAAAAGGGGGTACAAATGAATTTATTTACAAAACAGAAGTAGAGTCATGGATGTAGAAAACAAACTTATGGTTACCAGGGGATAAGGGGGGAGGAGGGATAAATTGGGAGAGTGGGACTGACATATACACACTGCTATAGATAACTAATAGATAACTAATAAGAACCTGCTGTATAGCACAGGGAACTCTACTCAGTACTCTGTAATGGCTTATATGAGAAAAGAATCTAAAAAAAAGTGGATATATGTATATGTATAACTGATTCACTTTGCTGTACAGCAGAAACTAACATAATATTGTAAATCAAATATATATACTCCAATAAATATTAAAAAGAAAAGAAAAATTGCCAATATTCCAAATCTGGATAGAGATAATTTTTTTCTCCCAAACTGAATTTTAAATTTTTTCAAATTATAAGAGCTGTACATGTTCATCATAAATAATTGGAAACAGAGGAACATGAAGAAGGAAAATCAATCACCTACATGCCCTGTCCTAACAAATAACTGACCTCTGTTAGCATTTTATGTTTTCTTCTAGTATCTTCATAAGCACCTGTGTGTATACATTAAAAAAATTGGAATTACATGCCATACGCAATTTTGAACTTTAGTTTTTTGCTTAATAGTGTTTTTGCCTTTGCATGTCATTGCATATTCTTGGAAAACACCAATTTTTAAATGGAGACCACAAGTTTTGAATTATATCAACCTTAAATCATATCGCATAGCTAGCATTTTAGATCGGTTGGTTGAACATGGGCAAACTACAAACTAAAGTTGGATGATTATAGTATTTTAAAACTATAAACATTATACATGGTTGTTGTAGAAAGTCTGGAAAAATCAGAAAGGTATAAGGAAGAAAACAATCACCTGTAATCCCATTGCCCAGAGAGACTCCTTTTCACATTTTGGTGTATGCAAGAATAGATTTTTAGGACTAGGGGTCATACTGATCATGTACACTGTTTATATTTTTACATACTGGTGTTTTTCATTTAGTATTTATAACATGGGCTAAATTTAATTTCAGTAAATTCTATTGTACTTATTGACAATAATCCTTTTTATGATGAGGGAACTTTTCAAGCTAGAGGAAATGCTTCAATGGGCATTTTAACAAGAAAAAGATAAAAATACCCCATTTTAACAAGTTTTGACATGAAGTTGCTCTGCAGTAGGAGTTCCCTAACCCTAAGCCACGCACAAAATTTCTTTGAAATGTTTCACTTAAATAAATGTCGCAAAAAATCACCAAGACCCCCACTACCCCATGATTATTTTTAAAAAGTCAGTGCCAAGATAGAAAATCAAAAGTGAAAATCCCCATTATCTGCCCTGCACTCAATTCCCTGAGTTTGATGGCTATTCTTCCAGACTTTTGTGATGCCATAGATAAAGTTTTGTTAGTTATATAAATGGGGCTGTTAGCTACTTGCTTTTTCACCTTATTCTGTTAGTGCTTACAGAGCTATCGGTTTTATGGTAATAGCTTCAGTATTATTTTATCCTAGGGAGCAATGGAGTATCATAATTTAATAAACCAACATCCTACTGTTGGATATATAGGATATCACCAGTTTTCACTTTAAAAATAATGCTTCATTGACCCAATTAAAAATGGGCAAAAGTACCCTCAGACTTTGCTGGTGGGAATGTAAAATGGTGCATCCTCTGTGGAAAACAGTTTGGCAGTTACACAAAAAGTTAAATAGAGTTGTTACCAAATGACCAAGCAAATTCACTCCTGGATATATCATATATTCACATAAAAACTTATACATGAATATTTGTAGCAGCATTTAACACAAAAAGTGGAAACAACTAAAATATCCATCAACTGAGGTATGGATAAAGAAAATGCGGTCTGTTCATACAGTAGACTCTTATTTGGCAATAAAAAATGATGAAGTCCTGATATGTGCTATATCATGGACAAACCTTGAAAACTTTATGCTAAGTGAAATAAGCCAGACACAAAAGGCCACAAATTGTGATTCCATTTATACGATAAGTCCGGGACAGGCAAATCCATAGAGACAGAAAGTAGATTAGAGGTTACCAATAGGTGGGGGAGAGGGCGTTGGGAGTGACTGCTTAATGAATACGGGATTTCTTTTTTGGGGTGATGGAAATGTTCTGGAATTAGATAATGTACATTCTTGTGAATATACTAAAAACCTCTGAAATGTATGCTATAAAACAGAGAGTTTTATATTGTGTGCAATCATATCTCAACACAAATTATTTTTTAAGTGTGCAAAAGACTTGGACACTTCACAAATGCAGATATTCACATGGTCAATAAACAGATAAAGAGGTGCTCAACATCATTAGGCATCAAAGAAACACAAGTTAAAACCGCACTGTGAATCCACTACTTACCCACCGGAATACCTAACAGTAAAAAAGACTGATGATGTGAAACGTGGGTGAGAATGTAGAGAACTGGACCTCCTCTGCTGGTGGGAGGATAAGTTGGTACAACCACATTGGAAAACTGGTTGATAGGACCTACTATAGCTACACATACATATAATTCTATTCCTTGATATATACTCAACAGAAATGCATACTTACATCCTCAAAAAAAAAAAAACCCCATGAACAAGAATGTCATAGCAGCTTTATTCATAATAGCCCCAAACTGGAAAAACCCAAATGTTCATCAATATAGACTAGATACATAAATTGTGATATGTTCATGTAATAAAAAAGAATAAACTGCTGATACATATGGCAGTAAATGGATGAATCTCACAGACTTAACTAAAATTATGTAACGTTTAGTGTCAGAAACCTCTGTCTATTCCATAAGCTGCACTCCGAGGTTTACGTTAACATGTGAAATGTTACGTGGGTCAGTTTTTTTTAATATCTCTTTTTTGGGGGGCCGCACTGCGCAGCAGGTGGGATCTTACCCCAACCAGGGATCGAACCCCGTGTCCCCTGCAGTGGGAGTGCAGAGCCTTAGCCACTGGACTGCCAGGGAAGTCCCATGTGGGTCAATTTTTAACACTGATTAAATAATTGTAAAGATGCTTAATTTTCCCCTGATGCCAATACTGAATATATTTTGAAAACAAAGTACCTATTTCAAAAGATATGCATGTGTATTGTGGAAAAATTAGAACACAGACTAACTACCACACCACCCGTCACCCATACTCTTACCACACAGAAAGACCACTGCCAACACCTTGGTATGCACACACCTGAACACTTTTCTGAGCATTTAAGGAAGCCTGAGTATTCTAATTTAATGTTAACACATACATACCTTCCAGAGACTCAACACATGGAACCGATCAGCAGAACGGAGAGAAATTAGAGCTGTAGCTCCAAGTGCTAAGGCAACTGCAGCCCGTCTAACTAATCTCCTTACCTGGGCTTTACGGCTCAGCTGCTCCCTTCCTTCCCACCTGCAGCTCCGTGTTCGCGTCTGAAGCGCTCACCGCAGTTCGCATCACTCACTCACCCCTTGAACCTTCTGACCATCCATGCTGCCAGGTGCCCTCAGAACCCCCGTTGACCAGCTTCTAGGGCTCAATTCTCTGCCCTCTGCAGGAAGCAGAGTTCAGCAGGTTTGACCCCCGTAAATTCAGACCCCTCTTTACTGAGCAACCCTGACATTCACCTGTAACTGAAGGTTATCCCCAGCTCCTGCCTCTTCACAGTCTTCACCCCACCAGCACCTCGTTGTTTCGGCCACCCTTGCTACACTCAGCTTTGTAGAGCTGATCAAGACTGTGGGGCGAGGGCTCCCCTGCCCCCTTCTCCATGCATAAACTTTTCAGGCTTTTCAGGCTCCCCCTGTCTCCACACAAGACCTACTCCCTCCCAGGACTGAACCCTCACAAGCCCTGCCGCCTCCAGTAGGACTTGGCCCCTGCGGTTCTGCTCGCCACATCAGGATGACCACAGGGATGAGCAGGATGTGGGCCTGCTCTCCAGGAGCTCACAGGGTAGTGGAGGGAATGGCCAGCGTTACTGTCCCATAGCCCAGGATAAATGCTGTAAAACAGACAGGAGCCCTGAGTTACGGGGGCCAAAAAGGAAGGGTGATTGTCTCTTTGTGGCATAGGGGAGACCTGGAAGGGGCATGGAGAAGGCAGTCCATGTGGACCAAAACCCAGCCAGCTCTCCACCAAGTAGCCCCTCATTCTGGCACAGTCTGGGAGCCCCATGCAGACACAGCCTGAGCCAGGACTGAGGGCATATTTACTTCCTCTCTAAAAAATTTTATATATGTTTCATGAGATATTATGAATCTATAAAGATTCTAGCATCTTTAAGTATGACCCTTAAAGAAAGGCATAAAATTTGTGCACTTAAGAAAAATGTAATCTCCTAGCAATTAAAAGAATCTGGGACTTCCCTGGTGGCGCCGTGGTTAAGAATCCGCCTGCCAACGCAGGGGACACGGATTCAAGCCCTGGTCCGGGAAGATCCCACATGCTGCGGAGCAACTAAGCCCATGCGCCACAACTACTGAGCCCGCGTGCCACAACTACTGAAGCCCGCGCGTCTAGAGCCCATGTTCCGCAACGAGAAGCCACCGCAATGAGAAGCCCGCACATCACAATGAAGAGCAGCCCCGTTCACCGCAACTAGAGAAAGCCTGCACGCAGCAACGAAGACACAACGCAGCCAAAAATAAATAAATAAATTTATTAAAAAAAAAAGAATCTGACCCAATTCATTTGGTAATTTATTTTATTGATTAAAATGTCACCAAGTTCTACTTCTCATTTCTTCATATACCATGTATCTAAATGAACTAAATTCAATCATTTGTAATATGAAAAGACATTATTACATATTAGTAGGGTGTTGTTGCTTCAAAATCATGTATTATTTCCACTCCTAAGATACATGCCCATGTTACAGAATCACAGCTATGGCCTGTGACTTTGGGGTGGTGCAGAAGAGGCCACAGGCCAGGAGTGCTTATCAAATGATGTTTTATGCTCTGAAAGGAAGAACGGAGAAAACTTGGGGGGAACAAGTAATAGTTCCCACAAAACTTGGGAAACAGATTTCTCAAAAGGAGGAGCTGACAAAATTCTTCAGTTATTTTTATGAGAAAATCTTAACACATATTTGAATGCTGATAAGATAGAGAAAATCATCTATGTTGCCTTTCCAAACTTATTTTTTTAAGTTCTTGTATGAAAGATATTAAACAATGAAAAACGATGGCAAATACGCTGGCAGATAAAATTTAAAGAAATCTTCTTCTGGAGGAGGAGATGATAAATGGCATGGAAATTAAGCTTGAACGATATATTAGTGTTTTTATTTTTTTAGTAAATTTATTTATTGTATTTATTTATTTTTGGCTGTGCTGGGTCTTTGTTGCTGCGTGCGGGCTTTCTCTAGTTGCAGTGAGCGGGGGCTACTCTCTGTTGCAGTGCGTGGGCTTCTCATCGTGGTGGCTTCTCTCGTTGTGGACACGGGCTCTAGGCACGTGGGCTTCAGTAGTTGTGGCACACGGGCTCAGTAGTTGTGGCTCACGGGCTCTAGAGCGCAGGCTCAGTAGATGTGGCGCACGGGCTTAGTTGCTCTGCGGCATGTGGGCTCTTCCTGGACCAGGGATCGAACCTGTGTCCTCTGCATTGGCAGGTGGATTCTCAACCACTGCGCCACCAGGGAAGCCCTGATATATTAGTTTTAAATGGATATATACATAAAAATACTTCTGTGATTCATTTCAGATTGAATATTCTCTTAAAAATTAGAGGGGCCTGAAATAAATATTTTTTTATGCAGAAGCGTTCTTAGTAAAGAGAGTTGGTGAAACACCTCTGCCCCCATCAAACAGGCGTGGGGTGAGAGGCCGCCTTTGACAGGCCGCCATGGCCAAATGGGATTATTTGGAAGACTCAGCCCTAGAACCCATTTGTGGCTTCATAAATGTATCTGGGCTTCACACGAACTTTAGAAAACGTAGGATAAACTGTGTCCCTGGGTCTCACTCCCTCTCGGTGGACCCCTGTCACAAAATAGATCTAGACAAGAGGCACCTGGCAGAAAATAGGAGACTTGCAGGAATTCTAGTAAAAGCTGGCTGAGATTCCAAAGGTAGCAGTGGCCTTTCCAACCTCAGCTGGTGTGTGTTAATTCTTACAAGATGACAGTGGCAGCACCATCACCACGAGCAAGAGAAGATGTGGCCCATTTGGGAGAATTCTTATTTTCTTCCTTCAATCACATTCCAAAGCATTTCCAGTTCCAATTAATAAGCCACATCCCTCTATTTGACCTTCATTTAGCTTTTGAAAGAAAAGTGCATTTATTCTCTTTTTTCCTGCTATAATCTATTGAGAAAGCCTAGTTTGAAACTGCTGGGGATCTGGATCATTTCCAGAGCATGTGGAGAGGGGGTAAAAGGAAATGTGACTTGAAAGAGATATTTGGTATCCAACATAAGGTGTGATGAATCCTCTCGGCTATTGAGGAGAGCCTGAAATGAGAACCAGAGGAAAAATGAGTAAGGAAACCAGTGCACTTTGCTTTATGGCTGTCTGGAAGTCAAGAGCAAGGAAAACACAACAACTCTATCTCGAGTGAAAAACTCCTTTCAAAATCATGTGAGATAACACACAAAAGGGCTTTTCAACAGCACAGCTCCAAGGTGAAATGGTTTATCCAGCTCTTCCAGATTAGCTCTCATGAATACTTAACTTGCTCTGTTTCACTTCAGAAGTTAATTTCCCACAGGATGGAATGACTGTAAATCGATCTACTTTCTATGTTTACCTATTCTCATGGCATAATTCTAAGACCAAACACGAGTGGAGCTCAGTATTAAATTTTTATTGCATTAATATTTCTTTTTAGTTCAGTGGTTTGCAAACCTTTTTGGTTTCAGGACCCCTTTATACTCTTAAATTACCAAGGACGCCAAACAGCTTTTGTGCATGTGGTTATCACTACTGATATCTATCATATTAGTAATTAAAACAATAATTTTAAATATTTTTTAATGCATTAAAATAACAAGCCCAATACATGTTAACATATTTTTATTGAAAAACAACTATATTTTTGAAAACAAATCAAAAAACTAGTGAGAAGTGGTATTGTTTCATAATTTTGTAACTCTTTTAAATGTCTGACTTAATATGACAGGTGGAATCTTGTATCTGCTTCTGCATTCACCTCTAGTGATATGTTATTTTGGTTGAAGTGTATGAAGAAAAGTCTGCCTCATACAGGTATGTATTTGGAAAAAGGAAGACTTTGCAGACTCCCTGAAATCATCTCAAGAATCCCCCCCCACCCTCCAAGGACCCTTGAACCAAACTTTGAGAACTCCTGCCCTAGTTCACTGGGCAAGAAACTTTAGGGATTAAAATAAGAAAAAAATGGGTACACAGGTTCTCTCTTTCCATTCAGCCTCTGCTCCCTTGCATATACGCAAAGACTGATGAGAAACAAGACACGCTGAAGGAACATAGAATGTGAATCACGGTTTTGGTGTTTTTGTTCCCTTCCCACCAGGGTGAAAATGCGTTCTGAAAACAGGGAATTTGACAGGGAAAATTCCTGCTGCTTTTCCTGGGTGCCTTTCCTTTGTATATTTGGTACATGTACTTTAATCCTGAATTTCTATAATGGTAATTAAACAACACTGTCTTATACTAAAAATTAAAAGGCACATCCTTAAGGATCTCACCTGTACTTTGCGAACAAAGGATGAAGTCACTCTTTTCTCGAAGTCATCTATAGGTGTGTATGAGTTGAGGATCTTTATGATCTGCAAAGAGTACATAAGATGGTGTGAGCCCGCAGAAAAGGACAACTCTGTCCATGAAATAATGGTTCCAGTAGTCTGGGAACAGTCGGGAACCACAAGTGGTTCTTTTAGACTGTAATCTGGCTCTAGGAACCATGTGTTATTTTTTTCCAAAAGAGAAAACAAGCTGAGAAGAGCACAGAAGGCAGCAAGGACATCCTATAATTAGATGACCTTAAGAGAATTCCCCATTTCCTGCCTCCTTCCCCGCTCCCACCCCCTCTCCCCACACATACACATATGTGAGTATAGCGGGCAGGGAATGTGTCATATGCACTTTTATGTTTTTAAGGCCTAGGGTTAGTATTTAATAAATGCTTGTTAGATAAGAGGGCAGCCCATGGGAGATACGTATGCTCCCCAAAGAGCACAGAGAGACACAGATGCACCCCACAGCTGGCTAAGCCAGGAAAGGCAAGGCCAATTACATGATCTGTGGGTGAAGATCAGGGAGACAAGCCTGGTCACCTGCACAGCAGACAGGGAGGTACAGCGTTCGTAGATCTCCTTGGCATCGCTGTCTGTGGTCTTCTTGACCTGAAGCAACCAGGCTGCCTGAGAGAGAGCTTCCAAGGTTTCCCTGGCCAAGCTGTTCTGCAAATTCTTATCTTTGAGCCATTCTTCTAAGTAGCTGATGTTGCACCTGGAGTAAACGCCAGAGGAGCAGAGAACAGGGGTGACCTGCTTAGAACACTTTAGGGGAGGGTGCCGAATCCTCCAGTGTGTCCCAACATGGTACCAGAGCTCACTGAGATCCTTAGGACTACAGCCCAGCAGTTTCTTTATTTGTAACAAGACGGGGTTGGGCCAGATGATCAGCTCTCACGATCCATGGTTCTAAGGATCATGATGGTCAAGGGTGAGGGGCCATAACAGCAATAAACTTTGGAGAAAATCTGAGCAAGGAACAGTGACTACAATAATTTATAATCTATTAAAGTACCCTTAATAATAGATTTGAAAATATATTAAAGGAAAAAATCATAGTGGTATTTGAAGAGAAGACTTACATTGGTATAAAAATTGTTTGATCTCTTTTCCCAAATTGGCAGAAAATTTTCAATTGGTAGAGGCTTTCTTTTAGTCCACTGGGGTTTTTATTCTTGTTTCTGTCACTGATTATCACAGGTTTATGAGTTAAGGGCCATGGGTTTTAATCCCACCAATCCGTTGTGTGAGCCTGGAGAGTTACTCAACCTCTCTTGGTAAATCAGAGCGTTGAGAACACTCATACATTGCTAGTGGGAATGTAAATGGTACAGCTGCTAAGGAAAGCAGTTAGGCAGTTCCTCAAAATGTTAAACATAAAACTACCTTCTGACCTAGCAACTCCACTTCTAGGTACTTACTAAAGAGAACTGAAAGCATGTCCACACAAATAATCATACACAAATGTTCACAGCACCATTAATCATTATAGCCAAAAAAAGAAAACAACCCAAATGTCCACCAGTTGATGGATAGATAAACAAATTGTGGTCTATCCATACAACGGGCTATTATTCAGCAATAAAAAGGAGTGAGGTACTGCCACATGCTACCACAGGGGGGAGCTATGAAAACATTACGCTAAGGGAAAGAAGCCAGTCACAAAAGACAACATATTTATGATTCCATTTATTTTAAAAATGTCCAGAATAGGCAAATCTATAGAGAAAGAAAATATATTTGTTGCTGGTTAGGTTGAGGGGGAGGGGACTCCCCAGTGGGACTTGGGTAGGGGATACGAGTGGCTGCTACTGGGTGTAAGGTTTCTTTCTGGAGTGATGAAACTGTTCTAAAATTACATTATGGTGGCGGCTGCATAACTCTGTAAATATACCAGAAACCACTGAACGATACACTTTAAACGAGTGAACTCTATGGCATGTAAATTATATATCAATGAAGCTGTTTAAAAAAACTGAGTGCTGAACTAGGTGATCTCTAAGGTCGGTTCCAGCTCTGACCTTCCAGATTAGCAACTCCCCATGGGTTATAACATTGGGACAAAAATGCTGAATTAATGTATTCCATAGGGATGTAATGAGTGTGAGATAACATCTCTTGCACTGGTTACCCTCCCTTTTTTTGCATTGTCGATTTTGTCCCACTAGTTCTTTTTTTTTTTTTTTAATTTTATTTATTTATTTATTCATTCATTTATGGCTGTGTTGGGTCTTCGTTTCTGTACGAGGGCTTTCTCTAGTTGTGGCAAGCGGGGGCCACCCTTCATCGCGGTGCGCGGGCCTCTCACTATCGTGGCCTCTCTTGTTGCGGAGCACAGGCTCCAGACGCGCAGGCTCAGTAATTGTGGCTCGCGGGCCCAGCCGCTCCGTGGCATGTGGGATCCTTCCAGACCAGGGCTCGAACCCGCGTCCCCTGCATTGGCAGGCAGATTCTCAACCACTGCGCCACCAGGGAAGCCCCCAACACTAGTTCTTATTACAGTAGATTCCTAATGGGAATCCACTGAATTTTGAGCACGTTAATCCTCCCACTCAAAACTCTGTGTTGGAGTTCTGGTTCTTGGTAAGATGGAGTAAGCACTCCATTTTGTTTCTCCCACTGAATGCAGCTATAAAACCTGGATGGAATGCCTGGAACAGCTATTTGAGGACTCTGAAAAGTAAACAGTAGCAGGTGGGCTGGGAGAGAAGACCAGAATTTGAAGTATCTCCAAACTGACAATGAGTTTACCAGTATCTTTCCCTCTGCTATTTATTGGCCTGAACTCAAAGCAGCCTGAAACTCAGTAGTGGGCATGGGTGCCAACAAAGAGCTCCAGGAGGAACCCTCTAGTTCTGGCTCAAGGTGCTGGAAAGGGGTGTCCTAATGCTCTGAGACAGGGTGGAAATTCTGTTTTTCTTTTTTCTCCTTTTCCTTTCTTTTTCTTCATTCTCTCATGTGCAAGCCCCAAACAGTCCTATGGTGGTGGCAACAGGGTCCAGTAGGAAATTAAAACTCTGGGAGAGGGGAACTTTCTTCAGCTGGAGGAGTTGTGGCTCAAGAGGATGGCGTGAACTCTCCTTGCTCTTCCTCTCACCACTTGACCCCAGGTGGGGACATTTGCTGGAAGTAAGTGTGCCACACAGTGAGTTAAGTGAAGCCCCTGTTTTCTGTCTGGAGGACCAAAGAGGGGATCCCCAGGTATCCGGAAAGTACCAGGGGCATTGTGGAGAGGGGGAGCTTGGGAAAGTGACCCTTAAAGTTATTTATGAACTCTTGGACACACCCCTGAGCCCAGGGATGGATCTGACCCTCAAGAGCACACACAAACTTTGAGGACTAAACTACAGGATTGCACACCACCCAAGTTTCAGACTGGTCACTGTGTGTCACACACAAGACAAAACCAAACAGCATTACAAAGGCTTTGAAGACAGAACTGACAGAGGAACCACAACCTGCAGAGCCTGAACCCAACTGAGCTGATTATCTGATAAAAGTATCAACATTCTCCATAGGATTTAAAGACTCAGTGTCTCATAATATAATAATAAAAGTGTCCAGAATACAATTCAAAATTACCTGGCATATGAAAACCAGGAAAATCTTAAGTCACATTAAACAAGGCAATTAATAGTATCAACTCTGAGATGACACAGATGTTAGAATCATCTGACAAAGGCTTTAAAGAAGCTATCACAAAAATTGGCTGTCTTGAAAATAAACCCTCTTTGCTGCAGAAAAAAAAAAAAAGCACCAAAAAGTAAGGACAAACTATCTTGAAATACATGAAAAAAATAGAAAGCTTCAGAAAAGAAACAGAAGATGTTTCAAAACAATGGAAATTTACAACTGAAAAATACAATAACTGAAACAAAAGAACTCACTGAATGGGCTCAATAGCAGAATATAGATGGCAGAGAAAAGAGTCAGTGAACTTCAAGGGATCAATAAAGACTATCCAATATGAAAAGTACAAAGAACAGAACTTTAGGGATAACAAAATAATGAAAGGTCTAACATTTGTGTCATTGAAATTCCAGAAGGAAAGGAGAAAGTGTGATGCAGATAAAACATTTGAAGAAATGGCTGAAAATGTCCCACATCTGGGGAGATCCACAAACCTACCGAGTCAAGAAGTTCAGAGAAGCTCAAAGAGGCTAAACCCAAAGAAATCCACACCCAGACGCATCATAACTGAACTGTGGTAAACCAAACACAAAGAAAAAAAATTTGGAACTCAGTCAGAGAAAAACTATGCATTATTTATAGGGAAATAATAATTCAAATGACTGTGCATTTCTCATCAGAAACCATGGAAGCCAGAAAAAGTGGAACATTTTTAAACCGATGAAAGAAAGGGCTGTCAACCCAGACGTTGGTAGCCTATAAAAATATACTTTAGGAATGAAGGTGAAATGAAGATATTTTCAGAGGAAAGAAAGCTAAGAGAATTTATTGTCAGTGAACCTGCTCTAAAAGGACTACTAAAATAATTTCCTCAGGCAAAAGGAAAATGAAATCGAAATGAGATTTGGGGGGAAAATGAGACTTGAAACATTAGAAATGAAGGAATAACAGAAATGATAAATACCTGGGTAAATACAATAGACCATTCTTCTATTAAGTCCTTTAAAATATGTTGGATGGTTTAAAACAAAAATTATAACATTGTCTGGCAGAGTTTTTGATGTATGTAGATATAATATATAAGACAACAAGCAAAGAGGGGAAAGGGGCCTACGTAATGGTAAGGGTTCTACATTCCACTTAATGTGATAAGATACTGATTCTAAAATGACTGAAAAAGGTTAAGTATGTATACTGTAATTCCTAGAGCAGCCATTAAAAAAGATACAAAGAGATACAGTGACAACACAATAGATAAATTTAAAAGGGGTACCAAAAGTGTTCAAAGAACCCAAAAGAAGACAGAGACTGGAAATCAGAGAAATAAAAACCAGAAGGAACAAATAGAAAATAACAAAATGGTAGACTTAAATCTGAGTATACCAATAATTACATTAAATTGAAATGGTGTAAAAACCCCAATTAAAAAGCACAGATTGTCAGACTGGATGAAAAAATAAAACAAAAAACTGGACCCAAATATATGTTGCCTACAAGAAACTCACTTCAGATATGATACAGATAGGTTAAAAGTAAAAGGATGGAAAAAGATATACTATGAAAACACTGATCCAAATAAAAAATAGACTTTCAGACAAAGTAGATTTCAAAGCAGAAAAAATTACCAGGGAGGGACAAAGAGAGATCCCACATAATGATAGGAGGGCTAACTCACCAAGAAGACATAACAATTCTTAGTGTATATGCACCTAAAAACAGAGCTTCAGAATACATAAAGCAAAACCTGACAGACTGAAAGAAGAAATAGACAACTCCATAATTATAGTTGGAGACTTCAACACTCCTCTCAGTAATCAATAGAACTAATAGACAGAAAATCAGCAAGGATACAGAAGAAATGAAAAACACCATCAACAAACTGGGTCTGATCTACATTTATAGAACATTCTACCCAACAAAAGCAGAATATACATTCTTTTCAACCCACCGCATGGGGAAGATTCACAAAAATAGACCTGGGTCACAAAAGCAAATATTAACAAATTTAAAAATAACTGAAATCATACCAAGTTTGTTTTTTTCAATGTAAAAATATAAGTTTTTGGTTTTTGTTTTTTTTTTAGGCCACGCCATGCAGCAAGTGGGATCTTAGTTCTCCTACCAGGGATCGAATTCACACCCCCTACACTGGAAGTGTGAAGACTTAACCACTGGACCACCAGGGAAGTCCCAAAATATTTATAAGTTTGTATTTTAAAAATAAACCTGGGAAAGTCTCAGACAAAGTGGGGTGGTTGGTAATTCTAGTATCACAATCTATGGTATATGTTAACCTGGACGTACCTTGAGATTTTTTTAAAAATTGTGGTAGAAAACGCATAACATAAAATTACCATCTGAACTACTGTAAGTGTATAGTATAGTAGTGTTAACTATATGCACCATGTTGTATAACAGATTCCCAGAACATTTCCACTTTGTAAAACTGAAATTGTACATCCATTGAATGAACAACAACTCCCTTTTTCTCTCTCTCCTCAGCCCCAGGCAACCACCATTCTATCTTCTGTTTCTAAGAATTTGACTGACAAAGTATGTTCTTCAAGCACAATGAAATTAAACTAAAAATCAATAATAGAAAGGTAATAAGAAAGTCTCTAAACACTTGGAAATTAAACAACACACTTCTAAATAATCCATGGGTCCAAGAGTAAGACTCGAGGGAAATTAGAAAATACTTTGAACTGAACAAAAATGAAAATATAACATATCAAAATTTGTGGGATAGAGTTAAAGTAGTGCTTAGAGAGAAATGTATAGCATTAAATGCTTATGTTAGAAAAGAAAGGTCTCAGAGCCAATAATCCAGGTGTCTACTTTAGGAACCTAGAAGAAGAAGAGAAAAATAAATGCAAAGTAGCAAAGTAGGCAGAAGGAATGAAATCATAAAGACAGTAACAGAAATCAATTAAATTTAAAAAAAAAAGACAAAAATCAGTGAAACCAAACTGATACACCTCTAGCAAGACTGACCAAGGAAAAGAGAAGTCACAGATTACCCACAGAGGAGCAGAAGAGGGGATATCACTACAAATTCTGCAGAAATTAAAAGAATAATAAGGGAATATTCTGAACGGCTCTATACACATAAACTCAACTTTGATGAAGTGGACCAATTCCTTGAAAACCAAAAACTACCAAAACTCATCCAAGATGAAATATATAACCTGAATATTCCTACAGCTATTAAAGAAATTGAATTCACTGTTTAAAGCCTTCTGAAAAAGAAAAAAAAAAAATCTGTGGTGGTTGCCACTCCTGAGGGACTAAAGCATGCATTTCTCATGCTGGCATTCCACTTTGTCTTTCTAACCCATCTTTCTAGGTCCTCCCATCACTCCTGGTGCTCCTTTCAAAGGGGGCTGTTCATACCCTGCCCTCAGTTTTCCTTCACTGAGGCCTGTGCTCATTCCTCTGGTTCTGGGTCAGCTGAAATCCTACTTGTCCTTCAAGACCCAAGTCAACGCCTTTCGTACTCCCCCCAGATTCCCTCAGGCCAGCAAGCAATGTTTGTAGTTGGGCCACATTATTCTGGTTCCTAACAGAACTGTCTCTGTCTCCAGGACCCCTACCTAGGTTCTTATCAAAGATCCCTGGGCAAAACAGCCAGAGTGGAACTTGCAGCAAAAATGCTATTGTGGAGACGGTGAGATAAAGTTCCACATGAGATAATGTTTTTACAATTCATGACTAGGCACAAAAAAGAATTACATACTAGGAAAATCTTTATATCTTCCCAGGAACTGGTCTGCCTCACCAAGCCAGATGAGACCAGAGAGCTATGATGTTTGCCTGTTTTCTCCTGGCAGTCAGAAAGCCCAGAGCCAGTTTTCAAGCTACTCTGTCTACTGTTTATGTTTTTCTTTTCTTTGGTTTTGATTTTCCACTTGTGTTCATGTTTTGTTATTGTGTTGCTTGTGTTGTCATGGTAAAGTCACTGTAAATCCTGGTGTGCCTTGTTTATGGCAGGAGCTGAGTCAATATCTGAATGAATGAATGCCTCTTAAATGCATGTGCTACTTACTGAGAGCAACACACTGGAAAGTCAGTACTTCTCTAATGGCACTTTTAATTGGTGAGAGGAGAAAATACTGAGCACCTATGGGGACAGATTTTCACTCAACTTGGGGACCTACTGGTGGAATGAGAGTTGTTTAGCAAAGACTCTGGTGGCACATGAGGTTTATGGCTTTACTTTAAATAGGTCTGAATCCTACCTCAGAGGGGTA
Organism: Balaenoptera ricei; assembly: GCF_028023285.1. Classification (NCBI taxonomy): domain Eukaryota; kingdom Metazoa; phylum Chordata; class Mammalia; order Artiodactyla; family Balaenopteridae; genus Balaenoptera; species Balaenoptera ricei. The sequence goes on along the minus strand of NC_082640.1, from coordinate 83,428,309 downwards.
CAGGGCATCTGCTCAGTGCTCGGGAAATAAACAGAAGCCTTTCCTCTCTCAGTGAAGAGGAAAAAAAGCCCAGTCCTCCTGAATACTCCCTCATATCTGAAAACCACAACCTGGCATCATGAGAATTTGCCACAATGGTTTGTAGGGATGTCCACCTCTAATGCTAAAAAGATGTAATGGATGCTTCTTATTTCTTGGCTTAATAAACTTTTTGGGGTCACTTTTCATTGTATCACTGCCATCATCACCATCCCAGGTTCCCCTATCACCTACAGGTGTCAAATCCCTGCACATATTATAAAAACCTTAAATATCTACCCCATATTATATGCTTTCTAATCATGTGACAGTGTTAATTCAAACAATAGCTAATGGTCTGTGTTTCCTCGGTTTAGAGACAAAGAGAAGTCAACGCACCTCAAAACTGGATGACCATGTCCACAGGATGAACTCTCAGTGCTTGGCCTGGCATTCCAGACCCTCCCAATCTGGGTCCAACTTAGCACTCTACTGTGGACCTGTGGCTCCCAACACAAACCTCCGCTTAATCTAGACGGAGTTAGTTACTCCTGCCTGAGGACGGGTCCCCACTCAGTTCTACCACTGTGCCTTTGCCCACTCATTCCCCTGCCTGAAATGTTCTCCCATATTTAATCACTCACACACAGTTTTCAGGCTTCTTTAACTTTTCTGTCCACGATAATCTCTCCTCTCTGAAGCACTTCCCTCGCCACTTGTTTGTGACTTAATTATAGTGGTTTTGACTCATCATTTAGCTTCTCAATGGCAGGGATCAAATCACCCTTTCCTCTGTTTCCTGTGTCCCCCACCAGCAGTACTAGTCACAGAGGTGGTGGTCAATAAATACTGGTTGAGTATATGATAACCACAGAGGGCCAGAATTTAAAATACACAATTACTAGTTCTTAGTAGAAGACATTCTGCCAGACCGTCAAGTTAGCGTGGGGTAGAGTGACGGGAGGAGGGCCTGGCCTCAGATGGCTGACATTTCCAAGGTTCTAAGAGTCATCTCGCACACCCTCCAGCAGTGCAGCTCTTGTGGAAGGAGGGCAGAGAGCGTGTGGCCTCGGACTTTAAGAGCATCCTTTCTGGCCAGCCTCTCCAGGATGAGCGGTGCTTTATGGGTCTTACCTTATCTGCATCCCTTTTCTGCAGGAGCACATGTCCTTGCGCAGGAAGAGGCTGTTCAGGGTGACCGCCCCAATCAGGAAGAAGAGCTGCTTCACTGCCTGCCTCACGATCTCGGGGTCCAGGCCGTTCTGGCACATGGTGCTGTAAAAGTAGCTCAGCTGCTGCAAGATGGAGGTCATTGTGTAGGCATCCGTGTCATCTATGCTGGATGACCGCTTCCGGAAGCCTGTGGGCTTCAGGCCGGAAATGCCCTGCAGACTCTCATACTCCAGCATGCCTGGCACTATGGAGAAAAACGGGAAGATTTTCTTGCACACGCAGTGGGGACACCCAGAGAACATTTCCACTGCTCTCATGTGTCTGTTTCAGGAGGTGGGACATTTTCCACCTGAGTTAGTGTGGATACAGCTGTGACAGAGGAAGCAGAAGAATGGAGGGTTGGGGAGCACCAGGAAGTAAGGGGCGGATGGGGATGGACCGTCATCTACAGCAGGGCAATAGCTCCTTTTCTTTCAACTTCACAGGAGAGAGGGCTGGTCAGCGTGACAACCCACGGTCTGGAACTACTTAAAGCCTAAAGTATTTAAATTTCAGAAAATTGAAGAAAGTATACAAGAATTTGAGTGAGGCTTTAGAATTTCAAAAATACTTGGCTAAGAACCAGGATTAGCCACATAAGTAGCAGCAGTTCTCCCAAGTCTTTCCCTTCAGGATGGATCCCCCTTACAGAAAGAAAACTATGACCCGTGTACTTTTATATATGTAATCATTTTAGGCAATCAAAGAATTAAAAAGTGGACATTTACATCAGTAAATCTTCCTGTTTTAAAATTATGTTCTTTGCAATTACACATGCCGTGCACCAGATTTATTTTTTTAAGTTCTCAATGTCACTATAAATATTTCTTGGTCATCGATTCTTTTCTTACCTATTATTGGTTGAATGTTATTTTCCATTACAATAATGAACTGATGATATATTCGTATAGCCACATCACTAAGAATCTGTCTGTATTCTGAAAGGTCAAAATTGTTCAAGCAATTCTTATTCTGACGTAGACTGTTATTCTTCATGAATTCCTGGAAGTAATTTTGAATATAAATATTAGAATAATGTAGACATGTAGAAAATTAAAATACGATCTCTACTAATGATATTATAATAAGCTTCTACTATAACTCCTATACTTTAAAACTTAATGTCTGATTTATATCGAATGAGTTCTCGATGTTTGTGGTAGCATTTATTTTCTATAACTAACTACACTTGACGCTTAAATGACATGGGTTTGAACTACATGGGTCTACTTACATGTGGATTTTTTCACTAAATATGTACTATAGTACCACATGATCCACAGTTGATTGAATCTGAGGATGGGTCAACTGTAAACATTACTGTCCTATTTATTTCCCTGACAAATATGTGCCTCCAGAGCTAGACTACATTGGAAAACAACTCCCATGGAAGCTCATAGAAAAAACTGCAAAGCACCCAAGGAAATAAACTGCTGTAAGAGGTTGGTAGGTGAATAAATGAGATTCATAACTTTATAATTAGAGTATAGACCAATCTGAAATGTTTTAAAATGTGGGTTCTGGGCTGAATATTTGTGTCCCCCCCCCTCAAATTTATATATTGAAGCCCTAACCTCCAGGGTGGCTATATTTGGAGACGGGGCCTCTAAGGAAGTTAGAAAGGTTAAATGAAGTCATAAGGGTGGGGTCCTGATCTGATAGGATTAGTGTTCTTACAGAAGGAGACAGCAGAGAGCTCAATCTCTCTCTTTCTACCCCATGCACTGAGGAAGGGCCATGTGACTACATAGTAAGAAGGTGGCTGTCTGCAAGCCCAGAAGTGAGCTCTCACCAGTGAACCAACCATGCTTGCACCCTGATCTTGGGCTTCTGTCATCCAGAACTGTGAGAAAATAAATTTCTGTTGTTTAGGCCACCTAGTCTGTGCTAGCAGACCAAGCAGACTAATAACAATATGTTTACCATGTTCGAAGAGATAAAAGAAAAAAAACATTAAGAACAGGACATTATAAAAGGCAGAGGTGAAAAAGAATTGAGATTTTAGAAATAAAAATATAGTAATTAAAAACCACTCAGACAGGGACAAGAACACTGTATACATGGCAGAAGGGGGTAAAGAAAGGATTTTTTAAAATGGTGTTGAATAATGCCTCCCATGAAGGCCTCACAGATGCCAGTTTGTCTTAAATGGGCTGGTCTTCCCCCCTCCCCCCAATATTCCTTTTGGTTAGAGGTTGGATTTTCTTTACTTATTTCTCCTTTTATTCAATAGTACCAGTAGGATTATTTTTATATTTTATTTTACTTTCTCTCCATTGGGACAACTGGCTATCCACGTGGAAGAAGATATGAGATCATTACCTCACATGTCAACTTGGGATAAATAATCATACCAATTTTGGATAAAAGCGTAATTATGAACTCTAAATTTGAATTATCAGTTTAGAAGAAAGAATAACTTCATGATCTCAGGGTAGGAAAGAATTTCTTGAACAAGACATTAAATCAGGTATCATAAAAGAACAGGATTGATAGGTTTAAGTACATCAGAATTCAAAAATTGTGTCTGACAAAGGACTCCATAAGGAAAAGTAGAAGATAAGCCACAATCTACCCATAATATGTAAAGACCTCCTGCAAATCAATAAGAAAAATAATCACCCTTAAGGAAAATGGAGAACAGATGTGAGTAGGCAATTTAAAAGGCAACCCAACCAACTAGTAAGCATATGAAATGATGCTTGATCTCACTAGTGATCAACTAATTACAATTTAAGTCAACAAAGTATCATCTTATATCCATGAGACTAATAAATAATAAAATGTCTGTCAATACCTAGTGTTGGTAAAGGTATGAGACACTGGAACCTTTACATACTACTGGTAGGACTATAAAATGGTATAACCATTTTGCAGAGCAGTGAAAACCCTGAAAGCTATTTTTGCTATTTTAGGTCAACGAAATATTGCTCTGTGAGTACTTGGAGGTGAAGAGCTTCTTTATGATGTCAGCCCCTTGAAAGCAGAGTCAGAATGGCAAAGGATTTGCAGATTATGGAGGAACAATCAGAATCTCATAGTGAGAACAGCTATGAAGAAATAGGCATGTTGCACTAACAGCTGTATTTTAGAGTGAGAATACTAAAAACTTCAGAATTTTACAACCAGAAGGAAAATGAAAAGTCACAGAATCTACCTCATGAATTTTAAGTCAAGAAAACTGAGGCTTAGTACCATGCCCGAGGTCTATACTTCTTTCTAGAAGTCTTTTTGCCTGTGACTTCCATTCAGCTGGTGATGTGAAGCTGGCCTCCTGGGTAAGAGGGGAGTGAGAAAGCCACCTGCCCCTGGAGCTGGGCATCCCAATTCCTAACTCCTATGGTGAGTTCTGGCTCATGAGGAGGTAGGAGACTGGCAGTCAGCGTAGAACACAGAGCGGGCAGGCAATCCTACCTCTTCTCCACTGTACTGCTTCAGGCAATTGAGGAAATGACAAGTATTGGAAAGCCAAAAGGACAGCATCTCAAAGTCTTCTAAATGTTCCTTTAAAAAAAAAAAAAAAAACAAGAAAAGACAAAGTTGGATTTTGGTGTTGGATTTGGTACCTCTGAGCCAAGAACAGACATATCTTACCTGTTTGGTTAGCTGGTGGCTTTTGACCAAAAAGAATTCCTTTTTTATTCATTAAAGACTTTATTAAATTTATACTATAAAAATAAGCTCTTGTATTTATTTAGCACGTTATGGTTTGCAAAGTATTTCTGTACAGGTTATATCACCTGTTATGATGCTTGAAGCAGGCACTGCAGGAATGCCTGAGAAATGTCTCAGTCCTTGCCCTCCAAAGTTCACATTCTGACTGGTAAGACAGACATGACATATATAGGACACAGTTAAATAGGCAGCCGACAGCCTACAGGATGGGCATAGACTGTGCTACAAAAGCTCAGAGGATGCAGAGATGATGTGGAACCTGGACATCTGAGAAAACCTCAGGAGAGAGGTGGGAGGATGTCCTCCTTGAAGGCAAGGGGTGGGCAGACAAGAGCTCAAGATCGAGGACTCTGTCGGCAAGAACACCCCCGCTTATGGGGCAGGAAGGAGAGGAACGAGCAAAGGAAGCAGAGGTACTAAAGACCAGAGAGATAAAAGGAAAACCGGGAAAGTCCTGGGATTTGAAAGACAATGTCAGAGCGTTCCAAGGAGATGGTGCTACTGTTCAGTCCATTTAAAGAGAATAAAAATTAAGAAAATACCATTGGATTTAGCAAGAGGAATTACCTGTGATCTTTCTGTGGAGTAATGGGGGTAGAAGCCAGATTGCAAGGGGTGAAAAAAAAAGGCACGGTGGCCAAGGGGGTATGTGGACCAAGTGAGGGTTGCTTTAATGTGCTGTGCACTGGAGGGGGAGGGGTGGGGAGCCACTGAAGAAGCTGAGATGGAAGATGCCGGCAAGGAAGGATTTACACTCCTCATGCCATGTGTCTTTCAGTTTCTAGGTATTTAAGCATTCCAGAGCAGCACGATGGGGCAAATACTGTGTGCCCATGACCTGGAACGCAATGCAAGTGTACCCTGAGAAAACCCAATTTATGAAAACACGGACAGGGAAAACATGAATTTATGGAAGTCTCTTCTAAGAACACAATGGTAGCTCCTGTGAAGACAGTGACCATAAAGCACCCAGTGCCAAATCAATGTTAGTTTTCTACTCCTAACTCCTGATGAATAAGGAATTCTTAGTATAAAATTTGGTAGGGGGGGGGATAGGGGGAAGAATTATCCATGCCCTGATGCATTCACTGTTTTTATTCTTCTCTTTTCCTAGAGTATTTAAAATAGGATTTAATTGCTCATGACTTTTCTAGAACACATATTTTACTAAAAGTGAGATAGGACTTCCCCAACTAAAAAAATTAAATATATCTCAAAATCAAACATTACTTTCCATCTGGAAGGGGAATGAAGAATAATGGATCTATATTTTACTGGTCCCTTACATATATCTTATCTTCGATTCTGGGCTGAGAATAAAAGTACATACTGTGGTTTTATGAGGGAGAATCACATAAATGCCAAGGGAAGAGAGGAGTAATTTTTCAGTCCTTCCCATTCCTTGGCATTCACACTTGTTATCTGGATAGACACATACTCCTTGCAGCCAGCCCCTCTTTGCAGCCCCGGGGGACAGAAGTGGTGGCGTGTTGGCTACCAGGCTGTAGTCTTGCAGGTAAGGATTTGGGGTCCATTGGCAGATCCCCACCCTTAGGGCTCTCTGACCTAAATTGTCTTTTCCTAACAGCTTGGATTCTTTTGCTGATTGGGCCTCTGACTGGTTTGAGGAATCATGGGGTTGACCAAAGACTGGAGGTGAAGGATGGAAAAAGTACGGGCATCTGGTCATTCCCACAGGTGTTCCTAAAGTAGCCATAATACCAAGGGCCAATGTCAAAGGTAGTTCCTACCTTAACCACCTGCTTGATACCATTAATGGTGCTGTTCATGAGGGACTTGAGCATGTTGGCGTCATTTAGAGAGTCTGCGTAGCGTACACACATGAACAGGATGTGAGCTGGCAGCCCGGGGATCATGTTCACCACCACACCGCGGGGCTTCAGGTCTGGAGCAGAGAGAGTCAGTGAGGATTACAGCTGATGATCAGCTCTCCCGATAAGGAACCTATAATGATGGGGCAGGGGTTGTCTGCTTTTCTGTATTTGACGCAGTGCCTGAATGCATAGGGATGTCTTTTCCCTTTGAGGAGTTCAGGCTGGCGGTTTTCTTGGCAAAAATATACATGCAGGTGCCACCTGCTCTTCTTACTTCTCATTTGCAAAGTACCTTCTCTTTTCTAAGGTTGAATAAAGGACAGAATTTCATATCTCCAAGGTAACAGAGGAACCCCAGTTCCATGCACCCTCACTTCAGCCTCTATGATGAGGATGGAATATGATCTCAGCAATCACATGCATCTGCCTTGAATAGAGAAAACAGGTACATAGCAGTCCGCAGAGGAGGACCAGCTGGTCTTGAGGAGAAGAGAATGGCTGGAAGTCAGAGTAGGAATGAAGGGAAGATAGAAACTTTACAGAACAAGTTAAGATAAGCAAACACAGACCTCCCCATGTCTGCATTAAGACAGGGGAACAAAGAGGCCCCACAGCTGTGCACCAGTGAGGGTGGAAAGGAAAGGGTAGGGGTGCTCATGTCCTCTGAGGGGAGTCAATTAGGACAAGAGGAGTAAGGCTACGTATGGGCTCTCTGCTTTGAGATGTTACAACCCGCTGATAGGGAGGCAGCTTTTCTCCTTTTCCCTGGAAAACCATGTGGTTTTCATGGTGAAGACAGTCTAGTAAGATTGTTTCTAAGACCACCAACCCTAGAGTATGCCCACTGGGAGATTCCTGTAACTGAGGTGTGGCTAGAAAGCCTCCACCGTACTGCCTGCAAATAAATTTCTCAGCAGAAGTCAGATGGAACAAAGGAGCCACAGTTACTTTTCCCATGGCTCCCGTGCTGAGACACAAAAGAGGAGGAGATGTGTCTTCTACCCTGACCATGTGATGAGACTTGGGAAGAGGTTAGGGCAGTGCTTCTCAACTGAAGGCAAGGTACCCCCAGAGGGCATCTGGCAATGGCTGGAGGCATTTCTTATTGTCCTGGCTGGGGGTTGCTACTGGCTTCTACAGAATAGAAGCCAATGACACTGCTCAATATTCTACAGTGCAAAGCCCCTCCCCACCCCAAACAAAGAATTATGTGGTCAACAGTGGTGAGGCTGAGAAGAAGCAGTGGAGGAAGAAGAGGAAATACCCCTGCCCAAGACTGTAGCAATGGCTGATGCTCAAGTTCTCAAAGATAAAGCAAAAATTCAGAGTTCCAGGTTTCACTACCAAGAATGAGGTTTTGGATGAGCTTGGCCTCATCTTCTCTCTTGTATTCCAGCATTCCAAGGTACTCCTTGGGTCCTGAGGACAGGTGCACATCATTGGCTGTAGGCAGAGGCAAACAATCAACTAAATACACAAAAACAACTTTCACCAGCATTATCATGAGACTACTCTGTCTCTTTCCATCCCATACTGGCTGGCTTGCCCATGAATTCCTGTGGCTTTCTGATAAATGCAAACTTTATTAAATCCTGAAGAATTTCTTCGGGTAGTGATTCTTATCTGTGAGTATATCAATGAGTATAGCTGCTGGTATATATCCTCATGAGCACCTGGTGTATATCGAGCACAGTGGGGATATGAAAACAATCCAAGATGATGCTCTGGCCTTCAGGACACTGATGTTACAGTTAAAGAAACGAGAGTCACAAAACATGTGGTGTGCAAAACACCAAACTGCATGATCCCAAGGTGGCTGGGCTAGCTTCCTATGTGCCATCACAAGGTGCCACAAACTCAGTGGCATAAAGCACAATTTTTAAAAAAATATAATTTAAAAAAATTTTACATTTCTGGAGGTCATAAGACTGAAATAGATCTTACACTGCTAAAATCAAAGTGTCAGCAGAGCTGTGTTTCTTCTGGAGGCTCTAGGGGAGAACTCATTCCTTGCCTTTTCCAGCATCTAGAGGCTGCCCACATGATGTGGCTTGTGGCCACATCACTCTGACCTCTGCTTCTATCATCACATCGTTCTCTCTCTGCTTCCACTGTCATATCACCTTCTCTCTCCCTGTCATTCCTGCCTCTCTTATAACGTCTTTTGTGATTATTGTACATAGAATCCACCTGGATAATCCAGGAGACTCTCCCCATCTCAAGATCCTTCACTTAATCACATCTGCAAAATCCCTTCTGCCATGTAAGGTAACATATTCACAGGTTCTGGGGATTGGGACATGGACATCTTTGGGTGGGCCACAGTCTGCCTTCTGGTCCCCAAAGATTCATGTCCATTCTGAGAGGAGGAGATGTACACAGAAGCACAGGATAGAGAGTCAGAAAGATTTTAAAGATGCCATGTTGATGAATTCGAAGATGGTGGAAGAAGCCCATAAGTCAGGAAAAGTGGGTGGCCTCTAGAAGCAGGAAAAGGCAAGAGAATAGAATCTCCCCCTAAAGCCTACAGAAGCCCTGCTGACATGTTGACTTTAACCCAGTGAAGACCATTTTGAACTTCTGACCTCTAGAACTGTAAGATTTGTATTTTATTAAGCCACTAATTTTATGGTGATTTGTTAGGCAACCATAGGAAATAAATACAGGGGACATAAGACTTTACACATAGGTAGGTTGGAACTGTTGAAAATTTCTTCTTGAAGGAGGCAGCACTCCAGTTGGGCCAAGAAAAGTTGAGTAGGCTCTGATAGATGAAAAAGAAGATAATCCAGGTAAAGAGTTAACAGAACTCTCTTCTACTGCATGAGACTTTGTCCTGTTGATTTACTAGCTCTGTTCCCTTGGAGACTGATAAAGGTAGAATGTTAACTGTTTTACTAAGCAACCTGCTTATGCTAAGAATAACCTCTGCTGAACTGCATCTGGACTGGGAAGAACAATAAATGAAGCAGAAATACGCGATAAGAACATCATACTTTGGGTATTCTTAAGTGTGGTCACTTGTATCTGACCATATTCCTTGGGAGCTAGTGCCACCTATGGAGTGTCCAAAAGGTACTGGCTTCCTGACCACAGCCATGTGAATGAGCTTGGAGAAAGGCACTCCAGCCCCAGCTAAGCCTTCAGATGACTGCATCCCTGCTGATGACTTGACTGCAACTCAGAGCCAGGACCACCCAGCTAAGCCGCTTATGGATTCTTGACCTTCAGAAACTGTTTTTTTTTTTTTTTTAACATCTTTATTGGAGTATAATTGCTTTACAATGGTGTGTTAGTTTCTGCTGTATAACAAAGCGTATCAGCTATACATACACATATATCCCCATATATCCTACCTCTTGCATCTCCCTTCCACACTCACCCATCCCACCCCTCTAGGTGGTCACAAAGCACAGAGCTGATCTCCCTGTACTATGCAGCTGCTTCCCACTAGCTATCTATTTTACATTTGGTAGTGTATATATAAGTCCATGCCACTCTCTCACTTCATCCCAGCTTACCCTTCCCCTTCCCCATGTCCTGAAGTCCATTCTCTACATCTGCATCTTTATTCCTGCTAAATTTTGGGGTAGTTTGTTATTTGACAATAGATACATGATACAGGAAGGAAAGCTGATGTATTCCACTTTAGACACACTGGGTTGGAGGTGATAATAGAAAGGTGAAGGAGTACTCTTAGAGGCAAAAAGGGACTGGGACTCAGGAAAAGTGAGGAATGGCAGGTGGATTTTGGAAGTCCTTATGTAGCGATGGCAGTTCCTTCATTCATTCCAACAACGGGGACACCATTGGGCAATGGGAAGGACAGACATGGTCTCTGCCCTCATGAGGGCAGACTGACCTTCATCATTAATTATTGAAGGGGAAAGATCCTCATTTTGGTTTTGGACATATTAAATGTGAGGTGAGAGCTGAATAAATAATAGTAAAGGAGCTCTTCAAAGAAATGAATATAGTAAAAAGAACAGAGAATTGAAGATACAGCCTTAGTGATAAAGGTTGGGAGGAAGAAGCAATACTGAACAAAGAGTAAAGGGAGTTAGAAGAGAGAAGTCAGAAAAGTTCAGTGACACAGAAGTGGGTGAAGGGGGAGAGACCTTCAAGATGGCAGAGAAGTAAGACATGGAGATCACCTGCCTCCCCACAAATACACCAGAAATACATCTACATGTGGAAGAACTCTTACAGAACACCTACTGAATGCTGGCAGAAGACCTCAGACTTCCCAAAAGGTATATATATAAATTTTTTCCTTTTTCTCTTTTTGTGAGTGTGTATGTGTATGCTTCTTTGTGTGATTTTGTCTGTATAGCTTTGCTTTTACCATTTGTCCTAGGGTTCTGTCTGTCCGTGTTTTTTTTTTTTTTTTTTGGTATACTTTTTAGCACTTGTTATCATTGGTGGATTTGTTTTTTGGTTTGGTTGTTCTCTTCTTTCTTTCATTTTTTATTATTACTTTTTAATTTTTAAAAATTTATTTTTATTTTTTATTTTAATAACTTTATTTATTTATTTATTTATTTTTTCTCCCTTTTCTTCTGAGCCGTGTGGCTGACAGCATCTTGGTGCTCCGGCTGGGTGTAAGGCCTGTGCCTCTGAGGTGGGAGAGCCGAGTTCAGGACATTGGTCCACCAGAGACTTCCCGTCTCCAGGTAATATCAAATGGTGAAAGCTCTCCCAGAGATCTCCATCTCAACGCTAAGACTCAGCTCCACTCAACGACCAGCAAGCTATAGGGCTGGACACCCTATGCCAAACAACTAGCAAGACAGGAACACAACCCCACCCATTAGCAGAGAGGCTGCCTAATATCATAATAAGATCACAGGTACCCTAAAACACACCAATGGACACAGTCCTGCCCACCAGAAAGACAAGATCCAGCCTCATCCAGCAGAACACAGGCACCAGTCCCCTCTGCCAGGAAGCCTACACAACCCACTGAACCAACCTTACCCACTGCGGGCAGACACCAAAAACAATGGGAACTATGAACCTGCAGCCTGCGAAAAGGAGACCCCAAACACAGTAAGTAAGTTAAGCAAAATGAAAAGACAGAGAAACACACAGCAGATGAAGGAGTAAGGTAAAAACCCACCAGACCAAACAAATGAAGAGGAAATAGGCAGTCTACCTGAAAAAGAATTCAGAGTAATGATAGTAAAGATGATCCAAAATCTTAGAAATAGAATGGAGAAAATACAAGAACGTTTAACAAGGACCTAGAAGAACTAAAGCAAACAAACAATGATGAACAACACAATAAATGAAATTTAAAATTCTCTAGAAGGAATCAATAGCAGAATAACTGAGGCAGAAGAACAGATAAGTGATCTAGAAGATAAAATAGTGGAAATAACTGCCGCATAGCAGAATAAAGAAAAAAGAATGAAAAGAATTGAGGACAGTCTCAGAGACCTCTGGGACAACATCAAACACACCAACATTTGAATTATACGGGTCCCAGAAGAAGAAAAGAAAAAGAAAGGGACTGAGAAAATATTTGAAGAGATTATAGTTGAAAACTTCCCTAATATGGGAAAGGAAATAGTCAATCAAGTCCAGGAAGCGCAGAGTCCCATGCAGGACATATCCAAGGAGAAACATGTGAAGACACATATTAATCAAACTATCAAAAATTAAATTCAAAGAACAAATATTAAAAGCAGCAAGGGAAAAACAACAAATAACATACAAGGGAATCCCCATAAGGTTAAAAGCTGATCTTTCAGCAGAAACTCTGCAAGCCAGAAGGGAGTGGCAGGACATATTTAAAGTGATGAAACGGAAAAACCTACAACCAAGCTTACTCTACCCAGCAAGGATCTCATTCAGATTTGATGGAGAAATTAAAACCCTTACAGACAAGCAAAAGCTAAGAGAATTGAGCACCACCAAACCAGCTTTACAACAAATGCTAAAGGAACTTCTTTAACTGGGAAACACAAGAGAAGGAAAAGACCTACAATAACAAACCCAAAACAATTAAGAAAATGGGAATATGAACATATATATCAATAACTACCTTAAATGTAAATGGATTAAATGCTCCAACCAAAAGACATAGACTGGCTGAATGGATACAAAAACAAGACCCATATATATGCTGTCTATAAGAGACCCACTTCAGACCTAGGGACACCTACAGACTGAAAGTGAGGGGATGGAAAAAGATATTCCATGCAAATGGAAATCAAAAGAAAGCTGGAGTAGCAATTCTCATATCAGACAAAATAGACTTTAAAACAAAGACTAATACAAGAGACAAAGAAGGACACTACGTAATGATCAAGGGATCAATCCAAGAAGAAGACATAATAATTGTAAACATTTATGCACCCAACATAGGAGCACCTCAATACATAAGGCAAATGCTAACAGCCATGAAAGGGGAAATCGACAGTAATACAATTACAGTAGGGAACTTTAACACCCCTCTTTCACCAATGGACAGATCATCCAAAATGAAAATAAATAAGGAAACACAAGCTTTAAATGATACATTAAACAAGATGGACTTAATTGATATTTATAGGACATTCCATCCAAAAACAACAGAATACACTTTCTTCTCAAGTGCTCATGGAACATTCTCCAGGATAGATCATATCTTGGGTCACAAATCAAGCCTTGGTAAATTTAAGAAAACTGATATTGTATCAAGTATCTTTTCCAACCACGACTATCAATTACAGGAAAAATATCTGTAAAAAATACGAACACATGGAGGCTAAACAATACACTACTAAATAACCAAGAGATCACTGAAGAAATCAAAGAGGAAATCAAAAAATACCTAGAAACAAATGACAATGAAAACACGACGACCCAAAACCTATGGGATGCAGCAAAAGCAGTTCTAAGAGGGAAGTTTATAGCAATACAATCCTACCTTAAGAAACATCTCAAATAAACAACCTAACCTTGCACCTAAAGCAATTAGAGAAAGAAGAACAAAAATACCCCAAAGCTAGCAGAAGGAAAGAAATCATAAAGATCAGATCAGAAATAAATGAAAAAGAAATGAAGGAAACGATAGCAAAGATCAATAAAACTAAAAGCTGGTTCTTTGAGAAGATAAACAAAATTGATAAACAATTAGCCAGACTCATCAAGAAAAAAAGGGAGAAGACTCAAATCAATAGAATTAGAAATGAAAAAGGAGAAGTAACAACTGACACTGCAGAAATACAAACGATCATGACAGATTACTACAAGCAACTCTATGCCAATAAAATGGACAACGTGGAAGAAATGGACAAATTCTTAGAGAAGCACAACCTTCCAAGACTGAACCAGGAAGAAATAGAAAATATAAACAGACCAGTCACAAGAACTGAAATTGAGACTGTGATTAAAAATCTTCCAACAAACAAAAGCCCAGGACCAGGTGGCTTCACAGGTAAATTCTATCAAACATTTAGAGAAGAGCTAACACCTGTCCTTCTCAAACTCTTCCAAAATATAGCAGACGGAGGAACACTCCCAAACTCATTCTACAAGGACATCATCACCCTGGTACCAAAAGCAGACAAAGATGTCACAAAGAAAGAAAACTACAGGCCAATATCACTGATGAACATAGATGCAAATATCCTCAACAAAATACTAGCAAACAGAATCCAACAGCACATTAAAAGGATCATACACCATGATCGAGTGGGGTTTACCCCAGGAATGCAAGGATTCTTCAATATACGCAAATCAATCAATGCAATAAACCATATTAACAAATTGAAGGAGAAAAACCATATGATCATCTCAATAGATGCAGAAAAAGCTTCCGACAAAATTCAACACTCATTTATGACAGAAACCCTCCAGAAAGTAGGCATAGAGGGAACTTACCTCAACATAATAAAGGCCATATATGACAAACCCAGAGCCAACATCATTCTCAATGGTGAAAAACTGAAACCATTTCCTCTAAGATCAGGAACAAGACAAGGTTGTCCACTCTCACCACTATTATTCAACATAATTTTGGAAGTTTTAGCCACAGCAATCAGAGAAGAAAAAGAAATAAAAGAAATCCAAATCGGAAAAGAAGAAGTAAAACTGTCACTGTTTGCAGATGACATGATACTATACACAGAGAATCCTAAAGATGCTACCAGAAAACTACTAGAGCTAATCAATGAATTTGGTAAAGTAGCAGGATACAAAATTAATGCACAGAAATCTCTTGCATTCCTATACACTAACGATGAAAAATCTGAAGGAGAAATTAAGGAAACACTCCAATTTACCATTGTAAGAAAACGAATAAAATACCTAGGAATAAACCTACCAAAGGAGACAAAAGACCTGTATGCAGAAAAGTATAAGACACTGATGAAAGAAATTAAAGATGATACAAACAGATGGAGAGATATACCATGCTCTTGGATTGGAAGAATCAACACTGTGAAAATGACTATACTACCCAAAGCAATCTACAGATTCAATGCAATCCCTATCAAACTACCAATGGCATTTTTCACAGAACTAGAACAAGAAAATCGCACAATTTGTATGGAGACACAAACGACCCTGAATAGCCAAAGCAATCTTGAGAAAGAAAAACGGAGCTGGAGGAATCAGGTTCCTGGACTTCAGACTATACTACTTAAAGCTACAGTAATCAAGAGAGTATGGTACTGGCACAAAAACAGGAATACCGATCAATGGAACAGGATAGAAAGCCCAGAGATAAGCCCACGCTCATACTGTCACCTTATTTTTGATAAAGGAGGCAAGAATATATGATGGAGAAAAGACAGCCTCTTCAATAAGTGGTGCTGGGAAAATTGGACAGCTACATGTAAAGAATGAAATTAGGACATTCCCTAACACTACACACAAAAATAAACTCAAAATGGATTAAAGACGTAAATGTAAGGCCAGACACTATAAATCTCTTAGAGGAAAACATAGGCAGAACACTCTATGACATAAATCACAGCAAGATCCTTTTTGACCCACCTCCTAAAGAAATGGAAATAGAAACAAAAATAAACAAATGGGACCTAATGAAACTTAAAAGCTTTTGCACAGCAAAGGAAAACTTAAACAAGACAAAAAGAAAACTCTCAGAATGGGAGAAAATATTTGCAAATGAAGCCACTGACAAGGGATTAATCTCCAAAATTTACAAGCAGCTCATGCAGCTCAATATCAAAAAAACAAACAACCCAATCCAAAAACAGGCAGAAGACCTAAATAGACATTTCTCCAAAGAAGACATACAGATTGCCAACAAACACATGAAGGAATGCTCAACGTCACTAATTATTAGAGAAATGCAAATTAAAACTACAATGAGGTATCACCTCACACCAGTCAGAGTGGCCATCATCAGAAAACCTACAAACAATAAATGCTGGACAGGGTGTGGAGAAAAGGGAACCCTCTTGCCCTGTTGGTGGGAATGTAAATTGATACAGCCACTATGGAGAACAGTATGGAGGTTCCTTAAAAAACTAAAAATAGAACTACCTTATGACACAGCAATCCCACTACTGGGCATATACCCTGAGAAAACCATAATTCAAAAAGAGTCATGTACCACAATGTTCGTTGCAGCTCTATTTACAATAGCCAGGACATGGAAGCAACCTAAGTGTCCATCAACAGATGAATGGACAAAGAAGATATGGCATATATATACAATGGAATATTACTCAGCCATAAAGAGAAAGGAAATTGAGTTATTTGTAGTGAGGTGGATGGACCTGGAGTCTGTCATACAGAGCGAAGTAAGTCAGAAAGAGAAAAACAAATACCGTATGCTAACACATATATATGGAATCTAAAAAAAAAAAATGGTTCGGAAGAACCTAGCGGCAGGACAGGAATAAAGATGCAGACGTAGAGAATGGACTTGAGGACAAAGGGAGGGGGAAGCGTAAGCTGGGACGAAGTGAGAGAGTGGCATGGACATATATACACTACCAAATGTAAAATAGATAGCTAGTAGAAAGCAGCCAAATAGCACAGGGAGATCAGCTCGGTGCTTTGTGACCACTTAGAGGGTTGGGATAGGGAGGGTGGGAGGGAGACGCAAGAGGGAGGGGATATGGGGATATATGTATATGTATAGCTGATTCACTTTGTTATACAGCAGAAACTAACACACCATTGTAAAGCAATTGTACTCCAATAAAGATGTAAAAAAAAAAAGAAGCAGGCGAAGGAAAGAAAGGCAGAGGGTCCTTTTCCCAGGAGCTCATGAGGACATTCAGTGTGCAGTTCAGTCCATGTTTAGGACTGCTGTCCAGCTTCTTAGTTGTCTACTTCTTTTTTCTAATAGAAACTGGGATATTGATTCCATGTCACTGAGAGAGGAAATAAATTTTAAAGCCATTAAATTTGAAACTTTTTCCCAGTTTCATTTTTACAAGGAGAGAGCTAACAGAGAAAGAGTTTAAAAGTAGTCATTCCAGGGTGCCCCTTACAATTGCATGAGCATATCTGGTATCATCTGAGAGGCGGTTATCTTCCTGCCTTGAAGGATCCTTCCATTAGCCCATCACTGAACCCCAAACCCACCAGTTGAGACCCATTCCTTTGGTTTTCAAATTCTTTTGACCACATCAAGAAATAACATGTCAACACATGTGGACCTTAGCTGAAAGTTCAAAAAATAGGAAAGTGAATGTTATTTTTCCTACCTTTTTCAATTGTCTTGGTTAGAGTCTTCACTTGATCTTGTAACTTTTTAATCACTCTGTCCTTCATGTCTAACGCTTCTTCAAGATCCTACAGAAATCAAAAGAAACAAGGACATTAGCTCAGAAGCATCTTAACCTATTTTTTGGTAATAGCTTTACTGAGCTATAATTCACACACCAAACAGTTCACCCATTTGAAGTGTACACTCAACGGTTTTTAGAATACTCAGTTGTGCAACCATCACTATCATCTAATTCCAGAATATTTTCATCACATCAGAAAGAAACATGTAACTTTTAGCTGGCACCCCTTTGTCCTCCTATTCCTTTCCAGCCCTTGGCAACCACTAATCTACCTTCTGTGTCTACATATTTGCCTGTTCTGGACATTTAATATACATGGAATCATACAATATGTGGCCTTTCATGTTTGGCTTCTTTCACTTGGCATAATGTTTTCAAGGTTCATCCATACTTCACTCCTTTTCGTGGCTGAATAATATCCTATTGTACGGATAGACCACAGTTAACTTGATCTAATTTTCCCTTAATAAAGTAATGCCCATTGTAGAGAATTTTAAAATATGCAGGTGTGCAAATGGGCTCTCTGGATGTCAGAAGCTGCAGGCGGAGAAACTTCAGAGATTTGGCTCCTGAGGAGGGGCACTGAGTGGGACGTCACTCCTCCCGGAACATCAGAAACAAACTCACACAAATCCCACACAACTCAGGGACGGACAACACCCAGAGCCACATGCTCACAGCTGAGTGAAGGCTCACACAGGACAAGATGTGCAACACACATGATCACCCACCTACCCTCTCCCTCACCACTGGCTCCTGCTCAGACCCCAGGGACACACACGCAGACACAGCGGCAGAAGGTGGGACAGCCTCTCACGTTTAGCAGGCAGTTGCTTATCCAGTGTGATTTGAGAAACTTATTCTCTGAGAAAGGGGTACCCCCACCTCAAAAAAGATGGTCATCATCCAGGTGCCCTGACTGGAATGTGTTACTTCCTATTAAATGTTAAACTCTCTGGAGTCCTCTTCAAAGTTAAATCCTGACATGGCAAAATGTGATTTTACCCTAGCATGTTTTTCTTGTGAGACAGGAAATGGGGGACCCTGACGACAGGCAGCAGGGCCCGTGGACACATGCAGGCTGACCAATGCCTAGGTGAGCCCTCCCCTGGTCATGGTCTTGGAGGTTGCCAGGCCAGGAAGGGGCCTGTGAGCATCCAGCTCCCAGGAAAGCACCCAATCTGCTACTTTGGTGCTTCTCATTCTTGTGGGTTTCACACACCAATAAAATTTCAAAAGAACTGCTGGAAGCTGACAGAGTTGCCAAATATCATGTTGACAAGGGCACTGACAATCTGGTGAAGATTTTCACAAGTTAAAAAGTTAGTCATCTACTATCATAATCATTGCATAGAAGAACATTTTGACTCTGAAAACCGCAGGAAGGGCACACCCCCCACAAAAGCAAGCATAGGCCTTTGTTGGGGTAAGCTCTGCTCAGAGAAGGTCACACATCAGCCTATCACCCCCAAGGTGCTCTGGGCCAGGGCGCCGTCATCTCAGATGGGTGCCGTCCATGGGACAGTGCTCAGGTCCTCGCCACCCGTCCTCTCTCAGCCCTGGTCAATCCCCAGGCTGCCCTGAGGCAGCTGTAACCTCAGAGACCACCTGTCTTGAGATAAGGAAACAGACTGCTCTGGTGGGAGGCAGATGCTGCTCATTGGATGCTTTAGGTGGCCTGACCCCCTTCAGTGTTGCCTGCATGTGCAGGCATCACTCAGCAACAAGTGACAAAACTCCTCACCCTGTGTTCCACAGTGAGGCGAGATGCTTCCTGCCGGAAATTACTCTTGACTTCACTTTCAGTTTCAAATTGTCTCCTCAAGTGCTCGCTGGCCTCCTGTGTTTCTTGAATGTTATCCATCAGCTTCTCTTTCTCTTTGGTATGCATTTCATTTGGGGCTTCTACGGTTCTGAGAAAAGGATTAGGAAATGTTGGTATCAGTTTGACGGTCATAGAAATGTCTCTCATTGTCATAGCAAGCAGTGATATTTCCAAAGATGGAAAAATACTTTGGCCACTTTATGTGTAAAGCAAGTGGTACCTGAATAGGGGAGTGCTCAGAGTGGGAGGAAGAGATCAGGGTTCGTGGGGTAGAAAAGTCCACGTCTGCTCCAGTCTCCTTAACCTGATAAGAAGTTCTTGTCCCCACCTGCCTACACCCTTTGAGTGCTCCCACAGGACATCCATACCCACTCACACCCTTACGACCAAAAGCTCGATAATTATCTCCTTTGTGAAAAGACGGGGAACAGGTACTCCAAAACCCAGCGATCAGAGAGAGAAGAAAAGGGAACCCATCCAAAGAGTTCCAAAATGGTGCTCACCACTTTCCTACTGTTTTGGGCCCTCATTTGGCCCCAATCCTACCAAAGAAGTCACATGATGAAAAATGCTCTCTGCGACATAGAGTGTCCATTTACTGTTCTTAAAATCAAGTTATCTCAAGGATTTTTAAATTGGAATGGAACACTGATGACAAATTTGACATCTATTCCTCTGATGATTTAAATAATAATATGGGAGTCAATTTTAATCTGATGAAGATGACCTAGAAATGACTGTGAATAAAATTCACAGTGAAGAAGTCAGGGTAACTGACTTTTCTGAAGATTATAAAGTTTTACAAAATACTTTTACCATACAAAAGTGCAATCTAATCTAAGTTATAAAAAATATTATTTGATAGAAGCAATGCTTTGTGGTATGGAAAAACACTAGGATATAAAATGGTACCTTACTAATGAGTGTGAAACTCTAAACTTGTAATTCTAACTTCAGTTATGTATAAATAAGTAAATCTATATTTTATTACAAAAGCATTGAATTAAAATAGCTTCAAAAACATTTTTAGAAAAGGGAACCCTCTTGCATTGTTGGTGTGAATGTAAATTGATACAGCCACTATGGAGAACAGTAATGGAGGTTCCTTAAAAAACTAAAAATAGAACTACCATATGACCCAGCAATCCCACTACTGGGCATATACCCTGAGAAAACCATAATTCAAAAAGAGTCATGTACCACAATGTTCATTGAAGCTCTATTTACAATAGCCAGGACATGGAAGCAACCTAAGGGCATTGACAATCTGAAGGACACCTAAGTGTCCATCGACAGATGAATGGATAAAGAAGATGTGGCACATATATACAATGGAATATTACTCAGCCATAAAAAGAAACAAAATTGAGTTATTTGTAGTGAGGTAGATGGACCTAGAGTCTGTCATACAGAGTGAAGTCAGTCAGAAAGAGAAAAACAAATACCATATGCTAACACATATATATGGAATCTAAAAAAAAAATGGTTCTGATGAACTGAGGGGCAGGACAGGAATAAAGACGTAGATGTAGAGAATGGACTTGAGGATATGGGGAGGGGGAAGGGTAAGCTGGGACAAAGTGAGAGAGTAGCAATGACATATATACACTACCAAATGTCAAACAGATAGCTAGTGGGAAGCAGCTGCATAGCACAGGGAGATCAGCTCGGTGCTTTGTGACCACCTAGAGGGGTGGGATAGGGAGGGTGGGAGGGAGAAGCGAGGGGGAGGGGATATGGGGATATATGTATATGTATGGCTGATTCACTTTGTTATAAAGCAGAAACTAACACACCATTGTAAAGCAATTATACTCCAATAAAGAGATTAAAAAAAAAACCCAAAAAACAAAAAAAACCACCATTTTTTAAAAAGTATCTCAACAAGCTGGTGGCAAAACATTTTCCTCACAAGGCTCTATCAGGCCCTCTGCTGGTCAGGATGTAATTTGGGGGGTTTATCGATGAAGATTCTCTATCAACATGGATTTTAAGCCTTACCCTAAGTGGTCTGCTGAGAGAGAAACTGTTCTCTTTCACATGATCTTATGTTATCAATTTTTTCTGAAGAGATAATTCATGCGTATGGCATAATGTTCTAAGGGTATAAAAGTCTACGCGGTGAAAAGTAAGTCTCCTCCCTCCCCTGTGCACCAGTCACCCAGTTACCCTTCCTGCAGGCAACCAATGTTTTGTTTCATTTCTTATACACTCTCCCAGAGAAGGGTGTGTGTGTGTGTGCACACAAGTGTTTCTTTTCTTCACACTTGAACGCTAACAAATTATATATCTTAATTAACACCTTGCTTTTTTGGTTTAATAACCTTTCTTTGGCATCACTCCCAGTTTCAGAAAAGAAAAGCATTACATGAACGTGAACCTGGGGTACATGCATGATGATACTTACTTTCTTTGCGTTCCTTCCTCTTCCTGACTGTGATTCAACTGATTAGACAACTCTTCTGGTTTTCCTATAATGAGAAGAACTATCAGTCCTTTGGTGGCCATGTCACTGCATTCTGATTTGGGTTTGGTCGTATTTTCATATTTTCAGTTATCAGGGGTTCTGAACTGTACCCAGCTACAGATTAGGTTTTATGTGGTCTGAACAGTGTTTAAAAACTTTTCAAGCCATTATTTAGTAATTGTGATATTTCACATAAAAACCTGGATTTCTGGTTTTTCTTTAAAAATAGGAATATCAAGCAATACTGGGGCCCGAACTCTTACTTGCCAACAATCAATGGAGGCTGGAGGCAGCTGCCGCCTTCAAATGCCTATGAATCTTAATGTCCTGTCTACCCAGCCCACGTCTCACATTTATGTCACCTGCCCGGCTCCGCGGAGAATCAGTTTGACGATGAGGTTTTGGTCATTTCCTGGCTACAGGAAACCATTTTCTAAAAGCAGCTTCATGAGGGTTCCAGTTACCTTTCATGTTTTCAGCTTGTTCGTTCAGGCGGATTTCAAGATCTTGCTTCTGTTTCTCCAGTTCTGCAATTTGCTGTTTAAAGTCTGGGATCATCTTTAGAGAAGAATTAGAAATATTAGAACACTTTCACGTATAAACTTTAAAATCTCAGAGCTGCTCAGAAGCAAACTAAACTGTCTAGGTCATTAACCCCATGGAACATACGTCTAGTATAGCTGTGTAAGAGGGCTAGCCAAAGCATAGACTGGATGGACGGCATGTATTTTATTTTTGTTTTTTTTACCTCAAGACCTATATAGTCACAAGAAATACCAGCATGCTCAGGGTGAGCGGTTCTCACATAGCTACAACCCTCCACATCTCCAAGGTCTCCTGGAGAGAAGGAAGTGTACATCTGGGAGGCCATACGGGAATTCTCTGCTGAGTTGAGGGAGGGATGATGTGAGGAAATGGCAGCCAGTCTCTTTGGTCCAGGCCCAGAGACATCATCTCCTCATCTAGAAACAGGAGAATCATCTCAAAGGGGTCCTACCGTGCCCTTTGAATTCCAGGCTGCGCACGGCTCTGTTAGCAGAGGTCTGGAATGATCCAATATGTTTCATAATCCTCTGTCTTTGTCTAGCTAATATTTGTTTAAATGTCCATCATTTCCACCCCTAGTCACGTACGGAGAGTTTTTTCTATCGTGCAAGTTTATGAAAACACCCGTGCCTCTGAAGTCCAGATGAAAAATACTTGTTTGACTGTGCAATTGGATTTCACTGCACATTCCTCATTAAAGCGTCACCCAAGGAATAAACAAAGACGTGCAGGTCCTTAACTACTGTTCCATACGTCCGCTGTGCCCAGGGTCACATATGCTCACGTGTTGACACAGCACTGAGATTTCCTAATGCTTCCAGGCTAGGGGGAGGAGGAGGACCCAGCGAGGCGGGATGAGAAACCTGGGAGACCATAGTGTCCTGGAAGCCAGCAGAACAGAAAGGAGGGAGAGGGAGTCATTAACATCACCAAGTGCTGCTGAGAGACTAAGACGAGGGTGGAAAGGAACCCTCTGTGCTCAGCCCTGTGCAGGCAGATTCAGTTAGTGGGAGGGGCGGCCCACAGAATGGGGTGGCCACAGAGCAAACGGGAGGTGAGTGGAGAAATCACAGCCAGGTGGCATGGAGAAGTGTGGCCAAGTCTCCCAGAGAAAAGGGGTGGTGGCTGCAAGGGCTGTGGGGTTAAGAAAGGACTGCTTTTGTTGAGAAGGTTCCTAAGGTATTTCTTCATGCCAGTAGACATGAGCGAGAAGAAAGGATGAGACAAACACAGTGGGGAAGAACAGGCATCACGGAAGAAGGAAGCTGTTAAAACAGTGAGATGAGGGGCATGAGCAGGGCGACTGACCTTCTGAATGCACACCCCTCTCAAGAGGTACCTTTTTACCTTAATGCTTTGTGTTACTTGCCAAGGGGTTAGGGATAGATTTAAAATGGATAGATTTAAGAGCACACACACACCTCAGAATTTGGACCTACCCTATGGTAAACCCTCTTAAAATGCTTTCCAGCCTGGGGTAATTTTATAGTTTTATCTTCTGAACCAGCTATTTCACTCCTGGGAAATGTAATTTGTTTTACAGCTGAGACACTGAATTTTACTCCACTAATGTATAACATCTCCAGAATAATGGCCATGACTGGGGCCCGTGGCTGAGACCATACCATGTTTTCTGATGTTAGCCTGGTAACTTCATGACGGATACTTTCATTGATGTCATTCTCTTCTCTAAATAATTTCTGTAGGTGGTTGATTTCCTGATTTAGATGCACCACTTTGAAGTTCAGAGCTTCAATCTCCTTTTCGTAGCAATCCTTCTGGGACTGGTGATGGCTCTCCAAAATGCTGTTAGAGGAGGGGTCAAGAAGTTAACTGCAGTCTTTATTCTGCTGATGACTCTGAGCGTGTACTTCTGCAGCAGGTATGAAAACCCACAATTAAGAGCCAGGCGCTAAGCACATAAAGTTTACTTGTGTACACAAGGTTACAGGCTATGGAATTAGGAACATATAATTATAAACTCCTTCTAGCTAGTTAGGAAGAGTTATGTGGTGTTAACATGCAGTTAATGATAAGAAATTTTATTTTGGACATTATTAAAATTATATTTTTACTCTAATAATTAAAAAAATATGTTCTGTTTGATGCAACAATGATAAAGATACATGTTATTATACATTTTCCAAAACCCATAGAATGTACAACACCAAGAGTAAACCCTAGGGTAAACTATTGACTCTGGGTGATAATGATGTGTCAGCATAGGTTCATCTGTTTTAAAAGATGCACCCTCTGGTGAGAGATGTTGATAATGGCTGTGCGTGTGTAGGGGTAGGAGGTATATGAGAAACCTCTGTACTTTCTGTTCGGTTTGCTGTGAACCTAAAACTGCTCTAAAAACAGTTTACTAATTTTTTAAAAAGCGAACGCCTTAAATTTAAACATATCTATAGGGACTTCCCTGGTGGCACAGTGGTTAAGAATCCACCTGCCAATGCAGGGGACACGGGTTCGAGCCCTGGTCCGGGAAGATCCCACATGCCGCAGAGCAACTAAGCCCGTACACCACAACTACTGAGGTCACGTGCCACAACTACTGAAGCCCGCGTGCCTAGAACCCGTGCTCCACAACAAGAGAAGCCACTGCAATGAGAAGCCCGCACACCGCAATGAAGAGTAGCCCCCGCTCACCACAACTAGAGAAAGCCCGCACACAGCAACGAAGACCCAACACAGCCAAAAATTAAATAAATAAATAAATAAATAAATAAACATATATATATATATATATATCTATATCTATATCTATATCTATATCTATAGCAACACTGGCTAACTTATTTGATATAGTCAGTTTTCATTGTACAGGTTATGGGTTTTATTACTTGGCCAGTTATCCCACAAAGAGATTGTTCTTCATTATTAAACTAATTTACTCAATCTTCAAAGAAATATTTCCAGGGATTATTAGACCATTCTACTGTAAGGAATTTACTTTGTCTATCAAATCTATGAAAGATAAACTTTTGAGTTTCCAATAGTACATTATCTCTGAAAAATCACAAAGAACCTGAGGGAAATTTCTCACCGTGTTGCTTTCTTTAGTCCTTCATAAGCAAACCAAAGTTCTCCATCCTCATTTAAATGTTCCAAATCTTCCGGAGAGAGCCTGCAACATGAGGAGGGTAAGAAAATCATCTCTTTCATGTGTTACCTTTTTTTAAGTGCTTGGTAATGCACAAATGATTACCTGCTTCTTACATCTTCAATGTCGTAGCTCTCAAGAAGTTGTCTGGTGATTTCTGACATCTTTTCTGAGAGAAAAAGGCAGAACTGGTATAAATTACATTTTTGCCTAATTTCTCTTTTTCCATTTCCTTTTTAAGGACCCAGTTCTCTAGCCCTTCAGACTCTCCAGCTAACCATCTCATCAGCTGATTAACTTACCAGCTATCCAACCAACCCACCCACCAACCAACCAGCTATGAAGCCAACTAGCTATTCAACCTACCATAATACCAACCAACCAACTAACCAGCCTCAGACCAATCAAAGGACACACTGCCTTAGCAGTGACACCTATGATAAATTCAGCCTGCACCCCAATGGACTCAGTGACTCATATTTTCGTTACCTCTCATTTCCCGTTTTTGGGACTGCACATGTTTTTCCACGTCTATCTTCTGTGTCTGAAGTAGCTCTATCTCCTTTTCAAACTCAGAGATTGTCTGAATCCCAGCAATGATGGAACCAGGTGAAGAAAAAACAGCTATCATGACTTACATCAGACAAAGGGAACACTATTACTGTATTATTTATCTATGCAAGTTGTCCTACCTGCAGTTTCTCAGTTAAAATCTTGTTAAACCATCACTGCCCATAAAGCTTGGCCTTAAAGCCTTGTTTAACTATCTAAAATGCTGTTCTTCCCAGATGTACTTGGTTGTAGCAAGAGAATTAGCTTCCCTACTATAAAAAGGGAAAAAATAAGTACTTACTACAAGCTTGGGGAGGGGAGGGAGAGGGGAGGGAGCTGCGAGAAGTCAAGCACAGGGGCTAAGTTCTCTCTCACTGTATGATGAAATCTTGGATGCAAGGAAGTGGGCAAAGTCAAGGGTCTGGGCTCCAGCTACGTTTAGATGTGGCCCAGCAGCAGGGGCAGAGCATGTCCTGGAGGTCCGGGAGTTGGCAGTGAGTGCGTGACCCGGGTCCAAGAGGGGCAGCTCTGGTTGTGGGGAAGAGGCTGTATTCTGCCTCTATTCACCTGTGAGCTCAGGTTTGTGCTTTTGTAGCTATGGGAGCTGTTCAGAGGTGAATAACCCTTCCTGGATATTTTCTCAGTTAGCCTAAGTGTTTAAAGGTTAAAGCTCTTGTTTCCACAGGGGGTGAAAAGGGAGATCAAGTTGGCATTTACCGATCATTTTACATACACGACCTCATCCTTGTAACAGGCCTATAAGGTGAGTAGAATGACCTTTTATAGGTTAGAAAACTGAAGCTGCATAAGCGTTACGCGGCACATTCAGGGTCACACGGACAGCTGACAGGGGACCCAGGACTATCCACCCTCAAGCCCGACTCTTGGTAATGTTTCAGTAAATGTTCCAAGTCATATCTGTATTTACTTACAGGCTTATTATAACATGTATCATGATGACAATGGGTTTATTTTCTTTGAAAATCAGACTAATCTCCTTAATATACCACATTGGAGAGTGTGGACCATAGTTTTAGCTACCAAAGAGGAAACGAGTGACAAATATTGGTGCCGTACTCCAAGGGCAGCCACATGATTTCCCAAGATAGAGACTGCAGCCAGATGACGTGACTCCCAGATTGACATCAGTCTTATGTGGCTGCTAAGAATGCAGGACTCACAGGCATATGTGGTCCTTCCAGATTCCACAGTCCAACCTACTACTTTCAAACAACAGGAAACTAGGGCCCAGAGAACACTGGCAGTTCTGCTAAGAAATTCAGAGGCAACCCAGGTATGATTCCATGACACATCTTCTAAACCATGCATGGGTGCTCCTTGATGATTACAGAGGATATCTGTGTAATCATAACAATTATTCTACTAACATGTGTCTCACATATCTAGCGGAAGCTTAAAAGCTTTCCAACCTTACACTAAAATGGTCTGCCTTGAAGAACGGAGGGACAAACAGGTTTGTATTTTCCAATGGGGAAGGAATTTAGTTAAACCTTGATTGTCCAGGCATGGACCATTACTTGTGTAGATTATCTGATAACACTTTTTTTTTTTTTTTAATAATCCAAACAGAAAGTCACAAAAATTATAATCATCCTCATCAGTTCATGATAACACTTTAAAATGGAAGATTCTGATATGGTCATTTAATTTTAATACCGGTATTAACAGATATACAACATGATGGATTATATAACAGGGGCTCCCATCAATTTATAATTTAATATGGAAGTATTCTCTGGGTCAACTTACTTGAAGAACTTTATGTAAATGTAATTTTTACAAAGTTAGAAAGCTGACTTTTAAAACATAAAAAAACAGTATTGCTAAGTCAAAGGCAGCGGGGGGGTTTATACTTGGAAGAATTGGAGGAACCGGGGTCCTTTGGCTTTCTGCCGTCACATGGGTGCTTTTAGCTGACCCTGAAGGGATGTGAAGTTCCTCCCTCTCGTGCAGGTCAGACAAGTCAGCGGAAGAGCTTGTTGGGGGGGTGAGGAGCTCCTACCTTTGCCTGCTTGCTCAGCCGGGCCACCTCCCCTTTCAGGCCATCAGAGGTGACCCGCTCTCCCTCCAGCTGACGCTGCAGTTGCATTTTCTCATCTTTGAGAGCTTTCATTTCTTCTTTCAAAAACCGGATCTGCTTCTCATAGTCTTGCGTTTTCAGTTCAAAACTTTTTTCAAGAAGTCTAAGCAGCAAGAGAAAATTTTGAACCATCTCTAAAGGCTTTACCCTGAAGTAGAACTACAGATCATTTGGAAAATAAGAGGCTCTTCCTTCACAAAGGAAGAGCCAAGTTAAGACCTATTGTGAGGACAACGGTCTTATGTTTGGCAGACTGCTTTCTGTCCCCTTAGGTTATGGCAGCTTCTTACACCTTCTGATCAGAGAAGTGCGGCTCTACAGGGGTCACTCCGAGGAACCTCAAGAGAGGGAGGCTAAACGTAAAGACTCAGTGCTTGTTGGGGGTCGTGTACCCCCCAAGCCGCCCCGGTTCCACGTGGTCCCCTAAAGGGGCCACTTCACTCAGCAAAGACCGTGGCACATTCTGCTAAGTCCTGTCTCCTGCCTCGAACCAAGGATCCTTGGAGCAGTTTGGCTTAGTCCTAAACAAGTTAATACTTAGTCCTAAACCAGTTAAATGGTTATTAAGTTAATAGCCATTTAATATGTGAAAGGGTCCAGCTCTTCAATCATTTTAGAATAAACTGCAGCAAACCCAGGCGCCCAAGGCGCCACAGAAAGCCAATTCCTTGTACGACGACTGCTCAATTGAGCCCAGGAAAAATAACCGAAGGGAGATACAGAGTCTAGACCAGCCCCACACAGCTCACAGGGGCCCAGTCGGAATTGAAGCCACCCTGGGGGCTCTGCGAGTTTACGAAATCATCTTCCCACTTGCTGGGCTGTCAACTCAGTCCATTTTATGACTTCCTTTTATAGCACAAAGGGGAAAATCCTGAGGAAGAGTCATATTCCCAATAGGTTTTCGTTTCATTTCTTCTTACAGGTGTTAACAAACTTTTAAACTTTGTTTTCAGATTTAAAAAAAAACTACAGTGCTCCTAAGAGGCCAGGAAAATACATTTGAAGAAGCAAATTGCAGCCAGAAACCTTATGTAAAGAGAATCTCAGACGTGTAGCCTAAACTGACCAGAAGTGTGCCCACTGACCGTGGCACCTCTGAGCCTCTCAAGGGTTGTGACAGGACCAAGTCTTCCCCAGTCAGCTGACCAGGGACCAAAAGGAGCTGCAGGTGAGGGCTGATGAGGACTGCAAAGGGGTCAAAGTGACTTGGCCTCAGGCTGGCTCTCCAAGCCCCTGCTTGAAATGATCACTCCTAAGTGGCCCCAGAACACCAGCAGATGCCAAGAGCTGAGCTCCTCTATCCTAGAGTTAAGAGTTCACTGAAAAACAGACTTTTCAAGGTAAAGAGTTAACTATCCCTATTTAAAAACTGATGTAAGTATGATCCAGCAATTGCAGTCCTAGGTATATATATCCAAAGAAAATGAAAACACTAATTCACAAGGATACATGCACACCAATGTTCATAGCAGCACTATTTACAATAGCCAAGATATGGAAGCATCCTAAGTGTCCATCAACAGATGAATGGATAAAGAAGATGTGGTATATGTATACAATGGAATATTACTCAGCCATAAAAAAAGAAAATTTTCCATTTGCAACAACATGGATGAAACTGGGGGGTATAATACCTTAGTGAAATAAGTCAGACAGAGAAAGACAAATACTGTGTGTTATCACTTATATGTGGAATCTAAAAAATAAAACAAATGAATGAATGTAGCAAAACAGAAACAGACTCACAGAGAACAAACCAGTGGCTACCAGTGGGGAGAGGGAAGGTGGAGGGGCAAGAAAGGGGTAGGGGATTAAGAGGTACAAACTACTATGTATAAATTAAATAAGCTAAAATGATATATTATATAACACAGGGAATATTAGCTAATATCTTATAATAACCATAAATGGAGTACAATGTATAAAAATTTTGAATCACTATGTTGTACACATGAAACTAATATTATAAATCAACGATACATCAAAAAAACAAACAAACAAACAAAACTGATGTAGGATCATGAAACACTTTAGGTATCTGTTAACTCTTGGAGATTTTCAGTGACACTCCCTCTCCTAACTGCTTAGCATCCTGCCTCCTTCATCCAGGCCCAGGTTCTCCTGCTAACTAACTTCACAGGCAAGTTGTATATCCTGCCACCCAGGCAGCCCTGTGCCTTCTAGCCTCCGACAGAGATATGCAAGAATGTTCCATCTCTCCCCAACACCCTGCCATGAATCCCTACCTGGAGATCTAAAAACCTGTGAGTTGACTTCTTAAGAGAGGCGGGCACAGACTGGAACCTCTAGACCTTAGCAAAGGATTTGATAACTGAGACAGGAAAGGCAGGGCTGGTACAGTACAAGCTCATGGGGACCTGTCTTAATTTTTGTGAGGTGGGTTACACCCCTTACTGCCTGAGACAAGAGTCAAGTTTACGGATACAATGTGGGGGGTGAGGGGAAGGAAGGGAGGTTTATTTAAGAGGCAATAATTTTCATCCTTGGACTTGATGGAAGCTGAAGAGGTGGCAGTCTCTGAACTTCTCACTGTCTTGGCAATAAAGGTCCACTGTGCCCACAACTCCAGAACCTGTGCAGTGTCTGAGAGGTGCACGCTGGGCACTTAGCTCTCACAAAGCTCAGTCTCTCACTTCCTAAAAATATTCACACCCGGCTCTCCTGTATCTGTGATCTGCTACCTGCAAGCTGAGAAGCAAAACAGAAAACAGCAGAGAGAGAAAAAAGCAGTGGCTTTAAGGCAAATGAGGTTTCATACATTCTCTGTCGTTCTTCTTTCTGCACATCATCAAAGAGCTGCTTGGTGAGGTTGTCCATTTTTTCTGTGAAAGAGAATGAATGCTCTTTGAAATATGTCTGCAAAGCGATGCCTTGATTGTTTCATGTCACATTTAAGAAAGTGAGAATGTAAGAATAATCATGTGATATTTATGATTAATGGGACTTAAGATGAGAGTATAATTGTCATTTTTTATAAGTTAGAAATAGATAAGGGGGTTTCAAAATAATAACCCTCACAAGTTTGTTGTGTTGGAATCTATAAATAGTTTCACTCAGAGTACTTTTATTGGTCTGAATACCATTTGTTTTATTAAAATAGATATGTTGGCTTTGAAACAATAAATATTATTATTAAAAATAAACAGAAACCCTTTGGGAAGAAGATGATCAATTTATGATAGGGGTTCTCAAGCTCAGCACTACTGATGCTTCGGGCTAGATAATTCTTTGCTGTGGAGAGGGGGCCACCCTGCTCATTGTAGGATGTTGACTGGCATCCCTGGCTTCTACCCACTGGAGGTCAGTAGCACGTCTGCTCTAGCTGTGACACCAAAAATGTCTCCAGACATCGTCAAATGTCCCCTGGCGGGGGATGGGGGGGTGGGAACAAAAGGGCCTTGGTGGAGAATCACTCATTCATGATAACCAAGAACATAATAAAGTGTCTGTCTTCATCTGGGGAAGAGGAAGTCTAAAAAGCCACTGTTGCATTTAAATACAAGAATCCAACACAAAGTGTAGGTTAAGTGGGCACCTGACCACTGGGAAACGATCACTGGGGTTCAAGACAGTCTCTGGTTAGGACAGCTCCACGTTCCCAATGTGTCCACACACAACAGGTGCCCTTCAGAATGGGTGCAGGATTAACAGGTGCAGGATTAACAGATGCAGCAGCCCATCAAAGCCTGACAGCCCAATATGTGCTTAGCCGACACCTCGACCTTGAGTTCTACCTCATTTCTGAGTCCTGCCCCAGAGGGGAGCCCAGGGATGAGGTGACAATAGTAATCCTCCACATGACTTTGTTTAAAAAAAAAAAAAAAAAGCCAACAGTTTAATAGTTTGTCTAATGCAGTGTAAAACGTCCCTGAATCAGAATGACTGCTTCAGAATGTCATGAGTCAGCCAGAAAATACTAGGGAAAATGCTTAAGCTTTAATTTAGAAGATACCGTATTTGGTATAATTTCAATGTTTAATTCATTCACAGAATTGACTTCAATTCTGGTGTTTACCATCTTGGGCTATTTGCAAATGGGCTAAAGAGGCTGCCCAAATGGGACTTTCTTCCCCAAAGCAATGAGATTTTGCCCAAGGTGGAATCTCAAGAAGGGGAAACAGCATTTGATAATATCCTTGAGTCCCACGTCACAAGAGTAAGTGGAAGTTGGTGCTTTCATAAAACTCAGTTTGCCATGTGTAGGGAGACCCATAGGATAAGCAGTTTATAAACATGGGGTGTGAAAGCTTTCAGGCACTTTTTAGAAGGAGTTATAAAATTACCCACCCAAACATGTCAATGCTGTCAAATATATAATTTTCAGGACATACCTGTGGGAATTTAAAATTTTTTGTGGGAAATCCCACTTAAAGAAGTTAGAAAAAAGGACAAACACTCAAGAGGAATGGATTGTAATTAAAAAGCCCTTCCCTAATTCGGGTTCAAGGTTTACTCACAGACCTCTAACCTCTCTCTGTCCATCACTGCCACGTACGTGGGCCCCAGCACCCACATCATCAGCCCTTACAGACAGGGTGCAGGGCACACAGTATCTGGAGCAGGAGGTCATGCCCATCCTGGGTATCACCTGAACACCCCGCCTGCTCTGCTGGCCAGGTCTCAGGATGTTTACTTCCTCCTCCCGACATGTGCTTCTCCTGCACTCTGACCTGAACCCCCAGGGCTTAGTGCTGCTCCAGATGCTGGCACATCCACCAACAGCTGGGCCTAAGGTGTGTGCTAGATCCCCAGGCCTGAACCCTTGCGCTCCTGCCCCCACGCTGGAGCTTAAGGAATAGCTCCTGGACACGATAGATAATCCAGTGTGGTGATTTAAACTACCTGGTGAGGCACCACTAGGCTCATGTTCCTGCTGCCTTTTCTGGGATTTAGCAAGGGCTTGCAATTAGAATTTGAGTCGGACAAGTACAGATGGACAGAGCTAGGCTAAGGATGGCTGCTCCACACTCCAAAGGAAAGTGATACCGCTGGTCCCAAGGGCCTGCATCTAACAGCTCAGGGCTGATGTAGCTCAGTGCTAAGCAGGGCCCTTCGTTCAGGGCCAGGACAGTGGCAGAGGACCTGGGTACCACTTAGACTAAGTAACTTGGACAGAGCTGAAATTTGAGTGCAAATCCTTGGTAAGCCACAAACATTATCCCAACACTGCCCTGGACAATGCATCAGGATGACTACAAGGTTTAAAAAAATACAGACACTGAACCATCCCTGCCACCACCACCCACAGATACTCCCCCACCCCATCTTCTGATATCACAGCTCCAGGCTGATGGCCCAACCATCGGTACTTTGTAAATGGCCCAGGAGGTTCTGAGACAGGGACGGCTGTGCTCTGACAAAAGACGGAAATAAACCGGATGAATCTGTAGGGTACAGTTGCCACGATTTAAATAAAGTTATCCTCTGTGGAGTGAAAGTTTTCTCATTATACCAGAGCCTCCTGGTCCAGCCTGAAACTCAGTTCCCACCCAGTACCTATTTCCTGAATGACTGGACTTGTGAACGGGTGAATGTGTGTCGGGTCACCTTGGGCTTTACCTTTCAACTCCTCAGTCTTCTCTTGGAGCTTCAGCTGTATTTGTTCTTTTTGTA
Organism: Balaenoptera ricei; assembly: GCF_028023285.1. Classification (NCBI taxonomy): domain Eukaryota; kingdom Metazoa; phylum Chordata; class Mammalia; order Artiodactyla; family Balaenopteridae; genus Balaenoptera; species Balaenoptera ricei. Next base: position 83,394,578 of record NC_082640.1, on the reverse strand, counting down.
TTTCCAATTCTGAATTACGCTTTTGAAGCTTTGCCAATTTCTAGCAAAGGGAAGAAAAAAATGCTTTTTTGAAAACCTCGCTTTGAGTTTTGTCACCACTGCCTGTATATTTTTAAATTAGCATTTTTTGGTCTCGGCTCCCATCCATAGGTAACAGCCGGCACCAGCCCACTGCAAGACGCTGTGTTTAGCTCCACATGCAAGGGCTCCATGTGACTTCAACAGACACTAGTTCCCAGCCTCGCCCAGAAATGGCTGAAATCAAGGAGAAAGAACCAAATCCAAGGCCTTCCCAAAGTCAAGGAAACTTCTCTTTTTCTTGGCCAGGGTATGTATATACTTAATATAAGAAATTTATGATATAAAGTGGATTCACACTGAGACTCAGGAAGGATGTGTGATCACGACCTAAGTTCTCTTGTCAAGTGCCTGCTGGGCTGGCAGCCGGGGGCCCCTGGGTGCTCATGGCTGGTGACTGGCAGTGAGGGGGATGCCAGCAGCCGTGTCAGGGCAGACAGGCATGTGGTCGTGGGGAGGGCAGAGGGATGCCCTGGGGCTCCAGGGTGCCACTACGGTGGGTGCTGTGGCACTTCAGAAGGTGCAGAACGGATGGTAATAAAGACCACCTGCTTAGAAAACAGCAGTTCACGCTTTTGCAGGGCTCTACGACAGTCACTTGGCTAAATTATTTTATCTGACAATTTTATCTTCACAGTAATTCTGTCAGTCCCTTTTTGTTATTCCCATTTTACATATGAGGAAACCAAAATTCAGAGAGGGTAAGTGACTTGTCCAAGGTTGCCCAGACAGAGAAGATCTGAGCCTGGGATATCTGGTTTTTATGTCTACTGCTCTTTTTACTACACCACAGAGATGGAAACCTGCCCATGCTTTGCACTGCTGCTCTGGGGACGATGCTTCCAGGATGCACACCAGGTGGACAGGTGACAGGAGAGCAAGGTCATGCTGGAAGAGAGGGAAGCACCTGACCAGGGCTCTTTCTCAGGCCTTTCATCACTTTACAAACGTGGAAAGGAAGAGGAAACCTTATATTGTGCTTCTTGAAGCCTCAGCCTCCTCTTCTGCCCCCACCCGGACTCCAGGCCTCAGATCTCCCCTCCCTTAAGATGCAGGCAGGCTCTCTTTGGTAACGGAAGCCAATGGCAAAATCTGATTTGCTCTGCAGAAGGTCTACTCTGTGGGGAAAATGCTGCACTGAGATCTCTTTCACGGCATGACTCACAACCTAGGCCCGTAGTCACTTCCAGCACAGACCTCTTCCACGGAAGCCTTGTACCTCTTCCCCTTCTCCTCGTAATCCTGCCTGTGGGTGGCTGCTCTGTCCAGCTCTGATTCCAGTTTCTGAATCTTCTCCACGTCACCGGCCTGAAGGGCAGCCAAGCTGGTCAGCTTCTCCACCAGCCCATGGTTCTCTCTGTTCTAGAGGAAAGACACATCCTATACGTAGGGGTTCATCCAAAATAAAGAAGCTGTTCCATTTGCTCCTCACAACGTCTCATCTAAATCGGAGGTTTATTTACACTGACCACAGTTATCATTACAATGGCATGGATGAGCATCTTCAACCTAGTGAAAATAGGGATGCAGAGCTGGTCAGGCAAATGCCCTCCTGAGCGGGTGGCTCTTTTAGTCCAATCCTGGAGCTCCAGGACAGCCCCTAATGCGGCGGGCTGAGCTGTGTCCCCTCCATCCCCCCAAATCCACATCTTGAAGTCCTAACCACCAGTACCTCAGAACGTCACTGTATTTAGAGATTGGGTCTTTAAAGATGTAATTTAGGTAAAACGAGGTCATACAGGTGGGCCCCGATCCAGTATGACTGGTGTCCTTATAAGAAGAGATTAGGACCCAGACACACACCGAGGGAAGATGATGTGAAGACACAGGGAGAGGAAGACCGTGTGTAAGCCAAGGAGAAACCCCTCGGAAGAGACCAACGCTGCCAACACCTTGATCTTGGACTTTCAGCCTCCAGCACTGTGAGAAAATAAATGTCTGTTGTTTAAGCCGCCCGGTCTGTGCTGGCTTGTTATGGCAGCCCTAAGCACATGAATACCTAGAAAGGAGCTCAGGGAGTGTGGGGACTCCCACGGGCCCTGCTCCCTCTTGGCCAGGGCTGTTTTTCAATGCTGTTCTCCACAAGCTATATAACAGGCAGGCCTGCTGCACAACAGCACAAGGAGGGGAAACTTTATCAAAACCTAAAGTTTCTTGTTTGCACATTCATCCATTCACCAACGACCCCTAGGGCTAAGTTTAAAGTTTATTGTAGGAGAATCTCAGTATTATTTGAGACAGATGCAGGAGTAAGTTTCATAGAACTGGACACTGCATATTCCACAGCTCTCTCCCACTGGCTGAGGGTATATGAAGTTTTTTCCTATCAATGCGAATGGTTTGGGGAATCTTCCCAAACTTGGCAGGGCTGTAGCTAGACCACATGGGCCTCTGGGCAAGTTAGAAAACGGCAACTTCTCTGGGCCAGTGCAGCTCTGAGGGAGCACGGCTTGGCATGCAGGTAGCATCTTTGTGCAAATTAGAAAAAGGCACCCATGCCTCAAGGCAGTACAGCTTTATACCGAGACACATGGGCTGGCAAGTGAAGCCAGACTGGATTTCAGCCCCACTTGCTCTCTTGGGCAGGTGCCCTTGTGCAGTGTGCAACCTACACAACCATATGTATCAGCCCTTCACAGTGCGCTTCTGTTTCCTAGCTCAGTTGGTCCATGTAAACTGTTTGAACCTCCTAACATGGGCATAAATCTTAACAGTGTTGACAAAAAAAAATAATTAATCAATATTCAATCTAAAAAAGAAATAAAGTATTTTATTCGAGCCAACCTGAGGATTATAACCCAGGAGACAATCTTTCAGAAAGCTCTGAGCACTGTTCCACCTGTTAGAGGTCAAAGCACAGTTACGTAAGTTTTTAAGACAAAGCGCTATACGTCAAAGTAATATATTGACAGTTTACATAGTCCAACAAGACAAGTAGTGGATCACTGTGACCCTTTACAGGATTAAAGAAGGAAAGTTATCTCTTAAGCAGCTACCTTGCTGGCACCAGGAGGAAATTGCTTTTTTGGGGAGGAGGGGGTGGGTAGGCATTTCTGTGTCTTCTAAGAGGATCTAGTTAACATATAATGCAGATGCACAACGCACGCTAAAGGGGACAAGGTTGTGGCTCAAATGGCAGAGAAAATTTTATGTTCAATTTTTCTTGTCCTGCCTTAAAATAATTTTATTTCATCAACAGCATAGCTAAGGAACTGGCCCAGAACAAAATAAATCTGTTAGAAAAAGTAAATATGAAAGATGCGTTAGGAACACCTACCTGGTCTTCTAGCTTTTTCTGCAAACGGTGAACTCTGTAAGTAAGCTGAATGTTGATCACAAATCGTCGGATATTTTGGAATCTGCGTCTGACCAGCCACGCCCGGGCATACTTCTGAAGGATCACAGCCTTGTGTTCCTCCAGCATCTTTAAAACAAGATTTTGTGAAATGCAAACTGGGTCTCTACTGTTTTTCTCATCAACTCTTCCAATGTTGGGAGATATAACTACCAAAATATTCCTACAGGGTAAAATATGAATTTCTTGTAATCAACCCACAGAGCACATTACCCATCTTTTTTCAGATTCTTTTTTACATTGTAAATTACAATTATTTACATTGTAAGTAATTGTAATTATTTACAATGCTGTGTTAGTTTCAAGGGTACAGCAAAGTGATTCAGTTATACCTATATATATATTCTTTTTCAGATTCTTTTCCATTATAGGTTATTACAAGATATTGAGTATATAGTTCCCTGTGCTATATAGTAAGTTCTTGTTATCTATTTTATATATAGTAGTGTGTATATGTTAATACCAAACTTAATTTATCTATCCACCTCCCGCTATCCCCTTTGGTAACTAACCCTAAGTTTGTTTTCTATGTCTGTGAGTCTATTTCTGTTTTGTAAGTAAGTTCATTTGTATCATTTTTAAAGATTCCACATATAACTGAAATCATATGATATTTGTCTTTCTCTGTCTGACTTACTTCATTTAATATGATAATCTAGAGGTCCATCCATGTTGCTGCAAATGGCATTATTGCATTCTTTTTTATGGCTGTGTAATATTCCATTGTATGTATACATATATATGTATCTATATATACACACACACACCACATCTTCTTTATCCATTCCTCTGCTGATGGACATTTAGGTTGCTTCCATGGCTTACCTACTGTAAACAGCACTGCTATGAACATAGGGGTGCATGTATCTTTTCGAATTAGAGTTTTCTCTGGATATATGCCCAGGAGTGGGATTGAAGGATCATATAACTCTATTTTTAATTTTTTAAGGAACCTCCATACTGTTCTCCATAGTGGCTGCACCAATTTACATTCCCACAAACAGTGTAGGAAGGTTCCTTTTTTCACCACATCCTCTACAGCATTTATTATTTGTAGACTTTTTAATGATGGCCATTCTGACTGGTGTGAGGTGATACCTCATTGTAGTTTTGATTTGCATTCCTCTAATAATTAGCGATGTTGAGCATCTTTTCATGTGCCTATTGGCCATCTGTATGTCTTCTTTGGTGAAATGTTGATCTGGGTCTTCTGCCCATTTTTTGATTGGGTTGGTGTTTTGATATCAAGCTGTATGAGTTTTTTTGTATATTTTGGAAATTAATCCCTCATCAGTAGCATCGTTTGCAAATGGTTTCTCCTACCTAGACTTTTGAAACAATAACCAAATCCCACCTGTAGAGGACATGTACGAACAGACATTCACATCCCAGAAAGCCTCACCTTTCGATACCTCCTCCTCGCCAGGAATCCTCGGGTGTAGGCCTGGATGGTGATGGCGGCCACGCGAATCAGTTGGTACAAATTGCGGACAAGATACGCACGACAGTACTTCTGAATGATTATGGCTGCCCACGCTTCTTTTAAGGCTGTGGCGGTAACAGCTTTCCTTGGTTTAAAAGAATGTAGAGTAAATCTGTTACCCACAGGGCACTGACACCTACTCCAGAGCAGCAAGCTTGTGCAACACCTCTTAACTAAGGCATATTCAAATGTTTTGCAAATCTACACATTAAACGCTGTAAGTGGTTTATGCTAATGTCTACTCAAGATCAGTGTCATTACCTCTCCTTTCCACCCTGATCCGAATGTGGACCTGCTCCAGGAACGGGGCACCACGTGGGAACTGCCACACTCTTCACATTCAGGCCGATCACCCCACTGTCACTCACATACCCACAGAGACCGTGACAACACAACTGTGCTTTGGCAATGCACTCGCTCATTCATCTAGTCATTCTTGTGGGAAATCACGCTGGAGGCTCTAGATCAGGGGTTGGAAAACTACGGCCTGGGGGCCAAATCTGCAGCCTCCCACCTATTATTGTCAACTTTTGTTGGAATGCAGCTGCAACTATTAATTACAAATGGCCCATGGCTGATTTCACGTTACAAAGGCAGAGTTTAACAGCTGTGTGAGAAACCACATGACCCCAGAAGCCCAAATATTTGGCCCTTAACAGAAAAAGTTTTTCGAAGGATCTATCTGAAGGACGGGGGGTGAACACAAAGTTCTTACCTTCAATGTTTACAACCTCATGAAACAGACAGAAATGGTCAAGTGGGATAAGAAGAAAAGTAAAATAACTACTAAAAGATCTCTAAGAGAGATCTTATTGAAATATCATTCTGCTTGGGAAGAGCTGAGATGTCAGCCAGCCTTGATGGAAAAGTAGGATCTCTGTAGACAGTGAAGGCTGGAAAAGGCATTTCAGACTAAGGGACCAGTGAAGGCGTGAAGGCCTAACAGTGCCTGAAATATTCAGAGAAAGGGAATTTGTCTGGAATTGCTAGAATATAAGATACATGGAGAAGATTGGTAGTCTGTGAGGTAAGAAAGATAGATGGGGACAATCTGTTATTTAAAAAAAAAAAACAAAAACAAACAAAAAAAAATATATATATATATGTATGTCTAGAACACCTACTATGTGACAGTCACTGTGCTGGGTCTTACGTATGGATGCAGTGGAAACCAGACAAGTATGGTCCCTGTCCTCACAGAGCTTCCATGCTTATAACTGCATCCAGGCCATGGGGGGACGTGAATACCACGTTGAAACCTGAGTGCTCTTCTGCGGGAAACAGGGGCCGCTGGAGGCATTCACGGCAGGAGCAGGGCAGGCCCTGCTTTAGGCAGATGGGAGAGACAGGCAGCAGGTGGAGGGCTGTGCTGTACAGTGAACGGCAAACGATGACGAAGGCCTCGTCCAGGGCAGGGGCGCAGGAATGAAACGAACGGGACAGACACAAGAGACAAGCGGGAAATAGAATCCCAGGCCACGGTGATTCCCAAACGGAAAGGGAGCATGAGTTTGGGGAAGAAGCTAACTGTGGAGTTCCCTGCCCTGGAGACTGCTGCTATTAACTGACACCAGAGGCTCAGGAGGGCAAGGCTGGCTGTGTTTCTGTGTAAGATGGTCGCCTGGGAGGAGAGCGGGCTGGGGTGGGGGTAGGGGGGTGGAACGGCGAGTCCAGTTTGGGGGGTGCTGAGATGAAGGCTGTGGTGTGTCAGCCACGTGCAGAAGCCCAGATGCTGCTGGAGGTCAGGCTCAAGCTTGGGACGAGGGAGGCTGAGCCCCACAGCCTGACCCTTAAACACCTGCGCCCTCAACTACCCTCGGAGCAAGCGAAGGAGGGAGGCAGGGCAGACACAGAACCACAAAATGCTGTCCAGGAGGGACGCCCGTCTTGCTGGCCAGGCCAGCATGGCCTCCTGGGAGAACTCAAGGAGGGGCGGGGTGGGCGTGGCCGGCGGAACTGCCCTCCACTCAGGCAGCCCCACCCAGGGGCTTAGTGCCTGCGGGCAGAGCCTTGCCATGGTCCCCTCAGGCGTGGTTTGCCCCACCACCTGCAAGGTAGGCTGGTCACTGGTGTCTCTACTCTGAGGCTTCACTTGGACCTTGATCACTTGAGGCGTTTTCAGTTCCCATGGACCAGCGGCCCAGCCCCTCTACCTGGTCTCACCAGGAACTCTGACCCTCTTCAGCAGCACGCTGATCAGGGCTTCCTCTCTTCAGGGTCCTGGTCGTCACCTCTGCCACGTGGGGACAGCAGGCAGTCAGCACCACCTGCCCCCGAGGACACACCCATCTCACCTGGAGGCTCACAGCCACCTCGGGGGACGCATCTGCACCTGGGTCCCAGAAGAAAGGAGGCCCCGCCCCCCGAGGTGATGGCGAAGAAAGCCATATGATGGCACACGTCTTCTTGGTTCCAACATACCTCACGGTTTGCTGACCCCGGAAGTACTGCTGGATGATCAGGGCCGCTCGTCTCTCTCGGAGGAATTTTTTTCTCTGGAGCCAGCCACGGATGTGCTTTTGTATCACAACACAACCCTGCCTCAGTTTATCCAACCGGAGTTTCTCTAAATAAGCCACTTGCCCTGCTCTGAAGAAAATTTTGGTTTTACCGAACTGGTACTGATTAGAATCCTGGAAGAGAAAAATGACGTAATCAGAAACAAAATCTTTCAGATTTTCTGTAGTATTCGGAAAAGATGTTTAGAGATCCAAACATGCCACCAACATTGTTATTCTGACATCTCTTTGACATAAAGCAGAAAAGCTCTGATTATGACCTAGAAGTTTATATTTTGCCTTGTTTGTTTAAAGCTTCCTTCTGGGGGAGAAATGGACTTGAGGGCGAGGCATCCGTCTGTGGGGTGGGAAGGGGTGTGTGCGTTGTTGGCTGGGCTGCCGGGGGGCTCCAGCCTTTCACAGGTGGTTTGCACGGAAGAGCAGAGGCACCTGGAAAGGCTTGGTTTCTGTCTTCCTTTGGCTTCTCTTCACCACCCCCTTCCTGGCCATCATCACTGCTTCCCCACCTCTTTTCCATCACAAGTCATGGCTTCAGCAAACCTCTAAGTCCACACCGAGGGCCATGCTTGGAACCCCCGGCTCAGCGACCGTCTAGCTGACTGTGTAACGTAAGCCTGGCCCGCAGAAGCTCCCTAGGCTGTGGGAGAACACAGCAGGACAGGAGGACACGGTGGCGCTGGAGGCCAGGGTTTGAATTCGGGTCCCTCAAGGTGACTCCTGCTGTCAGGAGATGATGCCCCATGAGTAGGTCTGCTCTGATCTCCTTAGCACACAGACGCTCGGGGCACGTTTCCTTCCTGTTTAGGCATTCACGACTGTTACAGCCCTGAGACAGAGGCAGAGATGAGGAAGGTGTCTGCGAGCCCGTGGTTCCAGGAGAGAGCAGGACTGACCTGGACGAGCCTGTGTAAAATCACTTTGCACACCTCCTTTTTATCGCTGAATGAAAGCTCCTGCTTGGTCATGAGGATCCCAAAGCGGCTGTAGAACTCGATGTACGTCCACCTGGAAAGTCAAGGCAGACCTAAGGAGGCGGGCCGGAGGAAACGCATGCTGCGTGTGGACCCCAAGGGCTTACCTGCCACTGTTCTGGGGACAATGACCCTGACCTTTGACCCACTGCCCACAAACCTCACCTGAGCACACCTGGACGGTTTTGCTCCCTGGATGCTTCCTGTTAACGTTCCGCTCCGACAGCTGTCTCCCCCTCCAGGTACTCCCTTTCTCAGGGGCACTGGGGAGGCAGCGGGCGACCCTCACTAGTGCAGAGATGAGGGTGGGGTGTGAGGGCGGGGACGGTGGCCTCTGTCCCACATGCTGCTGGTTCATCTGGCCTTCCCACAGCACAGTGGGACATCTTATGAACATATCTGATGAAAACGCGGCAGCCCCTCCCTTGGATCTCAGCACACACCTGAAGTTGGGCACTTTTCCCCCCAAACAAGGAACTGACAACGTACCTAGAAGGGTAGCTCTGCGCGCTAATGCGAATGGTTTCTAAAACGCCACAGGCTCGCAGCTGCTGAACAATTCTTTTGGAGTCAAACCTGAAAGAAGACGATCTGATCATGTGTTAAGGCATCGCAGTTGATAAACAGGCCCGTGAACAGTGTAGCGGACCTGCCCCAACTGTGAGCTCCTGGGCAACAGGATCTGCCTGTGTAATCCCCAAGCCCAGCAGATACTTAATAAATATGTGTTGCATGTCAAATGAAGATAGCACCTCTGTGAAACAGTTCAGAAAGCTTCACTGAGGACACGGGGAATGGAGCAGCTGATTCTGACTGAGGGAGGCAACAGGGAGAAGCCTTGTGGGGAAATGGCCTTTGGGTTGAGCTTCGAATGGCAACCAGAGTGGAAGAACTGTCCAAGCTCACCCGTCCCAGCGCCTACTTGTTGCTGAGTTCCCTTTATAAGACACCCCACAGGTGGCCCTCTGGCTTAGGCCTGACCCTCTGAGGACACACAGACACAGTCACCACCTCCAGACAGACCACTGCCTTAGACACCTCTCAGGTGGAGTCAGCTAAGAGGCTCTCTACAACTTCCACTCGTGGGTCTGGGCCTTCTCCCTGGGGCCCCAGAGAACAAGTCTAAGTAAGGCCTCAAGGCACGTTGGAAGACAAAACTTCAATCCCCTCTACAGCATTTCTCCTGCAAACACATACAAATTCTTACCATCAAGGAAAATGTTCTGGCTTTCTCAGTTGCGTAAGCTTTAGCTGTAGAATAATTCTTTCAAATCTAACCCTTTTGCTTAATCCTGGAGATGAGACGGCTTAGCCAGAGGGGTTGTGCTAACCTTATATGTAGAGGGCAGGCTTGTTTTGAATCATTTAAAAACCCAGAAACAGTAAAGTTCATGACAACTGCAAGCAAATTCTCCAACATCACGACAGGAACCGTTTCCTCAGTGTTTCTTCCCCCCTCTGTTGCAGAAGAACACTTACTCAAAGGGCAATTTCTCATCATTTGGTTTGATGCATCGAACGTAGTGGGGCATGGTGGCATTGAGGGTCTCCATGAGCAAGTACAGAGAGCTGCGGAACTAGGAAACAAGGTCAGGTGACAAACATGGTGCTGAAATTTAATACTTAGATCCAGGTTAAAAGGAAAAAAAAAAAGGTCCAACCTTACTGTAAAGCAATTATACTCCAATAAAGATGTTTAAAAAAAAAAAAGGTCCAACCTTGATAAGTTACTCAAGAGGAAAAGTTAACTTCATGCATAAACATCTATTATGAAAAGTTTTAGTCTGTGACTGGGTTTATCAGCATATCCTGCTCTTGTGGACAGAGCAGTTCTCTGTCCAATACTCCCAAACAGCAAAGGACTTTAGTGACTCGGGTTACTGTGCAAACATATGGTTTGCTCAGATGTGTGTAGCCTTAGAGGTTGAGGCACTATGATGATGAACGACTACTTTTCTTTGCATGTGCATTTATACTAATAGATCTGAAGAAACCCAGTGCCCGTGTCCAGGCCCGGAATGGGTCCCACCCACCCCTGGCTCCCCGCCCTCAGCCCCCTCGCCCTCAGAAAACTCTCTCAGTACCTTGCTCCCCACGGTGCTCCGGAAATGCTTGTTGTTCGGCTTGATGACTGGCTTTGCAGATTTAACTGTGATCGCTGAACCGAAAGGTGAAGAAGGAACCGGATTTTCTTGAAAAAAGTTGGCACAGAGATGAAACTGGGAAGAACAAAGAGGGTTTCAATGTCAAAAGTATTCGCCCACAGTCCTCAGCTGGAACGATCAAGGAAATGGTCACAACAAACGCCCCCACCCCCGTCTAAACCAGTGGGGGATAAAGTAACAATCTTGGCCAAATCTCAGTTCCACAAGGGGGTCGTCCTCGCTTGGGATGACTGACGGTTTCTTTCTCAGGAATGGGAGCAGAAAGGAAACCATGTGAATGTCTGTATGTGGGTATCACTCCAAGTGTCAGAATAGGAGAAGCATTTACTCTTCCTCCCTCTGTGCCTTGGCTCACGTTGCTTCTGCACTTGGAATCTCCTCCCTGCTAACCCCACGTTCTCATCCCTGTAGATCCAAACCCTACCCATTACTCAAGGTGCTATTATAATATTTTCTAGCCCCACCCCCTTCACAATAACTTCCCTGGTGTCCCAGTGCGAATTAATCCCAACTTCCTCTCGGTTATCTTAATCTTTGATCTGTACCTCTTTTAAGACACTCACTACTTTCTACCTTGCATCACTTATTTCTTTAAATGTCTTATCTTCTCTCTTGGAGAAGATGTCGTATTTTCTTCTTTTAAATCAGACACTGAAAACCTTCTTTGGGGGAGAATTCCTGCCTGATGCATCCTGTAGCCCCTGTGGAACAAGTGAATCTGAAATTCCCAGGCCTCTGACAGCTTGTGGGCTTAGTGCAGAGACCCATCTGTGCTTCACCACGATCTGTGTCCCTCTTCCAGACTGGACCCCAGGTAAACAATTGGTGAAATACGTCAACTAATTTTGTACACAAATACAGGCTATTTCTGTCATAAATCAATTTTAATAACTGAAGTTGCCATGGCCTGTGATTTACTTATGACCATTAGTGGGAAGTGCTCAGGCTCATTTGGGAAACTGTCAAAATACTTGAGCATCTGGTGCTCTGTGATGACCTAGATGGGTGGGATGGCTAGGGAGGGAGGTCTAAGAGGGAGGGGACATATGTATACTTATAGCTGATTCACTTCACTGTGCAGCAGAAACTAACACAACATTGTAAAGCAATTATACTCCAATAAAATAAAATTTTAAAAAAAGAGAAAAAAAATACTTGAGCATCAGCAAAGGACTGGGGACCTTCTAAAAGAAGGAAAATAAATATGATAACCAAATCTTCACAAAAAATAAAGGACTGTGTATGAAATATCCTTTTTCTCATATTTTAAGAATTCGAATTCTTAAAATTCTTAAACTGAAAGAAATGTTTAAGGAGGAAAAGAAAAAGCCAGAAGTCACTCTTATGGTGACACTTCATCATACAGAACCGTGGATTCAAGGAGCTCACATATGCAGAGCAGCACTCTGTCTTGCTTTGGTTTTCTCTGAGCACTTACTTAGCACTACCTACCATTGCTTGCTTTCATGTGTAAGGTATGTTGCTCCCTCTGGGACGTGAGCTCCATGAGAGCAGGAACCCTGTCTGCCCTGTTCACTGCTGCATCCCCAGAATCTAGGACAGTGCTTGGCACATGATAAGTGCTGTATAAGTAAGTGAACTAATAAAATGTGAATTATGATTCTTTAAATGATTGTATTATCTGTTCTTCGTCTCTGTCATCTGCATATTTGATTTCTGATTTTGCATATAGTGGAAATTTGCATGCTTTCAGAAGCTAGAAACATATTTTAGTGCCAATTCCGAAATAGTCATTTTTTGTATGTAGGAGCTACAATTCACTGCTACAAGACAGTTAACACACACACACACTTCTTACTCTTTCCTGAAACACAGCTAGATCTACGTCAAGTACACAATGAATAACATTAACTACCTCTTAGGACTTTACAAACCTTGCTGGCTCTCAGGATTTCAACCAGCATGTCATAGACGGTGTCTCTGTTCTTCTCAAGGAAACCTTCACATTTATACTCTACCTATGCAAAGAAAGGAATTAGTTCCAAAGAGGCAAATGCAGACAGCGTCTAAGTACCACAGGTTTCTTTTCTTTTTAAAGAAAGATTAATGAAGGGGCTATAAAGGCAATGTTTTAAAAAGAGACTCAGTTTCTGTTTGTCACAGCAACACCAATACAGAAAGCTTAGAAAGCTGGGAATATGTCATCTGATGCAAAGCGCCAGGCTCTCCCACTGCCTGGACTTCTCACTGGCCGCTGGTCACTCTACACTCACCCATTAGTTCCCACTGGCCACAGGTGACTGACTGTTCCCTGTAACATGTGCAGCTAATACAAGAAGACCTGGCTTAGGGTTCCCTTTGCCTTTGAAGCCACCAGGAGGAGGAAAAAAGCTCAGTGGTGTCCTTTGAGTTCAAACAGAAATGTTTTCCTGAATCAGCATTAATGTGGTAGAAAGGAAAGAAAAACTGACCAGCTGATCACAAAACCTTCCAGGACCACAAAACCCTTAGAGTCAGGTTTAGAGTGGGTCAGTGTTTGCCCTGATTGAATTTGGCTTAGAAAAACCCTCTATGCAGCCCTTTCTGATTCATAAGGCTTCTCAAATCCCTCAAACAACATATCCAGGGTGGCTGCTTAAACATTCAAATCTCTGGCTAATCACAAAGCTACAGTCATCAAAACAGTATTGTACTGACATAAAGACAGACACATAAATCAATAGAACAGAACAGAGAGCCCAGAAAAGAACCCACACTTTTATAGGCAATTAATCTACAACAAAGGAGGCAAGAGTATATAGTGGGGGAAAAGACAGCCTCTTCAATAAGTGGTGCCAGGAAAACTAGACAACTACACGAAAAGAATCAAACTGGACTACTCCCACACCATGCACAAAAATAAATTTCAGGGACTTTCCTGGTGGTCCAGTGGTTAAGACTCCACGCTCCCAATGCAGGGGGCCTGGGTTCAATCCCTGGTCAGGGAACTAGATCCCACATGCATGCTGCAACTAACAGTTCGCATGCCACAACTAAGCAGCCGGCCTGCCACAATAAGACCTGGCACAGCCAAATAAATAAATAAATAAATATTAAAGAGTTAAATGTGATCACCTTTTAGCGCTTAGAGTTTTTCAGATAGGCTCCTGAAGAGATGCACATGAAATGAGTGATGATATATCAAGTTATATTTTCTAGTTGTGGTCCTTTATAATTTCACAGTTGTGATCCCAAGGGAAAAAAAAGGATCAGACTTCATGTAAAGCACATATGGGATTCACTTCAAGAGACCCTCTCTATAGTACATGGTTTCTGTATGTTTAATTCTTGTCACCTGGCGCTTCCAAGAAGACCCTCTTAAAAGAACTAACAGTGCAGCATTCTGTGTGTACTATGGATTGGTGAGAAGAAACCATACACACTGTAGGGTCAGCTTAGGTTCTCAATTTCATTAGCCAAGGAAATAAAATTGTTTTGAGAGCGAGGCAGCTGTGCTTAGATGCAGAAAATCAGCACAGTTTGCCATGGTCCCCAGTGCCCCCAACAGAGGCACTCAGGTACCTGCGACCCTGTCCCTGCAAACAGTCTCCTGGGATCGGGAAGGCTCTCTATTTGTTACACCTTTGCTCATTTGTACTAGTGGCTCACACACCAGCCTGGAAGAATTTATACAACAATCCATGTGCTGTACTCACAAGGGCGTGTTTCCAGACAGGATTAAAGAGTTAAATGTAAGACCTGAAATCATAAAACTTCTAAAAAAAAACATAGGCAGTATGCTCTTTGACATCAGTCTTAGTAATACTTTTTCATAAATGTCTCCTCAGGCAAGGGAAACGAAAGCAAAAATAAACAAATGGGACTGCATCAAACTAAAAAGCTTTTGCACAGTGAAGGAAACTATCAACAAAACGAAAAGGCCACCTATTGCATGAGAGAAATTATTTGCAAATGATATATCTAATAAGGGATTAATATCCAAAATATATTAAGAACTCCTACAACTCATCTCCAAAAAAAGAAACAACCCTATTAAAAAATGGACAGAGGATCTGAATAAACATTTTTCCAAAGAAGACAGATAGCCAACAGGCACATGAAAAGATGCTCAACATCATTAATCATCAAGCAAATGCAAATCAAAACCACAAAGAGATATCACCTCACACCTGTCAGAATGGATAAAGTCAACAAGACCACACATAACAAGTGTTGGTGAGGGTGTGGAGAAAAGGGGACCCTCCTGCACTATTGGTGGGAATGTAAATTGGTGCAGCCGCTATGGAAAATAGTATAGAGAGTCCTCAAAAATAGAACTAACATTTGATCCAGCAATTCCACTCCTGGGTATATATCTGAAGAAAACAAAAACACGAATTCAAAAAGATACATGCACCCCTATGTCCTCTGCAGCACTATTTACAATAGCCAAATCTCTGGACTATATATTTTAAAATGTGATATATATTCTTCATAAATAAAAAAATAAAAATTTACAAACTGTGAACAAACAGGCTTCCAGGGGTGCTGGAATATGGAGGCAGAGAGGGTGTTCAGGGACCCCAGGGCAAGGACTCTGCTTTGTCCCCTGGGTAGGAAAGTGTCCTTCCTGGTGCACAGTTCGGGTTATGAACCAGGAACGCTGGCTGTCTGGAAACACGCCCTTGTGAGTACAGCACATGGACTGTTGTATAAATTCTTCCAGGCTGGTGTGTGAGCCACTAGTATAAACGAGCAAAGGTGTGACAAATATAGAGCCTTCCCGATCCCAGGAGACTGTCTGCAGGGACAGGGTCGCAGGTACCTGAGTGCCTCTGTTGGGGGCACTGGGGACCATGGCAAACTGTGCTGATTTTCTGCATCTAAGCACAGCTGCCTCGCTCTCAAAACAATTTTATTTCCTTGGCTAGTGAAATTGAGAACCTAAGCTGACCCTACAGTGTGTATGGTTTCTTCTCACCAATCCATAGTACACACAGAATGCTGCACTGTTAGTTCTTTTAAGAGGGTCTTCTTGGAAGCGCCAGGTGACAAGAATTGAACGTACAGAAACCACGTACTGTAGAGAGGGTCTCTTGAAGTAAATCCCATATGTGCTTTACCTGAAGTCTGATCCTTTTTTTTTCCCTTGGGATCACAACTGTGAAATTATAAAAGGACCACAACTAGAAACTAGAACTTGATATATCATCACTCATTTCACGTGCATCTCTTCAGGAGCCTATCTGAAAAACTCTAAGCGCTAACAGGCGATCACGTTTAACTCTGCTCCTCTGGCCCACAAAGGTGATTACAGCTGTCTGGCTGGCTGTCCCTCCAGTGTCCCCGTGGTCACTCAGGCACAACCAGCAGACCGACCCCCAGCAACAGCCTCTAGGACAGGCAAGCACAGGCCGTCCCCGTGATCCCCAGGCGCCGGCCAAGCCACTGGAGTAACACCCAACCCGGCAATAACACAGAGGGCAGGAGTTTCCATACGGAAGGAAAGCAAGATGAGAAAGCATATTTAGGGCAGGTGGTTGTGGTACATTTTCTTTTTTTTTTTCCTTCCGTTTCCTAAGCTTTCTGTAATTTCATTAAAAAAATTTTTTTTTACTAAACATTTTCTTCGTAAGAAATTGGAGACATATAAAGAAAATAAAGATCACTTAGAAAACCCATCGGGGTGGGATGGGGAGGGTGGGAGGGAGGGAGATGCAGGAGGGAGGAGATATGGGAACGTGTGTGTATGTGTAGCTGATTCACTTTGTTATAAAGCAGAAACTAACACACCATTGTGAAGCAATTATACTTCAATAAAGATGTTTAAAAAAATTTTTTTTAAAAATAAATAAATCATATTGGAAACAAAAACAAAACAAAACAAAAAAAACAAACAAAAAAAAAAAAAGAGAAAACCCATCATCTTGAGTCAGTCTTTGTTACCAATGTAAAAATATATTATGACAATAAGAAAGGAAAGGGTCAGCAAAAAGATATTCCTTTCAATGTAGGAAACAACTATGCTGTCTTGATTATAGCAATTTCACGGAGAAAATAAACTGATAAAAGGTTAATGAAAAAAATAAATAAAAATAAATTTTAAAAAAAAAGGTTAATGAACTCACAATAAGCCCCAAATCAGAAATGAGGTCCATTGGCAACACGTTTATCTTTAAAGCAGTACAATTGAAACGCATATATTTTGCGATAAAGACAAATTAAGAACTGTTACGCTCACACACGCACGCATACACACAGGTATCCTTCATCAAAGCTACGTGCTAAATAAGCATGATGGTTCTGACCAGCAAAGTCCCTGGCCTGCTTGCTCCTCCCAGGAGACAGCTGTGGGCCAGGGGCAGACAGCACTGCTCCAAACTCTCACTGTACCTTATCAGCAAAGTGCTGGATGATAAAGGATGTGTTTGACATTCTGGGTTTTTCAAACAAAGCATTCTTGTTGACAAAATTATTATACAGCTTTTGAAGCCAGTTTTCATCAGTCCCATGTGGTAACTGGAAGAGAAAAGCAAACCAAATAGCAAGTAAGAAAACAGAGGAGAGGAAAAGCGCTAATTCTAAGAAACCAAGATGAGTTGCACCTCAGAGTGAACTGCTCTACATGAGAGGCTTCTGTTCCAAATGCAACTCTCGGCATAAAACTGTCTTTGATCTTATTCTTTAGAGTGATATTTAAATGGACATATCAATGCTCTTTTAGAAGAACAAAATGTTATCGATGAAAAGGAAACGGTCGTATAACGACGTAAGAATGAAGCATTTTATTTCTGCAAAATTGGCAGTAATTTAACATTTCTTCCCCCCAAAATTATGTGAACATGATTTTTATTCTTGGTTGAATGGGGGAAGATTGGAACCCAAATGTAGTCCTCCCCACCCCCTGCCTCAGGAAGACAGTTTTTCTTTTGTTTTACTGCCTAGTTAATAACTACCTCCTTGAACTAAGATCTTACCTACTTAAACTAAGCTGGTTGCAAAACTTGTTCTTGATACGGGTGATTGTGAAGCTATCGATTATATTCAGCCTGAACTCTGTGAGTCTAATACTCCATATAGGGGATAACTCTGTAGAGTGGGTACAAATATTCCTAGAGGTTACCTTGGCCTCTGCACCCTGCCCCCAGTAGATCAGTCCAGAATGTTTGACCTTGATGCCTGTCTTTTAATCTTACATCACTGAAGGGGCTAAAGCATAGGTGGCACCAGAAAGGATAATCTGTGAGAAGAACCATGGAATTGAGAATTCTAGGGAGAAAATACCAGTAAGTCTTCAACGTTACAAGCATTTGGGGCTGGGGGTGGTAAAAATTAATCTTTGGAAAAGAAACAAGATGTGTGTTTAAACATTAAAATATAACCTTTAAACCGAAAAAATGAATACTGTCCTAGGGATTATTTTTTCCTGTGGCCTGACGAAGGACACTGCTAGGCTGACTCACTGTAAAGTTTTTCCTCCCAGAGGGTAATAATAATAGGAAAATTCCTAGAGACTCTTTTCTCAATTGTATGATGTTGATTTTTCAGCTGCACCTCCCAGTGGGTGACTCATGGAATCAGGAAATAAGAGAAAACTCAGTTCCTATTAGTCATTAACAACTGGTGTGTAGTCACTTGCTGTTTCCATGTCCACTCTATATATACACCTAGGGACAGCTTCAAAGGGCTCCTCCCTGCTGGACATGACCTAAGAGGTCATGCATGCTACCCAAGGGTGGGCTACACCTGCTGAGGGTGGGAGGTGCACCGGGCCCTCTGAGGTTCCTGCTATGGACTGCTGTCTCAGTATTAACATCCAACCAAGTAGTAACACGTCAGGAATTCACATGTACATTAAAAAAAATCCATTTTGCAATATGCTCATCTATTACTACTCAGAAGTTGAAAACAACAATTATTTTAAAAAGTTACCAAGCATTCTTCATCCAGTAACTCCAAAATACCCATTTTTGCTTCAATCAGGTCAATAACTGTTTGGTTGTCATAAAAATCTATCAGAGTCCAAGGAATATCTTCCTTCATATACTCTTCTTGTTCAAGTTTAAAGACATGCTGGAAATCCAGAAGTCAACATAGAAAGTAAAAGAGAATATTAGAGTGTGCTTCTGAAGAACAGGACATAAACATTTGGAAAATGTAGATATATGACTGATTTGAATGTTTATGGAAGACCCTGAGGTGCACGCCACCCTCCTTACCCACGATCAGTGCTGCTGAGGTCCTAACGTGGGTCTGTCATCTTCCAGCCCACTCGCAGGGGGTGCCCACATCCTGGGGTGTAAGGCCTGAGCCAGCCTGCCACCTTTAGCACTCAGGGTGGTCCCGGAGCCCCTTCCTGCTCAGTCACTGCTGCTGTCCAAGGCAGACCCAGCCTCTTTGGCCGGGTGGGAACCAGCCCACCTGAGAATGTTGGCTCTGGGGCCAGTATGAGAAGCTAACAACTTGGGGAGCTTTGTACATTACTTGTTTGGGCCATGAGGGTACCAGGGAGGCTTCCCAGAGGGCTGGCTCAGGCTCATCCTGGCTGCAGGCGGCAGAAGGGGGAAGGGCTACGAGGAGAAAGGCTCCCACAGGAGAATCCCAGTGGGAATTGCACAGAAGCCCAATAGGTGGTTGAGAACTGAACGGCGCCCGTACAGACCAGAGAGACAGCACAACAGTGCTGGGGGCGGGCAATGGATGGGACTGCAAAGGACAGCAGAGGGGAGATCACACCAGCCCCCTGTGTATCCCCAGAGAATCTCAGACCTGTGGCCTTTTCCTAGGGGCAGTGAGGACCCACGGAGTTCATGATGAGACCTAAGTTCTGGAAAGATAACTTGGTTTGGGGGTGGGGATGGCTTTGAAGAGGGCAGGACTGGAGGCAGAAAGCCCAGTCAGGACTCAGCCCGGGGTTCTGTGGAGGCCGGACACTGTGCCAGGAAGGTGAGCAAGAGCAAAGAGGTTGGGATGAACGTGAGGCTCAGGACACTGGGTCAGGGGTGGTGCTTTAATCACAAGAGGGAGCGTAGAAGGCAAGGAGCCAAGAAGGGAAGGTGGCAGGTTCACTTTGTCACTGCTGAACTCCCAGAGGCCACCCAGATGCAGGGGTCCAGCAGCGGCCAGATTCATGGGACTGGAGCTAGGAGAGGGCTCACTAAGGCTTTTATGTTGATATTTTAAGGTTTTATCTCTTCCAGGAGGATCTGCACATTGATAGATGACTCAAGCCACCCCCCCAAAAAAAAGTGGGGTGGGGGAGAAGGAGGATGAAGTGGAAGAGTAGGAAAAGCAGAATAAAAAAAGAGAAAAATGGAATTGCAGCCTCTGACATGCTATTTTCAGGAGGTGTCTGGCACATGTTATTCTGAGGTTGAGGTGAATGTGTGTGTTGGGGAGGAATATGGCACTGGAGTCCTGGGAGGGGCAGGATCTACAGATACAGTTCGACTTCAGGTGAGTTATGCTGCATACCCACTTGGAATAAATCTTAGTTTCAGTTATTAAATGCTAAACTTCCAGGGAATCCTTGAGAATGTTAACAGAATACAAATTCGCAACAGGGTGAAATCTTATGCTTATACGTGACTTAATTCTGGAGCAAGGACTAAGAAAGCAAAAAAACATTTACTGGGTATGATTCACCGTTAGGTCTTCTCCTTACAAGAATATTAGGCAGATACTACTGACCTGTTTTCAAAATGAGAAAAATGAGGCTCAGAGAACCCAAGGTCCCAGAGGAAGGAGGTGGTAGAGCTGAGACTCAAACCCAGTTCAGTTTGAGCAAAAGCCCACGCTCTCCGTGATGTCACACTATCTTCTCCTCATGAGTTGTGTGGGAGAAGCTGAATTTCAAAGGACAAGCAGGAGTTCTCCAGGTGAAGATGAAGGGATGGGGAAAGGACAGGGGCAGGTGGGTTATGGCAGAGAGAGCAGCAAGTGCAGATACTGAGGCTCTCAAAGACTGGAGCCTTCAGGAAACTAAGGGGTTTGGTCTGGCTGCAGGGAGCGGTGGTCGGTGTCCAAGAATGGCAGGCGATGAACTGAAACAGAAGTTGGCAAGTGGCTCCACAAAGATGAAATAGGATGGGAAGGTGCAGCTTCAAGATATGGCCACAAGATGGTGCAGTGACCCAGCATGTGAGTGATCCAGCAAGATTTGAAGAGGGAAAGAACTAGACTGAGCCTCTCTCCATGGTCTGTCTCTGTCTCTGTGTCTCTCTCTCTCTCTCTCACACACACACACACACACACACACACACAGACACACAGCTGAGAGCTAGTTTCAAGAAGGCAGAAAAGTCACTCACCAGGTTAAACTGCTGTTGCAGCTTTTCGTTAGCATAATTGATGCAAAACTGTTCAAAGCTGTTCGCATCAAAGGTTTCGAAACTGAAATACAGTTTAAACAAGTTAAGATATAACTTGTAGGATATATACATTCATTTATAGGTTAGCCTTTTTTCACAGATTTTACAGTTTAAAAGTTTTCTATGTTTTCTGCAAGTTTTAAATATGCCTCAAAGCTTCTGTTTTAAATATCCTAGCATTCAGTTTATAAGTCACCTTTTTCCAGGCTGTCCCAGCAAGGCATCTTGGGTGTACAAAACACCTACCTGAGGCAGGCATTAAAATAGGCATGGTACAATATGGCATATCATTTAATCCACACCATAACACTGGCATCAGCATTATTATCCTCACTTTATAAGACTGAGAAGTTGAAAAATTTGTCCGAGGACAAACCGTGTCAGACTGAGCTGTGAGCTGACCTGACTGTAACACTTACGTTTCCAGTGAAAAAGCAACGCTGTTTCCTGTTGCCCCACTCTTTGCTGCACGCAGAGGCAGCACGTTTTTGCCTCCCAAGGGGTGCTTTCATAGTCCTTGGAGGAAAAGGGCAAGGCCATCTAATACCCATAGCCCAGCAGACCCCTTTAGGTCCAAGGCAGACAGCCCCACCTCCATTTTCAGACTTTCAGTGTCTGTCTCTGGAGCTGCAAACTCACAAGCTGAGGGGAGACCAGTAGACGACAGAATGGGGGGCAGGCTGGAACTGTGCGGGGCCCATGAAAACCAGGATTGCCCAACGGGCAGCTGCTACTCAGCTCCAGCCAGCTGTGGCCGTGGATTAATGCAGGTCAGGATGTGAGGCCACCTGATTCTCAAGAGAATCCAGAAACCTGATTTTATGTGAATTACCCCACTCTGTGATGTGGGCTGAACAAAACTGGGCCACCCAACCCACCACCTGTCCAGATGAGCGCTCCTGCCAGAAGGAGGCTGAGTACTTTAGGTGTTAGCATTGATGGTCATCACCTCACTTAACCCAACACCGCCCTAAGTGAAGAGCTGCCCTGACCCCACTGTTACACACGAGGGTCAGAAGAGATGGTGACCATTGCAATGTGGTGCCAGACATGCAATTCGATCCCAGCTCTTGGTGCCTTAGTCTAAAGCCTTAGTTCTTAATCGCTCTAATCCCGAGAGGTTCCTGCCAGCTCCAACCATGGGTCCCCTGAGAATCTCACTTGACCGAGCCCGTTTGGCTCAGTTTAGAATTCCTGGGGAGGTGAAGGGCCCGGACTGTCCTCTGGGCAGCTGCAGGGTGACTTGGAACAGGAGCAGAACCCACAGTCCGGACAGCCCCATACCACATGTGCCCTGGGTGGTCCGGAGGCTCTGCCGGCCTGGACATTGCAGACAGGCCACGGCTGGGCCTGGAGGGGAGACAAAAGGGCCTCATCGTGCCCTGCCAAAGGCTGGACTTCCTAGGGCAGGGGCGGAATGTCAAACATCAATGACTGTTTTCCTGTTCACATTTGAACAATTCTTATGGTTCTTAAAATATCTTCACAATCTCTTCCATTTGACCTTTGTAATAACCCTGCCAGAGAGGCCCCCTCCGAAACTGAGGTTCAGAGAGGTTCTGTGACTTTCTGGGGGCCACACAACAGCTGTGTTGCGGTGCTCACTCCCTGCGGTCTGACTCCAAGCCCCAGGCCTTTCCAACTCTGGGTCTAGAGAACATAAATACCCGACTGGCTGGGGAACCACAAGCCTCCATGTTTTTCCGAGCTGAAATCTCAAGGCTCACAGCTTTGGCTTTAATCGCCTTCACAGAGGGTAACTTTTCTTTTCAGGCTGTCTTATTTCCAGGTCACCCTGAGCTCGGTTCTCTCAACAGCTGCAGGTGTGCATGCACGAGGGCTAACCTAGACATAAGCATACTGGAGAAAGGTGTGAAAGGATTCGCCCCAGACAGTAACACTCTTACTTAAAGAGGAGAGCTTATTTTTTTGGAGGGATGAAATGAATTCATGGGTGGCAGTGAGCATGTTACTTTTTAAATTTCCAAGGAGGAATTTAATTTTAAAATATGAATTTAAAATCTACTCTAATAAGTTCTTAAAAATTTACAATTACTCCTGTCAAAGATTTGCCCACTTAGCCAAAAATTCAACTTCCTTATGACAGCGGTCTATCAGCCTGCGGATCTGACGCCGGCCTGCCATTCTCCTGACTCACTGCTCCCTGTTCTCAGCTGCCCCCTCTCTTCTTCCCGCCCTGCTAACCTGCAGCACATCCATCTACTTATTCCCTGCCCAGAAATCATCCCAACCTCTAAGTATCTGCCTGCCCACTCCACTAAAAGTTAAGTCCCTAGAGGTCAGAAGCCATGTCTATTTTCTTTATCAATCACACCTGACATAGTTCCTGGCACATGCATATTTGTTCTTGAATGAAATAATATATTCTTAAAATAAAGGGCTATTTATTTTAAAGACATTTTAAAAACACAGAAAAGAATAGAAAAAAATATAACAGTCACATTTCCACCACAATGAGACAGACTATTGTTAAGCAGGACTATTCCCATGTAAAAGTCTGCTTAAATGACTATTGGCTGCTCAAATCCTTTTTTTTTGAATGGACAAGGTAAATAATTTATTAGACTACCCCAGCAATGTATCACTAATTTATAACTGTTGACAGATACTATTAATTGGGAGTCATATGTACAGTATTAACTTAGAACCTAAGTTAAACAAGGAACTCCCCTGAGGCACAGCCTCACATTAAATAGCTGTGGGAAAAGCTATTTCTCTCTATATGGGTAAAAAACAGTTCAGCGGCCCCTTCTGCCTGCCCTCCCAGCAGAGCCGGCTCTCCCCTCCAAACGGGAAGGGGAGGGTGAGCTGCTTTTCCCGGCGTGTGGGGGGATACTCCCCAATCTGGGTGCAATACTCCGTGATGCCTTCCCTGGGACCATGTGCCCCTCCTCCCCCTGAGAAACCAGGGCTGGTCCTGGGAGGGGGAAGGGGTTGGGTGCCCGAGGCCAGTTGCTAACAAACAAAAGCCCGGGTGCTAACTCCCCTCACGCTGGCCAGGCCTCACTCACTCTTCTTGGCTGTTCTACAGGTGTCTTTAGCACAATTCTGACCTGGAAAAGCAGGACTGGGCAATGAAAAGAAGCCAAGAAAAAAACCCCAATGTGGGAACTTGGTCCCCCAAATGATTAGAATTCTTGGAGAATGGGGCAAACACATGACCCTCATGATCCAAGAATGGAAGAGGATTTTAGGTGTGAGGAGGCTGGTTGGTAAAAGGCCTGGGTTTGAGTCTACCTCTGGCCCTGTGAGTGTGGGCAAGGTGCAGGACCGCTGGGGCTGTTATTTTCACCCTACGAAATGGGAAAGGTATGTCAGGGCTCTACATCTCACAGGGCCTCTATAGGGAAACAGAAGTGGGTGAGAGCCTCATACAGTGCTGGGTTTTCCCACCAGCAGAGCAACTGTGAAAGAGTCTTCCTAAGGCTTAGTTGTTTCATCTGTAAAACGAGGGTAATTACAAGGTTGTTTGAGGAATAAGAAGGTGCACGGAGACCACTCAGCATGGTAGCTGGCATGTGGCTCTGGATGTTGGCCATTATTGATTTAGAATTTATTTAATATACCCTAGAAAAAAGACACTGTAGCCCAGGAGACTGTATCTAACATCCATATATATGCAAAAAAAGAGAACACCATCTTTCTGATCATGTGAAACACAAAAGAGCAACCAGAACAAAATGATCTAAAAATAACAGGCATTCGACATTTAAATGAGGAAAGACAGGCTCACTGAAGAGACTCTTACCCATAAATGTCCAAAACACCAATAAAAGTGTGCTGCTTGCCTGAAAACTGCAAGGCTTGGTTAATTCTCTCCACAATGAAGTCAAACAGCTGAGCGTAGATCTTTTTGGCCAGCGCGTCCCTGGCGTTGATGGCCTGGGACCTGGTCATGGGTTTCACCACCGTCTCGGAGTTTGTGATAATCTTGCGATTACACAGCCACTGAGCGACTCTGCCACTCTCCAGGCCCAGGAGCTCACAGAACACCTCCAGGTGACTGTCGTCCTCCTTCAAAAGCAAGACACAAGCCCCGTCAGGGCCATCGGGCCATCTAAACCAGCACTGGCCCACTCAGCCAGGCCCCTCAGCCTCTGCACGACCAGGCCTCAGGACACAGAGCCAGGTCTGGGAGTGAAGCAGGAGGGCCTGCAGTGGCACGCAGCCTGCACCTGGTCCCTGGCAGGGCACCGCTGTGGTGATGCCAGGCAGTCCTGGGCTTGGTCCCATCTGGATTTTCGTTCGGGCCAAAGAATGTCAGTAGTGATTTAGGCCACAGAAGCAATCCTCTCCCCTCTCCTGTGCGTGTGGACACAGCCTTGAAGCCTCTCTTCCCTTTGCATCACATCCAGGCCACCTGTCAGAGCCTATACTCACGACCTCTCCCTCCTTGTGTTGTTGGGATTTGCCCGGGGGGTCTGGCCCAGGAGGTACCTAGGTGTCATTGTCAGAGAGAACACGGTGGGCTCCCTGGAGTAAAGTAGCTTCCCAGCCAACTTGAGGGCTGTGGTGGGGACTCTTCCTGGACGTACAAAGTGAATCTTATTTCTCTCCCAAGCCTGGGCAGGAGAGCTGCCCCACTGGCCAGCAGGCGAGGAGAGTTCTGCTCCTGTTTGTCTTCAGGAAGCATGGACTAGGGGTCCTTGTCACTAGGCAAGGAGATGTGATCCCATGTGACTGCACACCATCATTCCTCTCGGGAAGGGGAACTTCTGAGGCAGGCTGATCTGTAGACACCATCTCAGCCAATCGGGGAAAAACCACATGATTGCATTTAAAAAGCATCAGATTACAGTGGCGATAACAACCTATAAAGTCCTGCCGCCAACCCACATCCCTTCTGACCAAGATCACAATAGTATGAAGCCTGTCTTAAATGTGCCTGATTCCCTCCCTGGGGGAGGGAACTGGCAGAGTCATTGGTTTCCTTCCTTCTAAGCAGGAACCAAACCTTCTGAGTTAAAAACATTCAGCTACAGGTGCAGCTACCGGGGGAAATGCAAAGGGGCAGCAAGTTTTAAAAAGTAAGCTGGCTTCATCCGATTGAATTTGCCCAATATTTCAAGTTCTTGATGCAAATGACTGAAAATTACAGGACTGATAATTTTCTACAAAGATTTGACATCTTTTTTGTGGAATCTGTCTCCTAAGATGGATAGACAAAGGATTTTTAGTCTATCAATTTTAACTCCTCCTCCAAAATACTACCTTCACAACAAACTTCACAGGACAGAGTTCAAAGCAAGGGCATTTGTTGGGTGGAAGTCATGGGAGTTTCAGAAGAAAAAGTGCAGCAGCCCATTTCTGGGGTAAATGAGCCAGTATCCAGAGGGAGAACCACACCTACACACATTCCAGGCCTACCATCACCTTTCTCCAAACTTCCCAGTCCTTTGTGAACTGACTGACTCTGTCAGGGCTGGATATTGGTGGGGATGGGGGCGGGGCGCTTAATGTAGGAATCTGAGGAGAGGGAGGAGAATTACCTCCTGGTCATATGGCAACAGGCCAAAAACACACCCTTCATCTCTGCTCAGCGCTCTCTCCCCTTAAACCACAGGTCCCAGAGCTGAGAAATTACCAGGTGTACAAAATTAACAATTGTTCCCATCTGTTGTTTTGGAGACATGAAAGTAGATATTGTTATGGACTGAATGTTTGTTTCAGTCATATGAAAAACTCATATGTTGAAGCCCTAACCCCCAATGTGATGGTATTTGGAAGTGGGGCCTTTAGGAGGTAATTAGGTTTAGATGAGGTCATGCGGATGGGGCCCCCATGATAGGATTAGTGTCCTTATAAGAAAAGAGACTAGATATTGCTGTCTCTCTCTGCCATGTGAGGACACAGCAAGAAGGCAGCTGTCTGCAAGCTAGGAAGAGGTTCAACCATGAACCAAGAGTTCAACCATGCTGGCACCTTGATCTTGGACTTTCAGCCTCCAGGACTGTGAGAAAATAAATTTCTGTTGTTAAGCCACCCAGCCTGTGGTAGTTTGTTATGGCAACCGGAGATGACTAAGACACACGTTAATACAAAGTTTTAACGATAAGAAGATTTTGCATTTCAGAGAAATTTTTAACTGTGTGACTGTCCTCTTTACATGGATATTGTTGAGAATAAGCAAACACATACCCCACCAAGAATCACCACTCATAACATTTGTTGCTAAAGAGACACATACATAAACTTATCTTGTGTCCATTAAATAAAGAAATCCATCACAAAACTTACATGGGAATATATTTCCATAGAGAGCACCACTGGTGTTTGAGTCAGGCATGTGTCAGGAGGTAGGAGGTGTCCTTTCTACTTAAAACTGTCCAGTGCCCTTAAGGCCCTGCATGATCTGCACCTTTCCCTCCCGCCTACCCCTCATTTTCTGGCCTCATCTACCACCCCTCCTTTCTCTCACTCTTTTCTGCATTTACCAACCTTTTGGCTATTTTTCCAATAACACTTCCTGCCTTAGGGCCTTTGCACCAGCTGTTCCCTCTACTTCAAATGTTCTTCCCGAAGTGTGTGTGTGAAGTGACACAATTCACTTCCTTATGGAATTAGAAAGGCTTTCTCTGAATGCCAGATACAAAAGGCACAGCCCCGCCCCACCCCTACTCTGCTTAATTTTCCTTTTTAATGGCTATCGTCAGCTGCCAGAGCCTGTAACTGTTTATTGTGTCTCCCCCTCCTCCACTTCCTTCCCCCAGATCATAAGCTTCATGAAGGCCTTCTGATCTTGTTTTGTTCACTGCTGTTTCTCCAGAGCCTATAACAGTGTCTGGCAGAGTAGGCACTCAGTAAAAATTTGTTGAATAAAAGAAAAACAGAGAATGCATTTCCCCCTTCTCTACTGTTGCAAGGGGAAGAAGCTTTACTCTTTGAAGGTAACCCATGGAAACTCCTACCTTCCTTGTTCCTGTTAAACTGGTCTCCCCAGTAGGCCCAATGTGCCTGGTGCTAAAATGCAAAAGCAGGGTAACCATGAGAGGTTTCTACTGATGATTGTCCCAACACAGGAAGGGTGAAACAAACACATATCTTACACTGACCGCCGATCTCTCATTGCCCACTGCTATGATCTGCACATTGCCCAGATGTAGGATGGCTGCCAGGATCTTAAAAACATCCATCTGAAAATCTTCCTTGAAACCTGAAAACAAAATTTTTCCCAAATTAGGAATACTGCATTTCTTCTCTTGCTCAGTTACTAGTAAGGTAAACACCTGAATTCTCTCATGACACTCTAGTACCATCAGTGCCAAGAGCTGGGACAGGGAACAATGAGTAGACCCCAGGGAAAATCTAGTTCACTGTCTTTCTAGTTTGACGTGTGCAGACACACAATGTGAGCTGTACAACCCACCAGGTTTCCCTTTTGCTGTGGCTGCTAGGAAGTTCAACACAAAAATTAGTATCTGAGTAACCACTTCATGTTGTGTTCCTGGGAGAACCAGCTCTCATTCACTCTGTGTGCTGTGCTTTCTTGATTGTTAATTTTTTTTTTTTTTTTTTGCTTTTTTGCTCATAAGTTCTCTGGATGCTTTTTATGGTTTGTGCTGGAAGGATTTCATTTGCCCCTCCAGCTCTACACCCTGTTCTCTGCCGCAGGAGACTGGCCTGTTTGGACCAAGGCAATGGGCTCTGGTGGCGTTTGACCAGTGGGGACCCTGGCAGGAGATGAGAGAGCAGGAGGAGACAGGTGCTGGGTACATCTCCCCATCTCTTTCCCTGCAAAGTTGCCTCAGGCTGGCTGTGTTGCCGACTGACAGAATGTTACTGTTCCGAGTCATTGCTGACTTTCCCCAGCCTGCCCTTCAGGCTCTGTGCCTGAACAAAAAGGGCTGCTGTTTCCAGGTCCCTACTGCTCCTCAGAGCCCCCTTAGCCCCATACAGTTTGTAGTTGCTCCCTTCATAAATAAACCCTCCTCCTTTTATCCTATTTGAATGTGCCCCATGTTTCCTCGATGGGACCCTGACCAATGTATGTGGAATATCACTTGTGAATAAAAAATGTTGCCTGTCATATCAGCAAACAATGGATGCTGTGGCCATCAGACCATCAGCCATTATCACTGCCCCCAACAGTGTACCCTGAGGGGATTCAGGATGGAGAAAAGCAGGATACAGGTCCTAAGTAGCTAAGGTGCGTATCAAAGGAATGATTTCAATGAACCCAGACTCTTGTATCTTCCCATAAATAGAAAAGTGCTAAATTCCTTAATTTGAGATGTCTGGTTTTCTTCAATTAACAGTAATCTTTTGATGTTCTGACTTAAAACTCCTACATATCCTGGCTCCTCCCTTACCTCTTGGGAGCGGTCCCTCAGAGCTAGCTGAGAGGCTGTGTGCCAGGCTTAAGTCCTCAGTTTTGTCCTCCAAATAAAACATAATTCTCAACTTTTAGGTTGTGCATTTTTTTCAGTTAACAGGAGACCCTCGACTCCTCCAGCAAAAGAGCAGCAGACCCTACATGCCCAGTAAGAGCCACTGCAGCCACCTGCTCCTTCTGACTTGAGGATATGTGGAATATCTCAATAGCAGCTAGGTCACGTTCTTAAATAATTTCCAAACCTGGAGAGACTTCTCTCTACTAAGATTACGCAAAATCAAAGTCATAAAAGATTTCAAACCTATGGGACCTAATTAAACTTAAAAGCTTGGGGCTTCCCTGGTGGCGCAGTGGTTGAGAATCTGCCTGCCAATGCAGGGGACACGGGTTCGAGCCCTGGTCTGGGAAGATCCCACATGCCGCGGAGCAACTGTGTCCGTGAGCCACAATTACTGAGCCTGCGCGTCTGCAGCCTGTGCTCCGCAACAAGAGAGGCCGCAATAGTGAGAGGCCCGCGCACCGCGATGAAGAGTGGCCCCCGCTTGCCACAACTAGAGAAAGCCCTCGCACAGAAACGAAGACCCAACACAGCCATAAATAAATAAATTAATTTAAAAAAATTAAAAAATAAAAATAAATAAAAGAAGAACATTTTAGGGCTTCCCTGGTGGCGCAGTGGTTGAGAATCTGCCTGCCAATGCAGGGGACACGGGTTCGAGCCCTGGTCTGGGAAGATCCCACATGCCGCGGAGCAACTAGGCCCGTGAGCCACAATTGCTGAGCCTGCGCATCTGGAGCCTGTGCTCCGCAACAAGAGAGGCCGCGATAGTGAGAGGCCCGCGCACCGCAATGAAGAGTGGCCCCCACTTGCCGCAACTAGAGAAAGCCCTCGCACAGAAACGAAGACCCAACACAGCCATAAATAAATAAATAAATAAATAAATAAATAATTTAAAAATAAATAAATAAATAAATAATAAAAGAAGAACATTTTAAAAAAATAAAATAAAATAAAAAATAAAAACTTAAAAGCTTTTGCACAGCAAAGGAAACCATAAACAAGATGAAAAGACAACCCTCAGAATGGGAGAAAATATTTGCAAATGAAGCAACTGACAAAGGATTAATCTCCAAAATACACAAGCAGCTTATGCAGCTCAATATCAAAAAGAAAAAACCGGGCTTCCCTGGTGGCGCAGTGGTTGAGAGTCTGCCTGCCAATGCAGGGGACGCGGGTTCGAGCCCTGGTCTGGGAAGGTCCCACGTGACGCGGAGCAACTGGGCCCGTGAGCCACAGTTGCTGAGCCTGCGCGTCTGCAGCCTGTGCTCCGCAACGGGAGGGGCCGCGATGGTGAGAGGCCCGCGCACCGCGATGAAGAGTGGCCCCCACTTGCCACAACTAGAGAAAGCCCTCGCACAGAAACGAAGACCCAACACAGCCATAAATAAATAAATAAACTAACTCAAAAGTTAAAAAAAAAGAAAAAACCACCCAATCAAAATATGGGCGGAAGACCTAAATAGACATTTCTCCAACGAAGACATAGAGATGGCCAACAAACACATGAAAAGATGTTCAACATCACTAATTATTAGAGAAATGCAAATCAAAACTACAATGAGGTATCACCTCACACCAGTCAGAGTGGCCATCACCAAAAAATCTACAAACAACAAATGCTGGAGAGGGTGTGGAGAAAAGGGAACCCTCTTGCACTGTTGGTGGGAATGTAAATTGATACAGCCACTACGGAGAACAGCATGGAGGTTCCTTAAAAACCTAAAACTAGAACTACCATATGACCCAGCAATCCCACTACTGGGCATATACTCAGAGAGAACCATTAACTCAAAAAGACACATGCACCCCAATGTTCATTGCAGCACTATTTACAATAGGCACGTCATGGAAGCAACCTAAATGTCCATCAATGGAGGAATGGATAAAGAAGATGTGGTACATATATACAATGTAATATTACTCAGCCATACAAAGGAATGAAATTGGGTCATTTGTAGAGACGTGGATGGACCTAGAGACTGTCATACAGAGTGAAGTAAGTCAGAAAGAGAAAAACAAATATCGTATATTAACACATACATGTGGAATCTGAAAAAATTGGTATAGACAACCTTATTTACAAAACTGAAATAGAGACACAGACATAGAGAACAAACGTATGGATACCAAGGAGGAAAGGGCGGGGTGGGGGGAGAGATGAATTGGGAGATTGGGATTGACACATATACACTATTGATACTATGTATAAAATAGATAACTAATGAGAACCTACTGTATAGCTCAGGGAACTCTACTCAGTGCTCTGTGGTGACCTAAATGGGAAGAAAATCCAAAAAAGAGGGGATATATGTATATGTATAGCTGACTCACTTTGCTGTACAGTAGAAACTAACACAATATTGTAAAACAACTATACTCCAATAAAAATTAAAAAAATTTCAAACCAAAATTACATGGAAGCCTCCAGTTCAATCTGAGTCCAGGCATTTGCAGCTGTTCCATTTCGCGCTAATGCCTACATTTGAAGGACAGATGATTCTAACAGAAATAAACCCCTGTGCATCACCATGATAAATGACAGGTAAGTGATGAAGAAAAGGAACTAAATACACAAAGTCTGGGAATCTGCTCTGGCACTCCCACTCTCTGTATGATCCATTACTTACCCCATGCTTTCCAAAACTGACAAAAGTGAAGTAACAACTCCAAAGCAATGATGTCAAAGAAAGAACTTACGACCTCACTTAAGTAATCATTTCTAGTAAGATAAAATCACTGCACAAGCACCACAGGCCTGAGGTAGATTTCAACGAGAAACATAGTGGTCAAGTTTCTTGAGCCTGAGGTCCAGGATAGGTCTGACTGTTTCCAGAGTATTCTTTCTGTCAGAGATCTTAATGGCTAGGCAAAGATCAAAGGATGAATTAAATGAGAGTCAGCAGAGGGGTAAACTAAGGCATAGAAGGATTAGGGAACTTGCCAAAGTCACAATCACACCGGGTGTATCATGGCTAAGCAGTGTACCGCCAGTGACCACTGCAGTGAGTGAAAAGACCTGTGGAGTCATGAAGCTGCCTTAGCTCACCCCAGGATGTATAAAAGTGATGGTTTCCTGATGCCCCTGCACCAGGCAAAGAAGTCTGAGCAGATCCCAGAAGTCTGCTTAATGGGCGTGTTGTGAAGTGGATCTGTGTACTGAACTAGATGACCTCACTGCTAACCCTGTCTGTTTCTCCAAACTGTCTCCATAGCAAACCACGGCAATGGACAAATCAACCAACAAGTACGTTGTTTAGCAATTACATTTAAAAAAGGTATCTGCCCAAATGTGTTATAAGCCTATGTATGATTCATGTTGGGCAGTCTGCCCTTGAGGGGGTCTCTGTCTAAGATGATAACACTGAGACACAAACAAGAGGACACAGCCAATGGGACAAGCAGTATACACGAGATATTCACATTGTTGGAGACATGCTATTGGATAGAACTTTCCTTGGGGATGAAATGTTCTTTATCTGTGCTGAACAATATGGCAGCTATTAGCTACATATGGTTATAAGCATTTGAAACATGTCTAGTGCAACTGAGAAATGAATTTTAAAATTTATTTCATTTTAATTAATGTAAACAGTCACTTGTGGCTAGTAGTTAACTGTGTTGGACAACGCAGGTTTAGAGACCATGAAATCAACACACAGCATGAGATTATTGGCTGTGGGGGTCACAGGATGATGGCAATCTCAAAGTTATAGTGAGTTCCATGCATGAATCTACTCCACAGCAGCAAACAGACCTCTGAAGCCTGCTCAAACTTCTTTGCCTGGCCAGGGGTCCTCAGGGGACATCCATGTTTAAACGCACTGGGGTTGAAGCTTAGCTTCATGACTCCACCCACGAATCTTTTCACAAATTGCAAGAAAACTATAAGGAACCCATCAACTATGCTCACTTTATCACCTAGGACAACGGTCAGCAAACGTTTTCCTATTAGGCTTTGCAGGCTATAGAGTCTATGGCACAAGTACTCAACTCTGCCACCATAGCATGAAAACGGCCATAGATCATACTTAAATGAGTGTGGCTGTGTTCCAATAAAACTTTATTTACAAAAACAGGCTGCAATCTGCCAACCTCTGGCCTAGGACATTTTTTAGTGGTTCATACGTTGAGGTCATGCTTTCATTCAATGTGTACTGATCTCTCATTCTGATAGAGCATGCCACAGTTCATAAACCAAGAGACGTTATCTCTTAATCCTCACCACATCCCTAACAGCTACTGTGGTGGCTACTCTCCAAAGATGACCCCCAGTGCATTACCCTCCCATTGTTCACGCCCTGTGTAGTTTTCTCCCCGAGGGTCCTAAGTCTGAGCTGGCCCTATGCCTTTGCTTTTGATTATTAGCACACAGCAGCAGTGAGGCTGCACTGCTTCCAAGGCTGGTTCATAAAAAAACCTGCAGAGTCCACCTGAGCCTGTCGGAACTAGCTCGGGGAGAAGCTAGCCGCATGTGACCGGCGTGCTGTGAGGAGGGCCACATGGAGGAAGAGAAATGCCCACCCAGCCCTCAGTAGTTCTAGCCATCCCAGCCCCTGTGACAGAAGACGCCCTCAGCTGATCCAGCCCCTGCCACCATCATACGAGAATCCCCAAGTGAGAAGTGCCCAGGTGAGCCCAGTCAGCCCAGAATCACAAGAGATAATAATAAATGGTCATGTTAAGAAAGATAAAGTTCTTGTTCTTAGAGGACTCATAGCCATGTCCAATGCATGCATGTGGAGGAACATTAAGAGCTGCATTTTTTCTCTACAAAGATTTTCTTTTGTTCAGTTTAAGTGAACTTTGCAAAATTAAATTTTGTAGCAAAAAAAAGATCTGATCTTTTTAAAATTAGGAGTTTTGCTAGAACGATTGATTAGGGTAGAAATTGAACGCTAGTTCATAAATTCCTGATGGAAAGGAAGAAGCCCAAAGTTAGACACTTTTTATTTGAAATGTCTATCTCGAGGTTTTCACACAGTTCACAGATTAGAATGAAAAGCTTCTACATGATTATTTCTTCTCTTTTAGGTATATCATTGTTCTCAATATTCTCATTCAGATTTAGTAGGTCTGGGGTGATATCTAGATATAAGAATTTAAAAAAACAGTCTTCTCAGGTGATCTGATATTCTAGTATTGAGAACCACTGGCAATAAGTCACTGTTTCTCAAAGAGTTATACTCTTAGTTAAGATCATTTATTTATTTTTTAATAAAATTAATTATTTTTATTGCTTCTTCAAGGATATTCTTTTTTCCTTTTTTTTTTTTTTTAATTGGGGTATGGTTGTTTTACAATGTTGTGTTAGTTTCTACTGTACAGTGGAGTTCCCTGTGCTATACAGCAGGATCTCATTAGTTATCTATTATACATATTAGTGTATATGTGTCAATCCCAATCTCCCAATTCATCCCACTCTCTCAAGAATATTCTTAATTAAAACTTTTTTTTACTGTGAGCCCATGAAGGTGAAGAATACTTTGACTACTGCTATCATTTGGTGCCTCTTCCATAAGGTTTCTTTTTTAAGAATTTTATTTATTTTATTTTTTATTTTTTGGCTGTCTCGGGTCTTAGTTGCAGTACACAGGATCTTCGTTGAGGCATCGGGGATCTTTTGTTGTGGCAAGCGGGCTCTTCATAGCGGCATGCGGGCTTCTCTCTAGTTGTGGTGTGCAGGTTTTCTCTTCTCTAGTTGTGGCACGCAGGCTCCAGGGTGCGTGGGCTCTGTAGTTGTGCACACGGGTTCCAGAGTGCGTGGGCTCTGTAGCTGTGGAGCGCAGCTTCAGAGCATGTGGGCTCTGTAGTTTGCAGCACTCAGGCTCTCTAGTTGAGGCGCACGAGCTCAGTAGTTGTGGCACACGGGCTTAGTTGCCCGGTGGTATATGGGATTTTAGTTCCCTGACTAGGGATCGACCCCGCGTCCCCTGCATTGCAAGGTGGATTCCTTACCACTGGACCACCAGGGAAGTCCCTGCCATAGGGCTTTTTAAATTATTTATTTATTTATTTATTTATTCATTCATTCTTTTTTTTTTTTTTTTTAATTTTTATTTATTTATTTATTTATGGCTGTGTTGGGTCTTCGTTTCTGTGCGAGGGCTTTCTCTAGTTGCGGCAAGCGGGGGCCACTCTTCATCGCGGTGCGCGGGCCTCTCACTATCGCAGCCTCTCTTGTTGCGGAGCACAGGCTCCAGACACGCAGGCTCAGTAATTGTGGCTCACGGGCCTAGTTGCTCCGCGGCATGTGGGATCTTCCCAGACCAGGGCTTGAACCCGTGTGCCCTGCATTGGCAGGCAGATTCTCAACCACTGCGCCACCAGGGAAGCCCTCATTCATTCATTTTTATTGGAGTATAGTTGCTTTACAATGTTGTGTCAGTTTCTGCTATACAACGATGTGAATCAGCTATATGTATACATATATCCCCTTCCTCTCAGCCACCCTTCAATCCCACCCATCTAGGTCATCATAGAGCACAGAGTTGATTTCTGGATCTTTTAAGGGAAAAGCACCTTTTTGACCGCTTGGCCTCCAAGTATGTGTTTTGATTGGCTCATCTTAAAATTGGAATTTATTAGGTGTCTTCAGAACACATGCAATGCTGGGTATCCCAGCCTTTTTGGAGAACATGGCCACTCCTGGGACAGGATGCTTTCACTTACCCAGTAGTGTGAAGGTCTTCTGAGTCTCTATCATGTCGGCTCTGTCATTCACGCCCTCAATGATGGTACTGCCCCCCATTCTCGTATAATTAAATTCTTCTGCACGCCCTGAAATCAAAAGTAAGACTGTGACATCTGTGACACAGAAATCTCAACATACATGTACATCAGAAGCGAGAAGAAACGTTCACACTTAATGTGCTATCTTAAGCACTTTACAAATGTTTCTCCACTTATTCCTTAGAATTCTACGTTGCTGACTCAGAAGCTGAGGCTCAGAAAGGTAAAGTGGCCTGCTCATGGTCCCACAGCTGACGGCAGGGCAAGAATTAAAACACAGGCCTGACTCCAGAGAGCGTGGTTTTTGTCCCCATACCTAACAATTTTATACAGCATTACTGAGGTTTATTGAACGTACGATTAACTGTAGAAAACTTGATAAGTTTTGATAAACATATACCATTATGAAAACATCACTATGGTCAAGATAATAACCATATATGCATCTAATATTTGAATAGTAGGGGAGCCTTCAGAAAGCTCTTTCATGTTCGCTCTTCACATTCTATTTGGCAGACAAGGCATGGATATTAAAATTATACGAAATCTGAAGAAACTTAGATTCTACAAGTGCAAGTAACTTCTCCAGGATTAGGGAGTGTGCATACAACTCCGACACACTAGACAATTCTGTCTACCAACACGGCACAAACGACCAAGACAGGAGAGCCGAGATACCACCGGAGTTGAGCCATTTGCACTAAACGACAAATAGCTCATTAATTATGATTACAATTAATAATGATTTTGACTCATCAAGGAAATTCAAATTATGATAGAGGTACTCTGTCTCAGAAGACACGGAAATATGTCATAGCTGTTAGAAAAATGACCATCCAAGAAGTTCAGATAAAAAGAAAAGTTTGGGGACTTAGATCGGTAAGTCCCAGTGGTCAGAAGGCCTTCTTCAGGTAGTTCTAGCTGGATGGACCACAATCACTCTGGAGCTTTGCAAAGAACCCTGGAGTTGAAGGGGTCCCCTATTCCTGTACTCACTTTGCCCCTAACTAATCTACCTCCTCAGTTAAATGCATCAATTCCACCCCTGGAACCCAAGGATCTTATGTTTCTGGACAGAATACTTTTTTTTTAAAAGTGACGCTATTGTAAGAAGACGGAATTAACCTAGAATTTAAATTCCTACATAAAAAAGAGACTCTTCCACACACCATGCATTACGTACCCAATTTAAGATGTTTAAATTCCGACTGCTGTGCAGATGCACAAAGCTGATAGAAAATGTGGTAATTTCGCTCATTTTCTGACTGTAAGATAAAGAAAAGTCCTGGAATTACACAAGCCCTTCACAAATGAAAATGTGAGGTTTTCAACAAGAGGGTCCTAGATGGCTAATCTGGACTGACAGCTCTGCTCTCACGGACACGGACATCCACGTGGGTTTTTGCTGTGACCAAACTTCTTGCCTCCACTGGCTCACAGAGGGAGAGCCGGTGGCCCAAGATCACCTTCCAAATAACCACCGCAGAGAAAGTGTTATTAAACGAAACATTCTACGAAAGGGGAAATAATGTAGTTAGTACTAGCTGAAATTTTAAAGAAACTCCCTGCAGTACAAGGTTTACTGTTACTCTCCTTCTGGGCCAAAACGATGAGAGTTTTCTCCATTTTATGGAGAGAAGCCTTTTTCTTAAACCCCGCCTCTCTAGATCTGATCCCATTCCCTTCCTGATACAAAAGCCAGTCTAACAGCTTTGTCTATTTCAAGTAGTCTTTGTGTTCTAGAAAGATAAACTTGATTTTTAAATGCTAAGGATTTAAGTGCCTAAAATTGAAAGTCATAAACTTTTCCCTCAACCATATAATTCCACTGATACTGCACCTATTCATCAATTTTCATTTTTAAGAAATAGAAAAAAAATAACCCAAACTGCAAATGAAATATAGGAAAACTGTATTCTTCAAGTCACAGAACAATGTAGGTTGTCTAATGAATATATAAATGTGAACCATACTACAAAAGTTGGGGAAAAGGAAACTTAATATTTTTATCCTTACTTGAAAGACAACTCTGGATTTCTCCAGCAGGTAAGTTCTCATGTTGGCTCCTATAATTTGATTTCTCTCATCAAAACTGATTTCTGTGTATTTCCCAAACCGACTGCTGTTGTCATTGCGGGTGGTCTTGGCATTTCCAACAGCCTACAAAACATAGTAACAACATTAAAAAAACCTTTGCATCAATATTATTGGAGCAGTTACAGTAAAATCCAGTCCTGTATGCTGGGGAAAAGTCTGATTATAGAGGGAGGCCGGGAGGCAGGGGCTCACAGGGAATAAGACACATCCTTAGGTCTCCTCAATCTCACCCCAAGGCTCTCCTCAATCTTACTGGTAGACACTGAGCAGGATCAGAAAACACATGGGTTCTGATGTTTCATGGCCCTAGGCTCCTTTTTTACTATCTGTGTGATGCTAGAAAAGTTATTTAATCTTTCCAAGTCTCAATTTCTCTAGCTGTAATATGGGGAAGTATGCATCTTACAGAGTTGGGAGAATTAAATGAGATAATATACAGTGTTTCAACTCATCTATGCCTAAAATATTAGAGATGCTCAATTCAAAGTCTACATCCTTCATCCAACCTTTATTTCTGTCCTTATCCCTTACCACTTCCCTACTCGAACTTTCTACTCAACCAAACAACTGCCTTCTTCCATCCCTCCCACACTGAGCATGATTCTTTCTTTTTACTTCTGCTACTGAATTCTGTCTCTCCTCTTGCCCATCCTGCTCTCCCTTCCTGGGCACCTTCCAGCTGGAAGTACCCTTCCTATGCACACACGTCACATTCCTGTCCAGGTCATCATGCTTTTGGATAACATGTATTTACTGGCAGGCGAAGGTAAACCAAGTAGACATGGTTCTGCCTTCACGGATATTACAATAGCGGGTGAGACCAGCCCTAAACAAATAACCACACGATATCATCCACTGGGCATTTAACAGGGTAGTGCTTCTTGACAACCTTTTTACTGCCATCTTGGATCATGATTTATCTTTCTATTCGAATTTAAAACATGCTATGTTAGAGGAGTCTTAAAACTTGGGGATTGGACCTTATTCTTTTTCATTACTTCCTGTATTATTTCAGCACAGTGGCTTAAACAAAATAGGTGGTCTGATAAATATTCATTGAGGATTTTGATTCAAGAAAACAGGGAGAAAGGGTCTAGGAATCTAACGTTCTTAATTACTTGCTATGCTTCCAAATAAATCCAAATCAATCCTCTTCCCAATTTGCAAGGCAGCCAGAGTTGGCCTTTGGGCCCTTCCGTGAGCTGTCAGATGCCCCTTCTTCCTTGAGGGTTGTCTCCTCACCCCTGGGTGCCATCGTGGTTGGCCTTGCCCACATATCTGAGCCAGTCAGTGGTGTGCTGATGAATCACTCTCGGGGAGGGGAGGAGGAACAGCCTGGATATGTGACATTTGCTGATTTGTAAGGGGTAAATACTTCCGCCATGACTGATTTCAAACTACCAAAGGTTTAACAATAACTTGCAAAAGAATTCCTGAATGTTTAACAATCAGCTCATGAAAGTTGGCGCTGGTTGGCTGGAGAACACCACTGGTCTCGGTGTACCAGCTGTCTCTGGGGTTGAGGAAATTTCCCCTGGGATATAAACGTAAACAGAGGACTCCTGAAATCCTGATGGTAGAATTTCTAGCCCAGCAGGTAGAGGAGAGAGGCCTTGGAAGCAGCAATCTATGCCCCAATCTCCTTCAAATCCCACCGGAGAACAGACTTCCTTGCTCCTTCCCTGCCCTCACTTCCTTGGTTTTTAAAGCAAGGGAACTCAAGTTAGCAAGCACAACATACAGGCATACCTTGAAGATATGGTGGGTTTAGTTCCAGACCACCGCAATAGAGCAAATGTCACAATAAAGCAAGTCACACGAAACTTCTGGTTTCCCAGTGCATATAAAAGTTATGTTTACACTATACTATAGTCTATTAAGAGTGAAATAGCATTATGTCTAAAAAAACAATGTACACACCTTAATTTTAAATGTTTTATTGCTAAAAAATGCTAACCACCATCTGACCCTTCAGCAAGTCAGAATCTTTTTGTTGGTGGAGGGTTTGAAATACTGCGAGAGTTACCAAACCGTGACAGAGACAAAAGTGAGCAAATGCTGTTGGAAAAAGGCGCTGATAGACTTGTTTGATGCAGGATTGCCATAAATCTTTAACTAGTTAAAAAAGAAAAAAGAAAAAAAGCAGTATCTGCAAAGCAAGGTATGCCTGTATACACGAACCAGCCCACTTCTCCATACACGCCTCTGCCTCTGTCCCCACTCCCCACACCCACAGGGTACACACCTCAGTTATGGGGTTCGACGCCAGAACCTTGTCTTCCACGTGAGCATTAGTGCTGGACTTGCTGACGGTGGCGAAGTACCTCATGGCATAGCGAGCAGATACTGTCTTTCCAGCACCCGACTCCCCGCTTACAATTATTGACTGATTTTTATTATTTCTAAAGCAAATAAATAGAAGGATTTTTTAGAATATTCATTTCTTCCTATTAGGCAATATATACTCATCAAGAAAAATGTAGATAAGCCAGAAGAAGGGACTTTGTTTTATCACTTTAAAGTAACTGTTTTTAACATATCGGTGAATTTCCTTCTAGTCTTTTTCTCTGTGATCCTGCTGAACACACAACTTCGTTTCCTGCTGTGTCCCCTGAGCTGAGAGTCCCCAAGACCAATCCCAGATCAGTGATCCACCAGGAGGACTCACAGGACTCAGCAAATATTTGCACTCATGGCTAAGACTTATTACACCAGAAGGATACAAAGCAAATAAGCAAAGGGAAAAGGCATACAGGGCCAAGTCCAGAGGAGGCCAGGTGCAAACTTCCAAGAGTCCTCTCCCAGTGGAGTCACACAGGATGCACTTACTTCCTCCAGCAATGAATTACGACAACACACGGGAAACACTGTCTACCAGGGAAGCTCAATAGAGACTCACTGTCCAGGGTTTTTACTGGGGGCCGGTCACATAGGCATCCTCTGCCATCACACACCAAAATTCCAGATGCCCAGAAGGAAAGCAGATATTCAGCAGGAACCACAATGTTCACACAAACAGTTTAGGTGCAGTGAGCCACTCTTAGCAATTAGGAAATGCTGGGAATCTTTCTGAGATCCAAGTTCCCAGAGGTTTGCCACAGGCCAAACCTGCAAGCAGGTTTCTAAAGATAGCAGTCTCAAGCCTATGTCAACTCCTTTCTGTATATCCCCACTTAAATATAAAAACATTTTAAAGACATCATTTGGAGAGCAATTACTTGAAATGTGCTTGGGAACACGTGTGCTCCATAAGCCAACATGCTCTGTTACACAACTTAGAGATCTTAAAAAAATGCATTAAACTTTTTGTGTCATAGATCATGATGGTAGAACCTTATAATAGTGCTGTCCTAGCACCACTTATGTGCCAGGTGCTTGGTGAATACTTTACAGGGATTCTCATTTAAGCCTCACAAAAATCCTATGCCACATACTGTGTATCCATCATACAGATGAGTAGAACAGTGACTCCGCGAGGCACAGAATACACAGCCTCCCTGTGGACACTGGAGAGGACCTTAGAGAGAGAGCTTCTGGCCTCAGTGAGGAAAGCTAAGACGCTCAGGAGGTGAACGGCACTCCCAGCGCCCCTCAGCCGCACGGAGTGGGACTGGGGTTCCTAACGCTGGGCTCTCCGGACTCCTAGTCCAGCATCGGCAAGTCCAGTAAGAGCCTGCCTTATGTTCGGTTCTGCTAGTACAGTTAGACAGACCTCCAGAGGAAACTGGCTCTTCAAGCTTGAACCTGGCTCAGTCCTGCAGCTCTAACGAGCTCATGCTACTGACACCCAGGGGCAGTCCTGGCCTGTCAGGCTCTGAGCCACACAGACTCTAATCTTGCAGATGCCCTGGAGACCTGCAGGGGCCAGGGTAAATCCTAGAACCACGGGTGTTTTAGCATTGGAAAGAACCTTGCTGTGGCAGAAGCCAAGGTAACTGGCAATTTTTTTTTGGAACCTGCAGGATCTTTCATGTTCTGGTACCATCGGGCTCGGCTGCCCTCTGCTCATGAGCCTCCACACTACCCGCAGGGCTCAGGAAAAGGGAGAGACTTTTGCGTCATTCGTCACAGCACCAGAGTAGGGACGGCAGGTTCGGGTCCAGCTGGTGTCCTCAGGAGCACAGCCTGGCTTGGCTCCCAGCCTCTGATGTGTTTCCAAAAGAGAGGGAGTCACACAATCCCTTGTGGCCTGACAGGTGCATCGAGGCATGGAGGGCGCCTGCTGAGACTGAGGACGTGGGGTTCGGGTGTCCCAGGTTACTGGTTTTTAATCAGTAATTCTCCACCCAACGTTCATCCTCCCCTGCTTCTTAGGGACTAGGCCCCATGTTCTTAGTGGACATGTTGCTGTGCATATGAAAGACTACATATCCCAGCCTCCCTTGTGGCTAGGCATGGTCATGTGAGTAGGACCTGACCAATGAGCTGTGAGCAGAAGTGCTCTGTGGGGGCTTCTGGGAGGGCTCCTTAACCAGGAGGGGCACACCCTTCCCCTGGGACACTCTGTAGCCTAGAAAAGAGAGAAAGGAGGCTGAGTACTTGCTTGGCCCTGAGGCCAAGGATCCTGCTCCAGGGATTGGGAAG
Source organism: Balaenoptera ricei (assembly GCF_028023285.1). NCBI lineage: Eukaryota > Metazoa > Chordata > Mammalia > Artiodactyla > Balaenopteridae > Balaenoptera > Balaenoptera ricei. The sequence goes on along the minus strand of NC_082640.1, from coordinate 83,351,873 downwards.
CTGGAAGGCACTGATCCTTGATGACTTGGTAGAGGTGGTGTGCCAGCCCTGGACTGCCCATCAGACTTCTCTGCAGGAGAGAATCATGCATTTCTACCTTGTATAAACCACCATTATTTTTTCCTGGTTATAAGCAGTAGAGCTTGGAATGGGTGCTCTCTGAGCACCTAGCTCACAGATGAGGATCCTGAAGCTGAGGGAGATCAGGGCTGTGCCCAGGGTTATGAAGTAAATGCAGCAGACCCAAGTCCTGTGTCTCAGGTTTTATCTGTGAAATAAGGGCATGATGGCGGTTCAATAGACTTCACAGAGGTGTTCTAAGACTCAAAGGAGACCACTGTCTGTGAAAGTTCTTTTGCAAACTGTAAGGATCTACCAAGACCCTTTTACAGATCAGGATGTTGAAGCCAAAATAGGATAGTTACGGGGAAAAGAAATTACACATGGAGTCTAGAAATCTGAGCACAAATCCCAGCTCTGCCTTTCTCTTGCTGGGTGACCTTGGGTGGATGGCTTCACATCTCAGTTGTCTGACTACTGCTCAGGCATCCTCATCACACGCTCTTTTGAGGGCACTCAAGATGACGTGTGAGAGTGTGTGCACAGTGCCTGGTCCACAGGAGGCTTTTCAGAAAAGCCTCCTTGTTCGCTAGCAAAACAATAACTTCACAGGCCATACAAAAAACAAGTGGCAAAATTAGAATAAAACCCCAAATCTCCTACAGCTAAAACCTGTGCTCATCTATCATTAGAGTCTGCTGCCGTGGATGGGTAAAAATGCTTAAGCATCTCACAGTGAAGAATAAATCAATTTTCTTCCAATCAAACACACTGCAAGAAAAGCATCGGCTATTCCCAGATTGGTAGGACTGACTTGACTACCTAGAGGGGGCAAAACCAGGAAACTTGGTTCAGACAGTTATATATAACAGTCATTTGCTACTTGGTACAGTCAGTCTGCTCTACCAAGCACCCCCGCCGGTCTGACTGATGGTCACTTTTAATGAGACCCGGCCAGATGTCTCCCTACCACTGTGAAGGCCCAGCAAATGCAGGAGCATTGGGAGAGCAAGAGGAAGCCCTGCGTGGCAGGAGGCTACCTGACCATCTGCTTGTATGCCTCTTCTGCCACAGCAAATATGTGCGGGTCCATATCGCCCATGTTCTGCCCGCTGTAGGCGTGGATGATGGCATCTCCATATATCGGCAGCTGCTTGTAAGGATTCATGGCCACCAGGATGATTCCTGAGGAAAGATGTCAGATGCAGTGATGGGATTCTTAGTGCCACCTCTTTCACCAAGTTCTTTTGAGAAACCGCAGCTCTGTCACTTATTAAATCTCCTGTGTGACTTTGGGCAGGTCACTTACTGCTCTGAATCTCAGTTCCCTGCCGAGGTCACCTACATTTCTAGGCTACTCTGAAGGTTAGATGAGATGACAGATGGCAATGCCCTAAAACTGAGAGGCTCTTACAATTCTCAGTGTAAACATAATGATAATATCACTGCCCAAAATAAGTAATAAACGTATCAAATCCAATGAGAAACTCAAACACAAGCTTTATCCACATGTATTTTTCTTGGTAGTCCAATCTTAGTTTTTGTTGAAGACTCTCCCCACCTAGATACTTCGTTTTATAACAAACTCTAAGATCAGATGTGTGTACCTTTTAGATAGAAATCTGGGCAAATTTTTAGCTGTGATTACACATTTTGACAGAGTCAACATTTCTAATACAAACATAATATAAAACATAATCAGGATGCTCTAGACAACAAGCATTAAGTTTCAGTGTCATTCCTGCGCTCCTAGAATTGCTCTCCTTACCACTGTAGGTGTAAATGAGTTTGGATTCTGCAAAGCGGATTCTGAGATTGTGGAGCACAGCGGGCTCGTGGAGATAGCTGAGGGCCGTGAGGTCATTCTCACCCACGAGGATGTCAGGATTCCGAAGTGGAGGCAGAGATTCTGGATCAACGGAATAATCCAGCTCCTGTGGACAAAGATGAAATTAAAGTTCTGGAAGAAGAAGTTTTTTGGTGTTTCTGCTGAATCACTGTCCTCTTTCCTATCTACCCCTCTTTGGAGTGATCCCTGACACTCTAAAAAACAAATTTACATATAGCAATGAGAAAATAATCTTCGTGGCTGACTTTTGGGAGCCAGGTGATCAAGGTATTATTGGCTGTGTGCCCTAGGGTGTGTCACTCACCTTCTCTGGCCCTCCCTTCTCTCATCTGTGAAAAGACTGGCTGGACCAGATCAGGGGTCCTCAGAGCTACAGAGGCCTCAATGAGGGGTGACAGGGAAGTTACATGGTCAGGGACCTGGGGATCCCATCCCAATTCTACCACAGGGGCTCTACTTGCATGTGGTTTAACTGCTGGTGCCATGAGAGTTTTCATTTGGAAACAGGATTCTGTTGCTAAAATGACTCAATGATCTAAGGTCCCTTGAAGCTCTAAGGTTGCCGAATCTCTGCTGGAAGTTGACATTCTTGGTGGTGAGAAGTGTCTAAAGGAGCCTGCGTGGGGTGATGGTCTCTCTGTGAGAGGCCCCCAGTACAGGTGACTCCTGTCTGCAGCCACCTGTGTTCCCAAGGGCTGCAGGGCTGCCTATTTCTATGATTCTCAGCCCTGGGCTGAGTAACTGGCCCAGGATGGCCTCTCATCTGCTAGATTTCACCCATGTATATTCCGAAAGTAGCTGCCTGAGCAGAATGAAGGCAAGGTCAGCATGCCTTGTGGGCCTTGCAGATGTCAGAGCATTAAGGGACCTTATTACCACCTGTTCTACCTTCCTTCACTTTCACTTCACAGCTTGGGGAAGTGACTTGAGCAAGGTCACCCAGCAGGCTTGTTTCCCTTCCACCGCCCAGGCTGCCTTCCTTTCCATACCTGGTCCTGGACCAGCTGCACAAAGTGACCCAGCTGCCCCGTAGTAAGAGCCCACTCTGCAGGCCCTATGCCAAGTACTCAGCACTGGTTTTTCATCTGATCCTCAGAACTGCTTTCCAAGGAGAGCATGACAGCCCTAACTAAGAGTTAAGGAGACAGGTTCAGAGAAGTTAAGCTCCTTGTTGAAGGTCACACAGTTAATATGGGTCTGGCTGACTCTGAAGCCTGCGTCATGATGCCTGGTCAACACTGACAGGGGTTTGGTTTGTTGGCTGGTTGGACTGTTTTCCATAAGGAGAGCAGCTCAGGGCAATCCAGGACAACTGGGCATGGGTCCTCATAGCAGCTGCCTGCTCATTATCAATGCAATTATATTTATGGACCTGCCCCAAGCAGGATATTCTTAACCTACACACTTTCGAGAATAAGATAAAGTGCCGCTCATACATAATTTGTACTTACCCTGAGTTTTTCCGTTATGTTTTAAATCAACAGCCTCCTTTTCCAGTTCAGCCACTGTGTGTGTGTGTGTGTCTTATGTGTGAAAGAAACAGAAAGAGAGAAAAAAACAAATAGAACAGAAAGTCTTTGGGGGAGGGGAGAAAATATGAATGTGAAGAACATCAGATCGACAGCTAGAAACAGAGGTGATATTTTCTTACATAAAGCAGGCTTTGCCCTTCATGGTATAGATAAAGGGTTAAGTTAAAAAGCAGCAGAAGAATGGATAAAGAAGATGTGGCACATATATACAATGGAATATTAGTCAGCCATAAAAAGAAACGAAATGGAGTTATTTGTAGTGAGGTGGATGGACCTAGAGTCTGTCATACAGAGTGAAGTAAGTCAGAAAGAGAAAAACAAATACCGTATGCTAACACATATATATGGAATCTAAAAAAAAAAAAAAAAAAAATGGTCATGAAGAACCTGGGGGCAAGACGGGAATAAAGACGCAGACCTACTAGAGAATGGACTTGAGGATACGGGGAGGGGGAAGGGTAAGCTGTGACAAAGTGAGAGAGTGGCATGGACATATATACACTACCAAATGTAAAATAGATAGCTAGTGGGAAGCAGCCGCATAGCACAGGGAGATCAGCTCGGTGCTTTGTGACCACCTAGAGGGGTGGGATAGGGAGGGTAGGAGGGAGCCGCAAGAGGGAGGAGATATGGGGATATATGTATATGTATAGCTGATTTACCTTGTTATACAGCAGAAACTAACACACCATTGTAAAGCAATTATACTCCAATAAAGATGTTAAAAAAAAAAAAAAAGTCTGGCCACCTGCCATCTTACCTGCCTCTCCCCCTCCTCCTCTGAGCAGCTCATTCAGGGCCAGGAATGTCGCCACCTGAAGCCCTGCTCATATTACTAAAGCAGCAAACTGCCACTGCAGCTGCTGCCCTGAGATTTTTCTCCCCAAAGCCATCTGATCCCTAATCAGAACCTTGACTGTGCACAGGAGATACTCAACAAATGCCCCCAAGAAGTTTCTGATGGGAAGGGAAAGGCTAAATGGAAATAGCAGGTCCTCTGCCTTGTCTCTTGCATTTACACATGCCCCCAGGGATTATCTCATCTGATCTCCAGCAGCCCTGTGATATGCTGTTACTAACTCCATCTGACATGTGAGGAAGCCGAGGGGCTCACTGTCACAGACTTAGTGGGATTTGAACCCAGATAGTCTGCCACAGACTGGGCAGGATTTGAACTCAGTCTGATTCTAGAGGATGTGCTCTTAACTGCTATGTTTATCTCCCTTCCCAGGATCTCAGGAGATGACTCCAAATCCAGGACAGTCTGATTGGCAGTAATAAGTCCTGCCTCTGCAGAGACCATTTCCATGCCTTGGAAATTCCAGCATTTTAATATTCATGTGAAATTCCCAGGACTAACTCTGACATCCAGATGGATCATGAATCCTTTGCCCAGCTCTGCATCCAGATACTTGATTCTAAAAACCTAAGGTCAGCCTAGCTATGGATCCAGTGGGATGTCATTACAGCTATGGGGGGAAAGGACGACTCATCATGGAAACTTAAAGCGGAGATAAAATCTGTAGAAACTGGTCATCGAAAGCCATGACCAGCCTTTGAGAGGAACTCTTCACGAGCATGCTCTACCATGGGGGCAGGTGCCCATCCTTTGCCTCTCCCTTGCCACACCAGCACCACAGAGCTTCCTCATAATGTCCTACCCAGCTGGGCTTCCTGTCCCCTTGTCCCATCTTCCGTCACTCCTCCAATTGCCCTGTTACACTCCCTCCTGGAGGTCCCAATTCTTACCTGTTTCTATCCATCCATAGACTGACTCTCCATTCTCCCACACCTCCCTCTCCCTTCCTGTTTTCTATCTCCCTTCTTCTATGTCTCTTCCTCTTCCCATCTTGATGTTTTCCTCCACCAGTTTATGTCCTGGGCTCAAACTACTTCCTCTCCAAGTTTCTCATCGTCACCCAGTCTCTGTGCTGAGACCCATAAAACCAAAATGGTAATCATTTTTCAGCATTCTCCCAACATTGCTGAATCCCCAGAAAGGCAGCAGAGAGCACAGACCTGTCCACTGCATCTCATTCCAGAGAGAGGCCCAGCTGACGCAGGGCACTTTATGTCTTCATTAGGGTAGTGGGGGGTGGAGGCAGGGGGGTGGGGAGGAGTACAAACACACGGGTGCATCCACAGCACCAGCTGGCCATGTTAGGTGCCCCCTCATGTGCCCCCGCCGAAGGTGCTCCCCTCCACACACACCCTACAGTTTCTCCTTTATACATCATGGTAGTTATGATCAAGGACCCTCACCGTTCCATCCTCCAGCAGGAGACGTAGGACTTTGTCACCAACTCTATAGTCCTTCGCTATTTCGGCAGACTTCCAAACTTCTTCAGGATCAGGAATCCAAACCCTGTTGTACTGACCAACAGAATAAGAAAGGCTTAATTTCAGCACTTTAAAAGCAAAACACAAATCGTTAGATGATTAGACTCGGGGAGATTTCTTTCTGTCCACTACGTCAGTGAATTCATTAGGAATACTTTTACGTAATTTTTGCTTGTGAGGTCATTGTTAGCGTATCTGCAATGCAACAGGCCTAGCTGCTTCATTTCACAGGTAACAGAATTCCCAAAGTCTCTTAAATACATATTGAAAAAGGAAAGCCTGGGAGTGGAAAGGAAATCTGTGAGTCTCTTAATGGGAAGATCTGAGCACTGTCTACAAGAGCTGGAGCAGAGGGATGTGGTTCACCACTGATGGACCACGGGGCTCTGGGCCAGACACGACACTTCTTGTGCTCATTTTTCTCATCTATAAAATGGGCACAATACCTACTCAGTACTTTACAGGTTTGCTGGGAGGTTAAATTGGACTGAGTGGCTGACAGCACTTTGCAAAATGCTGTGGAAGTAGTGTTACAGCAGTGTTATCACAGTCTTATCACACTGGTCAGCAGCCAAGGATTCCCACCGTGGGAAATGTGGAAGTCCCGAGCTCAATGTGCCACCTGGCTCAGTGCTGATGTGCAAGTCCTTAAGCAGAACTACATTGCTACGTACTGAATTATCCTCCCAAAATTCATACGTTGAAGCCCTAACCCCCAATGTGAATATATTTGGAGATAAGGTCTTTAAGAGGTAATTAAGGTTAAATGAGGTCATAAGGCCCCGATCCGATAAGATTAGTGTCCTTATAAGAAGAGATACCAGGGAGCTTGCATGCACACTCTCTCTCCACCTGCATGCACAGAAGAAAGGCCATGGGAGTTCAGTGAGAAAACAGCTGTCTGCACCCAAGGGGAGAAGCCCTCCTAGACCAACCCTGCCAACACCTTGATCTTGGACTGCCCAGCCTCCAGAACTGTGAGAAAATAAACGTCTGTTGTTTAAGCACCCAGTCTGTGGTATATTGTTACGGCAGCTCAAGCCGACCAATACACACATCTAATATTCACACTCACACACTGGGAAGGGGGCAGGCTCACTCTCCAGAAGTCACCAATGGCACCTGAACGCAGCTTGAGATAAACACAAAGTGACTGCCATGTCCCTATACGGCAGCTGTCACAGGGCCCCATGAGTCATTCTTCTCTCTCCTGCATGCATGCTGTCAGCATCATGCACTGACTACTCTTGCTTTCACCCAGACCCCACATTTCGTATTCTCCTGTGGTCATCTATTTGTTTGTTTGTTCATTCACTCTCTCGTTCATTCATTCACCCATCCATCCATCCCATCTATCCATCCCATCCATCCATCGATCCATCCATCCATCCAACACCTGGGCACCTCCTGGGACTTTCCTGGTGACGCAGTGTTTAAGAATCCACCTGCCAATGCAGGGGACGTGGGTTCGAGCCCTGGTCTGGGAAGATCCCACATGCCAAGGAGCAACTAAGCCCATGCGCCAAAACCAGACTCAGGGAGAGTCTTTGTTGCACTGCCACGAAGAGTAGCCCCTGCTCGCTGCAACTAGAGAAAGCCCATGCACAGTGACGAAGACCCAACGCAGCCAATAAATAAATAAATAAATAAATAAAATAAAATAAATCTAAAAAAACAAACACCTGGGCATCTCTTATGTATGCGTCTGGCACAGTGCTGAATTACCAAGAAAGAAAGTTATCTCCTCTTAGTCATCATGATCTTCCTACTAACTCAGCCAATCTCTAACCTAGAGCTGCATGTGCATTATGTGTATATTTGCATCTCTCTGCTCACATACCGGTGGTTTCTATCAATTGGGGCACCCCTACAGGATACCCTGATGTCCTGGGACATAACCAGGCCAAAAGGAACAAGAATTGGGAAGCACTCACATGGAGACATGAAGCAGCACCCAGGAAAGCTCCTGAATCCAAAGGCTCAATAGCTCGGGATCCCAGATCTAGATGAAGCCTAAGAAGCCATGCAGGGTCTAACCTTTATTTCCCAGAGAAAACTGGCCTCAGGGGACTCCAAGTTCTCCAGGAGCAGAGCTGAGATGAGCACCCAGTTCAGGCTGGTGCCTACAGTGGCATCTCCTTTCCACCTCCTTACATTCACAGGCCAAAGGAATACTGGTCCTCTGGCATTGTCCCTCAATGGGACAAAGGGACCTTCTGAAGGTAATTGTCGAGTGTGTAAACTCTTGTAACAGGGAATGTTTGTGCCTTTAGGGGAGAATGCTGCACTTATTTATTTATTTATTTATTTTATTTATTTAGGCTGCATCGGGTCTTCGCGCAGGCTTTCTCTAGTTGCAGCGAGCAGGGGCTACTCTTCGTTGCAGCGTGCAGGCTTCTCATTGCGGTGGCTTCTCTTGTTGTGGTGCACGGGCTTAGTTGCTCCACGGCATGTGGGATCTTCCCGGCCCAGGGCTCGAACCCATGTCCTCTGCATTGGCAGGCAGATTCTTAACCACTGTGCCGCCAGGGAAGCCCAAGAATGCTGCACTTTTGCCTAAGTGCCTGCCATCCTTTTGAGTACAGTTCCTGGGCACTGAATTGGCACCAGGCATCATCCTTGACTCTGGGAATAGTCACAAACAAGACACTGCCTTTTGTGAATCTCTGCTTCTTAACAGCTGAGAGGGCAAACATCATGACCAAATGATGACCAGGACATAAGCCAGCTGAACACGTGGCTTGTGGACTGCTGGGGCCTTTCCACTGTGAGGAAATCTTCCCTTGGGTTGAGAGATCACACCTTCAGGAGTTTTCAGTTACAAAAAAATTCTGGGCAATAATTATGACATTTTACTTTTCTTCTTTATAGTTTTATGTACTTTCTATAATTTGCATATTTTACTTTTATAATCAGAATATGCCATCTTTAAAGGCAAATATCAAAATATATGTTCACAAAAAGACTTGTACATGAACGTTCATAGTAACTTTCTTCATAATGGCTAAAAACTAGAAACAGACTCTATGTCCACTAACATGAGAATAAATTAAAAAAACATAAAACTGTGGTATACTCATACAATGGAATACTACTTACCAATAAAAAGAATCAACTGCTGATACAAGCAAGAACATGAATGAATCTCCAAAGTATTAGGCTGAGTTAAAGAAGCTGTACACAAACGAGTACATTCTGTATGAGTCCTTTAAATGAAGTACTAGAACAGGTAAAACAAATACAATGTGGGGAAAAGAATCAGAACAGTAGTTGCCTCTGGGGGTAGGTGGGTCTGGGGAGGGAATCTTGTGGGGCGATGGCAACATTCTGTACCTTGAAGGGGTCTGGGTTACACAGGTGTTAAGCCCTTTTTCAAACATCAGAGAACGCACGCTTAAGATACGTACCTTTCATTGTCTGGAAATTTTACAAAAAGAACTAAACAACTATGGAACTCAACAATACGCATACTAATATTTAGGAGGACATGTATTGATGTATGCAATTACCCTAAAATGCTTCAAAAAATAAGATGGGCTGAGGACTGAAGTATAAAAAGATGGACAGACATGTGATATAACAAATATGGTAAAATATTCATGCTAGAATCTAGGTGGTGGGACAGATACCGTAAAATTTTTTCAACTTTTTTGTATACTTTAAATTTTCATAATAAGATGTTGAAGGAAATAAGGAATAAGTATAAAACAAAGTTTGGGGTGCCAGGACTAGACTAGGACAAAGTTGGTTGAGGAGCACATTTATTAATCTAGTAGTTAATATAAGCTGCCTCACTTATCGAACAAAAACTATATGTTTATCATCCGTTGAATACCAATCATGACTCCCTAAGTTATTTGGGTTTGCTTTAATTCTTGACAGCTAGCTAAGAGCAGAAGTTTGCTGAAATGTGGCACGGGATGAGTGATACTTGCAAGAGAGAGGGGGAGGGAAAGGGAAAGAGAGAGAAAATGGAAGAATGACCTGGCGGGCAATGACACACTCAGAGACACACGCCCATGCAGATAGGTGGAGAGAAGCCTCACAAGCACACAGACACACACACCCACACTCCACACATACTTGTTGCCATGGGCTACTATTTTCCATGTCAGGTCTGCTCTTGAAAGTATTTGTTGCGAACCTCATAAAGCTGAAATCATTAATACTTTTTTATAGGATAATATTTTTATGATAATTGGGAATATCCCATTTATCAAGAATTGGCCACTACAGAATTTTATAGCTGAAAGGGTCCCAGGAGATTGTCTACTCCAAGCTGTCAAAGTTCTTTTCAAAGCTTGCTTCAAATGAAATGGTGGTAGCCCACCATGTTCTGCAGCTGAGGTCCCTCAGGCCCTTCCATGGAAACCTTAGGCTCTGAGAAGTGATGCAAGTCACTAAGTTAACCCAAGGCCTTTGTTTTCCTGATCCCCAAACTCAAGCCCAGAGAGGTCAATAACTCACCAAACACCACCCAGAGAATCTCAAAGGCCAGGACGCCACGGAGCCAGAGCTTGGGACTCCTTCTTTGAACTACTTGTTAATTGAATGAGCCTGGCTCTGAAAATAATCCTGAACTCTCAACTGCAGCCATCTACTTGAGAGCGCACAGGCTAGTCTGTTTCAGATAAAAGTAGCCTTAAATGCATTAGGACGTATGGAACCAAGAGGCTGCTTCTCTTCTGGCGTGAACACAAATGGCTTCCTCAGCCCCGGATTCTCCAGGCTGCGCACACCCCGCCAGGCCTGATGCCTCTGTCGGCAAGGCCGTCGGCCGTTTAGGGCCCCCCCGCAGCTGAGACCCAGCCTGGTAAGTAAACACGCCCAAGTTTACCTGGTTCCACCTCAGTTACACCCATTCGGTCCCTCCCTTCTGCCTCACATTCCTCAACCCACAAGGCAATGCTTCAAACCGGAGAGAGAGCTAACTGCAGTGTCTGGACAAACGACATGACCAGCTCCCATGGGACCTCCCCAGGGTGGCTCCTTCCTGTGGGGCAGGAGCCTCCTGACTCAGGTCGCTTGCCAAGCCCTCCGGGGGCCGCCTGCCGCAGGGCCAGGAGGGCAGCGAGGCCTGCCGCCCACGCCTGTCCTGGGAATCTTCCCCTGTGGGGGGACATCATGGTGCATCCACGTCCGGGCAGGCTCGGGAATGAGGCAAAGGCTTCAGGAGGAAGGGACACGTCCTCAGGAACAGGCCAAATCCGCCCACCCCACATGCTCAGATACGACGAGTGGCATCTTCTCATGTGTCCCGCCTATTTGAGGGGTCTACCGGCATCAGCCACAGAAACGGCTTGGAGACTTTACATGGCATATGGGACGACAGGGGTTTTCTCCTAGCCACTCTCTGGACTGGAAGGGGGTCTCCACGTTCTCGGTCAGCCAGGCCAGAGCAGCGACACCACGCTCCCTTCTCTCCTCTTCACTCGTTCCTGCAGGCCTTCCCAGCTCCCCAGCCTCCTCCCGCGTCTCCCAAGATCCCTCCCGGCCTCCCCTCATGACAGGCTGTTTCTGGAGACTTTCACCCATTCCCACAGCTTCCACGACTGCCCTGGCACCTGGGCACCACTGAGGCCTCCAGCCCAGATCTCTCAGTGGGTCTAGACCACATTTCCAACTGTCTCCCAGACGTCAGCCCCGAAATGTCCTCTGACACTCACAAATCCCAAGCTTGAGTGATCATTACGCCTGCCCCACACTCAATCTTCCTCCTCAGTTCCCTTGCCCGTCAACTCAGAAACCTGGGACAGCGCTGGACACCCTCTCCCTCCTTCCCTTCGCCCCCAACAATCAGATGGTTATCAAGTGCTAGGACGCCTATATCTAAAACAGGTCCCACCTGTCTGCCCCATCCACCCCCAATGCCATGGCCATCAATCAGATCCCCCCATGCTGCTCCCACCAATCTTCTCTTGATGGGTACCACAACCTGCTGAGTGCTTCCTCAACCAGGCTGAGCACCGGTTTCTGTGGATAGACAGATTCCTCTACCCGCACCTGAATCAGAATTTCCGTGGGTGGGGCCCAGCAAGATGAAAGTTCCCCCTGATGGATTCTGATGAACATCCAGGCCTGGGAACCACAGTCCTAGCCAGTTTTCCTACTCAGGCCTCACCTTCTTTTCAATCCATCCTCTGCCTGCTGCCACCCAAACCACTAGCAGTTTCTAGAACATGCCAAGCTCTTCCTGGCTCTCTGCTATGCACTTCTGTTCCTTCCACCCCCAGTGCCATCCCGCCTCTCCCCATCTGTGAGCAAACTGCTCTGAGCAGTCAAGAGTCAGCTCAAGATTCCCACCTGCGGTGCTTTCCCCACCACCCTCCACCCCAGGCAGGACTGAATGCTTCCTCTTTAGCGCGCTCTCTGCTCCCTCCCCAGGTTTCAGGTGGCTTCCCATCTCCCCCACTAGCGTGTGAGCTTCAAGAGCCTTGTCTTTGTGCCCTGGAACTCAATACAATGATTTCCCCATGGCTAGCACTCCATAAAAACATCTACTGAACAAAAACTCAAATTCCAAGTAGTTTGCACCAATAAACTTGGTATTTTAGTCTTTATGTCCCTTTTTTACTCTTTTGAACTCTCCATATATAGTACAATAGAAAAATCTAATTTTCCAGGGTGGTTAATCACATATAGAAATCTAAAAGCTGCTTAGAATAGCTAAGTGGAAAGTTATTAAACTGAGCTTTGACCTTATTTTAGACAGAGGCCCTGGACTGCATTTCTCTTGACCTTGCATATCTGAGTTTCAGCAGAATTTCTGTGAAGATGTCTTGTGAGCTCCTCAAGCACAAGGAAGAGAAAGAAATGGGTGAAGGATAATATGATTTGTGAATCTGTGGCTAAAACCTGAGTTCTGGTTAATTAGAAAGGTCTTTAGAGGCATGCTATACAGCTCTACTGCCTCACCCTCCATTCATCACTTTCACCAGTATCTTAGATAAAAAAGCAGAACACGTGTATCAAATATACAGATAAAATGATTAGCTAAAGATGATCAAGATACAAAAAGGTTTTAAAAAAGGTTCAAAAAGGTTTTGACAAGCTGCAGAACATTAAACACTAAACAACAAGATGGAAAATTTAATAGGAATAAATGTAAAGTCCAACAGTTAGGTGCCAAAAATTAACTGTATTGCAATAGCATCAATATAAAAAACAACTAACTTTTATTAAGCATTGTGTGTCAGATATTGTGCTAAGGATTTTACACAGGTAATCGAATCCTTACAATGACTGGTAAAACTTAAATCCATTCTACGGGTGTGGAAACTCAAGAGAAATTAAGTAACTTGCTCAATGTCACCCAGTTAGCAGAACCAAGACTTAACCCCAGCCACCGTGCATGTGCATTCCAGGGGCAGCATGTAGCAGCTCTGCTTAAAACAAACAGAACACTGACTTAATGCTCGCCTGCACTGAGGGCAGCTCACAGGAGGCTGCAGCCCCACGGGTTCCACGGTACTCTGGCTGAGCAGACCAGATCTAGAGAATAGTGCCACAAAGATGGGCATCAAGGAATTGAAATTCACCCAGAGGATGGTGGCCTTGATGGTGAAGGGTCTGGAATGATGCTGCAAGAGAAAAAGTTGGTGGTATCGTCACTCTCCTCAAGCTCTCAGTCCCGCCCACAGCTCATTCTAAAGAGCTCCATGTCTTCCAACTCCTGCCACCCAGCCTCAGGTCCACCATTACCTTCTGAAGCTACTCCATGCCTGGTGCCTTTCTTACATCTTCAGATTCCAGTCCTCCACCAGTTCCATCCCTTCAGCCTGTGACCATGCCCAGGTGTCCCCTCTCTCCCTCACAGTTCTACTAAAAGAGAAGCAATGCCAAGGACCTCCTGGTGGCCAAATCTAATGACACTTCCTCAGCCTTCATCCTCCTTGACTTCTCTGCAGCTACAGAACTGACTGCTGAATTGTTATTGATATACATGGTCTTCTTACTTTGCATATTTTATATGTTTATGATCACAGAGCAGATGCATTTTTGTGCCGTCATTTTCCACATAACAAACATTTTCCCATGTTGTTATGAACTCTTCACAGTAGCATTTTTAATGGCCTCATACTATTCTATTCTTCTATCTATAATTCACGTAACTCTAGCCCTCTTCCTGGACATTGGGGTTGGTTCCATTTTAGTTATTAGAAGGAATAATCTGATAAATAACCAGATGTCAGAGGAGGCAGCTATGAAATGAATGGACTTTCCAAAAATCCTCTGTGTGTTGGGGGAAAGGTCAGATCCTTTGAAGAGAAGGAAGATGATAAGGTCGTTGAATAAGGTGGTGAGAGTAGGAGGTATTAAGAAGATAGGTTTTTAATCCCAGCTCCATCGCTTCTATGTAACCTTAGGCAACTTACTTAACCTGAGCCATTTGTAAAAATGGGATAGCAATAACTAACACATGGCATTGTTTATTCAGGTTAAATGAAAGACGTTCTGAGGATAAAGTTCACAGAGTTCTGAGGATGGCATCTGGCAGATAAGAAGTACTCAATGACTATAAGATAAAAGTAACTATCATCAACATTCATCATCGTCATGACCATAGCTCTTTCTGAAAGTAAAAAAACTCATTCATTCATGCATGCACACATCAAACATTTACTGAGTCCCTACTGCTCCCTGTTCTCTAGAAACCCTTGGTCAATAGGGGAGACAGAGTTAAGGAGCTGTTACAAGTCATCATGAAAAGTGCCTGGATGGAGGGGCTGGCTGCAAAGATTTCTCAGAAGGGGCACTGCTCAGCAATGTGACTGACAAGGGGTTAATCTCCAAAATACAAAAGCAGCTCATACAACTCAATATAAAACAAACAAACAACCTAATCAAAAAATGGGCAGAAGACCTCAATAGACATTTCTCCAAAGAAGACACACCGATGGCCAATGGGCACACGAAAAGATGCTCGACATTGCTAATTACTAGCAATTAATTAATAATTATTAATTAATTATTAGAGAAATGCAAATCAAAACCATAATGAGGTATCACCTCATACTGACCAGAATGGCCATCATCTAAAAGTCTACAACTGGGACTTCCCTGGTGGCGCAGTGGTTAAGAACCCACCTGCCAATGCAGGGGACATGGGTTCGAGCCCTGGTCCAGGAAGATTCCACATGCCGCAGAGCAACTAAGGCCGTGCGCCACAACTACTGAAGCCCACATGCCTATATATATAGATATATATATATATCTATATATATCTATATATATATGTATATCACACACCAAATGGACTGTGTATATATAGATATATATATATTACTCAGCAGTAAAAAAAGAATGAAATATTGCCATTTGCAGCAACATGGATGGACCTAGAGAATATCATAGTAAGTCAGAGAAAGACAAATATTACATATCATTTATATGAAGAATATAAAAAATTATACAAATGAATCTATATACAAAACAGAAATAGACTCACATAGTAAACAAACTTATGGTTACAAAGGGGAAAAGGAGCGGGGGAGGGAGAGATAAATTAAGAGTATGGGATTAACAAACTACTATACATAAGATAGACAAGCAAAAAGGATTTACTGTATAACACAGGGAACTGTATTCAATATCTTGTATTAACCTATCATGGAAAATAATACGAATAACTTTGCTGTATACCTGAAGCTAAAACAATATTGTAAATCAACTATACTTCGATTAAAAAAATAGGAAAGAAGAGGCACTGCTCAAATTGAATTCGAAAGGTGCAGGCACCGGTGAGCAGAAGAGACAGAGCGGTGACACTGCAGGAGTGCGCTGCAGGATGGCAAGAAGTTGGGCAGAGGGTGAGCCAAGGCAGGAGCTGGCAGGCAGCAGGGGAAGATGCAGAGGCGGGGCCTTGTGGCTGGTCAGTGAGTCTGAAAGTGACAGGGGCCTCCAGAGGGGCTCAATAAGAGGATGGCCAGACCGGTTTTTCTCAGAGAGATTTCAAACAGTGGAACTGCTGAACAGCAAATGCTCTGAACATTTCTAAGGCACGTTGCCAAAGAGCTTCTGAAAAGGGGTGGGTCGTTTTACACTTCAACTGGCAGCAACTACTCTCAACACACTTCCTCCCGAGAGTCCCCTTTCTCAGAACCTCTCTTCCTGCGGTTCCCGTGCCAGGCCTCCCGTGTCCCCCTCCCTGGGATGGCTCCATCTGCGGCCCCTCTGCCTCCTTTCCTCCCTGAACAGATGCATCCCCGGGGTCCTGTCTGGGCCCTCTTCTCTCCCTTGATGAGGCCCTCATGCCTGGGCTTCAACTACCACCTCTGGGGAAAACTCCTGGCCCATCTTCTATACCAACCTCCAACCACTCAGGGCACTCTCCCTTGGAAGCCCCCTCACCACGTCAACCCCCGCAGGTACAAACCTTGCCTCATGACTTCCCTAACGTCTCCTCCTCCTGAAGTCCCTGCGTCCACAGCACCAGCCTGCTTCGATCTTTCAGACTCTAACCTCATGTCAGCCTTGGCTCAGCCCTCCCCCTCACACGTCCCAGTGCCGTCTCCCATTCTCACCTACCTGTCCATGCTCTCTGCACGCTCCTTCCATCCTCCATGTCTAACACTGCAGCCCTAATTTTTTTCCCGCGCACTTAGGATGACCTGAGAATTCAGCTACCTGACTCCAGCCTCTCTCCCATGGGCACAGAGTCTCATGGTCACTGCTGGCATATCTGACATACACCACCCTGGATCCTGTCATCCCCATTCAAAATCTTCAATGGAATATAAAGCCCTGACCTACCTCTTTGGCTGCCATGACCCTCCCCCGCTAAGCCCCATCCCCCAGCAGGCTCCTCCAGGCCTTTCAGGCCTCAGCAGATTGAATTGCTTGACATTTCTCATTTCTCACTAATCAGAAAACTCCCTGAGGCAAGACTAATCATTTAAATGTTCTTTTCCTAACCTTCCCCAAGCATAATGTTTTATATACAAAAAGTGCTAAACAAATGTTCTATGGGAGATAATATGCCTGTCTTCAATGCCGGAAGGGAAATTAGTCAGGGGCCAGGCAGGTAACAGCAGTGTAAAGTGGGTGAGTGGGGCAGCGGGCAGATCATAGGGTGGGTCTGGATGTCACACAGGAACTGGCTGCCACACACGGATCCCTGAATGGACAGCCCACCCATCACCCTGCTACAGGGTGACTACTTGCCTCTGAGTGCAGCAATGGGTTTCAGGTTGTTTTAAAACATTATGTGGCTAAGACCGTGCAGGGAAACAGAGCACTCCTGGGGGTTCACTGTGGCCAAGGTTCCCCCGCCACAAACTTTGACTTAGACTAATTGGCTAGATCTGCAGACTCGGGAGTGTGGGAGGGAGTGGTAGGGAAGCAAGGGAGAGAGCTTAAGATTTCTGTGTCAGTTTAAGGAAGAACTCTTTAACAAAGAAGTTCTCTAAAACCTAAACAGGCAGCTACACAAATGGGGGAGCTTCCCACCTCTGGAACTGACAAAGTGGAGGCTGACTGGCCACTGGGAAGGGAGGTGCCTGGACACAGGTGTTTACTTGGACACGAAGTGGGTAGAGACGGCCATCAAGGCTCCTTCTGGCTCTGCGATTCTCAGTCTTTCTCCATCCAAGCTCACCTCTAGAAAACTCTTCCATATTAGTTTTCCTACATTGTGCCTGGTACCTAGTTGGTATTTAATAAATATTTGTGGCATGAGTCACTTGATGATAGGGGTATTCACACCTGTGTATTTTTGCTTCAGGAAAAAGTGTTACTTAGAATGGATTAATCAGCATTTTCCTCCGACCTCCAAAGTATCTTCCAAGAATCGTTTTTTTCAAGAATTTTTTTTTTATCTCCAGTAAGCTGAAGATCTAAGAAGCATTGCTGGATATTTGATGTCTCACATTCTCACCGGTAAAACTATTCTAACACTGCCATTTAGAACTCTAGTTAATAGAGGGGGAAATACGGTTTGGTTAATTTGTATTTGTACTGTTAACTAATTAAACAAAGTAGAAGAAAAAAAGCTTGCTTAAACCATTGAAACAAATTATTTACAGCCATCGTTTATATCTACAGCAAAAGTGTCTCTTTAATATAAAGCTAGGACACTTGTCAGGGCAAATGGATGAATTCTAGTCTCATCTATCTGAATACTGGGTACCACAGATTTCCCCCACTGGGGTACAGGAGTATGTGGCTTTATGGCTATTAGAGTGGATTTTTTCCAACACTTTCACACTTTTTATCCAAATAATTAACCAAGCTCATCTCAGAAGGTTCTGGGCACCATGTGGGAATGCTGGTCTTCCCAGAGAAGGGGTGGAGCCCTCGTTTGTGGGAAGAGGAGGTTTCAGAGGAATGCTCTAGAGTGATTCCCGGACTCGGGGTGTACGTGAAAGGTTTTTTTTATAAGCTGTAAAGCACCTTATAAATGTGAGTAAAGAGCCTGTGACTGCAGTGTCAGGATCCCTGGATTCCCAGGAGCCCTCAACTTCTCCCACACTACCAGGCACCCGCAGCTTCAGGCACCAGATGAACTTAAGTGCACGTACAGGTATTTTGAAGACCCGGGAATTAGAAAGCATCCTGAATACTGCTGTCCGAGCTTCTGTGCCGAGTTGTTCAAGGCGGAAGATTATAGATGCTATTATTCGCCCGTGTCTGAGGTTTCTGAGTTTCCGTGGGCAAGTCTGATTCCCTCTGTGGCTCAGGAGGAGGAGCCGAGAGGCGCGGGAGAAGGGACGGACCCGCAACTCCTGGACACCGGGAAGCTCGGGTCCTGCCGCAGAAGCAGCCCCTAGCACTCGGTCTTCCCATCCCGAGGGGACCCAGGCTCCCGGCGGGCGCCTTCCCCACGGATAGGGACCCGAGCTCTCGGCGGGGCGGGGGATACGACGCTCCCCGAACCCCCATTGTCTCCGCGGCCCCTCCCCGCGGCGAGCGCGCCAGGTGCACAGGTGTGGCCCGGGCGCCAGGTACAGTCAGCACTAGCGCCCGGCCGCTTCCCTCCCGCGCGCCTTCCCTTAGGTCGGGCCACCCTGCCTACCTGCGTGTACAGCTCGGCCACCGCCATGGGCGCGAGAGGACAGCTCGAGGGCTGCGGAGGTGCAAGGCTCGGGGGCTGGGCCGGCGGCTCTGTGGCCCCGGGGCAGGTAACCGTCGCTGCGGGCCCCGCAAATCAGCGCTGAGCCATCTTGTGGAAGAAGTTTTCCAGAAACCGACTCACTTTGCCGAGGGCTGGCGGCCCCGGAGGAGAGAAGTCGCGGATTGGTCCTTCCCGGCCCGTGGCGAGGCCTCGCTGTGATTGGCGGGGCGGGGGCTGCGGCCGCGGCGCCCCTCCTCCGGGCGGGTTCCTGCGGCGAAGTGGGTCCACCTGGCGGGGGCCGAGCGCTCAGCCAAGAACCCGCGGGGCAGGGGATTCGCTGGCTCTCGAGGGAGGAAGCAGGTGTGTCCCGAGGCGTTCCCGACCCAAGTTTTAACTCCCTTAGGTCTCAACGTGCTTATTGGAAAGAGCAGAGGATATAACCATTTGCATAGAAAATACAAGAGAATCAACCACTAGAACTTGTTAAAGAGTTCAGCCAAGTGACTATATTCAAAATCAGATTTGAAAGTGAATAAGTTTCCTTTGTATGAGCAATGACCGGTTAGAAAACAAGATATTTGAAATATAAACGAAACTATAAAGTGTTCACTAACAAAACTGCACTTGGCCTTTGTGGAGAAATGTTTGAATTTCTCTTCAAGGGTATAAAAGAAGGCCCGAATAAATGGGGAAATGTGCTATTCTCATGGATGGGAATATTTAACATTGTACAGGTGTCAATTGTACCCAAATTAATATATAAGCCTAATACAACTGGAATCAAAATCCTAGCAGGGGGACTTCCCTGGTGGCACAGTGGTTGGGAATCCGCCTGCCAATGCAGGCGACATAGGTTCGAGCCCTGGTCCGGGAAGATCCCACATGTGGCAGAGCAACTAAGCCTGTGAGCCACAACTACTGAGCCTGCGTGCCACAACTACTGAAACCTGTGCGCCTAGAGCCCATGCTCCCCAACAAAGAGAAGCCACCGCAATGAGAAGCCTGCACACTGCAACGAAGAGTAGCACTGGCTCACCGCACCTAGAGATAGCCCGTGCACAGCAACAAAGACCCAACGCAGCCAAAAAATAAATTAAATAAATTTTTAAAAAATCCTAGCAGGACTTTTGGAGAATTGTAAAGTGATTTTATATTTTTTAAGGAATAATAATAGTCCGTGTATAATTAAGACAATGCTCAAAACAAAGAAGAGATTAGCCCTACCGTGTATTAAGGGATATCACAAAGCCATGGTCATTAAAACAGTGTGACACCGGCATGGGAATGGATAAATGAATAATGGAACAGAATGGAGTCCACCAACAGGACCCTGCGTTATATAGTGGCCTGGAGAACAAGAGGAGGAAGGGAAAGATTATTTAATAGAAGGGCCATTATATGAAAAAAATAAAAAAATAAAAGCAAGTGCATGGCAAACAGTACATTCAAAAATAAACTCTAGATGGATTCATGATTAAAACTTAAAATGAGGAAATTACTAGAAAAAATATAGGGGTAATATCTTTTAAATGTTGGGTTAAGAAAGAATGAGTTAAGATACAACATAGCACAGCTATAGAAGGAAAGAAATTATGGATTTGAGGTCATCAAAATGAAAGATTTCTGTTCAGTGAAGAACACCCTTTGCAAAGAAAGCCAACAGATTAGGAAATATATCTGCAACTTAAAAAACAAGTGATTAATATCTAGAATATTAATCTAGAGTATATAAGAAACTACTGTAAATTGGTTCAAGAAAAGATAGGAAGTCCAGTTTTAAATATTGGACAATTGGCAAAGGAAATGAATAGGCAATTTTCACATGGGGATACTCAAATGGCTGGTTAGCATATAAAGAGATGTTAACTTTATTAGTAGAGAAATACAAATGAAAACAATGAGATCACTTCACATCCATATTGGCAACAATATTTAGGTTGGACAACATCATATGCTGCCTAGGATGTGAGAAAACAAGAATGTTTTTGCTCACACAGCTGGTGAGAACTATACAGTCATCCTTTGGTATTCGGAGGAGGATTGGTCCCAGAACACGCAAGGGTACCAAACTGCTTGGATGCTCAAGTCCCTAATATATTGATATAATGGCATGGTATTTGCATATAACCTACACACATTCTTCTGTATATTTTAAATCATCTCTAGATTACTTATAATACCTAATACAATGGAAATGCTATGTAAATAGTTGCTGAAGCATGGAAATTCAAGTTTTGCTTTTTTGGAAATTTCTGGAATTAAAAAATGTATATTTTGGATCTGAGGTGGTTGAATCTGTGGTTGCAGAACCTGTGGATATGGAGGGCTGACTGTACTGATCCTCCCATTTAAGAGAGCAATTTGAGAATATTTACTGAAAACAAATTCAGGCAGAAAAATTCTCACATAGTCACCCAAAGAGATAATTATGTAGATGTTCATCACAACACAGTTCTATATCAAAGAGTTGGAAACACTTAAATATCCATCAAAAGGGGTATGAATAAGTAAAATAGTGTATACATACAATGTAAAACTGTACAGCTGCTAGTAGGAATGGACATGATCTACCTATACCACTCAGAGAGATATAAAAAACAATGCTGAATATACGTCTAGCACAAGTCATATATATATGTATTTTTTGTTATTTTTTTATTTTATTTTTTATTTTTTATACATCTTTACTGAAGTATAACTGCTTCACAATGCTGTGCTAGTTTCTGTTGTACAACAAAGTGAATCAGCCGTATGCATATATATATCCCCATATCCCCTCCCTCTTGAGCCTCCCTCCCACCCCCTCATCCCACCCTTCTAAGTCGTCGCAAAGCACTGAGCTGATCTCCCTGTGCTATGCTGTTGCTTCCCACTAGCTATCTATTTTACATTTGGTAATGTATATATGTCAATGTTACTCTCACTTCGCCCCAGCTTCCCCTTCCTCCCCCGTCCCTGTGTCCTCAAGTCCATTCTCTACACCTGCATCTATATTCCTGCCCTGCCACTAGGTTCATCAGTGCCATTTTTTTTTAGATTCCATATATATGCGTTAGCATACGGTATTTGTTTTTCTCTTTCTGACTTACTTCACTCTGTAGGACAGACTCTAGGTCCATCCACCTCACTACAAATAACTCAATTTCGTTTCTTTTTATGGCTGAGTAATATTCCACTGTATATATGTGCCATATCTTCTATATCCATTCATCTGTCTATGGACATTTAGGTTGCTTCCATGCCCTGTCTATTGTAAATAGTGCTGCAATGAACATATATATTTTAAAACTCACAAAAACTGCAATACTATATGTTGTCCATGGATATCAGCATGTGTAAATAAAAGTGTGGATAATAACTTGCAAAGTCATCCATTAAATATATAAAAGTGGAAATTCATGAGGTTGAAGGAAGTGGGACTGGGTATAAAGAAAAAAGGGAAACCAAAAATATGAAAAAGGGCTTGACATAGACCAACCACAATAGGTACCAGAAAAAGAGAACTATGGTAAATTCAATTTTGTACACTTATTTTTCAAAGTAACATAAAAAAAAGAAAAGGCATAAAGTGGGTAGGGACAGCTGCGTGGTTCCTCAGAGTTAAGAAAGGAATCCAAATGTCTAGCTACTTTTTTCTTTATTTTTAAGTTAAAAAAAAATTTTTTTTTGGCCATGCTGCATGGCTTGCGGAATTTTAGTTCCCTGACCAGGGACTGAACCTGGGCCACGGCAGTGAAAGCGCCAAGTCCTAACCACTGGACCACCAGGGAATTCCCTACTTTTTTCTTTAAATAGAAATTTTATTGAAAAATAAAATTATATTCAGAAAAGTGCACAAATAATAAATGTATAGCTCAATGTATTCTTATACATGGAACACAGCAACACACTCAAGTAACCACCACCCAACCCAGACAGAACATTGTCAACAACCTCAAACCTTCAATGTCCCTTCTAGCCATTACCCCTCAAAGATAACCGATGTTATGACTTCTGTCACCACGGGTTAGTTTTACCTATTTTGGATGTTTTTATAAATGGAATCATGTTTGTAATTTTTTGCATTTGGTTTTTTACAGGACACTTATCCATGCTGTTGCATGTAGCTGTAGTTTGCTATTTTTTGTTGTGTACAGTATTCCACTGTATAAATATTTTACAATTTATTTATTCATTCTCTTATTGATAAATATTTGGGTTCTTTCGGTTTGTGCTGATGAGGACCTGGGCAAGCTGTCCCAGCATGTGCTGCTCTGGCATGTGGATTATTTTGAGCTGGAAAGAAGCAGGGCCCAAAAGACTATGGAAGAACCTTTGAACTCCCGCCCTTGCTGCCTGAAAGAATTTAAGATAGAGGCCTGTCCCAGGAAGGAGCTATCACCATAGACAACTATAGTAAAGTATGAATTAGGTGTGGTAGGCAGGGAGGAACCTAGCAAGGTCTGTTTACTCAAAGTCCTCTCGGTGCCCAGTTGCCTTTGGATGGGTCAGCAAATATTTATTTACCAAACATCAACCATTTTTATCTTCCTGAAATTACCTTACTTCCTTTTGAAGTCTCAGATCCCCCCACCTCCTTCTTCTTAGTCCAGAATATATATATACCTCATCTTGCCTTGCTATCTTTGGAATTCTTCATGCATATGTGGTTTCCCCATGTGCATGTAATAAGTTTGATTTTTTCCTGTTTACCAGCTTTATTTCATTTTAATTGCCAGCCCAAAGAACTAAGAGAAGAAAACTCCTCTCCCCAAAGTGGCTATTATGAATAATGCTGGTATGAACCTTTTTTATATGGGTCTTTTTATATGGGTCTATGAACTTTTTATATGCACAGATCTATGCATTTCTGTTGGGTACATAAAAGGAATGGGATTGCTGGATCATAAGGTATGCAATGCTCAACTTTAGTAGATATTGAAAGAGTTTTCAAAACTCGTATCAATTTCTACCTCTATCGACAATATATGAAATTTTCAGTTGCTTAATATCCTTACCAACCTTGACACTGTCAGTTTTTTAAATGTTTGCCTTTCTGATGAGTGTGTTGAGATATCTCACTGTGGTTTCACTTTGCATTTCCACGATGACACTTTGTTGACCATATTGGTATTCTCTTCTTTGAAATATCTGTTCGAGCCTTTAGGCCACTTTGATTGCTATTTAAACAGAAGTTCTATTTTCAGCCCCACATCACTTTCAGTGTTGCTGTCTCTGAGTTCTATTCCCGAGTCTTTCAGACTTCTGCTCTGTGAACTAGGCTACTACTTCTGGACTCCACACCTTTGCAAGTTTAGGTTCAGCCTTCCTGTCATTTATGAAAATAAGCAACAATTGTCTGTTTTCCATCCTCCAAAATTTGTTGTCACTTCTCTTCCATTCTCTTTCTCATATTGTGTTTATCATCATTTATGGGCATTTCAGGAGGAAAGGAAGGTCAATAAAAGCATTGAATCCACCATCTTTCTTTATATATTTTGGTCACAAATCCTTTATCAGATATATGATTTGCAAATATTTTGTCCCACTGCATAGATTATCTTTCCATTTTCTTCATGGTGTCTTTTGCAGTACAAACTTTCAAATTTTGATGAAGCCGATTTATCTATTCTTTTTCTTTTATGGATCATGCTTTGGGTATTGTATCTAAGAAATCTTTGCCTAGCTTAAAGTCACAAAAATTTTCTTCTACAAGTTTCATACTTTCAGCTCTAACATTCAAGACTATGATTAATTTTGGGTTAATTTTTGTTTGTGCTATTGAGGTAAGGGTCTAAATTAATCTCTTTCAACATTTGGATATTGAATTGTTCTGGCATCACTTATTGAAAAGAATTGTATTGAATTGCCTTGACAGCCTTGTCAAAAATCAGTTGACCATAATTTCAGGATGTTCATTTCTGTTCCATAGATTTGATGTCAACACATATGCCAGTACCATCCATGCCTGTCTTGATGACTATAGCTTCAAAGCTTTGAAATTGGAAGGTGTAATTCCTCCAGCTTTGTTTTCCTTTTTCAAAATTGTTTTGACTATTCTGAGTCCTTTGCATTTTCATATAAATTTTATATAAATTTTAACTTCAGCTTGGGATTTTGTTAGGGACTGTGTTGAATCTATAGTTCAGTTTGGAGAGAACTGCCATCTTAATAGCACTGAGTATTCTAATTCATGGAATTCCTCTTATTCCTAGTTTATAAGATTTTTTAAAAAACATTGAATGGGATTTTGTTAAATGCTTTTTCTGCATCTATTGAGATGATCATGGGGGGTTTGTCCTCTATTCTATTAATATGGTGTATTATATTAATTGATTTTTGAATGTGAAATCAACTTTGCATTCCTGGGATAGATCCCACTTGATCATGGTATGTAATCCTGTTTATGTATTGCTGGATTTGGTTTGTAATGTTTTGGTTTTTGTAATGTTGTTTGCTCTATTTTTATGAGGAGTATCGGTCTGTGGTCTTCTTTTCTTGTGGTGTATTTTGTTTGCCTTTGCTGTCATAGTCGGTTGGTGTTATTTCATCTTTAAATATTTGATAAGAGTTGCCAATAAAGCCATCTGGGCCTGGTCTTTTCTTTATAAGATTATTAATTACTCATTTAATTTTTTTACTTATACATATATTCAGAGTTTTGTATCTTTTTGAGTCAGTTTTCATAATTTGTATCTTTCTAGGAATTTGTCCATTTCATTTAAGTTGTTCAATTTGTTGGTGTGAAGTCATTCATGGTATTCTACTATAATTCTTTTCATTTTGTTAGGGTCTCTGTAGCAGGGCCGGGACTGAAGTGAGGTGCCTGGGGGAGGTTACTCATTCTCAGGTACTGAGCTTGTATTTGCCTGACCCTGCCTCTCTAAACTTTGCACCCTAGAAATGATGATGCTCACAAATGTTGTTTCCTCTTTCATTCCTGATTTTGGTAATTTTTATCTTTTCTCTTTTTGTGTGGTTAATCTGGATAAAAATTTGTCATTGTATTAATCTTTTCATCAGTTTCATTAATTTCATAAATTTTTCTCTTTTGTTTTCCATTTCATTGATCTCCACTCTAACCTTTAGTATTTCCTTCTGCTTGCATTGGGTTTAGTTTGTTCTTTTCTTTTTCCTAGGTTCTTAGGATATAATCTTAAATTATTGATTTGAGACATGTCTTCTTTTCTAATAAAGGCAATCAATTTCCTTCTATAACCTGCTTTGGCTACATCCCATAAACTTTGATTTGCTGCATTTTTGTTTTTTTCAACTCAGAATATTTTCTAACTTCCTTTGTGATTTCTTCTTTGTTACTTAGAAGTGTCTTACTTAATTTCCAAATACTTGCATATTTTGCAAATTTCCTTCAGTTGTTTTCGAATTTGATTCTGTTGATTTCTAATTTGATTCCATTCTCCATTGTAGTCAGAGAACATACTTTATGTGATTTCAATATTGTTAAATGTACTGAGATTTGTTTCATTGTCTTGCATATAATTTATCCTGAAGAATGATCTGTGTGTGCTTGAAAAGAATATGGGTAAAGTGTTCTATAAATGTCAGTTAGGTCAAAGTGCTTGATATTATTTTCAAGTCTTCTATATTCTTGCCGATTTCCTGTCTAGTTCTGCTAATTTTTGAGAATAGGATATTGATGGCTCCAACTATTATTGCTGAGTTGTCAATTTCTCCTTTCAATTTTGTCACATTTATTTCATGTATCTCAGGGTTCTGTTAGGTGTCTACAGTTTTTTGTTTTTTTAAAACAAGGGCTCAGGCAAGGCTTATTCCTTTCTCATATAGTAGGTGGACACAGGAGTCTGAGTTGGGGTGGTAATCTCAGTGCCAGGGACAAAGAAACTTCTGTTTTGTGCTTCCACGATCCTTCAAACAAATGATCCAAGATTGCTCCCCACATGTTGCATTTAAGTGAAAGGGGCCTGGGAAGGTCTGCTCCTTCTCAGGCCAATTGGTCACATGACCACACCTAGTAGCAAAGGAGCCTGGGAAATGTAGGTTTTGACTGAAAGAAGGGAGAATGGATATCAATCTCTGACTGCCCTTCTTTGGGAAACTCTGGGCAAGTTGGGGAGTGGACAGACACTGCAAGGGAATCATAGTGGAATGGGAACAGAAAAATAGCATGCACTAAGATCTGGATCTGGTGAAAGATAACTCATCAAGATCTGGGCCAGGGTCCCCATGCACTGAGCAGTGACTCTCTAGATCTGCATGTGGCATGACTGGGCTCAGCCACTGTCCTTCATTTCTGCTTCTTATGTGCCTTTTTTTCTCTTCCCACCACAAAATGCCTGCTTCTCTTAATTTACCCGTGGTACATTTATAACTGTTATATCTTTGTGATGAGTTGACTTTTACCATTATGAAATGTCCTTTTTTCCTTTGAATTTTTTATTTTTCCATCTGAGTCTAGTTTGTCTATTTTGTCTATTTTGTAGTATAGTCTGAAGTCAGGGAGCCTGATTCCTCCAGCTCTGTTTTTCTTTCTCAAGATTGCTTTGGCTATTTGGGGTCTTTTGTGTTTTCCATATCAATTGTGAAATTTTTTGTTCTAGTTCTGTGAAAAATGCCAGTGGTAGTTTGATAGGGATTGCATTGAATCTGTAGGTTGCTTTCGGTAGTACAGTCATCTTCACAATGTTGATTCTTCCAATCCAAGAACATGGTATATCCCTCCATCAGTCTGTATCATCTTTAATTTCTTTCATCAGTGTCTTATAATTTTCTGAGTACAGGTCTTTTGTCTCCTTAGGTAGGGTTATTCCTAGATATTTTATTCTTTTTATTGCAATGGTAAATGGGAGTGTTTTCCTAATTTTACTTTCAGATTTTTCATCATTAGTGTATAGGAATGCCAGAGATTTCTGTGCATTAATTTTATATCCTGCTACTTTACCAAATTCATTGTTAGCTCTAGTAGTTTTCTGGTAGCATCTTTAGGATTCTCTATGCATAGTATCATGTCATCTGCAAACAGTGACAGCTTTACATCTTCTTTTCCGATTTGGATCCCTTTTATTTCTTTTTCTTCTCTGATTGCTGTGGCTAAAACTTCCAAAACTATGTTGAATAATAATGGTGAGAGTGGGCAACCTTGTCTTGTTCCTGATCTTAGTGTAAATGGTTTCAGTTTTTCACCATTGAGGACGATGTTGGCTGTGGGTTTGTCATATATGGCCTTTATTATGTTGAGGTAAGTTCCCTCTATGCCTACTTTCTGGAGGGTTTTTATCATAAATGGGTGTTGAATTTTGTCAAAAGCTTTCTCTGCATCTATCGAGATGATCATATGGTTTTTCTCCTTCAATTTGTTAATATGGTGTATCACACTGATTGATTTGCATATATTGAAGAATCCTTGCATTCCTGGGATAAACCCCACTTGATCATGGTGTATGATCCTTTTAATGTGCTGTTGGATTCTGTTTGCTAGTATTTTGTTGAGGATTTTTGCATCTATGTTCATCAGTCATATTGGCCTGTAGTTTTCTTTCTTTGTGACATCTTTGTCTGGTTTTGGTATCAGGGTGATGGTGGCCTCGTAGAATGAGTTTGGGAGTGTTCCTCCCTCTGCTATATTTTGGAAGAGTTTTAGAAGGATAGATGTTAGCTCTTCTCTAAATGTTTGGTAAAATTCGCCTGTGAAGCCGTCTGGTCCTGGGCTTTTGTTTGTTAGAAGATTTTTAATCTCAGTTTCAATTTCAGTGCTTGTGATTGGTCTGTTCATATTTTCTATTTCTTCCTGGTTCAGTCTCGGAAGGTTGTGCATTTCTAAGAATTTGTCCATTTCTTCCAGGTTGTCCATTTTATTGGCATACAGTTGCTTGTAGTAATCTCTCATGATCCTTTGTATTTCTGCAGTGTTAGTTGTTACTTCTCCTTTTTCGTTTCTAATTCTATTGATTTGAGTCTTCTCTCTTTTTTTCTTGATGAGTCTGGTTAATGGTTTATCAATTCTGTTTGTCTTCTCAAAGAACCAGCTTTTAGTTTTATTGATCTTTGCTATAGTTTCCTTCATTTCTTTTTCATTTATTTCTGATCTGATCTTTATGACTTCTTTCCTTCTGCTAACTTTGGGGTTTTTTTGTTCTTCTTTCTCTAATTGCTTTAGGTATAAGGTTAGGTTGTTTATTTGAGATGTTTCTTGTTTCTTAAGGTAGGATTGTATTGCTATAAACTACCCTCTTAGAACTGCTTTTGCTGCATCCCATAGGTTTTGGGTCATCGTGCTTTCATTGTCATTTGTTTCTAGGTATTTTTTGATTTCTTCTTTGATTTCTTCAGTGATCTCTTGGTTATTAAGTAGTGTATTGTTTAGCCTCCATGTGTTTTTATTTTTTACAGATTTTTTCCTGTAATTGATATCTAGTCTCATAGCGTTGTGGTCGGAAAAGATACTTGATACGATTTCAATTTTCTTAAATTTAGCAAGGCTTGATTTGTGACCCAAGATATGATCTATCCTGGAGAATGTTCCATGAGCACTTGAGAAGAAAGTGTATTCTGTTGTTTTTGGATGGAATGTCCTATAAATATCAATTAAGTCCATCTTGTTTAATGTATCATTTAAAGCTTGTGTTTCCTTATTTATTTTCATTTTGGATGATCCGTCCATTGGTGAAAGTGGGGTGTTAAAGTCCCCTACTATGATTGTGTTACTGTCGATTTCCCCTATTATGGCTGTTAGTATTTGCCGTATGTATTGAGGTGCTCCTATGTTGGGTGCATAAATGTTTACAATTGTTACATCTTCTTGGATTGATCCCTTGATCATTATGTAGTGTCCTTCTTTGTCTCTTGTAATAGTCTTTGTTTTAAAGTCTATTTTGTCTGATATGAGAATTGCTACTCCAGCTTTCTTTTGATTTCCATTTGCATGGAATATCTTTTTCCATCCCCTCACTTTCAGTCTGTATGTGTCCCTAGGTCTGAAGTGGGTCTCTTGTAGACAGCATATATATGGGTCTTGTTTTTGTATCCATTCAGCCAGTCTATGTCTTTTGGTTGGAGCATTTAATCCATTTACGTTTAAGGTAATTATTGATATGTATGTTTATATTACCATATTCTTAATTGTTTTGGGTTTGTTATTGTAGGTGTTTTCCTTCTCTTGTGTTTCTTGCCTAGAGTAGTTCCTTTAGCATTTGTTGTAAAGCTGGTTTGGTGGTGCTCAATTCTCTTAGCTTTTGCTTGTCTGTAAAGGTTTTAATTTCTCCATCAAATCTGAATGAGATCCTTGCTCATAGATCCTTGTAATCTTGGTTGTAGGTTTTTCCCCTTCATCACTTTAAATATGTCCTGCCACTCCCTTCTAGCTTGCAGAGTTTCTGCTGAAAGATCAGCTGTTAACCTTATGGGGATCCCCTTGTGTGTTATTTGTTGTTTTCCCCTTGCTGCTTTTAATATTTGTTCTTTGTATTTAATTTTTGATAGTTTGATTAATATGTGTCTTGGCCTGTTTCTCCTTGGATTTATCCTGTATGGGACTCTCTGTGCTTCCTGGACTTGATTAACTATTTCCTTTCCCATATTAGGGAAGTTTTCAACTATAATCTCTTCAAATATTTTCTCAGTCCCTTTCTTTTTCTCTTCTTCTTCTGGGACCTCTATAATTCAAACGTTGGTGCGTTTGATGTTGTCCCAGAGGTCTCTGAGACTGTCCTCAATTCTTTTCATTCTTTTTTCTTTATTCTGCTCTGCAGTAGTTATTTCCACTATTTTATCTTCCAGGTCACTTATCCGTTCTTCTGCCTCAGTTACTCTGCTATTGATTCCTTCTAGAGAATTTTTAATTTCATTTATTGTGTTATTCATCACTGTTTGTTTGCTCTTTAGTTCTTCTAGGTCCTTGTTAAACGTTTTTTGTATTTTCTCCATTCTATTTCCAAGATTTTGGATCATCTTTCCTATCATTATTCTGAATTCTTTTTCAGGTAGACAGCCTACTTCCTCTTCATTTGTTAGGTCTGGTGGGGTTTTGCCTTGTTCCTTCATCTGCTGTGTGTTTCTCTGTCTTCTCATTTTGCTTAACTTACTTACTGTGTTTGGGGTCTCTTTTTCGCAGGCTGCAGGTTCATAGTTCCTGTTGTTTTTGGTGTCTGCCCCCAGTGGCTAAGGTTGGTTCAGTGGGTTGTGTAGGCTTCCTGGTGGAGGGGACTGGTGCCTGTGTTATGGTGGATGAGGCTGGATCTTGTCTTTCTGGTGGGCAGGTCCACGTCTGGTGGTATGTTTTGGGGTGTCTGTGACCTTATTATGATTTTAGGCAGCTTCTCTGCTAATGGATGGGGTTGTGTTCCTGTCTTGCTAGTTGTTTGGCATAGGGTGTCCAGCACTGTAGCTTGCTGGTCATTGAGTGAAGCTGGGTCTTGGTGTTGAGATGGAGATCTCTGGGAGATTTTCGTCGTTTGGTATTACGTGGAGCTGGGAGGTCTCTTGTGGACCAACTTCCTGAACTTGGCTCTCCCACCTCAGAGGCACAGCCCTGATGCCTGGCTGGAGCACCAAGAGCCTGTCATCTACACGGCACAGAATAAAAGGGAGAAAAAGAAAGAAAGAAACAAGAAGATAAAATAAAATAAAATAAAGTTATTAAAATAAAAAATAAAAAATAATTATTAAAAAAATTTTTTAAAGTAATAAAAAAAAAGAAAGAAAGAAGAGAGCAACCAATCCAAAAAACAAATCCACCAATGATAACAAGTGCTAAAAACTATACTAAAAAAACCCAAAAAACAAAAAACAAAAAAATGGACAGACAGAACCCTAGGACAAATGGCAAAAGCAAAGCTATATAGACAAAATCATACACGGAAGCATACACATACACACTCACAAAAAGAGAAAAAGCGGAAAATATATATATATCGTTGCTCCCAAAGTCCACCTCCACAATTTGGGATGATTTGTTGTCTATTCAGGTATTCCACAGATGCAGGGTATATCATGTTGACTGTGGAGATTTAATCTGCTGCTCCTGAGGCTGCTGGGAGAGATTTCCCTTTCTCTTTGTTCGCACAGCTCCTGGGGTTCAGCTTTGGATTGGCCCCACCTTTGCATGTAGGTCGCCTGAGGGTGTCTGTTCTTTCCTCAGACAGGACGGGGTTAAAGGAGCAGCTGATTCGGGGGCTGTGGCTCACTCAGGCTGGGGGGAGAGAGGGGTATGGATGCGGGGCGAGCCTGCAGCGGCAGAGGCCAGTGTGACGTTGCACCCGCCTGAGGCGCGCTGTGTGTTCTCCTGGGGAAGTTGTCCCTGGATCACGGGACCCTGGCAGTAGCAGGCTGCACAGGCTCCTGGGAGGGGAGGTGTGGAGAGTCACCTGTGCTTGCACACAGGCTTCTTGGTGGCTGCAGTAGCAGCCTTAGCTTCTCATGCCCGTCTCTGGGGTCCGTGCTGATACCCGCGGCTCGCGCCCGTCTCTGGAGCTCCTTTAAGTGGCGCTCTTAATCACCTTTCCTCGCGCACCAGGAAACAAAGAGGCAAGAAAAAGTCTCTTGCCTCTTCAGCAGCTCCAGACTTTTACCTGGACTCCCTCCCGGCCAGCCGTGGCACACTGGCCCCCTTCAGGCTGTGTTCACGCAGCCAACCCCAGTCCTCTCCCTGGGATCCGACCTCCAAAGCCGGAGCCTCAGCTGCCAGACCCCACCCATCCCAACGGGTGAGCAGACAAGCCTCTCGGGCTGGTGAGTGCTGGTCGAAACCAATCCTCTGTGCGGGAATCTCTCCACTTTGCCCTCTGCATCCCTGTTGCTGCGCTCTCCTCCGTGGCTCCGAGGCTTCCCCCCTCCGCCACCCACAGTCTCCGCCCGCGAAAGGCCTTCCTTGTGTGTGGAAACCTTTCCTTCTTCACAGCTCCCTCCCACTGGTGCAGGTCCCGTCCCTATTCTTTTGTCTCTGTTTTTTCTTTTTCCTTTTGCCCTACCCAGGTACATGGGGAGTATCTTGCCTTTTGGGAGGTCTGAGGTCTTCTGCCAGCGTTCAGTAGGTGTTCTGTAGGAATTGTTCCACATGTAGATGTATTTCTGATGTATTTGTCAGGAGGAAGGTGATCTCCGCGTCTTACTCTTCCACCATCTTGAAGCTCCTCGCTTCTTCCCATTTTTAAATGGATTGTTTTTTCGATATTGAGTTATATGAGCTGCTTGTATATATTAGATATTACCCCCTTGTTGGTTATAGCATTTGCAAATATTTTCTCCCATTCCACAGGTGTCTTTTTGTTTTGATGATGGTTTCCTTTGCTGTGAAAAAGCTTTCAAGTCTAATTAGGCCCCATTTGTTTATTTTTGCTTTTATTTCTTTTGCCTTGGGAAACTGATCTAAGAAAATTTTGCTATGATTTATGTCCAACGATGTTTTGCCTATGTTCTCTTCTGGAAGGTTTATGGTGTCATGTCTTACATTTAGGTTTTTAAACCATTTGGAGTTTATTTTTGCATATGGTGTGAGAAAGTGTTCTAATTTCATTGATTTACATGTAGCTGTCCAGCTTTCCCAATACCACTTGTTGAAGAGACTCTTTTCTCCATTGTATATTCTTGCCCCCTTTTTTGAAGGTAGGAGTGTGGGTTTATTTCTGGGCCTTCTATTCTGTTCCACTGAGCTATATATCTGTTTTTGTGCCAGTGCCACACTGTTTTGATTACTGTAGCTTTGTAGTATTGTCTGACGTCTGGGAGGGTTATGCTTCCAGCTTTGTTCTTTTTCCTCAGGATTGCTTTGGCAGTTCTGGCTCTTTTGTGGTTCTATATAAACTTTAGGATTATTTGTCCTAGTTCTGTGAAAAATGTCATAAGTATTTTGATAGGGATTGCTGTCTAAGTCTGTAGATTGCTCTGGATAGTATGGCCATTTTAACAATATTAATTCTTCCAACCCAAGAGCATGGGATAGCTTTCCATTTCTTTGAATCATCTTCAATTTCCTTTATCAATGTTTTATAGTTTTCAGCATATGGGTCTTTCATCTCCTTGGTTTTTTTTTAAAAAATTAATTTATTTATTTATTTTTGGCTGCATTGGGTCTTCGTTGCTGTGCGCAGGCTTCCTCTAGTTGTGGTGAGCAGGGACTACTCTTTGTTGTGGTGCACGGGCTTCTCACTGCAGTGGCTTCTCTTTGTTGCGGAGCATGGGCCCTAGAGCACACAGGCTTCAGTAGTTGTAGCACGTGGGCTCAGTAGTTGTGGCTCACAGGCTCTAGAGCACAGGATCAGTAGTTCTGGCACACAGGCTTAGCTGTTCTGCAGCATGTGGGATCTTCCTGGACCAGGGCTCGAACCCATGTCCCCTGCACTGGCAGGTGGATTCTTAACCACTGCACCACCAGGGAAGCCCCTGTCCTTGCTTTTTTGAGGGGAGAATTTGCTGAGCTCCTCGGTCTGCCATATTAGAGGTCAAAAGTTTACTCAAAATAGATTTATTGAGATAAAATTCTCATAGCATACACTTCACCCATTTAAAGTATATAACTCAGTGTTTTTTAATATATTCACAGATATGTTAAACTATCACCACAGTCAATTTTAAAACATTTTCATCATCTCAAAAAGAAACTCCTTGCTCTTTAGTTATTGCTCCCTATCCTCTCACTTCCTCTCTTCCTCCCAGCCCTAAGCAACCACCAATCTACTACATGTCATCTTTCTTTTTCTTAGTAAGCCTGGCTAGAGGCTTATCAATTTTATTGATCTTTAAAAAGAACCAGCTTTTGGTTTCATTGATTTTCTCTATTAATTTCCTGTCCTCAATTTCACTGATTTCTGCTCTAATTTTTATTATTTCTTTTCTTCTGCTTACTTTGTATTTAATTTTCTCTTCTTTTGTTAGTTTCCTAAAGTGGAAACTTAGAAGACTGATTTTAGGTCTTTCTTGTTTTCTAATACATGCATTCAATGCTATAAATTTCTCTGTAAGTACTGCTTTCCCTGCATCCCAGAAATTTTAAGCTGTATATTCATTTATATTTACTTCAAAATATTTTAAAATTTCTCCAGCAATTTCTTCTTTGATCCATGTGTTATTTAGAAGTGTGTTGTTTAATCTCCAAGTATTCTGGGATTTTCCAGCTATTTTTGTGTCACTGATTTCTAGTTTAATTCTATTTTTTTAAATTTTAAAGGTGTGTTTTATAGCCCCAAATGTGATCTACGTTGGTGTATGTACTGTAGGTTTATTTATAAGACACTAACAAAAATCCTTTATATCCATATCTTTATTTGAACAATTTTCTATAATATCTAGGAGAACACAGCATTAATGATGCACATTTACTAAGTACAACATTAGACAACTACAAATTTAGAGCATAAATGTCAATCTGATATTGTTTTGGTTTTCATCTTAGCACTAGGTGATATCTGGTGAAAACCCATGTTTCAAAGGCTTTTGTTGATATGAGGTGTATTATTAACTTATTTTTTAAAATTCCATGTGAGATATGCTGGGGTGGGTTTAGTTTAAAACTAGTATTGGTTGATAATGCGTTTCACTTCTCAGTACTTTTGCTTTTTTAAGGATGAATATTTTACCTAAGAACTTTTCAAACATTAACTATATCATGTTTTTATATGTAGATCAGAGTAGAATTTCTTTTCCAGATCCAACAAGGGAAAACATTTGAAAAACTGCAATGTTCAATGTCATTGTAGTTAAAAGGCATATCCATTTCACAGTAAGTTAACAATTAAAGTTAGTAATTAAAATACAATATATTAAATGTCATAAGCTCATTTCTGTGCAACACTGTTAGAGCAATTTAAATTTTCCAAGGACACATGAAACTCAACGTAACTCCAGTGTTCCACAAAAATACATAACTAGGAATCATAAATTATAACACACATACCCACATTTAAAGGAAAAATTCAGCATATGTTGGATAAAATTAAATGGCTCAAGTGATGTAGAGAGCCTGAAATGTAGACCAAGTTTTTATAACATATAATGACAATAAGATATTTAAATCTACTGACTCTGAAAAATGCCATGAAAATGTACTGACCTACCAAGCACTGAATTGTACATACCAGCTTCAACTCAAAAAACATTTTTCTTTCAAATATTTCAAGAAACATTACAATACTAAGGAAATGTTATTCATTTTCAGACATATTAATGAATCTAATAACACCCATTAAATTGAGCTAATGACCATTTTAGCTAGACCAAATTATAAAATTAAAAAAAAATGTATAAAATGTATTTTGGCAGATATTTTACATAGTGCTTTTCAGTTCCTGATCTATTGAGAAATCTACTGTAACCTCAGGTTGACTTAATTTAGGGTAATACTGAATACAATGAATTAGAATTTATAGCACTCTTTCCTATTTTCACTCCATCTTTGATATGGGTAAAGGGTTCTCAAAATTTTTTTTAATGAATGTCCATGAAAGATTTTACAGTTATACCTTTTAGCCTTACTAAGCACAGGTCAGTTCAGTGGAAAACAAGCCACTTAAATACTACCAAGAATCTAACTTATCTCTATATTTCTTCCATATATTCATTTGCTTAATTGTAACACAGAGCCCCCTAACCTCAGGAAACACTCTTTCAGACCACATTTCATTGGCTCTGAGATTGCTGCTGCCTCACAGTTCTAATACCTGTTTGGAAATGAGAGAAAAGAAGGGAAGGAGAAGTAACAGGAGGGGAGGGTCATGCAGAAAGGGAACGAAGGAAGAAAGGAGGCCACACCCACCCAAACCCTCACAACACCTTGAGAAACAGGGCAAGATATCCTTTCCAGGCAAGACATCCCCTTACAGAGGAGACGTTCCAGAGAACTTAAGGCAGCTCTAGGAGGGAAGGGAGCAGGGGTTAAGGCGGCCCTCACAGCACAGCCTGAGAAGAAATCACAATGCACTTTACCCATACACAGAGCCTCTCTAACACACATGCACACAGCACACCTCTTGGCTCCAAAGCCAACACTGGAAGCATGCACACACCGTCATGTTCAAATACACACTGACTTATGTATGGCCTGCCTGGGAGACAGCCCTCAGAAGGGACCCAGGGGCTTGGCCTGCAGCTGCAGGTCCTCTGCAGGCTGCACAGCTCACCTGGTGGCTCTGACAGTGACTCTGAAGGGCTGTGTGTTGACAGCGACCTTCCGCTTTCCTTTTGGGAGGCTCTCACCGCTTCTTGTCAGGCTGGGGGAGCTTGCTACTAATCAATGACTGAAACAGAGTGCTGTACCCTCCAGGGGGGCACTGATTCATTACAAAAGCCAAACCTAGTTATAGCAGGTAACTACGACAAAGAGGAAACCACAAGGCGCCCCATCTGATTAGCACCAAGAACTTGGTACTCATCATTTCCTCACCTCCCATATGCCAGTTGCCAACTCTGATAAGGAAAAGGAGCACCTCTTGCTGGACTGGGGCACCCCACAGGTACCAGGAGGAACAGAATGGAACCTCCTGCCCCACATGTGCCCTCGGTGCCACTGCTGCATATGGGAAGACAGCACAGCTGGAGGGCTGAGTGACTTCAGGCAAGTCACTGCCCTTATCTCTCTCTCAAATTATCATCAGATAAGGACTGTAGTAGCTGCCCTTCTACCTTCCAGGGCTGCTGTGAGGACACAATGAGGTAACAGAGAAAGGCTGAAGTGAAGCATAGCCAGACACAAGGTACTGTCTCTACATTACCTTTCACCAGGAGAACTGAAGCGCCACACATGACATTTTGCTTTGTTTTATTCTAAACAGTTGAAGATACTGAAGACTCTGTGTGTGTGTGGAAGAGAGAGAGACAGAGAGAGAGAGAGAGAGAGAGAGAGAATATGAGGACATCTCAGGATGGTGCCAGATGCCCTTTTACCTAGGGTTACCAGGGAAGTCATTTCTCACAACAATCACTATACTGAAATGCTAATAAAATATTTTCACGGCCTCCGCCACTGCTATTAAAAGATTTGATCTATATTATACATAATCACTTACCCAGAAAGAGACAACTCTCAATTATCCATTAAAATGAAGGAAATAATAAAGTAAATGACACAAACTGACCCGAATCCCCAAATCTCCTATCAGTTGGCTTTGGAATAAATATTGTTGTACTTCTGCAATTGATGAAAGAAGTGTCAGGTGCATTTTCACAACTTCCAAAGGAATCATGAAGCTACACTTCATGGATTTGACCCCATACTCATCTTTCCCCTTCATTATAGTTACTCTCAGGCAGAGCAAAGCCTTAATCTAAGAAAAGTTACAAGAAGGGAAACTGCTTCTAATTTTTCAGCTTTGCTTTCCAAGGTGTGAGCTGAGTTTCTCTGTACAGTGAGTGGGGAGGAGACTACTGAGAAGGGGCTATTAAAACAATGAACTGTTGCTTTCTCAAAGAATTCTTTCTTTGAATTCCT
Source organism: Balaenoptera ricei (assembly GCF_028023285.1). NCBI lineage: Eukaryota > Metazoa > Chordata > Mammalia > Artiodactyla > Balaenopteridae > Balaenoptera > Balaenoptera ricei. Next base: position 83,313,669 of record NC_082640.1, on the reverse strand, counting down.
ATTGTATGTCATAGAGGAATTATGAAAAAGCAAATTAGTGATAATGCTAAAGATTGTACTGCAGAGAAGTGAGAACAGCAAGAACTCATGCAAAGATTGGCCTGAAGGGAAGCCCCCAGGCAGGCCAGTGGGGCAACTGAGGACTGCCTTCACCCACAGCCTTCAAAAGAGTCAGAGCAGGTGAGTAGACAGGCGATGGGACACAGGATGTGGCTGAAGGAAGGGACAGAGTGAGCAGATAAATGAGTGGGTGGATGGAGTGGAGGGCTGGTGCAGGTGTGTTTGAAGCTGGGTGAGAGAGTGTGGATGGACAAAGGGAAAAAGGTGAGCAGTCCTCAGAGGCCAAGGACACCCACAGTCAGCAGAATATTGCTGCATGCTCAAGAAAGTAGGACACAGAATGACTTACCAGGACTTGGGGTTCCCTGGTTGTAAGGTATTTCTGTTATGACTAAAGATCTTCAGACCACCAAGAGAAATTAATTCAGATCCGCATCTGGGGTTCTAGCTAGGCCTTGGAGGAAGTTGGAGCCCTGAAATATCATAATCTTTGTGTGGCCATCCCTGAACAGGAGAGACTCTGGCCCAGGTGTGGAACAGACGCTCCAGCACTTTGCAGCAGAAAGATAGAAGACAGGAAAGAGAGAAAGGCCCAGACTAGACATCCTTCAGGATATGAGCTGTCTGCAGGAAAGATAAAGGGCTGCAGTGGCAGTGGAAGCTAGAGTGTGATCCTGAAGACCTGACGAGACTCAGGGTGTGTGCGGGACATGCTACACAGGACTGAGCTGGGAAAGGGCCTGGGAGGATTTCTAGGTCTGAGGGGGAGAGCCGACAATCACGGTGACATTTTTTGGAGCATCTCTCCCACCCAAGTCCCATCTATGTTCTTAGGCTCTGACAGATTCAGTACTAACCACGTGGTTTCAACAGTTCATTGAAAACCACATTGACAACCAGGGAAAATAGAGAGAATCGGATTGAGTTAGTATTTTTCTTGGTTTTGCAAATAAATAAATGTATCCAAACCGAATACAGCAGTACACAATTCAATAAAAACTACCTAAACTAATTAACTTTGTAAAAGCGTGTACATAAATCATGTACATTTAAGAAAGACTATAGCTACACAAACCTGTGATTTTACATTTTATTAGTCCCTCAAAATTAACAGGCACCAAACTCTAGTCTTTCCATTAGAGGGTAACCTTACTGGGTACCTGCAGCTCACTTCTCTGTGGTTCAGGTACTGCGAGGAGAGAACTTCAGATGTGGAAGGGACCTTAAGAACCAGCTGTCTAACACTCTCACTGAATAAATGAGGAATTTGAGGCCCAAATAAGTTAACAGGCCCAAATAAGTTAATAATTTATCTTTTAATAGCAATATTTATCACTGATTTGAAAATGTTTTACTTGCATTTATAATATTGCACATATTTTAATAAGATGTCTTTTTTTATAGATCATCTAATAGTTAATTTATATATTCAGAACCAGAGTTTCTAAAGAAAGCTAAGAATTTGCATTTGCACAACCTGAAACATTTACTGTATAAGATTTGTAGGAAAAATGGAGACTATGTTTAATTAGAATTTCAGAATGAAAACATATAGAATCTGGGTCTTATTAAACCAAATCCTCTGTAAAATTCAGCAATCTCCTTATATTTTTATATAGGTCAATGTATTTCTAATATGATGCTCTTTAAAGTATCCAGTGGTATTGAGAACATTTATAGAAGTTGCAAAGCCTAAAAAATGGAATCATAATTATTTATTATATACTTTCTTTTGCATAATTTATAAAATAATTAAGATTTCAAGACCTAAATCATGAATATTCTGACAATCCTCTCTAGATATTGACTGACATTAATTCTTAATAAATTAAGAAGAAAGAAAACCTGTCAAGGTTGAAAATATGCACTGCAGGAAGCAGATCTGATAACTAAAAATAGGTCACTTCACAGAACACTGTACCCTGATGTGATATGCACCCAGGGAACATTAATGAGCACATCAATGTAACACATCCTGAATAAAGGACATCAACAATAGCCACTGTGCCTAATCCTATCCCTAAATGTCAAACATTGTGTCATATTACTACATGACTTCCCAGTGTCTGCTACTTGTGCAGGTGAATCTGTAGCTATGTGCACATAATCCAGTTAAAACTGATCTGATTGAACTGTAAACAGAGTCGAGAAAAGAGAAGCTTATTGTTGTAGTGCCTAATATGAATATCGCTTACATTTTAAAGAACATAGTATGTAGCAGCAATTTAAAATGCTCAGTAAACTATGGTACAAACGGACTTCCATGCTCTATAGCAAACCAACATTCTCTTAATATCTCTACATCATAGTGACACATAGAAGGGAGCTACTTGACCAGTTACTTTACATATTGCCAGTTTATTTCTTTGTTCCAGTTGGACAGTAGCAACATAATTGATTCCTAAACTGGTATAATATGTACTCAGTGGTGATTTTTCTTTCAATTCTTCTGGTTAGCACACAGGAGGTTCCTTGTCGGTGCCTTCCTAACAACAGCTCATATTTATATCTGGAATTTAGGTTTTTGATATCATTTAGATGCAGTGATAAGGATTTAAAATAAATGCTGGCAGCTGAAGACACATTTTTTTCCTTCCTTCCATCATTCACCTGCACGTCAACTGCAGATACCTAACTGATCAAGGATGAGTGTTGTTATAAAGGTAACACAGCACAAAGGAGCCTATCTTTCCTTCCAAGATGATGAAAAGTATTCTAGGGGGAGTTCCAGTCAATAACCCCTTGTTTGGGAGATAATAAGTACTATCTCTGTTAAAATGTGTTTTCAGTAGCTCACTTGAAATAATGGGTTATTTCAGGTAAGAAGTGTATTGTTAATATTTTCCTTGATATCACTTTCAGACCCGTGATATGAATCCCAGGCCCAGGCTGGCTGGAATCTGGATGGTTTCTAGCGCAAGGGAAGATGGGTTAAAAGGAAAGGTAACAGGAAAGATGTGTTTAGCATCCATGAGCAGCTGAGGAGAGTCTTTCCTGTCTCGTAAACGCATCTGAGAAGATTAAAAAAAGAAAAACAAAAAAACAGAGCATCAATTCTTTGAATCTATAAAGATTTTTTTTTGACAAAATTCTACCAAAAATCCTCAACTAATGAAGAATATTTATATTTGTTTTAAAATCACTTCATTTTTCCAATAAGGTGTTATCAAGAAAGTTAATGCACTATAAAAATGAGATAAAACAATTATAATAAAAACTGCATTACCCTTCAATAAATTATAAAATTTCCATTCAAACGACTGTGTTGGTGAATCAAAGGCAAAAGAAAGCCTGGGAGATCTTACCTGTATAGTACGAATAAATGACACAGAGACTCTTTCCTCAAACTCGTTAACTGGAGTATACAAATTCAACACTTTGACAATCTGGGAGAAATAAAATGATCAAAGTCTTTAGCATATTATCAAATATATACATGCTGGGTACCTGTAATCTGGAAAACTAAAAGGATCTCTGCATACAGTTTTCAATTCTACTCAGGGATTGGTTAGGACAAGAGGGGAGAGGGAGTGGTTCTGAAGGCACATTTACCTTTATTAGTTGAATTTTTAAAATAAGAATGTATTAATGTAATATTTTACACTTTAAGAAGCAACATAAATTAGAAGAAACATGAAAAGTAAAAGTGCTCCCACCCGCATGCTCTCAGTCTCTCAAAGTAACAATAGTTAACAGTGTCCTGTGTATTCAGCTAGTTACTTTCTATATGTATTCTATGTGTAATCTATGTAAGATTTCTATGTTCTGAGATAAGTGATGAACATTAAAAAATCCAAGAGTCAGCACAGAAATAACTAGGCAAAAGAAAAGTGGGTATGTTTATGCCTATGCCTTGCCTCATGCTGTGGCCATTGTTCTCCAATGCCCTTCCCATCTTTTCGTTTCCTTAAATTCAATGCACAGCTAAGTAAGACTTTCCCTGAATGATCAGTTATTGCCCCTCAGCACCATTTTGGAATCCTCCCTCTAGCTAATTAGTGCTGAGGGCTTAACTACCTACCAATGGGCCAGCACCAGCCCTGGCCTCCCCTGAGCCCTGTGGCCAGCCGTGCTATGAGCTGGCCCTGCCAAAAAATGGGCAGCAGAAACCAAAGAAAGCAGGGCGGGGCAGCCAACCAGGCCAGGGGCCAGACCTACCCACCACTGAGCCCACAGTAGCTCAGCCCTGCCACAACAGAAGGGCCTACACAGCCCACATAGGGGGTACCCCTAGACATACAGCTCTGGTGACCAGAGGGCAGCATGCTTCTGAGCCCCATAGGATGTTTCCTGCATAAGGCCACTTCTTTAAGATCGGGAAATATATATGACCTACTTAATACATAGAAAAAAGACAGCAAACTGGGCAAAATGAGAAGACAGAGCAATATGTTCCAAACAAAGGAACGAGACATAACCTCAGAAAAAGTACTAATAGAAGTGGAGATGAGCAATCTACAAGGTTATGATTATAAAGATGCTTGGTGAACTCAGGAGAAGAAGGGATGAATACAGTGAGAACTTCAACAAAGAGTTAGAAAATATAAAGAAGAACCAAAAGAGCTGAAGAATACAACAGTAGACTAAATTATACAGAGGAATGGATCAGTGAGCTGGAAGACAATAGTGGAAATCACTGAAACTGAACAAAAAAAAAAAAATGAAAAAAAATGAGGATGGTTTAAGAGACCTCTGGGACAACTTAAGTGCACTAATATTCACATCGTAGGGGTTCCAGAAGGGGAAGAGAGAGAGAAAGGGACAGAGAACTTATTTGAAGAAATAATAGCTGGGAAAGGAAACAGACATCCAGATCCAGTAAGCACAGAGTCTCAAACAAGGTCAACCCAAAGAGGTCCACACCAAGACAGATTATAATTAAAATGGCAAAAATTTAAGATAAAGAGAAGAGCAACTAGTTACATAAAAAGGAACTCCCATAACAACATCAGCAGACTTTTCAGCAGAAATTTTGCAGGCCAGAAGGGTGTGGGGTGATATATTCAAAGTAATGAAAGGGAAAAACCTATAACCAAGAATATTCTACCTGGCAAGGTTATCATTCATATTTGAAGGCGAGATAAAGAGTTTTACAGACAAGCAAAAGCTAAAGGAGTTCAGCACCACCAAACTAGCTTTAATGTTTATATATTTATTTTTTAATGGGACTTCTCTAAGTGGAAAAGAAAAGGCCACAGCTAGAAATATGAAAAGGGAGGGAAGAGGGAAGTTTAAGAGATAAAAGCCTACCTCAAGAAACAAGAAAAATCTCAAATAAACAATTTAACCTTATACCTAAAGGAAGTAGAAAAAGAAGAACAAACAAAACCCAAAGTTAGTAGAAGGAAAAAAAATCAGAATGGACATAAATGAAATAGAGAGTACAAAAACAAAAGAATAAAAATCAATGAAACTAAGAGCTGGTTCTTTGAAAAGATAAACAAAATTGATAAACTATTAGCCACATTTATCAAGACAAAAAGAGAGAGGGCCCAAATACATAAAATCAGAAATGAAAGAGATAAGTTACAACTGACATCACAGAAATACAAAGGATCATAAGACACTACTATGAATAATTACATGCCAATAAAATGGACAACCTAGAAGAAATGGATACGTTTCTAGAAATGTACAGTCTCCCAAGACTGAATCAGGAAGACACAGAAAATATGGACAAATTACAAGTAATTAAATCAAATCAGTAATCAAAAAACTCCCAACAAACAAATGTCTAGGACTAGATGGCTTCACAGGGGAATTCTGCCAAATATAAAAGTTAACACCTGAAACTACCCATCTCAATCTATTCCAAAAGAATAGAAGAGAAAGGAAAACTTCTGAACTCATTCTGCGAGTCCACATCACCCTGATACCAAAACCAGACAAAAATACCACAAAAAAGGAAATTATAGGTCAATATCACTGATGAACATAGTTGTCCTCAACTTGTTTGTTGAGAAATCCTCAACAAAATATTTGCAAATTGAATTTAACAGTACATTAAAAGAATCATACATCACGATCAAGTGGGAATTATCTCAGGGATGCAAGGATTTTACAATAACCACAAAACAATCAATGTGATACACCCCATTAGCAAATTGAAGAATGAAAATCATATGATCATCTCAATAGATGCAGAAAAAGCTTCTGACAAAATTCAACATCCATTTATGATTAAAAACTCTCAACAAAGTGGGTATAGAGGGAACATACCCCAACATAATAAAACACATATATGACAAACCCACAGTCAACATCATACTCACGGTAAAACGGTGAAAGCATTTCCTCTAATAAAACAAGGATGCCCATTCTCACCACTTTTATTCAAAATGGTATTGAAAATCTTAGCCACAGAAATTAGACAGGAAAAAAAAAAAGTAAAAGGAATCCAAATTGAAAAGGAAGAAGAAGTAAAACTGCCACTGTTTGCAGATGACAGGAAACTGTATATAGAAAATCCTTAAGATGCCACCAAGAAACTATTAAAACCAAAAAATGAATTCAGTAAAATTGCAGGATACAAAATTAATATACAGGCAACTCTTGCATTTCTATACACTAATAATAAATAATCAGAACACAATCCCATTTATAATTGCACCAAAAAGAATAAAGTACCTAGGAATAACTCTAAACAAGGAAGTGAAAGACCTGAACTTGGAAAACTATAAGACATTGATAAAAGAAAGTACAGATGACACAAACAAATTGAAAGATATACCGGGCTCATAAAGTGGAAGAATTAATATGGTTAAAATGACCATATTACCCAAGGCAACTACATATTCAATGCAATCTCTATCAAAATACCAAAAGCATTTTTCACAGAACAGAACAAATAATTCTAAAATTTGTATGGAAACACAAAAAACTCTGAGTAGCCAAAGCAATCTTGAGAAAGAAGTACTAATACAAAGTTAGAGGTATCATGCTCCCTGATTTCAAACCATACTAAAAATCTACAGTAATCAAAACAGTATGGTACTGGCACAAAAACGGACACATAGATTGATGGAAAAGGAAAGAGAACCCAGTAATAAACCTACTCTTTTATGGTCAATTAATCTACAGTAAGGGAGGCAAGAATATACAATGTGGAAAAGACAGTTTCTTCAGTAAACGGTGTTGTGAAAACTGGACAGCTATATGCAAAAGAATCAAACTAAACCATTTTCTCATACCACTTAGAAAAATAAACTCAAAATGGATTAAGGACTTAAATTTAAGACCTTAAACTCTTAGAAGAAAATACAAGCAGTACATTTTTGACACTGGTCTTAACAATATTTTTTCAATCTGTCTCCTCAGGCAAGAGAAACAAAAGCAAAAATAAACAAATGGGACCACATCAAACTAAAAAACTTTTGCACAGTGAAAGAAATTATCCACAAAATGAAAAAGCAGCCTACTGAATGGAAGAACATATTTTCAAACAATATATCTAATAAGGGGTTAATATCCAAAATATACAAAGAATTCATACAACTCAAATCAAAAAAACAAATGACCTGATTAAAAAATGGGCAGAGGACCTCAATAGACATTTTTCCAAAGAAAACATACTGATGGCCAACAGGTACATGAAAAAATGCTCAACGTCACTAATCACCAGAGAAATACGAATCAAAACCACAATGAAGTATTACTTCATACTAGTCAGAATGGCTATTATCAAAAAGACAACAAATAGTAAGTGTCGGTGAGGATGTGGAGAAAAGGGAACCCTCATGCACTGTTGGTGGGAATGTAAATTGGTGCAGCCACTATGGAAAACAGTATGGAGGTTGCTCAAAAAATTAAAAATACAACTATGATACAACCCAGCAATTCCACTTCTGGGTATTTTTCCAAAGACAACAAAAACACTAGTTTGAAAAGATATATGCACCCCTCTGTTCATTGCAGCATTATTTACAATAGCCAAGATATGGAAGCAATCTAAGTGTCTGTCAACAGACAAATGGATAAAGAAGACTGGTATACACACACACACAAGAATATCACTTAGCCATAAAAAAGAATGAAATCTTGCCATTTGCAACACTATGAATGGACTTTGCAGACATTATGCTAAGTGAAATAAGTCAGACAATGACAAATACTGTAAGAGCTCACTTATATGTGGAATCCAAAAAACAAAACAAAGAAACCAAAAAAATGAAAATATACTCACAGATACAGAGAACAAATGGGTGGTGGCCAGAGGGGAGGGGCATGGGGTATTAAAATAGGTGAAGGGGATTAAGAGGTACAAACCTCCAGTTATAAAATAAATAAATAAAGCATGCGGATGTAATCTACAATATAAGGAATATGGTTAATAATATTGTAATAACTTTGTATGGGGACATATGATTGCTAGACTTATCACAGTTATCATTTTATAATGTATGGAAAGGTCAAATCACTGTGTAGTATACCTGAAACTAACATAATATTATACATCAGCTATATTTCAATTAAAAAAACACAATTATTTGTCTTAAAATAGAGAAGTCTAAAGAATCATTCAATTATTAGATAATACGGAAGATTCTTTTATGGAGTACAAGCTCCATAGAATGTGTAGAACGTACACCCCCATGAAAACAGGGACTTTGTTTTGTTCATGGTTTTATCTTAGTGGCTAGAACATTATACAGAACAGTGTAGAGTGGATAAATAAGTACTGAATGTTGAATGTGCAGGACCGTGACTAGTACTGAAATACACTTTGTGGTAAAATCTCCCTTCTTCAAGATCTACAATATTGATATATATCATCTCTGACACAGATGAAGTCAGCTCAGAGACAAAAGCAATAGCTAGAAGCCTTCTTTACTTCCCTAAATGTCACCGTTGATGAATGTTAAGCTGTTTTATAATAGGGAAAGTCGCCTTACCTGGGCAGTAGTTAAAGCATTGCACATGGAACAAATGGCTTCTGCATCATCATCTGTTTTCTTTTTCACTTGCAAAAGCTGAGCAGCCTGAATGAGAGGTTCCAGGGTTTCCTTAGCCCCACTGTTCATCAGATTCTTGTCACGCAGCCATTCTTCTAGTTGACTGACATTGTACCTATGCCAGAAAAAGGGGGGTGATGGAAATTTACTGAATGTTATCATAAATGTCTTAATTTTTCTGTGCATGGCTTTGTCAGGAATTTCAGTTAAATTCTGTTTTTTAAAAATCATTAGCTGTGCTTAAAAATTTATCACTATAAATAATCAAGAGGCTTATAATCATAATTATATAAGAGTAGGTATAATTCTAGAGACTATAATTCTCTTTAATGGGATATATAAATGTAGCCATTACAGCAAGTTATGAAATAAGATGTGCTAAAAACCAAAATAGAACACATAATATGGCTGTGTCCTTATTAAAGAGCCAAGCAGAAAACACTTTATAGCTTCTTACAACTTGAGAGGTGAGAATTGATAATCCTTTAAGTACTCTCTCTTCCTTAAGTCAGACTCCAAGCTAGTAGACATAATAACAAGATCCCCACATAGGCCCTGTGCTCTGGCCCTCTTTAGGGAAGAGTCTGGGTGATGGAGGTAGTGGCCTGAGGAAGCTCAGGGATGAAGGCGAAAAGGGCAAGTTGGGGCCATGGGAAGAGACAAAGACCCAAAATATGAGGAGAGACATAGAAACTACACAAATGCGAGGTTTTAAGAGGTGGCCAACCAAGTGATAGTGGTTCGCAAATGAGAGTGAGATAAATGGACCCACAGTCAGGACTTAGTAATCAGGCAAAGAGGGGCTTCATAGGTATAAACAGAGCTTGTAGAAAAATAAATTCTACGACCTGAGTGGAAAGCATTATCTTCTTACCACTACCTACAATGGATGTGAGTAATGGAAAATTTGAAAAGAAAGCCAACACTTCCTAAGATTAACTATAGGCTTTCGTAGGAGAAATCCTTTTTCCCCCTCTTGGTGAATTTTCTAGCTGTTTTAAAATAAGTTATTTGAAAAAAAAATCCATTATGCTAATAAGGTTATGCTGAGGAGCAGCTGGACAAAACTGAGCACAGCTTTTCTTAAAATAGAGAGGGGCGTATTTCAAACATCAGTAAAAGAGCTATTAGACATGTTCTTGTTGCCATAGGTACAAAAAGGTATTTTGTCAAAATAAATTTATAAGAGCAATCAAACATTAGCAATCTTCATTATAGTTTGATATTTTGTTACTGTACAATTAAAACACACACAAAAGGAGAGGAAGCAGCTATCTCATCTTTATGTAGTTTTCATCATCTCCCCACTCCCTCAGACGAGTTATCAGGGCTTTCCTGGTGGCGCAGTGGTTAAGAATCCGCCTGCCAATGCAGGGGACACGAGTTCGAACCCTGGTCCGGGAAGATCCCACATGCTGCAGGGCAACTAAGCCTGTGCGTCACAACTACTGAGCCTGTGCTCTAGAGCCCACGTGCCACAACTACTGAAGCCCGCATGCCTAGAGCTCGTGCTCCACAAGAGAATCCACCACAATGAGAAGCCCGCGCACCACAATGAAGAATAGCCCCCACAGCAACGAAGAGCCAACACAGCCAAAAATAAATAAATAAAAATAAATAAAGTTCCCTTTAAAAAAACAAAAAACAAAAAACAAAAACGAGTTATCTTCACATGGAGCAGGGTTCCTAACAAGCAGTGGGTTGCAAGGCACGGCCAGGAGCAATCACGAATGAGAGGGGAGGGTCCAGCCAGACAAGAGGAAGCAGCTCTGTGCCCGGTCTGCCCTTGCTGCTCGCCTGGCGGGGAGCAGGGGGGAGGCAGTGGACATCAGGTACACTAGCCTCACACGAGCCCCGCCAAGCGGTTGGGCAGCATGAAAAGGCCATGGCAGCTGTTGGCGTTCGCTCACCTGATCTGCATGCCTTTACTCCAGGAGCACATGTCCTTCCGCAGGAGGAGGTTGTTCAGTGTGACGGCCCCCACGATGTAGAACATCTGCTTGACCACCTGCTTGATCAGTTCGGGGTCCATGCCGTGCTGACACATGACTGAGTGGAAGGAGTTGAGCTGCCGCAGGATGGAGTCCAGTGTGTAGGTACCCTCATCAGCAATGCTGGAGGTTCGCTTTCTTAGCCCTGTGGGCTTCACCCCAGACACACCCTGAATGGTTTCATGCTCTAGCATTCCGGAGACTGCAAGAGAAGTTCAAGTGTCAGAAAAGAAGATTTGGAAGGAAACGTGTGCACACACACACAAAGATACAGACATACACACATTCAGTTTATGAAAATGATTTGAGTATCAACATAGAGGGAAAAAGAACGCAATAAAAGGGTTTCTGGATTTTAAACTTTAATGAAGGAATAATTCTTAAATTCAAAAAAATAATAATAATTCTTAAGTTCAAAAATTTACCATGAAATTAAGAACTCTTAATGGCCCATTTTCTGAAATATGAAGCAGTAGCCTCGTAATAGCACACGTGTGAGGTATCTTGGGAGGGTTTTTGAGAGAGATGTATGGAGCAGTTAGGGAGAAGATAAAAATTCTCCAGTGATATCGAGCCCCAGAGGCAAACAAATCAAGTAGCAAGAAAGGCAGGAGACCAGGCAGTGGTCTTGGAGAAGACTTGGGAGGGGGCAGTTGTGTGGGGCTAGAGAGCTGGGCCCTTCCTTGCCCTGAGCTTCCCACAACAGTAGGGAGACCTCGGGCTGGCCTTAGCCTCCCAGGACTCAGTCTTCTCATCTGGGGCACTGCTGCTCCCTCTATTATGCTCTTGTGGCATTTGGCTCACGCCTCCTCTAGGATGGTTTTGGGATGCCCACTCCCTGAACTGGAAGCCCCCTTGAGAGCAGGGGCCATTCCTGTTTCATTGTTATATGTCCTAGAGCTAAACGCAGCTTCCAAAGAACCTCATACTGACTCAAAACATTTGTCGTTGTAAAATCATTGGGAGATGCAGCTAGTGGTTTAAAGTGGCACATCTAAAGGTAAAATTTCTTATTTAGCCAATAAAACCAGGCAAAAGTAGAAGAGAATGGACTGAAGCTGACCTTCTCTCTGCATCTGTGTTACCACATGCATTTTCGCTGACTTAGGTCGCTTTAAATTCATGACCTTTTAGGCGTCAGCTGAAGAAGCCACTGCCATCCCCCATGGCTTCCTCAGCCTTCTTTGTTTCTAGTTGGTTAAAGGGGGGACTGCAATAAAAAAATGGGACACTAGGAGCCCACAGAGGTGAAATGAAGTTGTAGAAATGTGGAAAACACATGGATGGGGAAGGAAAGGGTAACTGGTAGTAGCCTTAAGAGGCTGTTGATAATTTGCTTGATGATTATAGAGTTTGGTAACTTAAAAAATTAAAAAAAAAATTCAGTGCATTCAAAATTAGCAGCCTGCAATTTGTACATGCCTTCTAATTCCTATTTCACACCTGCTACACATTCCAAAGGAATACAGGTAGAACGATACATAAATACACAACGAGAGTGAGTACACACATATAAAGATAGGTACATGAAATCACACATACGTAGAAACACACACACACACACACACACACACCAGTTTCTCATCCAATGAGAAACTGCTACTTTAAACCAAATTGCCTCTAACAGTTCCATAGGGGCCATGAGATGTTCCAGCATGGAACATCTTCCCTCAGCATGGAGTGTCTGAGACCTGTTCTTGTTGCCATGGTACCTTCCCAGCCCTCTTACTGTAGCCTAATAGGCAAAGTGCAAACCCTCCCCAGCCTCCTTCATTTTAGATGGGTCCCTAGGAAGCTCTGTGTAGTAGTACGCTAGACCAAAGTTTAAAGTGTTTTTGAAAACTGGATGAGGTCTGAGGTCTACTGCTGGGTATAAAGCATGACCCAATCATAAGAGAGAGGCATTACACATTAGAGAGGTAAACTATACACTGCCATTTCCATCACGTGGAATCAGTGATTTTGAGGTACCCCAGTTCGTCATGGCTGGGGTTCTGGGATTCCTCAGCTAATTCTGAGACTGAGTCTTACTACTTTATGTTCTCCATATGAATACATGCTCCAACACATGTGCCACTGGTGGTCATCCATTGGCGGGCACATGAGGTAGACAGACCTGGATGTCAGCAATATGCCCTGGCCTTACCGATCATTGGCTGAAGGATGTTCTCTAACACCCGCACAAGCTGCTGGTAGATCTGAATGGCCAAGTCACTTAGCACCTGCCGGTACTCAGCCAGGTCAAAATTGGTGAGGCAGTGTTCATTCTGGCGAGATGTGTTGTGTTTCATAAAGCCCTGGAGCCATAATGGAGAGTTAATGATACAGATGAAGTAAAATGTCTCCTGTTTAACTCTCTCATTTGATTGGCAACCTCATGCTCTTTTTTCCTTTCTCCAAAGAGTTCCCATCCAACCCATACATAAACGCCAGGATAATCCTTCTCAAATTCTGTGTGTTTGCTTCCATCACGTCTCCCCTTCCACTTCTTACTAGCGTTTGAATAATCTAAACTTGGCAACCTAGCATTTAAGCTTTTCCACCAGCAATGTCAATGAAACAAGATGGGGGAGCTTAATTTGAAAAAAAAACTAATGAGTGTTTTCATTTATGAAACAGCTGGTTCACTGCCAAACACTAAATTATCTAAAGTAGTAATCTCTTAACTTCAGTTCATTAAATATAGTCCTATTTATAAATACTACACTGGAAGGACGTAAATAATCTTCTTAACATTGATCAATTTCTACAGAGACTGGTGAATAAATAAAAAATTTCTCTTTACTATATTTTACTGTATCCATACATGATTCTCAGTCTGAGCTTAGAATGGAATCTTTTGGTGATATTTGTTAAAATGGAAAGCCAACCGTACAGGCAGGTACTTCTGTCAGGCACTGCCTGACAAAGACAATTGCCTACTTGATGGATTCTGCCCACACTCAACCATCTGCCTACCTGCAACCTACTTAACAACATGGTCTAGAACTGGGGACTGACAGGACAGCTAATAGGCCCTCTGGGGGATTCTATTCTGCCAGTCCCATCTGCTCAAGGACCATGTCTTGCTCATATTGCATTTCCCATCATCTGCCAGGACAGTCCTCTGCCCCTAGCCTGTGGGTGCTCAGAAAGGACTACTGCTCAGCTTCTCTGCCTGCCCTCCCGGCAAAGGATGGGGAGGTACGAAGGGCAGTGGTTATGGGCACAGGCTCTTGGAGGTGGGCAGACCCGGAATCCTAGCTCAGCTCCTTATGACTGAGAGCATTCGGGCAAAGTCACGAACTTCTTTGAGCTTTAGTTTCCTCATCTGTAAAACTGGGTTATAATTCCTACCTCACTGAGATGTTAAACAAGAATTAAACAACATAATGTACAGTAAATGCTGTCTGATACATACTAAGCAGCCCTTAATAAATGATAATTATTAATATATTACATAGTTTTGAAATATGAAGTCTATCAACCAACTGATGACCACATCACTATAAGCAAAAGCAAAAATATTTGTGGACAAATCTAAAGAGACATGTTTTACCTTGATCACCTTTAATGTATTACACAAGCCAAAATTGATTAATTTCTTTAAATAGCTCAATATTCCTATATCAGTCCTTAAAAAGCCTATTTTCACATCTTAACAAAAAGTTTCAGTGCAATAACCATTCAATGACCAATGCTCATTTTATTTCTGCTGTGCTTTCTCATAATACAAACTCTCAGAGGGAAGAAACTATGTCACTTCCCAAGTCAGTTTTGTAAATAATGAACATCAAACAAAGCTATTAACTTCCAAGCCACCTCTGAATTCAGGTTTCTAAATTAACAAATGGCTAAATAGATTGTGCTTTAAATTTTTTTCCTTAAAAAGGTCAGAGAAAGTATAGCATGTTGGTTTTGTGATCAAGGCTTTCTCACCTCTTCTCCACTGTACTGCTTCAAACAGTGCAAAAATCGGCATGTGTTAGAAAGCCAGAAGGAGACAGTTTCAAAATCATCACCTCTTTTCTGAAAGAGAGAATAAGCCTAAATTAGCTTTTTCCTTAGGGAAATAATAACCTGAAAAAACCAAACAGATACCAGAAGGCCCATTTCCTTCACTTACCATTAACAACAGTTATAAATCACATTGCAGTTGTAAAGCCTCATATCGTTGCTAGAGAATTTCAACCACTGAGTTCACTGGTTGTTTGTTACTTTGCTTGGCATCCATTTTCTGGCCATTAGAAAATGATGCCTGGTCATGCAATTGATATTCTCTTAGCAGTCCCTTTAAGCAGAAAACAATTCACCAAGCCACAGCTTACCCAAACTCACTTCCCTGAGGGTTACTGAAGGGAATCAGAAAGGACTAAAGGCACAAAAGGGAATTATAAATATTGTGAAGCACTGAAACCCAGATAAGGTTAAAAATCTTGTCAATGATAAGATACAATTTCTGGGGAGCTTATCAGAAATGGAATGGAGGAAGCCCTGTGCAGAGCAGTGGAGAGTTTGGCTCTTCATCAGGTCTGGGCCACATGTCAAACCACCTCTGCGAAATCAAACCAGGGACACACGACAAATACACTTCAGTTCAAAAAGGGATGTGAAACAAATGCACATCCACTTGAAATGGTATCAAAAGGGTGCTGTGTTCAAGTATCTACTCCTTTTTAATCTTTAAACAATTTGGTACAATAATTAGTCAAATTAGATAAATTTGGAAGAATTTATCCAAATTTTCTCATCTTGCAAGTAAGATGAGAGGGAGAAAACTTTACGATTTGGCTTTGTTGTCTTTGTAGGAGTTGACTTAAGAAGTAGTAAAACTCGTAGTCTATCTAGATGTAATAGAGCATCAATACACCAAAAATTAAATGAGTTACATTCAGAAGACATTCATCAATTTTTGAATGTTAAATGTTCAGAAACTCCACACTTTAGTAAGCACTGTAGAAAGTAACCACATAGACTATCTGTGCAGGAGGGACTGAGAACCGGCATTAAAAGTTATGACCAGGGGCTGGGGGAGGGTGTGTTTAATGGGTCCAGAGTTTCAGATGGGGAAGATGAAAAAGTTCTGGAGATGACGGTGGTGATGGTTATACAACAGTATGAATGTACTTAATGCCACAGAACTGAAAAATGGTTAAAGCTAAGAATAATGTTCGCTGTTTTTCTAGATTGTCAAGAGGATGATCACACAAGTGACTCAGTGATTACTGAGTTATGCAGGGCTTTCTGTTCTATTATGTAACTTTGCTGCCTTTTCCAAGTCTTTCCTCTCTGATTAGTATCTGTGTGTTGCTCCTCACATGGAACCAGGCATTTCAGGTAACAAGGAAAATTATGGGATGAGCTGGAGAATAATGGGAAGAAAAGTCAGAAGAGAATTTTAAATGTTTTATCAGACATATTTTTATATGAATGGGCTAGGTATTACTAAACTTACTTAATACCTATTTTAACTATAGCATCATATTCCCTGTATATATGGACTTCACTAGGTATTTTTAATTTAGTTCTAAGACCTCAAAGCAGAAAATTTCTATGACGAAACTGAATTTGCTTCACAATCAAATGCAAGTATATTGAATTAATTTTGATTACTGTTCAACCTGAGCCCTGTTTTGAAAGAAGGCATATAGACACTTTACAGAATGAATGTTTCCTACAATGGAAGGTATCGATTAAGATTAGCAAGTGGTCATAACTGGAAACTTAGCTCGAGTCTAAGGAAGAAAAAATACCTCTGTACAGACTCTGTCATCATAAATATTCATTATGAGAATTTTGTTGAACATGAACTGACCTTTAATACTTTTTTGATGCTGTTTATTGTTGATGTTAGCAACGACCTTACTTTCTGATCATCATTCAGGTAGTCAGCGTGTCGAACACACATAAACAGGATATATGCTGGTAACCCTGGAATCAAATTGACTGCTACACCACGTGGCTTCAGTTCTAAAAAAGAAAAGAGGAAAAATAATCTTATATAACTTTGAAAGTCTTCACGAGGAATGCTTTTTGAGATACAAAAGCACAGTTCTCATGTAAGAGTTCAATCATTCAGGGTAAATAGGTCATGTTTTTAAAAAAGCATATTTTAAAGGCTCACTAAGTGGAGAAATTCTTGAGGGTAGGAACATGTGAATCTTAGCTGCTTATACAACAGCTCCCAAATGTCTATCTCCTGCCCTGACTTTTCCTTTGAATTCTAGGCTCATGTGTCAAGTGGCTTTTGACATCTCTGCTCAGGCGTGTCAAACTAAGCCCCTCCCAAACTAAACTCTTCATTCCCTATGGAACCTGCTCTTCCAGGAGTTAGGTGGGTCCTAGCAAGTGTCCCTGCAGTGTGACTGACATCCACGATGTGGTCAGGATGCTGCTACGGCACTATACGCACAGCAGTCAAGGATGACTAAAGAAACCAGTGCGAACATTTAGTAAATGAGTGACTAGCCTTTCCCACCACCGACACATGTACCAGAAAGACCTTTTATCTCACGCAGGAAATACTTGCCCAGAATCAAGTTCTTAACAAGTTTTTGCTCATCCTCCTTCTTGTATTCCAGCATTCCTTGGAAATCCTTTTCTTTTCTGGGAATGTTGACTGGACGGATGGGCTCATCAATGATCTGTCCTGGGGATATGTTCTCCATTTGGCCCACTTCATCAGAAACAAAAAGAAGAAAAATGTCTTCCAGGTAGAAAAGATGAGAGGTTTCCATGTTCCTATAATTTTAAGTAAACTCTATAACAGCAGAAGCTTGCCATATTTACCACTTAATTGTCCCTTCTTTCAATATTTTTTCTGGTAAAACTGGGTGGATAGATGATAAAATTATATGGTAATGTCACTCTAACAGCCACTAGTGCTTGGCTACTATCAACACCGAAGAATCTTACTAGATTCAAAAGCATTTTCTTTTGTAATAAGGTTTACTTTCTAATAAGATTAAATGTCTCCAAAGTAAGTCGTTTAACTTCTTAGTTAACTAATCAGTATCAATCATAAATGTCTAAATATATTTCGACTTTAATTTACAGAAGGAAAAAACAATATTCTACAAAGAGGCAGCCAGACTATAAAAGATTCCCCTTTACCTTTAGCTCTATGAATCTGGTCATTAAAGAAAAAGAACATTTACTTTAAATGTATCATTGCAATCAGTTCAAACCACATCAAGATAGGTGGTAGAACCGTGTTTCTTCACACTAGTTGATGTGAAATGTATTATTTCTCACAAAGGCTTCATAAGGAAAAGGCTTAATGTTCTCCTGTCACCCCTCACTCCCAAAGAAATCATAAGCAGATAAAACAACCTGTATTTAATATGATTTCCTAAATATTGTTCAGTTTTTTGTTTGTTTGTTTTTAGTAAAGTGCTAAAAGTCCCACCACAAAGCTGCAACCATTAAAGTACAAGCGCTGGTTAACAACCCTTTCAGATGTTAAAAACGATCACCACTGTTGATGGCAGCTGCGAGAGAAGAACTGAGGGTTAAAAAAAAGTCTCCAATCTCATCTCAAAATTGAGAATTGAATGGGAAATGCAAGGGAAGGTAAGGGAAAACATAAGTTATGATGGTGTTTGTGGAGCTCTATGCTAGTAAGATTTTTAATTCTCTTATCTACAGGAAGGGGGGCAGCTAAGAAATCTATTTAGTGTTATATAGCAGAAACCAACACAACATTGTAAAGCAATTATACTCCAACAAAGATGTTAAAAAAAAAAAAAGAAATCTATTTAGGTGTAGTTTAAGTTTGAGTTCAGAGACTGCTGGCAAACAAACAAAATGCAGATCAGATGCATTAGAAAGTTTAATCTTGCTGACTCTACAAGGTATCAGGCATGCTTCTGTCACTCTGGGCAGCTTCCGGTGTTAGTTCTGGGAAGCCAGTTCCACAGCATGAGGTTATCACAGAGAACACCAATACCTGCCAGCGCTCTTGCTCATGTGGCAGAGAGCCTGGTGACACCTCGTCCACCTCACGCTGCAGCATCGCACACCGGGACTACCAGCGCTGAAAATCACCACCATCCATCAACATTATGATATCTAAAGAGCGATCATACTGTGATTGGACAAATCAGGGCTGTGGCCACCTCCCATAACCTAGCGTTTCGTATGCATGATGCAGTCCGGAACCGCAGGACTAACTTAATGCCTTGTATGCCTCTCTATAAGAGATAGGAGATTCAAACTATTTAGTTTTACATAAGTTATTTCTGGAGTCACTTTAAACACAACAGCATGAGGATCAAGATCCCTGCCATCTATGTTACTGGTTTGCTTTAAGCCACAGAAACAATTCAATGAGGGGAAACTGGGAGAAAACAGATTCAACATATTAAGTTTATCAACAAATGCACATATTTGGACTCTGTATAACTCAAAAAGAATGTTTTAAACCTACTGATTTTATCATATCTAAGGTGCCACTGATTATGACATATAGTATTATTTTATATAACACTAAAGAAGGAAAAATATTGCCAGTTAAACTAAAACCCATCAACTGCTGTAAGATACTTCCTAATTTCAGAGATGTTAAAATATGAAAAATTGTGCACCACAGAATTTATGAAATATGGTGAATATTTTAACTAAGAGATATTATGTTTTAAAAGAAAGCTTCACTTTCCTTTTGCAAAATCTCTAACGAAGATATTTTTGGTTCTGTACAAAAATGTCAGAGATAAAATTTGCCATACTTTCATTAAAATTTTACTCTGTCTTTGAATTCTTCCCAGAGATTAGAGTCTTCACAAAAACTCACAGGTAAAATTTAGATGTCAGCTCAACATAACCTTGATTTATTTAACAAATCATATAATTAAAATAATCATATAATTAAAATGTCAACCCTTACGTAGTATCAGGAAAAAATAAAGCCTGAAAGAGAGAAGCCAGAATACCACCCAGTTTTTAAGAGACTCAGGGGACCTTGGGGGTCATTTAGTTGAATGCTCCATCTAATACAGCAATCTTCTAGGAAGATCTGAAGCAACATCTATTTCCATTTTCAAGTATAATAGATTCTTTATGCTTGAGAGGAAAACATTCCTGAACCTTTTTGTCCTAGAAATAGAAAGGAAATTGGAAGACTTTTTTTTCCCCCCTCACTTTGGTTCAGGGAAGATCTTGATCTCAGGTTTAATTGAGACAGTCAAATGAATTATTATAAGTAGAGAGGGTCTGTTGGAAAATACGACACAAAGAAGTCAGTGCTCTTCAGAAGGCTTGGGTTCTAGTCCCATTTTGGCCACTAAGTGGCTGAGACTTTGGAAGTGTCTTATGGTTTCTGGGACTCAGCTCTGTTCTCCTCTGAAATAATTAACTGATTTCTAGAATTCTTTTAGGTCTAAATTCTCCGACTCTATGAAAATTGAGATGGAACACCCACTCCTGGATTAAAATACAGCACAAAGCATATCAAATTTTGAAACATTCTCCATTTAGCCATATAATTTCTGCTAAAAATTATGTATGTTGGCATTAAAAAAGTCCTCACTGTCTTCTAAAAATGTCTCCTTAATTAAGTGTAGCCCATAGGAGGAGGTAAGAGTCTTGCTATTTTAAACCAGAAGCATTTAAGTATATTATATTTAGAAAAATATAAGAAAACTTTTAGATATTAGAAGGTGCTTTGCTGTACAAGGTTATCAGTATTTTCTGTACACTGTGGGGATAAGGGGACAGGAGAGAAAGGTGTTGGAAAAGCGTGTTGTCTTTCTTCTCTGCCTTGGGGAGGAGAGGTACACTGCACTCAGCAAACGCTCAAGTCACATAAATCTACTTCATCTTATTCTGTAGATACGTATTATTTAACTCAACTTTTCTTAAGAATATCATAATGACTTTTTTGTTTAATCTATGAATTACCTTCTCAAATGTACTTATAGATTTAAGAATATAGCTGGTAGGATAGTTTAACTGATGAGGTTGAATTCTGATTGATAATGGCTTAAAATTGCCCTAAGCTTTCTCTTTAAGTAAAATATACATATCAAAGAAAGCTAAAGTAAAAATGTAAAATAATAAATGGCTTTTCTATTTATCAAAAGTTACTAACATATGGTAAAGAAACAATTAGGAGCTTAAAAAATAATCTTACAAGTTAATACCCTTAAAATCAGTTTTGTTCAAGCGGATACTCTGCTGTCTAATTATCATCTCATGATATAATTAATGCAGAGTTAAGTACAGAAAAGTTCTCTGAATAAAGATTTTTAAAGTTCCGCCAACAGACATTATAGTCTGGGTCTGTGATTCGGAGGTTCAAAATTTTAATATAATATATGAATCACATAATGCTAAAGGATTATATAATAAAATATGACTGCAAAGTAATCTATCTGATTTCTAAACAAATATTTCAGTATTTGTACATCCCAGGGAATATTATCCCCTTGAAAGTAAATATCCATGTTGCTGTTCTAAATATTTCTTACACTTACCTACACATTCAACAAACATTAATGGAATGATTATGACAGGTCAGACAATATACTAGGTGCTGTGAAAACAAGAGGAAATAAGAGGTGGTCACCATGCTCAGGAAGTTCATAGTCCATTGAGGAAGCCAAGTAATTCAAACAGAAAAACTGCTAAAAATATGACAGTGAAAACCACAAAAGATGGGAGGCAAATTGCGGTACACAGAGGGTAGAGCCGTAGGGTCTATCTGTGTGATCAGAAAAGGCTGCTCTTGAGCATGTGACATATAACTCTGGTCTCAAAGGATAAGCAGGACTTGACTAAGAGAAGCAAGAAGATCAAACAGATGGAACAGTTACGACAGGCCTGGCACACTGGAGGAACGAGAGCCACACAGTTAATCATGGTAGATTCTTTTGAACATTCCCAGTGATGGGGAATCTTCACCCTTTGAGCAGAGCAAACGTTATTCAGAGTGACAATGACAGAATAGATGGGCAGGCTGCACAGTATCATTTTTGGTCCAAATGGTAATAGCCTGCATAGGTCTGAAGGCAATTCCAAAGAGGGTCTCAAAATCTCTTGAACAATGAGATCACTGGGGAATAAGCTGAGAATGTGGCTTTAGCCCTGTTCACTGCTATATCCCTGGCACCTACTTACTGAAGGAACAAACACTAACCCACAAGACAAGAATCATTTGTATATAATAATAACCGATATTTGATCACTTCTCAAGGTGTTTTCCCATCATCATATATAAATCATGAGATGTTTTCTAAAATCTTATTTCTTATAATCATAATTCATTTTTTTTCTTATTTACTTCTCTTTTTGTTTTCCATTAGATGTAAGTTCTTTGAGGACACAAACTGTCTTACTCATCTTAGTATCCCTAATCCTAAGAATCACAGTAATAAAAATAAGTTGTATATAGGATTTACTGCGTGTCAGGAAATATACCAAATGCATTCCACGTATTAATTAATTTAACCCTTACAAACTGTGTCAGGTAGACACCATTATCATTCCCATTTAACAGGTGGGAACACTGAGGCATAGAGAGGTTCAGTAACTTGCCCAATATCAGACGACTAATAGTGGAAGAGCCAGTATTTAAACCCGAGAAGCTTAGCTACAGAATCCATGCTCTTAACCACCATGCAATACTGCCTAGCATAGTGCCTGGTCTATAGAAGACGGTCATTAGATGTTTGTTGAATGAATTCTCTCTTTGTGAATTATTACTACCATGAAAAGAACATTTTCCCCCACCTAGTAATGAAAATTTCCACTCCACGGAGGCCAGGTTTGCTGAACATCATTTTTGTTATTGTCCCTAATATTCACACACAAACCTTTTTAGCCACTAGTATTGCATATAAAACCAAGGTTCAGCAACTGTCATAGAAACATGTTTAAATACCTTCTAGTTCACCAATTTTTTTGGCAAATACTTTCAGTTGTTTTTTCAGTTTCCGGACAGTCTTATCTTGTTTTTCCAGTTGTTCCATCAAATCCTAAAGATCAAAATGAGAAATATAAAAGAAAGATCAAAATAAACCTTCTAAAATGCACAGAAGGAGAGCAGACACAAAATTACAGAAATAGCACTTGTTAGTTTTACATAAAAGCTCCATGAAAGCTCATTGGTGGAGCCCCACCTGGCTAAAACTGGCAGGCAATGGGAAATGCAGCTATAATAAAAGCCAAATGTTAAAATATACAATGCAGTAAAGTCCTTTACAGCGTGATGGACAGCAGGCTCACTGAGGAGTCTTTTCCAGTAGACTCCACAACAATTAAATACTCGTAAAATATACTGCTATTCCAGTAGAAAGGTTTTCTTTTAAAGGGGGAACAGGCAAAGTAAATTCTGATGAATGCACACAGTTTTGTGGGAAGTTTTAAGGATGGTTGAACTTAGGGGCTTTTGATTAACACCTATGTGTGTGAAGCACTGTCTCTATGAGTCTCACCCTTTGGAGAGGCTAAAACTAGTCCTGTAACTTAAGAAAAGTTAAGAAGTTTTGGGAATTAAAAGGTAAGTTAAAAAATAACGACAGTGGGGTGGGATAGGGAGGGTGGGAGGGAGACGCAAGAGGGAGGAGATATGGGGATGTATGTATATGTATAGTTGATTCACTTTGTTATAAAGCACAAACTAACACACCACTGTGAAGCAACTATACTCCAATAAAGATGTTTAAAAAAAAAAATAACGACAGAAAACAGGATAGAGTGGTCTGCAGACCAAGTGGCAGGTTGGATAACATGCCCATAAAAATCTCCCAGGTGATATAAGTTTGCTTATAGAGAAAAAAGGGGATAATTCCACATGGTTTATGCAAAAAGAGAAAACAAAAGCAGTTCGTTCAAGGGCAGGGGGTTAAAAAAACTGTGATAATTGGCTCTCTAATCAAGAATTCTTTCAAATGACCAGCATAATTAAAAGATCGATAATTAAGAAGAAAAGTGGACAACAGCAGACTAGGAGCTTGGAAGGGAAATAAATCAGTGATTTAATAAGTCTGTGGTTGTTATTCAGGTTATGGATTTAAAAAGTTTTTATAAATACAAATATTCATTCATTTTCCAGTTTAGTTTAGACAGGGCTGATTTAGATACTAGACCAGTGATTCAAAAGGAACAGTTGCTAACATTTCAAAGCGTTCAGTTGTGTTTCTTGGATTTTACTTTATCTTTCAAATCACATTTTGCTTCCATCACACTGTAAGCCTAGTGTTAATAACAAACTGAAGGTGACAATGGACGCAGGACATTGATAGAGGCGACATCACTGGCTAAAAGACAGCTGTGGGGAGAAACAGGTTTTGTGACAGTTTTTGAAGAGACTTCCTGGGGCGGGGCAGGCAGCGGTGTGCTCTTCAGTTACAGAGGGCTAGAATTAGCAGGGAAGACAACAGAGAAGCACTATGAGTTTACATACAATCATCCGTTTGTAAAGTGAAATCCGATATGATTGATACTTCTTAGGATCATCTGCATATAATTCCTCAAAATACTGAAAAAACAGGCACAATGGACATTTGTTTTTCTCTGTGAGGGGAATGCTACCTCTCAGCAAAATCAATTTTAAAATATTTTAAAACACAAATTAAAAAAAAAACAACACACAAATAATGAAACTACGTACACTCAAAAGGCTCTGATTTGTCACCTGCCATTGCCCTCTTATTTTTCTAGTACAGATGATTCTGATTATATATACACAAATATATTTTCACATGCTCAGAGGAAACAGGCTATGTTAGCAGGTAAACAGAGCTGTGGTCCACATTCCCCAGAGAAGGCTGTTATTTCACTCCTCAGACCTGCTCACAAGTTGCCGCACTTTCTTTGCTGCCAGTAGCAGCGGCAAGAGTGGGGAATTCACTTAAAACAAAAGTGAGAATAATGGCAAACTTGGAGCTCTTGTTTGAAGTTGGAAAGACTGATGAGAAGCTGTGTGCCTTCCTTCCCTGAAAGGCACCTTGTGGGTGGCCTGTGACGCTTGCCCACTAGAGGAGGGAGAAAAACCAATTCTGTGATTGTGTTGGGGGGTAGGTGGGTGGGAAGGATTTGCAGGGTAGAGTTTCTCAGAACACTAAGCCTAGGCTCACTGCTGCTTTAATATTCTGCCCAAGTGTTTCCTAAAGAAATGCACAATTAAGATTGAGACACTATAATGATTGTGAAAAAGTGCATCATCCCCTAACTGTAAGTTTGAATCCTTTCTCCTGAATTAGTAGTCAGCGAGGCAGAGGCAGCTGACCTACGAAGGGTTTTCCTAAAATTCAAACTCGTTAACTAGATTCTACCAGCTGAGAATTTGGGGGCTTAGTTTATGTTTGTATTAGCTATAAAAAGTTGAGAAGAAAAGTAATACTGTGCATAAGGTTGAAAGGGAAATGCTTAACCAGCTTAGTGAAAAAACTCTGAGAATCTACCAGCCAGAATCATCTTTATTTCATGGTTTCACCTTGTATTTTAAGATAATCATTTAAAAGCACAGAACTTATATGCTCATCAATTATTATTATATTATTTAGTACATTTATCAATTCTTAGGCATTAAAGCATTGTTAGATTAATTTAAGCAACAATATACTTGTGAGTAATAAAATGACATCTCAGAAATATTCCATGATTCAGAAGACCTTCCCCCATAAATTAGTGATATTTCAGGCCCTTCGGAAAGAGTCCAAACTCTGCCCTCACCCACCTTTTCCATTCCTACAATGTAGCCTCACCAGCAAGCTGTCCTCAGAGGGAAGGATAGACTGGGAAAAGAATACCTTTGAGCTTTTTTTTTTTTAGATTAATTAATTAATTTATTTGGCTGCATTGGGTCTTCATTGCTGTGCGCGGGCTTTCTCTAGTTGCGGTGAGGGGGGGCTACTCTTCACTGCGGTGTGCTGGCTTCTCATTGTGGTGGCTTCTCTTGTTGCGAAGCACAGGCTCTAGGTGTGCGGGCTTCAGTACCTGTGGCACGCGGGCTCAGTAGTTGTGGCTCTTGGGCTCTAGAGCGCAGGCTCAGTAGTTGTGGCGCACGGGCTTAGTTGCTCCGTGGCATGTGGGATTTTCCCGGACCAGGGCTCGAGCCCGTGTCCCCTGCATTGGCAGGTGGATTCTTAACCACTGCACCATCAGTGAAGTCCCATACCTTTCAGTTTTGCTTCAAATTAATATAAAAGATGGTTGAATAGATGACACTAGAAAACTATTTGTAATGTAAATGATCACTAATGGAATAATGGAGGGATAATTCAGATTGTTAAATCTTCAGAGAAAATCCAAACTATTTTAGTACAGCTCATTAAAACCCTGAATTAAAGAAATAGAAACAGCGCTTCACTGGTGGCACAGTGGTTGGGAATCTGCCTGCCAATGCAGGGGACACAGGTTCGAGCCCTGGTCCGGGAAGATCCCACATGCCACAAAGCAACTAAGCCCATGCGCCACAACTACTAAGCCTGCGCTCTAGAGCCCGTGAACCACAACTACTGAGCCCACATGCCACAACTACTGAAACCCTCATGCCTAGAGCCCGTGCTCCACAACGGGAGAAGCCACCACCACAATGAGAAGCCCATGCACTGCAATGAAGACCCAACGCAGCCAAAAATAAATAAATAAACAAACAAATTAATTAATTAATTAAAAATATCCCAAAACAGAAACAAATTACCACTAACCCTAAAGAGCTTTTCTCAAAACCAGACTGACACTACAATATAGATTTTATATAGAAATATGGAATTGGGAGTTCCCTGGTCGGGTAACTGAGGAACTGAGATCCCACAAGCCATGTGGTACAGCCAAAAAAAGTGGAATTATACTTTTTCAATGACTTTTACTTTAATAAATATGTTTATCAAACTAAAGTAGAAATCTGTAATAAAAGTTATTTTGTGACTGAGAAAGAAACATTTTAGAAAATATTTTCTATAAAGGAAAGAAGGACAGAAAGAGAAAAAGAGAAAAAGAACAAACTTGGACTCTGTGTCAGCACTCAGAATCTGGCACGGGGAAAAATAATCTCCTCATTCACTGCCCAAGTTCTGTTAAAAAAGAATCACGAATGTATAAACTTGAATCCTGATGTTCCTCCTCCCTGACCTTGGAGCTCCAACCAAGGTCAACCTAAAGCCCCATGTTGGTTCTGCCAACTGCCTTCCCTGACCCTAACTCTAACCCCACTGTCTGCTAGAGACAGGGGCTGGGATGGCCACAGTGGTGCTTGGGGACCAAAGGTTGTGACAACCACATAAGCTCCTCGATGGCAGAGAAGCTGCAGCTGACGTGGAGGAAGCTGAGTTCCTGAGGCTATCAAAGGCCCAGCACACAGTCGGCCGATATCTTCCAGACCCTCCAAGTGAGGGCTGAGATGCACCAGAGCCTTCTGTGAGAAACAACCCGAGCACACGCCTTTTTCACTTCTACCAACGTAGTCGTTATTTTCCTTACTCTGTCCCTGATAGGGAAAGAGGGTAACAAGTGTGGGGCAGTGAGTGTTTCCCAGTCAGGACAGATGTTTTGCTCAGAAAGCAAGGAAGGCCGCCCTGCAGGGCTAGGCCCTGTGTGCTGAGGCGTGTGGCCCGGCACCCGCCTTACCAGGTTCTCGTTGGTGAGCCGGGTGATCTCGTGCTGCAGGCTGGCCTCGATGCGGGCCTCTGGGGGCAGCTGCAGGTTCTGGGCCAGCAGCTGCTGCTGCCGGTTGTTCTCCTCCTTCAGGCTCTGGATCTCCCCGCGGAGGGCTTCGGCCTCATTCTCATGGCTCCTCTTCTGCGACTGCAGCTGGGATTCCAGGAGCCTGCAGAGAAGCCACACGGGTAGGAAAGGGAGGTGACACCAGAGTCCCTGCCTGAAAGGTGCAAGACTCCGTGCTCGCTTGCAAGGGCAGAAAAGCGGGGACTCTGTAGTGACTGTGTAGCTTCTGACTTCATTAGAGTCTAGGAGCTCAACCAAGGGCCAGAAATGGAAACAAATGTGCTCACATTTGTGTCTTTCTGAACTGTGGACCCTGCTACAAAGTTCTCAAAGGCCCCTAGAAACAGGAAAATTTTAGCTCTTTTGAAAGGTTCATAGGAAATGATGACTAAAACAATCAATTAAAAGACATAGGTTAAAGAACCTGGCTTACTACATTCACAAACTAGCATTTAAGTTGGCAAAGCTAGTACCTTTGCCACAAAATCACCGCACTATGGAGGACAAGATTACAAATGCCCCGTCTAATTAAATATGCCTTGAAGACTTTCAGCATTACTAATTCCAGGCAGAGGGTGAGACCAGGGTCCCATTTTTACTTTCTACTTTTATCTCTGAAGGGCAGAAAGGCTGGAGTGTTACTCTGAAATACATACAGATTTACCCAAATCCAGACAGATAGTTCTGAAATTTCGTGTATATATATATATATAATTTGTCATCTTCTCTTTCCCCATAAACTTCCTTATCAGTAACAGAATCCTAACAAGATATGGTTTTAGAACATCAATATTAGTGGGACCAACAAAGCAGCTACTGCTTCTCTGAGCAAACATACAAGTCAGCTGTGCCGTGAGTAGTCTAGGGCAGGAGGATACTAGAGCGAACTGGCATCCTCCCTTCACCAGGCACCCCCATTTCTACATTCACTCCCTTTTCCAAAGCCAAGACAAAGTTATGGATAGGAATTAACTAACATGAAGAAAGAAAAGATGTTCTTTTATTTGAACCCCCTTGGTTATCAAATGCTGGGCAACACTTACTGATGCCATTGCAAGCAAACAGTTAACAGCAGACTGAAAATATTTTAATGATTATAAAATTTCAAAAGGACTTGAACCAATAACACCACAAAGTTAATGACAATGGTTTGTGATTAGAACAAAGCAGAATAAGTAGAAGCCCCTTGAACAAAGAGTCTGCTAAATATTTTTAAAAATTCATCACTAAAATGGCATTTTTAAGAGATTTTAAGACACAAATCTCACTAGAGGAGATGAGTGTCTGTGTTAGAAAGGTGTTGCTGTTTCAATTTCATTTGCTTTCCCCTAAACATATTTAACATGTTGAGTTAGGGTTATTATTTTGAACTGTAGCAATGCAGGAAACCCTCTTTGTTTGCGGTTTCACAAATCGGAATTTCACAGTAACCACACAGAACGCCGAATCGTGTACTTAACACTGCTGTTAGGCAGCATGATCATAATATATGAGAATGTAGACACATTGCCCAGGCACATATATTCTTTAAATTGATCATTATTCCAAACAAGAAACCACTAAGTAATAGGTATTAATCTCTCCTGCAGTAGTAGCTTGGGCTCCAGTTAAGAGGTTTGGATTTTCTTCCACTTTTAGTGAGATATTCACAAATTTTAGTGTCTGAAATTTACCCAGGAAGACAATTAATGAATAAGAAATACAGAAGTTAAAGTCGGGAGGCCACTGTTAGTAAGAAAAACAACAAATTAATAACATTCCATTTTGAGGAGACAAATATAACCTGTTGGCTTGTTTTAACCCTTCATAAACCAGCAACAGCTCTCCATCCTCATTCAACTCATGGCCATCCATAGCAGATGATCTTCCATGCAAAAGGAACAATAATGCAAAACACAAAGGGATGGTAATGAGATGATGGTGGTCAAGAGCAGCACGTGATAGTTCAATATTTTATTAAGTCAACAGGACTGTTTTTATTAATTACAGATGACTTTAAGATATTACCACAAAAATCATTTTTGGTTAATTTTTTTAAAAAATGGGTAACACGTAACATCACACGTAAATGTGTAGAAATTAAAACAAAATAATCAACATCTAGAGCTACTTTTCCTACAAAATAATAAATGACTGAAGAGGTGAGAAGGAGGTTCTGTTTTTAACATTTTATTCAGCTAGCAGAGTGATCTTTTTTTTTTTTAAACATCTTTATTGGAGTATAATTGCTTTACAATGGTGTGTTAGTTTCTGCTCTATAACAAAGTGAATCAGCTATACATATACATACATCCCCATATCTCCTCCCTCTTGCGTCTCCCTCCCATCCTCCCTATCCCACCCCTCTAGGTGGTCACAAAGCACCAAGCTGATCTCCCTGTGCCATGCAACTGCTTCCCACTTCAGCTAGCAGAGTGATCTTATATGTCACATATTATGTTAGAGACTAACCAAAACAGTCATATACATATAGAATGAAAATTTCAGCTACTGTCTTCATGTGGCAATTTTCATAATTCATTTCAAAATGAAGTTTTAAGTCTTCTGGGTAGGAATTTGTTTTAGCTTAATAAAATCTGATTTTGTATTTTTTAAATTATTTTTAAAAATTCTTATAGGAGTAACTTATAAGCCAGTATAGGTCCAAAGTTCCCAGCTTTTATGACACAACTTTTAAAAGATTTTTTGTGTCAAAAATTAATTTTAAGACCTGGGGAAACTGCTTTTTTATTAGAAGTGTGACACATTTTATTAGAAGTATGTAGAATTAACAAAACTGACAGAGTTGGTTATAGTTTTTTTTCTACTGAGGGTATAAAAATAATATTTTTGAGTGTTTGTCAAGTGTCAGACACCGTTCTACATCCTTCCACATGTATCATTTCATTTAGTTCTCCCAGTAACCCAATATATATCATTTGCCACACTGCAGAAGAAGACACTGAGGCTTAGACGTAAGATACCTGCAGGGGTTGCACAGTTGGCAAGTGGGAGAGGCCAGGGCTATCTGACTCCAGAGCCCAGGTTCTTACTCCTCCTACTAGACTTCTGTTTTGTTTGTTTGTTTGTTTATTTATGGCTGCGTTGGGTCTTTGTTGCTGCGTGCGGGCTTTTCCTAGTTGCGGCGAGCAGGGGCTACTCTTCGTTGCGGTGCGCGGGCTTCTCATTGCGGTGGCCTCTCCCATTGCAGAGCACGGGCTCTTGGCGCGTGGGCTTCAGTTGTTGTGGCTCACAGGCTCTAGAGCACAGGCTCAGTAGTTGTGGCGCATGGGCTTAGTTGCTCCGCGGCATGTGGGGTCTTCCCGGACCAGGGCTTGAACCCGTGTCCCCTCCATTGGCAGGCGGATTCTTAACCACTGTGCCACCAGGGAAGCCCCTAGACTTCTGTTGTTGATACGATGTTTACATAAAACAAATTTCAGAGATTGCTCTTCTATTTTCCATCTACCATCTCTCCCTGAAGAGTTGATTTATTTGCATGGTTTCAACTGTATTATTACATGCTGATGACTTCAATATTTACATCTCAGCCTACATATCTCTCCTGTTCCAGATCTATATTTTCAACCACCTAATGAATTTCTCTCCTTGGATGTCTTCCTACCTCCTTAAATATTTGTAAATCTACAGATCATTTCCTGTACTTCCCCACACCCCAGACCCAGGATCACAAACTGGCATCACTATATCCAACCAAGTATCCACAGCAGACACTGCAGAGTTACCCTTCACGGTCCCCACCCCACACAGCCAACAAACTGCAAGGCTACTCACCCCAACTTCTTATGTATCTTTCAAAGTGTCCCACTTCCTTCAATCCCAACTGTTGCCAACTAAGTCAAAGTCACTATAATCAGTCATTCAATTATGGTAATGACCTCTTAACTGGTCTTTATGCTTTCAATCTTGCTCCATTACAATCTATTCTCTAACATAAAAGCCAGGGCTAGCTTTCTAAAATTCCAATCTCATCATATCATTCTCCTACTTAAAATCTTTCAGCAGCTTCCCTGGTGGTGCAGTGGTTAAGAATCTGCCTGCCAATGCAGGGGACACGCGTTCGAGCCCTGGTCCGGGAAGATCCCGCATGCCGCAGAGCAACTAAGCCCGCGAGCCACAACTACTGAAGCCTGCGCGCCTAGAGCCCGTGCTCTGAAACAAGAGAAGCCGCCGCAATGAGAAGCCTGTGCACGGCAACGAAGAGTAGCCCCTGCTCGCCATAACTAGAGAAAAGCCTGTGCGCAGCAACAAAGACCCAACGCAGCCAAAAATAAAAATAAATAAATTAGTTTTTTTTACAAAAGTGACTTCCTTCCTGTCACTGGAGGGAAGTCCAAATTATCTTGGCTGTCTCCCCAACAGCCTATAAACTCTGTGAAAGGAAGGACTGTATTTATCTTGCTTACTGTTATATTCCCAGTGTGTGGCACAGGGCCTGGGATGAAGCAGGCATGCAATACATATCTGGTGACCGAATAGCTGAGTGGATGGATGAACAATGTAATATAGCTCTTTTTATACTAACACATTCTTAGCTATAAGATATGCTTACAACCTACATACATAAATTAAAATTTAAGTTTAACCAAATACTTTTATAAGCATTCTCCACTCTTGCCCATAAAAGAAGGTAATAAGTACCTTACATTTTGCATGGTAATATTCTTTAGTTTGTGAAGTATTTCTGTATACTAATCCTGACATTATGCATCAGGAGACCTAGATGTACACTGATAAATCTCTGTTATCATCACTGGCTGTGTTCTTTTAAGCATGTAGTCTTTTAAGTTCAGAGTTCAATAGCATGAAGGCTCTTTGGGAAGCAGGAATGGTAGGAAGCCTGAGGAATTCCAGAAATGAGCTGTGATACTCTAAGCTACAGGGAAAACTTTTGGGAAAGTTTGGTCATTTAGTGACTGCAAATCTGTACTCTCAGCCCACCCAAGGCTCTTAAGACTGAGCTAAACGCCATCTACAACTTCACTCATGAGTAAATGAGATGAAACCAGGGTTAGGATTTTCTCAGAACACCTTAGGAAGAAACGTGACAAAAACTTGGTCTCAAATATCAGGGTCCCATCCTAGAAGTCGTGGTACCCTTCTAGAACTACATGGCCAACACAGATGTGATTCCGCTACTTCATCACTTCTCTTCACACTAAATTTCAATTATTGAAAGCTGCAGCTGTCCCTACAAACTTTCACAATAACCATCCTGAATAACAAATGGAAGTGACTACCCTAGATAGTCCAAGCTATATAGTAAGCAACTGGTTTTCTTCTCAAGGCTAAGACCCTAAATATACAGAAATATATTCCCTTAATGTAAAGAACATTTTCCTTTCCATCTCTCATCAGTAATGCTACCTTATATTATTATAAATGAGATTTTAACTGGGAATATATTGGAAACCTTGGATCCCCTTTGAAGGTCAGCTGATGTCTAACAAAACAATGCATAAACACTTGGACTTACTGTATAAGAGGCTGGCTTGAAGCTTAAAGATCAATATGATTAAACCAAAATGAATAAAAGAAAGATCAACTTACCTGTTTGTTTCTTTCAAACCGATATATGCTTGTGCTATTTCGCCTTTATCTTTCATTTTTTGTACATCTTCTAAAAGTATTGTGGAATCTGTCATTGTATTCTGAAGGGGGAAAAGACACATTTCCACATTAAGTGTTAACTCTAAAGCTTTGGACCTCATACAACATTTTTCTTTCCTCCAGAATAGGGGGTTTATGTGTTCCACAACACCTCTGCCCCGCCAGAGCGTCTGCCCTAGCCCCGGTACAACTACAGAGAGTGGGGCACAGGCAGTTAGGAGGAAGAGGCACCTCCAGTCCCTCTCCTGAGAATCCCTAACACTCGACTGCAAAGGTGGTGCGATTCTAGAGTAAATAAAATCACTGATGGGCCGCGTGTGTTTTACACTATGTGTGTGTACGTGTGTGTGTATATATATACACACACGTACACACACATAGTGTAAATATATATATATTCAGTGTCCTTGCCTGGTTATTATTCTAATGTTGTACATATACTTTAAAAAATATACATATAGATATAAACTATATACAGCATTAAAACAATAACAAGGCAAGAACACCAAGTATTCAATGCAATGTACGAAGCTGTTCTTTCTTCTACTTCCGGACCAGTTATAACAAAACAAATGCCCTAATAAACACGAAAAGTTTGACATAAAGCTCATCTTTCCATTAACAACTCAGTACAAAAAAAGTGGTGCTCAGATCATGTGTTTCAGCAAAATTAAATGTTTTTTCCTCACATCTTTAGATATATATAAATGGGAAGGATTTAGCTCCTTGGAAATATCTACCATCTGCTGTTATTCAATTCTTTTTTTCCTCTGTTACAGTATAGCATGGTACATAAGCTTTGGAAATAAACATCTGGCAGGTCAGAATTACTAACAATTTTGCATAGAAAGGACTTTTCTGCTAACATTTTTACTTCCTTTTTTGTTTTTCCTTTTTGGTGTAACCTGTCTGACAACCAATGTAATTTCAAAATCTTGCTCCTACTCAGCCACTCTCTCTCTCTCTCCTAAACCAGGGCAAGAATAGACAATAAGAACAACTGCTCTATAGCCTCTAAAGAATAATACTCTTTAGAACCCAAGAGCCCATTCTATTTGTCTAAAGAGTATATGTCTGATCCTTTAGTCAACGTTTGCTCTAAAGCCAGATCTCACAGTGAAGTGGAGATTATAGAATACACTTCAAATATCATGATCTTAGAGACCAAGATAACTTTAATGTCAACTAGAGGCCTACAAATACTCGCTTTTGAATTCCAGTGTTTATAATAAAAAACATCCTTTTTTTAAAAAAAAATCCCACTCTTATCCTAATGCTGTCCTTTTGTGAGTTTATAAATGCACACTTAGAGAAGACCAAATATAATCTGATAAGAGCTATTAACAAGAGCTTATGTTTTACTGATTTAAAAAATCTTTCCCATAAACACCACATATAGCATTTTTATAAATATTCTAGCTATGTTTTATAAATATGTTAGTACATATTTCATAGAAAGTTTCTTTTTCTCTTTTATTGAAAGGCAGAAAATCTTTCTACTCTATAAAGGGCCATACTCAGATTTTTAAGTTTTAAATAGTAACTCAGAGAACCAGTTTCTATGTTAAATAACGCTACGTGTATTCTTTGACATCTGAGGACCTACATGATCTGGTTTTTAACTTTTAGTAAATTAGGTAAGTAGATCTAACGAACTCATCCAAAGGAAAGATAGTAGAAAGTAGCCAGTCCTTCCCTTCTCCGGCCTATCATAGCTAAGAAGCAGTGGCTGGGCATGGGGTCAGACTTGGACTGCCAGCGCTAGGAAGTTCCTGACTCACTGCTCAAAGAGTCCCTGCCAAGACAGGACCAGAAGTTCTGAAAGGGTTGCGCCATGTAGGAAAATCCCACTCTTCCCAAGAAGGGTATGCTCAGCTCCGCTGGCTCCTCCTCACCCTTGGCCAACAAACCCACAGCTGGTAGAGATGAGAGCATGGGAGAGCTGGCACTTTGGAGTGTGCTCCGAGTTAAGGGCTTCCCTCCCCCGCTTGTGGACGGCCTGCCACAACTACCACTATGAGTCACAGAGCTGACTACGAATTCAAAAGTCATGGAGGCCTCTCTGCGATCCAGACTGGAGCCTATGACCTCCATTATTTTCCCACTGACTTCTCAAATAGCAGGGGGTCAAATAGGAAATTAATTCATAAATATCAAAACAGACTTGTTAGCCAGAAAATATCAACTGCAAAACTGGGGGATACTTGTAAAGATCAGGATTAAATAGAAGTGTTTACTAAAAATTTAAAAAATATATAATTACCTTGTCATCCTGAAAATCACAAGTCAGCAAGCACAAAAAAACAAATGGAGAAAACAACAAACCCTTAGTTCCATAAATAAATTCCATCTTGAGTCCTCATCAAAACAGATAAAAGCTAACTGTGAAAACAACCAAGTTTGTTTCTCCTAAAACTAACTCTGTATGTAAATTACTATCCATGGAACTGGCATGAAGCGGACATTAATATATATTTATGTAATGGCAACTCTTAATTCTCAGGAACAGACTCTTGAAATTCCTTTTTGAGTTGTTTTGATTTTTCTAATTATAAAGTATTTGTGAGGGTATGAGAAAAATGAACCTCCTGTTAATGTATTATGGTAAGATTCTTATCCTAGGTCTGTGAGAGTTAACAGTAATGCCTCGGTAGGAGGTCATTCGTCCAAGTGAGGCTTCACTTGGACATTACTGCATTACTCCCGGAACACTTGTGGAGGGAGAGCACGTAAACTAGATGTGGCTGGCTGGGCTGGATCATCACCTGGCTCACGGGATATCACTTACCATTGCTTGCAAAGGAGTTGTGAAATGATGTGTCTCTTGACTAGAAACAGAGTGGGATAAACAGCCCTGGGTTTGAAAGGGCTTAGTCAGTGTCCTGGGCATTCCTCCTAAGAGAAAACAAGCTGATGCTATGTGTAGGCTTGGAGCCTGGAGAGCAGGGACCTTGGTTAGACAGGGCCAACCCATTAGGCGTTGGAGGTAAGTTGTCATATGGAGTATGTGAGCTGGGTAGGTGAGAGTGTGTGGTACCAGAGCTATGTGCTCTTGTGAGCTGGATTGTTTTTATGCCCTTTGGTTCATTTTTCTTTTTCTTTCTATTGACTTTGACTAAAGTTTCTTGTTAGAATACTAGTTCATCACAGGGAACCAGAGAAAGGAATTCTAATTTTGGACTCTGTTCCAGCTAGCATGCAGAGGGAGGCTTGTTTCTTGAGGCCCAATCCCAGGTGTGAGTTGTTTTTATCAAATACAAATGTTATGTGCCAGGTTTGGTATCTTAACCACATGTAGAACTACCATTTCTTTTTTTTTTTCTTCTCTTTTCTTTTTTTTTTTTTTTTAGAATTTGGAGGCTTTCAACCTTCTTTTATTTTTATGTATTTATTTTTGGCTCTGTTGGGTCTTCGTTGCTGCACGCGGGCTTTCTCTAATTGCAGCGAGCAGGGGCTACTCTTCATTGTGGTGCGCGGGCTTCTCATTGCGGTGGCTTCTCTTGTTGCGGAGCTCGGGCTCTAGGTGCGCAGGCTCAGTAGTTGTGGCGCACGGGATTAGTTGCTCCGCGGCATGTGGGGTCTTCCTGGGCCAGGGCTCGAACCCATGTCCCCTGCATTGGCAGGCGGATTCTTAACCACTGCACCACCAGGGAAGCCCCAGAACTACCATTTCTAAGAGAAGTGCTCTCAGATCTTTCAGGCATCTCACTCATTATATGTTATAGTCTTTTAAAAAGTGAATTATATTGACATACAATATCAGTTTCATTTGTACAACATAGTGACTTGATATTTTTATACATTATGAAATGATCACCAGGATAAGTTTAGTTACCATCTGTCACCATACAGAGTTATTACAATATCATTGACTACATTCCCTATGATGTACATTACAACCCTGTGACTTATTTATAACTGGAAGTTTGTAACTCTGAATCCCCTTTATCTACGTCACCCAACCCTCTAACCCCCTCCCTTCTGGCAAACACTAGTTTGTTCTATCTATGAGTCTGTTTCTGGTTTGTTTTTTAGATTTCACACATACTAAGTGAAATCATATGGTATGTGTCATTCTCTGTCTTATAGTCATTTTTTATGTGGCAGGTCATGCAGCCGGGATACTTGATTGCCTAATTCTTGGTAACACTTTGCTTCATGAACATGGGCAGGGACATAAACCAGGTTTTAAGATGATTATTCAGATTCCCCCTGATGTTAAATGACTAAAAGGTCCATTTCTCACCAACACATGGCAGTTGGATCTCAAGTTATCTGAGGTCAAGGAAGGAGTTCAGGGCTTCCCTGGTGGCGCAGTGGTTAAGAATCTGCCTGCCAATGCAGGGGACACGGGTTCGAGCCCTGGTCTGGGAAGATCCCACATGCCACGGAGCAACTAGGCCCGTGAGCCACAACTACTGAGCCTGCGCGTCTGGAGCCTGTGCTCCACAACAAGAGAGGCCGCGATAGTGAGAGGCCCGCGCACCGCGATGAACAGTGGCCCCCACTTGCTGCAACTAGAGAAAGCCCTCGCACAGAAACGAAGACCCAACACAGCCATAAATAAATAAATAATTAAAAAAAAAAAAAAAGGAAGGAGTTCAAAGGGCCATCTGTATGCTTCAGCCTGGGTCCCTTCTGTGGAATCACTAAACACAGCCCCTCCTAGCTGGGACAACTCCCACCATTAAACAGAACTTCTTGAAGTGAGCAGAAATCATCTCCATGTCACTTCTACTTACTGATCTCATTTCTAACCTTTTCATGTGTTATCTTTCCAGTTAAACAGGCTATTTTCAACAAATAATTTAAAATTGTATTTAATGCCTTCCCACAGCAAGACAACTTATGGATTTTTGTATTTAATAGAATTTTATGTTTGATCAAAATTTATCATGACCAGATTACTAAAAAACGATTAATTTTAAAAGCCCTTTGCTCATGAGTGAGCAGTGAAACTTTGAAGAGCATTTGGGATATCATTTGCTTCTTGTTCACTCCAATTGGTATTTGCAACAGTTTTAAAACAACACTGCGATTTTTCCCCCAAAATGATGGTATCCTTAATTAGACTAAAAATGCTCTTAAATGTTTGCTTTGTTATAAATTGGAGGGAAAGGGTAGGAAGAAAGAGGCCAGTCCCCAAATACCCACCTGAGCCACTTGCTCATGCTTACCTTGGGTTGGATGGCCTCTTTCTGGCTCATCAGTTGAGACCTCAAGATGAGGACTTCCTCCTTGCGGACATCGAGCTCCTCACTCACAGAGGTCAGCTGCTCCATGAGGACACGGTAGGCTGGTGCACCTGGAGCGGTCACCTCGGGGGCACTTTTCTCACTAAGGGCCTTGCGTAACTCATTGAGCTCATTTTTCAGTTTTTTGTTTTCTGATTCTAGTTCTTGACGCTGTATGAAGAGACAAAGAATAGTTCATCACTGTCATCCTCAACTTTACACTGGAACACTCATCTTTCCCTAAGACAGTAGAAGAATTCTGCTGGAAAAGATCGCCAGAGCTCCCCTAGTGAATGGCTCCCCTGGTTCTACTGGGAACTCTGCTCTGAAAATTAAGAAAGTCAATGTCAAGTGGAATTGAGCAAGGTGAATGGTAGTTTGCTTCATCAACCTAAATTCCAGAATCAAATTTATTCCAGGCCACCCAGGGTGTGTTCACAGGCCTGAAGAGAATGCTGAGTCCTAAGGGGTGAGTTTATCTCAGTACTAAGAAGCCCAGGTTTTCTTTATGGGTAAATACAAGCATAAATATGAAGGTCCAAATGGTCAGGTTATTGCCAATGAATGGTTCAGAGACCAGATCCCTGAAGTGTTGAGTAGTACCCTCGTATTTCTTTTGTAAAGGAGAGGGGAAAGACCACTGAAATTTTAGGCTTTTAACTTCTAATTTAAAAATTACATAGCATTTAAACTAGTAAAGTTCTCTATAGTGTTTCAATAACAACAAACAATATATTTTTGAAACTTCTTTCCTGTGTGACATGCTTGTGAAGCTGCTGGCAGAAGCCTTGAGAAGCAGGAGGAGAGGATGGGCGACCTCTCCCGTCAGTCATCTAGATGGACATACACATCCTTCACCATCTCCATACTTTCACATACTACCAGCCATCCTCCCATCACCAGTTAGTGCTGCCCTTTGTAGGCTCTGCTCAAACAACGGCAGTGGAACCCAGAATAGAGATCTGACGCTAAACTCTATTCACTGACCCTAAAATACAAATGTCATAGGATACTGGTTGGGAAATAGTGAAGCAGACGGGCATTTAAAAGCACCATGCTGATTTATTTAGCACATGACATTAAGGCTTTATGATAGTGGAAGTGAAACACTTCCATACAAAGATAAAATATTTTACCATTTCTTCCAGAGAAGCAATCTTAAGTTTGTAGCACCATATTAGACCTTTCAACATGTTATAGTAAGACTATTTAAAGTCCTTTTTTTCCCCTAGTTTAAGAATTTATAACCCTTTCTTTCATGAATTAGTCCATTCTCATGTGAAAATGAATGCTCCTTCCTATCCCCAGTCTCCTACCAACTGGTAATCAGATTCGTATTGCTATTTCTGAAAACGTATGAATGTCTTTACTTCGACACCTAAGCTCTGATGCCATGTTTCCCAAACTTTAATGTGCATCAGAATCACCCGGAGGACAGATGGCTTGGTGCCACCCCCATGGTTTCTGATTCAATAGGTTTGGTGTGAGGCCCATAAATTTGCATTTCCATCAAATTACCAGGTCATGTTGATGCAGATGGCCCAGGGACCACATTTCGAGAAACACTGAGCTAATACTTGGAAACTGTCTTTCTCTACAAACACATAGTTTCAGTGGGGTTTGATGGTTAGAGCATGGGGTTTGGAGCTAGAGATACCAATGTTCAAATTCCCTTCCTGTCAGTTTCTAGTGGGGTCATCTTAGGGAAGTTACTTATACTTCTTAGTGTCAATTGCTTCATCTATAAAATGGGAATTTAAATGCTTACTTGCAGGCTTGTTTTTAAAAATTAAGGCTGATGTGTAAAGTGCCTGTATTTTAAAATGATGAAGATAATGACAGCAGCCAACATTTGTTGGGTCCTTATGATGTGCTGGGCACTATTCTAAGCAGTTTACATGAATTACTTCATATAATCCTCATGACAGTCCTATAAGATACATATCATCATTACTCCCACTTTATAGATGAGAAAACCAAGGCACAGAAAGGAGGATTTGCACACAGCCATATAGTGGCAGATCTAGCATTTGAACCCAGGCAGTCTGTCACCTGGGTCCATGTCCTTTACTACCTTCTACAGCCTCAAATGGCAGCTACTGCTCCTGCTTCTGCTTAGACTGAACTCTAGCTTACATGAAAGAGAATTTTAAAAAGGGAATGACACAGGGCTACAACTAATGCCTGAATAAGCCTTAAGCTAGGGTCTC
The DNA here is from genome assembly GCF_028023285.1 of Balaenoptera ricei. NCBI lineage: Eukaryota > Metazoa > Chordata > Mammalia > Artiodactyla > Balaenopteridae > Balaenoptera > Balaenoptera ricei. The sequence goes on along the minus strand of NC_082640.1, from coordinate 83,272,969 downwards.
AGGTACCCTTAAGGATGTTCTCTGAGAGAAAGCAGCTCTGAGCAGGTCTCTTGCCACAAGATATTCAAAGTCTTGGGCTGAAACTTCCCATTACCTTGAGTGACTCATATTCCAGTTCTGCACCTCTAATTTGTGGTCTTTCTTCTTCCTAGGGAAACACACAAAGTTAAAAACTTTATAAGTAAGTAGTTACATTTTAATTGTCTCATTTTTACTCTTAGAATACTTCCTGACTCAGCAGAGAAGAGTGAGGAGAGTTAAGCCCTCACTACTTGAACCAAAATCTACTTGGTTAAAGTTAAAGTACTTCTGGGCTGAGTTGCCATTAAAGAGGAGACTGCAGAACTCGGTTTGCCGTGGCCCTAGGGTGGGAGAGCACTGCGCACCTTTGCCTTACTTCGGAGCACCTGCTCCTCCTTGTGGTCCAGCTCATCCTGCATCACCTGCTTCTCCTGCTCCAGCTCTGTGACCCGCTTCTGGAGCTTGAGGAACAACGACATGTCCAGAGGCACCTTCTTCTCGCTTGGCTCCTAAACCCCAGAAATCAGAAGATGGTCAAGATGGTTCGAAAGATGTACAAGCCAATGAGAAAATGATGAACAGCTCAATAGAGAAACAGGCAAACTTATAGGAGAATATAAATGGCCAGAGAATGATGAGAAACAAATGATGAAAGCCAATGATGAACAGCTCAATAGAGAAACAGGCAAACTTATAGGAGAAATATAAATGGCCAGAGAATATACAACTAACACATCCAACCAGCTAATAAATGGAGAAATGCAAATTAAACAACAGCCAGGTACCACTTTCCCCCTATCATACTGGCAAAGACTACTAAGATTAAAAAGGCCATGTGTTAGTAACAGTGTCTTATAAGATATTGGTGGAAGTTATAAGTAGGTCCTTTGGAAGGGCAAGTTAGCTGTATTTATTAAAATTTAAGTCTGTATATTCTTTAACATAGGACAAACATAGCAATATATGTTTAAGAATTAATCCTACACAAATACACAAGTACACAAAAATATATGGGGAAAGATGTTCACTGTAATATTTTTTGTAATTGCAAAAAACTAAAAAGAACTCAAATGTTGGTCAATAGGAGAGTTGCTTAAATAAATTATGGTATAGCCAAACTATGAAGTGTTTTATAGCTGTTAAAAATAATGAAGTAGATCTACACGAGTAGGTAAATATGTTCTAGATAAAAGTATTAAGTGAAATGAACAAGTTGCAGGATAGTATCTCATTTTTCTTAAAAAAAAAAAAACCCAATATACGTGACTTTTAAGTGTACCTAGCACATGGCATACAAATATCTAGAAGGCCATCGAGGTTATCTTAGAGAATGGGAGGTACTGTGGGAAAGTTTCATATTCTACTTCACACATTTCTATATTTGAATTGTTTACAATGAGCATGTACTACTACTTTTGTAATTAGGAAAAATGATTTTTGAAAAGGTGAGATGCTAGCATAAATATACTGAGGTCAGAGAGAAAACTAAAAAACCCAAATATATACAGCCCTTAATAAACTGAAAGATAACCTAATAGCATTTAAAAACGTGTCAATTGGTTCTAAAACAGAGTCACAGGGAGAACTAGTAGGATAAATAAAGATACACTAACTAAAGCTAAGCAAAAGGAAATAATTAACCCCTAACCACCATCATAGAAATTCTGGAGGCTCCATAATTGTTTTAGTTTCTTTAGTTTAGGTTTGAATGTTTAATGAGGTAAGAAGAGAAAGAATTGTATCATTAGATTTAATGGAGAGGATAAAGAGCCTCTTTTTGTGAGAGAGAAAGAGAATGGTAACAACAACTTATTTATCTAATTAAATGATCGAAGTATAATTCTTAACTGATCAGCAGATCTTATATTTCCAATTGTCAATTTTTTAAAAAATATTTTTTCCTGATATAAAAGCAAAATAAGTTTAGGAAATAAGAAAAGTACAAAGAAGAGAACTGTAAGCATAATCTCATATCCAGAGAAAACCCACAATTTTTGTCCAGTCTTTTTTAAAATAAATTTAAATAACTGGAATAATACTTTCATTATAATTTTGTACTGTCTTTAAAACTTAGCATCGTATTACAATCGTTTTCCAAATTTATAATATGATACTTGAAAGCACAATTTTTAATGGCTGTATTGACATGTGTACCATCATTTGCTTAGCTATTACCTTACTGGTGACCACTGGGGTTATTTCTAATTTTTTTGCTATTGAAATATACTAAAATAAACATCCTAGTACATAAACATCTAAACATTAATGTTTTTAAGTCTATTAAATTGGTTAAGCCTGTTTATACTTCCATCAGCAACCACCAACTTGCCTGGAACAGCAATGACTGTTATCATTAAAAAAAAAAATTGGCTCAGCTGGTAGACCAATAGTGGTATTTCATTATTGTTTTAATTTATATTTCTTTGTCTTTTGATGAGGTTGAATAATTTTTATATTCATGAGCAATCTTTGATCTTTTGTGAATTCTTGGTAGTGCTAAGTTCAGTATTATTCCAGTTCTAAAAAAACACCTAAGAAGAATCAACTAAACTAAGAAGTGGGGCATTTACAGGCTGTCAGGGTAGATAAATATCTACCAAAATATTTATCTACAAACTAGTTAGACCTGGTCTTTTTCTTTCTGTCCACTTTCTTTTAAAAAATAGATTTATTTATTTTTATTTATTTATTCATTTTTGACTGTGTTGGGTCTTTGTTGCTGCGCATGGGGTTTCTCTAGTTGCAGCGAGCAGAGGCTACTGTTTGTTGTGGTGCATGGGCTTCTCATTGTGCTGGCTTCTCTTCTTGTGGAGCACAGGCTCTAGGTGCACAGGCTTCAGTAGTTGTGGCACACGGGCTCAGCAGTTGTGGCTCTTGGGCTCTAGAGCGCAGGCTCAGTAGTTGTGGCACACGGGCTCAGTGGCATGTGGAATCTTCCCGGACCAGGGATCGAACCCGTGTCCCCTGCATTGGCAGGCGGATTCTTTTTTTTTTTTATAGCTACTTTATTTATTTATTTATTTATTTTTGGCTGTGTTGGGTCTTCGGTTCGTGCGAGGGCTTTCTGTAGTTGCGGCAAGTGGGGGCCACTCTTCATCGCGGTGCGGGGACCGCTCTTCATCGTGGTGCACGGGCCTTTCACTATCGCGGCCCCTCCCGTTGCGGGGCACAGGCTCCAGACGCGCAGGCTCAGTAGTTGTGGCTCACGGGCCCAGTTGCTCCGTGGCATGTGGGATCTTCCCAGACCAGGGCTCGAACCCATGTCCCCTGCATTGGCAGGCAGATTCTCAACCACTGCGCCACCAGGGAAGCCCGGCAGGCGGATTCTTAATCACTGCGCCACCAGGGAAGTCCATCTGTCCACTTTTGCACTGCTCAGAGTAACAAAAAGTTTAGGTATATGACCTTCACCATAAAGTCTGTCCTGACTTAGTAGAACAGAGGTAACATCTTCCCTGAACATGAAATTACCACAGAATTTCATTCATACAAAAACTCATTTCTATACATCCCACAAATACTTATACTTTAGCTTATTTATAATGTAAACATTCTATCTTATGTATTTTAATGTTTGTTCCTCTATTAATCGTGTATGTATCCCTGAAAACTTTTAACTATTTAATCCTTTTTTCACACTATGATAGAAGCCTTCGTTCTATGAATGAATATAATATTTCATCATTGTACCTATAGGTAGGAACATTTGACAACTGCAAAAATTGAGGCATAATGATTAGTAATTAAGAGAGCTCCAAGTGGTGCCCATTCTTATCCCTAATGACACATATAATCAAAGAGATATTGTCCTCTCTATGCCACGTAAGCAAGAAGGAAGTTTGGGCCATCTGGCTTAGGGAAGTGTCTGGGGTTTTGTTTTGCTTTCCTTCCTTTGTTAGGACTTTGTCATGTAGGGCTTTTCCAAGAAAGTGAAGCTTTAAAACTAATCTAAAAAATAGCAACAGTCTCTCATTAGAGGAAAATCAGGAAGATAACAGAATTTGTTCACAAAATTACCATGACAGGCCTGGCAGTCATTCTGGAATTACTGCTGACACTAGCTGAGAAAGTCATGGTGACGCTTTCCCTGGATTTGACAGGTATGAGAAAGCTCGACAGCAGTAGCAGAACTGAGATAATTAGTTAATGGCTACTAAGAAAGGGGCATTACAGAGCGCGGAGAAGCAATGGTTCCAAAAAAATAACCCCAAACCACGAAGATGCTGGAAGTGTGGGAGGGCTACAAGGCAAGCGGAGCTGGCAGGTGAGTTCTTCAGAGAGAAACAGCAATGGAGGTGTCATTGTGTCTTGTGAACAACCAATCACAGGTTTCTGATTTGTGACTAGAGAGCCATTAATCTTTTATTTTTACATCAAATTTTGCTATTATTACACGACTAAGGTCGGAATTCTGTGTTTCAAAACAATTTATCTGCTTTAATTTTTAAAAAATCAATTCATAAACAAGAGTGATCCCATTATTTTCCTGCCACTGGATTCTAAAAGAGCTACTTGGGAATATTACACATAGGAGTTGAAAGTTTTCCTTTAGTTTGAAAGGGGCAATTTGTAAACCTGGCCATTACAGAGGTAGTTGCAGGAAGAAATGCAAACCGGCAAGTCATAAGTAATTCGAAGTACAAAGTTACGTCCTGCACAATTTCCCTTCTGATAATCAATCTCTCTTTTTCTATTACTAGTTGTATAGATTTCCATCTTTCTGATCCTGGCCACACCCAGTCAGAATTGTAGGGTGGTCATTGGAAGCCTGTTTATTAGAGCAAAAACCTTTGCTTATTGAACACTTACTATATCAACACTGCTGCAAGTGTTTTATAAAAATTAACTCATTTAATCTTCAAAATATCACTATAAAGTAAGATAATAATAGCATTGCCACTTCACAGATGAGGAAACTGAAACACAGAGAGATTGAGGCTAAGGTTATGGACTCAGTCCCAAGGAGGAGAGTTACTGTAGTCTGTCCCATGGTAAAGACAGAACTAACCAAAGCCAGCCACATCTCAGATGCATGCATGTAGTCACAAGCAACAAGCATGACTAGTTCAGTCAACAGCCTTCCTCATTATTGAGAGAAGACTTCCAGTGTATGACCTACTGTTGGTGGTCAGTGCACATGACAGACACTAACAATAATCGAAGATCTGTAGGTGATTTCTGGAGCACAATTCACACTTCATTATTCAAAAAAGATGAAAAATGTACCAAATCCCACTCTAATCTCTCTCTTAACTTGAGAAAAGACTTGACAGAAAACAAGTGAGAACAGAAACGAAAGGTTACCCCTCCCCTCAAATCTGTAAGAATCTGGAGAAAACTTGAAAAGAATAGAGACCCTGACAAAAACTGTTACTAGTAAAAATTAGGTAAAGCATATAAGAGTTTTGAGTTTAAAAATGTAATGCCCACTACTGGGCATATACCCAGAGAAAACCATAATTCAAAAAGACACATGCACCCCAAAGTTCATTGCAGCACTATTTACAATAGCCAGGTCATGGAATCAACCTAAATGCCCATCGACAGACGAATGAATAAAGAAGTTGTGGTACATATATACAATGGAATATTACTCAGCCATAAAAAGGAATGAAATCGGGTCATTTATAGAGACGTGGATGGACCTAGAGACTGTCATACAGAGTGAAGTAAGTCAGAAAGAGAAAAACAAATACTGTATATTAACGTATATATGTGGAATCTAGAAAAATGGTACAGATGAACCAGTTTGCAAGGCAGAAATAGAGACACAGATGTAGAGAACAAACGTATGGACACCAAGGGGGGGAAAGCAGGGGGGGAGTGGGGGATGAATTGGGAGATTGGGATTGACATATATACAGTAATATGTATAAAATGGATAACTAATAAGAACCTGCTGTATAAAAAAATAAATAAAATTCAAAAATTCAAAAATAAAAAACAAAAAAACACAAACCCCAAAGAACTGTGAGCAATAATGAATTGCTGTAGTTTGAAACCACTAAAGTCAGGGATGGTTTGCTGCACAACAATAGATAACTTGAACAACCTCCGTCCTGCTACATATAGGCCATACTGCTGTATCAATGTCCCCAGCCTAATGTTATCTGTAGACAGAAATGGGACTGGAGAACCGCAGTGTAGAACCCCTGAGTGTGAGGAGGTAGAGTGTGGAGCTCTGAACAGACAAGCCTCAGTTAGAATACTGGCTCTGCCACTTACAAGCTGTGACCTTGGGCCAGCAACTTAGCCCTCTCCTATGTATGAGTCCAATTATATGACACTTTTCTTTAAAAGGAACAGAATGAGATGGAGAAACTTTTCATCCCAAGTGGAACTAAGACAAGAAAGGAAAGAATTATTCAATTTTTTTCAGCTGTTCTGCCAGAAGCAGTCTATTTCTGACTTGGCCATTCTCTCAGAATATGATACAAAAATAGAAGAGTTGTGCCTGAATTACCCATTACAGAAACTAATGTCATATTTGAAGAAGATCTGAGAATTGGTTTGGGAACAATCTAACTTAAAGTCACTGTACTCTTGGAGCTACAGTAACATGTCATTTTGATTTCAAACCATGTAACACAAAACACTAAGGCAGATTTATAAGCTGTTTTTCATGCATTTTTTTGGGAGAGAATTACATTGGTACAAACTATCATCAAACAGGCAGCAATTTTGCTAAACTCTTGGGCATTGGTGTTTATAATATTCTAGGACAGAGGGTTTACTTTTCAAATAATTTACCTCAGTCTGAAATCAATTCATGACAGACAGGCTATGTTTTTTGCACATAGAACATGTTAAGGTGTAAAAGGGAATTACAGAAGGGAAAATCTGATCCTCAAAATTACATTAAAAATGAAAATTAAAATGTTTATTGACAAAAAATATATGCAATAAGTATGCATGCTCACAGCTAATTAAGCACCTTTAAGTCACTTATGAAGAATAAACAGCATAAAACAAATGTTACGTTTATGGACAAATGGGGTCCTCTCTGCAAAGAAAATGTTCTCTGTTAGTAACAGCATGGGCACATCTTACTTTTACTGACAGGAGTCTAAAATGTACCTCTGTCCTCGATGGAATGTCTTCAGTTTCTGCAATTTCAGAGCTAAAGGTGCATTCGGACTCATTGCTGCTGTGGGTGGAGTCTGTTCTCCTGTGCCCAGGCTTAGGCACGTTCTGCAAGACAAATAAGCAGTTATAGTTAGCACAATGTAATTAAATAATTGAACTAGGCCTAGTTAAGACAGCATCCATCTTAACTTGGTTCTAATCCTCACTCACTGACTTAATGTTCTCACGCCCAAACGATCTGTTCCATGTCGTATTAACAAACTCTTACATGGGGGCTTCCCTGGTGGCGCAGTGGTTAAGAATCCACTTGCCAACGCAGGGGACACAGGTTCGAGCCCTGGTCCAGGAAGATCCCACATGCCGCGGAGCAACTAAGCCCGTGCGCCACAACTACTGAGCCCGTGTGCCTAGAGCCCGTGCTCCGCAACAAGAGAAGCCACCGCTCTCTGCAACTATAGAAGGCCCGCGTTCAGCAACTTCAGCAATGAAGACCCAACGCAGCCAAAAATAAATAAATAAAATAAATAAATTTATTAAAAAAAAACAAAACAAACTCTTACAAAAGGGTCACCTTCGGAACTCCTCAAAGAAAGAGAAAGATGCACCAGGAGGGCATGACAAGCACAGTCACAAAACCAAATACTCAAACAAAAGTCATCTGTGATTACTGGCAGAGTCCGCTTTTTAAAGTGGTGAGTGGCTAGTCGCACTGGGTGAAGCATAGGTGTGATGCCTCAGCATCCAAGGACTGCAACTGACTTCCGTGTTGCAATCAAATAAAACCTACCAAAAAGTTCACAGGATATGTTTAATGATAGCATAATCATTTTACTGCACCGTATTTGGGCATAAATGGTAAAAAAAAAAAAAAAAAAAAAAAAAGTCGGGAGAGGGGGGGTTTCCACTTAGGCGACTACAATTTCTGTTAGTTTCATGCCTGAAGCTGAATCTCTGGAGTCAGCAGTGGGAAGGATGAGTGTGCAGAAGAGGCAAGGAAGCTGCTCAAAGAATCCTGGGAAGATCCTTGGGTTATTAATTCAGGGAGTCCAGGTGACACTTTTACGGCATGTGGTACCTATGAACTAGTGTTCAGAAAGCTTGTGGGGAACAGAAAAGTTAAGCAATTGTAGTCCCTTCCTTTCTGTAGGAAAAGGGGTTAGAGAATGACTTGAAGGAAGAAGGAATAAAAAGGCTGGGTTTGGACCCCTCACTCCTAGGGTGCCCCCAGCAGAAGACATGGAAAGGTTCAGTGGCCTGGATTTTCTAGGGTTACAAATCCTGAGAGCTTCAGAAAGGCCTCCAAGAGCTTTGGGATCTGTCCAATTTCCTTTACTCCTTCCCAGGTGCAGGAAAAGAGCCAGAAGCCACAAAGAGCTTTTTGCCTCTTTCCTTCCAACATCCAGGCTTATAGCGAGCAGACCCACCTGTGCAACCACAGGGAAGCCAGCCCCCAGGGGCAGTTGAAAGCCCCTCAGCCCAGCCCAACCTGTATGTTCTATGTTCATTCGTGTAATTTTTTGTGTGTGTGTGATATCTTTGTCTGGTTTTGGTATCAGTGTGATGCTGGCCTCACAGAATGAGTTTGGAAACTGCTCCCTCTTCAATTTTTTGGAATAGTTTGAGAAGCATAGGTGTTAACTCTTCTTTAAATGTTTTTTGCTGGGAGTTTTTGACTGCTGATTCAATATCATTTCTGATATTTGATCTGTTCATATTTTCTATTTCTTCCTGATTCAGTATTGGAATATTGTATGTTCCTAGGAATTTGTCCATTTCTTCGAGGTTGTTCATTTTATTGGCATGTAATCATTTGTAGTAATCTCTTATGATACTGTGTATTTCTGTGGTGTTGCCTGTAACTGCTCCTCTTTCATTTCTGATTTTATCTATTTGGGCTCTCTCTTTTTGTCTTGATGAGTGTGGCTAATAGTTTATCAATTTTGCTTATTTTTTTCAAAAGACCAGCTCTTAGTTTTGTTCATCTTTTAAACTGATTTTTAGTCTCTATTTCATTTCCACTCTGATCTTTTTTTTTCTCCTTCTAATGTTGGGCTTTGTTTGTACTTTTTCTAGTTCCTTTAGGTGTAAGGTTAGATTGTTTATTTGAGATTTTTCTTGTTACCTGATGTAGCATGTATCGCCATTAAACTTCCCTCTTAGAACTGTTTTTGCTGCAGTCCATAGATTTTAATCATTTTGTTTCCGCTTTCATTTGTCTCCAGGTATTTTAAAAATTTCTTCTTTGGTTTCTTCAGTGACCTATTTGTTGTTTAGTAGTGTTTTGCTTAGCCTCTATGTGTTTGCTTTTTCAGTTTTTTTTCTTGTAGTTGATTTCTAGTCTCATAGCATTGTGGTGGAAAAAGATGCTTGATATGATTTCAATCTTCTGGATGATCTGTCCTTTGATATAAGTGGGGTGTTAAAGTCCCCTACTATTATTGTGTCACTGTCAATCTCCTCCTTTATGTTTGTTAATATTTGCTGTATGTATTCAGGTGCTCCTATGTTGGGTGAACATATGTTTACAACTGTTATATTTTCTTGTTGGATTGGTCCCTTTGTCATTATGTAATGTCCTTTTTTGTCTCTTGTTATAGTGTTTGTCTTAAAGTCTATTTTGTCTGACTATCGCTACCCCAGCTGTCTTTCCATTTCCATGGAATACATTTTTCCATCCCCTCACTCTCAGTCTGTGTGTCTTTAGAACTGAAGTCTCTCACAGGTGTGTGTGTGTGTGCGTGTGTGTGTATTTGTCTTGTCTATATTATCCATTCTGCCACTCTATGTCTTTTGATTAGAGCACTTAGTCCATTTACATTGAAAGTAATTATTGATAGGTGTGTACTTATTGCCATTTTGTTAGTTGTTTTCTGGTTGTTGTAGTTCTTTTTTGTTCCTTTCTTCTTTCGCTTTCTTCCCTTGTGATTTGATGATTTTTTTTAGTGTTATATTTGGATTACTTTCTTTTTTGTGTGTGTGTATCTATAATATGTTTGTGGTTACAATGAGGTTCATAAAAACAACAATAAATGAGGTTCAATCACACATATATACATGTACATACATGTACATATATATTTAATTATTTAAATATGATGATCTCAAGTTCAAATGCATTATAACAACCATGCATTCTTAGTCCCCTCCCCACGATTAGTGTTTTTGTCATCATATTTTACATCTTTTTGTTTTGTGTATCCCTTAACTACATACTGTGGATTTAGGTTATTTTACTACTTTTTTGTCTTTTAGCCTTCCTACTAGATTTATATGTGATTGATCTACTATCAATACTGTATGTTTACCTTTACCAGTGAGAGTTTCCCTTTCTAGTTGTGGCCTTTTCTCTCCTGCCTAGAGAAGTCCTTTTAACATTTCTTGTTAAAAGGTTTAGTGGCCCTGAATTCTTTAGCTTTTGCTTGTTTTATCTTTTTATCTTTCCTTCAAATTGGAATGATAGCTTTGCTGGGTAGAGTATTCTTGGTTGTAGGTTTTTTCCTTTTATCACTTTGAATATATCATGCCACTCCCTTCTGGTCTGCAAAGTTTCTGCTGAAAAGTCAGCTTATGGTCTCAAGGAAATTCTTTCTATATAATTAGTTGCTTTTCTCTTGCTGCTTTTAAGATCTCTCTTTATCTTTCATTTTTACCATTTAAATTATAATGTGTCTTGGTGTTGACCTCTTTGGGTTGACCTTGTTTGGGACTCTCTGTGCTTCCTGAACCTGGATGTCTGTTTTCTTTCCCAGGTTAGCGAAGTTTTCAGCTATTATTTTTTTTTTTAATATTATTTGTATATGAAAGAATCCTCTTTTTTTTTAATTTTTATTTTATTTATTTATGGCTGTGTTGGGTCTTCGTTTCTTTCGTTTCTGTGCGAGGGCTTTCTCCAGTTGTGGCAAGCGGGGGCCACTCTTCATCGCGGTGCGCGGGCCTCTCACTATCGCGGCCTCTCTTCTTGCGGAGCACAGGCTCCAGATGCGCAGGCTCAGTAATTGTGGCTCACGGGCCCAGCTGCTCCGCGGCATGTGGGATCCTCCCAGACCAGGGCTCGAACCTGCGTCCTCTGCATTGGCAGGCAGATTCTCAACCACTGCGCCACCAGGGAAGCCCCTTCAGCTATTATTTCTTCAAGTAAGTTCTCTGCCCCTTTCTCTCTCTTCCCCTTCTGGGACCCCTATGAGAATGTTATTATGCTTGATGTCGTCCCAGAGGCCTCTCTCAAACTATCCTCATTTTTTAAAATTCTTTTTTCTTTTAGCTGTTCTGAATTGGTGATTTCTACTACTCTGTCTTGCCGTTCACCAATCCACTCCTCTGTATCATCTAACCTACTGTTGATTCCTTCTAGCGTATTTTTAAATTTCAGTTATTTTATTCCTTAACTCTGTTTGGTTCTTCTTTATATTTTCTCTTTGTTAAACTTATCACTATGTTCATTCATTCTTTTCCCGAGTGCACTGAACACCTTTATGATCATTACCTTGAACTCTTTATTGGGTAGATTGCTTATCTCCACTTCGTTTAGCTCTTCTTCTGGGGTTTTGTCTTGTTCCTTTGTTTGGAATATATTCCTCTATCTACTCGTGTTGCTTATTGTTTGTGTTTATTTCTGTGCATTAGGTAGGTTGTTTATGATTCCCAGTCTTGGAGAAGTGGCCTTATGAAGGAGACATCCTATGGGCCCCAGCAGCCCATCCTTTTAGTCACCAGATCTATATGCTCTATGGGTGCCCCTATGTGGGCTGCATGGGCCCTTCTGTTGTGGTGGTGATCACTACTTGGATGCACTGGTACATTGGGATGGCCCTCGGCCTGGTTGGCTTCCAGGTCCTACCTAATGCAATAACTGCCAGCTGGCTGGTGGGTGGGTTTGGGTTCTGGTGTGGCAGGCTGCATAGCCTGGGGTGTGTCTCAAGGCTGGTCCCAGGTTACTGATGGATGGGTCAGTGACCAGGGTGGCTGGATGGGGGGCTCATGGGGCTGGTGCCAGCTCACTTGTGAGCAGGTAAACCTCTGGCCCTAATAGGCTAGAGGGAGGACTCCAAAATGAAACTTGTCTGCAGCAGTGTCCTCATGGTTGGAGCTCCCCAAAATACCTGCAGCCAATGTCTATGTCCCAAGGGTGAGCTCCAGTGGCCTCATGCCCTCTGGAAGGCTCTCCAAGGTTAGCAAGTGGGTCTGAACCAGGCTCCTTTCAAATTATTGCTTCTGCACTGGGTCTTGGATGTGTGAGATTTTGTATATGCCCTTTAAGAGTGGAGTCGCTGTTTCCCACAGCCCTGTGGCTCTCTTGTACACAAGCCCCACTGCCTTCAAGTCCAGATGCCTGGGGACTCGTTTTCCTGGTGCTGGAACCCCAGGCTGGGGAGCCCAATGTGGGGCTCAGACCCCTTGTGCCTTGGGGAGAACCTCTGCAATTGTGTTTATCTTCCTGTTTGTGGGTCACTTACATGGGGTGTGGGTCTTGACTATACCGTGTCTCCACCCCTCCACCCCTCCTACTCATTTTGTTGAGGTTCCCTTTCATATCTTTAGTTTCATAAAATAGTGTCTGCTAGTCTTCAGGTCATTCTTATATACAGCTGCACTGTAAATAGTTATAATCTTGGCGTGCCTGTGGGAGGAGGTGAGCTCAGGGTCTTCCTACTCTGCCGTCTTGGCCACTCCCCTCCAAATTACCTTGTGTTTTATAAAAGATATTTCAGAGCATTTCTGGCCATCTGTGCCATCAGGTTACGTTTAAGGCCGATAGTTGTAGGAACAAGATTGCTAGGGAACTCTTTGTTTCCTGATAGCAGGATAAGTAGAACAGGAGGGTGTGCAGAACTATTAAAAGTTCAAAATGTACTTTGGCTGATGCAGAAGAGTCCTTGAAATAGATAAGACAACTTATTATAAATAGAGGCTGAATTTTCTTTTTCTAGGACTATATCTTTGAAACTACAAAAACTATATAATACTTGATTATATAAATATTTGCTTTATAAGCAAATTTTACTTTAAGTCATTCAATACATAAAACAAAGTCCAGCTACGCTGACTTTATAGTATCTTATAATCCAGTCTTCAAAGTGTTTGACTTTACAAAATATTTATGAATAAAGTGATATGATTTCTGGGATGTGCTTTAAAACAATCCAATCCATTGGATGGAGTGGGATGGAGGGTAGAATGGGGGATAGAAATGTGTTGACCATTTTTGATTGAGTGATGCGTACATGGAGTACAGAGGGGTTCATTCTACTTTTCTATCTAGTTTTGCATATGTTTAAAATTTTTATATAAAAAAAATCAAAAGTATTTGACTCACAACCATCAAAGTCATCTCTTCCTTGAGGTCATCATATCGTTCTTCCAAGCGACTGAACTCATTCAGAAGGTTCTGATATCTCAGCCTTTCATCATTAAGATCGAGTTCCAGTTGTTTTGTTTCTTCTATTAACTTCTTTTCCATAGTCTCTGAAAGAAAGGAGAGGGGAAAGCATACCAAAGATGGCTCCACAGAATGCAAGAATACAAACATGGACACTGACTTCCAGTTTCTTTGGGAGGGGTTCTGCTTTTAGCACCACTATGATCTATGAAGAGCACCTTAGTGGAGGTAGGGAAAGAGAAAATACCATGACCAAAGAATAATTTATTAATAACAACAACCATCATCTATCGCATTGTTCCGTGAACAGAACTAGTTCATTCATTGGTTACAGCACATCCTTGATAAACTTCCACTAGTCATCATCTAGTAACTAGAGTATACATTTCTTATTCCAATAGTATTCTGTTTCAGGCTATTCATAAAATTCTTTTGTCCCAAAAGTCAGAGACATTCCTCAAGCCTCTGGGGGAACGGCGACTTCTCAGTGGACCCAGCTGTACTGCTCTACAGAGTGTCTCCACTCATCTCAGTCCACGGGTTCTGTCTTACAATTCCCCAACGCTGTGAGCTCCCTTGTTGTCCTATTACGCCCTCGATTCTAATCAGGTAAGATCCCCACACCTGGTCCTCTGTTGTTACCACTCCTATGTGCTGCTGGGGGACCTGACCTTTCCATTTACTCACCTCACTCTGCTCTCTCTGTTGCCAGGGGCTGGCACTTAGATAGGACATCATCTGGAGATCGGAGATTAGCCCTTGATTGCAGATCAAGCACAGTAAAAAAGCCTTAAATCTCAGCTGTATGTTTTATCTCAATGAGCTGACCCAGTCACATTTATAAACATTAAGCTTCCTACCACTACGGCCCATTTTACCCTCATATTTTGTAGCTATATCTTAATCTGCCCTGCCTGCTTCTATTGCTTCACCATTTCTTTCTCTGTCAGCTCCATGAGGGCAAGTGCTGCCAAGTGTCTTGTCACAACTGCCTCCCTGCTGTCCAGTACAGTGTTTCCCTACCCTAGGGCTTTAATAATTTGTAAATAAATGAATGAAAGAATTTCTTCTCTCTATAACATTCTGTAAATTGCTTTTTAGTCTCACAAGTTTGTGGAAGCTGCCCAAGGCTGCCAACAAATTTTCCTTAGGCAAATCCACTGTTATTGTCTTTGTTCTTATCTTTCAGTATCAAATAACATTTTCTATTTTCCTACAAGAATTCTCATCATTCTGGATTTTTCCACTGCATTCTGCATCCTAGCCTCCCTTTTTCCATGTCTTCAATGACTGTTTTCTCCTTCCCTCTTAATTTTCTTTTCTGGTTCCTTTTCTTCACCTTATCCCTTATTTATGGTTATCCTATAAGGCTTAATTCCAGATTTTCTTCTCTTTTCTATATAGTATTCCCTTTAATTGGGAGGAATGGGGCAGTATGGGGAAACCATGGAGGGCTCTCTCTTTCATCTCAATTTGCTTTCACATCATCTCTATCTGGAGGCCCCAGCTGACATCCAAATTTTAATATTCAAACAACTGACCTCGTTAATTTGCCTCATAAACAGAGACTTGTTCCCCTCAATTTCCTCATTACTAATAACACATTAGTGTTTTGATAACTCATCTCAAAACTTTAGAAAATTTTTAGAAAATTTTTACTCCTTTTTTGAATATCACATCAAAAATGATAATGATATATGATATATGATTCTTTTCATATAATGTATTTTCACTCTAATCAAATCTCTTCCTTTCTATTTCTACCAACAATTACTGTAGTTTAGATATACATTTTCTTAGCTCACGTTTATGTACACGTGGATTCCTTGTAAATTATCACCATTTTAATTTATCTTACAAACAAGCAAATGAAATAAATGTCCACATCTAGTGTCTTTTTTTTTTTAAGGTGGCAAAAAGTGGTTGATCTTAGGAAAATAATATCCATTGGTTTAGCAAAATAAATAATATATACAGATACATATACTCATATACATATATATATTAGCTCAAGAATTGGTCCTAAAACAACAGGACTCCTATAAGTCATAAATCATACATATAGAACAATTTTTTTTAAAGTCACATATGATACTGACTAATATGAATGGATATTTGTACATAGGGAGACCAGATTTACAAGTTCACCAACTAATTCAACCAAATATTTAGAGTGCTTGTCTCCAGAACTCTGCAAATTTACTGATGACAGTCTAAGCAAAGTTGTAACTTATAAACCTTTGGTCTGAGGTTGGTTGGAGCGCAGTAGGTTGGGCCCACACGAGCCTTACCTGTCATCTCCTTAGCCTGCTCCACGATAAGGTGATTGAGGGCCTCTTTTTCCTGCTTCAGCAAAGTATTTTCTTCCTTCAGATTTGATACCAACTATAAAATGAAACAATAAACTGAGATGGCTGCCACAGACAGAGGCAGCCCGATACTGAATACAAAGACCACACATACAGCAGTCACCGGTAGTCACTACTTACTTCCACATCTCACTGCCTCACTTCTTTGCCGAGTTATATCTGGTCATCCTTCAAACTTGTTTCTAGCATTATCCTCCAGAAGGCTTTCCCGGAAACTCCCTCCAATTACATGTCTCTCCTTTGGGCTACTACAGGACCCTGAATTTGCCTCTTTATAGCCCTTATAAATGATTTACTTTTACTTCCCTGAGTGACTAGAAATTCTTGGAGGACAAAAGTGATTTGCTGTTGTTGTTTTACTTTGTACCTTAAGCATTTAGCAATTGCCCGGCACCTAGTAAGCATTTGCGCTTGAAGCAACGATAATGCCTTTTCACACCAACAACCTAATGCAATGTTTATGTGTACCCATGATTCAAGCAGAGAGATTACAGAGGTTAAGAAAAATATGAAAGGCATTTTGGTTTTGGAAATTCACTGAAGACCTTCCAAAGCTCCTGGCTCTCTGTCTTGAGAAAGAGAATTTCATTTTCATCTCCTTTCAAGAGTTTTGCAAGGTTGTAAACTTTTATTCCACATTGAAGCACTGACCTTACAACACTGTGAATATACTTAATGCCACAGAACTGTACACTTAAAACGATTAAAATGGTAAATTTTATGTTACATATAAGCATATTTTACCACAATAAAAAAATACTGACCTTTAACTTTCTATTTCCTGGTTGGATAAGGATTCTCAGGACGCAAAAATCAAAACCAAAGGAAACTTTGCTAAGTTCATAATTTATACAGTTCACCTTTGGAATAGAATGTGTGCTTGTCATAAGTGAAATCTGAATTCCTTTCTCTAAGCATAAGTTCAAGGGACTCTTAAAGCAACAGCTTTACTAATAAAGAGAAAGTGTCAGGAGTTCAGAGACAGAGAAAGCGGGCTCTCTGACTAATGATCCCTGAAGAACAGGGAACTGAGATTATAGCACTGTGCCACTGCAGAAGTCAGGCCAGAAGGTGTTCCTTCTGATGGCCCAGTCTCTTCCCTCTGTGCTGATAAGGTCTTAACGTCTGCTCTCAGTAGAAAAGCTGAGTTCTCTAAGCGCTCTTGAGAGAAGCTGCTCTTTGTCAGGGGTGTGCAACCAATCACCTGTGGTGCTTTTTCAAAATACATGTGCCTGGCCCACACTCCCAGAGCTTGGGCAGGTATCTTTCTAAAAACTCTCCAGCATATTCTGAAATACACTCCTGGTTAAGAACCACAGTTCTGCTGGACCTTCTAGGCTCCTTGATCAGGCTAACTGGCAATGTAGCTTTCTTGACCACAAAGCTAGCTCTCACAGTGAAATTTTTTCATTCTTCCTCATTACCACACTGCATCTAAAAGCATTAATGGTAGTGCCTATAGCTATCCTTGTGAAGGCAGCAGATAATAAAACGAAAGGAGAAATCTGAATATGTTCAGGTATACTATTCTATCAGACTAGAAAGGTATGAACTTGACTTTGAAAAGGAAACGAGAATACGCCTACCAAGCTTAATTCTCTATAGTTTCGGAGGAATTTGGAAAGCTTCCAGGGACTCAGGAAATGGGGGAAAAAAGAGAGAGAGAGAGAGAGCACAAGAAAGAGAGATCTTAAACCTCAACAGTATCCCATTGGATACATATTTGAATTCTGATAGAACAAGCCAGCTATGTCAAAGTAACATATTAATAACACTGCTGTTTTCAGATACAGAGCCCAGATCTGCTATATATATAGAAGGGATTATTTTATCAGGACCCTGAATACCATGGAAGGATTGCAACTTTATTAGCTACAGTATCTTATCTGAATTGTGTCTAAGCTCCTTCGAGGTTCTTACTGTATAAGCTGCTGTTAAGGTTCAGAAGTCAATAAGGAAAAAGCATATTGGGATTCTTGCCATAGTTACAGCCATCAGTCAACTCTGTTTTCATTTAAAGATGGTAATACTAGTGGAATCTCTGAAAACCTATTACTTTTTTCCAGTAAGCCTTGTGTTGAGGTAATTTTACTTTGTTTAAACAATACATCTCATTACTGTTTGAGAACCTTAGCGTTTTCTGTATTTAATAAAGTTTTGATATAAGTTAATACAAATTTGTAGTGTGGAAGCACTGGTCAATCTGTAAGAATTTTCGTTGTTGTTCTATCTGCATAGCAGCTCTTGGCTACGATCAGTGTGTAGACATTTGGATTTTTTCCTGTTGGACTTCTCAAAACAGTCTTAATGCAGGTTTCCATAAAATCCCTACTATCAGCTACTGACAGTTCATTATGATTTACTTCTTAATCACCTTTAACCTGCTGAAGAAAAAAGAGTCTACACTCCAAACAGATCTATTCATTCAAAGAAAAAGGGTGCATAGTAGGTTCTTGGCCATCACTTCTCTTCTTATAACAAACACTGCTTTGCCTCTGTTCTTAGGAGAGTAAAAGGTTTTACTAAAAGACCTATAGGTACTCATCCAGCATATGGAACAGCTGCTTGGGGGAAACACTAATAATGAACAGTAAACCAACTGAAATGTGTGTTTACCTTCGATTGAAACCGATATTGAGCCACAAGGGCCAGGTCAAGATGACAGCACAACTCCTTTGTGGAAGGAGTAGATGGGGATATGAACATTAGCTCCTACCTGCTCAGTTTCTTGTTTGTATCTATCAGCACATTCTTCAATGGATTTTTTCTCACACTGAGTTTGTTCCAGGTCTTTCCGGAGCTTGGCAATTTCTTCCTGCAGACTGAGGACACGTCCAGTCGCAATCTTAGCTTCTTCCTCGCTTAGGTGAAGACGTTCTAAGTCACTTCGTAGTTTCTCGGTCTCAGAGTTGTATATTCCTTCCAGATTGGTCAGTTTCTCCATGAGGCATTTGTAGTCTTTGTTCTTTAAACACACACATAAGTGACAAAAAGTAAGTATACACACCACAAATGTATTTAGTGAGAAAACCATGCCTATTCATCATATTCATGCTATAGCATCATAGTGCTGATATAGTATCTAACCAAAATACTAATGACAATATTTAAAATAACACAATCAGCACCCTCTTAGTGATACAAAGAGAGAATAGGCACAATTATTTCTGTTTTACATGATGAGCAACATAGATGTGATTTTCTCATAGTCACAAGGTGAGTTCCCACAGTAAATTCTCTTTCTTGATTCTTAATCCAGGAATAGGAAAATCTATACTTGCTTTTGAAAACAAATCAGTGTGCTACTGAAAGCCATGTGCCGGCTAGTGATGCATAAGAATGATAAAATGGCCTCAAAATCACAAGTTTCTTACAAATCCCTTTGTTTACCATCTGGAAACTCCTCTTCCCACTCTGAAAACCTTTCTGATGAATCCTATTTCATTCTGTTTTCTGTTTTTCTTTGTCATCCTTAGTATTTATGTATTACTAACTACCTTTATATCATTTGCATGTGCTAAAATATTACTTGCTAACTATCTCTGAGAAATCAAACTTTTATCTCTGCAAACAGACTGCAGATTCCTTAGAAGCATGGACATTTTCCTGCTTCTTTTGCCATCTCAATGCTAAACAACTCATCTGCAAAAGGAACAATACACTATACACAAATGAAGGATAATGATGAAAGAGCTTTGTAAAATATAAAGTACAATATGACTCTCGGTCCTAACTGTTTGGAGTGCTAGTAAACCTGTCTGTGTTCTCGAAAATAATTTCCTGCCTTGGTCCTTGCAATTATAATCTTACCTATGAGCTTGTCACTATTTCCACATTCATTAATGCCATTATTATTTTACTTTTTTTGCTAAGACTGAAAGGTAAAGTCAAGAGGAGACAATGCTGAAGATGACCCCAGTGGATATTGTTAGGCATGCTGCACTTGCAGGACTCCTGTTTAAAACACACCTGTTCATCAACTTTGCGCTGCAGCTGCATGATCTTGTTCTCCATGCCAATGTGGAGCTTTTTATAGCGCTCCACGGAACGGGCCTCGATCTTGAGCTTCTTCAGCTCGCGCTTGGCCATCATCCGCCGGAAGCAGCACTGAAGGTAGATGATGGCGTGCATACTCCTCTTGTAGTAGGTGCGAGCCAGCCAGCCCCGGACCCACTTCTGAATGATGACTGCTTTGTGCTCACGGAGTATCTGCAGAAGAGGGTAAGTGCAAGTAACGTCAGACCCTGGACTAGACTCAGTGTTCAACTCTATCAACCTATGGATGTCAGGCTGAGAACCCACACATTACCTAAAGGGAAAGACATAAAAGTTGAAGCAACAATGTATTATGTGGATTGTATTTATCACAAATATATGGAAGCACAAAATTATTTTAAAAGGTGATTGAATTTGGAAAGCTTCCAGGGACTCAGGAAATGGGGAAAAAAAGAGAGAGAGAGAGAGCACAAGAAAGAGAGATCTTAAACCTCAACAGTATCCCATTGGATACATATTTGAATTCTGATAGAACAAGCTTGCTATGTCAAAGTAACATATTAATAGCACTGCTGTTTCCAGATACAGAGCCCAGATCTGCTATAGATATAGAAGGGATTTTTTACATTTAAAAGGCAATTTGAGGGCTTCCCTGGTGGCGCAGTGGATAAGAATCTGCCTGCCAATGCGGGGGACACAGGTTTGATCCCTGGTCTGGGAAGATCCCACATGCTGCAGAGCAACTAAGCCTGCGAGCCACAACTACTGAAGCACGCGTGCCTAGAGCCCGTGCTCTGCAACAAGAGAAGCCACCGCAAGGAGAAGCCCGCGCACCACAACGAAGAGTAGCCCCCACTCGCCACAACTAGAGAAAGCCCACGCGCAGCAACAAAGACCCAACGCAGCCAAAAATAAATAAATAAAATTAACATTAAAATAAATTTTTAAAAAACTCAACTCATTTTATAAAAAAAAGAGGAAATTTGAGAGACATATAAAAATATGTATTATAGCCACATGTCATATGTATGATTACATGTATATGTATGATGATAAACAGAGTATACAGATAGAAGCTGTCTAAATAAAAGGCACCAGATACTAAATAGAAAACTAGTCTACAAAGAAAGAAAAAATGCATTAGGTTTCTTATTGCTATATGATTTCTATAAGCAACAGGTGATCCTTTAGAAAATAAACAGAACTTGGTACCCTGTGAACTATGTGCTAGTAAAATAAGAGATTTACCCACTACCCTTACTGCTGATACCATGTCACTGTGCATTAGGTCTCTGCTTGAGGACATGGGGTATTGCCAGAAAGCAGGCTGTAGAAGACGACACTTGGGGTACTGCAAAGTTTATTACTGATTTATTGATTTTTTCCCCAGCAACAAAAAAATGACACTCTTGTTTGCCATATTGGAGGAATACCATTCTAGTGAGGATTTCCCATTGCAATTATAAATGCAGCACAAATCCATTTATGGGATTCAAAGGCAGTAGGGAGAGAACTTTAAAAGGAAAGCTAAAAAGAAGATAAAGTGAAGTAAACAAATCTTAATTTTATATTGTATTTTGTTAAAAAAAAAAAAAGATATTCCCCTAAACTTATAAACAACTTATAACAATAAGATTGCCTTGGATTTCCCTGGTGGCACAGTGGTTAAGAATCCGCCTGCCAATGAGGGGGACACGGGTTTGATTTCTGGTCTGGGAAGATCTCACATGCCGCGGAGCATCTAAGCCTGTGTGCCACAACTACTGAGCCTGTGCTCTAGAGCCCTCAGGCCACAACTACTGAGCCCACGTGCCACAACTACTGAAGCCTGTGTGCCCTAGAGCCCACGTGTTGCAAGTACTGAGCCCGCGTGCCACGACTACTGAAGCCCACTTGCCTAGAGCCCGTGCACCACAACGAAGAGTAGCTCCCGCTCGCCGCAACTAGAAAAAGCCCTCAGGCAGCAACGAAAACCCAATGCAGCCAAAAAAATAATAATAATAAAAAAAATTTTTTTTAAATAAGATTGACTTATGAGACGAATTTCTTGTCACTAATGACCATCAAGCAGAGATTGTGTAAACAATTTCCAGGAATGACGGGGAAGAAGTTCTTAAATTTTAAGAACGGTTGAACTAGCAAAACTTTGATGTCCTTTCAAGTCTAAGATATTATAAAATAAGTCTTGTGTGATATAAATGTTTAAATGTATGCACTTGATTAAGTACTTATTAGTGATTATTATAAGTGGATACAATGTATCTTTTTTTTTTTACAATGTATCTTTTATGAAACTTTTTAAATGTAAAAGATCTCTGAAACCATCTATCAGATAGGTAGCAGTTTAGTAAGATCATTAAAAGAACAGTTCCTATTTTTAGGTTATGTAGCTGAGAAAAACAATGAAAAACATATGCCATCCTAGAGGATACAATTAAGAAATAAGTGGTTGTGTTTAAAGCCATCAAATACAAAATAAACATAGGTGTTTAGGAGACCTTCATAGTATCTTCAGCCAACTCAAGGCTGTCCCTTTGGGATGTTTTCCTAATGCTAAGGCAGCCTTCAGTTCCCACTAAGTGCAGTCACCGTGCATCATGCCGCAGTGAGGCAGGGCATCCTGAGCTCTCACTCAACACAATCCCAAGGGAGCCCCCTGTCTTATCTGGATGACTAGTGACAAACTGGATAAGACTCAGTGATGGCAAATTGAAGGCGTTCAGACTTTAAAACTCAAGCAGCACATAGTGGCAAAGGTATTAATGCCAATAATATTCCTGTTCCATTTCCTTCTCCCCATGTAACTTCAGTTACTGGTCCATTTCTCTAATTTCAGTCAAATGGAAACAGTATATAATTAGAGCTTCCATTCTCAATCTCATTTCCATCGGTGAGTCAGAGACATTAAATAACACTTGCTCTCACTTTAAGACCCCCAAAGCTTGAGGGAAGCTTGGACTGGAGTCACAGCTAGAAAGATCACTAAGGGGGTACCACTGGCCTACACATGAGCCTGCCTCTAACCTGCCTCCCCTACTATGTCCAGTCACACTGGGAGCTAAGCTAGCTAGAGACTGCTACTGCTAAACCAATGGCCTCACACTCCAGTTCAGATGTTCCTGAGGAGAGTAGTGAGGAAAACAGGAGGGTAACTGGTTTGGTATATCTAAAAGGTCAAGTTTAATAAGGCTTTTCCCTCCCTTGAAAGCTCATGCTTGAAGAGAAAGAACATCTGACTATAAAGCAGGCGTGGGCAGAAAGACCTGGAGTAGCTGTCTTCAAATTTTCTTCAAAACACAGCTATTAAATATGCTCATTCAAGCCTCATTAGCTTTCCATTTTTCTTTGTTATATAAAATTAATTCAAAATAAGAAAGTAAAATAAATACATGAATAGGGCCTAGGGCACGCCCACATAATCAATGCCTGTGATTAGAGAAATGTCCTCCACATCACTCTACTGACACTCCTTCTAACAGTGATGCCCAGAGAGCTCCAAGATCCAGACTGTATTTTTGGCTTAGTAGGACTATATTCTAAAGAACAGACTCCAAACCTTGCCAAAATGAAAGAGGAAAAACTTTCATCGACTAGATCATATATTGTTAGAGGTGATGACTAAGACTAATCTGGTGATCCACAATCTATAGCCATGATGATTATGGCTAGACATAAAGATTTTTTGTCAAAAATTTCTAGAGCATCATACTCCAGTCAATACAACTTTGACCACATTGATGTTCTGATTTCATTTTTACCATGGTAAATTGTTCCAAGGTTGTTTCATTCTTAATCTGTTCATCTGCCATATATTGAGTCGGCCAAAAAGTTCATTCGGGTTTTCCTGTAAGACGTTACAGAAAAACCCGAACGAACTTTTTGGCCTAGCCCATATTTTTACCTATTCAAAGCTCACCATAGTCAGCTGAATAAAGGCCCCCAATCCTAAGAATCTGTAAATATTACCTTATTTGGGAAAAGGGCCTTTGCAGATATGATTAAGATAAGGATCTTGAGATGGAGAGATTATCCTGGATTATCTGGGTGGGCCCTAAATCCTTCACTAGTGTTCTCATAAGAGACAGACAAAAGAAGTGAAGTTAGACACAGAGAGAAGATGATGTGAAGATGGAATCAGAGATTGGAGTGATATGGCCACAATTATTAGGAATACTGGTGGCCACCAGCACTAGAAGAGGCAGGGAATGGGTTCTCCCCCATAGCTTCTGGAGGGAGGGCAGCCCTGCTGACACCTTAATTTCACAGTTCTTGCCTCCAGAACTGTGAGAAAATAAACTTCTGTTGTTTTAAGCTACCAAGTTGGTGGTAATTTATGGCAGCAGCCACAGGAAACTAATATACTCACTTTTTTTTCAAATTACATAGACAGGGGAAGAAAAAAGTAAATTTTCTTTTTCAACATCATGTTAATAAATATATGTGGCTTATTTAATATTTAAAAATGTATTTCAATTGTTGGTTGTCTCCATATGACCCCTACATCCATAGGAGCCCCTGTGGCACTTTGTACAGACATGGAATTTGATTAACGTTAATGGAATGAATAAACAAAGTTGAAAACAAGGCCTCACCTTGCGATACCTATTTCTGGCCAAGTAGCCTCGCAAGTAAGACTGAAGGACGATCGTGGCAGTCCGCCTGATCTTGTACCTCCGGCGGATTACATACATGCGCCAGTACTTCTGAATGATGGTTGCTGCCTTGGTTCTGCGCAGGAACTTAGCATAACTGGCCAGAGAAAGAGTGGTGTGTAGTCAGTAATCAGAAAAACCCAGGAATACATTTTGTAGAGGCTGAAAGCACCAATATCTTTGGCATAATAAGTAGTACCTCCATTGTATTATTCTAATAACACACACGTTAAATCAACATTTATATTTCTTATATTTGTATAGTTATTTAATGATCCTCCAAATATCTGTCCATCCATCATCTCATTTGAGCCTTACCTAACCCTGAAAAGTGGGATGTCCCATATTACTCGATTTTACAATACAGAAACTGAAGGTCATAAAGGTCTATTCCCTCTAGGACTGTGCTCATTACCCCAGGCTATGTCCCCTTTACATAGCAGACCAGCTTACACAGTAATCCTGTACTTACTTATCACCAGCTTTCTTAGCTCTATCCATTGCTAATGCACAATGTTTTTCCTTAATCTATCCATTTGGGCACAAGTTCTTTACCATTAATTCATGTCTTTTGATATCTCTAAATTAAAATTATCCTAATATGGAATCACACGTACGTGTAATTCTCTTCTACACCTTCTCAGCTAACTGCTCCCCAAAACTCCTCAACAGAGTCATTATTAACTAGTTATATTCATGACTGTTCTAATTTACAGATGATTTCTTCAAGCCCATATAAGTGTATAAAAAATAAATACTGAGGACATGAGTAGGCAGTAATTTGTAATTTTTTTTTTGAGGTTCAATCTGAATCATTCATAAAGGTGAATGAAATTTTATTCTATTTAACTGTCTTAGGAGTTAATTCCTTGGACCTAAGAAGAGGTAAGGTGCTGCCTTCTCAGGTAAGGTGACCACTCAAAACTGTCCTAGTTTGGACAAACAATCAGATGAGCTCGCCAATCTTCGCTGCCGGTGAGCCAGAGTGGACATGCCGCCAGGAGACCTACCATCGGGCCTGGTGGCCTCGCGCGTATCTCTGCACAGTGATGGCGGCCTTGCGCATGCGCAGGTACTTCTTCCGCAGCAGCCACCCTCGGATCGTCTTCTGGATCCGGATGCAGGCAGCCCTCAACTTGTCTGCCCTCAGTTTTTCCAGATAGGCCACTTGACCGGCACGGAAAAAGATCTTTGTCTTCCCAAACTGGTATTTGTCCTTGTCCTATTTTTGGAAGAAATTGTATACTCAGAAGTAGAAATGATGACTATATAAATGAATTTTAAAGAGAAAAAATATGTCTAAAAGCAGAATCAGTAAAGGGATGAAACTATTAGCTAAAACTTGGGCTACATCACAGTTAACTAATGGAGCCAGCTTTTTGATCCTATGCAAGCTGAGCCAATAGAAGGGACTTTAAGGAAAACTGCAGTTTAAGAGTTATTTTCCAGAATTATTCTACCTGGAATTATTATCTGAGGCCCAAAAACTTGGTTGTGGGTTATAGGCAGCTACTATTTGCTTGTTTGTATTTTAAATATCTCAAGGAAATGGAGGTGCTGACACTCCCTCTGACTGACCCAGGCTGTAAGGATTACATCGGGCTGTGTGTTCCATGAGAAAGCTGAAGGGACAAAAACACCAGTATGAAGAGAAAGGCAGGAAGTAATGCACACAAAATAAAAACTAAAAGATTAAAAAATCTTGCATATTCATGTTAAGTTTCTCAACAGTTATCTCTTGGTTTTATCAACAGTAAATCTTCCTACAAATTTCAAAACTCCTTTTACAAAAATATAATCATTTATAATGCTCATTGACTTCTGATTATAAACAAAGTTGAGCACTAAACACAGATATATATGCATGCTATTTTTGGTCTATTATATTCTGATCTAACTTATCTAGAAGCATGCAAGTTATTAACCATCTTGTATCAAAATAAGAGTAGAATTTATTTATAATAATCAATACTGTGATCTGAAACTCTAAGTGAAAACAGAGAAAGTCACTTTTCACTGTAAGCAAATATTTCCTATCTTGTACATGAAAACAGAAAATCAGAAATCTCCACATATATCTAAAACTGTTTCAGTTTAAATCAATAAAGTTTGCAAAGGAGGCTAGCTGGAAGAGCTAGAAAGTGGTTCCCTCTCCCTGTCTCCTTCTCCCTGCCCCATCTCATCTCAGCTTTCCCTCCCTCGCCCCCAAGCCTGCACTCCTTTACCTTGTGGCCCCAAGCCCAGCGGGGAGCAGTCTGGCGGGGGGAGGCTGTCCCTACTTTCTGCTCTCCATTCCCTAGAAGGGACTTAGGCCAGATTCAAAAGGTATCAGATTCTTTTACACATTACCAGGAAAGTGGCCTAAGTTCTTTCAAGAAAAATAAAGTTATTATCACCAAAGAAGAGATATTACATCTAGTTAAAAGCTAATAATTATGACTAATTACTTCAAAGTGAGGTAATCCATCCAACCTAGTGTCAAATAAGTGAAAATATTCTTTAAACAGCATCTCATGAGTCTTAAATTCTCTACAACCTACGTCAGTGGTTATCAAAATGTAGTCCTCAAACCAGCGTCGGCATCACCTGGGAACTTGTTAGAAATGCACATTATTGGACACATCCCAGACCTACCAAATCAGATGTTCTAGGGGTGGGGCCCAGCACTCTGTAGTTTAACAAGCCCTGAAAGTGACTCTGATGCATTCTGAAGTCTGCGAATGCTTTAGCTTGGTATGCAAGTCTCTTCAAACACCAACCCACATTTCCTAACCAATTCCCTACTGTCCCATGCACCATTTTTTTTACTGCAAAAGCAAAAACAAAAATCCTACTATAACTGCTTTTTGAGAAAACTATGCTTTTCTGCTCCTTGCTCCCTATTAGATAGTCTCCTTCCACTTTTATACAATCTTACCCACTCTTCAGGGCCTGACTCAAAATACATGTCTTCCATGAAATAGTTCCTCCTTCCCATAGCAGATGTGGCTTTGTCTTCCGTTGATTTCTTGTCTCACTCACTCAGCATTTGACAGACACTAAGGTATATTATACTTATCTTTAAAATGCATTAACTTCCAAGACACACTATGTCACCTGAGGACAAGACTTATTTTTTCTTAATCACACAGCATCTGGCCTGGTGTCTGTCATAAGTAATTTTCAATAAAAATTTAGTACTTGGTAAATTTTTATTGAAAATGATCAAACTCTAAAAAGAATGTGTCTCAAGACTGGGTCCAGGCCTCACCATCCTGTTTCTTGATACTGGACCATCATCTTTACTAGTCCTTCCATCGTAAAGACAGGGAGCCTTGACCTCCAAGACAGTGTGCCTCTCCACCCTTCCACCCCTGAATAACCTGGATTAGTGGTATATGGATCCTCCTAGGACATTCACAGGTTACAATCACAAGGCCTCTGGCAAACATCTGTTCCGATAAAGGTAAGTGAAAAATCTTTCTTACCAGTATCAGTTTCTCTAAAACATTCTTGCATGTTTGTTTTCTCTCACTTAGCACATCTTTTTGCTTCATTAGGACACGGTAGCGGCTGAAAAATTCTTGGTAAGTCCACCTATAAAAAGAAACTCATGTCAGCTTATTTAAAGAAGCAGGAACCTCCCCTTTTAGGATCCCTTATATTTGAAAAATGTCAAGCCCACCGAGAGGGGAAACCTGCTGCGCTGATTCGGATGGTTTCCAGGACACCGCACGCTCTCAGCTGCTGTACCGCCCTCTTCTCATCAAACCTATGTGTAAAAATGGAAATCATTAATACACAAAGAAGCGTGGCTTTAGCCACAAACTACTTTCCTCAGTCCAGAGACTGAATTCTTTTGTAAAGAGCCAAATGGATTAATTAGAAAAAAAAATTCAAAAGTTGGAACAGTGATCAAAATGGAAAACTCCATGTAAGAGAGGGGAAAAGACCATTAGCAGTAAAAATACATACCACAAACTTATAAGAAATGCCATTAAATATATTTAAAAAGTCCAAACTCCTCTGCACTGTGCCATGCTCATTACATGCCTTGGCCTGACTAGCTGTTCTCATAACTCTTTAGTTCACCATACAGAGCTCCCCTGGAATAAAGACTGGCCAGCCCTGGAGATTTCTCTAACAAGAAGAACAAATTAAATATGCCCCATTCAGGTATTTTAAAAAAATTATTGGTGTTCTAAAAGCTATTCAACTCAGTGTATACATACTAAGCATCAATAGTGTCCATGTCAGTGAAAAATATTTTATATTATATCTTATGTGTATTTCACTCTAGATAAACGGCACCTTAATGTTAAATTGACACTAAAAGAAGAAGTAGCAAGGCCTGCTTCTTACGGGATGACGATTCCTCTTACTCCCCAATTAAGCCCTGAGTGACCTATCCGAGGCTTCTGCTGTGCTATCTTCTCAAGTGTTTTGTTGGTGATGGGAGATGGGGTTGGCTGACAGAAGGTGATGGCCCCTAGGGCTGTCCAGGAAAGTCGCCCAGGGCGTGGCAGCTTCTTCCAGCGTCTCACTTCCTCCAGAAAGGTCTTCTTGGCAACGAGAAGAATACAACAGTCTTTCAGAAGTGCCCTGCAGTCTAAGGCCAACTCTCCAAGGTCAAGACTGGCATGGGTGTAGGTAAAGGAGCACACACACACTGCGGAGTGGGAGTTATTACAGCCTTTGGTAAGTGTGCCTAATCTCTGACCCACAAATTCCACTTCTAGAAATACATTATTCTAAGGAGATAATCAGGCAAATATACAAAAATGTTTGGCAAAGGATGTTTATCATAGCCATAGGAATAACCCAAATGGCCATCAATAGGGAATAATTTAAAAGAATGGTGGTGGTATGTGTATATAATGGGATATGACGTAGCCATTAAAATGATGATGTGGGGCTTCCCTGGTGGCGCAGTGGTTGAGAATCTGCCTGCCAATGCAGGGGACACGGGTTCGAGCCCTGGTCTGGGAAGATCCCACATGCTGCGGAGCAACTAAGCCCGTGAGCCACAATTACTGAGCCTGCGTGTCTGGAGCCTGTGCTCCGCAACAAGAGAGGCCACGACAGTGAGAGGCCCGCGCACCGCGATGAAGAGTGGCCCCCGCTTGCCGCAACTGGAGAAAGCCCTCGCACAGAAACGAAGACCCAACACAGCCATAAATAAATAAATAAATAAATAAATAAATAATTAAAATGATGATGTGGATTTGTATTTACTAACATGGAAAACACCCATAAGTTGAAAGCAGATACAAAACAACAATTACAGCATGATCCCTTCCATTTTATTAATCTCTCTCTCCTTCTCTTTTTTTTTTCTCTCTCTCTCTCTCACACACACACACACACACATAGCAGGGAAGGAATGATCAAGAAGGATCTATGCCAGTTAATACTTATTATCTCTCTGGGTATAATGAAATGCTCTTTCATTTATTTTTACACTACTTTATATTTCCTGAAAATTGTTTTAAAATGTGCATGCATTACTTTCAAAATTAGAGAAATATTTTCATTTTGGAAAAAACTTCCTCTCACGAATGGTATTTGACATAAGACAAGATGTTTGGTAAAAGTACACATTCTCTGATAGTTTCAACAGTTGAAAAGTAGCAGGGATGATTGTGAGCCTTTGACAAAGCAACCTTATCTCACCCAGCTCGTTTTAACTAAAGCCCAAATTAACCAAAAAGATCTTGAAATGAAGTAAGTTGCAAATAGAAAATAGTACTAGAAATGTGTGGTTGATCTCAACTTTTAAAATCGTCAGAAGGCCAACTACTAATTTGTTCTCACATTTTTTTTTTTTTTTTGGCCACGTCGTGAGGTTTTGTGGGATCTTAGTTCCTTGATCCGACCAAGGATGGAACCAGGGTCCCCGGCAGTGGAAGCGTGGAGTCCTAACCACTGGACCACCAGGGAATTCCGTGTTTTCACATTCTTAAAAGGGAACAAAAACTAAAAAAGTTCTATGAACTAGTTGTTTCCCTCTACAAGACATGAAGATTTACCTAAGTATTTTTTCCCTGCTGCTGGTTTGGCAATCCTTATGAGATATGGATACTTTATATTCAGCAGTTGAGAAATACTTACGTGAATGGGAACTTGAAGTCGTTAGGCTTAATACAGCGCACGTAGTGAGGGGTAGTGGCATTCAGGGTCTCCATAAGCAGGTGAAGGGAGTTTCGGAACTGCATGAAAAAGAGCAGAAAGGGGCATCAAGGTTTTGTCAAAGTCAAAGATGACATAAAACAACTGAAAATTTTCTTCGAATGACACTAGTGGAGATGACTTTGCCACCTGTGAACCTGACCAGCCCTCAACAGTGGAGCTGCTAGGGCTTTTGGTTCAAATTTGCTTAAACCCTACCATTTACATGCTCACTCTGCTAAACAGATATTCTCGCTCCTCCCACCACCACCACTGCACACCCCCCCCCCTTTAAAATAGACTTTATTTTCTTAGAGCAGTTTTAGGTTCACAGCAAAATCAAACAGAAGGTACAGAGATGTCCCCCACACCCCCTACCCTGGCACAGGCATGGCCTCCTCCATCATCCACATTCCCCACCACAGTGGTACATGTGTTACAGTTGATGAACCTACTTAGACACATCATTATCACACATCATTATCATCATCACAATAGAGTTCATTCTTCCACCCACCCTTTTAATATAGATTTCTGTAGCTTTCTGTTGTACACTTAAAACTTTGACTAAAAATATAAGCTTGCTTTAAAGATATTAGGGTCATTTAATCATGTACAGTAGGAATTTTGCTGTATGATACTGAAAAAAGTAGCAGATAACTTAAAAGAGTATAGGAAATGAGGGGGGTGGGCGCTGAGGATGGAAGAGTACAGCCAGGGTGGGGTTACCTTTAGGGACATGGGATCAGACCAGGGGCTGTGGACCTGTGCCAGGCCCTGCTTCCTATCTGCTCAGGAAAACAAGCTGACTAGCACTCAGCCTCCTGCCCAAAGCCCCCAGCCCTAGTTCAGGCACTAAGCACGTGTGTCATGTTTCCCACTCCCCATGGTGCATGAAACATCAAAGAAAACAGAGGGCACTGTCCCTGGGCTGAAGGAGCTGTACAAATCCAGAGAGGAAACAGCCAGAGAACAAAACAAAGGCAGCAGTGATTTGTGAGGGAGGATATGTACTAGAAGAATTAAAACGTAGAGAAAATTATTTTGGGAAACGCTTAAGCAGAGTCACGGGTCTATGTTAGGAGGGGAGAAGTATGAGTGCACAGTGTTCTGTGTTCTCACAGTGAAAGCTCCAGCCTCTCCTCACCTGAGGACCCCAACTGGGAGGCTGACAAAGGAAGACCTGAGGCTCCAGCTGAGCCAGAGGGGAAGCAGCACTGCAGCAGCGGCTCCCTGAACTCACCTGGTGCCCCACCGTTTTCTTGTGCTCTTTGGCCGCCTGGCCTGGCCTGCCTTTGGTGGGCTTTGCAGGAGTGCGGGAGAGGGGCGTGCGCCCTGAAGAGGTGGCTGAGCTTGGACTGATGGCCTTCTCATCATCTTGAAATAATTCTGGTAGCATCTTAAACTGAGTCAAAAACAGTAAAAGGAAATCACACTCTAAACCCAAACTCAATTGGAAATCTTCCCAGAAACACTATGATGATTCGCAATCCATAGTGATTCCCTTCCTTAAGTAACCCCTTTCAGAGTCACCTTCCAGAAATAATCAATATCTGTGTTAGGAGCCAAAAATATGAGAGGGAGGTGACATCAATGCTGCAAAAATATAGATGGAAAAATGCAGTAATTCTACAACCTTATTTGGGGGAAAACAAAATCGAAACTACTCCACTGAGACTTGAAATCTTAATCCACAGGAAATGGCCGCTCTAACCATTTTACTGGTTTTAAACGATAATTATTTTATGAGCAAAATACTAATTGAAAGTCTTATTACATCAGTTCCACCAAATGTTTTATCATCATGCTTCATCTGTCTACCCACTAACTCAAATGGTGAGTACCAACTAAAAAATATCACTGAAAATCTCATCAGGAAGGGTGTCATGAACTAGTTCTACAATTTAATAAGATTTTAAAAAATCATGAATTAATAGTAATTTTTAGAAAGTAATGTGGATTATTGGGAAAAAAGGTAAAAGGAAACCCTGCCCATATCCTGTAAGCTTTGCATTTGTTTTCAAAGGATTTATAACTTGACTGCATAATTCCTGCAATCAATTTTGTGTTCTACCAGGTTAACGAAATGAAAGGCTATTAAAAGATCTGGTAGTTAATAAATGGGTGGATAGTATAAGTTAATGTGGTTGGAAGACATTTTATGGAACAAAAGAGACTTCAAACTAATTGACAGTAACATTTTGATATATGTACATATCTTTACAGTAGTGACACAGTCCACATACATAAAATAAATCCTTCTTATAAGTCAAAGTGTAATGGCAACAATCAATTATTTATCTAACAAACTTAGAATATCTCCAGAAGAAATAATTTTAAAAGAGTTCTTTCATTAAAAAACAAAATTAAGTTCATTTGCTATAATGTATCTATCAATTATAAGGGTAATTTAGGATATAATTCATGATGTATATAACAAATTGTTATACATGACATACCAATAATGGTTGCTTGCTGCACAAATGAACGTATCCCTTGCTTTACGGAATACATATGGCTCGGTTAGCTACAAAGCAGGGAGGGGGGTGGGGGTAGGGGAACGTTTTACCATTATCTTGTATCACAAAGGGGAAAAATAAGAGTTCCTAATAGATTTGATTTGAAAACTCAGCACAGAGTTAAGATGTAAGGCTATTCGATAATAGGCCAAGGACTCTAGGATCTATCTACACACTTCTGTCATTCCCAAGTAAATTGCTAGCTCTACATTAGCGCTGCCTACCTAAACTTTGTTTTTCTCTCTTCTGTGTGAAATGGTTAATAGAGCTGGGTTGAAATATCATATTCACCACTAGTGTTACAATTTAACTGAAGTTCTACAATATCTACCAGAAAACTACTCAGTGTTGAGAGTTCAGAACACATACACACATATAGATGCATATATATGTGTCTTCCTCTTCATACAAATTATAAATTTAAAATTCTCTACATTGAGTTTTCATTTAAAAAAAAAAAGAGAACATTTTACATTGTCATATTAGAAACTACAATTTCTTCTTTAGGCAGTGTTCCTGCTTCCTCGTGGGCCATTTTTTTCAGACTTCTTTCCTGGTTCTTCCTCAGGTCAGTCTCTAGGAGTTGGAATGCCTTACTCTCTACTATTTTTCACCTACTTGTTCTCCCTAAGCAATCTTATCCAGTCCTATTGCTTTAAATGCCATCTAGTTCTTAAGACTACCAAATTTATATCACTGACTCTGACTTTCCCCCTGACCTGCTGACTTTCATTTACAACTTCCTACATGGCATGTCCACTTGACTATCTAATTGCCATCTCAGGCAAAACATGTCCAAGATAAAACTCTTTTTTTTTTTTAAATTGAAGCATAGCTGACCCACAATGTCGTGCTAATTTCCACTGAATGGCAAAGCGACTCAGTTATACATATACATATTCTTTTTTTTCATACTCTTTTCCATTATGGTTTATCAAAGGATATTGAATATAGTTCCCTGTGCTATATAGAGCGGGACCCGTTGTCTATCCATTCTACATATAGTAGCTTACATCTGCTAATTCCAACCTCCCACTCCATCCCTCCCCCAACCCCCTCCCCCTTGGCAGCCATAAGTCTGTTCTCCATATCTATGAGTCCAAGACAGAACTCTTGATCCTTTCTCTTGAAGCCTGATCTTTTACAAGTCTTCACCTCAGTAAGTGGCACCATTATCCATCCAGCATCTCAGGCCCAAAACATAGAAGTTATCTTCAATTTCTCTCCTTCTCTTACTCTCCATAGTCAAACCATCAACAAGACCAGTCAACTCTACCCACAAATCATAAGCCATTTCCACTGCTATAATCTCAGTATCTCAGTCCACTATCTGTCCCCTAGATTACTACCCCCCTATCCACAGCCCCCCCACCATATCTCCACAGTAGCATATCATTCCCCATATGAAAACTGTTCAGACTTTCCACAGGAACAGGAATAAAATCCATACTCTTTACCACACTTCCCTCCAGAAAGTGGCCCCTGTCTACCCATCCTATACATCCTACTCACCTACCATGCTCCAGTCATACTGGCCTTCTTTATGGACCTCAAACACAACCATCTTATACAGTCTCAGCACTCCTCACTTACTCTTCCACTGACACAGTTGTCTCCTATTATTCAGGGTACAGCCCAAATGTCACATCCTCAGAGAGGCCTTTCCTGACCACTGTGTCTAGTGGAGCACCTTACCTCTGCCCAAGCTTAGTCACTCTCTAGCTTGGTGCCCTGTTTTACTTTCTTTATAGCACTTACCACTTTATGATATGATATCATCTAAATATTTGGTTAAGTGGTTATTACCTAACTCCTCTGCCTATCTCATTTACCTGTTTACCTTGCTAAATTCCCAATTTTCTTAAATCATTCATTGAAAAATTTAGCCATTCCCCACTGACTGAGGATGCCAACTTCATTTGAAGAGAGAAAGGCAGATAAACAGAAAGTCAAATATGTAAGTAGGTAGATATGCCTGGACATTCCATCTTGTTTCTTTGATCTGTCTATGCTTAAGACAGGGCTCTGAATTGCTTAAGACTGAACTTATATGTCTACGAAAGAGTGTTAAAGAAGACAGAAGAATCCAAGTAACTGCTTCATAAAGATGTGGGAAATCATCTCAGTAACAACAACAACAACATTATTCACTAAGAGCTTTTTATACATGAAGCACTGCTCTAAGAGCTTAATAAAACCTATTTAATCCTCATAACAACCTCTGAAAGTAGATACTATCATGATTCTGTTTTACAGATGAGAGATTTGAGGCATAAACTCAGTAGATGAACTGTGCTTCCCTTCATCAATTAGCAACATGGAAAGTAGGGGATATAACTCTTTTTAATGACATTTAGTAGAGTTGCAATTTAGTAGTATTTCATCGAGCTGCAATTTACTTATGTGCTTCCTGTTATTTGATGTAGCAACAGATTTCTTTACGGTGGGAAAACATGAATTAAGACACCTTCTGTTAAGTTTTTTAATACCTTAATTCCTTTTCAAGTGGCTAGAAGCTGCAAAATTAAAGAAAAAAAAAAAAAAGACAATACACATACACACAAACAGAACCCCACACTGTATTACCACAAAAATAATTCTGTTGAAAACACGTAACACAAATACTGATCTTCTAAAATTAGTACTTCCAAGAGAACAAATCAACACTAGGTTACACTTGCTTCCTATCAGGTGCAGAAAAATTAAAACATGAAGTTCATACCCTTGGGTTGGGTTTCTGCTGACTGGGAGCAGTGTTGGCCTTTAAGCTTTGTAAATCTCACACCACCTCCACCCAACTGCAACAGTGCCATATAGACTGGCAGTTACTCCAAATGATTCCTCAGAATGCATAGCTACTTTCTGGAAATTAAGGAGCCACTAGCCAGTCAGAAAAGTTAGGTCAGAAAAACGACGCAAAAGATTATGGGTGCGTGGGGAATGAGAACCTGTGAATGCTCTGTGTAAGCTAAATTATTGAGAGTAGTAACACTAGAATTCCAGGGTTTTCATCAGTATTCATAAACTAAAATGATTTATAATCTTTAACTGAATAATACTCAGGGATTGGCACTGTGAGAGAATTTTCTCTTATACATCACTCCTATAAGGTATAAAGCGTTAATGTCCAGGGCTTAAGAGGATAAGTGAAAAAATGATTTTTTCTACAGACACTTAAGACTATAGACTCATTATTTTCTGAGGGTTAAAACTGGAATTTGGTCCTTACATGATCTTTCTATTATCAAAATAATTGAAAGTAAAAGTTTTTATTCCAAAAACAAGAGTCAAAATGTTCATATAACATTCCATTGAAGTTAAAAGGATTTTCTTAGAATAAACCAGAAAAACAAAAAGTGCCGGTCAGAAATCCAGAATAATTCACACGAATATTTTTAGTCTTTCACTGAATATTTGAATATTTACTTTGTTAAATTAAGTAACCAGCTTTCTGGTTTGCTCCCTATAGGATGAAAGTGAGCCGTGCTCCACTCCCCATACTCTCCTGAAGAGAGTCAAAGGGTGGAGGTTGGGATCAACCTCAGAGAGCCATCATACTTCTTTGTAATCTGGAATATTCTTCTCCCACTAGAAAGCAGTGTTTCTGGTATCTATGCCTAAGAAGAATAATTTCAAAGTGCTTTGGACCACACCTGAAATTGCACTCAACGATCCAGAGGTCAATCTTTATTTGGATGGAATGCTTAAGGCCATGTCTCTAGTGCATCCCTTCAAAATGACACAGCCAAAAACAACAACAACAACAAAACGTTTTCTCTCATGGTCTCTCACAAAGGCACAAGAGAGCCTAGAACTGCTGTGGAGGCAAAAATTTCACATAAAACACCACTGCATAGTGGTTAAGAGTGCAGACTCTGAGCTCAACAGCCTGTGTTTTATCAATAATTTGGCTTGAAAACTTATACCTATGAAGTTTCTGTGCCTCAGTTCCCTCATCTGTAAAATGGGAGTAATGATAATATCACCTCATCATAGGATTAGGTGGGTTAACACTCGTAAGGCATTTAAAACAGGACCTGACACATGTATTGATAAATAAAAAACTAACAGTAAAGCTGATTTTGTTAGAACAATTATTATTATTGTTAAAAAGCTAATGCTTAAGTAAGAAACATTTTAATGAATATATCCTGATTGGAGAAAGACTATACATGGTTACCTTGCTTGATTTAAGAACTTTAATTTGTTCTTCAAAAACAGTGTCTTTATTCTTTTCCAGAAAGCCTTCACACTGGTATTCCACCTGAAAACACATGGGAAAATCTCCTTAGCTAATAAAACTTTTGAATAGATATGACTGTCATCAACAACAAAAATATTTATTAGGCTCAGGCTATGTGATGGGCTCTCAGTGAAGTGTTATCATTAGTTTTATTCTAAGAAACTAGTACCATTCTTGGTAAGAAGCATGTTAACTCTAGAGTAAAACTCCCCAAATATTGTTTTTCCTAGGGAAGAGTGGCAGTGCTGATTAACTGTGATCTAAAAGATCATCCCAGTTCATGGGTAAGCAGACTCAGAAGAAGCTGTTCTCTTCTCTCATGCAGCCGAAGAGAGCTCCTCCAAGGCTGACCCACTGTATTTCCTTCAAACCTAGCTCACCCTCCCGCAGGGGTAAGTCTCCTCTGGGAGAGAAGAGATGAAAGCGGGAGAGAGGGTCAGAAGAACAAATGGCTGTCTGGAAGAAAGCTGAAGCGGCGACGATGGATGTAGATGGAGGCTGGGTAAACACTGTATGATCCGGTAAGTAGAACTACATGAGAATGGACTCTCCCTGCTTCTAGAAGACTTCAGCCATCTACCACTCAGGGTCCCCAGCCTGTACCACAAAGCCCTTAGGCGGCCCTGAAGCCATTCCAAGGTCTCCAGCTAGGAGCAGGATAGACTCGGAAAACCCTCAGTTCCTAAAGGGGACCATGGGAAGTTTACCAGAAGGCTACCCCACAACCTCCTGGAAATATAAACTAGTGTCATAGCTCCAGATTTTCTGAGTAGACTACAGAACCTGTGAAGCAGCAAGTCTGCATGCCTCATTAGTAGGGACCCACTGAATCAATCACAGAGGGTGACACACGTCCACAATTTCTATTCTGAAACCCTTGGGTTTCAGAACCCAGAATCTTTTAGCAGAATCTGAGGCAGCAATCTGTAATCAAACATATTAACATTTCTACATTGAAATATATAAATATCCAGCCTAACTGGGATAAATAAAGACTATAAATAACCTCATGTTAGTTCAGGTCAAAAATCAGGCTTAGCCACTAAATGAATTATGAAAAGACATGGATTTCAGAGTTTCTTGGATTTCAGAATTATAGATAGAGGACTGTAAACATGTATTTATTTCCTAATATAATTCCATTTAGGTTAAAGAAAGAGAAAACCAATAAGCCAACATTTAAGCTTACTTTTCCTAACCGGAGCTAAAGAATGCAAGCTCAGCAAAGAAAAAAATGCTATCTATTGACTATTGATTTTTTTTCCTCTTTGAACTTAAGTATTCAAAAAGAAAAGAGACAATAAAACTTCCTTACTTTGTCAGCAAAATGCTGGATGATGAAAGCTTTGTTTGATAGACGGGGCTTCTCAAAGAGCGCACATTTGTTCAAATGTGTGTTGTACAATTTTTGGGCCCAAGTGTCATCTGTGCCTTTAGGCATCTACATTCAGGGGAAAAAAAAAGAAAGAAAACAAGGTGAATATTGTTATGAGACGCTTCTGATGCATCAACCAAGAGACCATGTTTTGGCTTTCCTAACAACTTTTACATCCAGTTTAGGAACTCATTCCTTTCACATTTCTCTCTTAGAGGCCCCAAACCAATGACTAATGAAAAGCAATGACTGAGACCTTCAGCAACTCAACCTGCCTATACCAGAGGTCATCAAATAAATATTCGATATGCTTTTAAAGCAACAAAAGCCTCACAAATGAAATATCATGACTATCATATATGTTTAAAAATTTGTTAAATAAAAATAACATTTGCACACAGTGGACCATTTATATAATTCAGAAAGGTATAAAATAGAGAATAGTCTCCTCTCACCATTTCCACCAACTTCTTTATCTTTCTGTCTTGAAAGGCATGGACACAATTAGGATCATTCTATAAACTCCTTGCATTTTTTTTTCTTCTTAACAATAGCATTCTTGTATTTATGGCCACTAGGTTGTTACTGATTTTTTGTTATTATGAAAACTGCCACAACGGCTCCTTTTACACAAAAACCTTGGATACTTTTGTAAGTATATTCATAGGGTAAAGTCTCAGCAGTTCCACAGATGGGTCAAAAGGTATGTGTATTTAAAATCTTCACAAATATTGTCAAATTTCCTCAAAAATATGTTGTACTAACTCATGCCCTTCATCAAGAGTATATATGCAATAAATATCAATCTGGGGGACTTCCCTGGGGGTCCAGTGGTTGAGACTTTGCCTTCCAATGTAGGGGGTGTGGGTTCGATCCCTGGTTGGGGAGCTAAGATCCCACATGCCTTGTGGCCAAAAAACCAAAACATAAAACAGAAGCATTACTGTAACAAATTCAATAAAGACTTTAAAAATGGTCCACATCAAAAAAATCGTTAAAAAAATATCAATTTGGTATTATCAAATTTAAACCCATTTGATAGGTAAAAAGCAGTATCCCATTTTTGTTTTGATTTACATTTTATTTAATTTCAAGTGAGGCTGAGCACCTTTACATGCATTCTTTTTGTTTACTGAAGTATAGTTGACGTATAATACTATATTAGTTTCAGTACAATATAGTGATTCAATATTCTTATAGATTATACTCCATGTGAAGTTATTATAAAATATTGGCTATATTCCCTGTGCTGTACATAACATCCTTGTTATCTCGTTTATCTTATAGCTAGTAGGTTGTTCCTCTTAATCCCGCCTTCACCTGCCTTGCCCTTCCCCCTAACCATCTTCGCAATGGTAACCACTAGTTTGTTCTCTAGTATCTGTGAGGCTCTTTTTGTTTTGTTACATTCGTTTGTTTTATTTTTTAGATTCTACGTATACGTGAAAAGGTACAGTATTTGTCTTTGCATTCTTAATGTTGCAGGAAATCTGGATGCTTAGGAGGATCAACCTGCATTAAGTTGTAATTTATGGCATAAAAGTTAAAGAGCAACTAAGAGAAAGGATAGGTTATTTGTCTAGGATAACTCAGTTAGCAGTCAAGCTGGGGATCTGATATGTTTTCCACATGCTGCATCTTCAAATATTAAAGCTAAAACTCCCTCTCTACCATATATATCAGTACTAAAGAACAACTAGTCAATTTTAAAATTATGGATATTTAGAACTGTTATTCAAAATGCCTTTTGTACAATTTCTTGCATTTCTTTAACTATGTCATACCACTGAACAAAAAGTACCAAATATAAGCATATCAATAACAAAAGTGGCTAAAATTGGTAGTAGTTGTATCTAATGCCAATGAGAAGGGAGATTCTCCTAGTTTCAAATGTATTTTGAACTCTTTGGGTCTAGTGACCCTTCAGAATGCAAGTTAGGGTGACCTCCACTTGTTGCCACCATGGCACCTCAAGGTATACTAGTGAGTCTCTGCTTAAACCCATCTACCATTTGACCTTGATGTATCAATTTTCATATACTAAGTACATCAGAAAATCATACTTACCCTGCATTCCTCATCCAGCAAATCTAGAATGCCCAGTTTAGATTCTATAAGATTAATGCAAGGCTGATTATCATAAAAATCTATGAGTGTCCATGGAATTTGTTCTTTCATATATTCCTCTTGTTCTAATTTGAAGACATGCTGAAATGAAAAAGAAAAAACTGGCATTACTGCATCATTGTCATAAATAATGTTAGTCAAGAAACATTTATAAAAGGATACCAACATAATTTGAGATAGTCAATGGCTTCTAGCAACAATCTTGGAGAAACATGATTTACATGCAGAGAACAAAATAAGAAAGCAAATATAAACCACAGACAGTAAAACCTCAGCAATATAGGATTTTCGGCAAACAAGAAAATCTAAGTATGTGAATACTTAAATAGCTGATAAATATGGCAGTCTTTTTTGATTTTTTGATATATATCCCAAACTGCACTATATAATTTTTGGTTCCTTAAATTATTGCACAGTGTTGCTGACCACATGGGCACAGAAATGCCTTAGCTGGCCTTGAACAACTACGCAGAGAGGATGCCCTTCAGACTACTGAAACATTCTGGGTGATGCTTACAGCATAACAAAGTAATTCTCTTAAGAGACTGTGGTGTTGGAAGTTCATGTGCCTCAGAATTAGATTAACAGTTGGTCTTTTGTGTCTGCCTTGATTATCCTCCACAGTCAGGGAATCTACGGCTCACTTTTCTGGCTTCTACATCCAAATCTGCGAGCAGCTGCAACCACTGTGAATCCATTGCTATTTCTGCTACATGCTTCTCATCTCCACTGAGAAGCAATGGCTGAAGCATTTAGCAGAAATATGTATTGACTGCCTATCCTATGCCAGTCACTGCCTACCATTAGCAAAATAGACATGGGCTCTGCTCTCATGGACTTCGAAGACTAGTGGGAGAAACAGAAATCAAGAAATATAATTACAAACCGTAATAATGTTCCAGAGGAAAATAATGGCGAGCTATGAGAGCAGGAGTCCTTATCCAGTTTGGATACAGGGTGGCAAGGGAAGGCTTCCTTGAGGAAGGGCTGTGTGATCTGAGTTCTTCAGTGAAAGGTAAGTTAAGTTGGTCCAGGAGGGAAGGGCAATCCAACCACTGCTGCAGCTCCTGCTTCAAGCTGCACAGCCAATGAAGCCAACCCATAAATTCTAGTCTCTACAGATGCTAATGACCTCTACTCATTTGTTCTTGGAGGGTTCTACTTTCTTTCTTGCCTCCTTTGTCACCTTGGTTCATCTCACACATCTTGCAACTTTTCTGGGAAGATAAGCCATCTGTGGCTATTACCAGACAACATATATTTCCTAGAACCCAAAACCCCATGAAACTTAGGGGTTACCAAGATTTCTGATGCTTTACTCTCCTCACGCACCTGGAACTTTTCCACTTTATTCTACACTTATTATAATGCTGCTCTTGGCTCATTTACAGCATTTATAGTCTAACCAGCTGCAAAAGCTTGTTAAAAAAAACAACAACCAAACCTGTCATCCATATGAATATTTATGTCATGTTAATTAGAAAGCAAATTTCTTCTGTTCTTTTGATTAATGAGAAGGCAAATAGGGCACCATGTGTCAGCAAGATGCCCTGTCTGATGGTACCAATAATTTCTAAAACAATGAGCCCTATCCTTTTTTTAATTCATTAATTTACATGCAGTGCAGTTTCCACATTGACAACAAAAACACTGTTCCAAACTTTAGAGCCTGTTTCTCATACAAGTCTCTATGTTTAGTTTGGCAAAATCCATGGGGCCTCAAAAATTTTCGATTCTCAATTGCCAAAATGACAAGTGGGCATGAGGTTCAATATGGCAAGAGATCCTTGGTGGATAAGGTAATGCCTCCAAGCACTAAACCTGCCAATCACCATGTTTCTCCTGCCCACTGCCCTACCCACAGCCCCTGCTGAGGGAGCAGCCCTAAGCACCAAATTCTTTACTGTGAGACCCCATGCTCCTAGTCACAGCTAGTCAAGTGCCAGAGATCTCTGATGAACGAATGAACTGGGTTAATCAAATTCTCTTTCTCAGGTATAAGAACTAGGAAAGAGGCAATTAACAGTGGAAGCTGATGCTGAAAGAAGTCAAGATGAATGAGAGTTAAACAAGTTAAGAGGATGGGAGCATTCCAACCATTGCTTGGTTCACAGGAAGTGTGAGGTGAGTGAGGAAGCAGAAACCTTGACAAAATATATACGGAACAGAAGAAAAATATATGCCATCTGATAAGAGGGATTGGAGCAGTTGTGCAGAGAGAGGCTAAGATGCAGTGTGTGTGTGTGTGTGTGTGTGTTTGTGTGTGAGAGAGAGAGAGAGAGAGAGGAGAAACAGATGGATAGAGACAGAAAGAGGGAAA
The DNA here is from genome assembly GCF_028023285.1 of Balaenoptera ricei. Taxonomy (NCBI): domain Eukaryota; kingdom Metazoa; phylum Chordata; class Mammalia; order Artiodactyla; family Balaenopteridae; genus Balaenoptera; species Balaenoptera ricei. Next base: position 83,229,738 of record NC_082640.1, on the reverse strand, counting down.
GAGAAAGGAGAGAGTCAGAAACACACATGCGGAGACATGAGGTCCTTGAGAAATAAACAAATTAGCCAGTGCTTAATAAGGCTGGCACTGGTCCCTTATACTTCCAGTCACCTTGTGCCAAAATATACTGGGAAAGAACAGAAGGCTGTGCCATTGATTAAAATATTAAGAAACTCAGGAAAACCCTGAGAAAAAATAAAGCTCAATTTAGTCTCTGACAGGTTTTTATTAATGTCCCTTATGCAGAGATGCAAAATACACCAGTCATATTCTTGTAGAAACAGTCATAAGCCTAAGATTTTAAGATCACCTCTACATTATTTCACTGTACTAAGTAGCTTAATTTGTTAAATAAAGGTGGTCCAAATTTTTATCAAAGTACATGCAGTATTTTTTGAAAATCAAATCGTTTAAAGGTTTTATGATGACAAGCAACAATCCCTGTCCTATCCCTCCCCAGTCCCAGTCTCATTCCCTGGAAGTGACCATTTTTAACTCCCTCAGCTATTTCTTCTGATATTTACCTCTAAAGAATATGCTTACCAGCTTTTTTTTTAAATTTATTCATTTGAAACATTATCTATTGATTTCTTGATATATATGAAGAAAAGAGAATACGTCCTGGCTTTCTTGTTCTGACCTCTTGCTAATACAGTAAGTAAGAGTTAAGATAGTCATAACTCCACATATAGTTAGCCTCAGGAACGACCAACAGAAGTATATCCCTGGGATCAAAGTTTTACACCCCCTATATTACTACTTAACACACTTTCGGCTTCCCTCTCTCAATTTATTTGGATCAAGTTTTCACTATTCTCAGACAGCAATCCAAGGATGACCTTGAATCCAATTTGGACCATAAACATCTTTCCAAGGTCGCAGCATTTACTAATCCTAAGTTCCTCAGCAGTTTAGCTGTTTTAAACCATAGATAATAATTGTAATTCACAACTTCATTTCTGGAACCAAACTTTAAACACATACTAGGAATTCGAGAGAATAATTTTTGGTAGAATATTATTCAAGCAAGAAAATTCTTACCATATTGAATTGTTGCTGTAGTTTTTCATTTGCATAATTTATGCAGAACTGTTCAAAACTATTTATCTCAAATGTTTCAAATCTGTAAAACAAAAAGTAATATGGGAAGAGGAGAAAAAGGAACAAATAACTTTAAAAAAATATTCAAAATGTGCAAATCAGAAAGAAAGAAATAGGAAATTCCCCAACATTGTGAAATTTTCTTTCCACATCAGTGAAGATAAATAAGGGTTTGTAATTCAGTAACATGAAATATGTACCCAGCAGATAAGCATCAGCCAGGTGGCAGAGAGATTTTTTAAAGGCTGCAGCCTACGGACGTGTCTAACAGTATACGCTTTGGACAGCATATTCATCCTCAAGTAGGGAATAATCAGAATTATGATAAAGCCATTGCTCTTGTCAGGTCACAGATGCACAGTGTCTATATACACATAGAAAGGAACGGGGAATAGAAATTTCATACACTCTTTTGAAAAACTGAACCAGATAATGAAAAAGGCATCGTAAAGTGCAAATGTACAGGAAGGGTTTTAACATTAAAGAAAGGTACCCAGAGAAGGCAAACTAGCAAATGAAATTAGACTTTTAAAAATTCTCTTCTAATTTTCCCTTCTCCTCACCAGTAGGAAACATAATCAAATACCCACTTAGAGTTACTAGATAGTCTCTAGAAAGAAACGCTCAGACCACTAAGCCAAATACACTTACCCATAAATGTCCAGCACGCCGATAAAAGAGTGCTGTTTGACAGCAGAATGGAGAACTTGATTGACATGATCTACAATCCAGTTAAAGAGCTTGGCATAGATGTGCTTGGCCAATGCATCACGGGCATTCGTGGCCTGCAGCTTGGAGATGGGCTTGATGTATGTCTCCGTGGCAGTAGCCAGCTTCCGATGGCAGAGCCAGTGACACATCTCCTCAAAGTCCACAGCCATGAGGTCACAGAAGATGCTGAGAGGTTCATGCTTGGGCTGCCAAAAGAGAATGGGTTATTTCCTAGGACCAGATCAATTAAGCAAAAATTTACTAAAAAATACTAACAAAGAGGTAACAATTAAAACCCAGCAATTTCTTTGTTATAACAAACACCAAGATCACTTGAAGCTGATCAGTGATAATCACAATCATCCATCAAACCAGCATCTAGGCAGCATTTTGTAATCTCTTCTAGGGCTCATTTTTAAAATTACCTCTTCCTTTGTTTCCTGAGAGTACTTGTTTGGATCTCTCTTCAGACACATTCATTCATTCAGTCAGTCAGTCAGTCAGAAAGTGAGTCAGCTTGTCTACAAATGTTTACTGAGCGTCTATTATATGCCAGCAAACAAAAACAGACATGTACCCTGTCCTCCTAGAACTTACAGTCACTAGGGGAAATAGGTGTTAACTAAATGATTGCTCCCTAAAATTAAAATTACTACAAAGGAGGACACTATACTAAGATGCCATGTGAAAGGAGAATGCCCTATTGAGGGAGGCAGGAGACAGGGCCTTGAGAAATGGAGTTGAGATATGAAGGATGAGAAGGTGTTAACTTGGTGAAAGGGTCTTCCAAGCTGAGGGGACATCTGGTATAAAAGTCCTGTGGTGGGAGGGAAACCAGAGATGTGAGGGATTGAAGCTGAGTGAGGGAGAAAATGTATGAGATGAAGCCAGAGGCTAGACTATGGCTGGTCTTTCCACTAAGAGCAAAGGGGGCCCATGGCGGGTGGGGTACTGAAGAGTTATAAACAGACAACCTGATGGTTATTTGTGTTACTTCTTAGACTAGAATCTCTAATCTAAGCATCCCCTGTATCACCTACAGGGATCCCTGTATCCCCTACAGCTGCCTTCCATAGGCTTTGCATGAGTAGGCATTCAAGAAATACTTGTTTAACTTAACCCATGTTAATGCATTGTATTTTTCAACATCTTCACTCACACGTTTCAACTGCATCTGATAACATTCCTGAGGAATAGGTAGGGTGAACACTATTATCTCTAATTTACAAATGAGGAAATAAGATCCAAGAGAATAGTTTGTTGAGAATCACACAACCAGGGACTTCCCTGGTGGTCCAGTGGCTAAGGCTCCATGCTCCCAATGCAGGAGGCTCAGGTTCGATCCCTAGTCAGGGAACTAGACCCCACATGTGGCAACTAAGAGTTCGCTTGCTGCAAGTACAGATCCCGCATGCCACAACTAAGACCTGGCACAGCCAAATAAATAAATATTTTTTTAAAAAATCACACAACAAGTTTATGTCAGAATTACCATTAGAACCTGGGTCTACTGACACCCTCATCCCCTGACCCTTCCCACTGAAGCAGACCCTTCCCACTGAAGCAGTCCCTTCCTTCTTTCATCTCCCCTCCTCCCAAGTAATCACTTCAGATACAAATCAGCACCATTACCAACAACATGGATCAACTCCCTTAAATAAGCAGCTTATTTCATTCATTTATATATATGAATGGTGTGACATCATTTAAAAGCAGATCAGCACTCTCTAAATATTCTATTTGAATGGCGTTACCATATTGTTCTATTAGATCAACGTTGTTAACTGTTTTGTTCAAACTTTCTATAACTTAACTAATTTTTGGACTTCTTTACCTATCAATAATTTAGAGAAGTCAGTAATATCCCACTATGATAGATTTGTCTTTTTTTTTAACATCTTTATTAGAGTATAATTGCTTTACAATGGTGTGTCAGTTTCTGCTTTATAACAAAGTGAATCAGTTATACATATACACATGTCCCCATATCTCTTCCCTCTTGCATCTCCCTCCACCCCACCCTCCCTATCCCACCCCTCTAGGTGGTCACAAAGCACCGAGCTGATCTCCCTGTGCTATGCGGGGATGTGGCATATATATACAATGGAATATTACTCAGCCATAAAAAGGAACAAAACTGAGTTATTTGCAGTGAGGTCGATGGACCTAGAGACTATCATAGAGAGAGAAGTAAGTCAGAAAGAGAAAAACAAATACCGTATGCTAACACATATATATGGAATCTAAAAACAAAAAACAAAAAAAAGAAAATGGTCAGAAGAACCTAGGGGTAAGACAGGAATAAAGATGCAGATCTACTAGAGAATGGACTTGAGGATACGGGGAGGGGGAAGGGTAAGCTGGGACAAAGTGAGAGAGTGACATGGACATATATACACTACCAAACGTAAAATAGATAGGTAGTGGGAAGCAGCTGCATAGCACAGGGAGATCAGCTTGGTGCTTTGTGACCACCTAGAGGGGTGGGATAGGGAGGGTGGGAGGGAGGGAAATGCAAGAGGGAAGAGATATGGGGACATATGTATATGTATAACTGATTCACTTTGTTATAAAGCAGAAATTGACACACCATTGTAAAGCAATTATACTCTAATAAAGATGTTAAGAAAAATAATAATAATAATAATAATGATAGTGAAGATGATCCAGGACCTCAGAAAAAGAATGGAGGCAAAGATCGAGAAGATGCAAGAAATGTTTAACAAAGACCTAGAAGAATTAAAGAACAAACAGAGATGAACAATACAATAACTGAAATGAAAAATACACTAGAAGGAATCAATAGCAGAATAACTGAGGTAGAAGAACGGATAAGTGACCTGGAAGACAGAATGTTGGAATTCACTGCTTCAGAACAGAATCAAGAAAAAAGAATGAAAAGAAATGAAGACAGCCTAAGAGACCTCTGGGATAACATTAAACGCAACAACATTCGCATTATAGGGGTCCCGAAAGGGGAAGAGAGAGAGAAAGGACCAGAGAAAATATTTGAAGAGATTATAGTCGAAAACTTCCCTGACATGGGACAGGAAATAGCCACCCAAGTCCAGGAAGCACAGAGAGTCCCATACAGGATAAACCCAAGGAGAAACATGCCGAGACACATAGTAATCAAATTGGCAAAAATTAAAGACAAAGAAAAATTATTGAAAGCAGCAAGGGAAAAACGACAAATAACATACAAGGGAACTCCCATAAGGTTAACAGCTGATTTCTCAGCAGAAACTCTACAAGCCAGAAGGGAGTGACACGACATATTTAAAGTGATGAAAGGGAAGAAACTACAACCAACATTACTCTACCCGGCAAGGATCTCATTCAGATTCGATGGAGAAATCAAAAGTTTTACAGACAAGCAAAAGCTAAGAGAATTCATCAACCACCAAACCAGCTCTACAACAAATGCTAAAGGAACTTCTCTAAGTGGGAAACACAAGAGAAGAAAAGGACCTACAAAAACAAACCCAAAACAATTAAGAAAATGGTCATAGGGACATACATATCTATAATTACCTTAAACGTGAATGGACTAAATGCTCCAACCAAAACACACAGGCTCGCTGAATGGATACAAAAACAAGACCCATATATATGCTGTCTACAAGAGACCCACTTCAGACCTAGGGACACATACAGACTTGAAAGTGAGGGGATGGAAAAAGATATTCCATGCAAACGGAAATCAAAAGAAAGCTGGAGTAGCAATACTCATATCAGATAAAATAGACATTAAAATAAAGAATGTTACAAGAGACAAGGAAGGACACTACATAATGATCAAGGGATCAATCCAAGAAGAAGATATAACAATTATAAATATATATGCACCCAACATAGGAGCACCTCAATACATAAGGCAACTGCTAACAGCTATAAAAGAGGAAATTGACAGTAACAAAATAAGAGTAGGGGACTTTTAACACCTCACTTACACCAATGGACAGATCATGAAAACAGAAAATTAATAAGGAAACAGAAGCTTTAAATGACACAATAGACCAGATAGATTTAATTGATATTTATAGGACATTCCATCCAAAAACAGCAGATTACACTTTCTTCTCAAGTGCGCACGGAACATTCTCCAGGATTGATCACATCTTGGGTCACAAATCAAGCCTCAGTAAATTTAAGAAAATTGAAACCATATCAAGCATCTTTTCTGACCACAACGCTATGAGATTAGAAATCAATTACAGGGAAAAGAACATCAAAAACACAAACACGTGGAGGCTAAACAATACTTTACTAAATAACCAAGAGATCACTGAAGAAATCAAAGAGGAAATCAAAAACTACCTAGAGACAAATGACAATGAAAATACGACGATGCAAAACATATGGGATGCAGCAAAAGCAGTTCTAAGAGGGAAGTTTATAGCAATACAATCCTACCTCAAGAAACAACAATCTCAAATAAACAATCTAACCTTACACCTAAAGGAACTAGAGAAAGAAGAACAAACAAAACCCAAAGTTAGCAGAAGGAAAGAAATCATAAAGATCAGAGCAGAAATAAATGAAATAGAAACAAAGCAAACTATAGCAAAGAACAATAAAACTAAAAGCTGGTTCTTTGAGAAGATAAACAAAATTGATAAACCATTAGCCAGACTCATCAAGAAAAAGAGGGAGAGGACTCAAATCAATAAAATTAGAAATGAAAAAGGAGAAGTTACAACAGACACCGCAGAAATACAAAGCATCCTAAGAGACTACTATAAGCAACTCTATGCCAATAAAATGGACAACCTGGAAGAAATGCACAAACTCTTAGAAAGGTATAACCTTCCAAGACTGAACCAGGAAGAAATAGAAAATATGAACAGACCAATCACAAGTAATGAAATTGAAACTGTGATTAAAAATCTTCCAACAGGGCTTCCCTGGTGGCACAGTGGTTGAGAGTCTGCCTGCCAATGCAGGGGACACGGGTTCGAGCCCTGGTCTGGGAGGATCCCACATGCCGCAGAGCGGCTGGGCCCGTGAGCCACAATTACTGAGCCTGCGCGTCTGCAGCCTGTGCTCTGCAAAAAGAGAGGCCGCGATAATGAGGGGCCCACGCACCGCGATTAAGAGTGGCCCCCACTTGCCGCAACTAGAGAAAGCCCTTGCACAGAAACGAAGACCCAACACAGCCATAAATAAATAAATAAATAAATAAATAAATAAATAAATAAATAACCTCAAAGTTTAAAAAAAAAAAAATCTTCTAACAAACAAAAGTCCAGGACCAGATGGCTTCACAGGTGAATTCTATCAGACATTTAGAGAAGAGCTAATACCCATCCTTCTCAAACTCTTCCAAAAAATTTTGGAGGAAGGAACACTCCCAAACTCATTCTATGAGGCCACCATCACCCTGATACCAAAACCAGACAAAGATACTACAAAAAAAGAAAATTACAGACCAATATCACTCATGAATATAGATGTTTTGGTGAGGATACAAAAATCCTCAATGAAGTACTAGCAAACAGAATCCAACAACACATTAAAAGGATCATACACCATGATCAAGTGGGATTTATCCCAGGGATGCAAGGATTCTTCAATATACGCAAATCAATCAATGTGATAAACCATATTAACAAACTGAAGAATAAAAACCATATGATCATCTCAATAGATGCAGAGAAAGCTTTCAACAAAATCCAACACCCATTTATGATAAAAATTCTCAGAAGGTGGGCATAGAGGGAACCTACCTCAACATAATAAAGGCCATATATGACAAACCCACAGCCAACATCATTCTCAATGGTGAAAAACTGAAAGCATTTCCTCTAAGATCAGGAACAAGACACAGATGTCCACTCTCACCACTATTATTCAACATAGTTTTGGAAGTCCTAGCCATGGCAATCAGAGAAGAGAAAGAAATAAAAGGAATACAAACTGGAAAAGAAGAGGTAAAACTGTCACTGTTTGCAGATGACATAATACTATATGTAGAGAAAAAGATGCCACCAGAAAACTACTAGAGCTAATCAATGAATTTGGTAAAGTTGCAGGACACAAAATTAATGCACAGAAATCTCTTGCATTCCTATACACTAATGATGAAAAATCTGAAAGAGAAATTAAGGAAACACTCCCATTTGCAACAAAAAGAATAGAATACATAGGAATAAACCTACCTAGGGAGACAAAAGACCTGTATGCAGAAAATTATAAGACACTGATGAAAGAAATTAAAGGTGATACAAACAGATGGAGAGATATACCATGTTCTTGGATTGGAAGAATCAATATTGTGAAAATGACTATACTACCCAAAGCGATCTACAGATTCAGTGCAATCCCCATCAAATTACCAATGACGTTTTTTACAGAACTATAACAAAAAATCTTAAAATTTGTATGGAGACACAAAAGACCCCGAATAGGCAATGCGGTCCTGAGGGAAAAAAACAGAGCTGGAGGAATCAGGCTCCCGGACTTCAGACTGTACTACAAAGCTACAGTAATCAAGACAATATGGTACTGGCACAAAAACAGAAATATAGATCAATGGAACAGGATAGAAAGCCCAGAGGTACACCCACGCACCTATGGTCAACTAATCTATGACAAAGGAGGCAAGGATATACAATGGAGAAAAGATAGTTTCTTCAATAAGTGGTGCTGGGAAAACTGGACAGCTACATGTAAAAGAATGAAATTAGAACACTCCCTATATGGGAACATATGTATATGTGTAACTGATTCACTTTGTTATAAAGCAGAAACTAACACACCATTGTAAAGCAATTATACTCCAATAAAGATGTTTAAAAAAAAAAAAAAAAGAACACTCCCTAATACCATACACAAAAACAAACTCAAAATGGATTAGAGACCTAAATATAAGACCAGACACTATAAACTCTTAGAGGAAAACATAGGAAGAACACTCTTTGACATAAATCACAGCAAGATCTTTTTTGGTCCACCTCCTAGAGTAATGGAAATAAAAACAAAAATAAACAAATGGGACCTAATGAAACTTCAAAGCTTTTGCACAGCAAAAGAAACCATAAACAAGACGAAAAGACAACCCTCAGAATGGGAGAAAATATTTGCAAACGAATCAACGGACAAAGGATTAATCTCCAAAATATGTAAACAGCTCATGCAGCTCAATATTAAAGAAACAAACAACCCAATCCAAAAATGGGCAGAAGACCTAAATAGACATTTCTCCAAAGAAGACAAACAGATGGCCAAGAAGCACATGAAAAGCTGCTCAACATCACTAATTATTAGAGAAATGCAAATCAAATCTACAATGAGGTATCACCTCACACCAGTTAGAATGGGCATCATCAGAAAATCTACAAACAACAAATGCTGGAGAGGGTGTGGAGAAAAGGGAACCCTCTTGCACTGTTGGTGGGAATGTAAATTGATACAGCTACAATGGAGAACAGTTCCTTAAAAAACTAAAAATAGATTTACCATATGATCCAGCAATCCCACTACTGGGTGTATACCCAGAGAAAACCATAATTCAAAAAGACACATGCACCCCAATGTTCATTGCAGCACTATTTACAATAGCCAGGTCATGGAAGCAACCTAAATGCCCATCAACAGACAAATGGTTAAAGAAGTTGTGGTACATATATACAATGGAATATTACTCAGCCATAAAAAGGAACGAAAATTGAGTCATTTGTTGAGACATGCTTGGATCTAGAGAGTGTCATACAGAGTGAAGTAAGTCAGAAAGAGAAAAACAAATATCGTATATTAACGCATGTATGTGGAACCTAGAAAAATGGTACAGATGAGCCGGTTTGCAGGGCAGAAGTTGAGACACAGATGTAGAGAACAGACATAGGGACACCAAAGGGGGAAAGTGGCGGGGGGGCGGTGGTATGATGAATTGGGAGATTGGGATTGACATGTATACAGTGATATGTATAAAATTGATGACTAATAAGGACCTGCTGTATAAAAAAATAAATAAAATTAAATTAAAAAAAAAAATACATAGTGACTCTATCTCCAGTATTGCTTTTGGTCTCAAAGTCTGTTTTGTCCAGTATCAATATAGGTCTGCCAGTTTTTTTCTAGCTATTATGGTGTGTGTTTTCTAAACCTTTTACTTTCGAACTATCTGTACCTTTATGTTTTAGGAATGCGTCTTTCAAAAGTACATACCTGAATTCTAAAACCAGTCTGACAATCCATATTAGCTGAAACATTGGTTCATTTATAATTATTTCTACCTTATTTTGTGCCTCTACTTGTCCCACCTTTTCTAAAATTTTCTCTCCCTCTCTTGCTATGTTTGGATTATTTTTTTCAGTTAATTTTTCTCTCTACTAGTTTGAAAGGTTTACCTTCTGTTTCCATTTTTATGACGGAAGCATTAATTTACATTAGTTAATTTAGTGTAATTAACTAACAGGAACTCCAAACACTCCATCCCAATCTATAAGCTTTGTTATCCAGAACTTTAGTTCCATCTTTCTGGGGGGAAGGAGGGGCTGGTGATTCACTTTATTTTTTTTAAACTTTTTATTTTGAACTAATTTCAGACTAACAGAAAAGTTGCAAGAAGAGTACTAAGAATTCCCTTCACCCAGATTCCCTAAATATTAATATTTTACCGAGTTTGCTTGCATCATTCTCTTTCTTTCTCACTCTTTCAGGTACATATACATACATGTTATTTTTTCAGAACCTTTTGAGAGCATGTTACAAACATGATGCCCTTTTGGTTCTAAATATTTCACTGTGCATTTCCTAAAATCCAAAGTCATTATCTTATATAACTATAGTATAGTGAGTAAAATCAGGAAATCAGCCATGATACAACCCTATTACCTAACCTGGCAGATCTAATTCAAATTTTGCTGATTGACCTAATAATGTCCCTTGGGGGTGGGCTGGGGGGGGGCCACATTTCTATGGTCCAGGATCCAATCTAGCTTTATACACTGAATTTAGTCATCTTGTTTCATTAATCACCTTTAATTTGAATAGCTCTTCACTCTTTATTTTTGTCTTTTGATAACTTGACATTTTAGAAGAATAGTATGTCCCTCAGTTTGGGTCTGTATGATGTTGCCTCAGATTCGGGCCATGCCTTTTTGGCAGGAATGTGATGAAGTGATGTGGCACCCTCCTCAGGGTGCTGCATCAGAACTCATGTGATGCTGACTGGTTGCTTGGTTAAGGGAATATCTGCCAGGTTTCTCCACTACCTTTCCCTCTGTAATGAATAAGTATTTTGTGGCCCAATACACTAGTCATTATTATTATTCTTTTAATTAATCAAATTTTATCTACATTTGCCCATACTTTACTGTTTATTTTTTTAAATTTATTTATTTATTTATGGCTGTGTTGGGTCTTCGCTGCTACATGTGGGCCCTCTCCAGTTGTGGCAAGCCGAGGCCACTCCCTGCCACGGTGCGTGGGCCTCTCATTGTGGTGGCCTCTCCCGTTGTGGAGCATGGGCTCTAGGTGCACGGGCTTCAGTAGTTGTGGCTCATGGGCCTAGCTGCTCCGCGGCATGTGGGATCTTCCCGGACCAGGGCTCGAACCTGTGTCCCCTGCATTGGCAGGCAGATTCCCAACCACTGCGCCACCAGGGAAGCCCTTTACTAGTTTATTGATTCACCATTTCTTCTGGAATTTTAGATCTTGTATCTGGGATCCCTTTCCTTCTGCCTAAACTATGTCTTTTAATATTTCCTTTAGTGAGGGCCTATTGGTGACAAATTCTCTCAAGTTTCTATTTGTCTGAAAACACCTCTGTTTTTTTCCTCATTGTAGAAAGATATCTTTACTGGATATACAGTTCTAAGTTAGGAGTTATTTACTCTAGAACACTGATGATAGTCCACTGTTTTCTGGCTCCTATTACTGCAGTTGGGAAGTGAGCGATCAGTTTAATTGCTACTTCAAGAGTAGTATGTCTTATCTCTCTCCTGTTTTAAGATTGTTCTCTTCACCTGTGGTAGCACTGCGGTGTGCCTAGGTGTGGATTTCTTTTTATTTATCCTAACTGGGATTTTTTGGCCTTTCCAAATCTGTGGTGTAGTGTCATTTTCACAAGTTCTGAAATTTGTTAGTAATTACCTCTTCAAACATTATGTCTGCCTCATTCTCTTCTTTCTCTCCCTTAGGAATTCTCATTATATTAAAATTAGATTTTATTACTCCATCCTTCGTCTCTTTTAACTATTGTTAAGGGCTCCAGCTGTGGGGCCCATCTTGCATTTTGGACCATTTCTTCACTTCTGTCTTCCAGCTCATCACTTCCCTACTCAGTTGTGTCAAATATGCTGTTAATTTCTTTCTGCATTATTAATAGGTTTGACTCTGCTCTCTGTTGTTTCACCTAGCTCTATTTTGTTTTATCACGGGATTTGAGATTTTTGACTGTGAGCCAATATTTCTTGTAACTTTCCTTCTGGGACTCTGTTGAGTCCTGGATTGAAGGTGGATTTGCATTTGCTTCTGTCAGGCAACCAGGGCACTACCAATCCAGGACCAATTTAAACTAAGTTTTGTGTATGTAGCTTTTGAGGACCATCCAGGAACTACGAAATCAGACTGGGAAGTATGTGTGAGGGTCAGTTCATTGTTATACATTTTTAGGGAACTATGTTTTCCCCCTCCAATTAGCTTTGAGACTTGCTTTTTCTTTGTACTCTTGGAGAGTGTGGTGAGCAAGTTCTCCATTTAGGGTCTCAGCTTTAGCCAGAAGTTTCCCTTCCTGTTCCCCTGTTTATACGAGTCCTGGGCTTTGTTTTTTTGTCTTTTGCACCCCACTTGGCTATGAAAACCAAAGTTCAGCGTCACTGGGTTCAGCAAATGCCCTCCAGGTGAGTCTTAGCTTCAGGGTTCTGCTTCATTCTCTGAGTTCCTGTTTTCACTCAGTTTGTGGCCTCTGAGAAGTTCTTATGTATTTATTAAAAATATTTTAAAATATAATTTATCCAGCATGAAGCTCAATCAGAGCAACCAGTCCAAAATTGCTAGAAAAGAAAGTCTCTTTCGTTTTACAGATGAGGAAACTGAGGTTCAGAAAAGCTAAGCAACTCACCCCAAAACACAGAGTGAGTAAATAGTAAAGTTGGGATTGAACCCAGGCAGAGACACTGAAACATGTATTTCAAAACTAAAGTCTAATTTACCCAAATTTAAGTCACATGAATTAATCTACATGTAGATTTGCAAATATCACCTTGGGTGTCTGAAGAGTGAAACATAAATCTCAAAATTGTTTCCTATTATAATCCTTGAGGGAGCAGGATGGAAAAAGAATTATATTAAAACTGCCTCCATTTTAATAAAGTTAAAAATACCTAATAAATATATACTGTATATGTACGTGTGTACGTGTGTGATCTTTGATGGTGGTGATCAGAAAATACCGCAAATCACAAATGCCCAATGAGAACAATCTGAGACTGTCAGGTTTTGTTACAGTTTAAACAAACGAACTGAATTTTAATTCTCAGTGTGTAGTTACCACTATGTGCAGAAGAATATGTAAATCATAGTGAAGACGCCCTATCTCCCCAGCCATCTAATTCTTCTTCCCAGGAGTAACCACTTTTAACAGTTTCTTCAGTAACTTTTAAACCATACTGCATTTCCACAGCTGAGGAGACAAATGAACTTACCAATTCTGCTATGTGAGCCATGGGCCAAAGGAGCCCTTCTCTCTAGTCTCACCAATCCAGCTTTCACATCTAATATTTCCCACTGCTGTTTATACGGCTCAGACATATATCCAAGTTCTCTCTTCCCCTCCCTCCGCACCCCCCCCACCCCAATCACTGTGCACCAGGGATCTGAATCCACATTTCTTTGTTTACAATTCAGGATTCTACTCTGCATAGTGTATCTGTCTGATAATTACCTCTCTGATAGTTACTAATTAGTTAATAGGGAGACTTCAAACACATTGTTTCCATAAAGAATCAACAAAACTAAAATATAAATCAAATGTCTTCACACGAAGCTTGCTCTGAACTTACAGGGATTGTGCAGCTGTCTGAATCTCGAGACGTAAATCCAACATTGCCTAAGTGAAGGATGCCAGCAAGTATTCGGAAAATTCCCATCTGATAAGATTCACTAATTCCTGAAACAACAGAGTAAATGAACAAGTGATAAATTTCAGAACAGGAACTAAACAATTATAGCAGACAATTTTAAGCCCATCTTTAACTCTTGAATAATGCCAGATGTTGTACACACTATAATGTGTCACAGTTAACAACACTTTCATCTTTGTTGACATTAACACATAATGCGCTTTAGAATCATGGTTGAGAGCATGGGCTGTGGAATGAGACAGACCTCAGCTTGAGGCCTGGCTCTGCTCCTGACCTGCCATCTCACATTGGCAGGTAACTTCACCCTTCTATCCTTCTGTTTTCTCATTTGAGATACAGGGACAATAGGGACTATCTCAAAGGGAGTTTGTAAACATTAAATAAGAAAATGCACATAGTAAACAACACACTATGTGACACATGGTAGGTGCTAAACAAACTATCACCATCATTGCCACACACTGAATTTAAGTATCTCTTAACATTATTACCTTTTCTATTTATCTCTACTCCAAATGCAAGTCGTAGCCCAATAAGGCTGTTTTAAGTCAGATTATTTAATTACTTCTTCTAACTACAGACCAACTATAAGTCAAAGAGACCCCAAGATTAGAAGTGCTCAGGCTGGTGTTGCACCCCAGCCTGATGAGCGAGTATCTAAACGCAGCATTAGAGCAGGACCTGAAGAATCAGGCAGGATGAGGAAGCTGGACAGCCCTTGGTATTTTACCAGCTCGGGCTTCATTTTTCAATAAGGTAAGATTTTTCCAGAATATTGCATATAAATTATATTCGAGTAAAAACAGTAAAATGATTTACAAATATGTAGCTATATACAGAGTAATTGACAGTTCATCTTACAAGGACTGTTTCTGCCATCTCCTGCATTATGGCTTTTTCAAATTTGCAATTTTCTATTTACAAACAGAGTTAGCCCCGGAAGTAAAGCAGTGTTTCTCAAACTATAATTTGCCTATGAATCACCAATGGATCTGGTTAAAATGCAGATTCTGGTTTAGTAGGTCTGAGACGGGGTCTGAGATTCTAAATTTTTGCAAGCTCCATAGTGGTCCTGGACCATACTTTGATTAGCAATGCTTTTAAATTAAATTAACTCACCTCAGGTTACTCCTCAAAGTACCAATATATGACTTTAGAATTATTCACATTCTGACGCTTTTAAATAAATAATTCAACACTAAAAGTTGTATAACTACATTTCTAAAGGTCAATTTATTTATATGTAGATCCAATATTTTTTTTAATCCAGAAACAAGACAGTGACGTGAGCTATTTCAGAAACAGAATAAACTACATGTAATACAGTGTTTTGTCACCAAGCCAGCTCAATCACATTTCCAAACCACAAAAAGACACCCAAAACGAAAAAACAAACACAAAAAAATCCTATAAAACATGAGTTTTTGTATAGAAACCCATTTCATTTGGCTCTAGCTTTCAGATTTTGTAAAAATTTAAGTAAACAGTCCCACATGCCCTGATGCCCTCAATGTATTTTTTTTTTAAATAAACTTATTTATTTTATTTTTGGCTGCATTGGGTCTTTGTTGCTGCACATGGGCTTTCTCTAGTTGTGGCGAGCGGGGGCTACTCTTCGTTGCAGTGTGCAGGCTTCTCATTGTGGTGGCTTCTCTTGTTGCAGAGCACGGGCTCTAGGCATGTGGGCTTCAGTAGTTGTGGCACACGGGCTCAGTAGTTGTGGCGCACGGGCTTAGTTGCTCCGTGACATGTGGGATCTTCCCCGCCCAGGGCTCGAACCCGTGTCCCCAGAATTGGCAGGCGGATTCTTAACCGCTGCGCCACCAGGGAAGCCCCTGAATGTATGTTTTAAATAGCTTTACTGAGGAATAATTTGCATACCATAAAATTTATCCATTTTAAATATGCAATTCAATGCTTTTTAGTAGATTTACAGAGTTGTGCAACCATCACCGTAACCTAATTTCAGTACAGTCCCCATCACCTCCAAGAGAAACACTGTACTCATTTGCTGTCCAAGTGTGTTTTATAAAGAATCTAAAAATAAATTAAAAACAAAACACCAAAAATGAATGTTAAATCTCTCAACAATTCTCACCACTTAATATGAAGCTAAGCCAATATTCCAATCAAAGGTTTCTTGAGTCAAAAAGCTATTGCTTCTAAAAATTCAAGAATAAGATTACATACCTAGCAAAGTGCAGGCCTGCCTGGTTTGTGCCATCTCCGTGGCATCATCTACTCCTTCAATCACAGGACTGCCACCTTGCTTCGTGTAATGAAAGTTATTTGCGTCTCCTGCAATTAAGGAAAATTTTTAAAAAGATTTGCAGTCTATGAAAAGGCGTTGACTTCTACCCTGATGTCCACTCTGAATTAGAGGCAGTGACAGCACAATTAAGTGTATAGAGTCTGAAGTTTGACTTCCTGTGTTTTTAGTTTTATTTTAATACAAGACTCAAAATTAAATAATGGAGTGAAATGTTTGTAGAATTTGTGAAATGAATAGTCCTTTCCTAAAGGTTTTATTCCAATCTACAGGCTAGGATAATTTCTTCAAACACTTTACTCCCTTCTTCATAGAGTTCCACCCATGGAACCTCATAGATTTCCACCACGTAAACTCCTTTACATTTTTTTTCCTTTTAATCAAGGCAAATTTCAAACATATACAAAAGTACAGAAACTAGTATAATGAGCCCTTGTGTACTCATCACTTATCTTAAACAAGTATCAACTCAAGGCCAATCTTGTTCCATTTATACAGCCACTCACCACTTCCTCATCTCATGAGATATCTTGAAGCCAACTGTAGGCCTCTTATCATTTCACCCATAAATATTTCAGTATGAGATAATCTCCTTTTTAAGGAGTAAATTTATGAACTCAGAAATTAACATAAGACAATACCAGCACAATAAATCTAGTGCCATATTCATACCTAATCGCAGCATTTTAAATTCAGGTAACTTTGCTGAGGCACAAAGCTGATAGAAGATATGATAGTTTCTCTCCTCTTCTGCCTTTGAAAAAAGAAGAGTTTTCAATTACAGCATTTTAATCTAAAACCCAGAAATTTCAATCATAAAAATAAAAATTTAATTATCTCATTTGATGAAATAAACTGTCCTCTCCCAAATTTCCTAATACATATCTATGACTATTAAACCTTGTGACTTATTAGCTATGTGCATCTGTGTGAGTGTGTATCTGTTGGTCACATTCAACATAATATACCTGATAGTAATGCTTTTTGAACTAGTGAACAGCTTGCTATATGGCACTGTCATAAGAGGTCAGTGCCTTTGGGGGAAGCTAAAACCTTTTTATTTTTTTCCCTGCAATACTCAATATTTTCTCACAGTATTTTCTTAGATTCATGGACTTCCTAAGACTTTTGACTAGAAAAAAAAAAATCCCATTTTTGCCGTATTTTAGACTGGACCATCTACTGTAGTTGTTTGTAAGAAATCCACAAATACACTACATCATCCATATCATTTTAGTTTATATATTTAAAAATCAATAAAAGATTTTTTTAAATAGAAAATAAATCATGTACAATTCTAAGATCATTTCTTACTATTTTCTGACAGTCTTTTTCCACATATATACTTTAAAAATACAGTTGTAATAATATTGTTTATACAATATTATTATACTCTATTGTCATATCCTTGAATTCTGCAGTGTATTCAGTTAACTGAAGAATACAGCAAGTAAGGCCAAGGTCACGTTTGATGCCCAACAGGGGCTGGTGTCTGGTAAAGAAAACTTAGTTTTCTGTGTTTAGTGCACAGAAGACACTAAACAAATTAACAATATACCATTGACCACAAGCATGAATAGGCAAGAGGTCAGGTGTTTCGGTACACAGGCAACTAGAAAAGCAGGGGTATCTGCAGAAATGCTTTGGTCATCTTTGTACATGAAGGACAATATCAAGTATGCTCTTTCTGACTGTTTGACTCACTTTGATATAACCAAACATCCACAATATTATATAGCCCTGGGGGTTGGGGAACAGCTAGAATTGCTTCAATGTTTCTAGACAAGACAAT
This sequence comes from Balaenoptera ricei, assembly GCF_028023285.1. Lineage (NCBI taxonomy): Eukaryota > Metazoa > Chordata > Mammalia > Artiodactyla > Balaenopteridae > Balaenoptera > Balaenoptera ricei. Next base: position 83,211,776 of record NC_082640.1, on the reverse strand, counting down.
AAGGATTAGGCCTTAACATTCTGTCTTAAGCACTACTAGCCTCTGGTCACCATACCCATTTTCCCCTTAACCGTCTACCTATCAATCAAATCTGTACTATTTAGATTCAGTCTTCTCTTAGATCTACATATATTTCCCCCATTGTTTCCTCTGGCTACTAAACATTTTTTTTGACCTATTCAAGTATACATGCGTGCGCAGTAAGACTGCTCTGCATGTATCTAGATATTAGAACAATGGAGGAGGGTGACTATTCCTTCGCTATACAAATCAGGTATTACATTCAGGTAGCCACAAGTCAGGCACACCCCCAAAGTCAAAGCCAGGATAGCTCTAGGCTGCCCAAACTCATGACTCTCAGTATGTCCCAGACAGTTTCAAAGCCTTAAGAGACTTGTGCAATGGAAATTGTAGACTCTGCTACATGGCGGTGCCAGGGCTATTTGAACCTCAATGTGGCATCTAGTTAAGGGACTACAGGAACCCCATCTCAGCATGCAGTGGGTCACCAGAAGTCCTATACGGGGAGTTTTCCAAAGATAAGTCCACACTCCCCGAGTATACCTATAAACATGTGAATGCACACCTGCCGGTGCTGTAACGTGTAGTACTTCCCATTTACAAATAAAAAAGGAGTAAGTTCCCCGGTGAGGATTCTGGGCTTTCACTGCCGTGGCCTGGGTTGAGTCCTGGTTGGGGAACTGAGATCCCCGCCCCCCGAAAAGGAGTAAGAGCATATGTGCGAATGCAAGTCTGGCACTGATGCATAGACTTTAGTGTGTTCTTTGACAGCAGTTCACAACTGAGTTGTGAAGATCTTTTAACCCTCATTATTCTATCTAAACAGTGTCACATTCTGAGAGAAGAAGGAAGGAAAAAGGACAAGGATAATTTTTTTTTTCCTTGAACTGAGTTCAAACTGTAACTCATTGAAGCATAGAGCAATGTCTTCCCTATCAACTGGGAAATGTGACAGACAAGACTAAACTAATAGCACCTCTTCTTAACTAAGCTTTTCCTACAAGCATTTGGAGGAAACAGTCAAAACCTTTAAACCTAAATCACTGCCCAGTCCCAAAGACTATTAGTCTAGGGGGTATCCTCTGACAGGCACTGTTTTACACGTTTCAGTCCAAGTGTGGTTTGTAGTAATATTGTCATAACATGCTCAAGAACATCTGGGAATAAAATGCACACCAACAAACATGAGCTCTGGAATTATATGGCAATCTATATGTATACCTGCCCGGCTTACCTGGAACACCACTCTGGATTTCTCTAAAAGGTAAGTTCTCATATTGGCACCAATGATTCGATATCTCTTATCAAAACCAATCTCAATGTACTTCCCAAAACGGCTGCTATTATCATTCCTGGTTGTCTTAGCATTTCCGATTGACTAAGAAACAAGGGGAAAACAATAAGGTTTCAGAAGTGCAATTCATGCCCCGACATTTACAGATTTGTTCAGGGAGAGAAAGAACACAGCCCTTTAAAACGGATTCTTTTAAAAACAGAACCAGTTTTGCCCCTGCGGGCACAACTGTATGCTTTGCTCACTGCACAGCCACACAGGTGTACACTAATAGTCCGTATTGGCCTTGTTATTCTCGCACAAATTATTTTCAGAAACAGCAGACTCGAGCCCAGTGCCTGGGAGGTCTTCATCCACCATTTGTGGTATGGAACATACTCATTCACATCAACAAAGGACAAGAACGGGTGGGACCAGGGTCTGCCTAGGCACATGCCCTCTTAGTTAAATAACAGGGTTTAGTTGCTTGAAAAACTTAGTCGGTTTTATGTAAATAAGCTGGTTAAGACAAATGAATATTTTCCTGGAAATACTGCTCTGGTGTTCAGGGTCTCTTTAGCCAGTAGGCCCAGCTGGACTGCTTACTAGTGGAGTGTTAGTAATTACCCACTTAATTCAAAGCCATTTTTAGAAACCAGAGACAGTAAAATTTGGCTTTGGATTTTGATAGTTGTATCTAACTTGCAAGACACCTGCTACAGAATGCAGAGAATGTAACTTTCTGCCAAATTTTTCATATAATCTTAAAAATTTAAATGGAATATGCACTGCTTTCTGATTTAGGTAACATGCATCTATAAATTTTTCTTTCAAAGCAAAGCAAAAAACATGCTGTAGTTAGAAAAGCAAGTGTTAACATAGTGCATAAATTAAATGCTTAATAAGATAATTTCATACAATTAATATCTTTCACTGTGCAAAGCCTGTGACTATTAGGATTAGTATATTGAAACCACAGCAGAGAGAAAGATATGAAAATTATCTGGAGCATTAAGAAAGCAATACAAAAAAAAAAAAGCAATACAAACACAAGTGATGAAAACAGTAGTAACATAGCCATAAAAGTCAACACATTAGATTCTCTGATCAATCAAAGAAAAGGTATTTTCACTCTCTGAAATATAAGACATGTATTACCCTATTCTGTTTTGGCAATGAGAACGCTGCTAACTTTCAGATTAACATTACAGATGGAAAGAATAGTTGGAAGCTATCTTCCCAGCAAAACTTGATATTACAAAAAGCACAACAAAAAGTCTCCATATATTCCCATTATTTTTATTTTGTTCAGAAAATAAACGTGAAATTTTCTTTCAGCACAACATATTCTGTCAAAGAGCAGATGAAGGGTTACATGTAGTAGCAGTGGCAGCAGCAGTAATAATTACTGAGTGTTTACCAGGCACTGTCCTAAGCACTTTCCCCCAGCAACTAAGCAAGTTAGGGGATGGTGGTCCACAGCTTCTCCTCCCTCCCAGACTCTTATCCCAACCCCCATATGTCATCCCCCCGCCCCAATCTACTTACAGTGGGGATCAGAGTGGCCAACCTGCCAAGATAATACTACACTCTGTGAGAAGAAGCAGTGAGTAGGCCAGAGTTGAAACAGACCCTTTTGTCTTTGAGTACAAGATATATAAACATATAGCAAAGAATGGTAGAAGGAGTAAATGAAATAGAAGTCTGAAGATCTGGGTATCACACCAGGCCCTATCACTAACTTGCCATCATTTAATCCTCTGAGGAGTATTAGTGTCCCCAGGTGTAAACTGACTGGAATAGATGAGCTCTAGGGTCCCTTTCAAAAATAAAACTCTATGATTCTAAGCCTTTAACCCAATATGGAAAGAAGGTTCTGTATATAAACGATGTTTATTCATTTATTCATTTATTTTGTTCATTCCCCCTAATTGCTCCCTCTGCCTTATAAGTACTATATAACTATAGTACTATAGTACTATAGTACTATATATATAACTATATAACAGCCTCCCTAATGCTATTTTCATTTCAATCAGCAAGAAATTGTTAAAGGAAAGAAGTTTTGTGGTCTTGATTTTACTATTGATTTCAGAGAAATGTTGAGTGAATTATTCTTCTTTACTAAATGGAGATGAAAATCTTCAACTACAGTTATTGAAGAGGAAATAGAACTATTAAGACCTAGTGTGGGGCATTCCCTGGTGGTGCAGAGGTTAAGAATCCGCCTGCCAATGCAGGGGACATGGGTTGGATCCTTGGACCGGGAAGATCCCACATGCCGTGGAGCAACTAAGCCCGTGCACCACAACTACTGAGCCTGCGCTCTACAGCCCGCGAGCCACAACTACTGAAGCCCGCATGCCTAGAGCCCGTGCTCTGCAACGAGAGAAGCCACCGCAATGAGAAGCCCATGCACTGCAACGAAGAGTAGCCCCCGCTCACCGCAACTAGAGAAAGCCCGCGCACAGCAACAAAGACCCAATGCAGCCAAAAATAAATTAAAAAAAAAAAAAAAAAAAAAAAGACCCAGTGTGCCCCCAACATCTTCCCTGTCCCCATCTTAGGATGAAAATTTCTAGGAAAAAAGGATGAAAAAGAAAATTTCATAAAATTGAGTAAAAGAGAATCATTTATTTCACTGTACATTATTCGTATTTTGCAAAAGGAGCCTATGCCGGGGATGAGGAGCTTGCTTTCTAAAGGATAATGTGCAAATCCCATAAGCCACTGGGCTGTGATGTTCAAGGTGTGGGATGCTCGTGATTACTGGAGACCCAGACACTCCTTTCTTGACATCACAGTAAAGGGCTCTGATATAGAGACATAATCTTGAGGCAGGTTTAAAAGCTACAAATTTTCTAGGCCACATATTCAATATTTTACCTATATTTTCTTCCTGTAACTGGAAACCCTTTGTCACCATCCTTCAGCCCTATATTCCATTTTAATCTTTCAAGTTGGGATGCCCTCATTTGTAGCTGTTGAAAATTAGTTCTCTCTTTAACAAATTTTCTTAATCCAAATTTCTGCAGAGAAACTAAACAATAATATAGCGTGAAGTAGCTAAGTATAACTACTGTCTTAAAAAAATTTTTTTTTCATAAATTAATTTTTTAAAAAAGTATAACTGCTGTCTTTATCTTTTTTTGTTCATCCTAGAAAACAGGGTAAATTCCTTATAACTGCATATTAAAAAGTAGTATCTGTAGTCATTCCAAATTTTTAATATCACTCCTACTAACACAACTCAAATCTGTGTTGTAGAAAAAACAGTATAGCTAGTTTTTGAAAGAGACTATAGCAAGGTCATAAAATAGTTCATTCAACTTGCCGTATTCCAGAGTTATGTTATTATATGGTCTAGGCCTAGGAGAAATGGGATTTCCTGATGCCTTCATAATCAAGACTCTGGGATCTTCTAACATTAGGGACTAAGAATGGCCTAAACCACTGCCAAATACCAAGAATTTGTTGTTATGATCAAAAACAGTCAAAATAATGGTAGGAAGCAAAGCCCTGTTGTTTTCTGAACCGAAATCAGAAACTGGCTATACAGATTATATTCTCGCAATATTAACACAAGTGGGATCCACCACTAAACCTGTAGCTTAAATTCTTTCAAAATCTTAATATTTGCTTAAAATCTTTACTACTCTCTTTTGGCATAAGCATCTGTTTTCTCCTGTCCGTGCTATTTCAGAAAACATTTCCAGTTCTCTTTCCAAAGCTCACCCAGCCCAGGAGGCTCTTAACTTCCCCAGCATCTCTTATTTTCTTAATCCCAAGAACAGAAGTCACGCTGCACTAGAGGGCAGCCCTGTGGGCAAGGGGTCACAGCATACTATCCTGAAGTGTCACACACAGCACTGCACACCAGGCACAATTACCTCTGGACTGATCAGTGCGAAAACCACTTGCACCACAGGTGCACCAAGCCAGTTCTAAACGCCATCTGTGTTTGGGTGACATGTAAGGCTTGACAAAGGAAAAAAACAGGAATAAAGAATGCTGACTTGGATTTTTATTAAGAAAGGTTTGTTTCTGCATGTCCAAAGTAATTTCTCTCCATTTATTGAAACTTATTTTCTCCATTTAATGGGAATACTTACAAAAATGTAACTTTCCTAAAATCATATTAATACACAAATAATTCTCTAATTACAAATCCTAAAACACTCAAATTCTCACACAAAAAGGTCTGTTTTCTTTGGCATGAGCATGTCTACTTTGTATACGTAGTCCACTTTTGAAAGGATATCCTTTCAAAGATCTTCCTTTTCCAAGAGTTTATATTATTGAATTTCTTTTTCTAAACTAAAGCTGTGTGATATGCTTGACAGAAACGAGCAGAAAAATGTTTTCAAGATTATGATTTAAGTTTATAGTTCATATCTGGAAAAATGTAAAAACTTATAGCTACACAGGTTGGACTAAGTACAGAAAACGAAATGCGGGCAAAGGAATAATGAAACTCGTTCATGCTTGAGCATAGTGAATCCTGTATTTTACAAAGAGCTTAAATAAGCTCAGGATTGTGGGAAAAGGAGTAATTTATACTTCCAGCATAAGGAGCAATAGATACAAGTCAATTAACTGGGAGAAAAGAAACTTTAGGAAATGAAGTGCCATTGCCAGCTACTTGGAGGCAACGATCCAATGGTAGGTTAAAAATGCAGGTTTATGGAATAAAGTAGATTCCTCTATAGCTAGACTTTACTCAAAATGTCTATCTTACTGAATTTTTACTTTTCCTAGATCTCTCACTAACATCCGGAAAAGTATTTTCCTACTATTACCGGTTGAGAGATCCTAGACTTTCTGACGTGTGCTGTATCAATCAATTTTTTGAGCCTGTTTCTTAATGAGAGAATATAGTAAGAAGGCCATGGCTGCCTTACCTCCATGATGGGGTTGGATGCCAACACCTTTTCCTCAACATTGGCTTCACTGGCGGAACCACTTACAGTTGCAAAGTATCGCATGGCATACTTAGCTGAAACTGTTTTTCCTGCCCCAGACTCTCCACTTACAATGATGGACTGATTTCGTTCATCTCTGTAAAACAAAGAAGAGTGACTGACAGTGCTGCCCACTTTTGAATGTGATTAACATTATTTTCTCTGTAGTCTCATCAATGAGCCATGGTGAGTTCCTGCTGGTTCACACATGCAAAAATGTGGGAAGGAACCTAAGAATGACATTTCCTAATAAAAACAACCACTTATAAACTAACAATGAACAGAGAGGGAGAAGAGATATCAGGCATTAAATTAGAGAGCATCACATCTAAGGATGAATCTGTAATAGTCTCTGAATTTTTTGTGTGTACCTATCTCAAACACACTTTATTCCTAAAGAATTATTTTGGTCTATTATAGTACTGTTGTCAACCACCTTTAGAAGAGACAGGAGTTACAGCAAACAAATTTAGAAGAAAATACTACTTAATTGAAAAAAAAATTATCTACTGGCTAACTGTCCGCAGTGTCTCCCACAAACTCCAGCTCTTACTAAAGTACCCTCATTACCAGAGAAGAAATGGTTCATTTGTTGGCTGATTCATTCAAATATGTTAGAACTCAAAGACTACCAACTGGACTTCCCTGGTGGCACAGTGGTTAAGAATCCGCCTGCCAATGCAGGGGACACGGGTTCAAGCCCTGGTCCGGGAAGATCCCACATGCCGCGGAGCAACAAAGCCTGTGCACCACAACTACTGAGCCTGCACTCTAGAGCCTGTGAACCACAACTACTGAGCCCACAGGCCACAACTACTGAAGCCCGCGTGCCTAGAGCCCGTGCTCTGCAACAAGAGAAGCCACCGCAGTGAGAAGCCCGCGCATCGAAGAGTAGCCCCCGCTCGCTGCAACCAGAGAAAGCCTGCGTGCAGCAACGAAGACCCAACACAGCTAAATAAATAAATTAATTAATTAATTAAAAAAACAAAGACTATCTACTATTACATCTTTAATTCATTCATACAATGACTCAAAACTCTAGGTGAGGAACTTGCTCATAAGACTATCATTTCTTTGAGGATGAGGACCTATGTCACCATATCGTTAATATCCAGCAACTAGTCCAGAGTCTGACACATCACGTGCTCAGTAAATGTGTATTGATTATATGTAAATAAAACTTTAATAACCAACCTAGCCTAGGAATAAATCTGCTTTGGCTACGATTTCGACTGGGAAAGAAGCAGGAAACTTCCACTTCCTAAGATGAAACCAGCAGTCAGCTTCAATCCATCAAATTAACTGAACAAGTACATAAAGGTAGTATCATTTTTGCCCTTAATTTATGGAGAGACAAGAGGAGTTCAAAGGGTTTTAGGCCACAAGATTACGAGGTTATTTCACTATAGAAGACGATCTTTTCATCTTTTAAAAGAAATTTATTTATCCAACAAACATTTAGCAAACACCTACTACGTACCAAACATTGTGCTAAATACTAGGGATACAAGTTTAAAAAGCCATGATCTGCATCCTCAAGTGGTTGAGGGTCTGAGAGGAAAGACAAACTAATAATTAAAGATTATAATACATGGGACAGGGTATTGAGAGGAGGAAGAGGTGATCAGGGAAGGCACCCTGGAGATGATACCTCAGCAAAGTCTAGAAAGATGAGTAAGAGAAAGCAAGCAAGGGAAAAGGAAGTTAGGAAGGAAACATTCCAGGGAAAGGAGATAACATAAATGAAGGCTCAGATGCATGAGAAATTAGGAAACATCAGATAATTTAATTTGGCTAGAACATGAAGTAATGACAGATAAGGTTGCAGAGGTTAACGAGAAATGGATCATAAAGATCTTACATGAGATGTTAAGGAATCTGAAGTTTACCTAAAGGTCATGGAGTGCTACAGCAGGGTTTTAAACAGAAAATAAACAATCTAATTAGTAAAAACGCTCTGGCAGCAATGTGGATATGGGTGGCAGGGGTCCAGATGAAAAGGTATGAAAGTCTGAACAAAGACTGTGGTGGCCATGACTGAGAGAGGCAGATGGGTTTAAGAGACACCAAAGTGATAGAATCAAAAGTATCTGCAATAAGTTCCCAAAGTAGAAAGATTTTTCTACGGTAAAGGTTGTTTTTTCATTGAGAAAGGGTGGTCACTGTATTATTTTACAAACTTTGAAAAATACAGTGGGAGTACCCATCTCAGGCCTGATTAAGTACATTCACATCACACTACCAGCACCTGTAAGCAGCCTGTTCAGATGCTCTGACTCCTATACTGCCGGGAAAATCAGGAGGACCTAGGTGACACAAGGAATGTTTAATACTTATAGTAAAAGCTTGCATGTAACCCTCATTTTTATAAAACATCCTTGAACCTCATACTATCTCATTCCCTTTTTATTTGAACTTCTAGACTCAACTGGATATTCCCACTGCCTCTGTTCATACATGCCTGATTTCAAGATAAATCACTCAAAAACAACAAAAAAACCCAAACAGTTTTCATTGTGGGGCCAATGTCCCTTTTTTTTCGTCATTTAGAATATTTTAATGTTGTCAGAATTGATGTCTTTGATAACATTAATCAAGGACAGTATCAGCAGTCTTTGGATTCCCTTCCAAAATATAACTAGAAAAATGATCTCTTCCTAATTCCTGCATGATCAGTTCTGTCACTACACCCTGTGTGATAGCTACCTTGACAAAATTCTCCCAGCATTCCTTCCAATAATAAACAAGGTGAAGAGGCTTCCACTAGTCTGACGAAAAGGAATTATTAGTAGGAACTGCTATCCTAAACTGTATTGCCTTTGAAATACTATTTCAAGTCTTTATGACAAAATGTTACGTCAAAGAAAACAAAGCATTCACTACGTAGTAGCCCTTTCCTATACCATGGGGAAGAAGAGAACTGTTAAAGGAGGTAAGGCTGAGGGTTATTCAAATGAATCACACAGATTTGTACAAATACACACATATACACATTGATGTCAAGCACATACCAGATACATTTTCTCTTCCAGGATTTACGATCCTGGATCCACATGACCAACAATTTTTAAGGGACTTTATTATTTATTACATTTCCCTGACTTTGGCAGAGGCTCCCCTTCTTCTCGAAGCCTAGTAGAACATTCCAATATATAAATAAGTACGACTTTTCCATTACATAAATTTCTCTGAATCGGGCTCTGGTCTTCGATCTGTCATTTACCAATTTCATGACTTTGAGCAATTGCATGCCCTCTCTGGGTTACAGTTTCCCTCATTTTTAAGATTAAATAGCACCTAAAGTCTTTCTCAATTCTAAAGTACTATAACTTAAAAGTTAAACTAACTCCGGAGTTGATTTTTCAGGTATTGGATGGGCCATAGCCTGCAGTCTAAGCCAGGTAAACTCAAGTACAATTGGAACAGGACAGGCTTACAGATGCTCAGATGGGCTTGAAGGGCTATACTTGAAATGGGCAGACATTTCTTCTCCGTAGGACCCCTGAATCTGAGATGGCCAAAATCAATAAAGGGCTACAAAGAGAAAAAATGTAAATTCCATCCCCCTGCTTTTAAATTAAGAACAGGAAACAGAAATCTTTATAAAGTAAGTACAGTAGTCTTTAAAACGTTTTTCAGTTAAATGTGGCCACAGGAAGACATGCCAAAAAGAGACAAGAGCAGAGAAAGGTAGAAGTGGGGCGCCAACTAGAGACACAGAAGGGAGAAGGGTAATACATAATAAAGACATGCAAAGGGAAAAACAAGAAAAGTACAATAGGGCTTCCCTGGTGGCGCAGTGGTTGAGAGTCTGCCTGCCAATGCAGGAGACACGGGTTCGAGCCCTGGTCTGGGAAGATCCCACATGCCGCGGAGCAACTAGGCCCGTGAGCCACAACTACTGAGCCTGCGCGTCTGGAGCCTGTGCTCCGCAACAAGAGAGGCCGCGATAGTGAGAGGCCCGCGCACCGCGATGAAGAGTGGCCCCCGCTTGCCACAACTAGAGAAAGCCCTCGCACAGAAACGAAGACCCAACACAGGCAGAAATGAATAAATAAATAAATAAATTTATAAAAAAAAAAAAAAAAAGAAAAGTATAATAGAGATGTGGAGAAAATAGACAAAAACACCAGGGTTAAAAAATTTTATGGTTTTAAGGTGAATATCAGAGTCTGCCCTACTCTACTTATTTGAGCTGTAAGCTTTAGATTGTTACATCTATGTAAATAATAATTTATTATTCTTCGAAATTTTGATTAGCTGGTTAGCCACTATTCACAATCCTTCAGGTTTCTCGTCCTTATAAGAACCTTCTTTTACTTTTGGGATGTAGATATCACTTCAAGGACCTGATAAAACCAAGTTAAGGAACAGAGATTCACCACTCTTCATCAAGGACAGATCAATCTGGAGCATCCTAAGGATGCAGGAACTGAAAATTTATGATTTCTGGCTTGGCCAGTCCTCTTAAGAGCCCCTGCAATGATCCTAAATAGCCTGGGTACTGGGTGCCCTGGAGTAGAGGTGAACTCCTGTGGCCTGTTTCAGTCAATGTTGCTTCCAGAGGCTATAATGTGAACGAAAAGCCACTACCTAAAAATACTCCTTCATTCATTCATGCAACAAACATGTAATGACTAGCCACAATGTGCCAAACACTTTATGAAGATAAAAGACTCTAGGGTCATAGCCTATTGAGAGAGACTGAAAAGTACAGTTTAAATACAGTGGAGTAATTACAAGACAAGAGGTCTATCCAGGATATTATGAAAGCATGGAGAAGGGGTATAGAACTAGTGGAAGATGTGAGGAAGAGCTGCCAGGAAATGCTTTCTAGAGAAGGTGATGCCTGAATTGACTCTTATACGATAATTAGGAGAAAACTAGGTTGTATGGGAAAAAGGCAATAGGAATTAAACTATGGAGAGGTACCTGAAACCCCAGGAAATAAATTATTTCAAGGATAGACTATCCACTCTGGGTTGATGAAAGAGAGAAATGTTACACTTGAGTCTATTTTCCTTCTATCTATATATCTATTTGGTTTGTCCAGCCGTTCCTTAGATTATATCTAGTAAGATTCATTTTGTATCAGGTATATTATTTTATACATTTTCCTTCTGAACTTTACCCTTTAAAAATGTAATCTCTCTAGGTTATGGTGCTCATATTTTCCAAGACCATCATCTTGTCCTCTGCAAACTTAATGAGCATACTTTCCATTCACATCCAGGTCGTTAATGAGGAAACTAAGTAATGCCAGCCTCAGACCTGACTCAGGCAGGACCCATTTTACTATATCCACACATCTCAATGTTGACTCTCTCATAACCATCCACTGGGTGTTGCCATGTACCTTGGTTAAGTGTACAAGCACCTAGGTCTAATTTTTAGCTTATAAGTGAACATGTTCTCATGAAACAAAATCTAGAGTTTTATTTTCTTGCAGGCACTCAATCTAATTGCTTCTCCCTTATTTGATCCCTTGCTAAAAAGGAAAATTATTAAGTTAGTGTAATATAATGCTTTCTTCCAACATTGTGTATTTACTGTGATGTGGCTTTCACTTGAGACTCTAATCCTTATTTCTCTTGTTAGAGAGGTGCTAAGTTTTTCTACATTTTTATCACTTGTCAAACCTCAAGCTGCTCAGCTCTGTTTCTCCAAGATTTCTGCTTTTGATCAATCCCAAGAAGAAAAGATTTACACTCTAAAGTGGATACTAGACAATGCGTTCACAAGACAATATGTAGTATTAGTTTTTAAGTATAAATATTTACCATAAGACTGTGCTGGCACACTGATGAAAGCTGTGCTAGAGAGGCACAGAGATTATTCAGGAAATGAAAATAAGCGTTTCCTGGAGATACACCAAATTCCTGCTGAGAAGTCTGTCACATGAGTATCAGATCTTCTCATGTCAATCTGACTTTTCTGTTCCATCAGTATAGAGCCTATGAAATTAATATAAAGATTCCATAACAGAAATAGCCAATTTTTTTCCAGTTATACATATTCTTTTTTTAATATTCTTTTCCATTATGGTTTATCATAGGGTATTGAATATAGTGCCCTGTGCTATACAGCAGGACCCTGTTGTTTATCTATCCTATGTATAAAAGCTTACAGCTGCTAACCTCAACCTCCCACTCACTCCCTCCTCCAACCCCCTGCCCCTTGGCAACCACCAGTCTGTTCTCTATGTCTATGATTCTGTTTCTGTTTCATAGATAAGTTCATTTGTGTCATATTTTAGATTCCACATATAAGTAATATCATATGGTATTTGTCTTTCTTTCAGAAATAGCCAATTTTATTTGTTTGTAACTTTTATAGACTCATATACTTACAGTACTTTATTCCTACTACAAACTTATTGGGTAGATAGTTCTCAGTAAGTCCCAAATTCATATAGTAAAGAATTCTGAAGAGGAATCATTTATCAGGAACTGAGGTGGTCTCAAAGTAAAACTTGAGTGGGATCATGAAGAATAAATAGAAACCAGGCAGATAACGGAGCATGGAGAAGGATATTCTAGGCTGAATAAAAGGTACAGAAATAAAAGTATGCAATGTTAGTTAATCTGAGGGAATAGATTAATATTGTGATAATATTGTGTTAGAATAGGGTCATATAGTTGGAAGTAAGAAAATTAAACAACAAAGAAGAAAGGCTCTGTAGCCTCAGAGCTTGATTCATATCTCAGCTCCCAGATACTATTTATTAGTATGATAGTCTGAAAGTTACTTTCCTCAGTCTCCTCATTTGTAAAGCAGGGGTGATGATGTCTGCTCCCAGAGGTGTAATGAAGATTAGAGGTAACATGCCTGATATCATGCTTGGCACATAGTATACCTCTAAACATGGTAGCTGCTAACTAATAGAAGTTAATTCACCTTTACATATCATACATAAAATTCCTTATCAGGCAGTGTGTCTATTTGCCTAAGTAGGAATACTTGGCACCTCATGGTAGGTGAGTCACAATTGGTAACAGGAGAGATTTTATGATCTATAACAACCAGCATCCACTTGGCCAATGAACCTTAGAAGAGTGAAGCATTCAGAGTCTGCCTAAACAAATGCAAGAAGGGGCCACCCTAAGGAAAGGCCTAGCAACAGAGTCAGGAAGAATAAAACCCGATGAGAGGCTAAAATGAACAGAAAGAGAATGCAGACATGAGACTCCATGATGATGAAGACCGTGATGACAGTAACAGCTTATATTTAAACAGTGTTTTTCAAAGTGCTTTTTATGTTTATCATCTAATGTAATTTTCACCTCTGAAGTAAGCATGATAAATATTATCTTTTCTTCACTGGGGGAAACAATAACACAGAAAGGTCAGATGGCTTATCCAAGGTTAGAGTAGAGTTGGGTTGTTACACTCCACATCTCTTAGTTTCCAGAGGAAAAGTCTATACTATGCTCCTTCTGCTTTGCTACAAGCTCCTTACCATAGTCTGCCCTCCACTAGAAAGAGTAAAAGACTTATGCATTCGTGCCCATGAAACTGAAAGGTAACAAGTGTGTACAACAGAATGCCTTAAATGTAAAGCTAGACCATCCAGTACAAGTGTTCTATTTTATAGGTGATAAAACTGAGGCCCTGGGAGACCAGAAGATTTAAGCTTATATAGTTATTTATTGATGCAGCTGTGACTAATACAGATATCTTTTCCATTACACTAAGGTTATGAATAAAACTCTCTAATTTATTTCAAGAAAACTCATAAATGAAACTTAATCGATAAAATTTATTTGCTCTACCATTAACAAGGGAGGAAAAAAATACCAAATCAAAGCAATCAATATTACTTGGTTTTAAGGAAACAAAAAGAAAAAAAAAAAACCCTGATGTTTTAAGGAAAATAATATTGTGATTTAGTTATCAGAGAGCAATGAGTTTCAGCATGAGAAAAGACTGGCAAGAATGTGAGGCAAAAATGGTGACACAAAAATATAAGAAGACAAACAGATACAGCAGCCCACTGAGTTTTTCTCCCCTGTAAGCCAATGGGACTGTTAAAATTAAGAGGCTAGTCTATGAAGGGGCGCTTTTCTCTGTAAGGGGCATCTTCAGAAAGAAGTCATGAGCCAAGGATCCTGATTATGCTACTGTAACTGGACATGTATCTACTGGGGAAGAATCACTCGTGTCAGCTCTGCTTTGAGGATAGATGTTGAAAATGCCATTTTGACCTTAAAGATCTAAAACAGAACTCCACCCCCTTCCTCCTCCCGCCCTCCCACCCCACATGCACAACCTGCTCTGCCTGCAATCTCTCCATCTCAGCAAACAGCAACTCCAGCCTTTTAGGTGCTCAGATCAAACACTTTGCTGCCATCCCTGACTTCTCTTTTGCTCTCATACCCCCACATGAGCAAGCCTTGGTACATCCTACCTTAAAAATTTATCCAGAATCCATCCACTTCTTACCATCTCCAATTATATTCTCCTTAATTAGATTATTAGCTCTTGCTTGGATCAATGCAAAATTCTCCTAACTAGTCTCATGGATTCGACCATTGTCGCCATTACATTCTGTCCTTTGGTTTGGGGTTTTTTTTTTTCCTAACGTTACTTTTGATATGATTTCAAACTTACAGAAAATTGCAAAAATAGTAAAATGAACTCCTGTATATGCTTTATTCAGATTCACCAATTGTTTAGGTTTTGCTCATTTGTTTCATAAACGTCTCTGTTTCTCTTATTCTGATATTTTCTGAAACATCTGAGAATAGGTTATAGACATGATGACTCCTATGTATTTTAGAGTGTATTTCCTAAGAACAATGACATTGCTCTTTCATATTGACTGTAATCAAAATCAGAAAATGTAATGTTGATATAATAGTATTATTTAATCCACAGTCTATATTCCAATTTTATCAGTCATCCAGCAATGCCCCCTACGAAGTTACCTTCTCTCCCTCATCATCAAGGATTCAATTCCAAATATTCACCACATTTAATTGGCATGTTTCCTCTATCTCCTTTAATCAGGAATAGTTCCTCAGTCTTTCTTTGACTTTTTTGACCTTGCTAATTTTGAAGAGTATATAGAGTTATTTTGTAGTATGCACATCATTTTCAGTTTTTCTGAGTTTCCTCATGATTAGATTCAGGATATACATTTTTGGTATCTATCATCAATTTTTAACAGAGCTGCCAGATCATGCCATTCCTCTGCTCAAAACCCACACTTAGAGAAAAAGTCAAATTTGCTATAATAGTCCTCAAGGCTTTGTATGCTCCCTGTAATTGCTAATCTCTTTGTCTGGAATATTCTTCCCCCAGATATCTGAACAGCTTGCTTTCTCCTTTCCTTCATGTTATTACTCAAAAGACAGCTTCTTTATGGAGTTGGACAATGTCATCAACTTATGTATGTAAAAACAAACATCTAAGGATAACCAGGAAAATAATGAAAAAGACAAACTATGAGGGGGTTTAATGGTATCAGACACTAAGACATACTATAAAGCCACTATAATCAAAGCAGTGTGGTACTGGGACATGAATAAAGAAAGTGGAAAGAACAGAGCCAAGAAATTGACCTAAGAACATAAGAAAATTTAGGATATGATGAATTTTAGGTGGCATGTCAAATAACTGGGGCAACGATGGGCTTCTTAATAAGTGATGCTAAGATAACTGGGTAGCCATTTAGAAAAAAGATAAATTTGGATCCATATCTCTCATAATTCAAAAGTATGAACTTTAATGGGATCAGTGATCCAAAGGTAAATTATAAAACAATACAAGGACTAGAAGATTAAATTCTCTTTTACCTTGGTGTAGGGAAAGGTTTTCTAGCAATGACTCAAAATCCACAGCAATAAAAAAAAAAAAAAAGATTAATACATTTGTATAGAAAATGACCATAAACAAAATCAAACTGGGGGGAAGTATCTGCAACATATAACACAGGTTAAGGGCTAATATACCTAATATATATATATATTTTTAACTCTTAAAATTGAGGATCAAAGAAACAAAAACACAACAGAAAAGTGGAAAAAGACATGAATGGACAATTCAGCCCATAATCAAAGAAACAAACAGAAGAAAAGTGAACTGCTCTTAAACATATGAAAAGATGTTTGAACTTATTCATATTTAAAGAAATGCAGACGAAAACAACATTGAGATACCATTTAAATTGGCAAGAACTAAAAACAAAGATTATACATTCTGTTGATAAAGCTATGGGGAAATAGGCACTCTTGAACATTTTTGGCAGGAATGAAAACCAGAACTCTACCAGAGGGAATTTGGCAGTATATTTACACCTACCTTTTGACCTACCAACACCACTTTTAGCAACTTACCTGAAGCTACACCTCTAAAAATACAAAAATGTGCTCCACCTCCAACCTGTCTTCTTAAAGGCCAGTCAAGGTTACCGCAATAGTATGGAACACTGTGTAACCCAATGCAGGCAAATTAGCCTTTGGGGACAAGACCGTGTACACTGTGAAGCCAAATATCCGGAACCCCAACCCCGCTGTGTACTAGCTGAGAGGCCCCAAATCCAGCAACACCTCCGTCTGCTTATACACCGATTTTGAATTTCAAACCATTGTGTTGCAAGTCACCAGGCCATGATGTTCAGCTCAAACAGCACTGTGCTAGACATGGGGGCCACAGGTTCCAAGAGCAACTGGGTCCTGGCTTGGAGCAAAAGCACCAATTTTGGATGTGAAGACACGTTCAACCAGACCTTCTACCCCAGCTCAAGAATTCCTGTGATGCCAAGTTGGTAGAGAAAAGCTCTGAAACAGACATGAACCTAAACTTCCAAAGCTTGTCAGTGATCAGGTTCTGCACCCCCCTCCTGAAAGTGGTTGGGTTTAACCTAATCATGGCGCTGTGGCTGTGGTCCAGTTGAGGTCGCCAAGAATGTGAGAGTCCCCTGCTCCATCTCCCTTTGCTCCCCATCACCCCTCATGTCCCTCTTCAAGCAGAGAGGTGCACTCTCTACCCCTGCGGACAAGAAGTCTTCCTCCACCTCTCTGGCCCCCCTGGCAATATCACCAACTGGGCTGTACCAAATATTTGTGATCAAGATATTGAAGAGCTGCCCAACACTGCTGCTACCCACTCTGTTCCCTCATTGCTGCTTGCCACTGCCCGACATTCCCAGCAGAGATGGGGACTGCTGCAGCCTCTTCTGGCTCCGAAGAAACTCCCTACCTCCTCCCCCCACCACCGTCCCCACCCCTGAGGTTGCCTCTGATGTCCCAATGGATGATGGACCCCCCATGGGTTCTCTTGGGCTCTAGCTCCTGGAGAACGTTGTGCGGAGTTTATATTTTTAAAATAGTGTTCATAAAGACATACATATCACCCTTTTCCCCAAGATGTGGACAAAAACATCTCATTATCTAGGCCTTTGCTCCACTGTGTATCTGGGTCACGTTGTATATTTTGCTGCCATAGCTTCGTTAAAAGCAATTCGGAAGAGCAATAAATAAATACAAATACAAAAATGTATATGCACAAGGTTATTTACTGTAGCACTATTTGCAACTGCAAAATGTTGAAAACAATCTAAGTGATCATATATGGGAGAGTGGTTGAATAAATTAATAAAGTGGTGGGGAAGAAAGGAACCAACCTAAGTAACTTTGGAAATTGGCACTTTATATTACGTAAGGCTAAAGACAAAATGAATTGGAAGCAAATGTATTTGAGTGGTAAATTTGCTTTTCACAGGGGTATGGGTTAGCATTTCTGATACAAAGAGTATTCCAGGATTGAGCAAACAAGTAAATATATTATGGATAATGAGAGCCAGGGTTTTCAAGATCAAAGAAAAAAGTGAAAAGAAGGAAAAAGAAATCAAGAATAAAAATTGTGGTGTTGAACTGGATTTGGAGGTATCAGTGTGAACTTATGGTTTTTTTTTTTTTTTAAACGAATTAAATGTTACCAGCTCTGTTTTTTATTATTTTTTTTTTATTTTTTAAAGATTTATTGATTGATTGATTGATTGATTGCTATGTTGGGTCTTCGTTTCTGTGCTAGGGCTTTCTCTAGTTGCGGCAAGCGGGGGCCACTCTTCATCGCGGTGTGCGGGCCTCTCACTATCGCGGCCTCTCTTGTTGCGGAGCACAGGCTCCAGACGCGCAGGCTCAGTAGTTGTGGCTCACGGGCCCAGTTGCTCCGCGGCATGTGGGATCCTCCCAGAACGGGGCGCGAACCCGTGTCCCCTGCATTAGCAGGCAGATTCTCAACCACTGCGCCACCAAGGAAGCCCGAACTTATGGTTTTTAATATACATATTAAATATACATATAGGTATGTGCGTGTGTATGTGTGTAAAGATGTGCAAACTCTTTCCTACTTAGAGAAAGGTAAATTAAAAACAACACTAGGATACCATTTCTCACCTGCCAGACTATTCTTCTATGCATTCATAGTTTTGCATTACATTATATTATCAAGAGATAATCTAGTCTTGAAAATAGCTTTTTTTCTCCCATTCTCCACTCTCAAAATAATAGGGTTCCCCGATTAACATCAAAGACATTTCCCTGATGCTGTTCAGGATCACTGATGCCCCAGCATCTGCTAACTTGAAAATTCACACTTTCCTTGAGATTTAATTCTACCAGATACAGACAGATTTCTTTCAGCACTTAGGCCTTTTAGTTCTGGTCTGCCACTCACTAGCTGAATGACATTGGGCAAGTCACTTAATACCTACAAACCTTGATCCACTCAGCTGTAAAACATAACATCTGTCCTTGCATGGTCACAGAATTACAATGAGATTCCAAAGGCAGTTTTTAAAAACTATATGTCCTTTTACAAATATTAGGTTATTTTAATAATAATGCAGGCCAGGGACTTCCCTGGCAGTCCAGTGGTTAAGACTCTGCACCTCCACTGCAAGCGGCGTGGGTTAGATCCCTGGTCAGGGAACTAAGATCCCACATGCCGCACGGCACGGCCGAAAAAAAAAAATGCAGGCCATCTGAGACAAATCAATCAAGGCTGTTTATTCAATAATTTACTAGTTGTTATTCACTGTATTTTAAAATATCTGTGACTCAGCAAAGAAGAAATTATCACATCTAATAAAAGTCGTGAAATAATAAATAGAGCTTCCACCAACCTGGCCATTTGCTTGTAAGCTTCTTCAGCTACTGCAAAGATATGTGGATCCATATCACCCATGTTCTGACCACTATATGCATTAATAATATCTTCGCCATAAATAGGCAGCTGTTCATAAGGATTTATAGCTACTAGGACTATACCTGGGGAGAAAGGTAAAAAAAAGCAAAAGAAGAAGTCAATAATATCCTCATGGGCATATCAAACTTGGTAAAGTGAGAATCATAGTTAACACAAATTCAATTTCAGTTAATATTGAACTAACAAATTGTTAAGGGTCAAAATATATCACAGCCTTTGCCTCTGAACCCATTATACCTAGTCCTAACTAAAACACCATTTACAAACTAGACTAGGTGATTTAAAATAATAAAAACTGTGCCAATGTTGAAAGGACTTTAAATATTTTTAATAATATTTAAACCAAAAATTCCACTCCTAGAAATGTATCCAAATGAAATAATCATAGATTCACGTAAAGGTTTTTTTTTTTTTAAATAAAGATGTTTATCATAATGTTATTCATAACAGTGAAAAGTGGAAACAAAGTATATAATAAAGGGAGAGTGGTTTATGTATAGCACAGGGAACTATATTCAATATCCTGTGATAAACCTTAATGGAAAAGGATGAAAAAATATATATATATATGTACAACTGAGTCACTTTGCTGTATAGCAAAAACTAAACACAACATTGTGAATCAACTATACTTCAATAAAATTTTTTTTAAAAAGGGAGAGTGGTTTAATATGTATTATTATATCCATGTAACAGACTATTGAGCTACCACCACAAATCATGTTTATAAAAAATATTAAGTGTCATAGGAAAACATGACACAAAACTATATATAGACTGATTCCAATTTTATATCTATTTATACTCTCTCACGTATACACACAGGATATAAGACAACACAATACTGGTTATTTTTCAGTGGTGAATTACATGTAATTCTTTTTCATTTTTTATACTTTTTTTTGGTATTTCCTTAAATTTTACAGTAAGTATATATTAACTTAATAAAGTCATTCATTCAACAAATATTTGACTACAACTAGCTTTCAAGTCATTTCTAAGGGCTATATTTACAACAGTAAACAAACAAAAAGACAAATCTAAATGGAGTATAACCTTTAAAAATTGTGGGGACTTCCCTGGTGGCGCAGTGGTTAAGAATCCTCCTGCGAATACAGGGGACACGGGTTCGATCCCTGGCCCGGGAGGATCCCACATGCCGTGGAGCAACTAAGCCCATGCGCCACAACTACTGAGCCCGTGCTCTAGAGCCTGTGAGCCACAACAACTGAGCCCACGGGCCACAACTACTGAAGCCCTCGTGCCTCGAGTCCGTGTTCTGCAACAAGAGAAGCCACCACAATGAGAAGCCCGCACACCACAACAAAGAGTAGCCCCTGTTCGCCGCAAGTGGAGAAAGCCCATGTGCAGCAACAAAGACCTAACGCAGCCAAAAAAAACAAAACAAAACAAAACAAAAAGTGTATCACTGTACTGTACACCTGTAAGTTATATAACATTGTACATCAATTATATTTCAATAAAAATTTTTTTAACAAAAGGAAAGATTTTGCCCTCATGAACCTTATATTCTAGAGGGAAATTCAGACAATAAAATAAGAAAAATATATATCATAGGTCAGACAGTAGTAAGGAAAAGGGGGGAAAATTAAACAGAGAAGGAAGATAGACACCTAGGAGAAGAAAAGATAGGGCAGACAAGAAAGGCTTCACTGAGAAGGTAGCATATGTGCAAGAAAAAAATAAATTGAAGAAAAATGAAAATTGAGAAAAAGAAATATTCAGTTAATAGGTAGGGAAGAAAAAGAGCAAATATCAAGGATATAAAAGGTATAAATTCTTTTAAGAAGAAAAGATACCTGTTCCTTTTCAAAACAGGAGCGTAATGAAGAAATGCTGAGCGCTGAGTTGGGTACACCAAGCAAAGAGACTTAGAAGGAAATGAATGGAAATCCCAGACCTGGGTCTCAGCAGAGAATGATTAGTGAAAGAAGGATAAGAAGTCAGTAGAGAAAAAAGAGCTGGGGACAAGGGAGAAGATAAGAATTGTCCCCATGCACAATATTTCCATGGCCATGTCCATTAGAGAAAAGAATTCACAGTTCACTCAGACAGCAACGCACACTCACCACAATATGTATAAATAAGTTTGGAATCAATAAAGCGGACTCTGAGATTGTGGAGTACAGCAGGCTCATGAAGATAGCTGAGGGCTGTGAGGTCATTTTCACCCACAAGTATGTCAGGGTTTCTTAAGTGAGGCAGTTCCTCCGTCTTTGGATCTAGACGATATTCTAAATCCTGAAAATGCACAAGATATAGCATCTGGATAAATAATGACAATTAACCCAAAACAGGCATATACATTTTGCTTATTTCCTATTCCTGATTTGCTTCTCAGCTATTAAATGCATTCTTTGCCTGGCACCTTCCAAAACCACAGAAACTGGTGGAAATGGCAAAAAAATAAGGAGAGCCTTTGTTTTCACTAGATGTATTAACGCATATTAACAATTTTTGATAATACACTTTGAAAAGTCAAAGCCTAGAATATTTTTTACCTAGTTACTAGACCAGAGTTTTTAATCTTTAGTTAAATAAGCTTTTTTTTTTTCCTCTTCACCTATTATAAGTGACAGACAGCATAAGAGAGTGGTAAGAGCTTGGCTCTAGAGCCAGATCAACCCAGGTTCAAATCCTAAAACTGGTACTTACTCCTTTTGTGGTCTTGGGTATGTTATTTAACCTAAATCTTTCATTTGTAAAATGGGCATAATGGAAACAGCTCATAAGGGTGTGGTAAAAATTAAGTGAGACAATGCTTGGTATGTGCTAAGTACTTGGGAACTCCTGAACCCTGAGAGGTCCAAGAATCCCCTAAAATTAGGTGTTAACACTTTGTGTGTATGCACGTATGTGTAAATATATACATATATGTGTATTTTTTTAAAAACACAGTCCATAGTTTTTATTCAACTTTTAATGAGGTGCTTGGGCCCCCAAATTAAGAAGTACTACTCACTTTAAAGCCAAGGGAATATGGCTTTATGGCAAAGCCAAGCATGGAGATTGTCACTCAATTATGTATTAAGGACAAACAACACACGACACATGAAAAGGAAAAAAAAATGGCAATATAATTGCAGAGAGGGACAAGCTGATTTTGTAAAAAGACTTTTGTTAATACTTTTGTTAATACTAAAGAGATATATAGAGGTCAAATGTTCAAATCAGGTTGGAATGACTCTGCAAAATGGGGAGGAAATTTTTACAATCTGCCCCTCGACCTCTCTCTGCCTGTTTATTAGGGTATAATAATAAAACTTTTCCAAAGCAGACTGGTCCTTGCACTAGCTCCTGACATACAAAAAAGCCACTTCTGGCTGTGTGATCTCAGGTAGACTGCTTAATGTCTCTGAGTCTTGGCTTCCTTATTTGGAAAATGGTTATAATACCACCTGTGAACCCACAGGATTGCTGTGAGAATTAACATAAGAAAATATGGGGACTCCCCTGGTGGTCCAGTGGTTAAGACTCTGCCCTTCCACTGCAGGGGGCGCGGGTTCGATCCCTGGTTGGGGAACTAAGATCCCACGTGCATGGCCAAAAAAAAAAGAAGAAAATATAGCCTAAGGTACCTAACGTTGTGCCTCACAGAGTGGATGATCAATGAATGTTGAATAAATTAATTCCTTAGTTGGCAGTCAAGGCCCTCCTAATCTGGCCTAATTCTTCCCTGCCTTCTTTCTGAATAATCTCCTTGTCTCTGTTTTGCTCTCCTAAAATTCATCCTCCATACTGCCACCAGTGAGTCCTTTCTAAAACACAAACCTGGCACCCTTCTTCTGTTTAAAAACACTACAATCACTCCCCATAGCGTACCAGTTGAAGTCCAAGAGTTTCAGCATGAACACCAGGCCCTCTGTGATCTGGTTCCCACCTCCATCCTCTTGTCAGTCCTGTACCCTCACTTCACATCCCAACAACATGGAACTTGTGCAGTTCCCCAAACACACATCACTGTACAAGCCTCCCTGCCTTTGTCCATGCTTTTCTAGATCCCTGAAATGCACTCCTCCTTGTCTACTCATTCTTTAGACAATGCCTCTCTGACCCTTAACCTTCACCAGCCCCTCTGGCCACTACCCACTCTGTTCTATTTTTGTTTCTTGTTTATATTTATTATATCATGTGTCACACTATTCATAAGTATATGTACTTCTCTTACCTGACATTAATGTCAGAGAGCATATCTTTTGCCACCTCTTAACATGGTATATAGCAGGTACCTTTACACACAAGCCTTGAATTAGAACACACACCTTTCTAAATCTCTGCTCCAGTCAACTTGTGATATTCACTATCTCCAAAATATATTCCAATCCTCACAAAGTCTACTTCCTTCTCTTTGTTAATCCAAATTCTATCTAGTCAGAATTCTTCCTTCTCTTTGAAGCCTTCCTTGAAGCAGCCCACAGTGATATTTCCCTCTATTGGGATCCTAAAGTCCTCACTGTCTTTACAGTACAGCAGAGTGGTAATGAGCACAGACCAGAAAGGCAATCTCCTGGCTCTAAGTCCCAGCTTCATCCCTTAATGCGTGTATAACCCTGAGCAAGTCCCAAACTCTCTGAGCCTCAGGTTCTTCATCCATAAAGTGGTAATGATAATAGCCCAACCTCACAGGATTGTTATGAGGATTAAGTGAGTTACAGCATATAAAGCACTTAGAACTATGCCTGTACATAGTAAGTGCTCAATATATATTAACGGTCAAGACACGATTACTACTTGGCAGTTCATCATAAGCTTAACTTTTGACATCTTAATATTGCTGTGTTGAACTACTTTTTATATCCTGTATTTTCCTGGCTAGATTATAACTTGTTTAGAGGAAATTAACATCACAAAGGTTTTTAAGAAAAAGGTGTGACATGCCCTGTCCAATGCAGTGGAGAGATTAAAAAGGGTAGAACTAAGAGTCCACTCATGCAGTGAATGCAGATGGGAAAGAGATACAACTGGTTTTAAGTTTTTCTAGCCACTAGCAAAGTATTTTATATAACAGCTTCTAAGTAAATATTTTTCAAATATCTAGTTCCAGCAAATATCATATCTCAAACTGCCTCCTTAAATGTTGCTTTCTTAATGTGAATAATTTAAATAGTATCCTAAACAAAATATAAACAGGAATATCTTTGGGAGGATTAGATGTGAATCTAAACCAGGTCATAATAAATTCATAAATCAAAATAATGGATTTTTAAAAGTACCTGCTATTTTCACTAAGCCATTGGGATAGAAAATTGAGTTTGCCATTTTGCTATTTTTATCAATTAAGTAAGTGAAAATATTACATTAATTCAAAATTTAACTTCCAAGTGAAGTTAAGTATGTCACAGCAAATTTACACTTTTGAATTTCCTTCACTTTATGCCAATAACAACAAATAAAAGCAAAATTCTTACCTTTCCATCCTCAAGGTGAAGCAGGAGGACTTTATCTCCTGGCTTATAATCTTTGAGCAACTCTGCTGACTTCCAAACTTCCTCGGGATCAGGTATCCAAACCCTGGCAAACTAGAAGACAAAAAGAAAAAAAAATTTTAAACCAGCAAATCAATTACTTTATAATGACATAAAAAACATATCATGGATTTACTTATAATTAAACAGTTTATGAACAAAATAAAATTTGGTCAATATGAAATTTAACTTTTAAATTAGTAGATGAAAAGTATTTTGGCCTCAGTAGTACCATCATGCCCACATTATAAAAAAGCATGCTCTGTATTGTGGTAATAATTTCACAATATATGTAATTCAAATCATTATGCCATACAACTTAAACTCATACAGTACACTATTTCAATTATATCTCAATAAAACTGGGGGCGGGGGGAAGTATGCTCTGAAGAAATAGCTTCAATTAAACTTTGACTTTGCCTTATATAAAAAATGCTACCTGAAAATGTAATTTTAGATGAAAATGTACATATAAATCTATTTTCTCACTGAATGCGTACTTTCATGGATTTCAGAACATGATTTGGAAGCTCTGGTGTGGTGCCTGTGCCAGTTTCACCACACAGCTATCTTTTTATCAGAAGATTTGAAATTTGAGTTTTTTTATTGTAGTTTTCATCCTGTGTTCTGCAAAGCCTTAGTGGTTTCTCAAGCATTCGTGGGGGATCATTATAGTGTGGAGCAGAGGAGCCACAGCTGTTTTACATACTGGGTATCTGGAATTTTCTTTGAAGAAAGTTCTGTTGCTAATTTTTAAAAACTGAGAAAGCACTGTTGCCTAGTATTTTGTCTTCATTATTTTATAAAGATGAGTGAAAATGGTAAAAATGGAATATTTGTCCAGCAATAAGACTGGTTCTCATAGCCTCAACATCATGAAAGAGGTATCAAGAGGAGTTCCTGAAACAGCAAATCTTTAGCCTCAACTAAACACTCTCTGGATTTAAGCCAATTTTGGACTTCAGGTCAATTTTGAAGAAAAAGAACAGGAATGAATCCTCCAAACACCACAATGAAGAGAGGTTTTATGATTGCTTGGATTCCTCAGAAAGGAATCTCCCTTTAAAACATATGCACACTAAACCCTGGTGTCCATTTTCAGGAATATATCACATAGGAAAAGATCACCAACACCAGCCTTTCTCTATTTTCTTCAGAGCTCTTCTAACTACCTGAATTTACTTATTGTTATGTTATTTCTTGTTTACTTATTTATTATTTTTCTTACTTTTTTAGAACGTAAGTTCCATATCTGTCTTGTTCAACACTATATCAAGTGCTTGTGTACCTGGTACACAGCTGGGCCCTCAGTATTTGTTGAAAGAATCCCAGAATAAAAGAATGCCAATCCTTAAATTGAATAAAAGTGAGTATGGTAAAAAACAAAAACAAAAACAAAACAAAAACAAAAAAAACCCCAAAACTTACTCTTTGCTTTATTTACCTCTTATTATCACAGATTCATGCAAACTTTTTGTCTGAACAGTTTGCAGAGGAAAGCGTACTAAACCAGGTTATGGGTTCTAACCCCAGGATACCAGATTGGTCTTTTAGCCTTTATTTCAGGTATCTGTAAAATGAGGGATGACAGCAGAGGACTCACCTAGTTTATCTCAAGGGCTTATATACGTAGAAACTTTGTGAAAAGCATAACCAATACATAAGTACAGGTTGAGATTGTTACTAAGTGCTCTTTCCATAAGAAGTGATTACTAATGTTATATGTCAAATATGTTACTAAAATTTGTTTCATAACTTTTCCCTCAGTTACAGTCCGTTAAACTGAGTAATATCTGTACATATTACTAAAATCTTACTCATTCAATAAACATTTCTGTGTACTAACAGCTTCCACTCTGAAGCTTACTTTAGAAAGCCAGTATCTCTGTAACTTTCTCGGGAAGGATTTACTAGTTCCAAAAAATATATGTAAAACGTTAGATTCAGAGTCATGAAATAACCTACTACCCTGACTGATGAAAACACGAAAAGCAAAATGAGTCCAAGGTGAGTGTGTAGAAGCGCTGTTGACCTGCTCTAAACATGAGGAGATTTTCAACTGAATCTGGAAAGAAGCACCTTTTCGTTTTGTCAATAGCAAGCTCCAGCTCAGATTTCCACAAGTATTTTGGAAACAGTAATGAGTAGGTACTTTGCCAAAGGTTAGATTTCCAAGAGCTACGTGTTAACAACACTTACAGACAGTAGACAGAGGCTAAGGCCCTTACACTCACCAGAGACAAGATATTTAAATAGCAAACATCACTCTGACAACCAACTTCCCCTTTATCCTATCTCTATCTCTGGGGAAGGTATCCAAAGAGAAACAGGTCAGAAGTCAGTCTATTATTACCACTGTCTTTTTATGATTCTTTTCCGTCTTAACCAATGAGATCGGTAGCTCTGCAGAAACAACTATACCAGAACTGGGTCAGTTTGGAAGGTATATATAACTTAGATGCTGAAACGGAGAGCAAGCTCAACTTGACAATGCCCCTTCCTATTGCCTCTATCACCTCCAACCCTACTTTCCACTCTCCCCTTAGACCCCCAGTGAAAATACACATGGCAGCCCTGAGGAAGAGGACTAAGCTTGTTCAGTCACATCCAGTGTGAAGACTGGGAAGGAAGACAAGGAGGCAAGGTCTTAAGATCCCATGAGAAACCTAGAAATGGGATGTGGCAGCAAGAGTCAGGGAGGAATCAGAAATAGGGCTGGACACACCTACCCACTGAGTCTGCTCAGGTACCTGGTGAAACAGAAGCAGTTAGAGACAGATAACCCAAGCCAAAGTGAACCAGCCCCGACAGAGCTCCCAGCAAGACAAGGGAGGGTCCAGTGTCACGTAACAGCTCTGTCACCAGCTGCCTCCACTAGCTAATAGAGGGTGTGACTTTCCTGCAATGCTCCGCATTCCCTTTTTTACTCACGCTGCTCTAGTTTTACCCCTCATTACCTTGTGAGTCCCTCAAATATCTCACTTACGATTCCTCAGGCCTTATTTTAGTTATTTATGGATCTGTCCACCTCCTACACTAGGCTGCATGCTCCTTAAGCCATCTTTGAACCCCCTAGAGGTTGGCTCAGCTCCTTGCCCACACTTAGTGGGGCATTTGTCTTGATTTTATTTAAGACAGAGGTAGGACAAGGGAAGGAAACAAAGTCAGGAGAATGGGGATGAGAGGTAGCAAAGGCAAACATCACAGACCCACCTCAGGATTTTTCCTGAAGCCACAAAGCACAGCTGAGATGGGGTAGGAGTCAGAGACTCAGGGAAGAGATTCATGGAGTAGTAGGCAAAGAAAGGGTAAACACTGATGTAGGAACTGCAGGAGAAGGAAAAACAAGGATTTGGGATCTGAGGTACCGTGACTAAAGCCACAAAAACTGTAGGAGATGAAGAAGAGAGAAAAAGGCTTAAAATAGATACACTAAAATATAAACACACATCAAAGATTTATGACAATTCAAAGGTACCCCTAATTAGAAAGGAGAGTAAGGGCAAAAATGGAGATGGGCTAAATCTTATGGAAACAGTCAAAATCTGAGAAAAGAATGCTAGCACAGATTTAAGTTGCATAGTAGCTTGCAAGGAAAATAAAAACCATCTGTCCTTCTACAATACAATTTATGATGAGGTAATTCTGACTGAGTCTAATGGGAAAGCACTGGAAAGGTGGGTTCAGGCGACATGCCTGCACTGGTATGTGCAGAGAGGGGCACCAAACAGCACTGGTTCAGCCTAGCATGCCTTCTCAGGGGTTACACCCATCCTGTGTGCGTAAGGAGGTAGCAGGCATTTTTCTTATTGTATCCTACCACGAGGACAACACTCAAGAGGTCCTTGATTAATGCAGATGACTCACTGGAAGTTTTGCTAACTTGCATTTTGTCAGTCAAGGAACCCTAAAGGGTAGGCACCAAGAGTAATTGTTTCTGATGCCTCAGACACTTCGGGAACAAGACTTGACAGCACTAATAGTAAATGACCAGTCCCCGAATCCCAAAAAATCTGACCCATGTGATTCTCTCTCCTTCTCCAAACTCCCACACACATAATTTGCTTTTCATACAGCACATGTGCACATCTTTCCTAGCTCCCCTATTAAATCATAAGCAGCTTGGCAACATGGAATCTGCTTGGTTCATTTTTGATACCCCATTGTGAATGTTCACAAAAAATGAATGCTTTATGTGACAATTCAAAAAAGCCTATAATAAAAACTAAGTGTCCCTCTAGGCTATGAACTGAACCAGAAGAAAAATCCCAAATCATCAACACCCCTTCCTCTGAACCCTGACATTAACACTGATACTCCATATGGTTACTAAGTAATTCATATAACCTTCAAGGCATGTTTTTGAGGTAGAAAATTCTATGGAATTTTCTATTCCTACAATGCTAAAGCACATAATGGGCTTCCAGAAATTACACACACACACAAATATCTGTTGAATGAAAGAGTGATATAATGAACTCCCATATACCCACCACTTAGGTTCAGAAATAGAACATTACTCCTCAGTGGGATATATTCTTAAACATTTCATTTTCTCTCCATTTTCAATCACTACTGCCATTGTCTGGTCATGCCAAACTATGGGTTTGCAGTATCCTGAATAAGCCCTGCTGCCTTGCATTTGCTTTGGCTATTTCCTCCATCTGAAACACAATCCCTCCCCCTTTCAGACAGCAGACTCCTATTTATTCTTCACATCTGTGTTAAAGTACCTCCTTCTCTAAGAAGACTTTCCTGACTTATCATCATCATTTGGCACTCTGTTCTCAATGTCCTCATTACCTCATACAATCTTCCTCTAGAATCCTTATCCCACTAAATGATGACTTTGCTTGCCTATCTCACTCGGTAGACTGTAGGTTCCTTGAGAGGAGGGGTGCATCTTATTCATCTCTGTCTCTTCAGCACTTAACACAGGGCCTGCCTAATAATTTCTTAATAAACTTTTGTTATATGAATGTTCCTGGCCTTAGACATTATACTCTAAGAGGGTAGATTAAAAGAAGTATTGGCCAGAGGCTCCCAGAATCTTCTAAAAGGGTCTATAATTTCCAGAAGTAGAGAAAGATGAAAGTGACATTGGAGAGTTAAGTTATACAGGAAATCTTGGTGTGACAGAAGGAAAAACAGCCAGACATGAAAGGAGTACAGAAGTAATGAAACATCCTTTCCTCCCCCCACTGCAAACCTCCATCCCTTCATAATTCATGTATTTAGAGTGGAAGCTATACCTCACTTCCAGAACAGAGAGCCTCACTTCCAATCCCACCACAAATTCTTTACTTAGAAGGCAAAGAGGTGTTGTGACCACCACTTCTACCAGCCATCTCCTGGAGCAGCAAAGGGGGGAGTAGATGGGAAGAAAGGTAGGCCAAGGGGTTAGAGCAGGGAAAGAGGGTCACACTAAAATGGGGGAAGGAGAAAAGAACGGCTGGGGTGAACACAAGGTGCATTCTGAGTAGGGCTGGAAGTAAAGAGCAAAAGTGTCCTGTGCACCTGCTGCGGCTTTTTAACAGATACAAGCATACCTCATTTTATTGTGCTCCGCTTTCTTGTACTTTGCAGATATGGCTTTTTTACAAATTGAAGGTTTGTGGCAACCCTGTTTCAGGCACGTCTATTGGCGCCATTTTCCAACAGGATTTGCTCACTTCATCTCTGTGTCACATTTTGATAATTCTCACGATATTTGAAACTTTTTCATTATTGTTATATTTGCTATGGTGATCTGTGATCTTTGATGTTACTATTGTAATTGTTCTGTGGTGCTGTGAACCGCACCCACATAAGGTGACGAACCTAATTGACAACGTTGTGTGTGTTCTGACAGCTCCACCAACTACTGGCTCTTTCCCTGTCTCTTCCTCTCCTTGGGCCTCCCTATTCTCTGAGACACAACAATATTGGTATTAGGCAAATTAATAACCTTATAATGGCCTCTAAGTATTCAAGTGAAAGGAAGAGTTGCAGGTCTCTCACTTTAAGTCAAAAGCTAGAAATGATTAAGCTTAGTGAGGATGGTGCATCAAAAGCTGAGACAGGCTGAAAGCACTTAACACCAAATAGTTGGCCAAGTTGTGCATACAAAGAAAAAGTTCTTGAAGGAAATTAAAAGTGCTACTCCAATGAACACACAAATGACAAGAAAGAGGAACAGCCTTATTGCTGATATGGAGAAAGTTTTAGTGTCTGGAAGGCAGATCAAACCAGACACATTCCCTTAAGCCAAAGCCAAATCCAGAGCAAGGCTCTAATTCTCTTCAATTACATGAAGCCTGAGAGAGGTGAGGAAGCTGCAGAAGAAAAATGTGAAGCTAGCAGAGGTTAGTTCGTGAGGTTGAAGGAAAGAAGCCATCTCCATAACATGAGAGTGTAAGGTGAAGCAGCAAGGGCTGAGGTAGAAGCTGCAGCAAGTTATCCTGAAGATCTAGCTAAGATAATGAAGGTGGCTACACTAAACAACAGATTTCCAGTGTAGACAAAACAGCCTTATTTTGGAAGAAGATGCCATCTAGGACTTTCATAGCTAAAGAAAAGTCAACTCCTGGCTTCAAAGCTTCAAAGGACAGGCTGACTCTCTTGTTAGAGGCCAATGGCGATGGTGATTTGAAACTGAAGCCAGCGCTCATTTACCATTCCCCAAATCCTAGGGTCCTTAAGAATTATGCTAAAACTACTCTGCCTGTGCTCTATAAATGGAACAAAGCTTGGATGACAGCACACCTGTTGACAACATGGTTTACTGAATATTTTAAGCCCACTGTTGAGACCAATTGCTCAGGAAAAAAAAAGATTACTTTCAAAATATTACTGCTCATTGACAAGGCACCTGGCCACCCAAGACCTCTGATGGGGATGTAAAACAAGATTAATATTGTTTTCATAACTATTAACACAACATTCATTCTGCAGCTCACAGATCAGGAGTCATTTTCACTTTCAAGTCTTATTCTTTTTTTTTTTTGCTGTGTTGGGTCTTCGTTTCTGTGCAAGGGCTTTCTCTAGTTGCGGCAAGCGGGGGCCACTCTTCATCGCGGTGCGCAGGCCTCTCACTATTGCGGCCTCTCTTGTTGGGAGCTCCAGACACGCAGGCTCAGTAGTTGTGGCTCATGGGCCTAGTTGCTCCGCGGCATGTGGGATCTTCCCAGACCAGGGCTCGAACCCGTGTCCCCTGCATTGGCAGGCAGATTCTCAGCCACTGCGCCACCAGGGAAGCCCTCAATCCTTATTCTTTAAGAAATACTTTTTTTTTTTTTAAGAAATTTATTTATTTATTTATTTTTGGCTGCGTTGGGTCTTTGTTGCTGCACGCAGGCTTTGTCTACTTGTGGCAAGCAGGGGCTACTCTTTGTTGTGGTGCACAGGTGCCTCATTGTGGTGGCTTCTCTTATCGTGGGGCACGGGCTCTAGGTGCGCAGCCTTCAGTAATTGTGGCACGTGGACTCAGCAGTTGTGGTTTGGGGGCTCTAGCGCGCAGGCTCAGTATTTGTGGCACACGGGCTTAGTTGCTCCATGGCATGTGGGATCTTCCTGGACCGGGGCTAGAACCCATGTCCCCTGCATTGGCAGGCGGATTCTTAACCACTGTGCCACCAGGAAAGTCCCAAGAAATACTTTTTTTATTCTTTAAGAAATACTTTTCATTGCCATAGACAGTGATTCCTCTAATGGAACTGGGCAAAGTAATTGAACCATTCTGGAAAGGAGTCACCATTCTAGATGCCATTAAGGACATTTGTGATTCATGAGAATAGGTCAAATACCAACATTAACAGGAGTTTAAAAGAAGTTGATTCCAACCCTCATGGATGACTTTGAGGAGTTCAAGACTTCAGTGGAGGAAGTAATTGCAGATGTGGTAGAAATGGCAAGAGAACTAGCATTAGAAGTGGAGCCTGAAGTTGTGACTGAATTAGGGCAATCTCATGATAAAACTTTAATGGATGAGGAGTTGCTTCCTGTGGAGAAGCAAAGAAAGTATTTTTTTTGAGAGGGAAATCTACTCCTGGTGAAGATGGTTGAAATTACAACAAAAGATTTAAACTTAGTTGATAAAGCAGCAGGGTTTGAGAGGATTGACTCCAATTTTGAAAGAAGTTCTGTGGGTAAAGCACTATCAAACAGTACTGCATGATACAGAGAAATAGTTCACGAAAGGAAGAGTCAATCGATGTGGCAGATTTCACTGTTGTCTTATGAAATTGCCACAGCCATTCCAACCTTCAATAACCATTCCCCTGATCAGCAAGCAGCCATCAACATCGAGGCAAGACCCTCAACCAGCAAAAAGATTACGACCCACTGAAGGCTTAGATGATGGTTAGCATTTTTTAGCAATAAAGTAATTTTTAATTAGGTATTGTACATTGTTTTTTTAGACATAATGCTATTGCATACTTAATAGACTACAGTATAGTGTAAACATAACTTTTATTATGCACTGGGAAACCAAAAAATTATTGTGACTCACTTTATTGTGATATTCACTTTATTGTGGTGGTCCAGAACTGAACCCACAACATCTCCGAGGTATGCCTGTATCAAGGCTTAGACCTTAAAAGTAGTAGAGCTGGGATCCAAATCTATGCCTACACTACAAGCCAAACATTCTTTCCATTCCACCTCGCTTCTCCCTAGTTAAAACAGTAGATTTCAGAAAGAAGAAACTCCCCTCTCCCACTCCAAAATTGTTCCTCTTTGTGTTGTAATGTAAACTACTATTAAACTGGTCCACGTCATCAGGTAAGACTTAACAATGTCTCATCTTGGGACTTCGCTGGTGGCGCAGTGGCTAAAAATCTGCCTGCCAATGCAGGGGACCTGGTCCGGGAAGATCCCACATGCCATGGAGCAACTAAGCCCGTGCGCCACAACTACTGAGCCTGTGCTCTAGAGCCTGCAAGCCACAACTACTGAGCCTGCATGCTGCAACTACTGAAGCCCACACGCCTAGAGCCTGTGCTCTGCAACGAGAAGCCACTGCATTGAGAAGCCCGCGCACCACAACAAAGAGTAGCCCCCGCTCACAGCAACAAGAGAAAGCCCGCACGCAGTAACAAACACCCAACACAGCCAAAAACAAATAAATAAATAAATAAAATATTAAATTACTTTGAAAAATCATTTTAAATAACTTGGGATAAAACATTCACATAACCTCTAGAGCCTTGTATTATTTGGCACCTCCTCCAGAAGGTTTTGGAGAACCAGCCTCATATCATGACAGTCCCTACTATCCCCATTCTTCACCCCACCAAGGGCCATCTGCACTGGTTTTCCTTCAACCGCTTAAACAATTCATGCTACCTCAAGCCTCAAGACCTTCTCTCATGCTTTCTCTTGCCCTGGAACCCTTAGCTTCACAGGTTATGTGACTGATTCCTATTTAATCTTTCACATCTCAGCTTAAGTATCTGTTATTTGAAAAGACCCTCCCTGACCTCTCCATCTAAATTAAGCCCCGCTGCTAATGCTTTCTCACATAATCCTGTACTTTTTCTTCACTATAAAGACCACGATGACAGGGACTGGGTCTATTTTGCTCAAAACTGATGCCCAGAGCTAAACATATTGTCTTACCTATATCAGGTGTCTGATAAGTACCTACTGAATAAATGAATTTCCTGTTTCATCACATCTAAGACACCATCAATAATAAGACACATTCCTAATGTGAAAACCATTGTAAATGTTAGAATTCAATAAATATGACAGGTTATTATTGTACACATTGTTCTTACCCACATCTCTGACTCTATATCTCTGCATTTTTGCCCTTTTCTGCTACTTTTTCCAATTTGTCTAAAAGAAATTTATAGCCTTTCTTGAATGAGGCAGAATTTTATTTAATTTTTTTTTAATTTTTAATTTATTTATTTTTGGCTGCGTTGGGTCTTCGTTGCTGCATGCGGGCTTTCTCTAGTTGTGGCAAGCGGGGGCTACTCTTAGTTGTGGTGCGCGGGCTTCTCATTGCGGTGGCTTCTCTTGTTGCAGAGCACGGGCTCTAGGAATGCAGGCTTCAGAAGTTGTGGCACGCGGGCTCAGTAGATGTGACTCACGGGCTCTAGAGTACAGGCTCAGTAGTTGTGGTGCATAGGCTTATTTGCTCCACGTCATGTGAGATCTTCCCGAACCAGGGATGGAACCCGTGTCCCCTGCATTCGTAGGCGGATTCTTAACCACTGCGTCACCAGGGAAGTCCCAAGGCAGAATTTTAAAAATAAAACAACCCACTTAAAAAAACCCAGTTTAAGTGTTCTGACCTCTAGAAAGCCTTCCTTGATCATCAAGTTAAGGTAGGGGCACCTGCTTGGACCTTCCATAATTTCTGGGTTTTATCTCTATGCACTTCTCACATTCCGTTGTAATTATCTTCCCACAGGCCTGTCTTTTTAACTAGACTGTGACCTCCTTGAGGACAAGATGTATGATATATCCATTGGCATCATCCCCATACCTGGCCCAATGCTTAGCAAAGTAGATGCTCAGGAGATGCCAGTTGAATGAATGAATAACTGAATAGACGAGTCTTTAGGAGTCACAGAACTTCCACAGATTTGAAATGTGAGAAATGGTACACTAAAACAGAAAGCCAGTCATGGCAGAAGCCATAGAACTGAAAATAATTTCATTAGCTACCAGTGCAAGCATGAGTCACTCACACTTAAAAATACAAGGCTGGCTTGCCCAAATGAAATACCATTTCTCAACGGGAGGTTACTTTAAAGATAAGGAACAGAACATGAAGAGCCTCTATGTTAGTAAAACATATTCATATTTATATCCTATGTGCTAACTATCCCTCTGTCCATAGCTTGGGTAGACTTTTGACCAACAGAATTCCCTTAAAAACTGTTTGAACAAAACTCACAATTTCTACTTTGTAGCATTAATATTTTTAATTGCATATACAACAGGCTAGGCTAATAATATAAGGTTGTGGTGTTCATTTGATATATTGAAAGTTCAACTAGGTGTGTGATGAGTACCAAGGAGGCAGGTGCCCCCAGAGGTACCCTAAAGGAAGAGAACCACAGAAGAAGTGCTGCTGGATTCAGGCCAGCTGCTGGCCATGCTTGCACCTTGATCATCGTGAGACAATTACTAGAAAACCAAGAAGCAGAAATCATTAGATATTGAGGTTATGAAACTCTAACTCAGCAATTCCCAAACTTCTAGAGACCAAGAGTACACTCTTCTTCCCTCAACTGTGACAGCCTTAAGGTGCTAAAGAGTAGTGCTGAACTGACCAGAGCATCTGAATCAGCATCAGTAGCACTGAACTGACAAGGGTTGGAGGTTCTCAACAGGCCTGACAGGAATTGACTGGACAATGGGGATATGAGAAAGCTCAAATTCAACTGTTGCTCTATTTGAGGTTGTAAAAATCTCCTAGTTTATGAAATAAAGGACATTTGTTCTTAAGCAAGAGTTACTCCAACTGCATATGCTGAGAAAATATTTTGAAAGACAAATGCAGCATAAGAAGCAGAGGTTGTAAAAGAACTGAGGCCTCAGCTTTTTCCTCAGACGTCAAGCTGGGGTCCTGGCACTGATGTGACCACATGCTTCTAGCTGATCAAAATGGATTTCCCTGGAAATAAAAATTTTATTCTGTCTGTGATGACTGAGGAGGACATTACTTCTTTCTATCCCTTTATAGTGGCTTCTCACTCTTACAAAATTTGTATGAGTCTATGTATTTCTTCTTAATACATAAAAACTAAAATTTTTAAATATTGCAAAATTATCACACCTAAAATTGCTTTCCTTTTTTATTATTATACACAGAATTAGTTTTCTCTCACTCATTTTTCCTAATTTTCTTAGTTATTTAAGCTTCTATTACAGACAATTTCATAAGTTATTTTAGCATGCTTCATACAAAACAGATTCTGCTTTGCTATCTCACTCTACAGCCTTCATAAAAGCTACTCTAAATTTATTTTATTTTCAGTCTGTATCTGGGATAATCAGCTTCTTCTATTTACTACCCACAGTATAAAAAGTACTTCCTTTTATCTGACCTATAATTGCTTCTTTGAGGCTTCAAAAGATGCCCCCAAGTTCTTATGTATACAGTGAATAAGTCCACGTTGCCCTCTTCTTGTGTTTCACAGCTTTCTGAGATTCCACCAGATAAAAAGTTCACTCTTTATCCTTTCAGATTGAAGAGTCCAATTTGTTTGAACAGTGCCTTATTCTTGCTTATTTTTAATCTCTCTGAATTTCAATTTTCTCACTTACAAAATAAAGCAATTAGACAATAGAGAATTTAGAGTCAAGGTTAAGCACACCGGCTTTGGAGTCAGACAGATCCAGTGGCTCAATAGTTCAACTGGGTTGGAAGACTTTGAGCAAATTACCCAACTTCCTTCCTCAGTGACCTCACCATATAAAATTAGTTACTAATAATACTCAGGTCAAAGAGTTGTTAGCAGAAAAATGAGCTAAAATTTAAAGACCTTTACATTATATTGTCACCATCCCTATCCCACCCCAACCCCAGCTTTAAGCACCTCATTTGGCTTAACCTAAATTCCTTTACTAGAGTCTACAATGCACTGTGCAATTTGGTCCCTGCCCTTGGGTTTAACATCACGTCATTGGGGTATTCTCCCCTCTTCTGAGCTGACTGTGCCAGCCTTCTCTTGTTCCTAGAACACCCCAACTCTTTCTGACTTCAAGGCTGTTACTGTGCCCTCCGCTGAGAGCACCGTCCTCTCAACCCCCAACTCTTCTTACAGCTGGCTCCTTACTCTTCAGGTCTCACTTTAGATGTCTCCTTTGCAGAAAGGTCCTCCCTGGCCACCCTATAAATTGTTTACTTGATTATCTGTCTCCCCAACTAGTCTGAAAGCCCTGTAAAAGCAGGGGCCACCACTAATTCTAGAACCTAGAACAACGCCTGGCAAGTAATCAATAAATATGTGTGGATAAAAGTGGTTAGCATACTGTCTATATGGCTGAAAAAATAGGTCAGGACCAGGATGTGAAAGACCTCACATCGCATGTTAAGCAGTTTGGCCTTTATACTGCAGAAGATAGGGATTCATCAAAGGCGTTTAAGCAGGGTAATGAGTGACCAGATGTTTCTAATAGCCTAGTTCTAAACAGCAGTTCCTTAATCACAGTCAAAAGCATATCTTGTACCACTTCTGCTTGTTTTTAGTTTTCTTCCCCCAGTTGTGTGTATACTACTGTCACTCACATTTTAAATGTAAACAAAATTTATCTACTATACACAGTGCTCCCAAAATGTCATTCATATTAGGCAAATGGGGTTTGCATTGGAGGGATTGGGAGTCATCTTTGCCTAAGAGCAGGGGCTGGGAGGGTGGTTCAGTTTGTATTGCTTCGTGAATGATGGGAGCTAGAGGAAAAATTCTTACCCTGGAAGTAAGAGCCTTGGGAGTAAGTTCAACAGCAGGGGCAAGGGGAGGGACACTTAAGTGAGCTAGCTCTGAGACAGCAAATGAGCAAGACACCTTGCAGGCTGGTTGAATCACCTAAGGAAAAGAACCCTGCTAGCCTGCTGCTGAATGAAAGCACTAACCCCTGGGCTCCAGGCCGTTTCCCTATCCCATCCGCCTCTCTTTTTTAAAAAAAATGTCCTTTTAGCTGAATTTTAGCTGCAGAAAGCAGCGGAAAAAGTTGCCCTAGGCTTTATATTTGGAAAAAAGGCTGGCTCAAAAGATGTTTAAGAAAAATTTAAAACTTCTGGGTGGCAAAATACAGCATAAACAAAGTCAAATACAAATTGGTTCCCCCAAAATTTTGTAGCAAATTAATTCCCTTATCATATAAAGAGCTCTTACAAATTAATAAGAAAAAGATAAATAACCCTGTAGCAAAATAGGCAAAAGAAAACAGGCAACTCACAGAAGCATCATTAAAAAAAATTAAACATAAGATGTCCAATTCACTAATAGTTAAAGAAATGCAAAAGCACAATTTAAAATAATGTGTACTGGATTTGAAAAGATTTAAAGAGTTGATAATAACATGTGTGGGGAAGAAAGTGGACAATTAAGCATTTTCACATATTGGTGATAGGATAAGCAGGCACAACCTTTTTAGACAGCAATTTGGTAATTTCTTTTACAATGTAAAATGTATACTTCAGGGATGCATATCAAACTGGGATGCAGGCAGACTTCTGACTTTGTATTTTATGTATTTCTCTATTGTACATTTCTTGATAAGTATTAGTTTTATAATAAAACTAAAAGTTTAAAAAATATGCACATCCTTGACTCATAACGTCTTTAGGAATTTTTCCCATGAAATACTAGAAAATACAAATAATTATTTCCAAAAATGTTCTGTAGCATTGTTTGGAAAAGTAAAAACTTAGAAATCACAACGGTTAATATATATCTACATTAATATAAAGGTTTATATAACTATAGTAATATATAGTTAAAAATTTATGGTATATCTATATAATGGAATATTAAAAAAACAATAATAATAAGGTAGGTCTGTATGTACTGACGTGGAAAGCTACTGTTGATTGGAAAAGGGTAAGATGCAAAACAGCATCATTTTATGATTCTATTTTTGTTTACTATATATTCATATGTCCATATAATATGGTGGCTTGACAGTCAACAGGTTTTCATTTATGGTTTACACTCTTGTGAACAATGCTTAAAGTTTGTCATTAGAACATTCATCCTTTTGTCCAATCATGAATGAGTGACACCCTCTGTGAGACCTCTCTGGGGAAGGGAGACCAGAGCTGGGCAGTGGGGCTGGCCGTGCCTTGGACTCCATCTCAGTGTGGCTTTGTTCCTTGCCGTTAGTCTATGTGTGTCCTCCTAAAGAGATTTAAGGAAATGTTTCTTTGTAGGAGAGAGCTGTGAAAAAAAAAGCCATCTGTTTGCACCTGTGATAGAAGTGAAGCTTATGTAAAGAGGTCTCTGAAAGTGACTGTTCTAACCGTATGCTGTCTCCTCTATCCCAATCCCCTCATCCCTGCCCAGCTTTGTTCCACAAAGTCACAGGTCCCTGCCCTCCTCTCAAGCTTTCTCTCTGACCACACCTCCCCTCACTTTTTTGTGCTCCAACTCCACTGGCCTTTTTCAGTTTCTCAAAAGTGTCAGACTCTCCCTACCATGAGACTTCTCACAATCTGTGCCCTCTGCTTGGAACTCTCCTCCCTTCCCCTCATTAACAGCTTGGCTTCTTTCAAACCTCAGCTTGGCCTGCACTCTTTCTGAGAAGCTCCCCTGACTGATTAGCTCCTGTTGCTCTGTGTGTCTTCACAGCAATATGAAACCTCCCCTTTTGGGTGCTTAGCACAGCTATTTGTCTATCTCCTCCCACTAAGCTCCATCCTGTCTATTTTTACTCACTGTTGCACGTCTACCATCCAGAACAGTGCCTGGCACATGAATGAACAGTATGTGTATATGAATGTATGATTATGGATAATATATTAAACACACCATATAAAAAGTTACCACCAGCTATGAACAAGTAGAATTTGAAATTCATTTACACTGGAAGTATCATTTACACTGGAATCCTCCAAAAATGAAATACTTATGTATAAGCCTAACAATATATGCATAGGACTTACATGAGGAAAACTACAAAACTCTGATTAATGAAATCAAAGAAGAACTAAATAAGTAGAAAGATATTCCATGCTCATGATTGGGAAGACTCAATATTGTCAAGATGTCAGCCCTTCCCAACTTAATCTATAGATTCAATGAAATCCCAACCAAAAGCCCAGCAAGTTATTTTATGGATATCTACAAAATGATTCTAAAGTTTACAGGGAGAGGCAAAAGACCCAGAAGAGCCAACACAATATTGAAGAAGAACAAAGTTGGAGGACTGACATTATCTGACTTAAGAATTACTATAGGGACTTCCCTGGTGGCTCAGTGGTTAAGAATTCGCCTGCCAACGCAGGAGACACAGGTTTGAGCCCTGGTCCAGGAAGATCCCACATGCCGCGGAGCAACTAAGCCCGTGCGCCACGACTACTGAGCCTGCACTCTAGAGCCTGCGAGCCACAACTACTGAGCCCACATGCTGAAGAGCCCGTGCTCCACAACAAGAGAAACCACCACAATGAGAAGCCTGCGCACCGCAATGAAGAGTAGCCCCCACTCACTGCAACTAGAGAAAGCCTGCGCGCAGCAACAAAGACTCAACACAGACAAAAATAAATTAATTAAAAATAATAATAATAAATAAATTAAAGAATTACTATAAAGCTACAGTAATAAAAAAGAGTGGGGTATTGGTGAAAGAAAAGACAAATGGATCAATGGAACAGAATAGAGAGGCTAGAAATAGATCCACATAAATGTAGTCAACTGACCTTTGACAAAGGAACAAAGACAGTACAATGGAGCAAAAATAGTCTTTTCAATAAATGGCACTGGGGACTTCCCTGGTGGCGCAGTGGTTAAGAATCCACCTGCCAATGTAGGGGACACGGGTTTGAGCCCTGGTCCGGGAAGATCCCACATGCCACGGAGCAACTAAGCCTGTGTGCCACAACTACTGAGCCTGTGCTCTAGAGCCCACGAGCCACAACTACTGAGCCCATGTGCCACAACTACTGAGCCCACACGTCCAGCGCTGGTGCTCCACAACAAGAAAAGCCACCGCAATGAGAAACCTGGGAACCGCAACGAAGAGTAGCCCCCGCTTGCCGCAACTAGAGAAAGCCCGCGCACAGCAATGAAGACCCAACGCAGCCAAAGATTAATTAATTAATTAATTAATTATTTTAAATGGCGCTGGAATAACTGAATATCCACCTGCATAAAATGAGTCCACACACAGGTCTAACGCCTTTCACAAAAATAAATTCAAATGGATCTAAAATGTAAAACGCAAAACTATAAAACTCCTGTAAGATAACATAGGAGAAAACCCATGACCTTGAGTATGGTGATATCTTTTTAGATACAACACCAAACACATGATCCATGAAAGAAATAATTGATAAACTGGACTTCTTTAAAATTAAAACTTCTGCTCTGTGAAAGACAATGTTAAGAGAACGAGAAGACATGTCATAGATTGGGAGGAAATATTTGTAAAAATACATATCTGATAAATGACTGTTAACCAAATATGCAAAGAACCCTTAAAACTCAACAATAAGAAAATAAACAACCTGATTAAAAAATGGGCCAAAGATCTTAACAGACACCCCACCAAAGAAGATATACAAATGGCAAATAAGCATATAAAATGATGCTCCACATCATGCATCAAGGGGGAAATGCACATTGAGATATCAATGAGCTACCACTACACACCTATTAGAATGGCCAAAATTTGGAACACTGACAACACCAAACGTTAGCAAGGATATGGAGCAACAGGAACTCTCATTCACTGCTGGTGGGAATCAAAATGGTAGTGCAACTTTAGAAGAAAGCCTGGTGGTTTCTTACAAAACTAAACATACTCTTACCATATGATCCAGCAATTGCACTCTGTGGTATTCACCCAAAGGAGCTGAAAACTTATGTCCACATAAAAACCTACACAAAGATGTTTATAGCAGCTTTATTCATAATTGCCAAAACTTGAAAGCAACCAAGATGTCCTTCAGTAGATGA
This sequence comes from Balaenoptera ricei, assembly GCF_028023285.1. Taxonomy (NCBI): domain Eukaryota; kingdom Metazoa; phylum Chordata; class Mammalia; order Artiodactyla; family Balaenopteridae; genus Balaenoptera; species Balaenoptera ricei. The sequence goes on along the minus strand of NC_082640.1, from coordinate 83,169,202 downwards.
ATGGGTAAATAAACTGGTATATCTCTAGATAATGGAATATTATTCAGCACTAAAAAGAAATGAGCTATCAAACCATGAAAAGACATGAGGAATCTGAAAAGACTACATACTGTATGATTCCAACTAGATGACATTCTGGAAAAGGCAAAACTACAGGTACACACAATAAAAAGATCAGTGGTTGCCAGGGATGGGGCTGGGAAGAGATGAACAGGCAGAGCACAGAAGATATTTAGGGCAGTTTAAGAAAAAACAAACAAACCAACCAACCAAAAAACCCAAACTCTGTATGATACCGTAATGATAGCCATATGTCATTATTTACTTACCTAAATCCAAAGTATGTACAACACTGAGAATGAACCACAGTGTAAACTGTGAACTTTGGGTTATTATAAAGTATCAATGTAGGTTCTTCAACTATAACAAATGTACCACCTTAGTGGGAGATGTTGATAATGGGGGAGGCTGTGCATGTGTGAGGGTAGGGGGTATATGAGAAATCTCTGTACCTCCCACTCAATTTTGCTATGAACCCTAACCTGCTCTAAAAAAAAAAATTAGTCTTAAAAAAAAAGGTTACCCACTTTGTTCAAATTTGTCATTTACATAAATGAGGTCTATCTTTTCATATCAATCACAGTGTTGGCTCTAATAATTAATTGGGATTATGACAGGAAAGGAAATTGGTTCCTTTAATTTTCTACAGCATGTTTACTTTACTTTTCATGTGAGAAGAAATAAGAACTAAATACTAATCACCATGGAAATTTAATTGTTAAACAACTACAGAGTCTTTACCTAAAACTCAAAGAACCTCCACTATATCATCTACAATTTGATCTATTTATATTCAGCTTTTAACCCACCCAGGAAACATCTGCAGAATTTAGGAAATCCCCTCTTTCAAACCCCATAGAGAGTGTGAAATTTCAGAACCAGAGGGAGGTTAAAGCTGATTTGGCCCAAACATCTCATTCAAAAGGAAATGTAAAGTTCCAAGGACAATATATCTAGACTGCAAAGCTGGCTCAACCCAGGCCCAGCACCAGACCCAGGAAGCCTTGAGCCCAAGTCCTAAGGCTCTTTCTGGCTCCCTCTGCCTCTCTCCCCTCAAGCCCCTCTCTGAGTCAGAGTTAACAGATCTGTAAGAAATTGTACAGCAGCACAGATGGCAAGAGGAAAGCAAAATCAAGACTCGACTAAAATTCTTTCATTATTGCACAGCTGGTTTCCTACACTCTTTTTCCCTAGTAAACAGAGTTATTGGAGACTGTTGTGTAAGAAGTCCCACAAGAAAACTTTTTCCTTCACATCATCTCCCCTTAACTTCAACCCTCCAGCACAATCAAAATCTACAGAGCTACAAGATGACAAATCATAGCTTCCTTCACATATAACTAAATCCTTTTATCCGAAAGTATTTGTTTATTCAACAAGTATTTACTGAGTACCGACTGTGTACGAGGCACAGATCTAGGTCCTGGGATATAGCATCTGCACTGGTAGCTAGGCTTATGCTTGGGTTGCCTTATACTTATCCACTTGAGGGTACCGGAGGGTCTGCAAGAGCCATGGCATTTGTGCTATGGACCACACTGTACACACTTATTGTATTAAGAATCTTCATAATCATGCCCACTGACTGGCTTCGGAGGTCGAGACCAGCACTAGATTTAAGAACATTTATCTAGAAAAATGGTACAGATGAACCAGTTTGCAAGGCAGAAATAGAGACACAGATGTAGAGAACAAACGTATGGACACCAAGGGGGGAAAGGGGGGGTGGGATGAATTGGGAGATTGGGATTAACATATATACACTAATATGTATAAAATAGATAACTAATGAGAACCTGCTGTATAGCACAGGGAACGCTACTTCACTTCGCTGTACAGTAGAAACTAACACAACATTGTAAAACAACTATACCCTAATTAAAAAGTAAATAAATAAATAAATTCACCTTTAAAAAAAAAAAAAGCTGGTGTGCCTATAATTCATGATTGCATATTGTTGCAATGGATGCTAGGGTTGTCCTTGCTGGAGATTTGGGTAAATGGTCTCTAGCAATAAAAAATAATGTTGAATGCAACCATGGATTACCTAGCGATTCTATAAGATTTTCTGTTTGGTTCCACAAATGTTTATTATGTGTATATTCTATTCCATGCACTGTTCCAAGAACTGTGGAAACAAAGATGAGTAAGATATTGGCCTTCCCCTCAAGGGTCTGCTGATGAGATGGACACAGACATGGTCACGCTGATGTGGTAAGGGTGGTGGTGGAGGTATACACAAGGTGACAACACGGGAGCCCAGTGGAGGCAAACCTCACTCATCTTGGGCAAAGGAATGGAGCACACAGTGGCTTCCTGAAGGAGGGGACACCTGAATAAGGGGTAGCAGGACGAAAAGGAATTACCTAAGCAAATGGGGGAAGCATGTTCCAGACAGAGACAACATGAGTAAAGGCATGAAGATGTGAAGCAGAATGAAATACGTGTGAGGAATAATGAGCAGTTTAGAATCATTATAACAAGAAATGAGAGAACACCAGAGAGATACCCAGAGCTCACGCCTGGCACATAATAGGTGTTCAATAAATACCTGTTGATGAAAGAATTGGCTAGAGCTTTCATCAAAAAAAAAAAAAAAGGTATGATTATATAGTTATGCATGTTGGGCAAATTTTGTATATTCATTTTGTTAGTAGAAACAGAAGATAATGCATCAGTAGAATTATAAGAAAATGAGGCAGTCAGCAAGAACATGGCTCACTCAGCATGATACTTGGAGCTGCAGGCATAATAAAGAGAAAGTGGCTGCACAGTTGTGATACTCTTGTGACCACAAGAGAGGGAAGAGCTAGGGTGGTGTCTATACAGAAGACACGGGCTGAGATCACATGGAGAAAGATAAGAGGGGGATACTCAGGATCTGTGAGCTTGAAAGCTTCTTGGATATGGCAACCGTGTCTTTTTTCTCCCACTGGACTAGATACAGACCACATAAATAAATCAAGTGTCTGTAACTCTACCTGTCTTTCCTCATGGCATCACATGGAGGAAACCCTGAACTGGGAAGGAACAGAACTCATATTATTCCTGATGGTTGTTTTTTGAGTGGGCTTGAGCCCTTTGCTGCTGTTGAAGAGGCAAGAGAATACCCAGAGCTGGGAGAAAAGGAAGTTAACACAACCTATACTCTAACAATTCCATATTGAAAACAATAGGAACTCTGGGCCAGAATAGATTTTCTATAAGTATAAGAAAACAGAAGCAATGAGGTTAAGGGGCAGCAGACACCATAACTACTGGTCATAAATTCTAAAAATCTTTCATCACACTTACATCAAAAACAACTCAACAGGACTTCCCTGGTGGTCCAGTGGTTAAGACTCCACGCTCCCAATGCAGGGGGTGCAGGTTCGATCTCTGGTCGGGGAACTAAGATCCCACATGCTGCATGGCGTGGCCAAAAAATAAAATAGAGGAAAAAAACAACTCAACAAGGTGAAATTTAACCTTTTGATATCTCTAACACTGACTTTCTGTTCACAGTGTATCTTTTTTTATTTTTTATTTTTTACTTAAAAAGGGGGCTGTGCATGTGTGTGGGGAGGGGTATATGGGAACTCTCTACTTTCTGCTCAATTTTGCTGTGAATCTAAAACTGCTCTAAAATGTAAAATCTGTTTTTTAAAAAAACATGACAGGACTTCCCTGGCGGCACAGTGGTTAAGAATCCGCCTGCCAATGCTGGGAACATGCGTTCGAGCCCTGGTCCGGGAAGATCCCACATGCCACGGGGCTACTAAGCCCGTGCGCCACAACTACTGAGCCTGCGCTCTAGAGCCCGTGTGCCACAACTACTGAAGCCCTTGCACCTAGAGCCTGTGCTCCACAACAAAAGAAGCCACCGCAATGAGAAGCCCACGCACTGCAACGAAGAGTAGCCCCCACTCGCCTCAACTAGAGAAAGCCCGCGTGCAGCAACCAAGACCCAATGCAGCCAAAAATAAATAAATTTAAAATTTAAAAAAACAAAAACCAACAATGTGACACAGTCCATTAGTATAGAAGTTGAAGCAGCTCAAGGCTGGGAGCCTAAGGTCCAGGTTCCTAATCCCTGGCCCTGAATTGTGACTCTGACCCCTGACACCCCTGGACCACCTACCTGTTTTTATTCCTCCAGGTATCTAAGGGCCTATAATTGGGGTCATATGATTACGAGAAGGTGAGACTCACTTAAGCTCATTCAAGTGAAGAACAGGAAGAGCATACAGTATTAAGAATACAGGGGAAACAAAAGGATAAGTAACTAAAGAAGGGCTGAGTCTCACAGAGGCCAAAACTGACACATAGTGTTGATTCCAAGGCAGACTCAGGAAGCTCAGCGGTAGGGATTTGTTGGCCTTTCTGATGTACCACTGTTAATGGGGTCATTATTGCCCATGTGTCTACATCACTCTTGTCTAGTTTATCTTTTTTATTCTCCTCTTCAGTTGTGATTTCCAAAACAGAACATCTGAAGGGCTCAGTTAAATCCTACTGCCTCTATTTAGACTCAAATTTTGAGACTAGGCAACATCATATGACCCTAGTTGGCCTATGAGTGAGCTATCCTTGGGTCAGGTCCTCCCCTGGTCTAGTCAGCTTGGCCAGAGAGGCTGGGTCACGTGTTTCCTCAGCAGGAGCCCTAGAGGGTGAGGACAGTTGCCCTTAGAAGGAACTGTGGGTATGGCAAGCACTGTGAATTCATTTATGATATGCTGATGATGGCAATGCCTTGGCAGAAGTCTCAGGCGTAGAAGATGGAAAAAGTGACACCTGGGGGGTAGTAGAGACTTAACAATAAAAAAGTTTGTGTGTGAGGCCTTTAGCAGTCAAGACACACCTAGACATTCCTGGAAAATCCATTCCCAGCACTCAGCACTCCCTCCCCACCCACTCCAATCCCATAATTTAGAAAAACATCTGCCCCCACTCTCCAGTATCCTAGGTTCTGAAGGCATTTTAATTGAGAAAATGACCTTAAAAGACACAATGGCAAGGATTTGAAGTTCCATTCCTAAACTAGATGAACTTTTCCTTAGTTTATGGCTGTGTCCACACCCCTATTGTAGCCCTAACTGTGGTTCTTCAACTTTTATCGTTATAATATAGTAATTTGGAAAAACAGTCAGGTCTATATGGCTAATGTCACACTATAGAAATGAGTAGTTCTGACCAAAAGCCTTGCTTCTGGAGGTCCTAATCCCTTCTTAAAGTAATTACAAGCAGCCCTCTCCCAATCAGGAAGCATCCAGGGCAACTAGAGCTCTGGAAGTCTCCTTAAGAAATCAGTCAGCACTAGAAAGACCACTTTCTTTATTCCTCCTCAAAGATTTGTTAGTATACACAGGAATTCTGAGCTCTGACACACGAATAAGTGTGTCAGGTAGAAGGTAGCTAGTCTTTGAAGCTCCATTTTAAGGAAAAATAAATTGATTAGATTCATTCACTAAATGAACAAATAACTATACAAGCATAATCAAAACTATTCTGTGACAACTGTAGAAGGTTGAACATTTTATACCTGTGCCTTGCTTTCACACATTACATTTTTCTCAAAAGTATAGTTGAGTTAGATGCAAAGAAGTGTAACACAGGAGGCCCTGGGTAGTTGGGTAGCTACAATAGAACACATGTGCATAAACACACATGCCCCTTTTAAAAAAATAATAATGTAAACCTGTTCCAACAGCCAGGGAGGGAGGAGGTAGATATTTAGGGGGAAAACACTGTACCCTTCTAATTCTTTTTATTACCAGAAAAAGACGGGGCAGGAGATGAACTTTAACCCTGACCATTGTTTCAGTTTTCACAGGCTTTTGCAGATGTAAATATTTCAAAGTGATCATTATATGAGATGACATAGAATACAGCGTGCATTTTTATGTTCCTAAATTAATAAAACAATTTTGTAGACAGAATCAAAAATTGCAGGTATTTCCCCATTCTCCCCAATATTTTCTGATTTAATATTGTCTTTTTTAAATTGAATAAACTGTTCTTTTGAGTGATCATAATAAGCAAAGAGACTGAGTTGAATAATTACAGATCTTTCATACCTAAGTTCCTGTCACTAAAAATTATCCTCGTTTCTAATAGGTGTTCAGTGGACACGGAAATTCCCAATACTTTAAATTACTCTGCCTCTACTAATGATCTGTACATGATAGTGCACTAATCTTCAAAAGAGAATAAAATATAAGAGTTTGTCATGTGAAAAAGGATTGTCAGATGATGAATCATTTCATTGTCAAAAAATGTTTTGGGTATTGGATTTGAACAAAGTAGAGCACATTCACAAATACTACTGGAATAAAGGGGACTCCTAGAGAGGTCAAGTTATCCATCACATGAGTTAAGTAGCCTGTTTAAAAGAAGTCAGTTGATCTCTCCATGAAACCTCTGATTAGATCATGAGATACTGAATTCTCACATAACAAGGTCTCTTTTTAGAAATTCTTACCCTGGGTTGTACTGATCAATTGTTACTGAAATGAAATAAAAACATAAATTAGTATAATCTTTACACTTTTTTTTTTAGATTTATTAAGTAACCTCCTCCATGGATACTAACTGTACGTGTTTCTACTATACAAACAATTTTACACACCACAGCTAGGAAGTGAAGTGGATGGACTATTTTTAAAACAACAACAACAACAACAAAAAAACACTTTTGGTAGAAAAAGCCCCACAACTTTAATGGAGAAGAATAAAGATTTTTAAACCACCCCCCCCCTGCTTTTTTTTTAGCATTATGGTAATGCTAAATCATTAAATTTCTTAAGTCATTCCTATAACAACAATAAAACCTATTTGTCTGCTCTGCATGTTGTCCTTGTGAAAACACTATAGCAAATCTTTTACGCTGAATTGAAGTTGGGTGAGGTAAGGTAACTAAGATGGCATGTCTAGTTAAATGGTGGAGCCAGGATCTGACCCAAGATTGTCTAGTCCCAACTTTACCTCTCTCTACATTACACTGTGCTATTAGGAGCTTTCTTACTCAAACCTCAGCTCAAATGTCACCACCTCAGAGAGGTCATCCTTTTATATTAGTAGTTTTACTATTTTCTTCACATTTTTAAAGAGATTGGCTCCATTAATAAATTATGAGAGGCTTTTTCAGCTGAAAAAAAAAAAGATTTTTGCTATTTTTTCAAAGAGCAACTTATGTGAAATTCTTCTAAAACAGGAGAAAACAAACAAAAAAAAGAAATGAAACAGAATTATACTTTCTCCTTGTCATTCACTGAAAGGCTAAGAGGAGTGGGGGCCGATTCCAAAGGCCAAGTGTGCACACCTAACCACCACCATGCTCCCTGGAGTCATCAGATGCTCACAATCAAGCCTCTGTGGAAGATTCCGCACAAATAGCCCTTAGGCATGTGGGTGAAGCAGATATTCAGAGTTTGAAATGTTAGCATGGGGAATGTGGGCTTTCTTAAGAAAGTAATGAATTAGTATCTGTGTTATGTATGAATACTTCTTAAATATCTATTCAGAAGACTCTGTGATAGTTTTTACCTCGATATTAAAAATGCAGGGGCTCTCAGAGAGGAGAAATAGATTATACGACACAAAACTATCTATCTGAGGCCTGTATGGGACAGTGTGCTAAAATGGGTTTTACACTATGGCTTTTCTTGGTTTCAATTTTGCATTACTCTTGACCATCATTCTTGGGTTTCCAGACTCTGTATAAGGTCTTTATTCCTCTCTGATTAAAGAAATTAACTTGTACAGCAAGAGCTCTCAACACCTCTGATCCACATCACTCCCAACCTCCCAATTACCAAACAGCCCTACTTCAAACAGCCTGATGAGATGACCTATCTGGAGTCCATCCTTGGGTTCCAGTAGCACCGGATAATCAGGCAATAAAAAAAACTAAGAAGAAAACTTCTTAACCTTGGATGAGGCCTTTAAATATCTCTCAATTCAATGGTCATGTGTTTCTGAATTCTTAACTTTCAAGTAGCCCTTCTTCTAGAGCAAAAAATCCCCCACTTTAATGAATTTTATTAAATTCTCCAGTTTAAAAAAAAGTAAGGGGGGAAAAAAAAAAAAGGTCATGGAGAACCTAGGAGTAAGACAGGAATAAAGGCAAAGACCTACTAGAGAATGGACTTGAGGATATGGGGAGGGGGAAGGGTAAGCTGTGACAAAGTGAGAGAGTGGCATGGACATATATACACTACCAAACGTAAAACAGATAGCTAGTGGGAAGCAGCCGCATAGCACAGGGAGATCAGCTCGGTGGTTTGTGACCACCTAGAAAGGTGGGAGGGAGGGAGATGCAAGAGGGAAGAGATATGGGAACATATGTATATGTATACCTGATTCACTTTGTTATAAAGCAGAAGCTAACACACCATTGTAAAGCAATTATACTCCAATAAAGATGTTTAAAAAAAATAATAAATAAAATAAAATTTAATTTAATTTAAAAAGTAAGGGGTTGAAAGAATAATGGATCAGGTGGCTGGACTTGTTACATGATATCTACTAGGACTCAAAACATCAAGGGAGAAAGTAAAAAAAGAGAAGCATATTTTTGTAATCTTTCCTGTGCATTCTCATATAGCAGTTTATAAATATATGTAGCTGATAACTATAAATAATGAGTTCTTGGAAACCACATTCTACCACGGAGAGCTGCAAAGCAGTTCATATTTTCCTAAAAGAGCAATGTTACAGCTGAGGTTTGGGTTCCCGAGGCTTAGGTAGCATACTAGTCGTAGATATGATCGAAGAAATGCCAAAAAGCAATATGCAAAATTATAAAACTGTGAAGCAATTTCCAATATTAAAATTATGCTGCTGGTCCTAGTCCTAGGTTTTAAAACAATACAAATTGATTATACAAATATTCTACTATAAAGCACATAGAAAAAGCACACTCTGACATAATACATATTTGCTTTGAAATCTGTATGTTTACATTAAACATATAAATATGAGCGAAATGATAAAATGACTAGGGTTTGCCTTAAAATACTCCAGAAAGAAAAAAATGTTTGGAGAGGGAAGAGAAGAAGCAATATGTGCAAAACGCTAAGATCTGATGAAGCTGGGTGCTTAGGGGTTTGTTTTACTATTCTCTTTACATTGTGCATGTTTAAAAACTTTTCATAACAAAAAGTTTAAGAATCTAAGCTAAAAGTTATAAATTAATTACTACTTATAATTAGTAAAAATTATTTAACAACTTCTCTTACCTTATTAAAACTTAGAAAAATTTTTCTTTGGGGAAAAATGAGATAGATCAGTAACAACTGCCCCTGGGAAGAGGCACTGAGCCAAGTTTCCCACAGCAAGCAGTTGTCAACAGTGCAACTGACTTGAGAGCCCTCCCCCAACCTTTGAGATGGTGTGCTCATGCATTATTAAACCAAAGTGTAAAAGCGTAACTGCAGAGAATGAAGTTAGACTTTAATCTTACACCACATATAAAAATTAACTCAAAATGGATCGAAGATCTAAATGTAAAAGCTACAACTATAAAACTTTTGGAAGAAAACATAGAGGAAAATCTTCCTGACATTAGATTTGGCAATGATTTCTTGGCTCTGACACCAAAATCACAGGCAGCAAAAGAAAAAGAACAGATAAATCGGACTACATCAAAATTAAAAATTTGTGCATCAAAGTACACAATCAAGAGTGAAAAGGCAGGGACTCTCCTGGTGGTCCAGTGGTTAAGACTCCACACTTCCAATGCATGGGGGGCGGGTTTGATCCCTGGTCAGGGAACTAAGATCCCGCATGCTGTGAGGTGTGGCCAAGAGTGAAAAGGCAACCCAGAGAATGGGAGAAAATATCTGCAAATCATATATCTGATAAGGGGCTAATATCCAGAATATATGGAACTCCTACAATTCAACAACAACAACAAAAACAACCAATCTGATTAAAAATGGGCAAAGGATTTTTCTCCAAAAAAGATATACAAATGGCCAGCAACATTAATCATTAGGGAGATGCAAATGAAAACCACAATGAGATACTTGCCTACTCTCAAAAACACCCAGAAAATAACAACTGTTAAAGAGGATGTGAAGAAATTGGAACCCTTGGGCACTGATGTTGGGAATGTAAAATGGTACAGCTGCTGTGGAAAACAAGATGGCAGTTCTTAAAAAAAAATAAAACAGAGAATGACATCCAATCCAGCAAATCCACTTCTTGGTATATACCCAAAAGAATTGAAAGCAGGTTTAGAGATATTTGTACACCCATGCTCACAGCAGCATTATACATAATATCCAAAACGTAGAACCAGTCCAAGTATCTGTCAACAGATGAATGGGTAAACAAAATGTAGCAGAGTAGTTCCCCCTTATCCATGGGGGATACATTCCAAGACCCCCAGAGGATGCCTGAAACTGTGAATGGTACCAAACTCTTATACACACTATGTTTTTCCTATACATACATACCTATGATAAAGTAACTTATAGATCAGGCACAGTAAGAGAATATCTGAATTGCCAGCATCACTACTCTTGTGCTTTGGGCCATTATTAAGTAAAATAAGGCCGACTTAAACACAAGCACTGTGATACCAGGACAGTCGATCTGAACCAAGAGGGCTACTAAGTAACTAACAGGCGGGATATGCTGGACAAAGGACATCACATATGATTCATGTCCTGGGCAGGAAGGAGCAGGATGGTGCAAGATTTTATCACATTATTCAGAACAGTGCACAATTTAAAACTTACGAAGACTTTTCATATCTAAGATATCATTGCCAAATCTAATAGCAGGAATTTTCCATTTAATATTTTTGGACTGTGGTTGACCACAGGTAACTGAAGCTGAAAACGAAATTACAGATAAGGGGGGACTACTATATATACATTTAGCGAAATATTATTCAGCTCTGGAAAGGAAGGAAATTCTGACACATGCTACAACAAGGATGAACCTTGAGGACATCATGCTAAGTGAAATAAGCCAGTCACAAAAAAGACAAATACTGTAATTCCCCTTATATGAGATACCCAGAGTAGCCAAATTCATAGACAGAAAGTAGAAGAGTGGTTGCCATGGGGCTGGAAGGAGGAGGGAACGGGGAGCTGTTGTTTTATGTGTACAGAGTTTTAGTTTTGCAAGATGAAAAGTGTTCCACAGATTAGTTACACAATATGAATGTACTTAATACTGTTGAACTATATACTTACAAATAGTTAAGATGGGAATCTTTATTTTATTAAAAATTTAAAAAATTAAAGTGTACATCTGTATGTTAAATGTTTATTAAATGCCCAAATACATGGTCATTTCAAAAAAGCACATCACCAAAGATGACCTGTGATACCTACATTGGATCCTTGTTGTCAGACTATTCCTATAGAGTTGAAATAAGAGGCACTTAGTAACAGTAATTAGAACTTAGTTACTGAGATACTGAAGGGATCTGTTGCATAGCAAATTAATTTAATGGGTTTACAGATTTTAGTAGGTTTCTGATGTTTTCTATTTTAAGTTTTAGGGTCTTCAAAAACAGTAAGATAGACTTTAAGAAAAAACTACATTTCCACTTACATCATAATATCTGGTCCCCATGGCACTGTACCAACCCTAAATCACTAAACAGCTTTAGCTCAGGGAACTCTGCCAGGGCTAGTACCTTAAGACAGATAGTGAACACTGAGCCACATACTTTCGATTGGATTCTCTAAAGTGCAATGACTCAGGCTCCAAGTGTCAGAAGATGTAGTCTCATGCTCATGAAAACAAAGCTATTTACTGTTGGAACCCCTTTTATCCAAGTACCTCAAAGTGTTTGGCAAACATTAATCAAATAGAAATTAAGGCATAGCCTCAAGACATATGAAGGCACTGGGCTTTCAAGAACTCATCCAAAAAGCCTCTAGGTTCAACTAGCAATTTACAGAGGAACACGTTAAACTACACTATGGCAATATAATCAGCAAAAACTAGACTGTAGGATATTCTATAGGACAAATGACCCAGTTTCTTCAACAAATAAATTTCAAGGAAATTAAAAAAAAAAAGAAAGAAAAAGAAAAGAAAAGAGGGGAGGGAACATATAGATTAAGAGAGACTTAAAGAAATATCAACCAGTTGTAGTACCAGAACCTTGATTCAATTTATGATACAATTGGAAATGCAAATACCGATTTCACATTTGATGACATTAAAAAAATTTCATGAATTTTTTTGTATAATAATGATATTATGGAGATTGTATGTATGTTTGTGTGTGTGTATATATGTGTGTGTGTATATATATATACACACATATATATATATAAATACACACACACACATATATATATATATATATATATATTTTTTTTTTTTTTTTTTTTTTTTTTTAAGTGCTTGTGTTAGAGATGTTGTGTCAGGGATCCCCAAGACCGCTCCCAGGTTCAGTGATATCCTAGGACAGTTCACAGGACTCAGTCTATACCATACTCATAGCTAAGATTTATTACAGCAAAAGGATACCAAGCAAGATCAGCAAAAGGAAAAGGTACATGGGGTGAGGTCTACAGGAAACCAGGTGAGAGCTTCCAAGAGTTTTCTCCCAGTGGAGTCACACAGGATGTGCTGAATTTCTCCCAGGAACAAGTTGTGACAATAGGGTCTACAAGAGACGCTCATTAGAGACTTGGTACCCAAGGTTTTATTGGGGGCTGGTTACAGAGGCCCACTCTGTCTAGCACGTTCCAAGATTCCAGACTCCCAGAAGGAAAGCAGGTTTCAGCATAAATGATATTACTTGTACACAAAGCTTAAGCACAGTGCACCACTATCAGTTAAGACAGTGAGAACCCTCCCAAAATCCAAGTTCCCAGTTGCTAGCCAAGGGCCAAACCTGTAAGCAAGCCTTTCATAGGACAACAGTCAGGCCTAATATGGCAATTCTTTTCTGCACATACTGAAATATTTGGGATGAAATGACAGTACGTCTGGGATTTGCTTCAAAATAATATGGAAGAGCAGAAGTGGGAGGGGGTAGAAGACTGGTCATGAGTTGATATTGTTAAAGATGAAGGATGGGTACATGGGAACTTATTGTACTGTTTTTTCTACTTTAGTACATGTTTTAGATTTTTCCATGAATGGAAAGCTATTTTGTTTGTTTTTAATCATAGGAGAAAACTCAGAACCATCAACAGGGCTATGGGCATGTGGGGATAAGGACTGAAGCTTGTAGAACCCTTGGGCTGCTACCATGGTTCGAGGGGAGAGAGGTTGTCCCAGGCTATGTGTGAATAGGCTGTGAACCTTGGCACTCAAGAGTCATTTAACATGCTCTGGAAGAAAGGGACAGAAAGAGTAGCCTCTTGTCCAAGGCAAACTACATCTCAAAGCCAAAAATTTGAGAGTGATTTGACTGTACCCACAGATTAAGTGACCGACAAATGATCTTAAACAATTTATAGAGTTTTGCAAATCAGATTTATTATACTTTGAGTCATTAATTGCTGAGCCATAAAATAAATACGTAGCCACTCTTTCCCAAAGCACATTAACAAAGACTGGAGAACGCTTCCATTTTAAAAATGTGTTCTTTAGCACTGAAACATGCTACTCACATAATACTGTACTCAGGAAAACATTAGACTCAGAGCATCTACAACCTTGGCAACAAGTTCCAAACACTAGACATACTGAGCATTCTGACTCATTGCTATACAGCCTCCATAGACCCCATTAAATTTTGGTTTACTTAGCTGGGTATACAGGAGGTAGGGAGAAATATGAGTAAAAGTATATATTTTTTCCTTTGAAACTTAAACTAATTTGATTTTTTTTTTCTAAATGTTGAGTTTCTTTAGGAGTTTTTGTTTAAATTCCTCAACTTTTTTTTTTTAATTTATTTATTTATTATTTATGGCTGTGTTGGGTCTTCGTTTCTGTGCAAGGGCTTTCTCTAGTTGCAGCAAGCGGGGGCCACTCTTCATCGCGGTGCGCGGGCCTCTCACTATCGCGGCCTCTCTTGTTGCGGAGCACAGGCTCCAGACGCGCAGGCTCAGCAGTTGTGGCTCACGGGCCCAGTTGCTCCGCGGCATGTGGGATCTTCCTAGATCAGGGCTCGAACCCGTGTCCCCTGCATTGGCAGGCAGATTCTCAACCACTGCGCCACCAGGGAAGCCCTAAACTAATCTGATTTTAATAATAAATTATTTGTAACAAAAATATAACAAAACCATGTTTTAGCTTGTCTTATATAAGGGTGGAAAGAACAACTAAAAGCCCAAGGCTGAACTACCAGCATAACAAGCTTCGCTGCCTGGCCCCCTGCTCTAACGCCCCACGATATGACAGCTCAACCTGTAATAGATGGAGAAGAATGAGGCAGGGAGGACCAGCCCAAACCAGGAATAAAGACTCATACATTTTTCCTGTCTTATATGAAGAAAACATGTGATCATCACTGAGCAGTGCCATTCTTGGTTTCCAAACAAAAAGCATTTTTGACTCATCATCAATGACTCATCATCAATAAAACATTCCCTACTAGTGGGGATGGCTTTTCACTAATCCATCTATACGTTATGCAACTGCCAATGTGACCAAAACATAAGATGAAATCTCTGGGCTGGGGACCAGAAAAAAGCCGACAGATGGAACAGGGGCCAATGGTCTCCTTGATTCTGTACTAAAACCCACAGATCTTTCCTACCAATGGAAAAGCATATCGACTCCGTAAAGCATATCATCATCATTTAGCAGTGGGTTACAAATATACTACAGTATTTAGTCAGAGTTCTCTCCAGATACCTGTTATCAAAACTCAAGTTATTCTGATTAAATAAAAGGTAGAATGTAATCTGTTATCTAAATGCCAAGTTCTGGGCAAATATTAATGATTCTGCTAAATTTATCTAGCTGAGCACTTCAATACCAAGGAAACCAACTATTGCAGAGACTTTTAAATAAATGTTAAGGTTGACAATTACATAGTTCTCAACAATGTCCAATTGGCAATTAGTTTTCCTTATGCTATTTACAAAACCCAATGTTAGCCAGTAATTAGTCACTCTTGAGATCTATGAAAAATATATTTCAGCCTAAAGTACTAAGAAAATTAAATTGACTTATAAAGTGGCTAAAATTCAACTACCGAGAACACTACTAAGAATAAAAGGCAGACATAGCACAGAGAGATCAGCTCAGTGCTTTGTGTCCACTTAGAGGGGTGGGATAGGGAGGGTGGGAGGGAGACACAAGAGGGAAGAGACATGGGGATATATGTGTATGTATAGCTGATTCACTTTGTTATAAAGCAGAAACTAACACACCATTGTAAAGCAATTATACTCCAATAAAGATGTTAAAAAAAAAAGAATAAAAGGCAAAAATGGCCTCTGAGTGTTCAAAAGAGAAGACATAAAGTCTTTGCATGCCTAGAGCTTTACTTGAAGGAGAATCCCTCAAGTTTTCATTCAAAGACTCTTCATCTAGGTTTATTTTATAATTTTATCTGTTCCAAGTTCATGTCAGTTTAAAGACAGAAAAGTAATGTTGTCTTAACAAACAAACTTGAGTTAACTTAGGCAAGTAAGGAGGATTTTAAGGATATGGGGCCTTAAGAATAGGAAACTTAAGAAGCCTTAAGAATAGGAACAGTGCTTCAGACAGAACTGGAAACAGGACTTGGAAAGTTAATCAGTCGTTCTCAAGTTTCTCATCTCTGCTCCTCTGTGCATATCTGCAACAACTGCTTTCTGGGCCCCACACCTGGTGCAAGATGCCCATCACACATCCTGAGCACCCAGTCTTTCCCTCCTCTGAGAAAGTCCCAGGAAATGGACATGGAATGGTCAACATAGGAAAGGTTGCCACCCCTGGCCTAGTCACATGTGGCTGAGGTGAGAGAGGATGTCAAGTTAAACAAAATGGTTGGGGATTAAAGGAGGTTCATCACAATCTAGGAAGACCTCAAAAGAGTATCCATTACAAAGGAAGAGAAGCTGCAAAAATTTGGGGAACTAGAGAGTGGCAAAAAGTAAGATTTTATGGCCTCATAATGAAGAAGCCAGGCCGTCTAAAATTTTTGACCTGAAGTAATTGAGTATATGTGCAAATATCCCATATCACCTTAGTAGACTATGAGAGTTCCACTGTACTACTACACGACTAGTCACCTTTATTACGATAGCCCATCACTCAGAAAAGTTTAAGTTGTATTCAGTATCCTCTCTTTAGGAAGGAGAGATCATACTTACATGAATGGGACACTTGGTGAAGGACACTAATATACTGTTAATGAAAGTATATAAACTGGTACATTCTTTCTGGAAAGCAGCTTAGCATTATATACACAGTACATTAAAATATTCAGAAGCTTTATCTTTAGGAGTCAATTCTATGAAAATAGTCCAAAACATATAAAAATGTATCTTACAAATATTCATAACAGCATTATTTATAATACCCAAACTATGGAAACACTTAAATGTGTAGCAAAGGTTAAATAATGTCCAAACCACACAATAATCTGAAAAATGAACTATTTTAAATACCAAGTAAAAATGCTCATGTCATAAACAGGGAAAAGAGCTGCACAGAAATACAGATATTTATATATATATATATATTATATATATATATATATATAAAATATATATATAATATATATAAAATATATATTTATATTATATATAAATATATATTATATATAATTATATATTATATATAATATATATATATATATATAATAATCTTGACTATATAAAAAAACATGAATGAAAAAAGCTAGAAAGGGACTGTTGCAGTTTGAGTTCCCCAGGAAGCACAGTGTGAGATGGAGAATAGTGTGCAGGCAGTTTATTAGTGAGCACTCTTGGATCTACAGCTATAGGAGGAAGGAAACGAAGCAATGGGCAGAGGGAGAAGCTGAACTGCAATGTAGGCACCCCCGCATCAACCAGTCATTGGATGTAGGCTGCCCTAGAAAAGAGTGTGACCTTGGGCAAAATGGCTCTCTTAAGCTGAGAAAATTCCCAACAACCTCACAGCAACTGGGAAAAGGGAGTTGGGAAGTCTTCAAAGATAGATCTGGGCAGTGCGGCATAATATCTACAACAGAGACTATATCCAAAAATTAGCATTGGTTGTCTTTGAGGGGTAGTCTTTAATTTTTTTTTTTTTTAATTCTTCACCAGGGTCTTCTGTATTTTCCAAATAAAAAATAAATTACACCCTATTTTTAATAATAGATTCCAGAAAGATTTATAACCAATATACTTATAATAGAAAAATAAATTTTCTTGACAGGAGTAATTATTAGTATAGAGAAAATTAGTTATAAAAAGTATGTATGTATAGCTAAGATTTGGTTATTTATTTATTTATTTTTTACAGAAACTTTTTTAAAAAAATAAATTTATTTATTTATGGCCGCGTTGGGTCTTCGTTGCTGTGCACAGGCTTTCCCTGGTTGCGGCGAGAGAGGGCTATTCTTCGTTGCGGCGCTCAGGCTTCTCATCACAGTGGCTTCTCTTGTTGCAGAGCATGGGCTCTACGTGCACGAGCTTCAGTAGTTGTGGCATGCAGGCTCAGTACTTGGGGCTCACGGGCTCTAGAGCGCAGGCTCAGATGTTGTGGCGCACAGACTTAGTTGCTCCATGGCATGCGGGATCTTCCCCGGCCAGGGCTCAAACCCATCCCCTGCACTGGCAGGCAGATTCTTAACCACTGCACCACCAGGGAAGTCCCAGGTTTGGTTATTTTTAAAATTTAAACAAATTCAAATTTATCTCTAAGAAACATTATTATTAAAAAATGTAAAAACAACCTTTTCATAAATAGACCATAAACTGAATACTAGCCAAAATTAGGTTTTCACTTTGTATACCGTATAACAAATCATAAAACTATTAGGAAAAACTAATCAGTCTTTAAAAACGGAAAGCTATTTTAGGATTTACTTCATACCCACACATGCACATATACTGGGTTATATATGTGTTTGGAATGATTGATAAGATATCTGAAATAAAATTTTCATAAACTGTTACTTTACCTACCAGAAAGTTTCTTTAAAATAACTCCCCCAAAAAAGTTTCTATCATACCATCTGAATAATTCCTGCATCTACATAACAAATGTACTTATAACATACACTTACAAAATAGCTTAGCAAAGGACGTTTGGTTCTAGATATGATGGATAACGTGTATCAGACTGGTGTTCTCAATGAGAACAATTAAGAAAGATGGATAAAATGCAAAAACAAACAAACAAAACAGCAGATTAAAGGTGTTTGAGA
The DNA here is from genome assembly GCF_028023285.1 of Balaenoptera ricei. Taxonomy (NCBI): domain Eukaryota; kingdom Metazoa; phylum Chordata; class Mammalia; order Artiodactyla; family Balaenopteridae; genus Balaenoptera; species Balaenoptera ricei. The sequence continues at coordinate 83,150,886 of NC_082640.1, read as the reverse complement.
GCAACCAAGAAAATCATGATTTGAGGGGGTCAAGTTCCCAGAAAGAAGGGAAATACACTGAGGTGAGCTCTACATTTGCTACTACTTTTTTTTTCCTCAGGTCATTTACCAAGTCACCTTATGGGGTATGGAAGCTGAGCAGAGAGTATTAGCCTAGAACTTGATAGTCTCACTGTTCTAAAAAGACAAAAACTAGCTGAACCAGGAGGCTTGAACTCCAAGACTGGAGGGGGCCAGAATCTTAGAGAAAAACAGGTGGTCTCAGTTGCTCACAATTTCCCTTTGGAGCATTTTGTCAGTTTCTAAACTGTAGATGTGCAGGGAAAGTGGCTGAGAAACCAAGCAGAAAGCAACCATTAAGAAGCTAAACAGCTAAGTAGAAATTCTGGCAACTCGAGAGGTGAGGAAACAAAAATTGGAGTTCAGGTCCAGAAGGAATAAAGGTCTGGTGAATATATCCCAGTTTTTAGTTGAGATCCTTAAAACATCCTATGTAAGGTTATGGCCAACTGAAAACATGATTGCCCTTACAAAGCCTGAAACACAGTGAAACCTCTCAATCCCTAATTAGACAAGGTTACCAGTCTGGCTGCCAGAAGAAAATTAAATCATTTCTGGAAGTTATCATCCAGAGCCTCTATAATTTTTCATATAGAATGTCTCCATTCAATGAAAAAGTAGCAGGCATGACAGGAAAAAAGACTAAATGACCAAAATCCGAGAGAACAAACAACAGAAAAGGAGTCACAGGTGACTCAGATATTGGAGTGATCAAGCACACACTTTTTAAAAAAACTATGATTAAAAGTCAAGTTCACAGATACAGAGAACAAACTGGCAACTACCAGAGGCAGGGAGTAGGAAGTGGGCAAAACAGGTGAAGGGGGTCAAAAATTACAAACTTCCATTTACAAATAAATCAGTCATGGGGATGTAATGTATAGCATGGTGACTATAATTAATAATACTGTATTTCATGTGAGAAAGTTGCTAAGAGAGTACATCTTAAAAGTTCTCATCACAAGACAAAAAAATTTTAACTATGTATGGTGATGGATGTTAACTAGACTTACTGTGGTGATCATTTTGCAATGTATACAAATATCAAATCATGTTGTATACCTGAAACTAACAAATGTTATTTGTCAGTTATACCTCAATAAATGATTAATATATTTTAAAATATGCAAATAATTAGTAATTTTACCAGAGAGCTTGAATATTTTTAAAAGGCAAGTGGAACCTTTAGAACTGAAAAATATAATAACTAAAATTAAGAATTCAGTAGATGGATTAGACACAGCAGAAGAGAGGATGTGTGAGGTGAAAGATAGCTCAGTAGAAAATAATCATATTGAACGAAAAAATAGAAAAAACAAAGTAATAGATAAAAGAGCATCAGGGACATATGGAATATAGTGGAACAGTCTAACTTATATGCAATTGAGCTCCAGAAGGACAGAGAAAATAACATTTGAAGAGATACCGGTCAAACATTTTCCAAAACTGATGAAAAACATTAAGCCATAACAAAAAGCTCTAACGACCCATAATAGAATAAATGAAAAGATGTGGATAGGTCATAGTAAAACTGCTGAAAACTAAAAACAAAGAGAAAAGCCTTAAAAGCAGCTAGTGGCAGGTGGAATGGGGGGATGGGATGGCAAGTCTCAACAAATTTCAAAGCACATACACAGATAACAGGATTATGTTAATTGTCAACAGCGGGATTATGCTACAAATCAATAGCAGAAAGATAACTAGAAAACTGCCACATTTTTGGAAATAAAACAATATATTTGTAAATACCCAAGAGTCAGAGAGAAACTCTGAAGGGAAATAAAACCATTTTAAACTGAATGATAATTTAAAAATCAACCACAAAAACCAGAAGAATATAGCCAAAGTGGTGCTTTGAGGGAAATTTATGCCTTTAAATCATATATTACAAAAGAAGCAAGGCTGAAAAATCAATGTCTAAGCATCTATCCCAAGACACTAAAAAAAGAATAACAAATTAAACTCAAAGAAAGTAGATGAAAGAAAATAACAAACACAAGAATAATCAACAAACTAGAAAATAACTGTATAATAAAGAAAAATCCGAGTCAAAAGTTAATTATTTGAAAATACTAATGAATTTATTAGACACTAGCTTTGTACAGACTTTATGTAAACAATTCCCTATTGCTGGACATGTACATTGTCTCCAGTTGGATACAGTATTCCACAGCACGGAAATTACCATCTTTGTAGTATTCATTCATACTTATTTCCTTAAAACAAATTCTTATATATACATTACTGTCAGCTTAAAAGGCATAACAAATTCTAAGGCTTTTGATGCATATATTGCTAAACTGCCCCAGAGAAAGATTAAACCAAGTTTACTCACACTAGCAGGTTATGATAGGTTTTATATCCCTAAATAAGTAAAATTTTTAAAAAATTATCAGTTTGATAAAAAAATAATATCTCATTACCTTAATTTGCATTTCTTCAGTTACTTAAGAAACAACTTAAATAACTTCTCAATGTTTATAGGCTATTTAAGTTTCATCTTTTGTGAACTGCCTATTTGTGTTGTCTACTTTACTACTAGGATGTTAGTCTTTCTTATGGATGTCATTACTTTTTTATATATTAAGGATACTGAGGCCTTAATCAAAGAATTGAAAATATTTTTCTGTTCTACCAGTTTCCCAATTAATGTCACTTAAAGCATTTGTTTTGTTGTTGTTGTAGAGAAGTTTAAATTGTTAAAATTCTTGTTAATTTTTCCCTTTATGGTTTGTCTTTCATTTGATGTTTAGAAACACTAGTCCTATACCAAGATTACTATCTAAAAAATCACCTGTATTAACTCCTAATGGAAAAGCATGGGTAAATATTTGATGAATCTCTGCAAATGTCTTGTTGACCCAGGAATGCAGTCTAAAATTCTATAAAGCATATCAAAGGTAAAATATCACCTTAGATTCTTACTAACATTGGAGATACTATTGGATCAGAGGCTTTGTGGGGCTGAGCCAGGGTAAGGCAAAATTGTAATGTAACAGATTATTTTTAGTGGCCCAAAGTATCTCCTTCTTCCTTTGCCCATTTTACTATTGAAGCAGCTTTTCCTTCAGCCTTAGCTCCAGATATGTCCTCCAGCTTCCTGTCTCATTCTCACTGAAGAAAGGACTGATACTTGCTCACCATGAGACATTATACCTATTTATGCTCGGAAAAGAACAACTTGCAAAGAGAATACCTAGGAATAGGTTTAGAAGGGAAGATTCTGAAGCATTAATGGGCTTTATTTATTATTTTTAACTGCGGTAAAGTACACATAAAATTTACCATCTTCACCATTTTAAAATATACAGCTCAGTAGTTATTAAGTGCATTCACATTGTTGTGCTACCATCACCACCATCCATTCACAGAACATTTTCATCTTCCAAAACTGAAACTCTGTGCCCATTAAACAATAATTTTCCATTCCTCCCTTCCCTCAGCTGCTGTCAACTACCATTTTACTTTCTGTCTCTGTGAATTTGACTGCTCATACCTCATATAAGTAGAATCATAACAGTATTTATCATTTTGTGATTGGTTTATTTCACTTGCCCTAATGCCCTCAAGGTTCATCCGAGTTGTAGCTTGTGTTAGAATTTCCTTCCTTTTTAAAGCTGAATAATAGTCTGTTGTATATATATACAACAACCATCTGTTGCTGGACACTTAGGTTCCTTCCATCTTTTGGATATTATGAATAATGCTGCCTTGAACACAGGTGTACAAATATCTCTGTGAGACCCTGCTTTCAATTCTTTGGGTATATACCCATAAGCAGAATTGCTGGATTGGATGGCAATTCTATGTTAATTTTTTGAGCAGCTGTCTTATAGTTTTCTATAGTGGACACACTATTTTACATCCTCACCAACAGTGCACAAGGGTTCCAATTTCTCCACATCCTCCCCAACACTTCTTATTTTCTGTTTTTTTGAGAGTAGGCATCCTGATGAGTGTGAGGTGGTATCTCATTGTGGTTTTTATTTGCATTTCCCTAATGGTTAATGATGTTCAACACCTTTCATGGGCTTACTGGCTATTTGTACGTATTTGGAGAAATATCTATTCAAGTCCTTTGCCCATTTTTTTTTTTTAATTTTATTTATTTATTTATTTATGGCTGTGTTAGGTCTTTGTTTCTGTGAGAGGGCTTTCTCTAGTTGCGGCAAGCGGGGGCCACTCTTCATCACGGTGCGCCGGCCTCTCACTATCGCGGCCTCTCTTGTTGCGGAGCACAGGCTCCAGACGCGCAGGCTCAGTAGTTGTGGCTCATGGGCCTAGTCACTCCGCGGCATGTGGGATCTTCCCAGACCAGGGCTCGAACCCGTGTCCCCTGCATTGGCAGGCAGACTCTCAACCACTGCGCCACCAGGGAAGCCCCATCTTTGCCCATTTTTTAAGTTGTTTGTCTGTTGTTGACTTGTGGGAGTTCTTGATGGATTTTCTTTTATTTGTAGCATCTCTCAGAACTCTTCAGATCACACTGAATAGGCAGCCTTCCTCTTTTTCCCCTGTCCCCTGAAAAATGTTCATAGTTCATGCCTAATCTAAGATGCTAATTCCAAGGCTAAAAGAGTATCAGGAGTGAGACATCTCATTTCTGAAGGCATCAAACATTTTAGATATATTATAAATTATTTTAGTATATTATATATATTATTCACACATGTATACACTGTCAAGGAACTTTCCTTAACTCGAAAAAAAAGTTTCTTTGAAACATCTTTGTTTATACTACTTAAAGAAAGAAAAGATTTGTTTTTTTCTGATTACAAAAAAGTATGCTTATTACAAAAATCCCAATATTATAGATATAGATAAATTAGAAAGTGACGGTCTCCCATAATCACACCTCTAGAAATAACTGCTTTCAATAATCTCAACAGTCTAGTATAAATTCTTCCAGAACGTAGGCATACACAAGCACACATATGTGCACACGTATATACATACTACACTTTTTTTTCTGACTTAACAATATATCCTGGACATCTATCTGTATCAATACAAAACGTTAATTACCTTTTTTAACAGCAGTCAAGAAAATATCTATATACATAAGCTAAAATTGAATTTTAAAAAATTCACAAGACAAATAGACTCTAATAAGATGAAAAGCACTTCACAGTCTATTAACAACAGAGTGAGGAGGAAATGGAAAGTGCAGCCTGTGATTACACTGTATCACTTATACGCAAGATCTAAATCTAATACTGCTGCTGTTGCACCCCTCCATATCTGCCTACAGTGCTTTTACAAATTCCTTCTCACTCTGTACCAGAAACAAGGCTGCATCTACAGAAATGTGTGATCAGTAAGGCCAGTCATGTCCCAAACGTATAGTGAGAGAAGAGAGAGACTGTCAAGCTTGATGATCAACAAATGAACATGAATAGGAGTTTGCAGGTGCCAGCCTCCATTTAAATTATAATTCTCGGACTTCCCTGGTGGTGCAGTGGTTAAGAATCCGCCTGCCAATGCGGGGGACGTGGGTTCGAGCTCTGGTCCGGGAAGATCCCACATGCAGCAGAGCAACTAAGCGCCACAACTACTGAGCCTGTGCTCTAGAGCCCGCGAGCCACAACTACTGAGCCCGCGTGCCACAACTACTAAAGCCCACGCGCCTAGAGCCCGAGCTCCACAACAGGAGAAGCCACGGCAATGAGAAGCCCGCGCACCACAATGAGGAGTAGCCCCCACTCGCCCCAGCTAGAGAAAGCCCGCACACAGCAACGAAGACCCAACGCAGCCAAAAATCAATTAATTAATTTTTTAAAATTTATTTTTAAATTAAAAAAAATAAAGTATGATTCTCTCTTTGTGCCATTGGTAAAAAAATATTTTGGTTTGTTTCTTTAGTTACACAAAAAATTAGTCTTCCTTTATGATTAACTTTTAAAAAGATGCTCATAAGAGGCATTCCCTTGGGAGTCTCAGCAAATGACAAAATTTAAGTAAGAGCAATTCCTCAGTGGAAAATGTTACTACCATGTTCATCTATGATATGGTCAAATTTTCTTAATTTTCTAACTACTTTTCTCCACAAGAGTTCTCTTTATTTTCTCACCTGTATTCCCTTCCTTGCCTACCTCTACTTTAAATTTTCATACCAAACGGACAGACTTACCAAACGTCTTAACACCGTTGGATAATCTAAAATTTAAAGCATTGAGTTAAGCGTATGTTTGGTATGGCTTCACCATAAACTTCATATAAGAGTTGAGAGACCAAGTGGAAATGAACCCCAGAGTTGAAGGAGCTTTTAATGCTCGCCAGGAATTCTTCTAGGGCTTCAACGGCTGCTGCGGCTGCTGCTGCCGCTTTGCCTTTTTAATATCTTGTGCTCCTCTTCCCCCACTGGAATTCAAGAACATGGAACTACAGGACAGCCTAGGGACAACCCTGGCTGGAAGACTGGTATGGTCTTTACACACTCATCTTTTAATTGATGTCTTCCACCCACTCATTTTCTCTCATATCCAGCTTTTCCCTTATTATTGAAACTTCAGTCCTTGCCCCTGTCATGCTCAGGTGGCTAAGCCTGAGGAAAGCAAGACTTTAAAAAGCCATAGGTAATGTGGGAAAGGACTCACAAGGTAGCCAGAGAACCTACAAATTATGACTAAGACTAGTTTATTTGACATTCCTGCTGATATTTTGCCATGTCGAAAGCTTGATGAGAATTCATCTTTCGCCTCTTGGATTCTGTCATATTCCCATGTTATTTATGCATAAATTTGTACAAATTTGTATTTGTACAAATTTTTAAAAATCTCCCAAATTTATATTAATTTTATTCACATTAAAGCTGCTACATCTTAAGTTGGGAATGCTTTCAACTACAAGGAACAGAAAAGTCTGACTAAATAGCTTAAACCACTAAGACTTTAATAATGTATGAAGAGTCCAGAGAAGGTTACCTCAGGGTTGTTCTGACAGCTCAGTAATATCTCTAAGAACCCAGACTCCATCTTTCTGCTGTTGCCACCTCCGCTTGTTAACTTTCCATTCTCAGGCTTGTTATCTCATGATTGCAATTTTGCTGCCACAAGTCCATACATCATATTCCACACTTATGAATGCAAGAAAGAAGCTATGCAACCAAACTGTTCTCTTGATGCTGTTCCTTTTATCTGAAAAACAATCCCCACCCCCCCAACCCCCACAGAGGCCCTCCAGAAGATTTCTGATTATATCACATTAACCAAAACTGAATCACACAGCTAGCTCTAACTACAACGAAAGTTAGAAAAAGGAGTATCTGTCTTTCAAACCTTTATACTGGCAAGAGAAACAGGGTTGGGACTAGCTCTTGAGATTTAACCAGTAGTTTATGACACATGTCTATATTATTCATAAAGTGCTAGTTATGCTGGCTAATTACAGCTGGGTGCAGGACCTTTAAGAGCCCTGGTTTAGAATAAGTTCCTCTTTCTGGCAGAAAAAAAAAAGGTTGAGAATGCTGATGAAGGAGACATTAAAAAGGGCCTGGTATGAAAGCTACAGCTATGTCAGATGGTGCTGAGAATGCTGAATTGTAGATAGATTATAACTGAAAGCGTATTTCTAGCCCAGTCCTATCTAGAATGAAGGGAGAATTGTGTTAGTGTATGTAACTTAAGTCTTGAAACCTTCTAGAAGCTTTAAAAGCATGATAAGTAGAGAACTATCTAGGGCTATGTTACAAATCATCTGAAATAGACAAGCCAATAATACCAGCTGAAGAGTTAATATTAATGGGCTCCATTATGATGGGCCAAGTACTGAGCTAAGTGCTTTACATATATACTTATATATAAAGCCTCCGAGCTGCCCTGTGAGTGGGTACATTTACTATTTGCCTTATAGTCACACAGGAAGAAGCTCAACATAACACTGGACACCATACTTTTAACCATGTCACGTTACTGAACAAATACTATTTGTTCTCAGTATTTCCCGTTCACTTTATGTATTTGTTATTTAATTCATTCAGATTCATAAAGCTTAACTCTTGTTTATATATTTAAATAGCCTTTTCTCTACTTCCTTTTCATAGTGTATCTGATTCACACAAATCCTAAAGTGGCGAAGCTGTTTCAATCACATCACATCTTTCCAAAACGTAGAGTCAAATAATCCAAATGTTTTGTAGCTAGTTTGAGAAAGCTTAGATAAAAACTACAACTAACCTGACAAAACAACCAACCAAAAAAAAAAGATAACACAACACAATGTACAAACAAAAGTAGAAACATAACTATATATCTCTATTAGCCCTGTTTGTTCTGACCCCTCCTCCATTTCATCTGCTCTTGAGTGTGCTACCTCTATAGCACAATGGCCAATATTACTTGTAGATGAGTCATTGGTTTCCTGAGTTAATGGGCTGTTTCCTTTCCCAGACATAACAATGCTTGCCCCACACATACATGGTAACACATATTTGGGCAAGCATACCCAAATCTCTCAGTCTCAAACCATCCTTTCCTCAGCTTTTTTTTACATTTCTATGGTATGTATGTATGTATGTATTTTTCTTTACATCTTTGTTATTACGCTACCAAAAATGCAGCTCTGGAACACACATAAAATCTTGAACATGTTTTCAACAACACAACAAAATCTAGATCTTTTTATCTGTTAAAAAAACTGCAAACCACATGTTATATGTTAATTTCCTCTTATTCTCTTTTTACCTACTATTAAAATTAGAAGCAGATTAAACTTTCTAGTTTGCTCAAAGGTAGTGTCCTCAAAGGATAGGTCACAGGATGGAAGCTTCTACTGATTATAAGATGTTGGGTTGGAAAACCAAGATAATCAATCGAATGGGAAAAGATCGTCCTACTTATCTCTCAACCTGGTTTTCCCTAACTCTGGCTTTCTCAGTCCAATAGTCCCTCTTTCCTTAACTATTTGGAAGAAAAAAAAAAAAAAAGAAAGAACCTTATAATAGCAAGATCAGCTGATAGAAACAATGACGGGAACACACATAGCCTCTTCTTCCCTCCAATAACCCAGCAGGCAACCTGACCTGGTATTTGCCACCCTACTTGTACACACAAATGTTTGCTTGCTAGGTCAGCTGTATTTAAACTAAAATATGACAGATATAAATAAAACAATAAAATAGAGGCCATTTTTAGATTCTGACAAAGCCTAAGTTCATGAACTGCTCTCTTGAAAACTGTCACTGAAGGCAAAAAGAGAGCCTCAAGAGAAAATAAGAGAAAATTACTACATGGCCTGAATGATTCATGTTGAAATCACAACCACCAAATGAGGACTGTAAGATGCATCAATAGCTTAACATGGTCTCAAGTGAACAATCTGTGCCATTCTCCTTCTCTAGTCCTTGGGGGGGTAGAGGGGGGGAAGAGCAGAAAAAAAAAGCTCTAAGGTCTTTTAATGAGACTGTATTCCATTAATTATTTGAGGCAGTTTTTGTTTCACTGGAATTAATTAACATGACCCTTCTTCTTTAAGCTCCAGCTGCATCTGATGTTACTATGCTATGACAGTGAAGAATGAAAACCAAAGGACAACTGGCTACTTATGGAATTAAAGTGGAAGGCATGCACAGAGGTAGTTCTGGTGCTCTGGCTGAGACTCTGTGTCTATGTATTGACCACATTCTGAATAAACTCAACCTATATACTTTCTTATAAAACCTTAATTGCTGCCCAATAGAAGCAGTTTGCAAGCTGGAATCATGTGTAGTGAAACTATTTTACCCATATATATTTTACAATAATTAATTTGGCCTCTACTCATTCAGACTTATTAAATGTCACCAGTCTATGATAGTTACCTTAGAAAATCCTGAAAAATAACCAATAGATACACAACCCAAATAAGAATACAGGAGATGTTTAACCTTAAGAAAAACATTATTTTAAGAATCTAGGTTTAATGTACAGAATGGCATAGATTACAACTGACTCTTACAGATTTGTTAAATTGGTACTAACGTTCTTTTAAATGACCCCACCACATAGATTTTCATAAACTCAAATGAGACAGCCCAATCCTTACTCTAATCAGTTAAATTGCATGCTACACGTTTTGTCCAGATCCTTGTTAAACACACCATAGTGGAAGTCCTGGCTCCGAGAGACAAACTGGACCTTGAGGACTCCAGCAGGCAATGACCAAGGAGGCAACTTTGCACGGTCCGCAAATTATTCCAATTTTCCTGAGTATGAGGCACTGTTCCAGACTCAGAAAACTCTTGGACCCAAAGAGGTGCCACCTCTGCCCCCAGGGGACTGAACATCTTCTGAAGAACCAGGCCCTAAGAACCCCTGGCCAGTTGCCCAGACATACTTCAGTTGGAAGCTCATTGTAAGAAACATGTATTTACAGTATTTGTAAACCAGGGGGGCCTATTTGAAATACATTAACAAAAAGACTCCTTTCCAGGGCTTTCAAGATCTCATGTCTCATGGATTATTTCCCAAGTAACTTAGTAAATGTGGTTTTTTTTTTAATAACTGCCTCTGCTATATTTCTTGCCCCTCTAGCCTAAGTCAACTTTTTCATTTCTAAAGCCAACAGTTTCTGAGCAACCAGGCTAATCTGCCATTAAGTATGGATGCAGGAGCTTGACAAATCCCAAATAGCTTTTACCAGTCAGAGATAGTCTCCTCGACTAACAAGAATAGGCAGGTATGTAAATGTGTTCATTATACTACAACTTATCCTACTGTGTGGTTTCCAAAATACTGGAGAAGGAAGGGATCCACTGTCTTCTCAGGTTGGAGCTAACCTACAGCTTGATCGCCTTGGCACTCTGATTAATAATCTTGATCTATCTAACTCTCTAGTCTGGAGAATTTCCTTCTAGAGGGCTGTTGTGGCTGACACACTCTGAGACCAAATATGCAGTTATATTTAAGGACTTATTCCTGAGTGCTTTGATATTCCTGTATTCTTTTTAGTCCTTCTAAGCTCTAACTAGATTAATCTTCTTAATATTGATATGATAATCACCAAGTTTCTGTACCAATATTGTTATTATAGAAAAATGGGATGTTTTGTAATTATAGTCAGATTCATTAACAACTACAATTGGTTTCTTTTTAAAGGAACACACAAAGGCTTTTGGTTCTCTTCAGTTAAATTGTCAAAAAATTGGACGTACTTATCACAGGGCATTGGTTGAATAACATATGACTAATTCATGCAATATAATACTCTGAAGCATTAAAAACACAGTGTAGAAGAGTATGTATTGGTACAGGAAAATGTTCACATGTACTCCTTGGAGAAATAAAAAATCTTGCTACAAAATAGTATGCACAAAATAAATCATTTTGCTAAAGAAAATATACACAGGAAAATGAGCAGACTTACATCAAATATTAAAAGTATCTAAGGATAGAGGGATTACATGCAATTTTTTCCTTTTGTATTTCTGAATTTCCAAAGGTTCTGCACTGAACATTATTTTTACTTTTTTTTTTTTTTTTTTTTTTGTAGCACTGCGTGGCCTGTGGGATCTTAGTTCCCCGGCCCGTGATTGAACCAGGGCCCCCTGCATGGAAGCGTGGAGTCTTAACCACTGAACCACCAGGGAAGTCCCTATTTTTACCATTTTTTAAAAACTTTATTTAAAAAAAAAAAAGCTCCCAAAGTAATTTTGCAAGTCATTTCTTATACTATTTCACACCTATTATTAGTAAAGGTAACGGAACATCTTTCACCATAGAAGACTCTCAATTAAGTTTTAATATAAGGGAGGCAGTTTTTCCAGTTGCCTTTAAAAATAGCAAAAAGATTTACTGGGTCACTACCATGTGCCAGGTCTTCTCACATATTCTATTAAAAGTAAAACATTAAGGACACCCAGGAAAAAAAGAGTGGCTGAAAATATGTCTACAGTAATGTCATCTTACAATTTTAAAAAGACTCACCACCACCGCTCAACAAATAATTCAATTCCATTAACTCTTACTGAGCGTTTCCTAGATGGCAAGAAGGAAGCATGGTGAACAAAGTCCAGAGTCAAGCAACGCTGGAACAGTCTCCAGCAGCAAGGTTGCTTCAGCGTCTGAGAGTGGGCTTCCACAGACCACCTGTATCAGAATCCCTTATGGCGCACTCGTTAAAAACAGATTCCTGGGACTCTCAAAACCACTCGCTCAATTTCTGGAGGAAAGACCCAGGAGTTTACGTTTTAAAAAGTATTTCAGTTGATTGCTACACATAGTAAAGTCTGAGAACTCCCCGTGTTGCAAAAGATCAAGTCAAGAGATTACAGTTAGAGAGATCACAAGTCTTGAATGTCAGGCTAAGGAATAAGTTAATTCTATAGTAGACACTTGGTGGGGCGGGGGGGGAGTTGGGGACCAGCCAGGGGTTTTGAGCTGGAGAGCAGCATGTTAAGATCTGTGCTTTGCCCAGAGATAAACCCACGCACCTATGGTCAACTATCTATGACAAAGGAGGCAAAGATATACAATGGAGAAAAGACAGTCTCTTCAATAAGTGGTGCTGGGAAAACTGGACAGCTACATGTAAAAGAATGAAATTAGAACACTCCCTAACACCATACACAAAAATAAACTCAAAATGGATTGAAGACCTAAATGTAAGGCCAGACACTATAAAACTCTGAGAGGAAAACATAGGCAGAACACTCTATGACATAAATCACAGCAAGATCCTTTTTGACCCAGCTCCTAGAGAAATGGAAATAAAAACAAAAAGAAACAAATGGGACCTAATGAAACTTAAAAGCTTTTGCACAGCAAAGGAAACCATAAACAAGATGAAAAGACAACCCTCAGAATGGGAGAAAATATTTGCAAACGAAGCAACTGACAAAGGATTAATCTCCAAAATATACAAACAGCTCATGCAGCTCAATATCAAAAAAAAAAAACCAACCAAATCCAAAAATAGGCAGAAGACCTAAATAGACATTTCTCCAAAGAAGATATACAGATTGCCAACAAACACATGAAAGGATGCTCAACATCACTAATCATTAGAGATATGCAAATCAAAACTACAATGAGGTATCACCTCACAGCATTCAGAATGGCCATCATCAAAAAATCTACAAACAATAAATGCTGGAGAGGGTGTGGAGAAAAGGGAACCCTCTTGCACTGTTGGTGGAAATGTAAATTGATACAGCCACTGTGGAGAACAGTATGGAGGTTCCTTAAAAAACTGAAAATAGAACTACCATATGACCCAGCAATCCCACTACTGGGCATATACCCTGAGAAAACCATAATTCAAGAAGAGTCATGTACCACAATGTTCACTGCAGCTCTATTTACAATAGCCAGGACATGGAAGCAACCTAAGTGTCCAGCAATAGATGAATGGATAAAGAAGATGTGGCATATATATACAATGGAATATTACTCAGCCATGAAAGGAAACAAAATTGAGTTATTTGTAGTGAGGTGGATGGACCCAGCGTCTGTCATACAGAGTGAAGTAAGTCAGAAAGAGAAAAACAAATACCATATGCTAACACATATATATGGAATCTAAAAAAAAAAAAAGGTTCTGAAGAACCTAGTGGCAGGACAGGAATAAAGACGCAGACATAGAGAATGGACTTGAGGATATGGGGAGGGGGAAGGGTAAGCTGGGACAAAGTGAGAGAGTGGCATGGACATATATACACTACCAAATGTAAAATAGATAGCTAGTGAGAAGCAGCCGCATAGCACAGGGAGAGCAGCTCGGTGCTTTGTGTCCACCTAGAGGGGTGGGATAGGGAGGGTGGGAGGGAGACGCAAGAGGGAGGAGATATGGGGATATATGTATATGTATAGCTAATTCAGTTTGTTATACAGCAGAAACTAACACACCACTGTAAAGCAATTATACTCCAATAAAGATGTTAAAAAGAAAAAAAAAAGATCTGTGCTTTGGGTCAGTGCTGCTTGTTACAGCATGAGCTGAAAAAGAGAACTGAAAGCACTGGAGAACCGAGAACAGTGATCTATAATAATGCCTCAAAACTGACCAAGGGAAGAATGAAGTGGTTCCCATCCCTGGTGCCAAAAAGAGGGGTGGGAGGAGGAAGCTCATGAAGAGTTACTGATGAATAAATAAGAGGATGTGAATGCCGAAATGTTAAATCCCAAAAATATAGATATGGAGAGGAAGATTTAGACAAAACTTACCAATGGTACTTTATGTCATTTTATTAATGCATTCATTCAATCATGAACTTGCTACTAGACCAAACCCTGGTCTAGATGCTGGGTCAAAAAACAGATGAGAACCATTAAATTATATGCTTTAAATGGACGAATTGTATTGTATGTGAAATATATATATATATATATATACATAGAAAATAAAGTTGTTATTAAAACAGAACAAACAAGATATTTTCCCTGTCCTTAAGGGGCTCAGAGAAGCACAAGGAGATAAACAACTGCACTGCAGTGTGGTAAGTGTCAGGACACAGGGGCATCTTAGGCAGAATGGGTCTGGGGGAACTAATTCACGAACAAGGAGTAGAGAAAGCAAGGCAAGGGGAATGCTGCAATGTGGCAAAAAGGCACCCTGGAGAGCTCTTGACTTAAAGTGAAGACCTGAATGCCTGGAGGGAAACACAAGAGATGAGGCAGGCCCAAGGTGAAGGTAGGTCAGGAAGAGCCCTGTGCATTACAGCCTCACTGCTCGAGGTATGGCCCTCAATCCAGTAGCACTGGTGTCACCGGGAAGTTGTTAGAAATACAGTCTTGGGGCTCCATCACAGATCTCCATCAGAATCTCCACTTTAACAAGATTCCCAGGTGACTCAGATGGACACCAAAGTTTAGGAAGCACTGAATTAATCAATCTATTCTCAAGACAAAATTCAATGGGGAATCACTGAGGAATTTCAAGCCAGAGAGTGACAGGATCAAATATGTGCATTACATAAAGATCACTCTGGTAGCAGAACGAAAAACAGATCACAGGAGGTAAGACCAAAAATTGCTTAGGAAGCTGTTTCGGGATCCAGGAAAGAAATAATAAGGGTCCAAATAGAGTAAAAATAATACCAGGAAACGGAAACTGATCAGTTAGGGTACAGGGGTGGGAATGCAGGAGGGGAGGTAAATCAAGATAATTTCTAAGTTTTGGTTTGGGTTAATGCTTTAGATGTTGATGCTATTCACCAGACAAGGAAAGCAAATAAAAACAAAAATCAGAGTGGCGAACATTTCTTAAATATGTACCAGGCATTCTTTTTTTTTTAATATTTATTTATTTATTTGTTTATTTATTTATTTGGCTAGACCAGGTCTTAGTTGCAGCAGGCAGAATCTTCATTGCCGCGTGCGGGATCTTCATTGCCGCGTGTGGGATCTTTTAGTTGCGGCATGTGGGATCTAATTCCCTGACCAGGGATCAAACCTGGGTCCCCTGCATTGGGAGCTCAGAATCTTAACCACTGGACCACTAGGGAAGTCCCTGTACCAGGCATTCTTGTAAGTGCTTTGCATGAACTATCTCATTTAATCCTCAAAACAACCCTATGAAGTAGGTATTACTGTTATCCCATCATATAGATGAGAAAACTAAGACAGAGAAATTAAGTAGCATAGAGAAATTAAGTAGCATGAAGAGGGAGTAGATGACAATTTCAATTTTAAATACACTAGGTTTGAGGTGCTTGTAAAGATGTCCATAAGGCAGTTGTCTGTAAGGATCTCAGTTTGTAAGGAGAGCAAGTAGGTCAGAAACAGATTTGGAAGTCATCAGCACAGGGTTGGTCCTGACTCATCAGGAGCAGATCAGGCCACAGTGGGAGAAAGTGTAGGTCAAGGACAGAGCCTAGGAGCACCAATCTCTAAGAGGCAATGAGAGGTAGCTAAGTTTATGAAGAAGACAAAGCAGCCGGATAGAACGGAGAATGATAGCTATAACTGAACAGCAACAATAATAACAGCTAACATTTATAAGTGCATAGTATTATGTATTTTTTATATGTTAAATAATTCAGTCATTATTAAAACCACATGAGGTAGATATTATTATCCCCATTATAAAAATGAGGAAATTGAGGCATAGAGAGATTAAGTGGCTTTGTTAAGGTCACACAGAAAATGAATAGTGAAGCCAGGATTCGAACCAGAATTCAAGCGTAGAGTTCATGCCTTGACAGCTATAATGCACTGCCTGACTTTCGGGTACTGAGAGAGGTGGAAGCATCTCTGTTCCGGAAGGAACAGTTGTAACAAAGTCCTCTGAACAGTATCTGGTCTACAGTAAGGCCTCAGTAAATATTAGCCATTATTATTTGTTAATTATACTGCCATGGAATCATGCATTTATGCTAGTCACAGCTTTTAGAAGAAAGCAAATGAAAACTAAATAAGGTAAAAATCTTAGGTTTTACTGGAAGAAGAAAAGCAAAGAACTACCAAGGATGCTAAGGCTTCGACTCAGTTTCCTACGTCTTCAATACCTAAGTTTCCACACAATCAACATTTAACCACATTTCTGGCTACCAGTCCTTAAGGAGGGCTGCTGTGCACAGCAATGCCTGCAGGCCTCACAAACCCCAAAACACCTTCTGGGAGCTATGAACATTCCATTCTACGGCACTGTCTTTAGCACTGGTGTGTTTTGTTCCATCTTAATTGCTTTAAAGCAGGTAGTTGATGCTGAAGGTCCCTCAGGTTCTTGACTGCCCACTGAAGGAAAACTCATCCTCTGACCACTCCAGACAAATGGTAGTTTGTTCTAATTAGAAGGGTATGTTGTCTATAATGAAATAACATATTTTCAGGTAATTTTCAAGTTAAAATTATATTGTTTATATGCTTAAGCCAGTAGCTTTAGGGACTTCCCTGGAGGCGCTGTGGTTAAGAATCCGCCTGCCAATGGGGTCGAACCCAGGGATCATGGGTTCAATCCCTGGTTTCACTGGGTTTGACCCCCGGTCCAGAAAGATCCCACATGCTGCAGAGCAACTAAGTCCATGCACCACAACTACTGAGCCTGCGCTCTAGAGCCCGCAAGCCACAACCACTGAGCTCATGCACCACAACTACTGAAGCCCGTGCATCTAGAGCCGGTGCTCCGCAACAAAGAGAAACCACTGCAAGGAGAAGCCCACATACTACAACGAAGACCCAACACAGCCAAAATAAAATAAAATAAAATAAAATAAAAATACTAATGCTTAAAAAAAAAAAAAAAGACTAGCTTCATAGATTTTTTTCTCTTTTTAAAAATCTTTTTAGGGCAGAGTCAAGATGGCAGTGTGGGAAGACACAGAGTATGTGTCTCTCCACAACTAGGGTGCCTGCCGGACGCTGGTGGGGGACCTCAACACCCAAGGAGATGAGAGGAACTCCCAAGCAAACCGGTAAGATGTGGGGGGACTGAGGAGGGAAGAGAAGTGGAGGCCGAACAGGAACAGCACCCCTGAGGGGTGGCTGAGAGTGGGGAGGGGTTCCCACGCCTGGAGGGTCCCTCAGGGGCTCAGATCAGGGAGCGTTTCCCCTGCCCAATCAGCCGGGTAAGTCTGCCCAGGTCTCAGGCCGGGTCTTATGCCCTCAGAGGCCCCTCCAGGCCGCGTTGGTCCTGGGGGCATAGGAGGGAGGCCAGGGAGAAAAGGAGAGGCAGAAAGGAGGGGCCCTCCAGGATGGAAGGAGCAGGAGAGGGCTGTACTCCCAGGTGGGGTCCCTGGGCCTCTGAGACCAGAGGCGGAGGCACGCCTGGGCCCCTTCTGTTCCTTGAGCCTAAGCCCCACCCCCACACCCCTCCCAGGGCCTTTTCCAGCCCTGTGGGTCCTAAGCATAGGCCCCGCCCACTGCCCAAACCCCACCCCTGCTTAGGTCCCGCCCTTCATAGACAAGGCCTTTTCCACCTTTTTTTTTCTCTCCTCTTCTTTTTTACTATTGTGGTTCTGTTTTACCTTCCAGTTGTTGTTTCATCTATATTTTAACTTTTATATTCTTTGTAACATATCTGTTAGTTTCCTAGTCTAATTTTATTTTTTACTTTGTTGTCGTTCTTTTTTTTTTTTTTGCCACCCTGTGCAACTTGTGGGATCTTGGTTCATGAGCTGAGGCTTGGGCCGAAGCTCCTGTGGTGGGAGCTCCAAGTCCGAACCACTGGACTAACAGAGAACCTCAGACTCCAGGGAATATTTATTGGACTGAGGTCTCCCAGAGGTCCTCATCTCGGCACCAAGACCCAGCTCTACCCAACAGCCTACAAACTCCAGTGCTGGTAGCCTCAGGCCAAACAACCAGTAAGACAGGAACACAATCCCACGCATTAAAAAAAAAAAAAAATGAGATGGCAAAAAAATATGTCACAGATGAAGAAGCAAGGTAAAATCCTACAAGTCCAAATAAATGAAGAAGAAATAGGCAAGCTACCTGAAAAAGACTTCAGAGTAATGATAGTAAAGATGATCCAGAATCTCAGAAATAGAATGGAGGCACGGATTAAGAAAATACAAGAAATGTTTAACAAAGATCTAGAAGAACTAAAGAACAAACAAACAAAGATGAACAACACAATAACTGAAATGAAAAATACACTAGAAGGAATCAATAACAGAATAACTGAGGCAGAAGAACAAAGTGAGCTGGAAGACAAAATGATGGAAATAACTGCCAAGGAGCAGAATAAAGAAAAAAGAATGAAAAGAATTGAAGACAATATCAGAGACCTCTGGGACAACACTAAACGCACTAACATTCAAATTATAGGGGTTCCAGAAGCAGAAGAGAAAAAGAAAGGGTCTGAGAAAATATTTGAAGAGATTATAGTGGAAAACTTCCCTAACATGGGAAAGGAAAGTCACCCAAGTGCAGGAAGCACAGAGAGTCCCATACAGGATAAACCCTAGGAGAAACACACCAAGACACATATTAATCAAATTAACAAAAATTAATTCAAAGAAAAAATATTAAAAGCAGCACGGGAAAAACAAAAAATAACATACAAAGGAATCCCTGTAAGGTTATCAGTTGATTTTTGCAGAAACTCTGCAGGCCACAAGGGAGTAGCAGGATACACTTAAAGTGATGAAAGAGAAAAACCTACAATCAAGATTACTCTACCGAGCAAGAATCTCATACAGATTTGATGGAGAAATCAAAAGCTTTTCAGACAAGCAAAAGCTAAAAGAATTCAGCCACCACAAAACCAGCTTTACAACAAATGCTAAACAAACTCCTCTAGGAGAGAAACACAAGAGAAGAAAAAGACCCACAAAAACAATCCCAAAACAATTAAGAAAATGTTAATAGGAACATACATATCAATAAAAACCTTGAATGTAAATGGATTAAATGTCCCAACCAAAAGACACAAACTGGCTGAATGGATACAAAAATAAGACCCATATATATGCTGTCTACAAGAGACCCACTTCAAACCTAGGGACACATACAGACTGAAAGTGAAGGGATGGAAAAAGATATTTCAGGCAAATGGAAATCAAAAGCTGGAGTAGCAATACTCGTATCAGATAAAATAGACTTTTATCTAATGGACAGATCATCCAAACAGAAAATAAATATGGAAACACAAGCTTTAAATGATACAATAGACCAGATACATTTAATTGATATTTATAGGACATTCCACCTGAAAGTGGCAGAATACACTTTCTTCTCAAGTGCACATTGAACATTCTCCAGGATAGATCATATCTTGGGTCACAAATCAAGCTTCAGAAAATTTAAGAAAATTGAAGTCATATCAAGCATCTTTTCTGACCACAATGCTATGAGACTGGATGTCAATTACAGGAAAAAAACTGAAAAACACACAAATACATGGAGGCTAAACAGTGCGCTACTAAAAAACCAAGAGATTACTGAAGAAATCAAAGAAGAAATTTAAAATATTCATAGAAACAAATGACAACGAAAACATGACAACCCAAAACCTACAACAGGCAGCAAAAGCAGTTCTAAGAGGGAAGTTTATAGCAATTCAATCGCACCTCAAGAAACAAGAAAAATCTCAAATAAACAATCTAACCCTACTCCTAAAGCAAACTAGAGAAATAAGAACAAAGAAAACCCAAAGTCAGTAGAAGGAAAGAAATCATAAAAATCAGAGCAGAAATAAATGAACTAGAAATGAAGAAAACAATAGCAAAGATAATAAAACTAAAAGCTGGATCTTTGAGAAGATAAACAAATTTGACAAACCCTTAGCCAGACTCATCAAGAAAAAAAGAGAGAGAATGCAAATCAATAAAATTAGATATGTAAAAGGAGAAATCACAACTGACACTGCAGAAATACAAAGGATTATAAGAGACTACTACAAACAACTATATGCCGATAAAACAGACAACCACGAAGAAATGGATAAATTCTTGGAAAGGTACAATTTTCCAAGACTGAACCAGGAAGAATTAGAAAATATAAACAGACCTGTCACAAGTAATGAAATTAAAACTGTAATTAGAAATCTTCCAAAAAACAAAAGTCCAGGACCAGATGGCTTCACAGGTGAATTCTACCAAACATTTAGAGAAGAGCTAACTCCGATCCTTCTCAAACTCTTCCAAAAAATTGCAGAGGGAGGAACACTCCCAAATTCATTCTACGAAGCCACCATCACCCTGACACCAAAACCAGAAAAAGATATCACAAAAAAAGAAAATTATAGACCAATATCACTGATGAACATAGGTGCAAAAATCCTGAACAAAATACTAGCAAACAGAATCCAACAACACATTAAAAGGATCATACACCATGATCAAGTGGGATTTATCCCAGGGATGCAAGGATTCCTCAATATATGCAAATCAATCAATGTGATACACCACATTAACAAATTAAAGAATAAAAACCATAGGATCATCTCAATAGATGCAGAAAAAGCTCTTGACAAAATTCAACACCCATTTATGACAAAAACTCTCCAGAAAATGGACATAGAGAGAACCTACCTCAATATAATAAAGGCCATATATGACAAACCCACAGCAAACATCATACTCAATGGTGAAAAACTGAAAGCATTTCCACTAAGATCAGGAACAAGACAAGGATGTCCACTCTCGCCACTATTATTCAACATAGTTTTGGAAGTCCTAGCCACAGCAATCAGAGAAGAAAAAGAAATAAAAGGAATCCAAATTGGAAAAGAAGAGGTAAAACTGTCACTGTTTGCAGATGACATGAAACTATAAATAGAAAATCCACCAGAAAACTACTAGAACTAATCAATGAATTTGGCAAGGTTGCAGGATACAAAATTAATGCACAGAAACCTCTGGCATTCCTATACACTAACAACGAAAAATCAGAAAGAGAAATTAAGGAAACAATCCCATTTATCATTGCAACAAAAAGAATAAAATACCTAGGAATAAACCTACCTAAGGAGGCAAAAGACTTATACTCAGAAAACTATAAAACACTGATGAAAGAAATCAAAGATGACACAAAGAGATGGAAAGATATACCATGTTCTTGGATTGGAAGAATCAATATTGTCAAAATGACTATACTACCCAAAGCAATCTACAGATTCAATGCAATCCCTATCAAACTACCAATGGCATTTTTTACAGAACTAGAACAAAAAATTTTACAATTCATATGGAAACACAAAAGACCCCGAATAGCCAAAGCAATCTTGAGAAAGAAAAACGAAGCTGAAGGAATCAGGCTCCCCAACTTCAAACTACACTACAAAGCTACAGTAATCATGACAGTATGGTACTGGCACAA
The DNA here is from genome assembly GCF_028023285.1 of Balaenoptera ricei. Taxonomy (NCBI): domain Eukaryota; kingdom Metazoa; phylum Chordata; class Mammalia; order Artiodactyla; family Balaenopteridae; genus Balaenoptera; species Balaenoptera ricei. Next base: position 83,129,149 of record NC_082640.1, on the reverse strand, counting down.
AAACAGAAATATAGATCAATGGTACAGGATAGAAAGCCCAGAGATAGACCCACGCACATATGGTCACCTAATTTATGACAAATGAGACAAGAACATACAATGGAGAAAAGACAGCCTCTTCAATAAGTGGTGCTAGGAAAACTGGACAGCTACAAATAAAAGAATGAAATTTGAACACCACCTAACACCATACACAAAAATAAACTCCAAATGGATTAAAGACCTAAATGTAAGACCAGACATTATAAAACTCTTGGAGGAAAACATAGGAAAAGCACTCTATGACATAAACCACAGCAAGACCTTTTTTGACCCACCTCCTAAAGTAATGAAAATTAAAAAATAAAATAAACAAATGGGACCTAATGAAACTTAAAAGGTTTTGCACAGCAAAGGAAACCATAAATAGATGAAAAGACAACCCTCAGAATGGTAGAAAATATTTGCAAATGAAACAATGGACAAAGGATTAATCTCCAAAATATACAAACAGCTCATGAAGCTCAATATCAAAAAAACAAACAATCCAATTAAAAAATGCGTGGAAGACCTAAATAGACATTTCACCAAGGAAGACATACAGATGGCCAAGAGGCACATGAAAAGATGCTCAACATCACTAATTACTAGAGAAATGCAAATCAAAACTACAATGAGGTATCACCTCACACTGGTCAGAATGGCCATTAGCAAAAAATCTAGAAACAATAAATGCTGGAAAGGGCGTGGTGAAAAGGGAATCCTCCTGCACTGTTGGTGGGAATGTAAATTGATACAACCACTAGGGAGAACACTATGGAGGTTCCTTAAAAAACTAAAAATAGAACTACCATATGACCCAGCAATCCCACTACTGGGCATATACCCTGAGAAAACCATAATTCAAAAAGAGACATGTACCACAATGGTCATTGCAGCTCCATTCACAATTGCCAGGACATGGAAGCAACCTAAGTGTCCATCAACATATGAATGGATAAAGAAGATGTAGCACATATATACAATGGAATATTAGCCATAAAAAGAAACGAAATTGAGTTATCTGTAGTGAGATGGATGGACCTAGAGTCTGTCATACAGAGTGAAGTAAGTCAGAAAAACAAATACCGTATGCTAACGCATATATATGGAGTCTAAAAAAAAAAATGGTACTGATGAACCTAGTGGCAGCACAGGAACAAAGACGTAGACATAGAGAATGGACTTGAGGACATGGGGTGGGGAGGGGGAAGCTGGGGCAAAGTGAGAGTAGCAGCGACATACATACACTACCAAATGTAAAACAGCTAGCTAGTGGGAAGCAGCAGCATAGCACAGGGAGATCAGCTTGGTGCTTTGCGATGACCTAGAGGGGTGGGATAGGAAGGGTGGGAGGGAGGGGATATGGGGATATATGTATGCATATGGCTGATTCACTTTGCTGTAAAACAGAAACTAACACAGTATTGTGAAGCAATTATACTCCAATAAAGATCTGTAAAAGTAAATAAATAAATAAGATTTTAAAATAAACATAATCAAATAATGATGATGATAAAAAAATAAAATAAAAATCTTTCTAATTCATTTATACTTTCTGGCCCAGATTCACCCAAGATCAAGGAGAAACAGTGAATAAGAGCAACAATAAGGAAAATTGTCAGAAAAAGGAAATAGTTTAGATTTCCAAAAGGTTAAGTTTTTGAAATAAACTTATATAGTTCTACTCTTAGAGGATTTTTCAAAACAGAATAAAGGTACTGGATGGCAGAAAGCATCTCACAGAAGTGGGACATCTGGTCATCCTAGCCCTGAAGCAATGTACATAAAAAGTGCTATTTTTAAAATGAAATAAATGTGAATACCCTATCTTGCATAATTGTAAACGCGAACCCTTGCCAGGGAAATGTGGAATCTAAAATTGACTAAAGCTGACTAATCCAAGCAAAGATTTATGTACAATAAATGCTCATCATAGTACATTTCTTATTACAGTGAAAATACCCAACAGTAAATAAATTATGGTACACCCAGATGATGGAATATTATGCAGCCATTAAAAACATTTTCAGTGAATATTTTATAGGACTTCCTTGGTGGTCAGTGGTTAAGACTCCGCACTCCCAATGCAGGGGGCACAGGTTCAATCCTTGGTCGGGAACTACAATCCCACATGCCGCATGGTGCAGCCTAAAAAAATTTTTTTTCATTAAAAAAAAAGAATATTCTATAACATAAAAATTATCACAATATATATTAAGCTTAAAAATCATAAAAATTAACATTATGAATATAGATAAAAGACTTGAAGTAAATTAATGGTTGAAAATAATCATCTCTGGATGGTATAGTTTTTTAAAAAATTTTCTTCCTTTACATGTTTCTTTTTTTATTTTTTAAATTTTATTTATTTATTTTTGGCTGTGTTGGGTCTTTGTTGCTGCGCGCAGGCTTTCTCTAGTTGTGGTGAGTGGGGGCTGCTCTTCGTTGCGGTGCACGGGCTTCTCATTGCGGTGGCTTCTCTTGTGGAGCACAGGCTCTAGGCGTGCAGGCTTCAGTAGTTGCAGCATGTGGGCTCAGTAGTTGTGGCTCACGGGCTCTAGAGCGCAGGCTCAGTAGCTGTGGCACACAGGCTTAGTTGCCCTGCGGCATGTGGGATCTTCCCGGACCAGGGCTCGAACCTGTGTCCCCTGCATTGGCAAGCTGATTCTTAACCACTGCACCACCAGGGAAGCCCCCTTTATATGTTTCTGTATTCTCCAAATTTTCTACAATATATCATTCCTATAAGCAGAAGAGGTATTACTGAAAAGGCAACTTTTTTTTTTTAAGTTTTTGGCTGTGTTGGGTCTTCGTTGCTGCGTGTGGGCTTTCTCTAGTTGGGGCGAGCAGGGGCTACCCTTCATTGTGGTGCGCGGGCTTCTCACTGTGGTGGCCTCTCTTGTTGTGGAGCATGGGCTCTAGAGCACGGGCTCAGTAGTTGTGGCACACGGGCCCAGGCACTCCGCGGCATGTGGGAACTTCCCGGACCAGGAATCAAACCCCTGTCCCCTGCATTGGCAGGTGGACCCTTAACCACTGCACCACCAGGGAAGTTCCCTGAAAAGGCAATGTTTAAAAAGTTTTTCCAATTAATCTCCATTTTTAACTCTTTTCCACTTTTTCTTACCCTAATCTAACTCTTAAGATGTAGGGCAGTGGTTCTCAAGCAGGGGCAGGGGGAAAGGGGACTGCTCCCCAGGGAACATTTGGCAGTCTGTAGACAGTATGGATTGGCTGTCACAACTAGGGGTGGGGGATGCTACTGGATCTAGCAGATAGAGGTTAGAGATGAGGCTAAATATCCTACAACATGCAGGACCGGCCCCCAGAAAAAAAGAATAGTGCAGAGGTTGAGAAATCTTGGTTAGAATGAAGAAAATGAGTATAAGCAGGAAGATTGGGTTAAAATACAATATTAACTCTAGTGGGTTTAACTTTCCATTTCTAAAATAAGATTTAACAAATACACATTCTGAATTGATGAAAGTTTAGTCCAGGTTTTGACCCAAATTTCTTACTATTAAGATATACTTTTCCTAATTTTGTGGAAAATATCTCTAGCAGTTCTGCTCCCAAACTGAGCATGATGCTTATCAAACTAGAAGATTTTTTTCAGCTTGAGCATAGAGAGACCAAATCTGTTTAAAAGTTTTTTAAGTACTGCTATAAAAATGTTTTAAAGTGAGCTCATATGCTTAAGGGAATAGCTGATTATCTTATTGTAATCACTCCAGTATGATAAGATGAAAAACTAAGTTCTAACTAGTCTAGTCTAATTAGTCAAAACTAGTCTAACACAAAAGTGTTTGTTTGAAACATATACACACTCACATACACAGAAAATGATTTATGTAAACTCACACAAAATTACTTCTATTTTGTGATGTCAGATTCAGGGAATGGTAACAAAGCAAGAATATATAGCTTTGAGGAAATGAAGTACCCTCCTCAATCTAAATTACTAAATAATTCACTCCATAAGAAATTTGGTTATAACAAAGCACAACAGAGCATTAGGAGTGGGTACATGAACTACAGTCAGTAGTACAGGATCAAGAAGTAAATGACACGGTGGAAAGTAAGAGAGCAAAAAAAAAAGATTAGAACACTGTAGATGAATAATGGATGATCTGAACAGTCAAAAGGAGGAAATAAGAAATTTTGCAACTTATCCTTGGGTGAAAATGGGGTAAGAGAATAATGTTTGCATACAAGGATGTGAAGAAAATAAGGGTAAATAAAATGCTGAGGAAATATGGCAGAAAGAGATCAGAAGGAAAGGTGACATAGGGTTCAGAGCCCCCTAATTAAGACTGAATAAAAAATACTTTTTTATTATTAGTTAGACGTCTATTATATTATTAGATAGATGATTATTTTAATCATCTATCTCTGATATGCTTTTTTTTTAATTGAAGTATAGTTGATTTACAATATTGTGCTAGTTTCAGGTGTACAGCAAAGTGATTCAGTTATATTTTTTTTCCAGATTATTTTCCATTATAGGTTGTTATAAATATAATTCCCATGCTATGCAATAAATCCTTGCTGCTTATCTATTTTATATATAGTAGTGTGTATCTGTTAATCCCATACTCCTAATTTATCTGCCCCTCATATGCTTTTATCAACATTTGCATTTGATTCTCCATGGCCTTTTTTTTTTTTTTTTTTTTATTAAAAATGATTCTCTAGGGGAAAGATATCCAATGTCCTCCTAGTCAAAACCCTCCTATTCATCTTCTCAAAAATCAGAAAAGGAGAGGCAGAACTCAGTCACTTTGTCACTTTTGGTGACTGATTCATAGTGGACATTGGTTGAGGGTAGCTGTTTTGTTTTGTCTCTCTAGCACTGTTCCTTCTGACAGGAAACAGCTTTCAGCCACCCCACCAGGTCTGAGTAGGACTATCAATCAGGATGCCCCATCCTCCCTCTGGCCTCTGAGATGACCAAGACTGGACTGCTCACGGTCTCCCTCCCACCACCTACTCGGCACACAACCACAAGCAAGGACAACCGGAATTCCTCTACCAGGCTCTCTTCCTCCAGGCCCAGAGCTAGACCATGTGGTCTGCAGGTGCCAATGACCCTGAAAAGAGCTGTCCTGAGGGTGAAACCAATATCAAATAGCAGTCTGACACGAAAGCCAGTGACAGAGAGCCCCAGAGGTACCATGTCAGAGCCTTGAATCTAGCCATGCCTGGGCTTTCAGGGCATCTAAGCAAAAAAAATCCTTTTTGGCTTTGAGTTGGGTTTCCATCACTTCCAACTAAAACAGCTCTGGCTGGTAAATTGTTTAACACTGTCAAAGAGAGGTTCGGAAAGTCGGTGTATCAGAACTATGATCCATGAAGTAGCCAGACCCTTTCTATTTATCTATCACATCTTAGCTGATATCATAACTTGAGATAATGAGTTTCATATGTGTAAAACAATGGTTAGAGTAGAAATTCATTTTAAATGACATATTTATTTATTTCAAGAGCTAACAAGTATCCTTACTAAACTGGGATTTGATGTTATAAACTTCTAATCTTGGTGTTAAATAAATACTTCGCCATTTTCCCACTTCACCTTCATCTTTCTGAAGAGTCTGTCCTTTTAATCTGCCTAGCCTCTTCACTGCCCTGATCATTTTATTTCTCCCATTCTGAAATTCCTTCAGAATGTATTTATCAAGAGAAAACCCCGGACTTCTCTGGTGGCGCAGTGGTTAAGAATCTGCCTGCCAATGCAGGGGACACGGGTTCGAGCCCTGGTCCGGGAAGATCCTACATGCCAAGGAGCAACTAAGCCCGTGCGCCACAACTACTGAGCCTGCGCTCTAGAGCCCGCAAGCCACAACTACTGAGCCCACGTGCCACAACTACTACCCGCGTGCCTAGAGCCCATGCTCCGCAAAAAGAGAAGCCACCACAGTGAGAAGCCCGCGCACCACAATGAAGAGTAGCCCCCACTAGCCGCAACTAGAGAAAGCCCACATGCAGCAGTGAAGACCCAACGCAGACAAAAATAAATAAATTTACAAAAAAAAAAAAAAAAAAAAAAGAGGAAACTCCAACCACATACATAGGATTCCTGGCCAGGACAATGCATGTTTTTGTATGAGTGACTAAAGAGAGACAAAACTTGTCTTTTTTTTATGTCCCATCTCCCTCCAGTCCAGCACTGTGCTCACATTTTTTTTTTTTTTAACTTTTTAGCCGTGCCGTGTGGCATGTGGGATCTTAGTTCCCCGACCAGGGATCGAACCCCCGCCCCCTGCAGTGGAAGGGCAGAGTCTTAACCACTGGACTGCCAGGGAAGTCCCTGTGCTCACATTTTTGAACACAGCAGCACATTGGGCCAAAGGAGGTAGATAGACGATCTTCATGAACACTTAGGAGTGGATAATGCACTTTTTCCTTGATTTCAATCAAGTTTGCAGCCATTATTTTGAAACTAAAGCATAATTACATCATCCCTAAATTCTACAATTGGCAAAAAGCCTCTGTGGTACACGGAGATGTTTAATGCAAATGGCAGCTGGTTAAGGAGACTTTCAACCGAGAAGGGCTTTGAAGAGAAGTGGAGACTGTCTGAGGCATGAAGAAGCTGGGGATAAGTTTCTGCAAAGTTTTAAAATCTCTATCAGCACAAACCCAGACGGACATTACTACCAAGGTAGATGAGGCAGGAGAACTGTTAAAGGGCAGAACTAACTAAAGGGCATTTTAGCACACTAAGGACCTAAGGAAACAAGGCATCAAAAGCAGACACCATTAGTAAAGGTAAGGCGGTAAGTGTGTGAAGAAAAGATTAAATAAACCACTTAAACTCCTTTCCAACTATTCCCACCTCCCACAGTCAGTGAAACTCCATGGGAGTCACACCCAAGGTCAAGTCTCTATATTCAGATATCAATACTGGTTGAGCTAAGGTGGAATCATAACATACATTTTTGAAAACAAACAAACAACTCTTTCCTCTGCCCCAGCGGGGAAGCCAACTCCAGTAAACGCTTTGAATAAGCTGGGGAAGAGAAGGAGCTAAGCACCAACGAACTTTTGAGGGGGATAGAAATGTTCCATATCTTGTTTGTGATGGTGGTTACACGACAGAATATATTTATCAAAATTCATTAAACTGTGCACTTAAAATGAGTGAATTTTTTTTAAAATATTTATTTATTTATTTGGCTGCACCAGGTCTTAGTTGTGGCAATGTGGGGTTTTGGTTGCGATGGTTACACAGGATCTAGTTCCCTGACCAGGGATCAAACCCAGGCCCCCTGCATTGGGAGCGTGGAGTCTTAACCACTGGACCACCAGGGAAGTCCCAAAATGAGTGAATTTTATTAAATGTAAATTATACCTCAATAAAGTTAATTAGAGAGAGACAGAGATACAGAGGCAGGAGCTAGAGGGAAGGGAGAGGACAACCTCCCCAGGTAGACAAATGGAGAAAGTCTGGGAAAACTACTGTAGGACAGGACACGCCTGTTGGGGTGGAGTGGTGTTGCCCACACAATATTTCACCTAGGGCCAGACCTTATTCCATAGATCAGCCAGGAGTTTATACTTCTGATAATACCTCATACTTCGTTAGGAATTACCTAAAGTGGAGACAGATAAATCCAATCCATCCTCTAGTGGGCCATGTACCCCTAGATTCTCCCGATGGAGGCAAAATTCATGATAAAGTGAAGAACACAGAAGCTAAATTACCCTCCTCTCCCATAGTCTCCTATAGAAAAGTTATCCCCCCCACTCCACCTCAACCTTTTGGAGGTTGAAGTTAAATCCCTGGAACCCCATTCAGACCTTCCTCCAGTATACCCTTACTTCGAAAAGCTAAAAGCACCAGGAAGATTTAAACTGTTTATGTGGCACTAGCAACTCTCATTAAAATTATAACTTTTCTGTAATCTTTTAGCCACTGGGCAATACACTGAACTGTCACACTTCAGTAAACAGTAACAAATTTCAAGAGGAAATCACAACCATTCTGCTTTGCTCAAACAGTCTAAAGAAGTATTTCTGAGCCACTTACAAATTCCAGAGTCAGCAAAAATTCATGATATAATGAGAATTAACTTCCAGTTTCCAAAGCTAGAGCCACTGGTGTTAACTTACACTAGTCCCTCTCCTTCTCTTCCTGTATCTCCTCCATCACAAAGATCTGTCTCTCACACTTTCTGCCTGCACTTCAATCTACCAGACTTTCATCACTTTCCATTTTGTTTCCTACAACAGTTTCCTTGGTCTCCCTGGCTCTCAGCTCTCTTCTCTATTACTCACCCTGTTCAACATGCCTGAAAATGTGCTTACTTGTTTAACCACTCCGTTATACCTTGCTTCATTCCTGCAAGTGGACTAATCATCCCAAACTATTATTTTCTGTTTCTCTCCTGTTTAAATATTTTTTCATCCATCCAACAAATATTTAATGAGCACCTACTATGTGGAAGACATTGTGCTAGGCTCTACAGGAGGTAAACAAACCCTGACCAGCATCTCAGGGGGCTTACAGTATTGTGGGAGTGGCTTACATATATACAGATAACTATAATAAGATAGAAATGTGTACAGGTCATTAAGACAGAGAACTGTCAGCTGGATGTCAAGTAAAATTAGAATTGGTAAAGAAGAAGTAGAATATGAGACAAAGAAAAAGCTACAGAGGTTTCCAACCTGAGGGACTAGGAAAACAGCAGAGCCATCAACAGGCCAAAGGACATCAGGAAGAAATACAGATAGAAGGAGCATGACAGGAGACTTAAGAAAAGTGAATGTACTTGCCAAAGCCCAAATCAGGGCACATAAGCAGAGATTTCTGTTCTGCTTTAAGATGTTGGGAGCAGTCTAAGAAATGCAATTTCAATGCCAAAATATTAGAATTTCCAGGATTGATGATTTAATTGGGACTATCCCAGAAAAAATCTAGTCCATGCGGCTTCAGTAGGTATGAGGAAATACGGTGGGAAAGAAGATTACAGATATACAATCTACTGGCCTAATAGCTGTTTCATCTAAGGAAAGTGTACTTGGCTTCTGGAGTGAGGGTTTTAGACTGTTTCTGTACTGTTAGAAAATTCAGCATCCTGACATACTATGGGACTCCTAATTAAACTTCAGGTAATCTTGGCCATTCTACAGCATTTATGTGGTACCCATGGTGTCTGGGAACTTCATGTGAGGACGACTAGGATGCCATTTTATTGCTATTGGTGATCCATCCAGGTCTAATTAATAAACCCTGCTCCACAAATGCTGAATCCTTTGAAGTTGCTGAAATTAGCTACAAGTGATGTCATCATTCAGACACCCACTGGAAAGTCAAGACCAGCAAATATTTTCAAAATCAGAAACAATAAGATGTCACAGCCACCTTCAATTCTTTCAGGAACAAGTCAGGTGGATCTAAAAATAAATCAACGCACAACTCTGTGATTATACTAAAAACCTTTGAATTGTACATTTTAAATTGGTGAATTGTACATTATGTAAATTATATCTCAATAAAGCTGTTATTTTAACAATCAACAAACATGTTTTAACCAAAATGTTAGTTTCCAGAAATGTTATATCCTAGGAACCAGGCTATTGCCTTTAAAATGTTTATACTGCTGCAAAAATTTACAAAAAGGAAGCCCTGCTGAATTGCTGTGACAAAACCATTATCATTTTAGCTAAAAAGAATAAACTGAATGGTCTTTTGTCTTTCACTGTAATAGGAGCTGACTTCTATCACACATCAAAATCTGCCTTTACGCTCTGAACGACATTTTTAAAAAGGGCACTTTTCAAATTTAACCACTATGTTGAATACCATAATTATGGCACGGCACTATTATATCTTTCCTTGTAGTCTACCCCCAGAACTTCCTTCCCTATAATCCTCTGCAAGGGGAAAATCCTTGTGTTTATATACAATTTTTTTTTTAATTTTATTTATTTATTTATTTTATTTTTGGCTGCGCTGGGTCTTCGTTGCTGCATGCGGGCTTTCTCTAGTTGTGGCGAGCGGGGGCTACTCTTCATTGCGATGCGCGGGCTTCTCATTGCGGTGGCTTCTCTTGTTGCGGAGCATGGGCTCTAGGTGCACGGGCTTCAGTAGTTGTAGCACGTGGGCTCAGTAGTTGTGGCACGTGGGCTCAGTAGTTGTGGTGCACGGGCTTACTTGCTCCACCATGTGGGATCTTCCCAGACCAGGGCTCAAACCTGTGTCCCTTGCATTGGCAGACAGATTCTTAATGACTGCACCACCAGGGAAGTCTAATCCTTGTGTTTAATATCCATTTATATTACCTCTAATGATTTCCCTATCCCTCTAATAATCACTACCCAAGCTTTTATCTCTAGAATCATTCCAACCTTCTCATGTCCCAACCTGTTCCCTAACTTCTACAAAGAAATACCATACCAGCTGTCTGCCTGCTGCTGAGGTAACAGCAGGTTATTTATGCCCTTGAAGATTCAAAGTGGGCCAAAACTATAAGAAGCAGGCTGTAAGCTCGAGGGAAAGGACTGTGTCTTGTTTATGTTAGAACCTCTCAACATTAAGCAGAGTACCTGGCACCCAGGAGGTGCTCAATAAATATTTTTGTCCGCCATTAAGTTAAGGTCCATTCACAAAAAGAATGAGCCAACAAACAAACCAAGTAACCAGATTATTCTTAGGTATAAACGTATTTAGGAGAAGGCAACTTAAGCTCAACCTCCCTACTGATGTCTAAACCAGTTTGTCTTTACAATGAGTAGAGTATGAATTTTAAAACAGATTGTGATTGTGACCAAAGCCCAAAACCTTAACAATTTTAAAAATCACAGGATCTTTTAAATTTTTTTCTTGCCAATTATTTTGGGAGAAAAAAGAAGATCCAAAATCCAAGAGCAACGTATTATCCAACCAGTGTCTAGTTAAGCAGCCTACAATTAGGCAGCTGAAGGATGGACTCCTCAGGCAGTGAAGAATGGGGTCTATACAAAGTAACTAAGGAATATTTACAGACCATATCTCTTCTTGTGAAAATGACTCTGATATTTCTTTTTTTTTTTTTTAAACATCTTTATTGAAGTATAATTGCCTTACAATGGTGTGTTAGCTTCTGCTTTATAACAAAGTGAATCAGTTATACACATACAATATGTTCCCATATCTCTTCCCTCTTGCATCTCCCTCCCTCCCACCCTCCCCATCCCACCCCTCTAGGTGGTCACGACTCTGATATTTCTTAGTACCCACCTCATACGTTTATTATGAGGATTAAATGAGTTAATATTTGTAAAGCAGTTAAAACAGTACTTGGCACATAGTTAGCTTTATATAAATGTTTGTTTATAAAGTAACTTTGGATCAATTTCCAATTGCATTCAATCGTACATTAGAGATCTACAATGCCTAAAGAATTATCAGGTTTAGAGAGAAGTTTCAATTGTGTAGTCCTCAAATCTGCAGCTGGAAAGAGAGAGGTCCCAGGAAATGTTTCATGCAAACTCATTTCATGGTTGAAGAAATATACCTCATATTTGTAGAGAAATTCACAGGTTACGAAAAGCATTCCCATGTATTATTGTTTGATCCTCACGACAACAGCCTTGTAAGAGATGTAGGGCAGGTATAATTAACTCCATTTACAGATGAGGAAACTAAAGCACAGAGGTTAAGTGATTTGCCCAAGGTCACACAGTAAGTGAAAAGGCCCCGGCTAGAATCAAGGGCTAGAATCCAGGTCTCTTGATGGCGGGTCCAGACCTCTTCCTTCTATAACATGCTGCAACTTGAGCCCTGGGCTTACTTGGGTCATATTTGGAAGCAGTGATTATGAGACCATAAATGTAGACTTGGCTGCAGATGCAAACTCGAAAAGTTAAGGTAATTCTGTTAACTGGAATTAGAGGTAATTAATAGCTGGCAAAACATCTACCTACACAGGAGTGAGAGTATAAAATGCCATGACTACACACAGTCACAAAGGGCACCACACACTGTCTTGAAGGAACAGTTCTCCAAACTATGCCATTCAGAGATTACCAGCCCCAGAGAATACTGGTGTCAGTATAAGAAGGAAAGGCTGCCACTTCCCTTAAACTAAACCCAGAAGGAAAAGGCTCACCCCAGAGGATGGTGAAGACATGGAGCCTAACAAGGCTCTAAGGGATTACACGCAGATTGCAAACTCCCAGCGACAAATGAGTACCGACCATCCCAGTGAATCAGCTCGCATTTATTCGGCTGCATCTTCCCCAGGGGCTCTCCACCCCAGAGTAGCAATCTGAAATCGGGCAACTAAAGGTGAAAATCGACTGGCGACCGTTTGCAAGATTCCATATCTCACAGAAAGGTTGGCTGGCGATAGAAGTGGCACCGCATACCAACACCAGACGTTATTTTAAGCGCGTGTCCCCAGGGGAGGGACCGACCATCTAATCTGTCAGATCTAGGATCTCCCACCAGCCAGGATTTTTCCTAAAGCAAGACGGAGGGCTGAGCAATCCTGGCCCAGGCTCGCCCTACTAAAGCCACACAGACCCGCTTTCCACTTAGAAACCCGCCCAGGCCAAGAAAGGTGGCAGGGGCCAGAGAGGCACCCCGAGGCAGGCCTCCCTCCGCCGCCTCAACCATCAACGCCCGAACAAGGAAGGCGCCTCTGCGGGCGACCGGCGGGCAGGGCGGAGGATTTCGAAATGCTCGGAAAGGGGGTGGTGCCGGAGGGGTCGGACTGGGTCCCCGCGCCCCGGCCCCTCCCCGGCCTGACAGCTGGCGGCGCCGTGCCGCGCGGCCCCCTCCCCAAGGCGCGGCTCACGGGGCGCCTTACCTTTGTGTAGAGCTCGGACGCGGCCATGGCGGGCCCCGCGGCGCCGACGCCCCCCGCCTGTGCGGAGGCCGCACCTCTCCTGGGCGGCTGCCCGCGCCGACTAGGAAACGCCGGGGCTGCAGCCGGCAGGGAGCAGGGCAGGGCCGAGCGGAGCGGGGCGGGCCGCTCCGGGCGGGGCGGGGTGGGGCGCCTCAGCCGCGGGCGGCCAGCGGGGGCCTCGCCATCACTCCCGGGCTCGCCGCGAGCAGTGTCGCGTGCTCGGCGTGCCCGGGGTCCTCGGGGTCGCCGCCGCTGCCACCCCGACAGCCGGTGATGCTGCTGCCGCCGCCGCCGCCGCCGCCCTCGCCCTGTGCATTGTGGGAGCGGGAGGAGGCTGCGCTCCAGCGCTGCCACCGCAGCTGCTCCGGATTCTCTCGGGCTCACGCTGCCTCCCATCGGCTGCGGGCACCGGGCATCATCAGCCTGTCAGCCAGCGTCGCCGCTGCCTCCTCCCGCGCTGCCGAGGCCCAGAAGCCCGCCCCAGGACACCCGCTGGCCGCACACCGCCCCCGGGATGCCCCAGACCCCAAGCGAGCCCTGGACCGTGCAGAATAGCCCAGCCCCCGAGAGGGGCAGCGATATAGGTGTCACTCAGGGTGTCCAGGTAAATGGGAGTCTGCAGGCTGCTTTTCCTGTGCTTCCAAACATTTGTAGGGAAAGGATATGGGGAGAGGCTTCTTGGAAGGCCACGGAATAACCTAGAATTCCAGGAGAGCCTTATTAGCAGTACACGTCTGGGAGTGAGCGAGGACGGAGAATCTGAGAGAAAGAGTCCCTAAGGTCACTCTGAACACCTCGGCACCTGCCGTAGGGTCGTTTCGTGAAGCCAGAGCGTAGGGGCCTGCTTTGAGCTACAGAAATTTAAGTGCACCTGGTAACAAGATGCCCCCAGGGGGCGGCCCTAGAGCCTCCTTCTATCCTAGGCCTGCGCCTTCGTAACCTTCTGCCCCGGCCCTCTTTATCTAATCGCTGTTATCCTTGCACTTCAAGCACAAGAATGTCATCTTTCCACCCCACCCCGATGCCGTCTTCCTGCTCTACTTCTTCCCCACCCACACTTTCATTCCGGCTTAGCTGATCTCCATTTTTTCATCCCAACCTCTTAGTGTGCTCATCTTTCCTTATTTCTCTGAACTCTAAGTGGTGCCCAGTGCCAATCATGGGACTCTGGGATGGTTTTTATCAAAACTCTCTCTCAAGGCTGGCCCCCTTGGTAGTGTGTGTATGCTGCGTGTGTATTTGAAGGAAGATCATTGATGAGGAGGACACTTGGGGCCAGTCCTCACCCCCTGGAACTCAGGCCTCTCCTCCCCTTGCTCACTGCCCACAGTCTCCTCAGAGATGCCAGAGGTAATAGCTACAGAGTCCTGCATAATGCTCTGTACCTTCCAATTCTGAAAGTAAATCCCTTTCATGCTTTCGGATACCACCCTTTCTTTAAAAAAGAGAAAACCTGTGCAGCTATCAGCAGTACACCAGAAAAGGCACTGGATTGAGATTTAAGAGGTTTGAATTCTTCCCCTCACAGTTTCTTTGTGCCTTGTGTAAGGTGGTAACCACTCTGTTTTCTCACCCTCCAGCTAGTACCTACCTCCTAGGACTGTTGAGAAATGCTGAGTTTGCTGATGAAGCGGTTCAGGGTGTATCACCCCAGGGTATACTACCTGGCTGTAGAGTTTAAGATCCTCTTTTAATGCTTCCAGGCATGTCAAATCAAAATGTGTAAGGAAATCATAAACTCTCTGAAGTTCTTGCACCCTCAAGTAGACAGCATTGCAATGTTGTATTGAAGAAGCACACTGGAAGGTATAATGGCATCTATCATATTTGTGCTTGTCTGTCATCTTTTCTCTCTTTGGGGGAATTTTCTGCACTAGTCCTGCCTCCTGATAGTTGCAAATTCCCCTCCTCTTTTGCAGCTTGGATGCAGTCATATGACCTAAGCCACAAAGATCAGAGTCATTCTGCACAAGACTTAGGTTACAGAAGTGAGAACTATGGAGAAACAGGCTCTGCCCGGAACTTCCATTTGCCCATGAAGGTAGTAGCAGAGGTAGCCAAGTTTGTGGGACAACAGTGGTCACATCAAAGTCGGGCTCCTGGCTTTCAGTGGTTGGTGGCAGCAGTGGGAGAAGCAGCAGCATCCATATCGGGCCATTGCTGTAGCATGTTTCCGGGCTTGTCCCTAGATTTACATCAAGACTGTTTCTCCAGCCTTTCTAACAATTTTGTAAGTGACCTGATATCTTTCAGTGAATCCATTTTCACCTAAATGAGCCAGTTATGAATTTGTGATTAAGAACCCTGACCATTATAGAGTGGTATATGGGATGAATGTGGTGAATGGGAATGGCTACATCCCAAGGGTATAGTTTCTTTCAGAAAATAGTTATTGGGCACTTAAAACGGCCAGGCACTAGGCTAAGTGCTGGAGCAAAATAAGATAATTTTCCTGTAAGAGAGGATAAATGAAGTCAATTAGAATGTATTGTGATTAAGTGCTAAAACTGTGTTATAGGGAAATGGTTATTGTGTCTCAGAAAATGGAACAATTAACATGATGTAGGGGAGGGGGATATTCAGTTTTTCACAAAGGTATGTTTGAATTAAGCTCTAAAATATAACTAGGAATGTATCAATAGATATCACGAACTAAGACAAAGCAAGCCACAGACTGGAGAAAGATGTTCATGCCACATAAAACTATCCATGAAATTTTTAAAAAATAAAGAACTTCCACTTCTAGGGAAGTTCCCACTTCTGGGGAATCTGACATAAGACACTGGCAAAAGGCAATGGTTGCCATATATGCAATCTAGAAAATAATGGATTCAGTTCAGGAGAGCAGCTAAGTCCCAAGATGACAACTGTGCATTAGGATAAGAAATCAACAAGTTCAGACTGAAGCAAGGAGACCTGCCTACAGGGGAGTTTTCTGGAGTAAAAGGATGACTCTATAGAATACTTGATGTGATGGGAGACATTAAAATAATTGTGGTTATGATAGAGGCCAAAAGGATGAAGGGAAAAAATAATTAGAAACACCAAGAAAAACAAAAAGCGATTTAAAAAAATGAAATCATAGTATACACCGTGATCTGCAGTGAACTATATCAACCTATAAAGCTAAGAGGACTATTAATGATTATAAAATAGAATGCAAGTGTTATCAACCTTAATAAGGTAAGAACACAGATGACAAAGGCCAAGAGAAGGGAGGAGAGTCAAAAGGAAGGATAGTGGTGTTAATATTGTCATCTTACACACAAGAAATACGTTGACAGCCAATGAGATAAGAAATAATGGTGAAAATATATTATTAGACATTGTAAAGGAAGCCTATAGAGGAATCAAAAGTAGTGATATAATCCTAGAAAGAGGGTGGGAGGGAGGGGAGGTGGGAAATGTAAGCTTAATCCTCATTTATCAGTCTTGAAAACTATTAATTTATGTCTAAAATTAAGAAATTAAGAAACAGTGGTATAAACATACTATTGAGAGGCATGGAGGCAACTACCAGAAGAAACACAAAACAGCTTGAATATCTCCAGTGGTAGAGGAGCTAAACTTGGTGGTAGAGGCATATTTTGCGCTTTTTAGCTTTTCACTGTGTCCTTCTATACTACTTGACTTTAGAATCATTACAAGTATACTTTTACCTTTTAAAAAAGTGAAGAGGAGCAGGAAAAGAAATCTAATAATTTAATTTAGAACCAGGTTTTGGTTCTACCATTCTTTTCCACATTTTTACCCCAATGATTGACGCCCCACAGAAGGCATTTGCTCCATTCAGTTCTCCTTAAAAAAATTAAAATTAAAATTAAAAAAAAAAAGCTGTGATTACTCAGCCATAAAAAGGAACGAAATTGAGTCATTTGTTGAGACGTGGATGGATCTAGAGACTGTCATACAGAGTGAAGTAAGTCAGAAAGAGAAAAACAAATATCGTATATTAATGCATGTATGCGGAACCTAGAAAAATGGTACAGATGAGCCAGTTTGCAGGGCAGAAGTTGAGACACAGATGTAGAGAATGGACATATGGACACCAAGGGGGGAAAACTGCGGTGAGGTGGGGATGGTGGTGTGCTGAATTGGGCGATTGGGATTGACATGTATACACTGATGTGTATAAAACTGATGCCTAATAAGAACCTGCAGTATAAAAAAACAAACAAAACAACTAATACTAAACTTTCATTGGGTTATTTGTATGGAAATATGTTAATATAAATGTTTCAGACATTACATGAAATTTCTAAAAATCTTATATCTGTATTTGTATGGAAATATGTATGGAAATATGTTAATATAAATGTTTCAGACATTACATGAAATTTCTAAAAATCGTGTATTTGTATCTGTATGGAAATATGTTAATATGTTTCAGACATTACATGAAATTTCTAAAAATCTTATATGTTCTGGTATAATGTTATAAGTAATAATCCTAGTTATTACTTTAAAATGTATATCTCAGAAATAACTAATTTTCTTGTCAACTGCATTATTATGAACTTTCATCAAATCTTTAACCGTGGTCATTTTTAAGTCTTTTGTCATTTACAGACAGTTCTGGGTGTACTCTGATGATTTTGCAAATATGTTCCTATAAAAGGGTTTCATCTTCAATAAATTCATGGAAAAGACTCTGACAAGTACAGGTTTCTGGTAACTGACTGTACTGCTGAACTGAATGAATAAGCATTTTCAGAACTCTAATGAAAAACTGATGAACTCATAAAAGTGCTAACAAAAGATCAAGATGAAAAAAAAAAAATTAATTACATGGGACTGAGTGAACTGATGAGGATGAGTATAATTTTTGTGACTTTCTGTCTGAATTAAAAAAAAAAAAAATCCCACAAGGACTCAGAGGCAAAGAATATACAAATCAATTTTCACTGCAAAGTAAAGGAGCTGTTACAGTGGAGGATTACTGGACTGAATGTCAATATTATGACATAGTATGAGTGTGTTTCATGTTTGGTAATTGCAATCATTGTTGCTTTTGTTGTGGTCATCCATGTACAATGCTTGGTGTCAGTCTATTTATCTCTTGTAAAAATAAAATACAGTGTGTGTGTGAAAAAAAAAAAAAAAAAAAAAAAAAAAGCTGTGAATTCAAACAATGATCCCAACGAAACCACTTTTAAATTTCTAGATCCTTTCTGGATCTGTTAAGTACATACATGCTTTTACAAAGCTATAAAGAGTCCCTGGGTCTCAAAGCTCTACCCTCTTCTCTTCCTACCCTCCAGGAAAATGACCTCAACCCCCCTCTCTTACAGGTAGGACTAAGGTCATTCAGTGACCACTCTCCTCTAGTATCCCTTTCCCCCACCTGCACTCTAGTCATTCATCCTCTGTTTGGAAGACATGCCAAGGCTAATCTCCTCATGCATGCTCTCAACCCCAGCTCTTGCCCTCTTGCCTCTTCTGTATCTTTGGTTTTTCTCCCATGCTTTTGTTTTGCCTATCTATAACCAAACTCAAATCTTTCCTACATTTAAAAGCAAAGCCAAAGACTGTATCTTCTTTTATGTACCTCAGAAATTCTCAAAAAATCACATCCTCTCCACTAACTCACCTTTCATCACTTATTGTTCCTTTTCTGTCCCTCTGTCCCAGGCCCATGCACACCTCTACTGAAACTGCTCTCTCCAAATGATCAGTGATACCAATTTCCAGTGGCCTTTTCTCAGGTCCCATTCTTCCTCATTCTGTTGCACTCTACTCTGTAGACGACCATCCTCTTATTGAAATTTTTCCTCCCTTTGCTTCTGTAGAACCAATCTCCCATGGGAATATGAATAGACTGCAAACAGCTGGCAATATTGTAACAGAATATACCCAGGATATTCTATTGAAGAAGTGAAAGGTTTGTGTTCCATAACTTGTTAAGTGTGGCGTGACAGAAAGCTGCCCACTGGTGTGTCTGCTTCTGATCTTTATCCTAAAAATATGGCTGCTCTATAGTGATCATTTGTGCAGTAACTCAAGCAACTGGCACCTTATGTCTATAGACAAAGTCATTAGGAATGTTAGCTTGTATAGTTGCAGGAAAGTGAGAGTCTACAAGACACTAATCAGCCCAAGTTATTGGTAATGGGGCAATAAAGAGCCTCAGAAACCAGATGCAGAATGTTTGCAAGGTTGTGATCACAAGCAAGAGTAGAGAAGCAGTGAACATTTAATACATCCTTGCCATGGAAAATCAGGCGCACCAATTTCAGTGATGTGAAGTTTATGAGAGCAAAGCTCTTTGCCATTTCTCCTCATGCAGAGAAACAGAGTATAAAGGCCTACTGCAACGAAGGAAAGGTTAGACGTGACTGAGATGGAGAATCATCATCTCTCTGCATCCATAACCTTAATCTGGTTTCTCACTTAATTTCCAACCCAATATTCCAATTCCATTTCACTTTATTCATTCAACAAGCATTTGAGTATGTATAAGCTGTTTCTAGGTGCTAGGGATGCAATAACGAATTAAGACTTCATCTAAGGAAGTTAAATTTGATCCGAGATCAGAATGAAAAAGAGCTAGCCAAACTACGAAACAGGGAAAGTGTTTAATGGAAAAGAAACATGTTCAGCAGGGGCAAAAGGATCTTGGATATATGATTTCAGAATGGAAATGGGATGGGGCAGTGGGAATGGGTGGGATTGCAGAACGCACAAGGGAGCAGGAGTAGAAAGTTATGTGTTTGTTAGAACTATAGCAGTTGTCCAGGTAAGAAATAGTGGCTTTGGGTATGGTGCCAGCAGGGAAGAGAAGTGGACAAATTCAGTGTATTTTGGTGGGTGTTGGTCACAGCCTCTGAGGAATAAAGGATAACTTCTAACGTTGGCTCGAGTACTCAAGTGGGCAAGTGCACAGAGGTGTATTTACTGAGTTGAAGGCTGGAGGAAAGGACAGTGTTATGCAGGAAAATCAAGTTCCTTCGCATGCCCTGATCTCCAACCAAACTTCTTTATACAGAGCCACATTTTCCCAACTCCTTGCCTATTTGAAAATAACAGCCCTCCACCTAAAATGCTTCTTCCTCCCTTTCCCTCCACCAATGCCTACAGCAACCCATCTCTCAAAACTACCCCTAAAATTTCCCTAACTTACCACTCATCCCATTTATCCCCTAAATTTAATAATGCATTCCTCTAGACTTCCTGGAACCTTATTTTTATTTCTATTTCTCTTAAGGAATGTAATACTTCCACCTTGCATTAAGTTTTATCTATCCATCCATCTATCTACTTATCTATCTAAATGCACACACACACATACAGTTGACCCTTAAACAACACGGGTTTGAATTGTGTGGGACCACTTATAGGTGGAATTTTTCACTAAATACACACTACAATATTACACGATCTGTGATTGGTTGAATCCGTGGATGCAGAACCACGGATAAGGGGGGCAGACTGTAAGTTATACACAAATTTTCAACTGCGCCCAGGGTTGGCACCCCTAACCCCACATATTGTTCAAGGGTCAACTGTATATATATAAAATTTCTCAGAATGTCTCACCCATCTTTCTATTTCTGACAGTATTGTACTAGAGTGTTTTATACCTGAGATGGAAAAGACTCACAATCTGCAAACATTTCATGTTACCTAAATTACAAAAGTCTTTACAAATATTAAGTTAGGCTGCTAGGATCTCATAAACGAACATTATTTAAGTTAAAACAAAATTTAAGACTACAACAGTCAAATTCTTTCTGCATATCGTAGTAGCTGAAATCTAAAGGGATCACCTTCAGAAAATATACTGAAAAACAATATAACACTTAAATGAGACAAAAACTGCAAATCAAATCAATAGAAATTAAGTAGATCAATTTATTTTTGTGTATTTCACAAGTATAATTTTGGAAGGGCTATTTGACAAATATCAGCATTAACTGCCAACTCTATAGACATGTTCAACAAAAACGGCATTTACTCTTGGCCCTTTTAATACAGGCAAGTGTCCTACTGCATCACAAATAAAAGACGCAGTAACAGATTTGAGGGTATATTAATTAGATTTTTCTTTCAAATGCCGTTTAGTTGATAAATAACATAATACAAACATAATTAATGGCTGTCATGACCATCAGTGATTTCCAGAATAAAACCCATAGGCCTACCTACTTTAAAAGGCAGAAACTAGTAAAACAGTATTAAAATCAGTGTTTTTATCCTTAGATTAACAATCCCAGAATGAGACTTCTTTGATCCCAATTTTACAAGGTGTGGTGTGATGTCAGGGGGAGAAGGGATATGGGGGAACACTAGCACTGCATGCTGAATTGCAGAGTTGGGACGGTGGCTCAAACTTGTCATTATCCAGATGAAAACAGTGCTTTAGAAAATTTTAAATGGGTCCTTAATTGTGTTATATTGGGAAGGGTATTAAAGGATTGATCATTCATCAGTCCTAAATACCATTTAATAGATGCCATCAGGAGGCTTAAGAAATAAGCAGGGATGGGATGGGGGAGAAGTGAAGTAAAATGAGGTGAAAAAGGAAAATGAAAAATGGAAGACATGTGTCTGAATGTTGGGGAATGTAAAAAGGTCACCACAGAAACTGCTTAAGTTGCCACTCAGACATGCTCTTCCTATTGGATACCTGCCCCTGGATCACCAAACACCAAGTTTAGAGCACAATTCAAGTAGAGATATTTCAGCCCTGATAAAACTTCACTAATTTGGATTGAGAAAGAATACATGTCTGATTTAGTAAAAAGTATCAATAAACATTCAGAGGTATAGTTTTGTTACATCAAGTAAAAACAGCAACAAATTCCAAGTGAAGTAACAAGTAGAGGGCTTGATGAATAGTTAAGACTTATTTTTAGGTGCGCAGCAAAGGAATATTGAATAACTTGTAAATAGACTGCAAAAATGCTCCTTTCAGTTCATCAAAACAATCCAACAGTCCTTACTATCCCAACATGCCAATAACTATAATTGTTTTAGTCAGATGTAGCCTTTAAAAATGAAATGTTTCTCAGAACTGTATTATCAAATAGGAGCTCCTGGACATAAAACAGGTAATTGAGTTCAGACATTAGCTAGTTTTCATGAAGTATTTATCTCCAACTTGTTTACTCCAACATTCATTTATAATAAGAAGGACAATGATTAAAACTGGCCATTTCTCAAACCACAATTCTGAAACCACAGAAATGTTTAAGCCCATCTTGGTCAAAAATCTTCATTCAAGCAATGGTAAAACAGCCTGCAAATATGTCTTCAATAAACTGAGCTTTGAAGCAGAACAAAAACAGAAAAATGTAAAACCTCTATCCCAAGCACCAATAATGGAGGCTAAGCAATTATACCTACAAGTCCTAAATGACAGGTCTTTTCTGATGGAAAATCCTGAGATTTCTATCACTGTGACTTTACAGAAGGCAGGTTGGTTTAATGAGGAAATTTACTTTTAATAAAAAGACAATCAACAGTATTTTATTTTGGGCACTTACTCAGTATTTCACAGATCCTCAACAAGTTTTGAGGTAGGTTAATATTAGTATTGTATTTTACAAATGAAAACTCAGGCAGAGGTTACATCACTTGTCGCAAACCATAACAGGAGTCCTACCATAATCAGTAACGTGGTCTGATCTTTCAGATTAATCTCTGATGTGTGTGTGAATTTGATGGTGCTAGCTTGCGAACAGTCACAAAAACAGAACAAAACAAAACCACTAGATATTCTACTTTGGGGTATTTTGTAATCCTTAAATAATCCTACAATGATTATACATACTTTGGAACAACCTAGTTACTCCCATTACAAATCTATTTATATATAACTAATCCTCATAATAACAAATCAGCACATTATCGATTTTGTTGTTTTCTGCCTTTTGGGGTGGGTGAAGCAGGAAGATAATCACCAAGTTTTCCTCAGAGAGCTAGGCAGCCTTTAAGTGCAGGTACTATGCTCAAGGCACCATCTATGGTGATTTGGGGTCATAGGAAAGCAGGTATACAAATGGAGCCAAGTTCCGGAAAAGATGCCTGGATCCAAAAGAAGGGGAGGCCCTGCACAAGTCAAAGATGAAGAAAAATATACTATCATCTCAGGCTACATATCCTCAGCATCATGGGAAGAGCGCCTAAAAGACCAGTAAATTTGTCCCAGTGAAGTCTGTTAATTAAAGTTCTTACTAACTAGATAAACCACAAGTATTATATTTTATTAAAGTGACATCTATAGAAACAAAATATCTAAGTATTTATTATGAATATGTTCCACCTATCATGTAAATTCCTCTAATTGTCACAAGCCTAATTCACCTAGCTCATTATAACTACTTAAAATTCAGCTCATCCTGACTAGGTTCCTGGGCCAATCTTCTCAAATATTTGTTTCATTATAAATTTCCTTTTATTTAAACAATTGTCAATTCTTAACAATACAGGATTAAGAGTGGTTAATTAACAACTGAGAAATTGTAAGGAAAATATCATTATTGTGTTAGAATATACAGCATTCAACAGAGCAAATTTCAAGATATAGACACCTATGTTTCTGAAGAGACTGCACGGCACAGCCCAACACAATTTGAGTCAAAGAAGCAAGAAAACAAGAAGGGAGGGGCCACAGGAGGCAAAGTATTTTATTCTAGTGTCCCCAGAATTGACTGTGGAAGTAAAAAGTTTCTACATTAAAAAAAGTTTATATAAATTACATGAATTGTAATTTTCATAAAAGTCAAAATGAAATGTTCTGCATAGGACAAAAGATATGCCTAAGCAACATATCATATTTGCACAAGGCCACTGAATGTCATGGATATGAGGAACAAATGAAAAAGCTTAAGTCTATGGCAGACTGAGCAAAGATTTCAGTTTGGTATTCTATAACCCCAAGACTGTAAACTACTCTTACTATGCAGAAGCTCTAATGACACAGGGTTTTGTGTAGGAACTCTTGTGCTTCTGGTTGGCACATCATCTACTCTTTAATATGTGAAATTAATACAGACAGTTGTGAGAGGTTGTGCAAAACTACTGTATTTACAAAAATGGCACAAAAGTGAATTCAACAGTCGATGCACATGCACACTTCATTCACATCTTCAACAACAAAAGGTATTCTAACACTACAGAACTGAATAAGAATACTAGCTTCAACAGCAGCTGTTAAGCACTAGAGTCACATAAGTTACACCAGAATGGGCAAATATTGCCCAAGTAAAATTCTATTGTTAAAGCTGAAACAGATTTAAGGCCATTCAAGTTCAAGCACAGGATACAAATCTTTTGAAGCTCCATCTATATGTGTTTGAAATATGTGACCTTTCTTCTAACTTGTGGTCTTAAACTTCTGTTTTACAAAATCCAAAAGGAAAATACACAAGAAATCAATACAATAGAGGTTACATTAAATAAGAGTAACATACAAAGCTATAATTAAGATGAATTAAAGAAAGCCAAAACTGTAAAACTTGCTTGTTACTTGTTGGAACCAGCCCTACACTAGGAGTTAGGTAATATATACAATTATTTTCAAGTAGATTACTTTACATTGCTCTAACATGTTCTTTTCATCAGTGCACTGTTAAACTAATCAAAACTCTACACACGTATATTCCCTTACACACACACTACCACTACCTGCAAAGCCATAACTCTCAAATGACTTAGTGAGTGAAAGGAAATAAAAAGTGGAGAAGTAACATATTAAGGAGAAATAATGGGAATTAGAAGATTCATGCAGTTCAGCTCTTTTAATCAGCCAGCCAGCTTGCTAGTAACAAGAGATGGTTTCCGTTGAGGAAGGTCCTGTGGAGTGGGAATGTGGTCACCAGTGACCTCTGTCTTATCCGGAGCTGCAGTAGGAAGTTGCTTGTTCTTCATTTTTGCTTTAGCCATGTTGTAATCCCCAGAATCAAAATATTTTTGCTACAAGAAAAAAAAAATTCAGACTAGAGTTTAAAAAGCTTTCATATGCAATTACACTGGTTTAAGATATAGATGTGACCCTGTACCGTCAAAATAAAATAAACCTATAAGTTTTTAAACAAAAACATCAACTACACGAAATAGCTATGACTCTATAGTGAGTTCTATCACAAGTCAACAGCTGAGAAGTCAGGCAAGAACCCCTTCTTCAGGCTTACTTATATCATTCTAGTTCCAGTATGGAACCCTCAATATTGATATCAACTTCCATATCAATCTATCTGGGAGCTAATAGCCCTGGACTTAAAGAGTGGGACACAAGCCTTTCACTTACTAATGGAAAAACCAGCATGAATTTCTTGTTTAAATGATTTTGAAAATAAAAACACACAATCCACCAACTTGCATTTGGGATGTCACCCACCTCCAATCAAGCTTACAATTATTAAAACTATTATTTATCGTTGCTGGTACTCTGTCATCTAAGATGAACTTTTCTGTAAAGATTTAAACCATTTATTTGAATTAGAGCAGTTCACTAACATAAAAATTAAGGTTAAAATATAAATGCTAGGGTAATAGACGAAATGAACTCATTAGAAATTAATTATCACTTAAAATACACATCCCTATCCTATAACACCATTTTTCACCTAAGACACTAAGTACAACAATCGCTCTTTTTAGTTGGAGAGATGGATGCAGTAACAACCACACCATTTATCACTGAAATAGAAACTGTGGAGCTAAAGATCAACCTTAATATAGATAATCTACATGAGTTAGTCTGTTCCGAGGTAAAAACAGATGAACTTGCCTGGGTTCTGACTTTCACCTATCATGTTTAGCCCACCTTTACTGAGTGCCTGCAATACTACACGAGGCACTGTGTGAATCATGAAGAGAGATATAAAGATGGACAACAGCCAAATAAATCCACTGTTACACTGTTTTAAATACATGAGGTGCTATGGTTATTCAAAGGAGGGGAACCTAACCTTTGCCTACAGCATAAACAAGAAGGAATATAATCCAGATACGAGATGAGGGCTTGGACAAAGGATGAAGGGGGGATATATAAATATTCTCTTTGAGACTTCAGAGGTAACTCAAGTGGTAAATGAAGGAGCTAGGAACTCACAGCTTAGTTTAAGATTGCTGAATGGCCTGAAAAAAAGGTCTCACCGGCTGCCTCCCTCCAATGACTATTCTTTTATAAGCATCTGGCCTTAGGCCAGAGTCTAAAGTTAGAAATTGCTTTTCATGTGTCACTTGGACCAGGCCTTTCTAAGACTTGCTGCAGCTTCATTTCTGCATGTTTCAAAATAAGTGTAGTGAAAGAAAACCTCAGAACTTCTGATGTACTATATTAGAGAGTTACTTCTGAAGTTTAGTAGCCTCTAAAAGAGAAAGCAGACTGTCAAATTTCTTAGAGTCAAAAGCACAAAATGAGAACTTTAACACATAGTGCAAATTTTAGGCAGATTTTCCCCAATGTAATAAAGTCTGTTTCTAATGTTACCTATTTTATAGTAACCAAAGGTTCATCACAAGGGGATCACACTTAACTGTAGAGTAGGTTACTTTGCTTGAGGAAAAGGAATTAAATTTATTTAGTGTGGTGAGAGAAAAACTAAACTCAATGCTTAATAATTATAACTGCTCTAGGTAGAGGAATGAACTAGATCAATGTTTCTCATATTGGAAAAGATACAGTTCAAGAAGGCAATATTACTTGTCTTTAACAATTTTTAAATTTTGTGTAAGTGAAAATTTTAAAAATTAACATATTCTGTACCATCTAGATGACACTCTTGTAAGAGCCTTTTCCCACTTCAATTTAAGGGCCACACTTACATCCATATTTATAATTGCACTGACACTAATGGATCACCAAAGTGACAATATTTAATTTTAAGGCCATGTTTCTTAAAACTGGATCCTCAGTTTTCTTGGGACTTCACAAACTCCACAAATATGAAAAAACATGGGCCAGACTGCTGCTTGATATCCCTCACACGTCATATTGTTAAAAGCCTAAAAATAGGTATCCGAATAAATAACATTAACAAGTACAATAAAACAGAAAGGGACCTAAAATAAATGATATCTAACCAACCCTCTCAAATAAACAAGAAACTGTTTAAAGATACTAAGATAACTTGCCAGTTTGCTATTACAACAGAGGAAAACTAAAACCCTGTGACCCAGACATTTTTTAAAAAACAAAACTCTTTTAACATAGTAAGAAATTATATCGTTGAATATAACACTTCATTTCCCTAATATAAAAGTGCTTATTCACTGACATTTTGGTAAAATACAGAATCACTGAAGAGCTCCCTTCTCAAATTCTATATAAATTTCTTGATTCAAGTGGCATTTTCTTATTGACAACTATTTACATCTATAACACCAACGCCAAGATACAATGTATATAAATTCTAACTTGAAGATACTTAAAAAGTCATAAATCGTTGAAGCTAGAGAAAAATGACAAAGTCAACAGCCCAAATGTTGGAAGAAAGGCTGTTAGCATAAGTTATACTGAAGATTAGCAAAGGAAAAAAAGTTTCCTAAACACTAATAATCAGTCAAATCCCAAATCCAAATAATAATAATCAAAGAAAATTACATAATTTCATACTAAAACCATATCTGATGGGATGATTTCAAAATGAGACTTGGTATGGATACATTTTACACAGAATGTAGAACATGTTTCTCAATGATGCTTTTTTCTATTTATCCCCTACATTATGGTCTTTGCTTTTTAAATGACCACATAATGTTCTACTTTGTTGACTTACCACAATTTACTTACTATATTTCTGCTGTTGAATAGTGATGCTGCTTTTTATTATAGTTAAAGCTACAAAGAAATAATTGTTCTAATTTATACTTCATTCATTTCTATCCTGGATAAACATTTTTTTCTGTGTCTAATAACAATATTTCCTCTGCTAAAATCCTTTATCTAGGGCACCTTAATGTTTTTCTTGTGTATTTGAAAAACCATTTTATGTATTACAAATATTAACTAACATTTTTATAATAATTTCCCCACCATATTACTTTTCATGGAACAAGGATTTTATTTTTATGTTTTGGTATAATCCTTCTTTGTCATTCTATTATTTCAAAGCTGTGAATGTCATTCTTTCATGCTATATAAAAACACCATTCTATATTTTGCCACTTTTAAAAGTAATCTGTTAAACTAAAATTAATGTTAAAATATTCTTTTGGTAGAAAGACAACTAGTGTATGACATCACTTATATGTGGAATCTAAAATCATCAAACTCACAGAAAACAGCGTAGAACAGTGGTTGCCAGGGGCTGAGTGGTGGGGGAAATGGGGAGATGCTGGTGAATGGGTGCAAACTTTCAATTATAAGATGCGTAAGTTCCAGGGATCTAATAAATGGACAACATGGTGTTAACTAGAGTTAACAATATTGGATTGTAAATCTGGAAGTTGCTATGAGAGTCAAGCTTTAATGCTCTCACCATAACAAGAAGAAAATGGTAATTATGTGAGGTAAAAGATGTGTTAGCTAACCTTATTATGGTAAGCATTTAACAATATGTACATGTATCAAATCATCACACTGTGCACCTTAAAGTTACATAATATTTTACGTCAGTTATAACTCAATAAAGCTGAAAAAAATATTCCCTTGAAATTTGGTTTATTTGAGAAAATAATCCACATATAACTATAGCCAACATATATACTTATCAATGCACACACATCTGGTGGTAAAGAGCTATAAACACAGACACCCATTTCACAATCTCTTTCGGCACACTGAGTTCACAGGACTTAAACATTTGAAGATTTACACATGAGAACTTACCCCTTTCTGCAATCGTTTCCTTAAAAAATCTGAACCTCCAGGCTTTTGTCCCAGATGAGGATACCTTGCTTTTAATTTTGCTTCTTCAGCTTTCTCTGGACTAGTCACTTTGTCTTCCATTTCCTGAAATAATTTTAAATAAATTACTTCTCTATTACGATACAGTTATTTTAGATAATTTCACCTTTTAAATATCTGGATTCTGGCTTCAGTTGTCAAATACCAAATAATGCAGCAATAGACTAAGAAATCAAGCACAGAGGCTTTTAAAACATATCTGTCTTGTTTTTCAAATGATCCATGTGATAGCTCTATTATAGCTGTGATGCATGTATAACACCCCACACACTGGATAAAAATATCAAGATAGCTCAGCTCTGAAGTCTTGCTTGCCATTACTTTCCAGTCATGTATAATACATTTATAGTTAGTCACCTTCTATGGAACTCATCAGCTCTTTGCCCATATTTAGAGAACCATCTTAATACTGTTAAAATAAAAAAGAGCTTTTTGACCTCCTGTTTATTCAAAATCATATTTAATTGAAAGCTCTGAGAATCTTTAATAGAAATTAACAGCAGCTTACTTACCATATTTTCCTTGAATAATGCAGAAGACCTTGTTATTTTTAAAGGGGAGAAACATCATCTCTGTCAATCTTTACATCTGTATATTTTATTGCCTAATTTCTACCCATATTTAATGGCAAACAGTTTTCATGCCAAAGATTCCATCTTTAATGCATCAAAAATATGTCTTCTGACCAAGGACTATCAATATCTTAAGCCTATTCACTTTTAACACCAGTCTTGATACAGCTTACTTTCTTTCTTCCATATATATATATATATATATATATATATATATATATATATATATATATATATATATATAGGCTGTGCCACACGGCACGTGGGATCTTAGTTCCCCAACCAGGGATGGAACCTGTGCCCCCTGCAGTGGAAGCGGGGAGTCTTAACCACTGGACTGCAGCGAAGTCCCCAAGAGTAATATTTTATAGGGAAGCAGTGTTTACCACTTCTTGGCAAGTAGTGCAGAAGAAAGAATGAATCAAGAAAAACAGAGCTGCCTTGATAGGGGAGGCTGGGCAATGGCAAGGCACACTTTTTAGCTAATGGACTCATTTCTGCACACCAGCTCAGCAAAATTACACACCTCTGCATCTTGATTCTTCCAGGTTATTTATGAATAGTCAGGAAGCAGAACTGTTATCCATAAATGCCAAGCCTACTGTTCTTACACAGCAGCAAGTAATCATTTATTAATCTAGGAACTCAAGAAACAACTTCATTTTTGCATATATCTTCCTCAAAAGTATTTTCATACGTTTTATAATCAACTTTATTCACCTTATAGATTGTCAAGATTTTTTTTCATCTTCAAAAGCTTCCTCATGTGTTGTTACCTCTTCCCATTTTTAGTCTTAGAGGATTTTGAGAATAAAGCTGCTGCTGCTGTCAAATATACCCTTTCTATGGGGCTTCTTTTATGTGTATGCTTCCTTCTGCTTCAAGTGTTCTACTCTCTTCTTATGCTGCAGTTTCATGCATCTACATATTTTGATTTTCATTCTTTTTACAGTGGTTGCATCATTCACTCGATGTACAAAAAATTCAACTATATGTGTGCCCAGCCAGAGATAGAGACTCTAAATAGTATCGGTGATTCTGCCAGTCATTCCATTCAAAAAGGGTAGCTCAAGTGTAAGGTGTATGACGCAACCCTGCGTTCCCAGGAGAGTCTCAATCCCAGAGTATGTCTCTTTCAGAGTGTAAGTGTACCAACATACTGTTTATCATTCCAGTGTTTAAAACACTCAGCCCCTATAACAGGAGTCAACTACCTCAGCTGGCAATCAACTGAAGAACCAGCGCAGCCATCTGTTCAAACACTAGACAAAAAAGTGACTGACTACCACTTGACCTACTGAGAATTGATGGGGCAGTCTCTAATGTGATCATGACTTCACTGGGTTTTTCAAGGGTGATTTCAGTTATATGTGATTTTTTGCCTTACTAACTTTAGAACCTAACCCCTATACAAGATATGACTACATTGTATTCATCAGATAAGCTGGAGAAGTAATATAAATTTAAGGTTCCCAGTTCAGTATAAGAGAGTGCGCTGGGTCACCACAGAGGCTTCACTTCGCTACTACAGCCCCAGGGTATCCATAGTGGTTAATTTATAAGTGGACTTGGGAGGGACCTACTCTTGGGTTCCACTATACAATTGTTTTTTAAATTGGATGACCTTAAATTTGGACACTGGTTGAAAAGGACTCCAACTCGATTATAGCCTTTCAGTCCCAGCACCTTCAAGCTAAAGGATGTTAACAGAGTCCTACATTTCCACTAAAACCATCCAGCTTTCTTAGGCTTGGGAAATGAGCGTGCTCCACTTCTTTGTTTGATTTGAATTATCAGTTCTCTGTATCTAAGAAAGATTCCTTGGAATTTCTAGTATGGGGTAGCAACTTTCCCTAGTTTCCAGCGTTTCTGCAGATTTCCCCATTTTATATACGAGAGAAAAAAAGTTGTGCACAATATGCCATCTTATCTGGCACTCCCCTATTTTCTTAATAAGGAACACATTTATGTATATATTTACATATAATATTCAATTAAATGAAACAGTTTACTATCGAAAAATATTTTGGGCAAAACAGCACCTACAGCTGAAAATATTATTTAGATTTACAATAAATTTGTAATATGTCCTAGAAAAACAAACCAATTCTTGGACTTTCTGGCCAAATACATAGCACAATGGCAAGTCCCTGCTAGGTGTAACTTTGCAGTTGGATTCAGAATTTCAGCTACATTTAACACCAAAAGGGTGGAAAATATGACCAAAGCTACATTTTTAAAATGTAGTCAGTACCATCAAGACACGTACAATACTTTTAATGGATCATACAGAAACATTCTTAAACCTTTTGCAGATGTATACAGTTCTAGGGCTTATTGATAAGCAAGTTCAAATGCCTGGATGTTCACCAACGATCTGACGCAAGTACAGTTTGCTTGTGGAATATTAATAACACGTCAGGTGGTGGACTGTGTCCATGGGCATTCAGCCCACACTTACCCTTCTCTAAACACTCCTCTGAATCATTACAGTTAGAAGCCTGAAAGCACATTTTCCAAACTGAATTCCTATAAGGTTCCGCCAATGGTACCTACAACAGATTAAAAGGCATGGGAAAAAGAATCCATTTTATTCCTGGTGATGCCACACAATGTGCAGACAGCAGTAGCTCCTGTGTGTTCCTGCAGAAGGGCATCAAGCTCATGATTAGGGTCTATTGTAGCAGCTACCTGAGATGGGGTAGAGGATGCTGGGCTCAGAATAGTCCTCACTCTTGCAGGGTCAAAGGTTTTTTTGCAATCCCTCACCTCTGGAAACATCATCTTCCCCTTTTTGCTACTCTATCCTTTCAAATAATTTGTAACCTAATCCCCTAAATCACATCCCTTTCTGTCTGAAATACCCAAATTGATTTCTATTCTCCAGAGCAGGACATTAACTGACAAAATCAGGTAAAATAAGCAATTTATTGAAATAGTTCCTAGAAAGTATTTGTGTAATTTAAAAGAAAGGAGATAATACGTATAGCAATACGTATATATGTAAACTGCCAATTAAAAAGAAAGGAATAAACTGTTGTATAACTTTTGCTAGAACTATTACAAATAAAAAGAGATCACCTCACCTCCAGGATGGTCCTGGCAGGATTTTGGGTGACTGGGGTGGGCATAGGGCTAAGAGGGAGAAGTGACCTGAGAGTCTACTCCAGATGCCTGACTTTGGAGTTCAGAGAGGTCTTATGTTGTGAGAACTTCATTTCACAGTGATTTAAAATAAAAAGCTGCAATAGAAATTTTTTTTAAAAAAGGCAATTTATCCCTACAGTCATGTTAAAAAATGCAAAGAAGGACACAAAATTTGGTGTGATTGCACGTTTCTGGACATCCTTCAAAGGAATTCCTGAACATTTATTCCAGCTAGAATGAAAATACATCCCTCAAAAGGTCTGAGATAAAGAAGGAAAAAGCAAACAAAGAAATTGGTATGTATGTATGTATACTGAACAAGTCACTTTTCTCATTTTTTCCCCAGCTTTATTGAAATATAATTGGCATATTCACTTTCCTAATTCTAATGTCTTAATATGTGAGGTTCAAAAAGGACAGAACAAAAATACACAAGTTTTTTAAAGTTTAAGTGTTCTATGTTCCTGTCTCATTTAGAAAAAGATTTATGATATTAATTTTACACTTTGTTTAGTTGAGGAGGCTTGATAAAATTTCAGGGGGAATCAATTTAATAACAAAATGAAGTATATAACTTGCAAACTAATAGCGGGGGGTAAAATGGAAGAAGAAAATCAGTCAACTGAAAAAAAAAAGGGGGGGGAGGGTGAGGAGGACAAGAAAGGAAAAAAAAAAAAAAAAGACCAAAAAGCTTTATTAGGAATACAGAAGATCTAATGTTTATGCCCCTAATAAGAAAGCCTCAAAATATATAAATCAACAAAATTATAGGGAGCAACTGATAAGTCTATCAGCATAGGAGAGTTCAACAGACCTTCCTCATATTGGTAGGTGAAAAAGACAAAGTAGTCAACGTACTTGATTTTAATTCTGCATCCAACAATTAGGAAATACATATTCTTCTCAAGGACAAATGGAAAAACTGACTAAATATTAGGCTGTAAAGCAAGTCTTAACCATTTCCAACCAGGCCACAATCTACGACTGCAATTCAGAAGGTTAAAAGTCAATTATTTCAAACTGTATATATCCCTGCCATCTGGAAATTAAAGTACATTACTAAATAATTCGTGGTTAAAAAAGGAATCATAGGAATAAAAAACATTACTTGGAACTCACTAATAATAAAAATTCTACACATACCAAATTTGTGGGATACAAGTGTCCCTTAAGGGCTTATATTAAAGAAAACTAAAACTCAATGAGCTACGCATCCAACTTGAGAAGTTAGACAAAGAACGGAACCCAAAGAAAATAGGAGAAAATAAAAAGCAGAAATTAATGAAATAGAAAACAAAGATACAATAGAAAGGATCAACAAAGACGGGAAATGACAAGCTTAACCAAGAAGAAAGTATTTTTAAAAATTCAAATCTGGTTTTGAAACTTTACTCTCCAAGAGGCCTTTGTGTTACACAGAAATTTTACTACTTTTTAGAAATAGATGCTGGAATATGAGTGACTTCATTTAGCTAAGTGGTTTCTATGCTGATAATAGCTTTGGGAGGAGGGGGGGAAAAAGCATCATTAGAATTCTGGAACTTTTACTCTAGGCTACAAACTAGGAAAGCAGAAATCCAGGATATTGCAACAGGATATTGTATGCTTATGATGCACAAAAAACAAAAACTTAAAAACAATATTTTAAGTGATAGTTATTCTCTTGGCAATAACATATGCCCCAAAATAATCTTCGTTGTATACTCTACAATTAGCACAGGGCCTAATATTTATTAATGTTAGGCACTTGCATTTTTGTGAATCATTCTATTGAAATAGACTAGCTAAGCTTTCTGTTAAGTAGAAAGAGTATAAGGTATAAAAGCATACATATATATATATATATATATAAACATACATATATTCAAATAATTAAGGATCATTTTGTAGTCTGTCATGGAATTGATAGTAAGTTTGAATGATTAATACCACTTTTTGGTCTTCAGCAGGGAAGTTACACAACATCAGCAAATAAAAATCTGACCTCTCTAAGTAAATTC
The DNA here is from genome assembly GCF_028023285.1 of Balaenoptera ricei. NCBI lineage: Eukaryota > Metazoa > Chordata > Mammalia > Artiodactyla > Balaenopteridae > Balaenoptera > Balaenoptera ricei. The sequence goes on along the minus strand of NC_082640.1, from coordinate 83,094,714 downwards.
TCAATCTGCTCAGCAATACGTTCACTGATGCACTGATTGATGAATAAGATTAATGAAAGCCAACAAATCCTTTGGTATAGTGTCAGGAAGGGACCAATACTGTTATCAACCTCTGTGGAAAAATTCTGTAGTCCTATTAAGTCCTTGCTGCTTGCCCAGTGCCTGGCATTTAATTGGTGTTCAATAAAAGTCTACTGAATGAACAAATACAATGTACCCCAACTGTTTTTTAAAAGTTAAGAAACTTTCTAAACACGTGATAGTTTCACCATCAGCTCATCTTTGGAATAGTTCATGTTTAGTAGACACTTATAAGTTCAGGAATAGAAGTTGTTAAGTATTAAAGTCTTGCACAAACAACGGGCAAGCCTAAACACTGTTGCTATCTCAGCAATTTACTACACAACAAATGAAAGAGCTTTTTTTTTTTGAAAGACATTTTAAAACTTTTCTGAGGTTTACTTCTAGATTGTTAAGAATCAATGGTTGCACAAGAAACCAGAGGAGCAGGTTGTGCTCCAAACTGAATATATCTTAAGCCTTTTGGTTACCAAAAGTACTGTCAAAACAGTCCCAGAAAAGGCCAATATTAACCACAATTTTTTTAAAACTGGGAAAATGGGAAGGCAATTTATATCCACTCTTTACTGATGACATAATGAAGTAATTTAAACAGTAGTTCTCTTCCTCTTCCACCAGTCACAAAAGCACCAAGCATACCTTTTAAACTGAGAAAAATATTTAAGTTGAGAGCTCTACTTGAGTTAGCCTTTCCCAAGACACCTTACTAACTTAATTTGATGAATCTTGTAACAAAATCTCTAGAAAACCTGTTTTCTAGAGAACCTGCTATTAAGATCTTCTCTAAAAAAAAATTAAAAGCCATATATATGAAAAAATACATATAAACATCCTTCTACTTTCATTCAGATTTCTTAAGTGGGTCTAACCTAAGGTTTTTTATATTACCATGGTCTATCCCTCTCTTTTTTTAACTGCAGTACTAGTATCGTCATTTGTATTGATATAGTGCTTTGGCAATAGTTTCAACCGAAAAGTTTGGAGAAAAATTCATTTAACCAACATTTTCAAAACAATGCCAGGCACTATCCTAGGTGCCATGGGAGAAAAGATAAAGGAGAGTCCTGAGTTTAAGATGCTCACGATGAAAACAGAACTATGTGTTTTAAGTCTCCACATGCCTCTTCTCACCCCCAGGATGAGACTGCATGCCTGTCTCAGCTCAGTGTTATTCAAAGTGGATGATGGATCCATGAAGTCTCTGCTAAAATAATGTTTACTTTTCACTTCGGTGATAATCTAAAGAAAAATATGAGCATATCCTAGGGCTTCTGAATTGCCATCTTATATATAAGCAGTACTATGGTACTTCTGTGTCTGAGCTTTCATTTACTACTCCAGTTATCCAAATAATGAGAAAACAACAGAGCTGAATTTAAAATGTAAATGATGTACCTAAGACTACAGTTAAACGACCATACAGCTTACTCTTAAAAAAGGGAGAAATGAGGGATCATATGGTCTAAGGGAGTGTTAACTTGCCAAACTCAAAAGGCTCCTGCACTTTAACAATTGCTACCATAGTCTCAATACACTGGAAATTCAGTTTCAGCAAAATACCATGCCACAGTGAATTAATAATTTAGAATGTTTTTGTATTTAGTTTGTTTTAGTTTTAGAGTGGTGTAAGAGAGATAGGAGTTTATACTTATTTTTACGTTTGTAATATTTAATTAGTATCGCAATAAAAAATAGTGGCCTATACAGTTTTCTTCTCTTAACAAGAGTGCACATACTACTCAGGTAGATAGTGACTTAGCTCTTACTCCATGCCAGGCTCATCTCTTTACCTTAGTTTTTCAGAGGCAATAGGCTGACGCACCATAAAACTATAAAAGTATTTTAGCTGAATACTTTGGCTTTAATTCAAAGGTCAATTGGGTACAAAAACAATAATCTAATTTTTTTAGGTCATCTAACTATTCTTCCAAATATAAGAAACAGGTGATTTGGCCCACAGGAACACAGAAGTGACTCTGCACATTTTCCTCATGTTTAGGGATGGTATCCATGCTACAGGCACTTAACATCTACAGCCAAACCTTAATTCAAGAAGGGACGTTATATTACTAACTCACACAGCAGCCCTAAAATCAAAGGACCTGAATTAAAATTTTAATGTAGACACAAAAAGAAAACATTGAAGATAGCATTAAACGTGTTAAGAGACATAAATATTAGGTTGTCCCAAGTGAAAGCATTTACAAGGCAGAAATCAACACTCCACGCTTTGGAAACATATTAACAAATCTCATAAAAGAAAATTACATAGCACATTATTGTGCATCAGAAGTCAAAACTGAGGTTGATTTTAGTGTTTAGGACAAGACAGCACAGACATGAGTTTGCTGTTTTATCTGGGTTCCTAAATCCTAAGCAATAATGACCACGATAAATATTTTACAATAAATACATAATATTTAATATTACGATTATGACTGTAATTCTTAAATTATATATATGATATATGCTTTTTTTTTTTTTGCCCCCAAGTTCAATTTTTAGCAAAGTGTGAAAAATACCCAACATAGTTTACATCGGAATATTCTCGAATGATGTAGTGACTTGGCCTATTATTTGTTATTGCTTTTTTCTCCAGTTACTTTACAAGTAATATCATAACAGAACCATCCAATTCAGGGAAAGTTAACATGGTAAAGAACACATGGAATGGGTTTAAAACACTAATCAAATTTTCAGCCTGATTAGGAGCATGGTTGTAACCTTAAGCAGAAGCCCTTACAAAATCCAAGTTTTAGACCAAATCCTATTTATGACAATGCCCTCTGATTCTTTAAATAATTATGGTGGAAGAAGCAAGCACTAGCCCAGACAAATATAAAGTTTTTATATCCATAATCTGAATCACACCGATCCGTGGCCTATTCCCCTACATCAGCAAGGTATTACAAGTGAGTTTACAAAATGTTCCCATGTTTCCACGAAAAACGTGATCAAGTCAGCTGGCAAAAAAAAATTTAAATTCCAACCTTTCAAGTTTTAGTCAAGCACCATAGGCGAATCCCACTGGCTCGCATTTCGGAGCACACGCTGCGCCAAAGCTGTAAGTTACCCACCACATTTAAGCCTCACAACAACTGTATCCAGCAAGGACTATTATTCTTATTTTACAGATGAGAAGACTGAAGCCTGAAGAGTTTAGTAACTGACCAAGGTTACACGACTAACAATGACTGGACCTGAAATTCCAACCCAGGTCTAAGTCACCGCCCCAACACGAGGTACCACCTTTGGAGTTACGAACACGCAGACAATACAAGCAGTTGGACAGTTAGTTCTTCGAGGGAAAAATAAAGGTTCATGAGCCAAGTGCAGCCCACGGAAAAACTTAGGCTCCACGCATACGGACCAAGTCACGGGCTCTTGTGTACAGTTGAGTGATTAAAGAAAACCCCGACACACCCAGGCGCTAAAGGAACGTTTCAGCCAGGACGCCGAGAACCTCCAACTCGCACCACGCCGGCGCTAACTACCCGAGCTCCTGCCGGCGGCCGGTTCCGGAGTGTCTGGCCTTGCCAGGCGAGGAGGAGCGGCACACCGGCTCTGCACCTGCGCCGGGCTGGCTCCGGCTGCGCCCCTTCGCCCTCGGTGGGACCAGGCCGCCGCCAGGCCCGGCCACCGGCAGCAACGGCCCCGGGCCTTGCGGGCTCCCCGGCCCTCTCCGCGGGCACACTCACCTTCTGCTCCTCCGCGGAGGCTGCCTCGGGGACTTCCGCGGACATACTGCTCCCTCTGCGGACAAGACACCGGGAAGAGAAGCAATTACCGAGTGGCCGAGGCCGCCCGCCCGCCGCGCAGCCTCAGGCCCGCCCCGCTCCCCGAGCGCCCGCCCGTGCCGTCTCTGCCCGCAGAAATGGCCGCCGCCTTATGACGACACGCAGCCCCGCCGCGCCCGGCGGGCGGCCACCACTGCGGCCCGCCGCCGGCCCGCCGCCTCTTCGGCCCGCCGCCCCTGCCGCGCCCTCGCCTACCTTAGCCCGCTTCTCCCGCTCTGCGACGCCCAAGCACTTCCTTCTTTCCTTCAAAGGTCGCGGCTCGCGCCCACCTCACATCCGTCCGCCGAATGCTTCCTGGGAATTGTAGTTTATGAGTGGAGCCGCCTCTCCCCGCCCTCGCCTGCCTAGTCTCGTCCCTTCGGTTCCAGGAGCGTTCCTATTTTCACTTCCCCAGGCTCGCCTGGTTCCGCTCTCCTCCTGGCTCTCCGCGCTGCGGTCATACAGACTTTCTTCTGGGCGCTCCATACCTCTGTGCTCCACAAGTCTCTCCCCACTCTGCTTCGCCTTCTTAACCCTATTTTTCACATCCTCAATCCTACGTCATTGCCTCGGGTTTTTACTGAGACCTTACTAGGTCAGATCCACCTCTTAAATGCTGTCACATCTCTGCATAGTTCGACAACGCACGCTTTATCATTAGACAGTATTTGTTGTGATTACTTTATTAATGTCACTTTTCCTGTTTAGATAAGCCACATCAGGGCAGGGACCTCGTCCGTATTTGCTTATGTTTTGTTCCCAGAGCGCAGAAATTCCTAGATAGTCAATAAATACCTGATGAAGGAATTCAGCTTCCACTCATTTGTCAACTCCCAGGGGTCCACTCCCACAACTTTACTCAAACTGCTGGTACCAAACTCCTCCAATGATTTTTTTTATATAAATTTATTTATTTTATTTATTTTATTTTTGGCTGAGTTGGGTCTTCATTGCTGCACACAGGCTTTCTCTAGTTGCATTGAGCGGGGGCTACTCTTTGCTGCGGTGCACAGGCTTCTCATTGCAGTGGCTTCTCTTGTTGGGGAGCACAGGCTCTAGACACGTGGGCTTCAGCAGTTGTGGCACACGGGCTCTAGAGTGCAGGCTCAGTAGTTGTGGCACACGCGTTTAGTTGCTCCGTGGCATGTGGGATCCTCCCGGACCAGGGCTCGAAACCGTGTCCCCTGCATTGGCAAGCGGATTCTTAACCACTGTGCCACGGGGGAAGTCCTTCAATGACTTTCTTAATTGCCAAATCTGTTGGCTTTACATTGAATCCTTATTCTACTTGACATCTGAATAGCTACAGGCAATATGTGGTGGTTCCAATGAAGCGTCTCTCAGAAACCTGGAAATAAGATTGCCCTCTAAAAGTTGAACTAGTATAAAGCAACAGATTATGAATGCAGTTCTGTGGGGATTTGGAAACCATAAAAACTCAACCAGGTTGTCCTGCGTAGACTGTCAGGCAGGAAAAATTGCACTGGGATTGCAACTTGAAAAACAAAAAGTGCACTCCTTTTGCAGAAAGAAAGGAAGGGGTTTGTCAGGCAAGGGAGTATTTAAAATACAAGGGTTCAAGAGACTGAGCTTTTTCTTTGACAAGTATATCCCTTGGGAGTGACTTAAGCTGGGCCAGCTGAGAAACTTCATAAGATCAACTAAATATTTGTTCTCATTTCATACTCACAAAGTAACCTACTGAAAATTTGCCTTTCTTTTATGCAGACCTACAGGGAGAAGGCAGAATGCACTAGTCAGGCTAACTTAAGCATCTAACAGTTTTATTTTTATTGAGTTGACATTCTGGTATATATCCTACATCAATGTATTTGTGAGCTAAAATCTGATAGATGCACATATATAGAAAATCAGTATATGTAACCTTAGATAAAGAGAATCTGTTCCTGAAAGATAGTGACACTCACATAAGGGCAAGTTTGAATTTCTGGGAGGCAGATTTTGGTCAGTGGAGAATCCACAAAGGCCAATGTCCCACTGTGGGGACTGTCTGAGAAGCCATCCTTCCCCAAGTAATATTCCTTTGCATCATCAACCATGTACCTTAATGTTTAAAATTACACAGTGATCACTAATTCCCTGTTTCTCAAAACTTTCTTCCCTTGACCTTTAGGATACCACTCTCTTATTCTCTCTTACTTCTCTGGTCATTCCTTCGCTGAGTCTTTACCTGCCTCTTAATGGGAGGATTTTAACAATTCTGTCCTTGGATCCCCTTCTCTTCTAGTTTTGTACTTTCTGAGAAATCATTTCCATCCTCATAGCTTCAACTGCCATTTATATATTCTAGATCAGTGCTGTCCAAGAGAACTTTCTGTGATGATGGAAATATTCTGTATCTGTGCTAGCCAATACAGTAGCCACTAGCCATATATGAATAATGAGCATTGGAAATGTGACTGGCACAACTAAGTGAATTTTCAATTTTATTTAATTAAATTAAATTAGCTACAAGGATTAGAATCACTGAGAAACCCTAGTGACGGAGATTCTCATTAAGTCTGGGGCAAAGAACTGATGTTTAACCAAAGCTCCCCCTGGTGATTCTGGTGCATACATGCACAAAAGATTTTTCAGGCTTGGAACTAGGTAGGAATATAAAAGTTTTAAAAAAATCAGGGGTCTTTTTGAGGTTTAGGTACCCTAGCTCAAGGGTTTGTAGGAGTGAGTAAAGGAGATGAGAAGTCACACCCCATCCATTCCTCAAACAGCTGAGCGAGGAAGTCTACCTGCATCATTGCTGATATTGTAGCAAATATCAAGAACCGAATACCGTTTTTTAAATTGAAGTATAGTTGATTTACAATGTTGTGTTAGTTTCAGGTGTACAGCAAAGTGATGCATATATATATTCATTCATATATATATATATATATATACATATATATATATGTTCTTTTTCAGATTCTTTTCCATTATAGATTATAAGATATTGAACATAGTTCCCTGTGGTATACAGTAGGTCCTTGTTGTTTATCTACTTTATATATAGTAGCATGTATCTATTAATCCCAAACTCCTAATTTATCCCTATTCCCTTTCCCCTTTGGTAACAAGTTTGTTTTCTAATTCCGTGAATCTGTTTCTGTTTTGTAAATAAGTTCATTTGCATCGTTTTTTTTTTTTAGGTTCCACATATAAGTGATATCAGATGATATTTGTCTTTCTAAAAACAGAATACATTTTTAATGAAAGGGAGAGACTGGAAGATCAACGCAGGGAAACCAAGTTAGATAACAGAGTGCCAGAAAACCCTGAGTATAAATGGTGATGTCTGTGAGCAAAACTCAGGGAACATCACCTGAATAAGTAGGTCTGAGAACTGTACAAAAACAAAAAAAAGTTTTAACAACTTGAGTGTTGGAAGTGGAACTTGAGAGAGGAGGATGCCACTTCTCTAGGGACTTAGTGAGACGAGAACTTTATACGAACTGGAAAGGCTGGAATAGGAAATTTTTGAATGAGTAAAAAGAATGATGAACAGTGGGGTCTGGAAGAGACGTTTAAAACTTTAAACACTTAAATCTCATAAAATATTTGCCACAATATGTTTCTGAAACTTCTCACAACTGTATTTGCATGCCTCCTGACAGTATACTAAGTTGAAGGGCCTCTGAGTTGCTTTACGACATTCCTTCCTAAAGTTTTTTTTTTTTTAATCAAAATCTTTTCCCCCCTAATGATTAATAGGCATTGCCCTATTATATAATCTCATTACACAGCAAATTAACTTTTTTGCCAAGAATATTGATGAAAAGTATATTTTGATGCCAGGCCACAATTACTAGTAGAAAAAAAAAAATGAAAAAAGGGGCAAAATGCCAGTGTAGTAGAGTGGAAAAGACAGAAGATTTAACCTAGATTTGAATCCTGGCCCTTCAACTTACTGACCATGGGACCTTGGGCAAGTACTTCAAGTGTCCTTTTTCTTTCATTGTAGACTATATCCATACCCTCTCTGAATCATGGCTTTAAGTATTAAATAACATATAAATTGTTTACAATGCCTGGCACACAGTAGGCATTCATATGTTCCCTGCCTCTTCCCAGTGTTCAAGTTTAAGACATATCTCTCACAGATAATCCATGGTGGAGTACAATGAGCTGATTCCAATGTCACACAGAGACAGTCTTAGGGATTGAGAGTGAATTCCTACCATGATGAAAAGTCTACTTCCCAACTAGACTGATACTGTGTTCCCAGGTCTAGTAGATCATGTGGAGTGTCATATACTAAATTTTTTTTTTTTTTTTTTTTTTTTTTGGCTGTGTTGGGTCTTCGTTTCTGTGTGAGGGCTTTCTCCAGTTGTGGCCAGTGGGGGCCACTCTTCATTGCGGTGCGCGGGCCTCTCACTGTCACAGCCTCTCTTGTCGCGGAGCACAGGCTCCAGACGCGCAGGCTCAGTAGTTGTGGCTCACGGGCCCAGTTGCTCCGCGGCGTGTGGGATCTTCCCAGACTAGGGCTCGAACCCGTGTCCCCTGCATTGGCAGGCAGATTCTCGACCACTGCGCCACCAGGGAAGCCCTTATATACTAAAATTTTAAAAGCCACCACATCTGTAAAGTGATAGCTAGAAGGGTGGATGGAAGGAGGGACTTTCACATTTACTTTACATAACTATGTAGTGTAAAAAAATTTTATAGTAAACATGCATTGCATAAATTTAAAAAATTAAATTTAAAAGCAAATCATTGCTTCACTCACAAACTGACTAGGGAGAGTGGGGATCCCAAGGATGAAGTTTCTGAAGGAGAAATTGCTTCCTTTCTCTAACCCTCTGGGAATGAGAGAGACCTGGTGGGGTAAAACGACAGGAGAGGGAACCCTCTGTTGGGTGCCTTCCAGCCAGTCCCCATTGTCATCACTTGTTATTAATGTTTTTCATACTCTTCTGATAAGAAAATCTCCAAGGACTTTCCGGAGGTTACTTGTGTCCTGGAGTTCCTTTTAAAAAGAAGTTATCACTCATTTTGTTAGTCTGCAAAACTGCCAAGTGAGCCTGCAGTAAGTGAGGAGATCTCTATGATCTACCACAGGTAGCAGTGTCGGTTGTCTTTACCTGCAAGCCAACTCTCACTGTAGTGACATAATCTGTGAGTACAAAGAGGAGCCACATAGGAAGTGTGGTAAAGTCTTGGCCTATGACAAAAGAAGGGTAGAAAAAGAACCATTATGATAGAGATAGTGCCAGGGCAAGCGAGAGCAGACAGGTGCTGGGTCACCATACCTCACTGGGAAAAAGAACACAGACAAAAAAGGCCGTAAGAAGTAGATGGACAAAATGTCAGCACTTGTTTCCCTTGCACAAACTTCCTAGGAAGAGCACAAGATGCATCCAGCTGCTTCAGTCATTTTCTGGAAATTTTCTTTCAAATGCCCAGAAAGGTGGAAAACCAAGTACTAGAAGTAATTCTAGAAAGATTGCAGTGTCGTGTCCACATAAAAAGACACCTGCATACACATACATCATTAATTTTTGGATTACTAGAGAGGTTAAAGCAGCAATAACACTTTTTTAAATTAAATAAAGGCATTTTGATGTTTTAAATACTTGGTATTTTCCGAGTTTTATATAAAATTATCAATATTGACTTTTGTCAAATGTATATAAAACGTCTATTGGGGGGCTTCCCTGGTGGCGCAGTGGTTGAGAATCTGCCTGCCAATGCAGGGTACACGGGTTCGAGCCCTGGTCTGGGAAGATCCCACATGCCACGGAGCAACTGGGCCCGTGAGCCACAATTGCTGAGCCTGCGCGTCTGGAGCCTGTGCTCCGCAACAGGAGAGGCCGCGATAGTGAGAGGCCCGCGCACCGCGATGAAGAGTGGCCCCCGCTTGCCACAACTAGAGAAAGCCCTCGCACAGAAACGAAGACCCAACACAGCCATAAATAAATAAATTAATTAATTAATTTAAAAAAAAAAAAAAGTCTATTGGGATTGACATATACACACTACTATATATAAAATAGATAACTAATAAGGACTTACTGTATAGCACAGGGAACTCTACCATACTCTGTAATGGCCTATATGGGAAAAGAATCTAAAAAGAGTGGATATATGTGTATGTATAACTGAATCACTTTGCTGTACACCTCAAACTAACATTGTAAATCAACCGTATGCCAATAAAAATTTTTTTAAGTCTAGATACATGTATTGAAATACGTATTCCAATAATTAGATGACACTTTAAGAAGAGAAGACACATTAATGATACTCTCACCCCATTTTGTCAATCACCCAGAGCCAGAAAGTTCAGTTCCATCAGATACCATTAGAGCTAGGACTATAATCCAAACCTCATGGGTCCTAATTCCATATTGTTACTACCAGATTAGAAACAAACCTTTATAAATTTGTGCCACTGAAAACTTTTTTATTTTTCGTGGAGTATAAATAGCCTTTTCTCTTTAAGCTGGTATTTCAAAAGGACTTTATAAGAGACTTCTTGCTGACCACCCCACAGCCTGCAGGCACACACTCTTACATGCCTTGTATAGTCTATCCATTTAGGTGAGTGCCAAAATAAAGACCTTCCCATCTCCCAAATTCCAGACTGCTCACTTGGTTCTAGACTCCCAGGTCTCCTGGGTCTGGCCTACTTGAACGGTATGTATTTTCTAACCTGCGTTCACGGCTTTGTGTGAGCATTCCCAGTATCTGTGCCTTGTTATCTGATCTGCTGTTGCCCACTGTCCCTGTACAAAGATCTAAAACCACTCCTCTTTCTGAGGGGGATGGATGGAAGACTTCTGATGCACTCAATCATGTTCCTTTACTCAGTGGTTTTCCCAGTTGCCAAATGCCTTCCATGTGACCGTGAATGAGAAAGTGATAAATTGGTACAAGGCTCAAGATCTCTCTCTCTTCTTATCAGCTGTAAAGCTAGAATAGAAACTGTCTGATCGGTACCAGAAATTCACTCAATCACATAAATGTCTCATCTAAAAATAAAAGCCAAATACACATTTCTTTGTTTCTTGCATATATTTACAATATAAATACTAATTTGTTTTCAAAGTACATATTCTTTCAACAATTTGCAAAAGTTATCTAGAATGGGACAGCAATTTAACGTAAAGCCTTTGTAGTAGTGATTAAGGAAAAAATAGAACTGTTTTGGGGATAAGGGGTTCTAGAAGGAATATGAATGGGCATGATGATCTGAACTTGCTAAGGGAATGTGAAGCAGCTTACTCTGCGTTGCACTGCCGATACAGCATGTCAAGGGACTACTGTGTGAGACAGCAACCGGGATGGGGTTTTGTAAAAACTAAACCTGGGAGATGTAAAAAGTACGCATGCTTGCATAGTGCGTTAATCTTGAAAGAAGCTCAACATTTCATTCTCATTTTCAATAACTTAAATGAATAGTACTTAAAACACATCACACAAAATTAAAAGACTTGTGCATATATTTCAGATTTCAACATTAATGTCAAAAATACATAGTATGATTTTACATAGGATTTGTGCTACATTAGAACACTAAAGACAAACATCACTTGAGTAGTAAGGAGAACATTAAATATTAAATAACTGAGAAATGAAACGTGTAAACACTAATCTAACTGTGGCGGGGGCTGTGGGGGGGGGTGGTTTGCTCTTGCAACAAGTCCAGTGAAGTGGTTTCGACAGTACAAAAAGGGTTAGGACATGAGTGTTTCCAGTCTCCTTGGAATATGTGGATCTCATCCCAGGAATCCTTTCATAAAAACTGGTCCAGGATTACAGGAGAGGATCCACTCTCCTGCTTGTTAATTTGGTACACTCCCTTCTATGCTATTTTTTACTTTCAAACTTGGGTACTGAGCAAATACTTTAAATTGTCACTCTTTATCAACATCTTGGTGAAAACTGAGGGTTTGTTGGCGATTCAGTGTAAGATTTGAGTTCATATGCAGCACCGCTATCAACTTCCATCGACTTTCTAGAGAACAGGAGCCGTACATCTCTATGGAGGTAGATCTTTCCAGATTTAGAACTCTGGAACCTAAACAAAGAAACAATAAAAAGATGCTTCATTTCAGGGAATCAGTGTTTAAAACAAACCTGAGTAATTAAATTTTGAAAGCAGGAAGAAGTCTTGCTATAATATTAACAGTGCCTCTTTAACAAGATATTTAAAGTCTTATATTGCCAATGCACTCGCTGCTATTTCAGTGCCTCTCCCTCACTATCCCTAAACATTCCATACTCCCTTTCCCCTCTTACAATGACAGAGGTGCTTCTTTTCGTAAATCTGGGTTTCACATGCAATCTGACTTTACATCCCTGACACCACAGCACATGCACCTTTCCTTACCTGTAGTAAGCACTTTCAGTTCACGTCAGCCAATTATACTACATTTGGGCATCTTCTAGCTACAAAGAATGACCCATTTCACACAACTTGCCCTCCTACAATTTTGAGTACATTAAAATGGATTCCACACTTGGAAAGTCACCACAGAAAACTATCAAGTTTTGAGACAATCACAGGATGAGAAAGGACTGCTACCACCAGTAGTGGCTAGCTAAATAAAGCCTAATCATCATTAGAAACCAAGAGGAAAGTTAGCAGTGAAATGAAAATGGTTATCAAAGCTGTATATGGAACTGTTTCTATCCTCTGCTAACAGCTTATAGCATAATACAGGGGGTTGGAGGCTTTAATCACATAAACTTATCTGGCAGATAGTCAAACATACCCTTTAGTGTTAATTTCTCTAGTTTTCCCTTTGCATAGCAGAAATATCTGGGTTTGTGGATTTTATTCCCAAATTAACTGAAAAATCTGGTGGTCAGTTGTATATATTAAAGCAGACCTCAGACTGGCTCACTCTTTCATTCTTTCTGCAGTTTTTCACCTACTCAATCTGAAGAAGAACATGGTGAGCTTTGGGAATTATGCCATACCTTCTAAAGCAGTTTCTTTACAGCATTTAAGGTATCTAATCATTATGTGGAGATGATAAAAGCTGGGATAGTTGACTTTTTGGTGAATGTTGGTTACATATGGCTACGGCTGTTGTAACAGATTAAAGAGATGAAAGTTACCTCCTCCTGACGAATAGGGCTCCTTGGAGTAAGTAGTTAAGCTAAGATGAATTACTGTCACTGATGTGATTGAGGACTTATCAGAAAATTATTAGGAATAGACTTACAGGCAAAGGGCTACTGAGTTCTCTTCTAAGCAATAGACTTGCTCATTGATCTTAAGAACTACACTAGGATTTCAGGGCTTAAAACCTTACCCTACGATGCTGGAAGCATGGACCTCAAGAGCAAACAAATGGTTTCTCGCAACCTAGAGCTATTAGCTGGGTAGTAAAAGTTTGAGAAAAATATATTTCTGATGGAATCACCAGAATATGAGCTGTGTAAGAACAGAGATTTTGTCCCTGCTGTTTCCAGGAGTCTAGAAGCATGCCTGACACATCAGTATTTGTTGAATGAATGAATGAATACATGAAAGTTAAGAATTTCCCTGTCCAACTCAGCAGCCACAAGCCACATGTGGCTACTGAGCACCTGAAATGTGGCTAGTTCAAACTGAGTACAGCAAAAGAATGTAAATATCTCATTAATAATTTTTATATAGATTACATATTCAAATTATAACACTTGAATATGTGAGGTTAAATAAAATATATTAATTCTCTGCTTCTTATTACTTTTTTTAATGTGGCTACTAGAAAATATAGAACTATATATATGGCTCGTATTACAATTCTATTGGACAGCATTGGTTTAGAAAACTGTGTTTCATTTCCCCCAGATATATTAGCATTGTTTTGCTATAAAATAGTTTCCATTACACAGCTATAATTGAAAACTCCCCTAATTCAACAAGTAGTAATGACTGAAGGAAGATATGCCATGTGTTTTCTGCATCCTGGCATATCATAAAGAGTGTCGAAGTTAAGCAAATTCCAAGGGGCACTCGTCTAGTTAGAATGACAGTTTTTTAAAATAAACTAAAAATTTTAGAGTTTTCTTCTAAAGTAACGTATTTTCATATTCATTTGAAACATTACCTCAGATGTATGAGGTAGCGTAATAACCGTTCTTCTGTATGTCGGATGTTCTCTTTATTAACACTTCTCTTCATTTCTTGTTTAACAGGTACAGAAAAAGTTCTTTGTCGTAGGAATGTCTGATGATTGGCTGGCATATCTCGTAAGTCATATATCACAACAAACATCTTCACCACAGTCTTATTAGGATTAAATAAGGTCTGAAGAAACAATATAGAAATTATTCTTTAAAAACAATGATTTGTTTATTTGATTCAAAATGATTGTGCCAATAATAAAATAGGCTTTTTAATAATAAATTAATCCCAGTGGATATAATTCAGTTTGGGGGAATAAAGTTAATAAAATTTCAGAAGCTTATGAAATGATATTCAATATATTTTTAATGGTTCAATTAGATTTTTTATTTACAGAAATAAAAGAAATAAAAGCTCCTGTAACAAATCAAAATCTTTAGTCACAAATCTCATATTAATAATAGATAATACATAACATTTACTCTTGTTCATATTTTAAGAAATGGTTTCATTAGATTAAGCAAAATACACCTTCACTGAATTAAAACATTCCAGTTCAATTACTTCAAACACTAGCTTTATTAAAATGAGTCAACTGAAAAATGCTCAAAATAGAATTTTAGTTTTCCTCACATTTTAATAGTGAATAAATAGAATTTTTTTAAATAAAAAAATAAAATCTTGGTAAAACTAGACTTTGATGTGATGTTTCAGGTACATATGGTTATTATAAAATTTAAAATACATTCTCAAAAAAGAGAACTTTTCTTGTTTGGAAATTTTTCCAAGTTTAGAAAATAAAGTTCATTATTATTAGTTACAAAGTAGGCTAAGTAATACTACATGTTCTCACAGTTGGATTCATTTCAAACACTGCAGTGATACTAGACTTTTTTTTTAATCATCATCAATATCATACTAGACTGAAATTAAATTCAATTGCTACTTGGCCATTAATAACTGAAGGAATATTATTTTTTAAAGTACTAATTTTTAAACAAAATTCCAAGCTGCTGATTTGACTTTAACCAAATTACCAACACATCAATAGGTAACTTGGTGCCCATGCTTTCAGAAGCTCATCCGTGGCACTGGACATCACTCACTGAATCAAAATGAGAAATATATCAATATTATGATCCAACTTTTGAAATCTAGTGAGTCTTAAGGCTAATAATACATTTAACAACCACAACAACTAGTAAGCCAGGAGTTCAAGCCATGTTTATACATAATTAAATTTATACAAGGAATGAAAGACATACCCAAATTTCAGATTTAAAATAGCCAGTAGAGTTGGTAGTCTTCAAACAAGGGGTAAATGTGCTGCCTCTGGGTTTATGCCTCATTATTATGACACCTGATAGCTAGCTTTCCAGTGACCCACACTTTCACAAGCGCTACAGAGCCAGAGGCAAGAGATCAGAAGATGATCACTCTTTTAGTTCAAGAAATCCATTCAACATAAAAATCTTACTTTAAAATGCAGTGATTTTTCCTCGGTAAAATTTATACATATGTACATACTGCAATACGTACATGCATATATATTGCCTAGTACTATGTTTCATTCCTGTGCGATACGAAATAAACAAATGTACAGACTCTTCGCTATACTGGAACAATGCTGATGAGTAAAAGTGGTCCTTCAAAGCACTGATCACACTGAACCCAAAGGTCATCAAAAGGCTTGCTGAATTAGACCAGACCCTTAGTGTGAGGAACTCAGCTAGACCTTTTTTTTTTTTTTTAATTTCAGCTTTATTGAGGTATAGTTGACAAATATCAGCTAGACTCCTTCCAAGAGGTGCAAGAGCCAACACTGTAATAGACTTCTGCGCTTACAGGATTATCCTGGGTCTGACCTGGAGATGAACTCAATCACAAACTGGCCTTGATATAAAATTACTCTTCTGAGAACCCTAGATCAAGGATGATGAAGGATTATTGCTCTGGGCTAGAAGAGTTCTCCTAAGCCAAAACTAGATCAACACCTAGACCAAAAGGAAAGAGGCATTCTTTGCCCTGACATCTGTTGGGCTGCATTTCTGCTTTGTGTAACCGTCTCATTAAATCAATTTTAGAAATTGTTACAGTAAGGATAATATAATTTTGCTTCCCATGTTTCCCTGCCAAAGCAATACTAATATTTGGGGTCTCCTTTTACATAGGTCAATCTCAATACAGCTTATTATATTAAGTAGAAGGTACTGGTAATCTAAATTCTAATTATACTGAAAATAGCTCTATTTAAATTATGTTAACTGTCATATACTAGTTTTCTAAAGCATTCACCTTGATTAGCTTATTAATGCTTTCCTTTTATGGAGGTCCCCAAATGGTCATTCCTGAGGCAGAGCAGGGAAACTCCAAACAAAGCTGCAGCCCCACTGTTACTTACCAAAGTTGTTGCAGCAGCAGTAGCAGGAGAAAGGGCTAAGTTCTATATGTATGTGAGAGAATGATTATTGCAATTGTAGGCTATAAAACACATACCACTTGTATTGTTCCTGAAGGAGGTACTCGATAACCCCTTTTACCAAGGGACTCTAAAGTAATCACACCCTTGAAATAAAAGAAGACAAACTGAGTACAAACTGATGCATATATATACATAAAAGACTAAAATAAGAATAATAAATCATGTAATTACTAACATTTCAGAATTGTATTTGTATGGAAAAACATTCACATTGAATTAAGAGATACATTCTATGAATATGAAATAGTGAGGATCCCACCTCACTAGCAAACAATTTACTGTTCTTCCTAGAGATGCTTCAATAAACAATACATAACATCAATGACCATACTGCTTGAAATTAATATTAAGATATAAGATACAGAAGTGAGAAGTTCTTTAACTAAAAAGGAAATAAAGGGAGATGATAGGATTATTCTCTTGTACCATGTGGGAGGAGGGAAATGAAGCAAAACAATTTATTGGTCTTTGGACATACAGAAACTCAGGAATGAGGAATGATCCTAAGTCTTGCCCAAAAATGAAGTCAATTCTTCAGTCAGAAAGTTGAGTTGTTATATACGTATATGGACTTCTGACTAGAGACAGACCAGCATCATCGGCATCACCTGTGAACTGGTTAGAAATGCATAATTTCTGGCTTCTCCCCAGACCTACCAAATCAAATCTGCATTTTAACAAGATTCCCCAGATGATATCATATGTACATTAAAGTTTGAGAGGCACTGCCATATTATATAAAATAGTTTTCTGAGAAAGATGCTGTAATTACTGAAGTCCAAACAATGATAAACAGTATAAATTAAAACACGGGAAGCTAAGATTGAATGTGTGAAAGTTTCTAGATAACCAGGATGACCAAATTACTACAGGTGGTGACTGTGATACTTAATTCTTAGGTAGCTTTAAGAAACAAATGCTGATTCATTTAACTGGGTGAATAGTTTTCTTTTGAGTAGTTAAGTAGAATAATTGCATGCTCTACAACTCATATCCCATCATTTTACACTGTACCTGCCAAAACATGTCAACCTTATGTAAAAGTAAATATAAAACAGGACTGTCCCATCAGGCAACATCTCTGTTGGGTTTGAAAGACAGACCAGGGGAGGCGGTGGGGGGTAGAAAGCAGTGGACAAAGGTAAAAGGGAAGGCCAGACTCTAATATGTGAATACCTAATCTCCAAGTGAACAGCAATTGACAATCAGAATATTAAATTAATATGTTAATAATGGGAAATGTTCATGGAAATGGGCACTGGAAAGACATATGTGGTTCTTAACAAATATGATTACATGGTCATTTAAAGCATGAAAACAGCATATCAACAAACTGCATCCCTAACCAAAACAGTAATGAAGCTTTAATAATTTTTCTCTTATAATCTTCTCTACATGAAAAAATGCTATGGTATATAATGCTCCTCTTCTTCCTAGTTCCAGAAAGAAAAAGCAGAATATATCTAAATAATAGCTACCTTTCTAATCACATTGCTCCAGGCAATACATTACTGTTTTTCCTTGCCATCCTCCACTAAATATATATAAGAAAACTGGTGAGGGAAAATCTACTACCAAGCCTACACTTACTTCCTTTAATACAATACAATTCTAATAGATTTTAGAACATAATAACAGTAACTAAATCAATTTATAAAGAAAGAATATGGATATTTTTAAAACCCCTCAAAGTTTAAGGCAACACTTTACAACAATAATTTCTAAGCAATATAAGACTAGTATTGGCAATGGCAAGTTAGGAATTTTGAAGAGATTGGGAAAGTATTTGGAATTTTATTTGTATTATGATTAAATGTATTATTATTTTTAAAATTTCTTATTTTAATTGGTTGGCATATTAATATTTCCACCTAGAAAGTTACTGTATTTAACATAAAGAAGAAAAATACATTTTCTTCTGGCATTTTAGGATGGAATAGGTAGATTAAGATGAACTAAATTTGGTCAAAATCTTACACAAAAACTTCTCAAGTGACTGGGGAATAGAGAATATGCAAAGCTAAGTAAAACTGAAGGAGGTATATCTTAATTTGGTTAATTATAAATAGAATAAAATATATAAAATATATAGTGCTGTTAATATGATCATAAAGCAAGTCATACCATGAATTTGCCACGGGCAAAACTGCTTTAGACCTTTCTGCCTGGTTCCACCATGCAATAGTTTCTCAACAGTGAAACGTTGCCATATTACATAACACTTGGAGAACATTTTTACCACTGACGTCGGATTGGGGAGAGACATTTATATGGCTTTGAGCTAGTCTAAAAGGAATTAGTTAATGAAAAGCCCTGTACT
Source organism: Balaenoptera ricei (assembly GCF_028023285.1). Lineage (NCBI taxonomy): Eukaryota > Metazoa > Chordata > Mammalia > Artiodactyla > Balaenopteridae > Balaenoptera > Balaenoptera ricei. The sequence continues at coordinate 83,075,992 of NC_082640.1, read as the reverse complement.
ATCTCTACTCCACAAAGACAGAATTCTCTGTGCTAAAATTTCACCCTTGTAAGTCATTTGTATAATCTGTCATGACAGGTCCCAAGGTTATTATTACAGTAACAAATAGGGGTTTGGTGTCTCAGCTCCACTGGTCTGTGATATGTACTATCTTATCAAAACATGATCAGTCCTTTGAAAACAGACTAAACTACCAAAATACAAATAAGACTCCCTACCAAATAAGATTAGTTTGATTAATTTACAGTAGGAAAGATCCGTGGTCTAAGATTTGGACTGGGTCATTTGCAAAGGGAACCCATTCCTAATGAGTAAAAAAAACTACATAATGGAAAATTTATTAAAGAATATTATCAGAGAAAAGTAAGAAAGAGATTCTTAAAGGATAGACTAACTTAACCTAATTTAGACTCTTTTCAATATTTATTCATAATCTGTGATCATTTGTGTGTGCTTTCTGGAGACAGAGTGATAAAATCCTTTATCTGTCTTTTTTAAAAATTTAATTAATTTATTTTTTATACAGCAGGTTCTTATTAGTTACCTATTTTGTCTGTATTAGTGTATATATGTCAATCCCAATCTCCTAGTTCATCCCACCCCCTGACTCCCACTTTTCCCCTAAATCCTTTATCTCTTAAACCTTATTTTTTTAGATGTCAACCAAGTCAAGAATTAATGTTGTTTTGCTTTTTTAAAGCATAGTTCAAATTACCTCTTGCTCATGAATTTCACTCAAAGATAGGTTTTTGAGCTGACTTTCAGCCAATTCACTCTTTAACTTGTTTCTAACTCATCCTAATGGTCATCAGGGACTCTGTACACTAATGACCTTAGACCTTATCTTTCCATTCTTTATTACCATGTGCCAACAGAATACCTGAAACTAATGAGACTTCTTGATGTCCCAGTAAAGCAGAATGGGCATCCTTATAGCTATATTCTAATATTATAAGCATTCCAGTAAGATACACATTTTTTCTGGTATTGAGCTTATCTCAATGATATTTTCCATTTTATTAATTATCTAAAATTAAGTTATTTTTTCAAAATTATACTGGAAAGTGGATACATCTTTCTATGGTAAATGAATAACAAGTGGTATATGTGATAACTGGGTAGGTTTGTGAAGAATTGGGCCTCTGTTTTTTATAACAACCACTGTTATGCATCTTTACAATTATGACCCACAAGTGTTATTATTATTGAAAAAAGAAAACTTTGAAAAAGTGATACCACTGTGCTTTTTAGATCAAAGTATGAAACACCAATCAGACTCTTGATTAAAATTTTCACCCTTAGAATGGAATAAGGCTTAACAACCTTCCTTGAACAAACTACGCCAATAATGAGTAGACTATATTTAGGTCCCTAAAACACTATAACTTCTCTTCCTCTATTGTTTCTCAATTATGTAGAATTTGCTTTTCATAGTTTTTATTAATAACAAAAGACATTGTTGCTAATGTCCTTGAGGAACCTAGAAGGTGGGGGAGAGGGATATTAGAAAGGAAGCAATTGGGTCAGGGGATAAGCTGGGAAATTCAAGTAGCAAGACCAGAGCTGTATATTTCTATGCCTATTGCAATTTGTATTTCTCAAAGTAAGACCTAACATAAAAACCCAGATCTGACTCCATATTTTATACCATCAGTGTAAACTTCTTACAGACTTGCACTGCTAGCCACTAACTTGTCTTTTGGAAAAGGGCTGATAGTAATCACACACCAGGACTTGGTATCATTTTTGCAGTTGAGGGCTTATTTCATCCTCAAATCCACTGGAATAAAAAATGGGAAAGATAAAATTATAGGATCCTAAGGCTCAAGACAGTGCTCTTATTCCTCTTAGCTATTTTAATCTCCACTAAAACATTGGCCTGGAGTCAGAAATAGCTAGTATTCTAAAGAACCCTAGGAATGGAAAAAGAATGGTTCAAAGATAAACCAAACAGGAGAAAGGGGGTGAAAGGGCCTCACAGAAGCCGTAGGTCACCAAATCTTTACCCAAACTCTACTGAGATGAGGATCATAGTGAAGGCAACACTGATAGGACTAGAGTGCCCAGCAAGCACTTGAGAATTTGTGTGAACTCAGCAAGATATGGAATTACAGTGTCACTAATCAAAATTTTATCATTTTTTCATATTACATGGAAACAAGTAAATTTTCAGCACAATCCTCAAATGTAATAGAGGATATCTGTTATTAGAGCTTGCTCAGAAAGAAGTTGTGGGGTGTTATTTTGGCATATTCATCTCTATGCAACCTTCAATCCCCTCTTAGGAAATGCTTTATATTTTCAAGCATTGCACCAAAGTAGTACTAAATCTCTTTAAACTTAAAGGTATTTGTCATTAAGATGGTTGATTTTAGCAGAAGAAGACAATTAAAAAATACTTGCCATATAAGGAGAGGGAGCGTTATCATCAGAAACACTGTAGAATGACACTTCAACTGGAAGAGTCAAATGAGTGGGGCAGAAAACACCACTCGCCCCTACCTCGGCAGTAAAGCCATCAACAATGCCGAGAGGATCTAAACGATAGTTCAAGACAGACTCCTGGAAGGCAAAATAAAAGAATTTTTAAGAAATAAAATTTAAAAGTTAACACATTCATTCTTTCGTTCTATTTAAAGAAATATGTTAGTATGCTTTCTGGCACTAGAAAAGTGGTCGCTGCCATTGCCATGCCCTCATTTCAAATGTTCATCTGACCTGAAATCAACCCCCTCCCAAATCAATCTTCTACCATCCTACAAAGTTTGGCCTCCTTACTATTCCAACCCACACATCTTTGAACTTCACCATTATGTTGATATAATCGTTTAATGAGTTATTCTTATCTCTGTAAAGAAAAATATGCTCTACCAGAGCAGGTATAATATCAGAAATTTTCTTATTCCTCACAGAGTATATTCCTACTGTTAGCCACAGAGAAGCACTTGAAAACTTGTTAACAGGTTATATACAGAAGTTCCATCAAAACAGAAAGCCAAGTACTCATAACTTTAACTGAGAAACAACTGCCTCTTAAAAATCGTTGTTGGATGTGACATATGTTTTATTGTTTAGCTTAATTTAAAAGACAGTAAATACACATTGGGAAAAAATTTAAAAGTACATAAATACAAACAGTAGAGAAGCTCCTTATCCATCTCTCCCAAGCTCATTTGCTGAGGAAACCACTTTTAACAATTTAGTGTTTATCTGTCCAGGTATGAGAAACATGTTAAACATTTCACAAGCTCTCTTTTCTATACATACATCAACACATATATGCATACATCATGAAGTGTGAGTAGCATTTCTTTGATTCAGTAATTCTTTGAAAAGAAACACTCCAAGCCTTCATGAGTCTAAATTTGAAAGTGACATCAGCAATTCTCAAGTCCCGTGTCAAAAAGACCAGACCAAGAGACCTATGTTACAACCAGCCTTTATCTCCCTCCTGCCCTGCAATCAATCCAATCCATATCCTGCTGATGGGACCTCTCAGTCTCACAGCCTCAGCTCCCTCAACACCACTAACCTAGCTCAGACCCTCATAACCTCTCCCCTGAACAAATGCAATACCCTCTAATTAGTTATTCCATCTTTAGTGTATCATCTGTATTACTGCCAGAGTTTTTCTTAAAAAAAAAAAAAAAAGTCTTATGTTACCCACCAGGTTAAAAACTTTGTGTTTCCTGATGTCCACAGGATGAAGTCAAATATTCACAGCATGGTATGTAAGGCCCACCCTACATCTCTTACCACAGCTCTCCTCACTTGCACACAGTCTTATACTCCAGTTCTGGCTGATGCTTTTCAATATCACCATGCTCTTTTACTACTTTTACACATATGCCTTTGCACATGTAGCTCCCTTTGTCTAGAATCCCTTGACACTTCTCACACAAATTTACTTGGCAAATTCCTACTCATCTTTTGTAACTAAGCTCAAGTGACAGCTCCTTAGTAAAACTTTCCCAGTCCCTTAGCAGAGAGAACAAATATATGAAGACTGAGAAAATTTCTATTACAGTGCTAATTACTTCGGTTTATAGATTATTTATATGTCCAACTTCTCCAGCAGATTGTAAACTTCTCTAAGGCAGGAAGTTTATTACTTAGCTTTATATTCCTAGCATACAACATGACACATAGTAGGTACTCAATAAATGTTTCTTAAATAAGAAAAATGTTCTAAAGATGTATGAAATTTTCAGAGAAAGAGCACAAACAAAAATGCTAATGGATAAGGCCAATGATCCAATGTAGTCTCTGACTTTATTCAGATTTTTGTGACTTTAAACAAATATATTGTACTAACATGCATGTTAGGCCCTATTCAGTGCAAAACTACAAGAAAAGGAAGTAAAAGGTATACAAATTACAGAGTAAGAAATAAAACTGTCCCTATTTGTAGATGATGTGGGAATCTACGTACAAGAATCCACCCCCTCCAAATCAATAAAATTAATAAGTTGAGCAGGGTCATAGGTGATTATATATGTGTTTATACATGCATATATATACATACACACATACATATATATACATACACACGTCCATACATATAAAATCACTTATATATATGTATATTTTTAGCCCCACCTCGCAGCATGCAGGATCTTAGTTCCCCAACCATGGATCTAACCCATGCCCCCTACAGTGGAAGCATGGAGTCCTAACCACTGGGCCGACATGGAATTCCCTAAAATCACTGTTGTTGGGAATGTAAATTGGTACAACCGCTATGGAGAACAGTATGGAGGTTCCTTAAAAAACAAAAAATAGAACTACCATATGCCCCAGCAATCCCACTCCTGGGCATATACCCAGAGAAAACCATAATTCAAAAAGATAAGTGCACCCCAGTGTTCACTGCAGCACTATGTACAATAGCCAGGACATGGAAGCAACCTAAATGTCCATTGATAGGGGAATGGATAAAAAAGACGTGGTACATATATACAATGGACTATTACTCAGCCATTAAAAAGAATGAAATAATGTCATTTGCAGTGATATGGATGGACCTAGAGATTGTCACACTGAATGAAATAACTCAGAGAAAGATAAATATCATGTGATATCACTTATATGTGGATTCTAAAAAAAGGGTACAAATGAACTTATCTACAAAACAGAAGTAGAGTTACAGATGTAGAAAACAAACTTATGGTTACTGGGGGGTAAAGGGGGGGAGGGAGAAATTGGGAGATTGGGATTGACATATACACACTACTATATATAAAATAGATAACTAATAAGGACCTACTGTGTAACAGAGGGAATTCTACTCAATACTCTGTAATGGCCTATATGGGAAAAAAGAAGTGGATATATGTAAGAAAGAGTGGATATATGTATATGTATAACTGATTCACTTTGCTGTACACCTGAAACTAACACAACATTGTAAATCAACTATACTCCAATAAAAATTTTTTTTAAAATGTCATTTACAGGTTCATGTTTAAGATTGTTTTCTAATTGAAGACAACTAAACCCTTGATATACTTGATCCCAAGTAGAAGAGTCATTAAATAAAGCAGCACATGTATCAGAGACCTTTAACCATTTGATTTTTTAAAAATAATCTTATTTTATAATAAATTTAGATTTACAGAGAAGTTGCAAATATAGTACAAAGAACAATTTGATTTTGAAAATCAGCCTCCTTGATCCTGAATCAGCTGCTATCAGCCCACCATCATCCTTCCTGGGTCCCAGAGCCAGTTTTACCAGGTAAGAAGGTGTGGTCAAGCCTATTTTCCAGCTCGAGCAATGGATACCTCCATCCAACCTGATTTCACCTAAGTCCTGCATCTCCTCCACCAGCTCCCAATTCTAAGATGTCACTGCCAACAATTCTCCCAACTTTACTTCTCATGAAAAGGAAAGGAAAAAGGGAAATGGAAAAAGGAAAAAGGGATAAGGAAAAAAGAAAAAGGGAAAGGAAAGGAAAGGAGGTGATTTCAAGGCTTTAGAAAAATGTAATCCATTTATTTCCTTTTCAAGAACAAATGACATAAATGACACCATGGATCTAGGTTAGGAAACTTCAACTCTTAAAATAGTTTCAAAAAACATTACCTGGGCTTCCCTGGTGGCGCAGTGGTTGAGAATCTGCCTGCCAATGCAGGGGACACGGGTTCGAGCCCTGGTCTGGGAAGATCCCACATGCCGCGGAGCAACTAGGCCCGTGAGCCACAATTACTGAGCCTGCGCGTCTGGAGCCTGTGCTCCGCAACAAGAGAGGCCGCGATAGTGAGAGGCCCGCGCACCGCGATGAAGAGCGGCCCCCACTTGCCGCAACTAGAGAAAGCCCTCGCACAGAAACGAAGACCCAACACAGCCATAAATAAATAAATAAATAAAATAAACAATATGAGTTAGTCTAAACTATAAAAAATAAAATAAAATAAAATAAAGAACTCAAAGGACAGTCAGCTTCTAAAAAAAAAAAAACAAAAAAACATTACCTCAAAATTTCCTAAGAGACTAAGACTTGTTATAGGTGGAGCACTAGAACTCAGAAATGGTTTTTCATGAATATCTGGATCATCTTCAATGTTTAAACATGGTCGAGGACTATTTAAAAAAAGAACAAATCAGCAAATGGACACATTAACAACAGTATTTTCTAATTTACTTTTGTACAAATTAAATTAGGAGGATCTAATCAATTTTACTTAAACTACCATAATAAAAAATTAATGTAACCAAATTTTAAGATAAGAAATATCTCATTCTAAGTTCCTGATTAGATTTTATAATCTTTGCTATAATATTTGATAAAGAATATAAATAACATCCTAGGTTTCAAGGTGGAATTTATAACATATCACATAGCAGCATCTCCTGGAAATATATAATATTATAATGCAGTCTTCGATATCAATCTTCATTTTAAGTTAAAAATTAGAATACGAAGGCAAACTTATGTGACTAAGGAATATAATGAGAGTATTATTTGTCAACATGGAACAAATTGCCAAGGCTTTTTTGCAAAGGAGTATAAGACAAAGGAGGAGGTGAATGACCAGAAACAGACAAACCCACGTAAATGTTAAAACCAATGTAAGTGTTTGTTTATCATAATGACCACTGTATAGTTAGTTACTCATCATCTTAATTTCTCCCTCACTCATCCTTAATAACTGTATGTGTGAAATCATCTTGAAAATGATAAACTGAAAAATGGGATTCCTGTTAAAATTTTGATTTTCAGAGTCAACATTATTTACTGTGAAAGGCTAGAATTTTGTGCAAGATTACTTCATATACACTGATGAATTTTAAGATAAATACCTTCTAGATGATAAGCTTTTCAGATGCAGTAATGAAGAATCCAGATTAAAGCAACCTGATTGTGCCTTTCTTTGAGGAACCTAAGGTTAAAATAATCACTTGTTAGGTTTCAAAAGAATTTCAGAAGACTATAATTTTTTTCTTGAATTGATAGAACAATTTTCAAATGAAAGCTAAGCATATCTTAAAAAATAATAAAACTTCTCTCCTAACAGCTTATTAAAATCATGCTCTTTATTACATACTGTCCCTATGTTCTCATTTTATTAACTAGTTTGGAAAAAAGATGATTAATAAAAGCACTTTTACTAGGTTTTGATTTTTTTCTTTTTTTGGCCGACCACACTGCAGTATCTTAGTTCCCCAACCAGGGATTGAACGCTGGCCACGGCAGTGAAAGCGCCAAGTCTAAACCACTGGACCGCCAGGGAATTCCCTAGGTTTTGATTTTTTAAGAACCAGAACCGGTTTTTTCTAAAACCAATTCTTACATGTAATCCCAATATATAATATAATAAGACTTTTACTTTTTTACTTTATATACTTCTGTATTGAGGGGGTAGGAATAAATGATTTATAGCTTTACAATAAAAGGGGGAAAAAAAGAATTAAATGGTGATGGGAGTCTGGGGTCCTGCCAACCCTACTGTTCTTTTATCCATCCCTACTCGACTGCACATTTCCAAGAACCCTGGCTGGGGCTTCACAGAGAATAGGTTTGAAAAATACTACTGTGGAATTTTAACCACTATTGTATACCAAATTACATTTAAGACAAACCACCAACTAGCTAAAAATAATCTAAAAATGAAAGACCCAAGTGTAAATTAAAGGTCAACATGCAAGTTAGACGGATTTGTCTCTAGAATTAATGTTAAATATGTATAAAGTATCTGAGTGATTGGTCTAATTTGTGACTAAGAAACAGATGATACTGAAAGTCTAAACAACCTCAATATTTTTGAGAGTTGTACAAGTACACCATTCTATATTTTGGAGTTAGAATTTAATGTGAAATCTTCAATCCAGATTCTCAGGTCTTCAATTCGGGAAAGTTTTCTACTTTCATTGCCTCTAATACTGCATTTTCCTTATTCCATCTAGTCTTCCTTTTGGAATTTCTACTAGGCTTATACTGAACATCTCATTTTATCCTCCAGGGCTCTTTCATATTTTACCATCTCTCTTCCCTTCTGCACTTTATTCTAGGTGCTTTCTTAATATGTGTCTATCCACTGATGAAACCTCTATTCAGGTGATTCCAGTCCATCTTTTAATCCATGTGTACGTGTATGCGCACGTTGTGTGTACACTTCAATTATGTTTTTCATATTTTTAATTTCTATTTTTCCAATCCCACATGTTCTCTTATCTCAGTTCCCTGTCTTTATCTTCATTTATCTCTTGGAACATTCATTCATTCACTCATTCATTCATTTATGTTAACATCTTTATTGGAGTATAATTGCTTTACAATGGTGTGTTAGTTTTTGCTGTATAACAAAGTGAATCAGCTATACATAAACATATAACCCCATATCTCCTCCCCCTTGTGTCTCCCTCCCACCCTCCCTATCCTACCCCTCTAGGTGGACACAAAGCACCAAGATGATCTCCCTGTCTTGGAACATTTTAAAAAGAATTATTTCTGATTCTCTTTCAAGTTGCTCTGATAACAGGGTTCCTAAATATGAATTTTCCCACTTCTTCTTCTTGCTGATTCTTTTAAGGTGCTTTGTAATTTTAATTCCCCTGAGATCATCCTCAGTAAGAGTTACCTTCCATGAAAATAAATCCTTGGTGCCATGGGTAATAGATGTGGGATAGTTTCATGTTTTCTCATAGACAGCACAAATTCAGAACCCCCTAACCATGGATGACTTAGGCTTAGGTCTAAATTCTTCTGGGGGCTTCTTTTCCCATCTACTCTATCCCTCCTATTGCATCCCTTAAGTAAATAGGTGATTTTTTTTCTCTTCTCCCATTTCTAGAATGGCAGTCCTCACCTGTTTCTGGCTTTATGGAGTTTGGTTTTAGGTCCCAGCTATGACTGGCGTAGACCTGACTCCTGATCCAGCAGGAGCATTAAACCCTAGCACTGTATTAGATTTAGATATCTTAGAAGGTCATAATTTGCCCCAAGTTAGTTTCAGAGATTTATCTTTCTTGCTCTTACACTATATTATGTATTTAAAAGTTGTGTTATATTTTGTCCAGGATTTTTGTGTTTGGGAAGGAGGAAGGATCTTCTTGTATTAACTCAGTCCACCATATTGAACAGAAGTCTGTAGTGCTTTTTATACCCGCATGATGCTATAAGTTTTTTCCTCATCACTCGGGCATTTTGAAAGCACCTCATACGTAGGTCAAACATTTGGGGTTATTTTAAATTGTTTAGAATTCAACTTCCCTAAAATAAACATCTAAGGTCCAAGTTACAAATTTAAAACTAAATCTCTTATTCAAGAATTAATTTTTGAAAATATGCCAGATATTGCATGCTTTGAGTTTACTTAAAAAACTCACATAAAAACAAAAACTATGTCAATAGCAAAATAAACATGTTTTTAGTTTACTAGGATATTGACTGCTTACCTCTGGTTTAACTGAAATGGCAGCTTTAGCGACTATCAAATGCTGACAAGGAATGATACTAATCATCTTCCCAACACTAAGGTAGACATTATCACCCCCTTTTTTCAGATGAGGAAACTGAGGCTCAGAGAGACAATATTTCTCACCTAATGTCGCACAGCTAGGGTGAAGTCAGCGTGACGCCAAAGCGAGGTTCTTAACCACACACTCAGATCTATAAATTTATTAGTAAATGTAGAGTGGGGAAACTTATATGTCTCAAAATAAGAAGATTAACTGTACAGGTCGCAAGTCAAAGACAGCCACGAATTTGATTCCCAGATGATTCAGCTGGTGGTGTCAACCAGCCTCAGTACCATGATAGAAATCTATTTAGAGAAAATCCACTTGACACTAAGTATTTTCTTTACATTAGTGAGAATTAATATGCTGGACAAAAGAATTTCAGAGAAATTTTATAATCCTAATACAATAAATTCATTTGTATTCATTTTTTCTGCCTTTTTCCATATTAATATTTAGCTATTAAATGTATCAAAAAATAAAATGTTTTCCCACTAGAAATTTATTTTGAAGGTATTTAAATTTTTTCAATTAAAATTTGGATAAAGTGATTTGCAAACATTTTACATGTTTTGCAATTCTAAACATAAAATAAGAGAAAAACACTTACAGGACTGGAAAGAAGAGGCAATCCAGTTCGAGGATGAAAGGCTCTGGTTGAGGTTCCATCCAAGGAATGAAAATTATGTTTCTGCCAGACACTTGACTGTTTAAGTGGTATAGTTCTCTGCTAGGAAAAGATTTAGATTTTAATGGCAATATTTAAAATTTTTTTGTTTTTAGATTTATTCTTAACATGTACTGAGGTATTACATCCTTGGTGGTAAAGCTAACAACCTATATAACTATCTGTACACACATATATATACACTTTAATCAAAAAACAGTGTTTAAGAGTTTTTTCTAAGATGCTGAATAAACTCAAATATTCTACAAAAAGTATGTCCAAACACAGTTGCCTTATCAACATATTTATAAACACTCAGTCTGGGCTTCCCTGGTGGTGCAGTGGTTAAGAATCCGCCTGTCAATGCAGAAGACAGGGGTTCAATCCCTGGCCCGGGAAGATCCCACATCCCGCGGAGCAACTAAGCCCGTTCGCCACAACTACTGAGCCTGTGCTCTAGAGCCCGCGAGCCACAACTACTGAAGCCTGTGTGCCTAGAGCCCGTGCTCCGCAACAAGAGAAGCCACCGCAATAAGAAGCCCTCGCACCGCAACCAAGAGTAGCTTCCGTTCACCACAGCTAGGGAAAGCTCGTGCACAGCAATGAAGACCCAATACAGCCAAAAATAAAAACAAATAAATAAATAAGTTTATAAATATAAAACAACTCAGTCTATCATCTAGTAAGCTAATATTCAATTCTTTTAATCTGTGAAAAAAAAACCTCACAGTTAGAAAAAAATCAGTAAAATATTCTAAAATATAAAACTATGTCAGTAGCAAGAGTCATTCTCAGAAAATATAATTTGGTACAGCATGATACAAAAATTTAAATGTGAATTTTAAAATATACTTAACACAGTCACAGTATCACGTTTTTGAAGTGATATAAGAAATAGACTAATTCTTAAGAATTTAAAATGGCAAGTTTATACCCAGAAATAAAAAAATGCATAAAAACACATGAATAAAAATCAGAGAAGAATAATTGGGGTCCTGGCTCTACCATTTACTAGCTTTATGACCTTGGGCAATTTACTTAACCTCTCTGGGCCCAGAGTCCTCATTTGTAAACTGGAGTTAGTAATAGCACCTAACCTCATAGCGTAGTGAAAGGATTTAGTAAGCCAGCATGTATAAAATATTCAGAAGAGTGCCTGGGCACCCAGTAAATGCTATATAATTAAATTTAAAATGAGTGTATGAAAAAACAAATCTTAGTGGCTTGAAAAATACCATGGTCAAAGTAAGTCTCCCTATTAGGTACCAGAAAGGATCATGAAAAGCTAGTATTCTTAAGGCCAGGGTAGGTTTTTGTGACAATTACAGTTTTAGGAAATTGGAAACTGTCATTTGATTAAACCCATGTGTTAGAAAGAGATCGTCTGTTGAAAAATATTAATTGGAAACATGGCATACTTTTAAGACTCTAATGTCTGGCAAAACTAATTTGTATGATAAAGAAGATGAATCAAGGTTATTCAGATTTGGATAGAGGCAGTTAAGTAGTTTTCCATATAACTGAGATATAAATTTGTGATACTTCTTGGAGAAATAAAGGAAATTTAAGCCTAATAATAATTTTCTAAAGTTAAAAAGTGGTTTGGTGGACAAATAAAATGGAACTAACTTAAATAACTTTGATTTAGGTAGAGCATTAAAAGCTTACAAAATGTTTAAAGATCTATAATTTGATTATCACCACAACTATAAGCAAAAGAGATTCATCGTTCTTATTTTAAAATCAAGGAGACTGAGGGTTTTACAAGTTACGTGATTTATTCAGCTTCACTCAAGGACCAAATCGACAGGACTGAAACTTGGGTATTCTGACCAACAGCCCAGTGATTTCACTATAGATATTCCTAAAATCCTTAGCTGAGCAGTGGCATAACACAATGGGCACACTGCTTGTACTAGGCCAGAGCTGCTATCAAACAATACCTTAAGCTAATGATAACAGGTTTCACTTCTGACTCTTATTTACTCTCCAGCAACTGTTCACAGTATTAAAGTAAACAAAAAAAAGGCAACAGGAAGAATTTACCTAGCATTTGCTCTGAAGTGGGTGGGTTATTTACAAGGATGTTTACTATATCAGACAGTGAGTTCTACAGATAACGGGCATCTTGGGCCTAACTAGATCTCCTGTACACAAAATTCAAACCATAACAAATGTTTGAGTATTATATTTGAAATGTTAGATATTACTTACCAATACCTCTTTATTTTTCAGTCGTTCACACGTAAACAAACAGTCTTTTATATTCTTCCTCTGAGAACAGTTTTGAGATTTTTCATCAACTGGATCTTCTTTCTTATCCTGTTCATTTTTTAAGTGGTTTGGCTTTTTGCATTTGAAAACTTCACTATCTTTATTGAGATAATTTTCTATACTATTAAGTTGAGTATTTTGTTCGCATGACTTAGGCTTTTTTGAGTCTTTATCTGAGCACTCATTTACATGTTTGTTCAAATATCCAGACATTTCCAACACAGTAACATTTATTTTCGAGTCATTCTTTTTTGAATGATCAAACTGGTGATTGTTAAAAGATTCTGGATTATAATTTTCATTTATTATTATTTTGTCCTTATACTTATTTGTGCAAATCTGTTTGTCAATACTGTTACATTTTGAATACTGTTTATTGATTTCATTGTCAATTTCTTGTTCCTTAAATTGACACTCAGAAAGTGTCTTTTCCAATCTGATTGTGAAATCTAAGTTATCTTCTTTGCAATGAGACATATTTGAAGGATTCATTAAACCAGTGGCTTTGTTCTGTGTCTCTTGAAATGTACTTTGGATTTCACTAGGATGGTTCTGATGCAGATTTCTTCTTGTTTGAGGTTTCAAAGAAGGCTTGACATTACTATTGCATTTAAAAGAACTAAAATATTTATTAGGTGTTAAGTTTTTCCCTTCACTGATGTTATCTAACAAGGAAAATTTTGTATCAGAAATGGAAACAGAGGTGTCATCCTTGTTTTTCTTCAACAAATTTCTGTCTTCATAGGAACTCCTAAACAGTTTAGAAGGAACTGAACTGGAGTCCTGCATGTTGAATGATTGCCGGGGCATGTGAGGTGCTGTTGGATCAATATGCTCCAAGTGCTGAGCAATCCTTGCAATGACATCTTGCCGCTCCTGGAGTAAAGAGCTTATCAAAGGATTAATCTCACCAACAGACTGATGAGAATGAAGACCATTAGAGATGCAAGTCTCACTTCGAGGAGTTTCTGGTTTTACTCGAATTTTCCCTTCATTGGTGTCTTCTGAGGAGGTGAGCTCTGGATTACCAAAAGAAATGGAGAATGTTTCTTTACATTTTCTCACATTTTCATTTTCTCGTGAAACCCGGAAAAGTTTTGAATTAAGTGAACTAGATTCTTGTGTATTAAGTGGATGTCCAGAAACATGTGAAGTGCTTGGATCACAATGAATCAAATGCTGAGCTATTCTTGCAATAACTTCTTGTCGCTCCTGAATTAAAGAGCCTATTAAAGGATTAGTCTCACCAACTGACTGCCAGGAACTCTGGTGGCTAGATTCACTAGAATCAATCACTGAAAATGATTTTAAAGTTCTCACTGATGTTTCATGTGACTTTTTATCTCCTATACCACTGAAGCCCAGAATATTGCCTTGAGATGTTCCATAGTCAGATTTACCGCTAGTGCCCGGATATAGTTTGACATTTTTGATAGCTGCAGTATATTCTGGAGTTGTGCCATTTTTTGCATGTAATATTATGCTCTCGGGTGCCATGGTCCAAGTTTGTTTGCTACACAGACGCTGTGAACCGTTTGTACCACATTGCTCTGCTTCAGTAGAATTTCGGTGCTGATGGGTTTTAAGTTCATGGTCTTGAACTCTTTTCTCATAAAGGCCAATATTAGTGTGAATACTACAGGTCAAAACTGGATAATTAGATTGTCTGGGCAAGGACTGAACACTGACTTTCAAGGCCACATTGTGAGACACATTGGGAACAGGAAACACATGTTCAATTGGAGTCTGTGAAAAATTCCACTGTAGGTCTACATCAGCAGCACTGATTCTAGAATCACACAGAAAAAAATGGAATCAATGGATTATAAAACATATCATTATTATATGTTATTTAAAAAATTTTAAACAGTCATATACTTACCTTTGTTGCATTAATTACTACTGAGATTTTATTTTAACCTACTTTACCGTGCATGTCGTTCTAACAAAACCAACATAAATAGGTTATACCTGGAATAGAGACCATCTTCTTTTTGAGAACACGATTCTCTTAAAGCATTAAAGCTCAAAAATACTATAATTTAAAATTAGTTGTCAAAACAGAAAAAAAGGACTTTCCATTTACTACTAAATAAATGGATTCAGCTAACTCTATTAAGCATGGTGATTAAGAGATACTCTCTATCTCATGGCCACCTGCCTAAAGAGACAGTTAAGACAGTTGTTCAGCAGCCTCTGTGTTTACAGTTTTCAGGATCTAAAAACTAAGTCTACCATTATGGAAATTCAGCAACCCAGAAAGTTTTTCCACTTTATTTATAATGGTGGTACGTTCTCATTGTTAGTTCTGTAAAGTAAGCTAAAAAGTTCTCTGAAAACTATTCTACACCAGATTTAACCCAAGAAGCAAAATTCATATTGAGTCATATCTAAATTTCTCTAACTTGTTTTGAAAAATACTTCAGTAAATTTTGTCCACTTATATTTAGAAATGAAGGAAATAAACTGCTGAAAAGGTAAAATTTCATTCAGTAGCTAACCACTGTAGCTGAATACACATTGTCCTTTTTCTGCCCTAGACATACCTGTAAAGAATATTTCGTGGAATAGCACCATGAGAAACACTCAGCCAAGCACTTAATTGAGAAAAAAACACAAATGAGCGGACAGCCAATAGGAGAGTCTTCTCTTCAATAAATCGATCGCCACTCCTAAGGGAAGTAAAAAAGCATCATCTAAATGTCAGCAAGTACAAAATGACTAAATTTTAGAAAGATAAAAGCTGAAATAAACATATCACTCAGGATATGTGCTTTCAAGAGTATAGGAGTGCATTTACCAGTGTCACCTGAAGTCACATAAGTACTAAATATGTAAATTTTACTACATAAATAGAGGGACTCAAAGATATGATATATTATTAAAATAATTTATATAAAGTAATGGAAAACCTGATTTACAAAGGACAACTTCAAACTCAGTTCAACTTACTGTCGAGGAACTGGCTCCAATATCCATCTTTCTAATAATAACGCATCTTGCTTAATTGCAGGATCATTTAGATCAATCCCTTCTGTGGTGGGCCCATCGTCACTGTAGCAGCAATCTGGTAGTAGCATCACTTCCACCATGATTGGAAGGTTATTCTTCCACAATAATGTGACCTCAGACCTAGTTCGTCGGGCTTGGCGACACTTGGAGAAGATGGAGATAAGCAAAATGGCTTAAGAGCCCACCCAATTTTATATTTAAATTTGAAAAGTATAATTGTAAAGCAGACATCTGTATGAAAATGAGTTGCCTATTGCAGGGCTCAGCTCAGGCTTGTCTGCCTATTTAGGTTTCCTCATTAAACAATGCATCAGCACTAGGAGCTCTAGAGTGTGGGGATTAGTAGCAAACAACAATTATGATGCAAATTTTCTTGGGGGAGGATATCTTTGCTCTACTTTGTGGAAAAAGAACTGCCATGCCCAACGTCTGACAGGCTTCAAGATGGCCCAGCCTCGCCTCATTTGTTAATTACATCATCATTAATTACAGAGGAAAGATTCATTCTAAGAGCAAAATATTAAAAACTCATTTTCATTAAACACTCAAAGTAGACAAGATTTTAGAAGTTTAAAATTTTGGACTACAGTTAAGAGACTAACTGGGAGAAAAATCCTTACAGCAAATTATACGCTACATACCAAAATAAATATTTTTAACAGTATTATACAAAAACATTAATGATAGCAAAAAGTATCCTCCCATTAAAAAGGGGAGGGATATAGGAGGGAAAGTGATTAATGTGGGGAAAATAATTATGAACATCAATCTACTAAATAAACAAGAACACAAAGTTGATGAACCGGGGCTGAGACTAAAACTAAAGAAAAGCTAATTCATAGTAACAAAGATAATCTTAAATCTGGTGTGTGTGGAGGCAGGTATGAAACTGGCTGCCCACCTGCCTGCTGATGGAAAAGCTACCTACTGTGGCCTTTTAGAGCCTTGTTTACGAGCCAAAATTATTAGCTGCGGTTCAGGATTAGTACTTCTTCTTTATGTTGTGACCAATTTTATACTTAAATGTGAACATTATAATTGTGATTTAACAAAGTTAATGACAGAATTTAAACAGGTTTATATAAAAGATAAAAAGCATTCAAAACACAATTCTCACCTGGGCCAGCTTATCACTACATTCATGTTTGCTAGTTACTGGGTAACAGGACTGTGCTGGAGGGCAATGGAAACTTTCCGACCGACCTTTAACAGAACATTCAGGTGTTCGTCCTTCTGTTATTAACAAGGCCAGAGAGACCAAGAACTCCTCTGCATCATATTCAAAATATTCATCCAGACTATCTGGTATCAAAAAGAAAGAAAGAAAGAAAGATGGGTCCTTGCTTTAAGGTATTCTTGACAAGAACTCATTTTTTTTTTTTAACATCTTTATTGGAGTATAATTGCTTTACAAGAACTCGTTTTTTTATGTCTAAAATAGCCCAAATTCAAGTATATTTACTAACAAAGAGTGAAAAGAGAATAAAAGTGAGGCAATTAAAATACAATAAACTCTTGGTACTTCCCTGGTGGCGCAGTGGTTAAGAATCCACCTGCCAGTGCAGAGGACACAGGTTCAAGCCCTGGTCCGGGAAGATCCCACATGCCACGGAGCAACGAAGCCCGTGCACCACAACTACTGAGCCTGAACTCTAGAGCCCGTGAGCCACAACTATTGAAGCCCACGCTCCTAGAGCCCGTGCTCTGCGACAAGAGAAGCCACTGCAATGAGAAGCCCGCGCACCGCAATGAAGAGTAGCCCCTCCTCACCGCAACTAGAGAAAGCCCGTACGCAGAAACAAAGACCCAATGCAGCCAAAATAAATAAATAAACTTATTAAAAAAAAAAACTAATAAACTCTTAATTCACAAGGTACAGAAGTCAGATGATGATGGATAATTCAAAATTTCATTTAAGACAAAGCTGATTAAAATTATGGCATAAAATTGTTTTTATGTAAACTTCAATTAAAATGTTTAAGATTTAGGAATACATTTTATAATCTTTTAGATAGTGATATTTTTGGACCTCAAATACAATAATTTTCACACACAAAACTTCGCCAATAGCCAAAAGGTCAAAATGTCTTATTAGGTCATATAAATATTTTCAGCTGTCTTATTACTGTTATTAAATATTAGAAAAAGAGTTAGATACAAATGTATGTTTCTCCCTTTCTCTCCCTCTCCCTTCCTTAACTAGTTCCTTGTTCTTACAGCCCTAATTCTGTGATGTGGACACTCACAGCCACAGGGTCCTTCTCTTTCCTTGCTATGCAGTGGTAGTAGTTTCAGAGGAAGAAATTTTATAATTATCCAACAGGAGATGCAAGCCTGTATTCCAATATATGAAGTGTGATATTTTTTGGTTACTAGGCAGTTCCAAACAATCTAACCTGCAGATGTTTCACTTAGATATATTAAATTTAAAATTTTTCACAAGTCCTCCAATTTTAAAAGCACAGTTAGTTTTTAAAACTGTTAACCTGCTATGCAGGTTGGACATGCATGCATGTGTACATTCACACACGAAATTCAATTTATAGTGCAAACTTGAAAAGGTTGCTTTCTCTTATCTCTGCCAGCTAAGCAACACATATTTTAAGTGCCTAGCACACTGTAGTAGGTGACAAGGGGACACAAAGTTGTACTGCACATAGCTACTAGTTTCAAAGGATTTGATTCAGAGATGATTTTTTAAAACAACAGAACACTGAAGCATATAATAAATTCCAAAGAAGTTCAGATAACAGTGGTAAAATTTTGCCAAAGAGGTAGATGTTAAGCTGAACCATGAGAAAGTGCAACTTGAGTGGAGCATTTGTACCAAAAAAGTGTAGAAAAGGCAGGACTGGAGCCTGATTGTGAATAGCCTTGAAGAGTATGACGACGAGTGCCTATTTCTAGCCTCAGGAAGGCTTATCAGGAAAAGAAGGAGTCTTGAGAGCCAACTTGATTGAGCTGGTATTTTAATACCATTCAGTCCCTAAAATGACCATTTGCAACATATAAAACAACAGCCTGCACTTAGTAATGTTAGGCATTGCCAGTTCTCACTACTTTCTATACATTAAATCATTTACTCCTCAAAGCAGCTCTAGAAGGGACTATTACCACCATTTTTATAGATAACCGAAGCATAGAAAGGTTAAATAACTTGCCCAAGACCACCCAGCTAGGAAGTTGCAAAGTTGAAATTTGAACCTACACAGGTCTGGTTCTAGAATCTGAGTCCCTAACTACCCCATGCATGCTTTCTTTCACTGTGACTACAAATACTGCCTTTATATACTTTAAGAGATGTTTGTAAAAATATAAATAATGTATATTCAACATATATTTTAACAATATATTTTGGAATATTGTGGTACAGGATTTGTTTCCAGGAAAAGGACCGTAATTTATAATAATGCGCCAAACTGGGAAAAAAAAAAAGAGGACTCAACTTTCAACTTTCCTCCAGGAACCAATTAGGTCATAAGCCAAGGGTCTCCTGTGGTCTCCTGGGACTCACTGAGTTAAATTATGGTGTCCTTCAGACGGAAGCAAAAGACATAAAAAGAAATCCATTCAGACCTTTCTCTGATGGTTCTGTGGGTTTTCAAGGCTAGCTCAGGCTTGCCATGGGCTGGCTACATGGGATGATTTTAGCTCCCGGGAGATTTCTCTGGGCTCATCCTTTTCCCTCTCTCAGACTGTGGGGTAATCCTGGAGAGTTAAGAATTGTGGCAGAGCAGTGGCTCTTACGCTATGGAATGCTGAATGATGTCAAGATGTCAGTTACTCCATGTGAGTACCAAGGATGGTCCACAGCCTAAGTAACGTCTCATATATATTTGGCACTATTTTTTTTTAATTATAATTTATCTCCAAAACCCTAGCAGGATATCCACTGACAGATGAATGGATAAAGAAGACGTGGTACATATATAATACAATGGAATATTACTGAGCCATTAAAAAGAATGAAATAATGCCACCTGCAGCAACATAGATGGACCTGGAGATATCATACTAAGTGAAGTAAGTCAGAGAGAGAAAGACAAATATCATATGGTATCACTTATATGCAGAATCTAAAAAAAAAATGATACAAATGAACTTACTTAACAAAACAGAAACAGACTTACAGACTTAGAGAATGAATTTATGGTTACTGAGGGGAAGGGTGGGGAGGGGGATAGATTGGGAGTTTGGAATTGACATGTACACACTGTTATATTTAAAATAGATAATTAATAAGGAGCTACTGTAAAAAAACAAAAAACAACAACCCTATCAGGAAATGGCTTACTCATATACAAGAAATTACCAAGTTTAAAGTGATAAAAGTTAAACTGTTACACATTGTAAAGCAACTATACTCCAATAAAAATTAATTTTAAAAAACTGTTACGTGATGACAACCTTTAGGAACTTGTCAGGAAAAATTTATGGGTGTCTGAATTTTAATAAATGAGAATAGTAAATCACAGTAGTCATTAGAAAAGTTGCATTATTAAAATTTTGATAATTTCCATCTCTAAAACCTCTGCCATAGCACAGAGTTTACTGTAGTAAAGAATATGACTAAGGAACTGGGAAATTTTATGTCATACTAAAGAAAATTCATTAGATATGACGATACTTTGAGGACATAGCTTACTCAAGAAATAAGGTATAATTGTTGGGTCTCTGAAAACAATTTACTCTTTACAAAAACAAAAAGTGTTGCAAATCTAGACAAATATGGGCTGCTAAGGCTTACCTACTAGCTATACATTTTAAAAGAGAGAAATTATTTGATGTAAAACATAACTTTGAAAACAACAGAAAGGATGTTATAAATTCTCACAGGCTATCAATGACAAATCATTAGAGAGTGGGAATCAATCAATCAAAACATAGTCCCTCTGCCCCCAAAACCTCAATGAGGATAGTGCTTACACCACAGTCTGACTAGAAGCCATGACCAGACTAGCTCCTTTTTTGTGGCACACTCTTCTGGCTCTGGAGTTCAGCCATCTTAAAGTTCTTCATCTGTTCTCTCCAACAAAAGAGGTTAATAATTTGGCCCCTGGGAAAACCTTAAACAATCAGAATGACCCATAGGTGAAACAGACTAACTTGGGAAGTAAATTCTTCATCACCAACGGTGTTCACAAACAGACTGATAAACAATTGCCAGGGGTGTGGTTGAAGGGATTTAGCTGTCAAGTGGAAACTGAATTAGACTTGCAGTGGTTCTTTCAACCTTGAGAGTCTGTGAATCTCTGTTCTTCAGAAGTACTTCATAAAAAACCCAGGGGAGAGGCCAGAACCACCACTTCCTTCTTGGGAGGCCCTAACCAGGAGCCCCTCTGAATCAGAACTCATCATAAACACTTAATGGTGGTGTCTCTGGATCCTTGATTTAAAACAAAAACCTAGGATACTTCAAAGCTCTGTCTCAAGGAAACAGAAGAAGGTCCTTCCTACCATTGGGCTGCTGTATATATTGTTCAATTTACTTCTAAAGCCTGCCAAGGTAGTAGATTTCACCCCCCTCATATATGGAATAAAATGGCAAGAGAAGCATGAGAACACCTGGGGGATTGCCAAAAAGAAAGTTTCTCTAAAAATAATGTCCTTTCAAACTTATAATGGACAATCTAGTAATACGAATAAAAATTCTTCTGTGAATTTATTCCAATGAAATAATAGAACAAGTACACAGAGATGAATGTTGAAGGATATTTATTAAAATGTTTATAGCAGTCAAAAAGAATTGTAATCAATCTAAATGTCCAACAAAAAGGGACTGGTTAAATATACTGTGGTACAGTTTTATCTAAAATAATGATATAGATCTACTTTTGACAAGGAAAGATTATCTACACCATAAGTGAAACACAACTCTCAAAAGAATGTTATGATCATGTGTTTGTGGAATTACACATGCATAGAAAGATATACATGCAACAAAATATTATCAGTCCTATAAAGCAAACACACAAACACATAAACTAAATTTTAAATAAATTACTATTCTCTGACTGGCATTAGATAAATGATAAAGCCTATTAACTGAAAAATAATATGTAAATAAAAGAATTACATAGTGTCATATATTTTAATTAGAGTTATTGTTTTGTAAAACTCCTGCTAAGGAGATCACAGTTTGGTTACTCAGTAGAGGAATTTGTGAAGACACACATAGGTAACAGTACACTGGTTCTGGTGTTGAAAAATTAGAACTTAGCAGTTTGAAACACTTTTCTGCTTTGCTTTCTTTTTTTTTTTTTCTCTTTATAAATAATCTTTTAAAAATAATTAGGTAAGAACTAGCATCTCATACTGATAATATGAGAAACATATGGATGAATCTGAGAAAGGGTGTTAAGAATTAGTAGAGGAGGTTATGCTCAGAGAATTGGACTCTCAGTTGATATTACCAGTATGTAGGTATGAAGATGGTGCTAAGTGCCACGCTGTAATTGCAAAAATTGAGAATAATTATGTAAATGCTTTATACTAACTGTTGAGGGATGGCTTTTCTGAGCAGATAACATTTAAGCCAAGGTCCGAACAAGGAACAAGCAATTCAAAAATTGGAGGAAAGACCATTCTGAGCAGAGGGTCTAAGGTGACAATAAAGGAGTAATGTCCCAGGAACTAAAAGAAGGTGAGTAAGGCTGGAATGGCAGTAGCAGAGAGAGAAAGTGGTAAGAACTATAGTTTAGAATGGTGGGCAGGGAGTACATCACACAGGATTTTGAAGCTAGGGCAAGGAGTTTAGATTTTATCCTAAATGCAATGGGAAGTCACTGGAGGGTTTTAACTAGAGAAGTGACACGATCTGATTTACATTTTTAAATGATCGCTCTGACTGCTATGTTGATAACAGAATAGGGGAAAAAGAATCAGAGTAGGTATACTAGTTAGAAGGTTGCTGTTTTCCAGGGTTGGGGATATAGTTTTGGGAATCATTGGCATTTGGATAGTATTTAGAGTGAAGAGTTACCTAGAAGCATGCAGAAGACATTCATGACAAAGGCCCGAGGCACTCTAAGAAGTAGAGATCTGTTAGAAGATGATGAACCAGCAAAAGGAGCTGGTATATGTCAAGTATGGTATCATGGAAGCTGCAAGAAAAAAAATGTTTCATGGAGGGCATGGCCAATGGTCTCAAACACTAGTGAGGTTTAATAAAATATAAACAAAGAAATGACCACTGTATTTGACAATAAGGAAGTCATTGGTGACTTTGACAATAGCGATCTCAGTAGGTGGTGACGATGGAAGATTAGATGTGACATACATTGTCAATTATTCTGAAGGGTACAGATGATAAATACAAAAGCCTACTTTCCTAGTCCTCTCTTAACACAATGGCCATTCATGTATCACAATATAAGTATTACACATGCAAAATCATCACTCATACAAAATTGTCTCCAAATCCCAAAAGGGAATACGAGAAGTTCCCTTCTAAGTCTATGGTACAGGGACAGGAGATTCTCCCGCTTTATGGTCCTAAAATCCAGTCACTGAACAAGTCACTAACTTGTTCTTCAAATTTCTCTTGAAATTAAACCTTCCTTTTTAACCTCAAAACAGTTACCAAGGTGGATTCCTATTACTTTACACATCAATTACTACACCAGTCTCCTAGTTATGGTCTAGGACTCTAGGCCCTTTCTTATTCATCTTGCAACCTGATGCAGATTAATCTTCCTGAAAGCCATTCCATCACATTCCTCAAAGTTTTTCTGTTTGTTGTTTGTTTGTTTTATTGGCTCCCTAACTGCCTATTAAACCCAGTGTAAACTCTTAAGCCTGACATTAGGGCCAGGGCCACTGTACAGAGCCAGCTACTCTGGCTGTGCATTGCCAGATTCTGATGTGAACACTGCCTCTTGAAGTTATACACTGAGGTGACCCTGCTTAAGACTCCACCCACCTCTGGTTCTTAATCTCATCTTTTCCTGCTCTCTGTGTTCTACCCAAACTGCTGTCTATACCACGCTCTACTCATTTCCCACCCTGTACCACTGCTTTTTCTTTCTGTACTGCTAACTTTAGCCAACCCTCTCCCAACTGCAGGAACTTCCACAGTTACACTAACCCATCCATTTCTTTATAAAAATATTCTTAATATTTCATAGATGTTTATCTCCTAATGGGTTAAGTTCTACATACATTGAAATATTTTTGGTTTCTCATTTATATGTTCCAATCTCATAGGTATGTGTTGAGTGTTTCTGTTTTAAGTGACAATTGTAAAGGACCTTAGAAATCATGCGGCCTAATCTACCTTACTTCCAGATGAAGAGAGTAAGGTAAAAAGACATTAACTTTCTTGCTCAAAGCTGTATGCATACTGCTGCACACTGGAATCCCGGTTTCTTCATTCCTAGTGCAACTTGATTTATACACCATGAGAAGTCTTTAAGCAGAGAATAAAAGACAAAGTTGACTTTAATGACAAGTGCAAAAAATAGTGGCTGTGGCTATAAATGAAAGCAACTTTATATCTGCACTATTATTTTATTAATACTAGTGACACATAAATATTTCCACTGTCAGAAGAGTACCTTCAAACACAAAAATATTCTTTGTTTTTGTTAGCCAACAACAAAGCTTAAACTGAATTTTTAAAAAATCCTCAGCACTCTATTATGAAAAAGGCCAGTGATCTGTAAACAAACTTATCACGGACTGACTTTTAACAGCAGCTTTCTAGACTTGTGTGTGGTTTAAATTCAACCAAGTATTTCTGCTGTACATCTACATTATACAGTAACCACCAAAATTCAAAATTATGATTAAAACAATGAATATTCTGAGGTTCTATCTGAAAAACAAAGTCGTGTATGTTTTTATAATAATCTAGCTCTTTGAAAATTGGCTATAAATTTTAATTGTCACATAATACAAACATTCAGTTAAACAAAGATGATCATTATCATCTTGAGTTGTGGAGTGTTTTATCAAGTGCTTCCTCATCTTATTTCTCATGATGTAGCATAAAGTAACAGTTAAGAACATGAACTGTGAGGTCAGGCAAACAGTTCTGCTACTTGCTAGTTGTTTGGCTTTGTACAAGTTATAGTGATACAACCTCTCTTTGCCTTAGTTTTTAAAAAATCTACTAAATGGCAATAATAATAGTATTGACCTTCAGAGGGTAGTTAATAGGTTGTTATTTGTAAAATATTTAGAATATTGCCTGGCACATAGTGAGCACCATACTGTTTCTTTTTTCTTTTATTTTCCATCTAACGTTTCTTAAATTTAAAATAAAAATAGGGACTTCCCTGGTGGTACAGTGGTTAAGAATCCTCCTGCCAATGCAGGGGACATGGGTTCGAGCCCTGGTCCAGGAAGACCCCATTTGCTATGGATCAACTGAGCCCGCGAGCCACAACTACTGAGCCTGCGTGCCACAACTACTGAAGCCCGCACGCCTAGAGGCTGTGCTCTACAACAAGAGAAGCCACCACAATGAGAAGCCCGCACACTGCAAGGAAGACCCAACATAGCCATAAATAAATAAATAAATTTATTTAAAAAAATAAAATAAAACAAAAATAAATGCGATGGCATAGGTTTTTCTCTCATTTTACAGATGAGAAAACTAAATTTGTAAAATCATTTGCCCAAGGTCACAAACATTATCAGTAAGTAGAGAACCACCTGTAGGAGCCCACTTTCCACTACCAATAGTTCTTAATAATGCTCAATTATGAAAGTTCATTCTTATTTTTCATTTCACACAAAAAAGACTCATTTTTAGGGTAGAGGTTACCCTACCAACTCAGGGCATAGATTCTAGAAAGCTCTTCAGATAGACATATCTTCAAGGATTCCTGGTATTAAAAGAATTTGGACAGCTATTCCTTTCTCTCCTTATGTCTCCCTAGTTTAAAGGTTTCTCAATTTAGATATCATGGAAAAGGTCTGGATCATGCAGTTCCAGAAAGAGCAAGAGGATATCCCACTTAGAAACATTATCCTTATAATGCTTGGCAAAACTGTACAATTACATCTGCTCATAAATAAAATATTTCAATGTTCTGTTTTGTGCATTCAAAACCACTTAGAGTTTATTAAAACCAAGCTTGGTCCCTCTGTCATCAAAGAAAAATAAGCAGCTTCTGTGGGCAAAACTACAGGGGATAAGTTAAAAAGTGGGGCAAGGTGGGGGGAGTCTTGGCTTTTGTATAGAATTCAGGAGTTAAAGAACTCAAAGGAACCTTCAAGAGTATGTATTTTCATTAATCTATAGATGAAGAAATTGGACTTCAGAGAGTAAAGTGACAGCTCAGACACACAGAGCAACATAATGGTAAAGTGAGGCCTTAAATCAAGATCTCCTATGTATATAAAATGTTAAAAATCTGAGGACTTATTTCCAAGTGTCATCCAGTGTGCCTACCTAAACTCTACTCCCCAGTTAGTCCAATTCCAATTCTGGCTCAGGAAAGAATAATGGATGGAGACTCAGCCTCAGGTATTTGTTGGCTTGGTATCAAGGTCATTCTTACAGCTCATTCTGTATTGGTTATCTAGCCTGTGAATGTTGATTCTGGTCCTTACTGTAAAACATCTTGATGTCTAATTCCCAATCTCTGTTTTCCTTTGAATTCTAACTGGACTTTGCAGTTTACATGGTTACTATTCTGCAATCTTGACAGAATTTTCTTTGTTTCTCTGCTCATGCAACCACTCTGAACCCTACTTCTCACCACTGAGACATGAGGTGCTTACCTATCTCAGGATTGTTTCCTCAACATCTATTATATCTGATAGGGATTCCTATATGCCATGGCTACCCAAACTAAACCTGACACTCTGAAAGCTGCAAAAGAAGAGTTGTGAATGGCTTTTTTCAATTGTGTTCGCTGCCGCCGCCGCGCCGCTGTTGCTCTCCGACGCCAGCGCCGCCTCTCGCTCGCTGAGCTCCAGCCGAAGGAGAAGAGGGGTAAGTAAGGAGGTCTTTATACCATGGCTCGTACAAAGCAGACTGCCCGCAAATCGACCGGTGGTAAAGCAGCGAGGAAGGAACTGGCTACAAAAGCCGCTCGCAAGAGTGCGCCCTCTACTGGAGGGGTGAAGAAACCTCATCGTTACAGGCCTGGTACCGTGGCACTCCGTGAAATTAGACGTTATCAGAAGTCCACTGAACTTCTGATTCGCAAACTTCCCTTCCAGCGTCTGGTGCGGGAAATTGCTCAGGACTTCAAAACAGATCTGCACTTCCAGAGTGCAGCTATTGGTGCTTTGCAGGAGGCAAGTGAGGCCTATCTGGTTGGCCTTTTTGAAGACACCAACCTGTGTGCTATCCATGCCAAACGTGTAACAATTATGCCAAAAGACATCCAGCTAGCACGCTGCATACGTGGAGAACGTGCTTAAGAATCCACTTTGATGGGAAACATTTCATTCTTCAAAAAAAAAAAAAAAAAAAAAAAAATTCTCTTCCTGTTATTGGTAGTTCTGAACGTTAGATTTTTTTTTTCCCCCCGTGGGGTCAAAAGGTACCTAAGTATATGATTGCAGGTGGAAAAATGGGGGACAGAAATCAGGTATTGGCAGTTTTTCCATTTTCATTTGTGTGTGAATTTTTAATATAAATGCGGGGACATAAAGCATTAATGCAAGTCAAAATGTTTCAGTGAACAAGTTTCAGCAGTTCAACTTTATAACAATTATAAATAAACCTGTTAAATTTTTCTGGACAATGCCAGCATTTGGATTTTTTTAAAACAAGTAAATTTCTTATTGACTGCAACTAAATGGTGTTTGTAGCATTTTTATCATACAGTAGATTCCATCCATTCACTATACTTTTCTAACTGAGTTGTCCTATATGCAAGTACATGTTTTTAATGTTGTCTGTCTTCTGTGCTGTTCCTGTAAGTTTGCTATTAAAATACATTAAACTATAAAAAAAAAAAAAAAAAAAAGAGTTGTGAATGAGTTGGAAAACCAAAGGGGGAAGGGAAACAGGGGTTAAAAACCTTAACTAAGGAGTACACTGTTACAAACTGTGTATTTTCCAATGGAGAAATTGAAAATCTGCCAACTTTTTTCTAGTCCCTGATTTCAGTTAAATTTCAACTCAGGTGGGAAGCAGACACAGAGGGAAATCCTCTCATAAGCTTCATGTGTTCCTACTGCAATTATTACTCTACTCTAATGGCCGACTGTCTCTAATTAGATTATAAACTCTAGGCATGCAGGAGCCAGGTCTAACACATCCATCATTCTATTACCAGTGCCTAGGACAGTGCCTGGCGTACAGGCGACGCTCAATGAATACATAAGCAAAATGAAAGAGTGGTTAAAGTGTAGTTATTTAACTAATTAATAAGATCTCAGTTGCAGATCAACTTGAGATCTATGTTAAAGTATGACCAACTCTGAAGAATTCAGGTATTATAGGACAAGTGACCTCAGATTATTAGCCCTATAACAAATGGCAGGTTGAAGGTGCCAGGACATCAGGCAATGCACAAGAAGTTCTTTTAGCTTTTATTTTACTACTTTTTTTAAAAACAGAATTTAACTTATTCACACTGACATTTTAATAAAGAGTTGTTAAAACACACACACACACACACACACCACTAAAATGATTATATTCATGTATGTTCCTGGGCCTCAATCATCAGTATCTCAAGAGAATTTGTTTTCTACATTCTACAATTTGACAGCCAGTTCTGCCATCTGATAGTGTATTCTCTAAAATGTTGAAAGCAGGTAATTTTTGAGGGTAAGATCTTACAGATATCTTCACACTAAATCTCACAGAAACCAAAGGAAAAGCCTTGGCTAATTCTCTAATCACTAATTCTCTATCATTAACAACTAGCACAACTAGTATAACCAATGGAAATGGACTAAAGGAAGGCAGGCTTAGTGATTTGACAGGTGAGAATTAGGACTTTCAATTATTTTCAATGCTCCAAAATGTTTCTTAAGTTTTTCTAAAACTGCTCATGTATGTAGACATTCTATCAGGCTCAGAACTGGTGTTTTGAAATTTTCATATATATACACAAAAATTTAACTATTGTGAACAAAATCAATACAAAATATTCATTCCATCATTCTTAGATATTTTAAGATTAATAGTATTTTCTAAAGCACTTTGAACTTCTTGAAACAAGGATCTAAATAACGTTAAAAGCCATATAGTTCTAGTTCTAAAACTAAAAAGGAACATAAGAGAATTCTGGAAGCATAGAAGGTGCTCCTTTGATATGAGCTATGACAAGCCTGTGTACTCAGAACTCAGGCCGTACTGAGTTCCTATGTTCCCTAAATTACTTACAGTCAAGTAATAAGTACTAACCCTTTCCCACCTTTGCAAATATTGCATTATAAAAAACAGCAATCACCTACCAATTTGAATTTGTTTACCACAACTATTAAATAAATTACAGTAACAAAAAATACAATGCTATGTAGTTTTTTAAAACACTATCGTAGACTATAGTAAAACTTTTAAAAAGGCATATATTTTATGTCATTTAAACTGCTCAGATGATTATATTATAGATTAAAAGCTTGCATAACAAAGAAATATGGCATTTATGATGCCATATTTGATGGCATTTCCATCAAAATAATTTTTAACTAAAAGTGCTACATAGGCATAACACAAAAGAAAGAACTCTTTATAGTAGTAAAACAATTGGTGAGTTTATTTTAAAAAAATTCAATCTAATTTATGCAATACTTATTACTGAATTTTTCACCCAGTTGTTAGCAGATAGATATTTTCTAGGCACAGAAGAGTAAATAGAGTTCACCAGAAGCCAAGGAAGGTAAACCTTGTACTTCACACAATTCTGCAAGGCGACTCTTCCCAGAGGACTGTAATTGGCTGCCGTAACAGACATCTCCTTTTCCTCTACAGTCCGAATTCCCAACTACACAAAGCCTCTAATATGTAAGTGCCGTCCACATTCCCCTCCTGGCTCCTTACCAATTCAACCACAGTAATTTGTGTGGAGATAAGGGAATTTTTAAAGAAAACAATCAGAAAAGAATAGAAGGATAAGTAACTAAGAACTGTGATCAAAATAAAGAGAAAAACAGGAGGAAAGGGACAGGGAGAAACAAAATAGACAAAGAGGAAAGAACAAACAGGAAAATAAGACGGGGCGGGGGGGGGGGCGGTGCGGGGGGAATATAAAAGGAAAAATAAAGTAAACAGAAGAAGAGTAGAGTTAGAGGACACTGAACAGATGAGGGAGGGAAAAACTTTTCAGGGGAGCCATCACTTTCTGTCCTAATTGTTCCTTAGGCTCTTTTCCTAAACTCCCATCTTTCAAACATTGCAAAGTAGGCCTCCCTGTCTTCTCACACATGTTCTACTAGCACCCCTAAAAGGAGCCCCAAATTTGTTAGTTAGTTGTATACCCATTGATTAAAAACATTTTAAAGTAGAAAAGGCCAATTCAATCTGGATTTTAGTTCACAATAGTGTTCAAAAGGTACAGAGCTTCAATTTAGTGAGCATAAAATATTAACTGTAACCTAGGCAAGTTGCTCTCTTAATTATTTCTCTGGTATCTAAGAGATGATTTACTGTTTGATAACCATATTGCTTATAATAATTTTTCTGTTGGTTTTAGATAAATGATCTTAAAGATTAATTTTTCTAAAGGACACATAATATGCCAAAATTATAACTCTGAATTTTAAACCTGAAATATTAAAATTTTATGTTCTTCTATAGAACTGTGATGGTTCTAAACTGTGGCCTAACTTCGAAGAAAAAACTGGCTTTATGATCAAGTAGATGTAAATTCAAATACTGAGTGAATCTAGGCAAATTAAAATAATAATTCTTTGAGAAATTTCTGAGGAAAAAAAAACTCTGCCCTTTGATCTTTGGCATACCCTACTATGGTAGGAATTATCAAATTAAATTTCAGTTATTATTTAACCTTAAACAGCAAACCTCATGTAGTTGACAAATATTTATTTATTTATTTATTTATTGACAAATATTTAAAAACCCACTCTAAATTCACTGCTCTTTATGGTCAGAAGACATTCCTAGTAAAGTTTTCATACAAAGGGCCAGAATATAAATTAAGAAATTATTGATTTCAGGCTGTATTTCCTTCATAATGTATTTGATTCAAGGAAAGCCATGAAGCATAAAACCTTCCCATCTCCAGAAATGAAATGAGGTTATATACAACATAACTGATGGCCAAAGTGAAAATTAAAATTCATGTAAAGATCTGAAAATGAAATTAACCTTTAATAACTATTTTGTAACTGCAATACGTAAAACATTCACTGCAGAATTTGATTTTACTGTTTTCACAAAGACAGTAGGATCCAGTGAGGACAGTCCTGGGCAAGTTCAGGCATGTCACTTAATTTCTTCATTTATACAATGGTAATGGTAAGTGTCAGGGGAGAAAGGAACTTCTTCCCTTTACCTGGGTTGGGTCTCTGTACACAGGGAGAGCAGGACTTTACCACAACCCTTATCTTCCACCAAGGAACATACTGGGGAGAAACACATAATTTCTATATTCATCCATTTTATGAATTCTTCCACAAGGCCAGTAGGATGGCTGACATGACTGGTTTGATTTTGGTAGTCACTGTGTTATTTCCAGTCAAAATGGAGTAACAGGGACTTGATTTACCCACAACCTAAACCACAACAAAATACAAACAACTGTTTCCAGACACTGGACAACAGACAGTGTAAGACAGTGATCTCTGAGAGAAAAATAAACAGGTGAGCTCTACAACTGCCCAACTTTAAGGCCTGGAGAAAGTTTCCAGGCTGAAGGACAGGGAAGGAGAAGGCAGACAGAATCCAGCAGTCTCCCTGAATCAAGCACAAAAGAACTAAGGGAAAGGGAGGGTAGGTGGCTAGAGTCACAGGGCAGAGTACCAGACAAGGGAGAGTAGCACAAAGAAGGTGAGCTCAGGAGAAATAGAGGAGTGAAAGAAAAAAACTGTCAACCTGGAATTCCTGAAAAACAAACAAACAAAAACCTTAGACCCAGAAAAGCTAAAACAAGTTTATCACCAACAGACCCTCACTACCAAAAATGGTAAAGGAAATCCTTCTGTCAGAAAGAAAATTAAACCATTTGAAAATCTGGATCTACACAAAGAGAACTGGAAATCATAAATATGTAGGTAAATAAAAAATAAATTTGTTCTTTGTTTTAAAATCAGTTTTAAATAGAACTGACTAAAGGAAATGTTGAAGTATTTGAAGGTAAATACTTCGAAGTATTTGAAGGTAAACTGTGACAAGTTAATTATTGCATACTTTAAAGTAACTACTGAAAAAACAAACTAAACATACCCCCATAAAACTAATTATAATTAATAAGTTAACAAAGGGGATAAAATGGAATTATTCAAAAAAAAACCCAAAACTATCAATCCAAAAGAAGACAGAAAAAGAAGGATAAAGGAACAAAGACCAGATGGGACAAATAGAAAGCAAATAATAAGATGACAGATTTAATCCCATCCATATCAACAATAACCTAAAATGTGAATGGTCTAATTAAAAAGCAAGGATTATCAGATTGGTTAAAAAAGCAAGACACAACTGCATACTACCTATAAGAAATCCATTTTTAATATAAAGACACAAATAAGCTAAAAGTGAGTGCTAACACTAGCCAAAAGAAAGCTGGAGTGGCTACAGTAATCAGATGAAACAGATTCCAGAGCAAATGATCTTGCAAGTGATAATGGTGGCCATTTCATAATGATAATGAGGCCAATCCATCAAGAGAGCATAACAGCCCTAAACGTTTACATACCTAAGAAAATAGCTTCAACAAGTATAAAGTAAAAATGATAGAACTGTAAGAAGAAACAGACACATCCACAATTATATTTGAGATTTCAACACCCGCTTTTTCAATAATTAATAGAACAAGTAACAGAAAATCAGTAAGAACATAAAACTCTTGAACAGTACCATCAACTTGACCTAATTGGCATTTACATAACACTCCACTCAACAAAAGCAGAATACACATCTTTACTAGGTACACATACAACATTTACCAAGACAGACCATATTCTGGGCCATAAAACAAATCTCAATAAATTTAAATAGTTTTAAATCATCCAAAGTGTATTCTCCAACCATAATGGAATTAAATTAGAAGTCAGTAAGAGAAAGATAGCTGGAAAATCTCTAAATATTTTGGAAGTAAATAACTGGTGTGATTTCAATAGTCACTGGGCCACCTCTTTACTCTGAAGTGAGGTTTCCAAGTTTATGGACTGAATTGTGTCCTGCCACACCTTCCCCCACATCCCCAAACTCATATGTTGAAGCCCTAACCTCCAACGTGACTGTATTCCGAGACACGGCTTTTAGAAGGCAATTAATGTTAAATGAGGTCATCAGGGTGGGGCCGTAAACCAATAGGATTGGTGGCCCTACAGGAGTGGAAAAGAGAAATCTCTCTACCTCTCTTCCTTCCCCTCCCACCTCCCCCCTTTCCAAGCACATGCACCAAGGAAAGACCATAAGGGCTTCCCTGGTGGCACAGTGGTTAAGAATCCGCCTGCCAATGCAGGGGACACGGGTTCGAGCCCTGGTCCGGGAAGATCCCATATGCCGTGGAGCAACTAAGCCCGTGCTCCACAACTACTGAGCCTGCTCTCTAGAGCCCAAGAGCCACAACTACTGAAGCCTGTGCACCTAAAGCCTGTGCTCTTCAACAAGAGAAGCCACGGCAATGAGAAGCCCATGCACCACAACGAAGAGTAGCCCCCACTCTCTGCAACTACAGAAAGCCTGCGTGCCACAACAAAGACCCAATGGAGCCAAAAATTAATTAATTAATTAATTAATTTTTTAAAAAAGGGAAGACCATATGACCACACATCAAGAAGGCGTCCATCTACAAGCCAGGAAGAGAACACTTACCAGAAACCAAATCAGCTGGCACCTTGATCTTAACACTTCCCAGCCTCCTTAACTGTGTGAAAATGAATTTCTGTTGATTAAGCCACTCAGTCTATGGTATTTTGTTATGGCAGCCCAACCTGACTAATACATCAAGGATAAAACCCAGGAATCTGCCTCTATATTTCTTGTTCTTTGCTGAAACTCAGAGGGTGTAGTCCTGCACCTTGCTCCAGATTTCTAGATAAGGCATGCTGGAGCCTGTGCCTAGAGCCTACATGTTCTCAATTAACAAAAGAGGGAGTAAAAATACCAGGCATAAATGGGTTTCCAGAATCCTTGCATTTGGAGAACCATAGGGTGCATGCCTGGTTTAATAAAGTGATACTCTATTTCTCATTCTATTGATACCATCAATCATGTGTGTATATACTTGCAGTTGGAAAGGAGAAATGGTGATTAGTACTATGAATCCCTAGCAATTATAACTATCCAACCATCTTACATAATTGTTGTGAGGATCAGAAGTGAGGTATGCCAAACACTGATTCATTAAATTAATCTTACTCAAAGGAAAAAAAACCCTTCTGTTCGAGGGCATGGCTACTTAATGAAGTCAAGGTGGGGGCAAGGGGACAAAACTGAGAAAAGAGTGAGGAATAAGGGGAAAAGAAAAACAAAAGTAATGATAAACACATGTAGAAATCACGAAGTCCAACATCATATTCTACTCCCCCCTACTACCTATACATCCCCAAACCCAAACCTGCTCTTTCTCTTGAGTTCCCTATATAGTCTAACATTATCGATGCTCAACTGCCCAAGCCAAAAACTTGGCAACGGAGTCCTATAAACGGCACCTCCTAAACAGCTCTAGCCACTTTTCTTCCTCACTCTAGGACCCCTACCTATACTACCAATGGCCATATGGGGACTTCCCTGGTGGTCCAGTGGTTAAGGCTCTGCGTTTCCACTGCAAGGAGCATGGGTTAGAACCCTGGTCAGGGAACTAAGATCCTGCATGTTGCATGGCGGCCAAAAAAATTAATAAATAAAAAAATAAAATAAAGAAACCATTAAAAAAATACATACTTAAAAAAATGGCCATATGTTACACACTAGTGTGTATAAAATAGATAACCAACAAGGACCTACTGTACAGCACAGGGAACTATACCCAATATTATGTAATAACCTATAAGGGAAAAGAATCTGAAAAAGAATATACACATATATATATGTATAACTGAATCACTGTGCTGTACACCTGAAACTTATATGATATTGTAAACTATACTTCAATAAAAAATTTTTTTAAAATAGCCATATGTTAAAAAACACCTCCTGTAAAATGCTATGAAAAATATATATATGTATTTCACCAAGAGTGAACCCTAATGTAAACTATAGACTTCTGGTGATGATGTGTCAATATACATTCATCGACTGTAACAAATGTACCACTGTGTCATGGGGTATTGATAGTGGGGGAAGTTGTGCATGTGTGGGGAACGGGGTGTATATGGCACTCTGTACTTTGTGCTCATTCTTGCTGTGAATCTAAAACTTCTCTCTAGGGACTTCCCTGGTGGTCCAGTGGGTAAGAGTCTGAGCTCCCAATTCAGGGGGCCCGGGTTTGATCCCTGGTCTGGGAACTAGATCCCACATGCATGCCACAACTAAGAGGTCTGCACGCCGCAACTAAGAAGTCCGCATGTCACCACTAAGAAGTCCACATGCTGCAACTAAAAATGATCCCGCATGCCGCAACTAAGACCCAGTGCAGCCAAGATAAATAAATAAATATTTTTAAAAATAGAATAAAACTTCTGTCTAAAAAAAGTTTATTAATTAAAAAATATTTCCCTTCTATAAAATGCCAGAAAAATATTCTTGGTGGTTTTTTTTTTTACTTTCTGCAGATTTAAAAAATAAAAATCAATACTGAAAATAATCTATTCACTTATCCCAAAATTGTACTTAAGAAGTTTCCCTTAGGAAGCATGAATTATGAAGAAAAAACCAAAAATTATAGTAGAAAGCAACAAAAGAAGCACAAAAGAAAATTATCAAAGCTCAGATGAGTTATCACTGTCCCAGGATCAAAAAAAAAAAAAAGATGTTCTGTACAAACTTAAATTAACATGGTTTATGTTTTATATTAAAGCATTTTAATGCCTCATAAGTATGAATATACTTAAAAGTCTTCAGGGCCTGAAAAAAATGTGTAAGTTATGAAAGAAGGGAGAAACACTACTTCTGCAACATTATTTGCTATTTAACTTGTATTACAGGTAAAAAATTAAGTGACTGAGGGAAGCACAGTCCTTATTATAACTGATATTCTCAAAGTCTACTGACAATAATCTTGTTTCTCATATAACCTCTGGTGCTGAGCTTCTTGGACAAAATTCCCCTGGACTAGACTATTGAATACCTATGTTAAATTCTGTATTTTGAGAATATGCCAGAGTAAGAGTCCTTAATGAGCAGTACAGTGCAGTATATTGTATAATGATGGCTTTCAGCATTCTATAAATACAGCAGTCTTGGAAATATCAATTTAACGCCAGTCAGATTTGTTTATAAAAGAACCCACCTACAGGAAATAACTGAAATAAGTTTCACTTACAAACTGAAGACTGCTTGGACATCTTTCTCTGGTCTGTGGTTGTGGATCCATCACGCAACTATAACACTAGTATCTACAATGCTATGATAACAGCTGACACTTCCTAAGCTCTTACTATGTGCCAGATACTGAGATGATTATTTTACCTTATTTAATCTTCACAACGATACTGAGAATACATCACACTGTTTTACCTCCAAAAATAGCCTGATTATATATGGAATGGTCATTCATATATAACCACTATTGTTAATTCATCAAATCTAAGATGTCATTAATTTTAAGATACATAACTATTTTATCTTTCATTAAGAAAGAAAAATCTGCCAATTTAACTACAGTGTGCATCAAAGTGTAAGAAACACATTTCTTTCTGATTTCAAAGATTTAAAATATAGAAAATGTGCATGCTAAAATCAACCAAATATGGTAACCCTAAAATTGTAAGTTTAATCAGAATCTGATTTAAATGCAGTATTTCTTAATAGACCTGAAAACAAAGTGAGCTAACTAACTGAATGCTTTTCAGCCTCTTTTGAGAAGAAATCCAACCTTGGAGAATGAAATCATTTCGCCAACAAACTTCTTAACTGAATAGGAAAAAAAGAGAGAGAGCTACAGCTGCAGGTGTTCATATGAACTGCATTCACACTTTATGCTTATATATTTTTAGTCAAACTATGTACATTATTCAAAGTAAAAACACCTTCATCAAAGTGTGTGTTTAACAGTGACTGGTTAATCTATATTATAATAAAAGGGCGAAATAAGACTGGATATTTATAGTTTCGTGGTTAAGATCATGATTAACAGACAATCTGAATCCTGGTTCTGCTGCTAATAACGATGTAGCCCAAAGGAACTTATTTAGTCTCTCTAAACTTTACTTTCCTGAAAAATGGAGGTAATACCTATTTCATAGCATCAATGATTTCATGAGCTAACAGTATGTTGTGTTGGACAACATGGCACACAGTAAGCAGTTTTATATAATACATAGTCTTACTGTTCCTTAATAAGCCAAAGTATTTGGATAGAAGTTTTCAATAGTTCTAGAATCTTGTGGTTTGGAATCCCAGCTGCACATTGAACAAACTGGAGAGTTTTAAAAACAAAGTATAAGACAAAACAAAAAAACAGAAACAAAACTCAGGGACACATCCAAGACTGGATATTATATTCTTATAAAAGCTCCCTATGTAATTCTAATGTAATTCTAATGCAACAAGGATTGAGAACCACTGCTCTAATTGGAAGCTTGAGGCTAAGCAAGGGGAGAAAATGAGGATATTAGGCAAGGTGGTACATGGAGAAAATAGTGGTGACATTCGAAAAGCAAGAGACCCGCTTTAACATATGTACACTGGAGTTACATTTTCAGTTATAGCTGTGAATTTGTGAATATCCATTTATAATATGTAACTGAGGTAGAAGTGGTTCTCAGACTGGGGTCTGTGGACATTCTGGGGATCTGACAGCTCTCTCTCCAAATCTAACACGTGATTTATTTTCAATGAAAATCTCAAAAAATGAGCAGAAACCTAGCCTGGAACGTCGTGGACAATGATAATCAAGGATTGCCTTATAATTTCAGTGCTATATTCATAAGTACTATTATGATTTACATTTACAGTTTTGCTGGTGTTTAAATAACATGACTTTAACAGCTCTAGGCTAGTAAGAGAGGTGGACTTAACACAGATGATGTTTTGTATTGTGTGCAAAATGGTGGCCCGGGGTACCAACAAAAGTTGACAATGTGTCAAATGGGACAAGCAAATATCAAGCCATAGTACGGTAGGCACGTTCATCTCAGAAGGACTTGGCCCATAATACCAATCATGATAGTCACATTTTGACCAGTAACTTTGTAACACAGCATAATGATTTAAAGTTTACTGGTTCTACAGTTTTATTTGCACTTAGTTTTTAATTTTTAAAAATCTTTTTAATATTTTAATTTTATTGGAGTATAACTGATTTACAATGTTGTGTTAGTTTCAGGTGTACAGCAAAGTGATTCAGTTATACAGATACATATATTCATTGTTTTTTAGATTCTTTTCTCATATAGGTTATCACAGAATATTGGATAGAGTTCCCTGTGCTATACAGTAGGTCCTTGTTGGTTATCTATCTTATATATAGTAGTGTGCGTGTGTTCATCCCAAGCTCCTGATATATCCGTCTCCCCCATGTTTCCCCTCTGGTAACCATAAGTTGTTTTTGATATCTGTAAGTCGGCTTCTGTTTTGTAAATAAGTTCATTTGTATCTTTTTTAAAATTAAATTCCACATATGAGCGATATTGTATGATATTTGTCTTTCTCTGTCTGACTTACTACATGATAATCTCTATGTTGCTGCAAATGGCATTATTTCATTCTTTTTTATGGCTAAGTAATATTCCATTATATATATATGTACCACACCTTTTTTATCCATTCCTCTGTTGATGGACATTTAGGTTGCTTCCATGTCTTGGCTATTGTAAAAAGCGCTGCAATGAACATTGGGGTGCATGTATCCTTTCGGATTATGGTTTTCTCCGGATATATGCCCAGGAGTGGGATTGCTGGATCACATGGTAGCTATTTTAAGTTTTTTAAGGAACCTCCATACTGTTCTCCATAGTGGTTGTACCAATCTACATTCCCACCAACAGTGTAGGGAGGTTCCCTTTCTCCACATCCTCTCCAGCATTTATTGTCTGTAGACTTTTTGATGATGGCCTGCATTTAGTTTTTTAAAATCATTTTGGTTTGATAGTTGTATGAGGTCTACAGGAAAATTATACTGAGTTCATTTGTCTACAATGTAATTAAAAAATAACTTATGTCAGCTGGCTCAAAAAATTTTTTTCCCTTAAATAGTTGTGGGGAGTCCTGGAAGAAAGACTGAATGGATTCAAATCTCAGTTCCATTATATAAGGAGGAGGCTTTCAACTTTTCATAAAATCTTTAAGATCTCTTTCTCTCTCAGGTATTATTTTGAAGTTGGCAAAAAGTCATACTTGGCACACCTGTCAGAATGGCTATTATCAAAAAGACAACAAATAACAAGTGTTGGTGAGGATATGCAGAAAAGGGGACCCTCGTGCACTGTTGGTGGGAATGTAAATTGGTGCAGCCACTATGGAAAACAGTATGGAGATTCCTCAAAAAACTAAAAATAGAACTACCATATGATCCAACAATTCCACTCCTGGGTATTTATCCAAAGAAAACAAAAACACTAATTGGAAAAGATATATGCACTCCTATGTTCACTGCAGCATTATTTACAATAGACAAGATATGGAAGCAACCCAAGTGCCCAGCAAAAGATGAATGGATAAAGAAGATATGGTTTATATATACAATGCAATATTACCCATAAAAAAGAATGAAATTTTGCCATTGCAACAACATGGATGGACCTAGAGGGTATCATGCTAAATGAAATAAATCAGACAGAGAAAGACAAATACTGTATGATTTCAGTTACATATGGAACCTAAAAAAACAAAACAAATGAGCGAACATAACAAAACAAAGTTATAGATATAGAGAACAAATTGCCAGAGTGGAAGGGGGTTGGTTGCCAGAGTGGAAGGTGGTGGGGGGAGAAAAGAAATAGGTCATGAGTATGAAATGCACAGTGTGGGGAATATAGCCAGTAACTATGTAATATCTTTGGTATGGTGACATATCGTAACTAGACTTATCATGGTGATTATTTTGAAGTGTATAAATACCAAATCAGTATGTTGGTGCAACAGGAACTAATATAGTGTTGGATGTCAACTGTACTTCAAAAACAAAAAAACTAACGCACTCATAGAAAAAGAGATCATTGTGGTTACCAGAGGCAAGGGGTGGGTGAAGGGGGAATTGGAAGAAGGTGTTCAAAAGGTACAAACTTCCAGTTATAAGATAAATAAGTACTAGGGATGTAATGTACAATATGATAAATATAATGAACACTGCTTCATGTTACATATGAAAGTTGTTAAGGCAGTAAATCCTAAGAGTTCTCATCACACAAAAAAAGGTTTTTTTCTCTGTTCTTTAATTTTGACATGATGGATGTTCACTAAACTTATGTTGATAATCATTTCATGATGCAGGTAAGTCAAATTATTATGCTGTACACCTTAAACTTATACAGTGCTGTGTGTCAATTATATAGAGAGAGTATGATCCTATTTTTGTTTAAAAAGAGTTTTAAGACATCTAATATTATATATACTTACATGCGGACAGGGGAAAGAGTAAAGATACATGCACAGAACTATAGATACTGTTTATCCCTGGGAAAGTAGGCATAGGAAGAGGTAAGGAGTTTTCCCTATTTGTTTATACACTTTTCGTTTGTCTGAATTTTGTTTCAAACACCATGTACTATTACTGTAATTTTTTAATCAAATTTTTCAAAACTGGGGGAGGGGGCAGTGAGACTCAAATAAAGATACATGCCTTTAAAGGCTTTTAAAATCACAGATAAGAAATACCTACCATAAAAACTAGAGGATTACCAACTTTTTACTTTGCTAGATATTTTTTAAAAGACTACTGAAATAGAGAACTCCTAAAATGACTAATTATATATAAAACTTTAAGACATCTATCTTATATAAACTTTCCAAGACAGAACAATATTATTTAATAACAGTTCAAATATATATACAGTGATTAAGGGGAAAATATTGAGTATCTACCATACACCAGTGTTTCTCAAATTTTAATTTTTCTAAGTATTATGGTAGACAGAGTAATGACCCCCCCCAAAAATGTCCATGT
The DNA here is from genome assembly GCF_028023285.1 of Balaenoptera ricei. Classification (NCBI taxonomy): domain Eukaryota; kingdom Metazoa; phylum Chordata; class Mammalia; order Artiodactyla; family Balaenopteridae; genus Balaenoptera; species Balaenoptera ricei. The sequence continues at coordinate 83,034,772 of NC_082640.1, read as the reverse complement.
CCCAATCTCTGGAACCTGTGTATATGTAACTTTACATTGAAAAGGAACTTTGAGGATGTGATTAAGTTAATCTTGAGATGGTGGGGGAGAGGTCCCTGGATTATCCTGTTATGCCCAACATAATCACAAATCCTGGGCTTCCCTGGTGGCGCAGCGGTTGAGAATCTGCCTGCCAATGCAGGGGACACGGGTTCGAGCCCTGGTCTGGGAAGATCCCACATGCCACGGAGCAACTGGGCCCGTGAGCCACAATTACTGACCCTGCGCGTCTGGAGCCTGTGCTCCGCAACAAGAGAGGCCGCGATAGTGAGAGGCCCGCGCACCGCGATGAAGAATGGCCCCCGCTTGCCGCAACTGGAGGAAGCCCTCGCACAGAAACGAAGACCCAACACAGCCATAAGTAAATAAATAAATAAATAAAATTAAAAAAAAAAAAAAAGAAAATGTATATTCCCAGGTCCTACTCCCAGAGATTCTGACTCAGGAGGTCTGCACGTTTAATAAGAAAGCTCTATGCCTCTGATGCAGGTGATCTCTGAATCATACTTTGAGAAATAGCACTTTAGATCATACATCAAAATAAATACCTCACAGGTAAAAAGAATCATATCTAAATTTTAACGGGGAAAACTAGCAGAATATTCAATATGTATTTATTTGACCTGTGGAATAACGAGACCTTTCTCAGCTTGAAAAGAGAAAAATACACACAAAGGAAAATATTGGCAGATTAAAATGTTTTAAATCTAAATTTTATATATTTCTTTTTCTATTTCTTAAAGGTAAAAAGTAGAAGGGGACTTCCCTGGTGGTGCAGTGGTTAAGAATCCACCTGCCAACGCAAGGGACAAGGGTTCGAGCCCGGGTCCGGGAAGATCCCACATGCCACGGAGCAACTAAGCCTGCGAGTCACAACTACTGAGCCTGCATGCCACAACTACTGAAGCCCGTGCGCCTAGAGCCCGTGCTCTGCAACAAGAAGCCCGCGCACCGCAACGAAGAGTAGCCCCCACTCGCCGCAACCAGAGAAAGCCCGTGCACAGCAACAAAGACCCAATGCAGCCAAAAATTAATAATAAATTTATTTTAAAAAAGAATGGAAAATATTTCTATACTATATGGTTGACAAAGTGTTCCTATTTATATTACATTATTCTATATGCTATTTTAATTAAACTTACTATTTCAAAAGTTGAAAAGAGAAAGAATTCACATAAGGTGAAATAAAAAGAGTAACCACATAGAGAGAAATGTTTACTCTCTCTAGAGAGGATGTTTAATCAAAGAAATACCAATTAAAACCATACTGAAAATCCATGTTTTATCTACTATAATAGTAAAGTTAAAAAAAATTTTTTTAATTATCTGTGAAAAATGGTTTGAGTGATGTTATGTCAACATGATGGAATATCCAACAGACATTAAAATAATTATATTATTTAGAAAAATGCACTCAAAATCCATTAAGTTAAACAGCAATACATACAATTTTATATTTAAGACTTTTTTCAATAATGTATAAACTGATATAAAGATGATCTGAAACAAAGATAATATAAAAAACTAAAATAAGTTTGCTAAAGTTTGCTAAAATAAGCTCTCTAAAGCTTCTGAAGATTTTTAAATACTTTACTTCTTAAAAGCAAAATTAGAAAGAAAAAAAGTACTATCTATCTATCTTTTTACTTTCACCATCATTTCATAAAAGAAATAACAAAAATTTAACAGTCATGATCCAGACAAAGGGGTCTCTCTTGAGAAAGGCTGCCATCTTTGCCATGGACAAATGAAAAGCTTATGTTAGACTAGCACAGGTCTGAGGACCAATCTTTGGGAACCACTACTACTACCCTGAAAACTACTTGACTTCAGGCCCTGTGTGAATAGTAACCAAGAGCCCAACTACAGTTCTCTGGGGGTTCTTCCTCTTTCTCTCTCCACTGCTCCCACTTCAATCAGCCTGAGAAACTTATCTATCATTTGAAGGAGCAATGATAGGGAGGGTAGAGACCATGTTCCACAAAAGTGGAAAACTGCCAGTTCTTAAAAAAAGGGGGCAATGGACCAGAAGTCAATGAGAAAGATAGCTTGCCAAAAAGAAAATGAGATGATGTAATAGCACCAAGAAAGAATACCCACTGGTTCCTACAGTGATCCAACCAGTTGAAGCAGGGAGACAATGCCACCCTTTTAACCATTTGTTTGTTCAAGTAGATTCATTCATTAACCTCTGTGCAAATGTGGGGAGATCAATTATTTTGAATGGAGGTTGCAGTTTAGTTGTAAATGGCTATTGTAAAGATATCACCTTGCTATATAAGGTTGGTAAGAAAAGAAACAATACTTTTTTCTCTCTAATTTTTTCTTCCTCAAAGGCAGTTTCATATTGCTCTATTTCCCCTTTAAAATGGGGAACTCTGCCAAAGACAGTATCCTTTGATAAAGATAATGATCAAGCAGGGGGATTTAATGCTAATGTAATGCTTTTAATTAACGTTTTATTGGATAACTCTGTGGTCATTATTGTCAACTTCAATCAGCCAAGTACAGGATAGTTCCTAGAACCAGATTAAACTGATTTTAGTTCAGCCAGTATACACACAATTAGAACTATCATCAGTCGAGCATAGCTATTATCATCAAGCAATTATTTATTGTTATATTATTCCAAAATCATCTGTTTAGAAGATAAACTTGCCAATATGCTTTAATTCCATATTTAACTTACATCTTTTACCTAAATTTTGATAGCTAAATAAATCTTAACACCAACATTTATACTTGTAACAGATCTTGAAATTGACAGATCTCTCAATAAAACAGAAAACAAATGAAAAAAATTTTATAGTAACTTGCAAAAAGTATGAAAATGCTATACTAGAAGCCAGAAGATCTGGATTCTAATTTCAGCTTTGTCATGAACTGGTTCCAAGACTTTGGGAAAGGTCAATTAAACGCAAACTCACTTGTAAAATGAAGGAATGTGAAACTAGATGGCCCCTTCCAATTTAAATAATATCTGATTCTACATGTGCCAATTTTTGGAGTTATAAAATACTATCATCCCATTTGCTGTCAGTACCACTTTGTCCACAAGCACAGACTGATCCTGGTACATCTAGCCTACCACAAACTAAAAATAATCATGGGGGTGCTGGTCAGAGTACAAAACTTGTCCCAACTACAGCTGTTTTTGCTTTCTGTGACTCAAAATCTTAGAATTTTCTATGCCTCCTCCCTTTCTCCCGTCTCCAATAAGTAAAGTCTGACTGCTTCTATTAACAATCTCCCATATCTGATCCCTCACCATTCCCAGTTTGGCCAGAGCATTGGTTTCATAAAGAGAAGCAATGAGAGATGAGGTAAAAAAGGACGCTATCTAACTTTTTTAAACCTCTTCTGTCATTACTGCCCTTTAGGCATCCAATGGTCTGGCTCACCTGATCTTATTCTCTCCCATAGCCACATCAAGATATCCCACCCCTCCGTATTCCACTGAATCACTATAATTTCTTGTTTCCAGCACTCCCCTCCTGGCAAGCCTCATAGCCCCACCTCAGTTGTTTTAATCCTTCTCTCCAACTATTCCAGTATTTTTAAAGCCACACCATGGAAAAACTTTGTGGTAAGGAGGTGATTCATCCTTTGTGCTCCAACTCTCCTAATACTCTTACTGCTTTTCCATTCTTGATACCCCACTAATTTACCAATGAGTCCCAAAAATTATAGCTAGTGACTCAAAAATCACTTCAACTAACTTTTTAAAAACTGCATTTTAAAGGTTCAAATCTCACCATTTATACAAGCCTTCTAAAATATTCTTTGGAAGAGTTTTAAAATTTTCTTCATAAAGAATTTGCTATTAAGTTCATTCAAAATTAGATTTGTTTGTTACACTTGTGCATGGGTTTTTAAAATTACATTTTCTAACAATCTCTACTCCTATGAAGTTAAAAATTTAACTTTACCACTTGGTCAAAGTTCTACAGATTAAAAGAACAGGGTATGATATGACCCGGCAATCCCACTACTGGGCATATACCCTGAGAAAACCATAATTCAAAAAGAGTCATGTACCACAATGTTCACTGCAGCTGTATTTACAATAGCCAGGACATGGAAGCAACCTAAGTGTCCATTGACAGATGAATGGATAAAGAAGATGTGGCACATATATACAATGGAATATTACTCAGCCATAAAAAGAAACGAAACTGAGTTATTTGTAGTGAGGTGGATGGACCTAGAGTCTGTCATACAGAGTGAAGTAAGTCAGAAAGAGGAAAACACATACCGTATGCTAACTGATATAGATGGAATCTAAAAAAAAAAAAAATGGTTCTGAAGAACCTAGCGGCAGGACAGGAATAAAGATGCAGACGTAGAGAATGGACCTGAGGACATGGGGAGGGGGAAGGGTAAACTGGGATGAAGTGAGAGAGTGGCATGGACTTATAAATACTACCAAATGTAAAATAGATAGCTAGTGGGAAGCAGCCGCATAGCACAGGGAGATCAGCTTAGTGCTTTTTGACCACCTAGAGGGGTGGGATAGGAAGGGTGGGAGGGAGATGCAAGAGGGAGGAGATATGGGGATATATGTATATGTATGGCTGATTCACTTTGTTATAAAGCAGAAACTAACACACTACTGTAAAGCAATTACACTCCAATAAAGATGTTAAAAAAAAAAAAAAAAAAGAACAGGGTATGAAATAATGCAATGAGCTCTAGTTCAGCTTAAATACACAATTCTTCACTAGGTCTTATCCCAGCTCATCTGGTCCTATTATACCCTCCCATGATGTTTTATTGTTTTTAGGAGAAGAGCTCATTGTACCTTATGCTTTTCATTCCTAAAACTTAGCACAGATAAAAATAAATCACTATTTGCCTTTTTTCTCTAACCCACTAAGCTCCATGAGAACAAGGACCAACTCTCTTACAGTTACCCAGCACAGCACTTAGCATGAAGAAGCTCTCAAACACTTGTTGAAATACTGAATGGTTAATGTTCCATCATATTTTGTTTTCTGCCTATTTCAGCTTATTTCTGGTTAAAGTGATAAAGGCTTGCTGTTACCCTTTCCAGATAACTATCATTTTATTCTTCTCTTGGATTTGACATTTTGCACTGAAATAGTTTTTGTGAGTTTTTTTTTTAATGCCCGTATTATATAATTTTCTTAAACGGGACAAGGAAATATTTGTTTTTAAAATAAAGAAATTGCATTAGGTAATCACCACATCTCTAGCCCAGGGCAAAAACATTTACTTTTTAAAAAATAAAAAAGAGAGCGTACTTTCTGAATTCTAATTTCCATATTGGTTATTGGAATTTCTAGATCTCAACAGTCTTTTAAGGGGTAACAGAGAATTCATCATACCAACCTATTGATTGCTCATGTGATGAGTTGGGGGCAACTTAAGCTCTAGAAAGAAAACTGTATTTTAAGTAATTTAAAGACTGGCTACAAGGTAAGAGTGGAAAAAAGAAGTATCTACATGTCAAAAAATTCAAGTGAAATCCAGCTCTTCTCCAGAAGGCAATGGGAGAATGCCTTCAAGTAGAGGACAGTCTTATGGAGCACATTCAGATAAGTCTAATTCGGGGTGATGCCTGATAGATAATAAAGGTGTTACTAGAATGCTTAGGTGGGAACTCAGTCTTAGATATCAGAAAAAGCTCCCAGAAGGCTTGATATTTAAAATGAAAGACTTAGGGAATTCCTTGGTGTTCCAGTGGTTAGGGCTCGGTGCTTCTATTGCAGGGGGCACGGGTTCGATCCCTGGTGGGAGAACTAAGATCCCCCATGCTGTGTGGCATGGCCAAAAAAAAAGAAAAAGAAAGAAAGAATTAGACCTAGTCAGTGTTACTGAGGTGTTCTTTTGTTTCGCCTCCTTAAGTTCAGGTTGCCAGAACTGAGCTTTTAGCCACGTATCATAGATGCACGGGCACAAACTTAGAGCTACACAGATTTTATTCATTTTCTTCTTACTTGCACTGACCCTATTTTTTAATTTATCTGTGCTCTGTGTAAACCATTAACCCTAATTCACCACTGTTTCAGGGCCTGAAAATCCTCAAGTAGAAAATACTGTCCTTTCCACTTTTGTAGGAATATTCCTGATTATATGGGTGTTATCACTCCACACCACATGCAGAAAGAACCATGGGACAAAAAGCTGAGAAAATGCTGCCACAAAAGGAAACAAAGTCCTGGGCTTCCCTGGTGGCGCAGTGGTTAGGAATCTGCCTGCCAATGCAGGGGGTCATGGGTTCAAGCCCTGGTCCGGGAAGACCCCCACATGCCATGGAGCAACTAAACCTGTGTGCCACAACTACTGAGCCTGTGTGCCACAACCATGAAGCCCATGTGCTTAGAGCCCGTGCTGCACAACCACAGAAGCCACCGCAGTAAGAAGCCTGCACACTGCAACGAAGAGTAGCCCCTGCTCGCTGCAACCAGAGAAAAGCCCACACGCAGCAACGAAGACCCAACGCAGCCAAAAATAAAATAAATACATTTATAAAAAAAAAAAGGAAACAAAGTCCTGTCTCTCAAAACCACAAGTTCTAGATTTAGCTATACACTCAAAAGATGACCCTGTGCTAAAAAAGCAACAATCCACTATTCTAGTTCTGTTTTGTTTTGTTCCAGCTTTACTAATCCCAGATAACTGGCACATAACTTTCCAAAATTACTCTCAAGCTTAACCTAATTTAGTCTTTCTTACATTTTTATCTCGTGGGAATATGGTTACAACATAGGCTGGTCCCCAAAAATACATTCTGTCCTTTCAACCTCCTTCCCTCTACCACATGCATGACTCCTACTTCTAAGTACTCTTAACATTCATATTTTCCACTGACTGTGTGCTGGTATGTGTGAACCTTAAAACTCCAGCAGAAATAAAAAGTGGATAGAGAGTTGTTTTTAATTAAGAGTTGAAAACTTGCGCATACACACTAAGATCAGTTCTGCTCAGTTCTCTTGAACAAAGATGGAATTAGGTAACATCCGTTGCAGTGGACCTATCATCTCTAGTGCAGAGCAATTTCTGGAAGAGCAACCAGGTGAAAGCCTAAGGCCATAGGAGGTGTCTTCTAGGTCTCGTCTTATCTCAGTCTACAACCCAGAGATGATATGTAGGTGCTGGGGACCTAGATATTACATTCCAGGCCTGGTCCTTTTTTCCTAGGTTCTTTATCAGAAGCCCATCCAGAATATAGGAGTCAGCGCAGGAATATGGGGTACTCCCTAGGACAAATCCATTTGCAAGAGTATTAATGTACGGAGTACATGTTAGAACATTTTCCCTCTCCTCAGAAGTTACAAAACAGCATCCCATGTTCACCACTTAACACTTTGCTTGTATACATATCCTGAAGTTCTTATCCAGTTTGTTTTAAACCTCAGTTCTCTAAACTTAATGCTTTTATTCTCTGACTAAAGGCAAATTATGTTTAACAAGATTTCTTAACTTAAGAGAATTTATGAACCTCTGGATATTTTCCACAAAATTATGTATGTATATACACAGATGCATTTTTTTCCTAGCAAGAGGGTTGATATTTTTCAGCAGATTCTCAAAAGGGTTAGTACCCTAAATGAGAAACAATGACATAGAGCAATCTTTTTTTTCTATTTCTGTGTGGATATTTTTCAGAAAAAAATGATTTAAGGTAAACAAATACACCAATGCAATGCAATCAGGTAAAATCAGGATACTTATTTCTAAAAAGGTTCTCCTACCCTTTTTGTTAGATGTGAAATAGTCTCTGGACCCAATGCAGAAGCCACTTGGGCTGTACCACTGAATGCATTGACAGTGAAAAAATGGAGTACACTTGCAAGAGACTGTCTTTTCTTTACATTTGCTTGTTCTCTAATCCTCAGTAAGCTAAACTTTATCTTCAGCAAATTGGAAGACTAAATATGTTTATGTGAGCTTCCCTGGTGGCGCAGTGGTTAAGAATCCACCTGCTAATGCAGAGGACACGGGTTCAAGCCCTGGTCCGGGAAGATCCCACATGCCGCGGAGCAACTAAGAGCCTGTGTTGCGCACCTAGAGCCGGTGCTCTGCAACAAGAGAAGCCGCCGCAATGAGAAGCTCGCGCACCGCAACAAAGAGTAGCCCCCGCTCGCTGCAACTAGAGAAAGCCCGCGCACAGCAACGAAGACCCAACAGAGCCAAAAATAAATAAATTTATTAAAATAAAAGTTTATGTAAGAATCACAAAATCTTAGCACTTGATGAAAATATGAAAACCAGGATGGGAACCCAGATTAACCCTCTCTCCCAAAATAACTTAAAATTATCACGACCCAAAGCAATGAAAATACTGTGCTCAGTTGAAAAGAACCTGAAATTTTGTATACTTATTAAAATGACAAAAGAGCATTTTCTGAACATTTTGGCTAAGAAGTTTGAGTTTTAAAATTTTAGCCCTACACTACCATATTTTTATTCTGTAAGTTCTTATATTTCAAAACAGTTACATTCATCATGTATGTGACAATATTTAATTTCTGGCTTCCAGACAGCTGGCTTGTCCCTTGTCATTAATGAGTGGTAAATACAAGGTCACCCTTAGCCCAATCCTAGTTGAGGAATTCAAAAGAAAAGTCAGAAATGAGCTACTGCCCAGTAAACAAATCCCCGGTGGATTTACCAACTCTAGTCAGTCAGCCCAGCACTTGTGGGCACTTGTATGCACACACAGGTGTGCACACGCACACACACACACGCACACCAAAAATAACACATCAAACAAATTTTTTCTGCCTTCTCTTCTTCATTTATCTTCCCATTTACTCATTATTTCCTTGCCATTATTGACTATTATCTTTCTTCAGAGGTTTAGTCACATACTTCCCTATCAGCCTTGCCCTTTCTTCTGCCCAAATCCCCAAACTTCCACGACTTTCTGGGTCATAAAGTAAATTGAGACATCTGCATAAAAGTATATCTGCATATGCGAAATTTAAAGGAAAAATATAAAAAACTATACTTAAAATTCTCAGAATTTAAAAATGTAGAATAATTTTAAAGAAAAGAGAATGGTTAATATTTAGCAAAAAATATTACGTAAATAACAGGGATTGTAAATAACTGGCGGAGTTCCCCTTTCATACTCTGGATGACAAGAAGCCTACAGCAAAATCTGAGGCCCAACTATGTATGACTCTTAGGGCCGGGCTATTTTTTCTACCCTATCTTGACTACTTCCTGTAATTTATAATTTTAATGTCCCTGTGCTTATCATAAACCTTATAATTCAAATCCTTTGATGTTCAGAAGTCTTTAAATGAGTAAAATTGAGACCAGTGAAGAACAAGGCAACATTTCCAGTTTCTCAAGTAACAGTCATCATACTACCACTTGTAACTCAGCCTCATCACAAAGGATTATATAATCAGATTCAAGCAATACGGTAAACAACTATGTTTTTAAAACTTGGGTCTTTGATTTTAGATACAATGGCATCTGAAGATTTAAAAAAAAAAGATTTATTATGCTCTTGCAAAAGCAATATAGTTTATGCAACAGCACTGTTGCTACATGAAAATGCTTGATAAAATGTTGTTAAGAGGCATCGGTGGCAGGGTCTGGGGAAGGGGCGGCAGGCGCCATGTCGGGCCACAAAAATGGGAAGAAGAAGCCCCTCAAGCAGCCCAAGATGCAAGCCAAGGAGATGGATGAGGAAGATAAGGCATTCAAGCAGAAACAGAAGAAGGAGCAAAAGAAACTCGAGGAGCTAAGAAACGAAGGCCGCGGGGAAAGGCCCCCTGGCCACAGGTGGAAGAAATCTGGTAAAAAGTAAGCTGTTTCTAGACTCCACGTATTGTGTCCAGGCAAGTTAATGAACAACACACACACATACACATGTGCACACAGCAGCAGCAACAACAATCTATGGGGTCGGGGGAGGGGTGGGGAGCAGGGGTAAAAAATGAGAATCCAGATTTGCTACCAGATATTATCAAATATGTCTACTTATCAAAAAAAAAAAAAAAGTAAGCTGTTCCTTGTGCCTGAGGCAATGATGATCCTTAATTCCGTTCCTGTTTAAACATCTGGATTAAACATCTGGATTCCCTGCCATAACATCTGTGGCCACCTATAGCTAGAATGAAGTGTTGTCTTGGAACCTATTGTACATTTAAGAGTAAACTTTTGTTAAAAAAAAAAAAAAAAAAAAAAAAATCATTAAAAAAGAAAGTGTTGTTAAGACAAAACTTTCCTGCCTAGCTGACTATAATAATCAAATCTTTTTTGGATTCAGAACATGAACAAGTGATGGAATTTCTGTAAGAAGGAGTCAAAGAAACATTGTATGATAGAGCACTTAGAGCATACATGTAGGAATCAAACGTTTGGGATAATACTTGCTGTAGGAATGATTTTTCACAAAAGACCAAAAGAAAAAGAAATTACTCAGATTGTTACCCCTTCCCAGCCTGAAATTTTAAATTACAGAACTTTTTTTTGAAGAACTATAATGAAATACTATTTTCATATTATTGCCTGGTGATTTAAGAATAAACAAAAAAAATTATTTTATTTAAAATAAAATGTTACAGCAATCACACTGCATCTGATAAATATAAGAACTTCTATTTGCTATTGTATCAAGTGGCTAAGAGAAAAAAGTAATCACTATTTTTGAGAACTGAAGTATTTTTCTATTTTCAAGTACAAAGAAGTATAGTTAATTTAAAGATTTGACACAGAATAAGACAATTAAAATTCTATTGTCAAATAATAGATAAATTCAAAGAGTTGAAATATGCTAGCAATGTCACTAGCCTTGACCAGAGGAACTTTCAGATGTGTAAGACATGTAAGAACCATCTTTAGGTGCTGAGCCCAGGAATAAAATCTGGGATTCTGCCAAGACTATTCCTCCTGCAACACAAGGCAAAGCTTTTGTGTGACACAACAGTAGATCCAAATTTCTTGCCAATATCATGTACCTTTATTTTTGCAGCATATGAATGAAATCATCCTGCTCTTGGAAAGTCTGTTAATTCTTAAGAAATAAACCAAGGGGAAGGGAGTAGTAAACCAATTCAAGCAACATTTTGGTTTTTGTGGTTGTATAATTAAAAAATAAAATAGTAATTGATGAGAGTGATAGCTAAAAAAAAATGGAAATAACTAGATTGACTTCCATGTGGTTAGAGCTACATTTGATGAACTTGGGTCTACTCAGCATGCCTCTGCCTCCCATCCCTGCCCTTCTCATAGCTCCTCTTCTGCAAATGAGTACTTTATATTGCGAAGGCCACCAAGTCCAAAAAATATAATAGCTTTCCTTATTTTGCCATAATTTTTATAACTCCTATCAAGTTCAAGTTTGGGGGTACACGTAACGAACTGAAAAAACTAAGAAATGCCAGTCTTTTAAAGTTTAGCAACATGTAGGTTCACATAAAACACTTTTTTAACGTTTAAGGTCAATTTATTTTGTAAATTTTCATCTACTATTTGAAATCCTTAACTTACTATAAATATATATGTATCTTTAAAAATGATCAGTAATGGGCACAAAAGCATGAAATGTATTTTGAGTTCTTTTCAAGAAAAGATATATCTCTCCTCTCTTATCAAATAATGCTACCCCTTCTTAATGACAAGCACTTCTTGAAGAGAACAACAATATCAAAACCAATCCTATTCCAAAATATATCATTTGTAGAGATAAAAAATAAAGCTTGACTATTAACTTGGAATTTATATTATATTAATTTTATTCAGACATAAATTACCTAGTGAATTAAAAAGGAGCCACTTACACAACCGGGTGAAACTGGATAAGCAAAATAAAATTGTTCATAAATGGGCAATATACTAATTAGTATTCTGTTCTGCTTTAATTAATTTAAAAGAATCATTAAATCAACTATGTAAAATATAATTTCACAGTATTTGAAATTATGTAAAACTTTTCTTTATATCTAAGATATTTTAAAACTTGCCTATAATTAGTTGGATAAACTGGCTTTTCCAGATCTCATAAACTGTAACCCACATTCTGTTCAATTATTACAAATATTGAATTAGGTTCAATTTAATAAGACTGTACTATATCTGCAGTATTAACTAAGTCAGATATGGAATTATTATATTTAATTAAGGTTTACTTTAATTTTAAAATATAATCTTAAACATTTCTGGTTTGTCTTCAAAATCCTTTATTTTTTCAGTTTTCTATATGGACATTTAATAGAACATGCCACTACCTTTGCAGTTGGATTTTACTACTATCCTTTATCTGAACTGAGAAGTACTAGTCAACAGATCAAATAATTAAGAGGTTATATACAATTTGAGGTAGCATCTTCACAAATCCTTTATAGAAAGACACCATGTCAAAAGTATGTCAAAATTCTCACTAAGCTAAATTCTGACAATCTCTGTCAAATTCAGAAACAATGAATTTCAGTTAAAAATACGTAACTTATATTAAATACATTCTCCTTAACAGCTTTTATTTTAAAAACACCTCCTGCCCCCAAGTACAATTAATACTTCTGTCTAAACCTCATTCTCTTCCCAGTTTTCTCATTTTTATCATATTTTTTCCCCATTAAAGTAAGCATATTGTATTTTGGTTTCTTTTCTCCCTATTCATTGTTCAGATCAGCATTTTAGTAATCTTTTAAGCAATGCTGTTCAAAGAAAACAGGCTATATGAAGCTAAAGAAAATTCCCTAAGTTCAATGTTTTTCAACCTGAGATCATTTTCCTAGACCTATTTATTAAAAATCCACGCAAAGCAAACACTACAACTGTAAACAGCTACAGAAAATTGGAAGCTTAAAAATAAAGCCGTTGAAAACACTTCATTACACACCTTCTCTGTGAAGCCCTTTGTTTCCACTGAAAACCATACTGGAATCCTTGTATAAAATAAGTTGCCTTCTGGCTGTCAATAGCTATACAGTCAGTAACTGAGGGATCCAGATGTCTGCAGTGGTTAAAACAAATGTTCAGCAGTGGGTGCTGATTCCGCTTCCCTCTGTGTAAGGTTTTTCACAAAGGCAGCAGAGTAAGAGCTCACATAGCAACAGCACTCACAGCTGATTGGATGGAGGATATGCTCTGCCGCCCCTGCTCGCTAGGTCCACTACAGCTTCCTGTCTGCTTGGCAGCGCTATCTTGTTGTCTTTGCTCCTCTTACCAACTCAGCCGTGTTTAGGCAACGTGAAAGGAAAGATCAGTAGAACGATAATGACAAAGTATTCTAGCATGAGCCCCTAAAATGTGCGTCTCTGGGTGCTTTTAAAAGGAGAGAAATTCATAGGGCAAACATTTACTTCAGTCAGTGTTTCACATAAAACTGAGGACAAAGAGGGGTGGTGGAGGGAATCAATTTATTACTTCGCATTTCAAGTAAATCAGGCTCTACCAAGTGAAACCCTCTGAAAACAAAGAATACAAAAATTTTCGACAATTAGGATAAAGCATCAACCTCCATCTACCTAGAACTATGAATTACTTTACAACAAAGTTCACAAATTCCAAGAAAAGCACGCAGGACCAGTTAGATAGTTAAAATGAGACAGGGCCTAAAAATAGTCCTCCCTCAAATTTATGCAGTGCCTTTTAAGAGGGCATGAAAAATTGAGGTTAACAGATTGCTTAGAAAAAGATTTTAAAAGGAAAAAATAATTGCTTAGTAAACTCTTGACAACAAGAAAAGATTTAACTAGGTATCTGCATTAATAATATCTCTTCTTACATAAACGACAATGACATAAAATATAAAACAACGACACTGAGCCTGGATTAATTTATTTTCTCTATCATAAAAGTATCTGGAGACAGGAAGGCATAGGAATTTTTTTTACCCCTAGGTTTCAAGTACTGGGCTTCAATGTACCAATCTACACTATCTCTACAAGCTTTAAGAACAAAAACAAAAATCCATCCCCAATTTAAGAAGATGTTTGGGGGAGTCAATGCAAGTGTAGTAGGAGATAAACAGATATGAAGAATCAGAAAAATTCCTCATTTAGGAAATATTTCCCTTGAACTTCACACAAGCTAGGATAGTGTTTTTCAAACTTTTAAAGCAATGGAACCCTTTTAATTTGCATTCTTCTAATAAAATGCATTATTAGTGGTGGCATTAGGATTTCTATACAGGAGGGGTTTGTGGGAGTAGGCAGAGGCAACAGCAGAAGCATACTGTTTATTAGTCAGATCTTTGTTTATGTGGAGTGTCTTGGGGATAGGGCAGAGAGGCTGATGGAAATGTTGGCACTATTAAAGCACCCCATGAGCACCATGAGGCTATTTTTAAATGAGAGGCTACAAACAACACTGCAGTTTCATATCAGCCCCAGAATCTACAGAATTCCTACCCTTGAAAAAGCTTTTAGGATCTCTGGAGCTCTACAGTATACAAACAAGAGATATAACCCGTAAGAGTTAAATCTTATTATTACCTTAGTGTAAGGAAAGAACCTGATCCTTGGCTCCACAATTAGCCAGAGGGAGAGCTGCTAAGCCCTCTGAGAAATAACAAGAGAGATGTGTTTAGGAGCACAATAACCTCGGAGCTAAGTGACTTGGAGAAAGAATGGCATAGTAGAGAGAACAAGGACGCTGGAGTCAGGCTGACCAACCTGGGTTCAAAATATGAATCTGCCATTTACAAACAGTAAGACACTATACAAATTACTAAACTACTCTGAGCTTCAGTTTTTTTATCTATAAAATGGAGTTTACTCACAGGACGATTGTGAAGGCTAAAAGGTGCTCTTGGCCAGCCAGACTGCTTTTTTGGTTACTAAGTTTCTTCAAAACTTAGGGTCTTTGCAAATACTATTCTTCTTTTGCTAGGACTGGTCTCCCACAACCCCTTCCATTGATAAGTCTACATTAAATTTCTCTTCCCCGGGGCAGCTTTCTGTGAGCCAAGACTAGTTTCAGGCTCCCTGTACTTTTTTCTTAGTACTTAGCTCACAGAATGTTAAATAATTATTTGCAAAAAGACTGGTTGGACATTCTCCTCCACGACATTGTAAGTGCTTTAAAGGGAGGTACTACATCTGTCTACATTATTGCTTACCTAACACCATGCCTGATTTATATTCCACATACTATTTTATTTGATTTCATAACCTTGGGAGGTAAATACAAGTATCATTATCTGCATTGTTCAAATAAGAAAATCAGCTCTAAATGTTTATTTACTCAAGTCATACAACTAGAAGTTAAAGGAAATAAATTTTTTAAAATTTTTGGATGAATAACTTTATAATTCAAAATTAACTTCTTCCTATATCTTTGAAAAAAAGAATATATAATCTCTAAACTGTTTTAGAATACTTCCTTTCAGTTAGAATTCTTAAACTTTTTAATTAAAAGCTAATGTTAGCCTGTTTCTATAATCTAAAACTACTGATTAACATATACAAAGAGAACTTATTGAAAAAATATTAACTTTAATCAGAAATATGTAATTATAAGTGAATAAAATGAACTCCAAGAGATATGCCACCTTAAAAAGTAAAATCCAACCAAGAGATTTATTTAGTGAAATGCTTCCTCTGCTACCAGTTTTCTAAATGGTAAATAAATTTCAAAATGGCACTTTATGTAACTCTGAAGAATGCTTGCTTTTTTTCCTGGTTCATCCTGGTACACAAAGCTATAAATAATCTCAACAGTCTACAAGTTAGGAATCTGAATAGGACTTCCCTGGAGGCGCAGTGGTTAAGAATCTGCCTGCCAAGGCAGGGGACAGGGATTCGAGCCCTGGTCCGGGAGGATCCCACATGCTGCGGAGCAACGAAGCCTGTGTGCCACAACTACGGAGCCTGCGCTCTAGAACCTGTGAGCCACAACTGCTGAGCCCACGTTGCACAACTGCTGAGGCCTGCACGCCTAGATCCTGTGCTCCACAACAAGAGAAGCCACCGCGATGAAGAGTAGCCCCCGCCTGCCACAACTAGAGAAAGCCTGCACGCAGCAACAAAGACCCAGCACAGCCAAAAAAAAAAAGAATCTGAATAATATAAAATGCTATACTAAGTGCTAGTCTCAGGTTCTCAATTCTCAACACTCAACCATGAAAAACTCCCTTTTTGCCCAGCGTGGTCATAATTGTACTCTCCATAGACCAGCTCAAGAAATATAAATTATTTATATTATACTAATGTAAGGAAATAAATAGGAAAGCAGATCTTCCATAAGAGTTTTTTAAGGTACATATTCCAAATATAAAATGGAAAAATTTGAATTATCAACTGTTTCAGATCATTTGTGTCCTCTGTTAGCAGAAATAATTGGGAACTATCTACTTTTAAGATACCTTAGAGATAACCATGCTAGCTTGGACAGTTTTTAAACAAAAAGATATAGTGCTAGAAGAAAAAAAAGAACCCTTCAAAGGTAATGATTACATAGCTGCTATATATGTAGGCCCATGGGCCAGGCATGGTGCTAACTTCTTTACATGCTCATCTCCTCTGACTCTGTGGTAGTTAAGTATCCTCACAGATGAGGAAACCGGCCTGTAACCTGCCCAAGTAAGCAGAACTAAGTGGGCAAAGCCAGGAAGTAGGTCTTCCTAAATCTAATATGTGTGCTCCTAACAATTCCTTTCGTAATTACATTTCTATAAGATAAATATGGCATCACATAAGAATAAAGTTTAAATACAGAAATCTCAAGTTAACATTTTCCACTTATTACTCATTCAATAACCACCACTACAGCCCCATTACACCTCAGAACTGTCATTGATACACTACTTATAAAACAGAAAAACAGGATTTGACTGCTAAACAGGGAGCCAGGCTGTAGCTATAGTGAAGGCACAATAAAAGATTCAATCTGTGAAACTTCACTACTTTATGATCACAGAACACATACCTGATTCAGAGAAAGTATAAAGGGAGTATTATAGAAATGAACGTTGAACCAGGAACCACAGATCTGGGTTCTAGTCTAAACTCTACCACTAATGAGCTTTGTGATCTTAAGCACTTCTCTGAAATTGCTGACGTCTAAGTCAGGAATCTTTTTTTTTTTTTTTTTTCCTTTTCTTTTCTTTTTTTTCTGCCTGCAATATTGGTATGTTGTCAGGATCAAATAGGACAAGAAACAATTATTTTGAAAACAGCAAAATGCTACACAAATAGGATATTGTCATCCCTGGTGGTCAGTCTTCTAGGGGTCAGCACAGTAAACATGTTTGCACAAAATCCAGTGTAATTACTGAAAAGATCCCTTAAAGCAGCAAGACATAATGGAGAAGAGCCAGACAGTCTAGGGTTCAAGTTCTTTCCACTTAACAAGCTGTGCTATCAAATTATTTAACCTCCCTCAGTCTATTTCTTCATCTGTAAAGTGGGAGTAATAATTTCTCTAAGAGTTATGATCCATCTAGTCCAATACTTGCTCTCAAGCAATTTAAGTTTCCTCTTTGCTTTTGCAAACATCAGCTCTATAATATGTCACTAAAGAGCAAATGTACATGCATACACACATACACATACCAACAAATAATGGGCAATACATCAGTAGTATTCCATATTAATAACAGTGGGGATAATATTTAAATCTTGACTACCAAAAACAGATTTTTATGACACTGATATTTCTTAAGTTTGTTAAATGATGTCACTTTGACAACACATTTCACAGCTCACTAACTTATTTGCAAGAAAGACTAAACAAAACTAAATTTTACAGTTTTGGGAATTAGGGAAATTTATGGTTTTTCTAATTAAATCAGAGTTTTTATTCAAAAATTATGCTGTCAGGTCACTACTGGGATAAATTAAGCCATAAAAAGCTATATTAATTTCCACTCACATGGAGATTTCTAGTGATCATTATTGCTGAAATGATTATCCAGTGATGTGTACTTATTATGACGTGGTACCAATAAGCCAAGTGGCCAAACAACAATCCAAACATACTGTGTTTTTAAGAGCTAAAACACTTCTTAAATTTAAAATATTAAAATGTACCTGAGAGACTTAATTGGGATTCTCATCTTTCAAAAGATTTGGGGTTATGATGACCTACATTAGTTCCAGGAGCGGAGCCTTGTTTACAAAATCTAAGATCTTGGAGAGAAGAAAATGTTCTAGCCTGCTTTTTGGCATCACTCATACTACATTGTTTTTAAAATGAGCTAGAACAGGGATTATTTATAATCTAAGCTACTGGACAAACACTCTAATAATATCTTATCCACACACTAGTCAGATATAATAAGTATCAAGATCAGGTATAAGAATCCATTTTTAATATCCTATAGTACTTGGTCTTAATAAAAATATCATTATTTATTTTCTTTTTTTAAAAATTAATTAATTAATTAATTTTTGGCTGCATTGGGTCTTCATTGCTGCACACGGGCTTTCTCTAGTTGTGGCGAGCAGGGGCTACTCTTCGTTGTGGTGTGCAGGCTTCTCATTGCAGTGGCTTCTCTCCTGTTGCGGAGCACGGGCTCTAGGTGTGTGGGCTTCAGTAGTTGGGGCACACGGGTTCAGTAGTTGTGGCTCTTGGGCTTCATTGCTCCACGGCATGTGGGATCTTCCCGGGCCAGGGCTTGAACCTGTATCCCCTGCATTGGCAGGCAGATTCTTAAGAAGTCCCCTATCATCATTATTAAGTAAAATATGTGCCAGGATGCACATGGGTTTCCCTTTACCTATACCCATATTTCTTTAAAGATATGATCTGGGATGTTGTTAATCTTCTTCTATTATAAAGAATGGTGGGGCTTCCCTGGTGGCGCAGTGGTTGAGAGTCTGCCTGCCAATGCAGGGGACGCAGGTTCGGGCCCTGGTCTGGGAGGATCCCACATGCCGCGGAGCAACTGGGCCCGTAAGCCACAACTACTGAGCCTGCGCGTCTGGAGCCTGTGCTTGGCAACGAGAGGGGCCGCGATAGTGAGAGGCCCGCGCACCGCGATGAAGAGTGGCCCCCGCTTGCCACAACTAGAGAAAGCCCTCGCACAGAAACGAAGACCCAACAAAGCCATACATACATACATACATACATAAATAAAAAGAATGTAAGCAGACAAGAATAGCATTAAAAAAATTAAAAAAAAAAAAAAGAATGGTACGTTTGATTCAGTCTTAAAAATCTAGAACCAATCGAGGATTTTTTATTCTGATAAAATGATATTTTAGTAAAAGTATTTCCATGGAGATAATGTATCTTACATTTACTTGTCCCTTAGATGATCACAACTTTGTGAAATAAGAATGAAGAGACAGAATCACCTAACCCAGGTTTAATTCCAAGTCCTGGGGTTTTTTTGTTTTTGTTTTTTTCCCCACAACTAGCCATCACTGGTAATGTCATTACCTCTACTAATTATGCCAATAGTCATACAAATGACAGATTCTGCATTTTAAATTTTGGAGAATGTTAACAAAAATCTAGTAAAGTAAATTAGTTATGTGGAATTAAGACAACCTCATGTAGCTTTAACTCAATTGCTAAGCCCTCAAAGTTTTAATAATTTACTTGCATTTTAAAAAATTTTGCTAATTTCAGACTATTTCATATAGTCTTGTTTCCAAATGATGTAACTGAACTCTTCTGGCTACCTGTATCACTGCAAACTCTAATGTATCTAAAACTGAATTAATTTTCCTCTGATTAGGATTCACCATTATTATCACTCCCAATTTCCTAAGCTAACAAACTCTGGAGAGAATAAAAATAGCCATTGATTATGTGTTTAAGTGCCTGATACAACCACTTTACTCAGGTTATGTCATTACAACAAACCTATAAAGTGAATACTATTATTATCTCAATTTTAACCAATGAGGAAACTGAAGCTCAGAGAAGTTAGGTAATTTGATCAAACTTACATAGAGCAGGTGACAAAACCAGAATTTTAACCCAGGTCTTCCTAGTTCTTTTAAATGCTAAAACAATCTGTAGGACTAAATGTGAAATCAATTTAAGGGGCTGGGACTATCATTTTCTTTTTAAATGAAACAGGAAAAAGAAAATATGAGCCACCATTGCATGAGGAAGATTGAGTAATGAGTGTTGCTTAGGAGGAGGGAATGTTGTTATAGGGCAGCAACTTCAGCTGTCTTTGCGGGCAGTCAAAAAAATGTTTAACCTACTGCTCCGTTTGATACTGCCTCTCAGTTACCACCACCCCCTTAATTTTCCCAAATAGGTGTTTGGTTCTTCCTTATCACATTCAACCAACATGGACTTTGGAAGCCTATATTAAAGGCTGATATTAAGTTTCACCTAGTTTGAGAAAGAAGTAGCTGCTAGAGATTTACCACCAGAATGTATGAATTCTGTAACTACTAAATACACTTTTTTGTGTAGAGGGAGAGTTTTCTTTTTCTTCACACAAATGCTACAGTCAACCTGTCAAAGCTTTCCATTTTCAATACAATTTCAGTTTACACAATTATTTTACCCAGCAAGCCAGTGCAAAGTACTTATACTTTGCATACCTTAATAGTTTCTAACCTTTTAGACCAGGAAGGTTTTAGTTGCATCGCCTAGAGGGGAAAATCAACAAGGCCTCATGAACTAAGCACCTCAATTGAAACCTGCACTTACTGAGAATAAATTTCCATTCCTTATTCTCAAAAACGAAATAAAACAGAACAACCAATACATACATACATACCCTATATTCAAACCAAAAATATTTGAGACAACCACAAATAGAAAAGGGTAGTGGAACGTCAAAGTTCTACAAGTCTGTGCAGGCCATCTGATACTCTTTTCCTCTGGGCCAGTTCCCCTACTCCCCACCTGCGCCTCTTCCAAAACAGCACAGGGTAACCTCCAGTCCTGATTTGTCTGTTGACTCAGGGAAAAAAAGTCAGGAAAGACTACATTTGACTACAGGTTCCATAGGGCAAAGATCATGTTAGTTCTTGCTCATGATTGTATTTCCACCACATATGTGCCAGGCACATAGCAGGTGCTCAATGAATATTTGTTTCAGGAGAAGAGAGGGAAAGGAATCTAACTGTCCAAAGTTTTATCATATTTAACAGTAAATTCTAAAAATGATAAGTCATTTTATCCCTATACTATGTAATTCACTAATTTAAAGTTTATTACAGAAGGCACTGTTCATAAGAATTCAGATGACTTTGAATAAAAATTTTTTTTTGCTAAAATATGTGCATTTTGGTAGAAACATTTTAGAAATCAAGAATTTCTGAAACAAAGTCCAGGTGTTTTGTACCAAATCAAAGCAAACATTCCGTGTTGTCAATCCCTTGATTTAGTATAAGAGTCCACATAAATTATAAAATATTAGATGCAATATCCTACAGAACACAGCTGGGGCAAATTGTCTGCCTTGAGTTATATTTAAGCTAGCTAAATACAGAATAAAATACAAGTTAATGGAAGACAAGATTTGAGTGCACTAGCAGGACAACAGAATGGCTAATAACTAGGGTGAACATAAAATTCTTTGTCCAAAACAATGACACATTTAGAGTGAAAGGAGACAACTGTGAAATAGGATTGAACACAAGCGCAACAGGCATAAAACGAGGACCATCCCAGGTAGCATTTAATCCATCCCATCCCCCAAGAAAATGTGAATTTCATGGTTAAAATAGATACATAAAATGGTTTAAAAAAAAAAGATATATAAAATGGTTAACTTAATTTTTTAATGTAAATTTTTTATTCCATGAAACTCACTGATCTGAGTCAAAATATAAAATTTATGATATTTTATGATATCTGAAATACTTTACAACTGTGCATCAGGTTTTTCAAATGTCCTTAAAAAAAAAAAAGTTACCATATGCAACTCACTACGTCCTAGCCTTCTTGTCTGAAGGGAAGGGAAAGAAAGATCAGGTCTTCACCCACAAAGCACTGACAGTGATTAAGCACACAATAGGCACTTAAATGTTTTCTCAAACATCTAATAAATGCCAGCTCTGAGCCAAGCACCATAACAGGTGTGAGGGAAGAAGTCAGATGCTGTGCTGCCCTTGGAGAACAAATACTCTAGTGAAGGAAGCCCAAATTGTGGTATGTGTCCTAGTCTTCTTTCATTTCCTAAAGCATGCCAGGCTCTTTCTAAATTCAGGACCTTTGCACATACTACTCCCTTGGCCTGCAATGTTCTTCTCCTCACTCGTTACACAGCTAGCTCCTTGTTCTTACCTCACTTTTTCAGAGAGGCCTTAGCTAATCATCCCAACCAAAGGGGTCTCCTCCCTGCCCTAAGTTGTCACCCTCTTAACCTTTGTATATTTCCTTCAGAGCACTTAGAACATGTACTTACCTTACTTGTTGAAGAAATGTTAATGTATTAACAATAATAGGTAACATTTATTGAATATTTCTTCAGAATCAAATACTATTCTAAGCACTTTACATGGATTACTTCATTTAACTACTATGACAGTCCTCTATTTAGGTACTATTACTAGCCCTGCTTTTCACATGACAAAACTAAAGATGGATTTCCTCTATAATTCTTAATAATAAGCTTACACTATTTCTTGACTTTTAAATTTTAGGCGTTATGTCTAATTTCTTTATATTCCTTTCTCTTTTTAGCAACCCAGTTTCAAGGATTAAATATTTATTTCACTTTGAGTCTATGTATTACCATTTGACTTTCTTTTAAAAGTATGTATATATTACTTGAGAAGAATGTTAAAATATAATCACCTAGCCTTTGTTCCTTTCAAGTTCCTTGAGTAAGGCTGGATGATCATGATGTCATTTCTGATGCCAGAACCTAGAGGCAACTGTGCTCTTGCTAGAGGTAATATAATACAGAAAAATACTCAACTGGCTAGCAGGTAATTTAAGTTTTACTTTTATAGTTAGACAGGTTACTTCTTTTTTGGGGGGTCTTATGTTTTCTCAACTGTAAAAATGAAAGAGACTCACACTCTCTAAGGACCTTTCCAAATCTGATGTCTAGCAATAGCATAGCTTTGAGAGTAATTTCAGAATAACAAAAGCATTTTCATGTCCTGAGCTCTTCATAATGGAATTTAATCTGTACCACGATGTAACCTGATGATTTTTTTTTTCATTGTTAGTCATTCAGAGTCCCCTGGCAGATACCTGAACTCTGCAACATAAGCTACAAGAAACAGCACAGGCCAGGGTTGTTATATGCTGGACTACAGAAACATGTCTCCAGGACTAGCATTCAACCAACAGAATAATTACCAAGATTTGAGGATACTTCCTCAAAGGCATTGGTATGTTCCTTATTCCAACTTCTGAAGAGCAAGTATACCAACTTAAGAACACACATGCCCAGAGAAACAATTTTTAAGAAAGGAGTTATGAATGATGGAAAATAAGATTTCCTGCTGTGCTCTTTCTACCACAATACACTGCTGAATAAACCCCTCTTATGACCAAAATTTTTTTCTTGAAGCTTTGGTGTGAAAAGTGTTTATTTGGTTGGGTAGTGGAGAAGATATATGTTCGTTCTCTCCTTAACACAGCTAGAAAAGCTTATCAGTGTTGTGGGGAATCTCCTTACTCTTAATGCTCACATGCAGTTGGGAGGTACAAGCGCTTCTAATCCTACAGAGTTCATTAAGTTTCTGCCAGCAATTGTCTGGAATGAGAGAAGGAATCTCCAACTTCATCCTGTTCTTCTCCCCTTTATTTGTTCTAACACACAGCTACTTTAAAATAAACTGTGCAGTTTACTACTCTGACCAAAGAATATCATAAAACAATAGCCATGGTATTATCAGTATTGTGTGCCATCTTAATATTCCCAAGAATTTTCATAAAAGGCAATACATACTAATCCCTCATATATTACAACGAATGGTGGTGAAGGGAAAAACATGTAGAGAAGAAAACAGCCAACAGTAGAGAGGAGTGTCAGGTAATTTTTATAATACCAGGTAATAATGTAATTTTGAGGGCTAAAAAACTGAATTTAAGACTGTCAGACATTCAATAATATCTCTGTTCTGGTTTACAATGAAATTATATAAATGTACTGCCGAATTATTCTTCCAAAAAGTTCTCTTAATCATATGAAACAGTAATTAATGGTGCCCCACTATCGAATGAATGAAGCTCAAAGTCCTTAGCTTGACATTCAAAACCCGAATCCCCTCATTCTTAAGTAACCCTTCCAATTCACATTAGTCTACCTGCTAGCCCTCAAACATCTTTATTGCTCATGTCCTCTCTTCCAATCTTCCCCCTCTTAATCTCTGTAAAATTTCCATCTATCCAAATCATACTGTCTTTTAAGGCTCAATACAGCTGCTGTCTCTGCCAAAAGACAGGCTTTGCCCTGAAATTAATCATACCAGCTGAAATTAACCATTCCCTACGAACTCTGATAGTAGACATTACTTTTACCATTTACTGTATTCAGTTATGAGTATCTTGTATTATGTTTGTTTGTGTGTTTGTTTGTAGTTATCTCATTTGATCCTTCCAATAACCTTGAGAAGTGGGAATAAATATTCCCATTTAGAAACAAAAATGGACACTGTAGAATTAATTCTTACAGTTATAAAACTAACAAATCACAGAAAAATAATGCAAAAAGTTTTCCAGTAATAAGTTTTATGCTGCACCACAAAGATATTAAAATGCATGCAAGCATTCATTCAATGACAAATATTTATTGAGCAGCTACTAAATGCCAGGCACCAGTTCATGCATGGGGGAACACAGCAGTGGACAAACGCCACTAAGTCCCTGCCCTCATGAAGTTTACGCTCCTATTGGGAGAAAAACAAAAAAAGCAAATAAATAAACATAGAACAGCAGGTCAGTAGTGATAAGGACTATGAAGAGTAATGCAGAGTCAACAGACAATAAAAGAAGTGTACTCTTTTGATAGGATGATCTAGGAAGGCTTCTTTGAGGAGGTGACAACTGAGCAGAAAGTCAAATGAAGTAAAAGACAGTCATGAGACTTATATTCCAAAAGGGAACAGCAAATGAATGCCAAGTCGCCATGGTGCCAATGTGCTTGTGGTGACTGAAGAACAGCAAGATCGATGTGCCTAGAGTACAGGGAACCTTAGAAGAGTACCAAAAAATGAGGCCAGATGGGTAGCATGAAGCTTCAGGATTAAAAATGGAATTCTTCCCAATGCAAAAAAAATTTTAAATATAATTCTTTTTCAATTGAAAAAGTCTTAGAATTTCACCAATACTCATTTTCCTCTTAGATCTACTTAGTCCAGGTAATTTTTAAAAAGCTAAATAAAATAAGGAAAAATCTGCTAAAATCCTAATTAACTGTCCTATTTACATGACCTAATTTTTTTTTCCAGAAGCCAATCATTTTATTTACTTGTACCTTTACATATTCTTATGGTGTACTCCAAAAGCTTTCTAAATGTTGTTCAAACATCAGGGTCTAACTCCTTTTCTGTAACAGAAAGCAACTTACTTCCTTAAAAGGCAGTTGACTATAGACAATACCAGGACAACTAGAGAAATATGAATATAAACAGTATATTAGATATTAGCATTGTGCTAATAGATTTCTGGGGTGGGATAACTGTATTGCAGGTATGTAGGAGAATGTTTTTATTTTTAGGAGACACACAGTGGTATGATGGTAAATGTTTAACAACTAGTTCTGCCAAGAAAAAAAAACAAAGCCCTGGTTTGTAGCACTGCCAATTTCCATGGTGTAAATGCTGGTACCATTGTTGATTTCAAGCAACCAACTTGATGCAGAGCTGGGAAGAAATGTACACAATCAGCTTTCACACGCTGTTACCAGCCAGTTCCATACTGAAGTACACAGGGTTGAAGTGTCATGATGTCTGCCACTTACTCTCAATTTATAGAAACAAAAAACAAAACAAAACAAAAAAGCCCCTATGTCTGTCTGTCTAACCACTTACCTATCTACTGACCTCCCACTCAAGAGAGATAAAACAAAAGTGGTAAGATGTTCACAATCCATGAAAAGTATTTGGATGTTAACTGTATGATTCCAACTTTTCTTGTGGGTTTGAAATAGAGCAAGCAATGTACGGAAGTTTAAAGAAATCCTATGGCCAACTCTTTTGTATGCCAAAAAATTTGTTTGTATATCAAAAATTATTTTGTATGTCAAAAAAAATTTGGGAAGTATACCAAATATGATATAGAGCTTTAACTTAAAGTTATTTTTAAGATCAAAACCTTGGAATTCCCTAGCAGTCCAGTGGTTAGGAGTCCACATTTTCACTGCCGAGGGCTCAGGTTCAATCCCGGGAGCTAAGATCCCGCAAGCCGCACAGCGCAGCCAAAAAAAAAAAAAGATCAAAACGTTTTTAAAAAAAGCAATTTGCCAATACTGAATGCTAAATTTATACGTTCTCCTACTATTATGAATTTAAGTAGAAGTGACCCACTGGATAATGCAACAAACC
Organism: Balaenoptera ricei; assembly: GCF_028023285.1. Lineage (NCBI taxonomy): Eukaryota > Metazoa > Chordata > Mammalia > Artiodactyla > Balaenopteridae > Balaenoptera > Balaenoptera ricei. The sequence continues at coordinate 83,008,382 of NC_082640.1, read as the reverse complement.
ATGATATGTCTTCACAAAAGAAAATGGCTGATTTGGTTAAAAAATGTAAAAGAATTCTCTAGATGTCAGGGTAAAGTTTTATCAATATAAATGGCCCGATTTTAGCTATTGTTATCAAATTTTAATTCCATTCAGAATATATAAGTTTAATAAGTGGGAAAATAAAAAATGGGAACTTCATATTAATTTAAAATGTTAATGCCTAACTATAAACTAGTTGTGCTCTCAAAAAGGATAAGTTTTAAAGTCCAAATAATAGTCATACTTTGAATAAATATTATTTATAAATAATAAATAAATAAATAACAATTATAAATAGTTAAGTTATGACTAGATTCCCAGACTAGCCTACCAAAGGTTTCTTAACCTATAATATTAGCCCATTTCTTACAGCATCATGGAACAAGTGTAAATTCTGGGTCACAGAAGCAGAAGGGCCATGCTCCAAGCACTGAAATCAATCCTAGCTTATATTCTAAAATAAAGAAAAAAGCAATTTGGGGCACCATCTGACCATTCTAATAATTTCCATCAACCTCCTTCTAGTGTCCACCCCCACCCGAATCTCTTTGCCTTAACGCTGCTCTAAATGCTCTTAATGGTGTATGATCGCCCAGAAATAGTTGGTGTGCTCCAATTACCTACTTTCCCTCTCCCCTTGCATGCACGTTACAGATGTGTAGTTCAGTACTTGTTTCGAGTTCCTCTAGTTGTATATTCCAGAATACAAGGTTCAGAGTGACAAACAATAAGGGCCTATTGATCTCTTATGCCTTTTATGATTAACTTTCACAACAGAGCACTGAAACATTCATTTCCTCAGTGCAGCTGATCCAAGTTGTGTATCCTTGGAAATAAAACACTCACCAATCTCTATCCCGTGCCAGGCACAAGCTAGGTGCTGAACCATAGGTTCTCAGTTCGTCTTTCCCACAATCCTTAAGGTTGATGTTATTAGAACAAAAAGAACTGAAGTTCTGACAGGTTATGTAATTTGTTCAAGGTCATTTGGCTGATAAGTGCTGAAGTTAGAATTTCTAAGTTTGACCCTAAAGCCTTAGGGTCTTAACTCTTCCTTTTTAGCATGCTGAAATTTGAGCTAACTTTATAACAAAATATGCCTATTATTTCAATAATCCTGAAACAAGTATAATTAAATATACATTTATTAATCTAAATGGATCCCTTGTTGGTGTAATTTCAATCAGAATAACAAGGGGAAACTTTAAAAACAGTAAAAACCAGGCACTGTGTGAATGGATAATTTTAGACAGAATGAACCCACCTAAAATACACTTGGGAGCACCTGGCCCTTTGCTCATCTGTACAGATGATCCTGTCCATAGGGCAAACCAGTCAACATATATAGCATTTCACACCTTATATAAAGTTCTTTGACACATTATCTTACCTGAAACTCAGAAGCAACACTTTGAGCCCAGTACAATTTACAGATGAGAAAACAGGCTTGGAAGTTGACCCAAGTCACAGAACCTGTAAGTGACAGAATGAGCCCCAAATCTAAACTCTAAATCCTTTGAGTCTTTATCCTACTTATACTCAGAAATCTGAAGTTATCCAACAAATTTAATCTCTCTTTCTTTCAAAGAAATAGTAACAGGAACAAATTCAGCATGGTGGTTGGAGAGCGGAGAGCTACCAGCAGATGTCTGTGTGTGGATCATTTGTTAAGTAGATGTATATAAACTGGGGACCACCTATACCAAACAGCTTTTGCCTACTTCTTTTTTTTTTTTTTTTTCCTACTTCTTATTTTACAGCATTTTATTTCAATTTAATCAATTTTAAAATATAACCTTTTTTTAACTTCTTATTTTACATTATAATTTACTAACAATGTTGTGATAGTTTCAGGTGTACAGCAAAGTGATTCAATTATACATATACATGTATCTATTCTTTTTCAACTTCTTTTCCCATTTAGGTTGTCACATAATACTGAGCAGAGTTCCCTGTGCTATACAGTAGGTCCTTGTTGGTTAAATATAACCTTCTTTTAAGGTAAGTTATGGGCAAATGTATCTTAAATCTGTTTTTTTAAATTAGGTATAAAGTTGTGATAATAGCCTAACAGTCAATAATGCAAACAAATTCCTAAAGTGAGAGAATTTCAGGTGGTGACACTAAATCAATGATTGCTAATCATCTGCTTCTACTTCTATTTGCTCCACAAATATTGGGATATACTAGTGATTCATTCTTTCAGCAAATATATATTAAGCACCTCCTACGCACCTACCATGTATAAGGCTATCTGCTAGGTGATGGAAATATAGTCGTGAACAAGAGATAAGGTTCTTGTCCTCATGGAACTTAAAATCAAGTTGTGGAGACAGACAATAAGCAAAGAAAAAAATCACAAAATGTGATAAATGTGGGACTTCCCTGGTGGCGCAGTGGTTAAGAATCCGCCTGCCAATGCAGGGGACACGGGTTCGAGCCCTGGTCTGGGAAGATCCCACATGCCGCGGAGCAACTAAGCCCGTGTGCCATAACTACTGAGCCTGCGCTCTAGAGCCCGCAAGCCACAACTACTGAAGCCCGCGTGCCTAGAGCCCGCGCTCCGCAACAAGAGAAGCCACCGCAATGAGAAGCCCGCACACCACAACGAAGAGTAGCCCCTGCTCGCCACAACTAGAGAAAGCCTGCACACAGCAACGAAGACCCAATGCAGCCAAAGATTAAAAAAAAAAAAAAAATGTGGTAAATGCTATGAAGGAAACAGACTGCGGAGACACAGAACAATATAGGACACTAATTTAATAAATAATAACAGCTAGCATTAACTGAGCACTTTAGATAGAGTAGTCAGAGAACATCTCTCTGAAAAGTGATATTTAAACCAAGGTCAGAAGAATGACAAAGAGCTACCCATGTGATAACTGGGGAGAAAGGCTTTTCAGGCAGAAGAAATAGTGCACACAAACAAGGCTGTGAATGGTCATCGAAAACCTAAAAGGTGGCCAATGGAATTGGGCATGCTGAACAAGGGGAAGAGATGCAAAAAGTCTTATTATAATTTTACTGGATGAGTTTCTTTTATATGAAAAGGAATATACGAGAAATCTCAACTCAGGTTATTGCTAGGTCTGTCTTTGGTATTACACATGGATTAATGTCTAATATTTTGACTAGCTACTGGCATTTTTAGCCAGTCCATCCTGTTTCAGTTTAAAAAGAAAGTCTGACATAATCAACGTCAGATTTTTCACCCATTTGAGCAAAGACAGAATTAACTATTGACAAATTGACTTTGGTTTACCTACTAAGAAAGAAATACTGTTTCCTGGTACTACAATTTTGCTTTTTCATTAAAAAAAAAAAGTCAGTATTAAGTTAGAATTTCTAAGTTTAACATTCCCTCAGTTTTTAAAAACTTCAGCCTTAAAGGGGGGGAAAATAACTACCATAATTAGGTGCAAAGTTGAGAAGGACAAAAGAATAAATGAATATAAATATTCTTCATTTAACAACTAATTTTTTTCTATACTTGTTCACAATACAGAATGCTTAGGCCCCATGGGTTTCTTCACATTTTGAAAAGGAAATCAGCTTTTGAGTCACTCTCCCTATGTACACATTAGCCTCTCAATTCTGCCTTCCAATTATCTTTTTTCTCATCTTTCAAAGAAATGACAGTGTTCCACCCACTGAATCACTTCCTTCTTACAGAATGACAGGCAAAAACATAGGGAACCTCAATGTCAGTCCCTTTAGTACTGAATCTCAGAAGTTGTATCAAGCCAGCAATTATTTGACAGCTACTGATGTGTCAAGACCCATCAATGCAAATGGATGAAAGATCAACAGTAGTCATTTTTGGACTTGAGATCACAGGGAGTATACAAAACATATACAGCTTAATTAGCCCCTTTCTTTTGTCCTCCCCAGCTTTCCCTAAATGATTGACTTCTTAATTAGAATATGTCCAATTGTAGCAAGAGCAGTTCACATTTGAATGTCTACTATATCCCAGCCATAGTTCTAAGCACATTACATGCACTAACTTATTTACTCAAAGTAACCCTAAGGCAAGGAACTATTACTTGCTCCATTGTAAAGATGAAGAAGGTGAGGCACAAATAAGATATACAGTTTTCCAAGATCACAATAATTAGCAAATCTGTTTTTCATTTTCCTCAGGCCTATTTTAAAACAAATTTGGTCCCAATATCTTATAATATTTTAATATAACATACTCCTACCAGTCAGAGGGTTAAGAGCATGTACCCAAGCTTATTTCAAATCTGGGCTAGCCCTCTTATTAGCTGCGTAACCTTGGGTAAGTTACCAAACCTCTCTCTCTGACTCAATTTCATTTATCTATAAAATGGAGATGACAATAGCATCTAATTCCTTGAACATTTGTGATGTTTAAATGAGTTACATATATAAACTACTTGGAATAGTGCCTGGCACATAGTATGTAGAAGAGTTAGCTGTTATTAGTAATAGTACCACACCACCTCCACCCAGGGAATTTAGCAAAAGCCTGATCTATTTAATCTAGTCAACACTTCTTCTCCTCTAACATCTGTCATTTGTATTGTCTGACTTACATTGGCTAACAATGAACTATTCTTAGCAAGTAAGCAACACATCTAACTCCCATGCTATTTTTTTCTAGTCCTTACCACTTCTTTCCTCCTATTTCAGTTGCCCAGGAAGAACTATTTGAGATTAAAATGGTTCGCATTACACTCTAGGCAAGTTCATAAGCCATCGCAATACAAAAGCTAAAGCCTAAATTTGTAACACAATCAAAAAGGGGGTTTCTTAGTCTGTTCAGCCTGCTATAACAAAATACCATAAACTAGGTGGCTTATAAACAACAAGCTGTTTATTTCTCACAGTTATGAAGGCTGGAAAGTCCAAGATCAAGACACTAACAGATTTGGACATCTGGTGAGGACCAGCTTTCTCATTAGGCAGCTGTCTTTTCATTATAACCTCAGAGGGTGGAAGGGGTAAGGGCACTTTCTTGGGTCTCTTTCATAAGGGCACTAATGCCATTCATGAGGTCTTCACCCTCATGACCTCATCACCTACCAAAGGCCCCTACCTCCTACTACTATCATCTTAGGGCTTAGGATTTCAACACATGGATTTTGGGGGCACACAAGTATTCAATCTACAGCAGAGGGAAAAAACTAAGCATTCCTCTCAGTTTTAACCTCAAAAAATCAAATTGATTGGTATTTTATTTGTGGAACAGGTTTTGCACTAATAGTTTTTACTTAAGAATTATAAATGACTTACAATATGTGTTCAAATATGAATTGAAACAAAGTATGTTTAAATTATTAATGCCTTGATGATTTCCTAGATGTTATAGGCCTTAACCTTTCATAACAGTTGATAAGCTCAGACAACATTCTTAGAAATGTCTGATGAAGAAACTGTTTCTAACCAAAGCATAAAGCATAGCAAAATTGACATTTATCTTTTATATTAAAAAGATTTTGATTCTACTTAAATTGTTAAACAATACCATGAACTTAGGACTTCTGAAACCTTGGGACTTTTGAAATCAAAACATAAGCTTATATTCTATTATTTTGAAATATATTTTTATAGAAAAAATATGCATTCAAAAACATACAAAATTAGAAATACCATACATTTATAACATAAATAAATATTAAATGTTAAAAACATAAAATGCTTTAATTGCTTCTATGCAAAGACCATACTTTAGACATCTCTTGAAACACTGGGCATTCAATATCTAACTAGGATCAGATCCAAACTTTACATCCTTGAGTACAAGGTGCAGTAACATCGTTTAACCTCTCCAGCTGCCCAGCTCTAGTCAGAATTTAACACCATTTAAAAATATATTTCCAGGAAGCTTGGTCCACCCATGCCACCCCCTACATATAGAGGTTAAGATGTAATTGTAATAACAAATGACACAGAAATAAATTACACATACATCAAGCATCCTTTCATAGCTTTTGTATCTTCTCAGATAACTACACATTAAAAGCCTGCTAAATCTGCTTGAGCCTTAGCAGGTTACAGGCTATGAATGCAAAACGAAACAAGATACTATTAGGTTATTGCACATTTGACTATTTCTTTACCTCTGTTGAACATACTTTATAACTGACCAACATATAACCGTCTGTAATATCTTGTTTAACATGGTAATTATCATTTATTTAAAACCTAAAATGTGCCAACCAGTGTCGTATTTCATTCTAACAACTATGAGAAGTTGGAATTATCCCCATTTTACAGACAAAGAACCTGAGACTCTCAGAGATAAAGGAGATTAATGAAGATTACACAGCTAGCAAGTAATGGAACAAGGATACAAATACAGGTCTGATTCCAAAACCTGTGCTAATGATAACATCAAAGACTCATCTTTGGCAGCATTGCACAAGTAATGTTATATAACTGCTTAAAAATTTAAAAAAAGAAAAGAGAAAAAAAAGATTTACCTCAGACTATAGTAAAATTCTATTGACTACTGTGAAACGTAGCCACTGTACAGTAACATCTTAATTATCTGGAAGTACAGTAGAAGGTCTTTTAATTTTCACTTAATCAACTAGCAAGATTGTCCAATGCTTTCCATATCTTCCATAGAAGCAAACTGACAGACATGAGCAGCTAATAAGTTACTTTCCAGTTGCCTGCACACTTCTACTCCTACTAGTTGAGTTGTATGCTTAAGTAGTATCTGATGTTTATTCCCAAACCTGCTTATGCGAATTTATTTTAAAACTATATAAATCAATGAAATGAATGCAAAAAAAGGTTATTTCTGTGAAAACTATGTTGAATGCTTTGGAAAGCACATATTTTGATGAACATAATTTTGATGAATATATATTCCCTCTCCTCCCAAAACAAATTTCTGTTGACTACACAAATATTCTTGTAATTCCTGGTGTACACAGACACCTATAAAATTGTGTGAAACATTAAAAAAGAATTTAACACTTTTTAAATGTAAAATATTCCACCCTTGGATTTTTTTGCAGTCTTATTCTACTTTAAAGAAATCAAAAGTAGAAATCTTAGGTGTACATTTTTGATGTGGTTTACACAGGAAAGATCATATCTAACTCTGAAAAATAGACCCCATTTCACCACCAGAAAAGGGCCTTGAGCCTACACCAAAAGACAAGTGAAATAATTAAGGCTGTTATTTTTTCTGATTCCTCATTTAAACTAACTTTTTAGATTAGCCAACCAACTACCACATGCAACCATGTAGGATAAGAGGGTCCTTTTGTACTTAGAAACTTTCTGAAGCACAGCTGTATACCACTAAGCAAATATCTCAGAGTTTCTACACTAGAATTTGTATACTTTCTTAGCTTCTGAATGAATATCTGAAGGTTTTCCTATTTATTCTCATTTTTTAGAGAACTCAGTGCTAAGCATGGTTATCTAGTTCTTTATCCCAGAGACTAAAAGCAGTAAAATTAAAAGGAGACAAGGGCTTCCCTGGTGGCGCAGTGGTTGAGAATCTGCCTGCCAATGCAGGGGACACGGGTTCGAGCCCTGGTCTGGGAAGATCACGCATGCCGCGGAGCAGCTGGGCCCGTGAGCCACAATTACTGAGCCTGCGTGTCTGGAGCCTGTGCTCCGCAACAAGAGAGGCCGCGATAGTGAGAGGCCCGCGCATCGCGATGAAGAGTGGCCCCCACTTGCCACAACTAGAGAAAGCCCTCGCACAGAAACGAAGACCCAACACAGCCATAAATAAATAAATAAAAGAAACCTTACAAAAAAAAAAAAAAAAAAGGAGACAAGAATAAGCACATTGACAACAAAGACTGTTGACAGCATGGGAATTCAAAAATCAGATCTTAAAAAAAATAGGCTGAAGTGGTTTAAGCTAGAGGAAAAAAAAAATAAATCTCTGTCCACATATCATGATTACAACTGAAAATATTTTTGGCATTTAAAGAGTAAAGTTTCAGTTATCCAGAAAATTAACTCATATAGAATAGTTTCTTAGATACCAATGTAGAAAAAGTGAAGTATTACTGTTGTCAAGCTCTCCCATAATTGTGCCTTGCCAACCACAGGTCAAGAAATCAATTCAATGGGTTATGCAAGCAATTTTTAACAATAGAAATAGAACAGAAAGTACAAGACCACACTGCACATAGTAAGAGTAAGTATGTTTTGTGCAAAGTTTATTTCAGTATTTCTATACTACTTTGCAAAGTAAAAGATACTACTTACCCTAGGTCCTGGTCAAAAGAAAGACATGGGCCTAAAGATTCATATTATAAAATACAGTCACAATACTAAACTTTCAATCGCCTCATTTTTACACCATAATGCTAAAGATAGCTACAATTTTAACGAGAAAAAAGACACTTCTTTAGGAGTCTTGATGCATAAATGTATTTATTTTTCCTAGTAATCTACATTAATATATAACATTTTATTGTGTTTAGTACTAGTTTTGTCCAAAATAGAGACTGTGTGCAAATACTATTTTTTTAACTGCTTAGGGGACTTCTCTGGTGGTCCAGTGGGTAAGTCTCTGCCCTCCCAATGCAGGGGGTCCGGGTTCCATCCCTGGTCAGGAAACTAAATCCCGCGTGCATGCGGCAACTAAAAGATCCTGCATGCCGCAACGAAGACCTGGTACAGCCAAAATTTAAAAAATAAACAAACAAACAAACCAACAAACCTGCGTAGGACCTTAAAGCAACTTTTACAACAACCAGCAAAACAAAAACAAAAAACAAATAGCGACTCTGATTTTCTTTGCTTGTTTATTTTGAGATGCAATTACTGACCTTGGTGCCATCTTTCCAAAGTCACAGATGAAATCTAAAAGTCTAAACTTGGCATTCTACACAAGCAACCTGCTTAGTAACAATATTCTTGCTAATACTTAATTCATACAAAGCTGATTTTAAGAAACAACCAAACACTTAAAACTAATCCACTAAATTAAGTATGGCTTTCTCCACTTCTTTCTAGTGTATTTTAAGACAATATTATCAAAGATGTATTTTAATAGAAAAGAAAATTTGACTTTCTAATCCAGTTTGAAAAAATATATGGAAAAAATAACCAGTTTAATACATATCTTTTAAAATTTTTTTATTTTATTTTTTAAAATTATCATTTATTGATTGATCGATTGACTGCCATGTTGAGGCCTGCGGGATCTTAGTTCCCCCACCAAGGATCAAACCTGTGCCCCCTGCAGTGGAAGCACAGAGTCCTAACCACTGGACCGCCAGGGAATTTCCCATATCTTTTTTTAAATGAGCATCTAATTCATAAAGATAAATTAACATTTCCAATCTGAAAGTCTCAGATTTGGAAGGAACTCTGTCATCTAGTCCAACTCCCTACCAAATACATTAATCCTCTTCCTACAATGTTCCTTGGACTCAAATTCCCATATGACAAACTCCTAACTACCACTATATTAAAATCTTCTAAAGTTTGTCCTTGCAATGGTCAATCAAAAGTAGATTGATAAATGAGTTTTCAATTCCTTTGAAGTCCTTGAGAAACACAGTATATGCATTATTCCCATAAGTCCTGAAAATACAGGTTTAGAAAGGAAATGGCACATTTACAGTACTTATTATAGGGATTTCAGTAGCCCTGTGTATATATTGATACACTGGACAAAGCCCTGGAGTACTTTGCAAACTTTTAGAGTTTGCCTAAAGCACAAAAATCAGCAATGACAAATAATATTTGTGAACTCAAACAATCTTAAATTTTCTCAGTTTATCAAGTTCAAATTCTCAAGTTGAAAAAACTTTTAAACTTCTTTAAAATTGAAGTTAGATTGAACCTAAAAATGAGTAATGTAACTCTAAAATGATACCAAGTATTTTGGCAACAGATACAAGTGCTGTTCTTGGCAATTTCATTTTTAATATCTCTTGAAACTAATACTTTGAAGACACTTTTGAAGAATGTATTCTCCCATCTAGTTCCTAACTCTTCCATGCGCCCTTCTCTACCTTACCATCTGGAATCTGTAACAGAAACAAATAATCAAACGTAATTCACAAAGAGTTGATCCTGCCGCAGAATTAGGTTAACGTTTCTAAAATGGGGCACAGAAAAAAAAAAAAAAAATCCTACTTAAATCAATAATTTACCTCGGTCTGGCTTCATTTTCACGCCAATTTCCACCCAAGGTGCTGTGAAATACACGTGTGGGTTCTTTCAACAGGCTCGCCGCCGATTCTGTGGCTACTGCTCCGTTTTCAAAATGCTAAAAGAGATCAAAATAAAGTTAATCTGGTCTTGCCCTCAACACTCGATCTTGCAAGAAACTACTGCTAACAGGCCCCTTCCTGGCACTAAGTGCGGTGACAGCACCATCCGCAGGTCTGAAAAAAGCAAAACTCTGCACCGCCTCCCCCGTCTCCTCCGGACCAAGCACCCCTCTTCCCCGCCCCTGTGCTCTCCAGGCCAACGTGTCCTTCTTTGACACAGCGTCTCTGAACCAAAAGGAAGATCTATTTATAACCTGAAGGTACAGGCAGGGGAAAAAAAAGAAAGATTCAAGCAACACAAGGTAACTAACCCCTTTGTAAGAGAAACACCGCTGGGAACAGTGGCACCTCCGCAGTGGCTGGTATAGAAATGCTCCGACCTGGTGACTTGGGCGCAGGAAACTCTTCAAGACCCCAAGCGCCTCGCCTACAGCTCCGCCCGCCCCGCCGGGCCTCACCTGTGTAATTACCCTCTGGCTAGTCTTCCTGCCTCAACCGCGGCCAAGTTGACACAATGAGAGGGTCAGAAAGAAACGCGAGTCATCTCCTCGTGCCCAGCCCCCAGTCCCAAACGAACTCTACTGGGCTGTCCCGGGTCGCCCCCGCGGCCCTGCGAGGCCGGGCCTGAGGTCGTCCCGGGAAGGTGGTTACGGCCGGGCGCTCGCCCCTGCTCGGCGCAGCCTGCCCGTGCGGCCCCCTTCCGTCCCGCCGCGGCCCCGATTTCCTTCAGCCACGCCGTCCGGAGCGCCGCGCCAGCCCTTTTCCCCGCCGGAGAGTTGTTTTCATGGCTCCCTCGGCCGACCTCTGCTGACTAACTCGCTCTCCTCTCCCGTCCCAATCCCTCCTCCTCTTGGCACTTCTCTCAGCCGCTCGCCCAGCGGCTCACATCACACTCCCACCTCAGACGTGAGGCTCCGAGAGGCGCAGGGCCGGCGAGAGCGAAGTGTGGCGCGCAGCGGCCCCCGGGGCTGCGTTAGAGGACCATGGGAGCCCGAGACAACAAGCCCGACGCGGCTCCCCGGCGCCCCTGTGGCCATCCACCCCCGCCTCGGCCGCCGCCTCGCTACGCTCCCGGCGCTCAGCCCCTCGCCCTGCCTGCCCGACTCGCACCCGAGCCCCGCTGCCCCCGGGCTTCGCCTGCCCGTCGCCCCGGCCGGCCCGCTCGCCCCGCGCCTCTGCCAGCTCTTCGCCCGCCCGCTGTCTCTAGCTCTGGCGCCCCAGCTCCCGGTCCCCCTCGCTCGCCCAGTTCTTTCTCTGCAGTTTGCCCTGTCAAAACACTGCCCGGGTCACGTGTCCCAACAACAGCCAACCCACCGCTCGTCACTTCCTCCCCGGCGGCCTCCGCGGCGGGCGCCCGGTTGTTATGGCAACGCCCCCGCGGCCCGGGGCGCTAGCCTGGGGGCCTGGGTTCCCTTGCAGGTGCTGCGGGCTGCGAAGGGCCGGCGGAGCCCGGGAGGCCCGAGAGGTGCCCGGCGCTTTGGCCGCGCTCGCCTCCTGCCTGCGCTCCGAGCCGGCTGCGGCGCTTCTGGGACCAGGAACCGGAGCTATGCTATTAGAGCACAGGGTAACTGGGGAGATGTCATCCGAGGGCCTGCCCCAGACGTGGAGGATAATTATAGTCTCCTCCTCCTCCTCCACACTGGATGCTGGCGCAGAGTTGTGGCCCAGCCCCGAGGGGCTTGCAGTGCACGGTGGAAGTCGGGTCTAATTAATGTGGCCGAGACAGGAGAGTGGGCAGCCATACGCTGAAGGGATTGGGGAGTTTAAGAGCAAGAACCACCCCCCCACCACCACATTTTTTTCAAATCACTAGGGATTTTAGTAGGATTCGGAACCCAAGCTCTAGAGGCCTTCACTGTGCTAAAAATAACTTTTATAACCTCTAAAACACTGACTCATGGCAGGACACTTTTGACACCGTGTTATTGTTAGGGAGCTGTAATTTTGTTGTGCTATAACAATGTGACCTGATGACATTTCGTGTTGCGATGTTGTATCATCATTTCAACACAAACAGATGACAAGGATCTGCTGTAATTAAAACAAGCAATCCTAGCAAGGGCTGAAGCTATTAGCTACTCAGTTTATAGACAAAGTACACATGGGGTTGTGAGCTCAAAACAGAGACAAAGAGAAGTACAAAATTTGCAATCCTCTTTGGTTTCATTTAGAAAAAGCCTTTTTTTGTTTAAGAAATAATTTTGCATACAAGAATCACAACAGGAAAGTACTAGGTTAGGTTTAAAGGTGATTTACTTTAGTCTTTGTACTCTTCTGAGGTTTCCAAAGTTTTACAGGGAGTATGTTTACTTCTACATCAGAAAAGTTTTTGTAAATTACAAGATTGGGATTGCATTTTTTTTGCCTCAGATCTATTAAATACATGAAATTTTTATTATGAAAAAAACAATATTTTCTGGATGTTTTCATATGCACAGTAAAATTACATATGCATCTGCAATTAAAAACCTTTACTCTAAGATTGCAACTAATCAAAACAGGACAGAACATTCAGGAAGGTAACATTCATCTTCATGGGAAATGTTCTGGCATCATGAAGATGAAACTTCTGACAAATGGCAACAGTTCCTTAATCTATGTAATAGCTACAAATGTTAACTCCCAGTGGATTTGACTTTGATATTACAGAATACTATAGTATGTAGTTTCTTTTATGAACTGAAGCTTTACTTGTTCTAACATCACTTCTCAATTAACCTTGGTAATGGGAGACAGAAAGAGCAGTTAAAGATAATCCAAAATCCTAAATTTAGCACAACAGCTGGGACCAGATAACAGCTATTGTAAAGGCTTACTGGGTGAATAGGCAGCAAGATCTGTGATTTAGCTCCTCTTGCTCTGCCGAATTTGCAAGAGGTATAAAGACCAGAAAAATGTTGAGAGTAGAAGCTGAGAATATTGGATAATCTGGAAAACAAAAGAATTCTCTTTTAAACAATTAAGTTTTAACAGCACATGGATAAATGATGCTGTCTGAACATTTGTTAGACTACCTCGAAGCTTTTTATTGAGAATCTTAAATTTGTTGAAAAATTGGAGATCATTATGGCACTGGAAAAATATTTTAAAAGAGGTGTATTTTTGACTCATTCATTCATTTTTCAAATTGTTTTTTCACCCAGCCTACATTTATGGAGCACTCACTGTCTGCTAGGCATATGCTAGTTTCTGAGAGCACAAAAGTCACCAAAAACAGGGTCGTTACTCTCATGGAGCTTTATTGATTACTACAGTTGCATAGCCTAGGTCAAGTCACATTCTACAGCCTCTTTTAACCTATAAAAATGAGGGGTTTGGACTCAGGCAGTAAATAATCTCTTTCCTTTCTAATTCTGAAAGAATCCTGTAATTGTATAAAGCATTTGTAGAATGGTTGGAAATAAGGACCTACCTACCATGGCAACACTAAGTGTTGGTGATAAAGTGTGTTTGCACCTTGGCGCACCCAAGTAATACAAACATCTCTGGTTCCTGCTTGGTGAGATGTGAAAGTGGGTGAAGAAAGCAAGTCAAAACAGCTGGCAGGGGGCTTCCCTGGTGGCGCAGTGGTTAAGAATCTGCCTGCCAATGCAGGGGACATGGTCTCGATCCCTGGTCCAGGAAGATCCCGCATGCCGGGGAGCAACTAAGCCTGTGTGCCACAACTACTGAGCCTGCGCTCTAGAGCCCGTGAGCCACAAGTACTGAAGAGCGCATGCCTAAAGCCCATGCTCCGCAACAAGAGAAGCCACTGCAATGAGAAGCCCGCGCACCGCAACAAAAGAGTAGCCCCCTCTCGCCGCAACTAGAGAAAGCCCTCACGCAACAACGAAGACCCAACGCAGACAAAAAATTAAATAAATAAATAAATATTTTTTAAAAAACAGCTGGGAGGAACCTTTCCCCTTTTGCATCTGATTTGCTCTCCATTTTGCTTTCCCCTAGTGTTGCAAAGACTTGAGTAATTAACTTCAAAAAAGTTAGCTCATCTTCAACAAGGAGGTAATCCCCTCAGCTTTGATATGTTTTGCTGACATGGGCAGTGTATAACAAAACTCTGTGTTTAATGGAGGTCTTTTACTGACTAAGGTGATGAGGATAACTGGTTTGTTCACTTTATTAGTACAAGGCTGTTACTGTTACCAAGGTCATGGAACCAGTCCAGGCTACCAGAATGAGCTCCACCAAAGCAGGGACTGGTGCATTTTTCTTCTTGTATCTCTAACACCAAGCATAGGACCTGGCACAGAGTAGGAGCTCAATACATGTCAACCTTTGTAGTCACCAATAAAATATTCTTGTACATGCCCACAAACTGTACCTCTAATACCAGTTGGCATTTACTCCCTAGTGGGATAAAGCTAGACAGAGAGATGGGAAATCAGTGGGTGGCACAAACTTCGTACATGAAGGATACATTTTCATTATAGTTTTGGTATTGTCTTATAATAGTAGGAGCTTGTTGTGGGTTGAATTGTGCCTTCCAAAATGACATATTGATGTCCTAACCCCGATACCTGTGAATGTGACCTTATTTGGAATTAGGGTCTTTGCAGATGTAATCAAGTTAAGATGTAGTCATTGCTGGAGTGGGGTGGGCCCTAAATCCAATTACAAGTGTCCTTATAAAGTGAGAGAGATTTGACGACAGAGGAGAGACAAGGAAGATGGCCATGTGACCAGGCAACAGAGATTGGAATGATGCAGCTGCAAGCCAAAGAATGCAGAAGATTGCCACGAGCCACCAGAGTCCAGGAAGAGGCAAGGAAGGATTCTCCTCCAGAAATTTCAAAGGGAGTATGTCCCTGCCAGTATCTTGCTTTTGTCCCTTTCATCTTCAGAACTGTGAGGGAATAAATTTCTGTTGTCTTAAGCCACTCAAGTTTGTTGTGTTTTGTTACTGTAGCCCTAGGAAACTAATATAGAACTCCAGCAAAGAATATTGCCATAATTTTTTCTTGGCCTGTAAGTTGCATTGCTGACATTGCAAGTTTTCTAAAACTTCCAGATTCTGAATTGTCACCAAATCATGGAGATCTTTAATTCTATAAAAATTACAGTAAATCAGTTGGAAATGTGAAGAAAATCTCTCTAGTGTCACAAAAGAACAACTTTATGATCATGAATAATAAGTGGTTGAGAATCATCACATGAAAATACACTGTTTTAGATATGGTGATTGGTAGATCTGTTTTCATCATATTGTGGAAATAAAGACTAGTAGAATTAACTGGAATGTATAGATAAATCTTCTAAGGTAAGTAAAAAAATATCAAACTGTGTACTTTTAGTTCTTGAAGCAACAAGAGGAAAGGCACGCTATCTTTTCTGTACCTAAATTGTTTCTGATTGTTCAGTCGTATTTATTACAGTTCATTTCTTCCTAAGGGAGAAAGACCATGGAGTCGTTGCTAAGGTATTGTTCTCATGTAAACAACCCTCCACCTTCTTTTAAATCGGTTGGCTGATTTGTCCTTTTTGAGACTCCTGTTTGTCCACCTTCTTTAACCACGGGTATAAGGAAGTGAAAAATGATTCTTTCTGGTTCCTGCTTGCAGAAGTGATTGTAGTACTCAGAAATACAAAAGCTTCTAAACTTCAAGCCATGGGAACCTTTCATCTGAAGGTTTGCTGAGCTGCTAGAGGTCTCTGAGCCATCAAGACTTAAGATCTTTTCAAAAGTTAAAAATAATTGTTCATTTTTGTGACAGTAATTGTGCCCAGCACTTCACATATATTATACATTTGATCCTGAGAGGGTGATATTATCTTGTAGATTAGGAAACTGGGGCTCTGAGATGAGTAAGTTTCCCAAGGCTGCAGTTAATAAGTAGAAGCAGCCTGCTTCCTAAGTGGGCTCATTTAATTTCCATTAAAACATGATAAAGTAGGTTAAATTATTCCAACTTTTTCAAATGGGGAAACTAAGACTCAGAAACATTGAGAATGGTTGCACGTTTGGAATGTAAATTGGTTTATGTAAACTTAAGCTCAGTGCTTTGAGATATAAGTTCTAAATAGAATGGCTGTGGTTGGTTTGGTATATGTAAACTCCAAAGAGCAAATAGTCACACTTAGTTAATAACAGCAGCTAATATTTCTTGAGCATTTAAGTAGTAAGCACTATACTGAGTGCTTTATAGGTATTAGTTCATTTAATCCTCACAATATCCCCATGAAGTATTATTATCCCTATTTTATAATCAAATAAACAGGAAAAGGAAAGTTAAATAACATGCCGAAAGTCAAGTAATTAGGAAGTGTCAGAGCCAGGATTCACACCCAGGGAGCATGACTGTGGAGCTTATGTCCTTAACTACCACCTAGTACTGGTCCCATATAGTTTGGTTTTCCTCCTAAACCCTGTATCTTCCTGCCACTGGGCTTTTGCTGTTTCCCCCACAAAATGTTCCTC
Organism: Balaenoptera ricei; assembly: GCF_028023285.1. NCBI lineage: Eukaryota > Metazoa > Chordata > Mammalia > Artiodactyla > Balaenopteridae > Balaenoptera > Balaenoptera ricei. The sequence continues at coordinate 82,991,714 of NC_082640.1, read as the reverse complement.
TCCAGTTCCTATCTAAACCCTTGTGGACTTTCAGGGCCCAAAATCTTACTTCACAATGCCTTCTAACGCCCACACTCTCACACACCCATCTGTCTTTTCTATGAACTCATGTTTTATTTATGGCCTTAAAACCACATACTATATATTTTTTTATCTTTTTATGGGCAGAGATGAACTGGGACCTCGGGTTCCTTTTTATTTTTTGTGTTGACTGACACCAGACTGGGCACAAAGCCTGAAGTAATTACTGAAGACCTGAGGCCATCACTATTCTCTAGAACTACTCCAGCCAATACAGTAGCCACTGGTCACATGTGGCTATTGAGCACTTGTAATGTGACTAATGAAACTGAGAAACTGCGTTTTTCATTTTAATTTAAATATAAACTGAATGACTGGTTCTTGATTCCATGATGAGAAAATTAAGTATGTTTGGAACAACTTGGGTATATGAATCTACTTTTTCCAACTGCAAATTGTAGGAAATATAAATATAGATCAATTATTTCTTTTTTTTCCAACCAAATTTTTTATTGTAGCAAAATTCACATAACATAAAATTCACCATTTTAACCATTTTAAAGTGTACAGTTCAGTGGCAATTAGAACATTCACAATGTTGTGCAACCATCACCACTATCAGTTCCAGAACATTTCCAACGCCCTAAAAAAACCCTTGTACCCACCATTTAGCAGTCACTCTTCATCCTCCCTCCCCCAAGTCCCTGGCACCCACAACTCTGCTTCCTGTCTGTATGGATTTGCCTCTGCTGCACATTTCACATAAATGGATCAACCAACATTTTTCAGGCTCAGCACCTGCTAGGCACCAAGGGTATGAAGATAAATATGACCATCTGCTCTTAATGAGATCACTTTCAACTGGGATGAAACAGATTAAAAAAAATCATAGTAGAATGTGATGTGACAATTATTGTAATAAAAATATGAACATTGTGAGAAAACAGATGAGGGAGATAAGGGATGCTGCAAGAAGTAAGATATGAATTTGGGCATGGGGGCAGAAGTTTGCTAGACCAATGAGGGCTGGGCAGGAGGGTGGTGTAGAAAAGAGGGAGCTGGAGTAGGACAGGGAGAGCGTGACCAAGGCACTATATCAATTATTTCTAATGAAAATTTAGCATCCAAATTGAAATGTGCTGAAAGTCTGAAATATACACCAGATTTCAAAGACTTAGTATAAAAAAAGGAATGTAAAATATTAATACTCTAAAAATGTTGATTATGTGTTGAAATGATCCTGTTTTAGATAGATTTGGTTTCTTTTAAAAATTTTTTTAATGTGGCTACTGGGAAATGTAAAGTTACATATGTAATTCACATAATACTTCTATTAGACAACACTGCTCTAGGACTTGGTGGCTTAGTAGCAGCAACACAAAAGACATTTGAAAATCAGCTATGCTCCCCAACCAAGTGATGCCTTCTAGCAGTTCAAATTTAGGGCTAAGGGAACTTACTGCTTGCTCTATTCCTATCAAGAGTTCTATGCATCCTAAGCAGAAATAGAGACACAGATGTAGAGAACAAACGTATGGATACCAAGGGGGAAGGGGGGCTGAATTGGGAGATGGGGATTGACATATATACACTATTGATACTATGTATAAAATAGGCAACTGATGGGGACATACTGTAAAGCACAGGGAACTCTACTCAATGCCCTTCAGTAACCTAAATGGGAAGGAAATCGAAAAAAGAGGGGATATATGTATACATATAGCTGATTCACTTTGCTGTACAATGGAAACTAACACATTTTAAAGCAACTATACTCCAATTAAAATTTTTAAAAAAAGAGTTCTATGCATCCTATGGGAATTCCCTGGTGGTCCAGTGGTTAGGACTTGGCGCTTTCACTGCAGAGGGCACGGGTTCAATCCTTGGTCAGGGAAATAAGATCCTGCAAGCATAGCGGTGAGGCCACAAAAAAAAGAAAAGTTCTGTGCATCCTAATGAGACTTGAATGCACCACAAAATGGTGAGAGCATACCTTAGATATAGTAGACACAGTAGTGAATGACCCTTCCAAACACACACATTAAATTCAGTAGTGTTTTCATAGAAATTATTTTCCCTTTCATGCCTGTTAAAGGATCACACACAGAACTATCTTGCCCCCAAACAGTGTGAGCTATTTTCAGAAGCAGTGATGGGTGGACTTCAGTTAAACTCTCCATGAGCTGGTAGAGACATTTAGTCTAATATAAATCAAGTTACTGGTCCTTTAAATCTTTTCATCAGAATATATCAGCTCATTGCATCCTAATGCAAATTCTATGACAGTGTTTTTCACTGTAAAAAAAAACAAAAATCCATACCATTTGACTTGAATGTAGATATAAACAACAACAGTGACCTCTGTTTCAAAATGTATATGATAAGACACAGCAGTGTAAAGCAACTATACTCCAATAAAAAAAAATGTATGTGATAAACTAAATGATTAGATATTTCAGAAAAAATATTTTGAGCAGAGTCGTATTCTTCCAAAAGTTTTTAAAGAAGCAATCTTAGGTTATTATGCTATTAGGTTTTTAAGAAAGAAAAAAAAGAGTGTAAGACTGTACAAAAATAAAATCTCCAACTCCTTTTTACAAATGGGAAAACTCATAATTGAAACTAAATTCTTCACATGCAATAGATAGAGCATGATAGAACAATCTGTAATATAATTTTTCAAATCAAATTTCTGCTGCTTCTGCCAGAACCAAAAAGCTCAATGCAGCATAAAAAGAATTCTAGAAGTGATTCCTGTATTTGCCTGCTGTGTATATCTCAATAATTTCATTCTGCCATGCTTCAGAGAGAACAGAACATTAGCTGCCTTCTTATTCCAAATTTCACAGGCAAAATTCTGTACTTGCAACTCAGTGTAATTGGTCTTTATTTCCAAAACGTCATTTCTGTCTAACATAAGTTTAATTCAATTTGGCATTCATTGAATTTTGAATGCCAAATACTTTGCTGGGCTCTAGAGACAAAGAGGCCAGAAAAGCAAGTACTTACCCTCCGAAAGCTTTATTAATCTAAAAAGGAGGTGGCAATGTAAATAAATAACTGCAATTTATTTGACAGCAGCAAAAAATTCATGCATAAAGAAAACAGCTGGCACAAAGGAGGAAAGTTGCTTCCCTCTAGGAGAAGGAGTTGCTTAGGAAGGAAAAGGAACATATTAGCTATGTTTTGGAGCATGAAGGAGTCATCATCAGACAAGCAAAATGGGGTGGGATGCAGATGGGGGAAGTTGTTCCTAGCATGTCACTCCAGCATGTCACTGAGGCATGATAGAACATAATTTGTTCAAGATGCCATATTAGGTTAGATTCAAGAAAGTTAAATGAAAGTGATAGGTACAATGTTAGACAGCCCCCCCCCCCCCTTTTGCCATTGGCCGCAGTTCTTCATCCCTCCCCGTATCCATGCTTTTCCCTTGTAACTTGCAGTCTCTCCCAGTAAGAGGTCAGAATACATTGCCCAGATCCTGGTTCAGCCACACGACTTACCCTGACAAATAGAATGAGGCTAACATGATAGTTTTGAGCTAGACCTTAAGAGGCCTTAGCTGTTTGCTCTCTTGTGCCTCTACCCTTACCGTGAAAAACAGATACCAGGGCTAACCTGCAGGTCCCTGGAAGATGAGAGACAAATGCAAGGAACTTTAGCCACCTCACATGACCCACAGATCGTTCCAGCTTTGATTAGCAGAACCACCATAGCCAACCCATATATCCAAGAATATGAATTGTTGTTTTAAGCCACTAAGGTTTGGAGTGGTTTGTTACACAGCATTTTTGAGGCATTAGCAAACCAATACAGCCGTAGCAATGAATTTGCGTTTTATCTTGTGGATGACAGAAAACTATAAAGGATTTTAAAACGAATAGTTAGATTGTTTCAGAAAGATGGCTTCAGCAACAAAGTGGAAGATGGAGACGGAAAGAGATGGTGGCAAAAAAGCTACTACAGTTGTCTGACCCCAAGAGTATGCAGACCTGAACTAAGGCACTGGCAGTGGGAATAAAGTAGAGAAGACAGACTGGAGAGAGGTTTAGGTGATAGAATTTGGGTGGTGATTGGTTGTAGGCAGAGAGAGAGGACAGCATTCCCACACTTACCACGCCATCCTTCTCTGGCCCGGAATAGTTGATGAATCACCATGTACTTTTAGACAGGAAATACAAGGAAAAATCAGATGGCCACTGAGGGCTGGGGTAGGGGTGGGCAACAGGGGATAATGTATTTAATTTAGATACATTAAGTTTGAAAAACCTGTAATCATCTAGACAGACAGTATGAAGGCAGAGGAAAATTCTGCTCTGAAGTTTGGGGATGAGGTCTCATCTAAATGCATAGTGCTCAGAAACCATCACCATACAAGTGGTGGGTACTCCATGGGATAGAAGAAGGTGCTATCATGGGATAGAAAAGGGAAGGTGCTCAGAAATGTCGGCTGTTGTGGAGAAGTCAAATAAGGTAAGGACTGAGAAATATTCTTTTGATTTAGCAATCACGTCATCCTTAAGAGAAGGAACAATTTTGAAACTGTTTTAACAGATGGACAGCAGTAGCCTGGGTCCAATTAAACTCATTGTCTATTCAGAAAATAACCCATAGTTGGGAAATTCACAGCACCAGTGCTTTGAATCAGATCACTGCTCTACACCAGGTCAGTGTGGCATAATTCTGAGAACAGTTGATATTTTACTATGAACACATGTTTTGGGAATTTAAAATCATTTGTGCTATATCCCAGAAACACCATTATCCTTGATTTCATGAAGCGTACCAGCAAAATCCAACATGCAGAGATTTCACAGAAATTGTTTTTCTGAGAGTAATGTACTTCAGAAATATTTTCTGATTTATAAGAGTGTCACATATGAAATACCAGAAAAAACCCTCCCGCGCTCTTATTCATAAGTGCCCACATATTGAATTTCTCTTCAGTGTGCTATATACATGACATTTTTCTCTCAGTAAATCATGGTTCATTTCTGTCTCTTCATCAGAATACACCATGGTGATTCTAGGAAACGTGATTGGGTATTGATGGCTTGTCTAGTAAATGAAATCCACACAGCAAAGATGTGGCAATGTGAATGTAAAATACAACTCGTATGGCTGTTTGGATTGTTAGATATTGATATGGGACAGGCCCTGGTTATTGCTTTTAACAGTAAGGTAGTACTAGGCCATGCAAAGTGCCTCATGGTACCTGCCTCATTTGTGGCCCCCCTTTTGCCATGTGACCTTACTCCCTTTGCCACAGGTGATTGAACCAAGGATCATTACCTGACCTGAAGGCAACACTATATAGGTTGGCAAGTGACCTGTGAAGTGGCTCAGGGCTAGAGAACTAAGCCCAGCAGGAGTACCATTATATTGGTTAATGATTGGCTAATCATATTCCTTATGGTGGTGGTGGTGGGAGGGTAGTGATGTACTTCAGACATGCAGAGTTAGTGGCAGCTGAGCAAACACAGAGGCCTCCCTAATGGTGAACAATGGGAAAGGGGGCAACAGACACCCAATTCTGAAAGAGCATTAACTGCTCTTAACCCAAGACCTGCAATTAGGCTGCTAGAGGTGTTGCTAGTCCCAAATGATGGAAATGATGGTCAGTCAGCTGTATACCTGTTGGGATTTTTTTAATCTTCCTTTTATGGCTCCATGAATCCTTCCAATAAACCCCTATAACAAAGGCAACCTGAAGATCTCTGATACTTGAAACTTGAAAGAATCTAACATAATTTTACATTGCTTTTTATCATGAGTAACAATGTTCAGATATATTATTGAATTAGGGTCCCTACACACATCAATTAATTATTCAATCAACAATATGTACTGATTACCTACTATGTGCCAGACGTGTACTAGCATTAGGAATTTAGTAGTAAACAAGATTGACATGACTCCTGCCTGTATGGTGCTATGGTCTAGCCTGGAATACGTAGACTACTTGGGTCTTAATATGTACTATATGGACAAACCTAAACTTAATATGTCTCACAAGCTTGTGATCTACAATTGTTTTCCTTGTTTTAAATATTTATGGTTTTCCAAGTATATTACATTGATAAGGGTATAGCATTAATACTTGTGTTAATACTTTGGTCTAAGGACACCTACATTTATATCTGAATAACAGTTCAGAGCTTTCTAAGATTTACCATATTAGAAACAGAGCAAACAACAGAAATCAGGGTTAACAAAACTATAAACTATTAACTAGAACCTGGCCCTTGAGTAGAGCCAGAAGTATAGTAACAAGATGAGGCTTGTATATAGAAATCAACCAAAGAGAATAAAGTGATGACATTTGTATGCCAGTATTTTGCAACAGTGGTAACGTGCCACCTATAAATGAGAGTGAGTTCTGAAGTAGAAAGGCTGAACATTTTTCTTTGCCCTAAATAAAAGATAAACTGAAAATTAATGGCATGGATTGCCCAAGATAACAAGGCTGAAAATAAAGGTATAGGTGATTCATTAAACTAGATTGAAGAAAAATGGAGAAGATGGAATCTGGTGCTTGGTGAAACTGAAATCTCAAGGAATTGACATTGATGTATCCTGTTGGTAACTCAATAGTCAAGCAAAAAATTTTAATGCTATGTTTCTTAGGCTGACTAAAATTAAGAGTGAATGTCTTTCTCAGTGGAGATAAGATGGTCCAGTGAGAGTAGAGAGTTGGGGGAACACTGTTAAGCTCTTCAGAGTTTCTCGCACTCTATTATTTTACTTGGAGCATCAAGGGACTGAAATACTCTTAGTTATATTTTACCATTAAAACGTTTTTATGTTTACCTTCCAAGATACTCAAATCCCTACGCCCCTGAACTTCTAATTGTTGTATGAGAGTTAGTCTGGTTGCTATAGTAATGCTATGGAAATTATCTCTTGTTGTCTTCAATTCAATAGGTTGCAGTTTAAAGGTCTGCAGCTCTCTAAGCAGAGAACACAGACAACATTGGAAATTAAAGAGATGACATAACCACAGCTACCGAAGATAATTTAATTAGCACAAAATTTTATTTATATAATTTATATAATTAATTATAAAATTAATATGAAGTGGATAATCTTACGGAAAATATAAACTTATAATATGGAATCAAGAACAGGTAGAGAACCTGACTAGACTAATCATCATCTAAGGAATAGAAAAGTTAGTCAAATATCTACTTCTTCAAAAAAGATAACAGACCCAGAAGAGTTTGAGAGAGTTCTACCAAACCACTGAAGAACAGGTAATTCTTTTGTTATACAAACTGTCCAGGGCAAAGAAAAGGACAAAAAGCTTCCTATTTCATTCTGAGACCAACATAATCCTGATAACAAACCAAAATGGAAAGTACTGCTTCCTCACAAAAACCCCACAAGAAACAAATGTCATTTATGAACACAGAAGCAAGTATCCCAAATACAGTATTAGCACAGAATATGGCAGTATATTAAAGGAATAGCACATCAAGACAAGAGAGTTTATTCTAGAAATACAGAACTGCTTCGACATTATGAAGTCTATTAATACAAATCACCATACTATCTAATTAAAGAAATAGAAACCAAATGATCATCTTATGCTGAAAAGTGAACTTGATAAAATTTAATACCATTCCTATCAAAATGCCTTAGAGAGCGAACAAGACAGGAAAACTTCCTTATAGAGAATTTCCCACAACCTTATGGCAAGCATCATCCTAATAGTGAGACATTCAAAGCAAGCATCCCCTTGAAAGAACCAGATAAGAATACCTACTTCCACCATTACTATTCATTATTGTATTTGAGGCTTTAGTCAACGCACTAAAACAGGAAGAAAGACATAAGATACAAGTAAATGGAAAGGCTGAAACAAAACTATTTCAGAGGTTATGGTTAAACTAGTAGAACAAATAAGGGAATTTAGTACCATGGTCAAATATGTGATCAACATTTGAAAAATTAATAGCTTCTAACACTCCAACAATAATCTATTAGAAAATGTTAGGGGAAAGGGAGCCATTCATTTCAGCAATAAAACCATTACATCACTTAGAAATAAACCCAATGAAAAATGTTGAAGATTTACATGGGAAAACAACAACAAAACCAAAATGACATAAAATATTTAAATAGCTGGAAAGACAGACCATGTTCCTGGATAGGAAGACTCAATGTTTAAAGATAAGATTTCTCAATCAATCTAGGTGATTTTCATCTTCTTTATGTTTATAGTATGTATTTTCTGATTTTTCTATAGTTGTTACAAATTACCTGTAAAATAAACATGAAAACAAATACATACACACACACGCACAAAGATTTCTCACTCTTTAAGTTAAATACAACCTCAATCAAAATCTCTACAAGATTTTTAAATGGAATTTGACAAGTTGATTACAAAAGTTTACATGAGGGGCTTCCCTGGTGGTGCAGTGGTTGAGAGTCTGCCTGCCAATGCAGGGGACACGGGTTCGAGCCCTGGTGTGGGAAGATACCACATGCCGCGGATCAGCTGGGCCCGTGCACCACAACTACTGAGCCTGAGCTCTAGAGCCTTCGTGCCACAGCTACTGAAGCCCGCGTGCCTAGAGCCCGTGCTCCACAACAAGAGAAGCCACCGCAATGAGAAGCCCGTGCACAGCAACGAAGACCCAACGCAGCCATAAATAAATAAATAAATTTTTAAAAATGGAACAAATGTCATAATTTAGAAATATTTTGTATTTCAAGATTATTGGATTCCTTTGAATTCTTATGTAGTTTCTTTTATATATTTTAAATTATTATTCTTAGGAATTCATAGGCTTCATAGGTAGACTTCCAAAGGTGTTCAAGGCCAGAAAAGATTAAAAAGGTTAAACCTACTGTTCTAATCGTATCATAAATCCATTTGCTTATAAATAAATTTGCTTGCAAGTCACAGAGTAGAAGATATTTGCAATACACACATCTGACAAAGGATCCAGACCACCTTAAAAAAAACCAAAAACAAAAGACTCCCATAAAGCAATAAGAAAAAAGGCAACCAACTCAATAAAAAAAAAAAATGGGCAAAAGACTTGAACAGGAATTTGGAAAACGAGGATATCTACGTGGGCAATAAACATAAGTAAAGCTCAACAAGGATTTATATGCCTCATCAGGGAAATGCAGATTAAAACCACAACGAGATTAAGGTGGGAGGGAAGGGTGGTGGGGAGGGATAGATTGGGAGTTTGAGATTGACATGTACACACTGTTATATTTAAAATAGATAGGCAACAAGGACCTACTGTATAGCACAGGGAACTCTGCTCAATATTCTGTAATAACCTAAATGGGAAAAGAATTTGAAAAAGAATAGACGCACATATATGTATATATAACTGAATCACTTTGTTGTACACCTGAAACTAACACAACATAGTTAATTAACTATATTCCAATATAAAAAATAAAAATAAAAATAAAAAACCACAATGAGAGTCCACTATTCCCTCCCCAGAAAGGCTAAGATTTAGAAGACTGACAATATCAAGGGTTTTCAAGGATGTAAATCTCATATATTGTCGGTGGGAGCTGCAAAATGATGCAATCTCTTTGGAAAACCATTTGTTACTTTCTACTAGAGTTAAATATGCATTTGGTTTAGGATATAGCAATTCCATTTTTTATCCCCCAAAGAAATGAATGCATATGCCCTCTAATTTGTACATTATATTCAAAGCAGCTTTATTCATAATATCCAAAATATGAAACAATGCAAATATTCATCACACAGATAAATATATTATGATAATTTATGTAATGGAATACTACCCATCAATTAAAAACAAAAGCCTCCAACACAAGATGGAGAAATCTCATAGATACTGTGTTGCATGAAAGAAGCCAGACACACAAAAAATTCTAGTATGTCATTCAATTTACATACAGTTTAAGAGCAAGCTAAACTAAAAGATGTTTTTAGAAGTCAGAATAGTGATTAACCCTTCAAGGAAAAGAAGGAAAAGTGCACAAAAGAATCTCATAGGGTGCAGGAAATATTCTACAGTTTTACCTCAATGGTGGTTATGCAGATGTATATGCATGTAAAAACTCAAACTATATGCTTAAGATTGTGTACTTTATGCACTTTGCTGCATGTACGTTATTACTCACTAAGTAAAATAAAGTTGGTCAGATCTACAGAAGTGGTAGTGTTTAGGGAAACTCAAACTATGGCAAAGCCAGTTGGAAAATGGTTTTAATATAGTCCAAAACAAACTGCCAGTTGACCCACTGGAAAAAATAAGAAAGTTATTCTTGGATGAGTAAAAAGGAGAATGAAAATAGAAGTATTTTGAAAGCAAAAGCACACTACACAAACACACTATTAGTACAAACATGCCCCAGCCTTGGACCAGTGAGAATGTGGGTTAAGCCAATGGCTCAGAAATCACTAAACACAGTGACAATGTTGGCCTCCAAACCATCAGAACATATTCTGTTTTGTTTAGTTTAAGTTTTTATTGAGATATAATTAACACATAACATTGTATAAGCTTAAGGAGCATAATGTATTGATTTGATACATTTATATACAGCAATATGATGACCACCTTACCATAGCTAACACCTCTGTGACTTCTACTTCCCATTTCCTCTCTTCTTTCTTGTCTGTGTCCTCACACTGATAGCACTTGGGACTGAAGAATATTTTATTCCTTTTGCAGTCAGGCGTGAGATGGAAAAATGTCCTTGAGGGAGATCATTTGGCTAGGGAAAATAGGACTCACAGGGTGTGATCTCCAAGGCCCAACACACTCCCACATCCTTGTCAGTGTACCCAGCCATCCTGGATGGGCCCTCCTAATACAACCCTCAAATCCATTTAGTCCTACCTCAGGCCTGCCACTGCCTTTTAGGGCCCTCGATGTTGCTCTAATACAGCATCCTGATTAGTCTCCTTGCTTTAGATGTTCTCTCCAGCCCCAGTTCCACTCTCCAACATCCAGAGTGATTAACCCCAAAAGCAGGTCTGATTATGTCATTCCACTTAAGTGGTTCCCTTTGTCTCAGAATAAAATCGAAACTGTCTGGTGGTAAACAAGGCCTTTTACCATCTGTCCCTGCATATCTCCCTCTCCAGCCTCATCTCCCCAGCAGGCATCCTGTGCAAGTCCTTAGAATGTGATATCAAGTGGAAATGTCCCCAGGTGAGCCTTCAGAGGATCACCATGACCCGGGATTCTAGGGGTGTCTTACTCTTGTCCCTACTATAGCATTCGGATTTAGTATCTGTGAGAACCTGAAGGATACTGGCCACAGCAGCAATTCTGTTATTTGCCTTCTTGCCTTGGGATGCTAGAATTGTCAGCTCTAGAATGAGGTTTCCAAACCTGAAGGAGATTAAAACCAGACATGGGGCTCCCTAGACATAGCCCCCTCTACCGTAATCCTCAGAATATGTATGGGTGTGGCATAAAGTACTTTATTCTCAATGTACAAATCCTTTAGAATCTAAAGTTTAGATTCTTAGTATGGAATTAGATTAACCACCAGTAGAGGAAGAAGTCTCTTTCTTACTACTTTCACAGGGACAACACTGTGATCTTCTTGGTGGAGCTTTGCCAAATTAAAATCTGCTCAGATACAAATTATGTTAAACTACAGATCCCTCAGGAGAAATAGGAAAGTATGAGCAATACAAATTAATGTCAGTGGGTAGAGTGCCCAAACCTGGATATTGCCTACACAGCACTAGGTTTGTAAGCTTGTAATATATAATCCATAGTGCAGGGGTTCAAAATTAGCATCTAAGAATCAGCTTCATGGAGTCTCTGCCCTCTTTTCCCATATGAAAAATGTTTGAGCTTATGTATTTTGGGAGGCAGGGAGTCCATGGCTTTCAGATTCTTAAAGGGATTCAAGATCCATCTATCTATCTACCTATCTACCTATCTATCTATCTATCTATCTATCTATCTACCTACCTACCTATCTGCTGTGCCACTTGGTTTGTGGGATCTCAGTTCCCCGACCAGGGACTGAACTCATGCCCATAGCAGTGAAAGTGCAGAGTCCTAACCACTGGACTGCCAGGGAATTCCCCAAGGTCTCCTTAAAAAACCAAAAAGCCTTAGACTGATCAGGCTTATTATTTATATTGAGAAGCAACTGCCCTTCATATTGACCCAGAGAAGACTCAAGGAAATGACATCCAGGAAACTTGAATGCTGCAGACAAAGATGCTTAATGATTCCTGAAGACAATTAAAGCTAATCGAGTAGTGTATTACTATTGTTTTTAAATTGCTGCTTTCCTTTATTGGAAAGAAAGCAAGATAGACTTTCTGTTTTTTGTTATGTCTTGTGGAAGTAATTTCTGGTTCAGTTTTCTGACATACTTACCTCAAACATATCTTGTTTAACCAAAGAAAACTTTAACAAAAGGAAAGATATCCCTTGCTCATGGTTAGAACATCTAGTCATCATAAAAATATGTTTTTCCCTATGTTAACTCATAAATTTAACATGATCCCCCCAAAATTACTAACAAACTTTTGTCCCCCTAGATCTAGACTGGTTGATACCAAAGTTCATGTAGAAAAATAAACACACGACAATAGCCAGAAAATCTGAGAAGGCAGTTCTACTGTCGGGGGGAAAGAGAAGGGACTTGTCCTACCAGATAATTAAAACATACCAAAAAAAAAGTCCCTATTCTTTAAACAACATGCTGCTGGCACATGAATTAGGGTGATCAAAGGAATAGAATGGAAAAATCCAGAAAAACACCAAGTACACATGGAAATATAATGTATGATAAAGGTGATTTTTTCAAATCACTGGGGCCAAAAAAAAAAAATAGACTTTTGATATCTCAGTACAACTGGATAGCCATTTAGAATAAGATGTATTAGATCCTTTCTTCACACCACATATAAGAATACACTTTAAATGAATCCAGAATCTAAATGTAAAAATGAAACCATAGTAATACTAGAAGAACATGGGTGAATTTCTCTGTAATGTGGATAGAGGGAAAGGACTTCTAACTATGATTCAAAATCCAGATGCGATTAAAGTAAAAACAAATACATTTGACTACATAAAAAAATGTTTTTAACTTTGCATAGAAAACCTTAAGAAAAATTAATATAAAAATGACAAGTTGGGAGAGAATATTTGTAACATATATAAAAGGAAGGTCTAATATTCCCAATAGATAAAGAAATTTAAAAATAAATAAGACCAAAAATATTATAGAAAAATTAGCAAAATGAATGGACAATCACAAAAGATAGAAAAATGGCATTTAAAATATACTCAGTTTCACTCATAACAAGCCATTTTTCTTCCCCTTGCGTAAACACCCAAGGGAGACAAAAACATATGTCCATGCAAAGCTTTGTACACAAATGTTCATAGCAACTTTAATCGTGGTAATTCTAAACTGGAAAAATCCAATGCTCAATATCATGTGAATAGATAAACAGCTTTCCTTTTGTTATTTATTCCTAACTTCATCCCATTTGTAGTCAAAGAAGATACTTTGTATGATATCTTAATTTTAAGTCTATTGAGACTTGAGTTGTGGCCTAATGTGTGGTCTACCCTGGAAGATGTCCATGTGCACTTGAGAAGAATGTGTGTTCTGCTGTTTTGGGGTAATGTTCTGTGTAAGTCTGTTAGATCAAGTTGGTTTATTGTGTTGTTTAAAACCTCTACTTCTTAAGGAGGAGAGGAAAGAGGAATGGATGAAGAATTGGAAATGGAGGAGAGGTGGAAGGAATTTGACTGGAGGGGGAGCATGGGTGGAGGGAGTATGACTGAAGGGGGTGGAGCATTTAGAGAAAAGCAAGTAATTTCATGGCTTGTCATGATTAACTATTATTTGGCGTTGTTACTACTAATCACAACTATTAATAATACAATGCAGTTAGATAAGTCTGGTCCAAAGTAGAAATCTGATACACAATATTTAGTATTTTCTTTTAAACTGACATGATGACTTCTCTACACAATGAACGTACTCATTCACTGGTTCATTTAATTTGTCACACTGTGCTGGGTGATGCAGAGGACAAGGTGATAACAGAGACAGCCCAGGCCTTTCCCTCATGGGGTTCATCATCCAGTGGGGAGACAGACCTTGTCCCCAGATAGGATGACCCAGGGTGGGCAGAGCAGGATTGAGGAGCCCAGGAGGGTGAAACAGGAGAAAAATCCCATACACATAGAGAAAATGGTACAATGTACACTCAGTTACCCACCAGCCAGATTCAGAACTTGCAAGATTTTGACACCAGAGGCACAGGTTACAAAAGAAAAAAATAGACAAATTAGACTTCATGAAAATTTAAAAAATTTTGTGTATCAAAAGACAGTACCCACAGAGTAAAAAGGTGACCCACAGAGTAGGAGAAAATATTTGTAAATCACATCTGATAAGGGATTAATATCCCAAATATATAGAAAACCCCTAAAACTCAACAAGAAAAAACCAAACAACCCAGTTCAATAATGGGCAAAGATCTGAGTAGACATTTCTCCAAAGAAGATATGCAAATGGCCAATAAGCACATGAAAAGATGCTCAACATCACAAATAATTAGGGAAATGCAAATCAAAACTATGATGAGATACCACCTCACACGCATTAGGATGGCTGCTACCAAAGAAAGAGAAAACAACAGGTGTTTGTGAGGATGTGGAGAAATTGAAACCTTGTGCACTGTTGGTGGGAATGTAAAATGGCATAGTCACTGTGAAAAACAGTAAGGCAGTTCCTCAAACAATTAAAAATAGAATTATCATATGATTCAGGAATTCCACTTCTGGGTGTATAGTCAAGAGAACTGAAAGCAGGGTTTGGAAAATATATTTGTATACTCATGTTCATGGCAGCATTATTCACAATAGCTAAAACTTGAAAGCAACCCAGTGTCCATCAGTGGGTGAATAGATAAGGAAATGTGGTATGTATAAGCTGTAAACACACACACACACACACACACACACACACACACACTGGAATATTATTCAGCCTTAAAAAGGAAAGAAATTCTGCAATATGAGACAACATGGATGATCCTTGAGGACATTATGCTAAGTTGAATAAGCCAGTCACAAAAAGATAAATACCATATGATTCCACTGAGAGTACTTACGAAATCATAAAGACGAAATCATAGAGTCAGAATATTAGTGGTGGTTGCCAAGTGCTCAGGAGAGGGGAGAAGGGTGTTATTGTTTAATGGGTATAGGGTTTCAGTTTTATAAGATGAAAGAGTTATGGAGACAGATGGTGGTGATGGTTGCACAACACTGTGAATGTATTTAATACTGCTGAACTATAACTTAAAAATGGTTAAGATGGTACATTTTATATTATGTATATTTTACCATAATTTTAAAAAAGAAGAAAACCCACTGAATCATATACTTCAAAAGGGTGAATTGTATCACTAAAGCTGTAAACAAACAAAGAGTGTCATAGAAGGGAAAGCTCTTTCTTACCACAAATGTCATTTAATAAATGTAGAGTCAGTGGTGGTATAACTGGGAAATTACTATTTTGCAACCATCATGGAAAAGAGTGGATGTTAAATCTAGGGGGAAAATTTGATGAGGAGCAGGGTATTTGTATGGTCTTACTGTCTCCAAAGATTGTTGATTGGCTGCAAGGGTACAAGCAATGAATATATAGTGAAGAAATAAACAATGACTGGGTGGTTGAAATTAACATCACCCAATAGATGCTGACAGATATCATGTGTCTCCTGATGTGATAGTCTGGGGAGACCACAAAATCACCAAGTAATGATCTAGCTGGGGATACATAATTTGAATTCTAGTGAGGAAACACTAGATAAGCCAATTGAAGAACATATAACATAATTGGCCTACATTCTTCAAAAAGGTCAGTGTCATGAAAGACAAAGACAGACTGAAGAACTATTCCAGATTAAAGGAGACTACAGACATGGTATGATCTTATATGGTGAGGGAAATATTATTTGGACAATTGACAAAACTGGAATATAGACTATAGATTAGATTAAATTATTTTATCAATATTAACTTTCTGGAATTTGTTAATTATATTGTAGTTATGTAAAAGAATATCCTTGTTCTTAGGAAATATACACTGAAGTCCCATGATATTTGTCACTTGCTCTCCAATGGGTAAAAAAAAAATTGCAAGATAGTGGTGGGGCTTTGTGAGGGAGGGAGAGAAGAGAGAGAGAGAGAGAGAATGATAAAACAAATGTTGAAACACTGGTAACTTTGGGTACAGAGTACACAGAAGTTCTCTGTACTATTCTTACAACGTTTCAGTAAAAAAAAAAAAGTTTAATGAAAGTCTGTTTAATATTGTTAAATTCATTTGCCTTTCATATGTGAGCCCCTGAGAGCAGTTTTTTTTTAGATTCATTTTTATTGGAGTATAGTTGATTTACAATGCTGTGTTAGTTTCTTCTGTATAGCAAAGTGAATCAGTTATACATATACATATGTCCACTCTTTTTTAGATTCTATTCCCATATAGGTCATTACAGAGTATTGAGTAGAGTTTCCTGTGCTATACAGTAGGTTCTTATTAGTTATCTATTTTAAATACAGTAGTGTGTATATGAGATTGGAAGTGACATATACTCCTGAGAGCAGTTTTGCTTTGGATAGCCAGGAAAATCCTAGTCCCATCTCTACACTAGCTCTATGTCATAGACACCTTGTCAACAGAGGGTGGAACCACAGGAGGCCTAGGGATGTTTCCTGGGACTTCAAGAAAGGGGTCAGAAAGAGAACGACAAATACCGTAGATAGCACGGATATGTGGAATCTAATATATGATACAAATGATCATAACTATGAAACTGAGACAGACTCACAGACATAGAGAACAGACTTGTGGTTGCCAAGGGGAAAGAGGTTGAGGGAGGGATAGAGTGGGAGGTTGGGGTCAGCAGATGTAAGCTATTACATATAGAATGGATAAACAACAAGGGCCTACTGAATAGCACAGAGAACTGTATTCAATATCCTATGATAAACCATAATGGAAAAGAATATTAAAAAAGAAAGTATATATATATATATCTGAATCACTTTGCTGTACAGCAGAAATTAACTCAACATTGTAAATCAACTATACTTCAAAAAATTTTTTTTAAAAAAAGGAGTGTAATTACCCTGGGGAAATTCTAGTGAATGTTAATTTAGGAGAAATGTTAAATAGGAGAAAGTGAAAAATGAACAAAATGAAGGAAAGGATAATGTCTCTCAGTCCTGTTCAGCAGTTCGGGGTACTATGACTCTTCAACCAGAGCAGCGTACCCCTTCTGGAAACTTCTCCTCTCACTTACATACCCTAACCGGCCTCTTCTCAACAGAAAAGGGAGGGAAGGGAGGAAGGGGACTTTCTTTCAGGTTCCAAAAAGTGAATCAAGTACATTTTCAGATGGACTTGAGAGTAAAGGCCGCTTCCTGATTCCTACTCCTCACCCAAAGTAAACTTCTCACCTGAGTCTTAACCCTTTAAATAGAGAACAAATCTTCTCTTTGAAATAAAGTGTTCAAATGCAAATAATTGGCCAGAGTAACACAAACGTGGAAATGCATTCATGTTACTGTATAATCAACTAATGAATCAGTACAATCCACAACTGTAAAGGACTAAGAAAAAACTAGGAATAGATTTTCTTGTTTTGGAAAAGAGAGGCATTGAGAAAAAGAAAAAGAAAGAAAGAAATTCCTGAGATGTAAAGAGAGGGAAGAAACAGGAGAGGAGAGATCTTTACTACCTTTGTAATTTGCTGGAAAGTTAATCCTGGGATTCCCAGAACCAAAACACTTGACGGGGTCATTGCTATTAAACTGCAGGACACTAACTTTCCTGCTTGCATGATTTACGAAGCTTGCTTATCAGACTGACTTTATAACAGATCTCAGGTTTTGGAGGATTTTCTGAATCAAGATATGGGTATTAAATTAAGGCACTTAGCCTCCATTTTTTAATCTGTAAAGTGGCTATAGTTATATTTGTAAAATCTACCTCACAAAATAGTTGGGACTGAAGAGAGAGTTTCTGTTAAACTGCTATAGGAAAGAAAGACTAGCACCAATTTAAAACTGTATAATTTTTTACTATTCCAATTGGTCTGAACAAATTCTCCTCAAGCCTCTTACCTTAAAATTAACCCTTAGGTCATTCACTCCCATATTATCCATTGTTCACAGATAGCTAATTGTTTCACTGACATATTACGGGAGACTTCTCCCTTCCTCCCTGGTAAAATGAATTTTCTTAGTTGACCAGTGTCACAACCTCAAATCCTCCAGGGCCCAACCAAGTACCACAATTCCTGAAGCTGGCTCATGTGAGGTGAGCGTTAGGGAGCGGTGAGGACTGGGCCAATGGAGACAGTGTGCCTGCCTGAACCCCTTCACATGCAAAACATGTTCAGGCAAAGTGGGTCAGTTTTGTTCCCTCTAGATTAAAGGATGTCTAAATTCCCTTTTAACTCCTAAATCTCACGATTGATTATTTTGAAATCTCACATTTGGCATGGTAACTGGCCTGGAACCCCTTTCCCAGTATGTATTAACCTGCATGGCTCTTGCTGGTCATCTATCATTGCAAAATCACTGGCCTTTGCACAGTAGCGTGGTTACTATCAAATAAAAAGTTCACATAAAATGTTTCACGAATTTGTGAAACTTTGCCCCAAAGCTCGAATTTGGCTGTCTCTCTTAAGGGACCAAGCTATTGGTTATAACACGACAAGTTACGGATTATTTTTCACATTGACCTTTTAACATAAAATGTATACAGGTCCCTTTCACCCTTCCAAAGATTGTACCCAATTTCTACTTTATCCCCCTTGAATATTCCAGATAACTCTAACCTCATCTGATTACAAATCCCTTCACCTTGCCTAGTCTCTTCAACCACATTGCCGCAACCACAACCTCCCGTCTCTTATCTTTTTACACCCATTCCCCCCGTCCTGCTCCCCGCTTTCTCCAGACACATACCCACTAGGTCTTGTTCACAGAGGCCAGAGTGTTCCCTGCCACAGAAGATAAGATGAGGATCTGGGAGTCTGGAGACAGGAGCAACCGCCTAGGTTGCTGCTTCAGCTGTGAATAGGCAGAGGGCGGAGCGTGTGGGAGGGGGAGACCCGGTTCGTTGGAGAGGCTGGGAGCTCTGGCTTGAGGGAGAGGGGGCTCTTGGACTGTCACAGCCTGCTAACCCCAAGTAGTTTTGTTGTTAATGCCTAGTTCCTGATATTTCAGCCTGATTCGTTCAACCTACAATAAATCAGCTCAGGAAGCTTTTTATTGTTGTAATGATAATTACAATTATGCCCCCACAAGAACTCAGACCTCTAAATTTCTAGAGCTAGTGAGTT
Source organism: Balaenoptera ricei (assembly GCF_028023285.1). Classification (NCBI taxonomy): domain Eukaryota; kingdom Metazoa; phylum Chordata; class Mammalia; order Artiodactyla; family Balaenopteridae; genus Balaenoptera; species Balaenoptera ricei. Next base: position 82,972,318 of record NC_082640.1, on the reverse strand, counting down.
GTATTGCTGGCAGCTGATCCCAAAGAAAGGCAGCAGCGAGGTCAGGTGTCTTCAAGTTCAGAGGCCTGGTGTGAGAGGTTGCAACCTCGGAGATTGCAGCTGTAACTAGTGAAGTTTCTGTTCCTGTTGTATGTGTATCTATGTGTTATTTTAGGTCCACGAGGGACAAGCCTGGGCCGACCAGCTCCTTTGACTCTTGTTAACAGCTTGCTGTTCTGCAGCCCCTGGAGCCAAACTCTATCAGGGCCTCCAAGGTCCTTCCTGCTCTGCCTCTGCCAACATCTCAACTTGATGCCCTACCATGTGACCTTCTTCCACTGTGCTCTGGCTACACTGTGTTCCCAATGAACCATATCCCATAAATAAACCAAGTGAGTTCTGCCTCAGGACCTTTGCACTGGCTATTTCTGTCCCTGGAACATTCATCCCACTGCTACTGTTCATCCCTTTGCATAAACACCTGGCTCCCCCTCATTCATTAGTCAGCTCATTAAGTAACAGTCTTTCTAAGGGTTTCCCTTGACTTTCCTCTCAGCCACAGGACACTGTTTGATTTTCTTCATAGTTATTAGCGCTACCTGAAAGTATCAAATTTCTTTGTTTACTTGGGTATTTCTCCAGTCCCCTCCCCTCACTAGATGGTTAAGTGCCATGAGGGCAGAGCTGGGCCTGTACTGCTCATAATATTATCCCCACCTCCAAGCTTAATACCTGACACAGTAGGTGTTTAATGTATGTTCACTGGCTAAATGAATGGGACACTGTTCATTCATTGATTGAGTATTAGCGTGTACTTGGTGTGTGCCAGGTGCTGTGCTGAGCGCAGGAGATATAACAGCAAACAAGACCAGTAAAGGTTCCCCCAAAGAGGCTTCAGGTCTAGAAGGAAAGACAACTATTAAAATAATAATCAATTAATTGAAACTGTATCTTTTTTTAGATTTTATTGAAGTATAGTTGATTTACAATATTATGTTAATTTCTTCTGTACAGCAAAGAGACTCAGTTATACATATATATATTCTTTTTCATAGTCTCATATGCTTTTCCATTATGGTTTGTCACAGGATATTGAATATAGTTCCCTGTGTGATACAGTAGGACCTTGTTGCTTATCCATCCTATATATAATAGTTTGCCTCTGCTAATCCCAAACTCCCATTCCTTCCCTCCCCTCCCCCTTTCCCCCTCGGCAACCACAAGTCTGTTCTCTATGTGTGTGAGTCTGTTTTTGTTTCATAGATATGTTGATTTGTATCAAATTTTAGATTCCACATATAAGTGATATCATATGGTATTTGTCTTTCTGTTTCTGACTTACTTCATTTAGTATGATAATTTCTAGGTCCATCCATGTTGCTGCAAAGGTATTATTTCATTCTTTTTGATAGCTGAGTAATATTCCATTGTATATGTATGTATATATATATATATATATATATATATATATATATATACACACCATATTGTCCTTATTCATTTATCTGTCATGGACATTTAGGGTGTTTCCATGTCTTGACCATTGTAAGTAGTGCTGAAACTGTATCTTTTATTTTTTTAACATCTTTATTGGAGTATAATTGCTTTACAGTGGTGTGTTAGTTTCTGCTTTATGACAAAGTGAATCAGCTACACATATACATATATCCCCATATCTCCTCCCTCTTGGGTCTCCCTCCCATCCTCCCTAACCCACCCCTCTAGGTGGTCACAAAGCACCGAGCTGATCTCCCTGTGCTATGCAGCTGCTTCCCACTAGCTATCTATTTTACATTTGGTAGTGTATATATGTCCATACCACTCTCTCACTTTGTCCCAGCTTACCCTTCCCCCTCCCTGTGTCCTCAAGTCCATTCTCTACATCTGCGTCTTTATACCTGTCCTGCCCCTAGGCTCTTCAGAACTTTTTTTTTTTAATTCCATATATATGTTTTAGCATACGGTATTTGTTTTTCTCTTTCTGACTTACTTCACTCTGTATGACAGTCAGAATGGCCATCATCAAAAAATCTACAAACAATAAATGCTGGAGAGGGTGTGGAGAAAAGGGAACCCTCTTGCACTGTTGGTGGGAATGTAAATGGATACAGCCACTATGGAGAATAGTATGGAGGTTCCTTAAAAAACTAAAAATAGAACTACCATATGATCCAGCAATCCCACTACTGGGCATATACCCTGAGAAAACCATAATTCAAAAAGAGTCATGTACCACAATGTTCATCGCAGCTCTATTTACAATAGCCAGGACATGGAAGCAACCTAAGTGTCCATCAACAGATGAATGGATAAAGAAGATGTGGCACATATATACAATGGAATATTACTCAGCCATAAAAAGAAACAAAATTGAGTTATTTGTAGTGAGGTGGATGGACCTAGAGACTGTCATACAGAGTGAAGTAAGTCAGAAAGAGTGAAACTGTATCTTAAAACAATAAACAAGAAATTGCTTGTTTGTTCACAGATTGCTATAAATGTACATACCAGACGTGTTGATAGAGGAGGTAAGCTGTCAGTCACAGAGCCCAGAATTCTCAGGAACCTGAGCCACATTTATGAATTGATAAAAGGATTTTATTCCTGGAAACTTGATGAAATTCCATGGAGCAAACAATCCATTTCTAGTTCTCAGACTAATATTCTGCTGAGGTGTCTGATCAAGACTGCCCTGTGGCAGCAGCATATTTATCAGTCTCAGGGAGTTTAATTTGACAATAACCTCTGAATCCATGTTTCAGCATCCAAAGAATTCAGATTCTGGGGATGACCCGGGGCTCTGAGTGTCCTTTGGAGATTGTAAAAGAGATCTGGCATAAGGCAGGCATTGCAATAGGTAAACTTTAAAGTTTTAGAAGGGAAGTTGGGAACAGGTCACTTTCCTCTAGAAGAAGTTACAACCAATAATATTGTTGGAACTCTCTAGTTTCCCCCAGTCTCCTGAATCTCTACTGGACTCATTTCTTTTAGCTGTCAGGCCCCTGAAGGCATTTGATTTTATGAGCCCTGCTTCTAGACATTGAATTGGACGCGCTACGAGTTTTAGTATTCTGAAATCCCTGGAAATTTTCTGTTAGACAAATAAACTATGATTTGGGGAAATTCAAATGCTAAAATGCTGGTGATTTGAGCACCAATCCAAAAATCTTCAATAAAAAGGGGTCTAAGATACTAGGATTATAAATCTCAAATCCTAAAGATTCATAAAGTAAAGCTTTTTTAGCACATTCTTTTGAATTTCCTTGGCAGGAACAAATTTTATCCTTTGGGAGTTGTTTAGTTACTGTTACTGTCAAACAAACCACCCTGAACCTCAGGGACCTAAAATATAGTTGTTCCTTGTTATCCAAGGGGTGATTGATCCCAGGACCCCCCAGGGTACCAGAATTCGTGGATGCTCAAGTCCCTTACATAAAATGGCATAGTATTTGGCATAATGGCATTACTTACACACATCCTCTGTATATTTTAAATTATCTCTATATTACTTACTATACCTAATACAATGTAAATGCTATGCTAATAGTTAACCAGCATGGGGCAAATTCAAGTTTTGCTTTTTGGAACTTTCTGGAAATTTTTTTTCCAAATATTTTGACCTGTGGTTGGTTGCATCTGCAGAAGCAGATTTTATTATGCTCATGGATTCTGTGGGTTAGGGCTTCTGACAGGGCAGAGAGGGGACAACTTGTCTTTGTTCTGTGATTCTGGGTCCTCAGCTGGGAAGAAGGCCCAGGTGATTCAATGGCTGAAGGTTGGAATCAGATGGAGACATCATCACTCATATGTCTGGCAGCTGATGTGGGCCACTGGCTAGGCACACCTACACGTGGTCTCTCAGTGTGGTCTCTCTGCAGGGCTTGTTTGTCCCCAGAGAGCAAGGCAGAAGTGTATGACATTTTTATGATCTGGCTCAAGGTCTCATGGCAAGAAAAGCATGTGGGATGGGATTATTGCAGGCATCTTTGGAAAATACAATCTGCCACAGTGGTAGATTTGACTTCAAAAATAGCTAAGAGTCATAAGGGGTTAAGTTTGATGAAAAATGTCCATGAGTGAAGTTGTTTTTGGATTCAGAAAATGAGGAGTATGACCATCAAATAATAATAAATAAATAATTTCCTTCTGTGGCTCACATCCCGTCCAGATTTCATTTTCAAAAGACCACTCCTAGAACTTTTAAAACAACCAGCATCATTCTACCACTTACCATGGTGAATTTGATTGGATGTTGCATAAGGATATCATCTCCTAGGGGAGTACTTGAAGAACTGCTGTGTAGACAGGTAAATTCTTGCATTTAGGTTTATCAGAAAACAAATGGCCTGGTCATCTAGTACATACAGCCATCACCAAAAGCTACACTTTGCTTTGGGGGTAAATTCTGAGGTGCTGAAAACAATCAGTAGATCCCAAATGCTTTAGAAAGATGTTTTCCAAAACTGTGTTCTGAGCACTAGTTCCTGGAGATGAGAAATCTTCCTGGATATTAATAGCTAATAACCTATGTAAGTATTAAAAGATTTCCACAAAAGAAACCTGTTTGACATTTTTTAACACAGTGACCAAAAAACTCCCTTTTCAAGGAGATCCTATTAATATCCCTTGGAACTAGTATACTGTGGTAATACTACGCTGTTGTCTTGTCCTTAAAAGTGTTTGGGAACAGCAACAAAAAAAGTACTGTTGGTTTGTCATTTTGTCCTCAATGTTCATTTTTAACTTGTGATTAAACTGGTGCCAGCTGATCTGATTAATTTGGGGGGATGGAGGACAACTGGGGCCATTTGATAAAGATTCATTAATATAACACAACCATGTTGCCTGGGTTTCAGGGCCACTTTCACAAATGTGAAAAGCAATCTGGGGTATAGATTGTAAAAGAACCACAGAGCTGGAAGAAACCTTAGCGATTATCTACTTTAACTCCTTTATCTCAAAGATGGAAACTGAGGCCTACCTCTGTTGGACGACTTTCCCAAGAAACATTTGTCCGTGCCAAACCAGAACTGGAAGCCAAATGTACTTTCCTAGAGTAGTTTTTCCAAATATAAAAAGTGCAACTGTATGTCTTAGAGCAAGTCTGGATCCTGTACCCCTTAGAAGCAAGAGTTTGGAATCAGGCCTTAGGAGACTCTGCCATTTATTAGCTATATGATTTTAGGCAACTTACTAACTCACTCACCTTCTCCAAGCCTGTTTTCTCATCCACAAATGGGACTGATATAGTACCCTAGCTGCGTTATGCGGGTTAAATGAGGTAAGGTACTGTACCTTTTCTGAGGCTTATGCAAATGTGGTTGGTTGATTGGTTTACTTGCCCTCTGCTCACGTGTAGCTTTCCGGACTCCTTAGTAATTGGATTGGTTTGAGATGCTGATGGACTCAACAATGCAGTTAGTCATTTAAAGTAGCTGCTTTCTTTTTACCTCTTTGTAAATGACACAAAATGAATAATTGAGAGCAAAACCTCAAAGCACGTTTCCAAAGATTCTTAGAGGTAAAACCTAACACACCACTGATGCCTCACCATTGTGCTTAGGAGTTGGAGGATCTAATGTTTGTCTTGAAAAATTCTGGGTGTCATTGCAGCACTATTTACAACAGCTAAGACGTGGAAGCAACCTAAATGTGCATAGAAACATGAATGGATAAAGAAGACGTGGAACATGTATATAATGGAATATTACTCAGCCATCTAAAAGAATGAAATAATGCCATTTGCAGCAACATGGATGGACCTAGAGATTATCATACTAAGTGAAGTATGTCAGACAGAGAAAGACAAATATCATATGATATCACATATATGTGGAATCTAAAAAAGTGACGCAAATGAACTTACTTACAAAACAGAAACAGACTCACAGACATAGAAAACAAAATTATGGTTACCAAAGGGGAAAGGTGGGAGAGGGGGAGGGATAAATTAGGAGGTTGGGATTAACAGATACACAAGTATATATAAAATAGATAATCAACAAGGACCCACTCTATAGCACAAGGAACTCTACTCAATACTCTGTAATAACCTGTGTGGGAAAAGAATCTGAAAAAGAATAGATATATGTATATATATTTATATAACTAAAATCACTTTGCTGTACACCTGAAACTTACACAACATTATAAATCAACTATACTGCAGTATAAATAAAAATTTTTAATTCTAAAAAAAACCAAGACAGAAACAAAAACTAAAAATAAAAGAAAAAAAATTCTGGGTGTAGGGAGACCAGTTAGGCCTGTTGCTAATACTGGTAGAACTGGGGCAAGAGTCCAGAGGCCCATACACCATATGTCAAAATATTTAAAAGTTGCAGATAAAACTGATCGATTGTTAAATAAATTATGTTTTATCTTCCGATCTTGACAAATACACATTCATAACCATCGGAAGAGCCAGGTTTGGATTTTAAATTCTCGGAAACTCATATCAAAATATGGCATCGCAGAGAGAGCTGGCCCTGGTTCCCAGCCCTGCCCCAGCACCCATCCCCTTTTCTTCATCTGAGATGCTCCAGCTCTGCGACTGCCACTCCCACATCCAAACTGCACGTCCACACCCCCCTCAAACAGCTACCCTCAGGCCACCCTTTAGATCCAGGGCTGTGCATACTGGTTACAACATTCACGGCCGGGAGGATGGATGCCAGGAGAAAGCCTGCACAGGCTCCGGAAGTAGGCTTAGGACTATTTGGACAAGAAATTCTAGGACAATAGCATTCCACCAGTGGCCTGGAAGTGGGGGCTTGGACTTGAAGTGGTGTATCCCTCAGCTCTGCAGTATCCTCTTTGTGCAGGAGGGCACAGCCAGAGGAGGGCCAGGGCAAGGGCCCCTTTTGCCTGGGTCCAAGAAGGGCACTGCAGTTAGAAGCCTCTTGCAAAAGTCGCAGTGAAGGGTGACAAGGCTGTGACCAAAGGAACGAAAAAGAGACAGCAGTTGAGAAGATCACACAGGGAAGATTTCCAGCTTCTTAGAAACTACCAAGATGTGGGAGAACAAAAAAGAAAGAAGATAACAGAAGATGCCAGATTTTCAATCCTGGGTTGTTGGTGGAGCTGGGGCGAACCCTCTGACCTAGGAAATCTCAGATTTTTGTGAGCATGTATGATTTTTTTAAAAATATTTGTTAAAATTAATTAATGTATTTATTTTTGGCTGCGTTGGGTCTTCGTTACTGCATGCAGGCTTTCTCTAGTTGCGACGAGCAGGGGCTACTCTTTGTTGCGGTGCACGGGCTTCTCATTGTGGTGGCTTCACTTGTTGCAGAGCACAGGCTCTAGGTGTGTGGGCTTCAGTAGTTGTGGCACGCAGACTCAGTATTTGTGGCTTGTGGGCTCAGTAGTTGTGGCTCGCGGGCTCTAGAGCGCAGGCTCAGTAGTTGTGGCGCATGGGTTTAGTTGCTCCGCGGCATGTGGGATCTTCCTGGACAAGGGCTTGAACCTGTGTCCCCTGCATTGGCAGGTGGATTCTTAACCACTGTGCCACCAGGGAAGTCCAGCATGTATGATTTTTTGTGTGACTGAGCAAAACCCTTCCTCAAAGATTTTCAACCAGAATTTTCACCTATTCATATGTATTCATAATAGTGCAGAAATTTAAGCATTTGCTCCAAGCATCAGATATAAGAATACTTTTGCTTAGAAATGTTTATTAACAGCAATATCTTAGAGCAATAGACTTTAGGAAAATGTGTGCTTTCTATTTAAATATTATGTTACCTCAAGGTATACAAATTAACTTCATTTGATAGTTTTTATGGCTTAGAATTTGATCAGCTACAAAATAGGCCTATTAAAATTGCTTTATTATTAATTTTTAAAGTCCACTGCCAGAGTAGAATGGGGTGGTATTTTACTCAGCCTGAGTCCTCAGAAGTCTGAGACATGACTTTTCCTATTACAGGTCAATCCAAGCTGAATTATAGGTGGAAAATATGTAGATGGAATATAATTATTCTAATTGGAAAATGGTCATGACAGCTCACTAGCCAACCTTCCAGTCATAAAAATAATGGTTATTTTTTTTCGTTTCATTGCTTTTTGTGAGCCATTGCAATAATAGTTTGTGTCAGACAACTCTGACAATGTAATTGAATTCTGGAATTATTGTTCTAAACCAACTTTGTAATATGAGAAACAAAAAGTGTCTTTCCTTAAAAGTAATCCATCAAATGTTTGCTTGAAAGATAAAAATATTTAGGGTTATGAAAGGTCCCATTGATAAATAATAATGGTATTCCCACAGTGGTTTTTCCTAAAGGATAGTAAGGATTTTTAAAATGGTCCACTCTTTCTCTTAATATTGATAACTACGCAAGGAAACCACATAGACTTAAGTGTATCTTGGGGTGCGGGCTCTTAGAAATATCCTGGTGATCCACGGTGTACCCCAAATCAAAGCCTTCAAAACACTGGAGGGGAGTGGAACAGGATATAACTTGTGAATGACTAGGTCCTCATCTCCAGCTGTAGGTGTTCTCTGGCCCACAGAATACATTTGACAAACCCCAGGTCCAAATGGGGACGGGGGAAGGTGAAGGTTAGGGGTGGAGGTGAGGGGGACGGGCAAGATCGCTACGAAAATGTATCAGAATAGATGCTTGTTCTTCAGGGGGCACTGAGAAGCAAGGGGGTGGAATTCTTTGCCAAGCATGTCTCCTCAAGTTGTCATTGACATCTTAGGGATGCCAGTCAAACCCATGCTTCCTCCCTTCAGGCTCTGAATCAGTTGAGAGATAGGCACACAAATCTAGTGGGAATAACACCACACCTTTACTAATGCTGAAGCTGGATTAGAGAGCACAGCTTGCGCCTGTGGCCTAGGTAGGGCCTTCAGCTCTACCTGTGGGTAGAGGGAACTGCTCTGCAGGAAAGGGAGTTTCTGTCCTCACTCCCTATCAGACTCAGAGAGGAGGCCCGGGAGACATTGGCCTCCAGAAGACAGGCCCCTGCCCAGCTCTGCTTGCCTCATGGGAATAGAGGCAGAGAGGAGAATGTGCAGGCAGGTTTCAGCCAGAGAGAGCAAGCAAGTGGTGTGACCTTTACCCCCATCTGCCAGGTCATATTAGTCACTCCTCCCCAAAGGGCAGAGCTGGGAGCAGCTTTCTCGCTTCCCTGAGAGGACAAAGTGTGGGCAGAAGTCACTATTTTAGGGGTCAACAATGGACCATGAGAAGAAGGAGAGAAGTGTTCCCTCGGTTGTCATGTGACTCAGTCTTAACCTCTCCGAAGAACATTCCAGAACAGTTGGGTCCTGAAAGTTATATTTTTAAATGAGCCCAAGTTTGAATCAGGAGCCGGGTGACATTCACTCGCTGTTGCTCATGGGTGAGTGAGTCGGGGGCGGCAGATGGAATTTGGTAGTTGGAGCATTTGCAGCTGAAACTCTGAGATCAATCTTGAAAAGGTGCCAAGGAGTCCCTCCTGAGAACCCCACAGGACTTGTTTGAGGGAAGAAAGTCATTTATATTTCTTTTTATTGGAAGCTGCCTCTCCCTTCTGAGGCTGTCGGGGGAGAAAAGCCTGGAGTGGGTGTGAGGGGCTGGAAGGGGGAACCTGGATATATGTGCACCGGCAAGGCTGAGGTTTGAAAAATTTTGAAAATTACGTTCATCTTTGTTATTCTCAATCTGTTCTTCAGTCTGCTGCCCTGATTCCTTCATCTTCCAGACGTCCTTTCCTTCCTTCTAAACTTGTCAAAACAAGCATTCCTTCATTCCTTCCAGTGCAGCTCATAGGTAGATGGTAGGAGAAAAATAAGTTAATTAAAATAATTAACAATGAAGTGTGAATCTTAGCCGTCCTTAGCCACCTTGGATGCATTTGAATTTTAAAGGAAAACACTGGTTTACAGGTATAGATGTCTCACTGGTTTAAATTTCAGGCAGAATTCTGAAGCTGTTTGCCTGGGAATCGGGGACGGAATTGTTCCCAGTGCCGAGCAGACAATACAGTCTTCTGTGAACACGTGGCATGAGTAAGGACCAGGTGCAGATTCGGCAGAGGTCAAGGATGAAGACAAAGAAATGACCCTTGGTTGGCATCGAATGAGGTCATTGGTAACTTAAAGGAGCCAGGCAGCAACAGTGGCAGTGATGATGAAAGATAATACAGGTGGCATGGGTTCAATTCAGCCAGTTAGATTCAGGATACTAATTATCTGCTAAGCCCTGGGCTGGATACAACTAAAGCCACAGGAAAAGGATACACTCACTTGGAAGAACAGGACAGTGCTTGGGAAGGGTAGTAGAATGAGCATTTTAATTCTCTGGACATCTGAACTGCTAAATACTCTTTGCTTTTTCTAAGCAAACCCCTAGTCTTGAACAATGGAAACGTTGACTTCTCCCCTTCTAGCTGTAGGACTCATGCTCTACCGTGATGGTAAGGCCTGCCCTGGGTCAGTCTCCTTATCCATCCAAATATGTGTTCTGTTCCTCTCCACGGCAATCCCTCTGTGCAGCCAAGTGGGCACCTGATTGATGCCTCACACCCTTCACATTCTCGCTTTGCCTCTGCTCTGGCTATTCTTTCAGCCACCCCGAGGTGTTTGTGCCCCTTCTGAATCCTGCACATCCTTCCAGGCTGGCTCAGGTTTCCAGACACTTCCTTCTCTGAGCAGGCTTCGCTGAGTACCAGGACCCCTCCTTTCTCTGAGCTCCAAGTATTGTAATCATAATCATAATGGCAATGATCACAGCAATAATAATAAAGCCCTACATTAGAATAGTACTAAGAATTTTTCAAAGTGCTGACACATACTGTGTTATATTTGTGCATCCCAGGATCATTCAAAAGATGCTAAGGGATTAATATTATGCTTACCTAAAAACAAAACAAAACAAAAATCAACAAGGAAACTGAGGTCCAAAAAGAGTAAATGCTTCTCCCTAGACCATATACCCCAGGATGCATTATAGTTTCTGCCATTTTGGTCTCTCTGATTTAAGTTATGATTTCTGATTAAATGTTATCTCTCACTGTTTTCAAATAGTTTCCTGTTGCTAGTCTTGGCTCTCTAATAGGATTATACTTTTCTTCAGGGCAGGAAAAATCTCATGCATTATCGTATTTTCTCAACACCCAGAACACAATTTTGAGTACACAATTTTGGCTTAGAAAATGCTGCATTGATGATGCGGAGGGTCACATGTTTATATTCCTGCACATTGTGTGAGTGTGGACATGGCCCTGTGATTCCATTTGACCTTATTTTGGGTGTTGGAGATCATGGGGCACACTTAGACCACACATAGGAGGAGCTCTCTGAGATGGTAGCTACCATAAGTAATCTAAAAGGCCTTCAGTATTGGTATAAAGTTGGGAAGGAATGAAATATCTCTGTTTAATGTGTCACCTCCATAGTTCCTACATTATTAAGTTTAATTTGAAAACATGCATCCTGCCCTCATCTGATCTGAAATTCCTTGCCTCCCTCTCTCCCATCAATAGTGGTATCTGATGAAAACACTAATTCGAAAAGATACATGTACCCCAATGTTCACTGCACCACTATTTACAATAGCCAAGACAGGAAAGCAGCCTAAATGTCCATCGACAGATGAATGGATAAAGAAGATGTGGTACATATATACAATGGAATACTATTCAGCCATAAAAAAGAATGAAATAATACCATTTGCGGCAACATGGATGGACTAGAGATTATCATACTAAGTGAAGCCAAAGAAAGACAAATATCATATGATATCACTTATATGTGGAATCTAAGAAAATGATACAAATGAACTTATTCAATATTTACAAAACAGAAATAGACTCATAGACATAGAAAACAAACTTATGGTTACCAAAGGGGATAGTGGGGGTGTTGGGAGGGATAATTTAGGAGTTTGGGATTAACAGATACACACTACTAAATATAAAATAGATAAACAACAAGGACCTACTGTATAGCACAGGGATACAAGGTATAGTCAATATCTTGTAGTAACCTATAATGAAAAAGAATCTTAAAAAGAATATATATATATATATATATCACTTTGCTGTACACCTGAAACTAACACAACATTGTAAATCAACTATACTTCAGTAAAAAAAAGAGTGGTATCTGACCTGTACCAGGTTCAGTGGGGAAGACGAAAATCTCTGACTTCATGACTGCCAGTGATAACGCTGGTGAAGAGAATGAGCTGGGAAGGTTAGTGACTGTGCTGGCAGCTTTGGCTTTCCTAGAGGTAAACTGGGGAGGCACAGGCTGGCTCTCTCTCTCTCCCAGGAGGAAAGATGGTCTATGGGTTACTGCTCTGGCTCAGTGTTTGACCCCTGAGGGAGAGGAAAGAGAGGCTATCTGCACAAGCTCCAAACCAGATTTCTAGAAGTTGAAGCTACTGAAGATGGTTGCAGGGATACGGTCAGGGCAATTTGGGTTTCAGTTCAGGGATGGGCCAACCCCACGTCCCAGGACTGATGGCTCCACTGGTTGATGTATCTACTGGCTTGTTGCCACATAGATTTATGTCCCACACTTAGGGTGTGCGATCTCAAAATATAATGATATCAGAAGATTTGCTTAAATTTACATCTGAAAAAAATATAGTGGGACATTGTAGTTTCAATACTTGGAGCAAATCCTACCAACTATTGATTACCGTATAAACTGTTAATTTAAAATGGCATTCAAATTCAAGTATGGAAGCATGCCAGTAAGATTTTTTTTTTTTTTTTTAAAGATTTATTTATTTATTTTTTTTAATTTTTATTTTTTTTAAATTAATTTATTTTATTTTATTTATTTATTTTTTATTTATGGCTGTGTTGGGTGTCCGTTTCTGTGCGAGGGCTTTCTCTAGTTACGGCAAGTGGCGGCCACTCTTCATCGCGGTACGCGGGCCTCTCACTATCGCGGCCTCTCTTGTTGCGGAGCACAGGCTCCAGACGCGCAGGCTCAGTAGTTGTGGCTCACGGGCCTAGTTGCTCCGCGGCATGTGGGATCTTCCCAGACCAGGGCTCGAACCCGTGTCCCCTGCATTGGCAGGCAGATTCTCAACCACTGCGCCACCAGGGAAGCCCTGCCAGTAAGATTTTTGAGGCAAAAAATATCAATGTACGACTTTTGGTTTCTGAGTCAATCTTGTGGATAACTTTTAATAAACACGTAACACCTACTTCATCTCTAAGTAATGACATCAAACGTTCCAGGGGATTTGACCTTCTCCAGAGGGAAATCACTCAAACTATGATAATATAACAAACATCCTGAAACAAACATAAGAGCAAAGGAAATAAAAAGAATATTTATTATAACAATTATTTCCTTTTCCAGAGTTATGACCCTCTGATTTATCAGACTAAGAAGCCCTAGAATAGGCTGTGAAATTAAAAACAAAGAATACTTTTTAAATTCTGAGTAAGAAAATATTCATTTTATTCATATTAAAGTATAAAATCTTATTAGAGAACCAAGACTAGCAACAGGAAATAATTTGAAAATAGTGGAAGATAACGTTTAGTCAGAGACTAAACTTAGAGAGACCAAAATGGCAGATATAATGCACAGATGCTGGTACATAGTTAGAGTTTAACTCATAACTGAAAGTAAAATAGCAAATACTCATGTAGCATTAATTATATGCCAGGCACTGTTCTAAGTGATTTAAATATATTAATGAATTCAATTCTCGTAACAACCCAACAAGATAGGCTTTGTTATACTCATTTTACAGATGAGGAAACTGTGGCACAGATCTGTTAAGTAATTTGCCCAAGGTCACACAGCCAGTCAGTGACAGTGCTGAGGATCTGACCTCAGGCAGCTTAGTTCCAAAGTCTGTGATCTTAAGCACATGGCTTCTCACACTTCTTCTGCTGTTAGTAGTAATAATCATAGTAATTTAAAATTGTTTTTTCTTATGTTAATACCTTCAGTAAAGCTTCGGGTGTTAAGTGAAATACATGCCTGCATGTCACTGGCCTTTGCTTTATAAGAAGCCACATCCAGAATATCCCATCCCCCAGACTGTAATGGACAGACTGTATGAGTCGCTGGCTCACTGCCCAGCTCACTTACACAAAACCTCAAGTTGTTTGTAGGCCCACAGCCCGAGGAGTTCCTTTGGTTGCTCCCCAGGAATCTTGATTGCATAGGTTGCTCTCATTTGTGCCTCGGAGACATGACCTACCACCCCAGGCGCGAACACCTGCTCCAAAGGCAACCATAGAAAGACTGGCCAGTGACCTACAGATTGGCCTCCCCTGAGACCTTCAGCCAACACTGTGGTGACTGGACCACTCAGACTCTCTCCCTTCAAGACATTTAATGTGAGGCAGAGAGGGGATGCTGAAGGAGTGAACTGGTGTTGGGTCAGAGAGAGACACAGAGAAACCAGCAGAAGGCAGGAGGCACAGAAACTGACTCTGCAGGAGCCATGAGGTGGGCAGGGAAAGTAGGGGAGTCGGTCGGCTGTGCGGGAGGAGTGAAGAAACAAGAGAGGAGCAGGCTTTGCTTGGAGGAACTGAGTCACAAACTTGGCCACTGATAAGGATTGCAGTTGAGCCCTGAATTGATACTGGATCACCAGGGCCACGTGGTATCTTGCGATGACATGAGTGACATTTTCATGAAGCCAGAGATGCAGTTATGGAGATGGTTTCTTGTCCTCTTTAGGCTTCCACGTATCCTTATAATCCACTCCCATTTGCAGGGGTGTTTTCGATTATATTTTTTCATCTTGCAACCTGAAAGGACCTGACTAGCCCAGGGATTCCTGTCCTAGCTTCTCCTCCTTGTTCCCCCTCCTCCCAAATGCCATTACCAACTCCTGCCACATTTGTCCCCAGACCCCTCCTCTCCACACCTTCCTGCTGATGAGAGGTCTGTAATCTTCCTACCCACACAGCTGCAGTGACCTCCTGGCAGAGGTGGCTTTAAAAACTCAGAAATATAATTTTCTAATTTGTTTAAAATTTGTTCTGATAAAGATTTTCAATGTAGTTAAAAGGAAAAAGATTTTCATTTGTTAAAAGAAAAAATAAAAAGCAAAAACAAACCTGTAAATCAGCCCCTTCTGATTAGTATGCTATTACCACTGATTGAAATCAGAGAACATGGAAATTTTCTAGCTGAATTTCAACAAAAATGCTTGCATCATGGGTATGTGGGATTGAAAAAAAATAATAATTATCATGATTTATAGGCACCCTTCTTCCTTTGGGTCTGCTTTACTTTGGTGAGGTGTCTTTTATCAGCCATGACAACCACTAAAACCCAATGTCAGAATATACCCACCTTCTGTAAGTCATGATTTCCAAAATAATGAATCATAGCCCATCTTATTGCTCAACCTAAGTTATTAATTTTGTTTTTAGGAAAAACAAATATTATTTTTAAAATGCTTATTTAACTAATCTCCTTCATTACAATTTTTTTTAGTGTATGTTTTATAATGTACATATTAGTAGAGAGTATAAATGTTATACGTAGGGGTACAAGCTTAAAACATTTTATTGTGATTAAAAAAATACCCTGGCCTAAAGAATAAAATGCTAGGTCTTCAAGGCTTTTCTCCAGCCACCCTCCCTCCAGCCAGCCTCACCTCTGCAGCCATATCATACCACAGTCCCTCCACTCCGGTCAAGACCGCCATATCTGGAAGCTTGCGCTCCTCCAAGCTTTCCTCCAAGCTTCTCTTCCATTAGGCAACCTCAGCTGACATAACTTTATCCGCCTTCCACCTGAGCTGACTGATAGTGGCCCCACAGCACCTTCATTAGGATTTGCCCTTGGGGTAGCTGCAGTTTTCCTCCCGTGTGCTTATTATTCACCACTCTGGTTTCAGCCAGCATTTTAATCTCTGCTCCAGGGAAATTTCCCTTATTTCCTAAAAGCTCACAGATGCAAAGGAGAGTATATTTCATTGCAGGTCTTGTTGTTTTGTTGGAGGATCTATTCAGAGCATCTAGTCTGCCATACTGCCAGCAGTGCCTCAAATTCTATTGTTTTCTTAAGTACCAACTTCCATGTTCTTTCTTCTACATCTTCTTGAGTCATCTCCCACAGTAATCGCTCCCCTCCTTAAACTCTTAGCGTGTATACATACTTTATTCTTTGCCATTTATGCTACCTTAGAATTAGTTGCCAACTACTTCCTTGAAATCAGAGGTCAAATCCTATAGCTTCTTCTCTCCCACAGCTCGTAAGGCAATCCCAGATACCACAGGCAATGATTTCATGTTTATGAAATGAGTGAATATAAAATGAGAAACAAAGGACCAAAAAGCTGTCAATACTACATTGAACAGACTACATGAGCCATAGAAATGATTGTGGCTATTAAGTGGTCCAAATATATTTTAACAACAAAAAGATCACATTTGAGGCCTGATTCACAGAGTCTTTGAGGAGGTGATGAACAGACCTTCCATTATTCCTTAGAAACAACCCTGAAGGAAATGAAAATTGAAGTAAATCAGATCTGTAAACCTAAGCTGTTTTGCAAGTCCTGCTCTTCCTGAGAAACAATAAAAATAATAGAAACTAGATTTATCTTGCACTGCCTCACACCAGAAAGGAAAAATACAGTCACCTGTTGTAACTCATGCAGCCTATTTGGCAATGACTTCCAGATTCCTCTTCCAATTAAGAAGCAAGACAGAAGAACCAAGATTGTTTAAAGTCTGTGTGGCAATAGATATTAGACTGTCACCACATGAAGTCCCTTGCAATCTGGGGACTTAGTCTATAAATGAATTCTGAGTTTTAAAGTTACTGAGATTTCAGGTTTCTTTCATCAATTCTGTCATTTCATATTGCTGAAGGAACAAAAAAGAGTGAGGGGGAATATAAAGATTTAATAGTTATATAGCCACATGGTCAAAATTATTTTATGATTCTAGAGTTTGATTTTTAAAAAGCTAAGAGATAAGACCCAACATGAAGGAGAGGGATGAGCAGTTGGGAAGCAGGAATGGAGCTGAGAGATGGAGAGGGGCCGCAGCTGAGAACGGTTGGGTACCAAGGCTACCTCTCTGAGGTGACTCAGAAGACTGGAAGTGACCTTCCTCCCTTCCAGCCCTGAGGACTCCTTGAGGGGTTCCAAAGAGGCATTTGGAATCTGGAACAAGACAGAGAGCTAGACAGTATATATTACCCTGCCCTGGCTCATAACTGGGAGCATTCCATGTCAGTGACACGAGCACAGCCAGTGCTTAGTTTACCACGATCTGAAAGACTGCTAGAAGCAAGCTTATCCTTAGACCAGTGTGAACCACAAAATCCTGCACTGAATTCGATTTAGATTCTTCAAGGGGTGCCATTTTCTGAAAGGCTGTGGAATTAAAGGATCACATAGCCTTGTAATCAGAATTTTGGTGGTCTCTATATGTTTATAATTTCCTATTGTTTCTTTTTCGAAACAAACTCACTACCTGCTTAAGTTTACCTTCCTTTCTCCTGAGGCAAGGAGTGATTATCTCCAAATGGGCCCAGACAAGATCCTTTCTAGCCCAGCACCTGTGTCACTAGTGGCTTACAGGGATATATATTTACCTAAGTGATATGTCTGTATCCCTCTTTTGTTAATAAATCTGTAACTCAGTATCCCTTCACTCTCTCATTTGGTGAGAAAAAAATTCACGATCTTTCAATTTCCTAAGACTCTTTCTGTGTAACACACATACTTCAACTTTTGTCTTCATCTCATAGACACCACGATCAATTTCCTGTTGACTTGATATTTCTCATGCATGTGCCATTAGATCTTATGACTAATGCACACCACCTTCAGAAGAGGATCTAAGTAGCCTACTGTGATTCTAGTTCTTCTGTAACAGACCCACATCTGGTTTGTCTTCCTGGTGTAGCTAAGATGATATGGAGGTAATTTTTCCGTCCCTTTTCCCACGGGGGTGGGGGTCTGGTGAGCTGCCCATCCCTGCACTTTCTTTCGTCAGAAACAAAAGAAAGACGATATCCAAAGGGTTTGGGGGGGAAGCATAATAAATAGTTTTTACTTATTACAGCTTTTACAGTCCAGTTCTCCAAGGAGCATAAAACCAGTGTACTGAGGTAGGGCAAACGAGTCTGAGTCGTATCTCAGCTTTCTTGTCTCACAGTACACCCTGAAGAATACCTGAACCTCTGTGTAAGCCAACACCAAGGTTAAAAATACCTCTCTCGGGCTTCACTGGTGGCGCAGTGGTTAAGAATCTGCCTGCCAATGCAGGGGACACGGGTTCGAGCCCTGGTCTGGGAAGATCCCACATGCCGCGGAGCAACTAAGCCCGTGAGCCACAACTACTGAGCCTGCGCGTCTGGAGCCTGTGTCCTGCAACGGCAGAGGCCGCGACAGTGAGAGGCCCGCGCACCGCGATGAAGAGTGGCCCCCGCTCGCCGCAACTGGAGAAAGCCCTTGCACAGAAACGAAGACCCAACACAGCCAAAAATAAATACATAAATTAATAAATTTATTAAAAAAACAAAAAACCTCTCTCTGCTCTGGCTGGGGAAGAGCAGGGCTTTACCCTGCAGAGGGGCAGTAAAGGCCCAGCCACCCCTGGCTGACCAGGGCATCCTCCTGGAAAGCTGCCCAAATACAAGCATAGCTCCCACTACGCTTCTCTCAGAAATGTGGTGAGGCCTGTCCTGAGCTGTCATCGTAATTTCAGAAGAGTTGGGACAGACTTTCTTCTGGGTAAAAATACCTTCCCTTCCCTGATAACCAGCCACCTGAAATGCTATCGCTGACAGATGCCTTTAGCTGAAGACATGGGGAAAAAGCAAATCCTCCTGAGAATGGTTACCCTATGGATCAATGCGTTAAACAAACAACCAACAAAACTGTGGTTGGTGAAAAAGTCATACGTGCACATGGTAAAAAATATTCAAATAGTGCAAAATGTTATTCAGTAAGATTAGTTTTCCGCTCCATACCCTCAGTCTCCCTGAAGTTATACTCATCAGACTCTTATATATCCTTCCAGAAATAGCCCATGTATATTCAGGCATACGTAACATAGGTGTCCCCTTACAGCACCCCACCACCAGTTTTTCACCTGCTTGTGAGCACACAGGTGTGGCTCTTTGCTCCACCCCTACCTTTGTTTCACAGACTGATTTACTCTGAGAGTAACTTAGCACTTGAAGATGGAGCGTATCCTTCCCAGCAGCCGCCCAGTGTTCCATGATCACCATCACAGAGGGCACAGCTGACCCGTCTTAAGGAAGGTCCAGAGGCTCGCATTTCCTAGACAGAAGAAATGGCTGAGATCACTTTAAGGTGGCTTGTTTCCGGAAGACACAAGCTCGTAGAACAAATTATTTATTCCACAAAACATGGGAAATTATTTAGAATTGGGGGTAAATAAAGTTTTGAAATGAGGAGCCCTTGTAAACTGTGAGAACAAGGTAGAATTTCAACCTGGATTTGTTGTCGCTGCTGTTGATCTGTCACCTGTGGGGTTAGGGCTGAAGCAGGGACCGGGCAAACCAGAAGCGGGGTCAGGGTAGGGCTGTGAGTCAAAAACTGGAAACAGATCCATTTCCCAAGACAAAACAGGGGTGTTTCCTGATTTCTTTCATGTTGATATCTTCTAAGTCATATTTGCCCACATGTTTGTGACTTACAAGATTTTAAAGGTAGAATTATAAGTAGGTTCCCATCCATACAATGGATAAGTAAGTAGGTTTTGTGTTTCATGAGATTAAGATAAAGGTGGACTAACTGAGTGGTACCACTTCATACACGTGTGATACTTTATGTAATATATGATTATCATTTATGCCATTCAGCTTTTCTGTGGGACACTTTCTCCATTTTATAAAATACATTTAGATTCAGGTTTCACCTGAATCTCTAACTTTTAGATATAACTTCCAGGTTACAGGAAAGTCGAGGGATAGAGAAACAAGCAAACCACATCTAGAAGAAGTTATCAGACACACCCAGGAGGCAGGCATTCTGCAGGTCAGCTGACCCCAGTCTCCAAATGGTCAGTCAGTAGCATGAGAAAAGGGAATGTTGTAGATTAAGAGACAATAGGCACATAAGAGCAGGTGCAATGTAGGATCCTGTTATATTGGATCCTAGTTTAGACAAACGAGCTTTAAACGACATTTTTAAGGACAATTTGAGAAATTTGAATTTTAACTGGGAATTATATATTAAGGAATATAATTATATAATTTAATTTGGCTAAATGTGAAAATGTTCTTTTCACTATAAAAAAATATTATTTTAAAAAGATGTCAGGACTTCCCTGGTGGCACAGTGGTTAAGAATCTGCCTGCCAATGCAGGGGACACGGGTTCGAGCCCTGGTCCAGGAAGATACCACATGCCATGGAACAACTAAGCCTGTGCACCACAACTACTGAGCCTGCACTCTAGAGCTCACAAGCCACAACTACTGAGCCTGCGTGCCACAACTACTGAAGCCTGCGCGCCTAGAGCCCATGCTCCGCAACAAGAGAAGCCACCGCAATGAGTAGCCCTCGCTTGCTGCAACTAGAGAAAGCCCGCACGCAGCAACGAAGACCCAACGCAGCCAATAAATAAATAAATAAATAAAATAATTTAAAAAATAAAAAGATGTGTACTGAAGTTAACAAACTGTTTTTGTTTGTTAGTTTGTTTTTTTTGTTTCCCCCAGACCTTGAAGCTCTTAAAATGAAGGTTACCAGAGCAGGGTAGGGTAATAGGGCTGGGCTACATTTTCACTTTTGTTCTGGTTAAAACAAGTGTCACCACTGGTAACGAGGTCACCGTGGGCTGTGTTTGCAGCCAAGCATGGCTGTCTTTCTTGAGCTGCCTCTTTGCGGGGTTGAGTTCTTGTATTAAGTTTTGCACATTCAGCAGAGCGGGCATGTGTTATGTAAAGCCAGGGACTGTTGCCTCACAGTCGTCAAGCCCTCTTACCCACATCCTGTCACATTCAGCTGCAGATGTGGCAAGAGGCTCCTCCGAGGCAGCACAAAAGCCTTGGGACTGCAACCTGTGCACTGGGCCTCAGTCTGCTGTAGGTCAAAGTGAACTGCGGGGACTGAGTCGTGTGGGACTTCAGTGTCCCCCAAGCAGACAGGCCTCAGAATTGTCTGCGCCTTGACATTCTAAGTAAGGAGTCCTTTCTCAGGCGGAGCCAATGAACAGGACTGCCTGTGATCTGGGCCCTCCAGCTCTGTGACGGCTGGTTTGGACTAGACCTTGAGACTTCCGCAGAGACAGCTGCCCTCAGGGGCCTCCACCTGGACTGGACCAGAAACTCAAGAACAGCTCCTACGGGAACTGATTCCTGAAGCTCATTCTTGTCAGTCCTAATATCTCTCAAGCTGAGGTCCCAGCTGGTTCTGGCTGATTCTGAAGGCCATGTCCTTTCACACATCCTTCTAACCTGCTGCTTTGCTGAAGAGGCTGGGGGTGGGGGGGCAGTTGCAGGAGGCCAGGTGGTGAGTGCTCACCGAGCAGGCAGCACGATGTCCATCTGTCCATTAGCAGTAGGCTATGGATTAGGTGTGGTATAAAGGGTATCTTTAAATAGGTTTCTCTTTTGTTTGTTTGGTTTCAGGCCTAGTGATTGAGGTCACTCTGGGTGAAGCTTCAGAAGTAGCAGGAAGCCCTGGTCAGAATTTTTGGGTTTTATGTTTCACAACCATTATCCATCCTCCCACTTCAGTGGGGGGAAGAAAAGGTTAGTCAGGCTGGATAGTGGAATAAGGAAGAAAAGCTCTCAGTCTAGAAAAATCAGAATATAAAGTATTATTAAAATATATATTTTAGGGACTTCCATGGTGGTCCAGTGGTTAAGACTCCACGCTTCCACTGCAGGGCGTGCGGGTTCGAACCCTGGTCGGGGAACTAAGATCCTGCATGCTGTGCAGCCAAAAAAACCAAGACAAAACAACAACAACAAAAAATGTATATATTTATATGTTTTAACAATTACAGGTAGAGTTCATCTTAGCACAGCTCAGCTTCATCGGGGACTCCTTGGTGCCCAGTACCGGAAATCATCCCATCCCTGTCACCTGGGAGCCCACGCCTTCACACATGAAAGGCAGGGGCTTAGGATGGGTTTCCACCCCATGGAAGGAGGACTGGACTCATCAAAGTCTTGGCTTGAAGTCCTAGTTCTGGCACTTTCTGGCTGTGGTCTCTCCTGACTGCCTGGGGTTTGGCGACTACCAAAAGATGGCTGAGACACTGAGGTCAGGTGTTAGACTCTGATGGGAGCAGTTCTGGGGTTTGGGAGAGAAGACAGCAGAGAGAAGAAAGAGAATGAGTGGAGTTCCTTCCAGGCCCACCATTCTCAGAAAAACCAAAAAGAAATTTGGTAAACAGTCTTATTTTAAAATTATTAAACTTTTATACTATTAATGACTTATAGTTTCTTTGTAATTCATTCTTTAAAAGTCTCACAGAGTCACCCGTTGTCATCCTTTCAATAGTGTGGCATTAGCACCTGGTGGAGGCAGCGTGGAGGGCTTCTTCCTGATGCTCCAGGCTGGGGTGGGGGTGGGGTGGGGGTAGGGTGGGGTGGATGATTTTGCCTCCAAGCCTTACATCACTGTTTACAAGTTCTTTCCTCCATGCCTCATCACTTCAGTGCCCATAAAAATGGATCACCCTAGAGTGACTGTACATCAAATAACGACAATGTCACCTTTACCTCCTGTGTCCTGTGTCCTGTGTTTTACCTCCCTCTCTTCTTCAATCTCATCGCTCGTTCTTCCTGGGTTTGGCCGATGAGAAACTGGTCAAGTGCTGCCACCTACTGGCCAAAATGTATATAACTAAGGAGCTGTGACCCGGAAAACGTTAAAACCTAGGGTTTCCAATACAAGGTGCTTTGTTGTAAGTGACTGGACTGCTGCTATTCACGTTATTCCGTTAGCAACCTATAAAGCAAGGAAGGGGTCCACAACTGCACTTTCAGAGAAAAATGAATTTGGGCAAAGTTGTTTAAAGCAAAGTTTTTAAACCTTTTATGTTGAAATAATTTTAGACTTACAGAAAAGTTGCACAAATAGTACAGGGAGTTCTGTTTACCCTTTATTCAGCTACGCCTAATAGTCACATTTTACATAACCATAGTGCAATTATTGAAACCAGGAAACTATAACATCGACACAATACTTTTAGCTACTCTAAAGACCTAATTTGAATTTTGACTGTTTTCCTACTAATACCCTTTTTCTTGTCCAGAATCCAGTCCAGGAGCTCACATTGTCAAGTCTCCTGAGTCTTCTCCAATAGTGACAATTCCTCAGTCTTTCTTGACCTTAACACTTAAAAAAAAAAGAAAGTTTATTTATTTATTTATTTTTGGCTGCGTTGGGTCTTCGTTGCTGTGTGCGGGCTTCCTCTAGTTGAGGTGAGTGGGGGCTACTCTTCGTAGCAGAGTGCGGGCTTCTCATTGCAGTGGCTTCTCTTGGTGCAGAGCATGGGCTCTAGGCACACGGGCTTCAGTAGTTGTGGCTCACAGGCTCTAGAGCACAGGCTCAGCAGTTGTGGTGCACGGGCTTAGCTGTTCCACGGCCTGTGGGATCTTCCCCGACCAGGGTTCGAACCTGGGGTCTTCGTTGCTGCGCGCTGGCTTTCTCTAGTTGCAGAGAGCGGGGGCTACTCTTTGTTGTGGGGCGCGGGCTTCTCATTGCCATGGCTTCTCTTGTTGTGGAGCATGGGCTCTAGGTACGCAGGCTTCAGTAGTTGTGGCACGCAGGCTCAGTAGTTGTGGCTCCCGGGCTCTAGAGCGCAGGCTCAGTAGTTGTGGCGCATGGGCTTAGCTGCTCTGCGGCGTGTGGGATCTTCCTGGACCAGGGCTCGAACCCGTGCCCCCTGCACTGGCAGGCAGATTCTTAACCACTGCGCCACCAGGTAAGTCCCGACCTTAACACTTTTGAAGAGTACTGGCCAGTTAATTTTGTATAATGTTCCTCCGTTTGTCTGATACTTTCTCAGGATTAGATTGAAGAAATATATTTTGGGTGGGGTACTGATGTTGATATGTCTTATTTATAAATAGTGATGCTAACTTTGATGTCTTGGTTAAGGAGCTGTCTGTCAGGTTTCTCTGCTGTAAAGTTACTATTTTCCCCTTTGTAATTAGTAAGCATCTTCTGGGAAGATACTTCGAGGTTTTGCACGTATCCAATTTCTCATCATACTTTTACCTACTGATTTCAGCATTCATCAATGGTTGTTGCCTGCAGCACTTATTACGGTGGGGTGGTGTTTGCCTAGTGGTGATTATCTATTTCAGTCTCTCCTTCTACATTTTTTTAATTGGAATTCTACTGTAGAGAAAGGCTGTCCCTTCCTCCCTTTAATTTATTTATTCAGTTATGTATTTATATTAGTATAAACTCATGGATATTTATTTACTTTATTGTATGGGTTATAATCCAATACTCTCATTATTTATTTTGTAGTTCAAATTGTTCAGACTGAAGCCTTTGGGAGCTCTTTTGAAGTCTGCTCCTGTGCCCTTCAACATGCCTCATTATTTTAGAAATAACAGAATTATTAAGATATAATTCACATAAAATTTACCCTTTTATAGTGTACAATTCAGTGGTTTTTCGTATATTCACAAGATTGTGCAACCATCACCACTGTCTAATTCTAGAACATTCTAATCACCCCCCAAAGAAACCCCACACCCATTAGCAGTCACTCCCCATTTCCCCTTTTTCTCAGGCCCTGGCAACCACTAATCCACTTTCTTTTTCTATGGACTTGCCTATTCTGGACATTTCATATAAATGGAATCATACAGTATTTGGCCTTTTGTGTCTGACTTCTTTCACTTAGCATAACATTTTTCAAGTCCATCCATGTTGTAGCATGTATCAGTTCTTTTTATAGCTGAATAACAGTTCAATACATGGACATACCACATATTATTTATCCATCTATCCAGTTAATGAACATTTGGGTTGTTCCCACTTTTTAGCTGTTATGATTAATGCTGCTATGAGCATTTGTGTACAGGTTTTTGTGTGAACATATGTTTTCAGTTGTTCTGGTTATATACCTACTAGTAGAATTGCTAGATCAAATAATATAGCCAGTCTAGTAGGCATGAAGTACTATTTCCTTGTGGGTTGGATTTGCATTTTCCTTATGACTAATGATGCTGAGTATCTTTTCCTGTGCTCATCTTCCCTGACATTTATCATATTTTAATTTACTTAGATCATATTTTTCTTTCAATGATGTGTTGCAGTTTTCAGTGTACAAGTCTTGTGCTTTCATCAAATCTATTGCTAAGTATTTTATTCTTTTTGTTGTTAATGTAAATAGAACTCTTTTCTTAACTTCATTTTTAGATTGTTCATTGCCAGTGTATACAAATACAATTGATTTTTGTATAATGATCTTGTATCCTGCAAGCTTGCTGAATTTACTTATTAGTTCTATTAATTTTTTGTAGATCCCTTAGGATTTTCTAAATACAAGACCATGTCATCTGTGAACAGAGGTAGTTTTTTTTTTTTTTTTTTTTTTTTAACAGAGGTAGTTTTACCTCTTCCTTTCCAGTCTAGCTGCCTTTTTCTTTTTCTTGACTAATTGCCCTAGCTAGAAACTCCAGTACAATTTTGAATAGAAGTGATGATCCTATACATTCTTGTTTTGTTCCTGATCTTAGGAGGAAAGCATTCAGTCTTTTGCCATTAAGTACGATGTTAGCCATGAGTTTATCATAGATGTGTTTTACCCGGCTGAGGAAGTTCCCTTCTACTTCTACTTTGTTGAGAGTTTTCATCATGAGAAGGTGTTGAATTTTGTCAAATGCCTTTTCTGCATTCCATTAAGATGATCATGTGGATATTGTTCCTCACTGTATTAATATGGTATATTACATTAATTGGTACTCAGATGTTAAATTAATCTTGCATTTTCAGGATAAATCCCCCTCAATCATGGTGTATCATCCTTTTTATAGGTTGCTGAATTTGGCTTGCTGTTGTTGCCGTGGAGAGCAAAATCATGCCTGGTTGAAAATCACTGCTGGAGGAAGGACTAAATTATCTTTCTATTCTTTTTATAGTGAACATCTATGTAAGGAGGAAATCTAAGAGTATGTAGCCAAGGCCTTGGCCTGATGGAAGTAGACTTTATATGAAGAAAAAGACTTCCCAGCCCCTCCTTCTGGTGGGCACAGCTGTATATGGCAGCCATTGCTGCTATGGAACTGAGGACAGATGGGGCAATCCTTGAGTCAGGCATAGGCCGAGGAGGCAATCAAATGTGTGTATCACCCGGGAGCTGGACATGTTAAATCTCAGATCCCACTTCAGAGGTTGAATCAGAATATGCATTTTAACAAGAACCCCAGGTGATGTGTGTGCACGTTAGTCTGAGAAGCACCAAGCTGAGAGACTTGTTGAAGATCGTAGAGACAAAAAAGCCAAAAGTGGGACCCATATCTCCTGACTCCTGCCTATTGTGTATTTATGTGTGTGTTGTTTGTGAGTAGCCATCGTGGATTTAATTAAATCCACAAAAGTGTATTAAAAGCCTCCCATGTACCAGTTAGTGTGCTGATGAAAACTCCATTTACAGGGCTTTTTTTTTTTTTTTTTTTTAATTTCACCTGACTCAGAGCTCACTCAATTTCAATAACCTTTTCCCTGGGGCACTTGTCAAAAACAGTCAAGTACAATTGTTTAACATTGCAGCTGCTTGAGGTAGTGACAGCAGGTGGGGCAAACAAGAAGCTGACCAAAAAAACTTAAAAGGAAAAGCTGGGGAATGAGATATCCATAAAGGGTTCTGAAAAGCTCTGAAGGATTCCTGGGAATCTGGACATCTATGCACATCGGTGTGGGATAATCTCTTTTACTTAGAGTCAAATTATGAACTGTAATCGCATCCACAAAATTCCTTCATAGCAATACCTAGATTAGTGTTTGATTGACTAACTGGAGACCAGAAACATAAAACTGACCATTATAGAAGAGAATAGAGCTATAGAGAAGCAAAGTTTTACATACTATTGAACTAAAGTTGGAGGTTTCTTAGAAAATTCCCAACAGGTCAAATAATGATAATTCTCCGAGAAGTGTGTTTGAGGAGAGCTCCAACCCCTTCTGCCCTCTCCAGTGGCTGCTAGACTGTTGGTTTTCACTGTTCTTACCGAGATTCAGCTGTTTTTCTTAAATAAGCGTTCTTCAGATTGTTTCAATCTGTGAGTTAATTCTAGGGTTCTGAGAAAGCTGATTTTGACAGTTTTTGCCAGTGTTGTCATTGCTTTTATGAAGGAGTGGCTTTTTGGAGATCCTCACTCTAACATCCCCCTGTCCTAGGGACACAAGCACAGAGGTGTGTCCAGGTGCCCTCTTAGCAAAGAAACCAGCCAATGCAGGCCAGTGACAACAATCTTCAGAACTCATAGTGTTTTTGAAACCCATGTAACTTCTCCATGGTTGTTACTTTTGTCATGTCAAGTCTGTTTCTCCTCAGGGTAAAATGCTAAGGTCCTGAGGGCCTGGATTGGGCACAGTGATGTGTCATGTGAGGTTCCTGAGACAGTTAAGAGACATTTCAACCCTGAAATCGTCTTTTGGTCAGTTCACTGTAGAGGGGGCCATGAAATAAATGATTGCAAATGTAAAATCTAAGCAACAGGAAAGCATGGTGATGGTCAGATATTTTGTGAGGAATGATTTCACAGGGTATATGCCCAAGTGAGCAAGCCAGATGTGGTGTCCACCCACCTGGAGAGCGAGTGTGTGTGTGTGTGTGTGTGTGCTGGAAGAGGGAGCAGACAAAAGCAGGCAAATAGATACATGAATAAAAATTAAGAAAAGAGTCATGGAGATAAGGGGCAAGAGGCTGTGCTAGAGAATGAGAGGGAGGGAACCAACTATTTCAGCTAGTTGGTCATGAGGAAAAGATGTTCAAGAGACTTAAAGGATGAGGATCCAGCCTGTGAAGATCAGTGAGCAATTCTGCATGATAAAGGGAGGGACAGCATTGCAGACAAAAGGAATTACCTTCAAAGTCTAAGCAGGCTGGGGCTGGGAGGGAAAGCCTGGGGAAGGTGGCATGATGTTTAGTAGGTCAGTAAGGGGCCAGCTCACACAGGATCTTAAGTGACTGTGTGTCCTGGTTTGCCTGGCATATGGTTTAGATGATAAATTTTATGGTTACCTTACTTATAGGCTATGGTAAACAACATGAATGTTAAGAATATGAATTTTATCCTAAGTACAATGGAGAGCCATGTGTTTTGGGGAGAAGATAAACCTTGATTAGGACAATTGATTGGGCTGCAAAATAACAGGTTATACATAACCAGCCAGACTGTTTCACAGAGTTTATCAAATTGTTGACAGTGAGGTACTGAAGTTCCCAGCAATTATGATATTGATCTCTAATTCTCCCTTCAGATGTGTTAGTATTGGATTAATATATTTAGGTGCTCTGATGTTGAGTGCATATATATTTATGTGTTATATCCTCTTAATGAGTTGACCCTTTATCATACAATGACCATCTTTGTCTCTTGTTACAGCTTTTGAGTTAATGACCTTCTTTGTCTCTTGTTACAGCTTTTGAGTTAAAGTCTAGTTTCTCTGATATAAGTGTAGCTACCCCTGCTCTCTTTTGGTTTCCACTTGCATGGAATATCTTTTTCCATTTCTTCAATTTGAGCCTATGTGTTTCCTTAAAGCTAGAGTGAATCTTTTGTAGGCAGTATATAGTTAGGTCTTTTTTTAAAAAATCCATTCAGTCACTCTGTGCCTTATGATTTGAGAATTTAATCCATTTACATTCAGATTAATTATTGAAAGTAAGGACTTACAAATGGCATCTAATTTTTTCTGGCTATTTTGTAGTTCCCTGTTCCTTTCCTCCTCTTTTTCTCCCTTCCTTTGTTTTTTTAAAATTTATTTATTTAACTTTTTTTTTAATTTTAATTTTTGGCTGTGTTGGATCTTCATTGCTGCGCATGGACTTTCTCTAGTTGTGGCGAGCAGGAGCTACTCTTCATTGCAGCGTGGGCTTCTCATTGCAGTGGCTTCTCTTGTTGCGGAACATGGGCTCTAGGCATGCGGGCTTCAGTAGTTGTGGCATGCGGGCTCAGTAGTTGTGGCTCATGGGCTCTAGAGTGCAGCCTCAGTAGTTGTGGTGCATGGGCTTAGTTGCTCCGTGGCATGTGGGATCTTCCTGGACCAGGGCTCGAACCCGTGTCCCCTGCACTGGCAGGTGGATTCTTAACCACTGTGCCACCAGGGAAGTCCCTCCCTTCCTTTGTGAATTGATGATTTTCTATAGTGGTATGCTTTGATTCCCTTCTCTTTATCTTTTGTGTATCTACTGTTGGTTTTTGCTTTGTGGTTACCATGAGGCTTACATAAAACATTTTATCAACATAATGGTCTATTTTAAGCTGATAACAACTTAACTTTGAGTGCATACAAAAACTCTATCTCTTTACTTCCCCTCTCTTATGTTTCTGATGTCACAATTTACCTCTTTTTATATTGTGTATTCATTAATAAATTATTATAGCTATAGTTATTTCTAATACTTTTGTCCTTTAACCTTTATACTAGAGGTAATTGGTTAACCCACCACCATATTATATATTATAGTATTCTGAATTTGAATATATACTTACCTTTATTGGTGTGTTGTATATTTTCATATGTTTTCACATTACTAATTAGCATCTTTTCATTTCAGCTTGATGAATGCCTTTCAGCATTTCTTATAAGGCAGGTCTAGTGGTAATGAACTCCCTTAGTTTTTGTTTGTCTGGAAAAGTCTTTATCGCTGCTTCATTTATGAAGGATGACTTTGCTGGATAGTGTATTCTTGATTGATATATTTTTTTCTTTCAGCACTTTGAATATATCATTCTGTTCTCTCCTGACCTGTAAGGTTTCTGTGGAGAAATCCGCTGATAGCCTTCTGGTGGTTCCCTTGTAAGTTACAAGCTTTTCTCTTGCTATTTTAAGATGCTCTATTTGTCTTTGATTTTTGACAGTTTTATTATAATGTGTCCTAGAGAAGATCTCTTTGAGTTTGTTTGGGGACTTATGAGCTCCATGAACTTGGGATGTCTAAATCTCTCCCCAGGTTTGGTAAGTTTT
Organism: Balaenoptera ricei; assembly: GCF_028023285.1. NCBI lineage: Eukaryota > Metazoa > Chordata > Mammalia > Artiodactyla > Balaenopteridae > Balaenoptera > Balaenoptera ricei. Next base: position 82,942,252 of record NC_082640.1, on the reverse strand, counting down.
TAGCCATTTTTTCCTTAATAAGCTGGGGGTGCCCATGGCCAGTTGGAGGGGATCTGTCAGCAAGACGTCCCCAGTAGATCATGGGTGAGCTTCTTGATGGAGTCTGTGATGTAGTTAGTAGGATCTGCATCATTTTAATGCCCACTGGGAATCCTATCTGCCACTCTTCCTGCCACTTCCTACTCCAGTTGTGAGCTCACAATTCTGTACTCTGGATGGAGTGAGAGAGAAATGGACCTCTTTGGCAGCATCCTGCACAGCTGGGGAAAACGGGTGCTCACTCACATACTCTCATTTTCCCCTGTGGGAGAAATCACAGGCCAAGAAGGTATCTCTTGGCCCTGAGCTTTGCTGCCTTGGGTGATGCACTAAAGTTAAACTGTTCCTCTTACCTTCCCCAATGCATCCAATCTCATTTATTTTTGCCCTAATGTTGTGCTGGAACTTCTCTGCTGGACTCCTGGACTTCAACAGAAGCTCTCTTGTCCATGGGTAACTGTCTAAGACAGTGTTCTCCAGGGGCTCCTAGACCACAGCCAAGAGGGGGTGGAGTCAGCTCACACTCCATTGCAGGGTCAACAGCTACAATTGAAGTCTGTATGTCTATTACCTAATGCACACGTGGGCGAGACTCCACCCGGGTTCCTTGGTGTATGGTACTGGATCCCACAGCTCCCACAAAGGCACTTTTTTCCATGGATGGATGCCAAGTTGTTATTGTTGAAGAGGGGATATGAGTGAGTAACTTCTTATTTGGGCATCTTGCTGATGTCACTCCCCAGGTGTTGGTTTCAATAGCTGTTTTCTTAGGCTGCTGGTTAAAAAAAGATGCCATATCCTATGACCAAAATTCTTGTTGTCTTGGAAAGATGGCTTTTTTTTTCTTTTTTCTTTTGAGAGGTGGCTTTTGAGACCTAATGCCTTCCCCCGACTCCAAATCAAAAAACCTTAAAGAAGACGCCAAAGGCAAAAATACTCCTGCTTAACATTTTCTAAGGAACTGGCTGATGTAATAACCATTGTGGTCCTGACCACAGCAACTTGACTAAAATTCAAGTGGGGAAAAGTGAATGACCTGATAGTGGAAACTTCTTGTGGTTCTGTTGCTGAACCAAGTTTGGTTTGCCTGATGGGCTGAGATGCCAAAGTTTGCAGCAAAGAGAGGGTTTTATTCACAAGACAGCCAAGCTAGGAGACTGGAAAGCAAATTTCAGACCCACTTCCCTGAAAGCAGGGGGCTTGTGGTATTTATGGGATAAAGAATAAAGAAGCAGGGCAGTCTGAGGCTTGGGGAGCATGGGGAGACGTGATTGGAAAAAGGTGTGGGAATTGTGGTTCTGCACAGGCGTTAACTAAACTACAGGGCTCCGCACCTTCATGAGTGGAGGAGCTTGGCATGATCTGAAGGTGGAGTTTTCGGCCCTCTGATGTCAAAAGGTCACTGAGTGGACGTCCTTGCATACCCAGTTGGAGGGTCAGTGGTCCTATCCAGTCTTCACCAGCTCAGCTTGAACTAGACACAGCTGGAAAACAACTCAGGAAAACATCTTACTGTTTAGGCTATGTGCCCCTAGAGGACATGAAAGTCTTTTGTAGCAACAATTGAAATGACCTCGATTAGTGAAGGCAGGTGAAATAGATTTGACTAAAGATTACCCAGGGTTTCAGTAACACATCAGAGGGCTGGAGGTTGGGTAAAGTTTAAACACCTGAGAAAAGAACAAGGCGCGTTCTCTCCCATCACCTCCTTCATGCCCGTGAACACATATACTGAGTGCATCATACTCTTCACAAGTGTAATCACTGGAAGTGAGGACCCTGCCGAGGAGGGGAGAAATAGGAAAAACTGCTTTGGAAGGAATTGAAATCAATGAAAATTTATAAATATTTGTTTGCCATCTGCAAGCAGTATGTACACACACCATTTTCAGCACTTCAGTGAAATAGAAGAGAAATACTGACCCCATCTGGAGACTTCCATGTTTCTTCTGGCTTCCCTCCCCTGGGCTTTATTTATAACCCTTCCTCAGGGACTTTTAATCCCCCTACATCCTCCCTGTGGAGCTTTCTAAATCTACCCAAATTAACTTCACTCTCTTATGGACTCTACAGCTGACGCCTTTAGGGGATGGTGTTTGGGATGCCTCCAGAAGTCTCCCCCTCCTTTATAAGACTCAAGGTCACCCGCCCTTCAAAAACTTCCAGCCAACAGATAATTCTTTTTTCCTTTCTAGTGTCCTGGTACATAGACATTAAGATGGAGACCTCTTCAGGGTCAACCCACTGGACCACTTGAGAGGGCCACATTCACATTTTATTCTACAGCTTTCCCCACGTACCTCTGGAGAATATGATGTAATTACTGGGATTATGTCAATAAAGTAGCCCTGCTCTTATATTTAAAAAATGAAAAAACCTGACTTAGAAAGTAGTGTTTTTCTTAAATTGGAAAAAATCTGCATTTTAAGATATTTACCAATAATAATACAAATAGCTAAGATTTATTGAAGATTTGCCATATGCCTGACACTGTGCTAAGCTTAACTCACTTCAAATTTCTAATCCTCACAGCGACCCTGTAATATAGATATTTATCCCCATTTTACAGATGAGGAAACTGAGATGTAGGGATGTTAAATAATTAAATTATTTGCCCAAAGTCACATAGCTAGTAATCAGTACAGCAGGAATTCCAAACCCAGTTTCTCTTTTCCCTGAGCCAGGCCTCTTACTCAGTCAGTATACTCTATTAAAATACAAGAGGATCCTAATTTTTCAGCCCTCTCCTAGCTCCACACACACACAACACACACATACACACACACACATGCACGAGTTATTTTACTGGAGAGGATTTTAAAGGCCATCCTCTCTAATAATAATTTTCATTTCTTCTGAGGGTCAATCAGGTTAATATAAATGGCTAACATCTAAAAATAGAACGTCCCACTTCCATTTAAAAATATCCTAGTGCTCCACTAGAGAACACCTCTTTCTTTTTTTCCCCCTTAATTAATCTTTCTTTAAATCATGGCACTGGCTTGAGTTCTCAAGCCTGTTGTCCTCTTAACTTCACCCTTCCTCCAAAGAAAACCCACAAGCCACTCACTGAGGATTGCAGAGAGAATAAAAACAAAATAAGGCAAGAATTGTCTAAATTTAAAGTGCTGGAAAATCCAACATTTTATTTACTACATTTTGGTGACTACATAAATGCTGAAACATTTTAACACTGAAAAGCATGATGGCATCATCACTTGCTTTTTTTTCTTTTTTTCTTTTTTGCTTAGCAAACACAGCTGATGATATTGCACGGCATAAAGTGAGAACAGTAGCGAAGCTTAAAACAAATGAAAGAAACCTTAATGCAGTACAGGAGATACTCATAAACCAGAATAACGCCTAATGCATTACACTTTTTGTTGCTACACACAAAAATACAGAAGAAGCATTGGACAGAGAGAAAGAGAGACAAAATATCAGCAAACAACCATAACTGGGTACAATAATCATTTAGTCTGAAATGTAGATGCAACGTAGAAACTACCACTGCTTTCTAATTGACAAAGAAAATGACAGCAACATTTGTCTTTTATCAAAAATCTTCTAAGCCCCTCATGGTTAGGTTTTAAAATTATTATTTAATTATGTATTTACCTTTTTTTTTTCTTTTTTTCATTGCTAAGGAAGAACTCCCTCTGCTCTTGGAAGATTTTCTACTCTACTGATCTTTTTTTTAATTTAAATTTTTTTTTTTTTTTTTTTTTACCTGATGATTGTCTTAGGCACCCTCCTTACATAATAAACCATCAAGCTAACTTGAACAGGGAAACTGAGTCACACTCAAACAATAGCTAAGGTCAAAGGTACTGAAAATAGAAGAGGGGGAAAGGACAGGTCTAAGTGAGTGACAGATGGGCTGACTTCAGAAGGGACAGGAAACAGGGAGATATGAAGACAACTACCGAAGCAAGTGGAAGACAATGTTTTAAAGTTTATTTTGTTAAAAAATACTTGTCACTTGGTTCAGACGGCAAATGTAAAATGAACCCACAATGATTATGTAATAAATGCAGAACATACCACAAAAAAAATCGAGACTCACACAGAGACAGAAAATACGACCTTGTGAATATAACTGTTCAGCGTTTCATTGCTGATGGTAAAAGTCTACTCCCTCAACCATTTTCCTGGGCTTTCTATAATTCACTGCACAGCATTTGTATTAATAACAAGTAATTGATCAATGCTTACCAACAGAGCACTGAATGATCCTGCAACTCAGAGCAGATTTATTGCCCTATTAAAATACATAACAAGTATAAAAATGTTTCTAAGAAAATGTAACATTTGACCCAAAGTCTAAACCCTCCCTTTCCTTCCCCACCCCAAACACCCTTGCAAAAGAAAATAAGGTAAAATTCTTGTATTGGGAGAAAAAGTATTTACATCTATAGATTTATGCCATGTAGTTGAAGCAACTTATTTTAGCAAAATAAAACAAAACAGTGGGCACCGGGTGTTCTGAGGATGCCCTAGTCAGCTGAGAATTCTTCGTGTGTGCTGATCTGAAGCAGGGCCAAGTACCTGAACAGCCTCAATTAAGGGGGCCCGGGGCAGGGACCATCTTTAGTGTGGACAAAAAAACTAGTGGGAAGAGGAAGAGTGAGAAGACATAAACTGAAATAAGTCTGAAGTTCATTCACCCCCGGGACTCTGACATTTGAGAATTCTTCTAGTGCTGGTTGGGGGGAGGTGGTTTGGGGGGAGAAGGGAGTAATTGTGGGTAGTAGATTCCAAGAAAAAAACGTGGGGAGGAATACATAGCTTTGAAACGTCTTTCTTAAATTTGATTGCTAATTGGGGCTCAGCAATTGTGTTTTGCTTCTTCTGTGGGTTGGCTAGACCGGCAGGGGCCAGGTGAGCTGCCCCTCACCCTTGACTTTCTCTGTACGGTATGGAACCGTGATACTCTCTTAGCTCTGTGAAAGGGAACTGTGTCTCCATGCCCTGTCCCCTGCCTTGAAGCAGTTCAGAAACTTGGTGAAACTTAAGAGGATTTCCAAATTCAAGTTAGCTTGTCTCTTTGGGTTTTTACACTTTTTACTTCTCACACCCGGGGGAATGGTTGAAAAAAAAAAAAAGTAGCAAAGTTTCTCACAAATGCCGGTGCTTTGAAACATTAAACAAGTCTTAAATTCTTTGGAATTTCAGGTCTAACCTGCAAAGTAATCTTTTCTTAAAAAAAAAAAACTTAATAAATTAAAGGAAGAACAAGAATAATGCCTTTCTTCTCTCTAAGTGACAAAAAAAAAAAAGACTACTTCGAAACACCCATTTTGGCATGTACAGATCTTTTGAGGGGGGGAGCCTGGAGGTGTTCACAACACACATTGAAGTGCCTGCTAAGAAAAGCTAAAGATACACCCTGCAGTTAAGAGAAGCTCTTGCCTTCAGCTTATCTTAGCATCGAGAACAAAAAGATTGTAACGTAAAGCTTTGGCCATTTCCATTCTACTATATACATTTTAAAAACAACACAGTCATAAATTAATGCAGTGATTAAATAAGCTCATATAAAGTGTAATTTAAATTTTAAAAAAATCACAGCACATTATAGAGAAAAATAGGAACCAGTTTCACAAAAAAGAGATTATACATACTTTTTTTTACCCTGTGGAAACAAATTTACTACGAAACACAAAAACTTCATAAGTAACCATCAAAATGAAAATCAATTTCTTGTTCCATTCTTGCATTTTTACACAACCCTTAACCCACCTGGGGAACATTTCCAGAAATTAAGTCTTCCTTGAGCAACAGAGCAGTTCTTCTGAGAAAATAAACCCCAAACCGAAGTGGGGGGGCGGGGGACATCCCCAACATACAAACTACAAAATAAATAAGAATTATAAAGTTTTTTAAAAAGTAACCTTAACAGTTATCAAACTAGTAAGTTCTGCCTTATCACATAGACTCTCTATACAACATAACCCTAAAACTTTCTTACTATGAGGTATTTGGAGGAATTGGTAAAAGTGATGCACGGCCTGCCTGGTGAAGGGACTCGGTAAAGTGGGGGGAACTTTGAGAGGGAGCGAGGAGGAGGAGCTTTGGTTTATAAGCAAGAAATTGGGGGGAAAAAAAGTCATCCTTTGGTATCAAAGAAAGTTTCATTGCATGGTTGCACGGAAAAAGCACCACGGTGAATAATTATTCCTTTTTTTTTTTTTTTTTCATTAGTGGCCTTTCTAAGAGGCTGAGGTATTCAAAGAGTATAAGGTGAGAGAGGTCAACAGCGGTTTAACACTTTGGTTCAAGCAAGGCACTCGTCCTAGGAGTTTACAAAGGTTGCAACATGTTTGCCTAGAGATTTACAAGTAGAGCTACCAGTAATAAGAGTAGTATTTCCTAACGTTGTTATCATTATCGTATTATTATTATTAAGAATGAAGACAAGATTACACACTGAGTGAAGAGTGAGGTGGGGAGAAGAGGCGGGGGTGGGGAAGGGGCGGAGCTCCCTCTGCAGACCAAGGCCGTGCATGAAAATATCTTTGGTATTCTTTGGTATCATCAATGTGATTAAAATCACCAATGGAAATCGAGTGAGGTAGCGTCTTTGGTTCACACTATAAATAGTAGATCTTTACACTTTTTTTTTTTTTTTTTAATACACGTGGAAGTAGCTATTTCTTACCTTCTGCTTCTTTGTCCTTACTATTTAGGAAATAGTTACCAAATGTACTGTAAAGCTAACCACACCACAAGAATAATCCAGAAGGCCAATCGCATCTCAAAACGGCCTCTGGTGTTTGAACGCACCCTAAACAACTAGATAGGAAAGGGAGAAGTGCTTTCTCTTTGTTTGCTAAATGCATAGTTTTCATCCTTTATGTACAAAGAAGGGAGGACCTTTCTTAGGGAAAATGCCTTTATAGCTCATGTGAAAATGTCCTAGGACTCTTTGGTATAGCAAAGTTTGCATTTAACCTGCAAAGACCGGTTGTTCACCTGGGGTAGCAATGGGAGTGGCGTGAATCCAAAAACAGCACAGAGCTTTTACTTTTTTTCCTGGAAAATTATGCTTTTGAGGGGCAGAGTGAGTGACATGTTCAGTTAGAACTTCTAAATTTCCCCACACATTTTCTTTGGTTTTGGGGGCCTGTTCCAGCTGCACACAGGAACTGGAATACTCAGTGTCTGACATGCAGAATTCTTTTACCTGAACATTTACTGATGTCTGGGCTTTTGGGGTGTCCAGACATCACACCTCCCACTCTTTCTCTTGGCCCCCTTTCAGGGAAGCTTCCGGTCATGAGAGGACCTGAATGATTTATGGCCCAAACCAGTCTAACTTCCATTCTACCAAAAAAACCCAAAATGTGTTATTTGGAGTGCAGTTTTGGAATAAACAGGCATACAAAGAAAAGAGTGAGATATCTTTTTACATGAATTTTGCTAAAGGATTGAGAAATGATGCGTGAACAAATGGCACGGGATCTGCTCTGTAGAGTGTGGTAGGTGAAGAAACCTGAGTCATAAATTAACGCTAGACTAAACAAGAATAGAAGCATTTTCTACGTGCCAAGTCAGAAGCAATAAAGAATCAGTCATACATGATGTAATACATGTATTGCTTGTGAGAAGCTGAGTTTGTCCACTAGGATTTCTAAAAAGCAAAGGTTGTGGGTATGCTTAAACAGTCAAGTTAAAAAAAACTGCTTTTCAGGCTCTGATTTGTGCATCTGTTTATGAGAAAATATATCTCTAGGCCCTGAAATTGCATAATGGGTGCACATTCGATGCTGGTATGAAAATTATCTTTGGTGTTAGCAAATAGGATCACTGGTTATTTTTCAAAAAGAAAAAAAAAACCATTATGGGGACTTCCCTGGTGGTCCAGTGGTTAGGACTCCATGCTTCCACTGCAGGGGGCATGGGTTTGATCCCTGGTTGGGGAACTAAGATCCCGAATGCTGGGAGGTGCAGCCAAAAAAAAAAAACATTATGGTGGGAATATTAAAAATGTAGCAATATTCTTTGAGACTGTGTCTACACAGTACCAAAATAATTGGTTGAAAATGTAAATCACAGTCAGATTAATCTGAGGGGGTTATATAGGAAAAACAAAGCAAAAGACATGGTTGTCTGAATTCAACTATTGTTTTTCCTGGGGTATTGAATTTGGTAAGATTGTGTGTAGACACAACTTGAATTTCCCTGCATTTAAAATGCTCATGTTTTAAATAAATAAGGCTTTCCTCCCTCCTAAATGATAAATACATTATACAGCTGTACCCTGGCCCCTTCCTTTCCTGGAGAGAGAGAAAAAGTTCATCAGTTTTTTTCTTTTTCGTTTATGTCATTGACAAGATTACATTTTTAGCAAATCTCGAAGGGTGGCCATTTAAATGATCTCTTTTAATAGCTGAACTATAATTGTGCCATATTTAGAAGGGAAAATTTAAAGATGGAATTTGGAGCGAGATTAAAAAAAATACTAAGACAAAATGTGTCAAGGCAAATGCACTATTTCATCAAAGGAGAAGTATGTCTTGGTTTCCTTTTCTCATCCCACAGCAGACATGAAGGAGACACAGATGGCTTGTGGGTTTAGCCTCATCTCTCCAGGTGCCTGCTGCTTTTAGACCTGGACAAGATGCTGAGATTTGATCCTAAGGAGTTAGGTTTTGTGTCAAAATAGTTTAAGTTTTTCTTTAGCATTTTAACAAATCTCAATAAACAGCTTATTGTTGAGATAATATTTAATTTTATATTTCTAGTTAGGTGTGGTGATTAAGAGTACCCAATTCTTTACCTACTAGTACAAAAGGCATCTACTTAACGTGAGCTACAGGTCAACTGAATCCAGAGAGAATTTTCCTGGGACTCAAGCAATTCACTTGGGTACTACCAGAACAACTGTACTACTATTATTATTATTATTATTATTTTGCCTTGATTTCTATAGCCCTGGTTAAGTGATTTGGAAAAATAGAAATTAAAAATTTTGTATTTGTAAGTTCAGGTCTAGTTTTTAATCTGTCCCTGTTAGACAGTGGAATCTATGTTATAAAATTTCCAGCTTAATGCAGTAGCAAGAAAGAATGTAGTATTCTTTAGAGGCTATGCTTAGTGAAATAAATAGCTTAATACCTATGGAACCCAAGGTCTTGTCTTCCACTAGAACTCTTGCTTTTTCTATGCAGTTCCACCATTTCTCCGTTGCACTTGCTATTTTTATTGGTGTCCAAGTCACAAAATGTCTGGGGTTGGCAATAAAATCAGTTGATTATATTTTCAGGATATAATGAACTGCATAGTTCATTTTAATAGTAATGTTGGTCTGCCTATTTTGTGTGTTTGTAACGTATTTTAAATAGGTATTTGGTGTCAAATGCATAAAGCAAATTTAAGTCGAATTAACCTAAATATGGGGTCCTTTATTCAGTGGCCTTTTACTAAAAAGCATTACTTTGAACAAATTTTCTAATTTAGTTACCTGTCCTGTTAAACTTAGTTTTCTAAGTTTACAAATCGGTCCTACTTCAGAAGAATCCCCAGGTTTTCTCAGCTATGAACAGATCATGGAATCATGTCTATATGTTTACTTAAGTGACATTTACGGATCCCGAAAGGGAGGGTGCCATCTGGATGTACATGTATACAGCATCGACCTCTCTGTTATGATATTGCTTCCCTGAAGCTACATTCTTTCTTGCCAGTTCTGAAAACTAATATTTCAAATGCTTCAAGAGTCATAAATAATAGTCATGATTCTACGTGGTATGTGTATTACAGCTAGATCAGTTCATACGTATAACTTTACATAGTATCTTGTGTAAAAATAGCTTTGGTTATTAAAATCATTGCAATAAAATACCTGCACTATAATATTGTGTTCTTTGGTACCTAGGTGATTTTCTTTTTTAATGGATGGACTCTTGTTTCATTTCTTAAAAAATATCTGAACAGTCCTTAACAAACAAAGAGAATGCACTGGTTTAGGTGTCATTCAAATTTCTTTGCTGGGTTTGAATCTGCATTTAGGTCGCGGGCCTGCAGGTTCAAACGCTAGGCTAGACGAGCAAAATCACACTCCTAAGCCAATGAACTCAGACAACCCCACACTATGTCGGTTGCACTCCTACAGCACAACCCTTCCTGAAGACCAGCCCTGCCTAAGTCCCTAACCACTGGTGGTGGTGGAGGTGGTGGTGGTGATGGTGGTGGTGGTGGAGGTGGTGGTGTGTGTGTGTGTGTATGTGTGTATATTCATGCACATACCCACACACAGTACTGAGACACCATACACCTTTGTGGCGCAGTGGAGTGGATGAGAAAGTCTGATCTTAAAGATGTCCACTCAATGGCTCAAAATCACTATGCTCCAAACCACGGAACAGCCAAGCACAGCGAGGATGATCATGGACTGAAGCTGTAAGATCCAGTGGTGTCTTCCCGCTAGTAATTTTTCTTGCCAAGTCATCACCTGGCTGAAGTGTGTGTCTCCGAAGAAAGTCCGAATGCAGGTGAGCTAAGTCTTTGGTTTCTTTGGACTATAAATAACACTTTTTTTTTTTCTTCAAATATTTCTAAGTATAAACCTGCTATCTTGAGGTCCTGGTCTTTAAAAAAAATTTTTTTTTTTTTTTTTTTTCATTTAAAGCTTTTCCACCGAGGTTTCAGTTCGTGGTTATTCCTTCATGCTTTGGTACAAGTGCTTGATGAAGAAGATGAGTTGCCCGAATTGGAGCTGCCCTCGTCCTGCCACTTGTCCAGACTCCTCCTCCTCGCGTTCATGAAGAAGTTGCTGACGGTGCTGAGCTCCAACCCCAGCTGCTGGGAAATGGTGATTTGCAATTCTTTGGAAGGACGCTTATTTTCCTTGAATATCGCGTGTAGAGTTCGACGCTGGACATCTGTGAAGACCAACCTGGGCTTTTTGGGTGTGTTGCCTCTATCTTTCCCGTGTTCTTGCTCTTTCCTTTTGCAGGCTGCAAAGAAGCACAGAGGGTGTTAGAAGAGACTGCCTGGGAGAATCGAGAGTAGAAAGGCACAGCCCATATAATCTGTTAGGCATTCCTCATGGCCATGTTCTGCCTGCTGACCTCTGATTTTAGCACCATCGTGGGCTGCGAGGGAAGTGTAACAAAAGCATGGAGAATGAGGAGGAGGTGGAGTTCTGTGAGTCTTGAGCATGGGTCCTGGCTTTGATGAGTATCTATTTTGTTGGTGGTAAATCAATTAACCGACACCTGGGCCTCGATTTCTCATCTGCAGAATGTTGGGTTTTAGACAAATGAACTTATTGTTCGAATTTTTATATCACTATCTGTAAAGTGGATATAAGAACATCTACCTTGCTGGGTGTGGTAAGCATATATGAAATAATATGTAAAAGATAATGTTAACTAAAGTGCTTTACAAATGCAAAGTTTTATCACCTAGAAGTGGTTGTAGCCCTCAAAGGATTTACGGTCTGCTGCTAGTGGAATACTAAGAGCCTCTGTGAGGGTCTAAAAACCAAATAAAAAGGAATTGCATTTGCTTCTGATCTTTTTTGTTTCCTAGGAAACTGTATGTAAGAAAACTCTGTATAGAGTGTCCTACCATGCCCATCAAACAGTTTTCCACTGATTCTTCAGTGGAACCAGGACTTGGGGAGCTGTGGTGAAACCCACTTCCTCAACACTGGGGCTAAACCTGTGACATTAGCCATGTTCACCTTTGGGGTCTCCCTGTGCCTCTCTTTTGTTCTTCACGAGAGTCTTACTCTTGGAATCCCCCCTCTTCCCTTACCTCATCTCCACTGAGAAGGCCCATTCCCTGCGCATGCCTTTTGGTCCTGTATCATGAAGCTGCCTCTAGGCTGCTAGAGCTATTCTGGTGCATCATCCCAATGTGGTCCTCAGGTCCACAGGGTTTGGTGCTGGATCAGGGTCTCCTCACCTCAGATGCTGTACTCCTCTTTCTTGCCTAATGTAGCTCACTAGCTTCCACCTGCCAAAGGGGCACTGAATTGCTAATGACTCCCTCCCCCTCCCCGCCCCCAACCTCCACCATCAATGAATCCCTGCAAGCCATCCCCAGATAACCACGCAACTCAAGTAAAAACAGTGCTCTGGTGAGCTCCTATGCCCTAACTCCTGTCCCTCAGCTCCCCTGTGTAGGGGTTCTGGAGCAGCCATGGCTATCTTCACACCTGGCTGGTTACGCTCTGATGTGCGCTCCAACCACAGCAAAAGGCAGACAGGGCAGGGCATCTTCCTGGTGGAGGTAGGGACTGTCGCTCTTTCATGTCGCCTCCAGCTGGCTGCCCTGCCTACTGCTCTCTCCTGCTCCCCCCCTGTCCTTTTGTATTCCAGGTTCTCAATTCCTTCTTAGATGGTTCACCAGCTCTGGCTAGATGCAGCCTCTGTACTCTCCCCAGGTAGCCCTGCTCTTCAGCCTGCCCCTACCTTTCATTCCCAGCTGCTCCACATCGTGGATTCCCCTAAGGCCTTAGGTACCCATTAGCACAAATTAGCTAGGCAATCAGAGCAGCTAAAAAGCTAATGGATAAAGGTTGAAGAAGCCTCCAGTCTTTGGAGTCCAATCTAGGAGTCTCCAAGTTTTTTTAATCATGTGCTATTTAGTAAAAAATGTTTTGAGTATTACATTCCCTTACATTATTTCTTTATAAATGATATGCATGTGTTACTATACTACTGTATTATTATACAGTAGTATAATTAAAAAGCATACACAAAATATAGAAAATTTTAAAGGGGTAAAATAACATAAATAGACATAGAAATTCTCTTCTACAGGTGCATCAGCTTGCCCAGGCCCCAGAGTGCATTTGCCTCACTCCAGGGACCACAGGTCCAATATATTAGGAAATATAAGAATAAGAATTTCAGAAGGGACATGAGGGGAGACCTCAGTCATAAAAGAGAGATTTTTAGGCTAGTCAGGTCTTCTGGTACCTTTTATAACACATTCCATAGATCACTGGCTATGCCCTTTGCCCACCATGATGGAAAGCATCAACATAATGGGAAAGATTTATTAAACGCCCAGCTCCCTCAGAGCATTGAGCTATATATACTAAACTAGGTGAGAGTCCCCAAATACAGTCCCTCCCCCCAGGAACCCACAGCCTTCACTGGGCAACTAGATTAAGTCCCTGAAAAAAAAAGCTGAGACTAGGCTGAAGTCAAGCCTAGTTAGTTTGAGTCAGCCCATGTAGACACAGCTTTATATAATACTGATACACATGGCTGGTTGATTCATTCACTTACATTCAAAGATGAATATAACACAAGCCTTTCTCTTAATGAGGTCAGTCTAGTGGTTATGTAAGCAAATAACTGCAAGAGCATGAAAAGAGTATACAGGATATTATCTCTGCTTGAGGATATTAAGGAAGGCATCACACAAGAGGGGTGCTTACGCTAGGCCTTAAAGGATGAATAGGAGTTTGCTAGTGAGAAAAGTGGGAAAAACTCATTCCCAGCAGGGGGAACAGCATTCGTGAAGGACTGATAAGTAGTAGTAGATTGGTAGTGGGGCAAGAGTACATGCAAGTACATACATACTTCACAGGTAGACAGAGATCAAATTTGAACTATCTTGTAGGTAAGGTTTTGAGTAAGAGTGTCGTGTGATTAAATTTGGGTTTAGAAAAACCCCTCTGGTGGTGGTGTGGGGGATGAATTGGAAAGCATCAAGATTCAGGACCAATATGCTGTGTATGCCACTCTGACACCCTTCAGGACTAAGGCACTCACTCATTCTTGCACCTGCTGGAGGAGGCTGGTGGCTCTCAGCTGAGGTCCATACTGGGAATTGCCCTTGGCCAAAGGTTATGCCACCCTGGGGTGCAGTTGGGGGACTAGCCACACCCAGTGGGGGACGGGGGGAGTAGGGGATGGGAGTATGGATGGTGGAGGTTGAAGAGAGTAGGAATGTATTGGTTTAAGGCTCCCCCACCCCAAACCCTTGCATCAAGTAGGGACAACTCTGAAGGGTTATCTAGTTCCAGAGCACCCTGTAGGATTGGTTGAGGCTATTTTTGCAGCTACATCAAAGTTCAACTCCATCTGCCCGGTCTTACTTCCTCCACTCCCCTGACAGGGGTTAATCTCCATAGCCCTCTTCGATAACCTTCCTGCATGCAAGTCTCAGAGTCTGTTTCTCGGAAAACCTGACCTAAGACAGAAGCCAATTAGAAAATCAGTGTAACGAGGACGCCAAGATAGAAAATGCCAGTTGAAGATGGAAAATAGGAAGCAAATTTAAGAGCTTCTTGGAAGGTAGAATCAAGAGGAATTAGTAATAACAACCTGGCTGGGAGGCTGGAGTTCGGAACATCTCCCAGGTTTCTGATTGGATGGTAGTAATAAGGCCATTAGGGAATGCAGATGGAGAAATGAGTTTTATGAGAGCAGTAAGCACTTCTATGTGGGACAAATCCATTTGAAATGCGTGTTGGACATCCTGTTAAAGATCTCCAATAGGTGGTTGTCCAGCATACGGCAGGATATATGGGGCCTGGAGCTCAGGGAAGAGATCTGGGTTAGGAATACAGACTGGGAAGTCATTAGGGACCTAGATGGTAAATTGCACAGAACACATACCTATGGAAAAATAAATAACTGAGCATCGGGTGCAGACTCAACTTATTTATCATTCAAAAGGCAGAACAGGGACTTCCCTGGTGGTCCAGTGGTTAAGACTTCGCTTTCCAATGTAAGGGGTGAGGGTTCAATCCCTGGTTGGGGGGCTAAGATCCCACATGCCTCGCAGCCAAAAAACCAAAACATAAAACAGAAGCAATATTGTAACAAATTCAACAAAGACTTTAAAAATGGTCCACATCAAAATAAATCTTTAAAAAAAGGCAGAACTAAGGGAAATCACAAAGAGATATCTATTTTCTACATAACTAGTGTATCTGAATGACTTCAATGTGGTCCTTAGAATTTGGCAGGACTGAGTGGGCTGAAGCTACTCCAGAGCCACCCTTTCCCAAATGGCATCAGAGGCATGATATTGCCTCAAATAGGAGTTACTTGAAAAGATGGTTTGCAGGCCAAGTACATTCAGAAAAACCTACTATATGGCCTCTTCCTCAAAATGCGTAATATGCGTTTAGCAAATATAATTATGTTTTCCAAATTTATTTAATTCCAGAACCTTGTTTGGTAGAGACTGTCTATCAGTGTCTCATACAATACTAATGGGGAAATGCAGTTTGGAAGTTCCTGACCCGAGCTCTCAATGTTAGAACCTGGGAAGTGGGATTCACCTGGAGCAAGGAGCCTGGCAGACTCATTATGTCTCTCCAGGGCAGGCTGGCACAGTGCCTGGCTATAAGGGGAGCTCAGTGCCCATATGGGTACTGGATGGGGTGTCTGTGACTAAATTTGTGTGCTTTTACCTGGAAAGAACTTTGTGCAGAAGTTGGAGTGGCTGAATAAGAAAGCAGAGATATCTGTAGAATGGACAGTGGACTAAAGCTTGTTGACAGTCAGTGGGTAACCTCAACAAGGTGCCCAGGAGAAGCAACCCACAGAAATAAAATCATGCTTCTAGAAGCTTGTACTGAATTATAGTTGTGAGACCTGTTAAGAGAATATAAATGAGAGCAATGCTTTGGCATTCTCATGGAATTCATTTCAAGGTAGAGATTACCCATTATAAGGTAGGAAATCAGCAACTGGTCCACACAAGTGTGCAGTGGAGAGAGAGAGAGAGAGAGTGGGAGCAAAGTCTGACAACAGGAACTGCTGCTTAGGGAACAGCATTGCATGTGTTTTATGGGAAAGTTATACTTTTTTGTGTGGGTGTACAGTTTTCATTAAAGATAGAATAGTTATTATAGAACTGGATTAAAGGGAAGAAGATTCCTATTGCACGTGTAAGGTAGTACTGAAGAGGAAGAAGACCCGTCATGAGTCACCTCCATGAAGGTGGGCAAGCAGATATGTTTGTAGGATGCAGTGGCAAAGTGTAGTGGGGCTGTCTCAGGTGACTTGGATCTTCTCTGGGAATGAGGTCACCTACAGTCAGTACTATATGGGAGACAGAAGCAGACGTGGAAGACGGTAAAAGGCAGAGAACGATTTTGTGCACCACAAGAATAAAAGATTATAAAGGATTTTTTTTTTTTTTAAAAAGCAATGCATGAGGCTGCAAGCAAAGGACAAGCTTTCATCTCAGGCATGACTGGGGCCTATGCTTTGCCCATAGTTGGCAGGACAGAGCCAAGGGTATTTCAAGAAATATGAATTCTGCAGGATGTTGAAAGGCATTCCGTGAATATTGAGTTTCGAGGTCAGGCAGTTTGGGAAATGCTGAGTTAATTAATGATTAAGCAAGCTTCTTTAATGCAGGACTTCTCAGAGCCTTTAATATGCTAATGTGCACTGATACTTTCTAGCTTATGGGGTCTCCCAAACTTATTTGATTAAGCAACTCTTTATTCAGGGAATTTCTCTCAGGAATGGTGTTGCTTAGAACAGTGTCTCTCAAAATGTGGTTGCCAGACCTATGCTGGTCTGTATACTGTTACTGACCTGCAGCAAGATCAGAAAATTGAGAATAAGCAATTAGAAAGTTTTGTGGCCGCTTGGCATTGCTCCAACATTCTGTGATTATTGTTCTAGTAATACATTTTTTATCGTATTATCAAAACTATTGGTCCAGAACAGATGGAAATTAGAAACAAACAGCTAGTCCTTCACTGTTTAAGAAGCCCTGTCTTAGAATACACTTTATAAAACATGATATACAGTAACATCCTAGAATCGGCTGTCAGCCAAGCATTTGTATATCAACTTATATCCATTTTCCTGATTTAACGTCACAAAGGACATTACAACATCTAAACTGCTGATTGAACTATGCAAAAGTCTGCCAAGAATTTGTCTGGGAATAAGCAGGCACATTGCTGTACACCTGAAAATAACACAACGTTGTACATCAACTATAGTTCAATAACAATTACAAAAAAAAGATCTGTTGTACCAAATTAAAAAAAATAAGTAGGCACAGACATATGGGCCTGGGAGACATTTATAAAGCCAGATGGACTGACAATACAACTTCTTAGATGAACCTGGGCTCACAGGACACAAGCTCAAGGCCCAGCTCTGTGGCCACTGATAGATAAGTGATCTTGGGCAAGTCCCTCGCCTTCTGGAGCCTTAGTTTACCCAGCTGCAAAATAGAGGACAATGGCCTTCTTTCCTCTCAGGATTATAATAAGCATTAAATAAGATAAGCTATGTTGAACTGCTTGTTAAAACTATAAATGTTTAAGAAGTGTTCTAGATGTTTGCAAATTAATTTTCAGATCCTTCCTTTTTTCTTTGGTCAAGATGCAAGTATAAACACTGAATTTACACAGCAGGCTCAGGTCTTTGCTCTGTCTCTAGCCTGTGGTATAAACTTGGATGCATGACTTGATCTCTTTTTCTGCATCCTTTCAATGAGCAGGCAGTATTCTAAGGTCCCTGCGGGCCGGAAAGCCCTGTGGGTCAAGGAATACACCCCTGCAGTGTCTTTCCTGGTTTCCAAAGTCTAATATTATCTCAGTTAAAAAATTTCCAAGGTAACCTTACTCTGTCTTTTAGAATATATAGCCACTATGTTGACTATTCCAGTTCACCTTCTCCATCCTAATGGCTTCTCAAAAAGAGCAGGTAATGGCTCTGCAGGGACACCAGCCAGTACTGCAAATAATCCAGATTCACGTTCACCTGAATGAAGGCGATCAAACACAAACTCACATTCCTCACAGTTGCTTCAACCTCATAAGCTTTAGAGATTAAAACAATAACAACAGCAACTACCACAGACCCTGCGAACAGTTATGCATTTGCCCTCCTAGGACTCTGAGCCATTAAACAATAGGTACTCTATATTTTTACTAGTTTCTACTTTTTCATTAAAAATGTAGGAAAATTTGCTTAACTTGCTTCCTGAGGTTCTTGGTATATTTGTCCCAGAGTTGGCTGCTTCACATAGGATGGAATTGTGGATTAGAAGAGGCTGTCTTCTTGGGGGCAGTAGTATATGTTTCAATGTGCCCTTATGGAAGGAATGCCAAGGGTCCAGGTAGAACGAGGGTGTACGTTATATTCCCAGTCTATGAGGGAGGAAGGTTCTGTAAAAGCACTGCTCTAGTTGTCAAAAGTTTTGGGTTCTGGTTCTGGCTCTGTCATTAATTAGTTGGATGGCTGGGTTAAACCCCTTAACCAGGCTGGGTCCAGCTTCCTTAACTGTATAATGAAGCGACTTGACTAAATAACTTACAACCCCTTCTAGGTGCAGCTCTATGAGTTGACGTGTGTAAAGTCAACATCACTCCAGAGGGAAGATGTACAGTTCAGATTTCTACGTCATAAATGGGCACTCGGAGAAGTGTGAGGGTTGAACAGTTCACTCTAGCTGGCCCCCTCCCCGGCCACCTCCCCTCTTTTGTAAGGCTCTCCCTGTGCCACCACCTCCTTCTCCCTCCTGGCAGGCAGTGGGGAGAGAAGACTTTTGGGGTGGAGCACTTGCAGATGAGGTAGGAAAGGGAACAGGACCTGTGTGCTTAGTAAACCATATTACCAGGTAAGACCAGAAAATTGAACTTCATAAACTGTAATCGCAATTTGTAAAGGACCTTTAGAAAATTTTCACTGATCTTAGTTATACTGAAGAGGAATATGGAGAAATGTGTGTGTGTGGTGGACGCACAGACAAGTGACCGGGGAGCCACAGTATCTGCTAGAAGAAGATGGGGATGCAGCCAGATGAATGGTAAGCCATGGGTCTGTCACTTTAGAGACGTTATTTAATTTTAGCAACAGCTCTGTGAGGCATCGAATTTAATAGGAAATTTGGGACTTTAACCTGAGGAGGGGACAGTTTTGGCCTCAAGGTCTGGATGGTGAATCCTAGAGAGGCAGGATGAAAGGCTTGCGTGGGCGGGGCTGACAAAGAGCCAGGCTTGGGTGATTCAAATCAGATTTATTTGGTGGTCTGACTCTAAGGGACTGAGGAAGGAGACTGTATGCCTGCAGCTTCCCCAATCACATGTGGCTTTTACCCTGAGAGTCCTTGCACTATGGCCGTGTACTTCCTCCATACAACTGCTCCAGGGTCTGCTGTCCTAATGTGATTGAGGCGAGGTGGACCAGGGAACAGTAAGGGAAAGGGCTGGGATTCCAGGGCACGGTGAAACTGCCCTGTCGTCACAAGGGGCCTGCTAGAGACGCAGTGTCTTCCCCCTGAAGGCCGGTGCCAATGCTGAAAACGGCAACCTGCAGGGCCAAGGGCTCTTGAACAGGTAAGCCTGCGATGTCCCAAGTCACTCAGGGGAGATCCGGCCTGGATTTGGAGGAAGCGGGTCCAGGCAGCTGCTAGGGCCCTCAGCTCCTTTGCTGCTCCAGTGCTTCCGGGGAAGGTAGGGTGCACTGGGAAGGCAAAAAGCACACTCCGAAATTCTACCCAGATTCCTGACTGACTTGGTAGTGACATTCCTGCACACCCTGCTCAGGGGAGCTTGGGGCTTCGGGGACAGAGAAAAAGGATAAAAAAAGCAGCGGGGCCAGAATAGGCAAATCCATAGGGACAGAAAGAAGTTGGTGGTTGCCCGTGGCTGAGTGCGTAGTGGGGGGAAATGGGTGGGACTGCTAATGGGTATGGGGTTTCTTTTTGGGGAGGTGATAAAAAGGTTCTAAAATTGATTGTGGTGACGGTTGCACAGCTCTGTGAGTATATTAAAAACCACTGACTTATACTCTTTAAATGGGTAAATTGTATGGTACGTAAATTACTTCTTAGTACAACTATTTAAGAAAGAAGTAGCTGGGCATGCATACAGGGTGAGCTCTCGGCTCTCACTCCCCACTTGCCACCGAGAGGAAACCTCTTCTGGACTGCGGCAGGGACAAGGGGGGGTGCTGTTCATGTGTACTGAGCCCCCAAACACTGTCTCTTGACAGCTGAAACTGCTTTTCAAAGTAAACTCTACAAGACAATACATGTTCGTGGAGGAACAAGCAAGCAAATAAAACAGATTTCAGTAAAACAAGAAAGGAGGAACCATGGAAGTGAACGTGGCAGGTTCCCAAGCCCATTTTACAGGCCAGCATCCATCCTGTGGAGATCAAAGAGCCAGTGGGTGGGCTGCCCCAGCTTCAGGATTAGAGCTCAGACTCCAGGAGTGCTGGGTCATAGTGTTATCTGCTTTGCCTTGAGTTATTGTGCTGTCCTGTGCATATTTTCATAAGCCAGGCCCCCAGTTGTTTTGTCAGCTCTTAAGCAGCAGATTTGGAGAATACAGTATAAAGTACAATTTGAAAAGCTACTCCAGTGAGTTCTAACTGATACGGCCACGGGCAGCCTTTACACGGGAAGGGAACTCCTGCACAGACTATCTGGAAACAGTGATGCCCAGGGGAGGGAGGTGGGGCCGATACAACCTGCTGGACACAAGCTAGCTTTTCTGGTGTCTGTGACTTTGTGGGTAGCTCAAGCACCTATGGAAACTCTTCTGGGCATGAGTGTGAAAGATCTAATAAAAACATGCAAAGAGCAGACATTCTTAGTCAAGAATGATCACTATAACTCACCCCCGTACCTTGCTTTATGGTACTTAAATCACCTCCATTCAACCTTCCCATGTGATCCCCACAAAACTCAGGTGAGGAAGAAATGGGTATTATGTCTTTTTCTGTAGGTGAAGAAACAATGTCAAAGAGGTGAGGAGACTCGCCTATGGGCACGCAGCTGGTTCATTGGGCGACCTCCAACTCCACTGTGCCCTGGAGGCAGATGCCAGCATGGTGGACACATCATGAAAACTTTCCCCAGGATGGTTACACGGGCAGGAGCAGCTGGTGAGGGGAGCCCGGGAAGCCAGAGCCATGGTGTGTGGAGTAGGAGCAGCTAGCCGGCCAGGCGGCAGGCCCGTTGTCAGCCAGACGGGTCTGGCTCTGGCTGAAAGGACTGCAGTTGGCCCATCCAGGAAATCGGGCTGCATGGAAGTTGAGATGAAGGGAGCTCAGGCAGTGAAGGGCACGGAAGACCCACGCTGGCCTGGGAGAGGGGCCAGAGTGAGTCTAGTTTCAGTAGCGGGACAGAGGAACACTAGACACTGTCTCCGTGTGGATATCGGCTCTGAGAGGAAGCAAAAGAAAACTGAGCTGACCCAAAGGAGAAGGAAAGATGGGGAGCAGCTAAAGCCAAGAGAGGCCTGCTGCATCAAACTCAGGTTGGAAAAGTCACCCGAACCTCTCACAACCCCACCCCGTTTGCTTCTATAACTGAGCTGTCCAGGACAGAGACCTGCCTTCCCGCCCATCTGCTGCCTGGAGTCCTTCTGGAGACAGCGTATAACATATTTCCATCAATCTCTCTTCTCTAGGGACAGCTCCACAGCTGTAACCCAAGAGGTAGGGCTATTGGACTTTATGATCAAAGGAGGGCAGAGGCTGCCTGGGCCTGGGAGGGATGGAAGAGGATCAGCTGAAACGTACAGCTGCTTCCCCTGTGCTAAGCTGCACACATGTATCACCTTATGATGTCACTCAACAACTGTGGGAAGCAGGTGCTATTACAGCTGTAGGTTGCTTCCCTGGGCAGCCCCACTGCTCACAGGTGCCCACGATCTGCACTTCTTCTGATCTCCACCACCTGTCTGCCTAACCTGGCTTTAGACTGAGCATTTATTTACGAATAAAATCGTGGTGGTGGTTAAAAAAAACAAAGTTTACGTTTGTTTACAAATGTACAGCCTGAGGCTCAGAGGTTAAGGGATTGGCCCAAGGTCACCCTGATAGTAAATGGTGGATCTGGGATCAGAGCCAGGGCAGGGTCCAGTGATGGTGTGGAGGAGCTGATGGTGTGGAGGAGGTGATGGTGTGGACGAGTTGATGGTGTGGAGGTGATGGTGTGGAGGAATTGATGGTGTGGAGGAATTGATGGTGTGGAGGAGGCGATGGTGTGGAGGACGTGATGGTGTGGAGGTGATGGTGTGGAGGAGGTGATGGTGTGGAGGAGGTGATGGTGTGGAGGAGGTGATGGTGTGGAGGTGATGGTGTGGAGGAGGTGATGGTGTGGAGGTGATGGTGTGGAGGAGGTGATGGTGTGGATGAATTGATGGTGTGGAGGAATTGATGGTGTGGAGGAATTGATGGTGTGGAGGAGGCGATGGTGTGGAGGAGGTGATGGTGTAGAGGTGATGGTGTGGAGGAGGTGATGGTGTGGAGGAGGTGATGGTGTGGAGGAGGTGATGGTGTGGACGAGTTGATGGTGTGGAGGTGATGGTGTGGAGGAGGTGATGGTGTGGAGGAGGTGATGGTGTGGAGGAATTGATGGTGTGGAGGAGGCGATGGTGCGGAGGAGGCGATGGTGTGGAGGAGGTGATGGTGTGGAGGAGGCGATGGTGTGGAGGAGGCGATGGTGTGGAGGAGGTGATGGTGTGGAGGAGCTGGGGCTCGGGTATTCCTCAGGCACAGACTGGGAGGACATCAGAGAATCACACCAGCTTTCACTTTCCATGGCTCCTGAAACAGCCCTTTTTGTGTTATTCTAGACTATCTTAGTACTTCTCCTCGCAAGCTTTGTCTTCTCTCATTTTTTCTGTTCCCTCTGGTACAGGCTGAACGTGAGACAGAAAGGTGAACTGAGAATCCTGTTGAATGAATGCATTTTCATACGCATATGATATTTGCAACCATCCTCTTGCTGGCCATTCACTGTCACATGCACACATTTTCCTGTGCTTGAGCACAGGCCCAAGCTTTTTGAGACTCACCATAAGAGACACGACCACCTGACCCTTGCCTCCTTGAAGCTCTTTCCCTGCATTGCAGCTTCAAAAGAACCGGTGGGAAGAAAAGCTGCTGCCTCGCACCTGCTCCTTCAGTCAGTAACAAAAGGTAATGTGGCTCTTTAATGAAAGGTTGGCTCAGGAATTCTGATTTTTAAATTCCTAAACTTCTGCTAATGCCTGATCCATTGGGGTTTTATTACATCAGTCTCCCTCATCTTAAAGAGCCCCTCAATAGTTTGGGCTATAATAATAATAATTGGAAATATGTGATATCGATGCCCTAGTTATGATGTTGATTCTGCAAAACAGTCAAAACAAATGGCAGACCTGATGAATTACATGCTTATTATGCATTATTATCTCATGCAGGCCTATTGTGAATTGTAAGTCTTAGCTTATTGATCCCATTTCTTTAATTAATAGCCATATATAACGCTTTATAATATTCACAGCAATTGGAAGTTATAAAATGGAACTCCTTAAAAAATAACCTACAATTTTGACTTTTCGCCAAGTCATCAGACATTTTTCACAGTTAATTTCAAATTAGTGGTTTTCCTTGCTTGCATTTCTGGGAAGTCATCTGTAGAGTCAATTGTAAATGCTGTTCTCCCAATGACACATGTATTATACAATTGGCTTCACAAGGGTCTCCAGTAAGCTTGAGAGGAAAGCCCTTCTTGGCTGCTCCATCAAGATATTCAAGGACCTTGACCCTCTGACCCCAATCCCCTTTTCCATTTCACTTCCCACAACTGCCCAGCCACCATCCACACTGAGCCACACTGCTCAGAAGTCAGTCCTAAATACATTATGAATGTTCACACCTCTATTCCTTTGCTCAAGCTGTTCCCTCACCCAGAATGTCCTTCCTTCTCTTTCTTGCCCCTATGTAATCAAGGCCCAGCTCAAGCATTTCATTTTCTATTAAGTCTTCTCCATCCCCTCTCTCATCTGGGGTGAATTGTGGTCCCCTGTGCCCATAGAGCTCCCCAGATAATTAGTTATTACCTACCCATCTCTCTCACTAGGAACCCATAGGCTAGGCTGAGAACCACTATTCTAAATTAGTGCTTCTCAAACTTGAGTGTACAAACTAGAGTCATTTGGACATTTTGTTAAGATGAAGATTCTGATCCAGCAGGTCTGGGCAGAGCCTGAGATTCTGCACATTTAACAAGCTCCCAGTTGCTCACTGCTCAGTTGCTGGTCCAGGATGGCACTCTGAGCAAACAGGGTCTAGAGTCCAGAGCAGAAATTGTAAGGCGTGGGTCAAATACATCAGCATCACCTGGGAGCATGAAGGGGAGGCTTGTTCAAAACGTATATTCCAGAACCCTATCCTATCCCTACTGAATTAGATTTTCTGAGAGAATGGGATTCAGAAACACACATTTTAAACAAGTTTCCCAGGTAATTTAGAATAAAGTTGGAGGAGATTCTGTCATTAACTGATAGAACTTCCTAATGCCAAGGGGCAGAGGGGCGGTTGCTGTGGAGCTGGAGAGCACCCCCTCTGGCAAATGAAGGTACTTCACACCCATGCCTCCCTCTTCCTCCTGATTATCCACCAGGCTGGCAACGGAACAGAAACAAATAACTGGGGGCTAATCTTCTTTTACATCACACCTCCACACGCATGCTGACAAAAGGCTGTGATTAGTCTGCACTGCACCTGTTTTATGGTTGT
Source organism: Balaenoptera ricei (assembly GCF_028023285.1). Taxonomy (NCBI): domain Eukaryota; kingdom Metazoa; phylum Chordata; class Mammalia; order Artiodactyla; family Balaenopteridae; genus Balaenoptera; species Balaenoptera ricei. Next base: position 82,917,740 of record NC_082640.1, on the reverse strand, counting down.
TACATTTAGGATCTTTTAAAGTATTATTTTACATAATAACATGTTGGCACAAAGGCACACACACACACACACACACACACACACACACACACACAAACATATCACAAACCTGTTCTGCATATTTCAGGCTGTGCTTCTCAAACTTTAGTATGCTTTAGAATCATTTAGAGAGCCTGTAAGAAGACAGATTACTGGGCTCTTCCCCTGAGTTTCTGAATCAGCAGTATTTCTAGCAAGTTCCCAAGTGATGTTGGGGCATATGTATGGAGGAAGAATTGAAAATGAATGTTACAGAAAAATTTTTTAGCAGGTTTGTTTATTTTATGGGTATGGGTGAAGCAATTTTGAAATTATTTTAGGATTGAGCAAATGAGTAAGTGTGCGTGTGTGCTGGGGGGTGGATATGTTATTGAGTGCCAGGGTTCTCACTGTAGAGGAAAGGACACACAATTATGGAATGAGGGTAGGCAAGAAGAAATCCTATGGGGATATATTGCAATTAGATGTGGAGGTACTTGTGCGAACTCATGATTTTAAAAATATGTATGTAAGCATGTTTATGTGCACGTGTATATTATATATGTATGAGTGCATATGTATATTTGTGGTGTGTGTGTGTGTAAATATACATGCATATTTTTCCTGGATTTTTCTGAGGGGGCCAAAAAACAAAGTCACGCTACTAGCCATGAGCACACCTAGTGACCAGGCCTTCTTGGTCTCTAATACCATTCTCCACCAGAATAAACCAGGGCTCATCAAGGAAAGGGCATATTCTAGGGCTGGGACAGGGTAGGTAACAGATGATCTTGGAACATCTTATTATGATGCCAGGAAGTAAAAGAAAAAAAAATGGAGGAGAAGGAGGAGGAGGAGGAGGGGGAAGAGGAGAAGAAGAAGGAGTAGGAAAAGAAAGATGGAAACAAGTCACAAGAACACAGGAGCCAGATTAAAGGGGCTCCCACTGTCAAATCTGAGACAGTTTGAGCACCAAAATAGGTAAGTACAGAATTGAATGAGAAACCATTGGGAAAAAAGGAATGTGTGAATCTTATCCAATAACAAATGGATAAGTAAACGAGAGAGAAGGGGCTCTTGCTCACAGAAGAAAGCTGAGAGCTGACTGTCAAACAAGGCAGGAGTGCCGGAGATGGAAAATCATTTTGAAGCCGTCGTGATAAACAGGTCAGGCAAGAATCAATAGATGCTAAATCTGTGGGGAATTTTGATGAGGAGTAGGATATTTGCATAATCTTAAAGTATCTCCCCACAGACTGCTTATTAGTTGTAAGAGAGAGAAAAAAAATGTGATTATACAGTGGAGAAATTAGGCAACACCTCGACCAAGTGATCAAAATTAACTCTCCAGTTAAGTGGGAGACAGACAGACTTCATGGGCCTCCAGATGTGATCCCCTGAGAAGGACACACCTCACCCATGCAGCTTTCTGGGCAAGAAAGCACCACCTCAATCTAATCACGAGGAAACATCAGATAAACATAAAATGAGAAATATCTTTTTTTTTTTTTAAAGTGGGGACTATATTCTTCAAACATTTCGATGTTATAAAAGGTTAAAAAAGGCTGTGGAAATGTTTAGGATTAAAGAAAAGAAGAGATATGAAACTTAATCCCAGACTGGATCCTCTCCTGGAGAACAATGCTGTGAAGGACATTACTGGGTCAATGGACAAAAGTGAGCTGTGGCTACAGAAGGGAAGGTTCATACTCGTGGAAATACATTCTAAAGTATGTAGGGGTGAGGGGTCATGATGTATGTAACGTACTCTGAAACGGTTCATGGAAAAAAATTCTGTGCATTTGAGAGCGAGAGAGAAAGAGAGATTGAGAGAGAGAAAGAGAGAGAGCACGCGTGTGTGCACAAATGATAAAGCAAATGGGGCAAAATGTTAACAACTGGTCAACTGGTGGGTAAATGGTTTATGTTCTTATTTTATTTTTGCACCTTTTGAAAAATTTGAAAAAAACTTCCAAATAAAATTTTCTTAAATCATGCTTTTGAATAATATTTAATGACACTGAGATAAGTTTGACTGTAAATTCTTTATGAGCTCAATTTTGTGAAAAATAAAAATTAAAAATGTATCTTATTTACGTACTTTAAAAAAGCTAGAAGGAAACAAACTGACACATAAACAGGTATCATCTCTGGGTTATGGGATTATGGATGATTTGATCCTGTCATATTGTTTATAGTGTTTCATATTTTCCAAAGTTATGAGAGAAAAATTATTTTTGAAAGAGGAAAACAAATATTCAGAAAAGTTCTGTGTATGTTGCTGACTGCTGTGCCATTGACTGATAATAGCAAAAACAAAACAAAACAAAAAACTTGAAATCATTGAAATGTCCAATGAAAGGTTGTTGGAGAGGTTATGTAAGTTATGATGCTTCTAAAATATTATATAGTCATAAAATTTATGTTTGCCCAATCAATTTATGGACCAACTAAGCATCCAAAAATAGGGGATTGGTTAAATTATAGCATAGCTGTAAAACATAAAATGTGCAGAAAGCTTTTTGATCCAGAGCGCTCCAGGAGCAGAGGGAGGGCTTTGACCTCTTTGCTGTCTTGCAAACTGTAAACACTCTGTCTATACATATCTGCTAAATGAATAAGTGCTCCTCGTGAGGTATTTGGGAGGGGGCAGAAATGGTGGAATTACCAGGGGGTTTTATTGTCTCCATTTTTCTTTTATGTATTTTCAAATATTCTATCATAAATTTAATAACATGGGATTTTTAATTTAAAAAGTTATAGTATGTATGGATCATCCCATTGAGAAGAGATTGGAAAGATATTCACAAAAGGGGGGTTATCTCTGTTTGGGGGTATTATGGGTGATTCTTGTCACCTTTTTTCTTGATGAGTAGTAATAATTTTACAAAGAAGTTATTTTTAAAAGGCACTGGACCATCATTAAAAAGTCTACAAATAATAAATGCTGGAGAGGGTGTGGAGAAAAAGGAACCCTCTTGCACTGCTGGTGGAAATGTAAATTGGTGCAGCCACTATGGAGAACAGATGGAGGTTCCTTAAAAAACTAAAAATACAGTTATCATATAATCCTGCAATCCACTCCTAGGCATATATCTGGAGAAAACTCTAATTTGAAAAGATACATGCACCCCTATGTTAATTGCAGCACTATTTACAATAGCCAAGACATGGAAGCAACCTAAATGTCCACTGACAGATGAATGGATAAAGAAAATGTGGTGTAGATATACAATGGAATATTACTCAGCCATAAAGAAGAATGAAATAACGTCATCTGCAGCGACATGGATGGACCTAGAGATTATCATATTAAGTGAAGTAAGTCAGACAGAGAAAGACAATATCACGATATCGCTTATATGTGGAATCTAAAAAATGATACAAATAAAGTTCTTTACAAAACAGAAATAGACTCACAGACATGGCAAACAAATTTATGACTACCAAAGGGGATAATGGGGTGGGAAGGGGAGATAAATTAGGAGTTTGGGATTAACAGATACACACTACAAAATATAAAATAGATGAACAGCAAGGAACTGTTGTATGGCATGGGGATCTATATTCAGTGTCTTGTAGTAACCTATAATGGAAAAGAATCTGAAAAAGAATATATATTTTCTCCATCTCTGCTGACAATGGCATGCAACCCGACCCTCATCATCTATTGCCACCCTCCTAGCTAGTCCCCTGCTGCTGCTACGTCTCCTATTGGCTCACACTATGCTGCCTTTCAAAAGCACAAGCCTGACAACTTCACTCTACTAGAGGCCACAACTTCCTTCAGCTCCTGCTGTCACAGACCCAAGTCCCTTGGATGGCACAGGCATACAAGATCCTATGTACTCTCTTTTCAGCCTTCTTTCCAGTTCCCTCCCTGCTCCCACATAACTGTTTTCCTGCCTATCCCAGCACTCATCAAGGACATTGTAAGTATTTGTTTCCCCGCACACATCCTCCCGTGAGCTCCTCCAGGATACGGCACGTTGTGCCTCTTTTGAGCCCCAGTACTTAGCCCAGCGCCCTTCACATAGGAGGTACTCCATCAGCCTGAGGGCAAATGAAGGAAAATGGACCTTCTGAATGATGTAATATGACCCTCAGTGACTTGAATGTGCACATGAATCTCCTAGGGATCTTGTCAAGGTGCAGGTTCAGATTCAGTAGGTTTGGGGTGGAACCTGAGAGTCTGCATTTCTTACATGTTCTGCTGCTGGTCTGGGGACCACACTGAGTAGTAAGGACCCAGAGAACAGTAAGAGTTTTTCAGATGGAGGAAAGTATGGACACAATCATTCTTATAGGAATATTGAATTTTTTTTTAACATCTTTATTGGAGTATAATTCCTTCACAATGGTGTGTTAGTTTCTGCTTTATAACAAAGTGAATCAGTTATACATATACATATATCCCCATATCTCTTCCCTCTTGCATCTCCCTCCCTCCCACCCTCCCTATCCCACCCATCTAGGTGGTCACAAAGCACTGAGCTGCTCTCCCTGTGCTATGTGGCTGCTTCCCACTAGCTATCTATTTTACATTTGGTAGTTTATATATGTCCATGCCACTCTCTCACTTTGTCCCAGCTTACCCTTCCTCCTCCATGTGTCCTCAAGTCCATTCTCTACGTCTGTGTCTTTCTTCCTGTCCTGTCCCTAGGTTCTTCAGAACCATTTTTTATTTTTAGATTCCATATATATGTGTTAGCATACGATATTTGTTTTTCTCTTTCTGACTTACTTCACTCTGTATGACAGTCTCTAGGTCCATCCACCTCACTACAAATAACTCAATTTCGTTTCTTTTTATGGCTGAGTAATTAGGAATACTGAATTTTTGAGTGAACTTTTAACCTCAAAAGAGATAAAAGAAGTAAAACATTATAAAATGATATAATATTTATATATATTGTGTATCATTAAAAAATATACATAAAGCTATGGAACTATAGGTTATTCCAGAAAAAGGGTAAAATAAATAACAAAGGGGCAAAAATATAAGTCATTTGCTCTTAAATTCTCAATATCAATATTCTTTTTTTAATAGAAGTATAATTGATTTACAATGTTGTGTTAGTTCCTGGTGTACAGCAAAGTGATTCAGTTATATATATATATATATATATATATATATATATATATATATATATGTATATATTGTTTTTCAGATTCTTTTCCATTACAGGTTATTACAATCTATTGAATATAGTTCCCTGGGCTATACAGTAGGTCTTTGTTGTTTATCTATTTTATACATAGTAGTGCTCAATATCAATACTCTAATTATCAACTTGGAGTTATCGTAGAATCACCTGGGAGGCTTTTTAATCAGCATATATTTTCTTGCCACCTCTCTGCCACCAATCTGATTTGAGGAATATGAAACTCTCCGCCCACCCCTCCCCACTACAAAAAACTACAGCCTTGGAGAACGCTTTTGTTACTGATGGGAAGGCATCGTTTCACTCAGCTGTGCTGGGGAAGAAACAAGCTTCCAGCTATACAATAATTCGGATCCAAGAAATCTTCTGCAAAGGGGTTTTAGCCACGGCATCCACACATGCTATTGTTCCCTCTGCCTGAAAACCTCTTTCCCCAATTCTGACCAAGTCCTGTTTTTTTTTTTTTTTCCAGATCTTCAAAACTATTCCTTCATCACACCCTAAACTGTTCCTTCTTGGCACAAAAAAAGCAACCAAGCTATTTGTCTCTCTTCCCCACTAGACTATGAGCTCCAAAAGACTTGTCTGTGCTCAGTACATCCCCAGTACTGAGCACAGCACTGTCATAGCTGTACTCAAATGAATAAAGAAAAAAAACCACTCTTTCCATATCTAATGAAATTTCCTCTTTCACATCTTATGCCCTGTCCACAGTTGGCCAGATATAATTCCTAAGAGAGCTGACATTTAGTACAGGGCTAACAACTGTGTAAATGACAACTCAAATGTCCTGGGGTTTATTTGGTCCAAGTTGTTCGGGTTGGGGAATCAGACAGAAACAATCTTTTTCCTCCCCAAAGTTAAAATTAAATAATATTTACCTCTTACAAAACACGTATATTTAAGATAGGAAGCACAGGAACAAAATGAACACTGGTGAAGGCAGCACCTGACAAAAGAACTAGAACATCTGCTGTCTGCGAAGCTACAAGGGTGTTCTCTCCTTTTATCTCTAGCCTTTCCCTACTGGAGGTACCACTCTTAGGAACTTGAGTTTATTATTAGTTTGTTTTTTCCACATACTTACGTATCTCTAAACAATAAGTTGTTTAGCATTTCTTGCTTTTAAGCCTTGTAAAAATGGTATTGTTCTGGTGTGATTTTCTATAGCTTGTTTTTGTTTTTGTTTTTTTTTAAAAAGAAATTCAACACTGTTCCTAAGACTCAACTATGCTGTTGTGTATAGCTGTGGCTCATTCATTTTCATCACTCCAATATACTCCTGCATTATATGAATACATCACAGTTTATTCCTGCACTCCTCGTCAGTGGACATTTGGGATGTTTCTGGTTGTTTGTTCTTAGGAGCAACGTTGTTACAGACCACCCTTGTACTCATCTTCAGGAGCACCTGTGAGCTTATCTAGGGTATATACCAAGGGGTAGACTTCGTTCAGCTGTGGGTTCAGGTTTATAAGCCAAATTATCTTTTGAAGCAACGGTGGCAATTTACATCCCCACCAGCAGTGCATGAATTCCTGATGAGCCATATCCTCACCAACACAGGTATTGTAACCTCAAGCTGCAATATTTTTGTGCCAGAAGGCAGTGCTCCTGACTGGAAAGGCTGTTTCCTTCTGGCCATCTGATAGGAGAGCCTGATCTGAGACTCTGCCCAAGAGATGGGCCCCAGGGACTTACACCTTGTTGAATCCTGACTTTGGGACAGAGCATTAAATTGAGAAAAGAGACTGTCATGGATACACAGTCATCACAGAAGGCAATCATTCATAGAATGTGGGATCTGGAAGGACTCTAAGGCCAAATCCTTCATTCTACATTTAAGGAGACTGAGACCCAGGAAGGTTAAATGACAAGTTCACAGAGCTAATTAGTACAAGAACCTGTCTCTGGGGCTCTCATTTCTTAGTCTAGGGTTTTTTAAAAAAAATGTGTTTATTTGGTTTAGTAATTTAAGATAACACAATCTAGTAAATTAAAAATGACTCCGTAAATATTCAAATAACTGCCAATTTATCTTTAAGAGGTAGTTGTTTGACTTCCGTGACTGATGAATTTGATAACTTCAGCTTCTTGTGAAGTAAACAGTAATACTGAATTTCAATGGGAAAAACAGGGGAAAGATGCACTCTCCATAGTAATGGTTTTCAATAGGCAAATTTAACAGTATTAAAAGACACTGATCTCCTGGGGAAATTTTTTTTTTTTTTTTTTGAGATTTGCCCATGATGTTTATCTAAAGTTTGTTCAAGCTCATTGACATACAGTATCCACCGAGTAACTACATTTACAACTGTGAGTCTACACAGTAGATTTTACCCGTTCTCCTGCCGATGGGCATTTGATTGTTTCTGATTTTTTTCATGTTGTTCGGTGAATGTGTTTCTTTGGGGCACATACCTAGGAGTGGAATTGTTGGGTCACAGGGTCTATGTGTGTTCCGCTTTGGTAGATCCCACCAAACAGTTTTCCAAAGTGGTTGTACCAGGTTATGTCCCATCCTCACAGTGAGTAAGAGTTTCTCGTGCTCTGCTTCTTTGCCCACACTTGGTATTTTCTATTTCGATTCCTGGGGAAATTAATTCCCAATTTTTTGACGGATCATCCTCATCCTTGGATCACCCCCCCAGGCAAATGATAGGCGTGGGCTTAAGAAGCCATTTTATGAGGAAGGCAAACTTCAAATGCAGTGAAATTTCAATTCATCCTCCTCTTCTGAGTACTCAAAATTAACCTATCGTAGGAGGCTGGGAACTGTTTGTGGATATTATGGCAAAAGAGCCTCAGTAACCCGATGGTATATAATCTTAGATGCCTTTACTTGTGAATGTTGGAAAACTCTGAAAAGAGACCAGTTTGCAGCTGAGGTACTTAGTGTTCTTCAGAGTGTGCATAAGAGGCATGATGTGTACAAAGGAATCTGTCCCCATATACGAAGCAGTAAACATGCAACTGGGGAGGGGAGGAAGACTGCCTAATAGGAAGGGTGTCTGTGTGAAGGAGAGTGGCTTCGAAAGCCTGCAGTGGAAATCTTCATCCTGGAGCTGTTTCCTACAGGGACCCCTCCCTCCACCTCCCTTGCCCAAATGCCTTGCTCCTCTCTACCCCAAGAATCCATTTACCATTTGAAAATATCTTTGGTTTAACAGTGTCGGCAGGCTGGCAATAAAAGCTTTCCAAGAGGCATCCCTCTTTTAATGTCAGGATAAGACTCAGGAGCTGCTTATTGCTTTGGGGCGGCGGGCGGGCTTAGAGGGAAAGGACACCAAGTAATTTTGCTAGGAATGCTGACCAAATGGTACTGAGGTACTCCTGGTTCAGGTTTTCCTCCCAGCAGTCATTTTAATCAGCACTTCCCCTATTTAATGAGCTTGTAGTGCCATTACATAATCACCCAGCTCACTGGATTAATGATGAAAAGAGGAACTGATTTTTCCAGTTGCATCATTTGAAGTAAATGTTAACTTTCTGAGTCCTTAGTTAACCGCATTAGTGTGACAAATATGTCTTTGTCTAGCATAAGTAATTAGAATTTAATCACTTTAACTGCATCTTAATTACCCTAAATGAATTGAAAGGACATTTAATAGTAAAGATTAAATTGCCTTAATGAACGATTTTTGCGACTCCATCAATACTTGAATCGCGTTAGCCACTCCTCTCACGCACTTCACCTGCAGTGAGCACACGGGTCACTAGGTGGCGCGCTTCGCTCGTTTATTTATTTAATTTCCCCCATTGATCTGTTTTAGAAGACATCAGGAAAGAAAGAGAAAAGCATAGAGTTTATTATGTTCCTTTGATAACCTCTCTTTGGGACTACGAGGTCATCACCAGATGCAAAATGAAAGCAGCGATTTCAGAAACTGTCGATTCTGCGTACCCTATGGCATATGCAAAGAGAGATGAGAAACGCATGGGTAACTGGAAACTCGCGGTGCTTGAGGGAAATTGTAAGTTGCCCTCTGGATGATTGCCAACATATATACAGAGTTTAAGTCAATTTATTATTTTTTAGTGCAGAGTCCTAAAACATGAGTAACAGGCAAGCTTGGAATAGCAAGACAGGCACTGATGTGAAGCCAAGAAATATAATTGCTGTGCAAGTGCAGATCAGAACACCAATGCCTGAAAGAATGGGAGGTTTGGGCCTTTGGGCCCTCCTCGAGGCTGGCTCCCAATGGATCAGTCCTACCCACAGAACACATCTAATGAGATGGGTCTTGCCTGTGAATAATTGTTTAAGTGAACAAATGGATAGAGAGACTTGGGTTCCAGGTCTAGTTCTGTGACTGCCTCACATTCCCTCTGGCTGCTTCCTCAAAAGAGAGCAATAAAAAGTCTCTCTTATAAGTCTTGAGTAAAAAAGAAATAAGTTTCCACAAGTAACTCTCTTTGAGAGTCCCAGAGGGAAGACACACATTCTCTAATTTCGAGACCTTACTATGCAGAGACTTTCCAGATTGGTGTTTATGACAGTGGATCAGACATTTCCACATTCTGGGTCCACTGACCTAGTGGACTTGCACCCATAATCGAGGCACAGGATGGAGGGTAAGGGTGTTCTGGGCTTTGAGCTGGGAAAGCTGAGTTCAGGGTCTCAGTGATTTCCAGCTGTGTTACCACAGGTAAGTTATTCAACCTCATTGAACAGAGAAACAGGAAAAATAATGGTAATTGCCCTGTAAACTAGCAGGTCCCGAACTGTGCTGCGCATTAAAATCACCTCAGAGCTCTGAAATATCCTAGTGCCCAGGTCATGCCCTATACTACTAATGCCAGAATATTTGAGGTTTTAGCCAGGAATCATTTTTTTTAAAAAGATCCTTAAATGATTCCAATGCATAGCAAGATTTGGGAGCCACTGGCACAGACAGTGAGTATTAAATGAGAACATCTGTGTGCCTAGCACAGTACCTGACTAATAAAATGTACACAATGGACACAAACTCCTTCCTTATCAATTGACTTATCACTTGCCAAGACAAATGTGAGGGTTGTACTTCAAGGTCTGGTTCTGTTCAGCTGTTATCTTATCAGATTGTCTCACCTAAAGGAGAAGAAAATTTCTAGAAGCTAATTTGTTCCAACTTTATGATAATGTAACATCTTTTGGGAGGAACATAATGTGGATGATTCTATAGCAAGACCCTGTGATAAGACATAAATTTATATGTTTGTATCAAAATAATAAGATTGCCCTGTGATTGGTCTGGTCCTCTAAGCCAATCTCAGAAGAAAATTAAGCTTCATTAGTATTAACATACTTGTATTAAAATAAAAGTCTGTGCAAATCTGTTGATAGAAGACAGGAATTTATGATTTTGCACTAAATTCATTCACATTAGAAATCAGTTTTTTCCTTTTTACTAAACTCTGTGAGGCTAACACTTTTCACGTAAAAATAATGTGGCTTTCTTCTCCCAAACGTGCTTACCCGTCTTATTTAAGTACACACAAAATGAAAATAGTATTTAATGAATACTTGTTGAATCCTTTATCCAAGATTATAGGAAGTCTATCCTCTAACTACCATGACTTCAATAAGACCCTCCTTCTGTTGCTACCCTAGGTTGGGGACAATTCAATCTTGCCAAGAGTGTGGAAACTGCTGTTTTCAAGGGGACTGAAATGAGACTAGTCACTTCTCATCCAATCCGTCAAGGCTCCTTGGTTGACTTAAAATATTAAATTGGTGTTTAACTATTCCAATATGTGGAATTTACAAAGAGCACTGAGCACTCTTACTTGAAGGGCAAGGCTTCTAACTATGGATTTTGAGGAACAAGACACCTGAGAACCTCCTTTTTAATTACTCACCTTCATTAGACTTGAGGATTTTCTTTCTTACAAGAAAATCAAGAATAAATTTTACCGATATACTCTGTAAGAACTATTTCTTCTGAGAACTTTGGGTAGCAGCGTCTGTTTGATTAGCTGAATTTGCCACCAATGTGGAAATGATGACATCAAAACCGCTCATGTAACAACCTCCTTAAAGACCTTGTAGATTAGAGATGACTATAGATTTTCCCCAGCACGGATCAAAGGGACTGAATTGAACGTTTTAGCTTAATGATCCAACCCCTGTCACACCCATAGGGACTCGAATTCCGATTGTATAAGCAGGTGTGCCCGTGGACTCAGAGGCACACAGAAAGCTGCTGGGAAGGGAGGAAAAAGATCAACCACCTGATCGACGAGGATAGGTTTGATCTTTTCCATTACTTGACTGTGCCCGTGTATGCTACTGGTGGGGCCTCACGATTTCTCATAAACTTTGAAATATTAGCTGTTAGTTTTTGTTTCCTCATCACAACTGTTCAAAGCCATCCTAGCCACCCTCCAGGGGCAAGAGAAACCTAGGCAACAGGCCTGGCTAGGCCCTGTCCAGGGTCCTGACGCCGCACCAGGGCTCCAGGCCGCTAGGCCTCCCAGAGCCCTTTGACTCACCCCACCAGACAGCAAACAAAGACCTTCAAGCTCAGAGCCTCAGGGCAGCCTTCTAACTCCCATCAGTTAGCTGGAAGGGGAAACAACAAAGGGAACGCTAATCCACCCTGCCTTCACTACACCCCGAGCCCCAACCTCCCATTTCAGACTGCCAGGGTCACCTTCTCTACTGTGACCCTGATAGTCTCAAACAAAAACATGCCAGCAAAAGGATAATTTGGATATAATTTCCAAACATGCATCTTGAGAGGTTAGAGTTGGGGTATAATTTGGGGGGATGGCAATTTTGTCTCATCAGTGGGGTAATACCCAGGAATTGTTTAGGAGCAAGACAGATCCACTAGGTATCCTTCTCTCCCTCCACTACACTCTCTACCTGTCAAAATAGTTTTCATTTTGAAAATCACTAAGACATCAATGTTCTAAAAACAAAGCCTCTCCTCTCCGCAGCGGGTTGAACCGCGGAGGCTTGCTGGGTGCCTGGCCTTGCGGCCTGCAGGGGGCATGCACAGCTACTGGGGAAGATGAGTCCATCAGTGAGGGCAAGAGTTTAGCTTCCCGTGGTGCTCTGAGCGCTTGAAGATAAAGAAAGATGCAGCCTGGGCTTTGAGTCGCTTTGCTGCTACAACACAACCATGCTATTGTTGGCACAGACCGTCCCAAGTGCCAGCTGCAAAACAGCGACGGCAGGACTGGGTCTCTACTGACCCCGATCGCCCTCTGGGTGCTTCCAAAGGGCCTGGGGCTGCATTCGCTGGCGGGAGAGCCAACCACCCTCGGGACAGGCCGCAGGGTTTATTGTCTCAGGCAGCTGTGCTCGATGTTCTGACACCAGGTCACCACAAAATAACCATCAGGCCTCCTCAAGCCACAGCAGCAGGTCTCCTCCACTCTAGTCAAACTCTCTGCTCCAACCTTCACCACATGCACACTTCTTAACTCCATGTGCCCCTTCCTCTCCTCCCTGGGGTTTGTGCTCCCCAATGGGGACCGCAAGAGAGAACTGTTGCTACACACCCTCCAGGGGTCAGACATGGGCTGTGAGAAAGGCCCACGAAGAGCTTTCTGGCGCTTGTCCCCAAGAGCCAGACCTATTCGGCTGGCGTGTGTGTGTGTCTGTGTGTGTGTGTGTGTGTGGGCGGGGGTCCCTAGCCAACTCTCCGGGAGCACGGGCGACCCTTAGGCCTGAGTTGGTTAGGGGACTCTGGAACTCCTCGGCCTCCGCCTGACGACTGGCTGGCCCCCAGGCCACGCTGGGAGGACTCTACCATAAAGCTTCGGAGGTGGCTCTCCTCCGGGGCAGCCAGCCCCCATCGCCCCCAGGCTGCTAGGCGGACGCTGTCGGCAGCGCCCCGCGGGCCCTTTGTTCGGGCCGCAGCCGGCTGAGAGCAGCTGCACTGCCCGAGAACCGCCCCGCAGAGACGCCGGGCGTGGCGGGGGACCAGTCCACTTGGCACCTTCTCCTCCGACTCTTGGGCCCAGGAACCCTTCCAGTTCCTCCATCCCACACGCCCAGTTGTGGCTTTTCTCCCGGCCCAGAGTCTTCGAGGATTGGAGAAGCGGAGTTCCCAGGGCCCAGCATCGAACTCCTTCTGCTTGGCTCCCATGGCCCAGAGAAGTGAGGGGACAGTTGAAATGTCACCCGTTGGTATAAATATTAACAAAAAGCAAATGGACTTGCGCGGGAGCCAGTTAGTTATCAATCAACCAGGCAGCAAGGCCACTTATGGCAAACATGGCCCATGTTGGTCCGGGCGAGACTTTCTCATGGCCACCTCCCGGTCAGACTGCCCCTCCTCCCCTCGCTCCCCGATCCCCGGGTGGTCCTGGGGCAAATCCCGTCCCGGAAACAGGCGCAGTCCCGGGTGCTGGAGACACGTCTGGCTCTCTGGCGCCGCCGCTGGGAGGTTTCTTCGCCTCCAGGTACCGCAGGGTCGAAGCGGCTTAGCACCCACCCCTGGCCGATCCCGGGCCTCGCCTGCTGGGTCTTTGCAGCACCCGCTGGTGGGTGTGCAGTGGCAGCCTCTTCCTGCGCTGGCAGCTCCCCTACTGAGGCCGGAGCCTTCTGGAATCTTTAATTGGAAGCTAATCTCCCCGCGTCTTAATAGACGCCCACGTCAGAGGCGGGGCACCCACCCACCCGCCCAGCCCACCCTCCCCACCTGGGATGAGACGCAGCGTGAGCCTGGTTGCGCTGCACTTTAATGGGGAAGCAGCAAGTGTTACATTGAGGGAACATATATTGATTTTTTAAAGGTAGTTAATTTGGTGAGAATTTCCGCCTGTCTCCCGTCGTCCGCCAGCCGATGTAATTTCGTGGAGAGAAAGCGCCTCTCCAAACAGGCTGCCGCGGGCGGGCGGAGGGTTTTGACCCTCCACACCAGGCTGTACGGAACCTGGGGTACCAGGAGGGGCATGAAGAAGCCACCCTCCCGCTACCCAGCGAAGGAGCCGACCGCGATGGGCCTTGCCTCGCATGGGGTAGAAACGAGTTTGAGGGGTCTTTGAGTGCAACGGCGAGCAAGAGCTGCAAGTGGCACCTCCCTCCGTGCACGGGAGCTGGCAGTGGAGAGGAGGGAGCAATGTCTCACAGCTGCGTCCAACATGCCCTGCAATCCGTTTTTAGTCACCTGCAGTCAGGGCCTACCAGAGGTCATTTGAATGGTTCAGGAAACGGCCTCGCTTCCCCCCCCCCTAAATTAAAATGTTAACGGGACGTCTCGTTGTTCTTCGGCGACTTAATAACAAGTCTTGGCTCTTGCTGCGTAATGGGATTGATCCCGTCTGGCTCCGCACGCGCGCTCATCCCAGCCCGCCCCACCCCTTTAATGAAGTTAAAGAAAGGAAAATGGGAGAGACGACTCCGCATCCGGGTCTTAGGATAAAGAGTTCGCTGGGGGTTTGGCGCCAAACTCACGTCCCGCCAGAGTCACCGATTTTCCTTTTTTTTTTTTCGAGGAAAAGGCCACGCGCCTCTGTCCAAAGGCTGGGCATGACTCTCTACGCGCTGCTGGGTGCCAGGCAGCGGCCCCTTCGATAACCTCCTGGGTCTCGTGAGCCCGGGCGGGTACGCCCACCGCACTTCCCGTGTGCAGGTAGCAGTACTAGGGCTGCCCATGCGAGGAGGTGAGAGGGCGCTCGTACAGGGCAGGGCGCTAAGGCGGGTTTCCAGGGCCCCGGGGTCGTCCCTGAACCTAATTTATCAGTGTCTTTCGAGGGAACGATAGGAGGCAGTGGGGGAGGAGAGTCATTTAAGTCCTGAGCAAGCGCCTTGAGGAGGTGGGGGGTTTGGAACGAGCTTCCCTGGGGACGGGGGCGGGGGACGGCTCTCCATTTGCATCCCCTCCCTCCATTCCCCCCAGCCCCACTAACCTGCTTGTGTGTGCACTGCCTCGGTAAAAAGTCCTGAAACCGGGCTCGAGGCTGGCGTGTGCGTGTGAAAGGGCACTGACTACCTTGGACGCCGGCATAGGCGTATCAGTCAGGGAGAGGAATAGCCTTTTCGGCCGTCCCTTCCAGAACTTCGGCTGCCCTCGGGTCTCGGTCTACCCATGGGATGGGGGCGATCTGGTGGCTGCACACAAGCTAGAGAGTGGAATTGCGGGGGCCCCAGAGGGTACCCGGTCAACCTCCCCCCTCCCGTCCCCTTACCCCAGCCTCTCCTGGCTTCTGGGCTCAGGCTGCAAGAGTCCTCGTGGGGACTTTGGAGCCAACGAGCGCGGGGTTGGACTGAAAAACCTGGCGGGGCAGAGGCTCAGACGGTGCGGAGCTCCAGCAGGGAGGCCAGAAGAACCCAGACCCCAGGACTGCTTTGGGTCGCATCCGGCTGGAGTCGCAGGCTCGCGGGGACGCCGGCACCCGCTTCCCTCTAGCTTCTCATTGGCCCGCACGATGTGGGGGAGGGGGCCCTGGCCTCTTGCTTTGATTTTAGACTGTGAAACGGCTCAGTGCCCCCGGCTCTGCGCGGATTGACTGTCTCTCGTTCTCCAGGGACGAATTAATGGAGAACGATCAGTTAATTAACAAGCCCTCACTCCGGCTTTTACCTTTTTCTTCGCCAGGACTCAGGCTAGGGCGCCGGGCTGAGATTGGGTGGGGGAGTGGCAGCATGTACCCCAGGAGTCAATCAACTCAGCCCGGGTCTCATCAAACCGAGTCCAACCTCGGCTGCCCTTAGCTCTACCTCTCCGCTTGTCCTCCGCCCTAGGTGGTCGCTGAATCTGCTTGAAATCCTCCGTGTGATTCAGGCTGGGGTCAGTTGTCCCCTCCGCCGGTCGGCCGGCCAGAGCCTTCCCCTTACCTTGGCTTGGAGAGGCTGGGGGAACTGGGCGCTGTGTCTATGCAGCGCCGCCAAGACCTTCCCGCTCAACTCGCAAACACCAGGCCCTCGGGGTTTTGGGCCCGGCGACCTCTGCTCGAAGACTTGGTTTTTTCCCTCACACTCCCACCCACTGCATGGGGATTCAGACGAAAATTCATGCAGAGGAATAAAACAAAATGCGAAGTCCTAAGCGAGTCGGCAGCGAAATCGGTCTCTGGGCTAAGCTAGAAGCTCCCTTGTTGCTCGGCCGCCCTCACCTGGACCTTGGCACGATCTGCCTTCCTCTCTACAGCCGGTCACAAGCGCAGAGCGCGTGCTAAACCTTACGGAGCGTCTGCGCCACACACCCACCGCCGCGCGGCTTCGGAACCTTTTTTGGAACTCCCAGAGTGCGTTCCCCACCCTCCAGCCCCCCACCCCGCCCCGCGCCACTGAAGTGAGCGCGGGAGGGGGGTCACCGCAGCGAGTTCAGCCAAACATTGGCGGGCAGCTCCCGCACGCTCCAGCACAGCGCCCGGGTATGTGCCAGGGATACTGGTTGGCAGCACCTGCGCGCAGTTCCACGCACGCGTAGCCTCTCTCGCCCCCCAAACCTGGAGTGCCAAACCCAGAAGAGACGCACAGACCGTATCCAGCCAGGTGCTGGGATTTCTTTCCTCCTACGGTCGTGCGAGCTTCCTGCGCTGTCTCCCAGCACAAATGCTCCTCTGCAATCACCGAGGCCGCGCTGCTCAGTTCCCGGAGCCTTCCACATGGCCCAATGCACTGAGTCTTGCAAGAGGCTGTCTGCTCCCAGGAGCCACGCTCTGGCTTTTCCAGGCCTAGGGACCCCCCTCTCGGTGAAAGGAGGACGGGATGGAGCGTGCACAGATCTCTCTCCTTCCCTGCCTCCTTGGGTCCCTTCAGCTTCCCCAATACCTTATCTCCCCGCGCGCCCAGCTCCTTGGCCCGCTCACCTGCTAAGCGGAGCGCAGACATGCGCTGGAACTCCGGCTCCTGCAGCCACTTCCACATCCTCCGGAAGGTCTCCCGGCCGGATTTGAGTTTGCTCCAGGGTTTGGGGTTGCGCAGCAGGTCCGAGAGGGTCCCTTGGGAGCGACAGAGCACCCTCTGCGCGAAGATGGCCTGTGGTATGCTGTAGCGCTTAAGCTCGGTGGTGATACGCTGCGCCACCTCTTTGGTATTGATCTCTTCCATCTGCCCTGAATTACTTCCATTGCTGACCTGCGCACCGGTTACCGAAGGGTTGGGCTCCCGGGCCGTGCCCAGGAGTTGCCCGTGGCCCTGGGCGTTCAGGTGGGCGTGTGGGTGGTGTGGAGGAAGGCCGTTGATGGGAACCATGCCGGCCGAGGTGGGCGTGAGGTGCTGCTCCCCGTGACGGCCGAGCATGGCCGGGTGGTGGGCTTCGAAGCCATTGGGGGTGAGCATCTTGTCGGTGGGCATGGCGGCGCCCGGGTGGGCATAGTGGGGGAGCCCTTGCTGGGAGTTGTGGATGCCGCCCAGACCGGAGCCGGAGAGGGGAGAGAGGCTCTGACCCATGCCGGCCACGTCCTTGTGATAGGGGGTATAGAGGTTATTCATGGAGGCCAGCCCGCGCTCGTCCCGCATGAGCGTGAAGCTACCGCTCACGTTGCCTGCCAGGCGCTGGTGGTGGTGCGGGTGGTGGTGGTGGTGGTGGTGGTGGTGATGGTGGGGGAACTTGTCCGAGACGGTGGAGATGGGCGGCAGCGGCTGCAGAGGGGTTAAGGTGGTGTAGGTGGTGGGCATGCTCATACCTGGGGGAGTCTCGCAGGCCATGGTCATGGTGGGGTGCAGGGGGCCGGTCAGGCTGTGCTCGGGGGCCCGGTGGTGGTGGTGGTAATCGCCGCTGCCGCTGCCGCCGTCCAGCAAGGACGCCATGCCCATCGAGCGCGGGTGCGCGGGGGGCAGGTGGCTGCCGCGGTGCGCCACGGAGCTTCGCGCGTGGGGGCTACCGCCCAGCAAATCGGCAGGGGCAGGCACCGGCTCATGGCTCACCCCGTGCAGCTCCCCGATCGCCTCCATGGTCAGCTGCGCGTTCATGGTGATCTGGGCGAGCGGGCGGCGGACACAACATCGATGAGGCCGGGCAGAGGCGGCGAAGGGCGCATGCAGTCCGGTCTTCACATCGGCTGCTGGCGACTGCTGCTTTCCTTCCTTCCTTCCTCTCACTGTGGGGCTCTGTCTCCCTCTCAGTGTGTCTCGCCTTCCCTCTTGCCCCCACCTTCCCCTCTGCGTCCTCGGCTTTTTTTTTTTTTTTAATATTAATTTCCAAAAAGGATCCGCGCCGTTGGGCGAGCGCGGTGCCCCCAGCCCGCCCGCCCCCGGCCCCCTCACGTCCCTCTCCTTCTTAGAATTGTGAGGCCCCCGGCTCCCCTGACGCACCCCTTGCGCCTTCCGCGGCTGCTGCCTGCCCGCGCCGCTGGCCAGCTCCAGCCATGGCTCGGTTACTGTTGCAGACTCTGTGGCCGCCGTTCCGCCGCCGCCGCCGCGGCCCGCCCTCACGCCCGCCGGGCGCAGCGCGCAGGCGCGCGGATCAGCCCCGCCCCCTCAGTCCCCGCGCGCGCGACCCGTGACGTCCCCGTACAAATGAAGGTGGGGGTCCCAGCGCCGCTCGTAAGGCGCTGGGCGGCGGGGGAGTGGTACGCACGTGCGAGTGTCTAACGTAGAGTGCGATCTGGGGCTGCTACCGCAACCCTGGGAAACGTGGGCCCCTTTCGGCTCCCTGGCTCGGGTGGGCTCTCTTCCCAGCCCCCGGCCGCACTTGCTGGGCTCGCCTCTCGGGTGGCGCAGTTGCCTAGAGAGCCATCGCCCCTCTCTCCAGTTGCTGCCTCCCGGTGCAGGTTTCCCGGGGAGCCTCAGCTGGTGTCATCACTCCTTCCACCCTGGCTTGTTTCCCGGGAGGGCCTCTGGGAGTCCACGCTCTCCCCATCTTCAGGTGCTTGGCCTTTTGAGGGGGAGGGGAGCAAATATTTTAAAGGCCTTGGTCAACCTGGAGGCTGTTGACCCGACAACCACTGTCCTCCCTGATAATTCTCTGCCCACCCTGACTCTTCCATGCTCTGCGAAGAGGTGAGCGTAGTGCCAAGAGTCCCAGCCCCGGCCATACCTCGCTGTCCTCCTCCGCCTGGGTCCTTCTCCGGCTCAGCTGATAATTAAGGCGGCGCGCCGCTTCGTGAATGACTCGGCGTGTGTGTGTGTGTGTGTGTTTTGTGAGTGCCCTGGTGGGTTCCTATGTTAACTCGTGGGTTCTGGTGGGGCCGCCGAGGCTCGGGCTGTTCCTGCGGTTTCTTCATGGCCCTCCTGGTAAAACACCAAGAGGCCGCTGCTTGCGGGAAGGACTGACGCCGGCAGGGTGGACCAGGCGCGCCGGTCTCTTCTTAGCCCGTAGGGACGCCCTCTTCCCGGCGTCCCTGCGAGAAGCCTCCAGATTTGAAAATCAATTCAGCTTCGGGCGTAATTGTTCGCTTCCCACAATCACGGTCCAATCCGGAATCGAACCTGGTCCTTGGGCCTGGTGGGGACGCGTGGGGAGGCCCCCAGTGTGGGACGTATACCCGGCCGCCACATGCCGCGGCTTTCTTTCATTTACAAAAGAAAGGAAAAAAAAAAAAACCGTAACAAAAGGCAGAGCGTGTCCGCTTAGGTGCTTTCATCCCTCAGAGAAAGGACAGATGTGCCCATTGTCCAGCCCTTGGCAGTTATGACCCGGTCAGCGCCGAGCCTCAGCCCCGGGTGAGTGGTGGTCACAATGGGGGACAGCTTCTCAGAACCTGGGTATATGGGTTCGGATATGGAACAAAGTGTGTGTGGCCAAACTCAGACTGTATGTTCCTTTCCTGGGGCACCAGGTCGGAGCCCACCACCGGTGTCTCTGCTGGGAATGTTCCCAGACCCTCGGAGAGGTCAGGGTGGTGGAATGGTAGTAGTAGTGGTGGCTGAGTCCCTTAGGCAAAAGCTTGGACCAGTCTATCCTTGGGGGAAACTTCTCACCAGCTAAGGCATGAGCAGGCCAATCTCTGCCCAGGTCCCTACCACCGCCTGGGTAACATCAAGATCAAGGTAGGTCAAGGCCAGTGGGTTACTCTACCTGCCTTCCTTGAAAGTGGTCATGTCCTGAGATCGGTTAACCTGGTTGGTTTCATCACCACGGACACTCCTGTTTTGTCCAAACAATGCCTATGGAGGTCCTGGAGATGGGGGTCGACTTAGCATCAGCTTGCACAATGAATATTTAGGAATTTAAAACCTCCAGAGAGTAAAAGGTCTTTGGGAAAAATACAGTGACAAAAAGGAACTCAGAAAACAAAATTACTCTATTTAAAGTTACTCTTGTATCTACATCTCTCTAGTCATACATACATATATGCAAGCTTAAAACGTATTTTCTGCCTAGTGGATCACAATATGTTGGTGGGAAGCTGAATTCTTGGCTCCTTATTGTTTCTGTTCTCATTTCTTACAACATAGAGCATGTAGCTCTTATATGAGACCAAACAATGGGTTAATGTAGAAGGCAGACTTTGAGCTAAACCGTTTGCCCCCCCCCATATTTTAATCCCCCTGAAGTGATCGATTTGCCCTTATGACAACTCTCTTTCCCAAAGGCAGTTTGTTAAAAGAAAGAAGTAAATACCACCAAATGCACAAATTGTTCATGGTTTTCTCTTTGTGTAACTAATTAGGGACTTGATCCTGGAAACGCTCCTTCATGTGAGGCTCTCGGCTGAGCCCCGGAGTCTACCTGAAGAGGGCTGGGATCAGGTGAGCTTAACTCCCTCTGCCCCCCCGGCCCCACCCCCCATGAAAAGGGGGCCTGGTTCAGTGCTGGTCCCTAAAGGAGGAGCCAAAGTAAAAATCTGGGTAAGTATTGTATATGGTGGACTAATGTGAGTGCAGAACTTGCTTGGGGAGTTTGCAAATCTCCCTAATCTTTCTTGGCTGTTCATTCCTTTTATTTAACCTTTGTTTTCTTGTAGTTGACTGAATTGCAGTAATTTCTCAGAAACATTTTATTCTTACTCAATGTCTTGGAAAACTTTCCTATTACTAAGAATGTATGATGGGTGGGATGGATGCTCTTAGGCCTAGTTAGGGTGAATGCACATGTATGCGTGTGTGGGGGGGGGGCGGGGAAGGACAGGAGGGCTGGGATAGCTTTTTGTCATTTTGTCCCTCTCTTCCCTTCCCCCTTCCACTGCCCAGCATAACATCAGGTGCACTATGGAGGATTAAAGAGGCCAAGGAGGGGTCTCTTGAAATTACTCAGTGGGTCTAGTGTATGCGATTACAGGATACTGTACAGTTCTTTATCACAGCCAAGAAGCTTGAGGGGAGGGCTCATTGTCAGCTGGTTAGATTTTGAGTAGCTGCAGGGAACTTAAAGAAAAAAATAATGTCAGTCACCACCCCATTTCATACATGTATATATTTAAGAAAAAGGGAAATAAGACTATGGACTGGATGCTTGTGGTTGGCAATGTTTTCAGTGTGGAAACAAAGATTTTAGACTGCTTATTTTGTAGATGTTGGGGTGCTGCTGGTGGTGGTCAGGCAGGTGCAATCCTTCCTATGCTGGGTGGGCTAGAGCTTGCCAGGTGACCCCACTAGGCTTAGAAAAGAGAATGAGAATAAGGTCTTTCCTCCAAATGCTGGCCACACAAGGTTCTTTGAGAACCTTCCGTCAGTTTCAGAGTTACTGCTTTAGTGCTCTTTGTGAGTAACAGAGATGTAACATATGGCCCAGTCCCAGTTTTCAGGACCGTTCCAAAATACTGTTTCTAGCCTCTCTGAGCCATTAAATGTTAACTTCCCATTTGTTGACCGCACAAACAGCAAATCTGGGTGTCAGGGAAGATTCCCTCACCCAGGGCTCCACAGAGAGTCTGACTCCTTGGCCAGGGCCTCAGAATGTAACTCACCAGCATTTCTGAATCCTGTAGCAAGTCTAGAATTAAACTCTTGGTGAGGAACCATTTCTTTGGTGTCTGGCACAGTAGGGCACTTGATAACTGTGGGTGAAGGATTTGGTCCTGGGTGCTTCTGGCCAGGTTCTCCTGTCTTCTTCCCACCTCTGCAGATTTTTTTTTTCCCCCAGAAAATTGCTATTGGCTTACAATGGAACGCCAAAAAATTCACAGGAGGGTGGCCTGATGATTCATTATTGACAACCGTTAAAAAAAATCAGTCAATGGCTTCTCTCCACTTTATGGGGACCAAGGAAGCGGTAATCAATTATTCTAGCCCTCTTCATCAACCTTTGACCTTCATAGACTTTTTATTCATCTGTTCGGTTTCGTTTTTCCCTTTTTAATGTAAATTACGGTGTTTGCTCATAACAATATATTTTTTATTCTGTGTTTTGCACTCTCCTTTGTTCCATCTCCTAACCACACCCTCCACACCCCAGAGAAGACGCTCTGGTGAAGAGCTCTTTGACAGCTGGTGCCAACCCCAGCGGACTCCAGGTTCTAGGAGGTGCACAGAGCGGTCGGGGCAGCGCTTCTAGGACCTCAGACCCCTCTGGGAGCATCTCCGGTTACTTCCATTCTTGGGGCATCCGATAAGCTAGAGGCGGCTTCTCTTGGGCTTAGATTCATTCCAACGGTCGCCCACTTCGGCGAGGGCTTTTCAAGGTCTCCAGCTGAGAGCACTTGAAGGGATAAGGGGCGTCCTGATGCCGTGGGGCTTTGGGTGGGGTCCAAGGCTCCCAGGTGGGACACGCTGGCTTCAGGACCCCGCTGCGGACGCAGCCAGCTAGATGCCGGGGCAGGTGACCTTCTCTGGCCAACCCTTCAGTGGATTTTTTTTCTTGGTCTTATCTTTGTACTGTTGAAGTATATTACAAAGGAGACCTATCCGGGCTGCGGGGTGTGGTAGGGGCAAAGAATTTACCAGATTTGGGGCGGCGGTTAATGCTCTTGCAGTGCCTCCCTTCTGGGGCTCTACTCTGGGTTAGCCGCGCGCCGCCGAGGTAGAGAATGCCAGGGCTGGAGGCTGGGGAGGCCAGAGGCAAGGGAGAGGGGGGTCCTTTCTCTGGAGCAGATCAAAGCGACCCAAAGTGTGGACAACTCAGAGCAAAAGGGGCGGGCAGAAGGCACAGTCGGCTCACGAAGGTCCCCAGGTGCAGCAAGCTCCGGACCCGGAGGACAGGAAGGGCGGAGGTAGTGGGGTGCTGGCCAGCCGGGAGCCTGAGGCGGAAGGGGCGTGGACCCGCGCCGATAGCCCCGGGCCGATTGCGGCCTCTGCTGCCTGCCGCGCGGCGCGTTGGCCGATCTTTTCCGCAGCCTCGCAGGATAATGCCGACCCGGGCCCGAGAGCAGCTGCCCTTGGGAAGGAAAACTCTTTAAACAAATCATTTTGGTGTCTAATCAATTAGTGTTTGCGAAGTCAAGTACCATAGATTTAACAGAATAATCGTTACGGCCCTTGTCTTTATTTGACCCGCAGACACCTAGAAGATTTAAAAATGAAACGCCGGTGTTCTGGGCTCCCCATCCCTTGCTCGTGCCTCCCTCCCGGGCTGCGCCGGGCCTTGTGTTTTCTCCAGGCCGAGCCTTCTTTTTCCCTCCCAACCTTCGTCTCTCCTTTCCCCTTCACACTTTCCACACGTTTCCTTCTTTTCTTGCCCATCCGGCCCTGTCCGCCTTGCATGTCTCGGCCTCCTCATCCCTTCACCTTCGTGGCTGGCACGAGATGCAGCCTCTGGCTGTGGGACCCTCCGGCTCTGGGCGAGCGCCTGCCCGAGCGCCAATCCGGCGAAGGATTATGGAGTCGTCAGGCGCCCAGAAGTCTCTCCCCAACCCGCATCCCCGCCCTTTAACCCTGAAGTTCACCCTCTTGCCCCCTTCTGAACCGTCCAAAGCCCAAGGGATTCTGTGCAAGCCCTTCAGCGTCGGTGGAGCTCAGAAAAGACCTTCACCTTCATGCGGCGGGACCTTCGTGCGTGAAGGTATCTTGCCCCATAAATGCGGTGACCCAGGGCGCGGGAGGGGGGTTGGGAAGAAAAGCAGAGTGTGTGACCTTAGAACCCCTCTCCCCTAATGGCAGGGTGAGGCGACAAGGCCTGCGGGGGTGGGGGGCGGGGGCTGGGATTGGGTGAGGGGAAGACGACCCTGGGGACTGATATGGGGGGGGAGGGGCGTTGTCTCTGAGGCACGCTTCTCAGGACCGGGCCAGCATCCAAGGTCCTGAGTCGGGGCCGGGAGGGTCTCCAGGCGTCTCCCTCCCCACCTCGTATCTTTTTTTCAGGCCTAACGGTGTAGATGCATGTTATGCATGAACTTGTGTAGGCGCAGGGGCTGTGCTCCCCTCCAGGCCTCAGGCCACCGACTGGCATGTGCGAGTCCCCAGCCTTGGGGACTCTTGGTCGAGACCCAAGAGGGTAGATGGGATGGTCACCAGGGCCAATAGACCTGGAGGCGGGGCTAGGAGGCTGTGGGGAAGTTGCGTGGGGGGGGCAGTGAGGAATTTTGGGTGTCAAGAATGCCTCCACCTCTCAAGTTCTCTAATCATCATTTAACCCAGCAACAGATTGAGCCAGACATACCAGGGTAGTGGGTTGGTTAAATAAGCCTGGAATTCTAAAAGGAGGGGGGAGGGAGAGCGAGCTGGAGTTGAGGTTGTCTTCTCCCTACACTGCCAGACCCTGGGGGATCTCGGATGCCCTTACCTGGGCCTGGATGGTCTTGAGCCCCTGGAAGTGCCTCATAGTCCTGAGCCTCCAGCACTCACCTGAGAAAGGTCGGTCTCAACAATAGATGATTATAATGTACTTGACTAATGCCTGCATTTCCCTGTTTAACATACATTAATCCAAGTAACAAAAA
Organism: Balaenoptera ricei; assembly: GCF_028023285.1. NCBI lineage: Eukaryota > Metazoa > Chordata > Mammalia > Artiodactyla > Balaenopteridae > Balaenoptera > Balaenoptera ricei. The sequence goes on along the minus strand of NC_082640.1, from coordinate 82,892,916 downwards.
AAATCAATATTGCTAACAATATGGCAAACAAATCCGAGTCTCTCTCACACAAAACCTCGTCCATCTTCAGTCACTCTGACCCACTTGAATTTTGTTATCTCTTCTGGCCCACTGGCAGCTCCTGGATAGCGTGGAATCCAGACCTGGCTTTCAATAGCTTTTCTCTAAAAATTCTATGTTTTTCCCCCCATGGGGAGTAGGGGGAAGGACTTGGGACCCTCCCAATCATAGCCTCCTCCCTCTTGGAGTCCCCTTGAGGACTCTGAGTTTACCTAAAACTTTGTTTCTTCCGCAACCATCGAATGCCCAAAGTCACTGCCCAATGATTTTGGATTTTGTTGTTTTCTCTTCCTAACAACCCCCCGCCCCTGCCCACCACCACGGGGCGGCTCTCAGCCCCTCGGAGGGCTGAAGACCCCATACTCCTCTCTTCCAGCCAATCAGCCCCCACCCTTGCCACCCTTAGCTAATTGCAGACAGTGGTTCCTGGGAGTTTATTATGATTCTTATTAGGATTATTTTTTAAAATTAGTGTTTTCCACCTGGAAGGAACAAACCGGAGGGGCTGGCTAATGAAGGAACTTAGGTTTGCAAAAACACTGTAAATAATTTAGTGTTGTATTTCAAGGGAAAAAAATAGCTTTCTTAAATCATCCCTGCAATATAAATTGCAGACTTACAGTATGGTCCTGGTAAGTCTAAATTTTTAAAGGAGCAATATTCAAAGAGACATAGATGTCTGTATTAATTATTTATTCGCCGGTGCCTTCCTTCGTTTCTAACTTATTATTAATTAGGCGCCTCTAGTCTTTCGCAGAGCGCTCCACCGAGCCGGTTGCAGCTTTAAATATGAATTAAAAGCAAATCCAAGCTACTGTAATGCGAAAATTATTCCGTGTCTTGCATGGCAGAGATGAATAGCCGCGTGGATCAATACCGTGAAACTCGGCTCCGAACGACAGGGTTATTGATAGCTTATATTAAAGATGTTAATGATGGAAAAAGGAAAACAACGGCCCACCCGACTTAGAAACTTTTTAGCCGCTGAAACCCCGCAATAAAAACGGGAAGGGGGCAGGAATCGGGCTTAAGTGTAATAAGAAAATTATTTATGAAACCGGATGAATGACTTCAGAGCTTTGATGCATTTGAACCTAACGCTCTCGGCTCCTGGCGGCCCCGGCTCCAGCTGGGGAGACCGCGAAAACCCCAAGCCGCGGGGAGCTGGGGGCGGAGGGTGCTCCGCCCGCCTCTGCAGCCTCCGGTTTGCCGCCCACCTTCCCCCGGTCCCCGCCAGGAGAGCCCTCTGGGGCGCCGGTTGCAGGCGCTTTCGGAAGTTAGTGGAACGGGGCAGGCGCTAGGCTGGTTCCTGCTGTCCCGGCAGGGATAGTGAGGCAATCAGCTGGGCCCGGCAGCACGGACTTTGGTTCGATTTCTTCACTGGTTCTCTTGGCACCTATTCCCACAGAGGAGTTAAATGCTTCGGGCTTGAGGGGGGCACAAGTCTGACTCTGCTGCCTCCCACCTGACCAAAGCTCTTCAGATCCCCAAAATGCAAACGGGTGGCTGGTGTCTGAGGGGTGGGTGACACTTTGAAAGAAAAGAAACTGCTCTAAACAGGGCAGGAAAAATGGGCAAGAAGTCCACTCTCTTCCTACGTGCCTCAGCGGGTTCTTTACCAGGTACGGGGTTTAACTGGGCCTTGGCATCCAGCGCCAGGCAAGCGAGGGATCCTTGAGGCTGGGTTTTCTGGGCGTGGGGAGCAGAATGAGCGCGGTGGTTTGGGCCCCATCCTCTTGCAATTCGGCCTGGGCGCCGCCCCCTCCTATGCTGGTCCCAGATATTGACCCACTCTCCCCAGCCGAGGGCCACTGAGTGGCGGGGGCGGGGAGCGAAAGGTTAACTACTGACCCTGGAGGACGGCGGAAAAGGTCAGAGCCCTAGGGTCACTCGAAGGCCCGAGGTTCCATCCCCCTCTGCCGGGCATAGAACTGCCAGGTCCCCTCCCCCCCCAGCCAGGGTCCTAGGCCCTTGGAAGCAGCGGCGGGGGGCGTGGGGGGGGTAGGGGGGAGAGGGTGACCTTTGCCATTCACCGCCGGGGGTGTGGGGGGCGTCGGCGGACGCTGGGTTAGTAGGTGGGTCTCTGCGGTCCGTGTGCCCTGAGTCCAGCCTTTTGGATTGGAGTAGGAGTTGAGCGTCTTTGAATTTATGCTCGGGACTGTCATTTGTTCTGTGTTCCAGGAGGGAGGAGAAACCACCCGGAGCTGCGGGAAAAGTCCCAGGTAGTCCACAGAGCAGTTTCCCTCTTAAGGATGGGGTAATTTTATTTTTTATTAGTCTTTTAAAATCTATTTTTCCTTTTTCTTTTCCTTTCTTCCTCTCCTTCACCGTCCTTTTCACTTCTCCTTTTCCCTTTTCTATCTTCCCCCTCTTCCTTCCGTTTTTCTTTCCTCTCCACCTCCTCTTCCTTTTCTTGATTTCATCTTTCTTCTTTCCTTCCTCTCTCCACCTCACTCTTTTCTTCTCTGCAGCTTTCCCCCCTCATTCCCTCCCTCCTTCTCTTCCTTCTACAGCTAGGTGGAGGCCTGGCCCATCTCTCTGCACCTCGAGACTTTCACAAGAGAGGTGCCAACTCCATTTGTCATCAACATCAAATATAGTCTTGTTTTTGAAAAAAGAAAGAGAGCACCATAATTCGGAGAAATCATCCATGCCTCTGAACCCTTTGGCAGTAACTGGCATCCCCTGACACTTCTCCGCTGGGCCTTTGCAGCAGTCCAAGATTGGCCAGCTCAGGGTCATGCCCCTTCCTGAACTTGGGGCTGCTGGGAGAGCGCACTCCCCTTGCTAATGCTCCTCATGGTGTTGTCTAAGCCCCTGACATCATCAAGATTTTTGGGGTTGTTGTTTTTATTTTTGTTTATTTGATTTTGATTTTGAAAAAAATTAAAGTGAATTTCTGAGGCCATAACTCCTAAAAGCACCAGTTGAGCCTTAAATCTGTCCTAGGGCACCAGGCGAGGCCAAGTTGAAACCATTACTAGATAATTAGACAAAAACCAAACTTCCTGCCACCCAGGAAGAGCCCCCTCTCAGCTACCTGGCTTCAAAGTCCACAATCAGCTACATGTAGTGAAGTCTTAGAGCCACACAATCTACCAGCAAATGGCCCTTCCTCAGAAAGGAAATACAACAGACAGTGCACAAAATCACTTGATTCTGGAAAAAATCAATATCCAAATTAGGTTTATTGTCTGCTTATATGATTAAAAATGACAAAGTGTTGCCTTTTATTTTCATAAAAAGACAGAAGTCTGAATAAAATAATTTACTATTGAGTTCTTCTTGTTTCATTTGCCTGCTAAAACCTGAAGGAGGCTGAAAAAGCAGTTGGGAGGTGCAGTGGCCGAGCCAGAGGCTCCCTGGGCAGGGGTGAGCTTGCCATCGGAGGAGATGTGTGCTGCTGTGTGTGCGAGGAGAATATATTTCCTAATGTCCAGATTGCAGCAACGCCGGGCCAGCTGGGTAGTTCTCAGTTCTCCCTCATTCCCAAGAAATGTTCAGTCATCTGTCACTTGCCCCTACCCTCTTTAGCTCAAACCTAGGTCCCAGGTCTTTTTTCCCAAAATAATTATCAGGATTGCGCTGCTTTAGTGGTTGCACAACTCCGGCAGTGCCAGGGCCTCCCTCAGCCGTAGCCTCCCAGATCCCCATCCAGCCACCCTGGATCTTCGATCCTACGAAGCACTGCCTCCGTCTGTGTGTGTGTGTGTGTGTGTGTGTGTGTGTGTGTGTCTGACCCACTACTTGGCCCGGATGGGGCTCCCTCCCCTGGAAGCCTCGCGGGGTTCCAGAGCCTGGGCTGCAATCAGGAAAATGGGGTTTCCGAAACCACTGTGGGCTGGATTCTCCAAGTGTGGCCGGTGGGGCGCGCATTCAAGGAACACGACTGCATTGGGCGTGCGCGCTGGTTACACCAACGCCGGGGTTATCTATCTACGTTAAAAACAAAAAGAAAAACAACAGCAACTAAAAATCCACTGTGTGAATCTCAGCGTAAATACCCCTCCCCTATCCCCCCATCCCCAAAAGCCGAGTTAGAGTCTACTCTCATCTCTAGGCTGCTGCTCTTGGGTGAGAGTCCAGCGTGCACAGAGCATGCTGCCACCCCGTTACCACCTTGTTCTAGAACAAAGTAGCTCCCAAACGCGTGAGGGTTCATGGAGCGCGGCCCTCGAGAGAGTGCGGACAGTTTCACGCACACTTAGCACCGTTAGGAAAATAACTGCCAAGACGGATCCCTTAGAGCCCCAACTGTGCCTTCACCTTTGGAGTTGGAGCTGTTTGGCGGGCTGCACGCGCCGACTCATTTGTTAAAGTCGTTAATTGGTTCTCCTTTTGTTCTGGAACCGAGGGCACTTATCTCCTGGTGGTTGTGGAAATGAAACCCAACCAAACCATCTCCTCCACTGAGTCCCCACGGGCATGGCTTCTCCAAGGTCGTCCTTGCCTTCTCTTGGGGGCGAGGGCTTATGGGGTAGCAGCCGTGGATTACGTATTATTGGGAAATGTGACAGGCCCGGCTGGGCGCCGACGGCGGGCTAGCAGTGGTTGAGCCCCACCTGCTGCCAGGCTCGACGTCTCCCTCTTAGCCCCGGTAGTGTCAGGTCAGCGCACCCTCGAGTCGGGGCACTTTTCATGGAGACGCCCAAAGGGAGGCCGCGAGGGCGCAAGGGTCCAGACACGCAGGTCCGAGGAAGCCACCCTGGGGAGGCGGAAGGCAGCCCGAGGGTTGAGACGTCGGGTGGCCCCTGCTGTAGGGCAGCTTCGGTTCCTTTCGGCGTGAAGCCAGATTCAGCCACTAGCTTCTGGGGGAACAAACCTGGCCTCTCCTTTCCTCTCCCAGACCATTTCTCCAGCCTCTTTTTCCTACCTTCGTCCCTCTTCAGCCTTGAGTGCCCTGGAGCTGCTAGCCCTAGGGTCAAAGGTCAGGCCTTCACCGGGCCGGGGTGGGAGGGGGGACCTCCTCGTTCAGGCACTGGCCAAGTACGGGAGTCGCCCGGGCTATCATTCGGGGCTGGACGCCCATTGCCAACTAAAGAGAGAACAGACGCTGAACTCAGAGCTCCCTCCTCCCGTACTTAGCCCTCTTTGATGACACGGGGTCTTGAAGGGGATGGCAGTTTAATTTAGAAAATTATATCGAGACCATAAAGTCACTCATCTGGATATTTTAGGAGTTTTTTTTTTGGGCGGGGGTAATAATTTCCATAGGTGTCCACATTGGGGTGGTTTTGAGCACAGTACTGATCACAACAGCAGGCCTTCATTGTGTCATTTCCCTTGCCTTAACCCTGGCCAGAGCTAGAAAGAAGTTGCCAGAAGGGATCCAGGAGAGGGAAACTGAATGCCCAGCCTTCTAAGAAGGCAGATCTGTTCCAAAGGGCCGACATTTTGCATGACAGGGGGCAAGGCAGGCAGAGTAAAAAGCAGATCTCTATGCATGTTCATGTGGCTCAATGTAATGAACACATCTCCATCAATTCCTGGAGGCGGAGGGCTCAATTTACTTGGGTTTTAGCCGAGGAATGTCCTCAGCCTCAGCTCTGACTACAGAGAAGCCGAGTAGTTAGAATTCTCTCTCCAACGAAAGCGATGGTCAATAGAATTCTCGGTATCAAATGAGCAATAATTTGCTGTGGCTACATGCTGGATAATGAAAGATGTTAGTGGGATCAATAAAAAATGAAAACACTTTTACTTACATCTTGAGTTACTGTTTTAAGAGAGTGAGAGGGATGCAACAAACGCAAAGCTAGGCTCAGAGCCTCTCCAGACCCCCTCAGACCCACAAAGCTCTGTCACCACCAGACAGAGTCTTTTTGCCACCAGGACCTCTAACTTCCAGATTCTGTGCTCACAGGCAAGTAGGTTATTTACATCAAATTAACCCCTTAGAATCTGGTAATCGTTTAACTGTCAGGATTTAAAAATTTTTCTTTTTTTCTACAACCAAAAGTAAATTTTAAATTGTTTTCCATCAGAATTAAACTGGTTGTAGTTTATGGAAAAAGTAGGAAAGCACCCCAAAGCTGACTTGTCCTTTGAAATGCCTCAGAATGTGCACTTGACCGACAAACCCAGGAGGGCCTGTGTTCTTTGGTTGTGAATAAAAAAAAACATAGGTAAAAGAATAGATTTAATTCCTTTCAATTTGTTATGTGTGGCCATTAAATCTGAAAAATTCAGACCTTAAAATTGCTCTTTCCAGACCAGTTAATTCCCTCATCTTCTTTCATAATCATTTCCTCTGTTCGTTTTCAGTTTGCATTGGGTTTATTTGTACATTCCAGTCTGCTTTTCTCACCATCCAATCCCCAAAGCTTCCCTACATATCTGGTTCTTAAGAAACCTATTGCAAGACGATCGGGAAAGCATTCTCTCTCTCTATATATATTTTTAAGATACAAGACTAAAAAACATCCCGAGTGCTCTGCATGAAACAGGCGCAACGAAAAAGCTCATGGTCAGACAGCTTCCAGCACCCGAACCGATATAAACAAAGAACATTGGGAAATCTGTGCTTCTTTTCGCCATTAAAGGAAAAAAAAAAAAAAAAAAAAAGGACACGAATTTAGTTGCTGCTTTAAGCTGTCCGACCAGAGGAGCTGGTTCTGCCATCGGGATAACGGTCAGTGCTGCAAGGACAGTGGCCTGTGATCATCCTTAGCAGGTTTGGTCTGGATTTGGAGAGACAGCCAAACAACCTGGGAGATTTAGAAAGCGGCAACCAGCCTAGGGAAGTGTAGACAAGTTCTAATTTGGGGATTTCCTTGGGTCGGTTAATCTGGCTAGCTGCACTTCTACGACGCGCACGACAGCAGGTGCGGTTCTGCCGCCTCACGCGGCTTCGCGGGAGAACCGCGCACAAACCGCAGACGCGCGCTCGCATACCCGCCTCCACGCTGGGCACGCCCGGATTATTTACACCCTGTTTGGAAGGCCTCCTCCCCGCCCTCATTTGCTACTTTAAATTTGCCAGGAGGACCTGTTAGCGGCCGAGGCCGTGAGGGCAGGCTGGGAGGGGGGCGCCCTCGTTCGGCTCGCTGGCCGTGACGCGGCTTCTGCCCTCCTCCCTCGGCTCCCACCCTGTTCGCGTGGCTACAGGCTCAGCAGGACCAGCGACGCCAGGGCCCTGGAGCCCCTGCCCCGGCCTACCCCCCATCCCCACCCCCGCACGCGCCTGTGAGACTGGCTTACCCTTGTGGGCGAGTCGCGGCGCATTAGCGGATTTCATGGCAAGTTGCTTCTGTGACAAGTGATCAGGTTCGCGTTTAAGGATTTGACCCCTAGGAGGGAGGGAAGCGAGAGTCAATCTGCGTAATTTCAAATGAGAAAGAAACCGGGAAACGAAGCGGGGGAGCCCAATTTCTAGTCCCCTAATTTCCTCCTCCCACGGATCCTATAAGCCACCCCCCTCCCCGCGCCCCTCAGCCAACGCACAGTAAGAAAAAGTGATCCGCACACGTCGCCGGTGATACCTTTTATTGCTCTCATTTTAAAGACAGGGACGGGATGGCTCCCTCCATGAAGCCTTTCTCGGCAGCTCGGCCCCGGGCAGGTGGGTCAACCAGGCAGCTCCAGGGCCCGCAGATTGCTGCAAGGTCGCAAGCTGAGGGGTGCGGAAAAGAGAGACCTCGGGCTTCGTGCCAAACGGCCCCCTTCGGCGCCCGGGGTCTGAGCTAGGCGCACAAACCCAAATTCCCTCCAGCGTCTTCGGCTCCATCTTTAAGTCCAGGCAAAGATCAATTCTCCCTTTCTCTCGCACGCACACATTTGCAGCCATAAATAAACAGCTCCCAGCTAAATCAAGAACCCGAGAAGAGAAAGAGAGAAGAAAGAAGAAGAGAGAAGGATGAGATCCAGAGCAAGGGTCTCGCTTCTCCCGGGCGCCGGATGGCTCTTTTTGGTCGGGCCAGTCTTGCATTTGGGGTTGCAACTTGCATTTGAATAGCTGCCTGGGCTTGTTATGGACCAGGGAAAGCACTGAAAGGGAATCACTATGCAAATTGTCCCAGTTACAATCGAAAGGTTCGATCTCCAGGAGCTGCCTGACGGAAGTTGATGTCAGCTATCTAAGCATTAGGATTGCATTACCGCCTTCGCCAGCCTCCTCAACACCCCCGCTCGCGCCTGCCGGGGAGGCTTTTTTTTTTTTTTTTTGCGTGTATATTTCCCTCAGTAATTTAAAAAAAGAAAGAAAGGAGAGAGAAAGAGAGAGGAAAGAAAGAAAGGAAGAAAGGAAGAAAGAAAAAAAGAAAGAAAGGAAAGAAGGAAGGAAAGAAAGGGAAAAAAGGGCTTAAGGTGGCTGTGTAGCTGGCTCGGGCCCGGGAGGCCCACGGGCGGAGGGGAGGAGGTGCGGGCAAGAGAGGAGGAGGGGGGTGGTCGTTCTTTTGCAGCAGGTGTTGATGGTGCGTTTGAAATCAAACATTTGGAAACGGTTTTCTAGCGCTTTGCAGGACTAGGCGGCGGCGAGGGGTGGGGGCGGCGACGTCTGCCTCCGCCCGCCTGCTTGATCCTACAATGCCGGCTGCGGATCAATACCCGCTCACTGTAATCCCAGTAATTGTAGGGCTCGCAGCTTTTATTTTAAAGAAATAGGACACTAGGGCGCGGGCGGGCGGCTGAGATAGCGCTGCTGGACCTTGGTGCCTCCGGGCGCCCATCTTTTACCCTAGAGCCCTGAAAGCTCCTCGCAATGGGGTGGTTTCGGGACCCCAGCGTGCGGACATCAGCGTGGCTCGCGTGGCCTCCGGCAGGGAATGGCGCTCGCCCGAAGGCGCTCGTGGTGGCTCAGGGCAGGACGCGTATGGCAGGGCTCACGGCGTGGAATCCGGCCTTTTCCGGGCCTGATCGCCGGCCCAGGCGGGTGGGCAAGCCTGTGGGTGGGCATCTTGGGCTTGGACGCTGGCCTGTTGGCCTCAGGCCGCACGGATCCCAGACCTCGACGCTCGGGGCCCCCGGTTGCTGGAATATGGGCTTTCCGGCACAGACGGCGAGAAGTTTTGTCCCTTTTCGGCCGCCTTCCAGGGCCCGAGGCCTAGCTTGGGCCTGCCCTGTGTCGGGCGCTTTGCCTGGGAGGGCGGGAAGGGGCCTATAGGATCCAGCGATTTTTCGCCTGCGCGGCCACTTAGGCACTTGTTTACTAGGGGGCGCGGGGCCGCGCGTTTGGCCTAAGCCCACCGTCCCCGCCGCGCTGGCGGGCCGCCTGCTGCCTCTGCCGGCCCGCCCCTTGCTGGCAGGGCCGGGGCAGGACCGCTGGGGCCTGGGGCCGCAGCCCCCGCGCGGCTGGCAGCCCGCAGCTTCTGGCGCCCCAGAAGATGACCATCTGTCATTCAATTAAGGTTTCAGGGCAGCTGATGGGGGAGCCAGGGTCAGCGACCTCAGGACAAAACGGCCTGCTGCCTCGGATAGGAGAAGTTCAAATGTTAAATGCAGAACATTGTGCCCTCTCCCAGTCCCGGCCCCCACCCGGCCTCAGGTTCGGCCGGTGGACAGCAGCGGGGTGAAGGGCAGCGGTCATTAGCACTTAGATTTCAGCTCTGGGCCGGGCTCCTTCTGTTGGGTCATTTTGACCAGAGAACCTTTAACCCTTTCACGCCAGCCCGCCCTCTAGGGAAGGCCAGCTTGTCTGATGGAGGAAAGAAAGAGGGCGCTTAGATGCACCCATATAAAGAGGGGTCAAATTGTATTTCGGGTCACTTCTTCATTGGAGAAGAAAACCTACAAGGTAGAAGGAAAACAGTTCATTATAGCCAAAACAAACTATAAGATCTTAATAGTTTTATTTTTTAATTTTTAGCTTTGGGGGAGAAGTACATTCATTAAATATGATCAGGGAACTACTGGGCCAGTGTGGGGAGAATGGATTTGTAAAAAATTCCGAACTCCACCCATAATTAAGTGTATTTACCCAAACGTGTGTGAGTGGTGATGAGCCACTACAGACAACCTGTAGTCTTAAGACAGCTACAGACAACTTTCTTTAAAGTATTGGTGACTGCAGCCAGCCTCATCTACAGTTGAAAATACATTGGATGGTTGGGACTTTCTGATAATAAAATGAGGTTAAAAATAATTTTAATGAAAGGAATTCGTAAAATGCATTCATTAAGCATTCACAGGCTGTGGGCATTTAGGTGTTAATATTCCTGGCTTCCCTACACTAGACAGAAGGAGAAGCAGCCACATACTTAGCAGTTTTCAGCAGAAGATCCAACTATTCCTCTCAATTATTAACCATGAAGCCTGAAAACAACTCTATTAGCAAGATATCATTTCAAGGCTTGGAAAACTAGGTCCTTCAGCAGGCTAGTTAGTAATAGAGGGAGGAACTGGGGCTTCTGGCTTCCAGCCCCACTTCTCAATATTAAACCTAGTCTTTACTTTTTGGAAGTAACTATCAAGAAATCAATTAATCAATCAGACATTCAGCATTGAAGCACCTTAGCAAATTTTTCATTGGATAACAATGAATAATACATGGCCCTCCAGTATATTGACTGTGGTAAATGGTCTTTAAGGTAAGGTGCTGCAACAAGTACCTTTAAATAAAATCAAAATAAAAAGTTTACCACAATCATAATAAATTGTTCAGTCATCTTCCTATTGACTCACATAGCATCTTTCTTCAGGGGCATTTGGAGTTATTTTTTTCCCCCTTACAAACAGACCAGAACAAATTGATGAATTGAGCTTTCACTATGCTAATTTAGACATTATAAATATTTAATTAACATCCCTAATAGCCAGTCATAGAGGGCCCCGCTCTACTTTACACTGTTCTTAATCTAAAGTAAATGCTTTTCCCATTAATAGCCTGATGCCATATTAGCAGCTTCCTCGGTAAAAGAGCCCCACTTAGTCTAAAAGGAGGCAGCATTGAGTAGTCTGCATTAGATAGGGGTTTATTCTTGTTTGTAAAGGATCCAGGGAATGGTATCAACTCTCTACAAATTCCACCTTTCCCAGTTCTTGCTTAGACTATTCTAAGAATAGGGACAACCTCTCAGTTTCACTTTTCTAGACAAGGTTACCTTTTGAGGTTGTACTAGAATAAAAATGAATTTATTTTAGTAAAGCTTACATTAAAAAGTGAATCATAGGCAAAGGATGACAAATTGCCAACTGTGAAATGTACTAGTCTTTTCAACAGAGTGGTGCAGTGAAAATAATTCTGTACCAGGAGTCAAAGGACCTAAGTTCAAATCCTGTGACACTCACTAGCAGTGGGACCCTTGGGCAAGGCATTTAACCCCTCTGCGCTTCAGTTTTCTCTTTTAATGAAACAACTAATGCCTATGCCACAGGGTTACTTTAATGATTAAATGGGAGAATATATGTGAAATTACTTGGCACATAGTAGATACTCAATATTGGGTTAATTTCTAAATGACTGCCAAATATTCATTAACCTTTCTCTCCTCTTATGTCTATTCTTGTCTTCTCTAAACTATTCCCTTATCATAATCTAAAATTATCTTTGCAAATGTGGTTTGTCTCATCAATTCTTGGATCTAGTTTCTATAATGTGAAGTGGGGAAAAACTGGGAGGCCTATACCCTGACCAGGAGACAGTGTAAGAACAGATACTAGAATTTAGACTTTCAAAAGCTCTGAGTCATAAACTCTGATCACTGATATGTCGTTATACAACAGTCCTTGTGTGGTTTAGAAAGATTCCAGAAGCAGCATTATATTTCCCAGGGGGCGGGAATCAGGCCAGAATTGAGAGATCAAGAAATTAGAAACTCTCCAGGCTGATCTAACTCTGGGACTAAAATCCGCAGATGCCAAACATTAGAGTAAACAGCTGAAGAAAGGAAAAGCAGCTTCAGACAATCTACATTTAAAACATTAGAAAGATAAGCCATCTTATTGTGAGAATATTTCTCAAAGAATCTGAGGAAAAACCAAACTGACTTGTTGGATGTTGCTGGTTACAGAGACAAGAGAAACCCTGCATTATTCTTATTTGCCAGAACAAAATAAATACTACTTAATGTAATATAGGCACTTATATTGATAAGATAGATACTTATCTAGATAGAGTAAATATCCTAGTAAAATCACATAATTTGGATTTTTGGTACAATACAAATTTTCCTTTTTATTTTTGGTCAGCAGTGGAAAATCCCAGATAGAAAGATCAATGGGAAAGGGGCAAGGCATTGGCTGGGATGATTTCTCACGGAAAAGACAGTAGTAGGAGGTATAGGCAGACAGACAGCAGATTCTGACATTGAACAGCTCATTCTTTCTTCCTTGCACTGCTCTTCCTCTCTCCTGCTCTTTTTTCTCTCACTTTCTCGTTATGCTCTGTGATGATGCATTAAATCAGCAGTCCCCAACCTTTTTGGCACCAGGGACCAGTTTCGTGGAAGACAATTCTTCCATGGAAGGAGTGTGGGGATGGTTCAGGTGGTAATTCAAGCAGTAATGGGAGCGATGGGGAGCGGTAGATGAAGCTTCACTTGCTCACCCACCACTCAACGCCTGCTGTGTGGCCTGGTTCCTAACAGGTCACGGATCACTGCATTAAGTAGAAAGGGAAATATTTTTTATTGTCCCCTCCCCCCCAACATTTTGTTTTGAGATACCCATGAGGAATGTTTTTGACAAGTGGCTCCCAGGAGTGTCCCAGAGTATACTTTCTGAGGACACCATTCATTCTATAGAAATTCCTATAGGAATTCTATAGGAATGGGCTTACAGAACTCTCATTACCTACTTCTTGGGCCTCCTGAGGGCGATGGGCCTCTTGTAGTTAAAATACGGGAAGTTGCCCTGATGCTCTTAGGAACAGAGTGGAAAGTGATTTGCAGTATGGAAAACTTCATGTTTGCTTAGCCACCCAATGCCTGTTGCACAGGGGTTAAGAGAAAGCCAGAAGTGGTCCTTGTTCCTGATCCGAGGGAACCGACAGATATTTGGGTGCTACTTCAGAGATCTGAAGAAAGCTGTAAGAGTAGAGAGGATGGGTAGCTGTCTGGGTAGGGAGTTTATCACAGATGGCTTTCTCAAGGAAGCAACCCCTCAAACTCAGGAGGAGAGATGGAGTTGGGCAAGTGAAGATGAGGATGGGGGAAGGACATAGAGATAAAGAGAATGAATAATATGTGTAAGGGCACTAAGGTCGGAGTGTTCAACCTAGCCATTGTGAGAGTGTACAACTCAAGAAGAAAGTCAGCTAGGACATGTGAAGGGCCCTGTTGCCAAGTTCGGTTTGGGTTTTATCATTTAATCAACAGGGAACCAACAGAAGTTTTTTAATTTATTTAAAAAATTTTTTTTAATTTTATTTTTTTTATACAGAAGGTTCTTATTAGTTGTCTATTTTACACATATTAGTGTATACATGTTATGTATACATGTCAATCCCAATCTACCAATTCATCCCACCCCCCCCTTTGCCCCCTTGGTGTCCATACGTTTGTTCTCTACATCTGTGTCTCTATTTCTGCCTTGCAAACCGGTTCATCTGTACCTTCTGCCCATTTTTTGATTGGGTTGTTTGTTTTTTTTAATATTGAGCTGCATGAGCTGTTTATATATTTGGAGATTAATCCTTTGTCTGTTGATTCATTTTCAAATATTTTCTCCCATTCTGAGGGTTGTCTTTTCGTCTTGTTTATAGTTTCCTTTGCTGTGCAAAAGCTTTTAAGTTTCATTAGGTCCCATTTGTTTATTTTTGTTTTTATTTCCATTATTCTAGGAGGTGGGTCAAAAAAGATCTTGCTGTGATTTATGTCAGAGTGTTCTTCCTATGTTTTCCTCTAAGAGTTTTATAGTGTCCAGTCTTACATTTAGGTTTTTGATCCATTTTGAGTTTATTTTTGTGTATGGTGTTAGGGAGTGTTCTAATTTCATCCTTTTACATGTAGCTGTCCAGTTTTCCCAGCACCACTTATTGAAGAGGCTGTTTTTTCTCCTTTGTATATCCTTGCCTCCTTCGTCATAGAATAGTTGACCATAGGTGCATGGGGTTATCTCTGGGCTTTCTATCCTGTTCCATTGATCTTTATTTCTGTTTTAGTGCCAGTGTAACATATTGTCTTGGTTACTGTAGCTTTGTAGTATAGTCTGAATTTAGGGAGTCTGATTCCTCCAGCTCCATTTTTTTCCCTCAAGATTGCTTTGGCTATTGTCTTTTGTGTCTCCATACAAATTTTAAGATTTTTTGTTCTACTTCTGTAAAAAATGCCATTGGTAATTTGATAGGGATTGCATTGAGTCTGTAGATTGCTTTGGGTAGTATAGTCATTTCCACAATATTGATTGTTCCAATCCAAGAACATGGTATTTCTCTCCATCTGTGTCATCTTTGATTTCTTTCATCAGTGTCTTATAGTTTTCTGAGTACAGGTCTTTTACTTCCTTAGGTAGTTTTATTCCTAGGTATTTTATTCTTTTTGTTGCAATGGTGAATGGGATTGTTTCCTTAATTTCTCCTTCTGATCTTTCATTGTTAGTGTATAGGAATGCAAGAGATTTCTGTGCATTAATTTTGTATCCTGCAACTTTACCAAATTCATTGATTAGCTCTAGTAGTTTTCTGGTGGCATTTTAAGGATTCTCTATGTATAGTATCATGTCATCTGCAAACAGTGACAGTTTTACTTCTTCTTTTCCAATTTGTATTCCTTTTATTTCTTTTTCTTCTCTGATTGCCATGGCTAGGACTTCCAAAACTATGTTGAATAATAGTGGCGGGAGTGGACAGCCTTGTCTTGTTCCTGATGTTAGAGGAAATGCTTTCAGTTTTTCACCATTGAGAATGATGTTTGCTGTGGGTTTGTCATATATGGCCTTTATTATGTTGAGGTAGGTTCCCTTTATGCCCACTTTCTGGAGAGTTTTTATCATAAATTGATGTTGAAGTTTTTCAAAAGCTTTTTCTGCATCTATTGAGATGATCACATGGTTTTTATTTTTTAATTTGTGAATATGATGTATCACATTAATTGATTTGCATATATTGAAGAATCTTTGCATCTGTTGGATAAACCCCACTTGATCATGGTGTATGACCCTATTAATGTGTTGTTGGATTCTGTTTGCTAGTATTTTGTTGAGGATTTTTGCATCTATATTCATCAGTGATATCGGTCTGTAATTTTCTTTTTTTTTGTAGTATCTTTGTTTGGTTTTGGTATCAGGGTGATGGGGGCCTCATAGAATGAGTTTGGGAGTGTTCCTTCCTCTGCAATTTTTTGAAAGAGTTTGAGAAGGATGGGTGTTAGCCCTTCTCTAAATGTTTGATAAAATTCACCTGTGAAGCCATCTGGTCCTGGGCTTTTGTTTGTTGGAAGATTTTTAAATCACAGTTTCAATTTCATTACTTGTGATTGGTCTGTTCATATTTTCTATTTCTTCCTGGTTCAGTCTTAGAAGGTTATACCTTTCTAAGAATTTGTCCATTTCTTCCAGGTTGTCCATTTTATTGGCATAGAGTTGCTTGTAGTAGTCTCTTATGATGCTTCGTATTTCTGCAGTGTCCGCTGTAACTTCTCCTTTTTCATTTCTAATTTTATTGATTTGAGTCCTCTCCCTCTTTTTCTTGATGAGTCTGGCTAAAGGTTTATCAATATTGAGCTAAAGCTCAAAGAACCAGCTTTTGGTTTTATTGATCTTTGCTATTGTTTTCTTTGTTTCTATTTCATTTATTTCTGCTTCGATCTTTATGATTTCTTTCCTTCTACTAACTTTGGGTTTTGTCTGTTCTTCTTTCTCTAGTTCCTTTAGGTGTAAGGTTAGATTGTTTATTTGAGAATTTTCTTGTTTCTTGAGGTAGGCTTGTATTGCTATAAACTTCCCTCTTAGAACTGCTTTTGTTGCGTCCCATATGTTTTGGATCGTCGTGTTTTCATTGTCATTTGTCTCTAGGTATTTTTTGATTTCCTCTTTGAATTCTTCAGTGATCTCTTGGTTATTTAGTTACATATTATTTAGCCTCCATGTGTTTGTGCTTTTCACGTTTTTTTCCCTGTAATTGATTTCTAATCTCATAGCATTGTGGTCGGAAAAGATGCTTGATATGATTTCAATTTTCTTAAATTTACTGGGACTTGATTTGTGACCCAAGATGTGATCTATCCTGGAGAATGTTCCAGGTACACTTGAGAAAAAAGTGTAATCTGCTGTTTTCGGATGGAATGTCCTATATCAATTAAATCTATCTGGTCTATTTTGTCATTTAAATCTTGTGTTTCCTTATTAATTTTCTGTCTGGATGACCTGTCCATTAGTGTAAGTGAGGTGTTAAAGTCCCCACTATATTGTGTTACTGTTGATTTCCTCTTTTATAGCTGTTTAACATTTGCCTTATATATTGAGGTGCTCCTCAATACATATATATTGAGGAGCACCTCAGTATAAATATATATATATATTTATGATTGTTATATCTTCTTTTGGATTGATCCCTTGATCATTATATTGTGTCCTTCCTTGTCTCTTGTAACATTCTTTATTTTAAAGTCTATTTTATCTGATATGAGTATTGCTACTCCAGCTTTCTTTTGATTTCCATTTGCATGGAATATCTTTTTCCATCCCCTCACTTTCAGTCTGCATGTGTCTCTAGGTCTGAAGTGGGTACCTTGTAGACAGCATATAGATGGGTCTTGTTTTTGTATCCATTCAGCAAGCCTAGGTCTTTTGGTTGGAGCATTTAATCCATTCACATTGAAGGTAATTATCAATATGTATGTTCCTATTACCATTTTCTTAATTGTTTTGGGTTAGTTTTTGTAGGTCCTTCTCTTCTCTTGTTTTTCCCACTTAAAGCAGTTCTTTTAGCATTCGTTGTAGAGCTGGTTTGGTGGTGCTGAATTCTCTTAGCTTTTGCTTGTCTGTAAAGCTTTTGATTTCTCCGTCGAATCTGAATGAGATCTTTGCTGTGTAGAGTAATCTTGGTTGTAGGTTCTTCCCTTTCATCACTTTAAGTATATCATGCCACTGCCTTCTGGCTTGTAGAGTTTCTGCTGAGAAATCAGCTGTTAACCTTGTGAGAGTTCTCTTGTATGTTATTTGCCTTTTTCCCCTTGTTACTTTTAATAATTTTTCTTTGTCTTTAATTTTTGTCAGTTTGATTACTATGTGTCTCGGTGTATTTCTCCTTGGGTTTTTCCTGCCTGGGACTCTGTGCTTCGTGGTCTTGGGTGGCTATTTCCTTTCCCATGTTAGGGAATTCTTGTACTATAATCTCTTCAAACATTTTCTTGGGTGCTTTCTCTCTCTCTTCTCCTTCTGGGACCCCTATAATGCAAATGTTGGTGTGTTCAATGTTGTCCCAGAGGCCTCTTAGGCAGTCTTCATTTCTTTTCATTCCTTTTTCTTTATTCTGTCTGTGGCAGTGAATTCTACCATTCTGTCTTCTAGGTCACTTATCTGTTCTGCTGCCTGAGTTATTCTGCTATTGATTCCTTCTAGTGTGTTTTTCATTTCAGTTATTGTATTGTTCATCTCTGTTTGTTTGTTCTTTAATTCTTCTAGCTGTTTGTTCTTTAATTCTTCTAGGTCTTTGTTAAACATTTCTTGCATCTTCTCAATCTTTGCCTTCATTCTTTTTCTGAGGTCCTGGATCATCTTCACTATCATTATTCTGAATTCTTTTTCTGGAAGCTTGCCTATCCCCACTTCATTTAGTTGTTTTTTTCGGTTTTATCTTGTTCCTTCATCTGGAACATAGTCCTCTGCCTTTTCATTTTGTCTATCTTTCTGTGAATGTGGTTTTTGTCCCACAGGCTGCAGGATTGTAGTTCTTTTTGCTTCTGCTGTCTGCTCTCTGGGGATGAGGCTATCTAAGAGGCTTGTGCAAGCTTCCTGATGGGAGGGACTGGTGGTAGGTAGAGCTGGCTGTTGCTCTGGTGGGCAGAGCTCAGTAAAACTTTAATCTACTTGTCTGCTGATGGGTGGGGCTGAGTTCCCTCCCTGTTGGTTGGTTGGCCTGAGGTGACCCAGCATTGGAGCCTACAGTTCTTTGGTGGAGCTAATGGTGGACTTTGACAGGGCTCACACCAAGGAGTACTTCCCAGAACTTCTGCTGCCAGTGTCCTTGTCCCCGTGGTGAGCCACAGCTGCCCCCTGCCTCTGCATGAGACCCTCCAACATTAGCCAGTAGTTCTGGTTCAGTCTCTTATGGGGTCACTGCTCCTTCCTGCTCGGTCCTGATGCACACACTACTTTGTGTGTACCCTCAAGAGTGGAGTCTCTGTTTCCCCCACTCCTGTTGAAGTCCTGCAATCAAACCTCGCTAAACTTCAAAGCCTGATTCTCTGGGAATTCCTCCTCCCGTTGCTGGACCCCCAGGGTGGGAAGCCTGACATGGGACTCAGAACCTTTGCTCCAGTGGGTGGAGTTCTGTGATGTAATTTTTCTCCAGTTTGTGAGTCACCAACCCAGTGGCATGGGATTATGTGATTTGATTTTATTGTGATTGCACCCCTCCTGCCATCTCATTGAGACTTCTCCATTGTCTTTGGATGTGGGGTATCTTTTTTGGTGAGTTCCAGTGTCTTCCTGTCCATGATTGTTCAGCAGTTAGTTGTGGTTCCAGTGCTCTCGCAAGAGGGAGTGAACACACCTCCTTCTACTCCACCATGTTCGATGTGGCTCCCAACAGAAGTTTTTAATCATGCAAGTAAGATGACCAGATTTATTGTTTAGGAAACTAACTTGTGGCAGAATGAGGAGACTGGGGATAGGAAGGCCAGTATGAAAATGACAAAACGGAAAACTAAACCAAAATGGGTACCCATACTCTTGGTGTATATAAAACCCTAATTCATTAAATAATTTTCCGAATCTCCATTTTTTCTGATTTAACCACAGAGAAATCACAGTATCAAATTTATCTGAGGAGAAATTTTTTTCTATTTACTATTACTTTTGGTTAATTTTCCCTTCTTTTACAATAAGTACCCCATAGCTTTTTTGCCTTTGAATCTTACTGTTCTCGATTGAATTTGATTTGTATGTTTTGGGTGGACAACCATTTCCCCTGGACAGGAAGCTTGTCTTCAGTGGAAGTGTGAGGTGGTCATATTAAAACGAAACATAAAGCAACTCAGAAAGCCTTGAAAAATAAAGTGGGTCTTCACTATCTGTCTTCTTGTAAGTGTCTTAAAATCTGCATTTCCCTTTCGTATGTAGCTCTCCACACACAAAACTTCCTAAAGTTCATCTTTAGCTATGTCTTTATTCTTCCCCCCAGATTTTTCCCCTTTTTCCTAGTAATGAAATTCCTATATTGTTGGGTGTAGCAATGTGCCCATATGTGCAACTGTATCTCCCATTCTCTCTTGCAGTAAAGGACAGTGGTCCATGAGAGGTAAGCAGCTGTCTTATGGTGAAACTTCCAGGAAAGTACTTTAAAGGAGGCTGAATCAGCCAGGATGTGTGACCTTTGGTCCTTGCCCTTTTCTTTTTCCTGATGCCTGGATCATAGACTTGATGGTTGGCTCTGCAGTGATCATCTTGTAACTGTGAGGCAATTTTGAGCATAAAAGCTATGTGTTAAAGGTGGCGTGGCAGAAATATAGAAGCCTGGTTTCTGATGATCATTCCAGCCCTGGATTTTTCTTACAAGAGAGAAATAGACCTTTATCATATTTAAGTCAAGGTTATTTCAGATGTGTTACTAGCAGCTGAATGTATTTCTAAGTGATACCACCTTCACAGACTTTGAAAGTAGATTCTAAAATCTGGCAGTCCTGGCAGGGGTATATTGACATTATTAATCAATCAAAAGAATATCATATTTCCTAATTTACTTCGACAGTCTGTAACTTATCATGGAATATTGGTTATTTCCTTTCTCTTGTTGCATACCAGTATTGTACATTTTGGTTTCTTGTTAATTCTCCTAACACTAGATTTTATTCTATGTCCTTTCTTTCGTATGCCCCCTTTTATTTATCTCTGTTTCTCATATAAAATCACTTGGGTTTAAGATTTTTATAATATTTTCTTATATTTCTTAAACCAAATTTACTCATTATTGATAGCTGTAAGTTTCCAATTACTTTATTTGTTCTTCAGTGATGTCTGAACATTTACATTTTGAAATATTTACTCTTAAATGATAAGTTGCTTTATTTCTTCTTTACATCATTATTGGAGCCTTATGAAATATGTGCATTAGTAGGTTATATTATTGATTAATTTTGCTTTAGGATAGTAAAGGAGACATACCAAAATATTTCTTAATAAAGGGGGTATTGGGTCTGATTGGATTGAGCAACAGGGAGACCCAGACCCAGGCTACACAAAATGCCTGTTTACCCTGGTTGACATGGGCTATCCCTGAGGCAGGCCTGCATCCACATGGTGCTTAAAGTGATGGAGACTATTATGCATCTACTGAAAAGAATGAAACATTGGTTAGTGAGGGGCTTCCCTAAATGACTTTGTCCACAAGGCATGCAATTAAGGGTTTCTCTTGTGTTTGAGTTTGATTTACCTATTCCTGCCTCCTTTGCAACTGATAGCATTATTATTTTTTCTCTTCGGGTATACCCTGTTCTATTTGTATTTATTGATGCAAATAGCAAATTCCCTCAATCTATAGAGATCTGTGTTCACATGCATTTTTCTGTTATTGTTTTTATTTCAGCGCTGGAGTATTTGGCTTCAACCTACTGATTTTTGTTGTTATTTCTGAGCATGGTGCCCAGTTGTACATTACAATGGCCAGTGTCTTATGGCTCACTGGATCTAAAGCTTCTAAAACAAAATATTAATACATGAAAATGTTGAATCTATTCCTTAAAATGTATGTTTCTTCCTCTTGGTGTTTTAGAAATTCAAAGCTTATAGTCACTGAAAATGTAGTACCTGGAAACAGAATAAAAATAGAGTGAATCATATAAGAAAAAAGAGAGCAATAGGCAATTTGAAATAGGATTAGAAAAGAAATAATACTTTAAGTAAAAAAAGGAAACTAAGTTATGATGCTTCTTAAATTTGTGTTATAGAATCCATCATTTTCATTTGTACCAAAAGTAAAATTTCAGCAACTTCTGTGGATTATAAAGCAGGAATCTAACAAACCCTAGGTTCTTCTTAGGGAAACCGGGGTGTGGGGCTGTCTCTGTTGGTGGAGCTCTGGGTTTTTATCCCCACTCAAACTAGAGTAGCTCCATTTTATAAAATATTTTGGGTATGAATTAGTTTGGGTAAAGAATTTATCTCCAAAAGCAATGAGAAAGCATTGTTTAGTAGTTTTTGTTAACCTCAAGTAGGCATACATAATCAGTATTTTTAGCACCTCTGGGTAATGTAGTTCTCATTCTTAGTAGTTAGTAACAAATGAACAAATACAATAAAAAATTCTCTTCTAAAATTAATTTTAGCACTCAAATAAGAATAGATCTTAACCTATATTGATAAAAATATCCCACTTGTTTTTCTGAGTTTTTACTGTGTTTTGAAATGTCAAAGATCCTTAACTAGATTTTTGACTTTAGAAAATTAATGATAGTCCCTTATTAACATGGGTGGTTTATATGTTTTGAGACTTTCTTTTCCTATAATGACAATACAAATGCAATTTTGCTCTGTGGAGATAATCCAAATTGTAATAATAACACAATTTTCAGAGAGAGAATGATGCAGATGTTTAAAACATGGTTCTTTAAAAATGAATGTAAGCGATATAACATTACAGTTCTTAAGACTTTTTGCAATATAGGGCAAATATTTGATGCTGACTTAATGTTACTTTGAAGGCTGAATTGTAGTCTGAAGTTCCATTAAGATTTAATTTACATTTAAGTTGAGGTAGATATGGCTATTTCATGTATCATGACTTTTTCTGCATGGTTCAGTTTTCCTATTGTCAAAGGAGAGCAATGGTGTCTGCCTACTTGTTCTGAATTTTATTCAAGAAGCACAAATAAAGCTATGCAAATGTTAGATTTTAAAGAAAGGATAATCATTTAATTTGGTTGGTGATATAGGTGGTATGCCACCTTCCTTCTGCTGACTCCAACAAAGTTGACATATATTTTCTCAAATCAATAAATGTGTCTGTTAAGATAGACTAATTTGATAAAGAATAGCAGTTGAGTGCTACAGTGGCATAAGGTTGGAGACTTGGGTAGGGACTGGACCACACAGGGCCTTGTGGGCCATGATAAAGACATCTGCATTGTATTCCAAAGGCAGTGGGAAGCCACTGAAGGATTTTTAACAAAGTGACATGATCTAATCTGTGTTTTAAAAGATTCCTCTGGCTGCTCTAAGAGGAATGAATAGTAGAGGCTCAAGAGTGGATGTGGTGATTAGGGGGCTATTGCAGTTTCAGGTGAGAAATGATGGTTTGGACTAAGGTGGCTGCTGTGGAGAGACAGAAAAATGGAACTTTTGAAACCCAGTCCTTCTCAAACTCTTCCAAAAAACTGGGGCAAGATCAGGGCAAAGATTTTGTCTAGCTACACAGAGACAGACCCGGGTGCCTGGGGTGTGATCTGAGCAGAATTGCTGAGACCACTGTCAGCACATGCACGGGGTTGGCAGGTTGAGCGGGGCAGACACGGTCAGCATGCACAGTGGGCGATGCCACATGAATGCACGGCGACTAAGTGCTGAATCTCAGTACACAGTGAGAGTGCACCGGTCCCTCCTATTCTATACTGCAGCTTAGTGCTGGATCTGGGGCAGACAGGTCCTGGGAGACGTCTGCCACAGAAGCAGCCCAGATTCCATGTGGTAGCACAGCCACCTCAATTCCTGCAGCCACAATGCTCTGATCCCCAGCCACAGCCTAATCCACACGACAGCCTTGCACTAGATCTGGGACAAACAGAACAGAGAAAGGGATGCAACCTTGGGCTGCTTCTGAGATGAACTGTGGATGCCTACTCAGGTAGTGCATAGGATGTCTGTGACTGCATGGGCCTCGCTTGTTTCAGCAATTACCTCCTTTGAGGCAGGGCACACACTCAAGGGCAATGGAGCCTGATTTAACCCACCCCTCAGGGCTTCTACTCCAACGACTGGGGAGCTAACCCCACCCCAAAAGGGCAGTGATAGCCATAGAGAAAAGGGGGAGCACAGCCTCACATTCAGCACAGGCTCTATACACTCCAATCACACCCCCTATCAAGGGGATAACAGCCAGCACACTTTGAGGAAAGACGTGGCTGACATCCATACCAAAGCCAGCCCTCACACCAAAAATACTGGACACACATAGTCTACACAGGAACTCTCCCATATAAAAACATACTTTCAAGATCACAATAGATAACTTTCTCCTAAATTCATAGAGACAGAGAACGTTAAGTAAAATGGAAAAGCAGAGGAACTACTCCCAATGAAAAGAACAAGAGAGGGGGACTTCCCTGGTGGTCCAGTGGTTAAGACTCCATGCTCCCAACGCAGGGGGCCCAGAGCCCGCATGTCGCAACGAAGATCCTGCAAGCCGCAACTAAGACCCGGTACAGCCAAGCAAATAAATAAATATATAAATAAATATTTAAAAAAATAAAACAAAAGAACAAGAGAAATCCCCTGAAAGAACAAATAATGAAACAGACCTCACCAGTCTACTAGAACTTGTGTTCAAAAAGGAAGTAATAAAAATGCTAATTGAATTAAGGTAGATTATTGATAGAAATGCAGATCACTGTAACAAGGAACTAGAAACTATAAAGATGAACCAATCAAAAATTAGACAATTCATTTGCCAAGATAAAAACAACCTAGAAGCAATGAATAGCAGACTAAATGACACAGAAAAATGAATAAGTGACCTGGAAGATAGAATAATGGAAATCACCTAATCAGAGCAGTGGACAGAAAGACAAATAAAAATAATGAAAGCAGCATACGAGATCTATGGGATGATATAAAGTGTGCCAACCTACACATAACAGGGGTTCCAGAGGAGGGAGAGAGAGGGAAGGGGATAGAAAATGTATTTGAAGAAATTATGGCTGAAAACTTCCCCAACCTAAAGAAAGAAACATATCCAGTTACAGGAAGCACAGAGGGTCCTGAACAAGATGAACCCAAACAGATCCACACCAAAGCGTATCATAGTTAAAATGGCAAAAGTGAAAGATAGAGAGGATTCTAAAGGCAGCAAAAGTCAGTTACAAGGGAACCCCCATAAGGCTATCAGCTGATTTCTCTGCATAAACTTTGCAGGCCAAGAAGGAGTGGCATGATATATTCAAAGTCCCGAAAGGGAAAAACCTGCAACCTAGGATACTCTACCCAGCAAGATTGTTGTTTAGAATAGAAAAAGAGATAAAGAATTTCTCAGACAAGCAAAAACTAAAAGAAGTCAGGTATACTAAACCCTAAAAGAAATATTGAAGCATCTTCTCTAAATAGAAAATAAGCAAGAACCTATTGAAAAGGGAAAGTCACATTAGGAAAGGCAAATAGGTAAAAGGTTTGAAGATCACTTAAATAAGCCAGTACATAGGTTAAAAAAAAATAAAAAATTTCATAAAAGCTATTACAACTACAATAACAGTAAAAGGATGAAGATGTTCATGGATAGAAAGACTCCATATTGTCAAGATGTCAGTTCTTCTCAACTTAGTCTATAGAGTCAATTCAATCCCACTCAAAATTCCAGCAAGTTATTTTGTGGTTAATGACAAAATGATTCTAAAGTTTATATGAAGAGGTAAAAGACTGAGAATAGCCAACACAATATTGAAGGAGAAGAAGAAAGTTGGAAGACTGACACTACCTGACTTCAAGACTTTTATAAAGACAGTGTGGTATTGGTGAAAAAATAACACATATATCAATGGAACAGAATAGAGAGTCCAGAAATATACCCCCATAAAACAGTCAGTGGTGTTTGGTAAAGGAACAAAATAATACAATGGAGCAAAGATAGTCTTTTCACCAAATGGTACTGGAATAACTGGACGTCCGCATGAAAAAAATGAATCTAGACACAGACCTTACATCAAGCACAAAAAATTAACTTGAAATGGATCACAGACCTAAATATAAACCACAAAACTGTAGAACTCCTAGAAGACAACATAGGAGAAAACCTAAGTGCCTTTAGGTATGGTGATGTGTTTTTAGATACAGCACCAGAGGCACAAGCCATGAAAGAGAGAATTGGTAAGCTGGACTTGATTAAAATTAAAAACTGCTTTGCAAAAGACCATGTCAAGAGAATGAAAAGATAAGATGCACGCTGGGAGAATATATTTGCAAAAGGCACATCTGATAAAGGGCTGTTATCCAAAATATACAGAGAGTAAGGAAAAAAAAAACCCAACTTGATTAAAAAATGGGCCAAAGATCTTAACAGGCACCTCGCCAAAGAAGGTATATAGATGGCAAATAAGCATATGAAAATATATTCTACATCATATGTCATCAGGGAAATGCAAATTAAAACAAAGAGATACCACTACACACTTACTAGAATGGTTATAGTCTGGAACACTGACAAAACCAAATGCTGGTGACGGTGTGGAGCAACAACTCTCATTCCTTGCTAAAGGGAACGCAAGGGACTTCCCTGGTTGTCCAGTGGTTAAGAATCCATCTTGCAGTGCAGGGGACGCTGGTTTGATCCCTGGTCGGGGAACTAGGATCCCACACGCCACGGGGCTACTGGGGGCTACTGGGCCCGTGCACCACAAAAAGAGAGCCTGTGTGCCTCAACAAGAGAGCCCGTGCGCCTCAGCTACAGAGCTCACGCACTCTGGAGCCCATGCGTCACAGCTAGAGAAGCCTGTGCACTGCAACGAAGAGCCCACTGCAATGAAAGATCTGGTGTGCGGCACTAAGACCCAATGCAGCCAAAAAATAAATAAATAAATAAATATTAAAGGGAATGTAAAATGGTACAGTTACTTTGGAAGACAGTTTAGCAGTTTCTTACAAAATTAAACATACTCTTATCGTATGATTCAGCAATTGCATTCCTTGGTATTTACCCAAAAAAGTTGAAAACTTATGTCCACACAAAAACTTGCACACGGACGTTTATAAGCAGCTTTACTCATAATTGCCAAAACTTGGAAGCAACCAAGATGTCCTTCAGTAGGTGAATGGATAAATAAAATGTGGTACATCCAGACTATGAAATATTATTCAGCACTAAAAACAAATGAGCTATCAAGCCATGAAAATACATGGAGGAACCTTAAATGCATGTAACCAAATGAATGAAGCCGATCTGAAAAGGCTGCATTCTGTATGATTCCAGCTATACGACATTCTGGAAAAGGCAAACTACAGAGAGAGTAAAAAGTCCAGAGGTTAAAGGGGAGGGAGAGGTGAATAGTTGAAGCACAGACGGTTTTTAGGGCAGTGAAACTACTCTGTATGGTACTATAATGGTAGATAACTGTCACTATACCTTTATCCAAACCTATAGAATATTCACCATCTGGAGTGAAACCTAATGTAAACTATAAACTTTGGATGATAATGATGCATCAAGATAGGTTCTTTAATTGTAACAAATGTACCACCCTGGTTGGGGGTGTTGATAACGGGGTAGGCTGTGCAGGTGTGCGGGCAGGGGGTATATGGGAAAGCTCTGTACTTTCTTCTCAGTTTTCCTGAGAACCTAAAACTGCTCTAAACAAAAAGTCTTTAAAAATAATAGGAGCCACAGCAATAATCTTAATTTTTTTGTAATGCTGCAAACATATTTCAGAGACCTGTATGTAAGGGTCTTTATATTCATTATCTATCTATCTATCTATCTATCTATCTATCTATCTATCTATCTGTCTATCTATCTGTCTTTATGTTTGTCTATCTATCTCTGTGCTAGGGTAATCAATTTTTTCCCCAGTTTGCTTAGGACTATCTTGGCTTCAGTACTGAAAGTCCTGCATTCCAGGAACCTGTTAGTCTTAGGCAAATTGGGACCATTGGTCACTGCACTTTGTGTACAATATATGTGTGTGCATAAGCATGTGATCCCTATTCCAAGAGATCTTTAAAAATACAGCAAACAGGCATCTATTTTTTTTTCTACTTTTAACTAAGATTGCTTTTACTGATATACCCAGGGTATAGGTTTATATTCTTATGATGTTTAATTTTGCCTCACATGTTTTCAGGATCTTTTTAAAAAAATATTTATTTAATTATTTATTCGGCTGCGCCGGGTCTTAGTTGTGGCTCATGGGATCTTCGTTGCCGCGTTCAGGATCTTTTAGTTGCAGCGTTCGGGATCTAGTTCCCTGACCAGGGATCGAACCTGGGCCCCCTGCATTGGGAGTGTGGAGTCTTAACCACTGGACACCAGGGAGATCCCTTCAGAATTTTATATCATCAAATAATTGCTATTATTTTTAACACTCTAGGAAATTTCTTGGAGTTTTTACAGCTTTATGATTTTACCTTTCCAAGTCTAGTCTATTCAAACTCTGTCATATCTTAATGTCCTTCCTGCCAAGTTCCAGTTACAAAGAAACACCCCTTCCTTGTAATCACATTTACTGCTCACAGCTATCCCCAGCAAACACAGAAATGTTTTCTTGTCTTGTCTAGCTTTTTTTTTTCAGTTTTTCACTTTCTTCCCCAAATAGTCTCTCTTCTTCTTACAACTGCCTTCCCACTTAGTCATCAATTGTTGTTTTGAATACTCATATTCTTCAAGAAGCCTCCATAATAATAGGCATTTTGTGGGATCACAAAGGAAACATTCTAAGATGTGATCAATTTAGACTATTTATTTGAAATTTACAGTAGTTGGATTGGGCTTTATATTATCCACTAGAAATATTTTGCCATTCTAATTAAAAGCACAAACAAAGTGTATGGAGGTAGAGGAAGGGAAGTGAAAAAAGTGTTTAAGAAACAGAATTATATTTTCAAGTGTTTAAAGTCAGTATCATTTAATCCACAGTAATGCTGTGTAATATTTGTATGCCTCTATTAGTGCAGATCCAGCGATGCTTCTTTTGTCTGTTTCATATATATATATATACATATATACACACACACACATAGGTATGTACATATGTACATATAAATATTTATCTATACAGGTATTTGAAAAAACACAATAATAGCTACTTATTTCTAAACAATCAAAAACTTAATTAAAATACAAACAATATAGCTGAAATTAATATATACATATGTTAAAAGTACAATAGGATATGAAAAGAAAAAGAAAGCTCTTTCTCCATCTATTCCTCTCCTCCAGGAATCACTCTCAACAGT
Source organism: Balaenoptera ricei (assembly GCF_028023285.1). Taxonomy (NCBI): domain Eukaryota; kingdom Metazoa; phylum Chordata; class Mammalia; order Artiodactyla; family Balaenopteridae; genus Balaenoptera; species Balaenoptera ricei. Next base: position 82,864,677 of record NC_082640.1, on the reverse strand, counting down.
TTCTCATGTAGTCTTTTATACATTAAAAATATTTAAAATCCCCCCATGTGTATGCAGGCATATGCTTTTAAAACAGTTACACAAATGGAGCATATTATACCTATTATTGTTAGTCTTTTTGAAATTTGTTTCATTTGGTATATATTTTAAACATATTTCCATTCTTCTATTTTATTTTTTATGGTTTTCTTTTTTATAATTTTAGTTTTTAATTGTGGTATAGTTGATTTACAATGCTGTGTTAGTTTCAGGTGTACAGCAAAGCGATTCAGTTATACACATATATATATATTTTTAGATTCTTTTCCCTTATTGTTTATTACAAAATGTTGAGTTTACTTCCCTGTGCTATACAGTAGGTCCTTGTTGGTTATCTATTTTATATGCAGTAGTGTGTATATGTTAATCCCAAACTCCTAATTTATCCCTTCCTGCCCTTCCCCTTTGGTAACCATAAATTTGTTTTCTATGTCTGTGGGTCTATTTCTGTTTCGTATATAAGTTCATTTGTATCATTTTTTTTTTAGATTCCACATATAAGCCATATCATATGGAATTTGTCTTTCTCTGTCTGACTTACTTCACTTAGTATGATTATCTCTAGGTCCATCCATGTTGCTGCAAATGACATTATTTCATTCTTTTTTATGGCTGAGTAATATTACATTGTATACATACACCACATCTTCTTTATCCATTCATCTGTCAATGGACATTTAGGTTGCTTCCATGTCTTGCTATTGTAAATAGTGCTGCAGTGAACATTGGGGTGCCCACCACCAGTGTCTCCATGTCTCTAGGGTGAGCCACAGCCACCCCCCCCCCCGCCTCCCCAGGAGACTCTCCAAGACCAGCAGATAGGTCTGGCTGAGGCTCCTATGAAATTACTGCTTTTGCCCTTGGTCCTGGAGTGTGTCAGATTTTGTGTGAGCTCTTTGAGAGTGAAGTCTCTATTTCCCCCAATCCTGTGAAGCTCCTGTAATCAAGCCGCGCTGACCCTCAAAGCCAAATGCTCTGGGGGCTTATGTTCCCAGTGCTGCACCCCTGGGCTGGGGGGCCTGATGTGGGGCTCATAACTCTCACTCCTGTTGGAGAACCTCTGTTATATAATTATTCTCCAGTTTGTGGGTCGCCCACCTGGGGTATGGGATTTGATTATATCACGAATCTGCCCCTACTACCAGTCTCGTTGTGGTTCCTTCTTTATGTCTTTAGTGGTAGAAGATCTTTTCTAGTAGGTTTCAGACTTTTTCAATGACGGTCATTCTACAGATTGTTGTGATTTTGGTGTGCTCGTGAGAGAAGGTGAGCTTAGGGTCCTTCTACTCCACCATCTTGGCTGTTCTCTGGAAATTTACAGATGCTGCTCTTGAAACTCTGCTAAGTCAATTGAACGGAGTTAAAAAAGGAAGATTCCAAGTCAAACATAGTCTATGTTTGAAGGATTGTCCTCAGCCTGCGGTGCACCCATGGCCTACCAGTGAGTCGCATGCACTGGCTGGGGCTATCCTTTCTAACAGTGTATAAGAATGCCCATTTCCCCAACCACCATAAAAATGTTTATCTGTTCAGTAAAAAAACTTTTGCTATTCTGGCAAAAATTCAAAGACAGATATTTTTATGTTATTTTGACTTTAAATCTTGAAAGCTTTTTTCATTAAACTCTTGCAGCTTCCAGCAAGCGTCCCTTCCTCTTCTGGGGTTGACTAGAGACCTCTGAACTGAGGACTGGTCTCCCTTCCCACCTTCCCCCCAGAATAAAGCACTTGGACAAATGGAGGTGGTTGGTGGGGTGTAGGGCCTGGGTCCTGTGAGGGTGAATAAGTAGTTTTAGGTCACGTAAAGCTCATGACCTTTGGTTACTCCATAGGAAATGGAGACAGGTCATATTATTGGGTTCAGGTTAGCAAACTCTGGGCTATAAGAAGCGGCGAGACCCCAGTATAAACAAGGAACATGGAGACATTTCTCTTTGCCTATTGATAGAATATGGGTTTGTATTCCTATTCCCCATAAGCTTGTGTGCATGGGATGGCAGTCCAGCACTGAGGAGTGGCCTGGATTCTGAAGCCTAGATGCTTAGGTTTGACTCCTGGTTTCACTACCTGGCAGCTATGTGATCTTGTGCCTCAGCTTCCTCATCCATAACATGGGATATTAATCGTGCCTACCTCATAAGATTGTTATGAGGACTAAACATATTAATATCTGTAAAGCACTAAGAATTGTACCTGGCACATGGTAAGCACCATATAAATGTTCAATGAGATAAATTAAATGAGCTAGTTGGTGAATTTTTTTTTCCTTTAAACACATTTGGAAGTACACTTTTTAAATTTTTTCCTTCTGTTCTTCAAAGGCGCTTTGGCTGTTTTCAGAGCTCTCTCTTTGTAAGCTTTTAAGTGACAAGAAACAGTTGAGTAGAATTGATGAAATCTAAACATGAATGCCGAGGAAGATGAACAGCTGGTGCTTCTGGGTTTTATATTTGTTCTGCAAAAGAGCCCAGAGTAGAGTGATATGAGGTGAAGCTCTTTCTGCATCTTTACATGCACTACATCACAAGGTAGAGTCAAGTGTGTCTTGATTCGCTAGGTTCCATCTCAGGACAGGTTAGTTTTGGAAGGCACCTGGGACAGATTGGCAGTGGCCAGAACTGGGCCTTGAGTCTAGGGTGGGTAGGCACAGGGAAGAGATCAAACAAGGTTTCTCTACTGTGCCAGGTACATTGTAGGCCTTCTGTATATGTTTGACCAACTGAAGTGTACTCACAGGAGGTGCAGTAAGTGGCTCTGGTGTTCTATGCCCAGTCAATCCGAGTTGGCTGAGCACAGGGATTACTCAGAGAAAAGGGACTCACCAGTGGGGATCCAGAAAGGATGCCTTTTCATCAACACTTTGGTCACACTCCTCTATATGCCAATTGTCTCTATAATTCCTGGCTCTGACTGCTGCCTCTTTATTTGTAAATAAATTTTATATTTTCCAGATTATAGTTGCTTAGCAAATAGTGAAGAGTGGAAAGAAGAAGAATCTCATATCAATCCCACCATAGAGAGGTAGTCATTGTATTGTTTGGTTGTAGTTAATTCCCTTCTCTTTTGTATCATGTATTTATTTATCACATATTTTAAAATTGTCATGGACAATTTAAGATATACCAAAAGATATAAAGAATAGTAAAGCCAACACCAAGGTACCCACTATCCTGCTTAAGAAATTAAATATTCATCCATTCTATTGAAGCTCCCTTTGTGCCCTTTTCCTGTTATGTCCTTTTCCCTGTCTCTAAGAGATAATGGTTACACCACAGCTCTTTATAGTCTTATATTTATATACATTTATCATTAAGTAATGTAAAATATTGCTTTATATGTTTTTAAGACTTACTTTATTTTTTCTGCAATCTGCATTTGATACTTAATATTATGTTTGTGAAAGTTAGCTATATTGATGTAGCTCTAGTTCCTTCATTTTCACTGTTGTATAGTATTCCTTTGTATGACTTGCTTACCACTTATTCATCCATTCTCTTATTAATGATTAATTGATAAGTTGTTTTTATGGTTCACTATTATAAATAGTAAACTCTTCCATGGTTGTCTCTTTATGTCCATGTAGAAAGTTTCTCTTGGTTATATACCCAGGAGAGGAAAGTCTTCACTTTTACTAGATATTGCCAACTTATGGTACCAGTTCCCATTATTCCACAGCCTCACCAACACTTACTATTGTTAAACTTTAAATTCTGCTGATCTGATGTTGTGAAATAGTATCTCATTGTAATATTTATTTGCCTTTCCTTTAGTGAAATTGAGCCCCTTATTTTTATGCATACATTTTAATATAGTTAAGATCATCCTATATACACATATTTTCCCACTTATAATCAAAACATAAGGATTCCTCTTTGTTACATGCTTTTCGTAAATAATCTTTAATGGCCGTATAGCGTTCCAACATGTGAATGGAATAAACCATTCTGCCATTGTTAGAAATTCAGGTTAAATCCAGGTTTTCACTGTTGCAGATGAAGCTCTGAATAAATTTAACTAGAAAGCCTTTTATGTATTTGGGCTGACTTCCTTAGGTTAGCTTTCCAGAAGGTAACTTACTGGACCAAATGGGATGCACAATTCTAGAGCTCTTACTAGTACATTGCCAAATTGCTCTTCAAAACGCTTGTACCAATATTCTTGCCAACCAGCAGTATACAATTGGAACCTGGAACTTGAAGGGCATTGCTTATGTGCTTTCCAGATTCTGGGGAAGTAGTTCCAAATACTTTCCATAAGCAATTCAGAGTCTGTCATAGACCAGAGGACACAGAGAAGAGATGGGCACTAAAAAGAAGGGTCAGAAACTTAAATATGAAAAGTTTTTTTTTTTTTTTTTAATCTAAAGAGAGAGGATTGCTCTTCATGCTTTTGCAGGGAGGACTGACTTCAGGAAGGAGGGACAGGGTGACTTGCCACTAACCTTGTACAGCTGCTCAGAGGCCCCCTTCTTCTCCTTAGTCCTTCTTCTAGTGTAACCCATCTCTGACTTTTTACTGTCTTCTTTTTTTGTGATTTTCAAGTAAATGATGATATCTACAGATAAAAACATATGGGAGTCCGAAATCACTTTTCAAGAAATTGTATCTTTTTTCTTGTAAATAAGATAGTATATTATCTATCCTATTGTATGTAATACTCAATTAGATTCAACAAATATTAGGCACCTGCCATATCCCAGGCTAGTCCCTGGGGGTACAGTGGTGAACAAAATATAGTATGATAGTTTATTATCGTTAGCATGAATGCTATGGTAGTATGTTCAGTATGTATACACTATAATAAACATACTGGTTGTGGAGAGTAATAACAGTCATGTCTGTTATTATCAATAATACTTAAGATTAGTATAGTGACTAGCAGTGCCTGAGAATTTGTTGTTATGAAAAGTGTTTTTCAGGCACTGCTGGAAATGAGGTGTTACGGTATTTTTTTCCTGAGTTTCCAGATCTTTCATAGCTGAGCAGATGTGCCAGACTGGTTGCTTATTTAAACTGGCACAGTGCCCTGTGGGGCTAATATGTTAATAACAAGCAGTGCCCTGCCCCTCATTAGCACCCCCCAGGATCTGCCGCTGCTGCTGCGTGGGTCTCCATTCTGCCCCCCACATTCCACTGAGAGCCTCCAGGAGTGGGGTTTCAGTGCTGCTCATACATCATAGGTGATTCTTTAAAAAGGGATCTTAGAGACGGCAGGATAATTTAACAGCCACATGTAACATCTGTAGCTCCAGAGGCTAAGAAAATGATGAAAGCAATGAAACCTTGGGGTCCAGAGCAGGGTCTTTTCACCAGATAGGGTTAAGAAGGCAGTCCATGCATGTTGTGGTAGGGTTTCTTTTAATTTTTTTGATCTTCCTTTGAATGTTCTTGTATTTGCTAATAGACCATGAGGAAGGAAAGATATAGAAGTAGCTAAAGAGGGAGCCATGGTATTTTGAGTTGGTATAATAGAGTGCGTGCTTCCCTTGTATGGTGGAAATTGGAAGAAGGATGACTTTTTCCTACAGACTTGTGCAAACCTGGCCACACAGCCCAGTCTGGGAACCTCTTAGCTGTAAATACCATGTTCCAGTTCTTCATGGATAGGTGTTTCTCAGGCTATATCATATCTTGAACAAGACAGTTTTTATTCCCTCTATGCACACGTTTCCAGCAAGTACTTACTGATATAATTTATGCAATTGTAAGATTTAATGATATATTTATTGCAATGTTTCAGCTTTTGCTATTTGTCAATACTTTTCAATAATAATTCTGGGTAAAAAAAATGATTGCTGAGAGCTCACTTTGTTATTGAACTGATTTTCCAAGCTGATAGAATTTAAGCACTGTTGGATAAAATTTCTCAATATGAAAAATTGTATCTGATCTATTAATTTTATAAGCATATTCGTTATTATTACTATTATTAAAAGTAATGAATTCAACTTGGCATTGGGTCGCCATATAATTAGAGGAATAAAATTCTCTTTCTGAATGCTGAACTCATTGGGAATGGGTAATTTGACTACTCCAGCTAGTTCTATTATTAATTTCAGGGTTGTTCAGTTCAGTTTCAATTAAAATCAAACATTTATTACTTTCAATTGAATTGAATTGAATTGTTATCTTTGAATAGGGAATGTGGGTAATTTATGCACAAGGTACTACATGCAATGGTAATAAAATTCAAACAGTATAAAATGGTACACAGAGAAAGTAAAGCTCTGTCCCACCACTAACTCTGTGTATCTGCCCCCTCTTCAATGGCAACCACTGTTATCAGAGACTTTTTGTTTTTCGTTTTTGCTTGTTGTTTGGTCTGTGTGTGTACGTGTATCTTTTGAGAGATATATCAGAGATCAATCTATTATTATCTCTATATATCTCTATCCATATCTGATTTTATTTTACATAAATGGCAGCATAGTATAAACACTTTTCTGCCTTTGCTTTTTACTTAATGTTATACTTGTTCATAATTTCATATATTTTTTGAATGGCTGCCTAACATTTCATTGTAACCCCAAAATATTTGGAACATCTACCATGTGCCAGGTAGGTGTTGCCTGGGAAGCAAAGATGAACATGACAGGTCTCTGTCTCCCAGGGCTCACAGTCTCGTGGAGAAGAAAGCATGTACCTGAATAATTGTAAAAAATATAGGCTATTGGTGTGCTGTAAGAATGGTGTAAGCAGAGTTAAATGAATGAACCTAGGAGGAAGAGATTAACTATTTGGAAGACATGAAAAGTCCTCCTAGAAGTGGAAGATGTGAACAAAGTTTTGAATAATTGGTAAATCTGACAGGTGCAGATGTGGGCTAGGGACATTCAGGCAGGAAAGAGTGGCAAGGCATACTAAATCTGTTCAGGGCATGGTAACTGTGGGGTGTGTTTGGGACATCAATTTGGTGGTGGTAGTGGGGTGTTAGTGGGAAGATGGGAGTAGGGATAATGCCAGAAAGATGGTTTGGTGCTTTAAATGTCAGTGAAGAGCAAAGCTGTGTGTGTGTGTGTGTGTGTGTGTGTGTGTGTGTGTACAGAGGCCCAGAGAAGTGGGTGGAGATGGAGGAGGGAAGGCTTTTGTGTGTGTGAGATGTAGGGAGGGCCTGAATTCGAGTAAGTTGTGTGGGAGAAAAAAGGAAGAGATGAATTCCTGACATCACAGAGCTAATTTTTCTTATGAATAAGGGTTGGGAGTTTTGTAACATCACTAACCATTCTAAATCTATTCCCTGATGAACTTGGAGTTTTGAATGCCTAATGAGGACAATCTGACTGAAAGCCCATTTAGGATAATACACCTTAAGAGAAAAGTCAAACACACTTGTTTTAATAGAGGCATACAACACCATTAACTTGCAGAAGAAAAATAACTGTGGGGTGGCACCCCTTGCCATGCAGCTATCATGGACATGGCTGATTGGAAAAGTCATTGAATAATTGTGTGTGTGTGATTCTGAATTGAAACAGGGAGCACACTTCTATGTTCAACTGTGCCACTACTTGCAAAGGTGATTTTTACAAGCCAAAGTGCTAGGAAAGCTTTAAAGGGCAAAAAATGAAGGAAAATAAAATGCTCCAGATAACCTTAAGAGCAAAGTATAAATGATGCTTTGCAAGCCAACTTCATTAGCCTGTCTCCAGCATGAGCTGTGACAAATGGACATGTCTTGTTTTTCTTCATTATTTGGGATCTCTCACAATTCCAACTGGTTCTCTATTAGGAAATGGGGAAGCTAGACAATCAGCATATGAATTTGTCAAATTCAAATTGAACATATTCTTAAAACATCATAGTTAAAAATTTATGGATTCCTCAGCCCACAATAGCTTTTTCTTCTTTTTCTTTTTTTTTAAAAAACTAGATCTCTCCTTGCCCTCTAGGGACAAATACATGTAGCACAGTAAGTGAAATTAATATCCTTTTCTATGTGCCCCTAATAAATAGTTTCTTGCCCTGAGCAAGTGACTATTTGCAAGGCCTGTCAAATTTTTCAAATAGCTGGCTGGAGAGACGCTCAGATGAGTGATCCACTGCCTTTGGCACAAGCCACTTTAAAAGTTCTAAGCAGGTAGTTCAGTCTCACCAAAGATTCTATGGGCCCTCACCATACTCAGGGCTGGGAATTAGAGATTCTGTAACATGGGAGCTGTAACTATGTTGAGTGAGGACAAGTGGCTGGAACTTCATGTTCCTTGGAGATCAGGTGGCCAGGAATGGTGAAGGAAAGGCTCTGGAATGCACAAGCTGTTGGCTACATGGGTCATTGCCCAGCGCCCCAAAACAATGCAAAAAGGCCCTCTGCAGCTTCCCTTATCCTTGACCTTCCCCTAAACACTCCCAGAGTCAGGTATATCTAATTGTTAGAAGGCTTTGGAAATAGTGAGTTGATTTCTGCTTCTTTATGACCCATTTGTCCTAGCTCTACTTGGAGAGCAGAACTTTAGAATGCATAAGCATCACCCAGGGGTGCTTTTTCCTTTTTCTCTTTTCTTAAATATTTTTATTATGGAAAAATTTAAATATAATAAACACTAGAGAAAATTATATTTAAAACTATGTCCTTATCACCCACTTTCAACAGTTATCAATATTTTGCAAACATTATTTCATCTATCTCTCCTGTTTTTTAATGGAGTAATTTAAGGAAAATCTCAGTCATTGTATAATTTCATCTGCATGTACTTCAATATGCATCTCTGCCAGATGACACTTTTTTTTCCCTACACATTTCACAGTACCATTATCACACATAATAAAATTAATAATAATTCCGTCACATTAGCTAGTACCTAATCCATATTCATATTGTCCCAATTGATTCATATTTGTCTCCAAAATATCTTTTAAAGGTGGTTTCTACACATTATACATTGCACTAAATTTTATATTTCTTAAGTGTCTTTTAATCTATGACAGTCCCCCAGCCATTTAAAAAAATACCACTTACTTGTTGAAGAAACCAAATCATTCATCCTATAGAATATGCAACATTTTGGATTTGGCTGACTGTATCCCAGTAGTGAATTTTAATTAGTTTGCCATTATTTCCTGTTAACTGATAGTCACTTAGATCTGAGACTTGTCTAGATTTAGTTCCATTTCAGGGCAAGTATCACATGACAGGTGGTGCAGTGAGTTTCCTACTGTGTCACAGCAGGAGGAGTCCCATTTTAGTGGTGCTGTGATTGATCCATGGGTTCAGGTATTATGTCCTGAAAATGCTGGTTCATGGGTCTAACCTAGACCTCTGAATCAGAATCTTTAGAGAGCAACTCAGGTCATTTGAGACTGGTGATCCATGGAATACCACTGTCTGAGAAACACTGTTCTAGAGAGGCATTCTGAGGTCAGATAAGTTTTGGGAAACACTGTGTGAGGTGGTTAAATTTATGTGTCAACCTGACTGGGACATGGGGTTCCCAGACCTTTGGTCAAATATTATTTCTGTGTGCATCTGTGAGGATATATCTGGATAAGATTAACATTTGAATTGGTAGACTGAGTAAAGCATATTGCCCTCATTAATGTGGGTGGGCCTCATCCAATCAATTAAAAAATCTGAATAGAATGAAAAGGCTGAATAAGAGGGAACTCCTTCTGTCTGACTGTTTGAGCTAGAACATCAGTCTTTTCCTACCTTTGGACTCAAACTGAAAACTGGGCTCCTTGAGCCTACTGGCTTTTGGACTAGAACTTACACCATAATTCCAAGTTTTCCTTATGTGCTTTTTTCCAGCATTTTCTGTTTCCTTTTCTTTTCTTGGGGAGTTCCCTGGTTAGTCAGGGGGCCTTTTAAATAGTTATGATTCACCTCTCATATGATGTGAGGACTATGAGGAAGGCCTTGCACAAGACTTCCAGAAACAGCTGGTGTTCATCTGGTCCAGACATTCCATGTCTCAGGACACAAAATGAGACAAACAAGAAGGCAATAGTTGTCCCAGAGAGAGAAAGGATCGATAACCAGCATTTTTCCTGCCAATCTGAGTTTGGAAAGGAAGGAACAATGTGAAATTTTACCTTCTTCTCTTGATTAGTCACCACAGACAGAGATCTGGGAGAGCTGACTTCGCTAAGAATCCTCTCACCCTTTGACAGCTTCTGCCAGTTTCCCCAGGTCTGGAGCGAGTGAGGCATCCCAGTGGGTCTCATCCTGGTCATCAGAAACTGTAGATGACGAAAAATAATTTTCCCTCTACCCATTATGCTGAGTGCTTGGGCAAGACCCTTTTTTCTCTAGGGCACCTCGTAAATGGATAAGCTTATGTAGGACGGTTGGAAGTTCTCCACTGTGGCTACTGTAATTTAAGATTATCTTCGGTAAGTTTAACCTACTTGTTCAGCCTTAAAACAGAATTTTATTTACTCGAGGCCTTACAATGGACCCGGTCTAATTTAAGTTGGACTTAATTAAGCAAGCAAGCAAGCTCAAGGGACTCACGGGTACCTATGCCTGGTTGTTCGTTGCTCCTGGGAATTACTGGGGGTCCCCTCAGTTCCTTCTCTGACACCAGAGCTGTTAAAAAATGAACTGAGGCATATTAAACATTTTAAGAGCTTATTTGCACAAAAATCGATTTGAGTTGGCAGCACCAATCCAGAAGTGGTTAGGTTTGCTCCTTACTTCATATTTATTTGGTGTGCACTGGGTTAGATCCTTTGGGGAAAGTAGGTGACACACGGTCTCTGTTCTTCACCAACGTTGAAGTTAAAAGGCACCACTTTACCAATGGAAGTATGGATGTTCTTGAAAAAGATTTGCCTCTTCAGTGACATATGGTTTTCTGTTTAATGATTTTGGTCTCCTCTAGGGCACTGCATCAGTGGGGAAATGGTGAGGTTAGTCTTTTGGCTTGACCTCTGGCTTCCTTTGCCCCTGCTGTTTTTAGCTTTTCCATAGATTTGGTTTGCTGGATTTTCTCCCTTTCTTTCCCTTCCTGTTTCTCTCTTTTCTTTCTCTCTCTTTTTTTCCTCTGACCCTCTCTTCTTTTATCTCCCATTCTTTCCTCACTCCCTCCTTTCCTTCCAATACAATTTTATTCAATGCCAATACAATTTTTGCTTTGTATTCTAATATAATTTCACCTATTATGTGAAAAAGGGTAAATAAACCATAGACAGTCATATAAATAAATAGTTAAAATACAAAGCAATACATGCTATTGTTAATTTATATGCAAACTGATTTAGTTGTGTAACATAAGAGAAACTGAATTTGATCCAGGATTAGGGGAAATGTTTCACAAAAGAAGTGAAATTTAGTGTGGGTTTTGAGGGATATGTATGAGTTTACCCAGTGCATAGTGGAGGGAGGAGGTACCAGTATGTGTAATGGAGCCAGCAAGTCTGGAGAAGAAAGAAGTCTGGAGTGACAGAGAGCATCAGGAATGTGAAGGCATGACTAAGGTAGGAAAGACAGGTCAAACCCTGGCTCTGAAGAGTTTGTAAGTGATGCAAAGGTGTTTAGACTCTTATTCTGGCTAAAAGCTTCCAATGACATTGCAAACTTTCTAAACAGGTAATATACGTTATGAGCTCTGAATTTTATTTACAGCTCAAAATTGTATTATCAAAAGAGTCAGGGGACTTCCCTGGTGGCGCAGTGGTTAAGAATCTGCCTGCCAATGCAGGGGACATGGGTTCGAGCCCTGGTCCGGAAAGATCCCACATGCCGCGGAACAACTAAGCCCGTGAACCACAACTACTGAGCCTGCGCTCTAGAGCCCGCGAGCCACAACTACTGAGTCCACGTGCCACAACTACTGAAGCCCGCGAGCCTAGAGCCTGTGCTCCGCAACAAGAGAAGCCACCGCAATGAGAAGCCCGCGCACCGCAACTAAGAGTAGCCCCCGCTCACCGCAACTAGAGAAAGCCCGCGTGCAGCAACGAAGACCCAACGCAGCCAATAAATAAATAAATAAATAAATAAATAAATAAAAAAAAAATAAAAAAGAGTCAATAATGATGATAGTAGGAGCTGAAATTTATTGTGTAGAGACTCTGTGTTAGCCACTTTATACACATTGTTGCACTTGATTCTTACCACCACATCACCTGTTGGGGTGTTATGGGTTGAACTGTGTCCCCCTCTCCCACTCCCAAAATTCATCTGTTAAAGTCCTAACCCCCAGTATTTCAGAATGAAATCGTATTTGGCGATAAGGTCTTTAAAGAGGCATTAAGTTAAAATGAGGCCTTTAGGGTGGGCCCTAATCCAATCTGGTTGGTGTCCTTACAAGAAAAGGAAATTTGGGCACACAGAGAGACACCAGGGTTGTATGAGCATGGAGAAAAGACCGTGTGAGGACACAGGGAGAGAGCGGCAACCTGCATGCCAAGGAGACATGCCTCAGCATGAAATCAACCTTGCTAACACCTTGATCTTGAACTTCTAGCTTCCAGAACCGTGAGAAATAAAGTACTGTTGGTTAAGCCCCTGAGCCAGTGGTATTTCATCATGGTGGCCCTGGTAAACTCATACAGGAAGGCTGCTATCCCCATTTTGTAGCCGTGGTGACCAAAGCACGGAGAGCCATTTTTCCATGATTGCACAGCAAACCTACAGAGATAGGATGAAACTGAAGTCACTGTACCTCAAGGCTTTCTCAGAGTCCTGGAGGGGCCTGGAGACTGTGAGGAGCATAAGGCAATAGTCCACTTGGGCTTTTAAAGGTCATATAAAAGGGTGGTAGGGCTTCCCTGGTGGCGCAGTGGTTGAGAGTCTGCCTGCCAATGCAGGGGACACGGGTTCGAGCCCTGGTCTGGGAAGATCCCACATGCCCCGGAGCAGCTGGGCCCGTGAGCCACAATTACTGAGCCTGCGCGTCTGGAGCCTGTGCTCCGCAACAAGAGAGGCCACGATAGTGAGAGGCCCGCGCACCGCGATGAAGAGTGGCCCCTGCTTGCCGCAACTAGAGAAAGCCCTCGCACAGAAACGAAGACCCAACACAGCCATAAATAAATGAATAAAATTTAGAAGCCATGACCCCTTAAAAAAAAAAAAAAAGGGTGGTAGATGGTTGAGTTTGAGGGACCCATGCTTAAGGTGAACTGTGTTTCCCAGACACTCTTTTCATCAGAAACATGGTGCCTAACTGCTCTCTTTAACCTGTCTTATATTAGTAATGTCACAAAGAAATTCTATAGCTTCTCTCTAGATCAAGGGTGAGAATCTGGAGGTATTTTTTAAAACTCAGGAAATAGTCCATATTAAGATGAGCAAGAAAGGTCTATGAGGCTGCCTTCCTTGCTGTAAATTGTGTACATTATGGTAAAAATGATTACTGCTTTCATTCACGTGGCAGCTGCCAATGAGCACCACCAGCCCATCGGATAATCCAGCTGTCAGGTTGGCTTTGCAGAGTGCACAGTTTTGGTTTTCCAGGGTATAATTCAGTGTCAGAAGAGTTTATGTGTGCTTAAGCCCCTGCAGCGTATAGATAGGAAACACACTCTAAATGCAGTAATTATATTTTTAGAGTGCTGGGTTTGTGCTAATAAATCAGAGAGGTAAGGCTGGCAGGATTGGGGACTAGTGCCAAAGACAATAATGCCAAGAATCTGGCCTCCCACCCACGTGCTCAGCCCACCCAGATCCTAGCAAGGAGGGCTAGGGGCCCATACCTAGCAAGGGGAGCCTAGCATTCAGCATCTGGTTACACCGTCACTTGTGAATTTCATGTCTACTTGTCCCTTTTCATGAAGACAAGGAAATTTACAAAAGCCTTTTACTGATTGTGTTGGGGGATCATTGGAAATAAGACAGAGATTTATGAATGAATATTCCGTTTTAGTTCCCTTTTCTCTTCCTCCACGTCCTTTCAGTTCATTCCATTTCTCTTATGAAAACGAATGATAAATAGATAGAAAGAAAAGACTATATATACTATCAGTAAAAAATACACATGTGTACTTAGGAGACCTTGGTTTTAGTTCTGACATTGCCACTTATTGGCTGTGTGACCTTGGGGAAGTCATTTTCCCTCTCTGAGCCTCCATTGCTGACTCTACAAAATGAAGGGGTTAGACTATGTAATTCTAATATTTGATGATACCAAAGGTTGAAGGATATCAACTGGCATGCATTATTGGTGATGGGGTCAGACCTGAGAGAGTTGGGGATGTGCTACTTTGTTTTGACTGTCTCCTTTCTCCCACCTCGTTTCTCCATTTACTCCATTTTCTTTGTTTCTCACTAGTGGTAAGGACCTTACACCTGGGTGTCCCATGGACCATGCTTCAGGCATTTTCCAATCCTAACCTTGTCTATCAAACTTTGTCAGTTCTGGGTCCTATTCCACTGGAGCACCTTCAGGTAAAAGAAACAAATGGATGTATGATTTCATAGTTAGGCAATGATTCATAGTATAGCCTCTACAATCCAATAACCACTTAGTGAGCACCCACTATGTACAAAGTACTCTGTTATTGACAATAGGGATTTAGATAAATAAGATGTGGTCCCCGCCCTCCAGAGTGTTCACTTTAGGGAGGGACACACACCACTGTCTGTGACGTAAGCTGGTTTGGGATGATAGGAAGGAGAAAAGCCTGAGCTGGGTCTTGCTGACTGATCAGCTGGATTCTGAAAGGCAGCAGTGGGTGGAGGGGAGGGAGGTCAACTGCAGGAAACCTAGGATAAAGGCACATGACAGGAAGCATTCAAAGTGTGTTTAGTGAAAGGCATGTAGTCTGGGAGGTGGGTAATGATTTGGATGTAAGGATAGCTTTAGGAGAAGATGAGCTGCAGTGGAAGCAGTGACTGGGGCTTTGAATGACAGGCTGAAGAATCTGGGCTGCATTGTATATGTGGTTTAGAGCCATTGAAAATTGGCTGGGTCCTGCCATGAGCTGAAGCTCTGTTCTCCCTACCACGTGGTGTGTTTGGAGAACTGGGGTGAGGAGCGTAGACCCAGCCATGGTCCGTTTGCACAAGGGATCCAGAATTCTAGACTTCAGGAGGTGCTACTTTCGGTGCTAGCTCTGATGGGAGACACTTCCTATAACCCTGTAAATGTTGTAGGGATAGGGGACATTGGTAGCCCATAATTTTGGTTTTGGGGCACCTAGGAAATACCCCTGGGGATTCTTGTGATGATTTGGGAGGATCTGGAGGGGTCTGCAGGTCCTGCAGAGTGGGTGGGGGTAGAGCCAGAGAAATGCTTTTGCGTGCATGTCACTGTCTCCCTGGGAAGCCACGGTTAGGAGAAGAGGAGGGGGGTTCAGAGGGCAGTGAACTAGGGAGAAAAGAAGGGGAATGATGACCAATGCTTTGTGGAGCCATGGTGGTGGAGATGCGGCCCTTTGACACATCCCATTGTGGGGGTTGGTGAACTTGTTTGGTCTCAGCACAAGGTTGATGCTAGCCCTTTAGCATCAACTTTGGAGGTTGACGCCTCCAAAGGTCACCTCCAAAAAGTATGGGGGCAAATACAGTGAGCTCTTTGTTACCTTTGACTTGAGCAGCAAACACCCTAGGAGACACCATTGGTCTAGTAGCTTTTAAAAATTTGTTGGTATCTTTAAAAGCCTGGGGATTAGCCAATGAGCTTCCTCCTGTCACAGAAAGGACTAAGGAAGATTTGAAGGAAGAGCTGGCCACTCCCCTTTCCTCCTGGGTCTGCTAGACAAACAGGTGCTGGCAGCTTACGTACCCACTTTTGGCCTGGAAACGTGAAGAGTTAGCACAGGGGGAGTGGGAGGACCCTTTAATTCTGTATGATAACCTGAGAGCGCTGTGGAGAATGGGTATGAAAAGGCTGAGGGCTTATTTCAGTTGAGGCTTTTCACATTTCAATGCCCTGATCTTGCATTCTCACAGCAGCACCCTCTCAGATAACACTCAACACATCCACTTAAGTAACTCGATTACTCTCGCAGGCGCTTTTACATAATGCACCTCCCATCGGGTTGGGTGCTCAATCATTCAGCACAGGACCCAGCGTCTCTCCTCTAATATCACTTTACACACAGCTAACGAACACGGGTTCCCAACAAGTGACTGCACCAGTCAATAAAGGACGGCACAATCCTACCTGCCCACGCTGCTGCCACTGCCTCTGGAGACAATTAGCCTGCTCCTTCCCGGGTGCTGCGGGAATACATTTCCCAAAGTGGTTCTCCTGCTCACCCTGGGGTTATCGTTCTCTCGTTCTCCTTCTTTGCAGAGGGCATGCAAAACAGAGAGGCTGTGGCAGTTCCTCTGACAGGCTAGACAGGTTAGCGCTGGGAGCTGGGGACATGATTTAAATTCACCATCCAACTCCAGCGCCTTAATCCAAGCAAAGGAGTGTGTGGTAGATGTGAGGAACCCCCGCAATTCCTGATGCTCTGAAAAGCAAGGAAGCTGCTGAGAGAACAGACTGGTGTGTATATCACCCCCTTTCCTCTTCTAGTCTCATGGTTTGAATTGTTACGTGACAGGTACAAGACCCAGGAATAAATGAAAGTGCACGCTCCGTTTGCACGAGTCCTTTCTCCTGCTCACCCCTGCCATGAAATCATGCTGGGAGTCATGATGCAGCAACAATCTCTGTTTGGATGGCTTTAGGCAGGAAAACTCACCAACATCCTAGTTTGCTCTCCTCCTGTGGAATTTCTGCCCTGCCTCTCACCCAGCACTGAGAGGACCAAATGATAAAACGTCTGTGAAAATACTTTGTGAAAGTAAAGCTCTGCACAGATATATGTTTTGAGTGATAATGTGGGGAAGTGGAAATGATAGCTAGATGTCAGCAGGTTAGAGCCCTAAATTATTTTCTGTTCAGCTCTGCCACTTGCTAGCTCAGGAGCCTTGGACACGTCACCTCACTGACATGGGACTGTTTTCTCATCCAGAAACTGGGGAAGATAAAGCCTATTTCATAAAATTGTTTGAAAATTAAGAGGTGATATGTGTGAAGAGTTAGAAAACTGTAGAGTATTGTACACATGGAAGGAATAATTTGTTATTGCCTATGTTGATTTAATTGTGGCCTTAATCCAACTGTCCCTGGCCCTTGGGTATTTCATTTGCATTTTATTATTTTCCACTAGTTTTTATGCTGCTCTTTCTTTAGTTTGAAAAAAGCCTCCTCTCTGTTTTAAGTCTTCTCAATGAGATAATAAGCTTCTCAGGCAGAGCCTGCATGGTTAGGTCTGCAGTGGGTTCTTCAGCAGCAGCTATCATCCCATTGAAGGATTTGTATACAGCCAGTGCTTAATAAATGCTGCAGATCCACTGAAGTCACTTGAGCACTCAGATCCATGTTCTGAAGTGTTACCTCATTTCTAAGAAAGATGCTAGTGGTCTGACTCAAGGAAAGAAATAAAAAAGTGAGCCTAGAGAGTTATTCTTTGATGTTCTCGTCTTCCCTTGATGTTCTTTTTCTTGATTCAATGAATGAGTCTGGTTCCCTAAGCCAATTATGAGAGTCAGTCACTCATCACAAGTTCTCTCCCAGCGAGGGAGTAAAGTCTTTAATGATGGGGCCTTGTTGTAACTAATGGAATGAGACTGGAAGAGATATCTCTTGAGTAAAACTTATAATCTCTGTTCTAGTCTAATATAGCATCTTAAACTCAAAGATGCAATAGGATTAAAATACCTTTATTTCTCCAGATTGGAAATATCAATGCTTTTGAAATTTTAAGGCTACAAATCCATTGTATTTATATATAGTTTTGAGCTGGATCAATTTCTATAGGTACTAGTTATTGTATGTATTGTGAATTTTGTGCCTGGGGTGAGATTGCTAACAGCAACTCTCCACTTTAATCTATTAATTGCTTATTGAGTTCCTAGGAGGTGGAAAACACTGTGCTGAACTTGTGGGAGACATAGAGAAGGGGGAGATATGGGCCCTGCACCCACATTAACTCCTACCCACCCAGGGTCTGCATCGCAGTAGGTAGGGGAGCTGGAGGTATGTTCCTTTGCAATTATCAATAAATGCTTTCTCTCAGCATGCGGAGGCTGAGAGAATTAAACCCCACGACTTCATACCTCCATACTTTATTTCCTAGAGTCCAAGCCTTGGTACAGAGAGTTATGCCTCTTTTCCTGATTCCTCCACAATGACATTGGTCACAATAATCTTTGGCAAGTTTCTGACTTGTCAAAGGGATTTCTACGATGACTGACAGCATCGCTGATGTTGAAAAATCATGGATTAGAAAGATAACAGCAGTAAAAGGAGATGGGGAAGGTTAGGATTGGAAAGGGAGCAAATGTGGTAGGATCAAGGAAAACTGTATCTGGTTGAAGGTAATTTATGTACTCCTGATCATTTTAAGACATTTCCCAAGGCTGAGTTGATGTTTTTTCCCCTCTGCCTTCCTCCATCTCTAATCTATTTCATCAAGTCACTGCGTGGAGGCCTGGAATGCCCTCGGATTCACTACTATTAGCTATTAGATCGAGATTCCAACCCTAAATAGACTTAAATCCAAAGTTATTTCAATGTTCCCACAAAGACATAGTTTCTTTAATTATGAAAGGTCAGTGTCATACCCTCCAGGAATACTGGCCAGCTGTGCAAAAGTCTGCTGCTGCCTCTAGAACTTCTCCTCTTGCGGCTTCACATCTGGAAACTTCCCTAACGAGATCCAAGCAGTCTTCCGGGAGCCCGGGACCTCGGCTGGTGGCTGATCCCAGGGCAACCACAGCCTCTCACAGAGGCGTCTCACATTAACCAGCCAACCAATGCTGCGTAACACAGACCGTCCTCTGCGTGTGGACACTGTCACTACCACCACAGAGGAGCTCAGGGGGTGGCAGGTGTTAGGTGGCTGGCGGGTCTTCGGTGGCTGGCGATGGTCCGAACGTTCTGCGCAGGCGCGGCCCCGCCCTGTGAACTCCCGCGGAAGGTCTCGCGTGGTTACACGCTCTCTACTCCTGCAGAGATCCTGAGGAGACTGAAAAGGAGGCCGCTGCTGACAAGGCTGTGACGCCGGAGGCGTCTCAGAGACAACGGGCTGTGCCAACTCCCAAATTACTGCTTCTCAACCCTGGGTGGCGGGCTGGTCTGAAGGCGTGCGGGTAGGAGCTGCAGCCCGCCACTCGGGACTGGACCGCGGCTCCACCACTCGGGCCACACAACGGGCAGGAACAACCACTGACTGGTCTTAAGCTGGCCTTCCACAGACTCGTAAACAGAAACTGGAAATAAGGCTGACAGAAAATAAACGGTCCTTTAAAAAAAAAAGAAACAGAGCAAGGCCCAGACAGTGGGAGTTTGAGAAGGGAAAGCCTTGAGTGAGGAAGACCTCCCGAGGGGCTAGCCTGAACTGGAAGGGACTGCCAACGCCTGCTATCTCAGACCCGCGGCGGCCGCGGAGTGAGCGCCTCTGTGGTGGGAGTGACAGTGTCCACACGCAAAGGAGGGTCTCTGTTACGCAGCAGTGGTTGGCGGGTTAACGTGAGACGCCTCTGTGAGAGGCTGTGGTTGCCCTGGGATCAGCCACCAGCCGAGGTCCCGGGCTCCCAGAAGACTGCCTGGATCTGGTTAGGGAAGGTTCCAGATGTGAAGCCGCAAGAGGAGAAGCTCTAGCGGCAGCAGCAGACTTCAGCACAGCTGGCGGGCCGGTATTCCTGGAGGATATGACACTGACCTCAGTCGGGTTTTTAATGGCAACATTGGCAGGAGCAGAAGCTTCTCCCAGATTCTCTTTAGATTTATGATGTAGATGTCATCACTTTTCCTCTTGTAGACGTACTGTTCCATTTGGAAGTCAACCACCTCAGTTGGTTTCTGCTGCAAGGAATTTGAGGACATCAAGGGCTCTGCACATTGTGAAAGTTTCATTTTAAGTTATGGCAGGAACCTAGAACAATGCCGTATGGACCCCTCCATGGGAAGCGCAGAAAGGCCTTGCTCTATTTTTTGTGAAGATCTCTTAGCTTTCACATGATAACTCTCCAACTGACTGAGGACTTAGGCTCTACTTATTCTTGTCTTCTTTGGCCAAGGACCTTCAACCATGCCCTGTGGTGTTGTCGACTCCTCATCACCCCAGCTGCTCCACTGGTTAATACCCCTCGTCAAGTGTGGCTTCTGCAGCTGGACACGATATTCCAGGTGGGTGACCAGTGTGGAGCAGGGACTCTCGCTGACCTTGTTCTGTACATTATGTCCAGGTATATAGCTCGATATCCCTTACAGGAGCTTTCTGAAACTTTTATAAAGATGTCTATGGAAGGGAGATAGTTTTAGAAAGCAGAGATCAGAAACATAGGACCCTTAGAATGTTAGTGTTAACACCCTTAAACTGGAGAAATTTTCACAGGAAAAGAAATCCCCATAAGAATACTACAATTGTGAATTTGTATCTCCAAAGAGTTTTAGATTGGAAAGTCATCCTGAGGAGGTTCTTTTTTTTTTTTTTTTTTAATTTTTATTGGGGTATAATTGCTTTACAATGGTGTGTCAGTTTCTGCTTTATAACAAAGTGAATCAGCTATACCTATTCATATACCCCCATATCTCCTCCCTCTTGCATCTCCCTCCCACCCTCCCTGTCCCATCCCTCTAGGTGGTCACAAAGCACCGAGCTGCTCTCCCTGTGCTATGCTGCTGCTTCCCACTAGCTAGCTATTTTACATTTGGTAGTGTATATATGTCCATGCCACTCTCTCACTTCGTCCCAGCTTACCCCTCCCCCTCCCCGTGTCCTGAAGAGGTTCTTGTAAAATGTTTATAGTTATCCCAGACATGCCTTGTCTATACAGAATTTCTTGGACTGACCTATGTATTTCCCTCTTAGAAATTTACCCAACTCTTCTACCACAGAAAGTCTGGGTTACGCTACTGTGGTGGTTTCAGATTGGTCAGTTCCATGGCATTGGGTGAAATTCTCCTGGAATATGCAGCTTTCGTCTATAAAGGGGAAGAATGTGAGTGGAAGCTGGAGTATTGAAAGAGCTCAGAATCAGAGGATGGCCTCTGGGAGTAGCTTCAGGAAGCCTCAGGAATGACTGGGGCTCCAATGAGATAATGGGAGTAAAAGCCACAGACCACAGGTATGAAGTTCTATGAACATATAAGGAGCGCAGTATTGTGAGCAGGCTCTTGTCCAGTGTGGTAGGGCGGGTGCTAAGAAGCTTTGCAGTCTGCTCTGGTTCTTATACTATAGAGCTCCTACCCGGTTTCCCCTTTGCCGTATTCTAATCCTAATTGCTACCTTGGACAAGTTGCTTAAACTTTAAGCCATGTTTTTATTGTTGCTACAGAGATTATTTTACTACTAATGACTGTAACTCCTTCTCCATGTTTCTTCCAACCCCTCCCCTGCTCTTATAGATAGTTCTGGAAGTGTGTATCCTAGGCACTGGTAATCGTTATCATCTTCCTGTGGCCTCCATGGTGCGAAGTCTGGGGCATCTATCTATGGCAGTGCTGTCCTGGGCAGAATGGAGGAGGGGCTATTTATTATTAGGTTTTGACCAAATTCCTTGAGTCATAGGCAGTATGGAGTGGTCAGGCCACCCTGACCTGCACCCCATGCCTTCTTTTTTTTTTTTTTTTTATATATATATATTTTTTTTAACAGATTATTTTTTACATTTATGTATTTATTTATTTTTGGCTGTGTTGGGTCTTCGTTTCTGTGCGAGGGCTTTCTCTAGTTGTGGCAAGCGGGGGCCACTCTTCATCGCGGTGCGCGGGCCTCTCACTATCGCGGCCTCTCTTGTTGCGGAGCACAGGCTCCAGACGCGCAGGCTCAGTAATTGTGGCTCACGGGCCTAGTTGCTCCATGGCATGTGGGATCTTCCCAGACCAGGGCTCGAACCCGTGTCTCCTGCATTGGCAGGCAGATTCTCAACCACTGCGCCACCAGGGAAGCCCACCCCATGCCTTCTTACCCTGCAAGCAGTGGCATGAGATTGGGGTTGGGGTGTAGGGTACGGACACTGTTTCTCTTTTCTCTGGAGGAAGGGTAACCAAGGAAGTTTGAAGTGTCCTTGGATACACTGCCAAGGTCTACCTCTCCCATAAGCATGGGGCCAGGAGAAGGAACTGGGCTCACTGGGTGACGCCCAGAGGTCAGAGCAACCCACCACGTCCTCCTTCCTGAGTGAATGTGGTGGTTTCCCTGGGACCCATATAGGGAGAGTACTTCCGTGATGCCAGTGCACTCAGTAGCTTCTAATTCAGCCAAGCCAAACCTTCAACATAAATCATCCTTGTCCCAGACATTTGCTTTTTACCCAACAAAGTCATCAGATCCTTACCTGGAGTTATGCAAGAAATGTTTTAAAGGAACCCTGTGAAATGAATTCCTTTTTCCCCTGTTTCCTTCCCTGGCCCCTCTGCAATGCCCATTGTTCAGCAAGGGATTACTGCACAAACCAGGCAACCTTTCTTTCACTCAACAAAGAAATTTAGCGATCTCTGAGGCTGTGTCACCTTGCCAGCAGAAACACTGAATGGCAATAGCGCTGAGAGTCGACACTAATAGCCGACACCAAATTAAACTGCCAGACTCAGTGTGATGTAGCTCTGTCACCTCTTGACACTTCTGATGTGAGTACAGGGGCTTCTGCAGGAAATTCATCAGCTGTAGTTCATGACGCATCATCTTTACATATCTGTCCATCTACATTTGTCAGCAACGGGCAATTCTCAGATGACTTCAGTGATTGTATACAGATTGCACTACCTCTAGACATAGTAACCACGGTTTTAACTCTTAGGACTCCTTTAGCTCTACCTTCCCTGCTGACAAGGCCTGGTTACTGGTGTTGCCATTCTCCTTGTGTTTCAGGTGGTGATTGACAAAGGCTGATTAAGAAGGTCTCCTTTCTTTTTTCCTACTAACCAGTATCTCAAATTCGTTCCTTCTTTCCAAGTTAGCTATTCTGTGGATGCATATTTTCTTTGATGTGTATTTCTAGAGTGTCATCTAAAAACGTGTATTTGCTCATTAATGGCTTCATTTACCATTGCCCTGATGGGGAAAATTATGTTTAGTTCAGGCTCATCTTGATAATCAAACTTGTTTGCTTCCCAGTGGAAAATGTCTTTGATTTTTCCGTGCCTTCCTGGCAGATCATTTTAGTATAGTAATAGCTGCTAATGTGCCAAGATCAGCGGCTTGCTGATTTAAAAAATATTTTTAGACCCTTAAAATTCTCAGTGGTTATTACCACCTTAGGTATTTATTTCACACATTTGTTTACATCTTCAAGTTTCTACACACTCTGAGGAGTAAGTTAAGTTGCTTTTCAGGGGATGCAAATGTGTTTTTTCCCTTGCGTGTCTTCCTAATATGATTCTGGAGAGAATAGTCTCAAATATATAAATAGTGGTGAGGACATGGGTGTCTCCAGCTTTTGGTATCATAGTACAAGCTGTATTGAAAAAAACTTTTTTTGGGGGGATTCATTGCAATGATACTACTCTCCATATGCATTTCTCCAGAATGATGACTACACTTTTTCACAAACCACATGTGCGTGTTTATTTTTTGTTTTTGTTTTTAGGAGAATGAGCTTTTCAGTGGTAAGGACGATGCTTTCTTGTTTTTAATTCATTGATAATAGAGCATTTGCTGTCATTGCCATAGTGACTGGGAAACGCTGTCCCATGCTGGCTCATGAGGGCCATTCTAAGGCCAAGAGTAGTGCTGTCCCTCAGGTTGTAAGATTCATCTGGTAGTTGCTCTTCTTGGGACGCCTAGTCACTTCCTTGGATTTTGGGCCACTGATGAGGTTCATAGTGTGTTTGAAGACACCCCTGTGAGGACACCTCTGGTGGCTGTGGTCAGTTGTGAGGCCATCTTGAGGGTGGTAGGGGTGTGAGAGTGTAGCAGGGGGTACGCCCAGTGCACTAACTAGAGGTGGCGATCCATCCAGAATGGACTTTCTAAGGCAGGTGAAATTCCTGTTTAAATTTCTTGAAATAGTCTGAATTTAGCTTTAAACTAATCTGGGGATGGGTGAGTAGAGGTGGTGATGGCAAGTAGAGATGAAATAAGATTTACTAGGAATTTATAGTGTTGAAGCTGGGTGATGAATATATGGGGTTCATTAAACTATTCTCTCTGCTTTTGTATATGTTTTAAAATCCCTACAATACAAAGTTAAAAAATGATATTCAGTTTCTTGAAGTGGTAGGTTATGACTCCGTAAAATGAAACTACATTGATTTGATTATTGTTAATGATCTTGCATTGTTTAATAGATGAATCCATATCAAGCATCTTTAATCCTAATTTTATGTTGATCTCAAAAAGGATTCAATGTGGACTCTATTTTCTGAGTTCCTTTTGGACTTCTCTATTTTCACAAAACCACTGGTTTTGGTGTCAGCCTTAAGCGTAGGTCAGCTCCACACTGCCTAAGGGAAGCCTGACATTTGATATACTTACTTAGGGTATTGCCTGGTACTTCAAGAAAATAAGGATCCCCCTCCACACGCCTTCACCCTCGAGTTCTCCTGACAATTGTGGCTGTGGAGAAGGGGCATTCTGAGAGGGGAGAGGGGGAGGCAGTGCTCACAAGACTGTATCCACATGAATCACGTTTTTATACCTATGTCACCCCATTTGTGTTTTATTCCTGTTCTTCAAAGTGCTGTCTTGATTCAGAATGCAAGACACCATTACTTTTAATAAGGCTGGTCTTTACATCAAGGAGGATCATGTCATGCAAGGTTTATGGCATAACAGTAAGATTAAATATCTCACGCAGTCCAAATTTCACATGGGTTTCATGAATGAATGAATTTTAAGGAGAGCATGCTTAGGATGAATTCACAGAACACAGTTCTTGACTAATACACAAGACTATACTGTAATACAGCCCAAAGCAGGAACATATTCCTGCTTACTCAGAACCATTGTGGTAAGGTCAAGTCCCAGTATATTGAGCCAGCCTGAGAGAAAACAGCAAATGAAGCGGTGGGAAAAAATGCTTTGAATCTAACTTATAACTCCTATCTTAAACATATTTGGATAGAAGGTACTTAGGACATTTTTGTAAAATGATAGATATCTCAGCAATAAGACAGCTGTGAGAATCCAGTTTATATGATTTGAGATTGCTCTGCTTAAATATACATTTGAGATGCTTATGAAACATGGAGTTATTGCAATAAGTCACGGGGTAAAAACAAATTGAGACTGGCTACTTAAGGCTATGTTTCAGAGGCTGTGACTTGAAGTGGCTGAGGTAAACAGCTCACTCAGCTGGGGATTATAACGGGAGTGCTGACAACCCTCACTAATTAGGATGCTCTCAGGCAGCTCTGTAATAGCTGCGGGGAGCAGCTATCAGTAAACAGTGTTACATTGGGGGGAGGGGTCACTGCATCGGGTGTCTCTCTGCAAAGCAGAGACTTCACTTGCCTTGCTCCTAGCAGTCCTCTTGCTTTAACACCCCAAGGATCTCAATGCCCTTCTCCAAGAGACACAAAGAATTCTGAGCTTACCAGCAGTCTTCTCCGCGCGGGCAGAGGGTGAAAGATGACACCTGCACACACACAAACTAATTATAACCCTATTTAGTTCCTGTGGGTGAATCTGTCTGTCCATCCCCTTTGCCCTTTCCCACATTTAATTCCTGTTTGGTGCAGAGGGAAGGATTATTTCTGGAAACCAGCCTTTCCCCTCCAGTTCTCCCCCCAGCTGCCAAACACAGGCAGTCATCCTGTGGTAATTAACAATCTCATCGTGAGGAGTACATTTTACGGTACTCTTGGTCAGGTAAATTCTAAATTAGCTCAGTTAAAACGGGTCATAAGACACAATGCTGCCACGTCTATTAGCTCCTGGACCTCTGCCAATACACCACACTATTTCGGGAGCTGGGCTTCTGGCAAAAGAAATCATTACCCAGAGATTATGGGCAGGAAGGGTGGTGTGGGGGACACCCAGTAATGGTGGCTTTCTCTCGTTCTGGCTTCACTTTCAAGTTCTGGGGTGATAAATGAAGGGTTAGAGAGGACTGACTGCTGGCAGGGTAGGGTATGGGGATGCTGAGGGAGTGCTGAGGGACCTATCACTGAGGTCACTGTCCCTGCCATCACCCGGGATTTCTGGGGAAAGGCTGCTGCCAGGTTCACTCTTGGTTTCCCAATGGCCCTGAAGAGGATGGAAGGGCTTCTCAGACACTGCAAAGAGTGGTTTGACCTCCCCAGGC
The DNA here is from genome assembly GCF_028023285.1 of Balaenoptera ricei. NCBI lineage: Eukaryota > Metazoa > Chordata > Mammalia > Artiodactyla > Balaenopteridae > Balaenoptera > Balaenoptera ricei. The sequence continues at coordinate 82,838,512 of NC_082640.1, read as the reverse complement.
CATGCTCTCAGAATGAGATGGAGTGGAGAAAGACGGGGGGCTCCAGGCCCTTCTTGGGCAGAACATCTGGATGACTTTGAGCAAGTCACTTTCTACTTTCTTGTCCTGTTTCTTCACCTACTGATTGAAGAGGTTGGGCAGTAGGACCCCTGAAGTCCTTCCTGTCTCAAACATCTTGTGACTCTGGCATTCTCTGCAAACCAGTGGAGTTGACCTGGGATGTTTTCCTGACTCTCTAGAGACAGCTGTGGGCGCTGTGGGCTCTGTGGGCCCAGGCTGGTGCCCTCCTTTGGGTGATGTTTAAGGCATGGCTGCCTCTGGTTCTGAAAATACATCTTTCTAAGATTTTTCTGGCTACTTTTGATGTTCTGAGCCTGCAGGGAGCAAGGAATTCAGCACAAAATAACCCACTGTGTACTGAATGCCAAGAGAGGAACATTTAACTTCAAAAAGATATGCAAACAAGCATGTTTTTTAAAGGACCTACAGTGTGCCACAGCAGTTTTCCTGGAGTATGTGTGTGTGTACTGTGAGGAGGGGTACAGGATAGATTACTGCCATGAACAAAATACTCTCTCTGCCCTTAAGCAGTTTGCAATATAATGGAGATCAAAGAAGGCTCAAAGAATTCCAGGGAGTGAAAAGAAATAAAGATGGAGGGTTGAGTTTGAGCTGAAGTGTCCAGTAGAAAAATTTGAAATTGGAATGAGAGTGGAGGAGAAACTTTTAAAAGCATAATGGTATTAGAGTCCCACCTAGATCTGGGATGGGAAGCATTTGGTGGCTCTTGATCTTGAGGCACTGGTATTGCTAAGGATTCCACAGCTTTACAACTTCTGGGTGTAATTTATTAAGCAAGGGGGTCTGTGAAATGTAATTTTAAGCCTCTCAGACTCTGTGATACACAGCTGGGGGATGGGAGAATGACCGTAGGAGGTGATAAACAGCTTGGATTGGATCCACAGGGCAATGAGAAACCACTTTGGTACATTAAAGTGTGGGTTGGTGTGCTCATCACATCATCAGAAAAAAGAAGTTTGGCAGCGGTCAGAAGGTATGATGGAAGAGACGGTCATAGGCGTAAGACTAATAAAATAACAACAGCTCAGATCACAGAAGATGAGATCTACAAAATTTGTGAAATTTTAAAGTCAAGAGATAAAAGAAAAATATCATCCATATTGAAATATATGCAATATTTGTTTGAAAATAGTCATGTACAGATGGATGGTTAAGAAAAAAAAAACAATAGCTACCATCTATTGAATTTTTATTATATGCCAGGTATGTTTTACTTACGTTAAATGTTATCTCATTATCCTCACAACAATCCTATGTGGTAGGTATTGTGAACCCAATTTACATATGAAGAAACTAAGTCTAAGAGACATTAAGTGACTTGCCCAAGATACGCAGTTAACAACCATGGAGGATCAGGTTACAAATGGGGGAGGGTCCTTCCTCGGAGTCTAGACTTGTCTGATTCCAACTCTTATTCCCTATGAATATAACCTGATTTGTTCATGAAACATTATGTTTGTTATATTTATAATATTTTCCAGTAATTTTTAAGAAAAATATGAATTTTGAAGCATTTTAAGGTCGATGAGTAAAACATTTAAGGTAAGATGTTAATGCAATGCTACCAAGACCCAGTGCCCTTCAAATGATTTCTGAAAACCACTGACAGATATGTAATCATCATCATCATAGCTATTGCCATTAAGTGCAAACATCAGAGGACAGACATCCTTCAAGAACTGGAGGAAGATTAATTTATGACCCTGAAAGGAGACTGCCATTTTCACAAGGGAAGGAAGGAATTCAGGTGGACTTCCCCGTGTTGACTTTTGATCTAGAGATTCAAGGAAGTGTTCCTGACTTCCTGCTATGGCTTCAAAAGACCCAGAGTAGAAGGGGAACTGAAAGTAAGGTCTTTTTTGAAAACAAGTGCTTTTCATGCCAACGTGACATGGAAAGAGTTTTCTTTTGTATTAAAAATAATATTGACATCTTTGTCTCTGCTCAAGTTTTTGTCTGACTCACAGTAAACTGGAAAAAAATGAAGATGATGATTCCTTAATGTTTCGCAGTTGGCAGCGCCATGTATAATAAAATTAAAAATGATTAAAGGTAAATTCAGTGACAAAATGGGTGATTTAAGTGCATTTTTCCTTTAAGTGACTACAAAAAGTTCTTGTATCTCCTTGACTACTAACGTAGAACTTTCTGGTATTGGGTGTTGTAGGTTCCTGGAATGATACGATTCTTTAGGTTGTGCAGAATTTTCTCCCTGGAGACTTGAAAACTAGTTTCTCATCTGAGATAGTTTATAGGTAACCTTCTTTATGAGGAGGAGGGGAGACCAAGTGGTCCCGTTGGGTTTCTTTCTGCTTTTATAAAATGATAACACCATGTCATACTGTGTACTTTACCATTTATTTTTTCCACCTATTATCAGTCTTGGGCTTAGGCATGAAGAGCAGAGTCCACTCTGACTAGTTAAAGCAAGAGAGGGATTGACATAAAGGATATTAAAGGTGGGGAAGAAACACACTTGGGGTCAAGCTTCTAGGATGATTACCCACACCCAGCTGCAGAAAGTGGCCTGATGGGAAAGCCTGGAAGCTGTTGAGTACCAGATGATGCTAGGAAGCCAAAGTTACTGCAAGTGCTAAAGCCACCAGCCCTGCTGCCAGTTTTGTGCTAGAAATTCTACCTTGAACTACCAGAAAACCTCCACAGGCATTGCTGCCTCCACCACCCCAAACTACATGTCTCTGCCACTCCTTTCTCCAGGAGCAAGGGACATCCCATCAGCCTGTCATCAGCATTGCATACTTCCCCCAAACAGTGTCATCTCTGTGTGCTTGATTGGCAGAGCCTAAACCTCAGGCCTGTGTCCTAGCTGCAAGGGAGGCTGGGCATTTGTGTTGTACTTTGGGGAGGTTGGATTCACAATGTGGGGATTTCCCCAGACACAGGAAGTTGATTCAAAAGCTAATGGGCCCTGTGAAAGTGGCAGATGTCACTACTCCATCCCAGCCAACTTCCTGCTTCCAAGTATATGAAGGAGTGACATGTGGGCAAGAAAAGACCAGAGGAAACTTTTATCGAGAAGCTCTGTAGCAGATGTGGTGGGTGTGCCACCCATATCCATTGGAATGTACCATATTATGGTGCTCTGTTGCTTCCAGCTGCCAGCATCTGCATCTCTTTGCCCAGGGTGGGAGTGCTGGGGGAATTAACACAGCCTCCACCAACTGTCAATCAATCACTGAGCTCAGCTCCCTTGCCCCTTGGGTGGGATAACCCAGTGGCTCTTGTTTTACACAGTGTCCCAGAGTTTCTCCCTGGGAATAAGCCCCAGTTGTTCACGGTGTAGGTGGCTTGCTATCTGACCCTTTATTGCTTCCTTCCCTGCCAGGCCTCACTTTGTCACTTGCCTACAGGTGTTTCCTATGCTTCACAAGTATACACCCTGTGCCTTATTTGGGGTCTGCCTCAAGGGGATCCCATGCTAAGGTGACCTTTTTTGCCCTAGGTGCTCTAACATTCTGAGTTAATTCTTTGCAGTTTTTTTTTTAAATTATTCTTTTTTTTTTTTTAAAGATTATTATTTTTTAAAAATCTTATTTACTTATTTATTTATTTATGGCTGTGTTGAGTCTTCATTTCTGTGCGAGGGCTTTCTCTAGTTGCGGCAAGTGGGGGTCACTCTTCATCGCGGTGCGCGGGCCTCTCACTATCGCGGCCTCTCTTGTTGCGGAGCACAGGCTCAAGACGCGCAGGCTCAGTAATTGTGGCTCATGGGCCCAGTTGCTCTGCGGCATGTGGGATCTTCCCAGACCAGGGCTCGAACCCGTGTCCCCTGCATTAGCAGGCAGATTCTCAACCACTGCGCCACCAGGGAAGCCCTCTTTACAGTGTTTAATGAGGAAAGTGAGGCTTGGTTACCAGCCTGACTTTCATAGACGACTTCCTGACTCACTGACCGTGAAGTCTGTCGTGGAGTAGGCTGCTCCAGGGCAGGGCTATACCTTCAGGTCTTCAGGCTTGGCCGCAAGAGCCCTCACAGCTTCTCCCTGCTGCCCCCGGCAATAGTTCAGCTGACAGAAAATCACTCCTAGGACCGTCCTCTGTACAAATTGCTGCTAAAACACTTTAAAAGAGTTCATCTCACTTCTCTCAGAGCTCTTCTCTGTTCCTTTCCAAGTGGCAGAAGACAAAAGAGACAGGATAAAGCAGAACAATTTTGAGCCCTTACAATGCCAAAAAATATAGGCTCTCTGCCTCTTAAGACTAGATTCCCTTTCAACAGAGAGAGGTAATTTCCACTTTGCTCTACAAGAATAAATAAAGCAATCACCATTCTGTCAGTTTTCTAGCTTGGCATTCTTTCAGCTGATTTTATATCCAGCAGTGCAGCTGTCGACAGAGCCTTAGCTAGGCTGAGCTACCTGCAAACCTTTCCAATGTACCTCCATAGGAACATTGGAAATTCTTTTCTTTTCTTTTCTTTTTTTTTTAAGAGCTATTCTTTTTTTTTTTAATTAATTAATTTATTTTTTTGGTTGTGTTGGGTCTTCGTTTCTGTGCGAGGGCTTTCTCCAGTTGTGGCAAGCGGGGGCCACTCTTCATCGCGGTGCGTGGGCCTCTCACCATCGTGGCCTCTCTTGTTGCGGAGCACAGGCTCCAGATGCGCAGGCTCAGTAGTTGTGGCTCACGGGCCTAGTTGCTCCGTGGCATGTGGGATCCTCCCAGACCAGGGCTCGAACCCGTGTCCCCTGCATTAGCAGGCAGATTCTCAACCACTGCACCACCAGGGAAGCCCGGAAACTCTTTTCTGAGAGAGCCTGCATACTATAAAAATCAGAAAATGTGTACATAGCTTTTGAACATGGAATGGAACAGAGTTTCAGGACCCCTTCAAAGCATGCTTTTATAAAATAGCTTGAACACATGGAGAAAAATCCCTTTTCTAAAGTTGCTTTCCACGGGCCCTCTCTCTCCTGGCTCAAGCTGCTGACCGGCCCTTCCACCCCTTTATGTGTGTATGGGCTTCCCGTGCTTCTGCCCCTTTGCTTTTTCCAGATATAAAAGTCAAACATTCCTACTGCTGTTCCTTTTCTCTGAAAACACTTGACCCGTGAGTTTCACAAACACTCTGTTTTCAAGTTGTGGAAAATGGAGGCATAGAAGAGAGAAGTGATGTCTTTAGAGTTATTCATGGTGCGGAGGGAAGGAGAGCTGCCTTAGAAAATGCTCCCTTAGGAACCAGACAGAAAGGCTTTCATGCCACTTAGTGCTTGAAAAGAACCACTAGAAGGGGCCAGTGTGGAGGGCGCTTGAGGACGAATTTGACAAATACTGCAGAGTATAAGGTTTTGTTTTTTCCTTTCTGCAAATTATTTTTCGGAAAATAAGGAGTTTTCTTATAGCTATTTAGTCAATACCAGATTTCTGTTGAACGCCTACTATGCGCTAGACAATGCTCTAAACCAGGGGTCAGCAAACTTTTTCTGTAAAGGGCCAGATAGTAAATATTTTAGGCTTTGCAAGTTATACAGTCTCTGCCACAACTGTTCATTTCTGCTGTTACAGAGCAAAACCAGCCATAGACAATACACAAATTAATAGGCCTGACAGTGTTCCAATAAAACTGTTTATAAAACCTATGTTCACAGATTTGGCCCATAGGCCATACTTGCTGATCCCTGCTCTAGGCACTGGGGATACAATAGTTCAGAAAACAGTATCCTTGCCTTCAAAGAATCTACATTCTGATATAAATTCTACTTTAAAATCTAAATCTTTACCAACAGGCATTTGTGGTTTGGGCTAAGCATTCAGCTACAGTATTGTACACAGATTCAAAACAGGCCTAGATGGAAGTGAAGATGGCCTGCCCTAGAAATTTGTGTGAAGTGACCCAAAAAGTGGCTCTAAAAAGATGTCAAACATGCTTATGATTAGTTTTATTAAAATTACTTCATGTAACGTGAAATTGGCAAAGAAGAAATATTTGTAAATTGGTAATTCTAGATTGATTCTGTGGATGTAATTTAAATATGTATGTGAATGAAATTAAAATACTAGCTTTCTCTAAGTAGAAATTTGACTATTTAATTCACATTCTGGAAATCATATATTCAGGTTGGCTAAAATACTTTTTGGGGACCCTCTCTTTTCGGAAATGGGAGATGCCTTCTATTTCATCTCCTGAGCTATCATCCTCTTCTCATTCCTTTTTTTTCTGTTTAGTTTTTATTTCATAGTCATAAGGTTAATTTTGCAATCCAGCTAAACTTGGAGAGGGATAAGGAAAATATGGAACCCAAAGAACTGCAGTGGGAGCACAAAGATTATAGGGTATTTCGAGCAGATGGGGGTGAAGGGGTGCTCTCCTGAGCTACAGAAAGAATGGTCTGGTGGTTAAGATAAAACGCAAGTCAAATTTATTAGATTTGTCCACAGTCAGCAGTGGTGATCTTCTTGCTGGTCTTGCCATTCCTGGACCCAAAGCACTCCATGACTTCCACAATATTCATTCCCTCTTTCACCTTGCCAAAGACCACAGGTTTGCCATCCAACCACTCAGTCTTGGCAGTGCAGATGAAAAACTGGGAACAGCTTGTGTTGGTTCTAGCATTTGCCATGGACAAGATGCCAGGACCCATATGCTTCAGGATGAAACTCTTAGCAAATTTCTCCGCATAGATGGACTTACCACCAGTGCCATTATGGTGTGTGAAGTCACAACCCTGGCACATAAATCCTGGAATTACAGTATTCTGTGAAAGCGGGAACCTTTATAAACAAATCCTTTCTCCCCAGTGCTCAGAGCACGGAAATTTTCTGCTATCTTTGGAACTTTGTCTGCAAACAGCTTGAAGTAGACACAGCCCAAGGGCTCACCGTCAATGGCAATGTTGAAGAACACGGTGGGGTTGACCATGGCTGGACAGTGGGAGAGGCTCCAGACGGCAGTGTCTGCAAGGCCCTCTTCTCGTTCCTTGATCCAGCTTTCTCCCTGCTTCTACTCTTGCTCCCATACCCCCCACATTCCACTCTCTATAAACCTGTCAGAGTGGTTATTTTAACATAGAAATCAGATCATGTGCCTTTCCTGCTTAGGACCCTCAAATGGCTTCCCCCCACATTTGGAATACTATCCAAAGTCCTTCTCCTGGCCCACCAAGGCCATCAAAACCTGGCACTCACCTCCCTTTCCCGCCGGTTTCCCACCTTTCTCTCCTCCCTTACTCTGATCCTGCCTCACTCACCTCCTTGCTGGTCTTTGACTCAAGGCCTTATTTTGCCCTCTTTCTGCATGATGCTTCCTCAGGTCTCCATGTGACTGGCTCCCTCACTTCATGCAGGTCTCTACTTGATCATCTCCTCAGGGCGATCCCCAACTGCCCTATCTAAAGAGACCCCTAGGCACTCTCTGTCTCCTTGATCTGCTTCTTTCTTTTCATAGCACTCATTATCCTCTGCCTTTGTTATGTGCATTATTTGCATATTTGCCAGTCTCCCCCACTGGAATGCAAGCTCCATGAGGGCTTTGTCCCTTTTTTTTGTTTTTTAAAATGCTGAATTCTCAGTGCCTAGAATAGTGCTTTGCATATAGTAGACAGTCAATAAATATTTTTTTTAAATTTTTTATTTATTTATTTTTTATTTATGGCTGTGTTGGGTCTTCGTTTCTGTGTGAGGGCTTTCTCTAGTTGTGGCAAGTGGGGGTCACTCTTCATCGCGGTGCGCGGGCCTCTCATTATCGCGGCCTCTCTTGTTGCAGAGCACAGGCTCCAGACGCGCAGGCTCAGTAATTGTGGCTCATGGGCCCAGTTGCTCTGCGGCATGTGGGATCCTCCCAGCCCAGGGCTCGAACCCGTGTCCCCTGCATTAGCAGGCAGACTCTCAACCACTGCGCCACCAGGGAAGCCCGTCAATAAATATTGAATAAATGAATAAATAAGTGAATGACTATATGCTATCTATTAAGTACCAGTTATGGACCAGGCATTATTCCTGCTTCTTCAATGTATATTGTTATGTAACTTCTTTTGCATATGTTAGTTCATGTGTGATATAGAATGAATAGATCCCACTTTAGTGCAAATAGGTTATAAATGTCATTTGAGGGTATAAAATCAATTAAAAGAAAAAAGAACTTTTATTTGCCTTGTGAGTCTCTACATAACTGAGGCATAGACTCTGTTTTATCTTTGGTTAAGTCCCCCTTTTCTCAGTATTCCAGGGCTGATCAGCCTCTTTCTCTCTTCCCTGAGGGTAATAAGAAAATGTATGAGTTCTCCCCATGCTTTCTGCATTTTATGTGCAGACTTCTTTTTCAGTTCTCTCTGTAGAATTGGGATTCCCTTAATACATTTTTCCAGGGATTTGCCATCAGTTTGGATGCCCAGGACAAGGCAATTAATTCCACAGTGACTAAGCCCAAAGCCCTAGTATGACCCCTCCTTTGACCTAGAGAACCCTTTGGATTGTTAACCTGTGTTTCTTAAGCTAATGTTTCCCTCAATGTTTGCTACTACTTTTTGCTTTAAGACTCAGACATGTGTCCTGAATTCACTGACTTATTTTATTTCAAAATTTCATTTGGTGTCTGTATTGAAGTGTGCTGATGTGGAGCACCTGATCAAAAGCTGGGACCTTAGCTACGAACTATGACAGTCACAGAGCTCAAAACTGGCAGATAATTTCTTCTTTATCTTGAAGAATTATTGGCTGGTGGCTGAGTCCCTTTACAGAGAAGGTTGTGTATGGTACGGTGACTTCTTCATTTGATGCTCCCTTTCCTCTGTCCCTGTGCTCACTTCATCCTTCATCCAGTTCATCCCATTGGCAGCTCTTCCCATCTCACCATTGACCTTTGCCTCCTCCACATGTTCACTTTTTTTTAAAAATTAATTTTTATTGGAGTATAGTTGATTTACAATGTTGTGTTAGTTTCTACTGTGCAGCAAAATGAATCAGCTATACATATACATATATCTCCTCTTTTTTGGATTTCCTTCCCATTTAGGTCACCACAGTGCATTGAGTAGAGTTCCCTGTGCTATACAGTATGTTCTCATTAGTTGTCTATTTTATACATAGTATCAATAGTGTATATGTGTCAATCCCAATCTCCCAGTTTCTCCCACCACTCCCCTTCCCCCTTGGTATCCGTACATTTGTTCTCTACGTCTGTGTCTCTGTTTCTGCTTTGCAAATAAGATCATCTATACCATTTTTCTAGATTCCATATATATACGTTAATATATGATATTTGTTTTTCTCTTTTTGACTTACTTCACTCTGTATGATACTCTCTAGGTCCATTCATGTCTCTACAAATGACCCAATTTTGTTCCTTTTTATGGCTGAGTAATATTCCATTGTATATATGTGCCACATCTTCTTTATCCATTCATCTGTCGATGGACACTTAGGTTGCTTCCATTTCCTGGCTATTGTAAATAGAGCTGCAATGATCCACGTATTCACTTTGAATGATCACATGGCCTCTCCATTGTCTTCTCCTTTCCAGGCATTATTTTCTCACCTTTAGGCTCGTTCAGTTATTTCATGTTGATGCTCCCATCTTCCAAATGATGCCTCATGCTCTTCATGTGAGTCCAGCATTAGTCTTGATGATGATTCCCAAGTCCATGAGGGATTTCTTTCACCCCGTGGGCCAGGCCACATTCTAACTCTATGGCTTCCTTTTTTCATATCTCTTTGAAAGCTTTCTTTCTGAGAAGCATGTCATTTTGAACTCATTTATTCCTCCTCTAGTGTGGGCTTCAATTGTTTGGAATCTCCAATACAATTTCTTTTTTAGGTACTCTCAGTAAGTATCCTGCAAGTAAGTTTACTTGCTCTTTGCACACAGATGCCACTAGGATTTAACTCCTAGAAAAATGTGTTTCTGGGATGAAGCAAACCTCCCCCACACCATGATATTCTGCTTGTCTCTGGCTCTTGCTAAGATTTGCCAAAGGAATACTTATGCCTCTGTGTCCTCATCAAGATAAGGTGGCTTGGGCATAGGAGATACAACTTTTTGGATTTTAATGCTGACTTGGTCATTGCCATTCTCTGCAGTTTTTGAGAGGTAATGCTTTTTGGGGCTGAATTACCTTCTCAGTAAATGTGCCATTAGAAAGGGCTAAGTTTGCTAAATGAGTACTCTTTCTTTTTAATTTGACAGATTTTCCTTAGAGTTTGTTTTAAAAATTATGAATGTTGTAGCAATGTTTTCCTTAGATTTATCATGAAATGGTAAATGCTTGCAAAAATTTTTGGGACATTATGCAGAAATGTATAAAGAATCAGCAGTAGAAACAAAACAACAAAAACAATTCAATCATAATTTCACCACCAAGAGGCAGACACTGTTAACATTTTGGCATTTTTTTCTTTCATCATTTTTCTAATTTGATGACATGGTTCAGTGCAACTCTTTCTACCAAAAGTTAGCAACCCACAAATGATATGATACTAAGCATAAAGATTTGCCATTGCCTACCACTTTATTTTTATAATTTATTTATTTATTAAATGATAATGCATTTTATCTTTTAAAAATATTTATTTATTTATTTGGTTGTGCTGTGTCTTAGTTGCGGCTTCAGGGCTCCTTAGTTGTGGCTCGCCGGCTCCTTAGATGCAGCACATGGGCTCCTTAGTTGTGGCATGTGAACTCTTTTTTTTTTTTCATATGAACTCTTAGTTGCAGCATGCATGTGGGATCTAGTTCCCTGACCAGGGATCAAACCTGGGCCCCCTGCATTGGTACCATGGAGTCTTATCCACTGCACCACCAGGGAAGTCCCTTGCCTATCACTTTAAATACACATTTTAATTCAAATCACTTCCCTTGTAGTTGGAGTAGATATCAGTGCTGGAAGGGATCTTACTCACTTTCCAGTCAGACTGCTCCTAACTGATGCTTGAATCTCCCATAGTTTTCCTAGAAAGTGCCAGAAAGTTTCTGTTTGCTGGGCTCCGACCAATGCTCTGTATTCTTTCTCCTGGAATGAGTTTCCCCATTGCCTGTAGGGTTTAAATGATTCCTTCTCTCATGTGCCTTTCCTAAAGCCTTATTTAATCCCTTTGTGTAGATATTTTTGGTTTATTCTTTCATACATTTATTTATTTATTCATTTCAGTAGGACAATACTCTGAACCTAGAATACAATGTTTGTGAAAGCTTGATGGTGAGTGAAATTTTTTATTTTAAAGATAATAGCAGTTTTCTGTTTTTCAGAGGTAGAGATTTTATATTGTGGAAGACAGGAAGACTGTACTCTTTCTTTTTCTTTTGGTCTGGGGACTCTGACATTTTACTATGCCTTTGGTAATGCAAAGGTAAAGTGCAGATCCTGATTGGAAAGGACAAGTTGAGACTTCATGGACTTTGGAGCAATGATGGCTCACACCAGGTTTTATGGGTCTTCCTTGTTGTAACTCCCCTCTGGTACCCCCAAGCCTTGGGTAAAACTCTGCTGAACAAGACAGTTTGCCTAAGACCATGTGTTGGGGAAATTAAAGGAGAGTCAGTGTCCTCACTTAAGAAGAATTGGCACTGAGAGTACTCAGGTGGCCTGGAGAAGCTGGCCATGCCAAGCAGTGACCCACAGAGAAGCCTAGAGTATTATTCCAGATCTGTATGTGACAAGTGACAGCCAGATGACCCCTGTGATACAAATATATCTCTCAGACCTACTTTCCCCCCCACCTCGAAATACATGGGTAGGGACACCAGGGTAAGGACTGGACTTTGTAGGAAGCAGGATAAAGAAGAACAAGGAGGTTACACCATTGAAACAAGGAAACGAAAGGAAAGGACATTTCCAGGACAAGAGAATGAAGACTGCTTGTATTCAACAAGTATTTGTTGAGCACCTGCTGTGTGTTGACACTGTGCATTGGCACTGGGAATGCAAAGATGTCTAAGGCACAGTTTCTGTCCTGATAAAACTCACAGTAACATGCAGTGAATTATCTTGATGGTAACATGAAAATACAACACAACAGGGCAAATGTAATAAAGGTATATACATGACACCACTTGACTATGAAGGATGGGACATCTGACTCTGCCTAAGAGGGTGGGAAGGCTCAGGAAAAGTTCAAGGAGATGGTGAGGTTTAAGCTGAGTCTTAAAGGATGAACAGGAGCTTAGACAAGATGGTGAAATAAACTTCAGGCAAAGGGAAGAACGTGAGCTTATATTGAGGTATGAAAGAGCATGGTTTTGGGGGGAGGTGCAGTAGTTTAGTAGAGAGGAAAGTAGAAAGCCTGGTTGGAGTGGGGGATTAGGGACAGGGGAAAGGTGGGAGGAGTGTCTAGAGCAGTAGGCAAGAGTTATATGATACACTAAGGTCTTTGCCTTATATGTACATAATGAAGTATAAATTTGAAAAATGTATGCCAGGGAGTTACTTGAGCTACTATGCCTTTAAAAAGAAATTATTCTGTGCCAATATGAAGGACGTCTTAGGTCAGAATCTCTAGAAACAGAGCCTGAGATGGGGATTCTTGTATAAGTGATTTATTGAAGGGGGGCTCTCAGGGGAAAATACTTTAAGGCAGTGAGGGAAGTGGGATGGGGCAGGGGAAGAAGCTGGTCAAAAATGTGGTTTCAGGAAGAATCTGGACTCAGCTTGATCTCATGGGGAGCTCTGGAGCATGAACTGCACCTCAGAGGTTGTCCTGCCACCTCCAAGGGGAGGATGGCATCCCAGGCATCTCCAGATAAAGATGGCTCCATCAGCTGTTGATACTCTTCTAGAAAAGGGTGTGAGTGTGAGTTGCTACTGGTCCAAACCTACAGCATCTGGGGGATGAGTGTATCAGTCTTAGGAGACCTGAGTGGAGTTTCAGCAGCATTGGCCGAATGGGATGGATCAGAGGATCATCCTGCTGGAAGTGGAGGAAAAATTGGGAGTTTTCAGGAAAAGTGTGAGATGTAACAGAGAGAGAGAAAGGAGTGGGTTTAAGAGATATCCTTGAGGTAGAACTGATGGAATTTGGTGACCAATTAATACGATGGTAGTTGAAGAGAACAGGTTCCAGGGGCCATCTGAGTTTGGGGCTTAGGTGACTGGGTGCCTATTGTCTGGGCACTAGTCTCTCATTTAGTGGTCCATGTGAGGGGTAGATTTGAGAGTAATGATGTTGAATCATTACTCTAATCGAATTAGGGTTTCTTGCCAAATATCCAGGGAGTAATGGTTAGTGGACAAGTGGAAATCCATTGCTGTAGCTCAGGACAGGGAACCAAGCTAGAGATTTTTAGACATCATCAGGGTGAGTTTGGCAGTCAAAGCTGAGGGGTAGATGACATTGCCAAAGGAGAGAAAGACAAAACAGATAATGTTGTGGAAAGCTCTGCAGTGCTTTGGACCCAACCTGCTCATTCTAGTCCCGGGCCCAGTTTCATCGAAGAAGAATTAATGGACTGAAAATGACAATGATTGTTCTTGAAATTTTGATTTGGAAGTTCCTCGGATAGTGAGAGATATCAGTAGACCATTGTTTTCCTCTTTCTCCTCCCAGCCTGAGGTTTCAACCAGGAGTCTGAGTGTCAGGCCCCTGACCTGAGACCTTATCTGTCCCTTCCTCTTAAGGCTGGTTGTGTGGGATTCCAAAAGCTGTGTGCATGTTTCTTCATGGAACTTCTTTCTCCACACATTTCTGGGTGGGTCTGAGAGGGGTGCACCCAAGCAGATCTTTATAAAGGGTGGAGTTATACTTTTACCCACACAGCCCTACACACCTCAGCCTTGGAGATAACAGGGTAGGAGAAATTTCTTCTACTATCACCAGCCGTTGTAGTCTCCAACCTTATGGATTCCCAGAGTATTTTGGGGGGTGCCACCAGGCTGTCCCTTGGTAAATCAAATGGTTAAGGCAAAAACATTTGGGCCTCAAGTTTTTGATTTGCCGAGTAAATATGGAAATGGTGTTAGGATAAGGCTCTGTCAATTCTACACATTTGGGCAATGGAAAGACAGAGTTCCATTGACTCAGAACTTTTGCCTTCTTTTTTCTAGTGTACCAGACTGCCCTACTGATTGTCCACCTGAGGAATGCTATTGCCTTTAACTTCTAATGGGTTAACTAATACTCCTAGAGGATGTGATGGAGAAACATACACTCTGGGTATGTTCAGTGTTACACGGCTCCACCTCAGGCAGCTGACAGATGGTGATTTATACCATAAAATATTGACATATTCTGATGAAGTACCTGTTATTGAGACATTTTGGCAGACCTAGTATTTCCATCTCTGTGTAACAGAAACATTTTCACTGACATTTTTAAGTTATACTGCTCTATTGTGAAAAATGACATTTTTCATTTCTATTGAGGTATAATTTACATACAAGAAAATTTGTTAATTCTACGTGTACAGTTTGGTGAATTTCCCTCACATCAAGACACAGAATAGCTCCATTACCCTAAAAAGTTATATCCTGCCTCTTTGCAGTCAATTCTCTCCCCTGATCTCCAGTCTCAGGCAACTACTGATCTGCTCTGTCACTATAATTTCACCTTTTCTAGAATTTAAAAATGGCAAATATAAGGGAAAAAAATGACTCTGTTAACTTAGGTGAAATATCAGCATGCCTAATCTTAAAATCTGCAGATATACAGGATTTTATACTCTTATATGGTTTATGTCTTTTAGAAAGTAAGCAAAGAGAGAATGATGTATTCAATAGATGTGGCCTTTGATCAGCAGTGGAGCAGGTTCTTCCTATACTCCTGAAGTCAGGTAGAGAATTTTGGTTACTATCAGGATAATTCAGATAAAAAGCATCCAGGTCATTTGTGTTGCAGTGATTTTTTTTTTGTTTTTAATCTGGAGATTCTGGCTGATTAGCCTTCTTCACTTAATGAAGGTTGTGTAATAACTTGTCTTATGGGGTCCTGGGATATAGGGAGGGTTATTATTAACCAAACACATACACTGGGGATGGAAATTCAGTCGGTTCCTAACTTCCATCTCTCGAGTTGGAATGGCTCTTAGGAATAGCTGCCTGGGTTGCATGGCATGGTGGCCACAGGATTCCTCTTCCTTCCTCATTCACCTGCCCCCTCAGCACACAGTTGACTGGAATCATATCTCATCTTATTCCCACCATTCCTGGGTCTCCTGTTCTCCAGGGTGTGAATGGCAGGATGGGTGGGAAGAAGGAAAGGGTAATGAGAAGGTGGCTCTCTTGCCACTCCTCCACTGCTGGGGCTGGTTGTTTTGGGGTTTATCCCTTCTCCTTGAAGGTTCCTCCACATCAGGTCCCACTGGGTTTTCACTCCATGGCCTCCACCTGAACCCCAGGCTGAACTTCTGTGATGATGAAATACCCAGGAAAGTTTAAATCTTGGCAGTCCCCCAATCTTTTGATTGTATCTCTGTCTGGACCTATCTGGACCAGAGAGATATGTTTGTGTGGACTTGGCCGGGAAAGGTAGGGAGGAGCAAAAGAAATGGATTGACTTATGTATTTTGAGCTAGGCTTGGCTCTGTGCTTTAATGTGATATCTCTAATTACGTAACTGGTATTTATTGAACAGCAAGTATTGCACTGGGCTTCATTGCCCTTTTATGGATGAGGAAGCTGAGGCTCAGAAAAGTTGACTTACCTGAGGTCTCACAGCTGGTAAATGATGTCTGTTTTCTATCTCTTTTAGGGGAGAGACCCTGTTTGGAATTTGTAGGTGGTAACAATGGAAAAGGCCACTCTTTGGAGTCCAAAGAGTTACAGAAAGAGGGTGAACAGGCTGTTTGCCTGGGAGTTGGTGTGAGCCCTTGGGGCTGCAGCATGCAGACGCAGCCATATGACCTCCACCCTTTGCCTTCTGGAGAGCCCTCACATCTCAGGTTTCCTCTCATTCCCTATCCCAGGAACCATTGTTTTGGAGCTGGGGAAGGTGGGTTTTTGGTCCCACTGCCTGGCAGGTGGAGGAGGGATCCCCCGTCTCACTGCTTTGGAGGGCACCATGTTGCCGGAGACACAATGGAACCCCAACTCCATTCTCCCGTGGCATCATGGCGAGGCGCGGTTATTACTAGGCTCCATAGAATGAGGTGTCCGACTTATGCTCAGTTGTTTCACACCATCTGAGGTGTTGGTTGTTGGTTAACACCCACTGATTCTGTTTGCTAGAAATGCAGCCTGGATCATCTGAACACTGAAACATTTCTTACCTTTGTTCCCTTCAATGGTAAATCTAGGGTAACCCTCTCTCCATGGGGTTGGTGTAGAAAGCATTACTGTCTAACCTGGATATATGATCATTTCCTGAGTTCATTAAGCACATTTGATTGCACAGCAAGTTCTCACCTGTGAGTTGGTGTTGCATTAGGCTGGGACTTCTGAAAGGGTGTGATCTATGATACAAGCTAGGCAGGCAGGAAAGCCTTTTGTCATGCCTTCACTCCTTCCTCTGAGGTATGTCGGAGCTCAGGGGTTGGGAGGAGGGAAGGCAGCCTGCAGAGATACAATAGTTAGCCCTTCTCTGACTTCTTCCCATCACTTGGAATTTGGGATAATGGAAGGGTGGGCACCTGAGCTGTAGGCTGTATATAATGATTTCTAAATGCTGGGGCAATAGTGTTGTCTGGCTCTTATGCATTTCCATATATTGGTTTCTCTTGCCTTGTGGTTTAGAAAAATATTATATCACCACACTTGTGGTGGCTTCAGTGGCATTCTATGAGGGCAGGCACTCTCTTCCAAGGGACTCTTGCTCTCTTTCATGGTCTGGTGCCTGTGTTGGTGCTAGGAAATTTGGGACCTGCATTCGGGTGAGTAAGCAAGGTGCCTCGGGTGCAAGCTTTAAGGCAGTGCTCACTCTAAGGGACATGCAAGTACAGAGTCAGCACTTGCATGACCCGAGAATTTGTAAATCCAAGGAATGATCCTCAGAAAAGACACACATTTCATTAGGACAGGGAGAGAGAAGCTTTGAGAAAGCAGACCTGTTTCTGTTGTCGTTGGCATGGAAAATAAACTGTAATCAGCTGTCTCTGGTCCGATTTGAACATTTTAGTTTTCCTGAGGGACATGTCAGCAGGTACAACCCACATGCCAGGGACTAGGGAGATAACAGCAACGATGCTAATTTGAAAATACTTCTGTGACACTTAGCAGGGTGTGATTTTAATTCATTTTTTGTCCCCTGATAATCATAAAGTGCTTTCAGCCTGTGAATATCCATTTTTGACCAGCATGCTCATACTTCATCTGGGGACCACATTTAATGGCTGTGGTGGTGATGGTGTTCATAGGGGAATTGTGTAAGGTACAGATATTTGCTCTCTGGAGAGAAACATGCCACCGATACTAAATCACGTGGCTATTCTGTACAAGGAACTGTAGATCTGAATACTTGCCTGTATGCAAGTATTGTTTGTACACACATGCACACACAGAGCCAATATTTGCATAGTGCTTTGAGTTTATCCAGGTTTTATTATCATCATCTTATTTAATTCTTGAGATAATTCTATGAAATTTACTGGAGCCATTTAGAAAAAACATAATCCATGCTGGATTGTTTGAATTCTACTTTTGTCACTTAACTAGCTGTGTGACCCTGGACAAGTTACTTAATCTCGGAGCCTCAGTTTCCCCAACTGTAAAATGAGGATAATCATGCCTACCTTATAAGGCTGTTTAGAGGATTAAGTGATCAATACATATACAGTGCCTGGCACAGTACCTGGTTTGTAGTGGGAACTCAGTAGATGCTGGTTCTTTCCTCTCTGTGTCCCAGATTGGGGTCAGTGCTCTTTTCACTATAGCCTAGTTGTCTCTGTCTTGACAATCACTCTGAGTTTTGAGCGGCTGATTATATAAATTATTCTCCCACAAGCCTAAGTGTGGTAGATCCCTCTTAGTGAGAAATCTGCTTGGTTTGCAAGTGACCCAGGGTAAAAGGGTATTATCTGAGATTTTTAGATTGAAGTCTAGAGGGCTTGGCAGGAAACGTGGGCCGGGCCAGGCCAGGGCACTCCCCCACATTCTACCCTTGGCCAGTCTCCCACCCTTTCTCTAGCTGGTGCCTCCATTAGGCTTACTCAAGGAGGGGCCAATTGGTTGCCTCCTGCAGCTGTCTTATGATTCCTGGTGGCTTCTCTTTCTGAGTGGACAATCTTTATTTTTCTTTTTTTTTTCCCATCTCTTCATCTCCATCCTCCCTACTCTTTACCTGGTACCAGGGACGTTCCAGCTGCTTCCCAAGAGTACTGACTTTCTCCTGGCGGCCCTCCACCCATCAGGACTTGTGAGCATGGGGAACTCGTGCTGTATTCCTCTCGTCGTTGCCTCACTCAGGGCTAGGAGATGCTGTCTGATTTGCCAAGTCCAGAGAAGACAGTGGAGATTCTATTCTTTAACCCAGAGGGGTGTCAAACAGTGGAAATCCTCAGCACCATCTCAGGTTATTAGGGACTTATTGTTTAGATGGAAAAAACTTTCCACACCCCTCAAGCAGACCCAGTCCTGGCTCTGGGACGAGTGGACTTGGAGTCAGGGGATCAGAGTGTCTGTCCTGGCTCTGTCATTCACTAGTTTGGAGTAGCCATTTAACCTGAGTCTCAGTTTTCCTTATATGTTAAATGGGAAGGAAACTTATGACCCAACAGGAGTTTTATTCTGCATGAATAAAGAAAGCAGGTAGATGAAAAGGCTTTCACACTGAAGAAAAAGGCATTAATATTATGGGCCATTGCAAGCTCCCTCAATTGTCTTCATGCCTAGGGTGTGAATTTTGGTCAGACTACTCTGGCCCACGTCTCTTGGATGCCGACATTCTTTCCTCCCTGCAGCAGTTCTGAGGGGGAATCATAGGATCACCTACTATGTTCAGAGGGGATGTGAAAATCTGACCACAGACGTGTGTGTGCTCCTCACCTCTGCTAGTTGCCCTCTGAGTTGAGGCTCATGCAGGGCACGGCCATGGGAGCCCACCCTGGGGATTTGAACATGGCTTTGTCTTGGGCTTGCAGGGACTCTGTCAGGGAGTCCTCAGGATGTGGGGCTGGAAATGCAAGGAGAGCCCTCATGCAGAACAAGTTTAGAGAGACATTAAGGGACAGTGACAACATCATTACAAGTCCAGATTCAGTGTCTCTCATTCTTGAAGCCCACCAGCCACCACTGGGGAACAGGCAGAGCCTGTTAAGGTTCTTATTAATGAATTTGTTCAGTGACGAAAGAGCTTCAGGTCACGCTCTTCAAAGTGTATTGTTTCAAACTGGTAAAAGCCTAGCTGTTACGGGCAGAGAATCTGCAAGATCTCTTTTCTCTTCCATAACATCACCTCACACTTTCCTTCCCCTCTCCACTCACTCCATCTTCCTCCAAACTCCCTTTTCTCTCTAATGATCTCAGCGGCTCATGACACTTCTGGGGAGAACGTAGGAAGTAGGTCCCCTGCTGCCAAATCCAACCTCTGGGTCATTTATCACTTCAGAAGATACCATAGTGCTATTAAAGCACTAAGGCTCATGTTTCCCCTTTTCCTTAAGGAACAAATTCCATCATAGTCAAGGCACACAATTAGGTGTATGGGAGCAGAGCAAACACCCAATAAGACCAACCCTCATTTAGTGGGAGTTCTGACAGATGCCAGCGAGTACTTCTTAAAGCAACAGCCAGGCAGCGTTGGATTTGTATCTCTCTCCCTCCCTCCCTCCCTCCCTCCTTCCTTCCCTCCCTTCCTTCCTCTCTCCCTCCCTTCCTTCTCTCTCTCCTCCCTCCCTCCCTTCCTCCTTTTCTCTCTTTCTTTTTTTCCCCTCTACCCGCCCCCCACCCCTTCCAGCCATCAGACATTTCTCCTAAGCACTGGAGACTGAAAATTCTGGAAAAATGTAAAGAGCAAGAGGGAATATCTTTTTTGCTCCTGTAAGCACAAAATGACTTAAATAAGGGTTGCTTTAAAAGATAAAATAATAAATAAATAAAATAATAAGAAAAATAAGGTCATTCATTCTAATTAGCCTTTAGATACCACTCAATTAAAACTACTAGAATATTTTGGGGCAATCACACTTTTCCTTCATAGTATTAAGTACATCTTCAAAATAGAGCAGTTATTAGTCAGTCTTTTTTTCATTTATTCCTCAAGAATGTTAGAATTATTTTTACCATTGCGACAGAGTTCACTAGCATGGCCAAAACTGCAAAGAAATTGCTGGTGTACTCCCCCAGGGGGCTGTTTCCAGACCCCCACCTTGACCTCTGTGAGATTTCTATGGATGCTCTGTGCTCTTAATGACTGGTCATCCAGGGATAGGTCAATCAAGTCTCATGCTGTCATGGAGGTAAAAGGACCAGCTGGGAAGCTATTTGTATCATTTTACAGAGAAAAGTGTTAAAGATGGCAAAGTATGAGGGCCTTGTAAAGATAGCTTGGGGGAATATTAGGGCCCATACATATCTGACCTGGCTCATGCTTTGAGACTTCACTAGATACCATCCCTTCTCTCATGACAAAGTCCTGTTCCACTAAACACCCCATTTAAAGCAATTATTGTGGACCTTGTATTTTTCATCCACTCTCGCTCTTTGTGTCACCCTATTCCTGCATTTATGCAGCTCCTGAACTTTTCTTAGCTTTCTTCTGCATTTCTAGGACCAGCCAATGGATGGGACTTCCCTGGTTTTGACCTTTGCCTTGTTCTCTGGGTTGGCCTCATGCTGGTGATTCTGGTCACAAGTGGCCCAAGACTCTCCTGGCATTGGTCCAGCCTCCCCTGGTGTTCCTGATGGGCAGGCCAAAGAGTGGTGCTTTTAGTGTTGACTATTGTGCTTTTTTTAATGTAGTGATTAGAAATCTGCTCATAGGAATCTCTAGAAGGGATTTCAGTGGTGAACAGTATCAGGCCAGGTGACTCTTCTTCCATATTCCAGGCTACGTTCCACTCCTGTGGTGTTTACGTTGTATGGGCCCATGCAATTTAGGGTTTTGTAATTTTTAGCTCTTCCAGCATCATTTTGTATGGCAACAGCTAGTAGGTCAGCTCTAACTACAAAGACCTCAAACTCAACCCAAATCATAATCTCCCCAAATGCTGTGCTTTCCTCCTATGGTTTTTGCAGAAGGGCCTCAATTAATGAGTGAGGTGTTTGTGAAACCAAATTCTCTCATTGCAGACGTGACAAGCCATAATTCGTAATAACAGAGCTACGTTTCCCCACTCGTCGGCCTGGAGTGAAGGCTGTGCTGTGATTTATTACTTTGCTGCAAAACCTTTGATAAGTGGCCACCAAATGGTTCCTCATTACTCAAAACTCTTCCAATTCCTTAAACTAAAGTCCTCCCCAAACCTCACACAAGCTGCTTGTGTTCCGGGGGAAATGAATCAGGGACCTTCTTGCTAAACTATTTGGCATAAAAAAATATCATAAATGAGAGAGGAGAAAATCTTGTTTGCTAAAGGGCTGCTGGGTGAACTGCCTCTTGGCCTTTTGATAGCATCTTTGAAATGGAAATGGCCAGCTGCCTGACCTTCTGTTCAGTGACCCTTTTTGTACAAAGTCAAATTGCCACCGCCTCACAGCAGCAATTCACCTATGGACACAAACAGGATTTCCATTTTTTTTCTAACCTTTTTTGCCTGGTGCATTTATTACCGTGAACATTTTTTTTTACTATTCACGTAAAGGACATCATGGTTAAAAAAAGGAGCCCTTTGCATCAAAAGGATTGTAACTCATAATGATTTCAAAATACTAGGGAAGTGTCTATCTTTAATTCTGCTCTCTATCTGAGCCTTTAAGTGTACTGTAATGTGAAAAGGCCAGTGAAAAGACTATATTCTGGAACAGTTTGGGGTTGTTAATGTTCCTACTCTTTTCTTGCACTTGAAGGGAAAAAATAGTCTTGATCTTATTAAAGAGGGAAATTATCTTCACCTCACCGTGAACAGAAGGAGAAAAGGCAAGGCAAGTTCTGTTTAAGTGATTATGGTGAATGTAAGAAAATAAATACCTCTATGTGCTTTCTGTGGAGCAGTGCTGAATTGGAATTAGGAGTCTGCCTTAAAAAGGAACCAGGCTGCACTGTCACTTCAGACTATATTAAAGCCTGAGGCTGAAGATGGAGAGAAAGAGGGAGCCCTTTGAACACCCCCCCTTACCCCCCAGTGCTTCCTCTTGCATCTCCTCCTTAGTTCTTTTCAAGCCCTAACTGGGCAGTGCAGAACTGCTTACTTAAGGCTGTGCATCAGCACACTGTTGGGCTTGGAAAACGCTCAGGACCTGTACTCTAGGGCTGGCGTCTGGGTGCTGCTCTGCCTCAGACGCCTCCACTAACAGGACCCCTCCAGGCTGCTGTTCTACCTCCCACCCACTGGAGGTCTGTGGGTGCCTGTTCTCCATGGGATGGGTGGGCTGAGCCTCACTCAGGGGCAAACGGGAAAACTCTCTCTCCTGGGCTGGTCAAGGGAGTTGAAGGAGCTAGAGTAGGGGCTCACAGAGTTTTGATGGTGATGGTGAGTTCTGATTCAACAAATATTTATCAGGCCCCCCACTGTGAGCCTGATCCATTAGCTAACTCCATCCCAGAATAACTGGGGTGGGGGGGGGTTGTATCCAGAGAGTGACAGGAGCAGATTCTGGGGACAGACAATCCTTGGTTTGGATTTTGACTTGGCCACTTGATAGCTCTATGACTGTGAGCACATTATTTAGTGTCTTGAAGCCTCAGTGTTATCACTGGTAAATTGAAGGCTAATACTTGTCTCATGGGGCTGTTGTGAAGATTAGATGAAATGATGTATGAGAAATTGCCAAGCCCAGAGCTTGGTCCATAGTAACCACTCAGCAAAAATTCCTTTCTTCTCCTCCTTCCCACTTAACAGGCAAGGAAATGAAGGAATTTGCCAGACTGGGATTTGAATCCAGGTGTTTTTTTTCTTTTCACCCTCACAGATGCTCCCTGTCTACATGGACCCAAGCTACTCCCTGTGAAATTTTCATCAGGGCTTGGGTTTCAAATAAGTGTCTTTTGCTTTGTTACAGGCTGAAATTGAACAAATAATGATTACAGACAAGGGGAAAAAGTGAGAGCATTCTGTTCTATTCTCTGCTTCTTGCGGAGACTATTTCTCTGTACCATATAGAGTTCACACCCTGTCAAAAAAATAAAATTTAAAAACCTCTCAAATAAACCACACTACAGAAAACTGAAAAATATTTCTTTTCCCCTACTAATCCTTAATCCTTTCACTTTAATACAACATTTTACCATTTACAAACAGCAATATTCCATTTGCATATCTAGTCTTACTGAAGGCAATCCTGATTTTACAAGTCATAATCACAGCATTTGTGATAGTTGACATTCTTTCATTAGTGTTATATCATAAACATTTTTCAGGCTGCTGTCTTGTCTTCATAATTTTAATTTTCATGATTGTAAAATGTCCCATCCATTTTATATCATCAAACTTACCCATGTAGGTCACAAATTTGTGTAGGTGCTCCATGCATAGCAAGAAGGCTAAAAGCACTTGTATGGGTGAATACTCCAATCTGCCATTAGTCACAATTTATATGATGGTAAATAAATAATCCACTGTCTCAGGTAGAGGGTGAAAGGAACATGGAGACTGAAGTTTGTGCAAAACACAAATTATAATGGCAAGTTTACAGCTTGGAAAGCCCCTGTTAATCTTTTACTTTGCTTTTCTCTTTTATTGTTTCTTTTAGTTGACTCTAGGCAGAGTAGCAATAAAGACTCCTTGCTTACTGTGGTTCATCAGCAGTATCTAGTGCCAGGAGTCCTGTTTTCATCCTGATAACCAGATATCAAAGGGCTCAAATACATTGGGCTGTCCCTGATAGAGATATGAACCTTCAGAGGCCTCGCTGAACTAATCTGTGACCCTCGTGAGTCAGAGCCATTGTTACTTGTGGAACACAATCTTTCTGATCCCACATGAGGAAGCATGTTCCTTGCAGAAAGCAGGTAGGAATCACACCTTTTGTGTGCTCCTGCCCTGTGTTAAAATCAAATCCTTGGCTACGTGAGCTTCTATACCTCTGACTTTATGAGGGCAAATCATTTGATGAAAGTAAATTCTTGTATGGGTCTTTGGCAACTACCTTTAGAAAGCTGGAAAATGTTTTAAAATTTCCACCGGTATGATTGAATATTCAAAGCTTTGTATTTCACCTGTATGGTCAGGTGCTTTACCCATTTCTTGGACTGACTAAGGTCTGAGTTTATACCAACACTTCTCTTTGGCCCTTTGCCTGGCACTTAGTGGGTTCTCAGTGCATATTTATTGAATGAATGAGTGAAGTTAGAAGTCTGGACAGGGGTTAAATTCATGGATTTGCTAATACCTCTTCCATGTACTTATTATTATAATTGTGGACTTAAAATTTTTTGAAAAATCAGAAACACTGAAAAGTTTTGGAAGTATGTGGATTTAGGTCCCTACCCTGCAACTAACTCCTTGGACAAGTCATTTCACTTGGAAGGACCTTAGTTTTCAAATCTGTAAAATGAGGTCAGCAGAGTGTTAGTGGGCAGGGCAAATATCCAGGTGTTCTTTCTCCGAGGCCAGCACCCTTTCTAAACAGCTGTGCATTTCAACACATCTCCACATGGTCATGCAGCAGCTTTGGATGATCTCTACATCTCCTTCTAGAGCTAACCTTCTACAATGCCAGGATTCAGTTACTCAGCATCCAGACTCTGGGCAAAAGCAGCAAAGACAAGCATGTTCAGTGTAGGCAGGCATTTGGGTAGATGTTAGTACTACTGTGGGTGTTGTATGTCCAGGCTGGGCTGAGAGAATGAGTTGGCTCTCTCTTCTCTCAGTTATCTTGGGGAGGGAGACTTATCAGAGTTCATGCATTGACTAAATATGCCAGCAAGACTGATTTTGGACTCTATTATTTCATCTTTAATTTGAATCCTTATTGTGTATCCATCTGCCTATTTAACACTTTTACTTGGATCTGCAAATCTTCTCCCACAAAAATACAAAACAAAATCCCACAAATATCAGGTCTTCTTTGATTTTTCCTGTCTTAGTGAATGCCACAACTATCCACTTCGAAGACTAAGGCAACACCCCAGGCATTATCCTTGATGGCTCCCTAAATTCATCACCAATTCCTCCTCAATTTTTTAAAGCTTTTTTTAGATGTCTGACTTTTCTCTACTTCTCCCAGTCTCAAAAGCTGCCTCCCTAGTCTGAGTTAATACGACTTTCCCCTGAGCACTGCAGCTGTCTTCTAACTAGTCTTCTCATCTCAAACCTTGTCTCTCTCTGATATGTTTTCCCCATAAAAGACAGTGGAAATGTCTTCCAGATTAGAACTTGATCACGTTGCCCACCCTGCTTAATCCTCTGTATGGTCAACCACGGCATTTATAATCATCAAAATTCTTAAGATGTTCTAAAAGGCTTATATAGCCCGGCCCTTGCCTGTTGACCCCTTGATCTCTGTTCTCCATCCTCATGGACCTTCTCTCATGCAGCACCGTCCTCTCCTGTGGGAGAGTGCTCTCATCCACCCTTACGTCTTAGCCCACGCATTCCCTCTTCAGGGAAGCTTTGCCTGACTCCTCCCAATCCAAATATGTCCCCTCATCCCCAGCTCTCAAAGGAAAATGGGCTTTTCCTCTGAAGAACAGATGAAGAAACTGAGACTTAGAGAGATTTGGTTTATGTGTCCAAAGTTAAACAGCTAATAAGTAGTGAAACTGGGACCCAGGGTCCCAAGACCAGTAATGACAGAACCAGGATTCAGAACTGTGTTCGATTCTAAGTGCTCTACTGCTGACTACCATACCAAAGATAAGAAACAGGTGTCATGTTATATGGTAATTTTGACTTATAGTGCTACCTGCAGTGCTGTGGTGAAAAGGTTGCATCCTTTGCGATGGAGAAGCCTACCATGATTGATTAATGGTGCCTGCCATGGGTGAAGGATTGGAGAGAGAAGGTGCACAAGACAGTCATTTGCCCCATGCAAATACTATAATGCACATTTTAATACTGCTCATTTTATTAAAAATATCAACAAGAGAACCTCCTTAAAGATCAGAAGAATCAGGAGAAGAACCCAAGTCCCCTTAAGAAGGGGCAGAGAGCCTTAGACCACTGGACTTTTGAAGGGTCCTAATCAAGCATTTGTGAAAATCCCTCTCTTTACAAACTCCTTTATCCTCTCTTCTGTCAAGAGAGCTTTGACTGGCATGCACTGCACTCTTGTAGCAGGAGACCAGGACTGTTACATGCAGGAGACAGAGAAAGGGGCTTGCTCCAGGACTTTCTTAGGCACACACTACCAAGATGTCTTTTAACATAGGATGTTGGAAAACCCAACTTACTTTTCACAGCGGAATTCCAGGAAGGTGAGGGTGGAGGATAATGTGGGATGAGGCTTCTTCTCCCACATTTCAGGATTAGGTACCCAGCTTCTAGCTACTTTGTCCTCAATCCACCTGATTGGCAACTCTTTGAAGATCTGGGACTTGTCTTACACATCTCTGTAGCTGCCCTGTAGTACCTAACGCAGGGCTTAGCCCCCAGCATTCTATGATCATTGGATCATTTTACTGGAGGAAAGTCCCAACTTTCCCAAGGCAAAAGGCAGTGCCTATTCTCCACCTAATGAGTTCTTTTTCTTACCCTGTCTGCCGCCCATAGTCTGGTACTGGGTATTCATGCTGAAGGTTTAGGCAACTTTCTTGCTGCTGTAAGAAAGAGCTTTTTTTTCTCCTGGGCAGGAAGCTGCACCAAGGGTGTATAGGCACACTCAGGTTACACTAGCTCTGAGAAGGCACATGTAAGTGGATCTGTGCCCCCTCCCATGGTCCTTGCCCCCTGATACCCACAAGAAAGGGATAGAGGCTGTAGCATTTCAGTATTGTGGTTCGAGATTCTGGGTTCCTGGTTCAGGATTCTAGCTGGTGAGGATCTGGGTTCTTGTCTGTCTCTTTAAATGCCTCTGCTTCCACATTGGTTTTCAACTTCTAGTCACTATCTTGTTATTGTACTCTAAGTGTTGGTGTGCTCCTGGGCACAGAGTTCAATTCACTTCTCTTCGCTTTGCTGTCTCCTCTCACTGGTCACCTCATCTAGTCCCATGGCTTTTGATGTCATGTATAAGCTGGTGATTCCCAATTTTATATCTCTAGGCCTGAGAGTGCCCCTGAATCTTAGATATTTACATTTAACTGCTGCTCAACATTACCATCCAGGTGTCCAACACAGAATTTCAGACTTAAAATATCCAGAGCAGAGACTTGATTTCACTCCAGATCTGCTTCTTCCTATCTTTCGTTCTCAGCATCATCAGGTCAAAGATCTTTTTCTCCTTCACATTTCACATCCAGTTCATCAACAAGTCTGTTCGTTCTACCTTCAAAATACACTCCCGTTCTGACTGTCTTACTTCCTCCCCCACTGCCATCTTAGTCTTGGCTTTCCTTTATCTCTTATCCAGACTAGTAGTAGCTTCTTCACTGATTTCTACTTCTGCATTCATTGGGCTTTGTTTTGCTTTCCATACAGCTGCCATAATAATCTTTTTTTTTTTTTTAAATAGACTTCGTTTTTTGGATCAGTTTTAAGCTCACAGCAGAACTGGGTGGAAGTTACCAGAGGTTTTCCATACGCCTCTTGCCCACATATGCATAACCTCTCTATCATCAACATCCCTCAACTGAGTGGTACATTTGTTACAACTGATGAACCTACACTGACACATCATTATCACCCAAAGTCCATAGTCTGCACTAGAGTTTATTCTTGGTGTTGTGCATTCTGTAGGTTTGGACAAATGTATAAGGACATATCTACCATTATAATATCATACAGAGTATAGTTTCACTGTCCTAAAAATTCTCTGTGCTCTGTCTATTCATCCCTCCCTCTCTCTAACCACTGGTAACCACCAATTTTTTTTTTTTGAGAGTTCCAAAGTATAGTGGCTTTTCTTTTTTTTTAAAACTTTTTGTTTTATATTGGAGTATAGTTGATTAATAATGTGTCAGTTTCAGTTGTGCAACAAAGTGATTCAGTTACACATATACATGGATCTATTCTTTTTCAAATTCTTTCCCCAGTTAGGTTGTTACATAATATTGAGCAGAGTTCCCTGTGCTATACAGGAGGTCCTTGTTGATTATCCTTTTTAAAAATAGCAGTGTGAAAGTGAGAGAGTGGCATGGACATATATACACTACCAAACGTTAAATAGATAGCCAGTGGGAAGCAACCGCATAGCACAGGGAGATCAGCTCTGTGCTTTGTGACCACCTAGAGGGGTGGGATAGGGAGGGTGGGAGGGAGGGAGATGCAAGAGGGAAGAGATATGGGAACATATGTATATGTATAACTGATTCACTTTGTTATAAAGCAGAAACTAACACACCATTGTAAAGCAATCATACTCCAATAAAGATGTTAAAAAAAAAATAGCAGTGTGTACATGTCAATCTCAAACTCCCTAATTATCCCCACCCCCCACTGTTCTTCCTGGTGACCATAAGTTCGTTCTCTAAGTCTGTGAGTCTGTTTCTATTTTGTAAATAAGTTCATTTGTATCATTTTGTTTTTTAGATTCTGCATATAAGCGATATCATATGATATTTCTCTTTCTCTCTCTGACTTACTTCACTCAGTATGACAATCTCTAGTTCCATCCATGTTGCTTCAAATGGCATTATTTCATTCTTTTTAATGGCTGATTAATATTCCATTGTATATATGTACCACATCTTCTTTTTGCATTCTTCTGTCAATGACGTTTAAGTTGTTTCCATGTCTCGGCTGTTGTAAACAGCGCTGCAATGGACATTGGGGTGCGTGTATCCTTTCGGACCATGCTTTTCTCTGGATATATGCCCAGGAGTGGGACTGCAGGATCATATGGTAGCTCTATTTTTAGTTTCTTAAGGAAACTCCATACTATTTTCCATAGTGGCTGCACCAATTTACATTCCCACCAACAGTGTAGAAGGGTTCCCTTTTCTCCACACCCTCTCCAGCATTTATTGTTTGTGGATTTTTTGATGATAGCCATTCTGGCTGGTGTGAAGTGATATCTTATTGTAGTTTTGATTTGCATTTCTCTAATAATTAGTGATGTTGAACATCTTTTCACGTGTCTCTTGGCCATCTGTATGTCTTCTCTGGAGAAATATCTTATTTAGGTCTTCTGCCCATTTTTTGATTGGGTTGTTTGTTTTGATGTTATTAAGCCACATGAGCTGTTTGTAAATTTTGAAGACTAACCCCTTGTCAGTCGCATCATTTGCAAATATTTTCTCCCATTCTGTGGGCTGTCTTTTTGTTTTGTTTATGGTTTTTTCATTAGATCCCATTTGTTTATTTTTGTTTTTATTTCCATTACTCTGGGAGATGGATCGAAAAAGATATTGTTGCGATTTATGTCAGAGTGTTCTGCCTATGTTTTCCTCTAGGAGTTTTATAGTGTCCAGTCTCACATTTAGGTCTTTAATCCATTTTGAGTTTATTTTTGTGTATGGTGTTAAAGAATGTCTAATTTCATTTTTTGACATGTAGCTGTCCTGTTTTCCCAGCACCATTTATTGAAGAGACTGTCTTTCCTCCATTGTATAGTCTTGCCTCCTTTGTTGTAGATTAATTGACCATAGGTGCATGGGTTTATTTCTGGGCTTTCTATCCTGTTCTATTGATCTATATTTCTATTTTTGTGCCAGTACCATACTGTTTTGATGACTATAGCTTTGTAATATAGTCTGAAGTCAGGGAACCTGATACCTCCAGCTCCGTTTTTCTTTCTCAAGATTGCTTTGGCTATTTGGGGTCTTTTGTGTCTCCATACAAATTTTAAGATTTTTTTTTTCTGATTCTGAATCACTGATCTTTTTATTGTCTCCATGGTTTTGCCTTTCTAAGAATGTCAGTATAATTGGAACTATGCAGTATGTAACTTTTTCAGATTGGCTTCTTTCACTTGGTAATATGCATTTAAGTTTCCTTCATATCTTTTCATAGTTTGATAGTAGCTCATTCATTTTTAGTGCTGAATAATATTCTGTTGTCTGGATGTACCACATTTTATTTTTCCATTCACCTACTGAAGGACATCTTGGTTGCTACCAAGTTTTGGAAATGATGACTAGAGCTGCTGCAAACATTTGTGTGCAGGTGTTTGTATGGACATACATTTTCAACTCCTTTGGGTCAATACCAAGGAGCACAATTACTGGATCGTATGATAAGAGTATGTTTTGTTTTATAAGAAACCATCAAACTGTCTTCCGAAGTGGCTGTACCATTTTGCATTCCCATTAGCAATGAATGAGAGTTCCTTTTGTTCTACACAGAATGATCTCTTAGAAAGGTAATAAAAATCATGTCACTCCTATACTTGAGATTCTGCAAATGGTTTCCTATCACACTTTGAGTGAAACCTAAAGTCTATCATAGCTTACACGGCTCTAACAACATGGCCCTTTTCTACTTCTTTAAATTCTCTTACTCCTCATACGCCATGCTGCAAGGACACCAGTCTTCTCTTAGTCCCCTAAGCACACTAATGTGTGCTTAATGTGCTTAATGTCCCCTAAGGTCATTCTTGCCTCAGGACCTTTGTACTGGTTGCTTCCTTTCCCTGACATACTATCTAAAGTAACATGCCAACCTCACCACCATTTTACTCCTTTTTTTCTTCATCACACTTCATCACACAAAATTTCTTCTTGAAATTTTAGCATATATTGATTTGCTTAGTTGTTTATTGTCTTTCTCCCCCATTATAGTGTAAACTCTATGAGGGTTGGGACTTTTGTCAATTTCCCAGGGCCTAGAATAGTGCTGGCATGCCATATATGTTCAATAAATATTTATCAAATAAATAAGTGGATGAATGTTCAATCCACAGATGATTTTCTCTCTCTGCATGGTAATTTGCTTATTTGGACAATGAGAGGTTGAATTAGGTGACTTCTGAAGACCTGTTTGGTTCTAAAAACACCAGGAGCATATAAGAAATGGCAATTTGATAGTAAGTAAAAGAAAACTAACTTCATTATGAGAATAGGAAGAATATTTTAATAATAATCTCCCGTTTCCCCATTTGTAACTGCTTTTTCTTTATTATTTTGATCAAAATGTCTTTAAGATCCAATTGTGTACCTAGCATGAGGGGGCGAAAAACTCTGATATCTAAAACAGATTTTAAGTACTGTGCTGAAGTCATTCAGAGTTGAGGAAAGACAGCTGTGAATTTCATAAAGGAAAGAGGTCATGCTTTGGGCTAGAAGGTGGGTAGATTTTTCTACTTGAAATCTGAGAATAAGTAGGCAGCCTTTAATGATTCTTAAGAAGGGAGTGGCATGCTAAAAGTGTGCTATCTGGGAAACTATCTGTAGACTCTCTATTAGAATTGAACTTCATGACCAGATTTGGAAATAATTAGGGGTAGAGATGTGCATTTTTGAATTTGTGTTGAAGCATAGTTTCAAGCATATGCTAGATGCTAGGAGATTATTCGTTGGATGAAACTGGGGAGGAAGTTGAACCTTAAGGGTTAAGAGGTGGAAACCCAGCAAGGATTGCCTGTTGCATTGGTTCTACACATTGTCTTGCTTTGAGGTGAGCAGCTCCAGTGTCTTCATTGGCTGGGGAGGAAACTGAAGGTGAGGTGAGTTCACATTTCAAATCCTGTAATCAAAGCTTGGACTTGAATCTAGAGCATCCTGCATTCAATGAGGGCTTGATGCAATAGTACTGGTCTTGTAGCCAACACACACACTCAACACATAGACACGCTTATATGCCAGCCCGTTTCCTGAGTTCATAATTACAACGTCATTCAGTCTGAAGTTTTCTCCCATAAGGAATTAGTATTCTATTCGGTAACCACCAGATTCCAAACAGTGAAAGCACACCATCAAGAGCTTGATTGAATGACCCACCTGGAATTGTTTATACTTCATTATAACACTTTTCATATATCATGAATTTGACAGGATACTGGCATGGACTTTCCAAATCTTATAATTATGTTTCGTTCTTCCCTTGCTTTGTCAGTTTCCTTTCACAGGATGACAGCTTAGCAAATGTTACTAGAACTACCAGCTACTGCAGTGATCACTCCTGGTGTGAGCACCAACTGTATGCCTATCATTGCTATAGGGGTCTGGAGATTTGGGCTGTATGCAGTCCTGGCTCTGCCATGTATTAGCTGAATGACCTTGGCAGGTCTCTTCAGTCATTTACGTTAAGAAAAAAAAGATAATATATGTGATGGTAAGTATTTCATAAGGCTGCTTTGAGGATGACGTGAGATAACGTGAGTAAAGAATTTGGTGCAGCGTCTGACATGCAATAGGTGCTGAATAAATGCTAGTGACTATAGTCCTACTATTAGTAAGCCCCAAGAAGACTTGAGTATCCAGAGGCTAGAGGGATCTCAAGTGACCAGCCCCTGAGTTGTAGAGTGACAGCTATCATCCTTATGTCTATAGGTGAGTTAGGGAAAGACAAAGAACTTGAATTGACCAAGGTCATTATTTGAATTCTTTGTCTTGCTTGATTGGGAAGCCAACTCAAGATTCTGGGCTCTAATGGAGGTGTACAGAGGAGTGGCATTTCCCCTCTATCTCTTTAACATCTATGAAAGCCTTGTTTTTGTATTCTCAGAAGCTGTCACAGTGGTACTCAACAGGTCAACAGGCTTTTAATAACTGCTGAATGGATAGAGAAATGAGGCAAAAAAGAAGATAGATTCCATTTTTTACATTATGCTTTACTACATATATATTTGTATTTATATAAGTATATATTTGTTGATTAGAAAAGTAATATATGCTTCTTGTAAAAAATTAAACAATACCAAAATAAAGGAAAAATTCCCTTGAAATTCCACCCCCAGGGATAGCAGTTATCATGGGTTTTGCATCTATTGTCCCTGATTTAAAAAATGCATATACTAACATACGTGCATTTTACAAAAATGGGTTCATACTATTCAACCTGTTCTACAAGTCATTTTTTTTTTTTAAATTTATTTATTTATTTTTGGTTGTGTTGGGTCTTCGTTTCTGTGCGAGGGCTTTCTCTAGTTGTGGCAAGTGGGGGCCACTCTTCATCGTGGTGCGCGGGCCTCTCACTATCGCGGCCTCTCTTGTTGCGGAGCACAGGCTCCAGACGCGCAGGCTCAGTAGTTGTGGCTCACGGGCCTAGTTGCTCCGCGGCATGTGGGATCTTCCCAGACCAGGGCTCGAACCCGTGTCCCCTGCATTGGCAGGCAGATTCTCAACCACTGCGCCACCAGGGAAGCCCTACAAGTCATTTTTAAATTTAGCTGTATCTTAAGATAGTTTTTCTGAATCAGTTCATATAGAAGTACATTTCTTTTTAAGGGTTGCACAGTATCTATCACAAGATTGCATTTATTGCCCACTTGGAGGAAATTTACGTTGGTTATAATTTTTTTTGCTGTACTATACAACATTTCAAGAAATGTTCACATACCTGTCTTTGCCTTTTTGAGAAAAGAGTCCTATTGGAAAAAAACCTGATAGTGAAACTGCTAGATGGAAAGATGTACACATTTAAAATTTTGATGCCATGCAATGTGCCTTTATAACTTCCTTGGAATTTGGAAATGTGGTCTGTACCAACCCTGCAGTGAGTGTCCCTACCCAGAACAACAGGAAGAGCTGCTTATCCTAATCCTAGCCCTCTTCCATTTATAAAACAATAGAAGATGCGGAAGGTGAGTTCCTAGAATACTTGTAGGTTGTAGCTGAAGAAGATTCTTTTATGGGGTAGTTCATCCTCTTTGACCAAGTAGTTTTATGGGGCAGATGCATATAGTGGGGTGTGGAAGAAAGAAGCTGCCCAGTCAGGAGTCAAAATAAATAAACCAGAAGATGACCCAAAGAGCAAATATTTCTGATAAGTTAAGTCAGCCTGGTGTGGTGACACATTTTCTTAATGTGTCAATATCAGAGTTGGGAAACAGAAAAAGTATTCCCCATTTGTGGGGCAAAACAATTATGAACTGAGCTACACCCCTCTCAGCATCTTTTTGCTCTCTGCTCTTGACCCCAGCCCAAGACTGTGAAGTTTTATGTCTGGAAGGATGAATGCTTCTGCAAAATCATTACTAAGCTGAACAATGGAGACTTCCTTATTGTGGTGAAGACGGAGGGGGAGAGGAGGAAGGGCTGGAATGGGGATAGCTTTGCAGCACTGGCAGGGATTTTCAGGGTGATTTAGTGTGGATTGATTTACAGTTTATTCTGCCACCATTGTTTGTAATGTGCTTTGCCAGCTCATGTACCCTGAACCTTAACTGTTCTAAATTAAACTATAGGGACCAGACAGCACACATTTCGATCAGAATGACAAAATATTGCCCTAAATCCCATAGGGATACATCAACCCCTGCTAGGATGGGCTTGTACACAAGGAAAGAGGGAGAGGGAGCTCTCAGGAGGACATTTGATTAGAGTCAAACAGGCTCTGTTCTATTTGTACACAAGGTGAAACCCAAGTCTGCCACCCCAACTTGAATGGATGTGAATTCGAATAGTCAAAGACAACAACTGTTATTTGTACTAGGCTGGTTACCTAAATATTAAAGAAATGTAGTCCTGAACTTAATTGCCTTGTATTTTGTCCATTAGTGTTGATCTAAAAAAATGAGTTGACGTGATACCTGAGTTGAGGAGAGTTCTGATTAGCCTGGAAAAGCTGGAAAGATTTCTCAGGGCTCATTCAAATGCAAAGAAGCTCAGTGTCTTCTAGCAAGGGACTGTTCGCTTTGTTCTTATTATTCCTTGTTTAGGATGTGCTGTATTAAGTCAATGTGGAGCCTAGGAAATGAGCCAGAGTCTGGGCAGGCAGTTTAGCCTGCAGCATTCCTTGTGGACTACAAGAGGGTTACATGATTTTTCACCTCATCCTCTTCTTGGAATGTAAAAGCAATCATAACTGTTAAGATAGATAAACATTATAACCTACCTCAAGCAATTCATTTTTTGACATTTACAAATAGAAAAAATAAAGGTAATGCAGCACACACATAAGTTCAAATAACACCAAAAGGCATAAATAAATAGTAAAAGCTAATTCTACTCCCCCTACACTTTTCAAAACCCAAAGATAGCCACCGTTGATGTTCTAGTGTCTTTTTCTCATGTATATACATTTTATAGAAATGGAATTATTGCCTTGTTCTATGTTTTTATAATTTAACAGCACATTTCCCCAACTTAACACATTGTGTAACTCCTTTCCAGGAGTAACCCTAACTTATTCTTTTTAATGGCCATATAATATTCCATTCAGTAGATACTGGATAATTTATATATTCCTCTGTTGTTGAGCATTTAGGCTGTTTACAGCTTTACCACTGTAATTGTTTAATGATTTTATAAATATATTTATTCACAGGACAAATTCTAGCAGTGGTATTAATGGGTCAAAAGATGCTCACAATTATCATTGTGCTAGGTATTGTCAAATAAGGATACACTAATCCACATGCCTGCTAAGAAGCTCTGAGAGTGCGTGTTTACCCACAAAGCCACACAACTGAAAAATATATGCATTTAGGGCAAAATTGAGACTTACAGGTCTGTAATTACTTCAGTAGTTTTATTAGCCTTAACTATTGGTCCTTCCCCTATCATCTATGACCTCTTACCTTGGTTTTTTGCTTCAGGCTAATATCTTTATTACTTTTAGTACTGTTTTCTTATTTTACCTAAAATGAGGTCCTCTCATTTTATGAGGTCTTATTTTACCTAAAATGAGGTCCTCCCAACACAAAGGTGTTGGGTTTGCAATGTGACCCAGAGGTGGCCTGGAGTCATTTCCATATTCTCCCCAGATTTTGTACAATCTCTTTTCTCATAAATTCTTGATTTGGGCCCCTTCCTGGGCTTATGTATAGCTCCCTAGGTGGAATCTGTGCCATCTCCCAGAGTTTACACTGCCATTCCTATAACTTCTGACACAGCCAAGGGACTTCTTTTTTTTAAAAAAATTCTTATTGGAGTATAGTTGATTACAATGTTATGTTAGTTTCTGCTGTACAGCAAAGTGAATCAGTTATACGTATACACATATCCACTCTTTTTTAGATTCTTTTCCCATATAGGTCATTACAGAGTATTGAGTAGAGCTATATAGTAGGTCCTTATTAGTTATCTAGTTTTTTTACTCTGCCTTTTATTTTATTTATTTTATTATTATTATTATTTTGACTGCATTGGGTCTTTGTTGTGTTCAGGCTTTCTCTAGTTGTGGCAAGCGGGGGCTACTCTTTGTTGCAGTGCATGGGCTTCTCATTGCGGTGGCTTCTCTCGTCATGGAGCATGGGCTCTAGGTGTGTGGGCTTAAGTAGCTGCAACCCATGAGCTTCAGTTGTTGCGGCACGTGGGCTCAGTAGTTGTGGTGCACAGGCTTAGTTGCTCCGTGGCATGTAGGATCTTCCTCGACCAGGGCTCAAACCCTGCAATGGCAGGCAGATTCTTAACAACTACACCATCATGGAAGTCCCTTAGTTATCTGTTTTATATATAGTAGCGTGTATATGTCAATCCCAATCTCCCAATTTATCTCTCACTGTCCCCCTCTCCCCCCTGGTAACCATAATTTTGTTTTCTACATCTGTGACTCTATTTCTGTTTTGTAAATAAGTTCCTTGTACCATTTTTTTAGAAGTGATACCATGTGATATTTGTCTTTCTCTGTCTGACTGACTTCACTCGGTATAGCAATCTCTAGGTCCATCCATGTTGCTGCAAATGGCATTTTTGGTCCTTTTTTATGGTTGAGTAATATTCCATTGTATATATGTACCACATCTTCTTTTGTCAGTTACCTTCAATTATTATTCAGCAAGCACTGATTAAGAACCTACTGTGTGCTAGGCACAGGATTCCTGCCCTCGGGGGGATCATGGCTCACTTGGTGAGACAGTCACACAAACAGATACTTACACCTCTGTGGTGAGTACAGGACAAGATGGAGGTATTTGCAACATCTTTGGGACCAGAGAAGGGAAAGCTCTTAACTCTGCTCAACCAGGCCAGGAGAGGCCTCTTGAATCAGGTGACAACTGAGCTGAGGCTTAAAAGATCAAGATCATTTGTTAATGTTCAGTAATTCCACTTCAGTTATATCCTAAAAAAGTATCTTGAACATGCACACAATACGACAAGTACAGGCTGGTCATTATAGCATTGTTTGTAATAGTGAAAAATTGGTAGCAAACTAAATGTCCACAATAGGGAAATGAATAAATGTGGGATGGTTAGATAATAGAATAATATTTAGCCCTTAAAATAAGCAAACCATATATATATACACATGTGTATATATATACATACATACATATATATATACATACATACATATATATATATGTAAGTCCCCTACATACGAACAAGTTCCATTCTGAGAGCATGTTCGTAAGTCCAACAAAGTTAGCCTAGGTGCACAACTAACACAATCAGCTATATAGTACACACAAACAATACATAAAAAACAAACACACACAAAAAGAAAACATTTAAAATCCTGCAGTACAGTACCTTGAAAAGTGCAGTAGTACTGTATAACAGCTGGCATACGGGGGCTGGCATCAAGTGGACAGGCAAGAAGAGTTACTGACTGGAGGAGGCAGAGGAGGTGGGAGATGGTAGAGCTGAAGGATCGTCAGCAATAGGAGACGGAGGGCAAGCTGCAATTTCACTCATGCCTGACATTGACGGAACGCACATTCAAGTCTTTGAAAGTTCTCATCTTGAAGGTTTGTATGTAGGGGACTTACTGTATGTGTGTGTATATATATATATATATATATATATATATATATATATATATGTATATATATCAGTAGGAATAAATCTTGAAAACATTATCTTGAGTGAAAAAAGCAGGGCTGCAGAAGGTTGAATATAGTATAATACATGTCATTATAAAAACATAGAAAATAACACCATGGGTTTAGGGATATAGGCATGTAGATTAAAGGAAGGAAGTTGCTGATAGCAAGAGTAAACACTAGCCTCAGAACAGTGGTTATCTGGGATAGGAGAGGCAGAAGAAGAAAAGAATTGGAAAGGAGGGGAAAGGGGTTTTCAACTGTTTCTGTAATATTTTATTTCTTTAAAAATGATGTAATCAAATATGGCTAAATGTTCACATCCATTAGATATGGTGGTGGTACATTGATGTTCACTTTATTACTGCACATTTGAAGAATTTAAGTAAAGAAGAATGAGTAGGATTCCTGTTGATGGATAAGCCCAGACCCTGTGTGTTTGAGGAGGCAGTGTTTTAAGGCTATTTACTGTGTGGGTTAATTTGAGCAGCACTCTCAGAAAATTTTCACAAAAGCATGAAAGGAAACATCTCTTTGGGGTGACTTCTAGTGGTTTTAAACTTTGCTTTAGGGACCTCTTGAGATCCTACAGACTCCCTCCAGGAGCTACTGCTAGGATGGGAAGAGGGCATTCACCAGGTGGGGCTCTACCCTCCTTCCTTAGCCAGAGCAGACTCACATTCACAGTTTTTGTTTGCATATTCATGTAGGATATCCTTTGAACAAAGGTTCTGAGCCTAAAAAAAGAGTTTGGAAACACCTGACTTAGGCAATCCCTTGCCTGGGGGGATTGTTTTCATCTTTTTATTTTGCAAAAATATACTCCACCAAGTTTGCCTTAGGTATGTTTGCATTAAAGGGAATGCTTGTCATCTCTCTAACCTCCCTTCTGATCTTTTTCAAGTTTTGGCAATCTCTGCTCTTTCCGCATGTTCTTTGGTCTCTGAAGTCTCATCTCACAGGCATCTTCAGTGTCACTGATTTTCATGATCATGAGGTTCCTTTAGTTTGTGCCCTGGATTCATCTTGTTTTCCTTTTTAGCAAAACATGCAGATTTCCTGGAATGACACTCTACTTTTTTAAGAGTAGTATTTTATTGTATATAAGTAGTCCTTTTTTTTAGCTTTATTGATACATAATTGGTAGGCAAAAATTGCACACATTTAATATATACATCTCGATGAGTTTGGACATATACATATATCTGTGATACCACTGCCACAACCAAGGTTCTAAACATATCCATCACCTCCAAAAATTTCCTTATGTTTTGTGTTCTTGTGTGTGTGTTTGTGTGTGTGTTTTGGTAAGAACGCTTAACATGAAATCTGCCCTCTTAACGTATTTTAAAGTGCACATACCCTATTGTTAACTACAAG
Organism: Balaenoptera ricei; assembly: GCF_028023285.1. Lineage (NCBI taxonomy): Eukaryota > Metazoa > Chordata > Mammalia > Artiodactyla > Balaenopteridae > Balaenoptera > Balaenoptera ricei. The sequence continues at coordinate 82,799,237 of NC_082640.1, read as the reverse complement.
TACTGTGTTGTACAGCAGATCACAACACCTTCCACTTCTTGCCATCTTCTGCTCCATCTACTCTTCCTCTAGAGCTCTGCCTCCATCTATTCTGTTTGATTTGCAGACTAATGTCCTTGCCTCTGGCCCTTGCCCTTTATTATCTGTCAAACACACACATGCAAAGTAATTTTCCTCTGGCACCGTTTTAATCACATAGTGGTGATCAGGACTACTAACTTGATCCAAAAACTATTAACAATTTCCCATCTTCAAAATAAAATTTCTTAAAAATAATTACCTCGACTACACAGCCTTGTCTTTATAATTTCTTCTTCTTCCCTTGACCCCTCATTTCATTCTCTCTCAGCTACCTCCTTGCTGCCTCCTTTATCTAATACCCAATAATCTGGTCCACTCAACAGGCAGGTTCTTTCAGTGTTGACAAAGCCTTCTGAATCTGTCGAGGCTCCTAAACTATACTCCAATATTTGTCACATAATACCCCTACATACAGAAGATATTTAATTAGTAATTTAATTAAATTATTATTTGCAGTTTTCCATTGTTCTATTGTGTGTTGTTTGTCCATATAAATGCAGGCTATTGAGATCGTAATCTCTAGTGCAGTAATCTCTAGTAGCTGATAAGTTTCACAGTGCCATTTGCTTGTAGGGCCTTAATTAATAGTTTCAAGTCATAAGAATAAGTGTTGTATGTGAAATTTGTAAACTAGCAAAGTTTTATTGTTCTCAGTGAATCCTGGGAAACATCAAACTCTTGGGCAAATTTCTAAAGTGGAGATGATGAATATAACCTCTCCTTAGCATAAAAACTCTTTGTCCTCATTTCTCCAACTGATGAAGCAAGTAAATGTGACTTGCGATACTTTTGAAATTTGCTAAGCTTTCAAGATTCCCCATTTAGACTCTCTTAGGTTACAAAGAATGCATTATGTATGTTTTCATGTTTATTGACTCTAATGCATGGTGCCTTGGCTGCCTAGAATAAATCCCTCATTGACATGACTGTTTGTTTGGATTAGTAAATTAGGGATTACCAAAACTAACATGGATTTTACCAGGTGCCATGTTGAACAAACTTGAAGGTTAGCATGAATTCTTAGATGCCTTAATGGCGGAAAACTTTTGTCTACAGGCATGCTGTGTCAGTAAGGCACATATAAATCCCTGCATTTCACCCTCCCTCCCTTCCTCCCTCTGTTCCTCCCTCTATTCCTACAAGGCAAAGAGGCAGAGTTAGATACCTCTACTCCTTTTTTCATACTAGTTGTAAGGGCCTTCCCCCTTACAACTAGTATGCGGCTGCTTCCCACTAGCTATCTATTTTACATTTGGTAGTGTATATATGTCAATGCCATTCTCTCCCTTCATCCCAGCTTACCCTTCCCCCTCTGCGTGTCCTCAAGTCCATTCTCTACGTCTGTGTCTTTATTCCTGTCCTGCCCCTAGGTTCTTCATAACCAAATTTTTTTTAGATTCCATATATATGTGTTAGCATATGGTATTTGTTTTTCTCTTTCTGACTTACTTCATTCTGTATGACGGACTCTAGGTCCATCCACCTCACTACAAATAACTCAATTTCATTTCTTTTTATGGCTGAGTAATATTCCATTGTATATATGTGCCACATCTTCTTTATCCATTCATCTGTTGATGGACGCTTAGGTTGCTTCCACGTTCTGGCTATTGTAGATAGTGCTGCAATGAACATTGTGGTACATGACTCTTTTTGAATTATGGTTACAATTAATTTTTTTGTACATTGATCTTGCTTAACTCACTTACTGGTTATAGATGCTTTTTAAAAAATAGACTTTATTTTTTAGAGCAGTTTTAATTCACAGCAAAATTGAGAGGAGTATAGAGGTTTCTCATTATACCCCCTACCTCCACACATGCATAGCCTCCCCCACTATCAACATCCCCCACCAGAGCGGTACGTTTGTTACAACAGATGAACCTACACTGACGCATCATTATCACCCAAAGTCTATTGTTCACATTAGGGATCATTCTTGGTGTTGTACATTCTATGGGTTTGGACAAATGTACAATGACATGTATCCACCATTATAATATCATGCAGAGTAGCTTCACTGTCCCCAAAAATCTTCTGTTCTCCACCTATTTATCCTTCCCTCTCCCCAACCCCTGGCAACCACTGATCTTTTTACTGTCTTCATAGCTTTGCCTTTTCCAGAATGTCATATAGTGGGACTCATATAGTATGCATCCTTTTCAGACTGGCTTCTTCCATTTGGTTACACACAGTTAAGTTTCCTTCATGTCTTTTCTTGGTTTGATAGTTTCTCATTTCTTTTTAGTGCTGAATAACATCCCATTGTTTGGATGTACCACATTTTATTTATCTATTTTCCTGCGAAAAGACATTTGGTTGCTTCCAAGTTTTGGCCATTGTGAATAAAGCTGCTATAAACATTTGTGTGCAGGTTTTTGTGGAGACATAAGTTTGCAACTCCTTTGGGTAAATACCAAGGAGCACAATTGCTGGATTGTATGATGAGTATGTTTAATATTGTAAGAAATAGCCAAACTGTCTTCCAAGGTGGCTGTACCATTCTGCATTCCCATTAGCAATGAATGAGAGTTCCTCTTGCTCCACATGATCATTGGATGACAACATTTGGTGTTGTCAGTGTTCCAGATTTTGGTCATTCTACTGGATGCAGAGTGGAGTTATGGTAGGCTTTTGTCAGATTCTTTGGGATTTTTCTACATAGACACTCACATAGACAGAAGAGAGTTCTATTTCTTCTTTTAATAATATATATGTTTTTTGTTTTATTGCAGTGGCTAGAACATCCAGGATAATGTGGAGGGAGTTGACAACCTTGCGTTGTTCTCAATCTTAAGGGAAAAGCATTTAGTCATTCACCATTAATTATGGTGTTAGCTGTAGATTTTTTTGTAGATGCTCTCTGTCAGGTTGTAGATATTCTCTTCTATTCCTGATTTTCTGAGTGTTTTTTTTTTTTAATCAAGAATGGATGTTGGATTTTGTTAAAGGGTTTTTCTGCAACTATTTAGATGATCATATGGTTTTTCTTCTTTAATCTGTTGGTATGGTAAACTACATCAACTAATTTTTAAATATTGAATTAGCCTTGCATTCTGTAAAATAAATCCCACTTGGTCATGATATATTCTTTTTTTAAAAAATATATTGCTGATTTAAACTTTATAGAATGTTGTTGAGGGTTTTATATCTATATGCAATGAGGAATATTGGTTAGTAGTTCTCTATCTGTTGAATTTTCCATCTGTTTATGCATGCTTTCCACATTTTACACTTGAGTCTTTGACATATTAATCATAATTATTTTAAATTCCATGTTTGAAAGTTCCAACATCCAGGTCATATCTGACTATGGTTCTGTTGATTGCTTTTTCTCTGGACAGTGTATTTTTTTTTCTTCTTTATGTGTGTCATAATTCTTGGTTGAAAGCTGGATATCTTGTGTAGGACATTAGCGGTTGAAGTAAATATATGTATGGCCAAAATGGGCATACCTCTTTTATTTTCTAGACCCTTAGCATGTGTTTGTGTGTGTGTACATTTTTGTGTGGTGTGTGTATGTGTGAATCTAGTCAGGAATTGATTAGGATTTTGTTGTTGCTACGGTTACCCTCAGAACACCACAGGCTTCAAATTCTTGTAATGAATTTAAACTTAGATTGGGGTTAGGCTTCTGGAATTTTTTCCCCAGTGCTTTTGTTCCATTTTCAGTTTTAGGCTGTCCATTTAGTCTGCACTTCAGAGACTTTCTCTCTCTCATGCTCTTGTTTCCCTGCTGTTGCTTACTACTTGATTCTTGCTAGCCTGGTGTTGGAAAGGTGGCATGAGGAATGTTCTGTTTTCAGGATTTGGCTTCAGTCTTTGGCAGGCTGTGTGCTCCTGGCTCTTGAGGGTAGGGCCTTCTCAGTAGTCTATACCTTCCCAAGTTTAAGGATCTTTAATGGTTTGGGTCCGTCATGTTTCCTGTCTCTCCCCTAGAGATAGAGGTTTTTTCCTCTTTATCCCAGCTGCAATGGGTCTTCACCTATGCTCTGAGGGTGAATGGGTTTGTTGCCCTTTCCACAAAAATGTAAAGTTTTTGTTCCTTTTGGGGAGACTTTGTGCAGGACTTTGTGCCTTTCCTGCAGTGGCAACTGCTCTCCTTTACCAGGCCTGTGCCACTGAGGGTGGTTTTCTCCTGTCTCTCACTCTATTTTCAGTCTTTTCTATGAGTGCCCAGTGAGGTCTGTAGAGAACCTGTGAATGGCTGAGTTTTCCCTGTGTCTGTGGCTTCCAGAGATTCTATAATCTCATGCTGACCCACTCTCAGCCTTTAGCAATTGGTTAAAAATTTTAGCTGAATTTTCCTTACCAGCTTGTATGGTGGCCTTTCCCCAGACGAATCAGGGATTGTGTCCTGTTCTTCTTGGAGGCACTTGTTTTTCCTTAGATTTCAGGCTACTTATTTGCCTTGCAACCTCAGATCTCATGTAGGTTCAAGAAAAATTATGACTTTCAATATTATCTCGCTTTTCCCTCATTGTAAGGATGGAGAAAATGTTCTTTCCAGCTTTCTACATCTTAAGTGGAAGCAGGACTCAGCACGTATTATCAATGAAACGTCACACCCTCTCTTATAAACCCCACACCTAGTGCTGGTTACCTACATTTACTATTAAACTGTTTTTAAGAATTTTGTGACCACCTTGTTAAGAAGGCCAAAATTCAAATGATCAACAAATATGGATTAAAGAGCAAGTCTGTGTCTATTAAGGTATTATGTAGTAGATTTTAACCTGAGAGACATTTCCATTGGCTTGGGAATGGTTGCCTGAAATGTCATGTTGAAAAGAATTGTGAGACAAATTTTAATTTTGTGTGTAATTGGTGATGTCTGCCATGAGCACAGGGTGCCAAGGGGGAGCTCTGAAGGCATGTGTCTGCTTTCTCTGATTAGGCCCTAAGGTAATGGGGTGATTATGAGTGAGAGGAGTGAGAAGTTTCTCTAGAGAAGCAGTAGATATAGTTCTTAACCAAAGGAACTTGCAGTTTAGTTGGAGAGGAATGATGTGAGCTGGTGAAACAGTTGCAGATAGTATGCAGTAAAAGTTTAAACTGTGCAGGTATAGGAAAATGATAGATTTTGGGAAAGGGAGAGGTCCTTATGGGCTTCAGTGATCTTGGAAGGCATGTTCATCCAGGAAGAGGGCCCAGGAGACCTGCCACAGCCAAGAGAGTGAGGTCAGTTCTGAAACTGTTGAGTTCTGAGTGATGGAGCATCTTACAGGTAGAAATGTCCTGTGCAGAGGGAAAGACCATGGGAAAGAGTTTGGGATGGCATCATCATCATCAGAATATTGATAATTAAAAGCAAAGAGAGGAGATGAGCTGACAGAGGGAGCAAGTCTATTTGGAGAAGAATGAAGAACTGAGGGCATACTTGGGGTTGGTACAGAGTGGGGAGACCTGACCTTAGAAGGGGGGAAGAGGAGTTGGTGGTGAAGAAGACAGTGCTGTGAGGGCTGCACAACAGCTGATATCTCAGACTCCTATTCATACTTCAAGGCTCAGGAGAATCCCTCCTGTGTAGCTTTCCTGATCTTCTTTGGGCAGACTTAGTTGTTCTCCCCTTGGTTCTCCAAGCCCCTTGTTCGTATTCTTTGTGTAGCACTTATTATGTTACATTATAGTTAGTGATGTGTGTATGTGTATGTTTGTGTGTGTGTGTGTTGGCCTTTTAGTTTGTAAATGACTTGAAGCCTTGGGCTATGTCTTATTCACTGCCTCTCACCATGGACTCACATAGATTTTTGCACACCAATTTATGCTTGAGTAATGCTTGTGGAGTTGAATTTAAAAGTGACATGTCTGGCAAGGGATCAAGAGAAAAGACTTGGGTTTCACAAGAAATAAGTGAATAGTGACTTTCAAGGGAACAGTTTCAGGGCAGTGATAGAGAATGTTCTGAAATTCTGGTTTTGTTCTGGTTCAAGGGTTTTAAAAACCACATATATGTCGTTACTGCTTTGAATCATCTCACTGCAATCTTTCTACTTAAAAAAATTCATATCTATTTGGAAAGAGCAGCAATTAAAAATACTAATGGATTTCAAATTTCTTTTAAGAAATCTTAGAAACAGAGAACATAAAAATTTTTTGGCATGCTATGAGCAGTTAAGTAAAAATAATGCACACGAACACTAATGCATAATTGTGGAGGAAGGGAACATACCCTGCTGGTTAAAGTAAGACACAGTACAAGGATCAAGATGTGGTATCCAGAGGTAAGTTAAATCCAAGAATTTTCTCCACTTTATGGTGGTTTGACCTGGGATAATACTGTGGTCAGAGTAAAGGGAGATGAACTTCTTCTCCCCTTCAACAAAACAAACTGTAGACAGAGAAAGCATTTCTCCTTCTGTGAAAGACTAATCCCTCCACTGTGCAGGGTTCTATCCCCCGCAACCTCCTCAGGGATGCACCCTGGTGATTATCTTTCCTCTCTTGTGCTTACAATGCCTCCATCTCCGTGGGCTCTTATCTCTCAAAATCAGAATGATTAAATTTCTCCCACCTTTAAAACAAGAGTCCAGTCATCTTGGATATCCCGTTTTCCCTCCATGTCCTATCTCTCTTTGGCCCCCTTTCCAGCCAGACTCCTGGAAGCAGTTCCCTACACTCAGTGTCTTTACTTCTAGAGTAATCACTCCTCACCGAGAAGCAGGAGATCTCATCTATTCAGGATAATTACTTGAGCGAAGACAAGTCACTGAACTAAATAATCTCTCAGGGATGTTTAAATCTCATGGTTAAGTGATGCTAATATACTTATAAAGTTCAATGACACATCTGGTTGTAAAATGACTTTTAAGACCCCAACTTAGGTAGCAACAAATGGTCATCATATATATTAAAATATGAGATTTCGAAAAATCAAAAACTTCTTGTTGGTTTAATTTTATAGTTAGAACATTGTGTCTAAATTAGATATTCAGACGAGATTGACACCTAATTCAACTGGAAATCGTTATGCACTAGACATAATGTGCTTTAACAAAAGTGTTGCTAGTTTAAGACATTTGCAATTGCAGAATTAAATTAAAGGACTTGAAAAACTGAAACTCTTATAAGCTAATTAGTGTTGATGGTCTAAGAATATATGAGGAAGTAAATAAAATTTGTGTTTGGCTAAATGATAGAGTGAAGCTAAAGGGAAGAGGGAAGGCTGTTTGCTTGGAGTGCTCTCCAACAAAAAGATACGTTCTTTGGGCTTTGAAGAAGCATCATTTTGTGTTTTTCAGGATCAGAAGTGTTGCTGCCTGGACCAAGGTCTCAGGACAGGGCCTTCCAGCCAGAATATTAGAAACATGAGTAGATCTTGAAGCTTAAACACTAGGGTTCCAAGGTCATGGTTTCTACTATATCACCTCTTTGAGATTTGCTGAAATTCTCTGTAGGGAGCAAGACTTAGCTTTCACTTTTTCATGTCTATCAGGAATTTTGCCAAAAACTCCTTCTCTCCTTCCTGCCCAAGTAGTTCAGGGAAATGCAACCAGGCCCTTCTCACAAAAGGGTTGACTCCTTTTGCTAAAATATTTCTTGAATTGTAAGAAGCTATTGTGTACAGCTGTACAGGCTGTACATTGAATATCACCAAGAGGGCTGAATAACTCCATGGTCTAACTACATAGATCACGATGTTTATGGTGCCCCTGGAGTTGTATAACATGGTAGCCTTGCAAAAGGTATGGAATGGAGATTCAAAAGGGAAGATAAACTTCTTAGGAATGGGAGGCCAAATGTAACTGTAAAACAAAGTTCAGGTCATGGTAACTGCTTATAAATATTTAATTGCCATGTAGAAGGGTTTCAATGACCCATAATCAGCTTGATGTGGATGTTCCTTATGAACTCAGATGAGAAGAAGAGGAAATTACCCTCAAAGGTGGACCTTGAATGGGCTGCTAGGTGTCGTGGCCTTTATCAGCTACTGAGTGATCATGTGCTATGTGCCAAATACTGTGTCAGGCACTCTTAGATTTCTCACTGAGGTGATAGTAGTGATAGTATACTAAACCTATAACAAGTTTGATTGCTTCGTGGATTTGGAAAATCATAATAGAAGAATGACCAGAAAAATATAAAAATTGTATTGAAATGTAAGGAATGAATTTGAAAAAGCTTAATTTGTATATGATAGTTTTTTAAGAAGCACAATTTCTATTTATCTTTGCAACATGTGCTGAAGAAGATACTAAGCTGCAGTGTAATGCTTTCTTTTTTCAGAAAATGCCAAGTTGCTAAGTGAAGTAAAGTGGGCTTCTGTCCCTCTGGATATAGAGGGATGGCTGTGTGACCTCTTGAAATCCCTTTGGTTAAGCTCCATGGTTTAATGATTCTTTGGCTCAGGACCAAACTCATGTAATGTTCAGACCATAAGCCTCCAACATTAGTTTTAAATTTAGCCCAGACTTATAGAATCATTATCATCCCGTCTTCAGATTCTCAAAGTACGGATGATCTTTCTGCCTGAGGCACAAGCTATAAGCCCATGAAGTCCAAAAGAACACAGTTTAGGATTAAAAAATAAGACCACCAAATTACTGTGATGCGTTAAATAATTTGTACATTGGGCAGTTATCTTTAATTGGGAAGGAGCTCATTTCTAAATAGTTAAACTAATTTTTGAAGTATTTCTTTTTTTCCTTTTCTAGTTCTCTAGTCTAGACTTTGAAGCTGAAGAAAGCTGAACTTGCTTCCTGACTCCATCACTCACTAAGCTAGCTAGCTTTGTGATAATAATAATAATAATGATAATAATGGCTAACTATATGTCATTTTTAGAGAACCTACTATGTACCAGGCACTGGGATAAGTATTTCACATATTACTTAATTTATTCCTCACACTGACTTTATGAGTTGGGCACTTTTTATTATCGCCACTTGATAGATGAGGAAAAGAAGACTTTGAGCCTACACATACCTTCTATGCTCCCCCGATCCCTGGATAGAGTTCCCTTGCCTCAGTGCTCCTGGGTAAGGTGCAGTTTAAAGCCAAATTTTCTCTCTTAAGGTAATAGAGAGATTTGACTGAGAGAAGAGTTGTGAAGTGCCAAGAACCCGGTATATGGAACATATCTGATAAATGTTAGCTACTATTAAAGTATCATACCTTAGGCTGAAGAAGACAGAATCTGGGGTTGGCCACGAACAGTTCCAGGACCTGGAAATTTATCTATACTAAACTGTAGATGATTGATATTGGATCAGTCCTTGATTGATGTGGACTGAGAGTGCACTGTACACCTGGAGTGGGCGTGAAAGAAGGGCACATATCTTGCCTGTTTTTTGTGTGTTGCTGTCCCTCTTATCCAGGGCACCAGTTGCCTATTGATTCATCTTCTCCCTAGACTGGTTCCATAGACCCTTTGCTCTTAGGAGCTGGGGCTCATGGAGGGGGGTCAGGAGAATGTGTGGGGGCACAGGCACATCCAAGCCTGAATGACTGCTTTCCAGAACAGAGTGCTAGGGTCATGAGGGAAGAGGAATGAAGTGAAAGTCACTCTCTGTGTCTTCACTAATGGATCCATGTTTCGGCATGGATAAATGTGTGCCTAGATGACAACGTCTCTTACTCTTTATGACTTGATTTTGTCCTGCAGAAGTTTAAAAAGGAGCCAGAATGCATCATCTCCAGGGCCAGAGAAGGTCTGTGAGTGTGACAGAACACTTTTCCCTCTGTAGAGAGACTCAGGGCTGCCACTCTTCATTCTCAGTGTCCTGTTCTGAGACTCTTCCTTTCTCTTTTTCCCCACTGGGCATTGAAGACTCTCTGATTAGTTCTCTGGCTTCTTTTTTGGAAATTAAAGGGACAGATGTGTGCCACCTTTCATGTCTCTGGAGATAGGAGAGAGGATAGGAGAGCAGAAACTGAAGGTAAAAAAGACTCTTTTCAAAAATGTCAGGATATTTCCTAAGGATGGCCTGGAGCCTTCTTTTGTGCATTGGTGGGAAATCTTAAAGTCCAACCCAGTTGGCTGTTCAACTGTAGGGTATAGAACAGGGCTTCTTAACCTCTGCACTATTGCCATTTTGGGCAGGATGATTCTTTGTCGTGGGAGCTGTCCTGTGCATTGTAGGATACTTAGTAGCATTTCTGGCCTCTACCCACTAGAGGCAAGTAGCACCTCCCATGGTGTAACAACCAAAAATGTCCCCAGATGTTGCCAAATGGTGTAGAGGGAACAGCCATCCTTGATTATTTTTCCTGAGGTTACAGTTGTTTAGCATGAAGTGGGCTGGATGCTTCAGTCTGAATCTGAGAACTCACTCGACAGAATTCATTCAACAGTATTCATCCAGATATTCTGCTTTCTGCACATGGAAGTTGGTTTCAGTCTAAGCATATGTGTATGCAAGCATTTGTGTGTGTGTGTTCAAATGTGTGTGTGTGTGTGTGTGTGTGTATGTATAATGCATAGTACTTTCTGGGAAGTACCTTACGTTCTAAGGGGTAACATGGGACCACAACTAGAGCTGTCCTACCTACTCCACAGGGCTTTGGATCAAATGGGGAAATATTCATGATGTGACTTTGTAAACAAAGGAACAACCCATGCATAGGTTTTATGCATTGAAATCAGGGATTGCACCATGGATGTATTCTCTTCAGTACTGGGCGCCACGTGGTCAGGGCTGGTGCCAAGCATGACCACTTCCAGCGAATGCTGATTATGGTGTCTTTGTAAAAGGAAAACAGGACCATGGTCTTTCTGTAAGTTACAAGGCTCCCCACCTTTGCTCCCAAAGCACCCAGGGGCAGCTCCTCTCCCTTGAACAGCCAGAGAACCTGCCTTTCCATGCTTGGAGTGAGAAGTGGTGTATAGCAGTTTTCTCTGACTGGTTGTGACACTTAACAGTGGTCCAGGGTGGGTGGTGTGGCCAGGGAGGGGGGGGTGCCAGCTACGATTGAGCCTGTGGGTATGAGCTGGAGGTCTGGTTGTAGCAGGCACTCCCCACTGTGGAGAACCAGGTCTGACCTGGGAATCATCAGTCAAGAAGGCTGCTGCCTGAATTGGATCTAAGGGGAATGTAATTCTGGGGAAAGGGATAGCACCTATATGTGGAGGGAGTTCTAAGGTAGGTGTAAAGCCGTGCTCAGGGTAGGCCTGGAGCTAAAAATCAGGCAGTCCATTCTGTCCTGTGGCAGAGGGATGGAAGAACCCTGGTAACCTGATATTATTCCAAAATCAGAGCCAGGAAAACAGGGCTTGAAGAGGAACCAGGAAAAGTGGAGGATAAAGAAGCTCCTGGATGGTTTTAGTGAATAGGGATGAGAGCCCAAAGCATCTTCTTGCTGGGTGCTAGGTGTCTGAGTATAGGTTTGATGGTTGGTCTAGAGGCTCAGAGATGGAACAGGCAGAGTGGAATAGGGACAGGAGCTGGAGGAGATTTTGTGCTGTGATTTTTTTTTTTTCACATCTTTATTGGAGTATAATTGCTTTACAATATTGTGTTAGTTTCTGCTGTACAACAAAGTGAATCAGCTATATGTATACATATATCCCCATATCCCCTCCCTCTTGAGCCTCCCTCCCACCCTCCCTATCCCACCCCTCTAGGTGGTCACAAAGCACCGAGCTAATCTCCCTGTGCTATGCAGCAGCTTCCCACTAGCTATCTATTTTACGTTTGGTAGTGTATATATGTCCATGCCACTCTCTCACTTTGCCCCAGCTTCCCCTTCTCACCCCAGGTGTCCTTAAGTCTGTTCTCTATGTCTGTGTCTTTATTCCTGTCCTTCCCCTAGGTTCATCATTACTGTTTTTTTTAGATTCCATATATATGAGTTAGCATACAGTATTTGTTTTTCTCTTTCTGACTTGCTTCACTCTGTATGACAGACTCTAGGTCCATCCACCTCACTACAAATAGCTCAATTTCGTTCCTTTTTATGGCTAATATTCCATTGTATATATGTGCCACATCTTCTTTATCCATTCATCTGTAGATGGACATTTAGGTTGCTTCCATATCCTGGCTATTGTAAATAGTGCTGCAATGAACATTGTGGTACATGTCTCTTTTGGAATTATGGTTTTCTCAGGGTATATGCCCAGTAGTGGGATTGCTGGGTCATATGGTAGTTTTATTTTTAGTTTTTTAAGGAACATCCATACTGTTCTCCATAGTGGCTGTATCAATTTACATTCCCACCAACAGGGCAGGAGGGTTCCTTTTTCTCTATACCCTCTCCAGCATTTATTGTTTGTAGATTTTTTGATGATGGCCATTCTGACTGGTGTGAGGTGATACCTCATTGCGGTTTTGATTTGTGTTTCTCTAATGATTGTGCTGTGATTTCTTGATAGTAATACTTAGGGATGAGGTCCTCATATATTCATTCAGTCAATCAGTCATTCAACAAATATTTGAGTGTCTATTATTTGTGAAGCACAGAGATAGAACCACAGAGGGTACAGGAAGGAAAGACCTGGATTGAGCAACTTGAAGTCTAGAGTGGATGGTGTGGCATGCACACAAATTATGACCCTAGGAAATAGAAAGTGTTAGGAGTGTCTGGAGGAAGAAGAGATTAAAAGTAGCATGTAATTGAGTCACCATAGGATTGGTAATTATTTAAAATACTTATTGCCTAGGAAAAGCCCAGGAAGACAGACAATGAGTGAAGGTAGTAGGTTAAACGTAGTAAAGCTCAGATCTGGTTCTTGTTTCATTTATTAAACTACATGGAGGCTCATGGCTTGTCCCAATTTCTCATGGTTTTTGTTTATTGGTTGGGAACCTCCAGAAGGCATTGGCTTCCAACAGCTACTGATGGCTTGCTGTACTTCTTTCTCAAAGTTTATTTTCTTCCCAGTGGATGCTTATACCACAGGTATCCCATTCAGGGAAGTCCCTAAAGTGTAGAACCTGTGGATATGTTTGAAGATTCAGTCCTGCCTACTCCAGTGACACATGCTTTCTACATGAACTGCCGAAGAATTGGATTAAATCCTTTCTCTTGGCCCTCATTCTTAATAGCATTTGTCTAGACTTCTCCTGCAATCTCGCCACAAAATAACAAAAATATTGACAGAAATAATGGAAAAGATGGCAATTACCCTGCCTCTCACCCCTCCCTGCCTTAGGTTGTCACCGCAGCAGATAAAACCTATTTTATGGGAGACCAACACACTGCCACAGTTCCTAAAGTAAAGTTTATTTGCCCAGAAAAATAAAGGCAACTTTTTATTTGTCACTCTGCTAAGAAGAAATATGATTCCTGTCCTCTTGCTTCATACTAGCCTTCCCTTTTCCTGCACGTTTTCATCCCATGGTGTCCGATCATTTTCCAGAAAGGAGGATTTCTGCATTTGACCTTACCGCTTGCTGTTGTAACATTCCAATTTTCAAATGGTCAGTCATCATTTGCCGTTTTTCTTTGGGGTGGGGGGCATGTTCCGAAGCTTAAGCGTACAAGATGCTGGCCCATTTTTAAAAAAGCTTGCTAAGTTTCCCACGTGATAGTGGCTCCTTGGGAAAGCTATTCTTTCATGCAGCAGCAGCTCTGGCATTGATCAGTGGGAAAGTTCAAGGCGGCAACTCATCAAGCACAGCTTCAATACCAGATTCCAGACAAGGTCTGCAATAAATAAGAGCAGTAACAAAGAATCATATTTCCTTCTTGCACAGAAAATCAGCAATGACATAATTCTAAATTTCAGTGTTTGGGCATAGTGTCTTCTCCCGGCACTGCAAGTTGAAAGCAGGATGGCTTTCCTAAGTTACATCAACATGCATTTTAAGCATCCTTTTCTTAGAGTCAAAATGTAATTTTGAATTTTGCAGGTTGATTGGGGATTTTTCAGCTTGTGCACTGATTATTGTTTAAGGAGTTCAAATAGAACCTGTGTTGTTAGAAATGTGTGTTTAGATTTTCTTTTATTTGTTTTAATTGACTCATCTCCCTTTCCCTTTTCCCCCTAATAATAATGTTGAGATTTCCATGTGAACATAGAAAAAGAAAAATCTTTTGCTCTAAGTAGATAGGGAAAATTTTTTTCTTCAAATGGCAGTGTGATAAAAAAATATACACCCTATGAGTCCCTCACGGATTATTGCTATTGATTTCTTTCCTTGAAACGTGGAAATGTTACCCGATGTGGTGTTAGGAATAGGTGTGTGGGTGCAAATGCAGTTTATTGCTTGTTGACTAAAAATCAGTGAAAACCTTCACCATTTTTGTGCTTGTGTTGCATGTAAAGGTGAGTTTTAATCCCAAATCAGTCCTTAGATAAAGCTTTGTGTGGTGCAATAAGCGATATTCTTAGGATATCTTTATATTTGAAGGAAATAAGCTCTATGGTAGACTCAAAACACATACAGATTTCAAGCATTTGTTTTCTCTGGCTTATTGAAACACTGTCATTTTAAGCTAATGCAATCAATGCAATTTACTTATCACAGTCAGATTTCTATTGTGACTGTTTTCATCTCCGCACCCTCCGCAGTCAGCTCCTTTGGGCTTCCTCTGGGTTCCCTGTGCAGGGAAGTGTGAATTGAATTGCTGCAGGTTTCCGGAATCTAGGTGCCAGTGTGTAGCAGACAGCCACTGAGCCCGCCCCTCAGGGACGCACCCATTAGGAAAAAAAAGGCTGACCTTCTGTCACTTACCCTCTCCTCCCTTTTAATGATTCCTTTTCTATCCTTTTGAGAAGATCTTTCCAGCCCTTTGACCCCTGTTAGAAGAGGAAGGGTTAAACAGCTAAAAGTACCCTCAGTCTCGAGACTTGCCAAGGAAAGCTCAAGAGGCCTTTTAGGAAATGCCAAAAGACAGGAGCCTCAGTTTTCAGTGCATTTGGAAGGCAGATCCCACCCCAACACCATTTCCCTGCTCATTTATTTTATAGAATCGGCCAGTTTGTGCAGGGGGAGGCCCCCTGCCTCTCACCTCACTTGTCAGTGCCACCAGAATCGACACATTCGGAGAGCGGCGGACGTTTAATGAGAGCCCTTGGATGGTGTGAGCGCTGTTGTGCCGTTTGAAAAAGGGCAAGGAAAACGTGTGTCTGAGGTGGGTCACTAGGTTGCTGCTTTGTGGGATCCAGGTCTGGCTTTAGTTTTCATGGAAAAACAACCACTGCTGGGTAGGTTGCAGCCCCACCCTAAAATGGTGAGGTACGGAGTGCAGGATTTCTAAAAGGGGAGCAGTTGTGGATTTCCAGTGCCTGCGTGTGCCTTCTGATGTGATTTTGATTCATACAATTAAAATGGCAGCTAATGTAGGGTAATAGGGCGTTCTCAAGTGGTAGGCATTGTTCCATGTAATAGTAGAGGATATGTACATTCAAAAATGTAATTTGCCCTACAACTCTGAAAGTGGGAACTAGGAAACTGAGGCAAAGGGAAGGTGAGTGCTGTCTTGCCATGATAAGAAGCTTTGTATTAAAAGTCAGCTCTGCCACTTATTAGCTCTTGACTTGGGTGTATCACTTAATCTTTCTGATACTAAATGTCTCATCTGTAAAATGGGGATTGTTAATTCCACCCCCAGGGGTATCATTAGAATTAAGTGGGGTGCAATAGAGTCCTGAGAACAAGGATCTCCACCTCCTTTTTCCACTCTCTAATTTTGCCCCTGACTCTTCTGCAGGTGCTCATCTTTCAGACGTACTGTTGGGGAACAGCAAAACTGGGTGGATTTTAGGCACTATGCCCAGAGGAAGAGTTGATTTTCAAAGGGATGGATTACTTTTCTTCTTCCAGGAGAAGCGATAGATAATCTTTTATCTGTGTCACAGAAAAGAATCCAAACCCAGTTGCATCAGTCAATTACAGTTGAGTTGGGAGTGGCTAAAAGGATTAGGTATTTGACTCCATATTATAAGGTACTTGCTGCCATCTCTACTGTAGGAAACGGAGGAATAAAAGTAGGATTTAAAGGTTCATGTTCTCACTCAGATTAACTGAGTGACCCCTTCCCCTGTTCTCTTTATTTTTTCTTCAGTATGCACATACATGCCTGTGTGCATGTGCTCCCACACAGGATATACTCATGTGTTTTTTGCAATCATGATATATTTAGAAGTAATAGTGTCTAAAAAGCTTAAATATATTTTTCTCCAATTACAAAAGTAATGTGTGTTTATTATATAGACTTTGGAAATATAGAAAAATATAAAGAATTTCCTCACCTAGCACACAGCAATAACCATTATATGCAGCATATTTTGGTGACTCCAAATTTTTTCTCTGTGTTCTCACACACACACACACACACATAACCTATAGAGTATTTTTTCACTTAGTGTTATATTCTGAGCACTTCCCTTTATCATTAATGTATTAGTTACTTACTGATGCATAATAAATCACATAAAACCTAATGGCGTAAAACAATAGAGGGATTTTATTCCTTTCCTCATGGTTCTGGAAGTTGACTAGGCTTGGCTAAGCAGTTCTTGCTCAGAATTTTTCATGCAGTTGTAGTCAGGTGGTGGCTTGGGCTCATTATGTGAGCTTTGCTTACTCACGTCTAGTGCCTGGATTGGAATGGCTCAAACAGCTGGAGGCTGGAACAGCTGGGTTTCCTGGACATTTCTCCCAGTCTCTAATGTGTCTCTCTTGCATGATGGCTTCAGGATAGCCATGCTCCTTACGTGGTGGCTCAGGGCCCCATGAGTGCATGTCCATAATGAAAGACCAGGCTGAAGCCAACTTACCTTTTATGACTTCTGCCACATGCTATTCACCAAGGCAGTCACAAAAGCCAACCCAAAAGCCCACAAAAGCTCTCCCCTAGACACATAGACCTTTTGAATAATTTGTTAGTTTCCTATCACTGCTGTCACAAATTCAAAACAACATAGATTTATTATCTTACAGTTTTGGAAGTCAGAAGGTTGAAGTGGGTTTCACTGGGCCAAAATCAAGGTGTTGGCAGGGCCACACTTCTAGGAGGCTCTAGGGGAGAATCCATTTTCTTGCCTTTTCCAGCTTCAAGAGGCTGCCTGCATTCTTTGGCTCTCATGGCTCCTTTAAGGCCAGGAATCTAGCATCTTCAAATCTCTCTCTGACTCTGACCTTCTGCTCTTGTCATTACATTTTTTCTTCTGACTCCGATACTTCTGCCTCCCTCTTATAAGGACCCTTGTGATTACAGTGGGCTCACCTGTATAATCTAGGATTATCTCCCTATCTCAAGATCCTTAGCTTAATCGCATCCTCAGAGTTACTTTTACCATTTAAGGTAACATGTTCACAATTATCAGGGATGATACATGGACATCTTTGGGGGGCCGTTATTCAGCCTACCACAGTGGGAAATGGCAAGGCTCTGGAAGAGCTCATGTGACCAGAAATATTGTTGCAGTCATTTTGGGGAAGTACAGTCTGCCACTCAATAATTTCAGTGGTTGCACAGTATTTTATTGTATGACTGTAATCATTTACTTAGCCTTTCTTTATTATTAAGCATTTAGAGTGTTTCGAAAAAACTGTTTAGAGAACAAGCATCACTATAAGTAAATATTTGTGTAAATCTCTGATTATTTCCTTAGGATAAGTTACTAAGGATGAAATTATTATATAAAAAAAGAATATGTATAAATTACCAGTTACCCTCCCGAAAGATGACACCTGTCTTCCAGCAGCATTATATAAACACGTTTACTTTTCTGCATCCTTCAACATTGAGTATAAGGATAAAAATACCTTGTAAATTTAATAGGCAGAAAATGTTGTCTTCCTATTATATACATATATATATCAGTGAGCTTAAACATTTTTCATATGCTTATTCATGATTTTGTATTTTCTTTATTTGTTCATTGGCTGTTATGATTTTACTTTGTTTTACAGGGTGCTCATATTTTTCTTATTGATTTGTGGGAACTCTTTATATATAAGAAATGTTAGACTTTTTTCCTCATTGATACAGTAGTAGTTATAGTTTTATATATATTTTTAATTTTTATTTTATATTGGAGTATAGTTGATTAACAATGTTGTGTTAGTTTCAGGTGTACAGCAAAGTGATTCAGTTATACATATTCATGTGTCTTTCAAATTCTTTTCCCATTAGATTATTACAGAATATTGAGCAGAGTTCCCTGTTCTATACAGTAGGTCCTTGTTGGTTATCAATGTTAAATATAGCAGTGTGTACATGTCAATCCCAAACTTCCAATCTATCCCTCCCACCTACCCTTCCCCCCGGTAACCATAAATTTGTTCTCTAAGTCTGTGAGCCTGTTTCTGTTTTGTAACTAAGTTCATTTTTTTTTTTTTTTTAGATTCTGCATATAAACGATATCATATGATATTTGTCTTTCTCTTTCTGACTTACTTCACTTAGTATGATAATCTCCAGGTCCATCCATGTTCCTGAAAATGACATTATTTCATTCTTTTCAATGGCTGAGTAATGTTCCATTGTTTATATGTGCCACATCTTCTTTATCCATTCATCTGTCAATGAACATTTAGATTGCTTCCATGTCTTGTCTATTGTAAACAGTGCTGCAATGAACACTGGGGTACATGTATCCTTTTGAACCATGTTTTTCTGTGGATATATGCCCAGGAGTGGAATTGCTGGATCATATGGTAGTTCTATTTTTAGTTTCTTAAGGAACCTCCATACTGTCTTCCATAGTGTCTGTACCAATTCACATTCCCACAAGCAGTATAGGAGGGTTCCCTTTTCTCCACACCATCTCCAGCATTTATCGTTTGTAGACTTTTACTGATGGCCGTTCTGACTGGTGTGAGATGATAATCTCACTGTAGTTTTGATTTGTATTGCTCTAATAGTCAGCTATGTTGTGCATCTTTTCATGGGCCTCTTGGCCATCTGTATGTCTTCTTTGAAGAAATGCCTATTTAGATCTACTGCCCGCTTTTTGATTGGGTTGTTTGTTTTTTTGTTATTGAGCCACAGGAGCTGTTTGTAAATTTTGGAGATTAATCCCTTCTCGGTCACATCTTTTGCAAATATTTTCTCCCATTCTGTGGGTTGTCTTTTCGTTTTGTTTATGGTTTGCTTTGCTGTGCAGAAGCTTTTGAGTTTAATTGGGTCCCATGTGTTTATTTTTGTTTTTATTTCTATTACTCTAAGAGACAGATAGGAAAAGATGTTGCTGCGATTTATGTCAAAGAGTGTTCTGCCTATGTTTTCCTCTAAGAGTTTTATAGTATCTGGTCTTACATTTAGGTCTTTAGTTCATTTTGAGCTTATTTTTGTGTATGGTGTTAAAGAATGTTCTAATTTCATTTTTTTACATGCAGCTGTCCAGTTTTCCCAGCACCATTTATTGACAAGACTGTCTTTTCTTCATTGTATATTCTTGCCTCCTTAGTCATATATTAATTGACCATAGGTGCATGGGTTTATCTCTGGGCCTTCTGTCCTCTTCCATTGATCTATGTGTCTGTTCTTGTACCAGTATCATATTGTTTTGATGACTGTAGCTTTGTAGTATAGTGTGAAGTCAGGGAGCCTGATTCCTCCAGCTCTGTTTTTCTTTCTCGGGATTGCTTTTGCTATTCGGGGTCTTTTGTGTTTCCATAAAAAATTAAAATTTTTTTTGTTCTAGTTCTGTGAAAAATGCCACTGGTAATTTGATAGGGATTGCATTGAATCTGTAGATTGTCTTGGGTAGTATAGTCATTTTGACAATATTGATTCTTCCAATCCAGGAACATGGTATATCTTTCCATCTGTTTGTGTCATCTTTGATTTCTTTCATCAGCATCTTATAGTTTTCAGAGTACAGGTCTTTTGCCTCCTTAGGTAGGTTTATTCCTAGATATTTTATTCTTTTTGATATGATGGTAAATGGGATTGTTTCCTTAATTTCGCTTTCTGATCTTTCATTGTTAGTGTATAGAAATGTAAGAGATTTCTGTGTATTAATTTTGTATCCTGTAACCTTACTGAATTCATTGATGAGTTTTAGTAGTGTTCTGGCAGCATCTTTAGGATTTTCTATGTATAGTATCATGTCATCTGCAAATAGTGACAGTTTTACTTCTTCTTTTCCAATTTGGATTCCTTTTATTTCTTTTTCTTCTCTGATTGCCATTGCTAGGACTTCCAAAACTATGTTGAATAAAAGTGACATGAGTAGACATCCTTGTCTTTTTCCTGGTCTTAGAGGAAATGCTTTCAGCTTTTCACCATTGAGTATGATGTTTGCTGTGGGTTTGTCATATATGGCCTTTATTATGTTCAGGTAGTTTTCTCTATGTCCACCTTCTGAAGAGTTTTTATCATAAATGGGTGTTGAATTTTGTCAAAAGCTTTTCCTGCATCTATTGAGATGATCATATGGTTTTTATTCTTCAGTTTGTTAATGTGGTGTACCACACCGATTGATTTGCAGATATTGAAAAATCCTTGCATCCCTGGGATAAATCCCACTTGATCATGGTGTATGTGTTTTAATGTATTGTTGGATTTGGTTGCTAGTATTTTGTTAAGGATTTTTGCATCTATGTCCATCAGTGATATTGGCCTGTAACTTTCATTTTTCTTGGTATCTTTGTCTGGTTTTGGTGTCAGGGTGACAGTGGCCTCATATAATGAGTTTGGGAGTGTTCCTTCCTCTGCAATTTTTTGGAATAGTTTCAGAAGTATAGATGTTAACTCTTCTCTAAATGTTTGATAGAATTTGCCTGTGAAGCCATCTGGTCCTGGCTTTTGTTTGCTGGAAGTTTTAAAATCACACTTTCAATTTCATTACTTGTGATTTGTCTGTTGATATTTTCTATTTCTTCCTGGTTCAGTCTTGGAAGATTGTACCTTTCTAAGAATATGTCCACTTCTTCGAGGTTGTCCATTTTATTGGCATATAGTTGCTTTTAGTAGTCTCTTATGATCCTTTGTATTTCTGTAGTGTCTGTTGTAACTTCTCCTTTTTCCTTTCTCTCTTTCTCTCTCCCTTTCTTTCTTTCTTTCTTTCTTTCTTTCTTCCCTCCCTCCCTCCTTTCTTTCTTTCTCTCTTTCTTTCTCTCTCTCTTTCTTTCTTTCTTTCTCTCTTTCTTTCTTTCTCTCTCTTCTTTCTTTCCTCCTTTCCTTTCCTTTCCTTTCCTTTCCTTTCCTTTCCTTCCCTTCCCTTCCCTTTCCTTTCCTTTCCTTCCCTTCCCTTCCCATTCCCCTTCCCCTTCCCCTTCCCTTCCCTTCCCTTCCCTTCCCATGTGAGTGTGATATAGCAGTCTATATATATAAAAGATTGTTTTAAGTTGCTGTGTCTCTTAATTTCAAATGCACTTCCAATATCTGCATTTCTGCTTTCCTCTTCTCACAATTGCTGTTTTTGATATCATATTTGTGTGTGGATGATTTCCTACCTTTACTGGATGTTTGCCTTTACCGGTGAGCTTTCCCATTCATAATTTTCTTGTTTCCAGTTGTGGCCTTTTCTTTTCCACCTAGTGAATTTCCTTTAGCATTTGCTATAAAGCTGGTTTGGTGGTGCTGAATTCTCTTAGCTTTTGCTTAAATCTTTTCAATTTCTCCATCGAATCTCTATGAGAGCCTTGCTTGGTAGAGTATTCTTGGTTGCAGGTTTTTCCCTATCATCACTTTAAATATATCGTGTCACTCTTTTCTGGCCTGCAGAGTTTCTGCTGAAAAATCAGCTGATAACTGTATGGGGATTCCCTTATATATTATTTGTTGCTTTTCCCTCATTGCTTTTTATTTTTTCTCTTTGTCTTTAATTTTTGTCAATTTGATTAAATTTCTCTTTGTCTTGGCGTGTTCCTCTTTGTGTTTATCCTGTATGGGACTCTCTGTACTTCCCGGACTTGAGTGAGTGTATCCTTTCCCATGTTAGGGAAGTTTTTGACTATTATCTCTACAAATATTTTCTCAGGCCTTTTCTCTCTCTCTTCTCCTTCTGGGACCTCTGTAATGTGAATGTTTGTGTGTTTAATGTTGTCCCAGAGGTCTCTTAGACTGTCCTCATTTCTTTTCATTCTTTTTTCGTTATTCGGTTCTGCAGCAGTGATTTCCAGCACTCTTTCTCCCAGCTCACTTACTTGTTCTTCTGCCTTATTTATTCTGCTATTAATTTCTTCTAGTGTATTTTTCATTTCAATTATTGTATTGTTCATCTCTGTTTGTTCTTTAAATCTTCTAGCTCTTTGTTAAACATTTCTTGTATCTTCTCAATCTGTGCCTCCATTCTTTTTTGAGATCTTGGACCATCTTTACTGTCATTATTCCCAATTCTTTTTCAGGCAGATTGCCTATCTCCACTTCACTTAGTTGTTCTTCTGGAGTTTTATCTTGTTCCTTCATCTGGGACATATTTCTCTGCCATCTCATTTTGTCTTACTTTCTGTGTCTGTGGTCTCCGTTTCTCAGGCTGCAAGTTTGTAGTTCCTCGTGCTTCTGGTGTCTGCCCCCGTGGTGGGTGAGGTTGGTCCAGGGGCTTGTGTGGGCTTCCTGGTGGGAGGGACTGGTGCCTGCCCACTGGTGGGTGGAGCTGGGTCTTGTCCCTCTGGTGGGCAGGGCCATGTCAAGGGGTGTGTTTAAAGGTGCTGTGTACTCAGGACGACTTTAGGCAGCCTGTCTATGGATGGGAAAGGCTGTGTTCCCACCCTGTTGGTTGTTTGGCCTGAGGTGTCCCAGCACTGGAGCCTGAAGGCTGGTGGGTGGGGCCAGGTCTTGGTGCCAAAATGGCGACCTCTGGGAGCGCTCATGTCGATGAGTATTCCCTAGGGCCACCAGTGTCCTTGCCTTCTCCCAGTGAGCCACAGCTGACACTCACCTCCCCAGGAGAGCCTCCAAGACCCAGAGGTAGGTCTGGCCCAGGCTCCTATGGAGTCACTGCTTTCCTCTGGGTCCAAGTACATGTGAAATCTTGTTTGCACCCACCAAGAGTGGAGTCTCTATTTCCCCCAGTCCTGTGCAGCTCCTGTACTCAAGCCCACTGGCCTTCAAAGCCAAATGCTCTGGGGGCTCCTACTCCCAGTGCCAGACCCCCAGGCTGGGGAGCCTGATGTGGGGCTCAGAACTCTCACTCCTATGGGAGAACCTCTGCAATATAATTATTTTCCAGTTTGTGGGTTGCCTACCCAGCGGATATGGGATTTGATTATATTGAAAAAGCGCCTCTCCTACTGTCTCATTGTGGCTTCTTTGTCTTTGGATGTAGAATATCTTTTTTGGTAGGTTCTAGTCTTTTATGTTGACGGTTGTTCAACAATTAGTTGTGATTTTGGTGTTTTCATGAGAGGATGTGAGCTCAAGTCCTTCTACTTTGCCATCTTGTCTCCTGTGGTGAGAAGTTGCATTTCTAACATACAGAGGTGATGCTGTGCTGCTGGTGCATTTTGAGAACCGTGTAGCCATGGGGGCTGAGCTCTCTGAGAAAAGGGTGTTGCCCCTCTAGTGCTGGCACATCTGAGAGGGTGCAGTGAGGCTGGTTCTCGAAGCACCAAAGGATAGAGGCTCTTCTTGTTGATTTCTAATTTAACTTTATACTTCTGGCTGTTTAAGTGTTATATTTACATATATACATATATATGTATACATGTAAGTCATATTTTAGCTAACAGTGTAAAGGAAGGATGGGGAAAGAGAGGAGTATAAGTAGTTGATTTAATTTTATTAGAAAGAAATTGCCAGCCTATTTATTGTCCATCAGATTTTGTCAATTCCCAATTGTCTATGGTAAATGGGAGTTAGAAAAAACAAGGATGGGATATACATCCAATGATAATCCCCCAACCACATTTCAGGACATGTCTATGCTCAGAAACATTCTAATAGCATTACATTTTGCCTTTGCAAGCTCATAGCCTTCCTACCTGGACAATCCCCACAGTGATTTTTTTCCCCCAAGTCACTGTAATTTCCTCCTTCTAGGTGCCAGAGCTAGGAGCATGAGTTGTGCAGTTATTACCTTTGCAATACTCATATACAGCCCCATTAACACTACTTATGCATGTGTTACACCCTGCAGATTTCTGTTTTCACATCTGTATTAGTCAGCTTTAGCTGCCTTCACACAATACGGAAGACTGGGTGACTTAAACAACAGAAATTAATTTTATCACAATTCTGGAGACTTGAAGTCCAAGATTAAGATGCTGGCAGGGTTGGTTTCTGGTGAGGCCTCTCTTTCTGGCTTGCAGACGGTTGATGGTTGCCATCTTGGTGTGTCCTCCTATGGTCTTTCCTTTGTGGGTTCACGGAGGGAGAAAGAGAGAGCTTTCTGGCATCTCTTCTTCTTCTTTTAAGGACACCAATACTGTTGGATTAAGGTCTTACTCTTATGACCTCATTTAACCTTAATTACCTCCCAAAAGGCCTAATCTCCAAATCCAACCACATTGGGGGTTAAGCTTTCATCATATGAATGTTGGGGGAATACAAATCAGTCCATAGCAATATCCAAGTACATAAAAATGGTAAAAGGAAAGAGAGGGCACAGAAATAAGGGAATGTGGAGTTTTGTGTGGTTTAGTGTGCAGAGGGGTGTGTCTGGCTCAGTGTGAGGAGCTGTACAGAGAGAAGAAAGGAGAAGAGGGATGGTCAGTGTAGCAACTGCCAGGCTAACTATGATTTAAAATCAGACTTGGCAGAAAATCATCAGGCATATCAGTCAGGCTGCCTCTGACCTGTCAAAATTATACATATACAGATCTCCAAATTCTCAATGAGTTAAACCAGGTAAGTCATTATGATAGTCATGGAATGTGGCTAAGAAAGCAAGGGAAACCAAGCAGGAAGGAGCCTAAAGGAGGGAGGCAAGAATGGAAAATTCCCTTGGTTCCCTAGTGTTTTGTCTTGTGATTCCTACTCAGTCACACTTCAAATCTCAATTTAAACATCTCATCCTTAGAGAGGTCTTCTTTACCTCCATAGGATTGGTCAAATCTTCCTAACATTCCATCCTCACAACTGGTCTTCACCTGTATCAGTGGTAGTGAGATGGTTTGTCATGACATCAGCTGTTTAATGACCATCTCATCTGCACAAATGTGAGCTCCACGGATCCACAGGTGAGGGCAGGTCCATGTGTATTTCATTCACTGTTGTAGCCTCAGTTCTTGGCATAATGTTGGCCTAGAAGAGGTGCTCAGTAGTGCATGTTGAATGAATGAACAAATGAATGAATAAAGAGGAAACCCCTAGGATCTGTTGAATGAATAAAGAGGAGTGAAAGGAAGGCTTTCCCCTTCTCCAATATGTGCTTATAATTTATTGGACATAATAGCTTGTTAAACTCACTCTCTGGAAGTCCTTTCTCTACATTCTGCCATAGCAGCATTTCATTTCCAGAAGCCTTCAATTTCTATGTGTTACTGACACTTGCCTGGCCTGCTCCTCAGAGGCAGGGCTAATCTTTCCCTGAATACTGGTGTGTTGCTTTTAGAAGTCACTTTCCCTAAATGCACTAAAGTCCTTGGTAGAGAGAAAAGAGCATGGACAGTTGATCCAGAAGACCTTTGTTTGGATCTTATTTTTGCCATTTGGTGTCTCTATGAACTTAGACAAATCAAGTAATCTGTTTCTTTACTGTTTCCTTGCTGAGAAAATAACTACGATAGTGTAATGGATAGTGCTTTTTGAGTGGTGAAGTCTTCTGAAATGTTTATTATTTTAAGTGGAAGTGGTAATGAGTGGGTCCTCTGATCAACTAGAACAGGCTCGGGAAGTTCTCATACCAGCATCATTATATACTCTTTACATGGTTTTATTGTGTCAGCTAAAGGGCTGCTGATCTACAAATCTGATGAAACTACCTAATTTGGCCCCATTTTCAATGACAATAGTGAAATCTACTGAATAATGTGGAAAGAACATCAATGAAGAATCACACAGATGCATTGAAACCATTAACTCAATTATATGTGCCTGCTCCGTGAATATGATACCAATAACAGTATAAATGGATGTAATAATGCCAAGATAAAGAGTTTCTGCATCTGAAATCTACTCATAATTCTTGGTTCTCTGAATGTATGATGATTTTATTTGGGCTGGCTTGACGATTCGAGTCTTCCTTCTATAGTGGAATACCCGCTTTAGGAGTTTTGGGCAATGGAACATTATGCATTGGTTTTGGCATCAGAACTGCTAAGTCTGAGTGACTCCTTAGCTGTTTAAACTCCCTGAACCTCAGTTTCCTCTTCTGTTAGAAGCAGAGAATGAGTCTTATCTTTTGGGGGTGGTTGTGAAGATTAGATGAGATGATACATGTAAGCATATCCTAGCATAGAGCTCAGTGTATGACAATTCTCCTTCACCCCTCCTTTCCTTCCCTCTTCATGAAGTGCTAAATAAGTTGTAAAATATTTCTGGAGATCTACCAAGTGTATTTTAGACTTAATGTTTTAGGACTGAAGTGTGAATCTGTTCTAGCTCTACTCTTTTTATTTTTTTTCCTCTCTGTTGTCAATGAATTAAAAAAAGGCTTTCTAAAGAATGCTGGGTTTAGAGAAATGCAAATCAAAACTACAATGAGGTATCACTTCACACCAGTCAGAATGGCTGTCATCAAAAAGTCTACAAATAATAAATGCTGGAGAAGGTGTGGAGAAAAAGGGGCCCTCCTGCACTGTTGGTGGGAATGTAAATTGGTACAGCCACTATGGAAAATAGTATGGAGGTTCCTTAGAAAACTAAAAATAGAGCTACAGTATGATCCTGCAACCCCACTCCTGGGCATATAACTGGAGAAAACCATAATTCTAAAAGATACATGCACCCCAGTATTCATAGAAGCACTATTTACAATAGCCAGGACATGGAAGCAACCTAAATGTGCATCAGCAGAGGAGTGCATAAAGATGTGGTACATATATACAATCGAATATTACTCAGCCATAAAAAGAATGAAATAATGCCATTTACAGCAACATGGGTGGACCTATACAGATTATCATGCTAAGTGAAGTAAGTCAGACAAAGACAAATATCATATGATATCACTTGTATGTGGTATCTAAAGAAATGATACAAATGAACTTATTTACAAAACAGAAACAGACTCACAGACATAGAAAACAAACTTCTGGTTACCAAAGGGGAAAGGGGGTTGGGGGAGGAATAAATTAGGAGGTTGGTATTAAAATATACACATTATATATAAAATAAATAACCAACAAGGACCTACTGTATAGCACAGGGCACTATACTCAATATTTTGTAATAAACTACAAGGGAAAAGAATCTGAAAAGGAATATTTATAAATATATATAACTGAATCACTGTGCTGTACACATGAAACTAACATGATATTGTAAATCCACTGTACTTCAATAAAAAAGGAATGCTGGGTTTAGTTCTGGGCTTAGACAATGAAACATTTCCACTTTCTCAGGGAAGAGAGGAGTCAGAAGGCTAATATATGGAAATAAATGCCCCATGAACGATTCTTATCATTTAGACCAATTAGTGTTCTATGATTACCATGAAACAGACAGGACACAGCACTCAAAAATCACTAGACAGATTAGAGAAATACAGGCATGAACAGGACATAAAGGGGTTAGTGAGAGTTCATGAATGAATAGCAAGTAGATGTATTTAATGCATTTACATGCCCAAATTCAACAATGCAAATACATTCTGCGAAAATTCTTCTTTCTAAAAGTAAAACATTTAGTCAAGGAGTGGGGGTTGGGGAATGGCCCCTGTATCTTCAGTGAGCTTTGATTCATGCAGATTTTGCTATTAGCCTTGAGCAGATCTAAGGAAGTAGACATCTGAAGTTGCTATTGAGTTCTATCTGTTGATGGGGTCGAATTAGAATTCTGAAGGCGCCAATGAAAATTACATGCAAACATTATGGCCATTTGTTATCATTATAAAATGTGATAATGTCATTGCTGACTTACCAAGATGATGACCTGAAAGGCCATGACATTATGACATTATGTTTTATCAATAATGAAAAATTGCTGCCTTTGCATGGTGGTTGGTGAGTCAGGCGACCACGAAAGGGGGCTGCAGGCCTTTTTGTTTATGCCAGACTGAAAATGGAAACAAATCGGCAGTTAGAGATTCATTAATGAGGTAGCCAAGGAAAAAAATGGCATCTTTTCTTACTCTGTCTGCGAAGGGGCAGGAGGACCTTATTGACCCAAGAGATTTAATATTCATTAGTGAGAGGCTTGCTTCCAAGCCACTTAATGGTGCTGTAGGTGCCTTAATAACAAGTTTTAAAGCTTGAGGGAGAATGCATTACTCAAAGAAGCTGTGATATGTGGGCATCAGCAGAGAATGTGCCGTTTTGGAAGAGGATGCTGGGGCTTAGCCGATGAGCTTTCATGCCAGGAATCGGGAACAGCTGATGTGGGCTTGTTGGCTTGTTCTTAGATGGGAACTAAGAAATAGGTTTCATGGCTGCTGAAACAGTTTGTGCAGTTTAATTCAAACTTTAGAAGACATAACTGGGGCAAAAGAGTGATCCTAGGTCATTCAAAACTTCACATAGCATAGCTGTGTTTTTCTGACTGTGAGAGGTGATAAATCTGGTACCTGACGATGAGTTAAGAAAAACTGGAGCCTATATGCCATGGCTGAACGGTCTACAAAAGCTTTGGCTTCTAAAACCTTCCTAGTAAATCATGCAGAGTTTGAGACTCTTTTGAGTCTTAGAAAAGATAATTTTCACAAAATATGAGGAAGGGGCAATGTGGTAACTTGTCTATCCTGTTTTTTTCTCTCACATTTATTCTATCAGAGCTATAAAGAGTGGGATTCATGTATAAAATGCCAAGTCCAGGCCCTAATATAAAAACTGGAAGGGAATGTAAAGTCTTCAGATTTGAGGTGTAAAATAGATTTTTCTCCCCTTTCTCTTTAACGCAGGCGTTTCATGACAGACATGAAATACCTGTTTGTTTGTAGTGTTTTTTTCCCCTTTCACTCTATGCTTCTGCTTAGGTTTGGGAGAGTTCATATCAATATCAGTTTCTTTGGACAGAAGTAAACTGACCACCCTTGGTCTGGGCTTACCCAAAGTGATCGTTTTCATCCACCTCCTCTGCTTTGTGTAGTTTTTGAGGGGTGTGTGTACGTGCGTGTGTGGGTGGGTGCGCTCGTGTGCCTGTGTGCACTGCTCCCTCCACTCAGCCTTGAGTACCCTGATGGAGGTCATGTTTCTGAGCAGCGGAGTTCTCTCCCTGTCATGATGCTGATCTGACTGTCCACATCCTTGGGGGCCTCCAGCTCAGCCTCCCTGGTGAGGCTCGCCCAGTCTGACTCTGCAGCGTCAGTCAGTCTGACACTTTCCTGGTGGAAAGCTCTTCCCAAGACCACTTGGTTGCGCTGACTCCCATCTATCCTGCAGATCTCAGCTCCAGCCTCACTTGCTTACCTGCCTGAGCACAATGCACTGATGTCTGGCTCCCTCACTATGTCTCCCTCAATGCCTAACACAGCGTTTGGAGCATTACAAGAGCTCAGTGCCTATTTGACGCCGAGAGCTACCTTGAGAATCACTGCTGGAAATACACCTATATTAGCTCCCTCATCCATCCCAAAACACCTAGGGAAACTCAGAACATTCTTCTCCTGCCCTGGCAAGGAGCATTGAATCTCAAAGTGTGGTCCCTGTACCAGCAGCATCAGCATTACTTGGGAACTTGTTAATCAGAAACTCTGATTTGGGGCCCAGAAATGAACAATCCCTCCAGATCATTCTGATGCAAGCTCAAGTTTGAAGGGAGTGTTTCAAGTGTTTTCTTGTCAGCACAGCATTAATGGGGCAATTCACAAGTATTATCAATGCATGAAAAATAAATAATTATATTTCACTTCTTAACTGTTCAGTTATAGTTTTTATGTCCTTTCCCTCTGAAAAACCTGGAAGCAGGGGTACAGCAGTGTTGAGTGTGGCCTGCCTGTTTTATTTTACTTCAACCAAGTAAGGCCTTGTATATAGATGGAGAAGTGGTTATTTGGCTTAGCATAATTTGAAAGGATACAAAAAAATCTCTTTTTTCTTTTTTTTGCAGGAAGGTCATGTCTAATGTTCAGTCTTTGACTATTAATCCCTGTGGTTTAAGATATTACTAGATGACAGATATCCCTGGGAGGGATAACACGTTAACCACTTACTGAAATATATTTTATTAAGAATTGGTTTGTGGCAGAATCTTGGTATTCCAGGGTTTACCGTTCTAAGCTCCAACGATACACTAGTGATCCTGAGGATTCATAATATAGTAACTGATGTGTAACCCTGGAAAACTACCCAGAATCTTTATCTTAAGGCGGCTTTTGGAAAAGAATCTTTGCCATTTTGTTGTTTACTGTAAAAAAGGGGAGAGGGGCAATAAAATGGCATAAGACTAATGGGATTGTTATGAAGATTAAATGAATTAATACATGGGTTTAGAATAAGGCCAGATATATACTTAAAACGTGTGAGATATTGTGACAATCGTCTCCTTGTTCCTTTAGAATGAACTCTTGTTATGGTTTATTACTGTTCTAATTGGAGAAATTGCTGCTGTAGATTTTGCAACTTGGTTACTGGATTTACACATTTGAAGGAGCTAGATTTTGAAGTGGATCCAAATCTCGATACTAACAGTTTGCATTCTGATTAACTGCTTAGTTTGGGCAGTGGGGAGGACAGGGCAGTCGGGGTACCTGGAGAGTGGGCGTAGAGGATAGGATGTTACCTAAAAGGGGAGGTAGGCACTGAAATGGGCAGTGAAATGGAAGGAAATGTTTGTGCTAAAGGTAATTTTTGCCTGAGTGAGGTGATATTCCTGCCTTTTCAGGAAGAATTCAGGCAGTCATTTTTCTATGTTATCAGCAAATACAATTTTGGCAGAAGGAGGTGTCAGATGAGAGGTATGTAGAAAACTAAGCACAAAGCCCAGAATTTTAGGCTAACATATTTAGAGTGGGGACCCAAACAATAGGAGTTTTTTCCACCCAATATAGTTAAATATCAAGGTTGCACAGATATCGTTTAATATTCCTAGAATTCCCTCAGTGAGCTTAGGATGGCTTGGTTCCTGATAGAAGTAGAATCCCAGGACGTCTGCCAAGATGTATTACTTAATGTTCTCTGTTTCTCAAAGGTTCAGTAAGCAAAAGGGGTTATTCTGAGCAAGCTGCTGGGACAATGACAGGAACAAACACCTCAATGTATAAATTTGAGACCTTTAACCTCTCAGCTGTCAAATTTCAATATTTCTGGTCACAATGTTAAATGCACTCTAGTATCCATTTCAGAGAGCTCTGATGGAAAAATCAAAGTTTGCTTTTATATTTACACACCGTTAGTAAGTTGTTAAAAGAAGAATAAAGCAAGGTGACAGCTAGTCATATTTTGTATTCGTGGCTTTACAGCTTCAGCATAATAAACCAGAGCCTCTATTTTCTCTGTAACTTATAATGCATGCTTCAAATGACTTAGTGTTATTGCCAGTTCTATATCCCCTACCTTTTAAGAATGATAAACACAGCATGTTGAAGGTAAAGTTCAAAACCGACTGTGAAGGGTACAGGGAAATATGGGCTAAAACATGACTTTAAGACCTTTACGTTTAAAATCAAATGTGTGCATGTACGTGAAGGACACAGCGTGTGTCTGTACAGTTTATCTCTCATTCCATCTTACAAACGTGTGTATGATAACCTAAGGCATAGTACTGGGATGGCAAACAGGGGCTTCATATTCTGTTATGTGGATGCACGATTGCCTTTGGTAGTAGTGCTGTGTTTTGTTTGGTCCTGTGCAATTCTGTAGACAAGTCTTCCATCATAATGATCTTTCTGACAGCAGATGGGTGGGGGAAAAATGGTTTGAGAAAACCATTTTACTTTCCTGCAGTAAGTAATAATTACTTGAAGTGTGTGACAACGATGGAGTGGGTACACTTACCCAAGGACCTGTACTAGAAACTTCCTTTGACTCTCATTTCATTCTTTGTCAACACACTTGTGCAGAATAGAATGTTTAAATTTTATCTTTTTAGAAATCTGTGAAGCTTGAGAACTATTCAGTTCCACAGATGTTTTCAGGTCTATTTCTGGGCCATGTCAGGCAGGCTCCATGTAGATCCATTTTACATGTATCTCTGCCCTACTGGGCACTGAAGCCATAGCACCATGGAAAGGGCCGCCACGGGCCACTGCAGAGAGAGTGGACAGTGACAGAGGAAGCTGTGCTTCCTGTCAGGACATGCATCATAGAATCCAAGGACTATGAGTAATGACCATGTGCCTCTTGAGCCCCTGGAACTGCACTTTCTCTATTCATACATATTGGAACATTTGCCTATTCTTTATGTATATACATTTCAAATATTGGTAAACTAAACTTTCAGAGCAAAAATCAATGTGGAAAATGTGTTCACATTTGTGACGGTAGTAATTATCCATGCACATCATGCCTCTCATAGAGAGGTAACAATGGTGGGGACAGCGTCTGAGGAAGTATACTGCTTTTTTAGTGCTGTTGTTCACTTTAGTTGTAAACAATAGTTTCTGATAAGGATATCATGAAACTGAAGCATATCCCCTCTTTTCTAACCTACTAAATACTTTTCAGTCAGTACTGCCAACCTGCTTAGTGTACAACTTCCACTACACCAGCATCTTGACATTTACATTAGTACCTGATATCCTCTTTTCTTATGTTACTATAATATTTCACATGGACGCATTACAGTTTTCTTGGTAGGATGGTAAGCTTCTTGATGGCACAGTCTACCTTTGCTGTCTCAAACAGCGCCTCATATTCCTAGGGCTATCCCAAGGGATTTCTGTCACTCCTTGTTTCAAATTCCTGCCTCTACTTGACTCTCCGTCCCCATCCAGTGTTTTACATCCTGAAGCTTCTGTTTTTTGTCAAGCCCACATTACTCTAAGCAGGGAACAGAAGTGTTGCACCAAAGCACCATCAACAAAAGGTATTACAAGTCATAGTCTTTAATGGGAGGTTTTGGGGAATCTGAGGAGTGGTTCATCACTGCACAGACAAGTAGATATGTTAAATAAATGTGGTCAGCATAATTGACCTGAAGCTTCCCAGTCTTCTCTATAGCTGGGAACATTTCCTTGGCCATCTTTCCTTTCGTTCCCTGACTGCTGCTAGATAACTTATAATTCTGGGCCACATATTTCCTCTCTCCTATTTTCCCAGGTCCAGGGCTCTCAGCCTTCTGACTCGGATGCGCCAGGAAATCAGAAAAGAAAAACTTGGTTATTTTATTACGTAGAGCAAATTAATGCTCTCTTTGTCTTACAGTAAGCCTCAGTCAATAAACATGGATATAAATGATTTCAGTACTTGTAGATGTGATACGTGAGGCAAGAGGGCGTTGTGGGATATCCCATTGCACTGAGCTGAAAGCTGGCCCTGTCACTGCTCCTTCAACATCTAAGCTATTCTCATTGCATTTCTTACTTCATTATTTCACTTACCCAATTATTTTGGAGTTACAGCAAGGGGACACTAGAATATCCTATGACCTTTTCTTTTGTATTCATGAAGTTCAGTCAAGAAGAGAATGAGGAGGCATTTTTTCTGAGTTGAAGGGAGAAGAGGTGGAACAGTCAAACAGAGGGGGTTATTTTGACTTTGAATATGTGTGTATATGCACAAGGTTGTATCATAGATTCTCTCTTATCCAGCCTCCACTTAACCAGCTTCCCAAGCCCTCTGGGGAGCATACTGACTGAGCCCAAGGCACATTGAACCTCTGCAGCCAGTAGGCTGGCACTCAGGACACTCACGCCAGGTTAGTTAATGGTTATCAAGAGACAATTTTGTTTGTTCCCAAACCTGTTTATGCCACTTGTACTTATATTGTAATTACATAATTTAACTAAATATTACATAAACTTTACATAATCTGTGAAGTGAATGTAAAAATGAAGAACTGTTTCTCCTAAAACTAATATGAGTACTTTGGAAAGGTTTGATAACATCAAGTCTCTAAAATTTTTGCTCTTGTATAAGGTATGGATGAGATGACTGTATGTGATTGAAATAAATTAGAAAAACCTACAAATCAGATACTTTTTAAGTACCTTTAGGTTATCATTCTATTTTAAAGAACTGGAAACTGGAAGTTGTAGGGAAGGCATTATGAGTGTAGTGCATGTAAGCAAGACTTTACAGAACCCCAATCAGAGAACCCACACTCCGGCCTCTGCCCTACTTCGGATGATTAACAAATGAATATATACATATGTTTTAAGATTAACTAACAAAGTTTAAGGTATGAATCCATCACTATTTTTATTTTCTTCCTAACCAATTCTTTCAAGTAGCTGATCAACCATGGGATTATTGTAATGGCGAGAAGGCTTCTATTCCATGTGCACATACATGGAACACTAAATACCAAATACAGATGGAATTTCAGTGTGTTTTGGTGTTAATTCTCACACCATCTCACCAGGGTATTGGTGAGGTTTTTAGACAGGAGTATCCAGGGAACTTCTGTTTCGTCTAGCTTTTGTTCTTCTGTTTACATATCTTAATGTCTCAGCCTCACCCTGGCATCTCCCTGATCCAGATGACTTTAGCCACATCCCATCCTTGTTAGACTAGTCACTTCTTGGGTCAGAACTAGCACAAGAGTGATGGAGAACACTCAGTATCTACATTGGTAATTACTCCAAGTTCATTCTCTAAGGGACAGACTTTTGGCTTGTGCTACACAGGCTTGTAAACTGCATTCTTAGACTCCAAGCTATTTATGTGCTTAATTGCTAACTGTAAAATCCATGTGATTGTGAGAGGTGTGACTTCCCTTCAGTGTTAATGAACAGTTGTTGGTGACTCTTCAAGGACTAAGGATGAGGGGTTTTATAGATTTTCTTGACTTTAAGATGGAAAAGAAGTGTTACATGGCAGAGTTTCTCACAGTTGCTTAGGAATTTCTTGCTGGTGGGTTCCTGTTTAACCTTTGCTTGCCTACATTCAGGTGGGTTACACAAGCTCCTTAGCAAAGTTTCATTAAGATTTATTTTTTTAAACATACTACTTATCACTCTCAGACATATTATTCTCCATCTATCAATCTTGTTTTGGTAAATATGGAGTTCAGTGAAGGAGGGACTGGTAGTTAAGCCTTTTTAAAAGTATCATAACTTTTAAATATAATGCCTGGTACGTAGTTGACATTCAATACACATTTGTTTAAGGAATAAGGTTATGTTAAATGATATCAAATACTTGAGAGTAGGTTGTATCTAGTTATTAGTTAACCTTTAGAATTTCCATATATTCCCTTCTGTTGTAGTTTTCCAATAACACTGGTCTGGGTGACATCTGTCTGGTTTTCTGAAATTTCTCTATTTGCATAATTCTTTATGCAGCAAAAGAATATTTTACTAACCAGAATTCTTCTTAGGAAATGTGCCTTATTTGTTTGAAGAAAATGCTTTGATGAAAGCTTGGGGTAAAAAAGAGACCCCCTAGAGGGGCACTGAAGGTGAGCATGTCTGTTCTGCATGAGAAGAGAGGAATAGCCTGTCTGTTGCTCTGGGGAGATAATGGAGATAGAGAAGGAAAGGAAAACGGGGTGGAGGCTATGAAAGAATGGCTGGGAGGTTGCAAATTCTCTGATGTCAACTCTTCCTCTGACCCTAACTCCAAAATCTTTAGTAAAATTAATTTACCAAATGCTTGGGTTCAAGTGAATATTTTTTGTTTGTGGGTGTGTG
Organism: Balaenoptera ricei; assembly: GCF_028023285.1. Lineage (NCBI taxonomy): Eukaryota > Metazoa > Chordata > Mammalia > Artiodactyla > Balaenopteridae > Balaenoptera > Balaenoptera ricei. Next base: position 82,763,545 of record NC_082640.1, on the reverse strand, counting down.
TGTTTGTGTGTGAAGGTATGTAAATTAGCTTTGTGAAAACTTACCTGTGTGCTCAGAATTACACCAAAATCAACACAAAAGTGAGAACTGAAGCAGCATGTGCTGCTGCTCGTCCACAGGGACAGAGTGATGCTTGGGCAGAAAGTCCTGGCTGCTCCCTGAATCCACAAGGAGGGCTTAGGACATCAGGAGGTCAGGGACTAAGGTTGGATCAAGATTAGCTATCTGAGGGACAGAGGGATTTCTTATATACATACCTGGTGTGGAGATAAGCATATACTGACTACTGCAGCCATTCTTTGAGAATGAATATTTGGGTAAATGAAGACAGCTGTCTGGGTCAGAGTCCCTCTATGTTTCATGTTGGGCCTATATCATCAGTCAGGGGGCTAGTGAAGGAAGCTGTCAAGGTGTGGTTCCAGGGATTGGCGCCAGTCAGGTGGAGGAGCCACTGGTGTCAGCCACCCTTTCCCCCCACTCCCAAGGGGGTGCCCTCTCTTCCAGCTGCTAAGCCAAGGTCCACATGCTCCCAGGAAAGCCACTTTGAGACACATTACCAAGTTTCAGGAGATAATTTTTTAGAGATGTGTATTTTTTAAGATTGGGATGAATGCCAATTTTTCTAAATTTAGCAGAAAGGCCTGATTTTCTTGATGACTCTTTCCTATTAGCTGCTAAGAGTGAAGTGAGCATTGTACTGAAGAACTGACTTCATGAGCCAAAGTTGGGATATTACTGTCTATGGGCAGGCTTTCCTAAGGCCATTGAGTGGCAGACTCCCTGGAGTAGATTCAGAGGTCATAGAGTACTAGAGCTGTAAAGATACTTAGGCATGGCTTCCTTTTTTACACGCTCCAGAGCTCTTGTTCTCATCTTTATTATTGTAATTATCATATCATATTATATGTAATTGTCAGAGCCATCTCTCCCAATTTATGGAAAGCTTCTTGAGAACAAGGACCAAATCTTATCTTTTTATCTTCAGCACTTGGGACAGGGGCCTGGACCATGAGACGTGTTCATTAAATGTGGGTAGAATGAAGATAGATGGGCCTGATCTTCTTACTTTTACGTACAGACACTAAAACTTTCCCAAAGACACAGAATGAGTTGGTGGTAGAGTTGGGACCAGGAATAACTTTTCTGATTTAAGGGTCCTTTCTTTTGTTTTCCTTTCAAGAAATTTACTTGGAATGGGGTCTACATGCGCAGAGTAGCACCTAGTATAATTTAGGCTGTATCCAAGGAGGTTGGATCACTTATTGCCTGGGTAACTGGAGAATGATAAGTGGGTGATGAGAATTGTCTGTTGGCAGCATTTGCCTTGCCTGAGGATCTGGATTGTAGCTTTTCTTGCTCATCTCTGAACAGTAACTTTGAGGGAGAAGTGCATTAAGAGATCAAATGCTTCTCTAAAGCTGCATAGTGAATATGTTAAAACTGTTTTATGGAATGAAGAGAGCAATGCCACTGGGGTGAGAGCCGGGGGAGGCAAGAGGCCCCCTGGCTCAGATCTGCTCCACTGGGAGACTTGGAAGTTGCTGCTGAGGCAGTAATCCCCCTTACACATTGCTTTCTATCCAGTGGCCAGAGTTATCCTTCCAAAACACAAGTTCAATGATGCTATATTTCTGTGCAAAACCCTGCAATGGCTTTCTCAGAATAAAAGCTGGGATTTAACAGTGGTCCACAAGGCCCTACATGACTTAGGGGCAACCCTCCATCACATCTTACTACTCCAACTTCATCTGTAACCTTTCCCTCTTGCGTGCTGTGTTTCAGCACAATAGTCCCTGCTGTTTATTGTATACCCCAAGTACATTCCTTACTGCCTTTGCAATGATAGTCTCTTCTTTCTGTTGTGCTGTTCCCCCGGATATCTGCATGGCTTGCTCCCTCACTTCATTTAGGACTTGGCTCAAATATTTCCTTTTTAGAGTCTTCCTTGATTACCTTATTTAAAATAGCAGTTTCTCATTTCCATCGCCCTGTTACTCTCTGTCATATTTATTTTATTTTTCTTCATTTAATTTATCACTATCTTTCCTCCTCCCCTCCCTCGCCTCCCTTCCCCATCCTTCCCTTCCTTCCTTCCTTCCTTCCTTCCTTCCTTCCTTCCTTCCTTCCTTCCTTCCTTCCTTCCTTCCTTCTTTCCTTCCTTCATTGTATAGCCTCCCCAACTAGGGTAAAGCTTTATAAGAACATGGTTTTTTCTCTCTTGTGAACTGCCATATCCCTAGCATCTAGAACTGTGCCTCATACACAGCAGTACTTAATAGGTATTTGTTGAATTAATTGAATAGCTTTGATTATATGGGTTCAGGGAAAGCAAAATAATTCAATAGAGCCCAAGTTTAACATCAATAGAACGGTACATCTGTTGCATAGAATTTGGCATAAGAAAGCTTGAATTCCTTGATGCTGGCATGCATGCTGCCTGGCTTTTGGCCTGGGTTCCCTCTGAATATGGATAAGTGGGCACTGAGCAGACTCTTGCCAGATTATTGTTGGGTTAACCCCTCCATACAGTTAATTTTAGGGGTGGAGGTCACTGAAAGCAAAGTGGAATGTCAGATTAGCCTTAGTCTTCATATACCAGCAGCATCTGCAGAAGATGAATGATTTACCTTCTTTTTTATTGTAAAAATTTTAAATACTTCTTAAAATCATTCTGGTAGAAAATGTCAAGTAACAAATACCACTTCTGACAACTTTCCTTATGCACTGCACACCAAGTTGGGTGGCTGATGGAGAAGAATTGAAGCCCCAGGGATAGTGTGGAGGGAGTGGAAAGAAATAAAAGCAGGATGGAAAACAGGTTTGTAAAGAGAAATTTACTTCATTTCTCTGTCATTCATACCTGACAGAGCTACAGATAAAAAGGAATCACCCAAATTCTGTCCTCCTTTCTCGTTCTCTGCTTGGTTCCAGTAGATAACCATTCAGTTCTTAGCTGGTGGCTTCCATAGCTGCCAGGCCACATGACTGACTAAGTGGCTTTGTAGCTGTTGAGGAAGCCTTAGAGGTGTGGGCAGGAAGTCCTGACAGCTGCAGTGTACCCAACCTCGTTAGCCCACCCAGACAGATTGAATTGGGATTTAAGTTCTCAGTCATGATGAGCCTTCCTCAGCATCATTACACAAGAGTTGATGGAAAGTAGGTGCTGGCATTCTTATTCTCCCTTTTGCCTCCATCCCTCCCTAAAACCTGACAAGAGTCTGTTCTTGAGATTTACACAACTCTCGTTTCTAGCGCTTTGTTGGGCTCATTCTACTGTCACTCATCAGTTACATTTGGTCTTCACATATGATAACAAGAGGATATTATTCAAGGATAATTTAACCAATATCTTTTCACTTTATGTATAAGTAGTCAAAGGTTCTATCATCCAAATTTATTTTAACAGATTATGAGTCTCCGGTACTTTAAGACCATAGCATTTGGATGATACATCCCAATGGCTGAGGTAATCACATTAATCCATGAGTTTTTTTTTTTCCTTACCTATTATATGTGTCTAACACTGTGGTAGGAACATTAGTATCCATGAATACGCTCATTCAGTAAAGGAGCCCCAAAGCCTGCTGAAACTTGGTGTATCCACCTCTGTATTCCCCACTGGCATAAGGTTAACCTATGTCCCTTTTGAGAATGCATGTACCCATCCTTGTGCCTTTGTTATTATCATCTCTTTTTTTTTTTTTATCATGCCCTTTTTCTCTCCTTTCCTCTGAACTCCAACAGAGATATACAAACTGTCATTGAAATTGTATTTAATTTTTCAAGAGCTAGCTTGAAATCCACTTCCTCTGGGAAGTTTGTCCTGGTATTCCAACTTGGTAATCTGGCTGGAAATGCTAGGATCACCCCATTTGCTCAACTGTAGGCAATTTGACAATGGGACAAGTTTGCCCAGTTGGTCAAAATCCCCAACACTCTCTTGGGCAGTGAACAAGGCATGTCTTACTTGCTAGGTCTAAGGATTATCTAAGGTCAGCCAATAGCTTAGTCCCACAGATCAGATTAATAGGGTTCAAGGTAGGCCAGGGGGAGGGGAACATCAAGAACCTCAGTTAGACTAGTGAGAATGCAGCTCCTCTTAAGGGGCCTCCCCATCCTTCTACATGGGACCACAGTCTTTGTGGTATCATAGAATTTTGTGCCTCAATCATAAGATATTTCAGCTTCAACTCAATCTCTTCCCCAGTGGGTCATAAACTCCTTGAGAAAAGGAACAAGATTCTTAATATTTTTCTTCTTCACAGTGTTTTATACATTGTGGGCACTTAATGTTTGTCAGAATGAATGTAAATAAAGGTAGTCAGGATCCAAGGGTCTGCTGAGATCCTTTGGTGCCTCTGTTGGATGGTTGAGCACATCTTCTGTTTTTGGCTGGGTGTTTATAAGACCTGGAAGCCCTAGAATTGTTGTGGAGTTGATCCTGGGGATAGTGGTAAGGCTAGTTTGTAAGGAATGGTATTATCTTCATTTTTAGAAGCTCAGCTTCTGAGGTTATATCTTTGAGTTTGTGCCTGGGTTCTGAACAGGAACTGGGGCCCTGTCAAGAGGGAAAAATCATTGATCTAATCACTCCTTAGAATAGACTCAGGACCATGAAATGAAGACTAGTTCCAAAAATAAGTTCCAAGCACTTTTAATAAAGTAGTCATAATCTCTTGGACATATTTAAAGAGATCTCCCATAAAAGACAGAAAATAATGCCCTATTTCTCTGATGACCCTGCGTACCAAGTTACTGAAGCTCAGATCTTCTGAGGCCCTTGCTCTTCTTAAGTCAGAATTAGTCCCTACCTCTTCTGATCTTCCTTACCACTTTGTAGCTCTGTTTTGGGCCTGCTGTTGACTCTATATGCCCTTTCCCCCACCTCAACAGTGGTTTTAGCTCCTATGATTGTCCTACTTTATAAAGTCCAGGAAGAGACCTCAGTCCAACTTATTGATTTTATGGGAAAAGATGATTTGACCAAGGTCAGGAAGCACCTGGGCCCAGAACTCAGACATCCTTAATCCTGATTCTAGTTTTCTTTTTATTTTATTCTGCTATAGACTGAATTTTTGTGTCTCCCAAATTCACATGTTGAAACCTAATCCCCAATGTGATGGTGTTTGGAGGTGGAACCTTTGGGAGGTCATTAGGTCATGAGGGTAGAATAAGATTAGTGCTCTTATAAAAGAGACTCCAGAGAGCTCCTTCACCTCTTCCATCATGTAAGGGCGCAGCAGAAAGACAGCTGTCTATAAACCAGGAAGCAGGCTCTCATGAGATACTAAATCCTCCAGCATCTTGTTCCTGGACTTCCCAGCCTGCAGAACTGTGAGAAATAAGTTCCTGTTGTTAAAAGCTACCAGCCTATGATATTTTTTTATATTTTGTTTCATCTGTTAGCCCAGATGGACTAAGACATCTTCTGTTATGGACTTCTTTGATGCTCTCATTGACTCTTGGTGCTGTTCTCAAGGATCTCAGAGCTTTAAGCGAGCCCATGAATAATTCTTTGACTTGTGGCTTTGGATAAACTTCTGGAGTCCTATGTTGTAAGAGAAAGAACAGAGAAGGAACAATGCCTCTTCCTTGACAAATGCCTTAAGAACAGAGGAAAATGACTGAGAAGTCGAAAACCAACTTTTTGGATAAAAATATTGTTTATCTAATTAAAAACCAGTTATTGAATACATTACAAATGAGAATTCACTTCATTAAAATAACTTGTTGACTTTTCAGTACAGTGAAAATGCTATACTATAACCTTGTTTTTATTTGCATCCTGAAAAAAAATATTTCTCCATACATGGATAGGTTCTACCTACAGATTTTCAGAAAAGCTACACTCTTTGAAAAGGGGCTGTGTTTTGCGTGTGGGCTTTGCCATATAGATGAGCATCTTGTGCCATGTATTTAGCTTAAGAGCAGAATGTGTATATTTGTTTTCTGAAGATAACCCTTGAATAGAATTGCTTTCTGAATATATGCACTTAGCTGAAAAGATAAATGTGTGGTCATAAGCCCTTGCCCACCTCTGGTTAAGAGTTTTTGTTAATAGTATTCCAGATAAGGGTCCTATCTGCTTCAATAGCTCTTATCATTACTTAAAAATGAACGGCGGTTGGGTATTGTCCATATGGAAAGAGTGGGCTTTTTGTGATGAGTACATTTGGGACTAAGATGTATCTTTATCACCCTCTTTCTTTCCCCTTCCTCCTTTAATGGCTCATTGAGGTATATTAGCCCAGCTCTTCAAGATCACCAATAAAGTCATCCTGGAATCTCCCACTGTGGGCTCCTTTGAACCTTTCTGTGCTTTTCTGTGGGCTCATGTAATTGGATCAGACACATTGCTAAGACCTCTTGTCTTTTTTTTCCCCTAAAATGCAAAGTATCCTAACACACAGACACATATCTACATGCATGTATTGATTAAACAGCAAACTGGGAGCACAGCTGACAGACCACAGAGAATGAAGCTTGTCCAACAGCCAATTTAGAACCACCAGGTCAGAGAATCCCAGGTAGAATATGTGGGCTCTTGAATGTTCTAAATATTCAGATCATCTTCTTATCCTTCCCCACTTTCTTTTCAGACTTGAAATTATACTCAGAGGTGAGATTATAATAAGAAAGCCTTTGGAGAAAGGGCTTCAAAAATAATTTAGAAGGTTAAACTATAAGTAAGTAGTTCTGGATTTTAATTACTATGATAATAAAACATTTATGAAGTGCCTACTTGTCCATGTCAATGTGCTAAATGTTGTGTGTCTTCTATATATACTGCCCCAATCCCTGGAATTTCAAACAACACATTACCTTCCTTTCCTCTTCCAGAGAATATGTTTACCCCTGATTATTACATAGTTATAATACCAACTTTATTTATTCTCATGAGTATTGAAACTCTTTACTGAGCCCTGTTTGGTAGTCTTTGTATCTTAGACAGCTATCTGATCTGGATTATAAATTCCTCCAAAGTAAACTTGCTCCAAGACCTCAGCTCTCTGCTTCAGCAAGAGAATAGAATTAGTTCCCTTGGCTTGAGCTTTCTGATGTTGCAGGGTATGTACAAATTTGATGGCAGATTACTGAGCCATCAGAAAAGAGGGTTCTGCCCCTTGGTACTTGTTCTAATTCTCTTTATATATATTGAATCGGACACCTGTATTTAGTAGCAAGTTTTAGATACATTTTGAAGTCCAGTGGCTTAAGTATTACAAACAAAAGTGAAACTAAGCACATACTCATCTGTGCAAACAAGGTCTAAGGACTCATCTGTCTTTCTGAATGTTGCATAGTAATAATAATTATGATGATGATAAATAAATTTAATATGCTGTTTATTAAATACTGTGAGTCAAGCACTGTGCTGTGTGCTCTCAATCTGCTAATGTCATTTACTCATCACTAAAGCTCTATGGTCTAGTACTATTATTAGCCTTCCTCAGGAGGAAGTAAATTGAGATCGATGAAGGTCAAGTGCCTTGCCCAATGTCACCAGGGTCACGAGTGAGGGGATGGGACCGGGACCCTGACTGCCTGGATCCCGAGCCCTTGCTCTTAACCACTAGTCAACATAATTCTATTTTTGCTAACAGTATTGAAATTGTATTATCTGTTTTGTAGAAATAAAACTATGTGTGGGCTGCTGGCAAGTTATAGGTTGGACAATGTGGCATGGTTAAGAGCTCAGGCTTTGGGATCAGGCCATGATGGAATCCAGTTCTGCCTTTTCGGAGCTGGATAAACTTGGCTAAGTTATGTAAACTTTCTGAGCCTTCAACCGGGAAATGGGGAAGAAAATAATGGTGCCTGTATCACAGGTGCTGCTGAGGTTTAAATGAGATAATGTACACAAAGCATTAGTACAGTGTCTGGTACAAAGTCAGTGCTCTCTAAGGGTAATGATTATTATTATTACTAATGGATTCTTTGGATTTGGCAAGTGAAGCGTTAGCATCCAGGAACAGGATTCAGATCCAAGTTTCCTGGGTGGCCCAGGTGGTAGGAAAGGGGCATTCGCTCTCTCTGCCCCAGCGAAGCCAGGGTTTTTCTCAGTAAAATGCTCAGGTTCAGCCTCAGGGGGAGTTTGCAGCTGTGGTGCTCAGCAGGCTGGCTCCACATTAGAATTACCTGGGAGTTTTGAAAACTCCTGATGCCTGGCTGATTAAATCAGAATCTCTAGGGGGAAGGGACCATGACATCAGTGAATGTTACATCTCCCCAGGGGAATCCAATGTGCAAAGTTAAGAACCATTTTTGTTGACTGAAATATGATTTCCAGATGCTGTTCTTCAGAAGCAAAAAGCACTACACACCTGGGAGGTGCAGGAGTCAGAGGCTGATAAAGAAAATTATACCTGTTTCTCAGCTGTCCACATATGACCTCCTGACACGTTTAGTGAGATAGTCCAAATCTCCTGGACAGATCTCACAGAAGTGGCACCACTTAGTAATGTGCTCTGGATGGAGGATTTGAATAAAAACACCTAGATTTTAGCCCAATTCTATATTTCTAAGCTTGAACATACCACATGACATCTATTTTTTTGCTGATTTGAATTTTACTTTATTTTATATATATTATATTTTTGGCTGCATTGGGTCTTTGTTGCTGTGCGCGGGCTCTCTCTAGTTGTGGTGAGCAGGGGCTACTCTTCATTGCACTGCATGGGCTTCTCATTGCAGTGGCTTCTCCTGCTGCGGAGCACGGGCTGTAGGTGTGCAGGCCTCAGCAGTTGTGGCTTGCGGGCTCTAGAGGGCAGGCTCAATAGTTGTGGCGTATGGACTTAGTTGCTCCATGGCATGTGGGATCTTCCCGGACCAGGGATTGAATCTGTGTCCCCTGCATTGGCAGGCGAACTCCCAACCACTGTGCCACCAGGGAAGCCCTATTTTGTATTTTTTATATAGCAGGTTCTTATTAGTTATCTATTTTATACAAATTAGTGTATATATATAAATCTCAATCTCCCAATTCATCCCACCACCACGTCCTCCCCGCTTTCCCCCCTTGGTGTCCATACGTTTGTTCTCTACATCTGTGTCTCTATTTCTGCCTTGCAAACTGGTTCATCTGTACCATTTTTCTAGATTCCACATATATGCGTTAATATACGATATTTGTTTTTCTCTTTCTGACTTACTTCACTCTGTATGACAGTCTCTAGGTCCATCCACATCTCTACAAATGACCCAATTTCATTCCTTTATATGGCTGAGTAATATTACATTGTACATATGTACCACATCTTCTTTATCCATTCATCTGTCGATGGACACTTAGGTAGCTTCCATGACCTGGCTATTGTAAATAGTGCTGCAATGAACATTGCGGTACATGTGTCTCTTTGAATTACAGTTTTCTCTGGGTATATGCCCAGTAGTGGGATTGCTGGGTCATATGGTAATTCTATTTTTAGTTTTTTAAGGAACCTCCATACTGTTCTCCATAGTGGTTGTAACAATTTACATTCCCACCAACAAGTGCAAGAGGTTTCCCTTTTCTCCACACCCTCTCCAGCATTTGTTGTTTGTAGATTTTCTGATGATGCCCATTCTAACGGGTGAGGTGATACCTCATTGTAGTTTTGATTTGCATTTCTCTAGTAATTAGTGATGTTGAGCAGGTTTTCATGTGCCTCTTGGTCATTTTTTGTATGTCTTCTTTAGAGAAATGTCTATTTAGGTCTTCTGCCCATTTTTTGATTGGGTTGTTTGTTTTTTCAATATTGAGCTGCATGAGCTGTTTAAATATTTTGGAGATTAATCCTTTGTCTGTTGATTCGTTTGCAAATATTTTCTCCCATTCTAAGGGTTGTCTTTCGTCTTGGTGATAGCTTCCTTTGCTGTGCAAAAGCTTTCAAGTTTCATTAGGTCTCATTTGTTTATTTTTGTTTTTATTTCCATTATTCCAGGAGATGGGTCAAAAAAGATCTTGCTGTGATTTATGTCAAAGAATGTTCTTCCTATGTTTTCCTCTAAGAGTTTTATAGTGTCCGGTCTTACATTTAGGTCTTTAATCCATTTTGAGTTTATTTTTGTGTATGGTGTTAGGGAGTGTTCTAATTTTATCCTTTTACATGTAGCTGTCCAGTTTTCCCAGCACCACTTATTGAAGAGGCTGTCTTTTCTCCATTGTATATCCTTGCCTCCTTTGTCATAGATTAGTTGTTGACCATAGGTGCATGGGGTTATCTCTGGGCTTTCTATCCTGTTCCATTGATCTATATTTCTGTTTTTGTGCCAGTTTTGTGCCATATTGTCTTGATTACTGTAGCTTTGTAGTATAGTCTGAAGTCATGGAGTCTGATTCCTCCAGCTCCATTTTTTTCCCTCAAGATTTCTTTGGCTATTCGGGGTCTTGTGTGTCTCCATAAAAATTTTAAGGGCTTCCCTGGTGACGCAGTGGTTGAGAATCTGCCTGCCAATGCAGGGGACACGGGTTCGAGCCCTGGTCTGGGAGGATCCCACATGCCGCGGAGCAACTAGGCCTGTGAGCCACAACTACTGAGTGTGCGCGTCTGGAGCCTATGCTCCGCAACAAGAGAAGCCGCGATAGTGAGAGGCCCGCGCACCGCGATGAAGAGTGGCCCCCACTTGCCACAACTAGAGAAAGCCCTCGCACAGAAACAAAGACCCAACACAGCCAAAAATAAAATTAATTAATTAATTAATTAAAATACTTATTAAAAAATATATAAAAAAATTTTTAAGACTTTTTGTTCTACTTCTGTAAAAAATGCCATTGGTAATTTGATAGGGATTGCACTGAATCTGTAGATTGCTTTGGGTAGTATAGTCATTTTCACAATATTGATTGTTCCAATCCAAGAACATGGTATATCTCTCCATCTGTTTGTGTCATCTTTTATTCCTTTCATCAGTGTCGTATAGTTTTCTGAGTACAGGTCTTTTACCTTCTTAGGTAGGTTTATTCCTAGGTATTTTATTCTTTTTGTTGCAATGGTGAATGGGATTATTTCCTTAATTTCTCTTTCTGACCTTTTGTTAGTATATAGGAACACAAGAGATTTCTGTGCATTAATTTTGTATCCTGCAACTTTACCAAATTCATTGATTAGCTCTAGTAGTTTTTTGGTGGCATTTTTAGGATTATCTATGTATAGCATCATGTCATCTGCAAACAGTCACAGTTTTACTTCTTTTTCAATTTGTATTCCTTTTATTTCTTTTTCTTCTCCGATTGCCATGGCTAGGACTTCCAAAACTATGTTGAATAATAGTGGTGAGAGTGGACATCCTTTTCTTATTCCTGATCATAGAGGAAACGCTTTCAGTTTTTCACCGTTGAGAATGATGTTTGCTCTGGGTTTGTCATATATGGCCTTTATTATGTTGAGGTAGGTTCCCTCTATGGCCACTTTCTGGAGAGTTTTTATCAAAAACAGGTGTTGAATTTTGTCAGAAGCTTTTTCTGCATCTATTGAGATGATCATATGGTTTTTATTTTTCAGTTTGTTAATATGGTGTATCACATTGATTGATTTGCATATATTGAAGAATCCTTGCATCCGTGGGATAAATCCCACTTGATCATGGTGTATGATCCTTTTAATGTGTTGTTGGATTCTGTTTGCTAGTATTTCGTTGAGGATTTTTGCATCTGTATTCACCAGTGATATTGGTCTGTAATTTTCTTTTTTGTAGTATTCTTGTCTGCTTTTGGTATCAGGATGATGGTGGCCTCATAGAATGAGTTTGGGAGTGTTCCTTCCTCTGCAATTTTTTGGAAGAGTTTGAGAAGGATGGGTGTTAGCTCTTCTCTAAATGTTTGATAAAATTCACCTATGAAGCCATCTGGTCCTGGGCTTTTGTTTGTTGGAAGATTTTTCATCACAGTTTCAATTTCATTACTTGTGATTGGTCTGTTCATATTTTCTGTTTCTTCCTGGTTCAGTCTTGGAAGGTTATACCTTTCTAAGAATTTGTCCATTTCTTCCAGGTTGTCCATTTTATTGGCATAGAGTTGCTTGTAGTAGTCTCTTATGATGCTTCGTATTTCTGCAGTGTCTGCTGTAACTTCTCCTTTTTCATTTCTAATTTTATTGATTTGAGTCCTCTCCCTCCTTTTCTTGATGAGTCTGGCTAAAGGTTTATCAATATTGAGCTAAAGCTCAAAGAACCACCTTTTAGTTTTATTGATCTTTGCTATTGTTTTCTTTGTTTTTCTTTCATTTACTTCTGCTCTGATCTTTATGATTTCTTTCATTTTACTAACTTTAGGTTTTGTTTGTTCTTCTTTCTCTAGTTCCTTTAGGTGTAAGGTTACATTGTTTATTTGAGATTTTTCTTGTTTCTTGAGGTAGGATTTTATTGCTATAAACTTTCCTCTTAGAACTGCTTTTGCTGCATCCCATAGGTTTTGGATCGTCGTGTTTTCATTGTCATCTTTCTCTAGGTATTTTTTGATTTCCTCTTTGATTTCTTCAGTGATCTCTTGGTTATTTAGTAACATATTGTTTAGGCTCCATGTGTTTGTGTTTTAAAATTCTTTTCCCCCTGTAATTTATTTCTAATCTCGTAGCGTTGTGGTCGGAAAAGATGTTTGATATGATTTCAATTTTGTTAAATTTTCCGAGGCTTGATTTGTGACACAACATGTGATCTATCCTGGAGAATGTTTCGTGTACACTTGAGAAGAAAGTGTAATCTGCTGTTTTCGGATGGAATGTCCTATAAATATCAATTAAATCTATCTGGTCTATTGTGTCATTTAAAGCTTTTGTTCCCTTATTAACTTTCTGTCTGGTTGATCTGTCCATTGGTGTAAGTGAGAATGTTAAAGTCCCCCACTAGTATTGTGTTACTGTCAATTTCCTCTTTTAGAGCTCTTAGCATTTGCCTTCTGTATTGAGGTGCTCCTATGTTGTGTGCATATATATTTATAATTGTTATATCTTCTTCTTGGATTGATCCCTTGATCATTATATGGTGTCCTTCCTTGTCTCTTGTAACATTCTTTATTTTAAAGTCTATTTTATCTGATGTGAGTATTGCTACTCCATCTTTCTTTTGATTTCCATTTGCATGGAATATCTTTTTCCATCCCCTCACTTTCAGTCTGTATGTGTCTGTAGGTCTGAAGTGGGTCTCTTCTAGACAGCATATATATGGGTCTTGTTTTTGTATCCATTCAGCGAGCCTGGGTCTTTTGGTTGGAGCACTTAATCCATTCATGTTTAAGGTAATTATCGATACGTATGCTCCTATGACCATTTTCTTAATTGTTTTTCGTTTGTTTTTGTAGAACCTTTTCTTCTCTTGTGTTTCCCACTTAGAGAAGTTCCTTTAGCATTTGTTGTAGAGCTGGTTTGGTGGTGCTGAATTCTCTTAGCTTTTGCTTGTCTCTAAAGTTTTAGATTTCTCAATCAAATCTGAATGAGGTCCTTGCTGTGTAGAGTAATCTTGGTTGTAGGTTTTTTCCTTTCCTCACTTTAAATATATCATGCCACTCCCTTCTGGATTGTAGAGTTTCTGCTGAGAAATCAGCTGTTAACCTTATGGGAGTCCCCTTGTATGTTATTTGTCATTTTCCCCTTGTTGCTTTTTACAATTTTTCTTTGTCTTAAATTTTTGTACATTTGGTTACTATGTTTCTTGGCATGTTTCTCCTTGGGTTTATCCTTCCTGGGACTCTCTGTGCTTCCTGGACTTGGGCGGCTATTTCCTTTCCCATGTTAGGGAAGTTTTCGACTATAATCTCTTCAAATATTTTCTTGGGTCGTTTCTCTCTCTCTTCTCCTTCTCGGACCCCTATAATGCGAGTGTTAGTGCATTTAATGTTGTCCCAGCGGTCTCTTAGGCTGTCTTCATTTCTTTTCATTCTATTTTCTTTATTCTGTTCTGTGGCAGTGATTTCCACCATTCTGTCTTCCAGGTCACTTATCTGTTCTTCTGCCTGAGTTATTCTGCTATTGATTCCTTCCAGTGTATTTTTCATTTCAGTTATTGTATTGTTCATCTCTGTTTGTTTGTTCTTTAATTCTTTTAGGTCTTTGTTAATCATTTCTTGCATCTTCTCAATCTTTGCCCCCATTCTTTTTCTGTGGTCCTGGATCATCTTTACTATCATTATTCTGAGTTCTTTTTCTGGAAGGTTGCCTATCTCCACTTCATGTAGTTCCTTTTCTAGGGTTTCGTCTTGTTCCTTCATCTGGTACATAGTCCTCTGTGTTGCATTTTGTCTGTCTTTCTGTTAATGTGGTTTTTGTTCCACAGGCTGCAGGATTGTAGTTGTTCTTGCTTCTGCTGTCTGCCCTCTGGTGGATGAGGCTATCTAAGAGGCTTGTGCAAGCTTTCTGATGGGAGGGACTGGTGGCAGGTAGAGCTGGGTGTTGCTCTGGTGGGCAGAGCTCAGTAAAACTTTAATCTGCTTGTCTGCTGATGGGTGGGGCTGAGTTCCCTCCCTGTTGGTTGTTTGGTCTGTGGAGACCCAGCAGTGGAGCCTACAGTCTCTTTGGTAGGGCTAATGGTGGACTCCAGGAAGGCTCAAGCCAAGGAGTACTTCCCAGAACTTCTGCTGCCAGTGTCCTTGTTCCTGCGGTGAGCCACAGGCACCCCCTGCCTCGGCAGGAGACCCTCCAACACTAGTAGGTAGGTTTGATTCAGTCTCCTATGGGGTCATTGCTCCTTTCCCCTGGGTCCTGATGTGCACACTACTTTGTGTGTGCCCTCCAAGCGTGGAGTCTCTGTTTCCCCCAGTCCTGTCAAAGTCCTGCAATCAAATCCCAGTAGCCTTCAAAGTCTGATTCTCTGGGCATTCCTCCTCCCATTGCCAGACCCCCAGGGTGGGAAACCTGACGTGGGCTCAGAACATTCGGTCCAGTGGGTGGACTTCTGTGGTATAATTGTTCTCCAGTTTGTGAGTCACCCACCCAGCGGTTTTGGGATTTGATTTTATTGTGATTGCGTCCCTCGTACCATCTCATTGCGGCTTCTCTTTTGTACTTGGATGTGGGGTGTCTTTTTTGGTGAGTTCCAGTGTCTTCCTATCGATGACTGTTCAGCAGTTAGTTGTGGTTCCAGTGCTCTTGCAAGAGGGAGTGAGCACACGTCCTTCTACTCTGCCATCTTGAACCAATTTTGATCCCACATGACATCTTGGAGACTCAGTTTCTCCAATATGATGGGAATGATGATGCCTGGGCTTCTTAAACAAATAATAGTTATGCTTCTTGAGTACCTATCATTGGGGAGGGGATACTTCCACCCTTCTGTTATCCACTATCTAGATTCTGTCCCAGGGAGAAAGATAAGACAGTTGATCAGTCTAAGGTTTTTACTGGGTCATGTTTTGCCTGGGAAAGGCAAGAGCTATAGAGGCAGGAACCTAAACTTCCCCTTTGCTTTAGCACTTCCTTCTCCCACATGGGAAGAGCTTATGTGCCAGCAGAGAGGGTGCATCTCTCTCCAGCCCTGACACTCCTAACTGATGGGCAGTAATTTGAGGAGTTCTCACACAACTTTAGAATACTGTTCTTTGTTTTCCATTTAGCTACTGTTCCTGTGCTATAAATTCTGGAGGGAACACCAAGGGAATAGGGGCTAACGATAGAATTACCCTAATTTTACCTTGAACCTATAGCACTGTACTAGAGTATTTCTGTGTGTGTGTGTGAGAGAGAAAGAGAAAAAGAGATAGAGAGAGAGAGAGAAAAGAAACCAAGAGTTTAATAGGGGAGAAAAGGCATGCATAAGAATATCTATAGTACAGTGTATGGAGTGATGAGAGAAGCAGTGGGCATTCAGAGCATTCACATTCCAAATCTTCTATGTTCACCTGGTCCAGGCAGTAACCTGTTATCACAGCTGCCCCTGAGCTGCCCAATTTTCTCTCACTTAGGCATGGTGCCCTGCAAGGAATCTATTCTGGAGGAACTCAGTTATTGGAGCCCCTGTCTCCTCATGGAAAGCAGTTTACATGGGAAGGTAGCCTGCACATGTAGGAGTGTTGCAATAAATGACCAAATGAAATAGGATCTCCAGACTGAAGTTTTCTACAGGGCCCAGGCAAGGAAGGAATATAAGTGAATGAAGTGGGCCAGGTGGTCTGTGTTGTACGGGACTGTGTGGCCCTCTGAATGGCCACTACTCCAGCTTATCGTTGCTGTGCAAGAATGTTGAGACCAGGGTGCTCAGATAGTCCACTTTCTCAAGGGAAGCCAGAATTTTGTATTTCTGTGTGATATTCTTTATTTTTAAATGTTTCCAACTAATTCTAATTTTAAAGTACAGACATAAAACAATTGCTCGGTTAAAGGCTTTTGAAAAATTATACCACCTTTTGGCCTCCTTTCTTTGGTGTGTGTATCATGACTTTTCCTCCTATATACACACTATACAAATGCATTATACGAAGTGATATTTTTCCATTATTGTTTTAGGCAAAAATTCTTACCAATGTATTTGACACAGTTGTTTCTAGTCAGAGATTATCATATGGAGTGAGTTTGAATTGCTCACCATATTTGAATGAACCCCAAATGTTTTGCTTTGTGTACAAATGCCAAGTGCCAGGGATGAAGAGGTAACACCTTCTTATAACTCTCCAGCGATAGCATGTGTGTGCTATTTCCACATTTTGAAGTGCTCTCTTATTTAGCTTTATTTTGCCTGGAGGGTGTTTTTCTGTGTTATAACTTTATTTTCAAGTGCAGTTTGAGTGCAAGATAACCATGGGCCCCCAAAAGGTTGAAAAATTGATGAAGAAAATGATGCAGAGAGAAGGGAAAAAATGAGCACAATAAACCTTCATCACATTCACATTATATTTTATGTGCAAACTGTATTTATTCACTTTTAAATTGTTTATTTCCTGTATAGTTGTTTTCATTGTTCAATTGCTATACCTTTTTTTTTTTTTTAAACCTGAGAAAATAGTTTGGGTATATTGATTTGGGATGGAATACATTACAATTTTTCCATTCAAATGAGTGGAAAAGAGTTTTAAATTTAATGGCTTTTCAGTTTGCAGCCTGTTTTTTAGGAATGAACAGAAGTCCCTAATAGCGATTGGTGTATCAATTTTGGACCAACATAAAGCATGTCTGTGGAGTAGATCTGGCCAGCAGGATGCTAGTTAGTGGCATTTGATGAAGAATGGCTGCAAAAGTACTATAAAAATGTTAGCGTGCTGAACAAGCTATGGGGTTATTATTCTAGGCCTTTCAGGGTGCAGGGTGAGGGTGTTTATACAGTCATTTCTTGATATCCATGAGGGATTGGTTCCAGGACCGTCCCCCCTCCCCCGCCCTCCTGCCCCTGCAGATACCAAAATCTGAGGATGCTCAAGTTCCTTTTATAAAATGATGAAGTATTTGCATATAACTATGCATATCCTCCTGTATACTTTAAATCATCTCTAGATTTGGTGTAATACCTAATACAATGTAAGTGTGTTGTAAATAGTTGTAAATACAATGTAAATGCTATGTAAATAGTTGCCAGTGCATGGCAAATTCAAGTTTTGCTTTTTGGAAGTTTCTGGAATTTTTTTTCCTGAATATTTTCCAATGGAAAATGAGTTGGTTGAATCCCCGGTTGCAGAAGCCATGGATATGGATGGCCGACTGTATGTCTCAGGGACAACTTTTTTCATCCTCATCCCTTTTCCCATGGATTTTTCTAGCCCTCCTCTCTATGACGCACAGGGTCCAGAATCAAAATCGGACTTCCTGCCCATTTCCTTCTGAGACCATTCAGCTTCGTGAGCATGTTGGTCAAGTTAGGGACCCGGACGTGGACGTGTTAATTGTCTGGGGACTGTGGGGGAAGTGGAGAAGACATGATTTGGGAATCAGGAGGCCGGGGTAGGGCTTTGTCTTTGTTCAGATTCACTGTGTGACTTCCAGAAAGTCACTTAACTTTGCTGTACTTACCAAATATTTACTACTACTACTACTACTACTACTGCTGCTACTACTACTACTGCTACTATTACTACTGTCATCATTATTAGTATTTCCTAAATCTCAGGCTAGATTAGAAGACCTCTAAATTCTTTCCCAATTCTAACATTCCATGGTTCTAGAACACTCCTATAAACATGCATGTATGTTTTCATAGAAGCAGCACCCTCCAAAGTCAGGCATTGTGTTCTCATTGCCAGCATTTGTTCATTCATTCAACATATGTTTATTGAAGGCCTGTGGAGTACCAGACATTGTTCTAGGCACTGAGCAGTTAGCAAAACAGACAAAATCTTTGCCCTCACCGAGCTCACATTCCTGTGGTTCCATCAGAGATAATCTTTCCTCCTTGTTTAATATCTATTATTACCTGGATAAATGAACTCTGATACTCATTAGGGAGCCATATAAGTATTAGGGAAAGAAGGCATTCTCAGTGGCATACAGGAATTAAAAAAAAGTTTTCACATTAACTTATTTGGGTTTGTGAGTGAGGTTGATTGGGAGATCTGAGACACCAGTTTTTTTTTTTTTTTTTTAAAGAATTATTTATTTATTTATTTTTGGCTGTGTTGGGTCTTTGTTTCTGTGCGAGGGCTTTCTCTAGTTGTGGCAAGCGGGAGCCACTCTTCATCGCGGTGCGCGGGCCTCTCACTATCGCGGCCTCTTTTGTTGAGGAGCACAGGCTCCAGACGCGCAGGCTCAGTAGTTGTGGCTCACAGGCCTAGTTGCTCCGCGGCATGTGGGATCTTCCCAGACCAGGGCTCGAACCCGTGTCCCCTGCATTGGCAGGCAGACTCTCAACCACTGCGCCACCAGGGAAGCCCTGAGACACCAGTTTTATGAATTGATTTGTTATTTGATGGTGTTTATAAGATGCCACCATTCACAGATGGACCACTAGCATCAGGCCCAGGCAGTATTTCACATTGAGCGTGGCAGACAGAGGAGTCAGGATGAGGGATAAAATGGTCATGTGGGTAACCACATCTGTAAGCTGAAACTGGTCAAATCACAAAAATCAGTAGTATTACATTTCTGGCTGATTTCCTTTAAACATGTCCATTCTCTCCTTTTCAGGAAAGCTTGGCAAAGCATCTTTCCTTGGTAAAAATAGCCTGTCCATACTCTTGCTTTGAAGGTGTCCTTATTTTCCTTGGTTCTTTGCCTTTGAAATACTTTGGAAACATTTATCTCATTCTAGTCTTTCTCCTCTTTCCTTCTCCTCTTCCTTATCTCTTGCCTCTTTTTCCTTTTCTTTTCTTTCGCCTCTTTCTCCTCCTCCTTCTTCTTCAATTATGTAGAGAATGATTAAAAGTATCAGTGATAAATTAATATTCCTATCAGGAATTTAAAAGATAACTTTTCTGAAGACCCCCAAGAAAACAAAGACAAGGCAGTCTTGACATAAAAAGGACGTGGGCGTCACATCTGCTTTTCTAAAAACAAAAAATACATCTGCTTTTCTAAATTCAGATGCTTCGAAAAAGAGCTGATATACATTCTTGTGTTGCTTTAAACAGGCCAATCCCTATTTAAAACTAAGATAAGTAACCACCCTCTGGAAATGGACCAATCATGAGAGCCACTGGGGCTGTCTTAATGGCCCATTGTCAAGTGATTAGAGAACAACCACAACAAAAATAAGAAAAAATTACTCAGATTAATTGTCAGGAATTTGAGCAGAAACTATAATCAAGAAATGGCAGCCACTTGGTTAAGATCTCTGAGGTGAGTCAATCAGATTCTCTTTTCCATCTTAACTGTTGGCGTGCAGTTGCCTTGACAAAGTCTCTATGCTTATACGTATTTATTTCCCTGAGGCCGGCTACCTAAAATGTCCTGCTTAAAGTCACTCCTATACTCACACTAAAGAATGCTGCTGAGAACATTGTGACTACATTCTGCAGTGCCTTCTATATGAAATCTCATGTGAAAAGAATTTCTCTTCTTACAGAGTGTGTTGTTTGAGAAAGACTTTTTTTTTTATTACCACAATAAGTTTAGTGAACATCCATCAGCTCACATACATACAAAAATAAAGAAATAGAGAAAAATGTTTTCTTATGGTGAGAACTCTTAGGATATACTCTCTGAACAACTTTCCTATGTAACGTACAGCAGCACTAATTATATTTATCACGTTGTACATTACATCCCTAGTACTCATTTATCTTATAACTGGAAGTTTGTACCTTTTGACTGTCTTCATCCAGTTCCTCCTTCCCCCAACCCCTGCATCTGGTAACCACAAATCTGAATTCTTTTTCTATGAGTTTTTTGTTTTTGAAGTATAATTGACCTACAACACTATGTTAGTTTCTGTTACACAGCATAGTGAGTTGATATTTCTATACATTTCAAAATGATCATCACTATGTCTAATTACCATCAGTCATCATACAAAGATATTGCATTACATAATTATTAACTATATTCCTCACACTGTACATTTTATACCTGTGTCTCATTTATTTTGCAATTGGAAGTTTGTATCTCTTATTCTCCCTCACCTATTTCTCTCCTCTATCCCACCCCCTCCCTTCTGGCAACCACCTGTTGTTCTCTGTATATCTATGACTCTGTTTGTGTTTGGTTATGGTTGTTCATTTGTTTCATTTTTTAGATTCCACATGTAAGTGAAATCATACAGTATTTATCTCTCTGTCTTACTTATTTCACTTAGCATAATACCCTCTAGTTTCATCCATGTTGTCACAAATGGCAAGATTTCATTCTTTTTTTATGGCTGAGTAATATTCCATTGTGTGTCTATAACATATACCATATCTTTATCCATTCATCTGTTGATGGATACTTAGGTTGCTTCCATATCTTGGCTATTGTAAATAATGCTGCAGTGAACATAGGGGTGCATATATCTTTTTGAATTAGTGTTTTTATTTTCTTCAGATAAATACCCAGGAGTGAGATTGCTGGATCATACAGTAGTTCTATTTTTAATTTTTTGAAGAATTTTCTTGCTGTTTTCCATAGTGGCTGCATTGATTTACATTCCCACCAACAGTGCACACAGGTTCCCTTTTGTCCACATCCTTACCAACACTTGTTATTTGTTGTCTTTTTGATAATAGCCATTCTGACAGATGTGAGGTGATATCTCATTGTGGTTTTGATTTGAATTTCCCTGGTGATTAGTGATGCGGAGTATCTTTTCATATGCCTGTTGGCCATCTGTATGTCTTCTTTGGAGAATTGTTTATTTAGATCCTCTGCCCATTTTTAAAATCAGGTGTTTTTTTTTTTTAATTAATTAATTAATTAATTAATTTATTTTTGGCTGTGTTGGGTCTTCGTTTCTATGCGAGGGCTTTCTCTAGTTGTGGCGAGCGGGGGCCACTCTTCATCATGGTACGTGGGCCTCTCACTGTTGCGGCCTCTCCCATTGTGGAGCACAGGCTCCAGATGTGCAGGTTCAGTAGGTGTGGCTCACGGGCCCAGTTGCTCCGCGGCATGTGGGATCTTCCCAGACCAGGGCTCGAACCCGTGTCCCCTGCATTGGCAGGCAGATTCTCAACCACTGCACCACCAGGGAAGCCCTGTTTGTTTTTTGATGTTGAGTTTTGTATGGGTTCTTTGTATATTTTTGATATTAATTCCTTATTGGGTATATTATTTGTAAATATCTTCTCCCATTCAGTAGGTGGCCTTTTCATTTTGTTGATAGTTTCCTTTGCTGTGCAAAGATTTTTAGCTTGATGTAGTCCTGCTTGTTTATTTTTGCTTTTGTTTCCCTTGTCTGAAGAGACATATCCAAAAAAATATTTCTAAGACTGATGTCAAAGAGCATACTGCCTATGTTTTTTCTAGAAGTATTATGGTTCAGGTCTTACATTTAAGTCTTTAATACATTTTAAATTTGTGTTTGTGCATGGTGAGAGAAAGTAGTCCTGTTAGATTCTTTTGCATGTAGCTATCCAGTTATCCCAGTGCCATAAATTGAAGAGGCTGTCTTTTCCCCATTGTATATTCCTGCCTCCTTTGTTACAGATTAATTGTCCATATAAGTGTGGGTTCACTTCTGGGCTCTCTATTCTGTTCCATTGATCTATGTGTCTGTTTTTGTACTAATACCATACTGTTTTGATAAGTGTAACTCTGTAGTATAGTTTAAAATCAGGGAGCATGATATTCCCCACTTTGTTCTTCTTTCTCAAGATTGTTTTGACTATTTGGTGTCTTTTGTGTTTTCATACAAATTTTAGAATAATTAGTTATAGTTCTGTGAAAAATGCCATAGGTATTGTGATAGGGATTGCCTTGAATCTGTAGATTGCCTTGGGTAGTATGGTCATTGTAACTCTATTAGTTTTTTTAATCCATGAGCATGGAATATCTTTCCATCTGTTTGTATCATCTTCAGTTTTTTTCATCAGGGTCTTATAGTTTTCTGAGTGCAAGTCTTTTACCTCCTTAGTTAGATTTATTTCCAGGTATTTTATTCTTTTTGATGGGATTGTAAATGGGATTTTTTCATAATTTCTTGTCCTGATTCTTTGTTGTTAGTGTATAGAAATGCATCAGATTTCTGTATATTAATTTTGTATCCTGCAACTTTACTAAACACACTGATGAGATCTAGTAGTTTTTTGGTGGTGTCTTTGGGATTTTCTTTGTATAGTATCTTGTTATCTGCAAACAGTGACAGTTTTATTTCTTCCTTTCCAGTTTGGATTCCTTCTCTTTC
Source organism: Balaenoptera ricei (assembly GCF_028023285.1). NCBI lineage: Eukaryota > Metazoa > Chordata > Mammalia > Artiodactyla > Balaenopteridae > Balaenoptera > Balaenoptera ricei. The sequence goes on along the minus strand of NC_082640.1, from coordinate 82,740,901 downwards.
TGTTTTGGCCCAACTGTAGCTAGGAATTCCAATACTATGTTGAATAAAAGTGGCAAGAGTGCACATCCCTGTCTTGTTCCTGATCTTAGAGGAAATGCTTTCAGTTTTTACCATTCAGTATGATGTTAGCTGTGGGCTTATCATATATGGCCTTTATTATGTTGAGGTATGTTCCCTCTATACCCATATTTTTGAGTTTTTATCATAAATGGATGTTAAATTTTGTCAAAATCCTTTTCTGCAACTACTGAGATAATTGTAGGAGTTTTATTCTTCAATTTGTTAATATGTTGTATCACATTGATTGATTTACAGATATTGAACCATCCTTGCATCCCTGAGATAAATCTCACTTGATCATGGTGTATGATCCTTTTAATGTATTGTCAAGTTCAGTTTGCTAATATTTTGTTGAGAATTTTTACATTCATGTTTATCAGTGATGTTGGCCTGTAATTTTATTTTATTTTATTTTGTGGTATATTTGTCTGTCTTTGACATCGGGATGATGCTGGTCTTATAGAATAAATTAGAAAGCATTCCTTCCTTTTCAATTTTTTGGGATAGTTTGAGAAGAATAGGTGTTAACTCTTCTCTAAATGTTTGATAGCATTCACCTGTGAAGCCATCTGGTCCTAGATATTTGTTTGTTGGGATTCTTTTTATAAAATTACTGATTCAATTTTGTTATTGGTAATTGGTTTGTTCATATTTTCATTTCTTTCTGATTCAATCTTGGGATATTGTACATTTCTAGGAATTTGTCTATTTCTTCTAAGTTGTCCATTTTATTGGTGTATCATTGTTCATAGTAATATCTTATGATCTATGTATGGTGTCAGTTGTAACTTCTTTTTTTCATTTTTGATTTTATTGATTTGGCCCTCTGTTTTTCTTGATGAATCTGGCTAAAGTTTTAACAATATTTTTATCTTTTCAAAGAACCAGCGCTAATCTTCATTGATCTTTTCTATTGTTTTTTAGTTTCTATTTCATTTATTTCTGCTCTGATCTTTATGATTTCTTTCCTTCTACTAACTTTGGATTTTGTTTGTTCTTCCTTTTCTAGTTCCTTTAGGTGAAAGGTTAGGTTGTTTATGTGAGATTTTCTTGTTTCCTGAGGTAAGTTTTTATTGCTATAAACTTCCCTCTTAGAACTGCTTTTGCAGCATTTCATAGATTTTTGGATTGTTCTGTTTTTGTTTTCATTTTCTCCACATATGATTTCCTCTTTGACTTCTTCAGTGAACTATTCGTTGTTTAGTAGCATATTGTTTAGCCTCTATGTGTTCGTGTTTTTTGCAGTTTTTTTCTGGTGGTTGATTTCTAGTGTCTTAGCACTGTGGTCAGAAAATATGCTTAATATGATTTTAGTCTTTATATTTTGTAACTCTTTGTTAAAGTTCTCACTGTGTTTGTACATTCTTCTCCTGAGTTCTTTCAGCATCTTTATGACTATTACATTGAACTCTTTATTTCCATTTCACTTAGTTCTTCTTCTGGGGTTTTATCTTGTTTTTTCATTTGGAACATATTCCTCTGTCACATCATTTTGCCTAATTCACTGTTTTTATTTCTGTGTATTTGGTTGGTTGGTTACATTTCTGGATCTCGGAGTAGTGGCCTTATGTAGGAAACATCCTATGCATCCCAGCAGCACACTCCCTCTGGTCACCAGAGCAATATGGTCTAGGGGTACCTCCTATGTGGACTTCCTGAGCCTTTCTGTTGAGTAGGCGACTACTCTTGGCAGACTGGTAGGCAAAGCTGGCCCCCAGTCTTGTTGGTGGTCAGGCCCTGCTTTGTGGGGAGGCAGCCAGCCACTGGGGGGTGGGGCTGGGTCATGAGATCATTGGCCATGGAGCCCCAGGAAGTCCCAGTGTTAGTGCTGGCCCACTGACGGGCAGAGTTGGGTTTGGGGTGGTTGGCTGTGGGGCTGGCCTGTTGGTGGGCAGGGCTGGTTCATGACATGCTGGCCGTGGTGTCTGGTTATGTCCCGAAGCTGGTTTTTGTTTGCTGGTGAGTAGGGTCAGATCCTGGGGTGCTGGCTGGGGGGCTCTCAGTGTCTTAGAGCTGGTATCAGCTGCTTGTGGGTGGGCCAGGGGCCCAGGGGCTTCCGCTACTGGTGCCAGCTCACTAGTGGGTGGAGTTGGGTTCTGAGGTCTCTAGGTGCTGGTCCCTGGGGGTCCCAGAGTTGGTGTTGGCCTGCTGGTGGGTGGGGCTGGGGCCAGGAGAGTCCTAGGACTGTTGTCCATTCATTGGTGGGTGGAGTGAAGTCCTGGGATGTCTGGCTCTGGTTATCTGGGGGTCTTGGAGTTCATGTTGGCCTGTTGGTGGGCGAGGCCAGGGCCCAGAGAGTCCTGGGACTAGTGCTGGCTCACTGGTGGGCAGAGCCAGGTCACAGAGTCTCTGGCTGCAGGGCCCTGGGGATTCCAGACTTGTAGGCCCTTTTGTAGGTGGGACCAGGTTCTGGTCCCTCTAGTGGGCAAGGTTGGGTTTCAGGGTAGCTGAATGCTTATGGGGTCTCAAGGAAGCTGGCCTGCTGCTTGGCTTGAGGTGTCCCAGTACTGGGGCTGACAGGCTGGTGGGTGGGCTAGGTCCTGGTGCTAATAAACTAGAGGGAGGATTCCAAAAATGATGCTTGCCAGCACCAGTGTCCTATGGTAGACTCTTCCCCAAATGGCTGCAGCCAGTGTCTATGTCCCCAGGGTGAGCTCCAGTTGCTTCCTGGCTCTCCAAAATCAGCAGGCTGGTCTGATCCAGGCTCCTATCAAATTACTGGTTCTACCCTGGGTCTCAGAGTGGGTCAGATTTTGTGTGTGCCCTTTAAGAATAAAATCTCTATTTCATACAGTACTCTGGTTCTCCCCAAAGTAAGCCCTGCTGGCCTCTAAAATCAAATGTTCTGGGGGCTCATTTCCTGGCGTAGGACTCCCATGCTGGGGAGCCTGATGTGGGGCTCAGACCCCTTACTCCTTGGAGAGAACCTCTGCAATTGTAATTGTCTTCCCATTTGTGGGTTGCCGGCCTGGGGTATGGTTCTTGATGTACCACGGCTTCACCCCTCCTACCTGTCTTGTTGTGGTTCCTTCTTTATATCTTTAGTTTAGAAGACCCTTTCTACTAGTACTCAGGTCTTTGTCATTCAATAGTTGCTCTGTAAATAGTTGTAATTTTGCTCTGTCTGTTGGAGGAAGTAAGCTCAGGGTCTTCCTGCTCCGCCATCTTGGCCACTCCTGGCTGAGTCCCCAAAGCTTTCTTTCTTTTAAAGAGCCGTTTTCAGATGATTTACATTTTTGGTCTATTTGGAAAATAAGAATTACCTATGCTGGACTTCCCTGCTGATGCAGTGGTTAAGAATCCGCCTGCCAATGCAGGGGACACGGGTTCAAGCTCTGGTCCATGAAGATCCCAAATGCTATGGAGCAACTAAGCCCATGTACCACAACTACTGAGCCCGTGCTCTAGAGCCCGTGAGCCACAACTACTGAGCCTGCCCTCTAGAGCCTGCGTGCCACAACGACCGATCCTGTGTGCCACAACTACTGAAGCCCACGTGCCTAGAGCCCATGCTCCACAACGAGAGAAGCCAGTGCAATGAGAAGCTCACGCACCGCAATGAAGAGTAGCCTCCACTTGCTGCAAGTAGGGAAAGCCCGCACGCAGTAACAAAGACCCAATGCAGCCATAAATAAATAAATAAATAAATAACCTATGCCTCTATTTCCCTTTAGTTTCCTGGATGCACAGGGAAAAACTTGAGATTCAACCTCTAACACCTATGTATATCCTTATGGCTTGCATGTTGGTATCCACCCCCCTTGGTCTTGCTTCCTACTCTTATTTATATTTTATTTCTGGTCTGGATTTTTTTTACCCTTCCCACACATACACTGTATCAAGTTGCTATAATTTCATAGGGTGTAGCCTCAAATCCTTTGCGAAATTTCTGTTTTTCTATCCAAATTAGCATTAGCTGAACTCAGATTCTCATACCTCTCAGCAGAGTTTCTGCAGCAGACTCCCATTTGAGCTCACATCCTCTTGCCTTGTTTCTCCTCTATCCACTCTGCTAGATTTCTCTCCTGAGAGCTCAGAGCTAAGCATAATGCTCCAATTCTTAAAACACTGCCAGGGCTCCCCTCTCTCTGTGGGCAGACCAAGCTATCTATGATCTGCCCTTACTTATGGCTCTTCTTAATATAAGCTCCCTTTCATATACTCCATACTTCTATAAATTTTGCTAAATGAATAATAACATAATTATTATCATTTTCACTGTAGCTGTAATTTTTTCACAGGGTAGCATAGTAATTTAGCAAATCCTTTATCAAATAGTAGATGAGTACCACATCCATCAACCTGAGGTGAAAGGGAATAAACAAAGGATTGAAGGATGGGAAGACTGTTGGTCTGCTGAGGCTACATGGTAACAGTCTGGCAATTTAGTGATCTCCAGAAACTAATCTACTGTTCTGCAAATTTGCCTCTAAATATTTTCTAGGCTCTTCCCTCAAGCTCTCTCTCTCTTTTTTTATTTTTACATATTTTTTTGGAGTATGATTGCTTTACAATGGTGTGTCAGTTTCTGCTTTATAACAAAGTGAATCAGCTATACACATACATATATTGCCATATCTCCTCCCTCTTCCGTCTCCCTCCCACCCTCCCCTCCCTATCCCACCCCTCTAGGTGGTCACAAAGCACTGAAGCTCTATGAGACTAGATATCAATTACAGGAAAAAATCTGTAAAAAATACAAACACATGGAGGCTAAACAATACGCTATTAATAATCAAGAGATCACTGAAGAAATCAAAGAGGAAATCAAAAAATACCAAGAAACAAACGACAATGAAAACACGATGACCCAAAACCTATGGAATGCAGCAAAAGCAGTTCTAAGAGGGAAGTTTATAGCAATACAATCCTACCTCAAGAAACAAGAAACATCTCAAGTAAACAACGTAACCTTACACCTAAAGCAATTAGAGAAAGAAGAACAGAAAATCCCAAAGTTAGCAGAAGGAAAGAAATCATAAACATCAGATCCCAAATAAATGAAAAAGAAATGAAACAATAGCAAAGATCAATAAAACTAAAAGCTGTTTCTTTGAGAAGATATAAACAAAATTGATAAACCACTAGCCAGACTCATCAAGAAAAAAAGGGAGAAGACTCAAATCAATAGAATTAGAAATGAAAAAGGAGAAGTAACAACTGACACTGCAGAAATACAAAGGATCATGAGAGATTATTACAAGCAACTATATGCCAATAAAATGGACAACCTGGAAGAAATGAACAAGTTCTTAGAAAAGCACAACCTTCCGAGACTGAACCAGGAAGAAATAGAAAATATAAACAGACCAATCACAAGCACTGAAATTGAGACTGTGATTAAAAATCTTCCAACAAACTACAGCCCAGGACCCGATGGCTTCACAGGTGAATTCTATCAAACATTTAGAGAAAAGCTAACACCTATCCTTCTCAAACTCTTCCAAAATATAGCAGAGGGAGGAACACCCCCAAACTCATTGTATGAGGCCACCATCACCCTGATACCAAAACGAGACAAAGATGTCACAAAGAAAGAAAACTACAGGCCAATATCACTGATGAACATAGATGCAAAAATCCTCAACAAAATACTAGCAAACAGAATCCAACAGCACCTTAAAAGGATCATACACCATGATCAAGTGGGGTTCATCCCAGGAATGCAAGGATTCTTCAATATACACAAATCAATCAATGTGATACACCACACTAACAAATTGAAGGAGAAAAACCATATCATCATCTCAATAGATGCAGAAAAAGCTTTCAACAAAATTCAACACCCATTTATGATAAAAACCCTCCAGAAAGTAGGCATAGAGGGAGCTTACCTCAATATAATAAAGGCCATATATGACAAACCCACAGCCAACATCGTTCTCAACGGTGAAAAGCTGAAACCATGTCTACTAAGACCAGGAACAAGACAAGGTTGCCCACTCTTACCACAATTATTCAACATAATTTTGGAAGTTTTAGCCACAGCAATCAGAGAAGAAAAAGAAATAAAAGGAATCCAAATCGGAAAAGAAGAAGTAAAGCTGTCACTGTTTGCAGATGACATGATACTATACATAGAGAATCCTAAAGACACTACCAGAAAACTACTGGAGCTAGTCAATGAATTTGGTAAAGGAGCAGGATGCAAAATTAATGCACAGAAATCTCTTGCATTCCTATACACTAGTGATGAAAAATCTGAAAGAGAAATTAAGGAAACACTCCCATTTACCAAAGCAACAGAAAGAATAAAATACCTAGGAATAAACCAACTAAGGAGACAAAAGACCTGTATGCAGAAAACTATAAGACACTGATGAAAGGAATTAAAGATGATACAAACAGATGGAGAGATATACCATGTTCTTGGATTGGAAGAATCAACATTGTGAAAATGACTATACTACTCAAAGCAATCTACAGATTCAATGCAATCCCTATCAAACTACTAATGACATTTTTCAAAGAACTAGAACAAAAAATGTCACAATTTGTATGGAAACACAAATGACCTCGAATAGCCAAAGCAATCTTGAGAAAGAAAACAGAGCTGGAGGATTCAGTCTCCCTGACTTCAGACTATACTACAAAGCTACAGTAATCAAGACAGTATGGTACTGGCACAAAAACAGAAATATAGATCAATGGAACAGGATAGAAAGCTTAGAGATAAACCCACACACCTATGGTCACCTTATTTTTGCAAAAGGAGGCAAGAATATACAATGAAGAAAAGACAGCCTGTTCAATAAGTGGTGCTGGGAAAACTGGACAGCTACATGTAAAAGAATGAAATGAGAACACTCCCGAACACCATCCACAAAAATAAACTCAAAATGGATTGAAGAACTAAATGTAAGGCCATACACTATAAAACTCTTAGAGGAAAACATAGGTAGAACACTCTATGACATAAATCACCACAAGATCCTTTTTGACCCATCTCCTAGAGAAATGGAAATAAAAACAAAAATAAACAGGGCTTCCCTGGTGGCACAGTGGTTGAGAATCTGCCTGCCAATGCAGGGGACACGGGTTCGAGCCCTGGTCTGGGAAGATCCCACATGCCATGGAGCAGCTAGGCCTGTGAGCCACAACTACTGAGCCTACGCGTCTGGAGCCTGTGCTCCGCAACAAGAGAAGCCGCAATAGTGAGAGGCCCGCGCCCCGTGATGAAGAGTGGCCCCCGCTTGCCACAACTAGAGAAAGCCCTTGCACAGAAACGAAGACCCAACACAGCCAAAAAGAAATAAATAAATAAAATAAAATTTAAAAACAAAAAACAACAAAAAAAACAAAACAAAAAAAACCCAACTGGGACCTAATGAAACTTAAAAGCTTTTGCACAGCAAAGGAAACCATAAACAAGTTGAAAAGACAGCCCTCAGAATGGGAGAAAATATTAGCAAATGAAGCAACTGACAAAGGATTAATCTCCAAAATTTACAAGCAGCTTATGCAGCTCAATATCAAAAAAACAAACAACCCAATCCAAAAATGGGCAGAAGACCTAAATAAACTTTTCTCCAAAGAAGATATACAGATTGCCAACAAGCACATGGAAGAATGCTCAACATCACCGAACATTAGAGAAATGAAAATCAAAACTGCAGTGAGGTATCACCTCACACCAGTCAGAATGGGCATCATCAAAAATCTACCAACAACAAATGCTGGAGAGGGTGTGGAGAAGAGGGAACCCTCTTGCACTGTTGGAGGGAATGTAAATTGATACAGTCACTATGGAGAACAGTATGGAGGTTCCTTAAAAAACTAAAAATAGAACTACCATACAACCCAGCAATCCCACTACTGGGCATATACCCTGAGAAAACCGTAATTCAAGGAGAGTCATGTACCACAATGTTCACTGCAGCTCTATTTACAATAGCCAGGGTATGGAAGCAACCTCAGTGTCCATTGACAGATGAATGGATAAAGAAGATGTGGCACATATATACAATGGAATATTACTCAGCCATAAAAAGAAATGAAATTGAGTTATTTGTAGTGAGGTGGATGGACCTAGAGTCTGTCATACAGAGTGAAGTAAGTCAGAAGGAGAAAAACAAATACCGTATGTTAACACATATATATGGAATCTTAAAAAAAAAGGTTATGAAGAACATAGGGACAGGATAGGAATAAATACGCAGACGTAGAGAATGAACATGAGGACATGGGAAGGGGGAAGGGTAAGCTGGGACGAAGTGAGAGAGTGTCATGGACTTATATATACTACCAAATGTAAAATAGATAGCCAGTGGGAAGCAGCCGCATAGCACAGGGAGATCAGCTGGGTGCTTTGTGACCACCTAGAGGGGTGGGATAGGGAGGGAGGGTGGGAGGGAGGGAGGGAGATGCAAGAGGGAAGAAATATGGGAACATATGTATATGTATAACTGATTCACTTTGTTATAAAGCAGAAACTAACACACCATTGTAAAGCAATTATACTCCAATAAAGATCTTTAAAAAACCCCCCAAAAAACCCAGGCAGGAACTGAGAGCATAAATGGCTCCCTACCAAACTCATTTCCTCCATAAAACATTCTGTCACCTTCTTCTGGGTAGAAGCAAGATAGGTTTACATATTATAGTTCAACTGGAATTATTTTTTTTTCATATTCTCTGGAATAACTAGCCACATAATCCTGAGTAATTTGGGTCTTAGACTTCTGGATAAAATGTGTTAGAATGGATTATCTCAAATCATCCTTCCAGCTCTCTGAATCTAAATGAAATGTTCTTAGCATAAGCGAAGATACCAGTTCTCCTTTTTCATTCATTCATTAGCAAATATTTACTGAGCACCTATTGTATGCCAAACACTGTGCAGCCTATGGGATGCAGAAAAGATGCAGAGTTCAAGAAACAGTTATTCTGCTATCACAGAGCCTGAAGTTTAACTAGGGATTTATATAAACAAGGTAGAAATGTCTTGATGCTACCAGAAACCCACAGATCATAGAACCATAGTGTTAGAATAAGGTAACCTCAGGTATCATTTGGTCTCCACTTCTCAAAGTATGTCCATGAGCCATCAGCTTCAGCTTTACCTGTGTACAATTTTGAGCCTTACTTTAGACCCACTGAATCAGAATCTGCATTTTAACCAGATCCCCAGGTGAAACGTAAGCACTCCAAATCCATCATTTTACAGATGAATAAACAGGCCCTGAAGGATGAAATAACTTGGCTGGTTTAGTGGGAGAGTCAGGACTTGAACCTGCAGCCCCCGATTTTTGGTGTGATATGTCTACAGTGTGCTTTACCTTGTCATGAGGTGCTATGGGACTCCAGAGAAAAGCAATGATTGGAAACTATGCTCAGCTCATTTACAACATATACCAATGAACATAAACTTTTCAGCCCAAGTCAGGTCAGGGGTTCCAGCCTGATTTAGCCTGTTGTACATTCCATGGATCACATTAACTGCTGTTTGTCCATAATAAAATCAATGCTGTGTCTCATCTCTATACTCTCTTTGAAATACGGAAATGTTGGCAATCACCAGGAGGAGAAGAAACTTCCTGCCCCTGCAGAAGAAATTCTCAGGCAAGGCTTAATGCTTTGTCATCAAATCCATCACTACCAATGGGGAAAAAACCCCAAATATCTTTAAACACAACCCTACTGAGAGACAGTCATGAAAGTAATCTTCCCACATGTGCAGCCTGTGGAATGGACTCTCTTATACTGACCCTGTAGGCTAAGTGGAAGACCTGAAAGTGAAATGAGATTCCAGTTTCTCAATGAGTCTTTCTATGTTCTAACGGGTAGAAATAGTCCTACCTGGCTTTGGTAGAGAATTCACAGGGTTAATGACTAAGGAATGGAGTTCTTGTAATCAATATAGTCCTCTGGCTTTATTGATTAGAATCACCTGCTTATTTTGCAGCTAAGATTTTTTTTTTTTTATCCCATTCAAAACAAAGACACCCTAGGGGACCATTAAGTAAATAGGTATTTAAGACTTTTTTCATTGCTAAGAAAGTAGTTAATTATTATTAGTGCCTAAAAGTCTCAATTTAGACAGAACACCTGAATGAACACACAGTTGAAATGGTAGCAACGTGTCAGCTATGATGGATGCCAATTTGCAGTTTATTAAAAAAAATGCTGCTTTCTCCTTAGAGTTATTGGGGAGGGGTGTGATTCCACGTTTAACTCCTGAAAAAAAAAAAATGAGACTTGGCAGAGTCTCTTCAAAAGAGCTGAGGTGGAGCAGGTTTCCCAAACATCGCACATCCTTGGTGGACACCACTGTTGTAAGCAAAAGCAGTTCATTCCAGAGCCTGTCTGGAGAAATAGACTGCCAGAATAGATGGAAACCCTTTAAAGACATCAGGGATATTTTATTTTATTTCAAGAACACATGTATTCATTCTTCTGCTTTAGGAAAACAAATCAAATGAAGACTTATGGTATTCACTGAGTAACTATCTTCTGCTTGATTGGGGCAATACCCAGGATTAATGATCTATTTTTTTCCTCCTTGTTTGTTAATTACACAAATCAGTCAGCACACACATCTTTATAAAGCATCTACTATGTCTAAGGTGTTGTGCATAGTGCTTTTGAAATATGATAATAATACCTAGAGCTTTTTAGTATTTTAGTGTTTATAAAATACTTTTATGTTTGATCCTCATAACATCTTCCTGGAAGTCACAGGTCACGGGACTATTCACCACATTTTACAGATAAATAAACTTAACAAAATTCTGGGAAACAGAGTTGCCATATGACTCAGCAATTCCACTTCTAGGCATATACCCAAAATAATTGAATATGTAACTACAAAAAAATTGGTAAATGCATGTTCACAGCAGCATTATACATAATAACCTAAAAGTGGAAACAACCCAAATGACCATCAGTGGGTGAATGGATAAACAAAATGTGGTATACCTATATAATGGAATAATATTGAGCAATAAAAAGGAAAGAATTACTGATACACGCTTTGACATGGATGAACTTTGACAACATTATTCTATGTGAATGAATATAGACACAAAAGGCCAGTCATTGTATGATTCCATTTATATAAAATATCCAGAATAGGCAAATCCATAGAGACAGAAAGTAGATAGATTGGTGATTGCCAGGGGCTGGGGTAGAGGTGGGAACTTGGGAATGACTACTAATAGGTGTGGAGTTTCATTTTGGGGTGGTGAGAATGTTCTGGAATTAAATAATGGTGTTGGTTGTAGTACTAAATATGTACAAATACAAATGCGAATATGCTAAAAAACATTAAAGTGTACACTTTAAAAATGAATCGTACGGTGAATTATACCTTAATTAAAAATAGAAGAGTTTTTACCAGTGTCTTACCCAGTGGCAGAAATGTGGCAAGTACCCATGTTTTTTGAATGCCAGACAAATGTTCAGATTCTGTCACCATAACGAATAAACGTTTCCTGAATTAAATGAAAGGTCTTCAAGGACCTTGCTTATATAAGCATGAAAAGATAAAATACTGGAAAATAAATGGTAGGTCAGAATGGGTGGTATGAGTAAAAGATTCTTCAAATGGGGTCTAAAAGTTAGATTTTTGGGACCCACTCCCAGAGGTTTGGATTGGATAAGTCTGTGATGTATTCCTGGGACTCTATATTTTTAAAAAGGACTTTAGGTCTGAAAGAGACTCATTTGTATCCTATTTTCTTCTTCTTCTTGCCACTTGAGAAGATTACACTTCCCCAGCTCCTTCCATTTGGTTGCACCATATGACTAATTCTGGCCAGTGAGTTGACAGTAGAAGTTGCAAATATCGCTTCTGGGTTAAAACATTTAATTGCCAGTATTAGAACCTCTAGCATTCCCTTCCACTGCTGTGCCAGTTGAGGAGGCCATATGTTCCAGACAGTTCAGACACAGGATGATAAAGTCCTCATTAGCTTGGATCTTTGAGTCACTGCATGGAACAAAACGACACTAGAAATTTGCCCACACTTGCAGTGAGCTTTGCATCAGCAATAAATAAACCTTTGTTGTGTTAAACCATTGAGATGTTGGAGCGTTTTTTACTGTAGCATAATTTAGCCTGTCCTTAACCAGGGGATTTTGATGATCAACCTGGTTTTGAAATCAGTAGTAGAGATTATCAATGCTAAAGAATTGGGGAATGAAAAGATCGTCTAGGGCTGGGGTGATCAGGAAAATCTTATTAGAAGATTTTGAACTGGGCCTTGAAAGATGGATACGATTGGGGTAGGGCATTGTAAATAGGACATTCTGCATGGGAGAGATGTCACAAATGATAGGGAAGGAATCACACCAAAACAATAGTTCATTTAATTTTCTTTTATCTTAAAAATGAATTAATATTCCTCTTTATAATGTACTTAAAGGACAGATGCTTCAACTCTCTATTGCCAAATATTAATTTTCTCGTTGGACAGACTGGAATAATAATCCATGTGCAGTGTCATGCACTGAATCTTACAACAAACATTGAATCATTTCAGTGTTTCATTTATTCTGATGGACAATTGTCCTGAATTCTCTTTGCAGAGAGAATGTAAGTGCATCAGTTTCAATGGAATTAGGGAAGATTAGCTGATGGAAGACGTGAATGTCAGGCTCAAGTTATCCTCCTCTGCTACATTGAGAAAAAACCCCAGTGTTTTCCTGGGATATTTATATCCAGTTTTTTTTCCATCTAAAACAGCAACCTCTTCTCTTTTTAAGTTTATTTATTTATTTTTGGCTGTGTTGGGTCTTCATTGCTGCACGTGGCGAGTGGGGGCTACTCTTCGGTGCGGTGCATGGGTCTCTCATTGCGGTGGCTTCTCTCGTTGCGGAGCACAGGCTCTAGGCATGTGGGCTTCAGCAGTTCTGACTTGTGGGCTCCGGCTCTAGAGCGCAGGCTCAGTAGTTGTGATGCATGGGCTCAGCTGCTCCACGGCATGTGAGATCTTCCCGGACCAGGGCTTGAACCCGTGTCCCCTGGATTGGCAGGAGGCTTCTTAACCACTGAGCCACCAGGGAAGTCCTCAAACAGCAACCTCTTCTGCCAGCAGTCTCTCATTCCTCAGTTTTGCCCAGTTGTCATTTTTCCCCTTTCTGCTTGTTCTCAGCTTCCTTTCTCTCATCCTCTGAACTTTTAGTATGTGAGAGCATTGAGGAGGGTGAAGGAACTGATAATTACCCAGTGCCCTATGTGTGCCATACATGTGTTTGACATCTATCTTCTCATCTAGTCCCTGATGACTGCACCTTGAGAGGTACTGTTCCCCCGTTTTTGTGGATAAGAATGCTGAGGTTCGTAAGTAAAGAGATGGCCCAGATGTATACAATTAGAAGGTGGTGGAGCCAGGACTCAAACCGAGGTCTTTTTGACTCTGGTATCCTTTATATGATACTATGCTGCCATCAGTGAGTTGGAAGCACTGCAATTTGTTAACCCTTCTCTCTTTGGACCAAACTGCATAAAGTCCTTAATTGGAAATATAGATGTAAATCTTTCCATCTCTCACAATGTACGTGCAATTTTGCTTAAGCCAGTTTCATTCCATGTAGCAAGAAATTGCGAAAGGAAGGGGTATACTAATAAAGCTTGATTCCAGTAAATTCTACAATTGCTTTTTCACTGAGAGTGAATAAGTGGATGTGAGATATTCAAACATTAACAAAAACACTCATGTCCTATTTTAGCTGTTGGAGAATTCTGAGTAATTACAGCATTACAAGTGTATAAAGGATGACTTAGGTGGATCATAAATACTTTACAGTGGGATGAAAACTGTGGGGCGGCAGAAGATCAGACCAAACAACTTATTCCATACACAGGAGAACATTCATTTATTCATTCATTTGATAAATATATACTAAAGTACCCAACATGTATGGGGCACTGTTCTAGGTGCTGCAGATACAGTAGCAAATGATACAAAGTCCTGGCAGCCATGATGCTTACAGCCTCTGGGAATCAGATAACAAACAAGAAAAAAATAAATGAATGTCACATGTGGTAGGCAGAATAATGGCCCTCCGAAGGTGTCTGCATCCTAATTCCAGGAACCTGACAATATGTTGCCTTACGTAGCAGAGACATTACAAATGTGATTAAATTAAGGACCTTGAGATGGGGAGATTATCCTCTATTATTCGGGTGAGCCCAGTTTCATCACAGAAGTTCTTAAAAGTGGAAAATGTTTCCTGGTTGAGGTCAGGAGATGTGACTTCGGAAGAATGGTCAGAGACTTGCAATGCTGCTGGCTTTTAAGTTGGGGGAAAGGGCTATGCTCCAAGGAACCGTGGCTGGGCTCTAGAAGCTGTAAAATGTGAGGAAACAGATTCTGCCTTAGAGGCCCCAGAAAGGAACACAGCTCTGATGACATCTTGATTTTAGCCAGTGAGACCTGTGTCAAACTTCTGAACTACAGAATTATATGTTAATACATTTGTGTTGTTTTAAGTCACTTAAGACTGTGGTTACAGCAGCCATAGAAAACTAATACCTTATGCTAATGTATTTTATGAGAGTAATAATTACTCCAGAGAAAATAATACAGGAGAATGAGATAGCTGGTGACTGCTAGTGGGATGGTATTTTATTTCCCCCTAATACCATGGTCAGGAAGGGCCACTCTGAGGAGGTGACAATTGGCAGAAACCTAAATGATGAGGAGCCAGCCAAGTGGAAATCTGGGAAAAGAGTGTTCTAGGCAGAGGAAACATCACATGGTTTGCAGGGCTCTGTCCAGGGTGCTATGTTGGCGATGTATGAGTTTACCAGAAACAAGGCTTTTGTTCTTTCATTCATTCACTCACTCATTCATTCATTCAACAGACATTTGTTGAGTAGCTCTGATGTGCCAGGCACTGTTCTAGGTGTTGGGAACACATCATTTCCATACTGGTCTGTCTCTCAAAGCTTGTTTTCACCTGTATGTGGAATTCTCCATTCCAGAGGAAGGCATCAGAGGCTCTTTTCTTAAAGGATCCTCTTAGAGCTTAAGGAGGTAATCGAGACTTAGAATTCATATAAAATTCACCCAAACCTGGGTATGTTTACCCTTCCAGATGCTGGGTAGCATCTGGGCAATTCTTACCTCTGATGTTCTCTAGAAGTAACCTGTACAAGAGCAATGCTGTACAATTAAAAAATTTAGATCTATCTTGCTTCAAAATATTTACATTGTAGTAATATTAATAATATTCCTTTATTCACATTTAATGTATCACATTTTGGCACCTAATATGCCTGGCACTGTTCGTTCATTAAATGACATGAAGTTTCCTGTGAAGTCAGAAAATGCTGTATCTGTGTGGCCTTACACACACGAGGAATATTTCAATCAACCCAAATGATTCCACCCAAACATTTTTCCTCACCAAATCCCTGAAGTTTTTTTTTTTTTTTGGGGTTAAATTTACTAATTTAGTCAGCGAGAAAGATAAGCAAGAATGTATTGGCAAAGTCACCTATCTCTTCAAACAGCTGATGTTCCTGCAAATCAGAATTGATTTGAATTAAAGTGAATGATAAACGTGCACTGTCAGACCGCCTCCTGGGAGAGGGCTGGGTGAGTTCTCAGGGTGATTTTCTTTGTCCTCTTGGCTTCAGGCTGTCTCTGGGGCTGCCTTTCTCTCCTTAACAGAGCTGACTTGCTCTCCCTCTGCTTCATTTCACACCCCATTCCCACCTCTAGTCAATGAGGCAGAGGCTGAGCTTTGCCATGCCAACCTTGAGTCCAGGTCAGCATGAGCTGTCACTCGTGGGCCTTGTCTTTCCAGATACCCCATTAGGCCATGGTCAAAATCCCAAGAGCCTGCTGGGCAAGGCTAAGTCTATATGAAAAACTTATAGGGATTTAAAATCCTGAGATTCTGGCCCGTGGGTGTGTGACACCCCATGTGCAAGCTGTGTTGAGCTGGGGAGAAAACACAAGGTGTGTGGCCTTTTTCCTCCCTCCCCTCCACTCTCTGCCCCTTTTGCCTGGGCCTGCAAGAGTCCCCCTCCCAATACTGTAACATTTTTGGATGTTCCTCTGAATAGCCCAAGGATAACCTAGGGAGTGAATCCAAGAGAATGCCCCTCTGGAAATTTAGGAACAAATTTCCTTGATTCCCAGAGTCTTTGCATGTGCTGCTTTCTTGGCTTCAACTTCCTTTGCCCTTAGTCTTCTGCGTCTTTCAAAACTAAGCCCAGAAATGTCTGCGAAGCCTTTTCTGGCCTGTGCCTCATACCCGAAATGCAAACCATCCTCTAGCCCCGTTCTCTAGCATCAGGTACATCCTCTATCATGGCCCCTGTCTGCTGAATCTTGACTATTTGCTTGCATTTGTTTTCACAAGGGTCTCCAGGAAGGTAGAGACCCTATACCTGATATGTTGTGGTTGCTTAGAAAATGCTTGTTGAATGCAATTCCTCAGGGCAAAGGTAGAACTGAGCAAAATATTTCATGCCAAGTAGTTACAATACCCATTTTACATAAATCTAAGATTAGTAGACTCTGGAATGAAGAATAATCTAAACTGGCATATGTTCCTTATGTGAGTAATGGCTTTTACAAATTGACTAGACCCTTTTCTAAAAAACAGGAGTGCATTTTATACGTATTAGCATTTTATAAGTATTGCCATTTAAGCTCATACTTCTGGCTCAGCCATTGGAATTATGTCATATGCTGAAAGTCAAACAGAAGTTCAAAAAGGTGACTTGTTGCTGCTGCCCAAATGCAGAAAAATGGAAAGGGCCATTCAAAACCAACTTAAGTGTCAATAAACATTGAAAGAAGTATTCTCCTGAGATTTAAAAAAAGTCAAGCAAACAAGATGAAGAGGCCATCCTTCCTGGAGGACGATTGGGGACAGAGGATCAGTGAGAAGTAAGAAAAGTCTCCCTTCCTTCTCCACTCCCAGTTGGTACAGGGAGAAGATACCACGCATTTCTGACTTATGGAGTTACTCCTCTCCCATAGGTTTCTGCAATAATGTCTTTCAACGTTCCTTTGAATTTCAAATTATAGATACACTTGGGCACTGTAAACCAAAATGTATCACGACTACCTGGCTTTTAGCTATGGTCATTCACAAAGGAAAACAGATGCCTTTGCAGATTGCTTACGGAAGGACCTGGAGCAGAGCTGACTGTCTGACTGATTGGGGTGCTAATTGGTTAACCAACATTCGTTAAGCACCTATTATGTGTCAAGCACTTGGGATGAATGAAAAATAAGAGGAGGTTTCTCTTTTCCAGAAACTTAAATATCATAGAGCTAGAGAGGTGTCTAGTCTTTAAGATCATCAGAAATCCAAGAGATGCCCTTGTACTACTTGGTATCTTCGTATACCTATAAAAAGTCAAACTTATTGGATGTACTTGTAATATTTTCAGGTTTTGGGGACCTGAATTCGATGTTTCAGCCAAAGAACAATGTGAGTTATTTTTTGTGCATTCCATGGGGCTTAAATATACATTTAAAACGATACACTATTTCAAATTATTTTTTTGGAATTAGACTAAATTGAAAACAAATAAACATACATATGAGTTTTGAATGGTCCCCAACTTTGACACAGATGAGCTGTTTGGCAGACAGATCTGCTTAAGTGCAAACCTCTACTGCATACTAATTACACATATAATCAGATACACATACAAACATACACGCACAGATAGTTATTATTGATCATGGATTAAAGAGTCTGAGAGCTGGAAAGGGCCTAAATTCATGCTGCACAACCCTTCCATTTCTAAAGCCCAACCCTTCCATACTACTACAGCTAATAATAATAATCATAATATATCAGTCATCTTGAGCAATTGCTAGTTGTGCGACGTGCACCAGGCTGTAGTCTCCACAAAGGCAGGGACCAGATATGTGATTCCTGCTGTGTCCTTACTGCCTAACTGGGTGCCTCCACATAGTAGGTTAGTGCTCAACCATTCGTGATGCACAAAGAAATGACATGTGCTGGGCTCTGTGTCAGGCACTTCACATACATTATCCCACTGAACAGTCAAAGCCAGAGCGGTATGGTAACGTATTTGGGGCTTATGGTTTATTGTTAATGGAAGAGTGAGGATGAAAATCCTGACTTCCCACTTCAAGAGTTTTTCCATCGAATATCCCACTGTATCTGTGAACATGTACTCTTGTGTGTGCCAAAGATCAAACTTGGATTAATGTCTATAAACAGGGTATGAATATCACCAAATTAATTAGTGAAGGTCATATTTACATTTCACTAGGTGTCAACTTGAGTTATTTGTTTGAGTGAAGATTTCCTCAATTTATTGCAGTCAGTCACTGCTGCCCCTTGGTAATAGGCAGTGTGCTTGAATTTCACTAGTCTGTGTGAGTTGCTATCTTGCATTTCTTAGCAAAGGCTGAGCTTCAGTCAATATTTTTACAGTAGAACAGTTCTTTGGAAGACTCTGGGTGTTACTTAAGCTAATAAATGACTATCCTTCAAGCAGAATTGCAAGCAATGCCCCAATTAATAAACATGGTAACAGCCGCTCTTGGTTTACAATGGCCCCGTTGCCCAAGTTGGTTACTGGCTGGATTGTCCAAGTCCCCTGTGATTTACAAATCCCAAGGAAAGTGGAGAAAACATAAAATTTATTTTTCCACAATTTGAGGTTTGAGCCTCCCTAGCATTTCGGAGCCCTACATTTCTGTGATGGGCTTTGATTCAATCCAGCCTGAATGAAAGACATTTCATCACCCCAGAATGCGTTTCTTTATTTGCCTTGGATCTATGATTCTGTCAGTATTGAGAGAAAAGAAAAATCAATGCTGCACTATAAACCTTGGGCCGCCTCTGGCCAACGTGGTCAGCATGGTGTGAGCAAAGGAAATGGCAGGGGAAAAAATTGACCGCTCAGCAAGAGTGTGGCCAGTAACGGACACAGCTCAGGGCTAATAACAGCTTGCAATTACACATGGAAAGCCAAAGTGTGTAGGGCATTCAGTGCGAAGGGGATGTAATACAATTTATTGAACCACCGGTTAGAGTTCTGCAGATTCTCAATAAAAAAAGAGTGTTGGGCCGATAGTCCTGAAAACACAGACTCATATGGTGCCGGCAGGTGAAAGAGAGTTGGAGAACTGGAAAGCCTTGTCTTAGCTGGAGAGCCATCAGGAGAATCTGGCCTATTACATTTAAAATTAGGCAACTATCTGTCTATCTATCTATGATTTGACACACACAGAATTTTAGCACCTACCTATCTATATCTAATCTATATCTATATCTATATATCTATCCATAAAATTCTAGTTTAGGGTTCTGTCTCTAACCATATCTAAAACCAGGTTAATGATAATGAGCTGAGCAAATACATGGATGCTGAATGTATTTTACAATAAAAGTGCACAGGGTTCTTTCTCCATACTAAGTACCTAACTAGCAGCATTAAAAATGCATTCTATCCTGCTCATCCATTTTCTTGACTCTCCAGTGAAGGGTCCCTTTCTTGCTGGCCTGTAAGAAACAGTGATTCAGAGCAACAGAACTAGGAGTGATCAACATGTTTTGATTAGCCATTAGGGTCCTCAGAGGAAGTAAGAGGGAAGTGAATTTGAACATTGAGGCTGACATCTCCTTTCTTTTTGAGCTCAGGTGGGGTTCATGTTTGTTGCATGCTGACTTCTCCTGCTAAAACAGAAGTTCTTTTCTGAGTGTGAAAAGATTTCCAGGCCTGGCTGCTTCTTGCTAGCTTTTCTATGTTTGTGCTTCTGCAGACCATGCTGCCAATATCCCCAGGAACCTCTGAGTTCTTTCTGGGGCAGAAGTGGTGGACTCGCTCTTTCTCAGCACACCTCTGCAGCCACTAGATGCTTGCATGCATGGGGTTCTCCTGGTTCCCAGATTTTCTGCCACTTTTCTGTAAGTAGAAATTATTGTGAACCAGGTGGACCAAATGTATTCTAAAGGAGGACCTTGTAGCAATGAGAGAGCTGTTTCCTTGGCAGTGCAGGGAACATCCTTTAAACATTCTTGTTCTTGAGATGGAGAATTTAAGTTGGTGCCAGGTCCAAGAGGGAGAGAATAGTTCCACAGTAATTACATGAGCTGGGGCGCATCCTTTAAGTTTGGCAAGTGTTTCACTTAGTTTGGCACATTGACCCCTAGGCACAGTACTAGCGTGGGCCAGTCGATGTCAGCTTTGGGTGGGAGTGGGGGAGGATGGGCACCAGTGAGGAGTCAGAGAGCCATCTGTGCACTCCACATTTGCTCTGGGCGGCTAAAGGCTGTATGAAATTAATTGAACCAAACTAGGTGACCTGTGAGGTCTTTGTCCCCCTCACAGCAAAGTCAAATGTGGGTGGAGAGAGGGGAAAGGAAAGGGAAATGGAGTGCTCAGTCCTGGCCCCTGCAAGTGGTTGAGCAGTATTCCTATTGTGCACTACTCTACACAGCCAGTCCTCAATTGCTAAAGGAGACAGACTCTTCCTTTCCTTGATTCTGTCCAGCATAATCAATATCGCCCCGACACACACACACACACAGAGTCCTCTCTTCTGATTTCTCTCTTCTCCACGCACAAGACTCGTGGGGGTGTTCATACACACACGCACACCCCACCCTTCCACACAGCTGCTGACCTAGAGGTGTTAGCCACTCTGCAGCTGCTGTTCTTCTCACATTAATCTATAGGAATCAATGGACATTTCATTAGAGTAATCAAGTGCGGATGCATCCTGCATTTATATTCTGTCCCCCCTCCCTGCTGCTATCACAGACTAATTGGTCCTACGGCCAAGAGTACATGGGTATTTTTCCCTATAGATGAATGTCAAGAACGGTTTTTTACTGCTGGTTGAAATACCTATCAATACAGCGTCTGTATAAAAGCCTTCGCCCATCAAAGCCGCAGAGCTGTTGATAATACATTATGCACTCTTGGTTCTAATGCATCTTACTTCCTCTTTTACACCTTATTGCACATCCATGCACCATTTATGTTTGTCTCATTCGAAGAATTAACTAGCTCTCGGCTGCCTTTGTTTTAATGTTTAGCCCCAGAAATAATTTTTCCCCTTTGTACATGTTGTCAATTGTTACGGGGCAGCTGTGGGAAGGAGCTGGAAGGGGCAGTGGCAAGGTGTTCATGTGGGGGATACACTTTTCAGTTCTGTTTCTTCCTATCTCACCGTTAAATACACTTTTTCTTGCCAGGGCCACGTGCCAGGCGAAGGATACAGAGAACATCTTTGTTCTAAGTGGACTTTTTGTGACTGCAGTTTGATAAAGCAAATAGACAAAAGAGGTTCCTGCTTCCCTCTTCCATAAACGTGTGGCTAGGCGTGGTAATGGTCAGAGGCTGATGGGAAGGGAAAGGTCAACAGATAAACAAGAGCCTTGGCTTTAAGATGTGTGCATGACTAGAGGAAGTGACCATGCTGTGTAGTGTGGACTGGAATAATGGCTGCAGACCCTGTTTATCCCTGATACCTGCCATAACCACGTCTGTCCTGCGGCATGACCAGGAAAGCACTGGAAAAAGGAAAAATGGGAGTCTGCTCTTGAAGAAATTTGGCAGACTTTGCTGACTCAGAAAACCGGGAGGGGTTGGACTCACAAACGGCCCCTTTTCTGAAGATTTAGCTTGCTGGAAAAATGGAAGAAAGGGGTGTAGGTGCTCAGATAGTGAATGGGTGGTCCCTGGAACAAACAGGAGGCCAGAGAGCGGAGTGTCTGAGCCAGTTGTTTTACTCCTATATAGGGAACTGGGTTAGATGCAAAATAGAAGTCAGAGGGCCAGGTTCTAGCAGATGTCTTTCTTCCACTTTATCATTGTTCTTACTTACATCTGCGTTTTTCCAGAAGACAAATTGTGGAACTCAGGAGGATGGTGATTGCCTACCCTATCCTCACTTTGATGCTGAGATGTCACATGTCACTGTTCCTAGTCCCTAAGAGTAGTGAGCCAAGAAGTCTAGGACCCACTCCCCTCAGAGGAGAGTCAGAAGAACTTGGGCCCAAGGCTGCATTCTACCACTTTCTCTGTGTGTGACTGTGGGCAAGTCCTTGAATCATCTTGAGCCTCTGTTTCCTCATTTGCAAACTGAGAACCATATTAATGCTCACCCTTAAGACTGTTGCAAGGTTTGGAGTTCAGATATTCTAAACTGCTTTATGAAATGAGAAATACTGTGCAAATCTAAAGCACTGTGATTCTGATTATAACATAAAATTTTCTTTTTATAATGCAAAAATGCTCTTAAGAAACATGTTTGCCATCTACCAAGTGCCACACGCTATGCCACTTCGAGCTCCATTTTCGCATTGAATCCTCACAGCAGCCTGTGTGTAAGGTATTAGTCGTTGCCTACAATTTGTGGATGAGAGCTGACGTCACCCAGCTCCCATCATTTGTTTCCCAGTTCAGAACTCTTTCTGTGGCTCCTCAAGGTGTCTCCTCACCACATGCCAAGGACAGTTGCTCCCCATGCACTGCTTTGCTTCCAGCATCTGCTCTTGCAGGAGGTGCTGCTGACAGATCCGATTGTGAACCCTCAGTCCAGGGCTGGTCTCCTCGGAGTGGTATCCCACAAGGCTCCTAACCACAGTGCCCAAGTCCCATCCCACTCCTCTTCCTCTGCATCTGTTCAGTGCATCTCTGCTCTAAGGGCGAGATCAGCAGAAGGCATGTTCTCATCATCCCAATGGAAACACAATACATGATGTGTTAAGGTGGCTTTCATAGGCTGCCTTGGAAACTCTTACTCTTAAAAATTTTGTGTTCCAGGGAAATGTAAGTTCTGAATCACTTCTTAAGCTCCTTGAGGATTCAGCCAGATTATAACTTGGGGTCTGTATTAAATTATGAACCAGAGACTGGTTCAAATGGCTAGGGTTGTGTGCTGGTAATGACCACTCTGGTTGAGTCTAGTAAGGAACCAGAAAGCTTTGTGTTTGAATTTTTGACCCCCCAAATGCCCTTTTGGATCATTCTTTCTTAAGTTGTTTGCTTACCTTCTTACCTTCTGTCATTTGTGGGTTCTAGAGATTATAGTCAGGACTTTCTTAGGGGTCAACACAAAACAGTCTTAGCCATCTGTCCCTCATGTCTCTCCTGAGATGGATGTGCATCTTGGACCTTCTTGTGTTGCTCTTATTTCCCAGGCCCTGCTGACATGGGCCCAGTGTTGGGAACTAGGCATAAAGTCATTTCTGATTCTGCAGACCTCAGCTTGTTTTGAAGAAGTGGAGGACATTATTTCTTCTCACTGATTCTTGGCCCTAGTGGGATTGCAAGAGTGACAGTGAAGACCAGAAGTGACCTTCCTGTGTGTACAGTCTCAAAGCCTGGGGTATTCATGGATGCCAGATCCATGGATTAATATAGGAGCAAGTTCTTTGGGATATGTGTCCCAAACTTTTTGAAGTTGACATCCCTGAAGGTAACCATATGTCACCTTAACTCATGACAGTGGAGCCACCATATGAGGAAGATTCCTGCACCATGAAAATGTGGTGCAGTAGAAAGAGAATGCCTTATAGAGTCAGATAGCTGGTGTGTAGATCCAAGATCCAGTGGTTCCAGGTGAGCTTTGTGATTTGGGGCAGATTATAGAACATTTCAAAGCCTCAGTCTATGTGTAAGTAAAATGAGGATAGTAATCGCACCTATCTCATAGGGTATTGTGAGGATTGAGCAAGATAATATATTAAAGTTGTTAGCATAGTGCTCAGAACACTGCCTTAATAAATATTGCCACTTATTATTATTATTCATAGAGTTTTATTAGAATTAAATGAGATACTGTCTAGAGCACCCGGTATAGCTTCTCACACACAATAGGCACGTCTTAACTAGTATGCAGACTCCAAATCCCCACCAAGAAAAGATATTTAAAAAAAATTTTGTAACCATTTCTGTATGACCTTTCCTCTTCAAAATCCTTATGGTTTGCCCAAGAGGGAAACAAGATGATTCCTCATTTCCCCTGACATCTTCTGAGACAGATTTCCCTCCTTCCACCTTATTTCAACGGCTGTGCAGCTATGCACTTGAGCAATCTTGCTCCACTGTGTACATTACTGAGCTAGTTTCTTGGAGGGAAATTGCAGCCGGAGGAAGGTTCTGGGAATTGCACAGTGCTTGGACACAAGAATTCCAAGGGGCTTTTTTTTTTTTCTGGTTTTAACAGCAAACATCATTGGAACTTTGCTGATTCCTGAGGGCTGTGGGGATCTGTGTAATTTTCTTCAGGAATTGGACTGAAAGTTGCTATGAACTTCTCAGTTCAGTGTCTGGTTTTTTGTCCTATGAGTGTCTCTGGCAGCTTGACTTAGTAATGTGGTGATTCATTTATTTATTGCATTTCTTGAGCAACTGCGGTTTACTATTCAGAAACAAATTATAACTTATTTCCATGAATGTTGAGGAGGAAATGGAAATATAGAAAGATATCTGAAGGATGAGATGTGAGGGAGAAACTCCTCTTGCTAGGAGGCTCTGAGACCGAGACAATAAGATGGAGGGAGCTGCTTTGGTGGGAGCTGGAAGGTGGGTGTTAAGGACCAGGCAGGGGCTTTAGAAGGGAGAAGTTCTGTAGAGGAGCCATTATGGCAGAGCAGAGAGGTGAAGAGGCGGGCGGGTGGAGCATGTTGAACTGCTGGTTGTGAGTGGGAAGCGGAGGTAGAGACAGGCCTTGCACCACAGGGAGCAGCACCTTCTTCTGTACCTGCCTCTGTACTGAGCACACAGAGCAGCCACTTCCCATGTTGTATTTCTTCTCTGAACTCGCCATCTTTGTTCTGTAGCGCTGACTCTCTTCTAAATGTTAGATATTGTCTTAACAATCATAAATCATAAATCCTTATAGCAGAAGCTGTCGATGCCCCACTCACACACCCTCCACACTTACAGTTTCTGGAAAGGCTGATGGCTTCCTGCTGTCAGGACCTGCGACCCTCTACATCTGCGAGCTATCTGTGGCTGCAGGAGTGTGCTTGGTTGCCATACAGGCAGGCCAGAGGTGCTAAGGAGTGAACACTCTGCATGTATGATCCTCAACTAATGATGGAAGGGAGTTGGTAGATGGACAGCCCAGCTTCCTCACCTCTTAGTGGGTCCACGCTGAGGCGTGTTCTCATTACTTCTCACGAGTCCCTGGGGGGGTAAAGCCCCAGCTGCCCCCAGTAGCAACCTGCTCACTAACACACTCTGTGTGCCATTCTTTCCCTGCCCTCTCTCACTTCACCTCTCCTCTACCCCTGCTTCCTGGCATTACCTCCAAAATAAACTACGTGCACTCAAATCTTTGTCTCAGGAAGTTTTTGGCAAAACCTAACAGAAAGTGGACCTTTAGTGTAAACTTTTGTTTGTACATACATTTTTGTTAATGACATCTCACCATGCCAGACTCCTTGCTACATGCTGAGCTGGGAGAGTTTCTTTCTTCTTGTCCCTACCCCTCACTTCCATCACCACTGCTACTACTGCCACCACCACAGGACCAGACAGAGTGCCTGGCTCACAGGAAGTGCTCAGTAAGCACCTGTTAAATGAAACAAAATGAAATACCTCTGTAAAATAACACTGGAGTACAAGTTTGGGGACTTCCTCATCGGTTTTAGTCGTGTTGATTTTTACACTGTGTGACCTTAAACATGACACTTTGCCTATGTGGGCATCAGTTTTCTCATTGAAAAAAAAAGGGGGGGGGGTTGGATGACATGACCTCTGAAGTTTCATCCAGGTAGGAATATATACAGAGTATGGAGTATACGTAAATGGCCATTCTTTCTCAAGCGTGTATGTCTTGTCTTCTTGAATAGAAATCCTAGTATTGTGCCTGTGGCTCTGGTTAAATTCAGATCATTTATTCTGCAGCAAAATCTATTACATCAAAGGAAGTAGAAAACACAATCCAATAATATTTGATTTGCAGACTGAATATTCATAGGGTTTTGCTTTGGTGTTACAAATTCCTGTTCTTCTAATTAGGATGGTGAACTGAAAGTTGATATAAGCAGCATTCATTACTAGGAACCTCCTATGCCAGGAGAATGGAAACAAATCCTGGCTAAAACCCCAGCCATGGTTTTTATTCTTTACCCCCCAGCAAAGGTGGTTGTAGAACAACTAGAAGGATTGATGTCCCGGAAAGTGTTGAGGGAGATCGGGGCCCAGCTTCACACATTGCAGTCAGCACCTTCCACTCCGACCTGGAGGGCACCACCTTGCAGAGCGAGGGGGGCTCAGGCTCCACATCCATTAACTCCTTGGCTTCTCATTTGAAACTGACAACGAGGTGACATGGGCAACTGTCCACAAGTAACAAGACAGAGACCATCAACTCATTCCACATGGGCCACCAGACAGCACCTAGAGGTAATAACATTCTATCAGTAGTGACCTGGGTTGGATTCAAATCAGTGATTTAGGGGTGAAAGGCACTGGATTCTATTATGAAGTGCCCTTAGCTGTCTAGGGGCTGAAAAACCATCCCTGCATCGTAGTTAATGACAGAATCAAAGAAGTCAGTCTTGTTCTTTCCTTTCTTTTTAAAAATTTAATATAGTTTTGGATTGAGTTGGGAATGGATCCACCAATAGAACTTAGCAGAGAAGATTGGTTAATATGCTTCAACTAAGTATATTAAGCGTTGATGAGGATAACACATCTTCATGTTGTTTATCATTTTTACTTCTTTCTTTTTTTTTTAAGATCATTACAAAGATATCTTATTACTCTTTTTTAAAAATTAATTAATTAATTAATTAATTAATTTATGGCTGTGTTGGGTCTTCGTTTCTGTGCAAGGGCTTTCTCTAGTTGTGGCAAGCGGGGGCCACTCTTCATCGCGGTGCGCGGGCCTCTCACTATCGTGGCCTCTCTTGTTGTGGAGCACAGGCTCCAGACACACAGGCTCAGTAATTGTGGCTCATGGGCCCAGCTGCTCCGCGGCATGTGGGATCCTCCCAGACCAGGGCTCGAACCCGTGTCCCCTGCATTGGCAGGCAGATTCTCAACCACTGCACCACCAGGGAAGCCCCTACTTCTTTCTTTTTTATCATGGAGTTTTCTGCACTGAATATAGCTGTGTTTTGTTATTTAAACAAAATTTTATTTTTTCTTAATGCCAAATTCATGCATTACCAAAACAAACCTCATTTTCAGGGTTTATTATGGACTCACCAAGAACAGGGCATTCCACATAGTCCGTCTAACAGAGACAGTGCTTCCAAAAAAGGGGCCTCAAAGATGTTCAGCCCAACCCAGGATGGGAGAATTGGACAGAGCCTAAATCTTGGAGTGCTGCAGAGCTGAAAGTGAAGAGACCATTCCCCACATCTGTTTGTTTTCACCATCAGCTGGAATGAAATGTGTGCTCTGCAAACAAAGTACTTACTAAAGATCAAGCAGTCCGTATTTCTTACCACTAGTTTGCTTCTTTTTCTTCTCCCCTGCCCATTTGAATCTTAACCTTGTAACTAGCGGTATGATCTTGGAAATAACTGAACAATTCATCTAGGACTGCTTGCAAATTAAGATAAAATAACTAGAAAAGCTGTGGCTTTCTCTTAAAGACCAGAAACCAGGACAGTCATAATATTTTAAACTGTACATTAGGGCTTTGTATCCCTTTGTTCTTAAACTGTACAATCCCTTTAATCTGAGCGTTTCAAAGCCTTTATGAGACAGGCTTCCACTGCCTTCTACAGGGTACAGTGTGGTAAAGAGATGGTAATGAAGATCCTCATTTCTCAGATGCATTTGGTTGAGTTGGGGGTGAAAGTTGTCTCTCACTCCCAGCTGTTTTATCTGCCTTATTTCACCAAAGCCATATTTTCACAGTGCTCCTAGACCAAATATTATGCTCAAGATAATTTCCAAGTCAGCCCTCTTGCATGTCTGTGCATGCAGGCAGTCATGAGGGGGTGATTCTGGGGGCACAGCACAGAGCAGAGAAAGTGGTGGTTTCCAACAGGGTGAGATGTTTAGGAATGTTAGAAAGACTCATATGACCCTAAATCCTTCCCTGATCAAGGGCTGAAATTCCATCCATTTCATCTCTTTGGTGTTGACCCCAATTAAAATATAACCAAACCCAGGAGAACTGTCATATATTTCAGTGTGAATGAATGGTCTAAGAGGACAAAATTGAGGGAGTAAGGACAGTGAGGAATGCGGTGGGGAAGGAATAGACAAAGAATGAGGGAACTCATTCTGGACACCAGCTGAAAGAAAAGATAGTGGGAAAGGCTTTGGAAACCTCTTTGGTGAAAGAGAATGTTACCTGCTTTGGAATTTTGCCCAAATAGACCTGAGGTCAATTGGCCCTGCCTTCATTGGCTGGCATAGCACTGTTGTGTGTTTCTCAAGCTGCTGCATGGGTCCTTTCAGAACATTCCTTTGGGCTGCTTTGTCCACTGATTTAACCCTTAGTTGGCAAAGTGATTTAGATGTGAAGTGCCTGGCTTAAACTCAGTTTTCTTTGCAAATGATTAAAGACATTGTAAAGAGCCGAGAAAGATTGGATAGCAGCACTCAAAAGGCCCTTGAATGATAGAGAAGCACTGTTATTTTGGCAGAGACTAGCGAAAGGCATTTGTGGTTGGGAGCTATTTGTAAATGGGGATTCACCGTGGACATTTCTGTAAGGCAGTCCTACAGCAGGGTGCATACTCTCTAGGCACCTCTCCCTTCCCCATCCTTCTCTCACTCTCCCTTTCCTTTGTTTATGTAGTGTGTACAATTCACAAAGCATAAACATTCATTATTTAATTTTAGCTACACAGCTTCCTTACAAAAATTTTGGAGAGATTTAGTAAACAAATAAACATAAACATCCCTTTTCTTTTTGCTTTGTTCCCCCCACAAAGAGACCTGATCTATCTGTTCAGAGCCAAATGGATGTAATTAGGTGAAGAATTGCTTTCTCTCTGTATCTGAGCAAATATGTTTTTCAGCGCACCAATTTCTCAAGGGCAGTGGGCTGGGACAATGAGTGACTACTGGGGGATGGCTGCTGACCTTCAGGCCAGGCCGACTTTAATTTGCAGAACACTGCTGGTCCCAGGAGGCTCTTCAGGCTGGGCCACACAATCAAACTGAACCAGCAGGCTGCTGCTGTCCAGCTGCACCCACTACCCTGCAGGACATGAAGATGCAGCTAACTAGACATTGCTGCTGCACAGACTTTGGAATCATGAATTGGGAAATTAAACACCATAAGAATTCAGCCCTTTATGCAGGAGCCAAAAATGGCGCCTCTTTCTAAATGCATTATTTAACAGGAGAGCCTCTGCAGATGTAGCACGTACATTCCAATTTTGATTGCACGTCCTGTATGCTCAATTCAAAAAGTGATGCTTTAAGTGAACTTGATAATTAGATCCCAATGATGCGAATGGCCTGAAAAATGAATACTGGTTTAAAAGAGTAAAGTCTATCCGGGGGATGCAACGTCTTTGACATTGGAGATTCCTGTCATCTCTAAATGAGCAAAATAACTGAATATCTCTCAGTTGATCTGATTATCACATCTGTCTTAATGACCAGGCTGGGCTGCCACATGAGCAGTCCAGTTGATTGCTGCACAGTTGATTGAAATGATGAAAAATAATAATAGCAGATTTACTGGGCAGGGGTGGATTCAGTTATGGCACCCAGATACCCGCTTTGTGTGTACACATGTCCTTGTGCATGTGGGTTTGTCTGCATGTGAAAGAATGTGGACTCTGGTGCTGAAATTTTGTTCTCAACTCAGGAACATTGAGGACAGACAGCAATTGAAGACAGTTATAGCTTGTGGGCCAATTTAAGCTATATAGCATTCAGGTAACATAACTGTCAGGGACAAAATACTATAATTGTTGCTATTACATATGGGCAATTAGATTAAATGCCAATGAAATATTAACTACCACATGTTGTTAGATTGGAATTTGAGGGAGAGAATTCTCTTGGATGTACATTGTATATAGAAAATGACAAGAATATAAATAAAAGTGCTGTGCACAGTGTTTGAATGAGCTGGTTGTCAGACACAGTAACAATGACACTGTCTTTTGCACCTTGACAGTTTGTCCTTGTCTTTGTGAAGCACTTACTGTTCTTTAAAAAAAAAAAACCTGTTTATGTGTCTGTCTTCCTACTAGACACTGAGATTCTTGGGGCCAAGCTGTGTCTTATTTTTTTGTTCTTGATAATAATAGGAGCTAACAGAGTACCTGCTACCGCTAGGCATCGTTCTGTAGCATCAACTCTCTTGACTCTCACAACAACCCTATTAGATGAGTACTGTTGTTAAGCCTATCATACAGATGAAGAAAATGAAGCACAGAGAGATTGAATAACTTGCTCACACTCTCAGAGCTTGTTAGTGGTGGATACAGGATTTGTATCCAGGCAGACCAGCTCCAGAGTTTGTGTTCTGAAATATGCTACTGACTTCTTATTCTTTGCAGTACTTGCACCTGCTAATAGTATTTGCTCAGTAAATGTTGCTGAATGAAGGTGTCTGCCAGTAAACCTTGGCCTATGTCTTTACAACTATAAAGATTAAGGAATAGGAAGAGTTGAGTAGTCTGATGTTCAGAATCAGGATGTCTCACTCTTAGGGTTATGTGAACAGGCTGTGGAGAACAAGAATGGCAAGTCTTCTGTTGGTACAAGCTCATAACACTTGCCTTTACACTAAACGTGTTTGATAAAGCTTGGTTAATTTTCCATTTTTTCCTGATTTTCTTACCTTCTACTTCACTTTTCAGAGATTTTATTGGCTTATAAAATATATATACAACAAAATTTAATTAAAATTAGAATTACCCCACATATAAATATAATAGAAAATAAAGAGTGAATAAAAGTTAGGGCACAAACATGCAGATCTTAGAGTTCTATATAAATATTATACTTGTTCACCGAAGTTGGTGCTAAGCTTCCTGGCAGCCAAGGTAAAATGATTTCCTCATCAGTTACTTGCTCTCATTGCACATGGAAAGACAGTATTGAGAGTGGGGAGGATGGAGCATACTTGTTCCTTAGGGGAAACAAAACTTTTTCTTACTTTATGTCTCAAAGATAGTTCTCATCCTTGTCTACATATAGGAGTCACAGAGTGATTAAATAGATAATGTCCTTAATGACTTTCTGGAAAAAAAGTAATAGATTTCATAAACTTGCTTTTGGTACTGTGTCTTTTTAAACTGAAGTATAATTGACACATAACATATTAGTTTCAGGTGTACAACATAATGATTTGATATTTGTATATATTACAAAATGATCACCACAGTGAGTCTAGTTAACAACCATTATGACACAGTTACAAAAATTTTTTTCTTGTGATGAGAACCTTTAAGATCTATTAGCAACTTTCAGATATACAATGTAATATTATTAACCATAGTCACCATGCTACCCACAACTTATTTATTTTATAACTGGAAGTTTCTACCTTTTGACCTCCTTCACCCATTTCACCTCCCTACCCCCACCCTCTCACCTCTAGCAACCTCCAATCTGTTTTCTCTCTCTCTCTCGCTCTCTCTCTTAAGATTCCATATATAAGTGAGATCGTACAGTATGTCTTTCTCTGTCTGACTTATTTCACTACGCATAATGCCCTCAAGGTCCATCCATATTGTCACAGATGGCAAGATTTCAATCATTTTTAATGGCTGAATAATATTCCATTTTCTATATACACACCACATTTTCTTTATCCATCCATCCATTGATGGATTCTTAGGTTGTTTGCATATCTTGGCTATTGTAAACGGTGCTGCAGTGAACATGGGGGTGCATATGTCTTTTCACATTAGCATTTTCATTTTCTCTGGATAAACACACAGAAGTAGAATTGCTGGATCATATGGTAGTTGTATTTTTAATTTTTTGAGGAACTTTCATACTGTTTTCCATAGCGGCTGCACCAATTTATATTCCCACCAGCAGTGCACAAGTGTTCCCTTTTCTCCACATCCTCACCTACAGAGTGTCTTTATTTAAGCAAAAGGCAAAGGCATAATTCAGTGAAAACTATTCTGTGAGAGGTTAAGAAGATAGGAAAGGTAACTTTTAAATTGTGTGATTTACCCAAGGATGCAATACTGAACGGCTAGATGGTGAGATGGATTATAATTCAGTGGAAGTGACACAATACTAAAAGAGAAGTAAGTGTAATGTCTCATAATTGGGCTTGTTGTAAAAGTCTAGTGGTTAGAAGTTCACAGTTAGTTGCTTTGGCAGGAGCCAGGTGTGCATGTATTGTGAGTTGCTGATTAAGAACAATTCATATGCTTAAAGATCATCTGAGCAGATGGTAGGTCTTTTTTCCATGAACAAAATGCTCACATGACTGGTAAGTCCTTTAATTCTACATGGTAGTGGTGTGATGATGATTTAGCCATGATTCTTTTTTTTTTTTAATAAATTTATTTATCTATTTATTTATTTTTGGCTGCGTTGGGTCTTTGTTGCTGTGCGTGGGCTTTCTCTAGTTGCGGTGAGCGGGGGCTACTCTTTGTTGTGGTGCACGGGCTTCTCACTGAGGTGGCTTCTCTCGTTGCGGAGCATGGGCTCTAGGTGCGTGGGCTACAGTAGTTGTGGCACGCGGGCTCAGTAGTTGTGGCTCACAGGCTCTAGAGCGCAGGCTCAGTAGCTGTGGTGCACGGGCTTAGTTGCTCCACAGCATGTGGGATCTTCCCGGACCAGGGCACAAACCCATGTCCCCTGCATTGTCAGGCGGATTCTTAACCACTGTGCCACCAGGGAAGCCCTTAGCCATGATTCTGATTGAAAGAAAAAATTAAATTATATATGGCCTCCCATGTTGAGCCTACATTGACACATACACTCTCTCCTTTTAACCAAAGACTTTATTTGGGCCTCATCTTAT
Organism: Balaenoptera ricei; assembly: GCF_028023285.1. Lineage (NCBI taxonomy): Eukaryota > Metazoa > Chordata > Mammalia > Artiodactyla > Balaenopteridae > Balaenoptera > Balaenoptera ricei. Next base: position 82,708,004 of record NC_082640.1, on the reverse strand, counting down.
GGGGCTGCCTTTTCAGGGACAAATACAGTTTGTTAAATTAGGGAAGATACCTGCAAATATTTAACTTAGGTCTCATACTTTCCAGGGCCCTGAATTAAGCAATGATATCCCAAGAAACTATCTGGGGTGGGGTGGGAGTGGGATGGAGAAAAAGAGTTCTGAGCTTGGAGCTAGATACAAATAAAATTTGAACTATTTTTGAGCAACCATTGCTTCTCTCTACAAGGGGCTGCTGGGGCATGATTGGTCCTGTCTGTCAATCATATTACACATATCCAGTGGGTTAGGTCTAAATTAAAGCCATTTAAAACTTAGTTCCAAGGAAAAAATAAAAGGTCACATCAGTTTGGCTCTCTCAATAGGAAAAATACCTGTGTTCTCTTAGAAACCTTTTTGCTTATGTTTAGTGATCTCAGTCCTCTTCAGAGCAGGCCTGAGTGTTCCTTGGGGGATTCATATACAAAGGTTTTATTCTATTTTCCTTTTTTTTTTGCATTTTGTCCTAAATCTTCCACTGCATTTAATTCTGGATCACAATATATGTTCCCCAGGTCTAGTAGCATATGTATATTGCTTTCCTAAGTACTTTCTAAACTTTCATATGAAATGGGATAAAGCTTTGGGCTACTGACTCAGAATTTCTAGGGAGACATGAATGTTCTCTACACATTTCTTAGGGAGGGAGAAAGTAGAAAGCTCTCTGCAGAAAGTTGCTTAAACTCTTACCAGATGAGATCATTTCTCCTGCATTGATGCATTTGTATGTGCTCATGTGTCTAATTAATGTAAAGAATAGGAAGGTAGGTTGACTAAAGAAATAATTAACTTTCAGTGTCTCTGTACCTTGTTTCAAGCACTAAATTGGAGAAGGTCATCTTCACAAATGTGGAGGCAAGGTAACTGTGCCCTATTACATCTGCCTTATAGATGCTTGCAAAATTGGTTTGGATTCTGAAAAAGTGGCTTACTTGCAAATGATGTTCTCATGGGAAAGTGGACAACCAGAGAGGATCCTAAAATTTTGTGCGGAATATTTCCATTTGCCCTTCCAGATCAACTCTTGACCTTTCTTAACCCCGGATTTTGCTCCAAAATGTTGACCTCCATGGGCTGCATCCATCTGATTCTCTTGCGCGTGGCTTCTGGCTGGATTTGGCTAATAAAGACACTGGCTGGAGAGGAGAGAGTGGGAAGAGAAAGGGAAAGGTTGGGGTATTACCCTGCTACCTCTGTTGAGACCATGGGTTGACAGTCCTTGTTTTTATTGAAATCCATATCTTCTATCAGGGAGGCATTCCAAAACTACAGATACAACTTCTATTCTGGAAATGGCCCCCTCTCCTTGTTCCATCAGGCTTTGGTCTATTAATGGTCCATCCCGTGGGTGCTTTACCAATCCCTGATGGTTTCCCTTAAGCTGTACACACCCATGTAAAGAGTCTCTTTATTGAGTTCTTCCAGTTATCCAGTTTTGACTGATAAAGAAGTGGTGAGTCTCTCAGCAAGGTCAGAGCACCCAAGTGCTCCAGACACAGGGCAGAAGGGACTTCAGGATATCCCAGGACAACCAAAAGACAGAGTTGAGGTACAGCTTGCGTGATGTCTATCAGATGAAACTTGGCAGGCATTAAAAGACAGTTTTGGTGGTCAAAGCAAATCAACTGAAGCCCAGATAATTCTAAACAAACAAACACAAACAATTGGTTTGGTGGTGGGTACTGCATTAAACAAGGGTTGAGAGCTAGTGATAAATCTAGTTTGACTGCCCAGTTGTTCAGTCTTAACTCTAGCCAGAGAGAATAGGCCATAGTTAATTCTGTTTAGTTTGCATTCAGATTTAGTCTAGTGAAATTTCCTCAGTAATTGAATTTAGCAAAATATAGTTTAGGGTGTTTGGGAGGGATGATGGAATTCTCTTTCAATAATGAGTTTATGTTTTAAGAAAATAAACTGTTAAATCAGACTCTTATTTTACTTTTATGGCATTTTAAAATATTTTTAAATTCATAAAGGAAATATAAAGGGACTTCAAGGGCTGGATAGTCAAAATTTCCCCAGGATTAGCAAAAGTCCTGGTATTGCTCTGCTAAAATTTGTCCAAATAGACAAATTTTTAAAATGCTAATTTAGAGCAGCACTTTAAGATGTCATTGACAGATCTAAAGTCTCTTGTAATGGAATGTGGTTAACTGAAGCCATTATTTGGGTAATTTAATATGATTTTGAGGAGTTATTCTGAGAATTTAATTGAAATAATATTTTTGAATTGAATTTTAAAAAGTATTTCATTCACTCACTAACAGGGTATCATGAAAAACTGGATCCTTTAAAACTGGATTATGGGTATAATAATTAAAACTTTTAGCATTTCATCATACTAGTCTAAAAGAACATGAAGATTCTTCCTTGCACTGAACTGAAGTACAATAAGTAATAGTTAATATGAATATGAATAATACATCTGTCAGGCACAATGCTAAGCTCTTTATGCATACTAGCTTAAGCCCAGCAATCCTATGAAGTAGTTGTTATTCCCAGTTTACAGAAGAGAAATTGGAACTTAAATGTTAAGTAACTTGCAAAGACCTCACAGTCATAGATGACAGAGCTGGCTGGAGCCCAGCTCTTCTGCCCTACACAAGAGTGTCTACGCTTCACCACTGCGTAGCTCTTTCTGTATGACCAGGACAAAAATCAACAGTCAAATTCCTGGGAGAGAATAATTTTCCCAGAATCTATTTTATGTTTCTCATAAAGCTGTTTTTCATGAGGAATCCTCTAATTCAGAGAGTATTTCAATTAGAATGACTGGAAGAATAGCTCAGAATTAGGACTCTCATCCTCATGTTTCATGTATTTTTCATTCTAAAAATGAAAAAAAGTCCTTTGAGAAAAAGAAGCGAAAAAATCAAGGGAAATTAAACACTCATGTATTTTGCACTCAGACACTGGGGCTCACTAAAAAATGCATTTTGATGTGAGAAACAGATCAAGTCACATAAGGCTCACAGTCAAGCTTACAGGAGATCTGTATTTTTACATGCCTTCCTGCTTTGTCCATAGCATCATGTCAACTACATAACATCTTAAACTCTCAAGATATGGGGTAAATTGTGGTCTTTCTTGAATAACTATAATTGTAACTGATGCATAACTCAATCCATCACATGTGGCCTTCCTCTGTCCTGTGTCACCAATGTGCAGGGGGAGAGGTGGATGCCATAGATGTGGTTGTCATGGAAACCAGCACTTGTCCCTGAAAAGGCTTTGAAGTCAGTACAAAGTTTCTGAGAAAGTACATGCAGTTCTGCTGGTAGAGATGTGATCATAAAGCCCTTGTTTTTCTCTCTGTCCCTCAAAACAAGAGTATCAAGTTCTTTCCCTGTTCACACCTTTTAGTAGGTTGATTGCCACAGAAACCCATATTCCCCAGGGAAACAGGTATATGTTTAAAATACATCAGGGAACAAATGGTATACATTCTCGTGGCTGGCAGATAAAAACATTTTGGAGAAAGGATTCTAGAAGGGGCAGTGGGAAAAACAGACTTTATTCTTGTCTCATTTTATAGACCCATCTCTGCCTTCAAAAAGGTATTCGTGAATGAAAAAGATGAACATTTTTGTAACCTGGGATCCTCTAAGAGGCTCTTAAGGGGCCTGGTTAGGAGCAAATGGATCTGGTCCCTTTCATCTACTTTGACTTCTCTTGTTCTGTTGTGAGTGTGAGGAGTTGTAAATGTACTAATAGCAAGAGGGCATGGTTCTGGGGGACTCAAGAAATAAGCTGCATCTTAATACAAATACACTTAGGGCTGGAGTGATATCTAAAAAGCTACCTTGGATAATAAAAACCTTTCATAGAGGGTTTTTAGGGAAAATACACAATATAGGAGGGAGCATATTACTTGTTTTCTTTTAAAAGTCCTCTTAAGAATCCATGATCAATGTCTATTTTAGTCCTGAAGTGGTCCGAGCCTTGTAGAAGCAGAGGGGAGGGGCAGTTAGCCTCCCACCTCCTCAGGGCAACCTGACACTGGCAACCATGTTCCCTTTGGACGGTCAAGCAGACATAACCCTGGGCTTGGAGGAATGAGGACTCAATTTTCAGGCTCACTTCTGGTACCTTGTAGCTGTTCTGATACTGACTTATTTCCTTTTAAAAGACTGAGGGTCTCCATTGGTTAATTTGATATGGAAGTGGGGATATGCATGTTTCATGTCAGAGGGCCTCTTTCCAATTGATATTGGAAATGTGATAGATAAGTTCTCAAAAATGCTTCATGGCTGAAGGGAAGGGCACCTTTTCTCCCCACTTTCATATTCTCAGGGTATTAGTGAATAGTGGGATTTAGGAGACTGGGGGTGGGGACAAGTTGGGAGGTTAACTCAGTAAAAGGAGGGAGCAATGTGATTCTGAGGTTTGACTGTTTTAGAACTCTTCCTCAAACCTGTCCATTCTCCATGTCTGCTCTCACTGTACCACCCAGGCCACCACTATCTCTTGCTTGGGCTACAGCAACAGTCTCTTAAGTCATCTCCCTAACCATACCCTTCCCTTTCTAAACAGTTCTCTTTATTGCAGACAAAGCAACCAAACATAAAACTCATAAATGCCTTCTCCTTGCATTTTGGAAAAAGTTTAGACTCTTTACCTGATCCTCTAGGCTCTAAATTACTTACCTTTCTAGTTTTGACTCTCATGGCTCACTTCCCTCTCTTTCCCCAGGTTTAATGAAAAATAATTCTCCCTTGTTTTTGTATCATTTGACCCCTGAGGACACCTCTCAGTTTCTTAAACAGGTCATGCTTTCTTTATCCCAGGACCCTGGTACATGCTGCTCCTTGTTTAGGAATGATCTTTCTTCCTTTGAACACCCACCCACATTCTGGTCCCAGTTAACCTAGCTGACTTATAGTCATCTTTCAGGGTTATGTTTAAATGGTAAGTCCTTAAAGACTACTCTCCAGGCTAGGCTAGGTCTAGCTGAATATCTACAGTTTTTTAAATTTCACCTAGGCTCTCCAAATCATAGTCATAGTGACTAAGTTGTAAGGTTCAGCTTTCCCACTAGACTGAAAGCTTCTGAGGATAGGTACTATGTCTGTCTTGTTCCCTGCATCCGGCAAATCCTGAGGTGTGCAAAAAATGTTTGCAGACACTATGGCTTGCTTATCATGGTGGCAACATCTGTGATGTTTGTTCCCGATCTGTGTACCAGCCACTGGATTGGCCTTCTTTCTCTTTATCTCTTCTCTTGATATATATACTCCCAATTATAGGGCTTCCTTGGGGCACAATTACACCTACGGCAAAGTTGGCAAAATTACACCTATGGCTCATTTTTTGATGAGCCATGAAAAAATGGCTTCCCTACAACCATTGTGCATTGTTGATTTTTGTGTCACCAGAAAAACTAGATAAAAAGCAAAAGACACAGTCAAATTTGCTATTTGGCATAGCGTAGGGGGAAAAACAACCTACTCTATTTAATTTACTGAATTTCTTCCTTAAGAGACAATCCCTGGATTCAGGCTATCCAGTTTGTGTAGACCCAGTGAGACAGGGATCAATATCTGGTTTCTGAGAGAGGACACTTGTATGTACTGCAGATTCAAAACTAAAAATCCATACAGTCGGCTATGATTCAAGGCAGCTACTGCAGGGCTGTAGGTCACAAAAAAGAAGGAACGTTTTACCTGCACCAGTGTCCTGATTCTTTGTTGGAATGAAAAATGGAGGAGAAGGTGGCTTACTTCTGTATTCTCTTGTAAGTGGGAAATTGAAGAAAAGGGAAGTTACCCACGGAACATGTTTTATTAATCTCAGCCTGAACAGGAACCTAGTTTATTCATTCAAAGTCTTCCTGAACACCTGTTTTGTGTGTCCCACTGTTGCAACAAGACAGTGAAGATCACTTCTTGTGATCCAGCAGGGAAATGACACAGGCCATAAGGAACAGCTCATTAACAGGCAAGAACGGGGAGCCAATCAGGGCCTGAGGGTGGAGCCATAGTCCCCACAGCGGGAGGCAGAGGTGAAGGAAGTTGGAGTCCGGTGAGCTGGGTGACTGGGAAGGATTGCTGGGCGAAGATGGTTTGGAGCTGGTCCTTAAAGGATGATGGCATCAGGTAGAGAGTAAAGGGAGGTTCCTCCGGGCAGGAGGAAGTCTGTGAATAAACACTCAGAGGGTGGAAGGGCTAAGGTAGGTCATATGAACAGGAACCACTTTTCCCTTCGGAAAATGAGAGTGTAGGTCCACGGCTGTTTCAGTAACCGTCAATCTGGATTCCCGTCCAGGCCAACTATAGATTCTGTCTCTACGCTCTCCCTTGAAGGGTCAGGCCCATGCAGAGATGTGAAGTGATGGTGAATTTTACAGTTCAGTCTTCTTTGCTTGCCTTCTCAGTCCTTTGATACCCACCACTCAAACCCCAGAAGCCTACCTCCTGTCAGTATGGGAAGTGCATCTGTCTTTTCCCTTCTGTAAAGATAATCTGCTCTCCTGCCCTTTATGAGAGTTTTTTTTTTTCCAGAAAAGGAATGGTGGGGATTTGGCAGTGGGGAAAGAGGATGGATCCTTGCAGGGAAGAGACTGTTCCAACAGCAGGGGAATTAGGGAATTAGCAGTAATAACAGCCTAATTTGAGGACTTACTATACACAGCCAGGGTATGAATGATGTAATTTAATCATAACCTTTGGGTTAGTACTGTTATCCTCCCTTTTCCAAGGAGGAAACTGAGATCCAGAGGGTGACGTATCTTACCCGAAGTCACAAAACTGAAAAGGGCAGAACTAGGACTTGACACTAGGTTTGCTTGATGCCAAAACCATGTACCTAACACGAAGCTCTACTGTTTTGGGAGCTCCTCGCCCTCTCCTTTTTATTTTTCTTCCAATTTCTTAACTTTATATTTTAAAAATAAGATATGCTCATTTTAGACAAGTTGGGAAGTCTGGAAAAGTATAAAGAAACAGAAAAAGTTTGTTATGATAAATCCTTTCCTCAGAGGCCATTTCTATTAAGATGTTGGCTTACATTTACCATTTATACTTTGTACAGTGTTTCATGTAGTTGAATTTATTCTAGTTCATATCAGTGTTTCCCTGTATACTTAGTCAACTTGAGTTTTAATAGTGGCAAATATTCTATTGCTTAGATGTGCCATAAATTTTCTTAATCATTCATCTTTTGTTGGAGTTTTAAGATGTGTCCAGTTTTTTTTTACTGTCATAAATAAGACTGAAATAAACATACACATGAACATACAAAATGTGCATATATTTTGATCTGTAATTCTGTCAAATAGATTCCAAGAAATGGTATTACTGAGTCAAAAAGAGATGGTCAACTTTTTGAGGTTCTTGATGGGCATAAGCGAAATGTACTCCAGTACAACTTCTCCAATTTAAATTCCATCAGTTTGGGGGACATTTTTTGTTAATCATTTTCCCCATGCAGAATACATGTCCATTTATTAAAAAAATGTCTGTCAGTAAGTGATATTCTTCCTGTAGGCACATTATCTTGTTAATTTTTCTTTATACTCAATGCTTTTCTTGATTTTATGAATGGGATGTTTTCTTTTTATTTTCTAACTGTTAATGCTGATATTTATCTTACTTTCTATTGTAGACTACTTATTAGAAAATGTTGACAGAGAAGAAAAGGAGGTCTATGGAAATATTTGGAAATATACATTGGTAAATTAGGCCTCCCTGCAAATTAAGGAAGGTCTTTCCTTCCCCAAAACCAAAATGGGAGAAGCCAGTGGATGTTTGCAGTAGAGGGTAAGGAGCCAGTGAAGATGCTTGAAAAAGATTGATGACTCTATGATGATCATCCCTTAGGAATGGATAAAGGAAAAACTAGAAGCTGAGTGGTGGGAGGATTTGCCATAGGGGAAAGGGAGGCTCATTTTATCATGAGACTGGAGGAAAGGACTGGTGCAAAGACATATGGAGGTCAAGGGTTGGTGAGGAAGTGAGTACTGGGTAGTTCCCATCTCAGCAATGTATATCAGTGGCTGAAAGGGTGGAGGAGATCTTGGGACTGGAAGTTGAAAAGTGTACAATAACCACTATGGGCGCTGTGATTAGGGACATCACAAGATTCCCTCATTTCAGTTTCCAGAAACTTGTATCAGATCATAGCTTGCCCAGTGCCATTTACTGCTGAGGGTCTGATCCCATAGCCAGCTACAACACAGTTGATTTTAATGAAAACAGAACGTGGAGACTGAACACAAGCCTGCATCCAAATGCTGCTGGATATCTGGAGGAAAATTGAAAAATTCATGCAACCATGAGAATGCTTTGAGTGACCAGATGTTAGGCAAGTTGAGCATAACCTAAATTTGTCATTTTCCTTTTCTTTCAGAGCTAATGGTAGGGAAAAGAGGCTTCTTCAATTTCTCTGATCATGGTTCTTTCTGAGTTTTGTAAATCTTTTAATAAGGAAATAACGGATCAGTGTAAAAGCTTTCATTATTTGTGCTGAGTGTCAGCATCCAGCACCTCGATATTTAATCTGTATAATTTCTGTGAATGTATTATTCATGCTCACCAGAAAGGTTATGAGGGCATTGTTAATTGCATAATTTTTCCTTTGTCCAAACATGTATACTTCTATTTGTTTCTGACCTAGAGAGGGACTTAATTCTTTCTTTCCTCTTTTCCCCCCTTTTTCCTTTTTTCCTTTTAGCTTTTCAGTTTGGGCTCATGTCTCAGAATTAAAATCTAGGGTCCAATAGGCGTCATTCATCTGTGAGATGAATTCTATATTTCATCTATTGATTCCATCGCGGGTGAACATTTGCAGGGTTTAGGCAAGCACTAGCTAGTGTCCTAAATAGAACTTACATTATTCCTTCAATATAGGATGAAAATGGGGGGAAATATCTTCATCTGAACAGCTTGGGGGAAAATGTTTCGTATATTAAGAGCTGTTATATGTAATACATGTAGTTTTCTGATAAGTGAAATGAAAATAAGTTTTCTCCATGATATTGATCCATGGAATAAATTTAATAATTCTAAGCCCATTTGTCTTTGAATGATGCCTTGTGGGATGCAGATATTTTTCAAAACAGGGACATTTTATGATTGTAAATAGCAAGTAGACATATTTTTTGTAGTGAGTTTGCCAGAAATCATGAAAAAGTTGTTAAAGGAAGATTGTGGCTCCATTATATCTCTGAAAAGAATCTTGACAGCCTCTGTCCCTGAAAGTATCTGTACCTCAGGGTGTCTTTTTTTTTTTTAAACATCTTTATTGGACATAATTGCTTTACAATGGTGTGTTAGTTTCTGCTTTATAACAAAGTGAATCAGCTATACATATGCATATATTCCCATATCTCTTCCCTCTTGCATCTCCCTCCCACCCTCCTGATCCCACCCCTCTAGGTGGTCACAAAGCACTGAGCTGATCTCCCTGTGCTATGCGGCTGCTTCCCACTAGCTATCTGTTTTACTTTTGGTAGTGTATATATGTCAATGCCACTCTCTCACTTTGTCCCAGCTTACCCTTCCCCCTTCCTGTGTCCTCAAGTCCATTCTCTAGTAGGTCTGCATCTTTATTCTCATCCTGCCCCTAGGTTCTTCATGACCATTTTTTTTTTTTTTTTAGATTCCATATATATGTGTTAGCATATGGTCTTTGTTTTTCTCTTTCTGACTTACTTCACTCTGTATGACAGACTCTAGTTCCATCCACCTCACTACAAATAACTCAATTTCTTTTCTTTTAATGGCTGAGTAGTATTCCATTGTATATATGTGCCACATCTTCTTTATCCATTCATCTGTCGATGGACACTTAGGTTGCTTCAATGTCCTGGCTATTGTAAATAGAGCTGCGATGAACATTGTGGTACATGACTCTTTTGGAATTATGGTTTTCTCAGGGTATATGCCCAGTAGTGGGATTGCTGGGTCGTATGGTAGTTCTATTTTTAGTTTTTTAAGGAACCTCCATGCTGTTCTCCATAGTGTCTGTATCAATTTACATTCTCAACAACAGTGCAAGAGAGTTCCCTTTCCTCCACACCCTCTCCAGCATTTATTATTTGTAGATTTTTGATGATGGCCATTCTAACTGGTGTAAGGTGATACCTCATTTTAGTTTTGATTTGCATTACTCTAAGGATTAGGGATGTTGAGCATCCTTTCATGTGTTTGTTGGCAATCTGTATGTCTTCTTTGGAGAAATGTCTGTTTAGGTCTTCTGCCCTTTTTTTGATTGGGTTGTTTGTTTTTTTGATATTGAGCTGCATGAACTGCTTATAAATTTTGGAGATCAATCCTTTGTCAGTTGCTTCATTTGCAAATATTATCTCCCACTCTGAGGGTTGTCTTTTCATCTTGTTTATGGTTTCCTTTGCTGTGCAAAAGCTTTTAAGTTTCATTAGGTCCCATTTGTTTATTTTTGTTTTTATTTCCATTTCTTTAGGAGGTGGGTCAAAAAGGATCTTGCTGTGATTTATGTCATAGAGTGTTCTGCCTATGTTTTCCTCTAAGAGTTGGGTGTCTTATTTATATGGATACCTATTATTAGTAAGCTATCTACTAACCAACCATCTTTTCATTGCAAAATCCGCTGGCTTTTGCTCAGTTCTTTCCTTAGTTTCTCTATGCATTTTGCTTGAAGTCCATGCTATCTGTGACATTTCACTATTCTAACTTTATTCCTCCTTTTCTAATCGTCTCTTTTCTGTCTCTTTGAATGGTTTCTTCTGTTCACTAAATGTGAGTGTTGCTCAAAGATCAGAGGTGACCTTCTCCTTTTCCCCTTCTTAATTATCTGCCTCAGAGAGCTCCTTCATTCTCTTGGCCTCTTTCACCATCTCTAGATACTGATCTCAGGGCTCTTATTCCATGCCTCTTAGGAATTTTCACTTGGATTTTCAAGCTCAACTTATCTAAAAGCTGTTGTCTTCTTCAAACTGGTCTTCCTTCCTATGTTTCTCTTTCACTTATTCTTCTTTGCTCACCTAAACTTCAGTCTCTGCAGCCAATGCTGGTTTCTCTTTTTCCATGATCCACCCATATCTAACCAGTCATCTCCATAAATTCTCTCCAGTCTCTACCCTCCTTTCACTTTCCACTCTCATCACTTCTCAGAATCAGTTTTTAAGACCTCGCATTTGGATTGTTGCAGTAGCTATCATGTAACATATTGAGATAATAACCTTTTCCTCACTGCTATAGGAGTTTTTCTTTCCCCATGACAAGATGGCAACCTAGCTTTTATGTTCTCTGCCTCTGGAAATTTTGTGAAGGGGGATGGATACAGCAAAAATAGAAGTTTCCAGGCAGTACCCAACCAGGATTTTGTTTGCAAAAGCCTAAGCTCTTTGAGGAGCATTGTTTTGGATTATCGCAGAAGGGTAGGGGAGATAGAGGTAAATGATTAAATTTGGGAGGTAGAAGTGGGCCAAGCTAAAGAGGAGGGAGGGTTTTTAGAGGATTCCTTTTGAGACAAAGAAGAATGTGGAGTTTGGTGAGTTCCTTGAAGTCAAGAACACTACTGTGTTCCCTTTCAGTGGAGTTGCTGGGACCTCTGATGAGTAAGGCTGGGGTGATGGATGGGCCAAACCTTAAAAGCTATTGCTCTACGACCAGCAGGCATTAAAATGTCCCAGTGTCCATTATTGCTGCCTTCTAGGAACGATACAGACTTAGACAGTGAGCTTATCAGTTATAACACGACATTCTGAAGACTGGAAAAACCTTCTCTAAGTGCTTTGTATAACATAGGGCAACCCAGGACTCTATCTTGACTTTAGGAGGGAGATGTTAACTAAGGTATAAGCTCAGCTGCTATAATGCAGAGACCTCAAAATACAGAGGCTCAAACAAATTAGAAAATTTTTTTTCTCTGTTATAATAAATAGTCTGGAAGTAAGTGAGTTGTTCAAGTCTGGTAAGGAGCTCTGTACTACAAGGACATTTAGAAGTCCATATTCCTTCCATTTTATTACCTCACCATCTCTTAGAACAGGATATTAAAATCTTATGCCATGGCCCTTTTGGGAAATCTGGTGAAGTGTGTGTGCTTTGTCTCAAAAAAAATGGTTTTAGATGTATAAAAAATATGTAGAAAGATTATAAAGGGAGTAAATTATCATAAAATACAATTATAAAAATATTAGAAAAGACAACTTTGAAAAAACTAATGCATACGCTTATTCATTATTAACAAGAACCAGTGGGGTGTCCAGTAAGTACTTTAGTTTCAAAATATTGATGAGCATAAATCGATGCTCAATAATATGATGAACATATTATTTCATGATATCTGAATAAATGTAGTGTGCTATGGAAATATGTATGGTTTCTGATGGTGACAAGGTCACAGATTCTGTGAACACTACTGTAGTTTGTTACCTACATTCATAATTAAAGAAAATACTGAATTTCAATTAAAGGTTATTGAAAATAAAGATGTAACTTCCCATCCAAATTCCTGGACCTTCTGAATTCCTTCCATGGGCCCTTTGAAGATCTGTCAACCCCAGGTTAAGGACCTTGTCCTGGAGTGTTGAAGCTGGCTCACCTCCATGTCTATATCCAGCCCTAACAAAAAGGAAAAAGAGAAGTCCAGGGCAAGGGACCTTGTCTTTATGGAGACGAAGTTGTGCTCATCACTCTCACATTGCACTGGCTTGAGCCTAGTTTATAACCACACCTAGCTTCAAGAAAAACTGTTAGGGGGTCTGTAATCAGGTGACCATGCACCCAGCTAAAACTGAGGAGTTTTTTTAGTAAACAAAACAGAAGAAGGAGGGAAAAGATAAATACTTAGTACCCACTACAAGAATATAGGACTCCCAAAAGTATGCCTGAAATTCAGTTTCCCACCAGCCAGGCTCAGAAGAGATTGTGTGATTTAGAGAGGATTATTGTGAGGATTAACTATAGCATGTTCAAGTGGCTGGTAAAGAGTAAGTGCTCAATAAATATTCACTAAAACTGACTTGCTTGTGACCAGTGTCTGTTAGAGGAATAATGAACTATTGGAGATAATATACTGGACTTCTGGGGATGAGAAGGGGTCAAAGAGATTTATGTTTAAATTAATTCATTCATTTTTTCATTCAACAAGTATTCACTGAGCTCAGATTATATGCCAGATATTGTTCTAGTTGCCAGAGAAATGAGAGTGAGCAGTATAAAGTTCTTGCTCACAGGAGTCTTTCATTTATTCAGGGGAAATAGAATAATAGCTAAACAAGCAAATCACATATTGGGGGCAAAGGATACAAAAAGAGATAGGGTAAAGGTTATGGTGAAATGCTGCGATAGGCAGAATTATAAGATGGTCCCCAAGATTCCTGCCTCTGGTTACAGTGTATAATAACTCCTTACCCATACCCCCAACTTAGGTGTGATGGAAACTGTGAATATGATGGAGTACCACTTGGATAATTAGATTATGTTCTATGGCAAAGGAGGACACATTTTAAAGATGTAATTAAGGTCCCAAATCAGTTGATTTTGAGTTATCAGAAAGGAGATTATCCTGTATGGGACTGACTTAATCAGGTAAAAACACTTAAAAGAGGAGCTTGGCCCTACCAGAGGTTAGGAAGAAATTCTCAGACTGGCCTTGAAGAAGAACTGCCTATGGAAGGACCACATGCCAAGGAAATGAGGGTAGTCTCTTAGAGCTGAGAGCAGCCTCCAGCTTTCAGCTAGTAAGAAAATAGGAATCTCAGCCATAGAGCCACAAGGAAATGAATTGAAAGTGATTTCTTTTGTAGTTAAACCTTCTGATGAGGATGTAGCCCAGCCAAACTTGATTGCAGCCTTGAGAGAGTAAGCTGTGCCCAAACTCCTGACCCACAGAAACTGTGAGAAAATTAATGCATGTTATTTTAAGCCACTAGTTTGTGGTAATTGTTACACAGCATAAAAAATTAATACAAATACTATTTTTTTTAAACATCTTTATTGAAGTATAATTGCCTTACAATGGTGTGTTAGCTTCTGCTTTATAACAAAGTGAATCAGTTATACATATACAATATGTTCCCATTTCTCTTCCCTCTTGCATCTCCCTCCCACCCTCCTGATCCCACCCCTCTAGGTGGTCACAAAGCACCGAGCTGATCTCCCTGTGCTATGCGGCTGCTTCCCACTAGTTATCTATTTTACATTTGGTAGTGTATATATGTCCATGACACTCTCTTACCCTGTCACATCTCACCCCACCCCCTCCCCATATCCTCAAGTCCATTCTCTAGTAGGTCTGTGTCTTTATTCCCGTCTTGCCACTAGGTTCTTCATGGCCTTTTTTTTTTTTCCCCTTAGATTCCGTATATATGTGTTAGCATACTGTATATGTTTTTCTCTTTCTGACTTACTTCACTCTGTATGACAGACTCTAACTCCATCCACCTCATTACGAATACCTCCATTTCATTTCTTTTTATGGCTGAGTAATATTCCATTGTATATATATGCCACATCTTCTTTATCCATTCATCTGTCGATGGACATTTAGGTTGATTCCATGTCCTGGCTATTGTAAATAGAGCTGCAATGAACATTTTGGTACATGACTCTTTTTGACCTATGGTTTTCTCAGGGTATATGCCCAGTAGTGGGATTGCTGGGTCGTATGGTAGTTCTATTTGTAGTTTTTTAAGGAACCTCCATACTGTTCTCCATAGTGGCTGTATCAATTTACATTCCCACCAACAGTGCAAGAGTGTTCCCTTTCCTCCACACCCTCTCCAGCATTTATTGTTTCTAGATTTTTTGATGATGGCCATTCTGACCGGTGTGAGATGATATCTCATTGTAGTTTTGATTTGCATTTCTCTAATGATTAATGATGTTGAGCATTCTTTCATGTGTCTGTAGGCCATCTGTATATCTTCTTTGGAGAAATGTCTATTTAGGTCTTCTGCCCATTTTTGGATTGGGTTGTTCATTTTTTTGTTATTGAGCTGCATGAGCTGCTTGTAAATCTTGGAGATTAATCCTTTGTCAGTTGCTTCATTTGCAAATAGTTTCTCCCATTCTGATGGTTGTCTTTTGGTCTTGTTTATGGTTTCCTTTGTTGTGCAAAAGCTTTTAAGTTTCATTAGGTCCCATTTGTGTATTTGTGTTCTTATTTCCATTTCTCTGGGAGCTGGGTCAAAAAGAATCTTGCTGTGATGTATGTCATAGAGTGTTCTGCCTATGTTTTCCTCTAAGAGTTTGATAGTGTATGCCCTTACACTTAGGTCTTTAATCCATTTTGAGTTTATTTTTGTGCATGGTGTCAGGGAGTGTTCTAATTTCATACTTTTACATGTACCTGTCCAATTTTCCCAGCACCACTTATTGAAGAGGCTGTCTTTTCTCCACTGTATATGCTTGCCTCCTTTATCAAAGATAAGGTGACCATATGTGTGTGGGTTTATCTCTGGGCTTTCTATCCTGTTCCATTGATCTATATTTCTGTTTTTGTGCCAGTACCAAACTGTCTTGATTACTGAAGCTTTGTAATATAGTCTGAAGTCAGGGAGCCTGATTCCCCCAGCTCCATTTTTCGTTCTCAAGATTGCTTTGGCTATTCGGGGTCTTTTGTGTCTCCA
The DNA here is from genome assembly GCF_028023285.1 of Balaenoptera ricei. Taxonomy (NCBI): domain Eukaryota; kingdom Metazoa; phylum Chordata; class Mammalia; order Artiodactyla; family Balaenopteridae; genus Balaenoptera; species Balaenoptera ricei. The sequence goes on along the minus strand of NC_082640.1, from coordinate 82,692,412 downwards.
TACAAATTGTGAAATTTTTTGTTCTAGTTCTGTGAAAAATGCCAGTGGTAGTTTGATAGGGATTGCATTGAATCTGTAGATTGCTTTGGGTAGTAGAGTCATTTTCACAATGTTGATTCTTCCAATCCAGGAACATGGTATATCTCTCCATCTATTTGTATCATCTTTAATTTCTTTCATCAGTGTCTTATAATTTTCTGCATACAGGTCTTTTGTCTCCTTAGGTAGGTTTATTCCTAGACGTTTTATTCTTTTTGTTGCAATGGTAAATGGGAGTGTTTTCTTAATTTCACTTTCAGATTTTTCGTCATTAGTGTATAGAAATGCAAGAGACAAATACTTTTTTTAATGGGATGGTTAGGAAAGGCCTCTCTGATAAGGTGAGTTTGCTTGATTGATTGATTGAAGACTTGAAGGAAGTGAGGAGTGAACTGTAAGGATATTTGTGGGAAGAACAGAGGAGTGACCATTCTTGCCGGTGTGTGGAGAACAGTCCAGGGAGGGACGCGAGTGGAGGAAGAGACACCAGTTAGGTTGAGAGAAGATGGGCACTTAGACTAGGACATTGTGGTGGAGGGCATCAGATTATGGACATATTTCAAAGGTAGAACCAACAAAATTTGCTAAAGGATTAGATTTGGAGTGTGAGAGGAAGGGGATTCAAAGGAAAGCTCCTGAATGCACTTGCCATTTACTGCGATGAGAAGACTGGGGTAAAATTGGGATGAGGTGGGGAGAAGCAGGCTTTAGGGAGAAGGCAAGAGTTTGGTTTTGCATATGTGAAGTTTGAGATGTCATCCAAATGAATTTGTCAAGGGGGCAGTTGTATATATAAGTTTGGAGTTCAGGAGAAAGGTTGGGGATGAAGATAAAATAGGAAGTTCTAGCATATAGATGCTATTTAAACTGAGACTGGAAGAGATGCCCCAAGAGAGAAAATTCATAGAATATTGTGCCTGAGACTCACCATAAGAGATTATCAATTTATAGATATAAAAACTCCAGCCCAAAGAGGTAAAGTGACATTAGGCCTGTACCTAAGGAACAGAACTAGTTACTAGCAGAGCTTAACTAAAACCTAGGCTTCTTGATTCCCAGCTCAGAGATTCTTTTTACCAAAGATCACAGATTTCTTTTTTTTTTTTTTTTTTTTGCTTTCCTAGAATATTTCCTACACTTGGAAAAGAGCTATGCAAAGTAAACAAGTCTTGGCTCTTTTCCATTCATGGGGATACAACAAGTCCCAGACCCAGACCTCTGAGGGATCCTCCCCAACCTTGGTTGTCGCCCCACAAGATGCTGATTAGATTTGATGGCTGTGAGAGGCTGGGTCTCGTGTAACAAATGAAAATGTATGCGGTGATGTCTATAAACCTCACCCCATCAAATTAATAATGAAAAGCCTCCCATCAAAGCCCTCCTTGTGCTCAGTAGCCTGTGGCACATTTGGACTCATCGATAGATGTTCAACAATATTACAACTTGTTTAAATCTTGGTAAAGTAGTGTTATGTACTATTGTTATTGACTTCCCCTTTCTAATTACCACCCAAAGCTGACAGATGTTACAGCTCTAATGACCGCATTCTTGGAGAGGGAATGACTTTGGGTCTCAACTCATTGTGTCTGAGCTGTTCTGAAGGAGGAGAACCCCCTGGTTGAAAGCAGGTCAGCTTTAGTAAGGCCATATATTGAGGCCCAGGTGATGTCTGAGACTATTCACAGAGAGATCTCTGGGACTGGTTTGAAACCAGAACTTTTGGAGTCTTTGTGTGAATGTGAGGCATAGTCACTGCAGGAATCCTCAGGCATGTATAGCTAGCTGTAGCCAGATTCTGTGACAGTCCACAACCCAGGTGGGCACATAGCTTTGTTCATTTTTTTCCCTGTAACTCAGCTTAATATCTTTTTTGAGCCTCCATTTTGCTGTTTGGCAGAAATATAATCCCTCTCCCTTGTTTTGTGATGAGGTCTAAGATTTTTGTGGGCATAGTTATGTGGTACCTGGGCATGGCAGGAATACCTGTGGACTTCGATACTGTTCAACACATTTATCTGCTGAGATATCCATTTTTTCATCTGGTTCACTGACATTGAACCACATGATGCCCATGAGATTTTCTTTTTTTCTTTCATGTCTCCTTCAAGCCTAGAGGCTCTCTGCTACTCCTATGTGTTGTTACTATTCTACTCATGTTTGCTGTCCTGGAGCACAGAGATCTCTTTGAGGCTCCCTAAAGTGTTGGCTGCTTGGACTCATTATGATTCCTCCCCTCTCTGCTCCCTGAGCTCTGTTAGGGCTCTGGCTCTAGCAGGGACCAACATTAAATTTCATTACCTTCTCTTCCTCTGGGGAAACCTTTTATGGGCTCTCTCGGAAGCCCCCACACTCCTCAGATCCCACTTCTCTCCAACATTGTTTTTCATGCCCAGAGTCCTCTCCAGCTCCCTACAAGTTTAGGTTTTTAGAGTTTAGAGTTAGGAAAACCCCTTTTTATAAAATTTACTCTGAGACAATAAACATAGAACAGTTCAGTTGCTTGTTTTTGTGGAGGGGTTGGTGGGATAAGGGAGAAAAAAAACATAAAAGTAGTCACACCACAAAAGAATACTATCGGAAGCTAGACTTCCTTTTCCACTTCTGGATCCCTGGACAGCACTCTGATAACTGGACACTACTTCTTGTGCAGGATGGTAGGGGCTATAGTTAGTCACTTAGAAGTAGACAAAAGTATTTCAAGAAGATAGTGCTTCTTTAGAAACTTCCCTAATTCTTTCATTGTATATTTGCATTTTAAAAATTTGGTAATGATTGAACAGATCAGGTAATGGCTTCTTTTCTCAGATTCTCATAGTGCTTTCTTTTTTTAAAAAAAATTTTGTTGGAGGGACTTCCCTGATGGCGCAGTGGTTAAGAATCCGCCTGCCAATGCAGGGGACCTGGGTTCGATCCCTGGTCTGGGAAGGTCCCACATGCTGCGGAGCAACTAAGCCCATGCACAACTACTGAGCCTGTGCTCTAGAGCCTGTGAGCCACAACTACTGAGCCCACGTGCCGCAACTACTGAAGCCCTCTAGCTCTAGGTCCTGTGCTCCGCAATAAGAGAAGCCGCCACAATGAGAAGCCCGTGCACCGCAACGAAGAGTAGCCCCCAATCGCTTCAACTAGAGGAAGCCCGCGGGCAGCAACGAAGACCCAACGCAGCCAAAAATAAATAAAATTTAAAAAAAGTTTTCTTTTTGGATCACAGTTGATTTACAATGTTGTGTTAGTTTCTGGTGTACAGCTAGGTGAATCAGTTTATACATATACATATATCCACTCTTTTTTTTTTTTTAAGATTCTTTTCCTTTATAGGTCATTACAGAGTACTGAGTAGAGTTCCCTGTGCTATACAGCAGGTTCTTATTAGTTATCTATTTTATATATAGCAGTGTATATATGTTAATCCCAATCTCCCAATTTATCCCTCCCTGGCTTATCCCCTGGTAATCATAAGTTAGTTTTCTACATCCATGACTCTAATTCTGTTTTGTAAATAAGTTCATTTGTACCCCCCTTTTTTTTAGATTGCACATATAAGCAATATCATATGATATTTGTCTTTCTGTGTCTTACTACACTCAGTATGACAATCTCTAGGTCCATCCATGTTGCTGCAAATGGTATTATTTTGTTCTTTTTTATGGCTGAGTAATATTCTATTGTATATATGTACCACATCTTCTTTATCCATTCATCTGTCGATGGACACTTAGGTTGCTTCCATGTCTCGGCTATTGTAAATAGTGCTGCAATGAACATTGGGGTGCATGTATCTTTTTGAATTATGGTTTTCTCCAGTCATTGTGCTGTATTTTCTATTATCTTTTATTATTTCTATTAACTTCTTTTACAAGAGAGTTGGGTTCTTGAAGGGCAGGATCTGTTTATCTGATTTATCTCTGTATATCCAGTGTAATGTATACTACATAAGAGGTACTCAATAAATTTTTTGAATGATCAATTGTTTGGGTCCCAAGAAAAGAAAATTTGGAAAGTAAGTTCATTGGTATGGAGGGCTATAATTTTAGAAGTGTCATCTATTCAGTCATTTTATTTACTTTTTAATTCATCAAATATTTATGAAACACCTATAATATTTCAGGACCTGTGTTAGATCTTTGAGTTAAAAAAATTAACAAGACATGTCCAGTCTTTGAGGATTTCACATTTATTAACCTATATCTTTTTTTTTTTAACATCTTTATTGGAGTATAATTGCTTTACAATGGTGTGTTAGTTTCTGCTTTATAACAAAGTGTATCAGCTATACATATACATATATCCCCATATCTCTTCCCTCTTGCGTCTCCCTCCCTTCCACCCTCCCTATCCCACCCCTCTAGGTGGTCACAAAGCACTGAGCTGATCTCCCTGTGCTCTGTGGCTGCTTCCCACTAGCTTATTAACCTATATCTTAACTGACATTTTCAGCTGCATAGAATTCATTCTAAGTATGTACCATAGTTTAACAACTATCATGTACACACGTGGGTACTTTCTCATCTCTAGCTATTTCAAACAATGCTGAAATTAATAACCATGTGTAAACATCACTCAATACAAGTACATGTATATGTGTAGAATAACTTGCCAAATTGCCTTTCATAGAATACCCCCATCAGTAATATATGACAATTTACATCTGCTTTTAAATGTTCCAACCTTGGTTTCTGCTAACCATTATTCTAGGATCTTTAATTTGTTTACCCTCAGATTCAGAAATATCTTCTTCTTCCATTCTCAGGCCTTACTCTTAACAGAAACCCTAAATTCTATGGAGTGGACTGCTATTTCCCAAAGTGTGTTCTGTGGAATACAAGTTCTACAAGATATTATAGAGTCTAATGGTCACATAAATACCACATAGCATGTTTGCCTCTTGTAGAGTTACAATGCACTTTAGAATGATAAAGAAATTGTTTAACTGTGTTTGATCCCAGTGTTTCCCAGACTTATTTGGGAATCACTTTTTAAACCTATTAACATCTCTTATAACACATACACATATGTGTGTGCATATGCACATGCATGTATGCATGTATATACACACACACTTTGAGGAACCTTGGAAGGAATATTAACATTGATGTCCTACTCGAAAAGTTCTCAGATGTCCTCAAAAAGGACCCTCATTCTTTTCTGGAGATAATTTCTGAGGTTCTGATAGGCTAAGAATTCTCCTTATTTCCTTGCTTTGAGCAGTTCTAATTTACTTGTAGACATATTCATGATTTCCTTGTTTGTTGACAAGTGTGGCCACCCATTTGGTAGAGCTGAGAATACTTAAAAGAAGTTTCTAGTGTGGATAAACTAGAAACTACCTGACTACCTGTTTCATTTCCCAGCTTCAGAGTTGGTAGTTGCTGTTGCATTTCCTTCTCATGAGACTCTACTTAGACTCATGTAATCTTAGTAGCGGAATAAAGTGAAAATAAAGTAAATGTAGTTTCATGGTACAGAAATCTTACAGGATGCTTTAGTACAAAAAGGGTTCTGTGGTCTAATATGTTCAAAGAGCACTGTATAAGAGTGAAGAAAGTCAGAAAGAGAAAAGCAAATACCATATGCTAACACATATATATGGAATTAAAAAAAAAAGTTCTGATGAACCTAGGGGCAGGACAGGAATAAAGATGTAGACATAGAGAATGGACTTGAGGACATGGGGAGGGGGAAGGGTAAGCTGGGATTAAGTGAGAGAGTAGCATTGACATATATACACTACCAAATGTAAAATAGATAGCTAGTGGGAAGCAGCTGCATAGTACAGGGAGATCAGCTTGGTGCTTTGTGACCACCTAGATGGGTGGGCTAGGGAAGGTGGGAGGGAGATGCAAGAGAGAGGGGATATGGGGATATATGTATACATATAGCTGATTCACTTTGTTATACAGCAGAAACTAACACAACGTTGTAAAGCAATTTTACTCCAATAAAGATATTACAATAAATAAATAAATAAAATGGTGATCTAGCAAAAAAAAAATGAGTTATACAGCTGAAATAATACAAAATTTAGTAGGCATTATAGTGTATAGCAAAAATCCTATGTGATGATGTGTTATCCAACTGTTGGCCTGGACCTCTCTCTACCTCAGTTTCCTCATCTGTAAATTTATTATTATATCAATAAAAGTCATACCAGAGAAAAAAACAAGACAAAACAAAACAAAAAAAACCCAAAGAGCACCGTATAGCATATCCCAGTTTTGGAGATTCACAGTGTATTAATAACTGAGAAATGTTGCAGCAAATTAACTTTATTTAAGCTAGCATTTTCTAAACTTATTGGACCATCAAACCTATTTTGTCATGTTAACATTTTATTGGCCTGAGATTCTATAGAATATTCCAGAGGAACTATTGACCAAACAACCTTATATTTCGAGGATGAGATAAAAACTCAGAGAAGTGAGGCTACTTACCCAAATTTACCAAACTCAATCTTCTTGAGTTTGAATTCAGTTATGCCTAACTTTTTTTCTTTTTTCAAAGCTTCCTACTATGAAGAAACATGTCAAAGTGGTTAGGAAAAGTCTAATTTAAACATGCAGGCTGATATTTATATGACTGAGTTGCCCGAACGATTGTTTGTGTAATCAGGGATGCAGTTCCAAATGTCATCATTTTAAATTCACTTGAATCCAATTGCCTTTTCAACCAAAGCTTAGTTTTGCTTACATATTTGCTTTTATAGGTTTAAGCCCTATTATTTCAGACAATGACTATACTGTTATTGTCCTTTTCATAGATGCTGGCTTTCTATGATACTTGAAACTTGGTTTAAATTTGTATTTATTCCACCTCTATTTAAAAATTATCTTGGTCCTTAAGTTCCACTAAATTTCTTCCCCAATCTTTGTAGGAGAAAATAAAATTGCCCAGTTTTTTTCTATCATTAATCTCTCTGTCCAGATATTCATCCTTTACTTCATCCATCAACAGACTTTATGAACACAGGTGCTAGGCACTGAGCTAAATATCACAGCTGACACAAGGGCTAATATATATATCAGCCATCCCTCGGTACCCACTGAGGATTGATTGGTTCCAGGATCCCCGAGGATACCAAAATCCAAAGACCTCAAGTCCCATATATAAAATAGTGAAGTACAGTCAGCCCTCCATATCCATGGATGCTGAACCTGTAGATCTGGAACCCTGACTACACATAGTTTCTGACCTAGAACAGCTGATGTTCTAGCTAAGAAATATGAATACCTCTGGCTGAGGCTCAGCATGGTAAAGGAGTAGGCTCCTGTGGATGGCTGCATAGAGAGTGCCTGCACAACTCCAGGGGGCACCAACTATACAGGTGATGCCTGTGGTGGTTGCCTGTGGAGCTGTGCCACACAGAGGCCCTGTACTAGGGGCCTGGTATTAGAACACTATTCTAGCACCTATATATTGGGGATTTTGGCCCAGGAAATCATTTGTGGGTGGAGTTAGATTGGGAAAATAGTTTCTGTTCTGAGCACCAGAATCCTGCACATTGGGAGTCACCATTTATTAAGGCAACTTCAAGCTAGGGAGATATACTGGCTTCAGGGTCAGCTTTGAAATGTGTCTCTGAACTTGAATTTCACCTGTGACCTGGATCCACTCATGAATTATTTGGACAGTAAGCTTGGAAGTACAAAAACTTGTTCTGGGCTGGAATCAACTCACTGAGTGAAACAAGAAAAAAGATCAGAGCTAGAAATCAATAACAAAAATGAAACTAGAAAATTCCCAAATATTTAGAAAGTTAAGGCGTATGCTTCTAAGTAATAACCCACGGGTTTAAGAAGAAATCATGATGGAAGTTTGAAAATATTTTGAACTGAATGACTTTGAAAATTTTACACACCCAAACTTGTGGGATATTAGCCTATGCTTTGCTTATTGGGAAATTTATAGCCTTAAGTGCATATGTTAGAAAAGGTGGGAGGCTGAAATCAATGAGTTAAGCATCCATCTTAAGAAGTTGGGAAATAACAGCAAATTAAACCAAAGAAAGCGGTAGGAATGACATAATAAGATAAGCATAGAAAGTAATGAAGAGGAAGACAACAAAAAAACAAACATACAATAGAGAGGATCAACATGGGCAAAAGTTGGTTTTAGAAGAGGTTAATAAAACTGAGAAGTCCCTGGTGAGGCAGAGAGGAAGGGAGGGAGGGTGGGAGGGAGGGGGGTATATCAAGGTCAAGTATAAAAAGGTGATTATCTCAGATCCTACAGATAATAAAATGATAACAAGAAGCTATTATGAATAACTTTATAGCAATATTTTTGAAACTTTGGGCACTATAGACATATTGTTAAAAAGATATAATTTATTTAAAAAGATATCAGAAGACAGAAAAAAATCTGGATAGTCTTTTAACTATTAAGAAATAAAATTCATAATTAAAACTTTTCCCACAAAGAAAACTCCAAACCAGATGGCTAGTCAGTAAATTACATCAAATATTTAGGAACAAAATAACTCCAATCTTACACAAAAGAGAGAACATTCCTGACATATTTTTAAAGTTGATCATAAGGCCTATCTCACTGACTCATAGAAATTAAAAAAAGACCCAATCAAAATATTAGCAAACCAAACCCAGAAATATATAAAAAGGAAGGAAAGATTGGTTTAGTGTTTGAAATCAAAATCATTCACTTAGGATAAGTGATAAAAAACTGACCATTTCAATAGATTCAGAAATTACATCTGATAAAATTTAATATTGGTTCATAACAAAAAATTTTAGCAAATAGGAAATAGAGGAAGAATTCCCTAATGTTATCAAAGGTAACTATAAAAAAAATCTATTCTTATGGTTAGAAGTTTTCCCTTTGAAATCAGGAATAATATAAAGATCCCTCATATCACTACTTCTCTTCAGTATTGTACTGGAAATGCTATCCAGTGCAAAAAGTCAGGAAAAACAAGGGAAAAAAGAGTATACGGTTTGGAAAGGGAGAAACAAAGGTGTTGTTCAAAGATGATATGATTGTACATAAAAAATCCAGAAAAATCTACATAAATTATTATAATTAATAAATGACCTTAGCAAGGCTACTGGATGTAAGGTCAAAATTGAAAAATCAATTTTATACCTGTATATACCTGCAATAAACAGCTAGAAAATGAATAAAATATATTATTTACAATAGCATTAAAATGTTAATTATCTAGGAAAAAATCTGAGAAATTATGTGTAATACATCTATGCAGAAAACTTCAAAACATGAGTGACAAAAATTAAAAAGAAGATACAAATAAATGAAAGGAAAAACCATGTACTATATAGATTTGAAGACTCAATATAAAGATGTTAATGATCCTCAAATTGAATTTATCAATTCAATCCCAAATTAAAATCCCAATCTCAATAAAAAGCCCTTTTTGTTGAAATAAACAAGCTGATTTAAAAATTTATATGAAAACTCAAAGAGTCAAGAATAGTCTAGAACACTCTTGATGAAGAACAAGTTAGAAGCCAATGTGCTATAAGCACATAAAATAGTGGAATATAACAGAAAGTTCAGGAATAGACTACACATTTATGACAATTAAATTTATGACAAAGGTGCTGCTCCAAAATAGTTGGGAAGCTCAGTCTTATCAATACATTAGGCTGGGATATATGGATAAAAAAGTCACGGAAAGAAAGGAAACGACCCCTGTATCACACCATATAAAAAATCGTTCCTGATAGATTGTAGATGTAAATGTAAGAGGTAAAACAGTAACAGTCTAGAAGATAATGTAGGAGAATACAGTCTAGGTAGGAAAAGTGTTAATTATAAAAGAAAAAAGACAAATATGTCTGTTTTAAAATTTAAAACTTTTTTTCATCATAAGAGAGTTAAAATATAAGAATGTATTTGCAACAAATATTATGGATGAAGGACTTATATTCAAAATGTAAAAAAAAAAAAAGAAAAAAGAAAAAGAAACTGGAAAACAACCTAATAAACATATAAGTAGGAGACTTGAACAGGCATTCCATAAAATATAAAATTTAAATGGGCAAAACATATGTGAAGTTTTCTCTATTTCCTTAAAAGTCGGGGAAATGCAAATTAAAACCATAAGATGCTAATAGCCTTCTTCCTGAATGGCTAAAATTAACAGGACTGGCACATGCCTAGTGTTATTTGAGATACGGAGCAATGGAACTCACATGCACTAAAGTGTATATTGGTATGATCACTTTGGAAAGCAGTTTGGTATTATCTGTCATTCAGTTAATATGGAGCAGAGCTGGAGTATAATCCCAAGCCTGTGAGAAAAGAGATTCAGCTTATAAATAAATAAATAAACAAGTAAATAAATAAATAGGAGCTCGCTGTCTTGCTCAGTTCAGTGTGGAGCCATTTTGGAAAACTGTAATGAACCAACAATGCCAGATGCTTCATGCTAAAATTTCAACAAAAGTTATTATGTATATTTATAGTTCTTTTGATTCCATTAAAGTTGCCTGGTGATAGCTGCCAAGTGAAACAAAATGAGAACAGAGGTGGAAATTTAGAAATTCATGTTTCCTGTAGAAAATTCTAATATATAGTATTATTTACTTCTCTTAGTTGTCTGACTACCTGATAAGTAGGACCCATTTGTTGGATAGTGCTTTGACTATATTTTACTTTATGGACATATAGTTTTCTTAATGTTATAACAGTTCCATCCCTTTGATGAAATTTAACCATGATCCCCTCTACAACCTTACACTTTATTTCATTTATAGCATTTATCAGACTCTGTCTCCTACATCTTCCACCAGTTGGTACCAAATTTTTGCCGTTTTGTTTTTAAAATGTTATTTGGATATTCCTCACTCTCTGCCTCCCCATTGCCACTCTTCTAATCCAAACCTTCTGGATCTTTAACCTAGACTATTACATTAATGTCATCACTGGGTTACATTCATTCATTTATTCACTCCATGTTTATTGAACATTTGCTATGAACCAGATCTTGGGTATACAATGACTAATAAAACATGGTCCTTCTTCTCAAGGACCTTATGTTTAACTGAAGAAAAAGAAACATGAAAACAGAAACTTATAGCATAATTTGAAAAGTGCTTCAATAGAAGTATATACAAGATGTTATGGGAAACCAGAGGGGGAAATAAAGAATTCTGAGTGGGAGGTCAGAGAAGGCTTCACAGAAGTGGTGATGTTTGAGAGAAATCTGTGAGGAGGAAGGGTTTTTCACTGGATGGGCAAGAAGAACTGCAATTCAGGGAGAGGAAATAACTTGAGTAAACTCAGAGAGATGTGAAAGAACCTGCTCTCAAAGAAAGGTGGCAGTAAGTTGCTTCATTGTTGCTTTTAATAGATTGCTTTTTTTGGGAAGAGAAAGAAAGAACCCACTCTCTATTCCCCATTTGTGATATATGGCATACAGCCACTCAAGTTATATTTTATAAAGAGAAATTGGATGTGCAATCTACTGTTAAAACTTTTAAGGACTGCCCAGTTTCTTCAAATCAGAGGACAAGTTATTTGGTCTCAAAGCACTCTTTCCAGTTTTTCTTCTTACATCTACTTTGGGATTAGGCTATACCAACCTGGTTAATCTAAGAACTGTATTTCCTAGAACTCCCTCTCTGTATGGTTCCTGGTTACAGTTGTTCAAAAGAAGAACTTGACTGAACTTTGGGAGGTAGGAGAGAAGTAGCAGATCATGGTCAGATGCAAAACCTGATGGGTTCTGCTGGTCCTCCACTCTGTGTCTAGCTCATTTTCCCAGTTGCTGTCCTGCTGACACATAATGGCCTCAAGCCCGCTATCATACTCCTGACTGTGGATGCACAGAGATGTTGGCTTTTTAAAAGGCAGTAGCTTTCCCTGGTACTGCCCACAAGCTCCTCCTTTGTCATTTCACTTTGGTGGCTGGCTGGATTGGTTTCTTGCATTTCCCTGCAAGCTCTGGCTGTCTTCCCTTGCCAGTGCTTCAGGTGGACTGTTTAATGACTGTTTCTCTGATCATCTGGGTGCCCCTACCAGATTTCACGTTCCCAGCTTCTCCCACATTTGTGTAAGGTCTGATTCTCGAAGCAAATCCCTTATGCCCATAATACTCATGGTGGCTGTGAGCCCTGATTGATACAGCGGGGTTTCTTGAATAGGTCACAAACTTTGACTAGAATATTCCCTTCTCTTACTCCTATTTCTAGCATGGGAAAGTCTTGTTTGTTTTGCAAGGTTCAGTTTAAGTGTGTCTTCCATTGTGAAAACTTCTGGAACCTTCCTCCTTGCCAATCTCTCACAAAAAGTGGTCCTAAAATACTTTGGATACTTTTTCTTTACTTCTCACTGGAATTATAGTTTGGTGTTTGTTAATCTGTCTTCACCACTAGATTGTGAGCTCTTTAAGGTCCAGGAACATGTCTTACTGTCTTTTCTGTCCTTCCCTGTTCCTCCACCTCCTGCCTCATGCAGTGCTGTGCAAAGCTCCAGTAATTGAGCTTATTGACTTACGTATACAACATAGGAGTTGCTTCCAAATTCATAAAGATTAGGTTATTGAAAGCCCCCAGATAGGAGGATTCATGGTTGAGAATCAGATGATCTTATAGGCAAAAGAGCTGCATTTTATATGGAGTATAGTCTATAAAAATATCAAATGACTAAAAAAATGATAAAACAAAAAATAAGGGAGTTTGGTCAATATTCATTAGACTGGACCAAAATGTACATCTACTAAAATTTTGAAATATGCCAGCTTATTTATCTTAGATTAGATATTTGTCCTTCTAGAAATGCTGAATATTTTATACATGTCTAAAACATTACCTTAATTTAGTTTTAAGCAATTTAAGCATCAACTTTTTAACATCTTATTATTTTAATCACATGAAATTTCTCACTAATGTGAGAAATATGCCTGTGTTAATCAAGGAATAAAAAATATAAATAAATGAGTATCACTCTTAGATGTATTTAATAAAACTGGAAAAGAAAAAAAAAGAGTCGGGGAACTGAGAAAGTGGGTGGACACACACAAAATCATTTTAACTATTTTGAGATGAAAATAAAATAGTAAGATTAATCCATTAAGTAAAGAGAACACCAGTGACATACTACTCATCATTAATTGGTTATAAAAGTTACATCATAGTTAATTTTTTTTTGCCACTCTTTGGTTACTGCAAAATATTTTAGGATTTCCTCTACCATTGTTTTAACACTTTTAAAAAATTGAAATCACCTCCTTCCTCTTGGGCTTTTCTTTGTGTCTTCCCCACTATCCAGATATTTAGTGTCTTTTCTGATATAGCAGCTTAGAGTTCTTGCGTCTCATCTCAGGTCCTACTTATATTTAGGAATTTATAGTGACTTGGTTGTTAAAAATGGAGGAGAGAGAGAGAAACTAACAAATAAACAAACTCTGAGCCTTAGGGAAAATTTTATTTAACTCATTCTCATTAGCCAATTATTTCTCACCTCCTCTCCCTAATACATAGAGACAGAGAGATTTACAACGTCCCTCTGCTCAGCTAGCTTTATGCTCAGCCCCCGTACTCATATCTTTGCTTCCTTCCTTCGAATGGACACAGGAGAGCAGTTCTGAGATGGGTTTTACCTTCTCTCAATATCCTCAGAGAGAGAGACAAACATTGCAAAAACTCCTGCCCATGTTCTACTGTCTTTTGTGCTCCTTTTCCTATTCCCTACAACACTTTCTCTTCTTCTAATTATCCCCAGTTGGAGGGAATCGTAAATCTCATACATTGTAACTGAATTCTCCTAGTTGCTGCAGAGCTGCTCAGAAGCAAATCCACAGATATTGGAATTCTTTTTTTTTTTTTTATTTTTATTTATTTATTTATGGCTGTGTTGGGTCTTCGTTTCTGTGCGAGGGCTTTCTCTAGTTGTGGCAAGCGGGGGCCACTCTTCATCGCGGTGCGCGGGCCTCTCACTATCGCGGCCTCTCTTGTTGCGGAGCACAGGCTCCAGACGCGCAGGCTCAGTAATTGTGGCTCACGGGCCTAGTTGCTCCGCGGCATGTGGGATCTTCCCAGACCAGGGCTCGAACCCGTGTCCCTTGCATTGGCAGGAAGATTCTCAACCACTGTGCCACCGGGGAAGCCCTGGAATTCTTTATAAAGGGACGCTCATGACTAGCGAGGGTTACTCTATATTCAGTTTTAATATTTGTGTGCTCATAGATTTGATTTCCTAAAAAAAGAAAATAGTGGTTCCTTATAAAATATTTTTGAACTCCTGTTAGAAAGGTGGGGATTATTTATCTTAATTGTTTTATTTTAGGGACTTTTTGGTAGTTCTTGATAATTAACCTGATGGGTTGAGGGAGAAAATGGCTAAGAGACCAATCAGATTGCTTCATATTTGAGAACTTGGCCATTTAAAGAAAGCTCACTCAGATTTCATGACAACCAGATCCTGAAATGACCAGCCATTAGATTTTTGTGTTTCAACAACTGAACAGGATGGCCCATTGATTGCCCATTCATTGTGACAACCCAAAGCCCTGTGATTGACTAGTGTCTGGTTAACTCAGTTGACCTGGATACCAAAGGTCCCAGTGATTGCTCCCTGAACCTTAAGGGGAACTTGAACTGCCAAGGACTAGTCACATGCCTGTTTTGTTTGCAGAATTGTCATGGTCAGAGAAGAAAACGCACAGTCCACGTTTGTTCTTTCATAGTGCCGAGTAGAAAAAACAAACAAAACAAGAAACAAAAATAAAAATCCAACCAACCAAATACTCCCAGAACATTTTGAGAAATTGGTTCCATTAAAGAGAGGCTTTATCGTATGTACCCTGATAAACACAAAAAAATTAAAAAAAAAGGCAAGTGCTATTTCCACAGCTGGGTTTATTTGGTTTGTAGGTAACTTAAAGGTACTCTAAACCAGTAGTCCTCCAAATGTGGTCCTCACAGCAACAGCAGCAGCCTCACATGGAGGGCTGTTACAAATGCAAAGTTGGAGGCCCCACCCCAGACCTACTAAATCTAAAGCTCTGGGGATGGGGCCCAGCAAGACCTGTGTTTGAACAAGCTCTCCAGGTCATCTTGGAGCATGCTCAAGTTGAGAATAACTGCTATTAACTCTTATTATCTGGAGTTTTATTGAAATGGCGGCAGCCGGAATCCTATTTCTGTCTGTTCTCTTCTCTCACCCTTTCCTCCCGAGTCCTCCAGAGTCAGAAGAGTCACTTCTCTAATTCTTCAGTCCCTCAAGGCCCTTTGAAACCTCTCCTCTTGAGGGCCTGAATGGGCTGCTTGATGTTGGGATGTGTTGGGAACATGATCTGTCACCTCACTAGAACTTAGCAGTTAGACCAGAGCTTCCCATCTGGCATGGTTAGGCAGCACTGCTAACTTTCTAGGCTGGCCTAGCTAGCTGCACACCTACTGCAAAGAAAGCAAACTATTGCCTTTGTGCTCCCCACCGCTCCCGGCCCCCCACCCCTGGCATCATAGGGAAGAGGTAAGGGTCAACTCCCTCAAAGTAGTAGATAGAACAGCAGCCTGGCAATTTAGGTTTTCATTCTGGAAGAAATTTCCATGTTTCCTTTATGAGCCTGGTGTGCTGGAAGTCCACAACAAACCTAGAATTTTAAAGACCTATTGCACTGAAAAAAGTGTGGCCATCTTCTATGCTATATGTGAGATTTAGCAGCTCAGAAAAATGTCAGCTTGCAATGCTGCTTAACATTTTATCTGCTCCTGGTTCAAAGGCTCTGGGATAGGAGCAGGGAGGTTGAAGATACACTTATTGGTCCTAACCAACAAAGTTTACTAGAACCAAATATATCTAAGAAAAACACATTGATATGGTGTTTTTTCCCCACTAGAGCTGCCCTGGATAAAATGTGGGTGTCATTTGAAAAGGGCATCATTTCCAATGAATTCTGGAAGTGTCACACAGGGTATTGATTGATCTGTCTTGCCGACAGCATGACTGTGACCAGTGTGGAGCTGTCCCTGTGATCCAATTTTCAGAGCTCACTGACACCTTTACTCCCTGGCAAATAGCATCAGCAAGTGGCAGGACAGAGGGGGCCAGAAGTGTGTTTGTGTGTGTGTGTGTGTGTGTGTGTGTGTGTATGCAGGAAGAGCCTGGCAGAAAGGTGGCAAGATTGAATGATTTTGTATCGTGGCCAGCTTGTCTAACCAGTACAACGTTGAAAGCTGCAAGTATTGCACCTCAGGTATGTTGGATGGTTAGGAGCCTGCTTTATTTTCTTTAACAAGCAACATTAATCCATGAATAAGTCAAAAGCAAGTTCTAATCAATGAGGAATACCAATACCAACACTGGTGAAATCATTTTAAGATAACATTAGTGTTTGCTTTTTGTCTTCACGATCTTATTCGCAATACAAATAAGGAAGAGCAGTACATGCGCAACTGCATTTCCTTTGCAGCACAAACCATACTTATATTTAGTACAGGTGGTCCTTAAAATGACAAACATACAGTTTAGACAAGTGACTTAGTGTGTCACTCACTTGCTCTGAGATAGCATGCACAAATGGATGCATGGATGTGTATGAGTAGATAGGTCTACCTTGGCCCATGTCACAAAAAGTGTGGCCTTTTAGGCAAGGTGTGATCTCTTTGTGGACCTCCATTTTCTACTTATAAAATGAGAGACTGAACAAAATGATTTCTAAAGTCCATGCCAGTTTTGACATTTTAAGATTTTTTTTTCCATAAGTTTTACTCAAGGGCAACAAGATTGAGGCTGCAGGATAGGGAGTTGGTTTGAGCAGAATGGAGGTGGCAAAGGGCTCTCTGCCTCCTGGGAAAAGTTTCCTGGTTTGTGATTGCTGGACTACTTGATAAAAAAAAAAGTGCTAAATCTGCAGCTGAGTGGGTCAGCTTCAGGACTCTTCCCTGGAGCTTCCTCTTACTAACTCTAGGTTCGTTGGACCTCAAGGCTGGGACTGATGGTGCTGGAACCCTGCAGCCAGAGGAATTGGGCAAGACGTACTCATAGGAATTGCAAACACCCTCCCTTCTGAACTGAGAGTCTCAAGAGACTTTGCTTCTCCTTAGCACTCTTACTTGGGACCCTCAGGGCACACTGTGGTGGGGAACATGCAAATGCATTTCTTTCCTCCTTTGCACAAGAGAAAAGTATGCTGGGATTTATTCACTCTAATTCTTATACTCTTTCAACTTTGTGGACTTGCCACATTCTGTGCCCATTTTCTTCTTGCTCTTTGAATATTTGCCTATCCCAAATATGAACACAGGAGGCTCTTTTAGTCTTAATTTGCGTCCTTTCCTCAGTCTGGCAGCCTATGCCAATCAAAACCTCATAGGGCTGCTGGAAGTTTAAATGCAGCACTGCATTGAAAGCACTAGATCTTGTACAGGATGCTAAGTGTGTAACATTTGGATATTTCCATGGACCGCAAACCTTTAGAGACCAGGTTTGTGCCTATTCTTCTTTGCATCCTCTTTGTTTAGCACTTTATGGAATTTGATCAATGCTAGTTGAATAAAGAAATCAGTTTAAGACTTGCCTCTGTAGCTCTTACAAGCTACTTTACCATCTGGACTCTTAGGGGGGCTCAGGGAAAAGCATTGGTATTTGTTCTCGGCAAGGAGGATGTTCACTTAGACTTCTGGTCATTTTTGTGGACAGTGTGTTCATGTGATACTTGGATCTGATGACTGTGACTCTCCCTTATAAGTGAATCCCAGGTAGAAAATTCTGTCCATCTGTTGACTTCATCTTGTTAAAGATATGCCTAGCTTTAACCTTTGTTTTCTTGCTGGGACATCTTGGCTTACAGTTCTCTTTTGTTTGTTCTTGCAGCCCAGTTTCCAGATATATGCAGGTCAGTGGACTGACTCAGCCTGTCCTCCTGTCACACCCCCCTCAGGGCCTGTGCCATTGGTCAGCACTTCGCTCTGAAGGAGGTGGGCTTGCCATCAGTCTGGGTACGTGTAGTGGAAATCTGGACAACCATCCTGCCACAAGGGTGAGTGACATCTACACTGGCACCATTCTAGATGATGAAACTGAGGGGCTACTTAAAGTGGCCAGTCAAACAAGAATAAGAGTGGAAAAAATCAAATAATTATTATTCTAGAGGGGAGAAGTGAGAGCTGGAACTGAGTGATGTCAGGTATTTTACCCAATGTCAGGTATTTTATCCAATGATCAATCATACCCTTTTAGGTTTATCTACTAAAAGTGATTTTTTCTGTTTGAATGGAAAAAAAAAATACTGAAGTGTGAAGCTGGGTGATATTTTCCTCAATTAGTTGATAGCAGTATTGGGTCTAGAATCCAGAAATTTGACCACAAGCCTTTTTCCACTGCACCACACAATCTCAAGATACCTAGTCATCCATGTGTTATTGTTGCTTTGCTGGCTGCCACTGGTGAAAAGTTTTCTACTGCTTATGGGAAAAAAGTCCAGTGACTTTCAAAACCATTTTACCAAAGCAAATAGCCCAGTTCCCTACCTCTGTTCCATACATTAGGCAAATCAAAATGTGAAACTTTCATTACATGTTTGAAAACCATCACAAATGATTTCAAAGGCAAGTGGTCATTCCACTTTTTACAAGTTTTTATGCTTATTTATTTATTTTTTAAAAATTTATTTATTTATTTATTTATTTATTCATTTTTGGCTGCGTTGGGTCTTCGTTGCTGCACGGGTTTTCTCTAGTTGCGGCGAGCGGGGGCTGCTCTTCGTTGTGGTGCACGGGCTTCTCATTGTGGTGGCTTGTCTTCATTGCAGAACATGGGCTCTAGGCGCATTGGCACGCGGGCTTAGTAGTTGTGGCGCACAGGCTTAGTTGCTCTGCGGCATGTGGGATCTTCCTGGACCAGGGCTCGAACCCGTGTTCTCTGCATTGGCAGGCAGATTCTTAACCACTGAGCCACCAGGGAAGTCCCTTTATGCTTATTTTTATTAGAAATATTATATGTGCAAGTTGAAAGAACATTTGGGTGAGAAAATAATTATTTATAATCTTATAGTTCCAACCTAACATTATTTCTGGCATTTAGGGAATTACTTTCCAATGTATTTTTTTCTGTACCCACTTCCATTCATCTAGTTATAATTATGTTGTTGATGATATTTGGTAGTCCTCTACACTTATTATTAAAGTAGAGGAATTTTTCTTTATTACATTCTTCACAGCCATGCATGCTTTGTAATGGTTCATTACATTGAGTGACCATACCACAACTTAATCATTCCATATTGTTGAAATTTTTTCCTCTTTTTTATGCTATTTTCATGTACTACTGCTTAAACCTCTTCTAGCATAAACATTTTTCATTGTTTACAGTTGTCTCTTGGATTAGATCAAAAGGATGTATTCATTCTAAAGACTATTGATATATGCTGTTGAGTTATTTTTTAAAATGGTTTTACCAACTTATACTACCTACATGATTTTTATTTACCATATTTTCCCAGTCTTATGAATTACTATTAAATTTTTTTGCTAATCGATAGGTAAAAAATGGTAACCTGTTTTAATTTTCATTTTTGATTTGTTTTTAATTGTCTTTGATTGTCACTGGAATCTTGAGTTCAATTAAATTTTAAGAAGATTAAACGCAGATAATTAAAAAAGACAAAAATTTGTAACACACCTATATGATTAAATAAGCAGACGGAAACATAGGAAACTAGCTTATATTGGTCACGTTAGGTCTCTTGGACAATTGATAGCTGTAAGTGAAATGAGGAGGTTTTTTTGGGGGAGGAGAATTAAAATGGGGCTACTGGGTCTGAAATCACTCAGTACATGTTCAGAAATTTCTAGAACTCTGAAGCTGGATAGCAGGCATTTAAAGGAGCCTTACCCTCCAGTGTGTCTATTTGGGAAATTTTGCTTTGGTGAGTAACAATTTGTTTATTTCAAGCAAAACAAATTATTATTTTTTGAGAAAATATATTTGTGAATAAATGTGACCTGGATATCCAGTGTCCCGATCAATGCAATATTTTACTTATAAAATACCATAGTCATCTTCCCACCTAATTACTATCAGGAGATAAATGATTCCTTTCACTGAAAACTCCAAAGACAGTAAGAACTGTGGGATCTGGAGGTGTGATTTGTAGATCCCATCTGAGATGGCTTGGAAGTAATTACTGCTAAGCATAACCATGTGCTCTGCTTAAGACACACTAGCTGTTGTTCCAATGATTTCTATTGTTGCACCTTATACCTTGTAGATGTGTGGTGTTTATAAGGATTTTGCACTTTCTGTCTCTCCTTTGAATAAGGAGATTTGCTTCATAGGCAATTTCTTAACCTTGCTCTGCTGATTAAAAAGCTTAAGGACCACACAGATTTTATGACTTCACAATACTCATTCATGAAATTCCAGTAAGGAAGAGTGTGCTGGAAAAATTTTATTTTTCTAGAAGAGAAACCGGTACAACCAGAATGACTCAGAATTGAATTATAAATGATCCAAAGCAATTGAATATTGCTTATTCAAAAGCCAAGGGTGAGGAGGAACTCTTTCGTTTTTGGAAATAAGGTACTCGCCTGTAATGGGATGTGACAGCAAACAGACAATAGGGAAAAAGAATTTGTTGGTTCTCCTAACGCCCTTCTCACTGCTTGTTCTGTGATGGATTTAAGAACTATTTCAAATAAAGGTAAGGGAAAGGAGGGACTCATAGGACAAAATAAGAATGAGTGAGGGATGGGTATTTCAGAGTTTGAGACAAAATTTAAAAAATGGGAAAAGGAAAGAAAAGACAAGCAGACTTGACCAACCTACTGGAGCTGGGCACATTCACATCCGGTAAATTGTGCTCCTGCACGCTCTAATTCCTGCTGCACCCTGGACTGCTAACACGCCTTGATAAAAAGGAGGAAAGAAAGGAGGGAGAAAAATCCATGCGGAAGGCTATGAGTGCACACAGGGTCTGTTCCGAGTTCCCTCCACAGGCAGACACAGATCAATAAATCAATAGGGAATGTTCACTGGCTGTAAAATGGGTAGAGAATCCAGTGTCAAGCTGCTCCAAGACGGATGGACAGCGGGCTTGCTGTCTGCCGAAAGGACAGAGGTGGCTGTCACCTTGAGATGAGATCAGTGACCGACAGCCTAACAGCCCTTTGAACTCTGAGTCTATGATTGAGGACCCGGGCATGGCTTAAAAGAGTCCCAGGGTGACCCACAGAGACACCCCCTCTGCTTTGTGCATCACCCCCCAACACTCACACCTCTTGGCAGGACTGAGGGTTTGCCCCTCGGAGCCTGGCTGCTGTCTTGCCCCTGGCCTGCTGTGCCCTGTCATTGAAGTAAAGGCTACAGGAGACTGAATCAGAAATTACTAGATGCATGCCCTAGTGGTAGGAAGCATCGATCGGAAAGGGTAGGGATTTTCTGCACAACAGTTGGATTTTCCTTTTATAAAGGGGGTTTAACATAATACAGGCAGTGCTTTCACGGCACAGCACTTTATGTTAACCCTTGCTTTCGTGGACTTAACCTAAAGCTACCACAGGGGTGGTTGCAGTCGTTCTCTCTCAAGTTCAGAAAAGTGCTTTCTGTTTGGAGGGCATTGAGGTCAGGCCTGCCGGGCTGTGCGGGGCGGCCCTGCTGCCTTATTGGCTGTGCAGCGCCTCTGTTGGAGCGGTGGGTGGCTTCTCTTCTGCTGCTGCTTGGCCAGCGGGCTGCAGCGTTGGCTGGGTTTCGACAAAGAGAGGGGAAGAGCCTGGCTTCAGAGTCCCCGCTACTGCGGCAGGCAGGGGATGGTGTACTCCTTGTCCTTTCTGTGACCCCTAACTTATTCTCACTTTTGAGGACGCAGGGCCCCTAACCTCTTGTAACAGAGACCAAGGGCTCACTTTCGGTTCAAACTCTGTGCCATCAACCTCCTGCCTAGTTCTCAGAATGTGGCTCCATCCGGAAGGCACGGATGGCTCATCCTGGAGAATGTGTAAAATAAAAAAATTCTGGGTGATATTTCAGCTTATCATTCAGATAATTTACCAATATTTGGCCATATGTACAATGTACATGTCTTGTTAATTTCTTCATTCTTTTATTCAATAAATGTCTTTTGATTTCCTACTACTTGCCATTCCAGTGTGCTAGGCAGCGTGCCAAAAGATCAAGAAAGTATGGTCTGAGTTCTTGAGAAATGAGGGGGTTCATGAAAATGATTTATAAAACTTCTGTTTCAAGTATGCCTAGAAGCTCTCAATTATTTTGTTTTAATCTTTGAGGTTTTCTTATCAACGTTTCTGGATAGACAGAAAAGGCAATTTTGGGGGATAGGCAGAAGAAGTAAAAGAGATACATTAGATACATAAATAAATGAAGGCTGTATGGTATAATGGGAAAAGCATTGGAGAGGATTTATTTACTCATTCATTCATTCATTTATTCTACAAATGTTTATTGACTATTCTGTGCCTGGCAGGCTACTGATAGTGGATAGTCCTGGTAGAGAGCAGGCATTCAACACAGAATCTTAAAAACAAATGTACAAACATATAGAATGCTATGAGGAGAGTAGGAGGAGGATCTAATTTAGATAGAGGTGGAGGTCAGTGAAGGCTTTAAGTTGAGACCTGAAGAAGGAAAAAGAGTTAGAGTGGAGAATATGGGGATCTGGGCAGGGCTTCTCATCCTGGTCCTGTCTCCAACCAGATGTGTGACCACAGGCAAGACCCCTGTCTTCCTGGGCCTGTGCTTCTCCATCTGCCGAATAAGGGGGTTGGACTAGATAATTCATATGAAGCTTTTGGCTCTGAAGTATTATGACTCTTTAAAAGGGTCCATTTACATGAAGGCTATGCCCATTAGAAATAGCCTTCTCAGGTGTGATTCAGATGATTTGCAAAAGAATTCAGAGTTTTTAATGTATACAATCTCAGTGGAGCCAGTCACGTTAAAACAGGTAGTGTTATTTACCATGGCTTCTTACTATGGTCCTAAAAATGATGGCCTGGGTCCTGGTCCAAACAACTCATGGCACCATGGAGAAAGACTGAGGTAGATTAGATTGTGTATGATTCAGATGTGAGGTTTGATTGTCACACTTCAATTTCTGGTTAAAAAAAAAAAAGAAAAAAGTAGGCAATAGGCTACATTTAGAAACACTAACATTTATCAATACTTGTGTGCCAGGTATTGAGCTCAGTAGGTGAGGCAGGGAATGATGAATCAGACTAGAATTCTGTCTTCACAGATCTATTTAGCTGAATTTAGGGGAAAATATGTTGTATATGAAAATGGAAATTATTGGACATATTTGATTAATGTACACTAAATACAGAACTGATCCATAAAAAATTTACATAAAGATGTCAGAGCCTTGTTGCCTTGTTTCATCCCATTATGGTTGCCCATCTCTACTTACCTCCTTACTTACATAGATGGAGACACACTGGCTCAAGCTCAGACCTTGGCACGTAATATTCTTAGTCTGTTGATTGTTATGAAATGTTGGCTTGCATCCATTCCTAAAAACCTGGTCTCTTGATCCTAAAAAGAGGTCTGTGGATTGGGCCAGTTCCTCTACATTGGTTGGGGGAGCAGGAAGATTCTCCACACAGGTGGAGAATACACATATGTAAGAAGCTGCTGGAAAAATGCTGTTCAAACCCATATCTGTCTCTCCTGGTTTCCTCCAGTCCCAGCTGATACAAGGTGTCATACACTCCAAATAACTCTCAGTCACGACCAATATTAAAGGTGGTGACCTGGGAACCTATAGTCCTGAGGATATGATGATATTAGGAGGTCTACACTGGGATCTCTTGAGAAGGGTGATAAATAGAATCACCTTGAAGTGTGTCCTGACTGGCTCTGTGAAGGTTGCTGGTGTGTGTCTGGGAAGCTTTTTAAACATTGTCTCCTTTTAATCTGGGCTGTCTTTGATGCTGGGTATGTTGCTAGAGTTATTCTACCAAACAGGCTTTTCGATCAATTTTTCTTTTTAGTTGTAGCTGATTTAGAAACTGCTTTTAGGTCTATATCTGGGGAACCTGAGTGTTGCAGATGCCCCTGGCAAGGAGGCTCCTGAATTATCACATAATTATCTGGAAAGCCCTCACCTCTTGGCCTCGCTGGTGTTTCCTTCTTGCAATCACCCCCAGAAAAGCCTTCTGTTACAGAGTTTGGGCTCTGGCTCTACAAAGACATGGGCTCAAATCCTGACTTCCTACTTATTAGTTCTGTGATCTTGTGAAAGTTAATTTTAATTTTTCTAAGTCTCAATTTCCATACCCAGAAAATGGGTTGTTGTGAGAATTTAATGTGATAATGCCTTTAAAGATCCTGGCAAATAGAAAACACTCAAGAGATGTTAATTCATGTTGTTATTATTATTAAAAATATCAACTTGAGTTTAATGTATCCAGTTAGTCTTAGCTATCATGAGATTTGAGATCTAATGAATCTGAGAATTGCATATGCCTCACATGTCCCTCCTAAGACCACTCGTGGACTCTGGGTGAAACATAGGGATTCCTCCTTGTGCTGAGCCTCTGTCAGTCTGTGTGCTCAGATCTCTGGCTTGACACTCATCTCTTTGCTAGTAAGTCATCCAATGCCTTCTTTTATTTCATCACTTCGTATAGGCTTTGCCTAAACATATTCTGATTACCACATTTTTTTACCCCTCTGGGGCCCCACTGTCATATATGTTTACTGGTTCTTCTTCAGGCTTCTTGAAGGCAGAGGAGAATAAGCTCTAATAAGCAATGCAATGCTATTTCCTGTTTTTGATGAGACCATTGCTCTCCTCAGTATGCCCAGCCAAAGGGGCCTCTTTACCATTTTTGCAGAGACCTGTCTGCCCCCATGATCCTGTTCAAGGACTTGTGCAAGAAGCACTGTCATCCTAAATCAGTAAAGGTTATGATTGGGGTTTGAAAGCAGATCAGCTTCCTATCGGTCTGCCTCTCTCTTCACCCGAGCCTTGGGTCCCCTTCTATCTGTCCATCTCAGCCTAAACAGCCCTCTGTGTGTCCTGAACCTTCCATGACTTTCTCCTGGCTTGTCAAGCATTTCCCAGCCCTGGCCCATCCTTGCTAAGGGACCTGGGCTCCATGGCACCAACTCAAGTTGGTGAGTCCTGTGAGCCTGACTCTACAGCCAAATCTAGCTGTCTGACTCTTTATTCATCTTCTGCTTCTCCGAGGCCCTTTCCAGGTTGGTGTTTTAGATGCATTCTTTTCTGCTCAGTTTTTACCCCCTCCATGCAAGGTGGGCAACCTCTGTAACTCCTTTACAGCAAAACTGGAGGTGATCTGATGGCATGTGAGCTCACAGTCCCCACTTTTTTCTGTCTCAGAAAGTTGTACACTCTCATCTTTCTTTCAGACTCAGAGATGGGGTGTCTTCCCTTTTCTCTGCCTTACTCTGGATCCCCTCCTCTGCTCCTGCCTGGGAGATCCATCCCAGGCATCCCGCCCCTTCTTAGTCTTCAGTCTTTCTCTCCCCATTGTCTGATTCTTTTCTACCTTCAGATCCCCACAGGACTCCCTCCAAAAAGTTGGAAAACAAAAAGTAACTTCTCTACCCACCCCTCTTTCCAAAAAAAACCCCCGGAACCCAAAGTCTGGGATGGCCTTTCTGCTTACACAGACCTCCTTTTGAAATTGTTTTCCACCTTAAAAGATGCTTCGGATGTTTGTTTTAACATAATTTTACCTCAGGCGGCGGTGGGGGGGGCGGGGGAGGGGAGGCGAGGGTACATAGTGCTTTCTTTGGGCCTGTAACCTCCTGGGCTGCCACAGCTGATCTCTAAGTCTGATTGATTCTTTCTTCACAGTCTTTTACATCTGTCTTTGCTGTCTATTTCTGCTCCTCTCCTCTTCCCCTGGTCCAGGTCTCTATCACCTGAAACCTGGGATATTGCCTGAGCTTTCTAACCAATCTCTCCAATTTTAGGCCACTTGTAAATAGCTGGCAGGTAAATCTTTGTAAAACAGCCCTCTGACCAAGCCACACCTCTGTTAACAAATTACGGATAGCTGTCTACCACCCACAGAACAAAGTCCAAAAATCTAACCTTCCAAAGGCAGAACCATCTACAATCAGACAATACCCTTCTTCTAATCTCATTTCTTTTAAAGACCCAAGTCTACCCCAACTATCTGTCACTGAAAGCCCACCTCATACATCCCAGTGTTCATGCCATTATTGGTCTTGTCTCCCTTTTGAAATGAATTTCCTTACTGTTTACTCATTGAAACTCCACATGTCCTTCTAGACTTGTCTCTGGCAACACCTCTTCTTCAAGCTCTCTCCTCACCTTACCCTCTAGACCTAACCTCCCTCTCTTATCATCATACTTTATGTCTCTAGGGCTCTCCTTCTCCCTCTGAGTAAAAAAAGGAAATTTAAGCACTTCATCAGGGAATTTTAAGTAAAATGTATTTGGACTAAAAATTCACCATTTCACTATGTACGCATCTAGACTCAGACCATTTCCTCTCCATCCATTACCTTACTTTTTTTTTGAGTACAAACAATACTGTTCATTAGAAAAGATTCTAGAAATACAGATTGGTAAATACAAAATATCTTGCAACACAGAGATGACCATTGTTAATGTTTAGATGTATAACTTTCCAGTCTTTTTTTTTATAGCACATATTCTTATTCATTTATCAAATATTTCTAGCCATCTAAGTGCTGAGCATTAGGGATCAAATGACAGATCAGATACACATGAAATCTGTCAGGTTGTGCTGATATTCTATTGTATATAACATATAAAGATATATACATATAAATATATAAATATAAAATACACATATGTACATATATGTATAAAATACATAAGCATACATACAATATATGTATTATAAATATATATGCATGAAATATAAGTATACATATATATACATATACTCACAAAAGTGAGATTGTATTACATATCCTATTTTGTAACTTTCTTTTCATAATAATGTATCATCAATATCTCAATTTCAATAAATATACATATACATCACTATTTTTTTTCTTACCATCTTAACCATTTTTAAGTGTACAGTAAAATAGTGGTAACTATATACACCTTGTTGTGCAACAGATCTTTAGAACTTTTTCATCTTGAAGACTTACCCATTGAATAACACATTCCCTTTTCTCCCTCCTCTAAGCCCCTAAAAACCACCATTCTACTTTCTATTTCTAAGAGTTGGACTATTTTAGACACCTCACCTAAGAGGAATCACTCAGTTTTGGACTTTTTGCAATTAGTTTATTTCACTTAGAGTAATGTCCTCAAGATTCACCCGTGTTGTAGCCTATGGCAGGATTTCCTTCTTTTTTAAGGCTGAATAATATTCCACTGTAGGTGTACACCACATTTTCTTTATCCATTCACCTGTCAATGGACATTTAGATTACTTTCACCTCTTGGGTATTGTGAATAGTGTTACAATGAATATAGGTGTGCAAATATCTCTTCAAGATCTTGTCTTCAACTCTTTTGGGTATATAAAAGAAGTGGGATTCCTAGATCATATGGTAACTCTATTTTTAATTTTTTGAGAAACCTCTATACTGTTTTCCACAGCAGTCACACCATTTTCATTCCCATCAAGTATGCAAGTTTTCCAATTTCTCTGCATTCTTGCCAACAATTGTTATTTTCTGGATTTTCTGTTTGTTTTTTGTTTTCTTGATAGCAGCCATCCTAATGGGTGTGAGGGTGTTGCTGAATTCAGCTTGCTAGTATTGAGGATTTTTGCATCTATGTTCATCAGGGATATTGGCTTGTAATTTTTTTTCTTGTGGTGTCTTTTTCTGGCTTTGGTATCAGGGTAATGCTGGTCTTATAAATTAGTTGGGGGTGTTCCCTTCTATTCAATTTTCTGGAAGAGCTTGAGAAGAATGATATTAATTCTTCTTTAGATGTTTGGTAGAATTCACCAGTGAAGCTGTCTGGTCTTGGACTTTTATTTTTTGGGGGGTGGGGTTTAATTACTGATTCAATCTTTTTACTCATTTTTGTTCTGTTCAGATATTCTATTTCTTTATGATTCAGTCTTGTTAGTTTGTATATTTCTAGGAATTTATCCATTTCATTTAGGATGTCCAATTTGTTGGTGTATAGATGTTTATAGAAGTCTCTTATAATTCTTTTTATTTCTGTGGCATCAGTTAAAATGTCTCTTTTTCATTTCTGATTTTTATTATATGAGTTTATTCTCTTTTTTCTTAGGTAGTCTAGCTAAGGATTTGTCAATTTTACTGATCTTTTCAAAAAAACCATCTCTTAAGTTTGTTGATTTTTTTTCTGTTGATTTTCTATTTTCAATCTAATTTTTTTCTGTTCTAATCTTTATTATTTCCTTCCATCTGCCAACTTTGGGTTTAGTTTGTTCTTCTTATTTTAGTTCCTTGAGGTGTAAATACATCATCTGTTAAAATAAAAACAGAAAATTCTATCATGGGGATATGCCACAATTATTTATTTACCAAATTCTCTCTTGATTTAGAGCATTAATTAATTAATTAATTAATTAATTTATTTTTGGGGGGAAGGAACTTTTTTTTGTTTCTTTGTTTTTTATTTTTTAACATCTTTATTGGAGTATAATTGCTTTACAATGGTGTGTTAGTTTCTGCTTTATAACAAAGTGAATCAGTTATACATATACATATGTTCCCATATCTCTTCCCTCTTGCATCTCCCTCCCTCCCACCCTACCTATCCCACCCCTCTAGGTGGTCACAAAGCACCGAGCTGATCTCCCTGTGCTGTGCGGTTGCTTCCCACTAGCTATCTATTTTACGTTTGGTAGTGTATATATGTCCATGCCACTCTCTCACTTTGTCACAGCTTACCCTTTCCCCTCCCCATATCCTCAAGTCCATTCTCTAGTAGGTCTGTGTCTTTATTCCCATCTTACCACTAGGTTCTTCATGACCTATTTTTTTTTTACCCCTTAGATTCCATATATATGTGTTAACATACTGTATTTGTTTTTCTCTTTCTGACTTACTTCACTCTGTATGACAGACTCTAACTCCATCCACCTCACTACAAATAACTCCATTTCATTTCTTTTTATGGCTGAGTAATATTCCATTGTATATATGTGCCACGTCTTCTTTATCCATTCATCCGATGATGGACACTTAGGTTGCTTCTATGTCCTGGCTATTGTAAACAGAGCTGCAATGAACATTTTGGTACATGACTCTTTTTGAATTATGGTTTTCTCAGGGTATATGCCCAATAGTGGGATTGCTGGGTCGTATGGTAGTTCTATTTTTAGTTTTTTAAGGGACCTCCATACTGTTCTCCATAGTGGCTGTATCAATTTACATTCCCACCAACAGTGCAAGAGGGTTCCCTTTTCTCCACACCCTCTCCAGCATTTATTTTTTGTAGATTTTTTGATGATGGCCATTCTGACTGGTGTGAGGTGATACCTCATTGTAGTTTTGATTTGCATTTCTCTAATGATTAGTGATGTTGAGCATCCTTTCATGTGTTTGTTGGCAATCTGTATATCTTCTTTGGAGAAATGTCTATTTAGGTTTTCTGCCCATTTTTGGATTGCGTTGTTTGTTTTTTTGACATTGAGCTGCGTGAGCTGCTTGTAAATCTTGGAGATTAATCCTTTGTCAGTTGTTTCATTTGCAAATATTTTCTCCCATTCTGAGGGTTGTATTTTCATCTTGTTTATGGTTTCCTTTGCTGTGCAAAAGCTTTGAAGTTTCATTAGGTCCCATTTGTTTATTTTTGTTTTTATTTCCCTTTCTCTAGGAGGTGGGTCAAAAAGGATCTTGCTGTGATTTATATCAAAGAGTGTTCTGCCTATGTTTTCCTCTAAGAGTTTTCTAGTGTCTGGCCTTACATTTAGGTCTTTAATCCATTTTGAGTTTATTTTTGTGTATGGTGTTAGGGAGTGTTCTCATTTAATTCTTTTACATGTGGCTGTCCAGTTTACCCAGCACCACTTATTGAAGAGGCTATCTTTTCTCCATTGTATATTATTGCCTCCTGTTGCAAAAATTAGGTGACCATAGTTGCATGGGTTTATCTCTGGGCTTTCTATCCTGTTCCATTTAACTATATTTCTGTTTTTGTGCCAGTACCATAGTCTTGATTACTGTAGCTTTGTAGTGTAGTCTGAAGTCAGGGAGCCTGATTCCTCCAGCTCCGTTTTTCTTTTTCAAGATTGCTTTGGCTATTTGGGGTCTTTTGTGTTTGCATACAAATTGTGAAATTTTTTGTTCTAGTTCTGTGAAAAATGCCATTGGTAGTTTGTTAGGGATTGCATTAAACCTGTAGATTGCTTTAGGTAGTATAGTCATTTTCACAATGTTGATTTTTCCAATCCAAGAACATGGTATATCTCTCCATCTGTTTGTATCATCTTTAATTTCTTTCATCAGTGTCTTATAGTTTTCTGCATACAGGTCTTTTGTCTCCTACAGTAGGTTTATTCCTAGGTATTTTATTCTTTCTGTTGCAATGGTAAATGGGAGTGTTTTCTTAATTTCTCTTTCAGATTTTTCATCACTAGTGTATAGGAATGCAAGAGATTTCTGTGCACTAATTTAGTATCCTGCTACTTTACCAAATTCATTGATTAGCTCTAGTAATTTTCTGGTAGCATCTTTAGGATTCTCTATGTATAGTATCATGTCATCTGCAAAGAGTGACAGCTTTACTTCTTTTCCTATTTGAATTCCTTTTATTTCTTTTTCTTCTCTGATTGCTGTGGTAAAACTTCCAAAACTAAAACTTCCAAAACTATGTTGAATAATAGTGGTGAGAGTGGGCAACCTTGTCTTGTTCCTGATCTTAGAGGAAGTGTTTTCAGTTGTTCACCATTGAGAGCGATGTTCACTGTGGATTTGTCATATATGGCCTTTATTATGTTGAGGTAAGTTCCCTCTATGCCTACTTTCTGGAGGGTTTTTATCATAAATGAGTGTTGAATTTTGTCAAAAGCTTTTTCTGCATCTATTGAGATGATCCTGTGGTATTTCTCCTTCAATTTGTTAATATGGTGAATCACATTGATTGACTTGCATATATTAAAGAATCCTTGCATTCCTGGGATAAACCCCACTTGATCATGGTGTATGATCCTTTTAATGTGCTGTTGGATTCTGTTTGTTAGTATTTTGTTGAGGATTTTTGCATCTATGTTTATCAGTGATGTTGGCCTGTAGTTTTCTTTCTTTGTGACATCTTTGTCTTGTTCGGTATCAGGGTTTTGGTGGTCTCGTAGATTGAGTTCAGGAGTGTTCCTCCCTCTGCTATATTCTGGAAGAATTTGAGGAGGATAGGTGTTAGCTCTTCTGTAAATGTTTGATAGAATTCGGCTGTGAAACCATCTGTTCCTGGCCTTTTGTTTGTTGGATGATTTTTAACCACAGTTTCAGTTTCAGTGCTTGTGATTGGTCTGTCTATATTTTCTATTTCTTCCTGGTTCAGTCTTGGAAGGGTGTGCTTTTCTAAGAATGTGTCCATTTCTTCCGGGTTGTCCGTTTTATTGGCATATAGTTGCTTGTAGTAATCTCTCATGATCCTTTGTATTTCTGCAGTGTCAGTGGTTACTTCTCCTTTTTCACTTCTAATTCTATTGATTTGAGTCTTCTCCCTTTTTTTCTTGATGAGTCTGGCTAATGGTTTATCAAGTTTGTTTACCTTCTCAAAGAACCAGCTTTTAGTTTTATTGATCTTTGCTATTGTTTCCTTCATTTCTTTTTCATTTATTTCTTATCTGATCTTTATGATTTCTTTCCTTCTGCTAACTTTGAGGGTTTTTTGTTCTTCTTTCTCTAATTGCTTTAGGTGAAAGGTTAGGTTGTTTATTTGAGATGTTCCTTGTTTCTTGAGGTAGGGTTGTATTGCTATAAACTTCCCTCTTAGAACTGTTTTTGCTGCATCCCATAGGTTTTGGGTCATCGTGTTTTCATTGTCATTTGTTTCTAGGTATTTTTTGATTTCCTCTTTGATTTCTTCAGTGATCTCTTGGTTATTAAGTAGTGTATTGTTTAGCCTCCATGTGTTTGTATTTTTTACAGGTTTTTTCCTGTAATTGATATCTAGTCTCATAGCATTGTGGTCGGAAAAGATACTTGATACTATTTCAAATTTCTTAAACTTACCAAGGCTTGATTTGTGACCCAAGATATGATCTATCCTGGAGAATGTTCCATGAGCACTTGAGAAGAAAGTGTATTCTGTTGTTTTTGTATGGAATGTCCTATAAATATCAATTAAGTCCATCCTGTTTAATGTATCATTTAAAGCTTGTGTTTCCTTATTTATTTTCATTTTAGATGATATGTCCATTGGTGAAAGTGGGGTGTTAAAGTCCCCTACTATGATTGTGTTACTGTTGATTTCCCCTTTTATGGCTGTTAGCATTTGCCTTATGTTTTGAGGTGCTCCTGTGTTGGGTGCAGGTATATTTATGTTGTTATATTTTCTTCTTGGATTGATCCCTTGATCATTATGTAGTGTCTTTCTTTGTCACTTGTAATAATCTTTATTTTAAAGTCTATTTTGTCTGATATGAGAATTGCTATTCCAGCTTTCTTTTGATTTCCATTTGCATGGAATATCTTTTTCCATCCCCTCACTTTCAGTCTGTATGTGTCCCTAGGTCTGAAGTGGGTCTCTTATAGACAACATATATACTGTTCTTGTTTTTGTATCCATTCAGCCAGTCTATGTCTTTTGGTTGGAGCATTTAATCCATTTACATTAAAAGTAATTATCGATATGTATCTTCCTATTACCATTTTCTTAATTGTTTTGGGTTTGTTATTGTAAGTCTTTTCCTTCTCTTGTGTTTCCTGCCTAGAGAAGTTCCTTTAGCATTTTTGTAAAGCTGATTTGTTGGTGCTGACTTCTCTTAGCTTTTGCTTGTCTGTAAAGGTTTTAATTTCTCCGTCCAATCTGAATGAAATCCTTGCTGGGTAGAGTAGCCTTGGTTGTAGGTTTTTCCCTTTCATCACTTTAAATATTTCTTGCCACTCCCTTCTGGCTTGCAGAGTTTCTGCTGAAAGATCAGCTGTTAACCTTATGGGGATTCCCTTGTATGTTATTTGTTGTTTTTCCCTTGCTGTTTTTAATATTTTTTGTTTGTATTTAATTTTTGATAGTTTGATTAATATGTGTCTTGGTGTGTTTCTCCTTGGATTTATCCTGTATGGGACTCTCTGTGCTTCCTGCACTTGATTGACTTTTTCCTTTCCCATATTAGGGACGTTTTGTACAATAATCTCTTAAAATATTTTCTCAGACCTTTTCTTTCCTCTTCTTCTTCTGGGACCCCTATAATTCGAATGTTGGTGTGTTTAATGTTGTCCCAGAGGTCTCTAAGACTGTCCTCAATTCTTTTCATTCTTTTTTCTTTATTCTTCTCTGCAGTAGTTATTTCCACTATTTCATCTTCCTGGTCACTTATCCGTTCTTCTGCCTCAGTTATTCTGATATTGATTCCTTCTAGAGAATTTTTAATTTTATTAATGGTGTTGTTCATCATTGTTTGTTTGCTCTTCAGTTCTTCTAGGTCCTTGTTAAACATTTCTTGTGTTTTCTCCATTCTATTTCCAAGATTTTGGATCATCTTTACTATCATTACTCTGAATTCTTTTTCAGGTAGACTGCCTATTTCCTCTTCATTTGTTTGGTCTTGTGGGTTTTTACCTTGCTCCTTCATCTGCTGTGTGTTTCTCTGTGTTCTCATTTTGCTTAACTTACTGTGTTTGGGGTCTCCTTTTCACAGGCTGCAAGTTCGTAGTTTCCATTGTTTTTCGTGTCTGACCCCTGTAGCTAAGGTTTGTTCAGTGGGTTGTGTAGGCTTCCTGGTGGAGGGGACTGGTGCCTGTGTTCTGGTGGATGAGTCTGGATCTTGTCTTTTTGGTGGGCAGGTCTGCGTCTGGTTGTGTTTTTTCGGG
This sequence comes from Balaenoptera ricei, assembly GCF_028023285.1. NCBI lineage: Eukaryota > Metazoa > Chordata > Mammalia > Artiodactyla > Balaenopteridae > Balaenoptera > Balaenoptera ricei. Next base: position 82,658,497 of record NC_082640.1, on the reverse strand, counting down.
TGTTTGTGACCTTATTATGATTGTAGGCAGCCTATCTGCTAATGGGTGGGGTTGTATTCCTGTCTTGCTAGTTGTTTGGCATAGGGTGTCTAGCACTGTAGCTTGCTGGTCATTGAGTGGACCTGGGTCTTAGTGTTGAGATGGAGCTCTCTGGGAGTACTTTCGCCATTTGTTATTACATGGACCCAGGAGGTCTCTGGTGGACCAATGGCCTGAACTCAGCTCTCCCACCTCAGAGGAACAGGCCTGACACCTGGCCTGTGTGGAGGAAAAGGGAGAAAGAAAAAAAGAAAATAAAAAGAAAATGAAAGAAAAAAGTTATTAAATAAAATAAAAAGAAAAAGAAAGAAAAAAATAGGAAATAAAAGTATTAAAATAAAAAATAAAAAAATGATTAATAATTAAAAAATTAAAAAGTAATTTAAAAAAAAGAAAAAAGGAAGAAAGAAGATAGCAACCAGACCGAAAAACAAATCCCCCAGTGATAACAAGTGCTAAAAACTATACTAACAACAACAACAAAAAAGGATAGACAGAACCCTAGGACAAATGGTAAAAGCAAAGCTATACAGAGAAAATCACAGAAAGGAGCATACACATATAGCACTTACAAAAAGAAAAAAAGGAAAAAAAATGTATATATAAAAGAAAAGAATAAAACGGAAAAGAGCAACCAAGTCAATAAAGAAATCTACCAATGATAATAAACTCTAAATACTAAACTAAGATAAACATGAAACCAGAAACCAGTTGGTCGCATACAGCCAACCCCAAGTCTACAGTTGCTGCCAAAGTCCACTGCTTCAATTTTGGGATGATTTGTTGTCTATTCAGGTATTCCACAGATGCAGGGTACATCAAGTTGATTGTGGAGGTTTAATCCACTGCTCCTGAGGCTGCTGGGAGAAATTTCCCTTTCTCTTCTTTGTTCGCACAGCTCCTGGGGTTCAGCTTTCATTGGCCCCACCTCTGCATGTAGGTCGCCTGAGGGCATCTTTTGGGAAGTCTGAGATCTTCTACCAGTGTTCAGTAGGTGTTCTGTAGGAGTTGTTTCACACGTAGATGTATTTCTGATGTATTTGTGGGAAGGAAGGTGAGCTCCATGTCTTACTCCTCCACCATCTTGAAGGTCTCTTCCTGCTGCCACTTTTAAGGTATCCATCTTTGTGGTTTCAGTTTCACTTCCTTAAATGTACCTTCAAGACCCCTGGGATCTTGCTGCCTTCCTTGGATGTGCCCCTACAGGGTGTGGACCTCTATTCTCCCCTCCCAGCATTGTTTTTGGAGGGAAATATTTCTCTTTACCTTTGGTTGCCCTCAAAGGCTCAGTGCATTATCACTTTGATGAGTTGAGGATTTTGGCATAGAAGGGAAGAGCCATTGTCTTCCCACATTTTGGGATTTTGCAAAAGTCCTTAAAGCAAGAATTTCTAAGGAGGAGACATTGTTCCTGGAATAAAGGGATCTGAGTATATAGGTTAAACACAGACAAACTGGCTTAATACAAAATTTGATTCAATCCAAGTTGTCCATCATTGCACTGGAGACATTCATTCCACAGATACTAAATACTTTCCCTTTGTTAAGCTATGATCCAGACAGTGGAGAGCTAATGGTGGACATGAAACTTGTAGTAGTCTAGTAGGATAACTTCTGATAATGACAAATGCTATGAAGGATAGAAAGCAAAATAATAAAGAGGGAGTGAGGGATGGTGAAAGAGAGGTGTGTCTCTGAGGGGTTGACTTTCTGCTGATATCTGAAACATGAAACTTTCATGATGACCATAAGAGCAGGCCATGTAAATGTCTGTGAGTATCCCAGGCAGTAGCCACACAGGTGCCAGGACCCTCAGGCCATGGAAAGAAATCTGGATTTTATTCCAGTCCCATTAGAAGTATTGGAAGATTTAAGGAAAATAGACTCAAAGCTTGACTTGGAGCATCAACTTCCTGTATCAGTCTCTACCTCTCAAGAATTTAGGATTTAACTGGAGAGGTCAAACCTGTGCACAATAATAATACAGTTAGGTTTGCCTTAGAGTTTTTGATGAACTCTCTTTTCTAACATATTTGAATCTCAAAACATCCTCCGAAATGAGCAGGACAGATAAGGAAACTATACATTATTTATACAAATCAGTCCTTGATTCTCATCTTATTCTTCTTCCTACATGATTGCCTTGGGTACTTCTACAGATTCATCAGAAAGCCATTCCTGTCTGGCCCCTACCCCTATTCACTAGCTCTGCCCCAAGATATCACTCTACCTTGCATATACTTTTTTACTGCATGAATTCTTCACATATTTGATGGTGTGAGTTTTTAAATTAATGAACTCCCATGTCAGTGACTATCCTTTTGTCTCCCCCATGCCCTAGATAAACAAAATGGGCATTCAAACCTGTGTGTGTTGAATGAGTGAATGCTAGCTGTGTGGCATTGACTTGTGAAAGGGAGGCAAGATGGACGTGGACCGGTGAGTGGAGGAGAGCCTCATGGACCAAGGTACTTGGGTTTGCGCCTGGAGATGAGAGGGGAACACTCCATGTAGGAGCTCCAGGTGAGCAGAGGCTCCTGTCCCTACTGAGCATGTTGTGTGTGAGTGGGGCAGGTGAAGGGCAGTGGGGTAAGAGTGTGCCTGAGGGGGCAGTTCATGCTCAGGAGCAGAAGTTTTATGGCTGGAGAGGGAGCTGGGCCCATATGGCAGAGGGCTGTGAATGCCGGGATATGGAGTGGGAATTTAGTGGGTAGACAAGGAGGAGAGCCAATGGGGATTTCTGAGTGATGATGAAGCACATAGGAAGCTTCAGCTGATCCTTGAGGACTTCAAGAACGAAAGAGAGAAGCCAGTATGTGTGAGAGAAGCCAGTATGTGTGAGAGAAGCCAGGAGGCATTTTTCACAATTTGGGCTTCAGGTAATAAGTTCTCAGGGGAAGGTGGTGGGAATGGGAGGGGAAGGCACAGCGAGGGGACAGAGCATTGGATGGGCTCCCATGCCAAAGGGAGCCTTCACTGCCCCTGAGGAAGTTGGTGTGACTTACCTGTGGATGCAGATCCTAGTTTTGCCACTCACTGGGCTGTTTTGAGGATTGAGAGAAAGAACATATTTAAAGTGTCTGAACGAAGTGTGTTGAGCAAGTGGCATCTATTACTTATCACCAGGAGTAGAAGTCTGAGCACTTCTGCTCACTGCATCTTGGTATTAGAGTCGCCAAGGAAAACACAACACAGTTAAACACTGGATGGAACAATGCTTTACTCACATAGAAAAAAGACAGAGCAAGATCGACTTCAGTAGTGGGTGTCAGTCCCCTGTAGTCAGCAAGTTCATCCTGGCACCTGATGCAGGGCCATTGGCCTGTATGCACCCCTCCTGTTCTGCAGTAAAAGAACCCTATCCCAGGGACTTCCCTGGTGGCACAGTGGTTAAGAATCCACCTGCCAGTGCAGGGGACAGTGGTTTGATCCCTGGTCCGGGAAGATCTCACATGCCGTGGAGCAACTAAGCCCGTGCGCCACAACTACTGAGCCTGTGCTTTACAGCCTGAGAGCCACAACTATGGAAGCCTGCATGCCTAGAGCCCATGCTCCACAACAAGAGAAGCCACCGCAATGAGAAGCCCGCACACCGCAAGGAAGAGTAGCCCCCACTCACCACAAGTAGAGAAAGCCTGCGCGCAGCAACGAAGACCCAACGCAGCCAACATTAAATAAATAAATAAATAAATAAATATATATATGTAAAAAAAAGAACCCCATCCCCTCCCTGCAGGAGTGGGCTGGTCAGGTGCCATATGAGACACACCTTTAAGCAGAACAAAGGAACACACATGGAGGCTGAACAGGGAATACTGTTCCCACACAACGTGGTAAGCCCAGCATAGGCTGTGGGTGGCTTCTTATCTCTTGCTAAGGAAGTACTCCAGGCCCAAGAAACACTGCATGCATTAGACTGCCTTCCCAACAAAGAGCCATCAATATACACCTGCTGATGGGTTGGTATGGTGATTAACAACTTGGACTTTGAAGTCCGACCTGGGTTTGGGTTTAATTTGTAAGCTTCACAAGAATAGAGCTGTGTCTTCCTTGTTCATTTTGGCTCTTCTGGAGGGCCTGCCCCAGTGCCTGGTATGTGGCTCGTGATGCATAAGTAAATGAATGCTGGCTACATTGCTTACTAGCTTCATGCCTTTGGGCAAATTACTTAATCTCAGTCCTCATCTTTAAAATGGGGAGAATAATAGTAGCTAATTGATAAGATTTTGGTGAGAATTAAATGAATTAATAAATATAAAGCACTTAGCAAAGTGCCTTGCACAGTCAATGTTAGCATCTTGATTATTATTAATGTTATTTATTAATCTGAAACAAGCATTGGGGTTTATGGGAAAGAGAAAAGGAGCTAGTAAATTAATTGCACTAAGGAAATGTCAGCCCCATTGGAAATGAATGTTTTGAACATTGTAATGTTTTGAATCACTGAGTCCTGCATGTCTCCCCATTCTGAAAATTTTGGGATTCACATGTACACTCAATTTTGTTTGCAAATGATGGAGTCACAGATTATCTAGTCAAAGTTATAAAGGGTCATTCTGGTTTTTCACAGTGTTGGTAACTTCCCAACTGCAAAGAATGGATTTTTGTGACATATCTTTTGGCAGTGACTTGGTATGTTTTCGTCAGCTAATTCAAGTAGTCATCATACTTCCCTGGGCATTTTGAACGCTTTCAACATCGTAATTACTCACTCATTTTAATCTCTAGTGCTTCAACAACCACCATGGTAACTACTTAAAGGGAATTTTTAAAAGAGGGAGCACATTGTCCCAAGTCCTCTGGGCATTGTGTGAAAAATGAAGTGGACAAATGGGCAACCTGAAGCATGGCATTTTATTGACACCCACTTGGGGGAAATCTGTGAAATATGGGAATTCGACATTGCAAAATTATCTTTGAAGAGTCTAAGGAAATGAGTCTTCATGGGTAATATACATTACACTCTTTGGCAAACCACCTGTCTCTGAAGTACACACAGAATGCACTTATAATGTATTTATAATGTGCTTATGATTTATTGATATTTCACTGTGCAGTATTCCTTAACAAGGTGACCTACTGGAAATTTATTAATGAACTGTATCTACATAAATAAGCCAGAATTAGAGATGCTTAATAAATATATTATAACTAAGTACTTAATAAATAAAAGGGATTTTCATGCCCATGTGAATACGACAGAATGGTTTGTGAACTAAAGCCTTGATCAAGTGTAGTTTTCTGAGCATTCCAACTACTATTGTTAATGAATCTTATCAGCTCCATTCCATGTAGGTGGTGGTACCATCAGCTGAATGACAGCTAGTGGTATAGATATCAGAATCAGACAGAAATGGGTTTATTCCCTGGCTCTACCTCTTAGCTGTTGTAGCCTTGTGCAATTATCTCATTTCCCTAAGACTTTTTTCTCTTCTGTAATGTAAGGATAATATTACCTAAGTTGTAGGTTTATTGTGAAGATAAATGAGATCAGGTTTGTAAAAAATGCTAAGCACAGAGAGCATGGCATGTAGTAAATGCTCAGGGAAGAGGAGCAAGTGTTATATGATCTTTATTACTAGAGACAGAGAAGTACATTATTCGTATTACAAAAGTATGAGTAGATCAAAGTATGCTGGGGCGTCTGTGAAGTGAGGGTAGCAACAGTCTGTGAATGTTTCTCTCACTTGCGTAAATAGAACGTAAGTGTTCAAGACGGGTCACCTGATCTTATGGAAGAGTCCCAAGGAGCTGGAATGTCCAAATCTTTTCATCCTGCCAGAATGATTGCCATTATAGAGTCTATGTCAATCTCAACAGAAAACAACTTACTAACAGTGTAAAAAGTTGGCTAATCAAATAGCTATTAAATAGATGCTTTGACTGCCAAAATTTATGATGCCAAGCCATTGGTTTGGCAACCATTTTTTAACTTAATTGACTGATTTTTGTGGGTTGAATTGGCTGCTATTACATAGATGTAGCCATCAGCCTGGTATATATTTATATAAGAAATGTGTATATTTAACTTATGGTAGAGGGACAAATAGGAAATTATAGCAAAACAATAGTTATTAAATTCATGCCAAATGCTTGTCAAATAAAAGACAAGGGATTGATATTGGTGGGGGGGGGGGGGAAGAGAAGGAAATACATTAATAAGTAAAAAAGGTTGCTGCTATTCCAACTATCAGTCTATTGGATTTATACAGATTTTTGAATCCCATAAATCTATCTATTCACCAATTGTTGTTATTACTATAAACAGTTGAAAATGTTAATTGATTGGTAAGATGATTCTCTATGTTCAGAATTTCCTTGGACAAAAAAAGCAAACAAATGCTGGATAATTTCTGTTTATTTTATTCAGGGTCTCATGTTTCTTCATCATCTTTATTCAATATAGAAAAAAAAAGAAATAAATTTTGGAACTATACTAGGCTTGGCTCTATGTACAAAAATAAATGACTGCTTAAAGGGCCAGAAGACAAGGTGATATTATGTGGTTAATTTGCTCAGTTATGAAAGGACCTCCAGGGTATTAGGTTATGAAAAACAGTGGTTATTTTGAGAGAAAGTGGAGCCAGAGTGGGTGGATTTTAAACACTTTCCGACATGTTTAGTATTGGATGTGATCTCCAGGTCGGGTGGGGGCAGAGGCTTTGTCCCATTGACTGCTCTATCCACTTTGGGGAAATGCTCCTTCCTCTGACTCTATTCTGAACACAGGCATTTCTCTAGATTGCTTTCTTGGAAATGGCAACGGAAAATGGCAGCAATAATAGGTTTTAAGTTGCTTGGCAGTGAATCATGCCATTTTATAAATTCATCTCCTTACACTTTATTTCCTTGCTGCAAGACAATTTAGATGAATGTCAGCAAGGGAAAAAGAAAGTGATTGGTGATTCCACCTCCCCCAGTAAAACAAATTCCTAATTTTCTGTCTTTTATCTTTTGCCATTCTTTTGTGCTCCTCTTTGGCCTTGTCAAAACATATCGTTCAGTTAGAGACTAAAAATATTTTCCCATCGATTGGGGTTATTGATTTTTTTAAATCTGTACTTTGGCTTGAAGAGCACGGGTGAAGGGTGAAAGTTCACCAGCTTAGTCTGCCGTTTTATCTGAACAGCAGAAGAATGTATTGGCAGAAGATTTGATTTACCTTGTTGGGCAGTTGTAGACACTTCAGCCACTGAAGACAACACTCTAGCATGTCCTGCTGCAGCTGTTTTTTTTTTTTTTTTTGGTTCCCAGGAATTCCTGAATGATCCACCTTCCTATTGACTTTATCTCTCTGTTTCCAAGGCAGAGTATTTTGTTTTTTCTTTTTAGGGTTCCAAATTAGGCCTCTTGGTGATGTCATCATGCTTTCTGAACTCATGGTAAACAAAACAGGATTCATGTGTCTGCTGGGTTTGGTCACTCTGCCCAGTTGGCTTACAGTCTTGGATCATGTCCATTCACAATGTCACAGCAGAATCCGATGTGACTGGATCAAATGTTCTGAAGTCTCCCATCTCCCCATCACAGCTGCTCAGACACATGTGCTCAGGGCAGTGTTTGACTCCTAATCTGAGTCCTAAAATGGCACATAAAACTTCCTAATGAACACCAGTTGCGTGGAAGGTGACGCCATAGACATTGTTGGAGAGGAAGAAAAGTGTTGTGACTGGGAGTATGGCTTCTTTCTATTAGAATCCCAGCCTTAGTGCTTGCCAGCTGGGTGGCCCTGAGAAAGTTACCTAATCTCTTAGTGCCTGAGTTATTTTCATCTGTAAAATGGGATAGAAATTCTATCTATTTCATCAAGTGGTTGTAACTTCACATGAATAAACATATATAAAGGTCCTAGAACAGGGCCTAGTACACTGGAAGTTTTCAGTAAATGTCAGCTATTGCTATGATTATTGACAAGGAAGCTGAGACTGGTGTGTGTGGGGGCCGGGGGGTGGGTGGTTAACAAACACAGAGAAGTTCACACAGAGGAAGAAAGAAAAAACCGACTCTCAGAATCAGGGATTTGGGGTCCAGTGCCACAGCTGACTTCCTGATTGCTGCCACAATTCTGACCATGTGGCCTCAACCACTTGGTCGGTTCCTTCTTGTATTGGGTGTGGAGGCTCTTGGATGAAACTTGAGGTGGGGCTGCTGGACTCACCCTGCTCTGTGCAGAATCAGTTTGTATTTTTGGTCTTGCTTTGTGTGGTGGTGGCACTTTACCCTCACTTAGGGGCCAGTCCCACTCAGAACCTAGGACCATCATTCAACCTGAGGCCCAGAATACTTAACACCCAGAGGACAGGCCTCCCTCAGAGAGGAAACACTGTGGTGAGTACAGTGGTTCTAGAACTTCAATGTATATAGAATCACCTACAGAGAACCTGATTCAGGACTGCTGGGCCTGTGTGTTTAACAAGTGTCTCAGGTGACTTGGATGCAGGTGGTCTCTGTCTACACTTTGAGACATGTTGATACAGTAGAAAGAGCTTGGGCTCTGGACACGGACAGACTTGGGTTTGAATTTGCTCATCAGTTATGCTATGTGGGCAAGTCATTTAATCTCTCTGAGCCTCAACTGTGAAATACACAGTGAACTAATAATATATTGAAAGTATTTAGCACAGTGCCTGATACATAGGATGTGCTCCGTAAATGATAAAATTCCCATCCCCTTCCCTGGTCCTATTTGCTGTCTTGGACTCCAGAGAATTTTACACTCTTGGAATTAATTTGTCTTAACTTCTTCCTCAGTCATGCCTGTTTTTGATTTCCTGTCTGAACGGCACCTGCTCTTACTATCCCCTTGTAAAAACGTTCCTGTCTAGATAAGGTTGACCTTATTCCTACAACCCTTGGCTCTTTCTTTTAGTTATCTGTCCTCAACGACATCTTAGTGGCATTCCCACATCTGGGTTGGGTCTTTGGGCAGCTTCGCAGACTAGAGTTCCCTTTGCCTTTCCTTGGCCAGCAGGACTTTGGATCTAGTAATGCTGGAGCCATATCTCTCCTCTGTCTGCAGCTAAAGCATCTCTTTCCTCAACTGTGATTTGGTTCCTAATGTTGGCATTTCTTGCCTGTTCCATCCACCCCTCAGTAACTAAGAGCTAGGTGCTCCCGTGATCTGACCCACAGAGGACAGATCAGCTAACCAGCTCAAGTTAGCAGATATATCAGCTTGTAATTGGCCAACAACATTTTTTTATTCTTAATATCTACACCTGGCTAGATGCTCAAGGCTGTGATTTATGTGAAACTGAAGGCATTGAATTAAACTAATGTCAAAATAGTTGTTCACCTTGATCTCTCCACTCAGACACACAATCAGTTGTGTGTATAGGGAAATGTCGTATCATCTGTTTGGTCAGTTCCGTCCAAATGGTAGTTTTCTATAAACATGGTCTTTAGCTTTAATAGACCTAAAGACCTATTGGCCAAAGAAAAGTAGAAGAATGCTGGTCTTATAAGCAGGTACCATGTGGGACTGCCACTAACCAAGATACAAAGCAAAGGCTTGTAGGAATAAGGTCAACACCATTAAACCAGGAATGAACTGTCAACTTTCAAAGAACCCAGTGGAGAACTAGAAAAATATCCCGAAATATGTTTACTATAAGGCGTAGATAAAGCGATATGCTCTTACATTATATTAGAAAGGGAGATAATACTCTCAGTAGGTCATTGGATTTAGGGACTAACCTAAATCTAGAATGATTTCATGTGAAGATCCTTAACTAATTATATCTTCCAAGACCCTTTTTCCCAAAGAGGTCACATTCTGATGTTCTGAGTGGACATGAATCTTGTGGGGACACTATTCAACCAACCCATTATAGCACACAGGGCTAGCAGGCTTAATACAGCTCTAACATATGCTGAAAATCCAGAATCAGGGCAGTGTGAGGCTCTCTTCCTGCCTCTGTTCCATTCTACTGTGAGAGCCTTCAGAGCAGGGACTTGTGTAGAGAGGCTTGCATGGCAGTTTAGTAAATATTTTCTGAAAGAGTAAACCAGGGATGGAAGGTCAGGACTAAGAGAAGGCCTTGAGTTTGAAGCTGTTCTCAGAAATATCCATTTCCACTTCTTTCATGGCCATTTTACTGTGCTATGGATAGTCAAAACTGTGAGTCGACTTTTGTGGCTATGTGGACCATTTGGATCACAAATATTTAATCCACTACAAAAACAATTTCCCTGTTGGAGGCAGATAAAAACAGAATTGCATGCAGTGTGGTAGTGTCCTGAGAAGAGGGAATGTCCAGATGTACCTTGGTGAAGACGTGCACTGAAACAGTGTTAATGCATTAAAAAGGATGAGCTGTGTCATTGAGCAGGGGAGAACTGGTACGATTGGTTAAACTCATAACAAATTTAGTTGACTGACAGTAGTTGGGAAGGGAACTCAAAATGAATAAATTCATTGACTGTTTTTTTTTTTTTTAAAGTATTTATTTATTTATTTATGGCTGTGTTGGGTGGGTCTTCGTTTCTGTGCGAGGGCTCTCTCCAGTTGTGGCAAGTGGGGGCCACTCTTCATCGCAGTGCGCGGGCCTCTCACTATCGCGGCCTCTCTTGTTGCGGAGCACAGGCTCCAGACGCACAGGCTCAGTAATTGTGGCTCACGAGCCCACCCGCTCGCGGCATGTGGGATCTTCCCAGACCAGGGCTTGAACCCGTGTCCCCTGCATTGGCAGGCAGACTCTCAACCACTGCGCCACCAGGGAAGCCCTCATTGACTGTTTTTAACCCTTTAAAAACAAGATAGATTCACACATCTTGAGCGGTTTAAAGCTATAGTCACAAAGTGACAAACAGGTGCATAAAGACAGGAGCATTCAGTCCATTTGGGTATGGACCTTCTTACTAGTTCCAGAAAATTGACCTATTTTATTGCATCCTTTTTACAACCAATTCCAGGTGGCTGAATTGAGTATATTTTTCATTCTGACTTGTTGACTTCTGGCCCATTAAGGCAGCCAATCCAATTAGGCACGTTTTCTGTTGCTTCGCCTCCTGACAGAGCATCTGATTGGCTCGCAGCTCTCACTAAGTGACAGGCCTTCCACAACTGTAGATTATCTTTCTTAAAGGGATCTTATCTCCTGTTCTCCCTTTAAAATGCCTGTATTTTTTTCTGGTTATGCTTAGGCTTGGGTTTTAGAGAGCTTCTCTTTCAAGTACTTGAGTTTGGATGTTTGGGGTTAGGACCTAGGCTGAATGAAATAAGCTGGGTTGCCAGGGTGCACATCTGGACGCAGTGTTGGGATTATCAACTGTGGCAGGTTGAATCATGGTGCCCCCCAAAGATATTCACGTTTTAATCTCTTGAACCTTATATGGCAAAAAAAAAAGACTTTGAGGATGTGATTAACCTAAGGATCTTGAAACGTGGAGATTATCCTGGATTGTCCAGGTGGGCCCTAAATGAAATTACATGTATCCTTATAAGAGAGAGATTTGATACCGACACACACAGAAAGAAAGCCAGGTAAAGGAAGCAGAGGGAAGAGCCTGAGAAAGCAGATGTTAGGCCACTGGCTTTGAAGATGGAGGAAGGGGTCATGAACCGAGGAACACAGTTTAAGAAGCTAGAAAAGGCAAGGGAACAGGTTCTTCCCAAGAACCTCTGAAGGGAGTGTGGCTCTGGCAGCACCAGTAAAAGTGATTTTGGACTTCTGGCCTCCAGAACAGTGAAAGAATAAATTCTGTTGTTTCAAATTTGAGGTAATTTATTATAGCAGCCATAGGAAACTTACATATCAAACAAGACCATCCCTGCCAGGACTAAATCCTTGGTTCTGAGAAATGTACCTTGCAGGCAGATGGACTCCAGCTATACTATCCTTCATGTATGTGTCTACTTTTATATTTTCAAGGATAATTTTGAATGTGATTTTTGACCTTCAACCTTAACCTGAGATACTGTTTGAAAATACTTGATGAGGTTTGTTGGGTTAAAAATGAAAGACTTTATAAACCTGCTACATAGCAATCCAGCTTCCTTGGACTATTAAAACTTTTAATATCACGGTCATCCAACCCTGAGGTTACTTATTAACCCTCATTATCATTTAACTACATGGACACTTAGTACATCACGTACCTGCTCCTTCTCGAAATTATCTCCTTCCTTGGAACTGCATTCTTTGTCAGGGTTCTCTAGAGAAACAGAACTAAAGGATTATCTGTCTATCTATCTATCTATCTATCTATCTATCTATCTATCTATCTATCTATGTAATTTAGCTATGTATGTATGATTTAAATATATATGTTTATTATAAGAAATTGACTTACATGATTATAGAGGTTGACAATTTCCAAGACCTAGAGTTGGCCAGCTGGGGACCCAGGTGAGCTGATGGTATAAATCCATTCTGAATGCTGGCAGACCCAGAAAGAGCTGATGTTTCAGTTTGCATTTGAGGGTGGCAAAGAACCCATCCCAGCTAAGGCATTCAGGCAAGAGGATTTCCTTCTTACTTGCGGGAGGGTCAGTCTTTTTTTTTTTTTTTCTATTCAAGCCTTTAATAAATTGGACCACCACCATTAGGATGGGCAATCTGCTTTATTCAGTCTACCAATTCAAATGTTAATCTCATCCAGAAATACCCTCACAGACCCACCTAGAATAGTGTTTGACCAAATATCTGGGTACCTTAGGACCTACTCCAGTTGACACGTAAAATTAACCATAACATTTGTCTTATCTGCTTTTCTGCTTATTTTCCCTACAACTTTAGTTTTATTCTTATCCCTAAATGTGGAAATCCTTCAGAGCTGAAGTCACCCACCTCTATTCTTCCTCTCTAAACTGTTCCTTGACACGCTCTTTCCCTCACACATCTTCAGCTCCATCCCCATCCATAATCTGACACTGAGCAAGTAAAACTTAGCCCTATTAAAATAAAAAATCTCAAAATTTTACCAAATTTCCCACCCTTTAGATGTCCATGATTCTTGCAGTTGTGTCACCATTGGTCCAGGAACACAGGCTCAAAACCATGAAGGCATCATTGAATCCACCCTTTTTTTTCCTTTTCATAGAAAAAACCAACTCTCCTTGATTCTTCTTCAAAAGTTTTTCTTACAATGCTCCCTTCCTTCTGCCTACATGATAATTCCATCCCATAGCATGGTGCCATTGCTGCTGCTCCCAATCAGATTTTATGTAATAAGCACTTCCTTCTGTGCTAGGGCTGTACTAAGCAGTTTGCATATATCATCTTATTTATTTGTCCCCCCAAATCCTTTAAAGCAGGTATTAGTATCCCATATTTTACAGTTGAGAAGCTGAGGTTAAGGGAGTTTAAGTGATCTGTGTGAGGTTTCCTAGCTAGTTAAGTAGCAGAATGAGAATTGAAACCCTAGACTACCCGAGTCCACAGCATGCATTTTTTAAAAAAATTGAAGTACAGTTGATTTACAATGTTGTGCCAATCTCTGCTGCACAGCAAAGCAACTTAGTGATACTCATATAGACATTCTTTTTTTTATATTCTTTTACACTATGGTTTATCCCAGGAGACTGGATATTGTTCCCTGTGCTATACAGTAGGACCTTGTTGTTTATCCATTCTAAATGTAATAGTTTGCATCTACCAACCCCAAACTCCCAGTCCATCCCTCTCCCTCCCCCACTCCCCCTTGACAACCACAAGTCTGATCTCTGTGTCTGTAAGTCTGTTTCTGTTTTGTAGGTAGGTTCATTTGTGCCATAATTTAGATTCCACATATAAGTGATATCATATGGTATTTGTCTTTCTCTTTCTGACCACAGCATGCATTCTTAAAAACTCTTTTATAGTGCCTCTCTGGACTTTCTAATATTTCTTTCAACTCACGTTTCTGCCTGGAATCATTCCCAGTTCCAATATTTTCTATAATCACTGACAGTAAAATCTAGAAACATGACATTTGTCAGTTTCTGTCCCTGCTCAAAAACCTTCAGTGGCTCCACATTGCACAGAGAAATTAATTTCAGTCAAGGCTCCCTAACAGTCATATCTCCTCACCCCTTTCTGCTTCACTGCTTACCCCCATTGCACTTAGTTTTTTGTACATATTTCCATTCCTTGATTCAGGGTCTTCCTTACATCTGGTGCAGTTGTAACTACCTGAATACCCCACTGATTCATTTCAATGCATCCTTCCACATCCAGTTCATATATTTTTTAACCTGGAAAAACAGCCCAGAACCTCCACACTTTTATTTTCCCCTCGTAGAACTAAACGTTTGTCCCATAACTTTAGTGAGCATTTGACTCATTGTATTAATATTTAGTTACCAGCTTGTCTTCCTGATGGTGTAAAATTTTAATTCTGAATTGCTGGCAAATGTGAATTTGATTGGGACAGGGATGGCATCCTACTCATCCATGAATTGCACCTCCAGATCTCTTCCTTTCCCCCTGAGGACTAAATCAATCATTCCTCCCTTTGCTAGGGGTGTTTGTGATTGACAGTCCTCAGCTGGGTCTCTTCTTGAATTGTCTCTAGCTGAAGAGAGCAACCCGCATCCAGTGACTGGCCAATATAGGCATTACGAAGGTCTGGCTCCTTGCTTCAATATGGGGTAGCTCTGAAGGGCCATCCCAACTCCAGAGCTCCTCGTGCGATTGATGGAGTCGTTTGTTGTCGCTGCATTGCTCTTACACTTTCTCCTCTGTCTAGTCATGCTTCCTGCCCTCCTCCACAGGTGCTGATCTTCAGAGCATTTCCAATACACTTTCTACACACAAATCTTCCTTTCAGCATTTATTTCCCAGGGACCCTGACCTATGACAGGGAGGTCTACACCTGGCTGACAGCAGTATCTCAGCTGAGTGGCAGCAGGAGGTTGGGAGGTTACTGTTTAGGATGTGGGCTTTTTCTTATTCTTCTGTTTTCACTACAGTGCTCTTGCCCTGCCTCTGTGTCACAAGATTGGGCTTTCTTTGGTTCAGTTTCTCCATAGAATAAACTTCTCTGTGGGGTAAGAGAAGGCTGGTTACTTGGTGGTTTGGGAGGGAACCTGGGAATCTGAATGCCTCTTATACTAACATTCATCTACTTGTCCTGTTTTCAGTTCCCTTTTATTCCATGGCACCTGGGGTCTCTAATTCCTGAAACTTCCCATGTTCTGTTGGGAGAACTAGCTTATTTCTTATTCTCTGTAGGTTTTTAGTTGTCAAAATGTTCACCTCTGTTAACTCCTCCAATTACTTTCCAACTTCCCCCAATTTTTTCCTATCTCTCACTTGTGTTGTCTCCTTCTCATTTTCTTTATACTTGAAGGTTTTTAAATGTTTACATTCTTTCACTCTCATTTCAGTGGAGCTTCTGGAGGAACCAGGGTTGAGCACAGGTGTAAAACATGCCCTGTTTAACCAGGAGTATGGGAGGTTCATGTTTTTTTGCCAGTTTTGGAACATCTTGATTTTATTTTAAAAGTAAGGCAGTGGTTTCTTAAGACTTTTGTGACATTTTTATTAGAAAAAATA
This sequence comes from Balaenoptera ricei, assembly GCF_028023285.1. Lineage (NCBI taxonomy): Eukaryota > Metazoa > Chordata > Mammalia > Artiodactyla > Balaenopteridae > Balaenoptera > Balaenoptera ricei. The sequence goes on along the minus strand of NC_082640.1, from coordinate 82,642,979 downwards.
TTTTTATTTATTAAGGGAAAAATTTGATTTGGATGCTATGTGGAGTAGTGGGTTAAAGTCACCATATTTTCATTCGCCAGAATAGTGGGAAGGGCTTCATCAGCCCTAGTCTCACCCAGGCATACACAGGATGAGGGGCCCTGGCAAAGACTGAGACTTCCCTTCAATATGCCTAAGTATCCAGAGAAAAATGGAACCTTTGTTCAGTCACCCAGATGTTTTGTTTGCATGTCAAGAACCATCTGGAGATGCCTAAGTATCTGAATATTTGGTGTGCTGTAGACAATGTATCTGTATGACTGCCTGAATTTCTCTCACCTAATTTTGGTATTTGGCCTCATGGAAATGCAGCCAAAGACTGACTAACTGCATCACTGGATGTGTCAATTACAGTGGGATCTGAGGGTTGTAAATTAATGAGCATTTTTTTTTTCATGTGTTTGATGCCCTCAGTCACATTTTGATTCATGTTTAGTCCATGTTTTGGGAACACAAGAGCATTTTTGAAAAGATAAGGACTAATTTCTGGAGAGTGGGCATGTGTACTGGAGGTGCTCTGCTGTGCTGCAGCCTGCCAGTCAAATCTGCCAGCAATGTCATTCAAGGTCAGAGACCCAGTGACCCACCAATCAAAGTCAGCAGGGCTGTTCATGTTCACTTGTCAGTGTTGGAAAGAGGTCACTCTCTCTGGTGTGGCTAGTGTGTGAACAATGAGAGTATTTCAGTGGTTGGAAGCACATTCTGCTGCCTACCCCCTGGCGATTTGAGGATGCTTGCCAAGGTTTTTCCTATCCTACAGGGATACAAAGCAGGATAGTGGAAAAAGCCAACAGTATTTAAAAAAAAAAACACTGAGTTATGGATTCTGAATTCCGCAAGCAAACCTGATAGCTAATTTAGTACATAGCTTTGTTTTGTTTTATTTGCTTAAAATCTGTCTATAAGAAAGGATAGCATAAAGCAAAATTAGAAATATAACTTTAGAGGAACAACTATATCCCAGTTAAAAAAAAGAATTAACTTAAAAAAAAACAAGAAATATAACTTTAGATATCTAAAAAGAGATATCTCCTTTAAACATTTTGTACTTGGTATTCAGTTTGCTTTCTTGACTTAACTCAGCTAATCATTATCTTGTCTAGTTTTTACCATACAAAGATAAGCTTTGCATTTTATGAAAAAAATGGCAAATTTTAGGATGTGCTAAGATCACAGAATAAAGCTTGGAAAATTTCAGTTTCAGGATCTGAAAGACAAAGATGATAGGAACATAGTTTACTATTTCAGTAGGGTCTCGATGGTTTTCCAAAATTGAGCCCTCTCTGAGGGCAAAGGGACAATTCATCATAATCCAGAATATTTGCCATTCAAATTTTTTTCAGCAGCAGCAAATACTGTGGTGGGCAGATGTTCAAAGTTTATTCAGGGGACCTCGTCAATGGCAAAACCTCCAAATGAGTCATGCTCTGAATGTTTTGCTTCCCCATGGTAAAATAGCCAGATATTTAGGTATATCCACATGCTCAGCCTTAGAGACGCTCTTTGGCTAAAATGTCCAGAAGTCACCAGGACGTCATATAGATGCCAGTGAAAGCAGCTGCTCTAGTCATATTTTTATTTGATTAAAAATATATTAACAATAGAGTTTTAAAAGGCCACAGAGATAAAACCCTAAAATGAGGCAAAGTGTATGTAAACTAGGTGTGAGCACCAGATAGATAATTTTCCAAAATTTGTAGAACAGTCAATGGGAAATACATATTTAGAGTGGTGCCATGGAACGTGAGGCTTTAGGGCTGGAAAGGTCTTTGGGGTTCAAGCCTCTCATTTTACGGGTGGCGGCATTAGAGAGACTTGTGGAAGAGTCACAAATTGTTAAATGCGGAGACAACTCCTGGACCTACATTTGAGTCTGGGCCTCCTTGTCCTCTACCAGGCTCTCTTCTAACCCACCTGGGAAGGCTTATGGTGGAGGTGAGTGTTCTGAAGCTGCTCTAGAGTCTTTATGAACTGGAAGGGAAGTGGATATAGTGTGAAGATACTCAACAGAGGCTCGAGCCGTTTAGGTGAAGGGAGCACTTGTTAAGTTACATGGGAGAACAAGGGCCCTGGGGTTGCAGAAAGAGTTGGTCAGAAAAGAGAGGATGCTCAGAATTATCCAGTGAAGCAAAGCATTCTCTTTAAAATGGCTGTACCGCCTCTCAATTTTGGATTAGAAATATTCTTGGCTATCAGCAAAAACTTTTTACTGGTAAGTCAATGTTTTGAGGGTGACAGACTCTAGACATAGAAAATACTTGATTTCAGCTTTCCACTTTGGCTGCCTTATTTGATAGTAGAATATAGGAGTGAGATATGTGGGCAAGGAGGTACAGATCATATTTTCCTTCCCTTTCTCTGATACCCTGATAAACACCCCTAGGCTTGGAGGAAAGATTCAAATCCATGAAGACAAAAGAGGAGTGATTCAAGTGTGACTAGTTTCTTTCACAGATTTGAAAGGGGCTGGCCAAGAGGCACAAGGCAGCCAATTTTCACCTCTGACAGCTGCCGAGGTCATCAGCTTCCTAATGGCACCCCTTAATTCCTCTGGGGCCAGGGTGTCCTTTGAACTCAGTGGTTGTTACACTTCCAAAGCTAAGCTGAGAAGGGTAGCAACCTGCAAATTTTGCTGGCCCCTGAGTAGACAGTTATCAGGCCATTAAGGCCTTAGGCTAAGGACTTAGGGTTCTCTTATCTTCTCTGACCTACAAACCAGTAGTTACTCCCAGATGACTTATACACACGCGTGCACGCTTGTGTGTGTGTGTATTCATGAGACAGAAAAAGAAAAGGGCATTTACATGCCACGAGCTTCTAGAATGGCAGCAGGACATTTCTGGGAAAGCCTAATGCCTTAGTTCAAAGGATGCTTACAGTGGGAGTAAGGACTATTGAGCTGGGGAGGATTTTCTGTGAGGGACTTTTGTTATGGCTGGATCTAAGGGCTGGGTGAATGCAAGGAGGCTGTAAAATGCAGGGAGCTTGAAATCTGACTTTGAAGGGGGTTTCAGTTCCTGGGGATTCACTGGCCAAGCATTTGTGGAGCTTCAACTCCAGTGGATGAGGTAGCAGGGATGTTGTCCTCACTACTCCATATCCAAGCCACTTGGCATGAGGTAATGATGGTGGTGGGGGGGCAGGTGAAGATTCAAGCCTGGGAAGTCTGTGTCAGTGGGAACCTTCCACATGGTGGTTAAGGAAGGCACTTGGAAAACTTCAGTATAGTAGGGAACTGGCTCTTAGATCAGGAAGTAGCCAGGGATATAGCAGGTGTTAGTGGTCTGGTTAGGCAAAACCTAAAGCAGGGAGCCTGTGAGTTCAAGACAGTTAAATCAAGGCAGTGACTGCAGAATGGCCAATGCCAGGAAGCCCAAGTAAGCAGCGGCAGCTGGTGCAAGGGTGGGCATTACTATCAGAGGCCAAAATTCGAGCAGAGCTGAGGCGACAGAGCAGAGAGCCCAACTGGGTTAGGCTAGCCCTACAGCCAGTCAAGTACCCTGGACAGCTCCCAGATGCCTGTCTCCTGACAATTTCCTCTGCAGCTTCATCCTTTAAAGAGGCTTTATGCTAGACTTACCATCTGTACAGGACAAGGACTTGTCTTCAGAGAACTACTCTCATTACTTTGAAGTTCAACCCTAGAAGAAAGAGGCCACATCTTCTGGCCTGACAGACAGATCTCCAGTTTGTTTGCTCATTCATTCATTCATTCATATTCAGCAAAAATATTAAATACCACTATGTATCAGGCCCTCTCCTGGCAGCAAAAGATATAACAATGAATGAGACATAGGTTTGCACAGGAGCTGGCAGTTATTGGGGGAGGTAGACTAAGGAAATAAATAAAAATCAATGATAGATAGTGAGGGCAGTGATAGAGATGTACATACTAAATTATGGAAACACATGGAAGTGACACATAATCCTGAAAGATAGTCATGAATGGTTTCCTGGAGGGAGTGATGTTTGAGTGGTGTGTCTTAATTAATGGGAACAGTTATCCAGAGGAAGGAAGGAAAAGGAGCAGGGAGAGAAAGCAAGGGCATTGCAGACAGGGGAGCCAGCATAAGCAGTGGCCAAAAGGCAAAAACAGCACAGAACAAATGTAAGGTGTTTTTAGAGCAAGGCTTATAAGATGTATAGGGTTAAGTGAGCTCATCTTGGCGGCAGGGGAGATTTATTTTTATCAATAATGATGTGTTCATCCTCTCTCTTGGATTATGCTTAGCCTGAGACCAGGACACCAACATCTCACTAGGGACAAGCAAAAGCTTTTTTAAATCCAGATGAGTTGGTGAGACATACTGAGCCTGCATGGGTGGTCCTCACTTCACCCAGTATCAACCATTAACAGAAACCACTCATGTACATCTGGGAACAGTTCCTGCCAAATGTCTCTATTGACTGCTGTAACCACTGGCAAGCTCTTAGAAGCTCTACTGCCCTGTTCTTGGTGTGGCAGGGAAAGAATAGAATTTCAGCCAGACTCTGAAGGGTAGGTAGGGTTTTTGACTAGGGGTGAAGAGAGGAAAGACAAGCTCTTTAGGGGGAATGTGTGAACTCAGCAGATATGCAGAGAAAATACAGTATAAGGATAGTGAGGAGTTTATTTGGCTGGAGTTGAAGAAAAGTTTATCTACGGCCTCAGGGATAGAGAAAACCAGAAAGTTGGGTTGGGACCAGATTACTGTGAGTGCAAATACTAGACAGTGTTGAGACCATTAATAATAAAAACTAGCTGCTTCTGCTATCTAATGCAGCCATCTAATTGGTGGTAATATCATTGCTACTTGTGACATTCCTTTCCTTCTACCCTATCACACCCTGGCTCCCCCACCCCCAGGTTCATTGATTCATTTATTAATTCACTCACCCATTCATTTACTTAGGCTTCTGTGAAGCACTAGTTGATGTACATCAGAGAAGATTCTTGAAAAGGAGATAACTCGAATTGCTGTACCATCTACCCACTGTCTTTCTTTTCTAAAAATAGCATTTATCTTAGTTTTATAATTTATTCTTTTATTATTCTTTTCCATTATGGTTTATTACAGGATATTGAATACATTTCCCTGTGCTATACAATAGGACTTTGATGTTTATGCATTCTATATATCATAGTTTGCATCTGCTACTCCCAAACTCCCAAGTTATCATACTAAGAGAAGTCAGTCAGAAAGAGAAAGACAAACACTATATGATATCACTTATATGTGGAATCTAAAATATGACACAAATGAACTTATCTATGAAACAAAAACAGACTCACAGACATAGAGAACAGACTTGTGGTTACCAAGATGGGGAGTAGGGGAGGGTTGGATTGGGAGTTTGGGACTATGATTTATTCTTATACAAAAGGCTGTAGGAGAGGGCCTTCAAGATGGCAGAGGAGGAAAATGTGGAGATCACCTTCCTCCTCACAAATACATCAAAAATACATCTACATGTGGAACAACTCATACAGAACACCTACTGAACGCTGGCAGAAGACCTCAGACTTCTCAAAAGGCAAGAAACGCCCCACGTACCTGGGTAGGGCAAAAGAAAAAAGAAAAAACAGAGACAAAAGAATAGGATGGGACCTGTACCTCGGGGAAAGAGCTGTGAAGGAGGAAAAGTTTCCACACCCTGGGAAGCCCCTTCAGTGGGGGAGACAGGAGGGTGGGCATGGAGGAAGCTTCGGAGCCACGGAGGAGAGTGCAGCAACAGGGGTGCAGAGGGCAAAGCGGAAATTCCCTCACAGAAGATCGGTGCCAACCAGCATTCACCCGCCTGAGAGGCTTGTCTGCTCACCCGCTGGGGTGAGTGGGGGCTGGGAGCTGAGGCTTGGGCTTCAGAGATCAGATCCCAGGGAGAGGGCTGGGGTTGGCTGCGTGAACACAGTCTGAAGGGGGCTAGTGCACCACAGTGAGCCAGGAGGGAGTCCGGGAAAAAGTCTGGACCTATCTAAGAGGCAAGAGACCATTGTTTCAGGGTGCACGAGGAGAGGAGATTCAGAACACCGCCTAAATGAGCTTCAGAGATAGGTGTGAGCCGCTGCTATCAGCGTGGACCCCAGAGACGGGCATGAGATGCTAACGCTGCTGCTGCAGCCACCAAGAAGCCTGTGTGCAAGCACAGGTCACTCTCCACACCGCCCCTCCTGGGAGCCAGTGCAGCCCGCCACTGCCAGGGTCCCATGATCCAGGGACAACTTCCTCGGGAGAATATACGGTGCGCCTCAGGCTGGTGCAACGTCACGCTGCCCTCTGCCGCTGCAGGCTCGCCCCGCATCCATACCCCTCCCTCCCCACGGCCTGAGTGAGCCAGAGCCTCCTAATCAACCACTCATTTAACCCCGTCCTCTCTGGGCAAAGAACAGACACCAGAGTGTGACCTACACGCAGAGGCGGGGTCAAATACAAAGCTGAACCCCAGGAGCTGTGCGAACAAAGAAGAGAAAGGGAAATCTCTCCCAGCAGCCTCAGGAGCAGCAGATTAAATCTCCACAATCAACTTGATGTACCCTGCATCTGTGGAATACCTGAATAGACAACGAATCATCCCAAATTGAGGTGGTGGACTTTGGGAGCAACAGTAGACTTGGGGCTTGCTGTATGCAACTGACTAGTTTCTGATTTTTATGTTTGTCTTTAAAGTTTTTAGTGCTTGTTATCATTGGTGGATTTGTTTATTGGTTTGGTTGCTCTCTTCCTTTTTTTATAAATTTCTTTAACAATTTTTTTATTTTAATAATATTTTTTAAATTTTTATTTTATTAAATTTATTTATTTTATTTTTATTTTCTTTCTTTTTTTTTCTCCCTTTTCTTCTGAGCCATGTGGCTGACAGGGTCTTGGTGCTCTGGCCAGGTGTCAGACCTGAGCCTCTGAGGAGGGAGAGCTGAGTTCAGGACATTGTACCACCAGAGACCTCCCGGTGCCACATAGTATCAATCAGCGAGAGCTCTCCCAGAGAGCTCCATCTCAACACTAAGACTCAGCTCCACTCAACGACCAGCAAGCTCCAGTGCTGGAGCTTATGCCAAACAACTAGCAAGACAGGAACACAACCCCACCCATTACCAGAGAGGCTGCCTAAAATCATAATAAGGTCACAGACACCCCAAAACACACTACCAGACGTGGTCCTGCCCACCAGAAAGAAAAGATCCAGGCTCATCTACCAGAACACAGGCACCAGTCCCATCCACCAGGAAGCCTACACAATCCACTGAACCAACCTTAGCAACTGCAGTCAGACACCAAAAACAATGGGAACTACGAATCTGCAGCCTGCAAAAAGGAGACCCCAAACACAGTAAGTTAAGCAAAATGAGAATACAGAGAAAAACACAGCAGATGAAGGAGCAGTGTAAAAACCCACCAGACCAAACAAATGAAGAGGAAATAGGCAGTCTAACTGAAAAAGAATTCAGAATAATGATAGTAAAGATGATCCAAAATCTTGGAAATAGAATGGAGAAAATACAAGACACATTTAACAAGGACCTAGAAGAACTAAAGAGCAAACAAACAATGATGAACCACACAATAAAGGAAATTAAAAATTCTCTAGAAGGAATCAATATCAGAACAACTGAGGCAGAAGAATGGATAAGTGACCTGGAAAATAAAATAGTGGAAATAACTACCACAGAGCAGAATAAAGAAAAAAGAATGAAGAGAATTGAGGACAGTCTTAGAGACCTCTGGGACAACATTAAACCATCAACATTCAAATTATAGGGGTCCCAGAAGAAGAAGAGAAAAAGAAAGGGTCTAAGAGAATATTTGAAGAGACTATAGTGAAAAACTTCCCTAATATGGGAAAGGAAATAGTCAATCAAGTCCAGGAAGCGCAGAGTCTCATAGAGGATAAATCTAAGGAGAAACACTCCAAGACACATATTAATCAAACTGTCAAAAATTAAATACAAAGAAAAATTATTAAAAGCTGCAATGGAAAGGCAACAAATAACATACAAGGGAATCCCCATAAGGTCAGCAGCTGATCTTTCAGCAGAAACTCTGCAAGGCAGAAGGGAGAGGCAGGACATATTTAAAGTGATGAAAGGGAAAAACCTACAAACAAGAGTACTCTACACAACAAGGGTCTCATTCAGATTCGACAGAGAAATTAAAACGTTTACAGAGCCAGCTTTACAACAAATGCTAAAGAAACTTCTCTAAGCAGGAAACACAAAAGGAGGAAAAGACCTACAAAAACAAACCCAAAACGATTAAGAAAATGGCAATAGGAACATACATATTGATAATTACCTTAAACGTAAATGGATTAAATGCTCCAACCAAAAGACATAGCCTGGCTGAATGGATACAAAAACAAGACCCATATATATGTTGTCTACAAGAGACCCACTTCAGACCTAGGGACACATACAGACTGAAAGTGAGGGGATGGAAAAAGATATTCCATGCAAGTGGAAATCAAAAGAAAGCTGGAGTAGCAATTCTCATACTAGATAAAATAGACTTTAAAATAAAGACTATTACAAGAGACAAAGAAGGACACTACATAATGATCAAGGGATCAATCCAAGAAGAAGATATAACAACTATAAATATACCTGCACCCAACATAGGAGCACCTCAATACATAAGGCAAATGCTAACAGCCATAAAAAGGGAAATTGACAGTAACACAATAATAGTAGAGGACTTTAACACCCCACTTTCACCAATGGACAGGTCATCCAAAATGAAAATAAATAAGGAAACACAAGCTTTAAACGACACGTTAAACAAGATGGACTTAATTGATATTTATAGGACATTCCATACAAAAACAACAGAATACACTTCTCAAGTGCTCATGGAACATTCACCAGGATAGATCATATCCTGGGTCACAAATCAAGCCTTGGTAAATTTAAGAAAATTGAAATTGTATCAAGTATCTTTTCTGACCACAATGCTGTGAGACTAGATATCAATTACAGGAAAAAAAATTGTAAAAAGTACAAACCCATGGAGGCTAAACCATATGCTACTAAATAACCAAGAGATCACTGAAGAAATCAAAGAGGAAATCAAAGAATACCTAGAAACAAATTACATTGAAAACACGATGACCCAAAACTTATGGGATTCAGCAAAAGCAGTTCTAAGAGGGAAGTTTATAACAATACAATCCTACCTGAAGAAACAAGAAACATCTCAAATAAACAATCTAACCTTACACCTAAAGCAATTAGAGAAAGAAGAACAAAAAACCCCCAAAGTTAGCAGAAGGAAAGATATCATAAAAATCAGATAACAAATAAATGAAAAAGAAATGAAGGAAACAACAGCAAAGATCAATAAATCTAAAAGATGGTTCTTTGAGAAGATAAACAAAATTGATAAACCATTAGCGAGACTCATCAAGAAAAAAAGGCAGAAGACTCAGATCAACAGAATTAGAAATGAAAAGGGAGAAGTAACAACTGACACTGCAGAAATACAAAGGATCTTGAGGGATTACTACAAGCAACTCTATGCCAATAAAATGGACAACCTGGAAGAAATGGACAAATTCTTAGAAAAGCACAACCTTCCAAGACTGAACCAGGAAGAAATAGAAACTATAAACAGACCAATCACAAGCACTGAAATTGAGACTGTGATTAAAAATCTTCAAACAAACAAAAGCCCAGGACCAGATGGCTCACAGGCAAATTCTATCAAACATTTAGAGAAGAGCTAACATCTATCCTTCTCAAACTCTTCCAAGATATAGCAGAGGGAGGAACACTCCCAAACTCATTCTACGAGGCCACCATCACCCTGATACCAAAACAAGACAAAGATGTCACAAAGAAAGAAAACTACAGGCCAGTTTCACTGATGAACATAGATGCAAAAAAACCTCCACAAAATACTAACAAACAGAATTCAATGGCACATTAAAAGGATCATACACCATGACCAAATGGGGTTTATCCCAGGAATGGAAGGATTCTTCAATATACGCAAATCCATCAATGTGATAAACCATATTCACGAATTGAAAAATAAAAACCATATGATCATCTCAATATATGCAGAAAAAGCTTTTGACAAAATTCAACATCCATTTATGATAAAAACCCTCCAGAAAGTAGGCATAGAGGGAACTTACCTCAACATAATAAAGGCCATACATGACAAATCCACAGCCACATCGTTCTCAATGGTGAACAACTGAAACCATTTCCTCTAAGATCAGGAACAATACAAGGTTGTCCACTCTCACCACTATTATTCAACATAGTTTTGGAAGTGTTAGCCACAGCATTCAGAGAAGAAAAAGAAATACAAGGAATCCAAATAGGAAAAGAAGAAGTAAAGCTGTCACTGTTTGCAGATGACATGATACTCTACATAGAGAATCGTAAAGACGCTACCAGAAAACTACCAGAGCTAATCAGTGAATTTGTTGAAGTAGCAGGATACAAAATTAATGCACAGAAATCTCTTACTTTCCTATACACTAGTGAGGAAAAATCTGAAAGGGAAATTAAGGAAACACTCCCATTTACCATTGCAACAAAAAGAATAAAATACCTAGGAATAAACTTACTGAAGGAGACAAAAGACCTTTATGCAGAAAACTGTAAGACACTGATGAAAAAAATTAAAGATGATACAAACAGATGGAGAGATATACCATGTTCTTGGATTGGAAGAATCAACATTGTGAAAATGACTATACTACCCAAAGCAATATACAGGTTCAATGCAATCCCTATCAAACTACCAACAGCATTTTTCACAGAACTAGAACAAAAAATTGCACAATTTGTATGTAAACACAAAAGACCCCGAATAGCCAAAGCAATCTTGAAAAAGAAAAACGGAGCTGGAGGAATCAGGCTTCCTGACTTCAGACTATACTACAAAGCTACAGTCATCAAGACTATGGTACTGGCACAAAAGCAGAAATATAGATCAATGGAACAGGATAGAAAGCCCAGAGATAAACCCATGCACCTATGGTCACCTTATTTTTGCAAAAGGAGGCAATAATATACAATGGAGAAAAGACAGCCTCTTCAATAATTGGTGCTGGAAAACTGGACAGCTACATGTAAAAGAATGAAATGAGAACACTCCCTAAAACCATAAAATAGACTCATAATGGATTAAAGACCTAAATGTAAGGCCAGACAGTATCAAACTCTTAGAGGAAAACATAGGCAGAACACTCTATGACATAAATCACAGCAAGATCCTTTTTGACCCACCTCCTAGAGAAATGGAAATAAAAACAAAAATAAACAAATGGGACCAACTGAAACTTAAAAGCTTTTGCACAGCAAAGGAAACCATAAACAAGATGAAAAGACAACCCTCAGAATGGGAGAAAATATTTGCAAATGAAGCAACTGACAAAGGATTAATCTCCAAAATTTACAAGCAGCTCATGGAGCTCAATGTCAAAAAAACAAACAACCCAATCCAAAAATTGGTAGAAGACCTAAATAGACATTTCTCCAAAGAAGATATACAGATTGCCAACAAACATATGAAAGAATGCTCAACAGCATTAATCATTAGAGAAATGCAAATCAAAAGTACAATGAGGTATCACCTCACACCAGTCAGAATGGCCATCATCAAAAAAATCTACAAACAATAAATACTGGAGAGGGTGTGGAGAAAAGGGAACCCTCTTGCACTGTTGGTGGAGAACTGTATGGAGGTTCCTTAAAAAACTAAAAATAGTGCTACCATACGACCCAGCAATCCCACTACTGGACATATACCCTGAGTAAACCATAATTCAAAGAGTCATGTACCACAATGTTCATTGCAGCTCTCTTTACAATAGCCAGGACATGGAAGCAACCTAAGTGTCCATAAACAGATGAATGGATAAAGAAGATGTGGCACATATATACAATGGAATATTACTCAGCCATAAAAAGGAACAAAACTGACTTATTTGTAGTGAGGTGGATGGGCCTGGAGTCTGTCATACAGAGTGAAGTAAGTCAGAAACAGAAAAACAAATACCGTATGCTAACACATATATATGGAATCTAAAAAAAAAAAGAAAGGGTTATGAAGAACCTAGGGGCAGGACAGGAATAAAGAAGCAGATGTAGAGAATGGACTTGAGGACACGGGGAGGGGGAAGGGTAAGCTGGGATGAAGTGAGAGAGTGGCATGGACATATATACACTACCGAATGTAAAATAGATAGTGTGAAGCAGCCACATAACACAGGGAGATCAGCTCAGTGCTTTGTGACCACCTAGAGGGGTGGGGTAGGGAAGGTGGGAGGGAGACACAAGAGGGAGGGGATATGGGGATATATGTGTACGTATAGCTGATTCACCTGTTATGCAGCAGAAACTAACACAACTTTGTAAAGGAATCATACCCCAATAAAGATGTTAAAAAAAAAAAAAAGGCTGTAGGAGTCTTTAGTTTACCTATATTCCTTAACAGTAGGTCAGGTCAAATTTGGGACCATGGGCTAGGCAGAGCTGCAGGTCTTTTATCTGCCTGTGGTCTCTCACTCTATTTCACCCCAACCGCTGGTAGTTGGTCAGTTGTCCAGGCAGGCAGTATCATGTGGTGGTTAAGTATAAGCACTCTTATAGCAGACAATTCTGGGTCAGTTTCTGTCTTCACTCCTTCATGGCTCTGTGGTCTGGGACATCACTACATGAGTATTAGGTACCTAATCTGACCATATGTGGTCATTATGAAACTTAAATGAGATAATATGTGTTAGTGCTTAACTCATTTACTCAGCCTATGGCAAGTGCTCAGTAAACAGTGGCTATCTAGGTTACTATCAGAAACAGGTCATTGAATACATACTATAAAACCTAGAGAAACCACTGAGATCATTGAGGTAGAGGCAGAATAACAATTAGCAACCATAAACAAGGTCTGCTGGCTCCTAGTCTAGTGCTTTCTCTAATCTTCACCATCCCACAGCCTCATCTGTGGCAAGATTTCAACACTACTGTTCGGGATGTAGGAAACCTCCTCTGTCCTATGTAAGGCTCTCTTCTGGAGCAAATGAGTATCTACAGTAGCAAAAGACAGATAATTAGCCCAGTCCTCCAAATGAAAGAGCAAGTAACAATAAAAAGGAACCATTATAAAGATCCAAAAATGATATATATCTCCACAGTAGGCTTTCACTGAAAAACCTCCAAGTTACAGTAGTGATTCCACCATTGTCACAATAGGGGATGAAAGGACACTTGGAAATCATTGCTTCTCAGTCAGAGAATATAAGGAATTTTTGCCAGTGTTTCCTTCTGTGGCTTTCTTCCTCCTTCCCTCCCTCCTTCCCTTCCTTCCCTCTCTTCCCTCCCTCCTTCCTTCCTTCTTTTCCTCCCTCTCTCCATCCTTCCCTCCTCCTTCTTCTTCCTCTTCTTCTTTTTGTTCTTCTTCTCCTTCTTCTTCTCTCTTTATCTCTCTCTCTCATTCTCTCTCTCATCTGTCAATCACATACTTTCAAATTTTAATTAATTAATTAATTTACTCACTTAATTTTAAGGTTTACTCACTGGGCAACAGCCATTTCGATTCTCAACTACATTTCCAGTTATTTTCTAGGTCAATGCAGCCCCTGGTCTTGAACCAGGACCACAAATCCTATAGCAGAGGCTGGCCTAGTTCTGAGAAGTGGAGCACTACCCCTGATGGAAATGACTGCTCCCTCCCCTGATCCTGGAACTCAAGTCTCCATCCCTCACTTAACATTGACAGCCTGGCCTGGTGGATTTCCCTCAAGACATTCATGTCTTCACAACTAAATTCCAAGCCCTTGAAGAGCACAGATCCTGTCTTTCTAACCTCACCAGCATTGCCTGGCCCAATGTCTTGCATAGACTAGGGCTCACTACCCAGAGGTTTGGCTTAGATCAGGACTCATGGTCATCCTTGCCACAGAGAGAGGACCAAAGACACCTCAAGGCAGAACTATGACAGTGTTGCACTTTGATAACCAGCTACCCCTGGAAAAACTCTTCCTCAGTAGAAAAGTCTTTATCCCACCTTTGCAGGGGCAACCATTCTGTCTGGTGTGGAAACGTACAACCTCCTTCCTATCCACTTCTGCTGATCCTGAAAAACAATACAATATTTCCAATAATGTACATTAATAGACAAAATTCTTTATGTGCCCCTCCATCCTTCAGGATAGTCACATTAAAAACATTTTTTTTTCTAGTTTTGTTGTGAAATAGTTGACATACATCACTGTATGAGCTTAAGGTGTACAGCATGATGATTTGACTTACATATGTTGTGAAATGATTATCACAAGAGGTTTAGTTAACATCCATCATCTCATATACATATAATAAAAAGAAAAAACATTCTCCTTGTGGTGAGAACTCTTAAGACCTACTCTCTTAACAGTTTCCCCATATATCATACAGCATGTTAACTATCGTCATCATGTTGTGCATTACATATCTAGTACTTACTTGTCTTGTAACTGGAAATTTGTACATTTTGACCACCTTCCTCCAATTCCCCCACCCACAGGATGTTCACAGTTTAACTGTGAAAAAGCCCCTGTTAAGTTCAGACAAACGAATGGAGTGATAATTATGGGAATTTCAAGTATCAGCGATATTTTTCTTTTGGGGATGATGGTGTGTGGGTGTAATGTGGGAGAGACAGCTACAGAGGGTGGCTAGGGAAGGGTATCTTTCTGCAATTTCTGAATTTATACCTGTAGGTGACCACTTTCTTTGACAAGATACATAGAGGAGTTTCCCTTTTGGATCATGTTTTGGCTTTCCTATGGCACTCTTATCCCTTACAATTAAAATTCTTGATCTTTTCCTGTCTAAGTAAGGCATTGAATGGAAAATATGGGGTGGAGGGTTTTTTTGTTGTTGTTGTTTGTTTGTTTTTGCTTTTGGTATCTGTGATACTAAAGAAAGGCTTCACTCTTTGTTTCCCATTCAATCCCCTTCCTTAGCCAGCCATCTTCAGCTTTTGGCTGCCTTGTCCTTTATGGGATCATGATGTTTCCTGGGGCAGGTCGAAGAGCACTTGATTAGGTCTAAGATAGCACCCTAAGCATAATAAGTTTATTTTAGAGTTTGAGTTATTTTGTTACCTACTCTGAGCTCTGTCTTCTGGAGGGAGTTCACAATCTCTATTCGTTGACTTGACATTTCCCTGCCCTTTCCTCATTCCCAGCTCTTCTTTCTGTCACTCATTACTCTGATTCCAGAGTGACCTACTTGTGTTTGGGCTTTTATTCTTGCACACTTCACAGTGACATCTTTTATTTTGCTATATAGACTCACCTGTCTTTAAAGAATTTCTCTAGTGTTCCTGTCTCTTCTGTGGAATGTAATTGTCCAGGCCACTTCTTTCCCTCTCTCCACTCAGTCTTCTCATAGAGCCTCTCTCATGATGCTTTCAGGAACCCTTTGCATTTCCCTGACTGCTCATCACCTTTCCACCTTATTACCTGATCCATCTCATCTCTCCTCTCTCAATTGGAACCATGCTTACTGCCATTCTGAATTACTGGAGATTCCCTGGAAACATCACACCCTTACATAACTCTGAACAGGTAATCTATACACCTGGAATAACTTCTAGGTCCCCTTCTTCCTTTCTTCTGCAGACACAACTTCCCTCCTCACCTGATCCCACTAGGGTATTGCCTGATTCTGTGAATTCCTCTGCAACCTGCAAGTCTTAGATAGTTGTCTCCTCTGATCTTTCTTTTTGACCATCTTCTTATGTCCTACTGTTTCCTTCACACTTAGTCCCTGGTAGACTATATATACTATCACTTATCCCAGGATATCTTAATGACTTATGTGTCTGTCTTCTTATTGAGCAAAGACCTTGTCTTTTTCAACTTTGTACCTGGTCCATTTAAATCCCTGAATAAATAAATGAATGAACTAAGGTGATACACCAGCTATATCTGACTATCTTGATGACTTCTTAGTGATGGAGTGAGAATTGTTAAGGGAGAAGGAAGCCTTGAGTCCTGGACAAACTCCCATTAATCCCATGTTAGTTTTTCTCTAGGGCTAGAAGCAAAAGACTGTGGCTATCCCTAAGCAGACAATTTGGGAAAAAATGGACTAGTTGAAAACATATTGGACAAAGTAACAAATTGGTTAAGACTGACCATGTGGACAACAAAAAGAAAACTTCGTTTCATTGGAATTTTTGTATTTTGACAAATTTTTGTGCTCCAAGTAGATAATATTACAATATCATATATACTTTTAACCATTATTATCCATATTCAGGAATTTTAAGGGGTTGTGGTTCAGTTTTGTGAACTTTGGAGAATCCTTACAACTTTGTGTTATGGCCTTACAGTCCTTTTTGGGTGCAGTAAAACTACCAATATACCATCTAGTAGTTGGAAACATTGGAACCATCCATTTGCCCTATTTCTGTCAAGAAATTAAATTTGAGCCATAGACGATAGTTATATAATCAAAACATTTCCAAACCAGTAGAGATATATTTGACTGAAAATTAGTTAGAAATTTTTAAATGTCCAATTTTGAGAAATGAACAAAATGCTAAAAAAGGATGGGAAAAACTTGCGCCCTAATTGGGCCTCCTTCCTGTCACTCCTGAGGTGGACCCTGGGGCATTCCTATGGAACTCAAGGGCTCTGAGCAACCTAGTTTGAAAACCAGTGACCAAGCCCAACTTTCTCATTTTACAGATGCAGAAACTAGAATCCAAAGAAAGAAAGTGAGCCACAATGCAAACCTAGGATTTCCTGTTTCCAGGCCAGTGATAGAAGGAAGAAACCTGCCTTGAATCCACACTCACTTTTTCTCAGAGGAAATATGTGGTATCTTTACTTCACTAGATGTGAGTAGAGTTGTCTACCCAGAGACCGTTCTTCAGGCCCATTTAAAACATGTTGAATAAGTGGTCACTCTGTACAGGATGCATGACCTCACTCTGTACAGGGAAATGCCCCAGTCATTGGTAGAACACATCTGTGGGAGTCCACACACATTACTTTGGTTTTTACCCATGTTGTTAGCACAACCTGTAAAGTCATGTGTGTCCTGTCCCCTGTCTGAGCCTCAGGCTTTTATTTTTAAGATAAAGGGTTGGGAGATATCATTTCTGGGGTCCCTTTGGTTTTGGGATTCTGTGATGTTAGGAGACCTGAGACAGTTTTGTAGCTGAGTACTCTCTTTATGAAGGGTCCCATTCCATTTTCCTAGCACAGAGGGATGCATAACCAATCTTCTCAGTTTAGACTGTCTTACACAAAGGTGAAAATTCATTTTGTTATAAAGAAAATTAAGAAAATTTGATTTGTAAAGGAAACATGGGTTTAATCTTTTCATCTTAGGCTTGTTATGGGATTCTCTGGGACTTGAATGATACTTTCATTTATTTAATGTATCTTGAGTGGATGATCATGCTAGGCTCTGGGCCAGGGACTCGGGGCTAAAGAGGTGAAGAAGACTTGATCCTGACCTTAAGAAACCTACATTCTGGTGGGAGAGAGATTCTTCTAAACAAATATAATTCTTAGAACCAAGGTAGGATATTCATAGGACAGTGATATAAATGACCAAGTACTTTATATGCATTCTTCTACAAGTCCTCTCAACTATTAAACCCATTTAATAGATGAGATAGATAAGGAAACTAAGGCTCAGAGAGGTTAGAGACTTTCCTAAGGTCACCACTACTAAGAATGGATTAAATGGGATAGACTTTAGGCATTGATTTCCTAGTAAGGAAATTACTGCAAAAGTGTAGGTAGGTAATGGTGTGGTTTTGAATTCAACAGAGGCCATGAGCATGATAGTAGGACAAGCCTCAATATGCTACCTTGCTTATATTTTCCTTTTATAGGATTCCGGCTACAACCCTCTTTCACATAAAGCATCATGTTGATACAGATAGTTATCTATTAGATCAAGAATGGATGCTTAACATTTGTGACAACATGGATGAACCTAGAGGACATGCAGAGTGAAATAGGCTAGACATAGAAGGACAAATACTACATGATACTACTTATAAGAGGAATATAAAATAGTCAAACTGAGAGAAGCAGAGTAGAATGGTGGTTGTTAGGTGTTAGGGGAAGTGGGAAATGGGGAGTTATTAGTCAAAGGGTATAAAGTTTCAGTCATGCAAGATGAAAAGGTCCTAGAGATCTACTGTACAGCATAGTGCCTATAGTTAATAATATTGTATTGTATACTTAAACATTTGCTAGGAGAGTAGATCTTATGTTAAATGTTCTTATCACATACACAAATAATAATAATAAATAAAGAAGGTGAGAGGACACTTTTGGTGGTGATGGGTATATTTATGGCATAGATTGTGGTGATGGTTTCATGGGTGTATACATATTTCTGATCTCATCAAGTTATATTAATTAAATAAGTACTTTTTTGTATGTTAATCATACCTCAATCAAGTGATTTAAAAAAAGAATGGGTGCTTAATCTAAGAATAGCCTGTCTATAGACTTGGCTAGTAGTCAGTGGGATAGTCTGGCACAAAAACCATGGCCAATGGTGGTGGTAGAATTAGACCTTGTGACTTGAGGAACTTGAGAAATAGAGAAAGAGTTAGATAGAAGTCATAGTGAAAGTTGAGAGGAAATAGAGAGAAGCAGAATCACTGTGTGGTGGAACAGTAGGGCTGTGATCAATAAATTCTTGATGGCTAGATACCTTGGTTGCTAGAAGCATATTGGATCCTGAATGAACTTCACTTTCCCTAAGCAAGTTCTGACCACTTTGAACCTTGCTTTGAGCCAAATCTCCATGGTCAAGATTCTCATCATCTTCATTTCTACATGCTATCCCCCAAATCCTCTTTGCCTGAAGTAAACCAAATTATATTCTGGTCCTTGCAACTGAGAAAGCTCATTTAAAATTGGGGTTGAGAGTAGGAACAAAATTTAGGAAATTTTCTTAAGGAAAAAAGCTGATGGGATTTGATAACCAATTTTTGTCATTATTGATTGTTCTCGAAAGCTAGAGGTATTAGAAGAGAGGAGGCCACTGCTTTTTACAACAAACCACACAGAAACAAATCTGACACGTGTGGTTTCAAACCATTCAGAGTCTGAATTTCCAGCCAAATTCAGGAGGCAGTAGACTAAAGAAATATCAGAGAATATAACAACCAGCAGCAACTTGTTGCATCACAGCCAGTGCATCACAAGAAATGCATCCCAAGAAATTAAAAGAACTGGTATGGTTTGGAGTGACCACAATAGAACTCTGCAGGACCTGCCTTTGTTTCTCTGCCTTAAAGTGTATTTGTTACTGCAGATTAATAGCCTCCATTTGGGGAAGAAATGACCCTGGATCATTGTTCCATTTTAGGAACCACAGGTGTTGTTGTACACATTCTGTTTATAATCTTAGGGGTGAGTGTAAAACGAAACCTAACCAAGAAAACAGTGACCATGGACCAGATTGAGCTTTGCCAACATTTCCTTCCTAATCATTCCTACACAATCAGATGCATGATAATGAGCACAAAGTTCCACTGTCTACATGGAATGCCAATTTTAAGTAAAAGTGAGGGCATGAGTGTGTGTGTGCATGTGTATGTGAAAAAGAATTTAAAATAATTTAATGTGACTAATCTACTCATGTCTTGCATATTAAGTAACAGTCAGAATTCACCTCATTGAAGGGGCCACTAATTTTGAAGAATGTAGATTAATAAGCCTCCTTGCTTAAAAAACGAGCTTCAATATTTGTGCGAATCATAGAGTCAAAAGAAAAAATCGATGGGCTATCGACTACTGGGGATGATCACATTCATTTTGCCCTTTGTGGTTGGTGAAATCCATGCTGCAATTACAGAGACAGGCTGGCAGCAAAGAGCCTCAGTCGGGCTTTCAGCTCCACATTAATCCAAAACTCCCTATTTTAATGCAGATATAGATTGCCACCAGTCAATAGCTGACTACTTGAATTGTGGAGTAGCACTCCACACAGCTCTGGCAGGCCTGAGCTTACAGTATTTGGGAATTTCAAAGCTTTGCTGTGTGAGCCAGCATAGCTAAGGCTCGAGGGGAGGTGTGGTTGTGCTGATGCTGTTGAAAAGATCTGTCTTTGGGATCTAAAACACAGATTATAGCAAATTCAAGGTGGGCGGGTCATAGAATCATAGGATTGTAGAGCTGGAAGGGATCTCAGAGGTCGCCTGGTCCAGCTTCTTACTTAAAGATGAGGAAATTGAGGTCCTCAGAGGTTAACTAACTTGCACGTGGTTACACAACTAGTCAGCAGAGAACCCCGTACTAGAAAAAAAAGATGTGTCCTCCTGGGCTTTTTGCTACTCTACATGGGTTACGAAAAATCAAAATTTGCTTTATTTACTGGGTCATACATGTGTGTGCATGCAATAGGTGCATAACTGAATAGCTTTTATTTAATCTATTTTTAGTATTCAACGATCCATGAAATGGGGTAGTGAGGAAATCCTTCTCACCACTGGGAGTATGTATGCAGCAATGCCAACATAAAAAACTGTTACAACTGAGGGAAAGGCGGGATCCTGTGTTTGAGGCATTAAGTGGGACACAATTTAAAAAAATGCTTTGTAAGTGGTAAGGCACTATACCCATGTTAGAGTTAAGGGTTATTTTAAGGCATACTTTTTTAGGGGCAGATGTCTATTTCATGCAGTATTTCGATTGTTACTTATATCAAACTACACTGCTAATGCATTGAGAATGAGGAACAGCGTCTTGCCTCTATCATCAGCAAATAGCATAATGCTTCGCACGTAGTAGGTGCTCAGTAAATATTTGCTGAATGTTGAATGTTGTCTATCTGAATCCTTGTAGTAAGCACCTTGTACTTAAAGTGTGGTTTTGTGGTCCAGGAGCATCCACATTGCCTGGGGGTTTGTTAGAAATGCAGAATCCTGGGTTCCATGCCAGACCTACTAAAGCAGAACCTGCACTTTAACAAGATCCCTAGGTGCTTAGCTGACTCATGAAAGTTTGAGACACCTTGCAATAAGCTGTTCTGAGCCAGGTTTCTAATCACTCAAACCCTATTACAATGAGTTTAAGTATAGAGTCTGCACAGGAGGTGACAATGGTGGGTGGTCAAAATTTTCCCAAATGAATGGCCCTAAAATTGTCCACATACCACTATAGGATGGTTTTGTGTGTGTGTGTGTGTGTGTGGTCCACTAGTCAATGGAGGGAACAGTGAGTTTACATCTCCCATCTCATTCCTAATAGGAGTGTGTTTTCAAGCAGAACGCACCACTAAATGATGGTTTCTCTCTTCCTAACTCATATAATGTAATTTGAGTTAAATGCACTTATGATGAGCCTTTACTGTCCACGGAAAATATCTCTTTTAAGAATAATGATGTGCTTCTTAGTGTTATGACTTGAATACATTTGCCCAGTTGAACATGTTCAGTTATAATAGCTAGTTACATTGAAATCCAGGGTTTTCACCCAGCTATGTTGCACATAACTGGAGAATTATAGCTATCTTCTTTCAATTGGAATTTTGAAACAAGGTGATAGGGCATGAATCATCAGTCTCTCTCTCTCACAATGCCCTTCATACCAGTGGGCTTTGTAGGTTATTTATTGCCTGAGGATCTCCTTGGATGCCACACATATCTTGAAAGAGTCAGAGAGTGGCCTTGCCTGAAGAGCTCTGAATATGAATCCCATGCTCCTTTTGTACGTATCTGTGGGACCTGAGCTGATGCTTGAATGACCAGACCTGGGCTCCAGCAAAGAGCTTTATCATCAAGTTTTTCTGTCTTCTTACATGATCCAACAACAGAAAATCTGATTTGAGCCGAGGCTGAGCCAAGACTGACATAGGGTGAGAGTGTCCCCCTGCCCTGTTCTTGCCCTGGGTCCTCTTTGTCTTCCACTCTGTTGGTGTTAGCTTTGCGACCTGTACTGAAATACTTTGAGAAGGCAGGTACATGGTTGACGAAGTGAGGTTCATCTGTCTCAGTGATAGGATGATCAGAATTTAGCCACGTAAATGGGACGTCCTAGCAACAACCATGAACTTACTTTCACTAGCTTTATAAACAACTCCAGGACTCTCTGGGTGTCCATGGAGAGGAGTGAGTTTGCCCTGCAGAGAAAGCACAGGGAGAATTGATCAGGAATAAAAGAGTTTGCCTAAGGGCACGTCTGATCTCTGCAACTGCTGCCCCCACGTTTCATCCCCGCCCTAATCTTCCATCTCCGCCCTGCACTCTGCTGTGCCTTTTTCTTTTTCAGGCTCAATCACTTTGTAAAGTCTCCCTCTTGTCTTCCCTCTCATGCCTGCCTCTTTAATTCTCTAATAAAAAAATTGATGCAGTCTGGGCTGAGCATGCTCACTAGTTGCAGGCAGGTTGTGTTTGTTAAGTGGGTAGCTACAGCAGTATCTCTCTATGGTGTTTCTATTGTTTACATGAGAGTAATTCACCAGATCAGCAAACAGATCAGCTGGAAACCTCTTGCCTTATGACAGAACAGATCAGTTCAAACCTCACAGTTTACTGGAACATGTTGCCAGGCGGCCTAGCTTGGCTGTGAAGAAAGCCTCTTCTGTTTCCACTGGTGCTGACCAGTTCATCTCAACAGCTTGCTTTTAGATACCAGCGTATATCCTGAAAAAAGAATAAAAATTGGAGTTGGCCTACACTGTGCTGACTTTTAATAGTCATGGTTGCATGACTCTGTGAGTGGACAGCTTGCTTTAGGGAAATAATTTGCCCCAAGCAGAATTTAGACATTGGACATTTTTTTGATTGAAGCAAAGGCAATGCTGCAGAATGACATAACCACAGTCAACTTTTTTGGCTGTAGTTCCTATAAACAAGATCAATATCAATGTCATTATTTGTCTCTTTTTCCACTTACACGCTGGTAAAATTATGGTTAAAAACCAGGATGTTTAAGATGAATCTGTTATTTAATTCCTCCAGTCCCAAATTTCCGTGGAAGTGGATGAACGAATCTGGAAATGGCGGTGTGTGTGAAGTAAGGGAAAGGTTGGAAACTTTAAGGAGTTTCTTCAAGCCAGGCTGGGATTACTGAATCGAGGGGAAAGAGAATTAATCTGGGATTGGCCTGGGAAACAACTGCAAGGAGCCCTTCAGTAGATGCCACTGGAACATGTATCTCAGAGTGGTAGGGACTGCGGGGGAAAGCGGGCCTTGAAGCATTTGTTAAGGGTCCCGATCATAAGAGCACCTTGGGGAAAGGCATGATGTGCTAGGGCCCAAACAGACTGAAGTACTGTGGACTGAACTATGTACATTCAGTTCTAATTGGCCCTGCTGGGGTGGGAAGGAATGCCAGTGGAGAGTGGGGACTCTGTATTAACAACCTTCGAACTATCTTGACAAACAAGAGAAGACTCTTTTACCTAGTGCTGGAGTATAGCTGTCTCCTTTCTACTGGCAACTGGACTGGTGATCTAGCAAAGTAAAATGATAGGATTTCTAAAGTTTTCCCTCATTCCTTCATCTCGCGTGAAACATGCAAATAGAAGCCAGCAGCATGTCTGCCAGACTCCATCTCAACTCCCAAGACAAGCATATGTTCTTATGTCTAAAGAATGAACAAATTGAGGAAATAATTGTGTACATCAAAGGATCCAGTAATAAATAGCTAACACGTATTGAGCACTAGCTGTGTGCCAAGCCCTTGACATAAATTGACTCTTCTAATCCTTAAAACAATCCTAAAATCTGGGAATTATACATAGATCACACTAAAGTGAACAGAGTTCCCTCTGAGGTTAAAGAACTTATTCAAGTAAGTAGCAGAACAGAGATTTGAGCCTAGTTTTAATTCCAAAGCCAAGAAATGATTGGGAACAGAACAATTACAAAGCTATGGAAAGAAAAAAAAAGAGAAAACTTTAGAAAATCTCTATTTTTTTTTATCAGTGAAATTTAACAATGATATTTTCAAAAGGTGATAATAGTCAATCAGAGAAGATTGCTTTAAGACAATTAAAAAACCCGTAAGTGACAAAATGAAAATACAAAGGAAGATGTGAACTGCAGATTTGTTATAATTAACAATAAGATACATAATCAATGAAGATGAAAGATAAGTCCAAAAATTTTTCCAAGAATTCGGTGAAAGGATACAATTAAATAGGGACATAGAATAGATAACCACATGGAGAATGAATCCCAGCGTTTCTATATACATGTAATAGGGTTTCTAGATAAATGGAACAGAACAGATGGAGGAAATGCAATGAAAATTAGTAGAAGAAAATTATGTGTTGAAAAAAGACATGAATGTTTGGATTAAGTATGCTTCCCAAGTACCAGGAAAAATTTATGAAGAGAACCCCTGTGAGACACATCCTGGTGAAGTTTTTTAATTTAAAGGAAATAAAATGTTTCTATAAGAACATAGGAATTAAAAACAGGCTGTCTAATATGGAAAGTTTGGCATCAGGTTTTCCCAAAGAAATGGAGCAATGTCTACTAAGTTTTGGGTGAAAAAGACATTGATCCCAGAATTCTATATCCAGCCATGCTCACGTTCGCATGCGAAGGCAATGGAAAGACATTTCAGACACCCAAGTTCTCAGAAGTATGGGGACCTTGCAACCTTTTTGATATAATCCCTTGAAGAAATACTTGAGTTGAATGAGAAAAAGAAAACAAACAAACAAACAAAAAACAACCAAGATCTGAGGAATGTGACATACAAAAAAGTATCTTAATCTGTGAAACCTCTAAAATTTGGCACTGTTCATGTAACATCCATTTATGTCAATAAAATTTTGTGAAAACATCAGAAATAATTTTCCAAAACTGTGCTTTCCAATAGAACTTTTCTAAGATAAATATCCTCTGTGCTATTAGGGCAGCCACTCTCCATATGTGACTGTTGAGCACTTTCACAACAAAAAGTCAATAATTGCTGTGTAAAGATGAAATGCGATAAAAAACAAACTGTGATGGCTCCAAACCCTTAAAACTGTAGACGGTTCTTTAGAAGGGGATGAAGAAATGTTTATCTGAGTCTAGCAATTTCCTTGATTTCATTTCAGGTTCTTTTTCTTTGATTAAAGTCAGGTACAATTTATCTATCTATCTATCTCTCATCTATTTCTGTTTGTCTATATATTAATGGCTATAATAATTTTCACTCAAGTTTAATGGCAAATAGATATATCTTGGTGGTAAGATGTCAGGTAAATTTTAAAATTTTAAATGTTTTCCAATATAGCTTGATTTAAAAAAAATAATGAGTCAACATCATTTTTTAAAAGGTCATTCATTATATTAAAAAACACAAAATGAAACAATATGAAAATAACTTCTAAGGAGTAGGAGATGTTCTTAGGATTGTGATCCTTTCTTATTTAATCCTCATAGGGTTTAGTTGTATGTCTTATGAGATTCTCTCTGTGTTGCTTTGTATGGCACTTGGTCTTTATAAAATTATCTAATTTTCTACTGCTAGATCTTGAGCTCTTTGAGAAGGAGCTACATCTTATTCATGGGACATAGGAGGCCCTAGTTCATACATATGGTAGGCGCACTTCTTGTGTTACTTAGTCCTGTGCTTTGAGGATTACAGACAACACATTAGATATCAAGTTTAACTGACAGACTCTTTTGGAAATTAAGCTGATTTTTCAATAACCCTCAAGGTCAGAAATCTTCTCAGTGTTGACCAGCTGTAAATAACTCATAATTTAGGGATCCTGACTTATTTTTAGAGTATATAAACAATACTTATTTTAGCTACATATCTTTGGGTAAATCACATAATCAAAGCCTTAGTTTCTTCATTTGTAACGTGGGGACAGTAACAGACCCTAACTCTTATTGTAGAGGATTAAAAGAGCAGCTATGTAGTTATTGGCATATAGTGTGTCCTCAATAATTGTTAGCTGTTGTTTTTCTTTGCAGAAGAGGACCCGGAGTGTAGCATAAAGAGCATTAGTCTAGAGGTCTGGGTTATAAACCTAGCTCTGCCTATCAGTAGCTGGGTAACTGTTGGGAAACCACTTTTCTTTCCTGGGTTTAATTTCATCTTGTAAAATGAAAAGAAGGGAGTAAATGATCCCAGATGGCTTTTCTGAATCAGTCACTCTGTGAATTTGTGATCAGGATAGTTAGTCCAGTTAGCCGAATAAAAGAAATTCAGGTTGAAAAATGATTGATTTAAATTATCTTGTTTGTGTCTATTACCCACAATAATGGATGTCCCAGAATAATTGTTCTCCCTTATTTAATTTGACAGCATAAACTTGGCCTAAAAATATGTATTTGTTTTTTTCTCTGTTCCTTTTATCCTTCCTTAACCCCCATCAGATTTCCTGACCGGTTCATTTCATGTTCTGATCTTCTGAATTAGGATGAAATTTTGTCACTTTAAACCTGTCTCATTCCAATATTATTTACAACAGAATCCAGAACTTTGAACAATCCCCAACTGGAATAAGAAGATCCTCATAAACCCTGCCTTCTTACAGTGTGTACATGGGACCTCATTCTGTAGCTTTTCATTACTCCTTGTTGTGATTTTTTTTTTTTATTATTAGTTTTTAACAAAACAGAAGGAGAAAGAGAAAATTGTTACAATCCCCTCGGGCATTTCTTAGTTACAGGAATGGAAGTTTAACTATTGGTGGAGACTCCATGGGAATTTGAAATAGTTTTAGTATTTATCCAAACTACCTCTTATCGAAAAAGATAACCTTTGCCACTGATTTAATAACAGTTGTTCAACTCAATTATGTAAACACTTGGCACTTTTGATTTTTCTGGAGTGTTATTGAATCAAAAAAATTGCCCTTTAGCATACTAAGGATAAAATTTATCCTGTCTATGTATCTGGAAGCATAATATAATATGAAAGTAAGAAATGGCTTTTAGATATGTAAACAATCTAATTTTTAAAAATTTAAAAATTTTTATTTTATTGTATTTTTTAATTAATTAATTAATTTTTTGGCTGCGTTGGGTCTTCGTTGCTGTGTACAGGCTTTCTCTAGTTGCGGTGAGCGGGGGCTACTCTTTGTTGCGGTGTGTGGGCTTCTCATTGCGGTGGCTTCTCTTGTTGTGGAGCACGGGCTCTAGGTGCGTGGGCTTCAGTAGTTGTGGCTCCCGGGCTCTAGAGCACAGGCTCAGTAGTTGTGGCGCACGGGCTTAGTTGCTCCGCAGCATGTGGGATCTTCCCAGGCCGGGGCTCGAACCTGTGTCCCCTGCATTGGCAGGTGTATTCTTAACAACTGCGCCACCAGGGAAGTCCTAAACAATCTAATTTTCACCTTCAGTTATCAATTGCATGTAATTGTGTAAAAAATGAAGTTAGCTGAAGTCAAGTCTGCTAAGCTATTGTATACTTTGGCTATAATAGCTGGTATTTGTAAAATTTGCTATGTGTTGTTTTAGTGGATGGGGGTCTTACTGAACAGGAGTGAATTAAATACCCACTGTGGTTATCTGGCACCAGGTGAACTATGGTATCTGTTCTTGAGCTAAAAGATATCGATGTCCTTTAGTCCAGATAAGGAGAAGGAGGGCCAACTCACATGGTCTATTCATCTTCATTATACAAAAATATTAGTTTCTTATATACTTAGAAACCCTGCAAAACAAGAGTCCCAAAAGTGCAAACTCCTTTATAAATTTATCTCTGATCATTTTTCTTCACTCTAAAGAATGAATATCGTCTTAGGTTTTCCTCCATTTCTGAAGAAAGGTTATCCAGTTTGTTTCCAGTGGTCAGGAATGTCCTACATTCCTCTTCCTTGTGCTTTTTTTTTTTTTTAATATTTATTTTTGGCTGCATTGGGTCTTCGTTGCTGCTCACGGGCTTTCTCTAGTTGCGGCGAGCAGGGGCTACTCTTCGTTGTGGTGCATGGGCTTCTCATTGCGGTAGCTTCTCTTGTTGCGGAGCATGGGCTCTAAGCGTGTGGGCTTCAGTAGTTGTGGCACGTGGGCTCAGTAGTTGTGGCTCATGAACTCTAGAGCGCAGGCTCAGTAGTTGTGGTGCACGGGCTTAGTTGCTCCGCGACATGTGGGATCTTCCCAGACCAGGGCTCAAACCCGTGTCCCCTGCATTGGCAGGCAGATTTTTAACCACTGTGCCACCAGGGAAGCCCCCTCTTCCTTGTTCTTGAGGACTCAAACTGTCTTAATTCTTCTTCCATGAGCCTTGACATTAGCGCAGACTTGAAGAAGAGAAATTAAGAGCAACTTGGTTTGTCTCTCCTTTTCAGTGACTTTAAATTGCCCTTCTCAAAATATACATGGCTTACCCTGGATTGGCTTTCTCCTTTTCTGCCTGGGTCTGAATTTACCCACTCTTGTTTCTTGATGCCTGATTTCTCTATTTTACAATCTATATCCTTAAAAGGGCTTGGACATTGTTATTATTATTATTATTATTAGTTGGAGTTTATAAAGTTGCAATGTAGTTTTGCTACCTGACTATGCAGGTTTTCTTCCTTTCTTTTTTTTTTTTTTTTAACTTTGCAGACATTCTAAGCCATGAGGACATATGTTAAATTGTAAAATCCTCTTGGATTTTACTTTTAATTTTCTTTCTTGTGACTTTTAAATTCGTGTTTCCCAGTAGGGTTGCATAACAGAATCACATACACAGATTTTCAAAAATACAGATAGTAAGAACTTCCCACAGAAGTACTGAATCGGAAACTGTAGTCTTGAGGATACAGCCCCAGCATAACAAGTGAGTTGGAATAGTAAAATTCTTGCTCTTGGGAATGTGATCCAGAAAACATGGACACTGTGGCAGAGCTATGACAAATATTATTGAAATAAGGGATTTATCATAGGAACTGGATCTCACACAAGTGTGGGAGGAACTGAGAAAGTGAAGTCTGGAAGGGGAAAACAGTCACTAAACAGTCCCCTGAAGCACTGGTAAGGGCAGAAAAGTCAAGACTTTCAGGGAAATCAGAGAGACTAAGCACATCTGGCTGTAGAGTGGGCTATACAGGGCAGTTTGTGGAGAGGTCTATGGCAAGGCCACTCTGGGGAAGCTTGTGGGCCCTCAGCCAAGTTCCCGGTAGGAGGACTCTGGACTGCTGTTGGTCAGCAGGATCAGCAGTTGGAAAGATGAGTTAGATGTGTTGCAGAGGAGAGCAAGAGCATGCTGGATCCCACCAGTACCCCTGCACGACATCTGGCTGTGATGGGCCCCCAAGAGCAATGGATTCTATTTCACTTCTTCCTTCCGACTCTTATACAAGTTCCTCTTTTGATCAGTTCTAAATCAGACCCACACATGAAAGGAGGTTCTGAGAAATGCAGCTCCTAGTCTTAGCAAAGTTGATATCTTGCAATGTAGCATGGTGGTCACACAGAAAAGTTGTGAGGTAGCAAGATCAATGAGTGGGGAGGGGAACTGGGCCAACAGAGAGAGGGGGAATGCATCACATTTATGAAGAAGCAGAGGCTCATGTTTCCAGAAAGAGATGATAAGAATGGCTGGTCCTCAAAGCCACCTTGGTTTTCAAAAACTTGTCAGTTTCAGATTCTGTATATCCTTAATCTCCGTTTTTCTGAAGTATTTGAGTGCGTTATCCTGGAAACAAAAGAACCTATTTATCTAAAATCTGTCTCTAAAATAAAACTGGATAAGCAGTAAAGGGCTTTTAATTTGTTGCTCAAAGTTTTGTCCTAACTGACTAAAAAATGTATAGTCAGTGTCTAGTATAGCATATATTGGCATATTGTTAGTACTCAAAAAGTATTTGTAGAATGAATGAATAAATGAACTGATGAATGAATATAGGCCATTGGATGTTCTGTCAGTTTTTGTACACAAATCAGTAAAACTGTGTATCAGAACACGGTGTGTTAGACCCTCCATCAAGCTAAGCAGGGGCTATGAGTCAGTTTGTCAGGAACAGTAATTAATTTTGTTGAGTCTTCTTTGATATTCCTTGATGTCCAGTGTCATGCTTTAGATAAGAAGGCTTGTCAGAGTTAGGTGAGCTGTGTGGAGCCCAGAACATTCTGAAGACTGTAGGCAGATACGGCAGCTAGATCAAAGGCATTAGTTTCATTACCTTACTACTTGGAATAGTTGAGGTAACCAATTCTAGAGGCTTTGTCTAGAATATTATTAATTTTGAAATGCCTCACTCAAGCATTTTGTTGAAATGGCCTTTTAACTCTAGGGTGATCAGTTTTTTTTTTATGTGAAATTTTATTGCATACTTGGGCATATAGAATGTGAAACCATGTGAGTAACACACCTTCTTCTTTATGCATTTCCCATATTATAATTACCTGAAAGGAACAGACTTTGAGCCTTTATAATTCACATCTTCCCCTTTGTTACTCTGGTATATGGGAAGGTGAGAGGAGTGAGAAACATACACGGGATGGTGCAGAGAAAGAGCTGCTAGCATCCCTTTCTTCATTAAAAACTTGGCGAAAGCTGTCTGGACTTGTTGTAGAGAAATATGATCCCAAATATAAGTCTGAAATACAAATAGATTCAATTCTTCAATATTAGACCAAAACCAAGTTTGGACCCTTGAGGGTTCAGAGCAAAACCAAATTTTCTCACTCAACTCTTGGCCTGAGAGTACAATAGTGCATAGTTTGTAAAAAGTCACATTGAACTATACACATCAGAGCTGGTGAAGGGAATTTACCAAATAGACCTCAGATACTACTCTGCATGGTATGTATTCCTTCCAGAGAAAGTTCTTAAAATGTCTTCTCTGAATTTTTGCTTGTATTTTGGTGCCTCTTCATACAATTAAAAGTGTTTTGAACTTGCTTTCATAAATATTAACTCATTTGGATCTTACAGAATTAAAACATAAAGGACATTTAATTATAATTATTTTTCCCAAAACCAAGTAAACAAAAGTTTACAAACTCACAAAATTTCCTTGTGAGTACAATAAATTCATGCAGTCATTTAATGTCCTATTCATTTCTCCCCTGTCCTGTTAAGGGTTTGTATCTTGTGTCATAGTTGTGTATTCCAAAGAATAATGGAGGAAGGCTGGAGGGAGTTCCAGAAATAATGTGTCTGTGAAGATTCTTCTCAGGTGGAAAAAAACTTGGGCTCCATGAGGTAGGGCTGGACTTGTAGGGATGGATATCCTGCGCCTGTTAATTTCTTCTTATTTTAGTTCTCCAGTTTCCTTTTATTCTGGAAGTCCTTTCTCCTCCAGATTTACCATGGCTTGCTACTGTTTGTCCTAGGGTGAGGTGTCCACATGGGACACAATATTCTAGATGTGTCTTGGTGTAGAAACCAGAGGAACTTGTAGCAACTTTGATGTATCTCCTTCAATTCTAAATATGCATTAGGCATTTCAAATTCTTTTCCATGCCAGAATTATGGCTTACATTGCACTTACAATTACCTCAGCTCTCAGAAAGAATATTTTTCAAGCAGAGGGAAGACTGTAAAATTTTGTAGATGAGAGTCCATGGTATGCTCAAGGAACACTATGGTTACTGCACTGACTGAATTGACAATTCCGTTCAGTATGTTACAGATTTGTTGAGTAAATCTGACATGAATATTTGTTGAATATGTCTAAAATGTCTTCATCAATTTTGCTGGCAAAAACATGGATTACAATAGGTCTAGGCCCTACGGCATATCACTACAGATGCCTTTTCTTGTTGATTTTGATTCTGATCAGCACTTTAAAAGAAAAGATATTTGTTCAGATATAAGTTTTCCTAACTGTATTGTCACCATCCCTAACTTCTCTGTCTTCATCACAGGATGTATGAAAAATCCATCATATATTATGCTAAAATCAGGATAGTAATACCCTATAACTACCCTGGGGCTCAGCAATTCCACTCCTAGGTATTTCTCCAATAGAAATGAAAAAACATGTCTATTAAAAGATGTATAAGAATATTCATAGAAGGTTTATTCATAGTAGTCCCAGACTGGAAATGACCCTCATGTCCATTAATTAGAGAACGGATAAATAAAATGTGGTATATACATACAATGGAACACTACTCAGCAATAAAAAGGAACGGACTAATAATATATGCAACACGATAAATCTCAAAAACGCTAAATGAAAGAAGCCTTATACAAAAGAGTACTTACTATATGAGTCCATTCATTGGAGTTCTAGAACAGCTGAAACTAATCTATGGTGCAAAAAAATCAGAGCAGTGATTGCCTCTGGTGTGGGTAGGATCAGGTATTGACTGGGAAGGGCACAAGGAACTTTCTGGGGTGATGGTCATGTTCTCTATCTTCACAGTGGTTTGGGTCAGACAGGTGTATGTGTAAACACATCAAGGTAACCACCCTGATGGTAGTTTCACCCTGATCAGGAAATGAAATATCACAGTGTGCCTGAAGGATCTCCTTGTGCTTGCTTCCAGTTACTACCTCCCAAGATAAACATTGTCCTGATTTTTAACACCGTCAGCAATAAGACTTGCCTGTTTTTGAACTTCATAGTGCCTGGCAAGTATGGCTATTTAAATATTAGATCTATTCTCTTAGCTTTTTCTTCTTCCGAGTCCCAACACCTGAAGAAGGTACTGCAATACTTAATGTATCAAGTGGTTTAATGAAGCAAATTCTGTCTACATGACCTCCATGAAAAGTCAACAATCCAGCTCACTGACCAACTGATCTTCCACTCATCTGGGTCTTTGAGCTGAAAGCTAAAATAGCTGTTTGCCTGACTGAAATGTCCACGCTCCATTCAGATATTTAGACTTTGATTAGGCACTCACTAAATGAGGCATGTGTGTGCAAAAGCATTCCAAACTGAGCAGATACAAAGAAATATTATCCTTTGGAACATATTTGATCCTTTTTTTTAACCCAAGAAAACATAAATTTGACTGTAAATATTATCTAAGTATGTCCTTTAAAAGCCAAAGGAATGTCAGATACAATTTATTTTCTATCAGAGCAAGCTGAGACATTAAGTGGCAATTCTACTTCCATTAGCTAAATCTGGCAAATATGCAACTGTTTAAAGGCATTGTCGATAGCCATTGCACAATTAAGTATTTGTACGGATGCCTTATTAAATTACAGTTTTCAAGTAGGCATAATAAACTAGGAGTTCACTGTACAGATTTTCATGGGGAAAGTCAGATCAGTATGGGATTTGTTTAGAGTGAATTTAGTGCACTGACTAATGAAGTAAATGTCATATGTTTTGATCAAATAAATCTTAATTTCCTTAAAACTTTTTTTACGGTCAAGAAACAGCAAAACAAAATCCCTGCAAATATAATTGCCATGATTTATAACATTACTGAAACCATTTTATAATTGTGATTGTCTTTGTAGTAACAAAACCTATTTTGTTTTAAACAGAGAACATTGCCCTACACAGAGATTTCTAATCTTCCTGTAACAAGCTGATACTTCTTCCAAACTCTAAGATCCCTACAGGGGCTGAATGATAGATGGGTGAATGGAGAGGGGGATAATGGAGGAAGGTGATGGAGGAAGAATTAGGAAAGGAAGCTGTGGAGGAAATTGTTAAGTACTAGCTAAAGAAGGCTTTGAGATTTACTGGGGGATAATGGAGGAAGGTGATGGAGGAAGAATTAGGAAAGGAGGCTGTGGAGGAAATTGTTAAGTACTAGCTAAAGAAGGCTTTGAGATCTACTGGGGGATCCTAATCTTCTGGATGGACCCTTCTGCATCTTGTCTGCAAAGCAATGTTAACTAGAAAGTTTTTTATATAGTGATGCATTGGTCTCTCTTTTCCTTTAGTCATTGGATATAGTTCTCGTCACATAATTCTTAAGCAATGGTTATGTCTTTCTGGGTCTGGTATCACATTAGTTTCTATATAAAAATAATTCACCCTTGTCCTCTTTCCCCATCTACTCAACAAACTTAAAAATATTTGGTTCCTGATTGGCCTTTAATTGCTGAGTCTTCCAAATAACAAAGTTTCTAGCTCTATGGTTTGTTCATAGAAAACTTAGTGATTATTTCTAATTCAATCTGAATGAAATAAGTGAATTTTTGAATTCTCTTAAAATATTAGATGATGGTATATTGTATAGTAACTATTTGGATACATAGCAGAATTTCTATAATTTTCATCTGGCTGTTTGATATTATATAAGGACAGTTTCTATGCCTTTCTTGTTGCTAAAATTTCCAGGAAGAATAGTTTTGCTTTCCAGTTTGCCATAATGTAAAACATAATCTTGGGAATAGTTGCTCTAAAGGAACATTTCTATAAGATAGATTGTATTTGGGATCTTTTAGGGGAGGTTCTTCAAGGAATTATGGTAAATCTTTTTGTAATGGAAAGAATCACTTCAGTTTTCCTCTCCTGAATACCTTTCATTTTCATTTGTTGAAGGTGAGAGTATGTTTGTACTTTGAAGTTTTTGAATGCTGATTATAATATTTGTTTTTACCGTGTTTGTCTGGGTTGATGACAGATAAGGAAACCTAGGCACAGATGGATTTTTTTTAAGTGACCTCCTACACAGGTAGAACTAGGATTAGATATCAAGACTGCTAGTTTTAGATACCAAATAGACACCTGTATTACTTCTGTGTTATAGTTCTAAAAAAGTTGTGATTCTTTGAATCATGTAAAAATCTGCCCAGGCTTTTACAGAATTTTCTAATTTTTCCATAAATGGTGTCTTTTTATATACAAATATACAGGTTTTATTATTCTTACCACCTATTGTCATATTCAAAATACCTGAGGAAAGGAAGGTGGTAAGTGGTAGAGGAAAGAACTAGATGGGAGGTATGTGTTGTAGTCTAAGACGCACCACTAACTTTGAAAACCTGAGCAAATCATTTGCTTTCTCTGATCTCAGCTTCCTCAGGGTGGTTGAAGTAGGTAACGTGTTAAGAACAAGTAGAGTTAAAATTTTGTTGTTTTACCTTTTCAGTCTGTTCTGGGCCCAGGGACACAGACTAATTAGTCAGGGGCCAATGTTGAAGTAGAAACCAGGAAAAACCACATAGAAGTCTTTCTGGAAGTATAATCAGTGACTACCTTTTAAACAGTACAAATTCCTGCATTCTATCGTTTGGAGACAGAATTTTCTAGAAGGGGCTGAAAGTGAGGTTGGTCTATAATTCTAAAAAGCATGTCAGGTGATTCCAATGCTCATTGAAATATAAGAACCACTTTTATGAGATAAACTTTCTTTTTTCCTGAAGACACTCTTAAAAACCACATACAAAAATTAGTGTTTCTTACAGAAAACATGGGATATAACCCTTAGCTCCTTTTACAGTGATAATGGTTAGGGGGTGCCCAGTAGGTATCATGAGGCCATGCTGGCCAGTGTGAACAGGGACACCAAGGACCTTTGAGTCTTTTGAGGAGGGTTCCTGGAGGATTCAGATCAAATAACAAGAGAGAGGAGCTTGCTTAGAAGGTGATGGGCCTGAGACCTGGCTCTAGGAGATGATCTTTGAAGCGAGTGCAGTATCTTAGTACAGAGTTAACATGGAGAGTTAAGATGGGGACCAGCATCAAGTGGTAGGCTGGGGAAGACAGACCCTAGGCCAGGGTCATGCAAAAGAGAGGGCAGAGCAATACCAGTGACAGCTCAGTTCCTCCCTGCAGTTAGAGCTGGCAATGTGTCCTATAAGTAAGTCCTGGGGATCTTTGGGGACCCTGAAACCAGCCAGCTGAGATGAGATTCTGCCTGTAGCTTCCATGGCTGGAGCACTACAGAGCCCAGTAAGGACACACTGTCACAAGACTTCCTGGGTCTACATCATGTGCGGTTTGGTTTCTCCTCTTCTCACCTTTATATGTACAGAACTGACCCTAAGTATTATTTAAGACCTTCTCAACTAAGTCTTTTCATGGTTTTTACAACATTCAGAGTGAGAGATATCCTTCAGGTAGTACAAATCAATAATCTCTGCACTAGGTGGTCCTCAAAAAAAAAAAAAGTCACTACAGGAGCATCCAAATTGGGGCAGCTTCACAGTTGGCTTCCAGATAGAAACTTCCTGCCAAAAACTGCACATATCAACCCAGAGCCTCTTATACTGTGACACTGTAAGAGGTGGCTGCAGGGTTGAGAGTCTAGGCTTTGGAGCCAGACTTCTTGGGGTTCACAGTTCTGCCCAAAACTTCCAAGCTGTGGAACCCTGAGCAGTTTCTCCATCTGTAAAGTGGAAATAAAGGTAGGACCTAACCTGTAGAGTTGTTATGAAGACTTAGAAGAGTAATATGTATCAAGTGTTTAGAACACTGTTAGCAAATATTGCTATGGTTAGCCCTCCTTTGTCCAGAGTAAAACAGGGAACTGTCTGTGATACAGAACTTGAAGGCTTCTCAAGCCTCATTCCTATTGAGCAACAGCGGGGCCCGAATGACTACTCTTGATGCTCTGGGTTAAGATAGCAACAATTCTAAAATTGTTGAATATGATTCAGGAGGAGTACATGGAAAGCCATCACGCTGTGATGCACTTTGACTTTGTCAGATGAGATAGCCAGGCTCAGAAGGAACTGCCCTTCGATTAGCACAAGTGTGAGCAAGTCAAGAAAGTTTCAGCAGGACATACTGAGGCGAGGACCTCTGTGAACAGCACAGGATGCATAAGGCAAGAGGTAAGGCAGGGAGCATGCTCTCTATTTTACCTCGTCCAGCCAGCCTTGCCTAGGAAAGAAATAAGATAACAATGACAGAGGTATTCTGCCACTTAACCAGAATCTAGGTGGGTTTGTGTCTCAGGTGAATACTCATAGTTTTTCTCCCTTAGTTATGGAAGACTGCATCCTTCTGTCTTTATTAGAAGCTCCGTACAGCACTAGGCTGAAGTCCTCTGTTGATCTCCAGATAGCACAGCCCGGCTCCCAGCTGCCCTGACAGTCAGACCCTAAGAGCTGGCGAACATTGTTGGCCAATGGTATTCACTGGGAAGACCTCTTGCTCCCACGGACACTGTCCAATCCTGTGCAACGTGAAGTGAAAAAAAGGAAAAGGCTCCTGAACAAGAGCTTACAATTGTAGGAGGAGCGATGGAGGGAGGAATGGCAGCCACATCTTATCCAAGTAAATGAATTCAGGGTTTCTTTGAACCACTTAGTTCACCTCTTGCCTACAGGATATTCTGTCACATTGAAGGAAACCAGTGCTTATTAATTCCAGTAATGATCAGGATCCTGACTTTAAATCAGAGAATCCACAGGACCTCTTTTCATCTATTTAGTGTCTTTATTGTTTCAGATAACATACCCTTGGCTGTTATAAGATTCATATCCGTAACTTGTATACTTATCTATTTAAAATTATAATTTGATATATTTAGCTGGTTTATTTTATGTGCAGCATTTAAGTGGAATTCATTTCATTGACATACTATAATGCCCCCCTAATATTCTTGTTATTGATTTTAGTATTTCAGAAGTATTATTCATAGTGACACCTTACTGGGAAGCAAATTTCAGTTATATCAATAGATATTATTATAATATAGAAAACATTAATATTTGATGGTAACATAAATATGACACAAAGGCAATAAACTCATTAATAAACACACACGTGTCATTAATAAAACATCCCAAGATAGCAACGAAGAATTTTCATCTCTTGTTCTTAAAGTTCCCCATTCATTTACCAAGCGTATATTGCACGTTGACCATTGTTCACAAAAGTTATTCTCAATTAATGACACTGGCCCTCTTTTAAAGAAATACAGAGATTGAAAATAATGATAATATCAGTATGAAGTTCACAAATTTTCTTTAAAAAAAGAAATTTATTGAAACATAACAATGCTTCCCTCCCTTTTTCTTTTCTTTTCTTTTGTGTGTGTGTGTGTGTGTGTGTGTGTGTGTGTGTTGCTTGGCAACCAACATTGATCTGTCCAAAAAAAAAAAAAAAATCACATGACTTAAGATTGCTAGTGGCAATATTACTCTGTCATTTTTCTTTCTCATAGCAAGCTGATGAACGTACTACTAACTGGAGCACCTATTAATTGTTTCTTCTTTCTCTGAAGTTTAATTTCCATGTATTTATCATGCATTGGGAATGGTTCTGCTAAAGACAATGACCTAGAAGGGATGGCTGGAGAGAGAAATGAGTGGGAAAGACTTCTTTGAGATAAAAGAGAGCATTATCACATTCAGTTTTTTATTCATGATTCATCAGGTCAATCTTGCCTTCCCAAAATACCAATCATGGCAGAATCTCAATTCAGGCAGCCTCTATTTCCCCTCACTTGTATTTGGAAACTGTACCCAGGAAACCTGCTAATTGCCTCCATGAGGCTAATGAGTGTTTGTGTTCAATGCATTTATCAGAACTGTCTTCCTGATCTGCTCCAGCAAAAATGCACACTGCTTTGGGTCTTCCCATCAGTCTGGTATGTCCCACTCCTGCCTATTCAGTTCAGTTCCCTGCTTAATACTGTCTTCCCTTGGATGGGGTACTCTGCTCTCACATAAAATGTTTGGTGTGCAGCCCTTTTTTTTTTTTTTTGCTAAAAGATGCTGACAAAGCATCCAATATTTTTGGGCCACCCTTCCATTGTTGTCAGAGTCTCCTGTCAGAATTAAATAAAGCTCAAGGACATGGACAATGGAAATCTTGCTGAACCCCATAAATTACTTTTATAAAGCATTTTTTTCCCTAAAAAACTCAGCTTGGAAGAAATTGTGCCTTGCCTGCAGGTAGAAGGCAAGTGACAACACTGGCATGCCAATCAAATGGTCAAAACTATGTCACAAGTAAATAGAAGATATTTTCCTTTCCAAATCCTCTGTCTT
This sequence comes from Balaenoptera ricei, assembly GCF_028023285.1. Lineage (NCBI taxonomy): Eukaryota > Metazoa > Chordata > Mammalia > Artiodactyla > Balaenopteridae > Balaenoptera > Balaenoptera ricei. The sequence continues at coordinate 82,604,243 of NC_082640.1, read as the reverse complement.
TTATTTACAGTTACTTGTTTCTTTTGAAAGGCTTTGAAACATATTCCCCATTTGGAGTATATCCAGTTTCACATTCTCTCTGTATTGCATTCTCATGTTTATGAGAATTGATGCTGTTTGCTCATACTGCTTTTGTGACTTCCTCCACCCCGCACTGTGTAAGAGTCTAACAACGCAGAAGCTTCAGAGACTCTTTACTGGCTAATACCTGACCCCTTTCTCTCGCATTACAGCTCCGAGTGACCATTTTCAAGGCAAAAGGTCATCCGCATCCCCATCCCTTTGGAACCAATGTGCATCAACCTTCTAACCTCTGCCTCAGAGAGATGATGGCTGTTTGGGCTGCAATCCCTTCATTACAGATAGTCCATATTTTATATTTAGTGTGGAAGGTCAAATTTAGGAAAGCAATTTCCCTTAAAGCTAAGAGTTGCAATAATCCAACATCTTCTATTGGCTTATGGGTGAGTGGGCAGTAATGGGTTTATGGGAAGCGCCCGCTAGTCTGTCTTTTCCAGGGAGGGGATTATTCCTGTCAATCTAAATTTTTAGAATTGGTGGGCTCCCATTGTTTATTATTCAGCAAGCTTTTATTAGATTGTCTCTAAGCACAATGCAGCGAGTGGGGCATCCTTCTGAGCAGGCTAGCAGGCTGGATCAATATCTCTAGGCATTTAAAATCTTGGATAAAATAATGCTACATTTTCATGTCAGCTTCAGGAAAGAGTCCTGCATGTAGTTCTGTTACAGAGAGAACATACAGAAAGATGCACGATGACATTAGCATGAACAATAATTGTCTAACAATGATAGAATCTATGGGTAAGATGGTGAATTTTTCAGGTGAATGTACATTTAAAATATTTCACTCTTTTGTGACAGTTTAACCTAAATCTACAAAGAAACAGTGTGACTGCGCTACACAAATGCATTTATTGTGCTAACTTCAAATAAAATGCCAGAGAGAAATGGCATTAATTTAAAAATTAACAGTGTAAATGAATTTGTATCTATTATGACATATATGTATGGAGTGAGACAGAGACTAGATTAACTTACTCCTGTGTAGCAGATGAATCAAATCAAGCACAGTGACTTGGGACCTAAGAGAAGCCATGTGATCCCAAGGCCTTTGGTTGTGCAAGCCCCAGAAGGCCAAACTATCCTAAGGAAATGTAGTGGGGGGGAAGATGGGTCACAACCTCCCTGTCTACATTGAGCATTCTCATTCTTAATGAACTCTAGAAGCAAAGCAAAGAAAAACTCTAGGCTTTTGTGTTCAGACATCAGGCTTAAAAATTCCTTGTCCTGATTTTCCAATTTACCTGATAAGAAACTAGGCTGGGAATGGAACTGACCCTAGGAAGGAAAATCTCTGAGACTTAAGTGGTGTTGAGATAAACGTGACCCCATCATCTGCCTGCCCATTCCCTGCACTCCAGCATAAAGACATGTGGAGACACACACCTGTCACAGACAAAACTGAATCAGGTCATCAGGTTTTTGTGCCTTGCAGGAATTTTAATAAAAAAATAATAATAGGTTATAATAGTGATGGTAGTTGCTAGTATTATCATTTTTATCATTGTTGAATATTTACTATGTTTCAGATATTTCAACGATGTTTTCTCAAAAGTTCCTTTTAGACAAAACATTTTTATTACCTAGTTACTTTACAATTAAGAAACTGAGGGGAAGGAAGGAAATGAATGTTTATTGAATAGCTCTTATGTGTCAGGCAATATGATTGTAACATTCATATATATTATTTAATTTTATTCTTAAAACTCTTTTAGGTGCATATTAACTATAATTACATAGGTAAGAAATCTGAGACTCAGAAAGGTTAAATAATTTGCTCAAAGTCACAGAACTAGTGTGTAGTGGAGTTGGGTTAAAAGTGAGCAGATTTGCTTTGTTCCTAAGGACATGCTGTTTTAACTTGACTATGTTGCCTGTGAGAAAGAGCAAAGACCAACTATATTTAGGTCCTTTGTCTTACCCTTCAGAGGTGTTTGTCTCACCACTGCCTTATGTGCAGTGAGCACTCAAGGTATTTGACCCCGAAAGTATTGGGTAGACAGAGATGTGAGGACCCATGAGTTGAAGCCCCATGTTATCACCCTCTGGCTCATAGAGGGCCATGATGTTTGGGAGTCTCCAAAAATGATTTAGTGGAACCAAGATGATGGAATCAGGAGAGAGGAATGAGCAAAACATGTAAACTAACTCATTCTTTAAAGTCTGTGCTATTAATTCATGTTTCTAAAGCTCTTATTCAACATTAAGTTAAATTCACTTTGTTTTTGTAGAACATTTCAAAGAGTTTGTTTTGAAGTTCTGACTGCAATCTTTTAATGGAGCTTAGGCAGTTGCAAAAATCCATCTAGGGGTTGAAAATGAAACTCTACCTTGAGGACACAGAAGAGGCAGATCTAACATCACTGTGTATCTTGGATTCACCACTTCCCCTGCTTGAACAGCCTGAGAAATCATCACTACCATGACTCCTGTGGGTCCCTCTGTGCCTCAGTTCTTCACATGCAAAATAAGACGATGACAGGGCTGTCCCATGACCTTGTTGATTAAAGAATAACCTGCAAACAAAGCAGTCAGGAAATGACCAGGTGTGTACAGAGAAATATTGTCCTCTTTGTTCAAATGCTCTTTAAAATGTTCAGGAAAAAAGACAAACAGGATGCTAGCGAAATAAGGTGGTGAAATGCTGAAGCTGCAGCACTTGGGCAACAACTGGGCAGGAACCTGTACTAGGTACTAAGCATACCTGTCAGGATGCACAGGCAGAGAAGCCCAAACTGGGAGAGTGCAGTGGAGAATCTGGCCTCAGGAACACAGTCCTTTGTCTCTGCAGTTTTTCTCTGCCTCTATGCTGTCCACAAGAGAGAATGCAGGAGACGCGCAGTTAAAACTGGTGACTAAATTCCAGAATGTCTTTCTTTGAAAGAGCATGAAAGAAACCTCTCTCTGATTCTGATGTGTGTGAAGGAGACCATGAGAATAACAAAAGACAGCAGTTCAGCGGGAAGTGGACAATTAATTAGCTGAAGTACCTTACTCTCTCATTAGCTCTAAGTAGGTAGTCAAAGAAGGAATTGGAATCTAGCCTCTTGGAGGGCTTTGTTGGGTAAACAGTTTACATGAACACAGAGGCAGCCAAGGTTTGGGAGACTCTTGGCTTCATTGCTATGATTCTCTAGATGTATGTGCCGTATGAGAGCAGCACATACATCTAGAGAGTCATAGCAATGAAGATGTGCCTCCCAGCGGCTATGGCATAAATCCTGGGGTCTGATGACCTGGTCTGGAATCTTGGCTCTGCCACTTACCTGAGTGAGTTATGTAACTTCTGTACATTTCAGGTTCCTCAGTAATCATTCCCACCTTATAAGGTCTGAGGATTAAATGAGGAACTGCACTTAGCACAGGCCCTGAAACATATTAAAAACTCCCTACAAGATAGCTATAATAATTATTATTATTCACTCTGAGAAAAGATTTGGGGAGAAGTTAGGTTAAACTTAATGAACAAAAGTTGATGGTGGTCAGAGAATTTTTATAGTGCCTTAAGAGTTTGTTTCTTTTTAAGGTATTGAAGAGTTTGTTCTGTAAGTCTTCTGTAAATGAGAGATTCATTATATTTTATGATATTATTTATAGAAAAAAAAACATTAAAATGACTTTGGCGTCACTTACTCTTGCTTTTTCCATTACTGATGTTTGGTAGTTTAGTAGGAAAGACCGGGCAGTCAGATTATAAGGCAACATTTCTCAAAATGTATTTTCGGAATGTAAGTCTCCAAAAGAAATCCTTGTGAGATCCACAGTGCGTGCGATCATGTTAAAGGCTCTGAGAAGTCCATGATTAAATTAATTTGTTTTATTTTATTAAACTTTGCATTTTCCAAACTTATTTGACCACAGGATCTGAATTTCACACATTACCTGTTAACGTTCTCAAAACACTTTGGGAAAAGATCTAAGATAACATTTTCCTCCTAGGGGGATCTTACTAGCATTGTAGACATAGAACCCAGGAGGAAATGCTGAGTTTTTATAAATCTAAAAACTTCAACCTTAAATTGCTATGAAAAATCTTTGCTAATAACCCTGAAAGAATGCTATGCCAGTTTTTTTTTTTCTTTTGTATTGAGCAGAAATCAGCACATCACAGCATCATTTAGTGAGTACCTACATACTTACTAAATGTTCATACTTGATGAATATTTCTGGGTACACAGAGGCAAAATTTGACAGAGCCATAGAATTACTTGCTAAATATTGGTGATTCATTTTGCTAAGAGTTAATTATGATTCTGCAAAGAAGAAGTTAAAGGGCAGTGAAGAGTGGGCTAGTGTGAGAGGAAAAGGGAAACAGCTCCACCCAGCAGCCTGCTACATTTTCCCTCTGCCTGGACATAAGATGTGCTTATGAGGAACGAGGAATGTGATTATTTCGTCATTGAAAAAAGCAGCAAAGGCCTTACCTTTCCTTTAGGGGGCCAGAATCTGAAGCTACAGCAAGCTAATTCTAACTCAGTGTGTTTTTATCAATCCTAATTCATACACAAATTGTCTTACAAATCAGAATTTTTTCCTCCACAAAACAATGTTTTAAACAGTGATTTGTTCCTAAGCTAGACTGCAGAAGCCTGTTTCAACTATATTTTTTTCTAAACTGTCAGAACCTCTCCGGCCTAACCCTGGTAGTAGAAGTGACAAATTTTACTATTTAGCCAGTTGACAAAGTCATATTTCATGACTTGCAATGTACTGGGATGCAAAGATAAAGCTATCGTGCCCTTGCCCTCAAGCTGCTTATCTCATTGGTGATATAAGACATAAACAAATAATTAGTAGGCAAAGGAGTTTTAGATAACTGAAATGGCAATAAAGTACACTGGAAGCATTTCTGGTTGGGACCATCAAGGCTCTGTGGAGGTGATTAGCCTCCATATTTCAGCTTAGCCTCACAGAATGGGTAGGAATTTAGCAGGCAGAGGAGAAAAGGTGGGTGCTTAAAGCAGAATGCTTTGAAAGCACTTAGAAAAACCCAGCAGTAGACTGGCAAATGAACTTACTTCTCATGCTCCATGGATTCCTCATGCCAAGATCTACAAAGATGAGACACTTTCTGAGAGTCTGACACAGCAGCTCTCTCCCTCACTAGGGCATGAGTAGCAGAATTGCAGTTAACAAGTCTTTGTGGTCCCAGAGAGAAATTGATATTTGCTGATTGCATGGTGCTGAAGTAAAATTACAAGAGTGCATTAAAATCCTTTGTAAAGAAGGCTGAAGACATTACAAAAATGCATGGGCATCTTGGGCATTAATATTTGATTCAATATCTTTTAGTTGCATATGGCATATTTTGATGGAAGAGACATGCGCAGATATAAATACAAATTGGAGAACCACCAGGGCCAGTGCCAGTCAGTAAGACTCCTGGCTGGCGGGATACACTCAGCCTCACCCCATATACAGATTTTCGAGGCCATATCCTCAAGTAAAAAGAATCAAGGGAAGTTTTTTGTGTCTACTCTATTGTCTGCTAAAAGAGGAACAGGGAACTTCCTGTAACCAACAAACATAAACACCCAATTAGGATTGCTAAAGAACCTACTATGTCCAAAACACTGTCCTCAGACACTGACACGGGTGGAAAAAGAGAAACACAATTTCTTTTCTTAAGGAGCTCAGAGTCTTGTGGAGGGACAGACACATACATAGCCAGTGAATGTGAAAACAGCAAAAATAAGTGCTTGGGGAGGATAAGAGGGAAGGATGAGATTCTGCAAGTGCCCATCAGATGGCAAACTCGACTGCATTTCATTGAAAATGCTCTTTCTTTATTTCCACTCATAAACCACCCACCTGGGACTTTGTGGGTTATCACAGGCACATTTTCTTTTCCTCTGTATCTCTTGTCCAGCTCAGTCCTGCTAGGACAGCTTACTTTGCTGGTGTCAAAGAGGCTTTCCTCACTGCTTTTCTATCAGCCAGAGTTCAATTGCAGTCCACAAAGCCCACTCAAGTTAGATTAAGCAGAAAAGGACTTATCACAGGGATATTATTAGGTAGCTTATAGATCTTTGGGGACAGTTTGAGAACGAAGCTTGCATGCCACATAGCAGAAGTGAGCAGCCAAGAAGAACGCTCAGTCACTGCATGAGACTGTTTCCACAGGAAGTCCACTGCTGTTGTCACCTGTGACTCAACACTCATGAAACCACAACCTGAAGAGCAGAAGCTCTTCTATGGCTGCTGCACATGAACTCAACACCTTCATTACCATGCTTGCTGGAAGGGGCTTGTGGACTCCTAGAGTTTGCCTTGCTCCGCCAAGTCTCACACAGTGAGGCTGCTCCGTTGAAGCTGGTCACAGTCAAGAGATGATTGAAGTGGAAGTTTGGGGAAATGCATAACCCACATAGCAGAAAATTACGAAAAGGGGGAGATGGGTTAACAAAATCATTGCCAGCTGCAAATGACAGAGGTCTATTGCATCATCTCTCAGACTTTTGCCCTTAGAAAATTTGATCACAGGTTTTAAAATTTAATGATGTTCTCAGATTGGCCTGATACAGAATAACACTTCAACATCTTACCAGGGATAGCAGTGCAGCCTGGACTTTCTTGGAACGTGTTGAAGCGAAGCAAAGATGGTCAGTACCTGAGCTCCCCATTTGCTTTACTTCTGATTGTCCCCTGTGCCCCTGTATTCAGAGGCCCTGTGCCACACATTATATTCCTGAGTGACTTATAATTGTGTGCACATTATTCTCTGCAGATATGTGATGGGGTAGTCTCCATCATGTTCAGAGAGTACATTACCCTTCTCTGAATGAACCAAGTAGGACTGAGACCAAAATTAAACATTTTAGGGATTATATCTCCATATAGTTGTTTTAATTAGAAAATTTCTGGTGTCAAGGAGCACATATAGTCTCTAACAGGCCCAAGCTTACAGGAATTTTGATTGTAATGATACCAAGATGCTTCATTGAATGCCCAAGCCTCCAAGAAGGTAAGATTAGGGCAGCAAAAATCTGTGGACTTGCCACCAATGATATAAGTCCACTGCATGTTTATTTGTTTCAGTTCTGCTACCACTTATTTCCAGGACAGGAATCTAATTGGCCCAGCTGGCCTTTTTGTTCCAAGCTCCAGGTTGCTAACCAGCCTTGGGAAGCCCCTTTTTCAGGTCAGGTGTTCACCCTTGTGCCGATCAACTGTGTCATCAGTTGGAAAGTGAGCAGTTGGCATGATCTGCTGCCCACTTATCAAAGACGATGGGTGGCATCAGATACTCTGAGAAGGGGACACAGTCAGGGCAGTCTGTCAAAGCCTGTCTGATGTAGAGTAAAACTCTCCAAGGCTCTTGAGTTGACCCTTGCATGTCTGGCAGGCTGACAGGGAAGGGCAGCTGGAGGTCTGTTTGCATGAGGACCTGAAGGGCCATCAGAGAGGGAACTTAGCTTAAAGTAAGAGAGAACCAAGCATGTGGCACCTGACCAATTGTGATTGTTGGAGGGGCATAGCGTGTGGTAACTGTCACTTGGTCTTTCAGCCTGGCTTATTGCCAGGTCTGGGTCCATTGGAGAATACAGAGGTGAAATTTGAAATACCTGTTTGAAACTTAAGCAGCCCTGTTTTGAATTCTCTCTAAGATAGCATAATACATAGAGGGGAGACAGATATGCTCTTCCCTACATCTCAGAACACAGTGGCTCTTTGGTCTTCATGGGCATCGTTATTGCCAGCAGAAGAGGTGTGATTAGGCTAATAGGTCTACTGATCGCTCCTATTCTTAGGAGAATCCCTGGGATTCCAGCCAAACTTAGGAAGTGCTTGTTAGGAGGCTGGGTCTTTTTGACATGTTGGGAGCAAGAGCCCATGGTGTATGTGCATTATCATTAATGTGATCCTATTTGTATGTGTAGGGAGTAATAGGCTAGTGATATATGGAGAGATAACTAATGCCAATTTAGTTCAGTCAGGTTATAATTATTTATAAACAATTAAAATCACTTGTTTGTTTCAAATGAGGTTATTTAATCATTTCTATCTGTTTGTTTGCCAGATAATATGCCTGAATTGAGTGAGTTTACATATTCTTAAGTATTTTAGAAGCTCAATTTCATTAAAGCTTAGGAATGACGTTCTCATAAAAACTATATATATGAACTTGCTAAAGATATGGATAGATAGTTTGGATTTATTTGTTAGTAGTCATCTGTATTTATCCAGACTCCTTAAGGGATTCACTGATAGCTGTCTACAGCCATTGTCCAGCACTTCCAAATACCATTCACGTCCGGTCCCTTTGATCACAGCCTCCCATCCTAACATCAGTTCAGAGCAATGGACTAAGCTCCAAATTCTTTATCCATAGCACTGAAAATTAAAATAATGACTGGAAAACAAACAAACAAACAAATGACAAACAGTTGATTCAAATGAGCAAAGCCCTCTGTGCTTTCAGCCTTTTCCTAACAATTGCCAGTCAGCTCCTCAGAGTAAATATTTTCAGTGGGATTGGTTGATTTCTGATCAATGAACATATCAGAATCTGATTCATATTTTCTCTCTCAAAATTCCTTATATATGTAAATTTGTCAACTCAAGTCTTTTTGGGATGGCATGTGGTAGGGTTTCAGGATTTTGCCACAAAATTCTCATCTTTGAGATTAGGATTAGGACAAATGCATTTCGTACTTGGAATCAAGATCTAAATTTCTTCCTAACCATCTCCCCTTTTGTTCTTGCATTTTCTCTTTTCCTATTTTATTTTCTTTATCTATCTTCTTCCATTTTCTTTCCCTCTCTCTTTCCCCCTTCCTTCCCTACCTGCTCCTTTTTTTCTGTCTTTTTCTTTTCTTCCCCAGGAGTTCTTCTGGGGAGTGGGATTGGTGGTGGAGGGTGGTCTTTTAAATCAGTGGTTCTCAACTGGAAGTGATTTTGCCTTCAGGGGACATTTGGCAATGTTTGGAGACCTTTTTGGTTATTACAACAGGAGGGGGAGGGGCATGGGGTACGGTGCTTCAGCATCTCCAAGTAGGGGACATTGGACAGGGGACAGCGATACAGCTAAACATTCTGCAGTGCACATGACAGTCCCCCACAGTAAAAAATTGACCAGTCCCAAATATCAAGAGTGCTGAGGTTGAGAAAACCTGCTTTATATGAATATGACTTTGTGTTCATGAAGAACACAGAGGTTAGGAGGAGTGGAGAGGGGGCTTTGTAGGGTCCTGCTCCTTTCTTTTTATTCACAATTGCTGGCTGGCCCTTTAACTTAACTCTTCATCTACCACAGCACGTATAAAGTTTATGTACATACACCCACCTCTGCTGGCAGCATTGATTATAGTTTCAACCAAACAAACAGAAAAAACCATTAAAGCTGTGTATCTGGGAAATGTGAAAGACAAACTTTTCTCTTGATTTATTTTTTCAAAATCTGTATGTGGCACAGGATATGCTAGGAAAAATAGATGTGTTTAAATATAATTATGGTGGAAATTTTCATTTAGGCATTTTGCAGGGTGGGGGAGAATACATATTCTCTGGGTTACTGTGACAATTGTGACAGATAGGTTTAAAGGATTAAATATCAAATTAATAAAGAGGACAAGGAAGTCTATAAAGATCTGGTCTTATTGTAATTGAGATGGTTAACCATAAAGCAATGAAAGAAAACCCATGGAAAACATTTGGTTCACAAGTGGCAAAAATAGTTAAAACTTACATCAGTATAGTTAGGGAAATTTAGATGATGAATATCAATACTTACAACAGTTTCAATAACTCTGTTTAATTGTGGACCAAAAACCTAAATGCCATTGCATATATGATGTGAATATTAGTGGCCCAGTTGGTTACTTGTCCACAAGCAGGCAGTAGATGAAGGGAAATTGGCATCTAAAATTTATTTTCTTCCCAGATTACAAAACAGAACTACTAGCCAGGTTGTAACCTAACTAAATTGGTCAGTAAAACCAATCACAGCTTTGGAAAGTCTACACTAAAGCCTAGAAAGATAAACTACAACTCAGCAGAAAATTTACCAACATGCCAGAGTTAAATAAGAAAAAAAAATTGTGTGATACTTACTGGTAACAGCTAACCTTAATAAAATTGGACACAGCTGTTGAGGTGCCCAGGCTACTGGGCCAGATATTACCAGGGGCTCTTGGGCAGTTTCTGCATGGGGCTTAGAGCAGGGAGCAGCTGCAGGGCTGGGCCCACCCCTCTGGCCCTTGACCTTTTCTGGACCTTGACAGCATTACCCAGAAACTGGAATACTTGAGTCTAGTAGATTCAATCCAAGTCCAAGATCTTGGACATCATAGATATGCTGACTCTCTATTAATAATCTTCTCTTTGTATTTTGCCTCCATGTTTCTCTCGGGCTTCCTCTCCCTTAATTCCTATCCGCACCCCAGATCTACCTTTCTATCTTTTCCACTGTGTCTCTGGTACTTCAGCCTCTTCTCATAACACTCCTTCTATCTCTGACCCTAACCATGACCTACTTATCATCTGGAGACACCACTTGTCTTGTGTCCCTCTAGATGAGTCTGCACTTCTCCCCCTGCATGGCAGTTCTTACTCCCAACAGCCTCTTTGATGCCATTTCTGAAATATTCTCCCTGTTTTGAAACTCACACTGAGCTTGCGTATACTTCTATGCCCTGTTGCTGTAAACTTCTCCCCCTCGGGTCCTCCCCTTGTGAGTGACATGTAGACTTTTCTCCTCTCCAACTTCTGTCATCACCTGAGTGAATTCTTATGTCATGTAGGCAATGCATTTAGCACCTTTTTTCCAGTTCCTTGATCTCTTCAATGCCAATGGTCTTCATCTCTACTTCACATCAACAATTCTCATCTACAGCAACACATTGCCATCAAGCAGACTGTTCCATACCTGAAATCTCAAGCTCAATGAATTTTCTCTGTGATAGCAATTTCCCATATTTCCTGCTCTGTCATTCCAACAGTATCTACTTCCTGATAGCAATTTCCCATATTTCCTGCTCTGTCATTCCAACAGTATCTACTTCCTCAAGCATCCTGGTTTGTCAATCTTCTGAGTTCTCTTCATTCTGCACCAGCCTTAAATTGATGCTGTTCACTGTAACTACTCTCATACCAATACCTTTATATCCCTCTTCTGCTTGTTTTTGACACATATAACACTTCTAGCTGCACAGCAAGTCTGTTGAATACTGTTGGAAAAAGTTACAAATTGTGCATATTTGTATCAATACAAATTCATGGCTTCTAAAATCTTTTTGGCCTCAAGATCCTCTACCAGTTACCTTTCTTTTTTTTATGGTCAGCCCTTCCATTTCTTTCAACAGCTCTGTCCCCTCTCCTATGCCTGTCCTAAACCCTCTCAGTGGATGGACAACCCTTCTTGCAACCTTAAATCATATATGGAACATAATGGTGTTTAAATAAATAGCCTTGGTTTCTACTTATAAGAAGTTTGAGATTATTAATCGGGAAATCTTTAAATCATTGTCTCCTCTTTGTCTGCAGTATTATTTACTTCTATATCCATTCTCTAGACCCAAAGAAGGAATTATCCTCCTTCTGTTCTGTTCTTCTTGTCTCATCTGGAATCTTGCTCTATCAATGATCTCCCTTTTCTACTATGTCTTCAGCTTCTTTCTTTTTCTGCTCCTTCCCTTAGCCTAACCTGTGATCAAGTTCTCCCATTCTAGCAAAACCAGAACAAAACCTTCCTTTTATTCTATGGTGCTTTTGAGTTTTTAGACAATCTTGATTTTTCCTATCATGGCTCATTCTTTTTATACCTCAATGTCTTATTTACTAAACCCACCCTAACCTGACACTGTTCAGACCAAGGTCACTGGTAACTTCCACATCACCAGATACTCTGGGGAATAGTCTGTCCTTGTCTTATGTCAGCTTTTCTGCAGTACTTAATATTTGGGGCCCACTGCTATTTTTAAGGCTCCCACATCCCCTTATTCACATCAGTGGCTTGAAGTAGTATGAGGACTTGAATACGCCAAATGATAACACACATCTCTGCCTTGCACATACCATTCCCTCTTCTTGGGATGTCTTTTTCTCCATTCCCCTCTGCCTTCTCTGCCTGGAAAAATCTCATTCATCCCTCAAATTCCAGCTTAGCCATCACCTCTTCTGAGCTGCTTTGGCAGATTTAGTTTCTTAGCATGAATCTCTAAGTTTGTCTGAGTTGAACACCTCTTTCTACAAGTTAGGCTTCCAAAAAAAATCTTTCAGTCATAAAATCTCCTGTTTTAAATCAGAAATAGAAAATTAAGAGGAAAACTTAAGTCTTCATTGTTAATAAAGGCTTGTTATGCATATCTTTTTATTTGCATATAGTGGCAGTGTTGACTTAGTGTAACTAGTAACTCCTCTCTCTACCTTCTCTATCTTCTTTATCTTTTCCCTTCATTTTAATGCATTTTTAATTAGCATTGACTCTGGCTTATTAGCATTGACTTCTAGCACTGAAGCTGGCCTAGTAGCAGTATTTATTGTTTGTTTCAAAACTTAAACTCTTAATTTTTTTTCAACCTGAGTTCTAAGTCTTTGGTTCTTTCCTTAACAAATAGAATGATTTTAAAAAGACATGGTTTTCCTTATAGCAAGGTACATATCTTTGTTTTGTAGAAGCATAGGTTGTGGGTTTAGGTTCAAATATAAACATGTAATTATATTAGGCAAAAAAAGAACAATATTGTTATCATGAAGGCCAACAATTAACTCTCAAATGTAAATTACTATTCAACACAAGTGAATGACTTTTCATCAAGCACCTTATGTTAGGTTTTAGTTGATTGTTTTTCAGGAAAAAGTGTTAAGTATCAACATAGATTATGATGACCCTGAGGTCCTGTCTATAATTGGGCTGAAAAGATCTCTCCAGCTGTGCTCTGGGTTGGCTCTTGTCTCTTCTGTTGCTTATGTGTTAATGGCATGGGTGTCACTGATACTTCTGGGCCCCATCACCATGCAGATTGATGGCAAAAACCATTCTGGCCAATATGGCTTTTAGATGTCACCTGTCTAGACACAGTCAGGATTACTGGAAACCTGTCTCGTTACTTTATTTCATGGATACTTTACCCTTTTGCACTTAAACCTCAGTCTCTAAGGGGACAGCCATATCTTTTCAGCTTGGATATTTCACAGGGATGATGGGTTTTGTTTTATGATTTTATTTGGCCCTACTCTCTCCTCCCCATATCCTTCTGAGTTAGTGGAATAGGTTTACCCAGGTGGCTCTGAAGGATACCCTGAGTTTTTTGCATATTTTCATGTGTAATAGGTATAATACTTTTGAAATGACCCTCTTTTATGCTTTTAAAATCAGATTTCTTTCTCCCTACACCCCACCACCACTACGATTGGGGCAGGGGTGTGTAATTTAAATGCTATATGCGAAGGAGGAGAGCGGGACATGGAGGAGTTCTATGCCAACAGGAAGAGTGAGGAGAAAGCCCACTGCTCCTGGCTTCAGGGGGTTTGTGGGACGAATGAGTGGGTCAGAGGTAGAGTGGAAGAGTCAACATGTTCTTGAGGGGCTCTTGCAGTGAAGGACACCCAGGGTGGGTGGTAAAAGGAAGCTGTGTGGAAAGCTGCCATCTCCTCTCTGTAGTTAGGTCTTCCTATATACCCAAATGCCATTTTGAGAGGAATAGGAGGAAATATGAAATACTGAGTCTTTGAATCAAATGAGATGACTGGGTTACCTAAAGTAACTGTTTAAACTATAATGGTTCTTCTGAGCTCACTAGATTGAACCAAATTTAACTACTCTCAACTCTGCTGCCCTGGATGTTGTGGTCTTGAGAGAAAGATTAGTTCAAATATGAAATATGAAAACAAAGAAATTACATTTTTCTTTGCATATATGAGTATATAAGTACACCTGAGACCCTGTTGTATATAGATAAGGAAGCATGCGTTTCTCTCCCTAAAGCATTGAGTCAATGGTTGTAATGTAGGTTGGGGGTATGGGACGGGAAGACCTTTCCCAAGATAAAATTGGTTAACACACGCTGAAAATGGAAAATAGCTCTATACACAGTAGGGGTGGGGAAAGTATTTTCTGTTTGGGGACTGGCCCTTGCTAAGAAAAGGTATGAGAGCTTCCTTAGCTATTTTCCCTTTCTGGTTGAATGGACATGTGGTTGAGTCCTCCACTTCCATTAATTATTAGAGACATTTACAGTATTTTTAGTCTCATTGCTAGTAATTTGTTGAGGAATGGATAGCTTACACTTATTGGAGCCAATGAAAGTCAAGGAAAATATTTCCGGGGCCTTCTTGGAAAGAAGTTCTGCCCTAAACAGAGAGAATTGACAGGTTAGCCTAATGATCTGAATGGCAAAGTGGAGAAATCATGAAACAGGGTCTGAAATGGCAGGGTTGAACTGTTGGATCAATTGCCCTGAAGCCTGCCTCACTTCTGGATGCCTCAAAAATGAGCTAATGTAATTCTTTAGAGTTTAAGTCACTTGGAGATGAGATTCAGTTATTTGTGGTGCCAACCAACTTGACTGAGCCATAGGCGATTACTATTTTTCTCCATGGCAGAGAATGGAATTATTCAGAGAGACAAACCGGTTTGCTCACTGCTTTGATGCCAAGTGTATATTCCATGGGGCACTTTCTAAATCTATTTGTAATGCTTCCAAATAGATGAGAAATTTATTAGCTTGGGAGTCTGAACATCTGATTCCATTCCTGATTCTTTTAGTAACTAGGTGGACAAATATCAGTTTCTCTAAGTTTCTGTTTCTCAGTTGTGGCATGAAGGTGTTAGACATGAATCTCATTGGTTCTTAAAGCTTAGAGTACATTTTTTAAAAAAGTGTGGGAAGAGTGCTTAAAATGCAGATCCTTGGGGCCCTCTTTAAAGATGCTGATTAATTTTTAGCCCGTGCCGTACCAGAGATAATTCTAATGAAAGGTGGTTCAAGGACCACTTTGAGGAAATCTGAATTAGAGACACAGTAAGATCCTTCCAAGATACCTTGTACTCTAGTTGGTCTTACCCATCAGCAATTCTTACCTGTGCCATTCCTGTATTTTATTATTTTTGGTTCTGAAGAAACCATGGATTCTAACAATGAAGCTTTATTGGGATGGATGACCAAATGTAGGGGGTTATAGAATCATGAGGCAGGAAGGAACCACAAGAGGTCAATGCAATTTACCTCCTTACTTCTGGGCTGAACTCCATCAAAAGTGCCCAGACAAATGGGTGTCTGCTTCTGTTCACAGGGATCTCAAGAAAGTGGTGCCACATCAACCCTGGGTTGTCACTTCATGTGAATTCTTTCTGAACAGACAGGTCAGGGAATCATATAGTCTGACTAATCATATATTCTCATTTGAGGATTTTCATGTTAGCTCAGGATGGATGTTCATCAAAGAATTGGGAAAAAAAAACCCCAAACACTTGAAACTAAAATTATCCTGAGTATCACTTGATCATTGGAGATTTGAAAGAGAATTCTTGGCCTCATTATGAATAATGCTTGAACTGGCAATATAAGGAAGGCTGGTTAAATTGAGGTTCACAACTGAGAGTGTGTGAACTAATGGAAGTTCTTCCTTATAGTTGGCTTAATTTCCTCCTACTGCAATTTCAAGCTGGTTTTCTCTAACATTCTTCTCTGTGAGTGGGAATAAACTCTGATTATCATTCTCTCCATAATAATTCTTCATTATTTTGAAGAGTTATTAACTTCCCTTCAGAATTCTCTTTATAAGGCTAAAAAAGTTTCACTTCTCTTAACCTTTCCTCATATGTTCCATTTTTCAAACATTAATAATTTTCATTATATGTCTCTGGACTCGCTCCAAATTTTCCACACCTTTAAGTGGTGGTGTTGTAAATAGTACTAAAATAACGGCTCTGACCATTGTAGGGTGCAGTTTCCATGCACTTTTTTTGTGTAGAGAGTACAGTGTAGTAGGATGGAACATGGACTCATCAGGCTGCCTGGTTTTGAATCCTGGGCCTGACACTTTGACAGGTTATTTAACCCCTGACCTTGGTTTTCTTGCCTGTGAAATGGATATAATAACAGTGCCTGTCTCATAGGTTATTCAGAGTATTCAATGAGTCTATGTACATAAAGAACTCACATCTATGCCTGGCATGTAGCTATTATCATAGAGAGGTAAGACAAGGAAAAAGCAAGAAGAAAGAAAGAATATTAGCCTTCTAAAGTAAAGCTAGTTGTATTCTTACAAAGGCTGCATTATTGTAAATGGTATAAGGATCACCAGCTATGGAACAAGAACTTTCACTGTTTGGAGTGAAAACCTTTAATGTTGCATATGCTGCTGGATCTCAGGAACAGTTTGCAAGATAACTGGGTTCAGGCTCTTCTCTGTTACTTATTAGCTATGTGATTTAAGGAGGTTCCCTTAAATGTCTTGGGACTCAGTGGATGCACCCCTAAAATAGGAATAACAGCTCATCCTCCTGAAATACATAAAGCTTTCAGTTTCTTTTGGGAGTCTGGTATGTGGGTTTCTAATACTAAGATTTGGTTAACAGGTGGTGGGAGGTTGGGAGAAGAAAGCCACAAATCAAGACATGTAACAATCTACTGAAAAACAGAGGAAGAAAAGATGAAAATAAACGAGTATTATTTAAATACTAATAAACGAGTATTATTTAAATACTAAAATGCAATAGCAGGGCCTGAATCTAAGTTGGTTTTAAAAGCATACTTTTCCGTCTTATTTGGAGATACTGGGGTGCGGTGGCTTAGTGTGTAGGTACTGGCACTGACTTGAATTTAGATTCTGACTCTGGGATACTAGTTAGGTTAATGATCCTCCTTGGGCCTCAAATACCTTATTTGTAAAATGAGGATCTTTATGCCTACCTTACAGGGTTGTTTTTAACAATAAAAATGAGATAATATGTGTAAAGCCCTCAGCAGAGTGATGGCACATTGTAAGTACTCAACATATGGTACCTGGTATGCTAGTTCTCTATTATGGGGGTACCAGAATTCAAAATAATGAACTTTTCTTGGTCTTCCTGTACACGTTTCTGTCTGAATGCCATGCCTGGAGTTTACCTGTGAGAGCCTGAGTTTTTGAAGAATGAGAGTTCGAGTGGTGAAGTAGGAGCAGGGAATGGGATAGCAGTGTCTCCTCTCCAAATCGGCACACATTTGCTCCAGTGTGGTGTTGTTGGGGATGAAGGGCAGCCCAGAGGAGAGCTGAGGTGGGGGAGTCAGGATGGGAAGCCACATAGGATAATGCAAACCACATTTCCTGGCTCAACCACTTAGTTCTTTCCCCTGGGAAATTTTTACTGGTATTTTGCCTTACTGTGAGTCTTTGCACTTCCTGTTATGAACTGGTTAAGAAGATAATTATAACATGGTTATGGGAAATGGTAATGAAATATACCTCAGTATACAGCAAGAGAACAAGACCTCTGCCATTTGGAAGAGACAGGAAAAGCCAGCTCTGTTTTTAAAAGTAGGATTTACTACTTTTAAAATTATAAAGTAATATTGTCTTATTTTAGAAATTTTTGAAAAACAGAAATATAAGGATTATTAAAATGGTAAGTGTGCCCACCATTCAGTAATAATTACTGTTCACATTTTGTCAATTTTTTCTTTTCCTTTTTCTTAATCTCTCTGTGACTGTATATATATTTATGCGTATATTACAACATATAATATTTAAACATTTTATATAATATTTATACAAAATTGGAATCAAAATATACATATATAAAATATACATACCTACATACATATCCATATATAATTTTTCATCCTGCTTTTAGTAGTATTGTATAGTAAACATTTCTTCATATTATTACATGTTTTTCAAAAGTGCATAATATTTTGTTTGTGTTTGTAACATAATTTACATAGCCAGATTGACATTTAGGTTATTTCCATTTTTTTTTATGTTATATAAATGAAGCTGCAATAAACATCCTTCCACAAAAATTCTTATGCATATCTGTGGTTATTTCTTTGGGATAAATGTCTCCCCAAATATATTAAAATTCCCTACATATTTCCAAGTTAACTTCTAGTAAGATGGTGACATGTTACAGTTTGCTAGCAAAATTTTAAAGTTCTTGTTTTACTTCACCATCACCAAATTAACATAATTTTAAAAAATCTTTGTTAGTTTGCTATGTAATAAGGAGTTTCTCATTGTTTTTGTAATGTGTATATGTGTGTGTATGTGTTGGGTTTCGAAAAACAGGTGAATTTGGAAGGATTTTTGCCTATTTGTATTTCTTTAATTTGTTAATTACTATTAATGTACTTTGACCATAAATGGGATATTTTAATTTTCTTATGAGTACACACTTGTATGTGTGTTTGTGTTTATATGTCTATTAAAGTTATATTGCCTATCATGAATCTTATATTTTCCCCTAGTTTTTCCATTTGTTTTTGCATTTTGTTTATACTCTTTGATATGACTTTTTCAAATTTAGTATATCGTACTCTATCTATACTTGGTGTTTTTATTGCTTATAAATTCTCAAGATCAATGTATTGCTTTTTTAAAAAAATCCATTTTTATGGCTTATTTTTATTTGTAAAATAAAGCCATTTAATCCATCTAGAATTTATTCTGGTGTAAAGTATCAGATATTGTGCAAATTAACAATCTCCTCCTTTTGCATAAACCTGAAGGTTTTTTTTTTTTTTTTTTCTTTTCTCTTTTCTTTCGGTAAGAAACAAAGATTTCCCTAAACCAAGCAATGACTGCAGAAGCAATGCAATCTGTCTCTGAGCTGCTGCAGGCCATGCGAGGCTGGACAGAAAGGGTCAGTCACTGGCCCCCGCCTCTGGGGGAGTCTTAAAACATGGGCCAATGTTGCTATAGCTGAGCTCGCCTGTTTCTGTATTAAGAGAGAGGCATTTAGGCACTTATGCTCTCAAGGTTCCTAGTAAAGTCATAGAGGCAACAATCTTCTGCTGATTGAATTTTAACTTAATTTAATTTAATTTCCTTGGGAATCACAGATGGTGTCATCCAGCAGCTAGAGGCTAAAAAGGGGCATTCTGCAAAGCGAATGAACATATATTGAGTTATAATCAGAAGCACAAGCAAATAGAAGCAAAAGTGTGACTATCAACAGTGATTTGCAACGTGGATTCTCAGTTCAGCAAAGGGCCAGGATGGTCTCCACCAAGGGCTTTGTGCAAGTTTCAACAGCAACAGTCATGTCACCTAAGAAGACTCTTCTTGGGGTTACAATCTACAAGGGCAGATTCAAAAGCGTTAAACAAAAAATGATGAAGGAAAAGTTTTAAAGTATTCATAAACGAGTAAAATCAATTCAGTTAAAATGACATTTGATTGGAAACAGAAAAATTTTTAGCTAAGAGTAGAATTTTATCTCAGTCGAAAGCAGGGAGTGACAAACATTTTGGCTTCATCGATTGTGCTTTGGTTTTGTCACATTAAAATATTTATTGCAAAATAGTGACCATTTTTTTGATGTTTGGTATTTCATGTTGCCCCAGATTACAAGGCTCTTTGTTTCTGATGAAAAGATAAGGGTGGGCAGTAAGTGTCTCAGGCGGGGAGAAGGCCCTCACCCCACCGAGTTATGCAGGAGAGTCAATGAAGAGGGGGCTCTGAATCATCTTAGGGACTCTGCCTCTAGATGTGTTCTTCATTCCCCCAGTTAACAGCCATTTCCTGAAATCAGTAAAAGCTGATCAATCGTCCCTGATGAAGATGGAGCCAAGAGGTTTCTGGCCAGAGAAAGGTCCGTGTCGCTTCTAATCCACCCACACAACGGATCGGAAGGGAAGCAGCTACAATCCCCTGTGCTGGAAAACAACACTGAACCTCACCCTAACTGTTGTGGTCCTCTTTATTGCAGGTGTTGAAGCTCAAGCCTGGACCATTTTCTGATGCCACACAGATATGATGATACTCTCTGTCAGTCTTTGCTGTAGATTTGGGTGTTTCAAGCCATATTCACTGGGATATGAACTCACCATTGTTCATTTTTTTTCCAATTTTGGCAAATAAATGGTATGCTTTCACAAAAATTTGTTAAAACGCAACCCAGATAAGCAAGTGGATCTAAAGGTAGCTGTCAAATATCCCCCCTTTTAAATAGAAAACCGGCACTTTGAAATGCTCAAATTGTACCATTTTCTATACCCTTGTAACAGGTCAGGTGCCAAAGCTTGATGAACGAGATAGAATCGCACAATGGGATCAAAGGGACAGCCAGCCCAGTTTATTTCCAGAGGAAAAGCTTACCAATACACAAAGGAGAAAAAAAGGTCTCGGCTTGAAACCAATTCTTTCCTGAAGTACAAATGTTAGAGAAAGGACATCACGAGTAGCAGTTATCACTATGGTTATAGTAGTTTTGTAAGCCAGCCCTGCTCATGTAGAAGTAAATTATTTGATGAATCAGGAAAATATAAGCAGTCCATTTGGATGAAAAAGAAACCTTCATCCAAACTATGTCTTTAAAATTTATCTGGATAATTCAGGTGAAAACAGTCTTTTTTTTTTCTCTTCTGAATTATTTAGGTAATTGATTATGTCCATCTGTCTTCTTCAGAGAAATCCAGGACCAAATGCTTCTTTTGGCATCTCCATTTCTATTCTTCCCTTTTATGTGACTAACCGCTGTCTGAATCAGGAGTTTCTATGGATAATCGCCCACCAGCTGTCACCAGTTCCATTTTCACCTGTTCCATTTGCAAATCTGAGCAATCAACCTGCTCAGTAACATTCCCCAACTGGCTGAGAGTACCTAAGTAATTCTTCAGCGGGAGATTATCCTGTCATTGGCCACTTTAAAAGTTGTGATTAGTCTGCCTTTTGATAGGTGCAATCTAATTGGTGGTGCAGATAGAATTTTATTTGCTGGAGAGAGCTTATTATAGGACTGCTTGTCTTGACACATGGAAATTCAGGTGCTTTTTGTGTAAATCTCCATGTATGGTGATTCTGGTGAGAACAGTCATCTGTTTTCAAGCAGTTGTTTTCCCCACAGTTGTTTTTTGCCTGCTGGCTTTGGTCCTATCCTGTGTGACGATGGAGTACCTCAAACTCACTCAAGAGAGCAAAAAGAAAAGGAACAAGATCTGGCTCCTGGAAAGGGCCTGCTCCCTGACAGGGTGCCCTCATCAGCTGAGTGCTCAGAACCCAGTGCAAGTACGCAAACCCACTCGTATTCTGTATAGCCTTTGTGGAATGAATAATCCCCAGCTGGAATACATACATGGATGTAGGGTTAAAATGAAATTTACCCCAATTATAATTAAGCTATGTGATACATAAATGGAAGGTCTCTAAACTTGAAACCCAAACCCTGAGTTCAGGTCCCCCATCTGATAATTATTAGATTCATGGCCTTGGGTAAACCACATGAGTTCTCTGAGCTGTGGTTCTCCATCTGTAAAATGGGGATAATGGTACCTGCTGGACCTCCCTGGGTTGTCATGAGATTTGAATGAGTACCTGAAAACACTTAATGAGCTGTAAGTAAGCTGTATAACTATATGACAATGAGGGGTGGCTGGCTTAGAATAATAACAACATGCCTTGAGCACTTATGTGTCAGGTATTGTTCTTACTATTTTATATCTAGGCACTCATTTATTTGTCAACACAACTCCTGTGGGACATGTAATATTATTATTTGTTTCACTTTTCAGATGGAGACACTAAGGCACAGAGAGAGGTTAAGTTACTTGTCTCAGGTAACTCAGCAGAGAATCAGCCTCGCTCTGGAATCTGAGCTTTTAACTTCTCTATCTATACTGCCTCTCTAGGAGCAGTGTGCTTTGGTAAGTGGGTGTGGGTCTCTGAGAAGTGCCAGTCTGGCCCTTGTTTTGGCTAAATTGGCTGACTGGCTGGTCTAAGCAATAGAGGTGTTCTCCATCAGGGGATGCCTGAGGTCTTGATCACGTGGGACCACTGTGCATAGTAGCTGCTTCTGTGATCAGTGTAGCCATCTGAGTTCCCTCTCGGTCTACCTCCCAGCTTCTCACCCACTCTTCTGGCAATGCCAGGAAGCTACTATGCAACAAAGGTAGGCTGTGTGGGAGATAGAAAGAATAGTCATGGACCCTGGGCCCACTTAACAGTTCCTCCTTGAATTAATTCTTCTTCCTGATTTTCAGGAGTCAGCCATGAATACTGCCCCCTGAGGAAGCCAAATCAGCACACTGTCCTGTACCACTTTCCTTTTGTCTTTAGGAGTTCTGTAGTGATTTTTCCTGATCAAATCATGCCTGCCTATTATAAGCTTATTACAAGTCCAGGAGGCCCAATGATTGACTCTCCCTGGTCCATCTTTCTCAGAGGGAATAAACAAATCATCAGGAATTTTGAACACACGTCTCTTAAACCCATGTTACCCTGCTACTTGCTATGCATGATGAAATTTCACATGATAAATCATGAGATCCTGGCAGGATTTTGCTTGTTTGCCAATGAATTTTGATTTGGCTTTAGAGCAGTTGGAAGTGCAAATACAATTAGGTTTGAAAATTATTCAAGAGTCATTTTAATGCTCCCAGGAGATTGTTCTGCTAACCCACATGGATTTCTTCTCCCTGTCAGAATTTAACCACTTCAGGGTAGTTTTTGATTAGAAAGAAGATGTAAAATCTTTTAGATTGAGACCATCTGTGAACTGATATAAATTATTGAACAGTTGCTTACATTTGCTTAATGCTTTGGAAAGATATAAAAGGGTATTTGAGATTTTAAATTTCAAATAATGTGACATCTGAAAACTTATTTTGGTTTTCTTTATGAAAGACTTTTACCTCATTATAAAAATAATAATTAATAATAACTACCTTCTCTATTTTTGAGCCACCTCCTCTGTGTTAGACAGTTTATACATCCCTGCTATTCCTCCCAGCCGTCTTTGCAAAGTAGAGATTATAATCTTTTTTTCGCATATGGTAGAAGTTTATGTGTACTCTCAGAGAGGTTAAGTAACTTTCCCAGAGACACAGAGTGGGTTATCAGTAGAGCTGGAATTTGAATCCTAGACATTGTATCTCCAAACCCACAGCATCTCAGACCTGCTGGTCCTCAGAAGGAAGGGGAAGGCACAGAACTGGAGTCCCACCCCTTCTCTGACATCACTAATTGTTAACTCTAAAATCGTAGCCTCAGCCTGTGGTTGGTCACGTGCAGCTAGGATCAGCCAATAATCTTAAAAGGGCCTCAAGCAAGAATTCCATAATAGGCTCCTTTCACTCTGGATTAGTAAATAAGCAGGTCTTTGGTCCATTTGAAAGGTAGGATAGAAGAGCATAACAGTTACAAGCTCAGATTCTAAGAGCTCAAGTTTGGAGTTACCCAGACTTGGTTCCAATCCCAGCCATACCAATCTGGTCAGGTTTCTTACCTACTTTGAATTTCAGTTCTTCAGTTGTAAATGGAGCATAATAATTGTATATAGTTTATGTGGATTAAACAAGAGATTGTAGGTAAAGCATTTAACATAATGTCTGATGTGGTGGGCATCACACATGCAATACAATGTGTATTGTCATTTATTATTATTGTTCTATATAGCTCTGGGAGAAAAAGCTCACAGTTGTCAGAGGTCATCTCCATTGCTCACATTATAGCTTTATTCACATCTTTTCCTTGTTTCTCCTATGCACCAAAGCCTCTTAAATAGTTAACATCAGAGAGCTGTGTACGTTTGAAGAAGAGAAAGGTGGGTTTTAGCTCATATTTGGTATTTTTACCAAATATTCTCAAATACATCATGCATATACCATTTCATGTAATTTGCACAATGATATTGGATGATCTATGAGCAGGTATCATGTTCCCATTTTCATGGATGTGGAAGCCTGGGATCAGTCCAAATCAGTCATTTAAGGCTATGTCATTAACTGATGAATCAAGACTTGATTCCAGGTCTTCAGACTCTTATTTCCAGGATTCTCTTTAGCAACAAAGTCAGGATTTGTGGAGACTTCTAGGTGTCTGGTGATACCACCAGTATAATGATAACAAACATTCATGTTTACTTACTGTGCTAAGCACTTTACTCACATCCTGTGATTTAGTTCTCAGCACAGCCTAGGCAGTAGATACTGCTCTACAGGTGAGGAAACAGGCTTGGAGAGGTTAGGTAGCCTCCGGTTGTACATTATAAGACTGTGGGGCTATCTGTCTTCAATACTGAGGTCTTACTGTGCTGTACCTTCTCTGTTATAATTCCTTCTGGAATCAATAAGCCTATAGATCTGGGTAAGGAATGACCACTGAAGTGGCCATGAGACCTCTGAGCCTGTCTCATGCAGGCTGCTGGGGGGTGTGGCTCCTTCCTTGGAGTGGGGACTAGCTCCCTCTCTCACACAGGAGGACATGAAGCCCTGGGGGCATGGTCTGTGGTCTAGGGGCTCAGAGAATTACATCGAGAGGTGGGGAAGCCTGTTCTTTTTATATTAAAACCAGTGTGGGAATAGTATTAAGATGCCAATTTACATGAATATTGAAGAATAAACAGGAGACTTTGACTAAATTTTGGGCTTTCTGGTTCAGTTTCTGAACCCCGTAGGGACACAAGCTTACTGGCTACTGCTATCAGGGGCACTTTGGTAGAAAAGTTTTGGAAATCCTGGCTCAGCCAGTTCATAAAGTCCACTCCCTGCTCTGGCAAATGATGAACACACAGATCACTGAGCTGTGATTGCTTCTGCAACTCATTGCAGCAGCAAGCTGTTGGCCATTGATTAGCAATGGGCACATTTTTCACCAAAGGCTTTGCCCTCCCCTTGCTCTGCTAATCCTGTTTGCAAGCATTTCCCTACAGAGATCACTACTTCCTAATAATGAATAAGCTCGCACTTGTGAGTTCAAACTGGCAAATTGCCACCAGCCATTTATTAGCTCTGGATTAATGGATCAAGACTCAAACTTTCTAGTTAAAAGAACAAGACAAGCCCTCAGGATTCAAGACTCTTTTTTAAAAAAATCCCCATTCACTTGGCATTACCATTTCTTGCAGTCTGGGGAGTTAGTTTTTTATTTTTTTCTTCTTCTCCTCCCTTGTAGAGTTTGATTTATAAGAAAAGCCATGAGGAGGACTTATTTTTCAACCATTTTGGAGCAGGACAGATTGTCAGCCCTGGAAAATGTTCACGTTGTAGTCCTGGGAATTTTGAATGGGGCCAGTGTTCTGGC
Organism: Balaenoptera ricei; assembly: GCF_028023285.1. Taxonomy (NCBI): domain Eukaryota; kingdom Metazoa; phylum Chordata; class Mammalia; order Artiodactyla; family Balaenopteridae; genus Balaenoptera; species Balaenoptera ricei. The sequence goes on along the minus strand of NC_082640.1, from coordinate 82,578,998 downwards.
AGAAGTTTCTGCTTATTGTGTAGGATACTGGAAGGTGTTAGGAGTCTAAGATGGCCATTATGTGGTGGTGGGTTTAAAAGGGCAGGAGGAGTCAAGGTGGTCAGCCTGGAGAAGAAAAGACTCTAGTGGCTATGTGAGTTGTCTGAGGATTGCTGGCAGGCTGACCTGCGGGGAGAAGGTCATCCTTATTCTTAGTGCTCCAGACAGCTGAGCAGAGTGCACCGGGTGGGAGGCTCTGGGAGACAGATTTTGCTTGAGAAAGAGGGTGGAGTTTCTTGACTAGTCAAAGAGGCTCAGAGTTAGAATGATGTCTTCAGGAAGCATGAGCTCCTTATTCGTAGAGGGAAAGGGGAGGGAAGAAGAGCTTACTTTAGCAACTCATACTATGGGCTGGGACATCCCTAAATTATCTCTTTTCATCTTCTCTACACCACTGCAAACTTTATCACTCTCATTGTATAAAGAATGGAAAGACTCTCTAAGAGCTGTGGTGGCAATGACCAATGGGAGAGACAAGCAGGTTCACTGGGAGAGAGGGGGATGACTACATGGTGGGGTGAGGGGGAGACCATGTGACATTTTGGGCTTTTGAAAAGTACAGGTTAGTTAGTAGGGTTAAGTGATGATGTTTAGATTTGCCTCTTGGCAGTTTAAATGACACAGAATTGACGTTGGTTCAAATAGGAGTAATCAAATTGCTGTGAGCCAGGGTCACCTATGTGGATGCTGAAGCCATCAAGAAAGATGCAGAGAATTATGAGAGCAGAGCTAGAATCATAAGGAAGAAGATACAGTCACCATCCTGAAGCTTCCAGGATGGGGGGAGAGAAGTGGATAGTGCTGACTTTAGAAGAAGAGAAGTTACTGATATTTGGCAGAGAAACAATAATCTGGAAGCTGCCTCAGGAGTTCGATAATAAGCTGTCTCCCTCCCACCAATATCCTAAACATTAATTGCCTGAATGTACAGAACTATTACACCTAGAGATAGTGGGGACAAAGAAGGAGCAAAGAGTATAACTTCCATTTTCTAGCGTTCTGCATTCTGATTTATGAGACAAGACGTGTACTCACTCAGCAAAGGATTTAGAAGAGCCTTTTGTGCTTTTGAGTTTGGGCCTTGAAGGAGTTAGCTAAGGATGAGGCAGATGGGCACTGAAGTTAAGGCTCCTCAAAGATTCCATCAGAGAGATGTTGCTTCAGTAATACCATCAAGGGGGTGATAGGCCAAATATACTCAGAGGGTCAGCTAGTTTCCTGGAGCAAAGGGGACTGAGTTGGTGAGTAACACGATCTGGAGGAGGCCCTTGAATCCTATTCAAATGAAGCTGAGAAGCTTGAATTTAACCCTGATTCTATGGTAGTTGTTCCCAAATGAGGGAGAAAAAGATGGAAAGATCTTAGTCAAAGGGTAATTGCTCATTTGGGTGCAATTGAAAAGAAAATTCATCTTCTCTCAGTGTTTCAGCTACTACTTTCTGGCTGATGATGTTCAAATCTGCATTGTTAATGCCCACATTTCTCTTTCAACCTTCACTAGCTATTCCAGTGATGCACACTTACCAAGTCAAATGCCGACATTGTTGTTATTCTTCCCCATAAACACCCTTCTACTCTGTATTATCCTCATTGCCCCTATGGGAATCATCTGAGGTAATTCCCAAGCTCCCTTCCTTCCTACTGTTGACATATAATGGTTGATTATTCTGTGTCAAGCACTGTGCTGGGGAAACCAAGTTGAATAAGTCTTGGTACCTTCCCTAGAGGAGCTCACGAGAAAGACAGAAATAACGAGGAATGTACATGTGGTTATGGTGACAGGAGGCCTCTGGGGAGTAGCACCTGGCAGCCTGGGATGAGGGAGGAAGGAAAGGCCACCTGAAGGTGATACCCAGAGCTGTGGGTGAAGAGTTGAGTAGGGGCTAAAGGGGGAAGGGAAGGGAAACGTGCATACAAAACATATAGATGAGAATGGCGACTGTATTTTTGGAGCATCAGAGGAGGCAGGGAGTGTTCACAAATGAGGCTGGCCAGGTAGTTCTCATCCAGTGATTCTAGCCTGATAATATCTATCCATTCTCCCAGATATTATCTTGACAGAGCTGGATTATCTTATTACTGAGGCCTCCCAGAAACACGTTTGACCAATTTATATGTCTATAGCTCATTCTAATCTTTAGTTCTTGCAACACCAAATAATGTCACTGAAAAGAGTCCCTTAAATTATGTCCCTCAGTATCCGTGGGGGACTGGTTCCAGGACTCCACACAGGTACCGAAATCTGCAGATGCTCAAGTTCCTTATATAAAATGGCTTAGTACAGTCAACCCTCTATATCCGAGGGTTCATCTGACTCTACATGTAACTTCTCATTATTGTTTCAAGACCCTTTGCTGAAAATGCCTCCTTTCCCCACTCTGTGTGTTATCTAGCTGTTAGCATGATCCAGCTTGGGGGGACATCAATGAGGCCACCTTCTTGTGCCTGATAACTACACCAGCAGCATTCAGCACCCAGCTCTCACCCAGGACATTGACTGTCTCTCCCTGAGGCAAAACTTGTCCATCGCTTCCTTCCAGTCCCACAGAGGCTCCTGTCTTTCACCAACTGCTTCTGCCTAGAACTTAATTGGTACTGCTCTTGGATTTTATTTTATTGAGGATTGATTAAAAATACAAAGGGAAGACTATTTCTGTTTTATTTAAATGACAGAAGAAAATACCATATTATTCAGTGTTATGCAATATTCACGTAGAAGACTCCTCCAGGAAAATGTTTGTATTTCTCGATCAAGTGGTATACTTTCTTTCATCAGATGATGAGAACTGTTTGTCCTTTTCCTTTTAGTTTCCTTCTGGAAGCTCCGAGCTAACTTTCATGTCTAACTATAGTAACTATATTTGCCAAAGATTTTGGTATAAATATTTCCTCCCTTCCTCTATGCAATGTATTAAAAAAGGTAATCTCCCTATTTTATACTGTTTATAGTGAGATGTCTCAGCTTGCTTCATTCATTCATTCATTCAGAAAATGTTTGCTCTTTCATATCTATGTCCAGGTCCTGCGGAACCACACTTGGTTTCTATACAACAGGAATAATTAATAATAATAATTGCTACCTTTTATGTTGCATTTATTTTGTAACAAACCTAATACTAGGTAATTTGCTTATGATATTTCATTAATTAAGCAAATAAGTGAGACTAAAGTATAGTTAGAAGACAGGGAAAAGTGCTACTAGCCACTGGAAAAGCCTTCATTGCAAAGAAGTCATTTGGACTGAGGCTTACAGGATGAGTAGGTGTTTGTCATGGATGGAAACAGGGATGACATGTGCAATGGTGTGGATTCACTCAAGGGTCTGGTATGGCACAAGGAGAAGTTCAGTGTTGTTGTGTAGAGGTTGTATTGAGGTGATTGGCAAGAGATGGCACTGGAGAAGAAAGTTGGAGCCAGGTAGTCAAACAATTTGTAAACCAAGCTAAAGAATTTACCTGTAAGTAGTCATTGGAAGTCTTTTATTTTTAAATTTTTAAATTGAAGTATAGTTGATATACAATATTATATTAATGTCAGGTGTACAACATAGTGATTCTATATTTTTATAGCTTATACTCCATTTAAAGTTATTACAAAGTAATGGCTATATTTCTCTGTGCTGTACATTATATCTGTGTTGCTTATTTATTTTATACATAGTAGTTTTTAATCTCTTAATCCCCTACCCCTATCTTGCTCCTCCCCTCTTTCCTCTCCCCACTGGTAACCACTAGTTTGTTCTTTGTATCCATGAGTCTGTTTCTGCTTTGTTATATATGTTCATTTATTTCATTGTTTAGATTCCACAAATAAGTGATAACACAGAGTGTCTCTGTCTGACTTATTTCACTAAGATTAATACTCTCTAGGTCCACCGATGTTGTTGCAAATGGCAGAATTTCATTCTTTTTTATTAGACGTTTCTTAAAAGGAGATGATTATTACTTTTTTTTAGTTTTACACTTCAGACAGCAATAAGGAGCAGAGGTTGGATTAGGAGAGGATAGTGTCAGGGACTGGATGATATAGACCTGCAGAGAAATGATACTGTGGCATTGGGCATGGCAAGAAGGGGACGAATTTAAAACAGTGATTGGGATAAGGAGGGCAGAATTTGGTGTCTGATTAGATATAGAAGCTAAGGCAGAGGGAAAGGTTAAGGAGAACTTCAAGTTTCCTATATGCCTTGAAGGTGTTTGACTCATAACAGTGACTCAGTAGGTGCTTGTTGAATAAGCACATGAGATTGACTTCATTCACTGGGAAGAGATGTTTTGGACCAGCCAAGTTCAAGATATCTTATAGATATCTAGTGGGGAGGTCTAGATGGTAGACATTTATGACAATGATTCCAAAAGTGGTTTGTTCTTATTAACATGTCCTTTAAATATTATCTGTATTTTCTCATTTTTTTACTCTTTCCCTCAAAAGCAGTCACATTTCATGTGGATGGAGATCATGCTTAAATTTCTCTTCTCGCTCCCAGTGACAGCCAGGACAGTGGCTTCTTTGTATGGTAGCAAACATTTATTGAGGCTTTGATATGTTCCCAGCATTGTTCTAAGGGCTTTATATGTAGTAACTCATTTAATCTTCCCAACAGATCTTTTTTTTTTTTTAATTTTTTTAAAAAAATTAATTAATTAATTTATTTATGGCTGTGTTGGGTCTTCGTTTCTGTGCGAGGGCTTTCTCTAGTTGTAGCAAGCGGGGGCCACTCTTCATCGCGGTGCGCGGGCCTCTCACTATCGCGGCCTCTCTTGTTGCGGAGCACAGGCTCCAGACGCGCAGGCTCAGTAATTGTGGCTCACGGGCCCAGTTGCTCCGCGGCATGTGGGATCTTCCCAGACCAGGGCTCGAAGCCGTGTCCCCTGCATTGGCAGGCAGACTCTCAACCACTGCGCCACCAGGGAAGCCCCGGGAAGCCCCCAACAGATCTTTGAAGTAGGTGCTGTTATTATCTCCATTTTAACTGAAGAAATGGGGCCAGAGAAGTTAAATAGTTTGCCTGAATTCTCCCATTTCTTCCAAGCTGGAGCTGGATTTGAAGCCAGGGAGTCTGGCTCCTGGAGTCCTTGTGCTTTTTCCAGCAAGCCAAACTGTCTCTGCTACCCAGAACATGTGGACAAGCTGCCTGAGAAGTCTGCTGGGGCCCATGCTGAAATTCTCTTGACTGAACTATTAAGCTGGCTGAGGATAAAGTTTATTTGCATATTATTTAGAATGATAAGGTTCTAGACTTAGAAGACCCCTAATTGTTACAGACATTATTACCAAGTGGTTAAGAAAGAGAAGATGTGGAAAGACGGTGTGTGAAGGAAAATATCTCTGTGAGGAAAGGAGCCCCAAATGAACTGCCTGTCTAAACAGTTTACTTGTGAGCAGAGAGAGAAGGTGCTAGCTCATTAAGTACAAGCATTGAGTTGGTTCCTGCTCCAGTGCAGACAGTGAGGGGCGCAGGTAATGTTAACCTGGTGTAACATGGGTTCAAAGCCTGGAACATACTAATATACAACAAACATCTTCTGGATCTCAAAGCATTTATGAACAAGGAGGACATAACAATTATTATTATTATTATTTTAATTAATTAATTAATTAAGTTATTTTTGGCTGTGTTGGGTCTTCATTGCTGCATGCGGGCTTTCTTTTTTCTAGTTGCAGCAATCGGGGGCTACTCTTCCCTGCGATGTGCAGACCTCTCATTGCAGTGGTTTCTCTTGTTGCGGAGCACAGGCTCTAGGCGCGCGGGCTTCATTAGTTGTGGCACGTGGGCTCAGTAGTTGTGGCTCACGGGCTCTAGAGCACAGGCTCAGTAGTTGCGGCACACGGGTTCAGTTGCTCTGCGGCATGTGGGATCTTCCCGGACCAGGGCTCGAACCCGGATTCTTAACTACTGTGCCACCAGGGAAGCCCTAGGACATAACGATTATTATGCTCAAAACCCGCAGGCAGATAACAGAGGTTTTAAAAAAAGTTATTTGGAAACTTATGTGGAAGAGGACATTTGTATTTTCCAGTGCTGAAAGAGCCAACTTTAGGATGAATGCTTGGACATAATGGGAAACTGGCTTTTTAGTCCAATATTGTATATAGAACTTAGTAACACATGATGCAGTTCAGCAAAGAAGCAGACTACCTCAAGTAATGAACTTCCTGTCTCTAGAACTGTGCAAACTGGCTTAGAGAACCACATATCAGAAATTTTTAATACCAACCTTTAAACTCAAATGCCTCCAATGGAAGGTCCAGAGAGGTTAAGTGACAGCTATAGTGGTAAGCAGTGGAGTGGAGATTTAAGCCCACTCAATATGGGTACACAGGCCTTTCTTTTAACTTCTGTGTCATGCTGCTTTTCCAGGTGATTAAAGAAAAGGATCCAAAAGTATTAATGAGATGAAATAAAACTACAGAAAGTAATTGTGTACCCAGGTGTATATTTGAGTAAAAATTTAAAAATATACTATAATTCCCACCTTCTATTCTGTGTAATTCATGCTGTTGATCAAGTACCAATCTTGTAAAATGCTTCCTAGGACCGTATTTAGAGTATCTATATCATAAGTGGAATGTTCTGCTTTTGCAGAAAAATGAGAAAGTCGGCTAGCTACTGTCTACAATAGTTATGAGTCAGATTCTAAAATTTGTTCATAAGTCAAGGCATGAGACTGCACTTCCCAAATTAATCATCCAATTAGCTCAGCAAATATTTATGGAGAACTTTCTATGTGCCAGACAGTGTTCCAGGCATCAGGAATAGAGCAGTGAACAAAACCAACAAGTACCTTTGCCTGAACAGAGCTTAGACTTCAGAGAGACAGGCAATAGATATTAAACACAACAACTAAAATTTACAGAGCACATTAGACGATGAGAGTTGATATGGTTACTGAGGTGGTCAGCATAGGCCTTATTGAGAAGGGACCAGCTGAGTGCAAACTTGAGGGGGGTGTGGGAGTTAGGTGGCCATGTGGATGTCTGGGTAAGGAGCATGTGAGGCGGAAGGAACAGCCAGTGCAAAGGCCCTGGGAGGGGAGGCATGCCTCCTGTGTTTAGGAAATAGCAAGGAGACCCGTGTGGCTATAGCGGAGTGAATGGATGGGGCTGTAGTAGGAGATGAGGTCAGAGGAATAACTGGGCCCAAATCATTCAGGGTCTTGTAAACCATTTTTTTTTTTTTTTTTTTGTAAACCATTTTAAAGACAGTTTTTACTCTGAGTGAAATAAGGAGTCATTAGAGGGTTTTGAGCAGACTAGTGACATGATCTCTTTCTGGTTGCTGTGTTGAAAATAGACTGTTGGGGACAAGAATAGAAGCAGTTAGAGGGTTATTATAGTAATTCAGGAAAGATGATAGTGTCCCCTAAGGTGAGGTGTTAGGAGTAGCCATATTCTGGATATACTGTGAAGCCAACAGAATTTTCTGACAAACTGGATGTGGGGTGTGAGAGAAGGAGAGGGGTCCAGCATGCATGATGCCAAGGAGTGGATGCAGTAGACACTGATTAAGGTGGAAGAGGACTTATCAATAATTGTTTTTAGATGTTTTGATTTTGAAATATCTGTTAGCTCCAATAGGCAGTTGATCACTGAGTGTGGAATTCAGAGGAGGTCTGGCAGTTGTTGGCAAATAGTGTGTAAAGACATGGGAGCTGATGATGCAACAAGGAAGTGAGGGCAGATAAAGAGTAGAAAAGAACAAGGTCACTTTAGCATTAAAAATTTGAAAGAGTAGAAAAGAACAGGGTCACTTTAGCATTAAAAATTTGGGGGGAACTGAAAAGGAGCCACCAGTAAGTAGGAGGAAAACCAAGAATGTAGTATTCTGGAAACCAGCGGTATCGAGGGTCAAGCAAGGCTATTTTATTTAACCCTTAATGAATTTGCACCATAGCAATGTTATGCTACTTACAGCCATATTCCTTATGGAACACATGCTTAGCAATACAACGAACAGTATTTATTAAGCATCCACTCTGTGTTCAGTGTTCTGTGGAGCACTGCTGAGGGGGTTCAGGAGTTGTGTCTTATACCGCACCGTGCAATGGAGACCGAAGAGGAGGCATGGCTTAGTTGAAAATGGAAAGCTACACTTCCATGTATCATGGAACGTGATCAGTTATCAGCGTGGAGAAGAAAAGAACTCAGCCTCAGCAGCCCCAGGTGGGAAGAGCAGTATACCCAGGAAGCTGTGGAAGCCTAAAGATATGTTTCTCGTGTTCTTGTTGTGTGCTTGTCCTTCCAGGTAAATGTGTTTGATCAGTGCGGGGACAAGCTTCATAAGTATGTGGCCTCATGGAGGTCTCCTTGGTTGTGTAAGTAAGTCACAACCGGTCTGATTCTTTTTTCTTGATGTGACTAAGTTCATGGCTAAGGGTGGGGCAGTGGTGGAGAGGCCAGAAGAAGCCAGGCTAGGACAGGGAAGCAGGGCAGAATTACAACGGACGCAGAGGCCCATGTAGTTTCTCAGTAGGAGAGATTCTAGGGGAAAGTCCAGGCAGGCATTTTAGGCCATGTCAGGAAACTCTGTTATCAGGCAAAAGCAAGTATTTCTGAAAAACTGAAGGGATAATAGTAGCACATTGAGCACTTATTATGTACCTGGCACTCTACTAAGTATTTCAATCTTTTAATGTGTTTATACTCACATCGTTAATCCTGAGAAGTAGGTATTATTAATATTCCCCATTTTTAGATGAGAAAACTAAAGTTTCAAATGACTTGTCCAAGTTCACAGGAGTATTAAGGTAGAGTCACGATTCAAACCTAGGTGATTTGATTTCAGACGATTGGCAGTCTTACCACCATACCATCTGCCTCCCAAGAGGCTGCCTGTGCTTTGGCCAAAATACCAACAAAATATTCTAACATTATTTAAATATTCTAACGTATCTCTTTTTTGCAAAAGAGGAAATAAAGGTCAAATGCCTCGTCTCAGGTCACACACCAGCTAAGGAGGCAGAGTAGACATTTGAGCCAATATCTGTCTAGTTCCAAAGCCTGTGAAGGACTTTGTATGACAGTGGGCTGCTGCAAGCAGGGAAAGAACTGATATTAGAATTTCAGGCAGGGACAGGCCTACAGATGGTCCTGTCTATAGAGGCTGGGGGGCCAAGTGTGACTGACAGACCCTTTAGAATCAGACTAACCCCTGCCTGAGTCCCTGAGCTGCTGCTCAACTGCCTTGGGCACTTTAACCTCACTGAGTTTCCAGAACTCCTCTGGAAAATGAGAATAAAATATCCACATCGTAAAGTTTTTGTACAGAGTAAATGAGTATAGTGAAAATGTGCAGAGTAAAAGTTTCCTGAATGATGGTGCATGTTCTTATTTTATAGACAAACTGTCATGGTATTACTGTAGAGGTTACTACATCATCCAAGTTCCAGACAATACCAGAGTTTCAGAATAAAACGCACATAATTCTCTGGAACATACTTCTTTATAACTGAACTTGAGGTAGCAATCACTGCACTTTCTTCTGTTCAATAATTTCAAATTTTAAATGCTAAGAATGGAAATAAACACCACATTCTCTGAAATAGGAAGAGGGAAAAAAGCCTATTAGTTGTTTTGCTTTTTTAAAGGCCTGTTGTACATTTCAAAATACTATAGCAATCATTTGCTGTGGAAGACTCCAAAGTGAAATTGAAATGATTACTGACTCAGTGAGTTAAATATCAGTTGATTGTTTTCATAACCAGCCTCTAATTGATCAAAAATTACGGGTTTCAATATCAGAAGGGAATGCGATCTCCCTAGCACTAAGCACTGTTAATTTGGTCCATGTGGGAGACTAGGGACTTGATAATTCCATGGAGAAAGTCTGCTTCAGGAAGCCAAAATGTAGTTGCCCTGGAGTTAGTATGGACAAACAAGGGATTTAAGGAAGGAGATAATATTACAGTCTTTTAAAGAGCAAATGGGAAGACTGTGGTCTCCTATTGTCACAATATTTACTAGAAGATTCTGTTGTGTTGCTCTCAATACAAAATTTTGGATCAAAGCCATAGGATAAAGATTAGTAGTGGGGAAGTTTGCATGCTATGATAGCTTTATGAGCTTGGGAAAGTCACTTTACTTCTGAGAACTTCAGTTTCCTCGTATGTGAAAGTGATTTCATAACGTACTAATAGCCAATATCTAACAGTTGCTTATGCTGTGCCGGGAACTGTGCTAAACACTTTATATGTATTACTTGTTTAAGCCTCATAATAACCCAATGAGATAGATGCATTTTTCATCCTTATTTTAGTCGTTTCAGTCCCAAATTTAATATTCTTCCACGTAACATTTTTAACTTCAAGGAGATCTATGGGAAACAGAATTACTTAATGCAGAAAGGATTCTAAGGACTACAAGAAATAATGTTCTCCCACTAAGGAGTGCTATACCTACTATACCTAAGTGCAGAAGTTGCTTTTCCATGTTTCTTGTCCCTTCTCCTGATCTTCCTCTTTGGACTTTCATAGAGGCAATGCCATGTGTTCATATAGGAAGGCTACGTGTTCTCTTGCTTTGAGTGACGTTATGTGACTGTATTCTGCCTGATGGAATATGGGTGTGTATGATGTGCACCATTTCCAGGCCTGGCCTCTAAAACTCCACCAGATCTCTCCCATTCTCCTTCTTTTGAATGTAGAGCATCCATCACGGAATCCTGAGGTCTAGACTGAAGGAGCCTGGATCTCTGACTAACTGCATGAAGCACCCTTCCCTTACCCATCCTACTGAACTGCAATAGACTAGGCATGAAAGAGACATCATCTATTATTATGTTAAGCAGTTGAGATTTGGGGATTATTACAGCAGCTACTATTACTTACTCTGATTAATACCCTTAATGTGGAATCTAGGAGTGTAGGAAGGCAAGTCTGTCCTATGATTTTGAATGAAACTGCCTAGACCCCAGCTGTGGCCAGGGTGGCTGGATATCAACTTTCTTAAGGTAGCAGTCAGCTTAACATGGCCCAGCAAAGAGCACCTGTCTTATTACCTCAGATTCCTAACTTAGGGAATGCGTGCAACTGAGGATTTTCCAAATGCCCTACCTATTGGTATAAAATTTTTCAGATAAAATAACAACAGCAGCAACAACAATAGCAACAAAACAGCAACAAAAAATCTTATCAAAAGCTTCTCCCTTTTTCACCATTCTGTCCTGTCTTCCCAAATTAGATCTTTTTCTTTCCAAACTGTTTATGATGCTGGAAAATTCTCTATGGCTTTCCCGGATGGCTCCAATATCTAAAGATGTCCCTCACCACTGGATTTATTACTGGGCCTCTCTGAGTGGGGTCAGAGGGCATCCCAAGCCCTGTATTCTGAACCTCCCCCTTCTCTTATGTGCTCCATAACTCTCCTTTGCCATTTATTGACATTTGAGACACTTGATCTATGACTGCCTTTCTTTCCCTCCCCCCTGTATCCATGCCTTGGTTTTCAGGGACAGCCAGAATATATTATTTCAAGAGTGAAGACAGGGCCAACTCATCTAGGCTCTGTGAGCACATTATGGGTAGAATTTTGCATAAGTTGACGTTGCATTTAAGACTTAAGATTCAATATAGCATTGAACACATTATTTAGATTCTAGATCCAGCCACCTAAGACTGGAATCAGAAATGAGTTGAAGATCCCCATGGTGCTGTCCTCTACCTCTCAGCTTGCCTGGTCATTGTCTCAGTGGCCCTGTGAGGTAGGTCTCATCTCCATGTTAGGAGGGACCAAGACTCAGAGACTGATTGATTACAATGGTGGTAGAATTGGAAATAAAGCCAGGGGTTCTGGCTTTTTCCCGTGCACCATGACAAGCTTCTTCCTTTATAGAGGACTATTTCTAAAAAATTAGCATTTACAAAGAGCATAAATTAGGAAATGCTTTGAAAAGCAGATTGTATCTGAAATTTCTCAGTTTATTAGAAAATCAGTTGGCCTTACTGTCAGGAGACTGTAGGCAATACTGCTCAGGGTAGGGGTTAGGGGGACCTCTTTTGGATGCTGGCCCTGCTCCTCAAACATCACAACCCTGGTCAGCCACGTACTGGACCAGAAGGGGCTGCTGTGAGCTCATGCACATGGAAAGCTTTGGTTTCTTTATTCTTATTTCAAATGAACCTTTAATTTTACAAAATGCTTTAGAATATTGACTTTAAAAATCCTCAGCTCCTAGGCTCTAGGGAGCTGTGTTGATACCTGGAACAGAATAGCCTAGCTCTGTGGTTGCTAAACTCTGACCTTTGGAGGGGTGTCAGTCTAAGAAGGATCTTCCATTGATGCAGGTAAAATGAGAAAAATAAGGACAAATAGGAGAAAAATAAAATTAAAAAAATGAGAATAAATAAGGAATTTTCTTAATAAAGCTACTTTCATTCCATTTAAAGCCTTGCCCTTTATTCCAAGACTACATTTTTTTTTTCTATTTTTTGACAGTAAAATGATTGTGAGGATAGATTTTTCTTTTAAATTCTTAATCAGTAAAATAAAAAGTTAGAAACCCTATATCCTTTCCTAAATACGTATATATTTAGGAAACTACTCGTTTAGCAGGTATTTTTCCAGGTGTAGTAATCTCTGTCATTGGGGGAGGGGATGTCTGTTTGATATGTTATCAGTCTTGGGCAATCAGTCTTTATTTTATCTGAGCAAAGTAAAAATTTTATCTTCACCTTCATATCAATCAATTCATGTGTGAAAGAACTTTGGTCTCCTTTGGCTATAGGGACTAAGATTCTCTCTCTCTCTCTCTCTGTCTCTCTCTCTGTGTGTTTTGGGGGACCAGAGTTGACCTTTTAAGGCTAGGCCAGAGGAAGTGACTTAGGGCAGTTTAGGCTTTGACACACAGGAATAAATTAATTTGCTTACTGTCAGCTACATTGATATTGGATCAATTTTATTTTTATACCTAATGCAATATTTTTAGTAAAATAATTGAATAGATTATTATGAGACAAGAAAGCAGGGTTTAGGGTCTTTATTACATTTCGTAAAACGTTGATAGTTAATACTCCATTAATAAATACCCTTCATTAATAAATTATATGGAGTTAAATTATATTTACTTTTACATTATTTAAAAAATTATTATCTATTTAAAAAATTAGGACTACTTATAAAGAATTGGTAATGTCCCAACAAGGAAGTCACCGATACGTTCTCTGTTGATTGTTGCAAATCTGAATATATAATAGAGCTGGGGAGCTGGATTCCACAATCACTCACTGTTGTTCAAATAAAACATCACTAACATGCATTTCTTTAAGGCTCACCATGGTCCTTCTTTGTGACATACAGGGACAATCGGGAGCATTTTGGTCTTTATTTATTGCGGCTGCATAATCTAATTATCTCTCATTAGTCCAGAGCTGATTATTTCATTTATCTTTGTAAATGTGACAACAAAAGGCTCACTTTAATTAAGCAGATCAGCAATTAGCTCTTGTTTTATAGGAGTTTTAAACATCCCTGTACTAATAGCAGGCAGCATGATTATAATCAGAAGCCCAGGGAAGAATAGTGGCAGAGGACAGTTTGATTTAGAGCCCCATTTAAGTGAAAGCTATGTAGGCAAAATAGCTCTCCAACAACAAAGGTCCAGAAAACGCTGGCCAAACCAGAGGACAGACTTGAGAGGCCCAGGTCAAGACCTTCTCACCTCCATTTATGATACAGGCAGTGACTTAATTCCGTTTTACAAAGAATTTTATTCACTTGTAATAGTAATTGTTATTATTTATCAGTCACTTACTATGCCTCAGTCTTTGCATCTGTTACTTTTGTTATATTTATCCTTTTAAAACCTCACAGTAGCCCTTAAGGTGCGTATTATTAACCTATCATCATTTTACAGGTGAGGCAACTGAGGCTTAGATTAAGTCACTTGTCCATGTTTACTCAGATAAGGGTTAGAACACTTATCTGATTTTGCTACTCTACAAGTTGGTTTCTTCTCCTCTGTCTCTCTCCTTGCTCCTTCTTTCCTTTTTCTCTCCCCCATTCTTTCCTTTTCCCTCTCTTCTGTCACTCATTTCCTTGTGATATGCCAGGCACTGTGCACTGGGCTGGAGACAGTAGGTTGAGCAAGACTTGGCAGGACCTTTGAGAAGCTGACAGTATAATGGAGACAGAGACATAAACTAACTATTGCAATGCCTGAGACAATGCTAGGACAAAGCTAGACAGAAAGGGCTCAAGATATCATGACTGGAACTTCTGGGTGCTAAATCAGTATTTATTAGATTGAATTAGCATGGCTCCTTTCATTATTAAGGTTAAGATTTCTCTTCTTTCCTAAGGAGGAGCTGCTTCTAGCTGCTCAGAACTCTTCTGATTACCCATATTGATTACATGTTAATGTTTAATGTAAATAGAACTTACTTTAGGGCAGAAGTCTGGCATGGTCTATCGTATGCTACCTTGCAGTCTCATTTAGCTTTTCTGGAATAGTTGGAGGAGGAATGAGGTAAATATGGATTTTTCAGAAGATGAGAGAAGAAAGTGGGAAATGAAAGGATGCATGGAAGAAAAACGGGGAGCTCTGTCTGCTTGGTAAGGACAAGGGAAAGAGTGAAGTGGGGTGACTGGAAGGTGGGTTCCTGCCTTCCTTGGGGATGGGCTGGTGACTAGCAGTACAGAGGAACAAACCAGTTAGGGCCAGGGCTGGGCCAGCTGGGTGGTCAGGCTGATGGGCTCTGGTCCCTTGCAAGATCCTTGCAAGGTCTGACCACATCTCTTTGGAGACCTGGACGGTGCTGCCACCTTTACGCCATACTTGTCACTGATAACCATGCTAAGATTATCAGAACTTCCGCAAATATTTTTTTTTTTCAACATCTTTATTTGGAGTAAAATTGCTTTACAATGTTGTGTTAGTTTCTGCTTTATAACAAAGTGAATCAGTTATACATATACATATGTTCCCATATCTCTTCCGTCTTGTATCTCCCTCCCACCCACCCTCCCTATCCCACCCCTCTAGGTGGTCACAAAGCACCAAGCTGATCTCCCTGTGCTATGCGGTTGCTTCCCACTAGCTATTTTAGGTTTGGTAATGTATAGATGTCCATGCCACTCTCTCACTTTGTCACAGCTTACCCTTCCCCCTCCCCATATCCTCAAGTCACAAATATTTTTAATTTGTAAGTTTTTGAGTATCATTTTTGTACTAGTCGTTATGCAAAGCACTTTATATGAGTGATCTAATATTACCTTTTAATTATATTGTGAACTAGGTATTGTTCTCTTCATTCTTCAGATGAGGAAACTGAGGTACATATAGGCAAATTAACTTAACTGGATTCCTATAGTTGTGGAGCCTAGACTTGAATCTATGATCTAACCACTACGTAATAACTGCCACCCTTCTTTAGACTTTATGACCCACAAGGCACTGGGCTTTATAAATTATGAAAAAAATTTAATTTAGTTATTGTTTCTGAAAACCCTTCTTTATGTTCTTCATGAGCCACAGGTTGGGGACTCTTGCTGTTGGCAATGGGGAACCACTGAAGGATCTAGACTGAGGTACAACATCATGAAAGCAGTGTTTTAAGATGTGTGGAGGGTGATTTGAAAAGAAACAAACAGAAGTTAGGAATATTGGGTAGGAAGATATGTTGGTTAGGAGAGTATCTCTAGCACAAGGTAATGCAAGCCTGATGGCAATTGGAATGGGGAAAAAAGGTCCAGGTGTGAGAAAAATTATAAAGAATGATTGATAGGTCCATAATCGTAGGAGGAAAAGACGGAGGATAACTAAAAGTTTACTGTGTTTTTGAGTCTTCATGACTAACAGAAATACAGAAGTCATGTGCAGTTGAGTACATGAACTACAGAAAAAAAGGTTGAACATAGTGATAGGTCTTTAGTGACCTAAGAATTATGGTTTCCATAAGGATAGAGCCGATTTGGAGGAGATTAAGGGGAGACAGGATGGTGAGGAAGCTGATAGAGAGCATGCAGGATGGTTTTCAGGCCAGGGAGACACATGTCTCTATCAAGGTGAAGAGTGCTTGGGTCCCCCCTCCACCCATCCCTGCCCCAGGAAGGACCTCTGAGATAGCAACCATCACCTCTCCCATCCTGCTCAAGGGGCTCAGATGCAAAGTAAAAGTAGGAACCTGATTTGTTTTTATCATCTCTGCATTCCCAGCACCCAAAACTGTGCCTTGTGTAGAGTAGGTGCTCAGTAAATAGTTATTGACTGACTGAATAATGCCTGAGTGAAAAACTAAGGCCAGAACTGCTGGCTCTATAATGACATTCGGTGGCAAGAGCCAGAAGCAAGGGAGGCAAGATGATCATTTAGGGAAGCTGGGGGTGGGAAAAACCAGGAGACTGTGGTTAAGGGTCACAATGAGAGGGGTTGAATTTTAACATTAAATCTTAAGGGTAAGAATTGCAAAGAGGAACCAATAGGGATTAAAATTCTGTGCCATCACAACCTAGAAGAACTGGACAAATTCTTAGAAAAGCACAACATTGTGAGACAGAACTAGGAAGAAATAGAAAACATAAACAGAACAATCACAAGCACTGAAATTGAGACTGTGATGAAAAAACTTCCAACAAACAAAAGCCCAGGACCAGACGGCTTCACAGGCAAATTCTATCAAACATTTAGAGAAGAGCTAACACCTGTCCTTCTCAAACTCTTCCAAAATATAGCAGAGGGAGGAACACTCCCAAGCACATTCTACGAGACCACCATCACCCTGATACCAAAACCAGACAAAGATGTCACAAAAAAAGAAAACTACAGGCCAATATCACTGATGAACATAGATGCAAAAATCCTCAACAAAATACTAGCAAACAGAATCCAACAGCACATTAAAAGGATCATACAGCATGATCAAGTGGGGTTTATCCCAGGAATGCAAGGACTCTTCAATATATGCAAATCAATCAATGCGATAAACCATATTAACAAATTGAAGGAGAAAAACCATATGATCATCTCAGTAGATGCAGAAAAAGTTTTCGACAAAATTCAGCACCCATTTATGATAAAAACTCTCCAGAAAGTAGGCTTGGAGGGAACTTACCTCAACATAATAAAGGCCATATATGATAAAACCACAGCCAACATCGTCCTCAGTGGTGAAAAACTGAAACCATTTCCTCTAAGATCAGGAACAAGACAAGGTTGTCCACTCTCACCACTATTATTCATCACAGTTTTGGAAGTTTTAGCCACAGCAATCATAGAAGAAAAAGAAATAAAAGGAATCCAAATCGGAAAAGAAGAAGTAAAGCTGTCAGTGTTTGCAGATGACATGATACTATACATAGAGAATCCTAAAGACACTACAAGAAAACTACTAGAACTAATCAGTGAATCTGGTAAAGTAGCATGATACAAAATTAATGCACAGAAATCTCTTGCATTCCTATACACTAATGATGAAAAATCTGTAAGAGAAATTAAGGAAACGCTCCCATTTACCACTGCAATAAAAAGAATAAAATACCTAGGAATAAACCTACCTAAGTAGACAAAAGACCTGTATGCAGAAAACTATAAGACACTGATGAAAGAAATTAAAGATGATACAAACAGATGGAGAGATATACCATGTTCTTGGATTGGAAGAATCAACATTGTGAAAATGACTATAGTACCCAAAGCAATCTACAGGTTCAACGCAATCCCTATCAAACTACCAATGGCATTTTTCACAGAACTAGAACAAAAATTTCACAATTTGTATGGAAACACAAAAGACCCCGAATAACCAAAGCAATCTTGAAAAAGAAAAACAGAGCTGGAGGAATCAGGCTCCCTGACTTCAGACTATACTACAAAGCTACAGTAATCAAGACAGTATGGTACTGGCACAAAAACAGAAATATAGATCAATGGAACAGGATAGAAAGCCCAGAGATAAACCCATGCACCTATGGTCACCTTATTTTTGATAAAAGAGGCAAGAATATACAATGGAGAAAAGACAGCCTCTTCAATAAGTGGTGCTGAGAAAACTGGACAGCTACATGTAAAAGAATGAAATTAGAATACTTCCTAACACCATACACAAAAATAAACTCAATATGGATTAAAGGCCTAAATGTAAGGCCAGACACTATAAAACTCTTAGAGGAAAACATAGGCAGAACACTCTTTGACATAAATCACAGCAAGATCTTTTTTGACCCACCTCCTAGAGAAATGGAAATAAAAACAAAAAGAAACAAATGGGACCAACTGAAACTTAAAAGCTTTTGCACAGCAAAGGAAACTATAAACAAGATGAAAAGACAACCCTCAGAATGGGAGAAAATATTTGCAAATGAAGCAACTGACAAAGGATTAATCTCCAAAATTTACAAGCAGCTCATGCAGCTCAATATCACTAAAACAAACAACCCAATCCAAAAATGGGCAGAAGTCCTAAACAGACATTTCTCCAAAGAAGATATACAGATTGCCAACAAACACATGAAAGAATGCTCAACATCATTAATCATTAGAGAAATGCAAATCAAAACTACAATGAGGTATCACCTCACTCCAGTCAGAATGGCCATCATCAAAAAAATCTAAGAACAATAAATGCTGGAGAGGGTGTGGAGAAAAGGGAACCCTCTTGCACTGTTGGTGGGAATGTAAATTGATACAGCCACTATGGAGAACAGTATGGAGGTTCCTTAAAAGACTAAAAATAGAACTACCATATGACCCAGAAAGCCCACTACTGGGCATATACCCTGAGAAAACCATAATTCAAAAAGAGTCAGGTACCACAATGTTCATTGCAGCTCTATTTACAATAGCCAGGACATGGAAGCAACCTCAGCGTCCATTGACAGATGAATGGATAAAGAAGATGTGGCACATATATACAATGGAATATTACTCAGCCATAAAAAGAAACGAAATTGAGTTATTTGTAGTGAGGTGGATGGACCTAGAGCCTGTCATACAGAGTGCAGTAAGTCAGAAAGAGAAAAACAAATACCGTATGCTAACACATATATATGGAATTAAAAAAAAAATGGTTCTGAAGAACCTAGGGGCAGGACAGGGATAAAGACGCAGACGTAGAGAATGGACTTGAGGACACAGGGAGGAGGAAGGGTAAGCTGGGATGAAGAGAGTGGCATGGACATATATACACTACCAAATGTAAGATAGATAGCTAGTGAGAAGCAGCCGCATAGCACAGGGAGATCAGCTCTGTGCTTTGTGACCACCTAGAGGGGTGGATAGGGAGGGTGGGAGGGAGATGCAAGAGGGAGGATATATGGGGATATATGTATATGTATAACTGATTCACTTTGTTATACAGCAGAAACTAGCACACAATTGTAAAGCAGTTATACTCCAATAAAGATGTTAAAAAAAAAATTCTCTGCCATCAGTGGTATAGGAGCATTTTTAAGAAAAATGCTCCTATTATACCTGAGGCCGTTTTTAATCGTACCAGGGATTTGGCATGTGGATGGGGTGAACCAGAAGCAGATCTTTCTGTCTGTAACTGAGAGGACTTTACAGAGACAGACTTGAACGTTACAGTAAAAAATAAGCAAGTGTAATTGCTACCCATTGCTCCCTAAGAACCATGGAGAACAGGTGGTGATGGAGGTGAGGATGGTGGTGCTGGGGTGGTGGATCTTGGTCAGACTTAAGGAGTAATAGATTTAGTATTTCTCACCACTCTGTGTAGGATTTGGAGTAGGCCCTGGTGGAACAAATCTGACATTCTGTGAGTGCCCAAGGCACCTGGCCTATTCTTTGTCTACCTAAGGAAGTCAGATGACCAAAGCAAGAAAGTTTCATTCAAGGTGAATTTTGCTGTGGAGCCTCAAGCCTTGAGTGCCTCTTAACAACACAGTGGGTTTTGTTAATTTAAAGGCACCAGTTTGGGGACATCAGAGAGAAAGGAGTTAGTGAAGTGGAAGAGAATTAAGATACTGGCTGGAGGGGTCATAATTGATGTCACAAGTCCATGGAGTCACAGAAAGTCATATTTGGAAGGGATCTCCTATCTTCTACTAAAACATTTGTAAAAAATTCAAGAAAAATAGTCCTATGAGGGCTAGGAGTGAACGGATTCTGGGAACAGGCAGCAGCATTCATTCTGATGTAGAGAAGGAGCAGCTGTTTCTCTGAGAAAAAGTGGTGAGTGAGAAGATAGGGCTCTAGACAGAAGCTATTTTGAAGTTAAAAGGCAGATATTCGGGCTTTTATATGGAGAGGTAGACATTTTACCTCTTCCTCCTGAAATACTGTTTCTTTCTCCCCTCTTCTGCACAAGGACTTTGAATGGCAGGAGGGATACACAGACTTTCACTTGCTCCAATTCACCTGTAACACTATGCAACACATAAGAGGAGGCTTGCTGGCAACAGCTAAACCAAAGCTGCTTACCTTCTGAAACTGAAACTCTAAAGGAACAGAAATCCTAATTGTCAACACTTTTCAATTTCTTTGTTTTTGTAATTTCTTTTTTTTTTTATTGACGTAGAGTTGATTTACAATGTTGTGCTCATCTCTGCTGCACAGCAAAGTGACTCAGTTCTACACAGACATTCTTTTTTTAATATTCTTTTCCATTATGGTTTATCACAGGAGATTGAATACAGTTCTCTGTGCTGTACAGTAGGACCTTGCTGTTTATCCATCCTACATATCATAGTTTACCTCTGCTAATCCCACACTCTCAGTCCTTCCCTCCCTCAAACACTTCTCAATTTCTTGAACAACAATTCTCTTAACCTGTTTTTCAAAAAAGGGAAAAGTATTAGCTTCCCACATAACAGTGTTTCTTCCTAAGTGCAACAATAAACAAAGGTTAAATATATATATTTATGATACACACACAACACATAAACACAATATATAGTCCAGGTGATTTTGCCACAACACAAATAAGTAAATGGTAAAAAGTTAAACAAATATGGATAGTAATCCTGAGGTAGATTCAAAGTCTTTGCTTTATACCAAAGTGTAAAGACATAGATGGTATACAGCAGTGATCCCCAACCTTTTTGGCACCAGGGACTGGTTTTGTGGAAGACAGTTTTTCCACGGACTGGCGGCGGGGGGCAGGGGCGTTGGTTTAGGTGGTAATGCAAGCAATGGGGAACAATGGGGAACGGCAGATGAAGCTTCACTTGCTAGACCGCTGCTCACTTCCTGCTGTGTGGCCCGGTTCCTAACATGCCACGGACCGGTACTGGTCTGCAGCCCTGGGGTTGGGGACCTCTGGTACAAAGGACTGGTTGTTTGTCCCCACAAAAACTCAGGAAACTAGACTTCAAAGGCTATATAAAATGGATGGAAGTAGACATGCACACAGGGACGAAGGTCTCCCAGACCAGAAGACCAAGCTGGCAGGGTTTGCCTGGAGCTTAACTGAGGAGAGTAATGTGTATAAAGGTTCCATGTGTCCATAGGTTGGGTGTGGGGTGCATCTTCAAGCTGGCAATGTAAATGCCTACTCTGTGCCAGGAGTTAGATGTTTTAATTTAATTCTCCCAACCCTGGGAAGCCATTCAGAAATTTTAGATAAGGTTCAAAGTGGTTAAGTAATTTGCCTGAGGTCCTATGGCTTCAAAACGGAGGAACAACATTTAGCACCTTGGGCTCCTGCTCCCAGAGTTCATGCTCTTTCCTCCCCACTGTGCTGGTGGATGCCTGTGACCAGGCGTGTGGTCTGATCTGCAGGCACCTGGGAACCGACACTTTAAAAATGCACACTAGTGTTTCCCACTTGGTTCATTTGGTTACTTCTCCTCTTCAGATTAGTTTTCTGGCTTAATTTATTTTGGCTTTGGGGCTTTTTATACAACTACTTATTCTCCCTACCTGGCTTAAGAAATTGTATTCCATTTGGTATTTTCTGACCTTACACTTGGATGGTATAATAATAGAGTATTTTACACAGGAATGAATTGTGGTGTCATAGGTGAATGTGTGGGAGCTCATAAATCAACAGTGATCCCTGGGGACCACGGAGGGCCTCTTGGCCCTGGCCAGTGCTCTTTAGACTTCTTTATGCTAATAAAACAGAGATTTCTCTCTGAAGGGCTCCACCTTTGCAAATGACACTCATAATAAGCTTGGAACAGTGTTGCTGTGATAGGTTGTTTACCTGCTGGTAATTGCTAATTTAGCCAGTGTAAAAGGGTTAATGGTCCATTTTCTCCATTTAGAGAATTAAGAGGTAGAATTTTGTCCAAGTAAACTGCATTTGCCTGTGGAAGGCCCTGAAGAGAGCCATGGACAAGGAATGTTTTCCAAGAGTATCCTTGCTGAAAATACAGATGTGTGAAGGCATGTAGGATTATTTATTTCCTGATATCTATGAGTTACTGAGCTTCCGTGAAGGAACTTTGTTGTCTATTTATTTGGGCATCTTGGTAAGTGGGAAATGGGGCAATTTATCAAAATGGCAAAGAAGAGATTATCATGATTCCTTGTTCTACTAATTATGACTTGGAACAGTGAATGCTACTGGAAGACTAGCATGATCATTTAAAACTTGCTGATTTTAGTCTGTATAGAGTTAATAAGAATATATTGTTACAGGGCTTCAGGGGGAAGGAAGGAAAAGAATGTTATTTGTCTAAACTAAATGATTACAAACAGGGATTTTTTAAAAGTGATGCATGTCAACGCAATGAAGAATTATGGAGATATTAAAATGACTAAGAAAATATTTAGAAATAAGGAAAATTTATGGTATGTACATACTGAAAAAAAGCAGGACACCAAATTGTATATGTTTTTCTGATGAGATATATGTAAAGTAAACGTGTATAGGACAAATTCTGGGGAGCAATATGGAAATATGAAAATATTTGGGAGACTATGCATTAGTAAATCTAAGACAAGGTACAAACGGCACAAGATAAATTTTGGTCAGTGGGACTCAGTGCATAGGCTATTTTGATTTACTACTAGTAAGAACAATCATATTTTTCCAATCAGACAATCTTGGTCTTAATTCATTCTAACAGTAGGATTCCTACAGGCCAGTATAATCACAGAATAGAATGTTTGGTGTTTTGAAAGCTCAGAGAGGGTTTTCCTTCTGCCTGGACTTTCTATAATGTTTTTATGGAAATAAAAGAATTCACACATGGTCCTGATATACACTGAGTTTTGTCAATTGAAGTTGGAGCAGAAGATATTTCAAATGCAGGAAGAGTACAGCTGAGGGCCTGGGGTAGGAAAGTGCCAAATATGAAAGTGCATGGAGATGATGAAATGCTTGGTTTGGCAGAAGTCTGGGCATGAAAGGGAATGGGGAGAGGTTCATAAAGAGTTAATTGGGGGCGGATTATGGATGGCCTTAAATGTCTCACTAAGTACTATACAGCCCCCTGCTTTGCAGGTTCGATCTTTAGTAAAGATCTATACCATAACTCAAAATGCAAATTACTGAATATCTTATCACTTAGCAAGCCAGACTCTTCCAGTGCATAAACTCTGCCCTGGCATTAAGCATAGTACTCTGGACAACTGCATGATCTCATTCTATTCACTTTTTCAGAACATTTGTGAACTGGAGTAGTGCATGCTATAGGGATGGTGCATAATCTAGTGGCTAGAATAGGCATTAGAGCATTCATATTTTTAGCTTGAATAACTAATATTTTGGTTGTCACTTACTCTGATATTGATCTTGCTTTCACAAGTTGAGGACAGTACTCTTATTCCACTGAGGTGACCTTCCCTCAACTTTGCAGGTTAACTGTGTCCTGGGAATGCCTCTTTCTCTCCATCAGTCCAAACACCTCTTATCCTTTGAAGTCAAGTTCAAATTCCACCACATTCTCAAATCTTCTTGCTCTAGCCCGTCTGTCTATTGTCTTCTTTGCATATTTGCACATTACTTTTTCTTTTCTTGCATGTACCACATAGTTCATAACTAATTCTGTCTCACTTCGCCCGCCACCATTTCATGAGGGCAGGGGTTTTTTTTTCACTCAGGCAGACTGGAAGCATCTCGAGTGAAGGAATCATCTCATAGATGTCTTATGTATTTTGGGCACATGGCAGGGTATATAACTTGTACATATTAAATATTGGTGAATTCAGTGATTTCAAATAGTACATCGGTCTACAGATATTTTACTGGCCTTTGTAATTTTTAATTTTCTTGTTACGACTCGAGGGCATGGAATGGAGTTGATTATATTACATAGAATTCATGGCATTTGACCCATGCAAGGCTCTCTTGTTTTTTATTTTATTTTATTTTATAATTTATTTCTCCTATTAATTATCCCCAATATTAAATCCCATACCATTCCACAACCACATAAACTGTATGTTTATTTACATACAGTAGTATATATAGTACTGTTTTGTGTATAAATTTTAAAAAGTACGTAAGATCCTCTGTGTTTTGCCTATTCATTTCTCTCCCTCCCACCCCCTGCTAATCCCAGCAATCACTGATCTTTTTATTGTCTCTATAGTTTGCCTTTTCTAGAATGTCGTATAGTTGAAGTCATATAGTATGTAGCCTTTTTGGACTGGCTTCTTTCACTTAGAAATATGCATTTAAGTTTCTTCCATGTGTTTTCATGGCTTGATAGCCCATTGCTTTTTAGCACTGAGTAATATTCCATTGTCTGGGTGTACTACAGTTTATTTATCCATTCACCTACTGAAGGACATCTTGGTTGCTTCCAAGTTTTGGCAGTTATGAATAGTGTTGCTGTAAACATCTGTGTGAGGCTGTTTGTGTGAACATAAGCTTTCAGCTCCTTAGGGTAAATACCAAGAGGCATGATTGCTGGATCATATGGTAAGAGAATATTTAGTTTTGTGAAAAGCTACCAAAATACCTTCCAAAGTGGCTGTGCCACTTTGCATGGCCACCAGCAGTGAACGAGAGTTCTGTTGCTCTACATCCCTGTCAGCATCAGGTGTTGTCAGTGTTCTGGATTTTGGCCACTCTAATAGGTCTGTAGTGGTATCTAGTTATTTTAATTTGCATTTCCCTCATAACTTGTGATGTCAAGCATCTTTTCATATGCTTAGTTGCCATTTGTATATCTTCTTTGGCAAAGTGTCTTTTAAGGTCTTTTGCTCATTTTTAAATTGGGTTATTTTCTTATTGTTGGGTTTTAAATGTTCTTTGGATATTTTGGCTAACAGTCTTTTATCAGAGGCATTCTTTTGCAAATATTTTTCCCCAGTCTGTGGCTTGTCTTCTCATTCTCTTGATCCTGTCCTTCAAAGAGTAGATATTTTTAATTTTAATGAAGTTCACCTTATCAATTATTTTTTAAAATTTATTATTTATTTATTTTCTTTTTTAAACATCTTTATTAGAGTATAATTGCTTTACAATGATGTGTCAGTTTCTGCTTTATAACAAAATGAATCAGTTATACATATACATATGTCCCCCTATCTCTTCCCCCTTGCATCTCCCTCCTTCCCACACTCCTTATCCCACCCCTCTAGGTGGTCACAAAGCACCGAGCTAATCTCCCTGTGCTATGCGGCTGCTTCCCACTAGCTATCTGTTTTACGTTTGGTAGTGTATATATGTCCATGCCACTCTCTCACTTTGTCACAGCTTACCCTTCCCCCTCTCCGTGTCCTCAAGTTCATTCTCTAGTAGGTCTGCATCTTTATTCCCATCTTGCCTCTAGGTTCTTCTGACCATTTTATTTTTTTAGATTCCATATATATGTATTAGCATACAGTATTTGTTTTTCTCTTTCTGACTTACTTCACTCTGTATGACAGTCTCTATGTCCATCCACCTCACTATAAATAACTCAGTTTTGTTCCTTTTTATGGCTGAGTAATATTCCATTGTATATATGTGCCACATCTTCTTTATCCATTCATCTGTTGATGGACACTTAGGTGGCTTCCATGTCCTGGCTATTGTAAATAGAGCTGCAATCAACATTGTGGTACATGACTCTTTTTGAATTATGGTTTTCTCAGGAGATATGCCCAGTAGTGGGATCGCTGGGTCGTATGGTAGTTCTATTTTTAGTTTTTTAAGGAACCTCCATACTGTTCTCCATAGTGGCTGTATCAATTTACATTCCCACCAACAGTGCAAGAGGGTTCCCTTTTCTCCACACCCTCTCCAGCATTTATTGTTTGTAGATTTTTTGATGATGGCCATTCTGAATGGTGTGAGGTGATGCCTCCTTTGTAGTTTTGATTTGCATTTCTCTAATGATTAATGATGTCGAGCATTCTTTCATGTGTTTGTTGGCAATCTGTATATCTTCTTTGGAGAAATGTCTATTTAGGTCTTGTGCCCATTTTTGGTTTGGGTTGTTTGTTTTTTGATATTGAGTTGCATGAGTTGCTTGTAAATTTTGGAGATTAATCCTTTGTCAGTTGCTTCATTTGCAAATATTTTCTCCCATTTGAGGGTTGTCTTTTCGTCTTGTTTATAGTTTCCTTTGTTGTGCAAAAGCTTTTAAGTTTCATTAGGTCCCATTTGTTTATTTTTGTTTTTATTTCCATTTCTCTAGGAGGTGGGTCAAAAAGGATCTTGCTGTGATTTATGTCAAAGAGTGTTCTGCCTATGTTTTCCTCTAAGAGTTTGATGGTGTCTGGCCTTACATTTAGGTCTTTAATCCATTTTGAGTTTATTTTTGTGTACACCTTATCAATTATTTATTTCATAGGTTGTGCCTATGAAACAGGTATTATTATACCCTAAACAGGTATTATTATACCCTAGTGCATCTGGGTTTTCTCCTATGTTATCCTGTAGGAATTTTATAGTTTTGTATTTTCCATTTAAATCTATGATCCATTTTGAGTTTATTTTGGTGAACAGTATAATATCTGTCTAGATTTTTTTTTTTTTTGCTTGTGGACATCCAGTTGTTCCAGCACCATTTGAAGAGACTATCTTTGCTCCATTATTGTCTTTGTGCCTTTGTCAAAGGTCACTTGACTGTATTTATGGGGGTCCATTTCTGTGTTCTCTATTCTGTTTCATTGATCTATTTGTCTGTTCTTTTGCCAGTACCACATAGTCAGTGATTACTATACTTTTATAGTAGATCTTGAAGTTGAATAATGTCAGTACTCCAACTTTGTTCTTCTTCTTCAATATTGTGTTGTCTAACCTTGGTCTTTTGCCTTTTCATATAAACTTTAGAACCAGTTTGTAGCTATCCATAAAATAACTCCCGGGATTTTGATTAGGATTGCATTGAATCTATAGATTAGTTTTGGAAGAACTAATATCTTGACAATATTGAGTCTTCCTATTTATGAATTTGGAATATACTATCTCTCCATTTATTTAGTTATTCTTTGGTTTTACCCATCAGAGTTTTGTAGTTTTTCTCATATAGATCTTATACCTATTTTGTTAGATTTATACTATTTCAATTTTTGGATGCTAATGTAAATGATATTGTGTTTCTAATATCAAATTCCACTTGTTCATTGTTATTATATAGGAAAGTAAACAGTTTTTGTATATTAACCTTGTATCCTACAACCTTGCTGTTAACTGCTTATTAGTTTCAGGATTTTTTTGTTGATTCTTTTGAATTTTCTACATAGTTTATGTCATCTATGAATGAAGACAGTTTTATGTTTTTTTCCCAATCTGTATATTTTTAATTCATTTTCTAGCCTTACTGTGTTAACAAGGACTTCCAATATGATGTTGTAAAGGAGTTGTGAGAGGAGACATCCTTGCCTTGGACCTGATCTTAGTGCGAAAGCTTCAAGTTTCTTGCCATTAAGTATGTTAGCTGTAGGTTTTTGTAGATAGTTTTCATCAAATTGGGGAAGTTCCTTTCTGTTCCTAGTTTACTGAGAGTTTTTATCATGAATGGGTACTAGAGTTTTCAGTTGACTTTTCTGCCACATTAATTTTTGTACTAGGTCTTTCATGTGTATTTTATACTTAGAGAATGTCTCAATTCAGACCAGTCACATTTCAAGTGCTCCACAGTCACCTGTATCTAGTGGCTACTTTATTGGACAGTGAAGATATAGAACATAGGCTTCTTGTCTGTCCAGTTTAGTGCTACCTTCCTAAAGCCAAGAAGAAGGCTCTTCTCCTAATAGGCACTCAAACAAAACTTTTACTGATTAAATGGATGTCTGTCTCCCAGTTGTGTCTGCACCAGTTTTATATTCCCAGCAGAGTGTATGAGGCTTTCCATTTCCTATTTTCTAATGTTTGTCAGCCTAATGGGTTTAAAGGGGCATTTTTGTTTTAATCTGCATTTCTCTGATTATTGGTGATGTAGAGCATCCTTCCATATACCAAACATTTACTGTACCCATTTTTCTATACAGTTCCCTACTTTCTTTCAGGGGAGAGAGTCTTATTTGTTCTGGTTTGTTGTCTATTCCAAATTTTAGACACTGTAAGATTTTTCTGTCAGTCATCTGTTAAATATATCAGAGTATGAACAAAAATCTTCAGTTTCCATGTAGTCAGTCCAGCAATTTCTCCCTTCATGGCTCTGTTCTTGTTTTGTTGGGTATTCTCCTATATTTTCTTCTACTTTACAATTTTGTCTTTATCATTTAGGGTTTCACTCCATATGGAGTTTATTTTTTTCTGTCCTCTAAAGCAGTGAACTAACTTTATATTTTTTTAAATAAAGTAAGCCAGTTATTCCAGTTGTTTTTACTAAATAGTCCATCTGTTCCCCATTGTTTTTTGATGCCCTTTCAAACAATTGCAAGTTTCCATATAGATATGGCTCTATTTCTGAGCTCTTCATTCTTTTAAGACAATTTTCTTTGTCTTCTTGCAACAACACTATTCTGATATAATGCTAAAATTGTGCATTTGCTCTAATATCTGATTAGATCTGTTTCAACCCCTTGCTCTCGTTTTTCAAAAATTTCTTGGTTATTTGTAGATATTTATTTTTCTATACAAATTTCAGATACAGCTTTTCATTTCTATACCTTCTCTTTTTATTCTTTTGGAATATTGATTGCAATTACATTAAATTTTTAAATAAATCTACATATGATAATGTGAAATTATCCTATTTATTACTATGGTATATCTCTCCTTTTATTCAGATTTTCTTTTGTGCATTCTTAGGTTAATTCCTGATTCCTCACTGTAAGGGTTACTTAGATAGCTTATTTTCTTTTGCATTTTCTAATTAGTTATTGCTGATGTAGAGGGAAGTTTTTGATGTTTATATATTCATCTTGTACCCAGCGATCTGGATGGACCTTCTATTTTGGTAGTTTATTCTGTTGAGTTTTGGTAGTTTATTCTGTTGGGTTTCTATACAGATAATTATATCACCTGCAGATGAAAATTTTGTTTATTTCCTCCCAAGTCTTGCATCATTTCTTTCTTTCTCTTGCTATTGAATTGGCCAGGAACCAGCAGTACTTGGTTGAGCTGTAACTAATGATGGGCATTGCTGTAATTTTTTTTATTTTTGGTTCATTAATGTAGTAAATTGATAGATTTTTGATGTTGAACCTAGAAGGAATAAATTATATTTAATTATGATATGTTACAAATAATACACTGATAATTTAATCAACTAATTTTTCTTTAGGTTTTGGCATCTATTTGTACAAGTGAAATTGGTGTATACTTTTTCTTTTTTTTTTACAGCTCTTTCTTGTTTATAGCATAAAGGCATTATTCATAAAATGAGCTATATAACTTCCTTTTCCTATTTTCTATTAAAAAAAACTTGTGTAAGGTAAAGATTATTTGCTTTGTTATGACACACTTGTAAAATCACCTGTCAGATCCTTTTTATAGGGGAGGGGTAGTGGTAGAGGGAAGATTCTGATGGCTAATTTCAAGTTCTTTATCGGCAATTCCATGTGTTTTATGTCATCATGTCCTAACGTTGATATTTTATAATTTTATAGAAATTTATCCATCTCCTCCAGGTTGTCAAATTTTCTAGAGTGCATTTGCTAATAACATTCTTTGCTTCTGTTTAAAATATCTGTTCTTTTCTACTTCTTTCTATCTTTCCCTTTTCTAGATCGATTTTGCCAGCATCTTGTCCCTCTTATTAGTCTTTTCAGTGAACCATTTTTGAGGATTTGCTAATGATCTTTACAGTTTTATTGACATTGTTGTTCTTTATTTCACTGATTTTTAACCTTTTCTTTACTATTTCTATTTTTCTTGTTTTTCTGAGTTTATTGTGTTGCTTTTTTCTAGATTTTTAAGTTAAATGATTCTCATTTATTTTCATTCCTTCTAGCTTTTATGTAAATATAATTAAGACTCTAAATCTCCCTTACAGTATTACTCTAACTGCAAGCCATACAGTTTTGCATTTAATGTTTTTATGTACCTCATAATTTCCCTGGTAATTTCCTCTTAATTCTAGGGATCATTTGACAATACGTATTTAGATTTCTAGACATAAAAAAATTAATGTATGATTTTGTTATAAATGTTTTATTGCATTGTAGACAAAACCACATTGTATATGATGCCCGTCTTCAGAATTTATTGAAGTTTTCTATGTGACTTAATGCAGTAAGTCCCCAACATATGAAAGAGTTCTGTTCCAAGAGCATGTTCATAAGTCCAATTTGTTCATAAGTCTAACAAAGGTAGCCTACGTACCCAACTAACACAATCAGCTATATAGTACTGTACTGTAATAGGTTTATAATACTTTACACACAAATAACACATACAAAAACAAGCACAAAAAATAAAGAACACATTTTTAATCTTACAGTACAGTACCTTGAAAAGTACAGTAGTGCAGTACAACACCTGCATACAGGGGCTGGCATTGAGTGAACAGGAAAGAAGAGTTACTGACTGGAGGAGGGAGAGGAGGTGGGAGATGGTAGAGCTGGAGGATTGTCAGCAGTAGGAGACAGAGGGGAAGCTGCAATTTCACTCACGCCTGATGTTGATGGCACAGGTTCTGGTTCCTTGCTAGATTCAATTCTATCTATTGTCTTGAAAAAACAATCTGGTGATGTCTGGGTAGTAGCTCTTTTTTTCTCGTTGTAGATGACATGGTAGCACTGGATTGCATTCTGAATGGCTGCTGCAACCTTCATGTACCATTCTAGGTTGGAGTCCTGTGCCTCAAACACTAACAGTGCCTCCTCAAATAAAGAAAATCCCCTTGCCATTTCCTGTGTTGTGAATCTCTTCAGTTCTTCAGTTACTTCTTCTTCCTCTTGTCTCTCTTAGTCCTTTCTCTGGGCCTCCAATTCTATCATTATAGCTTGGCGCTTCTTAGCAGTACCAGCTACATCACTGCTGCTTTTACACTTGCTTCCGGACATCTTGGGCTTGAAATAAAGATACTGTACTACTGTACTCTATACAGTACTGTACAGTAAAGTACACAAAAGCACAACTACTTGTAGAGGATGCACGCACGTGACAATGTATGCCAGACACGTGAACTAACTTAACGTGATTGGACATGAGAACGCATGTTAGCATCTTTGAAAGTTCGAAACTTGAAGGTTCATATGTAGGGGACTTACTGTACATATCAATTTTTGTGAATTTTTATATATGCTCTTAGTGAAAATTTATTCTATGCCCTTTGGCTATAAAGTTTATATATTTAGAACAAAATTATTTATCATTTTATTTAATCTTTGATCCATCAGTTCCTGAGAGGATCAAGTTATCTTTTTCTCCCTGCAGTTCCATCAATTGTTTTATCTATGTTTTAAAGCTATACCGGACTTGCCTGGTGGCACAGTGATTAAGAATCCTCCTGCTAATGCAGGGAACACGGGTTCAAGCCCTGGTCTGGGAAGATTCCACGTGCCGCGGAGCAACGAAGCCCGTGAGCCACAACTACTGAGCCCGCATGCCACAACTACTGACGCCCACATGCCTAGAGCCCGTGCTCCATAGCAAGAGAAGCCACATCAGTGAGAAGCCTGCACACTGCAACAAAGAGTACCCCCACTCGCCGCAACCAGAGAAAGCCTGTGCACAGCAACGAAGACCCAACACAGTCAAAAATAAATAAATTTATGTTTTAAAAACTATATTATTGAGTATATATTTACTCATGATTGTTATACATTCTTGTTATATTATTCCTTTACCACTATATAATGATCATCTTTGTTCCTGATGATATTTGTTCATACTAACTCTATTTGTCTGAAATGAAAAGTAGCTATTTTGGTCTTCTTTTGGTTAATATTTGTTTACTATATATATTTTGCTTTATTTCAACTTTCTTTGTCATATAGGTTTTAAATTCCTTTTAAAGATAATATATATTCTTTAAATTTTGACTTTTGATTGGTGAGTCTAAATTATTTACATTTATAATAACCATTGTTTTTTTATTTTGGCAATGTGGTTTCATGTTTTCTATTTGCTATGCTTTCTTTTGTTTTATTTTGCTTTAATTTTTCAACTTCCCCTCACATACCCATTTTCTATCAACTAGTGTATTGGTTAAATTTTATTTTGCTGGTTTAAGTTTTGCTGCCAACTCATGTTGCATGCTCTCTCCTAGAAAGTATACATTTATATCAAAAGTTAAATTGGTTCTTTATCTTTTCTTGCTTCATGTTTCTTATAGTCTTCTTAATCTCTCTGAGATTATTAATAATGTATATTTTAACTTCATATTCTGTTCCATGAATTTTCCTTCTTCTGATACTAGTTAATCCATCCATTGGTTGCCTTTCTTTCATAGTTCTCATGCTTCTCAGATTCTTGTAATGATTCCATTTTTATCTCGTTTTTATCATTTTGGGATGTTTGCTAATTTGATTGATAATGCCCTCCTGGAAGAAGCACAAAAACCTAGGCCTTAGCCTAAGCTCCTTTGGGAGAGCTGAGGGGGTCCTAGGTGTGCTTTAAGGAAGAGAATCTCAAGTATTCCAATTTGGCTTAAGCCACTTCTTGTTTTTTTCCCCCAGGTATTGCTCTTCTCTACCAGTAGACCACTGTGAAGGGATGAGATAGAAAAGTGGAGGAAGGAGGCCACCCTGATGTTCTGGCTGATTCATCTGTTTCATCATCAAAGTCCTTGAGAGAGTGAGCAGTGAACACTACAGTCCAGTGAGTACATTCATGCTCATGCAGGTGTGGCTTTTGTTGTTTTGTTTTGAACAGAGTATTTTTTGCCAGTCTCTGAGTCTTTCTTTTTTTAAAAAAATAATTTATTTATTTATTTATTTATTTATTTATTTATGGCTGCGTTGGGTCTTTGTTGTTGCGCACGGGCTTTCTCCAGTTGCGGTGAGCGGTGGCTACTCTTCGTTGCGGTGTGCGGGCTTCTCATTGTGGTGGCTTCTCTTGTTGCAGAGCATGGGCTCTAGGCGCGCAGGCTTCAGTAGTTGTGGCATGCAGGCTCAGTAGTTGTGGCTCACGGGCTCTAGAGCGCAGGCTCAGTAGTTGTGGTGCATGGGCTTAGTTGCTCCGTGGCATGTGGGATCTTGCAGGACCAGGCATCGAACCCGTGTCCCCTGCATTGTCAGGCAGATTATTAACTGCTGCGCCACCAGGGAAGTCCCTCTGAGCATTTCTTTTTATGCTCTGGACTTACCCAAAGCAAGATAATGGAATCGGAACACAGTACAGTAGAAAAATAATTGAACTAGGACAGAAAAGCTGGCTTCTAGTTTTACATCTGCCATGGGCAAGCCATTTCATCTTTCTAGAGAAGCATTTCTATAGCAGTTAGTCTTGGAAGATGCTAAGCAATTTTGTAGGAATATGTGATCCTATATTTTCTTTCCTTCTCTCTACCCCAAGATTTACAATGTACATCAGCACTTATGAGCCCTGCAGGGTAGAAACTTGTTTGTTCTAAGATTTCCCAAATTTATTTGGCCTCGAAATCCTGAGGACAGCACATTAGATCCTGGGCAACTACTGTCTGAGAAAAACTTTAGAAAGTGTTATTCTACAAACTCAATTTTCTCATCTATGAAAATTGGACTATATGAACTATATATTGCTCCTGTTGTTTATTCGGTGTCACTTGCCCTATGTCCAGTCAATGTTTTTCTTGCCAAGTCCTTGCTCCTTCTGGTGTCCCAGTTCTTTAGGTTGTAACTGCAGATGGCTTAAGATTTTAGTCCCTCCCCCCGCCACACACCCCACTGCATTAATGGTATATTAATTGGGTGGAGTTCTGAGTATCAGAAAAATTTCAAGACCTGACTCAAAAGAGTGATTTACTAATGGTGGAATTTCAGGCACTGTGACAAGTGCTTTGATGAAAGTTTTCTGGGTCCATGGAGCTTTCTCATTGTCCTTCTAATAATGTCATCTATTTAGCAATCTCTTTATAAGACTAACACTATTTTCCTCTAAGTGAAGGGGCAGGGAGTGAGCAACCTCCAGTTACTGATCCTTTCTTTGAACCACTTAATGGATATAAAAGCTCAACTTTACAAGAGGAAGAGTTGTTATTCCCTCACCTGGATAATGATTTCTTTATCCAAAATGTCCCTGTTGTATCTTCATGACAATAAAGTGGGGAAAATGGATTTTTTTCAAAAGTAATTACACAATTGAACATGTGATAAATCCACTTAATAGGCAAGAATAATCTGCTTTGGCTGCCTTCACAGCCCAAATTCACAGGGTAATTCACAACTCATTCACTGGAATTCAGCTTTATCTCCTAACATGGGGCTTGAAATTGAGACAAACTTATAACAAGCTGCATGCCTTTTCTCTTAATGATGGTCACGAGGGCTTATCAAGTCCTGTGATTACCTAGTGTGATACATAACCTGGTGCCACAACACAGAAGTGAGATCCAGCCTCGCTGGGTATGACATCTCCAGTCCTTGGCAAGTATGTTAGGACCTGGAATTCATTGCTCTTGAGCTCTGTCATGCCAGGTAGATGGAGAGGGGATTGGTAGAAGGACCCCTTGGATCTCATTCCTGAGTGAATTACTTAGCTCTTCCTCATCAGGCAATCAAGCTTCCATCTAAAACCAATGTCTCTTAAATACTGATTGTTTGTGTCCACCTGTTTTCCTTGGCAAAGGTAAGTTATCATTATTGTGATGAAGAAAAATTTTGTTCCTTTTGGTGAATTATCAGGAAGCAGGTGACAGAGGGAAAGTAGATAGATGTTGGAGTCAGAAGGGAAACCACCTCTGAGACAGGAATATAATTTCTTGACCAAACTTATATTGTAGTTGTTAGGAACACTAACTCACTGTTCTGTTAGTATAACTTCATCTTCATACATTATACATGTTTACAATGACATAGTCATACTATGACATATTCTGTGAGGAATGCTAGAGCTAGTCTGGCCCTTCGGAGTTGTCTGGAATTGTATGGGTCAAGATGGCCAGTCCTTTATCCTCTGTGATCAGTCATAGGAAGCATGGTCCTAGGAAGGAATATGACCTTGAAGCAGGCAGTTCTCTGCAGCTGAGACTGACTGCCATCAGCAGAAGGGGGGATCTGGGTCATATATCACAGTGTCAACCTCACCATTGTGTTTTTGTTGGTAGAATCTTCAAGCTACTAAGCTCCTGGGAATCTCAGTGTGCTTGTAGTAAAATGGGGATAAAAATATCTACTAGGCTAGAATGGTGGTAAAAATGTAATTAATTCTTATTTATTAATGAATTTAAAGTACAAATACTTAGCACAGAGTCTTTCACTTAGTAGGTACTCAAGAAATGATGATGGTGATGATGATGATGTTAAAATGTTATGCTTCTGAATGTTGGATAATAGAACTTTGCTCTTTGTTTTTCTTTTTGTCTCAGATTAATTGTTCTCTTGTCAATGTATCTATGTTTTTATATTAAGTTATCTCAAATCCTTGCTTTGGAAATGACAGGTATAAATCAGACAATGTAAAATATTTTTAATCATAGAGGTACAGCAGAATAATACTTGATATACTGTATTAAACTTATGTTTTCTATTCTCAACAATTCCTGTTATTCTGTAACCCTCCTTCCACCCAAGCAGCAGCCAGAGTATTCCT
Organism: Balaenoptera ricei; assembly: GCF_028023285.1. NCBI lineage: Eukaryota > Metazoa > Chordata > Mammalia > Artiodactyla > Balaenopteridae > Balaenoptera > Balaenoptera ricei. The sequence goes on along the minus strand of NC_082640.1, from coordinate 82,543,059 downwards.
GAGCTTACTGCTTCAGGGAAGGGATGATGCCGTTGAATAAAAGCCAAATTCTTGTTTTTGAGTTTCAAAAGCTGAGGTCCTGGCATAAATAATAGATTTAGGAGACTAGGTGATCAGTCAGTGTGCCTTTGTCCAAACCTAGAGGAAATGAAGGGAGGAAGAGGAGAGTGGAGTTCAGATCTGGTGGGTCCTTGGGCAGGGCTTGTATCCTGCCATTCCCCCCATGACTTGGCTGGGGGAGGGGCAGCTAGGTACGAGAATCCAAGAGTGGGTTTGTACAGTACCTTCCTTCTTGGGCACATCCCAGGAGGCAATGGGATTTGCAGACTTCCCTGTGTGGCCAGCATGGTATGGTAATGGCAAAATAGAAATGGCTGTGTGCAATGTCCAGGCAGATAGTCCCAGGACAACCTCAAGAGATTCTGTGCTCTCCAGTGTGTCTGGGGAGAGCAGCAGAATGTTTTCCCATGTGGCACAGTTGTGACTTACAAAACTAGTGGTCCTGAATTGGGCTTGTAGTCAGGATTGAGATGAACACAGCAGCATCTGGATGGCCTATGTAAGGACACTGGACAGAACCAGTAGTATACCAGTGGATGCCACTATGGGGAGATGATACCCGAGGGTCAGGCAGGTGATTGTTCGCTCTCACCCAATCAATGATCAAATGTATCCATGGGAAAAAAGAAACTGGATATCCTGATTTGACCAGCTTACCCCAAGTGGACTGTAATGAACTCCACCACTAGCAGAATGGGGCTCCCGTTAGAAGTTAAGTTTAGTTACAGAAAAATATCGAAAGTCATATTTCCTGCACACCAAAATTTATGGCTTTATATTTGTACACATGAATTATGTTAATCTGTGGAGCAATGGCCTGTTTTCAGTTCTTTTGTCTATATTATTTGAGCATCATAACAACTGTCTAGAGGGCATGTACTATTATCTTTATTTTAGAAATTAAGGATCTTAGGATTTTCTCAAAGTCACAGAAGATAGAAAAAATATAAACCTTATTAAATGTAAGATCTGGGATTAAAATTGTTTTTCTGCTTACAAGTGCAGATATCTGTAAAATAGTATTTACTAACATTTAATAAATATCTATTATACATTAGATACTGTTTTTTGTGCTTTAAACAGGATTAATTTATTTAATCCTCATAACAATGCTATGATACAAGGATTATATTGTCCCCATTATACAGATGAGAAAATTGAGGCATAAAGAAGTCAAGTAACTTATTCGACATTACACAGACCTTGAGAGTAGAATCAGTCTTTGAAACTCAAACAGTCTGACTCCAGTGCCTATGCTCCTAACAACTCTTCTACAGTAGCAGGCATTTCGGTTCCTCGTTTCTACCTTTCCAACAGAACTTTGACTGTGTTCAGGTGTCCACCCTACCGAAGCTCCATGAGTGTGGAACCTGATTATTCTAGGTCAAACACAGCGCTCCCATTCTCCTTCCTAGAGTGATTGGTTTTAGAACCCAATTCATGCATGGTATTCCCCTGGTAACTCTTATTGGCCTGAAAGTTGGCACCTGATCTAAGATAGCCCAAGGAAAATAATGAAAAACACTTACATTCCAGGGGTGGGGGAGAGGTTGTTTCCTCTCCTTTGGATGTACACAATGAAGCAAGCTGCTGCTGGCAGCCATCTTGGAGCCATTGGTGGACAAGCCTCCATAGACAAAAAGCCAGAGGCTATAGAATTGCAGGGAAGCAGAATTGGAGCCCACCCCTCACATACCCTTCTTGAGATAAGGGATAATACAATTTCTTATTATAATACATTTTCTTATTATTTACACCAGTTGGAGCAAGACTTTCTGCTACTTGTAGTTATAATGACGCTATTACAGCTCTACTACTTTATCGCATGGCTTAAGGAGGTACCTATTGTAGCAACAAGATTCACAGTTTTATCCTTTAGATGGGGTAATTTAATTGCTGTTATTGGCTTTGGAAGATATCAGTATTCTGTTATTAACAGAATCTATGAAAGGGAGAATTCTTGTGGCAAAAATTATTCTACCACCAAGATGTAAGAAAACAAATAGACTCTTTTATGTTTCAAAGTCCATGTCTCTATACTCAGAGTTACTCTTGTCCCTATGACTCATCATTGTAACAGCCCTAAATTTTCTGCTATGTTGGCTATATAGGCTTTTCCAGAGCGTGACCCCTGGCACGTGTTAGAGGAATGTGAGGAAACGCTCCTTTGTTCTGTGTCTCAGTTTGTGTAGTGGGCACCTGTTGAATTGCCCACTACCCAGTACCCCTTTCTCTAGGAACTGTTCTTCTCACCTCATCGACATATTTGCAGCAGGTGGTACCCTGTCCTCACAGTATGACTCCTCCACCAGTCCTCAGTTGGTCTGCTCAGTTAGTCTCTTCTTTAGGAATTTTGGGACTCATATTGAGGAAGAGGGAGAGGGAGACAAAGAGGGATGGAGGGATGGAGGAGAGACAAGGTGGGGAGAGAGAGAAAGAATGAGAGAGAGGAGAAAAGAAACCAGACTTTCAGGGAGGAACACAAACAAGAAATGTAATATACTGATGCTTCCTTTAATTTTTTTCATTTTAAAGTATTTTTAGATTTGTAAAAGAGTTTCAAAGATCGTATACAGTGTTCACATATACCCTTCACCCAGCTTCCTCTATTATTAACATCTTATATAACTATGGTACATTTGTCTAAAACTAAGAAATTACAGTATTAACTAAACTGCAGACTTTATCCAGATTTTGCTTATCCGATAATGTTCTTTGCTGTTCCAGGATCCAATGTAGGATACTACATTGCATTTTGTCATTTCTCCTCAGTCACCTCTAATCTGTGACAGTTTTTTGGTTTTCTCTTTTCTTTTGAGATTTTGATACCTTTTAGAGTATTGGCCAGATATTTTGCAGACTGCCTTATGATTTGGGTTTGTCTGAGTTTTTTTCTCCTGATTTGACTGGGGTTATGGTTTTAAGGAGGAATTCCACAGAGGTGAAGTGCCCATCTCATTACATCATGTCAGAGGTACATGCTATTAATGTGACTTTTCAATGGTAAGGATGGGCTTTTTACATGCATGCACCCATCTGAAACTTGCACTAATCTGTGAAATATCAATCAGGGATATTTGTGCCTACTTTGCAAATGAGGAAACTGAGGCACAAAGAAGCCAAATGACCCATCTAAGTTCTCAGAATTAGTATCTGGTAGAGCAGAGAATGGAATCTAGGTCATCTGGTGATAATCCTGTGTTTTTCTCAAAGCATCATCCTGCCTCCAGATCTTATGTACATTATTCTGTATAGCTGTATCTGAGCCAATTACTGTCTACAAGACATAAACTTTCAGACCACATGACCATCACTCTCAAAAGTGATGGAATCCAAGCCCAAGGTCTAAGGTGGTACAGAGAAAAGGAACTTTAGATTTTATCTTTATAAAATAATACCAGACATTTACCCTAATATGTACATATTATTTCCTAAAATGCATCATGAGTATAGCCCTAGCATGAAAGGATTCCTTGAGGATCACAAGGCACATTGACATATTAAAGTCTCTGAGAAAATCTGCAGCTACTCAGCTCATTTCATTATGCGTAACCCAGTTCTTCCCAAACTTCTTTTGAATAAAACCCTGTGACTATGTCCATACCATAGGAAGTGCTGGTATAGAATAGAAATATAAATTGTATATAAAACATCACCCAAGTTGAATTTCCCTTCCAAGCAATGTGAATTTATAACGTCCTAAAAATTGTTTAGCCTAGATCATTCAAACCACCCCCTGCCACTTTCGCAAGAGACAGGGAGTGGTGAAGGATCTATTTGGCTAAATCTACTGCTCAAGTTCACTGGATAGGAGCCAGCTCTAGACTTGACTTTGGTCTAGGTAGACCTATCTCTAACATAATAACTCCTAAATTGTAGAGTGATTTAGAGGTAGATTAGGTTTCTTTTATCCCATGACTTGTTGTTTCACCCTTGACCCAGTAAAATTGCCCTTTTTCGGGAGGAATTGGTAATGAAATCAGTGGCATCACTCAATTGCATATCCTTCAAAAGGCCAAGGAAAAAAATAAATAGGAGAGCTTTTATGAGAGAAATTCCAGTGTAATATTTTTTAGCTGTAGCAAGCCAAGGAATTGGACCATTTTGTAAAAATCACCATAAAAAACAGGGACTCAGAAGAGCCTGCGAAACTTTTCTTACTCCAAATTTCAACAACAATACTAAAAATACCTTAGAGAATTCCATTTTGAGATGTAATGGGTCTTTTATAAGATTATGTCAAAGAACTAGAGAATGACTCCTGAAGAAATGCCTACCAGTTCCTAGACCTTCTCTCAGCCATCACAGTTGCTCTGCATGGTTGTTCAGGGGCCATTGCAAATGAATGTGGGGTTTTTGTGCATGTGTAACATTCCTTTGAAAAGCATTCAAAAATTTTTTCTCAGAAGCTTTAAAAAAAGATTCTTAATCAATGGCTTTCAACCAGAAAGGATTTTGCTCACTAGGGGACATTTGGTAATATCTGGAAACATGTTTGATTTTCACTACTTGGTGGGGAGGGAGTGTTCCTGATCTAATAGAGACCAGAGATTCTGTTCAACACCCTTCAGCGCACAGGACAGCCCACAACAAAGAATTATCCAGCCCCAAATGCCAGTAGTTGAGAAACCCTGCTCTAAATCATATCTTGCTTAAATTGGTATCTCTTAAAACATGTACTAGGTCTGAGAACTTATTTGTTGATTAAAACAACTGTCTTTTGATTTAAAATGTGTGAGAATAAGGGACTTGGAATTTTGTATCAAGCAGTTCTGGAAATGTAACCATGTGAAAATAAGCATAAATATCACACAACTGCACCCTATTAGTTCTTCAGACATGGAAATTATACTCTCAGAAGCATATAAATTAAAAGTCTAGTGTTATCTGATGTAGTTTGTGATGTGCTCACTATGGTCATCACTACTACTGACTAAATAAAATGAAGTGATGTTCTCAATGCATGGAAATGAATAATTTTAGTCTTTGTTTCCCCCATAAAATTAATGTCTAGTAGCAGTTCCAAGGAAACCACATACAAGCAGGTGAACATGTGCTTGCACACGTGCACATATACAATCACCCATAATGACAGTGCAGTTCATGCTGTGCCTAAATTGTTTGCAAAGTATGGAAGCAATTACAGAACAAATTCCGGTTCTCAATCTGCTTCTGTAAAAGAGGTCTGGCTCAGAGGCGCTCTGGAGTTATTTACGGCAGGAGCAAACAGAACGGCTTAACTATGCAGATAAACTTCTCATTCTTTTATGTGAGGCAGCAAAATAAACACCTTAACAATTCATGGTTCCCAGAGTGCATTAGTTAATTGGTCCAATATCATTCTAATTCTCCTCGTAGCTCATTGAATCGGAGCCTGTGAGCAGACAAAATGTGTCTTTAGCTACTATGTACTTATTCCAGTGGCCCTATGGTTGATGGATGACTTTCTGATTTTTTGAAACAATGCCAGCCCAGGGCCTCGTGGCGGCCGCACAGTGCCGGAGATCTCTTGTTGTGCTTTGGGGCGCAGGGAGAGAGGGAGGGGGCTCTGCAGTACGAGGTCTGGCTCAGTCATTTTCAAAATCAATACTTGCTCTCCAAGCCTTGGATAATTTAGAGAACATAATTCAGAATTCTCCCTTTCAGCATGTATCCTCCATCAAAGAGGTGTTTTCATCCAGAGTCAGCACAATGCTTCTGTGACCCAGGAATACACAGATAAGGTTAAAAAGGAAGAAAGAAGAAGTGCATTTATTCTCTCCTTCTCTCTCTTTCCAAGCGTGTTTTGGACCCAGCATACGTGTGTTTGTATGCCTCATTGTGAATATTTCTATTTAGAACAGAGAACCTAAATTATGGTGTCTCATGGTATTACTTCATATTTAAGGCTTTTGGGGGGTGTTTTCCATTATAAACCCTTAGCCTAAGGGATGTCAGCCTCAGATAATTTATTCCCAGCAGGTCAGATATAGGATACAAAAATTTCAGCCCAAAGGCTGTTAAACTCTGCTTTTCACCTCATTTTAGAAAGTGTCATCAAAGTAGTGTTTTGTTGCAGTGATAAAATTTTGTGTTCCTGTGCACAGAAACAATAGATTTCATTTGCTTAAAAACCAGCATGACACCAATTATTTAATCCTTCAGACTCTATTCACTAGGTTGCTCTAAAAAAGGAGCCTCAGTGGAAAACATCTTGGTCATTTAAGTACAAAGAGCTTGAGATTTTATAGCAATTTTCCAATACTAATTACATTTCATACTATCTATCATATGCATGGCTTGCAAAACCCTATTGATTTTAATGGATACTAGTGCATTGGGAACAGGTTATTTTATGACATGTTATGTTATAGAACCTTTGTGAAATACCTGGATCTTAAAATGTGGGCACAGATATACTCTCAATTATCCACAAGTGGATTATCCACTTGGTCTATTACCCACAACATATTTAAAATTAAAGCTGCTGTCATTAGGTGACTCAGTAGCCCTAGGCCAATTTCTATCATCAATTTTCTGTGCTTCTGAAATGCAAACTCATTTCAATAGCCTTTGCTAACGTGATTAGTAGGGATGTACTTTTGGAATTGTTGCCAAAAATGTAAAAATAAAAGACTCGTGGATTATGTCTTATTTTGGATTATCTTTGTCACAAATGCCTTCCTTTAGCAGGAAAAATCAAGAGACCAATTACAAACATAGGCTCATAGACATGTTGTAAATGTAAAGTATCCTGAGAAATAAGCATAGTCTTGTACTGTCTGTAAATGATTGTTTAAAAGAGTTCAGGCTGAAATGCCACCTGCTTTGTGGAGCCTTCATGCATTTTGCCCTTCAGAATTGTTCACCTCTCCCTCTGGGGCAGCCTTGAGTAGACAAACGAGAGCATAGGCTTTGGAATTAGAAAGAGCCTGAATTCTGATTCTATAACTTATTAGCTGAGTGATCTGGAAAGAGTACTTAACCTTACTGAACCTCTCTTCCTTATATTTAAAAATGACCTTAATGATATCTACCAAAATAATACAATGTATGTTAATTCCATAGCATGCTGTTTGACAAATACCATGCACTCAATACGTGCTTGTTTCTTTCCTGTTCCATATCTATTTTTCATTAGATTCTGTGTTCCTTGGAAGCAGTGGTCATATTTAATTCATGTTTGAATCCCCCCCGTGTTTAGTAAATTATCTTATATGTAGGATTTAATAATATTTGCTCAATTAAAGTGTGAATTAAAATTGTCTTTTGGTTTTATATCTGAAATAAGTTACATTTTCAAATTTCCACAAATCTGTTAAAATTATTTTGCTATTAATTTCATAGAAAGAATGAACGTTAGATCAATGTTTTCATATGTAAATATCAGCAGTCAGGCATAAGCTTTCTCTTAAGTAAAAAATTTATCCTAAGAATATCATTAACATATGTACATGACTGTATTATATATGCATATATAATACACACATATATGCATAATGTGTGTATTATATATGCATGAAGACCAAATACCAGCTAACATTAACAACAGGAAAGACTCCTTAGCAAATTCACGAATTATTTTATTGCTTTTAGAGCTATTCTCAAGACTACATGTTGAAACAAGAGTTTTTCCATAATTAAAATAGCATATATTTTAAATTTATTATGTTTTTCATTTTTCAGTTGGGAGCACAATACAACAAAGCTTCCATAGACTTATAATCTTAGCGAAAGCAAATGTCCTTAGTGTAATAAACAATTAATTAATCCTGAAAAACCAGAGATTTTTTTCATTGTGTTACTTAGCCATGAACGTCAGCTTTCTCTTTTCATATGTGTCCAACTGAAGTAAGCACCGCAGTCATTCCTTAGATGTTTATTTTGCACCTTCTCTGTCCATGGTACTGAGTGGTTCCTGTGCCATGGATCAAATATTACGGTGAAGTCAAGCTGGGATAATTATGCTTACATCACTGAGTGTTGGGCTTGGGTGACTGGAAATGTAACAGCAACATCATTCTTTTCAATGTATTTATTTCTTTAATTTTGAACTACATACTCATTTTACTTAAAAACTATAATTATAGACCTAATATAAACTTATAAATATTGTAGAAATATATAATCTAGAAAGTTTGTCATTTATTTCAGCAACCATACTTTTATTTAGGGTTCATTGATGCTAAAAGCAAAATGGACTGAGAGAACTCTTGGATATAGGTGATGCTTCAAATTTGTAACTATATTGTGCAAATATTTGTATGTGAATCTTTGTAAAGAAGCATTCATGTTTGCATCTCTTTCCAACATCTGTGCATTTACATCAGCAACAAAACACCAGAGGCATTTGGGCTTTCCCTACTAAAATGTTTCTTAGTTACCTTGACATTTGGGGTAATTAGATTGAAGAAGATGTTCCGCTTTATTTCAGTAATGAGAGATATTACCTGAAAATTGTTACATTCATTCTCACCAACACAGTTCTAATGAAAAGGACAAATAACTGTGACTCTCTTCATTGCCTGCATGCAACAGCTTAAATACATAAGTGCATAGCAACAATATGTGAATAACATATCAAAATAAATATATTCAAGTGCAGTTGATTGAGTGGGTGGTGTGGGGTCAGTGTCATGATTGGGGGTTAATTTCTGTTCAGTCAGGTGAGGTACAAATGGATCAACTTTGCTGGAAAATGGTTCTAATTGTGGCTGAATGGTCTAGTTTCCTGTGGGATACAAGCAGCCTATTATTTCATGTTTTAAAAGGCTTGTTCAGGTTGGACCATTTGGATGGGAATCAATACAACAGAGGATGGGGGAAAACATCAGAGATCACACCAAGTGTACCACTGAGGCCAGGTCCATGTGCCCATAATTTCTCCAGTAATCCAGGAGACACAATCCATTTTCGTCTGGCAGCACCAGGAGCTAGATGGTCCAGTTCAGTACTGTAGGCTTCATTACTGATAAGATGGTTCAAGGTGGGAACAAGAGCTAGCAGCCCTTTGGCTCTCTGACTCTTCGTAAGCCATGATTGAAGTGAATCAGTCAGGAGGAAACCAAGTCATTCCTCAGTGAATTTGGGCCAACCAGAATAGCTGTCTGGAAAAGTCAAGCTGCTACATGTGTCTTTGTAAGTGATCTAGATTCCCCTGCTTAAATTAGTCAGAAATGTGCAGGGTCCTCTGGCTGTGTGGTAGGAGTTATAAAGGAATGAGGCGGATTTCCCATCGTGGGTTGTGAAAATAACTTCTTGCTCACATATTTGCAAATTTGCTTATAATGAGTTATTTTAGTTTTAGGGGCATTTGTATAAAATTATGATACGTACAAAATAGGACTCTTTTTTCAGGCATCTAAGAAAGAGCCCCAAATCACAGGTATTGAATTACTGGGATTTCACTAGACTTATGTCTGAATCATTTGAGTCCAAAGATAGGTTTACAGTTTTCTATGAACAAAATATATAAGCCATGATATTTTTTCAAATATAGTTAAGTTTTGCAAAAGCCAAATAAAATTTAGTAACATCCTAACTGGTGCAGTTTTTTCATACCCTGATTTTGCTAGGTAATGGCATCTTTCTCCACTGTCTGTGGCTTGGGATCTCACTTACATTTTCAATACAGTAAAATCTACCAAACCTATCGGACTTCAATACGAGTTGATTCTAAGTTCTAGGTCCCCTGGCTGGAATGGTCTTTTTTGTTCCATGAAGTAGTATGGAGCTGCACAGCAAAGTAACCTCTCACAAATCAATCCTCCAATTTTTCTCCAGACGTGTACTGGAATGAGTTTTGATGCAGTTGGACTTTCTGTCCAAACAGTGAGTATCACCTTTGAGCTGCAGATCTATAGAAAGATGACCTAGGGAAAATGAATTTATGTTCCTGATCTAGTCTTCAGTATCCATCACACACATACCTTATGGCTATTAGTAACTGCAAAAGAGAAATCCTAGCCATTTGGCCCCAAACTTATCTGAACATGAATCCAGTGTAGGGACTACATCTGAGGGCAGTGACAGGAAGGCAGGCCACAGGCCATTCATTCCTGACAATTCTGCTCTGCAGATTCTTAGAGGCACCTTTTTGGTGAAGTCACTCACTACTGAAGATTTATTATTTTTAAATAATTTATTTTATTTTATTTTATTTTATTTATTATTTATTTTAATTAAAAAAAATTAATTTAAAAAAATTTTTAAAAAGAAAGAATAAAAAAGTAGCCTGTTAAACGTTTGCTTGTGTTCCGAAATTATTTATGAGATAGAGAGGCAAGACATGAAAAACCTGATCTGTGTCTGTGGAAGAAGTAATCAGTTTTGTGAGAAACTCTATGAAAAGTTAGGAAGTAAATAAGTGCTAAGTTAAAAAGAGATAATTTATTAAATTTTGCTGAAATGTCTAAAACATCGCTTAGATAGGACTGTATAGGACAAATTGAGTTAGGCTGGCTTTTAAAAAAATCTAGTGGTATTAATTTTTTATGTCTATTGTAATTTGATAGCATTTAAATTTCTACCTTTATCAAAATTCATCTACAATGATCGTATAAGTGTAAACAAAATTATTTTAAGGAACTGGACACATTCATTTTTTTCTCTTGGAGATTACTTTGTATTTTATACATCTCCATTATTTTTCCTTAAATGAATCTGCAATTCTTATATTCAAGTAGGAAACTGCTTCTAAGCCTCTCCATTTTGTGCTGTAGGAAAAACTGAAATACATTCTGGTGTCCACCCCACCTGCCCCACAGCCCAAGTCACTTCGTGGGCCTCATATCTCTTAAACCACCTGCTAATCATAACAATTGCTAATTTGAGCCCTTTTTAGTCACTTCTGGTGACACTGACAATGCCATCAAGTTTGCAACGGCCATGTGGTCAGTCCCTCAACCATCCTAGCAGGCTGCTGCTGCTGCGTCTTTAGCTGGGGTCTCCATTGTTCTCCCAGCCTCTGCTGACCATAAGCAATTCCTTCTTCCCTAATCTCGGGGGATCTGCTTCTTTCACAATGGGGGTAGGGCCGTTTGCTTTGTGTGCAAGATAATCTTCCTTAGAATTGTTCACATATGCAAACATACATGTAACAAAACCTGACTCTGGATGTGGAAGGATATATGTATTTGTATATGCGTACACACATATACACACATACATTTTAATATTAGCTACAATTATCACTTATCAATCCTGCCTAATTATTTTTAAGTCACTCAGTAATAATATCTATTAATTTCAATTATTTGTGTTTCTCCTTGCCTTGTTTTTAAATTGGTTTTTTTTTCTTCTTACACATGGCAATGGAGATTTTAATCATTACTAAGTTGTCCTTCACTTTAAGTTTCTTGAAGCCCCTGTACACACTGCCTATGCCTCAGGAACGTATTTTGGGAATGAATTGGAGATGGAGGTAGATGCATGTCCCTGGCTGGGATGAATGATTAGGAATTGAGGAATTGATCATTTAAACTCAGCAGGCCTGAGCTCTACTAGGGAGCATCCCTTGGCTGAATAGCAGATAAAATTTACTGGATTTCCATGTCTGAACCCTTGCAATAGCACTGTGTACTCCACTTTGATGGATTTAAAGCTGGTCATTATGTTACAGGGCAAGTTGTAGCAGGAATAAAAGCAGGTCATTTCAACTAGCCATTTTAATCAGGAGACGACGTTGCTCTGTTATCATTAAAGCTTGCCATATGCCATAGAAAGGGATAGAAACATACTCTTGATTTTTAGGGCAGATTAAAAAACCCTGATTTTGTAAGGAGACAGAAAGTAAGTAATCCAATAATATATATATTTGAAATATTTCTCTGCCTCAGTAAGCAAGGCGGGCTTTGTACACCCCCTTTGGGATTGTGTCCCTCCTTTCCTCTAAAACGCTGAAGTAAATTAAAAAGCGAAAAACCCCTGCTGTGTCATTTTGGTTGTTCTGCTGGGCGCAGTAATGCTCCCAGGCTGCCGAGCGCATCGAGAGCGCCCCCTAGGCGTTGACACATGACACGGCAGGAGGAAGCGGCGGCTGATGGATAACTGGCTGCGTGTGTCCGTGTCCAAATGCACACGCAACGCCGGGTCAGCAGCTCATAAAGTGACTGCTCTCTGTGCCCACTGTCTGAGGGTGGACTCGCAAGTGTCTCCACTTTCTACAGCAGTTTCAGATCAAGGCAGCTCAGGGTGCCTTTCTTTGTGTGCTTAGCACAAAATTGCTATGGAGAATGATGTTGAAATTAAAATGAAACATGTTGGCTTCCAGTGGTCCAGGTTGGCCATACTAAAGCTTTAGGCACATGTTCTGTGGTTCATCCTGTGCCTCCTTGTGCTCTGTGATTTCACTGGCCCTGGCGTTATCTGGATGGGAGGACCCCACTCTGGACATCTTCCTGCTGGGCAAGGTTGTCTGCCCTGTAGAAAGCATGAATGCCTCTTTAAACTTGTGGTCTAAGACCCGAGAAAGCCACCTACGAGTAAGGAAAAGGTCGCTGGACTCAGAAACCAAAGGTTCCAGTGTTACTTCTGGCCCTGTTGCTTGTGAGCTGTGTGACTCTGGCCAAATCACTTCACCTCTCTGAGCTTCAGGCTTGTTCCTCTATAAAAGAAAGGGATTTCATCAGATATTCTCTATGTTTAAGTCCAGTTATAAAGTCTGTTTTTGACCTCAATACTGAAAATTTTTGTTTTAAACTTTGCCAACCAAGTCAATATAACACTTTACAGAATTCTTGAAAGATCCAAATTGGTCAAAAGAACAGAGTGTATTTGTTTTGGGAGGTCAGATCTACTGTCTGCAATGAACAAAAAGTCAATTAGATCAACTATGTGGCATCTTCATAACCAACCTGAATTGCCATTTGATGTTGGTCACTCCTCAAAGGTGGACCAGTTGTCCAAATTGAGCAACTTGCCCCCATTCTGGCTGTAACTTTCTGCCCATATTTATCAGCTGCCACGTTGATCCAAATGGTGGTGCTCTCATGCCTTCTTTCATCCCCATTGGCCAGTTGCCTGATCACTGATGGACAAGTGGTCCTCCATTCATGGAGTCACTTGTGGACAGCTTCTCTAGGTTGGTAGCCCCTGGAGTCAGTTTTCTTTGCGGTCAGCTCATCTGTAGGTACTTGTTTATACAGCTGTCTGTGAAAGACTTGTTTTTGTTTGTGGAAGCTGCTCTGATGCAATCAATTGAAGGAGAGGGGCCTGTGTGCCTGTCTGGGTGGGGATAACAGGGAACTCACCCAGGGGTTGTTTTTGGTGGGGCTGGGGATGCAGGCCAAGGTAAGAACAGAGATGGCGAGTGCCTAATGCCTCAACAATATGACCAGTGTGCGATTTTGGAAAAGCCACACAGCCACCTTCCTATTCAAGGGTGGTTACTTGTCTTTCTAGTGACAACAGTTATTAATATTTTATTAATAATAATAGAAGTCACTCTTCCTTTCTCAGTTAAAACTCCACCCTTATCTCTCAAGCCTCTGTAGTTTTGCCCAACTGGTCCTTTTCCCTGAAACATGTGAACTTGTCTGGATGGCAAGGTCGCAGATCAAAGCTATTCCGAACAGGTATTCTGAACACTTCCAGCAGCCTCTGACATTGCAATGATATTTTTGTTATTTAATCAGGACTGATAGTAAGATGATAGACATTGGCATGGCTGTACAGTTGTTAAAATATTGAACTATTTATGTTCTGGTTGGTAAACAGCTGCATCATGGGCCCCCAGATTGCCCCCCATTGCCCTATACCACCCTTCCTCAAGCCTCCCCAAGTTTCAGCAATCAGCAGTTAAGACTTGCCTATCAGGGGTGGGAATCACTGGCACCCAAAAGTCATGGCCAGCCTTTGCTAAGTGGCTGGTGCCTGAATCTTATAGGCTGTTGATTATTTGTAATATCACTTAAGTTGTATTTATTCTCATATTTGTTTCTGCCATTAGACTGTGAGTCTTATTTCCAGCGCCAAAACCATGTGGCACTTGGAACTAGAGTGATTAATGAAATGGATTTTTTGAGTGTTCTTTTATGTACCACACTCTGGGCTAGGTGATTTACATACATGACAAAAAGTTGTTAGTAGTATTAATTTCTATTTTATTCACATTATTGGATAAGACTCAAGGAAGGATACCACACAGTCTTGTGTTGTAGATGTCAAGACTTTTCTTGCCAGTGAAGTTAAATCGTCCTAGAAGAGGATGAGCTCCGAGAAATGGAGGGAAAGAAATGGTTTAACCGGGTGTGTGTGGTGGGGTAGGGGGGTGAGCAGCAAGGGGTCATGCGTTACTCCCATGCAGCACCCCAAGTGGGGCAAGCTTTCCCATGCATGCTACCTTGATGTTGGGAGGTAGGCAGAATATGGTGATTATTGAACTCTGAGAGCATGGCCTTTTGTGGTGGGTAATCTGGGTACCCTCACCTGCACAGAAGAAGCCAAGCTTACTGTTGTTAAATATTCTACATGGTCCTGGACAATGAAACCTCAGGAATGATAATCATGGGCCAGGGTTAGGAGATCTGCCCCTGTTCTCTGGTGCCCCAAAAGCCCCACATTCTTCTCTAATCCCAGGGGGGAATTGAAAAAAGAACACCAGTGATGACTGAGGTTGAATTTCTCTGCACTGTAGAGAGTAGGGGCTTAGAGCCCAATTTGAGATTTGATTTAGAAAAATAAAGTAATATGACATTTCTTTTATCAATATGGCAAATTCATGCCAGTAACACATATATTATTTCAAGAAATAAGTAATTAGGTTTGAATCTACAGCTCACTTGCTACTTTTGGGCCTTTGGGATATAAGCTTCCCCCTTTTATGGCAAGGACTTTTGGTTAACTGGTCCTTTGGGGGTAAATTTTAGGTGCATGTGGTCAATACTTGTAAAGTTGTCGTGTGGTTCTGTATTTTTCTGCTTTTCTTTTTAAATCTTTAGGAAAATTATTGTAAATCCCTTAAATAACCCCAGTTGTTAAAAATGTCATATGGATATCAGATCCCAAACCTAATATTTGACTATGAAACTTATTTAAAAGCTGCAATTTCTTGGCCATTTCTACAGAATTGCATGTTTAGTGAAAAATTATTTAAGCTCAATATATCATAGAATCAAAATAATTCTTTCCAGGACCCCATGTCTGTCAAGTAGATGATCCTTTTGGTTACATGTAGCTTTTGTTTGGCTCAATTTGACTCATAATATGAGCATGGATATATCATTTGGGGAAGTGTGTGAGTGTGTGTGGCTATATCATGTTCTTGTTATGATTTTTTTTTTGAAATTGACAATATCTAGGAATTAAAGTGATCAATTTGGGACAACTATGGAAAGCAGTCTCTACTTTGAGTCACAATAATACCTTATATAAAAACTCCTTTACTATTACTAAGAACCTTCACACTAATTCTGAGAAATGATCATGGCAGGTAATATTATACCCATTTCTCAGACAAATAAACCCAAAACTCAGGTAGGTTAAGTGATTTTGGATAATGACACAGAACTAAAGAGAGTAGTAGAGTTAGGCTGGGAGAAGGCTTGGTTTTCTTATTCTTTCTCTGGTTCATGTCACTATAATGAACAGGTTATAGGGAATACAGGGGTCATATTGGCTTGGCAAGGAGGGAAGTGACAAATTGAGACCAATGTAAGGTCCATGCAAGTCATTGAGCCCCTATTCCAGGCACAGGCTTAGGAGGGCAGCAGTGTGGGAGACTGCAAGTCCTGGAACTCATTTGAAACATGGGCAGAGCAGTGCGCAGACATGGATTGGCCCAGCATGATGTAATGAAGTAAACCATACCCTTTTCCAAACAGGGTCTGTTGCTTCCGGGGAATGTCTCATTTCTGTTGCTCATGTGTTTCTCCATTTTCCCTTGGGCTTTAGCTATTTCTTCAGTCTCTTCACAAAGGGCATTCTAGGGGAGAAAGAATGGCTCATGTGCAACCTTTGTACAGTGTAGAAGACACAGAGAAGAAACTTGGCACAGTTAGAGCACAGGGTCAAGGATGGAGGGCTGCTAGAAATGCGTGTAGAGGTAGCTTCCTGTTTCTCCCTTGTACTCACTCTTCACAGGCTCTTTGTGTCAAAGAGGACACGAGTGCAACTTAAGGAGTCAACCTCAGATATCAGCACCAATGGCTCTGAAGGAAAACCTAGGACTCATTGTGCAGAGATAATGCGGCCAAATATGGCCACAGCTTTCCTGGTAGGTTACCTGGCACTTTGGGTTGCAGTTTTATCAACATAGAAACATAAGCTTAGCTCCATAATGGTAGAGTGAGAATCCTGGACATAGTGGCGCACGGTGAATGAGAGCACAGATTTTTTATTCATGTTGGCCTGGATTTAAATTCCTGCTCTGGCATATAGTAGCTCTATGGTCTTAGGAAGCTTTCTTAACCTCTTTTTGTCTCATTTTCCTCATCTGTAAAGTGGGGATAATAGTGACTACCTCACAGAGCTGTTGGGAGGAATAAATGAGAGGATGTACGTAATGTACTTGGCATTGTGCTTGACGTGTAAGTGCCCATCATCATCGCTGTAAGAGTTCGGGTTTACCTCATTGGAACTGAGACTAGGAGAATAGGCTACATTTAAAGCACCCCTGGTTACAGTTATAGTGATTACAGGAAAAAAGCGAAAGGACCAGAGGATAAAAGAAGAAAGGAGGAAAGGAATAAAGAGCCACAAGCTATTCTCTAATCCTGCATTCACTTTTCCAGTACATATACATGTCTATAATGGTGAGTTGAGCCTGTCCCCTTTACACAAGCTGATGCTTTAAACCTTTATGGTTTGCACTAGGAAAGATGATGGTGGGAATGATTCTATGGTTCTGTTTGACTTGGACATGAGTTAGAATTTGCTGCGAGGACACTTCCGCCTTTACCACAACATTAGTCAAGCCATATATACAAAAACATCCCCCAAAGACCATATATATGATCTTTTCAGATTTACAAATCTCCTTTAAAATTCAAAAATCTCCCTGAGAAATAAGCAGAGGAAGCATCATTATCTCCTTTTTATGCATGGAAAACTTATGTGTAAAGAGAAGAAAGCATGGGAAGTTGCCTAGCATGTAGTAGATGCTGATTTCCTTTGCCATCAATCTACTGAGAAATGGCAGAGCCATTTTCCAAAGAGTGGCAGCTCAAGGACTAACAGGACACTTGGCTTCTGGTCTGTGCTCTCTCACAGATGTCTTAATTTTGGATTAGGAGAACACTTTTTTTTGAATGGTAGATCATTGAGACACAGATCCCTTCTGGTGGTCTGGGGTGTTCATACCCTCTTCAGGCCCTTTTCTTATTCTGGCCCAAGTTGCCCATGGAATGTGGGCTCCCTGGTCTCAGATAGAGCACTAGTGTCTTTAATATTACACAATGTATTATGGATGCTTTTTTCTGAGTTTGAAATGGCATCAGACTTGCATGAGATTTCTCACCCAATTGCTAGGTGGCTCATGAGCTTACAGCCCAGAAACTTCCTGGAAGCACCTTTAATATGAGTGCTGCAATGCGTGGGCAGTCATATAGACTGGTATGAGCTGGAAATTAACCAAAGTGAGTAAATGAGCTGGATCACTCTGACTTGGCTGTGTATAGGACAGGACATCGAGGTTTCTCCCAGCAGAGAAGGCTCTTATTTATTCTCATTAATTATTCTCCTTCACCCCCATGAATACATTGGATACAGGATTAAGTATTTTTCTGCTTACATTGAGAGTTTTATCTGCAAAAGAGAAAACATCATGAAATGGCATAAACCTTAGAAATCTATATTTTGTTTGAAGAATTCTAAGTACTTCCCTGAACTTGGAGTTCTGATGCTAAAAGAAAGGGTTGCCTAAAAATAGATTTGTCTGGCAAACTGACTTGAAAGTTCTGTACTGCTTCCTTTTGCACAGGTCAGATTTCCACAGCCAGGCAATTTTCCAGACAAGGCTGACCTCATGCTCTTCCTCACCCTGTGTTTTCTGTGGCCTCGTTATCCAGATAACTGCTTCTTTCCTCCACTTCTCTCTGGCCTCAGGCTTCCAAATTATCTCAGGGAGAAGCTCTCATTTGGCTGGCAAGCCTTTTAGAATAAATTGATGAAGAAGAGGAGGTGGAGCTTTCCACTGGACCTCCATGGAGTCTTGAATAGTGCTGGGGGTTGATTCTACCTTGATTCCAAAAGTCACTGCTTCCTCCTTTGGCTTTTGAAAGAGTGATGGAACTTCCATTTATTTTTCTTTCTGTAACATAAAATATTCATTTATTTATTCATTAGTCCATACATTTTATATATATATTTATATTTATATATATTTATATATATATATATATTTATATATATATATATATATTGAGCAGCTACTTTGTGCCAGGCTCTGATGACACAAAGTTTACTGAGGCTAAATTTCTGAGTTCAAGGAGCTCATTATCCAGTGTATTGTAGAACTCACTGTTCCCTTCATTGTAGGGAGTGACCTCTTTTCCTGTTCTTAGGCTTTGATCCTCTCACTGCCAGCTCTCTCCCTGTCTCACATGACCAGGTCATATACAGCCTCCAAGATTAAGCTTTTAGTTGCTCTTCTTCCAGGAAGCTTTTCATGGTCACCCCTACCCTACACCCTCCTCTGAAGACATGTAATATGTTTCTTTGCACGGCTTTTAGTTCTACATGTATCACGTAGTTATTTATGTATATGTCAATAATCCTAAACTATAATCAGGTTTATATGTAATAGGTGCTCAATTAATGTTTGTTGAATGTTGGACAAATATTTCTATCTTCCGTTTCTCTAAAAGCTGCTTTCAGCTGAAGTGAAGTTGAATGGCTGCCAGAAAAAGACACATTAGGTTAGTCCAAGGTTAGTGAAATGAAAATTTTAGGAGTGACAGCATCACACCCCTTTATGGCTGTGCTGCCAGTCCTATGCATAAAAGTAACAGTGGTATGTTGTATCATGGCATCTGAAAGGGGAAAGAGGAAATATGTACAATGGCTTGCCCATATGCCCTGGAGAAATGAACCGGGTCCATAAATACAATACAATTCCAATTAACCAAGCAGAAAGATATAGTCTTCTGGTAAACTGTTAAGCAAAACATCCCTTCTTGTTTCATTTCTTGTTGGAAATTTTGCCAAAATGTCCACTTCTGTGGCTCATGAAATACATTAGAGGGGCAATGCTGATAACTGAGGTCTTGCATTACATTTGGCTTATCATTTTAAACTTTAGTTACGATTGTGCTATATCATGGCCATAGATATAAAATGTATAGGAGATTGGGTTGTATTTATATTGACCCAGGCTAAATCTTTTCAGATTTTATTTTTTTAATGAAAATTCCTGGTATCTTATTCTGCGTGAGACTTGCTAAAGGAATACTGGTATTACAGAGAATGATGTGTGAGTCTCACTTCTTTTCTTTCTTTGGGAACGTGGATGTGTCTAAGAGTCACTTTCCTCGTCTGTAAATGGGAGCAATAATAGCCTCATTTTCTGTGTAGGTTATTACACGGATTAAATGAGATACTATGCAAAAAGCACAGCCTGGCACAGAGGGCCCAGTGAATATTACCTTTGATAATGACAGTAATAATGAGGATATAGTCTTTATGAGTTTCCTAGGGCTTCTGTAACAAGTTGCTGTGCACTAGGTGGCTTAAAATTAAAAAAAAAAAAATATCTTTCACAGTTCAGGAAGTCACAAGTCTGACTTGTGACTTCAGGGTTCGAAGTGTCAGCAAGGTTGGTTCCTTTTGGAAGCTCTGAGAGAGAAACCGCCCCATGTTTCTGTCCTAGCTTCTGGTGGTTTCCAGCAATCCTTGGTGTTCCTTGGCTTGTAGATGCATTCTTCTAATCTCTGCTTCTGTTTTCACAGGGCATTTTCGTCTCCATGTGTCTCTCTCTGTCTTCTCTTCTTATAAGGTCACCAGTCTCTAGATTTAGGGCCTACCCTAATACAGTATGACCTTGTCTTAATTACATCTTCAAAGACTCTACTTCCATAAGGTCACATTTGAACACTATGGGTAGACAGGAATTTGGGGGATACTATTCAACCCACTACATAATCATAAAAACAAAATGAGGATATAGTCATAAAAACAAAGTTTTAAAACATTTGGCTGGCAAAGGGCTCTAATTAGATGGGTCATGGCCAATATAAGTTTATTTAGAGTAGCTATTGGGACTTTCCATGGATTATATTTTATTGACAAGGTCCAGTTCTCAACTTTTCTGTTGTTAAGTTGGTCTGTACGGCCTTAGAAAAATGGATAATTCATGAGGAAAATGGTGTTTTCCTGATTCACTCAGGTTATGATTTAGTCTTCTTCCTCATTTCAGTTGGCTTGTGCTGTATCTTTATTCAGCATCATCAGAGAAATGGAAGTGTTTGGCTAATGAGAGCCTCTAGTTAATGGGCAGTATCCAGGCATCTCACTTGTGACCAATTCAGGAAGAATTTTAAGCACAGTGAAATTCATGATACATGACACACTGATGAATGTAATATTGGTCCTGTTACAGTGACTCAAAAGGGTTCCAGGGTTATGCTTTAGGGTAGTAATTTTGAGCAACAGTTATAACTATAGTAGAAATATGTGGATGATGGCTAATAGAAAATTCCCATTAACTGGTTGCCAGACTGGAAGGGAATAGCTGTTTTTCTCTTCACTTACAAGTTAATAATAAGTGAATTGGCATAAATTAGGCTCACCCTTTTTGCTTTATACTTCTATATCTCTGTTTGTGCCTTGGCTTCTGGGCAGGGGTTGTGGATACTATATCAGAAACTAGGGGAGGATTCTCCCATGACTTGAGGACAAGCACAGCCCTGAGAATTCTTTCTCTCTGTCCATGTGATCTCCAAAGATGATTCACTCATTCCAGAGGAAAAAACATTATCTTCTATAAAAGTATAAGATTTAATGCTTCAATGCTTATGCAGTGGTTGAGGTGCTTAGATGAAATGCAGTATAGAAATGCAAATAATCATTGGGATTTCAAATTTTAATTTCTTTACTAATTTATATTTATTGGCCAAGTCCTGCCAGGACCATTAGAATTAAGATTGTATTGTGTTTACATTTAAATCTCTATTTTCAAGTGCTTTTGACATACAGTGTATGTTTTCACGCCAGAGGGGATTTCATTTTAAACGAAATGTGAGGGAGAAAAAAACAACCCAATTGCACATCTTTTACTTAAGGGAACCAAATAAAAGAAGTTAGTGTTTTCAGAGCGTATTTTGTACCTCTGTAACTTAAAAATGAGATTTTTTTTTAAAAACAGGATTTTTTGTTGTTTTTCACATTATTACAACTTTATATTAGGATTTGGGATATGAAAGCAAGGGAGGGATTAGTTATTCAGAGGGGGAAGCAAAGTCAACAGAAATGACCAGTCTGGAATAATTAATGTTGTCACAGATATATTATGTTGCAAATATCTGTGTTGATTCCTAGTATGAGTGTGGTTTACTTCCATAGGTTCTTGCCCTATAGATTTCCTTGTGGCTCTTTCACACCTCTTCATTTTAGCTTCTTATCATTGAGGATGCTGGCCTAAGATCAATAACTTTAGCATAAGTCCAGTGATCTGGGAAATTTTAGTTTGAATTTAACCCACCCCAAAGGAAAGGTAGAATGTTCTCTCAATGTATTCTTCACACGTTTAAGTTCAAAGTTTTCCTTTTAAAGCTACACAGAAAATAGAAAATAAGTCTGTTAGAATCCAAAGACAAGATTTCATCTAAAAATATCTGGATTCTCCATCCTTTGAGGGCTCTTAAATTCAGATACAAGGCTTATGTGACAAGGAGGGTTGCAAACCCAGGCTAGTTATAATTTGTCTCTGTTTCTAACACCTTTGCCCTAAATAATCCCACAGAGTTGAACTTACATACCCTTCAAATATAGGAAAAATGAGCTCATTAAATTTTAATTGTCAACATGCTGCATCTAATTATAATGTGTCTTGTCTTAACTCATGACTGCTGTATAATAAACTCAATTACTTTGGTTTTCTTTTCTATTTATATAAACTTGTTTCCAGGGAAAGCAGAGTTGCAAACTCCCATGAACAAGGGAAATGAGTAACCCTTCATTTCCAAATCATGACCTCACTAGAGCATGTGCGTACATGTGTGTGTAAAATTTGTTATTCTAAGGAGAAAGGCAACACTTGTATAATTAGATCCCCCTCCCTTGGGCCCCGAGGGTGTCCTAATAAAGAAAATTTCATACATTGATGTGCTTCCCATCTCTTCATTTCTTTGTTCTATCACCCTGTTGTTAATAACACCCTGCAGCAAAAAAATGTTTGTGAAGCTAAGAGCTGTCCAGATAAGAGAAAAGGTCATGATCCTCCTCCCGCGTGTTCATCAGCAAACGAACACCAATCTGAAAGTAAGAGGATGCCTGTCAATATGGAGTGGGCAGCCTGCAGCATACCATCAAATTGAAGGTAGCGGAATGCTCACACAGTTGTACTGAGCTCCAGCCTTAACCCAAAATCAATAATCACCAAAGTATTACAATATGAAGTGACTGAATCATAGCGGGCAGGGGTGAAGGGAGTGGACATATGTGTGAAGATTTATAAATGCTAAAAGTGAGGAACGTAGTATTTCTTATCATCTTCAGATTTCTAAGATGAGTGTATTACAGACAATTAAGAGTATAAAACGATTTGGAGAGCCTAAGGCATCCCCGTTTTATTAATGTACAGTGTGGCCAGTTTCTTAAATAAACTTCTACCTCAATAAAATGGTGAAAATCTGCCTGCTTGATTTCAGGCCCGAAATTTGAATGCAATGAGTAATATTAACTCATGTATATTTTATTATTGTTGCCTTTGATAATTGTATAAACAGTGTATGTGTCATAGGACAAATGTCTTTCTTATGATGGAGAGGAAAAATCCTTGTAGACTAGATTTTTTAAAGAACTGAGTGAAGAGTCATTGCTTTTTTCCAGATTGGTTTAAACAAAGTGCCTTTCCTTTCTCCCCCGGAACTCTTTGCTTTGAGGTGTTTTGTGAGAAAACCCCCCTCTTCCAGGAAGACTTCTGAGATCCAGCGGAGATAAGAGAAGGATTTCCCCATCTGCTGGCCTAAATACTGACTGCCCTCGGGGAACAGGGATTAATCTAACAGAAGAATTGAATAATACACAATAAAAATATAAGAATTCAAAGAAAAATGATACAAAACATACATGTTTATAGACTGCTTCCTATACGTATATTTGTCACCCCACTGTTTATTAATTCCTGAATAATAGTTCTTTTGGGAGTTGGTGAAATATAGCAACAAAACTATAAAACATATAGTTAGAGTAAATGTATTTGGTAATAATGAGAGTTTTACCTTTTGCACTTTCCTTTTAAAAGTGGGAATATTTTACCCTCTCTAGTAATCCACTTGATTTCATTATTTTCTGTTTTGTCTATTTGTCTCTCTATGTATGTATTTATGTACCTATGTGTGTATGTGTCTATCTGTATATGAATGTATGTATCTATCCATGTATATATGCATGTATGCATGTATGTATATGTATCTATCTAAAGTATCTATGTATTTATGTATATATGTGTGTATGTATCCATCCATGTAAATGTGTATATGTGTATGTATATATGTATCTATCTATCTCTGATTTCATATGCTTGTGCTGCTAGTGGCCTAAGAACTCCAGCATCGGGGACTTTTCTGCCAGCCATCTTATAAGCAAATACCTAGGCTCTTGCTCCTCCCAACATTCAGCCTTAGATAAAAATTTAAGAACATTGGATGAAATTAAACATTCATGTTCTATAGGTTTCTGTCAGATAGCTTAGCTAGACCTGAAAAACAGAACTGAGAGAAGGCTCTTTGCTTGTCTTGATGTTTTGATGTGCCTGACCATTCATAGAATTTGGTTAGTTGATGGAAAATCCCACCTTGAAATTCTCTCTTAATTATTACTTCTCTTACATCTCCAGATATCTTGCGCTTCCTCCAAATATCCTGGTGATACTTCCTCCCCATATAGGTACCCACAAGCACACACACATGGACAACAAAAATACCTCCAAACACCTTTATCTAGAGCACACTTATGGATTAAATTTAAAAAACCAAGAATAAGGAGTCTACCTGCTGGAAATGACTGTTCTGATTTCTCCCCTTAATTTCCAAAAGAAATTCAGAGGAAGAACTGATGATTAATTGTAAATAATGTGATTTGCAATAAAGGAGAATGTTAAGTAGGGAAGAGAAGGCTAACCAAAGTAAAACACCTACATAGAAGCTGGCCAGGGAGCACTTGGGCACCTTTCTGGGTTGCTTGCTGGCTAGTACTCTTTGAAGTGTATATGTTACATTAATGCGTGGGTGCCCGGAGCCAGCTAGAATGCCAAATCCTTTCTTTCTTTCTCTCTGATAACATGAGAGACCTATTGCGGAGACAGAAGCACAGGCAAAAATCATTGCAGCTCTCATACTGTGGACCAAAATGTTTATTAGAAATTTTGCTACAATTTGCAAGGAGAAATAAGAATACAGTATAGGAACACTGGATGCAATGTAATACTCAAGTTTAGGGTTAATAAATTTGAAAGCACACTACATGAGAAAATAATGAAAGCTCTATTTTTGTTGTACAATACACAGGTTTTCTTTATACTGTAGAGCACAGTTCTCATAACCTATGCTTCAGAATCAAGAGTCTTGAGTCTGGGGACAGCCTAAGTGGTGAGTGCACCGAAAAGGGTCTGCAGCATCCTGGGGACACACCTGTGTGCGCCAGTGAAGTTGCAAGAGTGAAGGTGCTGGCTATGGAGTTCTCTCTTTCGATTAACAGCTGCTTAAGCAGCCATCTGGAGAAAGCTTTTACAGAAAAATTCAGGTCAACCTCTACCAGGTCAACTTCTATGCCTTGAAGAGTACGAATACAGCATTCCCATTCAGCACATAATACAATGCTCTTCACACAGAAATAAATCAATAAATGCTGTTGACTGGTGACTGACTTTACTTAATGTCTACCCTTTATGTGCCTCAAACTGCTTTGACAGTATTCATTCACTGATAACTTTTTGGCAACCACTGTAAAGTAAAAAATCTCTTTCCCTCCCCCATAATTAAGCAAATAAAGCGGAGTTAGGAGACTGGGTTTTTTTCTAAGCTTCTCTCCATCACTGACATTGGCCAAGTCAGATCACTTTTATGAACCACAGTTGTTGCAGAAAATATCCCTCTGCAATGTTATTGTAGTGCCACCATCATCATTACAAATTCAACAATGACTGTGCTTAGCACTTTACATACACAGTTTCATTTTAATTCTGACACTAAGCATATGAGGTAGGTGCTATTACTATCTCCATTTTATAGATGAAGAAACAGTCAGAGAGAAGCTAAGGAACTTGCCCAAGTTCACACAGCTATGAGTGGTGGGACCATTAGTTATTGCATGTTCAATTAGATTGTAAGATCTTTTAAGAGTTATTTTCTCTCTCCTTTGTATCTTCTTGCAGCCCCAGTTTTCTCACACCAAGACACACACACACGTGCATGTGCACACACATGGCCATGCCACATCACACCACCTTACCCGTGGGAGAGCCTAGATGCATTTCAAGCACTTGTACCCATAAAACTCTAAAACTAAAATCAAACCCAATCCTCTAATTTAATGGAATGGCAAATCCAATTAACCTCAATGTTATCTTGAAATATAACTGTAACAAAATTTTTATTTTTTCCCCCTCAAAGTGTCCTAATTTATATAAGTGACAAGGTCCCAAATTATATAAGTGACTGGAATGATATAAATGACAAGGTTGATTTTCATGTGTGACAAGTGCAATCAGTATCATTACTTTATAGTCACACCTCACGTTTTCCTAAATTATTGAACCAGGAGAAAATGAGAACATCAAATTATTCTCTGAAGGGAATCTCATCTGAGTCAATATTTTATTTTGTTGGAGTCTCTGGTAAGTATTGACTCATGGATTGATGAACTGATTTGAATCTGAGCCTATATCAGACTTGTTAGAACACACTTCTTAATTAAAGTTTTGGGGGAGCAGAGGAGATTCTTTTTGGAATTAATATTAATAATTGCTTGTCAGCAAAGAAGACTCTCAGAAGCAGGACTTTTTTTTGGATTCAGACATGAATTTATGTGTTACTTTGCCCACAACACTGCTCTATTAAAAATATAAGTAAAAGGGTCCCAGTGTATTTGCTATTTATTACTAACCCCAAAGACCATATCCGTTGCCTTTTTATTCATGTTTACATCAGGGCTAAGTCTTCTGGCCTCACCTGTTCAGATCAATGTTCAATGTGGGATCAGCAATGTGGATGGAATTGACCTTCCCTGACCTCTTTTCCTTAACATAAACCTATGAAAATGAAAATCGGAAGAACACCCAATGGGCCATTCAGGCTTTCAGTAATCACGCGAGGCTAAAAGCCTCTGGCTTGCTCCTGCTTGAGGAAATTCCACTCCAAAATGCTGTGGCCACGCTGTCATAAACACTGATGTCTTAGGGAGAAATTTGGATAATCATCAACCTCCTGGGTGCCTGAGAGCTACAGCCTGAAGCAAAGAAGAAGTTGGAGAGAATAAGAAGCAGAGGATACCAAGATCATTTCTCCCTCAGAAATATAACATATATGATCATGGCCAATGAGAGCAGGTCTTTTTCTACTATTTTCTCAAATAGGGGATGGGAGGTAGGTGGGATCCAAGGAGGCATAGGAAATGGAACACACACCTTTCTGAGTCCCCATCAATTGTCAAAGCCTTATTTTTTTCCTATCCTTCTAAGTATAATAAATTTTCTTATCCTGCTAAGAAGGCTTACCTGGCACAGATGACTTCTAAAAAACTACATCATCAGCAAGTCAGCAAGCTTATTACCTTATTAATTAGGGTCACTGCTCACTAATAATTTAGCCAATAACATGATATTTTTTAACAAGGCATTTACTGCATTTATTATTTCTTTTGGCTAGCGCTATAATAAATACAGTGAAATTTATTAATTTATGAAGCTTTTATCTAATACAAACGCATTTGCCATGGTCTTAAATTTTCTCCACGTCGTCATATTCATATTCTACCGCTGTTGTGTTTTTCTAACTCTGAGATGCAAGTTTTCTCTGCCCCAGGTAGCTTCATCTGTAATAATACTTATCTTACAAGACCTTTTAAGGATTAAAGGATATAATACATAGGAAGCTGACCTGAGTACATATAAGAATTTAGCAATGGGGAAAAATAAAATATTTAACACATGGTGCTGAAACAATTGGATAGTCATCTGGAGGAAAATTAAATCATATTTCTACCTCTCTTAAACTTACATAAATCTCAGATGGTTTAAATATTTAATTATATATTAAAATTTTTAATTATATATGTACAAAAATGAAACCATAAAATACTAGAAGAAAATATAGGTGCCATTTCGCGTAAGGCTGACCTTCATAAGCATAATGCAAACACCACAACAAAAAGAAAAGATTGATAGCTATTGACTACAGTAAGTTAAAAGAAATATCTACCTGGAAAACAAAACACCATAAAAAAAGTTAAAAGAAAAACTGGGGAAAATGTCTATAAGTTACATTACAAAGGGCTTATTTTCTTATTATATGAAAGTCTCCTATGAATCAGTAAGATAAAGATAAATAATGCCCCAAATAAAGATAGGCAAATAATATGAATAGGAAAGGAATTACAAATGGCTCATAACCTGTCCAACCTTGTTCTTAAAGAGAAAATTGCAAATTAAAACTTTATAAGAATTGCAAATTTAAACTATGATTAGTTAGTAGTTTTGCAATGTTTACAATTACGTTTAATGATTGTTCACATTGTGCTATGTCTGTATGATAGATAGACAAGCTATATAGATATATAAATGTGATTTATATAGATTCAGAGATATATATATGACACAGGATGCTATAAAAGATGCATTGCATTTAGTTGTCATGTCTCTTTATTCTCCTTTAATATAGAAAAATTCCTCTCTCTCTTTTTTTTTTTTTTTAATCTTTCTTGGCATTTTTGAAGAGTCAAGGCTCGTTTTCTTTTAGAATGTTACAACAAAAAATCAAACCTGTATAAGAAGATATACTCGGAGAGCTGTCCTTCCCATCCCTATCCCTTTTACTATATTCCCACTTGTCCGTATAGGTACTATTTTCATTATTTTCTGATGCATTCTTCCGGTGTTTCTTTTAGCAAAAATAAGAACAAATAGATATAGATAGATGATTGATAGACGTAGATATATTTCCTCTTTTTCATATACAGAAGGCATTGTACTATGCATATACTCTTTTGCACTTCACTTTTTAATTAACCAATATATCTATATAAGTTCATAGAGATATTCCTCATCCTTTTGGATGGCTGTATAGAAGCAACATAATTTATTCAACTAGAATCTAGTGATAGACATACAGTTTAATTCTAATATTTTCCCATTCTAATAATGCTGCAATGAATAACTTTATGCTTATGTTGTTGGAAAAGTAGATCTTCAAGCAAACTATCAATTTTTGAGACATGTTAATAATATGTTTCCATCAAGATGTCATTTGTATGTATCATCATGCTTTTTATAAGCTCCAGATACTGTTGGCAACAAGCATACCTAAACGGCAGAAACAATGATCCGTCACAATGTGCCAGACAATATGCTAAGGTCTTTATATGATCCCTTAAAATATTATATGTTATTTTATTAGGCCACACAAGCACAAGTAAAGGGTATGCATTGTTGTTCTTTCAGCTTTTCTGTTAGCTTGATATTTGTCAAAAAACAAAGGGACATTTAGTGGTCTTAATATGCTTAAAAACAAGTGATGGCCAGTCTTTAGAAATAATAAACAACCCAGGTTGTTTGAGTTGTCAAACATTAGTATTTTTGTTAAAGAGAAATCCAAGGACTTTGACTCAGTGCAGAAATGTAATATCAAATCATCCACTGAATATTTCCCTAAAATCTGTAGAGATGCTTTATATTTTCTGCAGCTTTATGGGAAGCCAGAAAGCTAGAAACACTTTGAAGTCACCTTGCCTTCCTTATAAAATCATCTTACTTTCTTTGTTTGTAAGTGGTTGGTTCAAAAACACTAGAAGCAACAAATTCAACATGAATTCCATTGAGTTTTGAAAAACTGTGTTTGTATCAAGGGCTTGTTTTGGGAATATTGTTGGTGTTCCACATCTGTCTATTTTCTAAGGATCCAGAGAGGAAGAGATGGAGTGGTGGCACGAAGCACCATTGGCCTGCCCTGCCACTAACCCTGTTTTCTATCTTGTCCTTTCTCAGAATCCAAGAGAAAGAGTAGTGTCTTGTTCACTCTTAAGAGTAGTGTCTTCTGTGGAGCAGGGGGCAATGGTTGCCAGCAAAGGACTTGGGAGGTGAGCCGTTGGAAGCTCCGGCAGCAAGCTGGAAGAAAATGCTGCCATCTACATGGCAGTCTGTGGATGCTGACTCCACTCCCATCTACATGGTCACAAAAACTTCTCTAATTCGTTCTGTCCTCTGTCCTCTCCCCTCTTGCTAGTCTTGAGGAGGAGCAAAAGCTTAACTCTTATCTCATATTCTCTTAAATTTCTGAATTCTTATTGTTTCCTAACACCTAGGCTTTTGAATTTCAAATGCCAAAAATCTGCCTTACCCTTATGCTGTGGCATCCCTCCCCGGAGGCAAAGCATTCAGACTATCTGACTGATGGGCAAAAGGAAAAAGGAAAATCATATCTGTCGATATTCTGTTAATATTAAACATTTCTTCATGCCCTAGTGCTCCAACTCTCTTGTCTCACTCTCCTCACTTGCTTCCCCTCTAAATTCTATAAGAAAAACATCATCTGCCAAAAGAGATTCATAAATGATCTTACTTTCAACTTTATTATTTATTAGAGGGCTGTGGAGTAGCGGGAGCTTTATTTAAGTGTTTTCTAAGCCTCTCATGTCCATCATCCGTCTCTTCTTGGTCATTCTTCATCTCAAAGGCAAAAGCTTAGTCTTTGGAGACAAAAGAGCTGCACTAAATCCTGGCTCTGCAAGGTAGG
This sequence comes from Balaenoptera ricei, assembly GCF_028023285.1. Lineage (NCBI taxonomy): Eukaryota > Metazoa > Chordata > Mammalia > Artiodactyla > Balaenopteridae > Balaenoptera > Balaenoptera ricei. The sequence goes on along the minus strand of NC_082640.1, from coordinate 82,512,919 downwards.
TAAGACCTCATGCTCACTTTCAACATCTGTAAAATGGGGATATCAATACCTATTTGATAGATTTATAATTAGGATTCAATAAAATATATTTACAGTGCCTAGCATGGTGTAGGTGATCAGTACCTTGTCACTTCTGACTTCTTGCCTCTTTTGTTCTCTTTCCAAAAAGGTATTTATTGCTCAAATATTATAATTAACAATAAAAAAGGAAATAAAAATAGAATCAAATATACCACACTACAATCTCATAACCATTTTATTATTTTTGATTTCCACGTTTCATTTCTGTCTAGCCCTGAAGGATCTCTGTAGTCTTTAGTGAAAAAGATACACTCTTTGAATGAACTTTCATATTAAAGAATTCAATACTCTTTCAGAGTGACTGGAAGAATATTCTATTTTCATTTTTAAGTCTTGAGATGTGAGCATTTGGGGTGGGGCCATTAAGTTGAAGATGAGCAGAGAGAGAAGAAGAGGAAAAAAGATGAAATGAGGTGATGGGGATAAGGAGAAGAGAGTTGTAAGGATAAAGGCATGAGGATTATGGGTTGTCTTGTAAAATAGAACTGATGAACCATGCTCTCCAAGATAACTTTCTCCTTTTCTTACCCTCTGTGCTAAGATAAATTTTCTGTTCAGCTTATGATTATGAATTAATTTATGACTTTCCTTAATTGTCTGAGCAATGCAGTGTTAATGTCCTGGTGAGGACAAGTTCTCTTTTACTTTATGAGAACAATCACTTAATGAAAATTAGGCTATTACTTTTTATCTCCCTCTCCTTGCCAATGCCTGATACCACAGAACACTTCTGCAAATTTTCCTTCTCTTTTGTTGTGTTTAGGAATAGATCTCTATTTGGCTTTGACACTTTGAATATTTCCTGATAGTTGATAACAAGATTGAACTCCAGAAATATCATCTGATAAATCAGGTTGGAACAGTATATCTTCCCAGGGCTGTGAAGGTTCTTTGTTGAGTGGCTGTTGATTCTAGGAGAAGCTACTACTAAGAGGGAATTTGGGACCAGAAGAGACCCAAGGGGTATGGCATCGCCTTCTGTTTCCCAAAGCATTGAACTAGAGAACTAGCCGGGAGAAATATAGTATTGCCAAAAAGTACCTTATGGGGCTATATATGGGCCTGGGTTTGTCTCTGGCCTCTCCCGAGTACTAGCTGTGTGAGTTAGAGCAAATACTTACTCTTAATTTTAGTTTCCTCATCTGTGGAATGGAGATAAATATACCTATGTTGTTGGATTCTGTCACTAGTGATTGATTAATTTTGCAGTCATTCACTGGATTCTACTCCCTATTGGATGCTTTACTAGTTTTCAGGAAATGTCTAGTAAGGTCGGGCTTACCAGAAGCAGACCCTGAGACAAGGATTTGCATGGAAGTGATTTATAAAGGAATGCTTCCAGAAGAAACCTATACAGAGTGGTGGAAATGCCAAAGGGGAGGGTGCCAAGCAAGATGTGATTTAAGAGGGTAGTGTCTGCCTGATACTGCAGGGGAACCCGTACTCCAGTATTTGTTCCAACTTACAGCAAAAAGAGCATGAGCAACCCATGGCATATATATATAAGAAAAAAGAGCATACTCTAGCACCAATCAGTCAGCAGCTAAGGGCTGTCCCATGGATGAGGGGTGAATGTAAACTCCAGACCCCTCCAGGTCTTCGTCTGTGCAGGCAAAACGGCTCCCTTTGCTTAAGGCTAGTCTTCCAAAGAGGGTTGCAGATGCATGCTATTAGAAAGAGAAACATACAGAATGCAGAGAAGGGAAACCCAGAGATAGTTAAGGGGATTCCAGTGTCCTAATAAGTAGCATACAGTGGTGAACAACAAAAAGTGATATCTGACCTCATAGGTTTTATGCTCCTAACAGGAGATACAGAACAATAAATAGGCAATACAGTGCAATGAATGCTATTACAGAGGAAGGTCAAAGTGTTATGGGACCACAAAAAGGGGCACTGGGAAAGGATCAAGGAAGTCTCCCCAAAGGAAGTGATGTCTACTTGATGAGTAGGTGGGGGTGGGCGGGGGCCTTCCAGGAAGCGGGTCGGCGTATGTGTGGTTCAGAACCAAGAGACTGTGGACTATTTGAGGGACTGAAGGAAATACAGTCTTGGCTGGAATGTACAGTGGATAGTGGGAAAGTGGAGGTGTTGAGAAATGATGCTGTGGCAGCAAGCAGGTACAGAGCTTGTAGGGAAGTTATATGCTCGGTCTAGTAGATACGCTCTAAATAGTAACTAATGTGAGAAATAATATTTCATGGTAGAAGTAGTAATTATTTTAAGTATTAATACTATTTCTACTACCTGAAACTATTGTTACTCCCTTACAACTATCACTATTAACTTGGGACGAAAATAAAGGCCTGGTGGTGTTAGACTGTTTATTTACTTATTGTCTGTCTCTTTGATCAGTCTGTAAGTTCCACGAGGGTAGAGACTGTGCTTTATCCAAAAATTAAGCATTATATATTTGTCAAGTAAATAAACAAATGTTTTTGAGCATCTACTACATGTAGACTGTTTAAAACACCGTGAGGGGTCCAAAGATGAACAAAACACAGTCTCCATTCTCAGGAGCACATTCATTCATTTACTCAGTGGTTATTCACTGAACACATTCAGTAGTATGTACTAAACCTTTGCTAGGCTCTAGGAGTATAGTTATGAGCAAGTTATGGGAACATAAAATCCCTGCCCTCATGGAATTTACCATCTAGCATCATTGTTCTCAACTCAGTAGGCACAGTTCTGTCCAGTAGGCAGAATATGAAAATTTGTCGAGATGTTTTGACTTGTCAAAATGCTGGTGGATGTTGTTGGCATTGGGTGAGAGAAGTTAGGTGTCCTACAATGTGCAGAAGAGGCCCACACAATGAAGAATTGTTCTTTACCTCATGTGACTTTCAAGCATTTTGAAGGACAACATACACGTAGGTGAAAAAAGCTCTTTTCATCGAGTCTAGAACTCAACTCTTTTACATATAAGACTAAATGTTTTTTGTAGTATTTTATTATATATCTTTTTTTTATTGTGGTAAAAATACATAACATAAAATTAACCATCTTAATCATTTCTAAGTTTATAGTCTGGTAATGTTAAGTATATTCACATTGTGGAACAGATCTTCAGAACCTTTTCATCTTGGAAAACTGAAACTCTATGCCCATTAAACAACCACTCTCCATTTCTCCTTCCCCAGCCCCTGGCAACTACCATTCTACTTTCTATTTCTACGAATTTGACAACTCTAGATAATTTATGTAAGTAGAATCATACAGTATTTGTCTTTTTGTGATACCTTATTTCACTAAGCATAATGTTCTCAAGGTTCATCCATGATATAGTATGTGTCAGAATCTCCTTCCTCTTTATGGCTGAATAATATTCCATTGTATGTATATACCACATTTTGTTTATCCATTCACCTGTTGATGAACGCTTGTGTTGTTTTCACCTCTTGGCTATTGTGAATAGTGCTGCTATGAACGTAGGTGTGCAAATATCTCTTTGAGATCCTGTTCTCAATTATTTTGTATATAGGCCTAGAAATGGAATTGCTGGATCACATGGTAACTATATTTTTAGTTTTATACTGATGTTTTTCTTCCAAAAATACAATTGTAAATCAAGGAAATATTGCATTTCATTTTGCTTGCAGTTTTACCAAGAGTTGTTCACAGTTTAAGAAAAATCATGTTGCCAGTGGAAATGTTGCTCATGGTATTTGAGTCAGCAGTTCAACACACCTAGAATAGTTTGCGTGTTGCAATTCTATGTATAACACAAACTTCAGACTCTTTGGTTGTGTTTTCTAGTACAGTCATGCCCAGGCTTTTATGTGATAATATACATTATTTTGTTACATATTACTTTCCTTTTATTTCTCCTTTATATTTAACTATGCTTACTGAATTATATTGATTTTTGGAAATATATGTGTGGTATATATATAATCTATGAATTTGTTATCAGGATAGTGAAGTGAAGCTACAAAATATTATATTAAAAAGGAGTCATTGGTTCTGAATGGCTTAAATGTTCTAAACTTTTTAAGTGAACAAAATTCTAATGAGAAAGAACTTAAGATACAATGTTTATTATACATATCAACAACAAAAGCTTGAAAACTGCTCTGGTTTTATAGGTCAGGCTGGCTAGAGGCTGACAGGTATTTTAATATACATCTAAAACACTAGGCATGGGGGAATAATTAAGATATATTCTCTTAACAAATTTGATGTTTATAACACAATATTGTTGTCTATAATCACTATACAGTGCATTAGATCTCCAGGACTTATTTATCTACTAGTTGTAAATTTGTAACCTTAAAAAACATCTATTCCTGCGCCCCTCAGCCCCTGGTAACCACCATTTTACTTTCTGTTTTTATGCATTCGGCAGTGGAGGTGCTAGCTAATGCTACAATGGCAATCATCTTGCAATATATGAATATATTAAATCACCATGATGTACACTTTAAACTTACACTATAAGTCAAATATATTTCAATAAAAGTAATACATTATTAAAAGTGGGGCATGTATAGGCCTGCATCAAGTAAACTCTTTTCCCATATGTCTTCAGTTTCTGTAGCTCACCCAAGTGGCTGAAAATGATGGATCTGCCTTGGTTTTATGCTTTCAAGCATCTGTCAGCATTAATTTTTCTTGTTTCCTCTCTTGATTGGTTAATCACCATTGAACTTTAGTAAGAAGTGATCACCATTTTGGAAACTTGCATGATGACAACCACTTGTATCTGGATCTTTAAAACAATGTCAGTATTGGTCTGAGTTGGTAGCATCACATTCTTGGGTAATTCTACCTACAGGTGCAAGCCCCTGACTGCTTCATCAGGTGTCCTAGTATAGTCATCTCAGAGCATTCATATATTGAAATATGTACTATTTTATTATAAATTACTTTCCTTTTATTTCTTTTTATATTAAAGTTAGGACATTTATTGATTTTTAAAAATATGTGTTTAGGCAGGTTATATTATCCATTAATTTCATTTCAGGCTAGTAAAAGATGGTGCTAGAAAATATTTGTCATACAATGTAGATTTGGACCTGGTAGGTTTGAGAACCACAGGTTTCACAAATAATTATACCTATAACTAATCAATTACATTGCAATATATATTACACAGGAAAAGCACAGAGTGACCTGAGTTTACAGTCCAGTTTGGGATTCGTGACATGCACCCTGAAATAACAATTTCAGTAAGTACTCCGATCAGCTACTTGCCACACGACTAGTGCCAGATCAAAAAGAGTTTGTCACTTGTATAAAGAGTGCTGGTGAAGAAAGAGTGTGACATCGATTTGGAGGGCTAGGTAGGAATCTGGCTGTAGTATTTGAGGTGACAGGGCCTAGATGAGTATGGCACTGTGTTGTGTGCAGGACCATGAAACATAACTCTTGGGCTTGTGATCTACGTGGAGAAAGAAGACACCCTGTCCTCAGGAAGATTTCATTTATTTATTCATTTAACAAATATTTATGAAGTTCCTTCTATGCACCCAGTGCTTCTGGAGATATTACAGGGAATAAAACATACAAGAATTCCTGTCAGTCTGAAGATTAACTTGTTGTTAAGGAAAGCCAGGCAGTAAACAAATAAACAAGTAAGTATATAGTATGTCAAATGGTGATAAAGGCTACAGAGAAAGATAAGGCAACATCAACGGGATACGGAGGCTGGCCTGGGATGAGAGGGCTAGTTTATATTAGGTGGTCAGGAAAGGCATCTTAGATACGATGGCATTTGAGCAAAAATGTGGAATACTTCGCACACAAAACAGGAACAAGCCAGGCCATGGGACTCTCACATAAGTTTCCTCTCAGTCTCCTCCAACCCCCTGCCATTCTTCCTGCTACACCCTGGCTCTGACTGTAGCATCTCATCCCAGACAAGAACAACTGGCGTCATCCTTTGTTTCCCTGTTTTTTCACCACTGATTCCTCCTTGCACATAATTGCTGCTCATTCCTGCCAGATTGTCCTTCTGAAATCTGGTTCCAAATATGTGCCTCCTCACAAACCTTCAGGCAACCTTAGTTTTCACAGAATGAAGTGTAGACTCTTGAGTGTGGCATTCAAAGTCTTTCAGGATCAAGACCTCACTAACCTTTTCAGCTTTGTCTCTTGCTGCTGCCTTTAACAGAACCCCTCTCCCTACCTTCTCGAGTGAAAGCAAACTCCTGTTTACCAAGTCTGGCTGTATTTTTCCATCTCACCTAGTGGACCTTTCCTTTTCCTCTCCTTCTCTTTGGAACATTCTTTCCCAAGATCCTCCTTCCAAAATCCTAGCCTTTACGACTCATGTCATCTGTATCCAGGAAGACTTCCTCATCCCCTTGAGAATTTCTGCACATCTCTTTTCCATTTTATGTTACAGTTTCTTCCCTACTAGATTGTAAGCATGAGCCAAACTATAGGCTATTGGAATGAGTAGCAGGGCAGCAAGCTCAGCTGCAGTTAGTAGCCATGCAGGTAGCATAAGGGAGTGTCCTAGTGTGTGAATACAGGACAGTAGGGTGGGATGGGGCCTGTAGAGAACTAGAAAGTTCATGTCTTAACTAGAGTCACTCACATCCTTATTTATTTATTCCTTTTGAAGAAAATATCATGCCAGCTAAACAAAGCTCATTTACTTAGTCCCTGGACCACGTATCTAACTTCTGGAATAAGGGATATGGAATCATATTGCTTGATTTTTGTTTCTTCATTTGTATCTTGGTAATGATATCACCCTCCAGGCATTAATGAGAGTTATATAAAGTGCTTGGCAAATAGTAGGTGTTTAAATACTGTCTTCCTCCATGCCCTCCACGATGTCAAGCATAGGTGCTAATCACACAGTAGTTCTTGACAACTGTTTGCTGAATTAGACTGTTCTGTATAAGAGTGTAGAGGGTCCAGAGTCAATGGAGAGTATGTCCCAGTCACAATTGATGAGAGCATTGAGAGGGAAAATTGAATGTGGGCTAAGGTATCAAGAGAGGCCTTGTGAAGGTGGTCAGGCTGGTACTGGGCTCTAAAACTGGGTAGGATTTAAATGAGCAACTGGGAGGGAGATGGTGGAAGAGCATGAACGGAGGCTGAGATAAGTGAGTGAGGGAGAGACCTTCCTGGTACCTTTGATGAACAGTTTATTGAAAACATTATTACTGCTGGTATGTACGGTTGGATTAAGCCAGTTAACAGAATCCCATCATCTTTAGCCCGAGGGCCAGGTACTCTCCCCTGGGGCATTCAGTCATGAAATGCAGTGTGGACCCAAGCTTTGCTCTGTGTGTATGTGTGTGTGTGTGTGTGTGTGTGTGTGTGTGTGTGTGTGTATGTGTGGTATTTATCTATCACCATGTAGGCGGTTTCCTTAAGTAGCATTTGATGAAGTTGGTATTTTCCAGGCTTGCTGGTATAAGGACATAGTTGGGAGAATAATGAGTCATGATTATTGAATACCAATGTAATTAATGTAAGAAAATCATGTACTGATGTACTATATCACTGAGCAGAGAGAATAGTGAGAGTTTCATGTCCTAGGGGAACTCAGACTTCTTTCAAAACATTTTTAAAATGCAGATTTCCTTTGCTCAGTTCTGGATTGCTCATTTTTCACCTGTCTGATTCAGATGAGAACAGTGTTCTTCATTTCACTCCAACAAATAAACAGACATTTAATGATGGTCGGTAAAGAGGATAATTGCATATATACACAAATGTATTTGTGTGTATATATATTTATATAGCGCATATGTTTATATATATTTGTATATATGTGTGTATATATATATACACGTGTGTGTTTCCTATGAAAACTGAAGTGGAAAACAAACATATTTTTTTCAGACAAATCAAGTGATTTAATGCATTCATCATATTTTTATATACATACATATATCTATGTTATATATGTATATAAATGTGTACAAATTTCAAATGAATACAATACTCCGGGATGATTTCCTTATAAGTATTGCTGTTTTAAAGTGTGCCAGGCAGAATTTCAAACTTTTTGACGTACGTTATCTCACTTAGTCTTCATAGCAATGCTGTGAGGTTGGTACTACTCTTTAGCTTATTTTACAGGTGAAGAAACTGAAACACAGAAAAATTATCAAACTTAACAAAGTTGTAAGTAACTGTAGTTTGCCTCCAGATCATATACTTTTAATTCAATCCTTTAGTTTTAGGAAAAAATACTTGGCTAAATGAGACTAGAATTATACTGATTCTCAAAGAGGTATGTGTACTGTATTTGCCTACAAGAAGTGAAGCCGAGAGCTAAGGCAGCTTTGGTTGATAATTCAATTACTTGAATATATTCGTCTTAAATAATTGGAACATGAAGGCAGAAGTTAACGAATGAACCTGGATAGCTTTTGAATTAAAAAAGAATTCTTAAGCTGCTTCTCAAATGTCATTAAAAATTCATCCTACATTTTCAAAGAGAGCAATAATCTGAGGAAGAAAAAATATCTATGGATTATTACCTAAAAGCTGAAAGATATTATAAAGATAAAACAAAAACAGCATATAAAATATTTAAAAGTGTAGAGCACCTGGCTATTGTAGGAATGGTTTGTGTAAATGGATAGAGCTTAGGATGACTCATATTTGTTGGAAGTGTAACATCAGCAATTTATTATAAAAACAATGGGCTAGGCTATCTTTAAAAGTTTCAAATGAGACTTGAAATGCTCAGTTACATAAATTGGGATTTTTTTTTTGTTACATGACAAAACTTACTGAGTTAAAACCAGTTGGTTATGATATTAGCTTACCATTTGGAATCTTTCTGATACATAAATCTTTATACCTTTATGCTCCAAATGACATTTTATTGATACTTTATTGATATTTCCATTTATATTGAAACCTCTTTAAAATAGTTTCTGTGAAATAATATTAGGACAGATATTGTTTTGACTGAATTTTCAAGGAGTCTCTTTTAAAACTCCTGATTGTTTCTTATGACTTCAATAGATGTAACATAGTTGTCTCATTGCTAATATTAATTTTTTAAAATCTTTCAAAATTAGCATAAGAACTTGACACATGATTTATAGTCCAAACATTCAGTATACTTGTTGGATTCTGTGATACCATTTGTAGTGTTTTTCACTCACAGACATCAGCTATTACTCAGAAAACAATTCCATTGTGGAAAATCAGACTTGAAAAGCAGTTTTTAAAAGTTACACTTTAATATAGAACTAAACATATTGTTCTGTGTTAAGTTGTATAATAGTATAGCTTAAAGCAGTTCATGAAAAGCGTGAAAATACAAACCAAGGAAAGGTAAACACTAATTTCTAGAAGTCTTCCTTTGGCACTTGGAAGTAATCATCTTAACTATTGCTAGAAAATGTTTTCTCAGCGCAGTGAAAATTTGTGATTACATTATCTCGTGCAAATTTTGTCACACTCAGAAAGATCTGGATGTTGTGGTTCAGCTTCTTGCTTGGGTTCCAGAGCAGCCATCTCCTCTTGCAGAAATAGCCTGAAGCCAGGACTATTTTCTCTTCTAGTCGTGAAAAGTATTTTTTGAGCCTTCAGATTTCTATATTGTACTTTTACAGACTGAATAACAGCAGACAATGAAAATGTTCACCACTTCTGAACAGAACATAAGCCATAATTGCCAGAAAGATTTCTCCCATTACACCTTGAGGTCTATTGAGCTCATTCAAGATGTAATTGGAAAACAAATGCAGCAACACATTCAACAGGGCAGACTCAAGTGCTTGTCTTGGGAATGGGGTGTTATATAATGTTATAGACTTTATTTCCATTGACATTCCTCATTCTTATCTAGTAAAGTACAATGCTACCTTGGCAACCCTATCACCATAATTAAAGTGCATACACTGCCTTCCCACAAGATCCTAAGGAACATTTTAACAACAATTAAGTGCAAAAATGGTACGAGGTCTGGGAAACAGGTCCTGCTTATTACCATAATTGTGGGCTAATCTGTTTCATTCATGAACTAGCCTGAAGCAACAATAAAAGCAGGGCATCTGAGATCTGAATTCTGAGTTTTCCCCCCTATAGTAAAACTGACCTTTCACAGGAGATTCTTCCCGCACTGTTCTCCTTAGTGCTCATTAAACAAAAACAAAGATAAAACCAAAACCAAAAAACTCTCACTAATCTGTAGTGTGACATTACTAAAAGGAGAAAATCCTTTTGGAGTTAGGGAAGTCTCATTTAGACAGGATTTTAGGACAAACCAGACTTCTCTGTAAGCGGCAGAGTGGAATTGTTGGGCTTTGATATTGGAAAGTACTTGGCTTGAATGTCAGCTATATCTTGGCCAAGTTGCTCTCTGCACTGCATTTTCCTCTTCAGTGAAATGGAGCTCCTAAGGCCTCCTTCACAGGCTTGTTGCAAGATCAGCTGAGATATTGCATGACAAGTGCTAACCATACATCATTATCCGCACATACCTGTGTTTGAGAACTCCCTGTGTAGGATGTCAGGATCCGGCACAATTGAGGGAAGCGCTGGCTTTGTTCTTGCCACCAGGGCAGCTTGTCTACTGACAAGCTGTATCTTTTGTGTTCCAGCATTCTTTTATTGTGCATCAGTATTGCAACAAAGTATCACATGAGACAGTAGAAAGATAGCCAAATGGGAGAATTCATCTTAGCAACTAAATCACGGGTGACCTGGGAGCACTCAGTGCTCTTCCAGGGCATCCAATTCCTTCCACAAGTGTGGATTAGGTGTCTACTATGCACCAGTGTACCAGGCAGGAGCTAGGTGAGAGCGGGGGATGGTAGATGTGGCTAAGATATGATCTGTCTTCTCCCTAGGAAAATGGGGGAGACTGATGTGAGCAAGTAAAGACAATCTGGTGTGACAAAAAATGGTCATTAAGCTTTGTGTTATGTGTTGGAGGCACAGGCTCTGTCTTGGCATTGGAGAAGACTTCATGAAGGGGTCAACATTTGATTTGGTGCTGAAAAATGAACAGAATTCAAGAAAAAGGGCATGTGCATAAGCTGGAGGTGCAAAATAGCATTATGTGGGAACTTTTGATTGAACATAGACAATATGGTGGGGATTGAACACAGAAAATATGGTAGGGAGTCTGTGGGTCCTGATTATAAAGGGTTCCCTTTGTCCTTTATCTAGTACATAATGTGTGCAAGGCTTTGTGGCAGTGGCGCTGGTGGTGGAGGACACAGGGCACTCCCTCAAGAGGCTTTAAGGAATAGTCAAGCAAGAGAATGAAGGCTCACAGCAAGACAGAGGCCAGTAGTATTTGCTGTAGGGAGTGAAGAAGAGAGAGAGAATTCAAGGATGAACCTGAGATTTCTAGCTTGAGCTATGGGCTGACAACCTTGTCACTCATTAACCTGGCTGACTAACTGCCTGTATCCTCAGGTTTTGAAGTTTTGCTACCTGCTTGAGTATCTCTCCTGTTTCCTTAAACAACTCAGCCTAGGCTCCTTCAGTGTCATCAAAAGGGGAAAATTACAGTAGAATGACTGATCATTCTCAGGAAGGGGTCCGTGTCACCCAGACTAGCGTTTCTCACTGTGGTTCACTGAGCCCTGTGGGTTGCCAAGACTTTATCGGGGAACCACCAGCTGAAAGCTATTTTCATAATAGCACTAAGATGTTATTTACTGCTTTCACTCTCATTGTCTCACAGGTATTCAGATATGTGGCAACATTGCTCTGATGAATATGTGCTTGCGTATTTTTGTGTTCTCTAGAATTTTATAAGGTAGTAGGTTTAGGGTAAAAATATGAACATTTTTAGAAATTTACTCAGTATGTTTTTAATAGTTCTACTGTACCCTTAGTAGAAGGTTGCAACTATATCTGAAACCTAGTTAACATCCGCTAAATCATTATTTTGAAGTTTTTCTTCTGCCTATGTGAAAATACAATAAGAAGTATACTTTATTGTCTTGTTTTGCAATAGTTTAAAGACATATAAAAATATTTTAAATACACACAAAATATATTTTGACTTTTACATTTTATCTAAAATATTTTAGAATTTAGTAATATTTTATTCTAAAATAATATATATATATATTTTATTTTATGTTTAAGGATGGATTGTTGGCCTAAAAAATGGGAGATTAGGAGAATAGCTTTTTCCATCCACAGCCAAACTGTCTCCATCTAAAGATAATGAAAAAGATGAAACTGATTGTAGAGAGTTCTCTGACCTATGGAAGGGAGGAATCTGGGTGCACCTGTAAATAAGAAACAAAAGTATGATGAAAGTTATCTTTCTCTTAGCTTTGGTGATGTTAATAATTAAGCTCATTGTGTCGAGTGCAATAGAACATTTTTGAATAGCATTATGACATCATTTTGAGACCGATCTTTCAGAGTTTAAAGAAGGAGGAATTGAACATCTTAATGTATATATGATATCTTTAAAAATTAAAATTTTGTTAGTTTTTAAAACTGGGAATCAAAAAGCCACAGAAGCATCTAATAGGTAAATTATTTTATTGCATTGGCTGGAAATACACACACAATAGCTGAGACTAATCAAGCTATGTGTATTTGAAAATCGAATTACTATCTCATCTGAAGATTTCTGCTTTTGCTGTACAAAACAGTGAGTCTATGTTTGTTTGTATCCATCTGACATCAGCAACAACAAAACATCAAAGAAGATTTTCTTTTATGTGAAACCTTGGCAACAAACACAAGTGGTACTGAAATATTCAAAAGTATTGAGTAACTTTTTTTAAATCTCATGGTTTATCTTGAAACAACTAACTGTGTTGACATTTACAATAATGGTGCAAAGCAATGGTGAGTAAAACTCCAGGTGTCTTTCCACACATGAAAGCAGTACCACCAAAGTGTCCTGCTAGTCACTGTAATCCCTAACATGCGTTTGCAATTTTCAAAAAGCTAGTCACTTAAAAATGTCCTTGGCAAAGTTGTAAAATTATTAATTTTATTAATCTTAACCCTTCAGTATGTATCTTCATAATAAGCTGTATGATATAATTGGAAGTATCCATAAAGCCCTTCTGCTTCATTCTCAAGTATGATCATTGCCTCAAGGAAAAGCACTTGTATGGTTATTTGAGTTGGGTACTCATCTAGGCATCTTTTTATGGAGCATTATTTTTACTTGAAAAAATGACTGGGCAGACAAACTATGAGGATTCAGACTTCAGTGTTTGACAGATATTTTCTCTAAAATGAACGAAGTGGACCTGTCACATCAAGGAAGAGTATGACAAAAGTTATCCTTCACTTGGCTTTAGCAGTGTTAATAATTTACCTTATTGTGTCATGTACAACAGAACATTTTTAATAGTATTATGGTACACGGTGTGGTGTCATTTTGAGACCCATTTTTCGGAGTTTAAAGGAAAAGAAATTGAATACTTTAAATGTAGATGTGTTAAGCTGACAGTATTTGTCACCAATGAGACAAAATTCAAGTTTTCAAGCACAGATTAGAATTTTGGAAAGTTTAGGTCTATCACCATGAGCTTGAGGACTTCCTAGTCCTTATAGACTAGTGAGAAATGTGATTATTTAAAAGTCTAGCTTATTGAGGCATAATTTACATATAGCAAAATTTATTCCTTTAGGTATGTAGTTCTTTAAGTTTTGAGAAATATATAGTCATGTATTTACTACCATAAATAAGATATAGAATATTTCCAACAATCCAAAAAGTCTCTAGGTATTCCTTTATAGTCAATTCTCTCCTCCCACCCCCAGCCCCTGATCTAATTTTTGTCCCTATAGTTTTTGCCTTTTCCAGAATATCATACAATACATAGCCTTTTGTGTCTGATTTTTTTTATTTAGCATAATGTTTTTGAGACAAATGTGATTTTTTGATTTTATATAATAAAGTGTGTTAACATTTGACCTGCATATATTGGTGAAGCAATATTTTCCAAACAACCAATCATGCGTAGGTAACACATCCGCTCCATGTGCAAGATAAACATGGATTTTAATGTACTGAGTATAAAAAATTCATTGATAAGGTTTCAGATCCCACACTGCACTGTTACTTGTTAAGTGTGAGTATAACTATCAGAAAACAGTATTTCTAATTATCTGAAAATGCTATTCAAGTATTCCAATCTTCAATAACATGCATATCTGTGTGAGGCCAGATATTCTTCATATCCTTCAATCAGAATAACATAATCACCTAGATTGAACGCAGAAGCTGATATGAGAATCCAACTGTCTTCTAGTAAGCCAGACGTTAATGTTGGCAATGCCACACACCTTGCTAATTTTTGTTGTTTTGGAAAATATTTATTTTTACAGACATGTCATTTATGTTGATATGTAATAGGGTCATCGTTGTTATTTTAAATAAGTTGATAAATATTTTTACATTTTCTTCTTCCTTTCTAATACAGTAAATATCAAAAGGTATAATCTCTATAAACAAATGATCTTTGGGTCCTTGATAATTTTCAAGAGAGTAAAAGGTCCTGAGACCAGAAAGTTTGAGAGTTGCTGACCTAGGTGGACTGACAGGTACCACCGGAGAATGAGAATAGCTGGAGAGGGTAGAAGTAAGGAAACAAATTTTACCTCTGATTGCCTGTCTCATAGTAAGATCTAAATATATGATTGTAGAATAAATGAAAGTCAGGTCATAAGCCAATGTAGTCAGGCTAATCAATTCAAGAGAATGAAGTCTCTGAGATGAACAGATTATTTTATCAAGGACCTATCATCCTGTCTCAGAGGGGCATCTGGGTTGGTCCAGCTGCTAACACAGCTGCTCTAGAAGAGACTGGGTGTGAGCTGATGGTTGTTGCTGACAGGTAGGTTGAGAGTCTAAGCAAACCCTTCAGATACAACAAAATGTCAAATGCCAATGGAGGAGCAGAGCTCAGGGTCTGTGCCAGAAGTGGCCAGATTTAGGGAGTCAACTGGAAAGGAAGGAAGGAGTTTGTGTGATGGAAGGACCATAATGACTTGGCCAACTAGTTCTAGAATGAGCATATCTGGATTTGATCTGGGTCAAATGGAGGCTTCTTCTGATGCTGACATGGTCCTGGATCAGGTCCTACAGTGATAGAATCTCAGTGGGATCCCATGAGGAGCAGAGAGATGGCAAATAGAGGTTGGTGGTGGTGCTATTGAGGGAGAGAGTGGGCAGTGCTGGTAGGATTTTTCTCCTCAAATTTCCTCTCTCACTATACCTTTGGTCTGACTCTAGAGACTGAGTTTTACTTAGTCTTTGATTTTTATCAGAGGCCAGGAGTCAGATTTGGTTGTGGTGGGAGTTGGTGGGATGGGACTAGATAGAGTTTCTCAGCAAAAATAAGCTGATCTGTGTCCCAGCCTCCTGACTTGCTCTCACACACTATACACTTATTGTTCAGTTATTATCCTAGGAGACACCTGATTTATTCTGAAGCAGAGAATTTAAAAATGTATTCCCAGTGCCGCTGTCAAAACCACATCAACATCTTTTTGTCTTAAAAATGCAATAAACTTTCCTCCAGATTTGGCAAAGTCAGAGCTTTTTAATGTGCTTTGTTAAAGGGTTAGCTTTAAAAAGATTAAGCACAGGTTAACCTAGATTCTTTATTAATATTGTATTTGTGGTGACAGTGCATTACACATAATTGTATAGGAATTCTATTCTAATTTAATAATAATTCATGTCCATGTATCCAGTATGACAGCATTATTAATTATGTCTCAATGAGTATGGAAAACATATACACTGTTAATGCTAAGCGTTATTAGAAGTTATGTCAAATTTTGCATGTTATATAGAATAAGTAGTAGTATCAAAACCTCATCTTTAATAAACCCAGGGAGTATCTTAACCTGACAATTTTTTCTTACAGTGTGTGTTGATAAATATAAGACAATATTTACTGTAGGAAATGCAAAGTATAGAATTTGTCCAGAAGAATTTAGCCTTCTTAGCAGGAGCATGATTATTTGGTTACCTTCTGGTCTCTGCTTCCTGCCTGCAAAGTGTGATCTTTTTCCCCCTCCTTCTTCCTAATATCCTGTGAAGGTGCCAATTACCCTGCTGCTTATCAGTTGAAAACTATGCCTGGTGCAAAGGGAACATCAATTATTTGTGAGCAGAGAGCTAAGCCTGCTGGAATCATAATAAAGGAAGCTGGAGCTTCCAGCTAATAGAATATATCAAAAGGTGATGTGTAGACCAAAGAGAGCACATTTTAGAAGTCTAGGCCTCAAAGATAAAATTAGGCCAGATTTGCAGACTTTAATGCTATGTAAGTTACGTAAGAATGTGCTAATGTTAATGAAGAAAATTGGTAGGGTATTTTCCTTTAATCTACATGGTTTTTTAACACACACTGTGGATTTATTAATACTATTGACTTTTTCTTCCTGAATCTAGTGTGTATGTGTGTTTGCTTTGCTTCCAAATGGTAGCCAAACATCAGGGATGTTAAAGCCCAGCGTCCTCAGACCCCTGTCTGAGCCTTTACAGATGTGTTTGTTAACTTTCCGTGATTGTTATTGCCTTGTAGTTTCAGGTTGGACTTCTTAACTTTCATTTTTAAAGAGGCAGTTAAAGAGATTGGGTGGGTGTGGAAATGTCAACCATTATTTAACCTGGTTTGGGGAGTTTATTTCCAATTCTATGAATAGAGTTTCCAACTGCCTAGAAAAGCTCACACATCTCTCTCTCCTGATATTCATATAAAATAATTCAACTGGCCACTTTAACTTTCTGATTAACGTTATACGGATGCTCACACAAAATTACAAGGATTAGAATATTACTTTTAGAAATGAAGAAGATGCCTTTACAGGCAGAATGAAATCCCAAATTTGCCACTAATCCATTCTCACTAAGGTAGATGAGGACTACCCATTGATTTGTTTTTAAAATAAACTTTTATTTTAGAATAGTTTGCGCAGAAAAGTTTCAAACATAGTACGGAGAGTCCCCGTACCCACTGCAGCCTGCTGCCCTGTTGTTAACATCTTACGTTGCCATAGAACGTTTGTCACAACTAAGGAACCAATACTGACACATTATTACCTATTGATTTTTAATTTCCTTTGAGTATTTATTATTTGTAGGACACTGCTTCAATATTAGAAATTTCTTCAATGTTCACTTATTATTATATTAATTTTTTCCAAGTCAATTATGTTTATACATCAGCTTATTGCCTTCCAAGTGGATTGCTTGTTTGCTCTTGATGGTACTTTACCTTTTAGATCCTGTGTGTAACCAAGTCTCTGTGCTTCTCTCAGCCCCTGAGACCTTCAAGGATGAAGGTCAGATGCACTGAGTGATGTTTTAGCTTCAGTACAAGGAGACTGCTAATCAGAAAAGGCACTTTAAAAATCATCCCACTTAATTCACATACTTCACAGAGGAGGAAACAGAGGCCTGTCTAGGCAAGGTGACTCACCCAAGGTCACACGCCACTGGTGGCAGGGTCTGGACTGAAGCCCAGCCTCTTAACTCCTCCACATTTATGACCTCTGATAAAATTTTCACAGTGATGCTTTTATTCTATTTATTATTTATACCCTGCCTACTTTAAAAAAGAATTGGAGCCAGCTGCCCTGTGATTTACTTTGCTTTGAATGCAATATAAATCATTGGATCCTGCATGATTGAAGTGGATTTTTAAAAAGTGAATAATGCTCTTATCTGTTTAATAAACTATTTAATAAATAGTTCCTGTTACCTAATCGCCATGCTATTGATGCCTTGCACATAGTAGGCACTCAATAAATACAGATAAAATGAACAAATGAATAATGCTAACTTGGGACTGATGAACAAAAGTTCACAGCACAAGCAGGTGAGTGTGACATGACTGAGTGGAAAGAAATATGATTTTTTATTCTTGGCTCTGGAAAAGGCAGGGCTGGGTAAAAGATACTGTGGCATGAATTATGATGATTTTGGCTTGTTATTCCCTTATGCAATTAGATGAGCTTCAAAGGTGAACACACATCCATGGGGGTCTGCATGGTGGAAAGTGTTCCAGGTCCCAAGTGTGATGTTGGGCAAGTTGCTTGGCTTCTCTGAGCCTTGGGTCCCGCACCTGTCAGAGTCTCTCGGGGCTGTTGTCACTGTTAAATGAGAGAGCAACAGGAAAGTGTTTTGTAGTCGCTAAAATCTGACATACGTGTTACTTTTTTTCCTGCAAGTTACTTAAGCATAGTGAACATATTAGAAAAATGAATATTGGGAATTGAAAAGGGAAATAAGTAGATGCCAGGACAAAATGGTTTTGTAACTCAACCATATGACAGAGGAAACTCAGTCAAAAATGTCAGGCACTGGGACTTAACACCTGCCTGATAGGAGAAGGGAGCTGACCAGGCCAGAGTACCCTGCTAGCAATTTCTGCCCTGCTCTGCCTCAGGTTTATCACT
The DNA here is from genome assembly GCF_028023285.1 of Balaenoptera ricei. Taxonomy (NCBI): domain Eukaryota; kingdom Metazoa; phylum Chordata; class Mammalia; order Artiodactyla; family Balaenopteridae; genus Balaenoptera; species Balaenoptera ricei. Next base: position 82,494,502 of record NC_082640.1, on the reverse strand, counting down.
CTGTTATTAGGGAGGGAGTGGAGAAACCTTGGTACGCACGGAAGTGCTCTTTAGGTAAGCTGTGGTGTATATTAATAGAAAACTTTTCCAATCAAAATACTCAAAGTGACTTTGCACTTCTACGCCACAACTTCTGACTTCTGGAGGTCAGATAAAGCCAGGGCCAAATGAGAACCAACAACAGTTGCATAAAACGGCTGCCAGAATATGACACCACAAATCGCCCTATGAGAGATCTTCACTCTTACTAACTGGGACTTGCTTCATTCATTGCTGAGCTGCCCCAGGCGAGACTGAGAAGTAACCTTAGTTTTGCCTTCCTGCTTGTAATTTCCCTCAATATACCCCAGTTTGAGACATCTAGGGCCTCTGCTGTACTGTCTGGGCTAGCTCAACCCTCCACATAAAAGAAGCTCTGATGTCCTTCTCTTCTTCTCTGTTCTTTCATTTGTTGTTCCCATCCTATTTAAACATGGCCTGGCTGATAAGTCATTACCTTAGGGCCATCTCCATGCTGCAAACCATAAACACTCAACCCATGTTCATACTGAAAGGAGGTAATGGACCACCATCTTGTGTAGCAGGATGTTCAGAGAATTGATGTGGGAAAAATCAGAGTTTGGTTTTAGACATATTGGTATATGTAGGATATCCATGTGGATCTGTTCCTTAGATATAGATTGATCGTCAGGAAAGAGGCTAGGATAAGTGATGTAAATTTTGCGATGATTTAGTAGAAGAGCGATTAGACTGTGTGGCCCCGGTGGGTAGAAGAGAGTGTTAACTTAAAGGAGCAACACATAGCATAACAGTTATGAGTTTCAGTTTTATTCAGGGTCTTACTGAGGCCTAAAGCCTGGGAGGCAGCCATTCAGTTAGCTCTGAGGAAACTTCTCTGAAGAGGTAGGGGAGAGGCCTGTATATATCTGGCACATATTCCCTAGCCAGATTTGTGTCTAGGGAATATGTGCAGTCAAGCATACATCTTGGTAAAAGATTACTGCTGATCACAAAGAACAGATACTCAGTTTAATGATTTTAGTACTTTTCTATGTATGGGAAGGTACAATAATCTGGGGCCTATTTATCCAAAGCACAGAGGGCCTTCTGCTGTTTCTCATCCTGTTTTCCTCTCAAGTTGCACTTTTGGTGGGCAACTGCAGTGGGCTATGACTTAACCCTTGTAGAATTGGGTAGTGAGCAGCGCTTTTTGTTCCTCTTTGTTCACAAAAGTACTATGGCAATCCATGACATCTTTGGCAGGACAAGTAACATTCCTGCTTCCCTATTGGTCCCACAGTTTGATTGATAAAATGTGTTTAATTTTTAAAAATTGCTTTTTATTCAAAGACCTAAAAGGACATACGTTATGAGTTTTAAAATATCTCAACATTTTCTTCTAAAGTGGCCGAAAGGAAATATCCTTCTTGGCTAACCACTTCTGCTTTTGCATATTCATTCACTTTTCCATTCAACCAACAAATATTTACTGTGTGTTCACTATTTGCCAGACACTGTTCTAGGAAGTAGAGATAAAACAACAAACCAGATAAAGTCACTGACTTCATGGAACTTACAGTAATCAGAGGAGACAATCAACGGACAGTACAATAAAAGAGTAAATATATTTCAAAAGGTGATAAGTGCCCTGGAGAACAATAAAGTGGTATAAGAGAAATAGGTGGTCTGGGAGTGGAGGTACTAATTTACATAGGTGGTCAGGAACGAACTCTCCTAAGGTGATATTAAGGTCCTGAATGAAATTAGAGTTATAACTTTATAATCTCCTATTTTCCATTAGCCAGCCCGCTGAGGGCATCTTTATCAGGGCTTATGCCACATGAGATCTGAGATACAAAGTCTAAGAACTGGACTTCATCCCTTGATTGGTACCTAAACTATCCTGTTGCTCAGCATTGCTCATTTTCTCCCCACTGGAGAAAGGTGGAGACACCATTACTTTGGAAGCAACTGGAGTCAGGATGAACCTGCTGCTTCATTTTAAGGAAGACAAAAACATTTAGTAATGCTTTATTGTTCTGCTACAGTTATGGAATAAGCGATTCCGTAGAAGGAATATCCGTCATTGCAAAAGATTTTTCCAAATAGTTTATCCCTGGATTTAACTTAATAAAACATTTGGAATAAAATCTTCAAGACCATATTGCACATATATCAGACTGCAAAAACAGTTTGTTGGGCAATTTAATTTGTTTCCACTGGTACTTCTTTACCAAAGCATTTGAGTTAGCTTATATCATATAATAAAATATCAAAATATAAATGAGAAATGTAAAATTCAGGACAAAAATAATGTAAATCTAGAGTAGAAAGTCATGATCCAAGAAAAGATACTAGAATGAAAAGGTCTCTAAGGCTCTAAGGCTGAACATTTGGTTCTAAACTTCCTGGTGGTCAAAGTGACAGGGAAAAAAGGTCAGGCCCATCATTTTTATTTGCCAGAAAGGGGAAAAAAAAATATACCACATCTCTAAGGAAAGTAAAACCTTTCCTAGTGTTTACTCTACAAGATGTTTCTCATGGAGATAAGGTGAATATAATTTAAGTCCTATGTATTAAGTTTACTACTTTGAATGGCAGCTGCTTATTAATATTTTGAGTGACTATTAAAATGTTGTCTACTATTTTTCCTGAAATGAAAGGGACTCAGAGTGATGTATTTTTGAATTCTTATTTGTTACTTTCCTTGCCTTTTTTGTCTTTTCTCTCACTTTCAACCTCTTGGCCATGGCTTTGCCCTGCTGTCAGTGCCCATGCTTCTAGGAGAACATTCTCCTACTTGACTAAGTTTTGGCTTCTGATATACCACGCATGGACAGCTCGATAATCATGCTTGCAGAGTTGTATTTAGAGTAATAAATAACAATAATGATAAAACAATATCATTTACAAACACAATATATAGTGTTCTAAACACTTGAGCATATAGATCAGTGATCTAAACACTTGGCATATATGATCTCATTGAATCCTGTTTACAATCTGTGAGGGAAAAAAATGACCATTTCCATTTTACAGATAGAACATTAAGGCTCAGAAGGGTCACCCAACTTGCCTGCTGTCTCACATGTGTAGGTGGGCTGAGAACCCAGGCAGCAGACTACAGGGCTAGGCTGTTAGAAGCTCTCACAGTGGGATGCCTTGATGTCACCTGGTTTTGTTCTTCAAAGCTCTTCCCTCATCCCACACCTGCTTCTTGTGTTCTGGATGGTTGCAATCCCCAACACACAGGCTCCTGATAAGTGACGTATGTGACTCAACTGTTTAGTGCTTATGGGATAAAGGATTTCCTCTGGCAAGAGAAGATGCTGTCTGAGATGTACTGAACTTCCAAAGCCTGGCCCTACCTCTCTGAATCACAATATCTGAATTCTAATCTCCAATCTTCTTTTTATTCACTTCTTCAAAGTAAGTATATCTATCTCTAGATCATGGTTCCTTCAGCTATAAAAATTTAAGATTGTAGGGTCTTGTGCAAGTTGAAATGAGAAAGAGATATGAAAACATTTGAAGCACCTAAAGTCCCCTCTTTTTCCATTCTGGATAAGGAATTACCATATGTTCTTTGCAGAGGCTTCTATAAATGGAACCTCATAGAGTTCCAATTGACTAAATAAAGCTATTTATTTTTAAATGTTATTCTTGCCATTTCATATATTTTCTGTTACATAAAACAACTTTTGTGTGTTAATATTTCTCAACCATGATGCTAGTATCCTTTCTATATTGCACTCTGTTTGCCCATGCAGAATTGACCAGCAGTTCAAGTGCATAAAAGAATCCTCCACCTAAATTTAGAAACTGGTAAATAAAACAAAGATAGGAGCCTCAAAGTCTGCAGTAGTACAGCTGATAATCTTTTAGGCTTTTAAACAAACGTAAATACTCTAAAACTTGCTCTCAGCAAGTAACTTCATAATTAGGTTAATGTAATAGCACTTTGTCCTTTTGTATCACATTTCAGCTGAAGACCTAGAAGGGATTCTAACAAATGCAAGTGCTTTTTACCTTGGTTCCTGTAGAAAAGGAGGCTTGGATGATTATGCTCATGTGATGGCCAGTCACATCAAGACCATTAGGGCTGGTGAGCAGGCCAGGAATTACCACCACAGTCCAATCTCGCCTAGACTTAGCACAACAAATCTTCTTGCACTTTCTGGGTCAGTCCCGGTTTTTGTTTTTAACTTAGTGTTACATATTACCTAAAAGTAACCCATGGATTGTGCCGGTATATGGAGGTTAATCTTCATACCTCTGAAAGGCTTCTCATCCATACAGCTGGAATTTTGTCTTGACCTTAACAAATGCCTGCTTTGAGGATTCAGGCATGTCCATGAATATAGGATGAGCTAGTAAAAGAAATAATTCAAGTATTCAATCAGTAAAGTGATAGAGAGGAAAGGGGCTGTATGGTGAAGAAGGAAGAGGGAAATGAGGATGGGCAGGACTGCATGGGGTCTGTCTTATATTGATCTACTGTCTGGCCTTAGGTCTCTGAGCCTTGTGACAAACAAACTATGGGAATTCAAGAAGATGTTTTCAAGGCACGATGGTCAGAGGTAGGGGCATCGAGACATATGCACACTAATATGTATAAAATAGATAACTAATGAGAACCTGCTGTATAGCACAGGGAACTCTACCTCACTTGGCGGTACAGTAGAAACTAACACAACATTGTAAAACAAGTATACCCCAATAAAATAAGAATGTTCTTTGTTACTGGTGATGATGTGCGACTCAGAGTGGAAAGAAGGTCAGTCTCATCACTGCTACACAACATACACCTGGCACCTCAAGTGTTGTTACCTCTGAAAGCATAGGAGCACCTTGGCACAGGTGGCAATGACAGCAATGAGACCCACTCAAGGGACTTTCCACCATGGGCATTGGTGATGGATCAGGGCAGAACGAGATGCTGGTAGATGTTCTGACTAATTCTTAAACACCTGTGAGGTACCTCTGGGGTCTTTTAGGCATAGTAGGGTGAGACTTTACAGGTGGCTGGAGTATCACATGAGCAACCTCTAGAAGCAAGAGCTAGAGAAACTTGGCTTCCTACTATTATCTTGATCATATTATCTGAATTCATGGGTTGGTGAGGTCTAGAGAAACTCAGGCTGCGTATAGTAAAATTAATAAATCAGAAAAAAAATCTGGTTATGCTTGACTCAGGCTTTTGGTTATAAATATAGCAAAGCAAGCCTGCTGTTAAAAGAGAAGTGACTGGATGTGTCAGATTTACTAGAACAGAGGAGAACCAGATTTCTCTTTCTGTACTGGTGGCAGTCTGCCCAATTCCTTGCAAGAAGCAGCTCAACAGGGGCTGGGTACAGCAAAGAAGTAGATGGCAAATCCCACTCTTGCTTGTTCTACACGCAGTTACTAAATGAAGACCAGTTCTCAAGGTTCTGGATTGGCATTAGTGAGTTGGGACATTTACTCTCTAGGAAGTAGATTATAACACACCAGAGGGTTTTATAAAAGCCTGGTCAAGTGTAATCATAGCTCCTTGTGCCTCTAGGTGACTTGCTTGTCAGATTTTCCACTGACACCCAGGCAAAGGAGAGTGAATTTCAGCCCCAGGGATCTAACCAAAGCTTCCCAGGAAAAGTCTTTCAAGTTTCTACTTTTATCTTAAAAATGCTTGTAAAATTTTTATTCTGCTCCATGGTATGTTTGTTTTACTTTTGAGTAAAATAGATGTTCCAGAAAAATGTTTATTCAGTGACTTAGCAGAGCACTCAGCACATCCTCATGTACTTCTGGTGATACATTTTATATCTGTCTGTATATATATACATAGGTATACATAATTTATTTATATTTATTTTATATGCCTATGTAAGGTATATGTACACATATATTAAAAAATATGTATGTGTCTATTTTTTTTAGTACAGACGTTTCAACAACAGCTTATTTTTTGGTTATGGGGGGAGGTGCTGTAGGAAGCTCATGGTGGGGCTGTTGATGAGAGCATAAGTGCTTCATTGGTGAGGAGGGGAAGATGCTTCTAGGGATCCTGGTGAAGGGCCCTGGGGATGAAGAAGGTTGATGGGAACAGTCCTAGCTTCCCCTGACAGTAGGATGTGTTGGCCATGGGGTCTGGCCAGGCTACGGTCCACGTGGGAAGATGTGAGTCAGTCACAAGTTTCTGGAAGACCAGCTACTTGGTTAACAGCTCTTCTTATGATTGACCTTCCAGTGTGGATAGAAGTGTGCACCCAGGAAGCAGGAGCAAACAAAAGAAAACAAGCAAGATACAGAGCAGCCAAAACTTTCTCACTTGACTAAAATGGGAGACTCTCAGTTATTCTTTGCCTGACAAAAGAGCTAGACTCTGACAACCTGAATTAGATCTTAACGTCTTTGTTTTTATTTTTGTTTTTTTTGGTGATGGGGGAGGTGCTGTAGGAAGGTCTTGGGGGCCTTGGTGAGACAGTATATCAAAGATTATATTCCATATTAATATTTAAAGTATTTTATTTATTGCTCCAAGAACACTGAAATGGCAATAAAAGGAGAATCTACACCCATGTGATGCCTGTGTTCATTTTTCTGTTTCTTTTTCACATGTATATGATAGTTACTCTTTTTACTAGGAGCATAGTAACCATCTGGAATTCAGCTTTTCTCAGCTAGTTGTACGTCATCCATGTTTATCTCTTTATTGCTAATCCGAGTTTTTAAATGCAAAAGGTGGGACCATGTCTCCTGAGATTAGGCCACCTAGCAATAAATGCAGAGTGATGGAGGGTATGGTGAGGGGACTCTGGAAAAGGAGGACGTGCAGGTGAAAAGAGCAGAGGGGTGGGGAGCGTAGGAGGAAGACTGGGTCCGTATGTTGCTCTCCAGATGCTCCCTACCTTTCATATTTTAATTTAAAATGAATAGTGATACTGATGCATTTCATGTGGCAATTTACAGTTTACTGGGTGCTTGCACATCTGTTTGATCTTCATGGGTCCTTGGGGACACTAAAGGCAGCCATTTCTTTGCAGATAAATTAAAAGAGGATTGTATTATCTGACATCAATTAATGATTTATCCCATTAATGAGATTTTTTAAAATAAATTTCTGAATCCATTTGTAAGATTTATCTGCTTTAGTGACTTAGGGTTAATATAGTCAAGAATGTTAATAAAACTGAATTTGTTGATCTTTATTCTCATGTGATGTGAGCTGTGAACTTCTGAATTGACTATCAATTCCTAGGTTTCCTTTTCTTTATAAATCTTTCAGTGGATTCCTACCTGAATATCAATGTAAAAGAGGAAAGAGTGCTATTCCTACACATTTAAAAGCACAACCATGTGTGAGTCCTCTAATTCATAAAATCAGCCCTGTTCCCATTCTCATTCAACCTGGACTGGGTTGGAAGGGAGAAATTTACCTTGTTTTTCTCTCTGCCATTTAGTTTACAAAGGGAGAAAAAAATACCCTCAGAGCTAGATTCCAAAGCTGAAAAAGTGAAGTAGAGGAATCTTAAGTTATTATCATACCCTGTCACACCAAACACACATACATGCACACACAACACATCATCCTTTGGCATAGGTGGACCAGGCAAATTTGGGTAACAGTCTCTGTTCTACCAATCGCTACTATTAACATATAGTGATAGGTAGGAGTCTTCTGGTCCTATTTTCTTATTTTTACAATTGGGAATAAATCATTAGGTTGTTGTATTCATGATGTCAAACGATGTGCCTACCACAGTCTCAACTCTGGCTGTGCAACCCCACATATTTGCAGAACTTTAAAATAGCAAAAACAGCTGTCTGACCCTTCCCAGACTGAGTTACGTAATTGCGGGTGGGCTGAGGTCTCAATATTTTGACAAAGCTCTCCAGAAAGTTCTGATGCTCAGCCAGGGTTGAGAGTCACTGATCTGTCGGACAATGCCTCAGCATTGGATTTCACCCTTTTTCCACCCTCCCTGCAGACCTTCCCCAAGTTGTGACAACCAAAATCGTCTACCGATATTGTTAAATGTTCCCTGGGAGACAAAATTTCCCTTAGTTGAGAACCAATGGTCTAAAACATTGGCACTCAAATTTGGGTGATTTGGGCTGAATTTTGTCCCACCAAAATTCCTATGTTGAAGCTCTAACCCCCCAGTGTGACTGTATTTGGAGACAGTTCTTTTATGAGGTAATTAAGGTGTATAAGGTCACAAGGGTGGGATCCTAATCCAATAGGATTGGTGGCCCTTTAAGAAGAAGAAAGAGAGTTCATTCTCTTTCTCTCTCTCTCTATGTGCAAGCATTGAGGAAAGGCCATGGGAGGACACAGCCAGAGGTGGCCATCTGCAAGCCAGGAAGAGAGTTCTCACCAGAAACAAAACCCTGTCAGCACCTTGATCTTAGACTTCTCGGTTTCCAAACTGGGGAAAAAGCTTTCAGTTGTTTAAGCCCCCTAGTCTGTGGTATTTTGTTATGACAGCTCGAGCAGACTAATACACAGGGTGAGTATCAGAATCACCACAGGAGCTAATAAGATCACAGAGGTCTAGGATCACTGAAATAGCATAGGGTTTGGGCTTTTGTATTTTTACCCAGTTCCCCAGGTGACTCTGATACTAACCAAAGCTAGAAGGCCATTGGCCCATAACAGCTCATGGAAGAATGGGATCAATCCAAAAGAGAGATGGAGAGAGGTGGCATGAGGAGAAGGAGAGCCAAGCAACTCTGCAAGAGTCTGGAGAGGCTGTGTTGAAGGTGCTGAAGGAGAGACCCTGCAGAGCAACTATCACAGTGAATGGAACTTTAGGGAGATGTGTTAAGAACCTGAGCATTTTGTTCTGTTGGCAACAAGTATGCGTGCCTCTTTAAGAGACTTCACTAGGGTTTAAATTCCTTTTTGTTGTTTTGGGGTAATGTTGGGTTTATGTTTCTTTTTAATAAGACAACAAACTGAGAGGGACCTTCAAGATGTTGGAGGAGTAAGACATGGAGATCAACTTCCTCCACACAAATATAACAAAAATACATTTACGTTTGGAACAATGCCTACAGAACACCTACTGAACGCTGGCAGAAGAACTCAGACTTCCCAAAAGGCAAGAAAATCCCCACATACCTGGGTAGGGCAAAAGAAAAAAGAAAAAACAGAGACAAAAGAATAGGGATGGGACTTGCACCTCTGGGAGGGAGCTGTGAAGGAGGAACAGTTTCCACACAGTAGGAAGCCCCTTTGCGGGTGGAGACTGCGGGTGGTGGAGGGGGGAAGCTTTGGAGACACTGAGGAGAGTGCAGCAACAGGGGTGCAGAGGGCAAAGCAGAGAGATTCCTGCACAGAAGACGGGTGCCGACCAGCACTCACCAGCCTGAGAGACTTGTCTGTTCACCTGCCAGGGCGGGTGGGGGCTGGGAGCTGAGGCTCGGACTTTGGCGGTCAGATCCCAGGGAGAGGACTGGGGTTGGCTGCGTGAACACAACCTGAAGGGGGCTAGTGTGCCACAGCTAGCTGGGAGGGAGTCCGGGACAATGTCTGGACCTGCCTAAGAGGCAAGAGACCGTTGTTTCAGGGTGCGCGAGGAGAGGGGATTCAGAGCACCGCCTAAACGAGCTCCAGAGACAGGCGCGAGCTGTGGCTATCAGCTTGGACACCAGAGACAGGCATGAAATGCTAAGGCTGCTGCTGCAGCCACCAAGAAGCCTGTGTGCAAACACAGGTCACTATCCACACCTCACCTCCCAGGAGCCTGTGCAACCCCCCACTGCCAGGGTCCCAAGATCAAGGGACAGCTTCCCCTGGAGAACACACAACGTGCCTCAGGCTCTTGCAATGTCATGCCGGCCTCTAGTGCTGCAGGCTCACCCCGCATTCCAGTTATAACTACCATACCCCTCCCTCTTCCCAGCCTGAGGGAGCCAGAGCCCCCTAATCAGTCAGTGCTGCTTTAGCCCCACCCTGTCTGGGTGGGAACAGAAGCCTGAGGGCAACCTACACACAGAGGCGGGGCCAGATCTAAAGCTGAACGCCAGGAGCTGTGCGAACAAAGAAGAGAAAGGGAAATTTCTCCGTGCAGCCTCAGGACTAGTGGATTAAATCCCCAAAATCAACTTGAGGTACCCTGCATCTGTGGAATACCTGAATAGACAATGAATCATCCCAAAATTGAGGCAGTGGAATTTGGGAGCAACTGTAGACTTGGGGTTTGCTGTCTGGGACTGACTTGTTTTTGATTTTTATGTTTATATTAGTATAGTTTTTAGCACTTGTTGTCACTGGTGTCATTTGTTTATTGGTTTGGTTGCTCTCTTCTTTTTTTATTACTTTAAAACTTTTTTATCTTAATAATTTAAAAATTTTATTTTTTTAAATTTTTCTTTCTTTTTTTTCCTCCCTTTTATTCTGAGCCATGTGGTTGACAGGGTCTTGGTGCTCCGGCCTGGTGTCAGGCCTGAGCCTCTGAGGTGGGATGAGCTGAGTTCAGGACATTGGAACACCAGAAACCTCCTGGCACCACATAATATCAACTGGTGAGAGCTCTCCCAGAGATCTCCATCTCAATGCTAAAACCCAGCTCCACCCAATGGCCAGCAAGCTCCAGTGCTGGACGTCCCATGCCAAACAACAAGCGATACAGGAGCACAAGCCCACCCATTAGCAGAGTGGCTGCCTAAAATCATAAAAAGTTCACAGATACCCCAAAACACACCACCGGACGCAGCCCTGCCCACCAGAAAGACAAGATCCAGACCCACCCCCCAGAACATAGGCACCAGTCCCCCCCACCGGGAAGCCTACACAAGCCACTGAACCAATTTCACCAACTGGGAGCAGACACCAAAAACAACGGGAGCTGCGAACCTGCTGCATGTGAAAAGGAGACCCCAAATACAGTGAGTTAAGCAAAAGGAGAGGATAGAGAAACACACAGCAGATGAAGGAGCAAGGTAAAAACCCACCTGGCCAAACAGATGAAGAGGAAATAAGCAGTTTACCTAAAAAAGAATTCAGAGTGATGATAGTAAAGATGATCCAAAATCTTGGAAATAGAATGGAGAAAATACAAGAAACATTTAACAAGGACCTAGAAGAACTAAAGAGCAAACAAACAATGATGAACAACACAATAAATGAAATTAAAAATTCTCTAGAAGGAATCAATAGCAGAATAACTGAGGCAGAAGAACGGATAAGTTAGCTGGAAGATAAAATAGTGGAAATAACTATTGCAGAGCAGAATAAAGAAAAAAGAACGAAAAGAATTGAGCACAGTCACAGAAATTTCTGGAACAACATTAAATGCACCAACATTCGAATTATAGGGGTCCCAGAAGAAGAAGAGAAAAAGAAAGTTTCTAAGAAAATATTTGAAGAGACTATAGAGGAAAACTTCCCAAATATAGGAAATGAAATAGTCAGTAAGGTCCAGGAAGCACAGAGAGTCCCATACAGGATAAATCCAAGGAGAAACACGCCAACACACGTATTAATCAAACTGTCAAAAATTAAATACAAAGAAAAAAAATTAAAAGCAGCAAGGGAAAAGCAACAAATAACATACCAGGGAATCCCCATAAGGTTAACAGCTGATCTTTCAGCAGAAACTCTGCAAGCCAGAAGGGAGTGGCAGGACATATTTAAAGTGATGAAAAGGAAAAAACTACAACCAAGATTTCTCTACCCAGCAAAGATCTCATTCAGATTCAATGGAGAAATTAAAACCTTTACAGAAAAGCAAAAGTTAAGAGAATTTAGCACCACCATACCAGCTTTAGAACAAATGCTAAAGGAACTTCTCTAGGCAGGAAACACAAGAGAAGGAAAAGACCTACAAAAACAAACCCAAAACAATGAAGAAAATGGTAATAGGAACATACATATCGATAATTACTTTAAATGTTAATGAATTAAATGCTCCAACCAAAAGATATAGCCTGGCTGAAGGTTTACAAAAATAAGACCTGTATATATGCTGTCTATAAGAGACCCACTTCAGACCTCTGGACACATACAGGCTGAAAGTGAGGGGGTGGAAAAAGATATTCCATGCAAATGGAAATTAAAAGAAATCTGGAGTAGCAATTCTCATACCAGACAAAATAGACTTTAAAATAAAGACTATTACAAGAGACAAAGAAGGACACTACATAATGTTTAAGGGATCAATCCAAGAAGAAGATATAACAATTGTAAATATTTATGCACCCAATATAGGAGTACCTCAATACATAAGGCAAATGCTAACAGCTATAAAAGGGGAAATCAACAGTAACACAATCATAGTAGGGGACTTTAACACCCCACTTTCACTAATGGACAGATCATCCAAAATGAAAATAAATAAGGAAACACAAGCTTTAAATGACACATTAAACAAGATGGACTTAATTGATATTTATAGGACATTCCCTGCAAAAACGACACAATACACTCTCTTCTCAAGTGCTCATGGAACATTTTCCAGGATAGATCATACCTTGAGTCAAAGGTGAAGCCTTGGTAAATTTAAGAAAACTGAAATCATATCAAGCAGCTTTTCTGACCACGTCACTATGAGACTAGATATCAGTTACAGGAAAAAAACTGTAAAAACTAAAAACCCATGGATGCTAAACATTATGCTACTAAATAACCAAGAGATCACTGAAGAAATCAAAGAGGAAATCAAAAAATACCTAGAAACAAAGGACAATGAAAACACGACGACCCAAAACCTATGGGATGCAGTAAAAACAGTTCTAAGAGGGACGTTTATAGCAATACAATCCTACCTCAAGAAACAAGAAACATCTCAAATAAACAGCCTAACCTTACACCTAAAGCAATTAGAGAAAGGAGAACAAAAAAACCCCAAGGTTAGCGGAAGGAAAGTAATCATAACGAACAGGTCAGAAATAAATGAAAAAGAAATGAAGGGAACAATAGCAAAGATCAATAAAACTAAAAATTGGTTCTTTGAGAAGATAAACAAAATTGATAAACCACTAGCGAGACTCATCAAGAAAAAAAGAGAGAAGACTCAAATCAACAGAATTAGAAATGAAAAAGGAGACGTAACCACTGGCCTGGCAGAAATACAAAGAATCATGAGGGATTACTACAAGCAACTAGATGCCAATAATATGGACAACCTGGAAGAAATGGACAAATTCTTAGAAAAGCACAACCTTCTGAGACTGAACCAGGAAGAAATAGAAAATATAAACAGAGCAATCACAAGCACTGAAAGTGAAACTGTGATTAAAAATCTTACAACAAACAAAAGTCCAGGACCAGATGGCTTCACAGGTGAATTCTAGCAAACATTTGGAGAAGAGCTAACACCTATGCTTCTCAAACTCTTCCAAAATAAAGCAGAGGGAGGAACACTCCCAAACTCATTCTACGAGGCCACCATCACCCTGATACCAAAGCAGACAAAGATATCACAAAGAAAGAAAACTACAGGGCAATATCAGTGATGAACATAGATACAAAAATCCTCAACAAAATACTAGCAAACAGAATCCAACAGCACATTAAAAGGATCATACACCATGATCAAATGGGGATTAACCCAGGAATGCAAGAATTCTTCAATATATGCAAATCAATCAATGTGATACACCATATTAACAAACTGAAGGATAAAAACCATATGATCATCTCAGTAGATGCAGAAAAAGCTTTTGACAAAATTCAACACCCATTTATGACAAAAACTCTCCAGAAAGTAGGCCTAGAGGGAACTTACCTCAACATAATAAAGGCCATATATGACAAACCCATAGCCAACATCATTATCAATGGTGAAAAACTGAAACCATTTCTTCTAAAATCAGGAACAAGACAAAGATGCCCACTCTCACGACTATTATTTAACATAGTTTTGCAAGTTTTAGCCACAGCAATCAGAGAAGAAAAAGAAATAAAAGGAATCCAAATCAGAAAAGAAGCAGTAAAGCTGTCACTGTTTGCAGATGACCTGATTCTATACATAGAGAATCCTAAAGATGCTACCAGAAAACTACTAGAGCTAATCAATGAATTTGCTAGAGTAGCAAGATACAAAATTAATGCACTGAAATCTCTTGCATTCCTATGCACTAATGATGAAAAATCTGAAAGAAAAATTAAGGAAACACTCCCATTTACCATTGCAACAAAAAGAATAAAATACCTAAGAATAAACCTATCTAAGGAGACAAAAGACCTGTATGCAGAAAAGTATAAGACACTGATGAAAGAAATTAAAGATGATACAAACAGATGGAGAGAAATACCATGTTCTTGGATTGGAAGAATCAACATTGTGAAAATGACTATAGTACCCAAAGCAATCTACAGATTCAATGCAATCCCTATCAAACTACCAATGTCATTCTTCACAGAATTAGAACAAAAATTTTACAATTCATATGGAAACACAAAAGACCCTGAATAGTGAAAGGAATCTTGAGAGAGAAAAACAGAGTTGGAGGAATCAGGCTCTCTGACTTCAGACTATAGTACAACGCTACAGTAATCAAGACAGTATGGTACTGGCACAAAAACAGAAATATAGATCAGTGGAACAGGATAGAAAGCCCAGAGATAAACCCACGTACATATGGTCACCTTATCTTCGATAAAGAAGGCAAGAATATACCATGGAGAAAAGACAGCCTCTTCAATAAGTGGTGCTGGGAAAACTGGACAGCTACATTTAAAAGAATGAAATTTGAACACTTCCTAACACCATACACAAAAATAAACTCAAAATGGAGTAAAGACCTAAATGTAAGGCCCAACACTATAAAATTCTTAGAGGAAAACATAGGCAGAAGACTCTGACATAAATCACAGCAAGATCCTTTTTGGCCCACCTCCTAGAGAAATGGCAATAAAAACAAAAATAAACAAATGGGACCTAATGAAACTTAAAAGTTTTTGCACAACAAAGGAAACCATAATCAAGATGAAAAGACAACGCTCAGAATGGGAGAAAATATTTGCAAATGAAGCAACTGACAAAGGATTAATTTCCAAAATATACAAGCAGCTCATGCATCTCAATATCAATAAAACAAACAACCCAATCGAAAAATGGACAGAAGATCTAAACAGACATTTCTCCAGAGAAGATATACAGTTTTCCAACAAACACATGAAAGGATGCTCAACATCACTAATCATTAGAGAAATGCAAATCAAAACTACAATGAGGTATCACCTCACTCCAGTCAGAATGGCCATCATCAAAAAATCTACAAACAATAAATGCTGGAGAGGGTGTGGAGAAAAGGGAACCCTCTTGCACTGTTGGTGGGAATGTAAATTGATATAGCCACTATGGAGAACAGTATGGAGGTTTCTTAAAAAACTAAAACTAGAACTACCATATGACCCAGCAATCCCACTACTGGGAGTATATCCCGAGAAAACCATAATTCAAAAAGAGTCATGTACCAAAATGTTCATTGTAGCACTATTTACAATAGCCAGGACATGGAAGCAACCTAAGTGTCTATTGACAGGTGAATGGATAAAGAAGATGTGGCACATATATATAATGGGATATTACTCTGCCATAATAAAGAAACAGAATTGAATTATTTGTAGTGAGGTGGATGGACCTAGAGTCTGTCATACAGAGTGAAGTAAGTCAGAAAGAGAAAAACAAATAGTGTATGCTAACACATATATATGGAATCTAAAAAAAAAAAAAAATGGTTCTGATGAGTTACGGGCAGGACAGGAATAAAGGCGCAGACGTAGAGAATGGACTATAGGATATGGGAGAGGGAAGGGTAAGTTGGGACGAATTGAGAGTAGTATTGACATGTATACATTACCAAATGTAAAACTGATAGCTATTGGGAAGTAACTGCATAGCACAGGGAGATCAGCTCAGTGCTTTGTGCACCTAGAGGGGTGAGATAGGGAGGGTGGGAGGGAGATGCAAGAGGTAGACGATATAGGGATATATGTATATGTAAAGCTGATTCACTTTGTTATACAGCAGAAACTAACACAACATTGTAAAGCAATTATACTCCAATAATGATGTTAAAAAAAAAAAACAAAACAAACTGAGACTGCATATGAGGTGTGTTATGGACTGAATGTTTGTGTCTCCTCCAAATTCACATGTTGAAGTCCTAACCCATGTGGCTGTATTTGGAAATGAGGGGTCTCTAAGGAAATTATTAAAGTTAAATGAGGTCATAAGAATGGAGCCCAGGTGTGATAGGATTAATGTTCTTACAAGAAGAGACACCATAGTACTTACTTTCTCTCTTCTCCTATGTGCACACATGATGAATGACCCTGTAAGGACATATATAGCCATATATAGCTATTTTGTAGCCATCTACAAACCAGGAAGAGAGCCCTCACCAGAAATAGAATTCTGGCACCTTGATCATGTACTTTCTAGCATCCAAAAATGTGAGAAAATAAATGTCTGTTGTTTTAGCCACTCAATATATGGTACTTTGTTATGGCAGCTCAGTCAGAGTAATATGCAGTACACAACTATTTTGGGGTTACACTAAATTATTTCAATTTGTTGTTATTTAACCTCCTTTGTTTAGGTTTTTATCTAGCTCTCCAACGTCAGTGTTCACTGTTCAGTGGTTTTTATCTTTCACTGCACAAAGTCTGGAAGATCATTTTAGATCACTTTGGTTCCATCCATACTCCAGGCTGCTTCCTCCCTCTATCTGCCCTCCTCACACCATACATGTAGAGCCTTGTCAAAGGCAGAGGTAACTATATTTTTAATTTGTCTAATAACAAATTCTTGGTTGTCCAACACTCTCTCATGCCAAACTGGGTAACATTTGTCTAAGTTCCTCTGGCTCTTTAAACAGCATGCTCTTCCAGTCTCTAGTAACTGATACACTTAAGGACTTCTCTCTTGTTCTAAATTCTTTTTGCTCTCTTGCCCTCTGTCCTTTCTTGTCAGCCATCCCTGATGTAGCCTTCATCAATCAGTTTGTAGGGTTGGCTCTGGCACCTTTAAGGGCACTTGACAAAGGTAGCATGGAAAGCAACATCATGACCACAAAAAGAGATATCATATACAGACACTCACTTTCTTTTTTGTGTGTAATCATAGGGAATGAGGTCTTATTTTAGAATTTCAGCCAGAGTGATATTTCTGTGATTCTTGGTGTCAATGCCATAAGTGGGTAAAAGACTGACTTTTCCAGCAGAGAACCATATTATCATGAAGGTGAGAGAAGATTAAAAGAAAAATCAACACTACAGTCCTGCCACTCAAGAGTTTGTTGCTAGGGCCATCAGAGATTCCTGCTGCCAATTCTACTTAAGCATTCTCCACAGCTTGGCTTCCTTCCCTCCCTGAAGCAGACCTTTTCCTTTGCCATGGCTGCCTTTGATACAGGCTTGATTCCTGTCATTTGGCTGCCAGTGGGGGGAAGCACCTTCAGCTGTCCAGAGTTGCCAAGAGTTTGCTTCCTCAGAGAGATCCCCAGCCTTCCTGCCCTGGAAGTAAGGAGGCAAGGCCTACTACTGAACACATCTTAGAAATGGCACATGTAGGGCTTTGGATCATCATGCCAGATTGGGTGTGGGGCAACTGTGACTTAAACTATCATTGTGGCTTGGATCACAGCATTCATTGAAGGAACCTGGCCCCAAGTAACAGCTAGCTGAGTGACCATGCCATACCATGGAGCAAAAGGCAGAATGTCTTGTCTGTCCTACAGAGGCTGTATTAACTTCCAAGACAGGCCTGGGGCCTTAAAGACCGTAGAAGACCTTGTCTTCGCCTTCTCAGATGAGAGCTGCCTCTTCTATAAAAAGTCAATTCCCTTTAAGATCAGAGAGATCCCAACAACCCCGTGAAGTAAGCATCATCCCAAGTTTACTGAGAAAACAGATTTAGGCAGGATTGTTTTTACTTGCTCAAGTATCCAGAACTAGTAAATAGTGTGGCTAGCATTGAAAGTCAATTCTGTCAGACTCCCAAATCCATGCACTTGTCGTTAAAAAAGATGGAACAGGTATGTTCAATAAAAATCTAAAATATTAATGTGATCCCTTCCTCTTTTCTCTGGACCACATCAGCTTCGGTATGGATAATACAGCTATAACTATAACCATAGTACAAACATTACTCTAAACCTTGACTCAGGCTCCCCCTTTAGAGTCCCCCTTCCCCTCTTCTACAAATTATTTCTAGGCTTCCTTAGGAAGGATTGCAAACACAGTCTTCTTGATTCCCTTTAGAATCCACCATTTTCTATTCTCACACTTGAGTAGTGATGAAAGGATTCCAGGCCTTTGATTGACAGATGGCCATTGTGAGGGTGTTACACATCTATCACTGACCTGGTGCATCAATACCACCAATACCTGCTGAAGATGACGTCTTCTTCTTCAGTCCAAACAGGGCTAATCCCACTTGATGTTCAGGCTGTTGGGTCTTCTCAGGTCTCCAGGGAGTTTGAAGAGACATTCCATAGGGATGGTGCCTGGTATCCACCTACTGATAGTGCATGATGCAAGAAAAACTAGAAGGAGTCATGTGCTTCCAATATTTGATGTATATGCAAATGCCTCTTTTAGATTTTTTTTTGTTCCCTTCTATCTCTAACCATCTCTTCCTAAGATTAAGTCGTGAGACCATGGATTCAGGGTCAAAGATCATGGTTATATGGTGCCTTTGGGCATTATAAAAAGATAACCTATACTTCTGTTGGTTATAATATATTGTTCTAATAAACAGATATTGGAGGAATGAGACATTTCACTGACACATACCAGAAGATTGTTGTAAGACTTACACAAATTTATGGTTTCTATACTATTACCAGTGTCCTGTATTTAGCTTACATGCATGCAAAATAGACTGAGTACATTAAAAACAAAATACAACCATGGGATCAGTGACACATAGTGTTGTAGCATGGAACTAGCCATCAAACAAATCTGTGTTCTAAGCCTAGCTTTGTTACGCACAAGCTGAGCGCTATTAGGATAGGTCATTTAATTCCTTGGGTCCGTAATTTGATCACCTGTAAAATAGCAGTAATAGTATCCACCCTACCTTTCAGAATTTTATGTAGATCAAATGAGATGAAAGATGATTTTAAAAAGTTGGACATGTGATAAGAGCATCAAACAACAACTAAATCGACCACAAATGCTGGACTTGGGCACAGTGTGTGATCATGAATGAAAATTATCCTTGCAATTAAAAGCTTCTAGGTTTACTCAGGCTTAGGAATATGCTGGAGAGGGAGCTTTCTGTATCCACTATACGACAGCCATTAGAATTTTCACTCCTAATTTAAGAAGGGCCAAGTTTAAATATGTGAATGCTGGGAATGATCAGAAACCTAATATGTGAGAAGTTAAACTATGGGGAATAGATTGCAGCTTGCTTTCTCTCTAGGCCAAAACTCAGGGTATTAACTTCTCAGAATATGGATAATATCAAGCTCTCCCTTTCCAAATAATGTGTGACTTATGTTCACCAATGATTCCCTAACTCTCTTTGTCTTTGTTTTGGCTTGATTTTTAGATGCATTTTCCTCCTTTTGAAATACTCCTTGGAGTATATTTTTCTTTTTTTGAATTAAGGTAAACTAACAATTCTTTGCTTTTAAAAAGCATTTTGAGATGATTCCTTGAGATAATTGAAGGTGCCTCAGGGTGACACAACCCCAGGCCTTGAAATGACTGTAGTAAAACAATGTCACTGACAATCAGCAGATGCCAGGTGGTGCTTCAAATGAAGAGAGACAAAGGGAGAATCAGGAAGAACACAGCCACAAATGCTGGTTTTCAATCCTGTCCACATCTGCTTGACCACTGGCTTCCCCAGGCTGGGGCTGCTAACTTACTGTGGAACAAATAACAGAGTTCAGCATCACAGCACTAGGATACTGCCCTTTAGTGAAAAAGTTTCAGTGGCTTCTGGGTCTTGGGTGTTGGAGCAGGATAGTACTGAAGTGATATTACTCTTCTCTGGCAGAAAAGGTACTCCTTACACAGGACTGTGGTTTGATGTGTTATTGTTCAGATCCAGTGTTTTGTTTTGTTAATAGCTGCTGAAGTATCCCTAAATACTTGGGCACAGTTGCCTGTGCTTTAAGTGTCCCACCAGGCAGTCTGGGATTCAAATCCTGGCTGAGACTCCTGAGTGACTTTAGACATATCCCAATGTTGCCATGAGTTTCATTTCCTCATCTGTTAAAAAAAAAAAAAAAAAAAAAAAAAAGGTTCATGCAAACCACCTTGCTGTTGTGAATTTTAAATGAGATGATCTATGCAAAGTGTCTTGTATAGTGCTTGACTCAATAGCCATTTGAAGAATGGGAGTGATGATTAGGGGAAGAATAAAGATCTCAGAGACAGGAAATGTGGGATCTATGTCTGGTTCAGCCTCTAATGAGTTTTGTGAGTTTAGGCAAGTCATTTAGCTGCTCTGTGCTTCAATTTACCCATCTATGAAATTGTCAAC
Organism: Balaenoptera ricei; assembly: GCF_028023285.1. Classification (NCBI taxonomy): domain Eukaryota; kingdom Metazoa; phylum Chordata; class Mammalia; order Artiodactyla; family Balaenopteridae; genus Balaenoptera; species Balaenoptera ricei. Next base: position 82,474,064 of record NC_082640.1, on the reverse strand, counting down.
TAGTATTTGATGGTTTACCTATTGTGCTTGAAAATGAAATTGCCTTGCAAATATTAGGAGCTTACCATATGTTTGTCAAAGGGTCAAGTAGGTACAGAGTGCTTTGAAAATTTAAAATGACTATACAAATACACAATTAAGCACATTTAAAAAATAATAATGTGACTACATCCTCAAAAACTTCCAAATTTCAAAGGTAATTAAGAACATACCTACATTTTACAAAATTTTTTTAAATTTGGAAAATAGTCCATTTTGATTATGGTAGCATATTAAAACTGATAGATTTCTTGGGCAAAAAACACACAAAAACTTTATGGACTTTGTGGACAGCCCCTAGTGCATTCCACTAAGGACACTAAGATGAATGCCAAGGAGGATTTTTTTTTTTTTAAACCTTTCCTTCTTCCCCTTCCTCCACTCTGAAACAATCATCAATTACCCTTATCCACCAGCACCATCTCATCTAAGTTCATTTTCAAGATGAAGTTTCCTCGTTGGATGTTGGCTGTCCAATCCTCCTTCTGTCCATCACTGACTGCCTCAGAGCTGTCCCCAGATTGACAGTTTGAGAGTGAATCAATAATAATTATCTGGCTGCAGCCATGGCGAGCTGTGTAATTCTGCCACGGGACAGCATTGTGCAAACAGAGCTGCATCTCCGGCTGCAGGTTTAAATATGCAGGCTGGGGCTGTCCATTTAGGTGCCCTGATCATGTGATTACCGGGAGGTAGTGTTTCTTCCCCCGCTGCATTAAAACCCTTTCAAATGATACACTCACCTTCTGGGACTGCTGAAGAGAATTGCACTATGTAAAATACTGCTTTCAGGGCCTAAATCATAAATCAGTGATTTAAAGGCACAGCCTTAGGAGAGGAGACACACTTTGCTTCAGTTCTTTACATAGACTTTAGGAAGAACCACTGATGGGGAATGTATAAGCACAAGTAAAAGAATGGGATCTCAGATATGTTTGGGTCGATATTTATTTCACCTCGTCCAAGGCAAAGAAGATAAAGATCAGTTAATTCAGTATTAAAATTTTGTGGATTTGAGAGGTACAGGTTCATCATTTCCTGTTTGAACAAGAAAAGGTTGGCTTTATTGAGCTGAATATAACTAATTTTCTTTAAAGCAACTTTAGCATACCTTTGTTGAAAATGTTGCTGGTTGCTGTTGTGGTTACTCTTATGAATAGGCAGCTACATTTTATTGGTCATATTTATGAGTATTTGGATATTGAAGGCAGTGGAGTTTTGTTGGTGTTATTTTCTGGGAATCTGTTTCTGTTAAGAAATTAGGAGACAGGAAGGTCTTGGGGGGCATAATCAATTCTTTAACAGAACTCAGTGAGAACTGGGCATGCAACCAAAATGGGGCAATCATAAATTCCTGGGGGTAGGGATATCACATTTGGAACAGAAAATGATCTGTATGTCATTAGCAAATGATGTGAAACAAAGAAAAATGGTGTGTCCCATAATCATATGATCTATGCTATTTTAATTCTTTTTAATATATTCATATGCATACAAATACATATCTATAGTTTTTGAAGTAAAATAACAAAATATAAAAATTTGTTTTACATCTATGTGGTGGGATCTTTCAATTATTCTCTTTTTTTCTTTAATGTAAAATCTTTAAAAAATAAAAACATTCAGAAAAAAATGGAATGGGGTTCATTGGTAAGTTCCTTATCATTGGATGTAATCAAACTGAAACAGTTACTACTCAGCAAAGACTTTTTTTATGTAGGTTATTTAAACATTGACTAAAAAGTTACCAGGAAATAGGTACAATTTCTCCTGACTCTAAGATTGCAGGATTATTCTCTAGGTTTGTAGGTGGCTGGAGCATCTGGTGGAAGAGAAATTGTGGAAGGCATGGGTTATTGGAGGGAAAATCACAGCAAAAACTTATATCTTAGTTGTATTGAGCTTTGTCTATTTACTGAGTTAGGCACCATTAACCATTCTTTAACTCATCATTGCTTTATTTCTCCAGTGATTTTTGTTGGCTTCCTAGTTTCTTAGTAGTAAAAGGGTTTCAGTTTTTGAAAAAAAAAAAAAAAAAGCAGGCATAAAATTGAGCATAGGGAGTTTAGCTACAAATATATATTAGAATTGCTGAAAGGAACAACGACCAGTAGAGAATGGAGACTCAGATAAAATAGAAAAATTCCCTTCTTTTCTTCCTTCTTTCCTCCCTCCCTCCTTCCCTCCCTCCCTCCCTTCTTTCCTTCCTTCCCCCCTTCCTTCCTTCCTTCCTTCCTTCCTTCCTTCCTTCCTTCCTTCCTTCCTTCCTTCCATTTAATCAGCTAACCAATCAACCAGATAGTCTACCAAACCACCTACCTTTATTAACTACCTGCTACTTGTAGGGCACATACGTGAACCAGATCAGAATCTTGTCTTCGGAGAATATGCAGACTAGTAAGGGAGATAAGACATGGGGATACTAATTATAACCCTATAATACAAGGGGAAATTACTGATTGCCAAACAAAAGTACAGAGAAAGTGGCAAAGGGTGTCAGAGCCTGGACATAAGATTTCCAGCTGGGGTTCATATTTGTAGCTAAGCCATCCTGTGATCAAAGTGTATACCTGCTATTTTGCAATGACTTAATTACCTGTTAAGACACCAGGGGGCCAATGAAAAGACAGGAAAAATAAAGCAGTGATGAGTTTAAAAATACATAGAATTATAAATATTGGGCATAGTGAGAACAATTTTAAATGATCTGGAAAAAGACTATAAAAATAGAAATCACATAATAAAATCTGGGTTTTGGAAGGCAGTAAAGAAAATGATATAATTCCTTATAGATAAATAATCTTTGAGATTTGCAGGCTCTCTACTATTGACTTGGATGACAGATCTATTATTCTGTTTAATTTGTGCCAATAAGACTTTTAATTCTCATCTCGTCCATGAAGACGTTCAGATTTCTTAATCTCACAGGGCAGGCTTCCTCTGAACTCTTTTAGCCTCTACTGTTTTTACCGTTCATTTGGCTACTATCACTTGCTGACTTATATGACACAGAAGGTCCTTTCAGGTGAGAAAGATGCATTGCTTTACATCTGGAGAAGCATGAAAACAGACATGCCTGCTAGAACCACCCTCATCAGGAAGATTAACGTGTATTTTGAATTCACCTTGGTTTATATACGTCCAAAGAAAATTGAGAAAGCCTTTAACTGAGGTGGACTGCTTTGTGGGATCCATAGCATCTTGGCCAATTATCAGGCAATTTCATGCAAAATAACTTATACTGTGGTAAAAAAGTACCAAAGTCAGTTGTAGCCACTAGAGTAGTGATAGTAAGGTTTAACTTGTCTGTGGCTCTTGCTGCTAGCTTCCCCTGACCCCCACCCACACTTCTCCTGGGTGAGGGGAAGAGAAGGGCAAGGGGCCTGCAAGTGGGCACAGGAACAGCTACTGGAGTTAGCTATTGAGTGCTTGAAACTACCAGCCAGGGTGGCCTATTCAATTCACTGTGAAGAGGAGAAAGGAATATGGAACACAGTTAACTGGAGAAGTTGGGACATGGGCTCACTAGGAGGCAGAAGGAGCAGGTGCAGCCTGTAGGAACCACTGAGGTAGGCAGATGGCCCAGGAAGTGGGGCACCTGGAGGGTGGTCAAAGTATTTGACCTAGAAGCAGAACCAACATTGGTACAGAGCACAGAAATTGACCTGATACCAGCGCTAGCCTTATGTGCATGTGACCCAAGCAATAAGGGCCCCTTGCTTGATTTAATGAGCTGCTGTCTTAGAATTCGTAGTGATTTCTGAACAAGGGCCAACAGTTTCATTTTGTATTGGACCCTGAAAATTATGTAGCCAGTCCTACTTGATATGGAAGGTAAGACTGGCAATCTAGACCAACAGTATTTGAAACCCATGTCCTCTGGGTTTCATCTCTCTCACAGAATTAAATACTTTAAAAAGCAGAGCCAGCTCTTGAATTATTGCCGTAATTTCCACAGTATGCATCCTGATGCCTGATGCAAAGTGCAGTGAATATGCTGATTATTGATCAAAGAACCAAATGGAAATTGGTTTATTAATATTATTATTGCCATTAGAATTATAGAGCATTGTTATTCTTTATCTGGTTTTATGAATATATGATAAACCCAATGAGATTTACATGCTTTAAATATTTTGCATGAGAGAAAGGAATGAATGCAAGAAAAGCACGAGGAAAACCACATTAAAAGGTGGCAATGCGGAGGAATAATTTTTTCCTGTCTACTTTCAACAGAGTTTACCCAACATGTTCCGTATCCTCTTAGCATCTTTAGATGACAAAAATCTATACACACACATACAAAGTGAGTTAATCTTCACGTCTTCATGTTTACATATATCAGAGGATCACTCTGAGCTTTCAGGGCAGAACTTTGGGATCTTGTGCTCCTGAGAGGACAATGGAATGGACTCCTGGGGCCAATGGACAGTCTTTGTGGCCCATTTGGTGGCTAAAAGTGTTCACCTTGATGTCTGATAACCTGGTTTGAAGCCCAGCCAGGCTGTTAACACACTGTAAAAACTTGAGTATGTTATTAACCTCTCTATGTCATAGAGTCCTCATCTGTAGATTGGGAATAATCATTGTAACTATCTCACAGAGCTGCTGTAAAGATTAATAAGATGATGCATGTTTTTACACTTAGTAGAGTGCCCAAGACATCAAAATTACTCAATAAATATTCATAACGATGACAATTCTCAGGGAACATAAGGGGAACAAAGGGTTTTCTAGCTACTGAATCATTTCCCCAGGTGGATAGGCAGTTCATGTGAGGAAAGAGTGGAGATGTTTGGAATTAACCTCAAGGCACCGCTCAGGGTCAGGGAGATTCTTCCTCAAATGTCCTCTAGTTCTCGTCCCATGTTCCTCGAAGGCGGGTCCCATAAAACTGAGAAGAGCAATTTTGCTTTTTGGAGGCCAAAGGATGAACCTGGGCTTTGACAGCCCTGCGGCAGCAGAGATGGCAGCATCATCAGGAGCCATGGTGATGGTGGCTGAGTTAGTGGTGGCAGCAGGGAGCTGGCGGTGACTAGCTGCGGTAGTAATGGCATGCACAATGTGACTAGACATGGGACCTTGGGAAACTTAATCCAACTTTTTATGCATAACTTTTCTTATCTGTAAAATAGAAATAATAACAGTGCCTACCTAATAGAAGTGTTGGGAGGATTAACTAAGTTGTTGGGATGATTAAATGAGATTGTACATGTCAAGCAGTGAACACAGTGCCTTGGATTCAGTGAACAGCAGCTGTTACTGTCCTTAGCATTTCTGTAGACAGTAGTAGGACCAGTGGTGTGGAGAGCTTGGGAGAGTAACAGTGGCAGCATTAACCCCAAAACACTGGCCATCTGTTTGACCCTGCTTGGAGTCTTAGGGTCCATGACCAAGTTCTGGCCCAGAATTCTGGTTTGATAACACCTTCTACAATCTGAGCAACCATTTTATCATGAGGTTAAAAAAATACCCAAATCCTGAAGTATAGCTAAATCTTCTGTTCACGGGAGGAGCAAGAGTCAGAATTGAGAGAAAATCTTCAATCAGTCACTGTGTCACTGTAAGCAACTTATTGAACATCTGTGAATTGTGTTTATTTTCTTCGATATATAAGATGAAGGTCAAAGGTACCTACATTACAGGGTTGTCATGAAGATTAAAGGAGGGAATGTAAAGCAAAGGCTCTTTCTAAGTTCCAAGTAACATAAACATTTTTCCACAGTTCATGCTAATTACCATTTTGGAGATTATTGGACAGGTATTGTTTCCCATATTTTATAAATGAGGAACGGAGTCTGGAGGCATTAAATAATTTGCTCAAAATCAATGACTAGTGAAGGACCTAGTGAGGACTTGGAATCCTTTTTTCTGAGACCAAACCTCTATTCTCTTTTTATTTTTAAAGCTGTGAAACCCTTTCTCCGTATTAAATTGTCACCCAAATCCAACACATAAAACATATCAGGAAGAAGCTATTTCCCTGCCTCCTCCCAACCCTGTCATTAGCCCTCCCAGGTCTGAGGAGCACAATTTGCAAATCTTTGCCTTCTTCAGGGAGACTTCCTAGGAAGCTGAATACTCCACTCTGCTACCCTCACTCATCCCAGCCCCTGAGGTCAGATATCAACTGTGTCTGGCAGGAGGTTGAACAAGGAGACTCTGAGGGCCTCTGATTCTGGTCCCCATTGCTTCTGAGATCAAGACAACACACACACATGTCACATTGGGACTATGGAAATACATGGCTGAGATCTCAGCCCACACAGGTGATGCTATCTGTGACTCTGGAAAGCCTCTGTTACTACTTTGCATTGGTACCACTTGTGCCTCTTGACTTTCTGGTGAGCTGTGATTCTTTGTTTCTACGGCAAATGGAGAACCTGGAGAATTATTGCCTGGTAAGCAATCAGAAAAGAAACCATGTTCAGAAATAGCTTAGTGCTTCCAAGGATGGTGGAAAAAAATATCCCAGTCGGCAAATAGCTCAAGGTCAGGATGTGGGCATCTAACATTTCTTGCTGCAAGTTGGAAGCCTGTAGAATCAGGAAGATTTTGCATGCTCAGTTGTGGCTTTAGTGATGGCAATGGTGTGAAAGCTCAGACCTTGACTATAGGTTTATAAAACAGATAAAGATCTGTTATATAGTCAATCTGTTTATAAAGCAGATTTCTTGGCTTCTGAAATGACATCCGCTTGTGGAAACTAATTAGGCATAGGCAAAAGCATTGCTGAGATCAGCAACCTTCTGCCAGAACACAATGCAGAGAGAGTTTTGGGTAGAGCCTGAGATATGTCCCCTAAAGTTTGCTGGTTTTCTCCTAGAGCCCAGTGCAGAGCATTGGGAAGGTGTGAGGCTCACTTGAGGAGTCCACAACAGCAAGTCAGAAAGAGACTGTTTTTTAGGGAGCTTGTTAAGAAAAAGGGGGCCACCTATGCCCCATTAGGTTCTTTGTAGCCCTTGGCGGGGACACAGAGAATGCAGTGGTTCCTGAGGCTCCACATGCAGGAAGGTGGAGTTGGAGGCAGGAGTCAAAGGGTTGCCCAGGTGACGGGACACCCAGCCAGGGGGTATAATTGAAATATGGGGATCCAGATGAACAGCTGCTCCTCCAGAGGTCCTCAGGAAAGACAGTGCCCCAGGGAAAGCCAGACTCTGCCTGTAGACAGTCATGTGCACCTCATAAATGGAGACCAGCATAGAGCAGAGGCCATAGCCTCAGATGACAACAGACTAAGCAGGGCTGGGATTAGGGTGAGGCAAGGGAGGTGCCTAGGGTACAAGTTTAATGAGGCCCTCCATCTCAAGGTTGGGCAAGCGCAGGGTTGGTGCCTCCCTTGCCTCACCTGAGTCCAGACCCTGTGAGCCAGAGTAGACAGGAGACAGAGATTTCTGTCTCTCCTACTCTGTCCTCGTCCAATGCAGGGCTGGAGCCTCAGGGAGGGAAAATGGGCCTTGAAAACAAACGCACTTCCCTCCTCCTGGAGTCGTAGTTCTAAACTATTAGGCTAAGAGGTTATCAAAGAAGCCACTATCAAATAAAGAATGTGTGATATCACACAACTGAAATGTTGACATTAAAAAAAGAAACTTTATATAACGAGTTACTGACACTCTTCAAGAGAGTGCTTGCATAAGCCAGTGCCTCTGAAGAGGAAGGAAAGGGAAGGCAGAATGGAAAAGAGGTTGAGGAGGGAGACTCGAAATCATCCACTCTTTAAAGTTAGTGGTCCTGCGGAGGGATTGGATGACCGACAGGCCTAGGTGTGAATCTTGGCTCCATCATCTATAGCTGTGGGGTTTGGGCGAAGCACTCAAGTTTTCGTTTCATGACCTGTGAACGGGAATAAGAATACCGGTTCTTACTCCACAGTACTGTCATGGGGATAAAGTGACAGGGTAAATAAAGCACCTGGAATTATGCTTAGCGCCTAGAAGAATCAATAAGTGTTAGCTGTTTCCCTTGGCCTTGTCTCTGTTTCACTGAAGGATGAAACTTCCACAGGTACACATACGAGTGTCTGTGTGTGCTGGAGAGCAAACTGACTGAGAGGTAATTCTGGAAAATGCAGGACTGGGTGAGGAGGAACTTTAAAGACATAAACAACATCAGTATGCTACCAGTCTGTATAGAAATATAATCTAAGTTTATAAAGTCAAGAAGCATTTGAACTGAGTGCTGAAGTATAAGTGTCGCTGAAACTGTAGCAGACTTGTGAAACCTTACAGAGGTTATGTTGGGCACATAAAAGGATGTGTTACTCTCTTTGGTGGTAGTAAATCTGTGGATCTAAAGATGATGCATAGACAAAACGAATAAGTAGTTTAAGGTGATTGGACATAACTATGGAGGTTAGAAATGGAACTAGTTCTTATGGAAATATCTGATGCACAGAACAGGAATCATACCCTTGTAAGCTGATATTATGAAAATCAACCTTATTCTCCTTCAGGTTGCCGTCAGGGAGACTGTCAGGGACAAATTCCTGGGCCTAGTGTCCTTCAGGAATGGCTCCTTACGGTATTTTCAAAATGTTCATGTGTCTAACAAGATTCTAGATTTTCTGTGTGCTTTTCCAGATTTCTGGAAGAAAATATCTCCTGCATTTAAACAATTGTGTTTGCTCTTTGTAAATAAAGGGAAAAAATTAAAAGAAACTAGCCAGAGGCATTGTAATACTACTGAGAATATTAGAAGGAGGAATGATCACATATACAGAGGTGAATGATAGATAAAATGAATCATGTTTTTACTTGACATATGTTACAAAAGACAAATTATTTTGTTTACATTAATAAATAAATTAATTTCTTTTTCTGAAGTTTAGATTTGGAATTATCCCATATTTTTCTCTCCAAACATTTTTTTTGGAGGGTGGAAGATAGTTACTATATTAGTCTTTTTTGGAAACCTAATACTTTTCTCATTATCATAAAAATGACATTTATGCTGTGGTCTCAGTAGCTGTTTTTTTCCAGTGGAGATTTCATTTTAAAGCTCTTTGTTCAGACATTTTAAATCCAGCCATAAATATTTCTTTGAAACGGGGCATGGGAGGTTTGAATTTTAGTCCTTTGGAAAAAAAAAGTTTTGAAGTTCTCTACAGTCATATTGGAACACTGAAATGTGAGTTTATTAAAATGTATTTGAAGACAAAAGTTAATATTCACATGAAGTAAGGTTTGTTGGTAATTTTTTTAAGTAAGGAAATGTAAGATAGACATGTTGCTTCAGATTTAGCTGGAAAGTGGATCATGCCTGTTTTATCCAGTGTACGATTCCCCTATTTCATTGAAATTAATGATTTTATGGTTTAATCTATCCAGTATTTTCTAAATTACCAACAGTTACATTATAATGAGAGAAGCTGTGCCTGTTTTATGTAGGTATAGTATATGTGCAGTGAATTAACACCAAACTCAAAATCAAATGAGAGAAACAGAGGATCTAATGAATGCATGAGTGACATTGAAAGCTCTCTGTATACTATTTCTTTCCTCGAATATGATTGGCAGTGGGACATCTTGGCTTAGTACACAAACAGAAGAGATGTGGAGGAGAAGTATTGGCATTTTACACAGTTTATCTTCCATTATTGTATTTAATTTTTAAAAGGACATCGGAATCCTTTGGGAATTCTGTCACAGCCTGAAATTCTGCTACCAATTTCACATTTTTTTTCAAGTTGATATAGTGATAAAATTTAACATGCCTTAAAATAAAATAGTATTGAAAACTTACAAGGACAAACATTCCTTGATAAACGGAAGAGATACATTCCTGAAAGAGAATGTCTATATGTTTAACTCTTTAAAAACACCATTATTTTTGTAACTAGATGTAATTTCTGTGACACATTTCCACAGACCAGGGATGGAGGGCAGCTTATAGGGTTCTTAGGTTTATGCATGGGGGAGAGGTCATGGTTGTTGGGTTGGGGGAAGGAAACTGGTATAGGTGGGGATTGAGGGGGGAGAAGAGACTCTTCTAGTAGGTGCCTCAGTCTTAATAGTTTGGTGCCATTGTGGTCTTCCACATTCCTCCTGCTCAGCAAACATCTTCCTCCAATTCATATGTTAATTCACGCCTTGTGGCTCCAATGTTGTGTACTCCTGGGAAAAAGAGTAACATGGAAAGAAACGTTTGCAAACATTTATTCATTTACATAGCTCGGTCTAGTTAAGCAGGGAGAATACCTCAGGCACGAACTGCCAATGAAAACTTAATCCCAGAGAAGACCAAAACACCACAGTGTTTCTGACTTGGATTTCTCAGTTGTTTTTTTTTTTTTAATCCACTTCTTAGAAACTTTCTCCCTAACAGGTCCAAATGCATTTCTTTTCCTTTTTTTAAGGTTGAGCTGAAAAATTTCCTGCTTTCTCTTCAAACTCTAATTCCTTGTTTTTCAAATCAATCCCAACACTAAGTATCAGTTGTCAGAAAACTGATGGGCATAAACATATAGGTTGATGCTAGTGTTTAAACAACACACTTGCAAATGAGAACAGGCCTTTTTGTATGCCATGTCTTAAAATAGGCACTGACATCTTGACTCTGGCTTTTGTACTTCTAGATTTTGGTTTGACAAAATTTATCAAATAAATAAATTTTAAATAAATAATATTAAATAAATAATAAATTATTAAAACATCCGGCTAGATCAACTAGAAAGTGTATAGATGAACTATAGAAGACAACACTCCAGAATTTATGACATTTCAGTCCTATTACAACTTTCTTGTTACTTCAAGCACTTGGTTGTGAGATGCTCTGGGCTGTTATAATCAATGAATGAAGGCAGGCAGGTTAGCAGTCTTAGCTGCTTGTGGCATAATCATCAAAGATGTTGTAGAAGCTCTATTGGCCTACAGAAGGCCTATTTCCCACATCCCACATCTCTTGGTATAAATGTCTCATATTTTGCAGACTGTAGTCTTATGGCCAGAACTCATTCAATGAGTCTTTCAAGCTGAATGTACTTCAGGGGAAGGACTTCTTCCTAACAGGGTAATTTAAAACTTATTCGACTACTGGGCTCCGATCTCTTTTGAGATGCTCATGGCAATGAACTCTTCAGGAACCAAATACCCTGGGTCATATGAAGGTGTGTTTTACCTATATAAGGAAAAATTTGTCTTCCACTCACTCTTAACAGAAGGCATATTAATTTGCTGGACATTCTATCAAAACTTCATGCTAACTCTCCTTTCAATGCATTAAAATTACTATTTGTTCCCTTTTATCTTGTGGAAAAACTACACAAAATTGTCACTTTTGTAGATTTTGCATTGGGCACTAACTTCAGAATGAGCTGTGTAAACCCTAACAGAGATGCCTAGCTATCGATGATCATACAGATTCATGCTTTGAAACCTCTATCAGAATCAGTGCCTGCAGGAATGACCTTTTGAAAGACTATTAATAATCCGAAGTTTTGTAAAGCGTAGTTGCATTTTAGCTGCTATTCTTTTAAATCTATATTTAATGATGATTTACTTCTCACCTTAATAAACAGAATTTACAATTCACGTTAGCACAGTACAGGCTCTTAAAAGTCCTGCAGTAAAGAAACCTATTAAATTCTGTTTATCCCAGTGCTTCCCAATGTTATTGACTATGGAAGACTTTCAGTTCTTTTGACTCATATTTTTTATATTTATATTCCAGGGAGATGGATGTCTCACAAAACACAATGAGGAAAATACCAATGTAAAGTGATAATTAATTTTTTAAAATTGAACATGTCTGATGTTTTCCAGCTGCATGACATGATACCACTTTTAGCTGAAGTTGACATCTTAATGAATAGTATAGGATATTTGTACTACAAATCCTCAAAAGAATATTTTCTAACTCTTTGAAATTTGCTTCCTATAAAAAAACACAGAAGAAATTATTTTTAGGTAACACATATCTCTAAGTATTCTGGTTTATATTAGATTGGGTACTTACATCATTGTGCTGTATTTATTTTATAAATGCATATAGATAGTTATGAACCAAGCAAAGCTAATCACTCTATAAGTATCAGTTAATTAATCCTCATAACGACACTTTGAAGTAGCTATTATCCCATTTCAGAGATGAGCAATCAAAACACAGAGAGGTTAAGTAACTCACCTAAGAAAACACAGTAGTTGATAAAGCTGGGTTTTGACCACATGCAGCTAATGAATAGTCAGTGTTCCTCCCCAGTAAACGGGTGTTGGTGCTCTTGGTCTTTCCCACAGATTAATAAAGTTTCCACACAGCTTTTTCTCTTTCCCACATCTACCTTAATCTGGGTCTCTGAGATTGGGAGGAGCGAGTCATCTGTCTTCCAGCATAACAAGAAGGAAGCCAGTGAGTGGAACTCAGCACAGGCTTCACATCTCTCACCTTGATGGAGCGTTTCTTTCTTATCCTATCTTTCCCCTTGGAGCTTAAATATGGATTATGTTCAGCCTCTTGATATGCAATTAGCCAGAGAGGCAGGGAGGCTGAGTGTTTGGGAATAAGACTCACTTATTCCAAAATAAGATCTGCCACTAAGAAGTGGATGACCTAAGACAAGCCACTTTTCCTCCCTGAAGCTCAGTTCACTCATCTTTAAAATAAGAGAATTGAGCTAAGAGACTTCCAAGTCCCTGCCCAATCCTATTATTTTATACATAGAATTTATTTTTGAATTGCTTTTTTCATTAAAGATGGTGAGAACTAGAAGACTGGAGTCACTGAACCATGTGTCTTGTCCTATGTGTTTATACTTATTTTCCTTGGAGTGGATTGAAGAAGTCCATGATTAAGGAAATGCCCTGAATGGGGACACTGTGATGAGATGACTCTGAAGGTCCTTGCTCCCTGATTTCTTACAAATAAGCTTCTCCACAGCTTTGTATCTATTCAAGATTAGTACCAATCTGGGATCATTCAAGATAAATCCTAGTCTAGGATCTCCTGCAAGTTGTGAGCCCATGAACAAAAGGCTGTTTTATTCATCAATATATGGCCTATTAATAGTACTTTGCACAGAGTGCTGCATACAGTAGGAATATAACAATAATGGTCAAATAAAATTAAAATCAACTTGGGAGGTTTGCTTGATTAGCATTTGTTCAGTTGGGAATATTTATTGGAAATCTAACAGCATGGGCAGTGAGAGGTGATGTAAAAGAGAGGGTCCTGACTGCTAACATCAGTAGAGTTTGGTGGTCAATTTAGTGAAGAGGGTATATATGTCTGGTGCAACATCTCCTGAACATGTGGTTTGTTCTCATAGTCTCATAAAAAAATCCACCAAAAAAGAAATAAAAATCTTAGTAAGATTGTCGGGCTAAAGGAAAGACTATATATATCCAAATATGAGATTAGAGTGTCAGGGTGGAGTAACTAAATGTACCCATGTGATAGAGGGCTCAAGACTCTCAGTGTATGACAGAGTGACAGGATCAAGTCCCAGAATATTCCTACTTTTCAAGACAAACAACCCCAAATGGTGTACTTCCTCTACCATCATACATTAATGAGATGGCGAGGAATATGATCTCTTAGTAGGCTCTCATGGTAACTGATGAAAAAAACTGGACACCATTCGTGGAGGAATAAAATTTTCACATCTTGGGCATATTCCAACAGAAAATTTAGCTTAGTTAAAACCTCTGTAAATAGAAAATGAGATTAGACAATTTTGAAAATGGTGCATCTCTTTCAAATGAAAAGGAATTTACAGGATTACTGTAAATCTACATTTTCTTGGTGAAAATTAGGGTTTATTAGTATAATTCATCAAATTAGGAAGCAAAGTTGATTAGGTTTATTTGATTGAGACTGCATTGATTAAGGACTCGGTAAAAGCTATAAATCCAACCAAGAAAAACATCCCTCCACATGGGAAAAGTACTGGGTTGACATTTAGAAGACAGTTCCTTTTTGTAGCAACTCTTACTTAATATCCAGAATTATGAAGATTTACTAATCTTTGACTTAGCATAACTCTTGGGAAATATATAACAAAGTATGAATAAAGGTGCTAGTAGTTTCCTAGGAAAACAAAAATAGCAAGATCTGCCTCCTTTTAGGTAAAGAACAATAATCTTGGACACTTGCTCCAGTTAGGCATTTAATCTGAACAATTCAGGCAAGAATCATCCCACTGTGATCTCAATAATGCTTTGGTTCTTCCAACTTTAAGCACCTCCCCATGTGCACAGGGCTTGGGTAAGTATTTAAACTTCTTTCTTCATTTCTGTGTGTGCAGATATAGGCTTTATGGATGAAGGACGATGAAGCATTTGTTTTTAGAAAATACAATGCTGGCCTTTCACTCAAAACATTTTCCCCTGGAGAGCCTCTACAGATCAAACATATTCTTTTTCACAATTGAACCAATCCTTGCAAAAGCTGTGACCACAGTTTTTTATTTATTTTGGCCTGTGATGAAAGGCAAGCACTTTCAAAACAGTTCCACCAATGGCTCTCACTAGGGAGAGCACCCCAGGTGGAAATGCAGAAAACATTTTGAAGGATGGAAAGGTGCAAATAAATTCTGTGTTAAAATGCACTTTCTGTTAAGATTCTACCATTTGAAAATATTTGCCAAACTCTTGCAGGATTTTAAAATATTTACAGCCATTATGTGCCTAGCCATATTATATAGTCAGTTACTTTCCAGAGCTTTGAAATCTGCTTAGAGTTATATCTCCTGATTCAGGCTGGAAATTTTTCTCATTAAGGAAGAGACTCCTCCTGACCAACACCCATATAGCTATCATGGGCCGTCAGCAGTTCTGTCTAAATATATTCTGTATGACTACTTCTGCTTCTACCTTAGCCCAAGATAATATCATCTCAGCATGAACAACTGCAAAGGGTCTCCCTACTTTCACACTAACCTTCCTGTAAAGTTTAACCTTCCCGTGGCAGCCAGCTTTTAAAATTTAAATAATTTCTCATTATCCTCCAGTGGTTTCCCATCTCACTTGGAATAAAATTTGAAGTCCTTATAAATCCTACATGATCTTGCCTCTGCCTATTGTGCTTTAGTTTAGTTCAAAGCACATACCACTGCTTGATATATAATGTATTCATTTGTTTTATTGTTTATCTTCGAAACTAGGATAATAGCCCCTTGAGGGCAGGGACTTTATCTGTTTTGTTCATTACTATGTTCACTTCACATTGTAGGGTCTGAAAAAATGTTTTCAATAAATGAATTAATAAATCTAACTCTATAACTTCCTCAAAGCCTGTATTAGTTTGCTAGTGCTGCCATAACAAAATATCACAAACTGGGTGGCTTAAACAAGAGAAATGTATTATCTCACAGTTCTGAAAGCTAGAAGTCCAAGATCAAAGTGTCAGCAGGGTTGGTTCTGTGGGCTATGAGGATAAATCTGTTCCATGAATCTTCCCTAGCTTCTGTTGGTTTATTGGCAATCTTTAGCATTCCTTGGCTTGTAGAAGCATCACCCTGATTTCTCCCTTCATCTTCATGTTGCGTTCTCCCTGTGCACATGCCCAATCTCTCCTTTTTTATAAGGACACCAGTCAGATTAGAGCCCACCCTCCTCCAGTAGGACCTCATCTTAACTTTACTAATTACATCTGCAATAGCTGTATATTTCCAAATAAGGCCACATTTTGAGGTACCAGGGGTTAGAACTTCAGCATATGAATTTGGGGAGGCCACAATTTAACCCCTAGCAATGCCCCTCCCTAGTACTGTGGTCTGGCCTGGTAATCTAACCATCTGATAATTAACCTTTGCTTTGAAAATAAACTTTGAAGATAAAAGTTGTGGGTGAGTTAGGGATTGTGCTTGTACTTTAGGTTCTTTAGCACTTCAGCTATTGGAGAAGAGGACTGGTTCCTCTTCTGACAACAGTTGTTTACCATCCATGGGATTCGGGCCTCTCTCCCAGTGGATTATGGCTATGCTCTGTATGAGAAAATGTTCTGGGTAGGATGACAGAATCTGTGCATTCTTGCAGTGTCAGCTTATCCCTTCCTGCACACCCACACCACTGAGGGTACTCTTTTTGGTTTCTTACACAGCCTCCAATCTTGTGAGCACTCAGTGGAGGAGAAAAGAGCCTTTGAATGAACATAAATCTCCTTGTGCTCTGGGGCCCCCAAGAGTTTTACATTGTCACGTTATCCCACACTTGACCTTCAGAGCTTGCTAAAATTTTAGCTGGTTTCTTCTTACTTGCTTTTATGAAGATATTTTTCTCATGCTGAGCTAGTCTGCGTGGCCCATCTCTTCTTGAGGAATCTATCTCATGGTTGTGTCGTGACATGAGAACTCCCAGTGGTTCAAAAAGACTTATGATGTTTTAGTCTATCTGGCATTTCTTTGTTAGAGTTGTTAGCAACACCCCTTCTAGCTGTCTATATCCGAAGCAGAAACAGAACTCTTTTACATCCTTAATTTTATAGAAGCATAGCACAATCATGGAGCTCAGTCAATGTTACCATTCGTAAACGACAAAACAAAAACTAGAACCCACGTCTTCCTCCACAGTGAGAACTCCTGCAATTATTCCAACGTGCCTGGGGCCTTTGCCTCCCTCCCCTTTGAGATCTCTTTTTTTGATTTACATTCCACCTTTCAAAATCAAATTTCCTCCAAGGTCATGCCCTTGGCCTTCTGTTTTTCTGCCTTTTCTCCCTGGGTCAGTTTAGTCATTCTTAAGACCTCAGCTCTCATCTCTATGCTTGTTGCTTAAAGCATCCATTTTAATTTTTATTTCTAATCCAGATACCATCTTTTTATCTGCTAATTAAATTGCTCTAGGTGAATGTAACTTCATCCTCTCAAATTTCTCAAGGGTTGATCCACATATTAAACCTAATTTCCTTGCCCTTTCCCCCACTCCTCCCTATTTTCTAAATCACTGCTCTTTGTTGTCTCCCATTTTCCTGTCGGTGGTAAATTCCTTTTCCTTGTTCTCTTGTATCACAATTTAGGATTAATTTTCTATAACCATCGATTTATCTATACCTGCCAATCTTCACACAATCACGTTTTCCCTCTGATCTGCCTTTTTTATCCTTTCTCTCCATTTTGTGGTTTAGGTCATGTCTTAATCTGTTCGGGCTGCCATAACAGAATACCATAGACTGGCTGGCTTATAAACAACAGAAATTTATTTCTCATGGTTCTGGAGGCTGAGGAATCTAAGATCAAGGTGCCAGCAGATTTGCTGTCTGATGAGGGCTTGCTTCCTGATTCACAGATGACTGTCTTCTCGCTGTGTTCTCACATGGTAGAAAGGTAAATGAGCTCTTTAAGGTTGCTTTTATAAGGGCAGTAATCCCATTCATGAGGGCACAACCCTCATCACCTAACCACTGCCCCAAAGCTCCCACTTCTAATATCATCATATTGGGAATTAGGTTTCAACATACGAATTTTCGGGGGGACACAAGCATTCAGTCTATAGCAGGCCTTTTTTGTCTTATTGTGGATTATTGCTATAATTAACATCCTAAGCATGTTCTTGGCCTCCATTCTCTTTTCCATCCAACTCCTGTACCCTTATCCTTCCCTCTCTCCACCCAGTTGCCAAGCACCCACAATAGATCCAAATCTTCCTGAATTATAGTTTTGATCTCATCACTTTTCAGCTTAAGAATCTACAATAATTCAATGTCACTTTGTGGATAAAATCCAAATAACTCTTATTCTAGAATTCAGGGCCTTCTGTCAATTCAATGTCACTTCTGTCAACCCAGTGTCACTTTTTACTATGCTGAATAGAGTCACTTTAAAGTCTACTTCTATGAACTCTCTTCTTCCTCCAGTGCCCCATCGCAAACACACACGTTATATGTGGGCACACAGGGGCTTAAAGAACATCATTAACTTAATCACTGAAAACGAACATCTTCAATTATCCAAGTTACATGTATGTGGAGACATAGGTTTAATGAAGTTTCCTCTTGTTGGACTGGCACAGTGCTGACAATAGATTCTTTGTTATATAAAAAGAGTAGTTAGAATTGAAAAAAATAGATGCCATAAAAAAATAACTTCTTGCCTTTAAGTAAGGAATAATAAGCTTGGTGATTAGATTTAGATTTTGATTCCTACATGTGTTTGATGGCTGATTTAGGAAGCCTTCTTTTAAACACACCAATGTGCTGTTTAAATAAAAAATAGATGAAGGAAATGATTCCCAAATGGAAGAGTCTCTTTAAATTTTTATTTTTGGTCATTTGAATGAAGATTGTACACCAAGAAGCTGATGTCAAAGATTATTTGAAACCTGTCAAAAAAAATTACTGGCTA
The DNA here is from genome assembly GCF_028023285.1 of Balaenoptera ricei. Lineage (NCBI taxonomy): Eukaryota > Metazoa > Chordata > Mammalia > Artiodactyla > Balaenopteridae > Balaenoptera > Balaenoptera ricei. Next base: position 82,455,751 of record NC_082640.1, on the reverse strand, counting down.
TTTGAGACTTTCGTTTCCTGGATGACTTAGAGAGAGGGCATAAGACCTGGTGGTAAATCTTGGCTTGTTTGATAACTTGATTCTTTATATATTATTCCAGATGTCTACTCATCTGAATTATTTTATATGGGGGGGCATGGAGAGAAAAAGCAGTGATGAAACTAGATGGCATTGTTTAGATAGAAAGAATTCCATTTAAGTGTAATTCCCCTGATAGCATTAATTTGGTAAAAAACCCTATACATGACCTGCTCCTAACCTTATATTGAGCAGTCAAAGATAGCTTTTTTAAAAAAGCATTGTCAATTCTAAGCTGCAATAGCCCTAGTTTGCCACTAACAATGGTACCCCGTATCCTGTGTGCAAAGTAACTAATAAGGGCCTGACTGAAGTTTTGACTTCTATTACTCCAGTCATGGTGGAGTCCCCTGAGGATGAGTAGGAAATGTCACTAGACCCTAGATGGTCTGCGCCTGATTCCTGAATTCCGAGCCATTCCACCTTTACAGAGGCTATTGCTGCTCAGATTCTAATAATGTTTGTGTATGTCAGTGCTTGTCTTCAATAATTCTCAGGCATTACACAGAAATGGCATGTGGAAGTTCCCATTAATCATTGCAGGACTGTGCTAGCAAATATTGGTAATTCATTTATTTTCTCTCCTCCTTTAATTTCCTCCCTCCCTCCCTTCCTTCCTTCCTTTTTCTTATCCTTTCATCTATTTAAAGAGGAGATATTTTAAAAAGGTACCTCCTGCCTTAAATCAGCTATTCCACCTATGATTAAAAGTAGGTTATTTTCCCTCTTTCTGTCTTTATTCTTTCCTCTTTTAAAGCTTCTTTGAAAGAGAGTATAGGATGGTCAGATGAAGAAGAAATGGGAAAACAGAGGAAGAACGAAATGAGGGAATGCAGATGGTAACACAAATGTTAATCGAGAGGAGTAACAGCCAAATACGAGAAGGGAAAAGTAAATTAAGTTTGTAAAGAAAGAAATAGAAATGATAAATGAGTGAAAGAGTTCATCCAGTGATTTATGGTAAGAGCTCTTAATATCCTGAGATTTCAGTTTGGATTTCTATAAAATGGGAATGCTATTCCTTCTTGGTAAAATACTCTTTGAAATCTTTGTATTATAGTTAATCTTTACCAGCAAATCATTAAGCTTTCTTTGAAAAAACAGATTTCTAGTGAATGCCAGTATCAGTTATTTTTCTCTGTTTTAAAGCTGTAGCATATATTGGAAAACACTGATTACTCAAAAATCACCTTGGGCTTTTCTGGCCAATTCTAGATAATACATTTCCCTCTTTTACCTCTTAGGATATAAATTTAATAAGTAGACAATTCTTAACAATTGTACCCTTTGCCGTTTAACTTTAGGATGCATGTATATGCTCCAATGGTATATAAAAAACATTTTAGAATTTATTTGACTTTTAGAAAATCATTATGCTATTGTTAAAAATCAGTCATTTTATTTCCCGTTATAAGCCAACCTGAAAGACAATGTTTGGCCCATCTACCTGTAGGTCAGCCTTCTGATCTTGTAAATGGATTTCTTCCTTGTGTCTTTCCAGCTGTAGCCCAATCCTGTCTCACTAAATTTGCTAAGAAGATAATTTTTAAAAGTTCTGTAAAGAACTCATTTCGTGGCCCAGCTCTAGAATTTTGCTTCTTCTTCTTCTTGTCTTATATTAGGTGTAGAAAGATTCTGAAAGAGGAATGAATTTTTCTTGTAAAACTGCTTCTCTGTTAATATATCCCATAGTCAACCTCTTAGCCTATACATTACTGCATTTTACATTATTTCATTACTGTACATTGTGTTATTGATTTTGATTAAATCCATTTGGAAGTCAATATTCACAAGAGTAAACACAGAGGGTATGTTCAACTATTATATATAGTACATTTATCCTCCTCTATCATACACTTGAATGTGCATTAAAGATCTGGGCGTCTCTTCTGCCTCTTTGGTAAATTTCATCATGAGGTGCTTCCAAAGCAAGAAATCATATCTAGCTCATTACTTATTGGGACATTCCAAGTATGTAGAGCTGGAAGATGTTCAGTGTTTACAAAGTTCTAACAGACTCCCCTGCCCGTAAACCGTCCCTGTCACCAGCCAATCCTGTCACCACTGGCTGTTTCAGTTTATTATTTACCATGTGCTGGAAGCGCTCTGGGTTTATGATTAAAGCCTTTTACTGGCCTTGCTGTTCGTTAGGCAGAGGGAGGCATCAGTAGTCACAGGGAAAGCGACACCTTTGCTATTAGCATCGGCTTCCGGAGGGAAGAGGTACAGGGCCAAAAGATGCAGCCAGCTGAGATCAGTCAGCTGTGATAAAGACAGAGTAACTTACCAATAGTGAAAATAGCCATTCAGCTGGAAACGGGCTTCCAAAGCTTTCAAAACACCGTCAGTTGCCAGCTGAGCATTGACCACTCACCATCTATTGTTGCTGAAGAGAACAAAGATCAAGTGCTTGCAAGTGTTCTTAAAAAGCTGCAAATGATAACTGTCCCCCCCCCCCCACTTCCTGTTTCTGGTTCTACCTCTGGCCATTCTGTCTATGATAGATAACTGTGTGAGTAATAATTTCTCGAATGTGGAAAACAAATATCCCTTCTAAAGGTAAAATACTGTCTTTATTTAAAAATTGGATATCTGGTTCATCTTGGAATTTTGCCCTAATTTTAATTTTATTTTATTTTTTATAGATCTTTATTGGAGTATAATTGCTTCACAATACTGTGTTAGTTTCTGTTGTACAGCAAAGCAAATCAGCCATATGCATGCATGTGTCCCCATATCCCTGCCCTCTTGAGTCTCTCTCCCACCCTCCCTATCCCACCCCTCTAGGTCATCGCAAAGCACTGAGCAGATCTCCCTGGGCTATGCGGCTGCTTCACACCAGCCAACTATTTTACATTTGGTAGTGTGTATATGTCCATGCCACTCTCTCACTTCATCCCAGCTTCGCCCTCCCACCCCATGTCATCAGGTCCATTCTCTATATCTACCTCTTTATTCCTGCCCTGCAACTAGGTTCATCAGTACCTTTTTTTTAGATTCCATATGTATGAGTTAGCATATGGTATTTGTTTTTCTCTTTCTGACTAACTTCACTCTGTATGACAGACTCTATGTCCATCCACCTCACTACAAATAACTCAATTTCATTTCTTTTTTATTTTTTAACTTTTATTGAAGTATAGTTGATTTACAATGTTGTGTTAGTTTCAGGTGCACAGCAAAGTGAAACAGTTATACATATACATATATCCATTTTTTTTCAGATTCTTTTCCCATATAGGTTATTACAGAATATTGAGTAGATATCCCTGTGCTATACAGTAGGTCTTTATTATCTATTTAAAAAATTTTTATTTTATATTGGAGCATAATTGATTAACAATGTTTTGTTGGTTTCAGGTGTACGGCAAAATGATTCGCTTATACATATACATGTATCTATTTTTTTTCAAATTCTTTTCTCATTTAGGTTATTACAGAATATTGAGCAGCATTCCCTGTGCTATATAGTAGGTCATTGTTGGTTATCTATTTTATTTTATTTTATTATTATTATTTTTTAACATCTTTATAGGAGTATAATTGCTTTAAAATGATGTGTTAGTTTCTGCTGTATAACAAAGTGAATCAGCTATATGTGTACATATATCCTCATATCTCCTCCCTCTTGCATCTCCCTCCTACCCTCTCTATCCCACCCCTCTAGGTGGTCACAAAGAACAGAGCTGATCTCCCTGTGCTATGCGGCTGCTTCCCACTAGCTATCTATTTTACATTTGGTAGTATATATATGTCAATGCCACTCTCTCACTTGGTCCCAGCTTACCCCTCCCCCTCCCCATGTCCTCAAGAGTCCATTCTCTACGTCTGGTTCTTTATTTCTGCCCTTCCACTAGGTTCTTCAGAACCTTTTTTTTTTTTTTTTTTTAGATTCCATATATATGTGCTAGCATATGGTATTTGTTTTTCTCTTTCTGACTTACTTCACTCTGTGTGACAGTCTCTAGGTCCATCCACCTCACTACAAATAACTCAATTTCATTTCTTTTTATGGCTGTGTAGTATTCCATTGTATATATGTGCCACATCTTCTTTATCCATTCATCTGTCGATGGACACTTCGGTTGCTTCCATGTCCTGGCTACTGTAAATAGTGTTGCAATGAACATTGTGGTACATGACTCTTTTTGAATTATGGTTTTCTCAGGGTATATGCCCAGTAGTGGGATTGCTGGGTCATATGGTAGTCCTATTTTTAGTTTTTTAAGGAACTTCCGTACTGTTTTCCATAGTGGTTGTATCAATTTACATTCCCACCAACAGTGCAGGAGGGTTCCCTTTTCACTACACCCTTTCCAGCATTTATTGTTTCTAGATTTTTTTGATAATGGCCATTCTGACCGGTGTGAGGTGATACTTCATTGTAGTTTTGATTTGCATTTCTCTAATAATTAGTGGTGTTGAACATCTTTTCATGTGCCTCTCGTCCATCTGTATGTCTTCCTTTGTGAAATGTCTATTTAGGTCTTCCACCCATTTTTTTAACTGGATTGTTTGTTTTTCTGATATTGTGCTCCATGAGTTGTTTGTATATTTTGGAAATTAATCCTTTGTCTGTTGTTTCATTTGCAAATATTTTCTCCCTTTCTGAGGGTTGTCTTTTTGTCTTGTTTATGGTTTCCTTTGCTGTGCAAAAGCTTTTAAGTTTAATTATGTCCCATTTGTTTATTTTTGTTTTTACTTCTGTTACTCTAGGAGGCAGGTCAAAAAGGATCTTGCTGTGGTTTATGTCAAAGTGTGTTTTTCCTCTAAGAGTTTTATAGTATCTGGTGTTACATTTAGGTCTTTAATCCATTTGGAGTTTATTTTTGTGTATGGTGTCAGGAAGTGTTCTAATTTCATTCTTTTACATGTAGCTCTCCAGTTTTCCCAGCACCACTTATTGAAGAGGCTGTCTTTTCTCCATTGTATGTTCTTGCCTCCTTCATTGTAAATTAGGTGCCCATATGTGCGTGGGTTTATCTCTGGGCATTCTATCTTGTACCATTGATCTATATTTCTGTTTCTGTGCCAGTACCATTCTGTCTTGATTACTGTAGCTTTGTGGTATAATTTGAAGTCAGGGAGCCAGATTCCTCCAACTCTGTTTTTCTTTCTCAAGATTCCTTTCACTATTCAGGGTCTTTTGTGTTTCCATATGAATTGTAAAATTTTTTGTTCTAATTCTGTGAAGAATGACATTGATAGTTTGATAGGGATTGCACTGAATCTGTAGATTGCTTTGAGTAGTATAGTCATTCTCACAATATTGATTCTTCCAATCCAAGAACATGGTATATTTCTCCATCTGTTTATGTCATCTTTGATTTATTTTATCAGTATTTTATAGTTTTCTGAGTACAAGTCTTTCACCTCCTTAGGCAGGTTTATTCCTAGGTGTTTTATTCTTTTTGTTGCAATGGTAAATGGGAGTGTTTCCTTAATTTCTCTTTCTAATTTTTCATTGTTGGTGTATAGGAATGCCAGAGATTTCTGTGCACTAATTTTGTATCCTGCAACCTTACCAAATTCATTGATTAGTTCTAGTAGTTTTCTGGTGACATCTTTAGGATTCTCTATGTATAGTATCATGTCATTGGCAAACAGTGACAGTTTTACTTCTTCTTTTCCAATTTGTATTCCTTTTCTTTCTTTTTCTTCTCTGATTGCTGTGGCTAGGGCTTCCATAACTATGTTGAATAAGAGTGGCAAGAGTGGACATCCTTGTCTTGCTCCTGATCTTAGTGGAAAAGCTTTCATTTTTTCACCATTGAGTATGATGCTTGCTGTGGGTTTGTCATATATGGCCTTTATTATGTTGAGGTAAGTTCCTTCTATGCCTACTTTCTGGAGGGTTTTTATCATAAATGGGTACTGAACTTTGTCAAAAACTTTTTCTGCATCTATTGAGATGATCCTATGGTTTTTATTCCTTATTTTGTTAATGGGGTTTATCACATTGATTGATTTGCATATATTGAAGAATCCTTGCATCCCTAGGATAAATCCCACTTGACCATGGTGTATGATCCTTTTAATGTGCTGTTGGATTCTGCTTGCTAGTATTTTGTTCAGGAATTTTACATCTATGTTCATCAGTGATATTGGTCTATAATTTTTTTTTTTTTGTGATATCTTTTTCTGGTTTTGGTATCAGAAATGAATTTGGCTTTGTAGAATGAATTTGGGAGTGTTTCTCCATCTGCAGTTTTTTGGAAGAGTTTGAGAAGGATCGGTATTAGCTCTTCTCTAAATGTTTGGTAGAATTCACCTGTGAAGCCATCTGGTTCTGGACTTTTGTTTGCTGGAAGATTTTTAATTACAGTTTCAATTTCATTACTTGTGATAGGTCTGTTTATATTTTCTGATTCTTCCTGGTTCAGTCTTGGAAAATTGTACCTTTCCAAGAATTTAATCATTTCTTTGTGGTTGTCCATTTTATTGGCATATAGTCGTTTGTAGTAGTCTCTTATAATCCTTTGTATTTCTGCAGTGTCACTTGTGATTTCTCCTTTTTCATTTCTAATTTTATTGATTTGCATCCTCTCCCTTTTTTTCTTGATGGGTCTGGCTGAGGGTTTGTCACTTTTGTTTACCTTCTCAAAGAACCAGCTTTTAGTTTTACTGATCTTTGCTTTGCTTTGATTGCTTTATTGATTGTTTTCTTCATTTCTATTTCATTTGTTTCTGCTCTAATCTTTATGATTTCTTTCCTTCTACTCATTTTGGGTTTTCTTTGTTTTTCTTTCTCTAGTTGCTTTAAGTGTAGGGTTAGATTGTTTATTTCAGATTTTTCTTGTTTCTTGAGGTAGGATTGTATTGCTATAAACTTCCCTCTTTGAACTGCTTTTGCTGCATCCCATAGGTTTTGGGTCATCGTCGTGTTTTCATTGTCATATGTTTCTATGTATTTTTTAATTTCTTCTTTGATTTCTTCAGTGATCTCTTGGTTATTTAGTAGTGCACTGTTTAGCCTCCATGTATTTGTGTTTTTTACAGTTTTTTTCCTGCAGTTGATTTCCAATCTCATAGAGTTTTGGACAGAAAAGATGCTTGATATGACTTCAATTTTCTTAAATTTTCCAAGGCTCGATTTGTGACACAAGATGTGATCTATCCTGGAGAATGTTCCATGTGCACTTGAGAAGAAAGTTTATTCTGCCAGTTTTGGGTGGAATGTTCTATAAATACCAATTAGATCTATCTGGTCTATTGTGTCATTTAAAGCTTGTGTTTCCTTATTTATTTTCTGTTTGGATGATCTGTCCATTGGTGTAAGTGTGGTGTTAAAGTCCCCTCCTATTATTGTATTACTGTCAATTTCTCCTTTCATGGTTATTAGCATTTGCCTTATGTATTGAGGTGCTCCTATGTTGGGTGCATAAACATTTACAATTGTTATATCTTCTTCTTGGATTGATCCATTGATCATTATGTAGTGTCCTTGTTTGTCTCTTGTAATAGTCTTTATTTTAAAGTCTATTTTGTCTGATAGGAGAATTGCTACTCCAGCTTTCTTTTGATTTCCATTTGCTTGGAATATCTTTTTCCACCTCATCACTTTCAGTCTGTATGTGTCCCTAGGTCTGAAGTGGGTCTCTTGTAGTCAGCATATATATGGGTCTTGTTTTTGCATCCATTCAGCCAGTCTGTGTCTTTTGCTTTGGGCATTTAATCCAGTTACATTCAAGGTTATTATCAATATGTATTTTCCTATTACCATTTTCTTAATTGTTTTGGGTTTGCTTTTGTGGGTCTTCTTCTTCTCTTGTGTTTCCCACTTAGAGAGTTTTCTTTAGCATTTGTTGTAAAGCTGATTTGGTGGTGCTGGATTCTCTTAGCTTTTGCTTGTCTGAAAAGTTTTTTTTTTTTTTTTTTTTTTTTCCTGAAAAGCTTTTGACTTCTCCATCGAATCTGAATGAGATCCTTGCTGGGTAGAGTAATCTTGGTTGTAGTTTTTTCTCTTTCATCACTTTAAGTATATCCTGCTACTCCCTTCTGGCCTGCAGAGTTTCTGCTGAAAAATCAGCTGATAACCTTATGGGGATTCCCTTTTATGTTATTTTTTGTTTTTCCCTTGTTGCTTTTAATATTTTTTCTTTGATTTTAATTTTTGTTAGTTTGATTAATATGTGTCTTGGTGTGTTTTTCTTAGGGTTTATCCTGTATGGGACTCTCTGTGCTTTCTGGACTTGGGTGACTATTTCCTTTCCCATGTTAGGGAAGTTTTCAACTATAATCTCTTCAAATATTTTCTCAGACCCTTTCTTTTTCTCTTCTTCTTCTGGAACCCCTATAATTAGAATGTTGTTGTGTTTAGTGTTGTCCCAGAGGTCTCTGAGATTGTCTTCCATTCTTTTCATTCTTTTTTCTTTATTCTGTTCCTCGGCAGTTATTTCCACCATTTTCTCTTCCAGCTCACTTATTCATTCTTCTCCTCAGTTATCTGTTATTGATTCTTTCTAGTGTATTTTTCATTACAGTTATTGTGTTGTTCATCTCTCTTTGTTTGTTCTTTAGTTCTTCTGGATCTTTGTTAAACATTTCTTGTATTTTCTCAGTCTTTGCCTCCATTCTATTTCCAAGATTCTGGATCATCTTTACTATCATTACTCTGATTTCTTTTTCAGGTAGAGTGCCTATTTCCTCTTCATTTATTTGGCCTTGTAGGTTTTTACCTTGCTCGTTCATCTGTGAGATATTTTTTTGCTGTCTCATTTTTTTTTTTTTTTTTAATGAGTGGGATTATGTTCCTTTCTTACTGGTTGTTTGGCCTGAGGCTTCCAACACTGGAGTTTGTAGGCTATTGGGTAGAGCTGGGTCTTGGTGCTGAGATGAGGAACTCTGGGAGACCTTACTCCAAAGAATATTCCTTGGGGTCTGAGTTTCTCTGTTAGTCCAGTGGTTTGGACTTGGAGCTCCCACCGCAGGAGCTTTGGCCTGACCCCAGGTTCATGAACCAACATCCTGCAAGCCACCTAGGACAGAAAAAAAAAAAAAAAAAAGAACAATAACAAAGTAAAAAATAAAATTAGACTAGGAAGCTAACAGATATGTTAGGAAGAATATACAAAAATATATATAGATGAATCAACAACCAGAACGTACATCAGTACCACAATAGTAAAAAAGAGGAGAAGGGAAAAGAAAAGAAAAAAAAAAAAAAAGCAAAAGGGGGAAAGGGCCTTGGCTGTGGAGAGCGGGGCCTAAGCAAGGGTGAGGTTTGGGTGGTGGGTGGAACCAGTGCTCAGGACCCACAGGGCTGGAAAAGGCCCTGGGGGCTGTGGGGGGTGGAGATTAGGCTCAAGGAACAGAAGGGGCCCAGGTGTGCCCCCCACCCCTGGTCTCAGAGGGCAGGGGCCCTCCTGGGAGCCCAGCAGGCTTCCTGGGCTCGAGTGGGTGGGGCAAACACCCTGTGCTCCTCTCTTGCTCCTCCAGTCTGGGAGGGCCCCTCCCTCCTGCCTCTGCTGATCTCCTCGGCCTCCCTCCTATGCCCCCAAGGACCTACACAGCCTGGAGGGGGCTCTGGAGGGCAGAGGATTGGCCTGGGAGCTCAGCAGGCTCCCTGGGCCCGAGTGGGCGGGGCAATTGCCCTTTGCTCCTCTCCTGTTCCTCCTGGAGGGCCCCTCCCACCTGCCTCTCCTAGAAGTTGGCTAGGCTGAGTAAGTGGGAGTCAATCAACATGCATTTTGCTTGACTACATGCGGGAGGAAGAATGGTGATTGCTGTCTTCATTCAGAGCCAAGCCTGGCTTTCTCTACAGTGTACACTGGATTTGGAGAAAGGGTAGCCCAGTTTATAGAGTGCAGAACTGGGTGGAAGAAAGAACATCAGAGTTTCAGTTTTCAGACAAGAAGAGAGGCTTTGAGCCTTCAAAAATGAGAGATCATGAAATAGAGCAAATGAAGGAGAGGTAGAGGAGAACAGAGGTCGTCACTATGGGAAGTAGCTGCAGAATAATAATTATAACATTCAATTAATACCTTATACTTGCAGAACACTATTGGCACTTTATCATTAAAAAATGATTTCACACTTGAGGGTCAATTTCACAGATGCTGAACCTGATTTTGATCTGATAGCTGGAATGGAAAGAGAAAGGAGTTTGAGCAGGCAATTGGTGGAGGGCTTTCTTTGAGAAGACAAAAGAAGCCTGATGATTAATGATGAAAGCATGGAGTTGAGGAGGTGCCCCAAATTACTAAAATTAAATTGGGGCCATGTAATTTATTGAGTTGTTCCTTTATTTCATTAAGGAAAGACCTGGGTAGGTCAGGGGACACTAATCCTAGAGCCAAGAAATTTTAGCATCAGAAAAAAAACCTGTATTCATTTCTTCCAAACTCCTTTTCTAGGCCTATAGCACATTATGTCTCTTTCTACAGTTATGTTTCAGTGCTTATTCATAGCAAATATAAGCATTGCATTTGCCTTTTAATTCCTTGGAGTATTTTAAAAACCTGGGTGATGCAGTCCTGCTTGAAATCGACAGTTATAGATGGTTTCATCTTTAGTCCACGTCTTACATGACCTCAATTACTACATTAAAATATTGTTAGCAAATTAAGATTCAAATAGCATTTATTATACAAGGTCAAGTTCACTTTACAAGTAATTTACATATTGTCACAATGACTCTGTGCCAATTGCTTACAATTTTGACATTGTTTGTGGGAGAGCGGCCAGCCCTAATGCACAGGATTGAGATGTAATTTATTATGAGACTCTCTTTCTCTGCTATGGGATATTTAGGGAAATAGTGCAACATAACAGAAGTCAGTGCACATAATTAACGGGGCTCTTTGGTTGATCCTGTTTAGGATATGTCAGTGCAGTAATGGTTCTACCTGTTTGAATTCTGGAGCAGAAATAGTCCAGTACCAAGATGAACTCAGGGGCACAAGAAGTAAGATAAGTGGATTTCCAGTTGGTAATCTGAACCATTCTCATAAATCATCTTTTATCTCCATCCGTCTTTCTTAATTTTGTCTCCCTATGCAATGCTCCTGATAGTATAGTCTTTAAGAAGAAAGGTGTTGAGCAGGATTTCCTGGGTTCAAATCCTGACTGCTACATTTTAGCTGTGTGACCTTGGGCAACTCATTTAACCATTCTGTGCCTCAATTTCCTCATATGTCAAATGAGACTAGTCATACTACTTACCTCATAGATTGTTGTGAGGATTAAACGAGTTAACGGGACAGTGCCTCACTTACAGTAAGCACCACAAATGCATTGGCTATTTATCAGTAATCTTTCTGTTATGTGTTTCTATGCCTTCTTCTTTCTATTATAGCACTAATGTTAGATCACTTTTTTTTTCTTGACATTCCTGCCAACTTCCCTAATTTTAAGTTCCTCTAGGAAAGAAATTGCACTTGCTTCTCTTTGTTTCAAACCCAGCATATATGTTGCTTATATTGTTGCACAATATTGGGGATGAGTGCACATTCAGTGCTTATAATTTCCAAAGTGGTTCATTCTTTTTCAAATAGAATAAGAACTCAAGTGGTTGGGGGTCTTGAGAATTCCTACCTTGTCACTGCTTCTCAGCCCATCTGGTAGTTGCTCAGGGTTTCTCCATTGGTAACCACTGGCAAATCTGAAATGATTTCATTCTTTCCCCATGCAGGGATGGCAAGTGGGAGTACTCCATTCCTATACATCCAAGCCCCAGGAAGCCCTAGGAGATAGCCACACTCAAGAACCCATAAACATCTCTTTTCCTCCTGCCATCATTCTCATTATAGCAGAAGCAATTATTCAAAAGCGGTGGTTTTCTAAGTGTGGCTGGGGGCTCAGCATCATCAGCAGCATCTGGGAACTTGTTAGAAATGCACATTCTCGGCCCCACACCAGACCAAATGAATCAGATGCTCTGGTGGTGGATACCAGCCATCTGTGTTTTAACAAGCCCTCTAGGGTATTCTGTAATATGCTAAAGTTTGAGAAACACTGCAAAAAGGGGTCATGGTTCTCTAGCAGTACTGTACATCATTAATAGCAACAACCACCCAAGAAAGAGGGAAGGAAGACTTAGGCAGCCATCAAGGCCAATTAAGAGCAATCAAAATAAACCATCATGGAGTAGTTAGTCTGGGCCAGCCATGGTGGTGCTTTCAGATGTATTAGGATATTTAATTGTGATAACAGTCTGTTAAAAAATGATATTACTCTGTGTTGCCAGGGGGTTAACCGAGGCACAAATCTTTACCCAAGGTCACTGAGCAGGTAAGTTATAGAGCCAGAAATCAAACTCTGGTCTGGGTGATCTCACAACTCATGATTCTTCCGCTATTCCACTTGGCTGCTCAGACCTTTAAAATGCACATCTTCATTCTTTGTGCTAAGTTTAAATGATTCCTATTTCAGGGAAATATTCTTTCTCAGTATTTCAGAATGCCATGTATTTATGTGTATCTGTATGTGAGTATTGTATTGATAGCTAAATTCTGTACCTCTATAATGTAGGTTAGCTTTTTCATTTCAGCAAACATCTGTTGAGGACCTACTGTGTGCCAAGTATTATAAAAGTATATGCAGAAGTGCTCATGCTGGCATCTTGATCTCCAAATGATCACTAAAAGAATTGACTGGGATCTAAAATTATATGGAGAAAAATAGGTTAAAATATCCCAGATATTTAATTTAGATAGATCTTAAATATATACGATTTATGATACTAAGATAATGACAAACTTCTCAATAAGTAATCATAGCAGTCAATGTTGACATTCATCAACATTGCTGATTACTTTTTATATTAGCTAGCGTAAGTCTCGGTCTGGGGCAAGGAACAATCAGGAGTAAGTTTAGAACATAGAGTTTCATCCACATATTTATAATGCTATTCATTCTCTCCACAGCATTTACTGAGGGTTTGCTTTGTGTCCTGCACTTTACAAGATGCTGCATGTGCTAAGAAAGAACTAGAAAATAGTCTCTGCTCTCAAGGAGCTAGCAAGGGACTTTGTCCTTTGACTTGCCTTGCTGTTATCAAGATCAATCCCATGTTTTAAAATAAAATGTTCTACTCTGCTTAAGGCTATTAGCAATCATCCTCATATAAAAATGATTTGATTTCTCACCAGCATCTTTGAATTTCATTTAATATCCAAGGGTTCCCAGCTCAGCTAACCTTTTTTTCTTTTCAAATAGAATTTGTAGTCAAAGCATAAAGTCTTCACTAATGTAAAAATGCTTGACTTTTACTCATTTGGCAAATTGATGAGTGCTATGGGATACAAAGATGAAAAAGAAAGTCCCTGCACTCAGCAAAGTCATAGGCATGCAAACAAGTTATTACAATGAAAACAGATGCATACTACCACAGGTGTGTGCAAGTAATTGATGGTCATCAAGAACAGAGGAATAGATCTTTGTGGTGAACTGCTTCATAGAGGCAGTGATAACTGAGTCATGAATTATGATTAGACATTCTCTGGGCAGACATAAGGGAAAGGAATTCTGAGCATAGGGAACAACATTTACAAAGGTGTGAGTGCATGAACCACCATGACATATTAAGGAAACCATGGTTAGAATCAGGATATATTTAAGGGGAAGAGAATTGAATTTAGGGGAAAGAAAAGTTTTGAATGCCATGTTCAGGAACTTGGAGCTCATTTGATGAGCAATGAGGACTCACTGCAGGATGTTAAACAAGGCCAGATGATCCTTTAAGCAAGAGAATGAGAAGTTCAGCTCTTTGCATTAAGTTCTGTATGGCTACAATGTGAAGAATGATTAGAATTATTACGGAGGTAGAGTGGATATTGAGGGGTGGACAAAGAAAGACTTGGGAGTACAATTGACGGGACTTAAGTAACTGGATGTGTAAGGTAAAGAGTATTTAGCACTGAATGCACAAATTTGCTCCACTTTTTTCATATTTGTTAGTCTGTGTTTGACTGTTATCTGTTAGAAAATGATAGTATTTGCACTAAAAGTGAGTGTGACCACAAAGACCATTGGGTGGCCTGTCCTTTCACAGAAAGAACTTGGAAAGACTTTCCCTTATTTTGTAGACCCACTTTTCCACAAGAGTTTTGAAGAGTATGTTTACAACTTAGACTTTGAGGCTCAGTCTATAATATTGCCCAGAGCCACCAGTTCCACCTTGATCATGAGGCAAGAAATCAAGCACCAAATGATTAATCTAATTCTGCAGGCTTGTTGCTCATACACACTAAATGTTCAGCTATTGCTAGGGTGGAGGCGGAAACAACTGATATACACCCAGATCATACACACCCATCTAGATGTGGCCTTGGACCCAAATCATCCCTGATTCCCACCTTACCCTACCCCCCATTATAAGTCTTCTCCTCCCTTAATCTCCTGAAATTCTCTGCTGCTAAATCTCTTGTCATTTCTACCACAATTTGTGTATATGCCTAGACTGTAAACTCCAGGAAGGCATGATCTTTGTCATAATCATCTTTCTGCTAACCTCATTGTTCTACATAGGATGTGGAACATACTTATGATGGCTCAAATTTTTATTACCACAGTTTTGCAGTCTTTCTTATAGATACGATACTTACTGCCACCCCAACGACCTCATCCTTATCATAGTGACCAGAACATGTAACCTAAGAGCTCTGGCGATGCCCGCAAACTGACTGGTTCAGTGATGGGTCAGCTGAGGCCAGGTCAATGCAATCAGCAGAGATAAGGCTGGTTTAATTCTTAAGATAGAAAATCTACCAGAGGTAATGAAATTTTGTGCCTCCAAAACTTGTTTTAAGTAAATGCACCATCTTTTTCCAAAATATAATTATGGTGTAGTGAAATATAAAGTAAGATATTTTAAGCACAATAAAGGGACAGTTAATACCTTCAGGGAGAGTACTGATTGGCATATCATCAGAGAGAGGCTGGGGCAAAACTATACATGTCCTACAGAGGACTTTGACCTAACGTGGTGGAATTTTCAACTCCTTCTGAAACATATTAGAAAATAATTTTTCATAAGCGCTACAGAATATAAATTACTTATATGTTATCAAAGCAAGAGAAGTATTGAAACAGGAGTTTGGAAGCCTTTGTCACATCCCATTCCTACACTAACTAGCTGGCTCTCCTTGTGCAAACGATTTCCTTTTGCTGGGCCTCAGTTTCTTTGTTGACTGGGTTGGATCAGAAGATCCTAACACTTTCCAGCTCGTACTCAATGACTCTACAATACTGTGAAAAATTGTCTATATATTTCCTATGGAGCACTGTCCCTGGTTAGATAGTTTAAAAAAATCTTGAAAAATATCATTTTAATGATTTCTTAAATCATAAATTTTATAATTTTGAATGAGTGATAAGTCTATGAATTTTATTAACTAACATGACTAAACAGAAAAAAAAAATGACTGAAGAAGATACCTACTAACATTTCGAGACAACATTTTTGTTCACCCCAGTTGTACCACACTGGGTTATGTTTCTCTTTAGGAAAGTGATATGAGGTATATATCCCAGGACTGGTCTTGCATTTGGAAAGGAGACAGTTTTCTGAGTCAGTTTAAGGTTTGAAAGAAAGGCAGAAAAATCAGTTATTTATAGAGGGATGTGATTGGAAGGGGTGATCCTCAGCTTCTGAGAGTTCTTCCAGCTTGGGAAGCAGACATAAATCCATGCTGGTTTGATGTTCTTGCTGTCAAAAAAAAAGTGTTTCTTGTACATTTTAATTTTATTCTAAGTGAAAAACCCATTAGAAGTTGGATGTTGGTAAATAACACGGTAAAAACATGGCTCAGGTCCTCAGATCATTCATAATCTAGATAAGATAAAATAGACTAAGAAACAACCAAGGTAGTAAACATGTCCAAATGTCCAAGGTTTAAATATATTTAAAGTCAACACCATAAAATAATAACAAACTACAAAGCAAGAAAAAGAACCACTGCTGACGATGAAATGCTTTCCTTTTCTTACTCACATGATTGGCTCTGGTTTTGGATTCCATAGTTAGAACTCCCTGAATGGAAGATCAAGAAGTCCAAAAGAGATATTAGGGGAGTAGAATGAGAAAAGCCCAGGGCCAGGAAATAAGAGACCCAGGTGCTAATTCTAGTTCTACCACTAACTGAGTGGCCTTTAGAAATTCATGTCCCTTCTCTGGATCTCGTTTCCTCATCCCTAAGGTGAGTAAATTGGGCTTGACCAGTGTTTCTCCATCTTGAGAATTTATAGACCTCTGTGAACATTTCCATGGACCCCATTTTGAGGAATACTGCCTTAAAGTTAAACTTGATTTCTTTGCACAGTGTGCTTATACATACAAGCCCAAATGCTGGTGCTGAAACCCTGAGACTGCTCTCCATTATATGGTGGTTATCCAGTTGACTCAAAATTTGCTTATCTTAATTATTCCACTGAATAAATAAGTACTTACTTTGTGCTGGAACTGTTCTAGGCATTTGGAATATATCTAAGAAGATAACAGACAAGATCATTGCCCTCATGGAGCTCACATTCTAGGTGGGAGAAACAGATGATAAACAATAGAGATCATAAATAAGAAAATTAACTTCGAATAAAAAGTTAAAAACATGTTCATAGGTAATTCAAGGATCCCTGCAGGTATATCCATAGATTGTAGTTTGAGAAACATGTGACTGCAGAAGCCCTTGGTGTCTGTGGTTCAGTGATTTGTGGTCACCCCTTTCAGATCCAGCAGCAAGCAGAGAGCTTCTCCACCAAGCCGTCTAACCAAACAGAAATGGCTTTAGTAGAAGTCTCACCAGATTCTAGAAGCAGCAAAGGATTTTCCTTGCTATTAGTCTGGTTTTTGCCCTGTTCTGAAACATGGAGGTGTTCTAGGCACAGGACCAAAACTTCACTGAGGGACTCAGAGAGAGCACAACTCTCGAGAAAAATCATTAAATTAGGCAAAGATCCAATAAACAAATTTTTTGTTTTTGATTACTTGCTGTGAGGAACACTATGACTTGATTTAAAATGATGACTTAATGTAGCAAGAAGAGAGGGACTCTAAAAACCAAATAGTGCAATCATACAGTTCTAATAAAATTAGTCTGTTATGTGCAGATTGATTGCTGCTGCCTAGATTTACATGATGTTTATGATATCAGAATATCTGACAAAAATTGATGTCAATATTTATGCCTCTATAAATTACTCACACAGCACTATTATGATGGCTTCTAATTAAAATGGAACCAAACTAATTGACCTTTAAATCCAAAGGACTTTGTAACCCAAAACTCATACACACTGGGATGGCAGGCTGCACTAGCATGGGAAGAAACAGGGCTTTTGGGGTGATACAATGTCTTACTATGAAAAAATAATTATATATTCTGCAAGAGCTCATTCCACTAAAAGATGGATTTTAGATTTGATTTAACCTGCATTAAACTGCTGCTGTATAGGTTCATGACAATCTATGTCTGTGGCTTTACACGTAGGGTGATTGAAAGATTTTTCCTTTTTTTTCTGCAGATAAATAACTGCTGTCTTCTTTTGAGTAGGTCAAATGAGACAATTGATCAAATCAAAGATTCTTTTTGTTTTTTTTTTAAACATTTTATTTTGGAATCATTTTATATTTATAGAAAAGTTATAGAGTAAACTTTGTGCTCCTTGAGGGATTATATTTTATTCATTTTTTAAAATCCCCTTTAACACCTAACACAGGACCTCACAAAAAGCAGGAGTGCAATAGGATTTGATTTGTTTTTAGGAAGGAGTCAAAAAGAATGAAAACCAACAAAGCCTCTGGTATTTTATTAACATAAAATGTGCCATCATTATTCCTGACAAAACTTGGTCTTGGCTTTCCTTCTCCTCCTTCTAATAGATAGCCAATTATGTTTTGATTAATTAGTTTATTTGAAATAAATCCAAATATTATTCTTTGCATACATATTAGTAGAAACACAAAAAAATAATACAAATAATTCATTTGGGGAGTTAAGTAATCATAGGTTAAGAAACCTGGTTGTTAGTCTAGAGTCAAAATATCTGGATTCTTTTTTTATTTCTAATACAAACTTGCTTTGTCTTGAGCAGCTAACTCTTGTTGAGCATCTTGCTTCCTCAACTGTAAAATGAGGAAGGTGAATTCTGTTCTTTCGCGTCCTTTGCAGCTTGAAAATTCTGTTGCTTCTGATACAAGTCTGGGACTGTGTGTATTTCCACTGGGCTGCACTTTCTTTTACTCTCTCCGCCCTCGTTTCACACTGCAAGTGTGAAGAGGCAAAATGATGAAATGCAGTTATTACACTACTGTGTTTTTTGACTAATGTATTTAACTAAATATCGTTGCATATTTAAAGTTCATCAGTCATGGTTTTCACTCTTGTGTGTGTTGCCAGTGTTCTATTACAAATCCTTCTTGCCTTTGTGCTGAAAAGATTTCTATCTGCATTTCAGAGACAGCTTTTCAGTTTTGTTAGAAAGCCTCATTACTTTTTTATTACAGACTTAGTGGAGCCTTCTCTGTTGAATTGAATCATATGATTCAGTAGTAGCTGAACATTTAATACTATATCGTCTTTATATTGTTCAGTATTCTCAGTTCTTTTACTTGTACTTTGGAAATGTCTCAGGAGAAAAAAATGGAAAGATGATATTCCTTTGAAATAATTCACCCCTGTTTTAGGAAGGCAGTATTTTAAAGGTAATTATTTAAACAAAATATACTACATTTTTCTGATTCTTATTAATTTAAGCTCCCTACAGTAGTGAATAGGGATCCAGAAAGTAATGTATTTTTTCACAAAATAAAACTATTTTCTTCAAAAAAAAAAATCCTTCAAGATCATCAGCTCATGTCACATATTTGGTGAAATTTTTCTAAATTCCCCTAGGTGTTCACCTCGTTGCATTATTAAGGTCTCTTCTACGGTCCCCTAAGGACAGGGCATTCTCTCAGTCAACTATTAGGCACCCATGTTTGTTGACTGAAGTAAAAGACCCCAGTACATTTATACAGTTATCTGACAAAACTGCTTGGGAGGTAGATGTGACATGGCTAAACATTATTTTTAGGTTTAATTTGCTTTTAAAAATGTATGCCTTACCTACTTCAGAGTTTCTGTGTTTTAGTAGCTACTTCACAAGTTAGATGGCCTGGTTTCCTATTGCTGGGTAATACACTACCTCTAAACTTAGTAGCTGAAAGCAACAATCATTTTATTTTGCTTATGGTTTTCTGGATGTGGAATTTGGGAAGGGCTCAACCCAATAGTTTATTATCACTGATCTAGTGACATCAGCTGGGACAGTGGCTGGAGGACCCACTTTCAAAATGGTTTTATCACTTAACATGTCTGGTGCCTTGAAACTTTTTGGCTTCTCTCTCTCAATTTCTCTACACGTGGTGTCTCTTCTTCCAGGATCTTTCCACGTGAGTTGGGCTTCTTACAGCATGGCAGTCTCAGGGTGATCAGACTTCTTACACAGTAGCTTTCTTCTCCCAGAGTGATCATTTCAGGAGGCTGAGAGAAATTGCAAGGCTTCTTATGACCTAGCTGCAGTAGTCCCAGAATTGCCTTCATCCCACTATATTGGCCAAGCAAACCACTCAGGCTGGCCCAAGAGGAGGTTCAAGCAGAGGGGAGAAATAGATTCTACCTTTCAATGGGGGAATGACATGGGCAGACAAGGAGGGAAGAAATTGGTGGTGGCCAACTTAGAGACAAGCTACCACAGTAGGAAAAATATTCTATTTGAAAAAGCCATGAGATAATATAATTCAACTCCCTTTTTCTGTGGTCAGATAATAGTCATCTAACACTTATTATTCATTTTGACTTCTCCATTTGTCTATTGAAAACCTTTGGCTGGGGTTGAGTGTCTTTAGTAGCAATAATAAATAGGCCCATCATTCAGAATAACATGCTGCCATCTTTGCTAGAAACCCCCACACGTTCACCAAAACTACCAGGAAGATGGACTTGAAGACTTCTTACTTTTGAAGGTTTCTCCCTTGTGGCAAAATCCACTAGGCCACAATCCATCCATGAGCCAAAGTCGATTCTAGAAAACATCAAGTTTCTTTACAGTGACCTTAACCATGTTAGCAGAAGAACCAAGAAATTCTCCACCACCAAGATTCAGAAGATCTCATTCATTTCCCAACTGAAGACTATTTTTTTTTTTTTAAACATCTCTATTGGAGTATGATTTCTTGACAGTGTTCTGTTAGTTTCTGCTATATAACAAAGTGAATCAGCTATATGCACACGTATATCCCCATATACCCTCCCTCTTGACTCTCCCTCCAACCCTCATTATCCCACCCCTCTAGGTGGTCACAAAGAACAGAGCTGATCTCCCTGTGCTATGCGGCTGCTTCTCACTAGCTATCTATGTTACATTTGGTAGTGTATATATGTCAATGCTACTCACTTACTTTGTCCCAGCTTACCCTTCCCCCTCCCTGTGTCCTCAAGTCCATCCTCTATGTCTGTGTCTTTATTCCTGTCCTGCCCCTAGGTTTTTCAGAACCTTTTCTTTTTTTTTTAGATTCCATATATATGTGTTAGCATAAGGTATTTGTTTTTCTCTTTCTGACATACATGATTCTGTATGACAGACTCCAAGTCCATCCACCTCACTACAAATAACTCAATTTCATTTCTTTTTATGGCTGAGTAATATTCCATTGTATATATGTGCCACATGTTCTTTATCCATTCATCTGTCGATGGACACTTAGGTTGCTTCCATGTCCTAGCTACTGTAAATAGTGCTGCAATGAACATTGTGGTACATGACCCTTTTTGAATTATGGTTTTCTCAGGGTATATTCCCAGTAGTGGGATTGCTGGGTCATATGGTAGTTCTATTTTTAGTTTTTTAAGGAAACTCCATACTGTTCTCCATAATGGCTGTACCAATTTACACTCCCACCAACAGTGCAAGAGGGTTCCCTTTTCTCCACACCCTCTCCAGCATTTATTGTTTGTAGATTTTTTGATGATGTCCATTCTGAATTGTGTGAGGTGATACCTCCTTGTAGTTTTGATTTGCATTTCTCTAATGATTAATGATGTTGAGCATTCTTTCACGTGTTTGTAAGCAATCTGTATATCTTCTTTGGAGAAATGTCTGTTTAGGTCTTCTGCCCATTTTTGGATTGGGTTGTTTGTTTTTTTGATATTGAGCTGTGTGAGCTGCTTGTATATTTTGGAGATTAATCCTTTGCTAGTGGCTTCATTTGCAAATATTTTCTCCCATTCTGAGGGTTGTCTTTCATCTTGTTTATGGTTTCCTTTGCTGTGCAAAAGCTTTTAAGTTTCATTAGGTCCCATTTGTTTATTTTTGTTTTTATTTCCATTTCTCTAGGAGCTGAGTCAAAAAGGATCTTGCTGTGATTGATGTCATAGAGTGTTCTTCCTATGTTTTCCTCTAAGAGTTTTATAGTGTCTGGCCTTACATTTAGGTGTTTAATCCATTTTGAGTTTATTTTTATGTATGGTGTTAGGAAGTGTTCTAATTTCATTCTTTTACATGTAGCTGTCCAGTTTTCCCAGCAGCACTTATTGAAGAGGCTGTCTTTTCTCCATTGTATACTCTTGCCTCCTTTATCAAAGGTAAAGTGACCACATGTGTGTGGGTTTATCTCTGGGCTTTCTATCCTGTTACACTGATATATATTTCTGTTTTTGTGCCAGTACTATACTGTCTTGATTACTGTAGCTTGGTAGTATTGTCTGAAGTTCAGGAGCCTGATTCCGCCAGCTCTGTGTTTCTTTCTCAAGATTGTTTTGGCTACTCGGTGTCTTTTGTATTTCCATACAAATTGTGCAATTTTTTGTTCTAGTTCTGTGAAAAGTGCCATTGGTAGTTAAATAAGGATTGCACTGAATCTGTAGATTGCTTTGGGTAGTATAGTCATTTCCACAGTGTTGATTCTTCCAATCCAAGAACATGGTATATCTCTCCATCTGTTTGTATCATCTTTAATTTCTTTCATCAGTGTCTTATAGTTTTCTGAATACAGGTCTTTTGTCTCCTTAGGAAGATTTATTCCTAGGTATTTTATTCTTTTTGTTGCAATGGTAAATGGGAGTGTTTCCTTAATTTCCCTTTCAGATTTTTCATCATTAGTGTATAGGAATGCAAGAGATTTCAGTGCATTAATTTTGTATCCTGCTACTCTAGCAAATTCATTGATTAGCTCTAGTAGTTTTCTGGTAGCATCTTTAGGATTCTCTATGTGTAGTATCATGTCATCTGCAAGCAGTGACAGTTTTACTTCTTCTTTTCTTATTTGGAATCCTTTTATTTCTTTTTCTTCTCTGATTGTTGTGGCTAAAACTTCCAAAACTATGTTAAATAATAGTGGTGAGAGTGGGCAACCTTGTCTTGTTCCTGATCTTAGAGGAAATGGTTTCAGTTTTTCACCATTGAGAATGATGTTGGCTGTGGGTTTTTCATATATAGCTTTTATTATGTTGAGGTAAGTTCCCTCTATGCTTAATTTCTGGAGAGGTTTTTATCATAAATGGATGTTTAATTTTGTCAAAAGCTTTTTCTGCTTCTATTGAGATTATCATGTGGTTTTTATTCTTCAATTTGTTAATATGGTCTATCACATTGATGGGTTTGTGTATATTGAAGAATCCTTGCATTGCTGGAATAAACCCCACTTGATCATGGTGTATGATCCTTTTAATGTGCCATTGGATATTGTTTGCTAGTATTTTGTTGAGGATTTTTCTATCTATGTTCATCAGAGATATTTGCCTGTAGTTTTCTTTTTTTGTGACATCTTTGTGTGGTTTCAGTATCGGGGTGATGGTGGCTTCGTAGAATGAGTTTGGGAGTGTTCCTTCCTCTGCTGTATTTTGGAAGAGTTTGAGAAGGATAGGTGTTAGCTCTTCTCTAAATGTTTGATAGAATTTGCCTGTGAAGCCATCTGGTCCTGGGCTTTTGTTTGTTGCAAGATTTTTAATACAGTTTCAATTTTAGTACTTGTGATTGGTCTGTTTTTCTATTTCTTCTTGGTTCAGTCTCAGAAGGTTGTGCTTTTCTAAGCATTTGTCCATTTCTTCCAGGTTGTCCATTTTATTGGCATATAGGTGCTCGTAGTAATCTCTCATTATCCTTTGTATTTTTGCAGTGTCAGCTGTTACTTTTCCTTTTTCATTTCTAATTCTGTTGACTTGAGTGTTCTCACTTTTTTTCTTGATGAGTCTGGCTAATGGTTTATCAATTTTGTTTATCTTCTCAAAGAACCAGCTTTTAGATTTATTGATCATTGCTATTGTTTCTTTCATCACTTTTTCATTTATTTCTGATCTGATCTTTATTATTTCTTTCCTTTTGCTAACTTTGGGTTTTTTTTCTTCTTCTTTCTCTAATTGCTTTAGGTGTAGGTTTAGGTTGTTTGTTTGAGATTTTTCTAGTTTCCTGCGGTAGGATTATATTGCTATAAACTTCCCCCTTAGAACTGCTTTTACTACATCCCATAGGTTTTGGGTCATCGTGTTTTCATTGTCATTTGTTTCTATGTATTTTTTGATTTCCTCTTTGTTTTCTTCAGTGATCTTTTGGTTATTTAGTAGCATATTGTTTAGCCTCCATGGGTTTGTATTTTTTACAGTTTTTTTCCCTGTAATTGATATCTAGTCTCATAGTATTGTGGTTGGAAAACATACTTGATATGATTTTAATTTTCTTAAATTTACCAAGGCTTGATTTGTGACCCAAGATATGATCTATCCTGGAGAATGTTCCATGAGCACTTGAGAAGAAAGTGTATTGTGTTGTTTTTGGATGGAATGTCCTATAAATATCAAGTCCATGTTGTTTAATGTGTCATTTAAAGCTTGTTTTTCCTTATTTATTTTCATTTTGGATGATCTGTCCATTGATGAAAGTGGGGTGTTAAAGTCCCCTACTATTATTGTGTTACTGTCGATTTCCCCTTTTATGGCTGTTAGCATTTTCCTTATGTATTGAGGTGCTCCTACTTTGGGTGCATAAATATTTGCAATTGTTATATCTTCTTCTTGGATTGATCCCTTGATCATTATGTAGTGTCCTTCTTTGTCTCTTGTAATAGTCTTTATTTTAAAGTCTATTTTTTCTGATATGAAAGTTGCTACTCCAGCTTTCTTTTTTTTTCCATTTGCATAGAATATCTTTTTACACCCCCTCACTTTCAGTCTGTATGTGTCCCTAGGTCTGAAGTGGGTCTCTTGTAGACAGCATATTTATGGGTCTTGTTTTTGTATCCATTCAGCCAATCTATGTCTTTTGGTTGGAGCATTTAATTCATTTAGATTTAAGGCAGTTATCGATATTTTATGTTCCTATTACCATTTTCTTAATTGTTTTGGGTTTGCTTCTGTAGGTCTTTTCCTCCTCTTGTGTTTCCTACCTAGAGAACTTCCTTTAGCATTTGTTGTAAAGCTGGTTTGGTGGTGCTGAATTCTCTTAACTTTTGCTTCTCTGTAAAGGTTTTAATTGCTCTGTCAAATCTGAAGAAGATCCTTGCTGGGTAGAGTAATATTGGTTGTAGGTTTTTCCCTTTCATCACTTTAAATATGTCTTGTCACTCCCTTCTGGCTTTCAGAGTTTCTGCTGAAAACTTAGCTGTTAACCTTATGGGGATTCCCCTGTATGTTTTTTGTTGCTTTTCCCTTGCTGCTTTTAATATTTTTTCTTTGAATTTAATTTTTGAACATTTGATTAATATGTGTCTTGGCATGTTTCTCTTTGCGTTTATCCTTTATGGTATAGTCTGTGCTTCCTGGACTTGATTATTTCCTTTCCCATGTTAGGGAAGTTTTTGACTATAATCTCTTCAAATATTTTCTCAGACACTTTCTTTTTGCCCATTTATTCCAATCTCAGGGACTTAGTTCTTACTGAACTTCATAAGACTAGAGACTTATTTTTATGTATGTCCCTGCTCAAATGCCAGCTCATCAGAGAAGGCTGACCTGACCATCCCATCTAATATTACATCCCTCTCATTCTTCTCTATAATAAACTTCTGTCCTCTTTAGCAATCTCTATTTGAAATTACTTTTTGCATTTGTTTACTTGTTTATCATCTCTAATTTCCACTTTTATGTGTCCAGGTTCAAATATTTGTTACTAAGTATCTGGGTAGCTGCTTAGTAACTATTTGTTGAATAAAGTAAATAACTACATGGGTAACTGAAACATATTTGCCATTAATTGATTGGTACTGTAGTGACAGAGTCAAAGTGTTTTTTATTTGTCAAAATAACACAAATAACATTAAAATGAAACCAACTTCTTCAGGGAAGAAAAAAACTTTCTACTGTGGAACTAAAATAACCAAACTGCATATTTATAGTCTACAGTACAGGGTAGAGTTGCAGGAGGACACTCACAAGTAAGAACTGAAACGTTTAATAGCACTTTGAGGTGGTAATATTTCAAATTGAATAGGCATTCTCAATCACCATTGGTGAGAGTATACATTTGGGAAAGCACTTTACTAATACCTATCAAGAACATTAAAAAGAGTCCCTTTTTATATGCAATAATTCTATTTCTGAGATTCATCATAAGGAAAATATGAAATGGGGAAAAATAGTATGCATAATGATGTTCATTGAAGTATTGGATATACAACTCTATATGTCTAACAATTGTAGAACGATTCCATAAAATATGACACACCTATGTAATAAGAAATTAACTTCTCTATAAATTCATGTTTACCAAGAATGAATTAACATCTTATACAGTTTCCAAGTGTAGAAAGGCAGGGTACAAAATTTTATGTACAGTTTCATTTCAACTATGACAAAAATAAGTGTAGAGAAAAAATTTGAAATGAAATATACCAGGAAGTTTATATTAGCTATCACTGGATCGTGAAACAGAGGTTAAGTTCTTTTTTACTTCTTTATATTTTTTATGTATTTTTCAAATCTCTTACAATGAGCATTTATTATTTTTATAAGCAGAAATGTAAACTATCTAAAATTTAAAAGGTTTATAATAGATCAGTGCAATATTATTAAGCAGGACTCTTTCAGTAATAGTGTGACTTGTTAGGTAATTTCATTATCTAAAAGACCTAAATTCTAGCTTAGACTATAAGACATAGCAACTGAATGAGGGGAAATAATACTAGTGGCTGAGAAAACCATAGGTCAAAAAGAGTCATGTACCAAAATGTTCATTGCAGCTCTATTTACAATAGCCAGGACATGGAATCAACCTAAATGTCCATCGACAGATGAATGGATAAAGAAGATGTGGCACATATATACAATGGAATATTACTCAGCCATAAAAAGAAATGAAATGGAGGTATTTGTAATGAGGTGGATGGAGTTAGAGTCTGTCATACAGAGTGAAGTAAGTCAGAAAGAGAAAAACAAATACAGTATGCTAACACATATATACGGAATCTAAGGAAAAAAAAAAAAAAAGGCCATGAAGAACCTAGTGGCAAGACGGGAATAAAGACACAGACCTCCTAGAGAATGGACTTGAGGATATGGGGAGGGGCTGGGGTGAGATGTGACAGGGTAAGAGAGTGGCATGGACATATATACACTACCTAATGTAAAACAGATAGCTAGTGGGAAGCAGCCACATAGCACAGGGAGGTCAGCTCGGTGCTTTGTGACCACTTAGAGGGGTGGGATGGGGAGGGTGGGAGGGAGGGAGATGCAAGAGGGAAGAGAAATGGGAACATATTGTATATGTATAACTGATTCATTTTGTTATAAAGCAGAAGCTAACACACCATTGTAAGGCAATTATACTTCAATAAAGATGTTTAAAAAAAAAAATACTAGTGGCTGATGTTTCAGCCTATGAAGATCATTCTTTTTTTGTTTGTTTTTTGTTGTGTGTGTGTGCGTGTGTGTGTGTGTTCAAGGCAGTTAGTAATCCTTTATTTCATTTAAATATGTTCTGTACAGTTGAAGAAAACAATGAAGTCTTTTCATTCTTTATTTCAATAGATAATAGGTAGAACGTATGAAATTGCCAAAGTTTTGGCTTTTCTGATGTACAAAAAAAATGGCATTTTCATGCATTTGACTTACTTTCTGTACCAAATATTGATGTAATAACAATGCCTAGTGATTTTTGTAATGCCATATACTGGCACCTCTCTTTTTGCAACTAATGTTCACACAGGTCTTCAAATAAATGGCAGTTCACATCCAGACTCCTTGGCAGAAACAATAAGTTTTCATGCCAATTCAGAGAGGGAAGAGGGGTTCAGGAAGACAAAAGGGTTGAGAGAGACATTTTACAATATATCAAATATGAGTAATGATATCTCAGCTTGTACTTTAAAAAGTACTGGTGATACTTAATCCTTCAATAACACTTTATAGTACAAAGCATGTTCTCATTTATTATTTGATTTACTCCTCAAAACCTAAGAGGAAGATAATTTTATCCTCATTTTACTGTTTCTGAGTGATTGTGATTTACAAGGTCAGGCAGCTAGAAAGTGGAAGAGCTAAGACTTGAACCTGGATTAGCAATCTATATGACAGAAAAAATTTGCTGGTTAATTTGTGCATGAAAAGAAATCTTCATTTTGTAGAAATGAATTATAGCCAGTAATTAAAGCTTAGAAATCTATTCATTTCTAGAGATAATTGTTGTCAAAATGTTGCTTTGTATTTCTCTTAAATTATACCCATATTCTTCACAATTATCTAAATTTGTTGTTTTTAAAACTAATGTTTTAAATGTTCTGTGATTATAAGTTTCATATATATATATATATATACACACACATACACTTTTGAATTAACAGGAAAAATGAATCTATTTTTAGGACCAGTGTTTTTGGCAAAGGTAGGAATTGCTTTGAAATTGAAACACAATTGAAAATCCATATGGCAGTCTGTGAAGTATGGATTTTAAAAAGACTATTTTCCAAAATGTATATTAATATTTGAGTGAAGAGGTAGGGAATCTTTTATTCTTAGAATTCTTTGGAAGAGATCCACTTTGAGAATTATTTCCTTTTTTTGAATCTAGCAAATAATGTCATTTTAAATAAAATAACAACTCAAGATAACAGAGAAGGTGTTATGTAGCTTTTGTAGGCAGATCAACCCTGGGAATCATGTTGAATAATTTGCTTCGTGGCTAGAGATAGAGACATTTGTAAGCAGAGTATGAAGAACAGAGCCTAATTCCAATGGGGCTTTTCTGTTTGTTCTGTCAGTGAAGTCCCCCTTCGCCTGATAAATAAGGCACTGCATTCCTCCTGGTTGGGGATTTAAGAAAAATCCCATTAGTCCTGCCCAATTCACATTTATGGAATGATTACTTGCCATTTTCCTATTTTTGGGGGGCCATGTAAATCACAAAATAAATAACAGCAACCCTCTCTTATAATGCAGAGAACTGCACCACAGATAAGGGGCATTAAACCTATACTTACATTGGATTTTTCTATGTACAATTTTATTAAGGATCACAAGCCCTTAAGAAAATTAAAAAAAAAATCTTTCATCCTCATCTCTTGGTCTCATAAATGTGTTTACTGACGGAAAATTTTATACTAGGAAATAATTTGCTCCTTTCTCCCTAAAGTAGCCTGCTTTTTTTTTTTCTTTGTAGCAAACCGATATTCTATTTCAAAATGATCCACCTAGGTTACTCAGTGCTTCCCCTAAAACTACTGGGGAAAATACCCTTTATAAATCAGTATTTAAAGGAAATGCTTGAGAATGTTTCTGGGTCAACAGTAAATGCATACATCATCCACTTATGACTGTAATTTCGAGTGATCTGCTTAACCTTTAAATTTAGAAAGCTCCTATTCGTTGTTGCATATGTTAGTTTTCAGATGTATATTCATTCTCATGTGGAAGATCTCTGTCATTGTGAATGTTCTTTTTAAAAACAGACACTTAACAGTGTCCTGGTTTCATGTGTGGCTAAAGCAAACTCTATCTGCAAGCTGGAATGCATTCGACATTGTTTTCAGTAGGTCAATAAAATGACGGATGGATTTGAGCCAAGTTGTAGCAGAGGACACACATCCTCTGTTGAAATAGCTGAAAAGACAAATTAATATTGAAGTGTGGAATACTGAATTGGACTGTCTTCCAGTGCACAGAAATAGACTAAAGTAGATTACCAAAATGAGGCATGTGCACTTCAGGCAACTAAAACAGACTTGCTATGCAAACATGAGGGGAGTAGAGGAGGACTTGAATGTGGTATTTTGAAAGTGGTAACAGTTTGACCTCCATAATATGCAGTAGGGGATAACAGAAACACCTTGAATTTTAGGACCTTTCAACACTTTGAAATTTAGATAGTTCCATATTTGCAACTTTCAGCTACGGACCATCTTTGTCATTTTTATTCTAAGGGTATGTATTTTTTGACAAGCATACATTCTAAGAGTATGCATTCTATGAGTATGCCTTTTTAAAGGATATTTTTCAAAATATTTAGGGTAGGGGTAGAGTTTCAGTCTCACTTAACACTTTATTAATGCAGGAGAAAAAAACACAATAAAATAACACAAACTTTAAACATTGAGCCAAAACCTTCATGATATTCATTGCCCACACAATAAGTTCAAATTTCTTTCACAATTTAATGCCTAAAGTACTTCATGATCAGGCTTATATTTCCTATAATATCTTTTATGGACCAAATTCTGCAAGAGAATTGCATCTTTATTTTCACTAATCTTTAAGTGAAGTTTAGCATTTCCTTTGATAATGAATGTAGGAAACCAATCACAGTGGCGTTAGCAGTATTGTGACTTTGTCACTAGTAGAAATTGCAGGTATTTCCATATCACATTACAGTTGTTGCAGTCTCTTGAAATGTATTGTTTATATCTCACTGTGACTTTAAAATTATAATTGTTATTAGACCCACACATCTATTTTTACAACACAACACAAATTATATTTCTGAATATTTTTATAACAATTTATTTATAACAATAAATTGTTTTCTGCATTTCTATTAGAACTTATCCTGCCTTTTGTTTGAATTAGTTGCTTCTTCTATGTCTGTGCTTTTAGAGTATAAACTTCTTAGGGGCAGGAAGATTGTCTTATTTAGTTACCATTCCATAATTGAATCTAACTTAGTCTAATTGTGGTTGAAGAATGTGGCCTCTATATTGATACTTTAGACTTTATTGAGACTTCCTTTATTGCTTGGAACATGACCAATTTCTGTAAATGTTCCGTTTATGCTTGGAAACATGGTGAGATCTGAAGCAGCTGTGTGCAGGTTTATTAATTGCGTGATTCAAATCTATACCCCCTACTGTTTCTTTTATCCCTTGCTTGATTTATCAATTATTTACAGAGGTGTGTTAAAGTCTCCTGTTATGATAGTAGAGATGTTAATCTCTTATTTTAACAGTTCTGTCACTTAACTTTACATATTTTGAATCAATATTATTAAGTACATAAAATTTAGAATTGTTATATCTTCCTGATGAACTGGACCTTTAATCAATATGCAATGATTTTTATCTCTAGTAATGCTTATTTTTGCATAATAATAAATTTTCTCTGATGTTGATAGAACCCAGCTGTGTGTTGGGTTAGAATTTTACTGCTATCCTTTTCCATTCCTTCGCTTTCAACTTTGCTGTGCCATAATGCTTTAATTGTGTCTTTTGAAAATAATATAATGCAGGATTTTATATATTTTAAAAAATTTGTTCTGTGAATCCTTGTCTTTTGCCTGAAGAGTTTCATCATTTTATAATGTTTATAATTACGGATATATTTTATTCATTTCTAACATATTTTACACTATATATTTGCCCTGACTTTTCTAGAGTTTTATTCCTCTTTTTTTTTTTAAGTTTTTCAGATTGAGATATTTTCTCTCACTACATTTTTTCTCTATTAATTTGAAAGCCTTAATTCTATCTGTATTATTTTAGTCATTTCCTAGAAAGTTTAATATTCATATTTAAAAGTCTAACATGTATCATGTCTTTACCTTTCTCCCAAATAATGTAAGGAATGTGAACAAGTTTAGCCCACTCTTCTCTTGCTATTTGCTATTGTCCTTTTTAGCCCCACAAATTTCCACATATTTATCAATTTATTTACTCATCACTCCTTTTTCTCAAAATTTTATATCATCTTACTTTTGCTTTTAGAATTTCCAATACTTACATTTTAGGAGAGGTAAAAATTCTGTTTTTGTTGATCTAGGAATTTTTAAAAAAATTTTACTCCTCCCTCATTTTAAACAATTTTTCTGGTTATAGAATTATAAGTTGAAAGCAATTTTCTCTAAGCTCTTTGCATATATGATATTACTGAGTTTGGATTTCTATTTTACTAAGTCAGTTGTTAATCTATCTTTCTTTGTAGATAATCTGCCCCTATCCTTCTTGCCCCAAGCTGAAGCTGATTTTTATCTTCAGTATTCTGTAGTTTCACCACACACTGTGTTTAGGTATGGATTATTTTTTATTTATTCTGCTTTGGATATAATAAGATCCTTAAATTTGAGGGTTTTGTAACTTTCATCATATCTGGACAATTTTCAGTCATTATCTCATTGAGTATTTTATTGCCCCTTTCTCATTCTATTGTCTTATTCTGGGTCTTCAATTAGACATATATTGGACCATCTCTCTCTATCCCCTATGTCTCAACTTTTCTCTCATGTTTTTCATCTATGTTGCACTGTGCTATATAATTTCTAGGTAATTTCTTCATGTCTGTCTTCCAGGACACCAATTATTTTCTTTAGCTATGTCTGATCTGTTTAGCACATATATTAAGTTTCTAATTTCAGTTATTATACTTTTTACATTAGAAATTCTGTTTTTTTATTCTGCCTTATATATTTTACCATTACTTTATTGTACTTTTAATTCTTTCTTTTATTTCTTCAAATATATTAATTAATCTTGTTTAATATTCTGCATCTTTCAATCTCAATATCTGCTATATTTGCAGATATAATTCTGTAGTATGTTGTTTTTGCAGATTCTTTCTCATTATAGTTTATTTCCTTGTATAGTTAGTGGTTTTTTTAAAATTGTGAGCTCATATTCCTTGGACTTTCCTGTTGTTGCTGTAACAAATTACCATAAACTTGGTGACTTAAAACAATACACTTTTATTCTCCTACAGTTTTGGAGGTCAGAAGTCCAAAAAGGATTTCATTTGGCAGAGCCTCTAGAGGCTCTGGAAGATAAACTATTTCTTTGCTTTTTCCAGCTTCTAGAGCTACATTGCTTGCATTTCTTGATTCATGACCCTTTCCTCCATCTTCAACTTGCAGTGTAGTATCTTCAAATCTCTCTCTGCAATTTCTTAACATCATGTTCTCCTCTGTGTCAAATCTCCCTCTCTCTCCGTCTTATAAGTATGCTTGTGATTACATTTAAGGCCCACTCAGCTAATTTATGATAATCTCCCCACAAGACTCTTAGCTTAATCACATCTGCAAAGTCTCTTTTGCTGTATTAGGTAACATTCATAGGTTCCAGGGATTAGAATATGGACATTTTGAGGGGTAATTGTTCAGCCTACTACACACTTTATCTGTGGAAATTGCTTGGTATTTAAGTGTGTTCTTCCATAAAAGACTTGTACTTCTCCCAGGTTTTACTGATACTACCAACCCAGAACTAGTTTAAAGTAAAATTTTATATTTTTTGGTCCAGATAGTTAGTGCACCTTTCAGGCTAGAGCAGCACAAGTGCAGCTTACAAAGGAAACTTCCTTTTTTCCCAATCATCCAGAGTCAAGACTAAGACAATCATATATCTCAACCATATTGCTTTCTGGGGTGATTTTTTTTTTTTTTTTTTCTGTTTTCCTCACTGAAGGTATTATCCCTTGAAGATCCTGGCTTCAGTTGGGACTTCAATCCAAGTTCTTTATTCAGGCCCTAAGCTTTGTCTTCTGTTCCCTGTAGCAGTCTATTAAAACTCAGATTATAGACTGCCAGAATGGAGATTTTTCTCTAGGGCAAATACTGGTTCCAACACTCACTCCGGTGGATTAGCACTTTCTATATTTTCCTTTCTGATCTACAAGAAATTCTCTTACTTTTCCATCAGCACAGCCATATTTTACTTAAAAAAATTTTTTCTTCAATATTTTTAAATGTGTCATATCAGCAGGGGATTCTCTTAATTTAGGTTGCAATATTGCCAGAAACAGAAGTCAGATATTGAAAGAGTGTCTAATTTATCCCTCTCCTCAGCACCTAAATCGATGACATCCAAACTGTGACAAATGAATGTTAAATTAAATAAAAACATAGCAAACTGGAACTTGGGCGGACATTAAATTTGATTAGGAACAGAGACCATATGGCCTGGGAAGTCTAAAGTATTTACTATCTGGCCTGTTATGGAAAGAGTTTGCCTTGTCTAGAGAGTTTATTTTGACCCCTCAATGAGACCAGAATGGGCATGGTGGTAAGTACATCTCAGAAGTCTTAGTTTGTTCTGGGGAGGGTGTCCTTTATCTTGGTGATAGAGAACCACCTGGCCTCAGAAGTGCCTTTGAACTTCATGAACACCAGGGCTCACCTACCATGTCTATTTTCTCTGCAATCTCCTATGCAGCAAATGTACAATGAGTCAGCATGTGGAGTATCTTTAACTGAGACTCTTCCCCCTTTCTGTGTGTCAACCTGTCTCATGAATTGCTGAGGTGATAACTTAAGGGTTCACATTGATTTATAGATTTAATATGCTTGAAGGAGAAGAAAGAGGATTCTGGGGTGGCATCTTGGCTCTGCTACCAATTAGCCAGCTCTCCATGATGTGGAGAAGCCACATCATGTCTCTGAGTCCCATTGTCCTTATCTATAGAAAGAAAGGTAAATTTAGTGAACTGTAAATTTCCCTGTACTCCAATGTTCTCTGATTCTGAAGTCAGAATAAAAAGTTTTGTCGCTTTTCTCCAAGGTGTAGTCCCTTGCTCCTTTATGAAGATTAGATGAGTAAATGCACGTAAAGTCCTGAGGACACAGCTGGGCACAAAATACATCCTCAATGAACGTTCGTTATTATATTGTTGTCACTAATATTACCAAAAGCCTCTTAGACAGGGTAAAAGCCCACAATAATTAATCCTTTTTTATGGATAGTAGTCCCTCATGTTCCCTTGTGGAATTTTTTGAGCATAAGTAACACTGGAAAGAGATTCTAATCAGCATAAAATATCATCCCAATGTTCCCTCTGCCTTCAGAGGGATTGATTAACCTCCCCACTGCTGCTGACTGCATCACCAACAAGGGAACCACAAACCACAGAGCACTGACCAAAATCTGCGTCTGCAGAAAAAGAAGGGGAATTAAAGAAAAAACTCTCAACTTGGCAACCACAGGGCTTGGCTAGGTTTCCCTGGTGATGTCTACAGGCTTGGTTAGTGGAAGGGAAAGTTACCGTGATGGGTAGGTTAGGAGAGAAGCATGCTCATTGCAGATGTGGGGATGACTCTCAGCCACACTTGCTCTAGCTTGAAATCTGATGACCCACATGTATTCTGTATCATTATTCATTCTAAAAGGAAATAATTTACCCCAAATAGTCCAAGTGAAGAGACATTAATATATGGAGGAAGCAAGGGTAAGGTAAGGTTAAAGACGTTCCAGACACTAGAAATGGTGGAAACTATTATAACCACTAGGACTAAAGGGTCAAGGGAAGGAAAGAGTGTGACTAGAGCCCAGAGAAAACTGGGGCCAAGGAAGAGGGCTGTCTGGCAAAGGGCAGTTATGGAGGGATGCGGCTATTTCCGGGGAAGGAACAAGGAAGAGACTCTATCTCCTGATCCTCCTGCCCTCTGATTGCTTGTGGTGCTTCCCATTGGTTACAGCCTGTTGGAAACCAGCCAGCCAGGGAGCCCAAGAAATGTTTCCATAGAACACGGCAGAGCAGAGAGGGGCCAGAGAATGGATGAGAGGTTGCAGGGAGAAGAGAGAACAAGTACCCTTTTCCTCTGGAGCTTTTGCTCTGATGCCTCTTTGACTGGATATGTTTCTAGTTCCTTTGACATGCGATCTCCTATTGTTTTGTGGATGAGCATGTGTGAGTGAGGGCAAATGTGTGTTGTTTTTGCCTAGTCTGTGGATTGTAATGAAAAAGTACCCAATTTGAACCAAGATACCTGAATTCTGGACTGTTAGAGAAAAAATTATTCATGACATTTGTTAAAATGTTAAGGCAGATTTTATTCAAGACTACTGCAATAGGATTTTGCAGTAGGAGAGGGAGAGTGAGCTCAGCTCTGAATACAGCAAGAAACAGTGGGCATTTATAGCCAAGGAGCAGGGTGAGAGGGTTGATGGATGGATAATTACTGAGAGGAAACCTCAGGGGTGTGGGGGAATTCTGGCTAAACTGACCTAACAGGATTCTTGCTGAAGGCAGGTCAGGGTGATAAGACATCACTCAGGGTGGTGGTGGAGGATGAGGAATTAGGTTGGATATTGAGGGTGGGGGATTCTGGCTACACTGTGCTTGCTGAACAGGACTCTTGAGGACATGCCCAAGAATGAGGTCTGGTCAGGCTCAGAGAAGCCTTGTCTGGCCTTAGTCAAGGCAAGAGTCTTTGTCAGGTCTCAGCTCTGCCAAAAACTTGGGTAAACGTAGGCAAATCATTTAATCTCTCGAAGTCTGGTATTTTATCTGTAAAACTGAGTCAGTAACATTTGTCCAATCTTTCTCATCAGGGTTTAAGAATCAAACAGAATAATAGTTAAAAGCAAGCTTCAAAATCAATGTGAGGAGAGAAGCTCTGAGACTAGGGAGGAAGCTAAAGGAACTGTTTACCGGAGATTGTGATTCTTGGTGCACAAGTGGTGTGGCTTGGGGATCT
Source organism: Balaenoptera ricei (assembly GCF_028023285.1). Classification (NCBI taxonomy): domain Eukaryota; kingdom Metazoa; phylum Chordata; class Mammalia; order Artiodactyla; family Balaenopteridae; genus Balaenoptera; species Balaenoptera ricei. Next base: position 82,419,883 of record NC_082640.1, on the reverse strand, counting down.
GGGTGACAACACATAGAAGAACATGGCAGAGACTGCTGTTTAGCCACCAATTCCATTCCTCCATTTTTTCATAGCATTCGAATTATAATTTGGCATATGGCTATCCAGAGACACTATTTCCCAGCCTCCCTTGCTGGGTGTGGACATGCGAGCTGAGTACATTCTCTCCAGACGAATGTGAGCAGAAGTGGTGTGTGCCACTTTCAGGTTGTCCCATGAACTCCCTCACATTCATTCTTCTATGCTCTTCCCTTCTCCCTGGAAGGGAGACCAACAGAGTGGTCTAGAAGCTACTCACTGAAGATGGCAGAGCCACCACCAGCTTGGGTCCCTGAAAGACTGTGAAGATCTGAGCCTCCTACCCCCAAATCTTTCACACTGAACTGGACACTCATTTTGACTATTACGTATGAGAGAAATAAGCTTCTTTATTCTTTTAAGTCACTGAATGCTGGAGTCTCTTTGGTGCAGTAGCTTAGCCTACTCTAAAACAGGGAGCAGAACATTTCCCACATTTCTGCTCAGAACACAACATGGTTTTGTTATATGGTGATTGGGCAGGGGAGAGTATTAGAGGTGGCATTCAAGATGGCCAAGTAGCTTCTTCACAGAAGTCATTGGCAGGATCTCCAGACATCAGGGCTTGCTGGCAGCAGACATTAACAAAGAGGCTGGAACAGAAAAATATGAGCCTACATGCTTTTAGCACAGATGAGACTCTCTTGGAGACTCTTAGAAATAGATGGGGGATAATTAAGGGTACAGGGAGAACAGTTTGTTCCTACATAAGCAGCCTAAGTCTATTAGCTACAGAATTCTCAATACTAATATTTCTTAATGACACCTAATTTTCACTTTGTATCAGAATGCTTTGAGCTGCAAGAAGCCGTCAGCTTGAGTTAAAATTGCCTAAACAATATGTGCAATTGTTATTATTATTATTTATTATTATTTTATATAAGAAATCACTAAAGTGGGATGGGCTCCAGGTCATGTATGATCAAGGCTCTAGGTCTCTCTTCTCTGTGATTCTCTCAGCTCTGTCATTCTCCATGTGGATGCTTTTTTTCTCAGGTTGGCTTTTCTAATCATCACAAGTTGGCTCTCAGCAGCAAGTGTTGCAATATGCTTACTTGTTCATTTCCAGTAAGGGATAGGGAAGGGAAGGAAAGGGAGGAAGGGAAAGAGGATGAGAGAAAGCAAAAGCAAGAAAACTATTCTCCTAACCATAGAATCATGTTCTTCTTTTTGGTCTTATTGGGTTGCCTCAACTCATGTACCCACTCCCAGACCAATACTTGTCCTTAGGGAAATGCTGTGTTCTATGGGCTGAAGCCAAGACTTCTGACCATCATTGGTAAAGAGCATGTGATTGTCATGATGGCCTAAACCAAGGGCATGCAAAACTTTGCCCTGCAGGCCAAATCCAGTCAGCCACCTTTTAATTGTGGCCTAGGAAATAAGGATGTTTTTTACCTTTTTAAATGGTTATATAAGAATTTCAGTAAAACCTTTGATTTTGCCTCTTGGCCTACAAAGTCAAAAATATTTACTATCTGGTCCTGTAAGAAAAAGTTTGCCAACTCCTAGTCTAGACTAATCAGAATCTGTCTCTACAGATGGGGATGACGGGCCACCTTTCCTTGAGGCACGTGCATGGTACTGGGAGAATTCCCCAAATGCTAGAGAAAGTTGCTTGGAGATAGGATAGGAACATCTAATGTGGCAATGTCAAATACTCATAAACTTTGGTTAACTGCATCGCAATTCCCTCCATGAGTGTATATAAATATTACTAATCAATATTTATTGTGTCTATTATTTTGTGCTGAACTCTGTTCTAGGCACAATGGTAATAATCAGAACTTGCCTATGAACAATTTCTCATCCTTAATCTTGCCCAAACAGTTAAGATTCCCCCCACCCCCACCCAGGCCTTTTGTTTTAGTGTTGTGTAGGGGGTGAGGGAAGGCAGGGTCTCAAGTAATACATATGTAAAGTGGACCGTTTAGTTCCTAGGGCACCACATCAAATGACATAAAGCACTAGAAGTAATAACACCTTCTCAGTGCAGACTGGGGTCACCCATAAATGCTGTTCACTTTAGCTCTCCAACAGGCTTAAATAATCATATAAAACTTGGTCCCATGTTTTGAATGTAGTTAGAGGAACATGCAGTTTAGGTTTTAAAAATCAATGTAAATTAGTCTTAATCTGAATTTACTTTAAAAGAAAGATAATAGTCTAGGAGATAGTATAATGATTAGGAATCAATTTTTACTGGTTTTATTTTTTTAATGTCTAATGTATTTGTATCTGAGACCAGCTCTATAACAAGGTTAGAAATAAGGTAAAACACCAATAGGTTATGGTTGGGTGATTGGCCACTGTCTATTTACTTAAGAGGCTTTGAGGTTGTGGTTTAGTTTAGGATTTACTGGGCAAGGTTGATACTTGGATGGAAGTCCAATGGTACAAACTGTAATCCTTGCCCAACTATCTAGGGACACAATTAACCAAGGGACAAAGACAGATTATTTGTGAAATTGCTTATGCTCTATGGTGAGGGCTGCTGGCTTGAAATATAGTCTTATCTGAGGTGTTGATTTAAATCATTGCTTAAAATGTGACTTGAGGCAATTTTGGTGAAATTTACGGTTTGTAAATTGCAGAGTGCAATGGAATCATTAGGCATTATAGTTATTCTTCTGTTTTACTCTTCCATGTCAGTTCCTTCATCTATCCCTCATTGCTTTTAAAGTAAATATCTGGACCAATTCCTGTCAAGAAAAGAAACCACACCCAAAAGCATGGCCATTCTAGATCCAAGAGGGGAATGTGTAAGTGTGTGTGTGTGCATGCATCTGAGCTTCTATGTCATGAATCACACAGATTAGCCATTGATCAGATGGAATGGTAAGAACCGAAATATTAGCTTACAGTTTATTGAGAGCCTACCACCATGAGCCAGGCACCATACAAGGCTTTTTGCATATATTATTTCTCTTCCACATAAATATACTTGGGGTTATATAATGTCCCTGGCCTATAGATGAGGAAATCAGGCTTGGAGAGATTTGAAAGCCTGCCAAGCTCACAAAGGTGGTGAGGAGCAGAGCCTGGATTCAGAGCTTGGGCACAAAAGCCCAAGTTCTTCCCCTAGGCTGCCTCTCCTGTAGGACAGTTGTTGTGTCCTGAAATGATCTGTCTACTACCAGACAGGGAAAACAGCTGAGAGTTAACTTCTTGTGGCTCTCTATGCTTTCTCTGGAGGTGGAACATCTTTCAGAAATTAGAATACTTTTATTTTGGAAACCTGGGGCTGAGATGAGCTCTGTGCAATAAAATAACAACAACAGCAGCAACAGCAATAATAGTTGTAGTTAACATTTACTGATAGATTACCATGTATTACCTGGCATGTAAGTTCTATTACTATTATCCCCATTTTGGTTCCTACCCAAGTTGAATCAGAGAAAAGATGAGAAATTTGCCAAGGTCACATGGATGCTAGAGGCAGATCCAGGATTCATATCCAGATCATCCAAAGGGCATGCTCTCAGCAAATTCCCTGGGCAAGGCTATCAGGGTGGAGCCCCAACTCTGCAGACAACTGGCCAGCATGGCCAAACAGCATGGCCCCCTGAAGCTCCTGAGCCTTGGCTGGAGTCCCACCTATACAGCAGGAATGAATTCCATCTTGGTGGTACTCCCCTCTGACTCTCCCTGGGGAAGGGGGGTAGCACAAAGATTGATAAAAGTGAGAAGAGAGATTCTTCTACCCATGCAATTTTTCTTTGGGGGATGGTTTTTCTTCTGGCTCTCTTCGGTCTGTGAATACCTCTGGCTAAAGCCTAGAAGACAGAAAACTAGGAGTTCTCCATTTAGGGCCCACCCAAGATTTAAAAAAAAGAGAAGAGAAAAAAGTTTTCTCTGTTTGCTTCTATATCTCAATGAGCCACATGTGACCTCCTGAACTTTGCAATCGTTTCCTATGCAGTTTTTCATATTGGAGGGAGGTTTAGTTGGTGGATCTGGTAGGGTATTTTCCCAGAGAAACCACTATGCTTGTATTTTGGAATCAGTTGCTCCCAGGAGTCCTCCCACCTGGAGAGCCAAGTCAAAACAAGCTCAGACAAGACCTACTTGGACTCAGGCTTTCAGGCAGCAAGACTCTCCTCAGTAGACCCCAAACATGGAACATCCACAAGCACCCAGATAGCAGCTGCTGCAGAAACCCATCAGTTTTAGCACTGTTTGAGGCTATGCAAGTTGTGCCAGGTTTTCTCACCCCAAAAGGAAAGCAGCCACTATGACCACAAAACAGGGAAGCTCAGACGGCAGAGTATCTGAAGTTTTTCATAGCTGTGCCACTGGCACCTGGTATGGGGTGTGACTAACAGTAAAAACTTGTGGAAGTTGCAAACTCACTCTGTCTCTATGGGCATTTCACGTCTCTCGGAGACATTTCCAATATATAAAAGATAGTAATAACACCTCATGAGATCATTTCAAGTACAAAATGAGACAATACTTATAAATAAGCTTGTTAAACTTCAAAGCATTATTTAAATGTGAAGGATATAAGAAATCTCCTTTTTTATCACCACTTCTCAAAGATACCCAGATAGGTAAATTATCCTGCTTCCATGGCAATCAGGGTACAAGGCCATAAAGGAATGGGAATCCTACTTCATAGGGCATTTTGGAGGAGTGAATAATACGCTGAGAAATGGACAGTGTTTGGTTAAGGAGGATTTTGTAATAGTAGCCCCCAACTCACATAATCCCCATGGTTTCTGCATTGGTTTCTAAACAGTCCAAGAAATTTCCTCAGTCAGTGAACCCACTGTGGTTGTCACTTTAGCTATTCACCAAGTGTTTCTGTTTCTCCCCTTCAGGGTATACAAGAGAATTGCATTTCCCTGCTCCTCTTTGAAGATGGGGTGCCTGTGTGTGCTGGGAATTCTGTTTGCCCATTAGGTATTTTCCCTACCTTTTTCTGCTCTGCTCCATGCTCCAGAGGGTTGATCCTTATGAACAGCATGTTCCAGGTGCCTTAACAATTTTGTCACCATTTACCCTACAAATTAGAGTGAGCTGTCCCCTCTTTTAAGATCTAATGATGAAATTGACCTAACTGACCTAATCTTCCTGTCTTGCTGTTCTGTATGGGCCGTCATTATCCGTTCCACTTATCTAAGCCCACTCCTGAACCCACCATCATAAAGCCTTGGTGTGTGTAACAGACTTTACTAAATGTTTGGAGAAGAAGGAGACAGTTTATGTCACAGACAAACAACTTAGAATTAAATAGCACATATTCAAGTTATTGTCCTTTGTTCTTTCTACCGATTCAGGCTTTAGTTCTTCATAAACTTGCTCATCCTTTTCTTTCCTCTGCCCCTCCTTCCAAACCCAGCTCTGGGCCTCTCTTTGTATAATCAAAGATTGTTAATGGCTGTGTTAGATGGGGGGACAAATTCTCTGTGCCTTCACTTCTCCTCCTCCACCTGTCTCGGCAGTGGAAAGGGAGCTGACGTTCCACATAAACATGGCTTAAGTCAGCTCACCCCCATACCCTTTTCTAAAGCCCCATCCATCACTAGGCACCTTCAGAATACAAAAGCAGGTATAGCCAATTTGAGCTTTAAATACCTGCCCTCTTCCACATGCACTTGCTTTGGAGTTTGTACTGCCTTTCTTTGCTTCTTCTCACCCTAAGTATGGAAAATCTTGAAGGTGCTGACCAAGAGAAAAAGGGGCCAAGGAGCCTGGCTCTCATAAAGACCATAGACCACCAGGGCTAATGTATTGTTGCTGTACAAAGGCTTCCCAGTGGAGTAGGGGAACCAGAGCTGGCTTGATACCAAACTTGGTCAGTTTGGCTGGACTTATTCTCTGGGCACAGACACCCTAGGGACTTAAACAGTGGTGTTCACAGTTTGGAGAATTCTGGATCCTGGCCATCTCTCCATTTCTTTCTACCATGAAACATGAACTATCAAAACACATCCCTCTTTATTATTAGGAAATCAACACAAAGCCTATGCCACACCATTTCTAACTCAGAATTGTTCCTCTTTTTCCATCCTTCTCACCAATGTCCTGTTTCAGGTCCTCACATCCCTTGCCTGGGCCGCGCTGTCTCCCAATGGTCCACATGCCTTCCTCTCTTCCTCCACCATGCCTCTTGTGAGCTTCCTAAAATCAGATGCAATTGGGTCAAGCCCTTTTCTGTAATTTAAAAAATATTTTCTTTGTGTATTTTATCTTTAATAATAGAGGTTATACCTGCTCATTGTAAAAATACAGACAATAAATATTTAGAGAGAAAAAGTGAAAGTCCTTGTGACCTGGCTCCAATCATTCCCTAGAGGTAACCACAGTTAATAGTTTATTTTGTGTCCTTCCATACATTTTCCTATGTATGTACAAACACATGCACACACATATGTATATATACATGAACACTTTGGTACACAGTTTTCTGCAACTTGATCTTTTCACTTAAAAATATATGGAGAGATCTTTCTATGTCAATACACATCAACCTACCCTTTATTTTCAAAGGCTGTGATATAGTCCATTTATTTTATGGATTTACTGATATTTATTTAACCAATCCCTTGTTGATGAACATTTAAGTGGTTAGTAGTTTTCCCTGTCACAGATTTTGTTCTTCAGTGAATAGTCTTATATCTATCTATGTATTTTTTAGATTTTTAAATGCCTTCTAACCCTTGCTTTCAGACCCATAGTATTTTCAAAAATTAAAATTATTTTCTGTCATAAGTGTACAGTTTAAAATATCAAATAGCGCTATGAGATTCATAACAAAAAAGAGCAGTCCCTTGCCCCTCCCCAGTCTACGTTCCCAATTTCAACTCCCCATATGCAATTTCCTTCAAATCCTTTACCTGTACTATGATCGCATTTCTTTTCTCATACAATTTATTATTTTCTCTGGAATTATTACCTTGTTTTTTCGTTTTCTTAATTTTCCATGTATATATCACTTATTCACCCCAAATGTATCAACAGAAGTGAAAATCTTATTTCTATACTTTCAAACTCTTTGGACATCCCAATAATATATTATTTTTTAATGAAATATTATTTCATTATTCATCCATCTATGGACACTTAGTTTGTTTCCCCAACAGTTTAGTTTAATTTTATTTTTCTTGGAGGTCTTTCTCTACAGATTTCTGTCCTTTTCTCCTAATCAGGGATGATTTTTTTTCTAGAACTGCTGCACAGCTGTCAGTTGTTATCTTGGGACTTGCATTCACATCAACCTGGTACTCCCTCTGTTTCTCTCTTGTGTTGAATTTCCTGTTTCTTCAGGGATAGATGTTCCTTTTCTTTGTGGACCACTGTATCCAGAGCACCTAGCCCAATACCTCCACCGAGGAAGCATTCAAATCTTTGTTGACTGACTGAATAAAGGCGTGAATGAATAATGTCTTATTGCTAGGCTAGACCACTGCTTGAGACTCCAAAAAAATAGCATATCTCTACATTTGCTAAGGCTTCAGTGAAATCTCCAGAGAGTAATCTTGAGGTAACAAGTAAACACACGTGTGTGAGCTGCATGGTCCAGCTTAGTGGTGGAATCCAAAGCAGTGGAAAAGTATAAATCTAGCTGGTCTGTGCAGGAATTCAGCCTCCCGGGCCTCATTAGTGCCCTACTCTATCCAACAGAGCCAACCAGCCATAGGCAAGCAGCTTGTGAAACAGCCTGGTAAGCTGGCCTCCATATCACAGCCCCCGGCTTTCTGGCCCTAATGAGGATTGCTATTGTCCTTGAATTTAGCCCAATTCCTCCCAGCAGGCTTCCCTTTAAGGATGCTGTCTTATCAGCAGCCCCTGGCCCAACAAGGTGAGGAGGGTTTCCTTGTCTCATAATGACTCTCTATGTGTTTTGTCCAGACCAATTTACCACTGCAACCCACCTTCACTCAGTAGAGCTTTGCTCTAAGCTCCAGAGGTTAAGGTCAAGCTTTCTTCAAATGTCTTTCTTCCAAAACCTTAAATCATTTATTTGTTTGCCTTCCACTGTACTTTTTCAAGTGCAGTCGGCACTACCCTTTCTTTGCCCACAGTTCAGAATTGCAGGGCCCTCGGTGAACACAGACTGTTGATGCCTTGCAGACCCTCTTTGACTCTCAGATTTTCACAAGAGCAGACAGCCCCCACGTAAAAGCCATTCTCTTCTGGCTGCCACTGAGTATTTCAGAATTTTGGGTTGTCAGAGCCTGTTGCTTTCATCTGATTGCACAGACATGGAAACTGTCCAGTGAGCAGGTAAAGGTGAGAGGACACCTTTAAAAAGGGGATTAAGGGCAGGTGTGAGGAGGCAGGAGGCTAACCAGAGAGGGGGGCTGCTTGAGGTAGTCTTCTCTCCCACTTACCAAGGTGGGAGACTTTCCACCAAAGATAATGTTGATTCATCCCTACCAAGTATGTACTCTGTGCCGATAATACAAATGTATCATCTCATTGAATCTTTACAATAATTTCACAAGATGGGAGACAGGTTTCAGAGGTTGACTTGCCCAAGGCCACATAACTAATGAACAGTTATGGGCTCCCTGAATGTGGGATCTTATAGTGCTGAAAAAGGGAAAGTCTTGTGCAGACCAGGACAAATTGATCACCCTATGACAACACTGATGGACAATATTGACTCCACAGTTCCCTACTGGGTTGGCCAAGGCTTTGTCTGACCTCTGACCTGCATCATGGTTCTATTTTTCCAACTGTCCAATCTGTTTCTTCCCCTACCTTCCATAGGTGTTGATCTCTGATAAGCATCTTGCACATCAGATTCTTAGCCTTTGCTCCTGGAGACCCCCTGCAAACTCCCACAACCACAGAACATCAATGCCTTGGAGGAATACAAAAGAACCCCAACTAGCCAAAGCCGCAGACACAAATGGGTACCATATGTGAGAGGGCATTGAGGTAGAGGATCTGACATTTCCACTCTCAGATACAGAGACTATCCAATTGCAAAAGTCAAAGTACACAGGGCCAGGCTGATGATATTCTGACTTGCTCAGCTTTCATTGGTTAGGAGAGAGGAGGAAACAGCCTGCAGGTAAGCAGAGACATCTGGAAGAGTGTAAGGGGTGATGGGCAACACCAATTTGCTCAAACATTTATACAACTATTCCTCCTTCCCTTTGCAGACATGTTCTTATTACTCTCTGGCCTCAGCTGCCTGTTTAATTGTGGTTGCATTTTAGTGTGGATGTTTTTTAACTGACTGAAGGGCTTTCTAGGTGCAGGTTTCTTAATTTAAAAATAGATTTTGGTTTGGATGTACTTTTTCATTCCTACTCCTAGAAGCGATCTTTGTCTTCCTAACTATAAGTCAGAGATGATTGATGCCTTTCCTCTAGGAAAAACCACTCCCATGTCCCAATGTATTCATATATGTTCACCCTACTCAGGTGTGCCTCAAGATGGGACATGCCTCTTTGCACATGTCCTAAGGCCCCTGAAGTTGCCCAGACAGGATGGTTTGGGACAGGTGTTTGGACAGGAAGATAGACAGTAGTTGAGGAGTCATTTCCTCTAATAGTCAAAGTCCTCTCTATGTGACAGCTCTGCCACATCCACATCCCGTACTTCTTTACACTTCATCACACCTGTTCACACTTAGGGGCATTGACAAATCAATTAACAGCATCCTCTTGGTGCTCAAACATCACTTTGCATCAAGCTGGTCGTTCTTTTGACAAGGGCTGATGTTTACCTTCCTTGTTGGAAACTTTCCAAAGAATGAATCAAAATACAACCAAACTTGATTGCAAAATCATTGAGAGGATTAGTAAGAGCCATAGACATTTCACGTTGTAAGTGGGAGTGAAATCTCTGTTATTTTAATGTGATAGCTGTTGCAATGTGTGGAGTGCCAACTGCCACTTGCTATGCATTTGACCTTGGGGAAAGAGGATTCCCTCTGAATTGAATTGATAATTAGGAAAATGCAGATAATAATACCTATTATGATTTTCACCTCATAGGGTTGCTGAGGTTCTGATGAAATACTGTGTGTGAAAACACTCTTGGCAAACAGCAAATAGCATATGCTGATATGCTACAAAAACATAAATTATAAAGCAATCAATTGAACAATAGTAGATTGATGAAGAAACTCATCAGAAAGACTGGCAAATAAACAAGCAAATAAACAAAACAGTGGTAATGGCCATTATGGGTAGCACAGCCAGATAGAATTAACTCATATAAAGAGATCATTCTGTTGAAGATATTTTTTACTTGGTTTGCTACAATTCAGACACCAAAACTTTGATTAAAACAGTCATGTAGGAAGTTGTTCCTAAAGACCGGTCTGAAAAAGGCACAGAGAGATTAAGTGACTTATTTGAAGTCACACAATACCCAAGCTGCCTCTGTGAGAGAGAAGGAAAGAAGGTGAAAGTAAGGTGGGTGATTGACAGGCTCTGAGTGGGGCAAGGAGAAAAAAAGTATTTTGTGCGGAATGTACTGTGATACGAAGCTCTGAGCACTATGGCAGGAAGCTGTGGACGGGGAGGCCAGGGCAGCTGCCAATCCAATTTGGCAGCAGAGTGAAGAAGTGCAGCTTATTTTTAGCAAGGACAGCTCAGCAGCAGCAGAGACAGCCTGAGAAATGCTAAAGCTGATCCTCAGACATGAGATCTACGCACAGTTGGTGGAGTGACAGGCTGAGATCATGGGTGTCTGGAAAAGTAAGAGGGCCTCTGGGCAAGTTTCAGATTTTTAAGACACAGCTTCACACACATAACAGCAATGACCACAGCAGCAAATGGGAGACACCAGTAATCTTGCACTGGTATTCCTGTGTAAAATCCTAAGACTTTCTAGAGAGCTCTGAGCAAGGCCTGAGTCCTCACCAAGGCAAATGTGTGCCACAAAGACCAGAGAGGATAAAAGCCACTAGTGTGCAAAATCCATGTCACCCCTTGACAGTACAATGTCTGCCCCAGATACCCACACAGGGGGTAAAGCCTTCTCCTGTATTCAGTGTCCATGCTTTAATTGAATCTAATCCTTTGCCTGAATTTGAGGGAAACATGCAAATGGATCCTTCATTCTGTTGCTGCTTTGGGGTTTCCCTGCCAATCTTTTCTCCCATCCTAGGGAATTGGCATGGGAGTTGGACTGTAGACTGACTATCTATTGTTCTATCCCAAGAATGGATTTCTGGGATAGGAAGGATTTCTCATCCCTTAATATAAGGCCTTACTCTTCTCCTGAATTAGGGATTCTGCTAGGCCCACTGGACAGGAAATTGGTTAGCTTTCTAACATCCTGCAAAAACACCATGAAGGGGTCCCTGTGCTCTCTGGTGGATGAAGTTTTGAATAGTTGGATGAGCTACTGTGGTTCTTTTCTTTTACCACCAGCCTTTTCATTCCTTAATCCCTGTACTTTGTCTTTATCCAGCCGCAAGAAGAGATTGCCTCAAGATCACTGGTGACCTCCCAATCCGTCTTCGTCCCCTTAGTCCACATGCCTCATAATATCCAGGCTGCATTCACCACAGTTCTCCACCAGCTCTTTCTTAAACTGTCTTCTCCCTTGGCATCCGTGATTCCACTTGGTCAAGGTTTTTCTCTTTTGTCCTTGGCCGTGGCTGCTCTCCCTTCCCTATGCCCTTCTCCTTACCACACACAAGGCCTAGCTCTCAGGTGAGCGCTGGGCCCTGCTTTGAAGCAGTGAGCAAAACAGCCTGCTTCAGCCTGCTTCAGAAACAGGAGGCTGCTTCAGAAACAGGAGGGTTTCTCAGTATCTGGAGCAGAGAACTGGGGAAGGGGCCTCCTAACCAGAAATACAGGGACATGCAGAATAATTTTGGCCTCTAGCAGAATTTTACTTTTAATTGGGGGATCAGCCTCATTGAAGAACAATTTTACTTTTGCTTTTTTTTCTGAGAGAAACTGCATGTTCTGACAGTTTGATACAGTGTATGAAATCGCTGATTTATCTTGTTGTGAGAACAGATCTGGCAGCAAAAGGCCTACGGTGCTTATTTTTATAAATATAAATATATCAGTCAAGTCACTTTAAAACACTGGTGTCAAGGGACAAAAAGCCTCCATCCTTATTGGTGGCCACTTTACGTGAAGTTATGTTTTAAGAGATGGTGCTGCCTAATGGTAAATCTGAATCAACATAATAATGGGGCATGTTATAACACTGTTCAGCTGGATAATAAAATATGGTATGTTCAGTTTAAGATACACCAGGGTGATTTTAAGTATCATTTTCTCCATGAATGCTGTTAACGTTAACTATTACCAACCCTCTCAGTCTCTCCTATGAGGTTTCCCACAGTTACATCAAGAATGAAAGCAAATGAAATTTGTGTTAAGACTCAGTAACCTTTTGATTCGCTTGAATTAAGGATTTCTCAATTAGAGGCAAAAGCCAGATCTAGGAAACGAAATGTGTGAGTATTTACTTTCTGTGTAAAGACTTTTTGGATTAAAAGATATAAAGAGATAACAGTACAAAATTAGTTTTTTCTGTGATGACAAGGTAAAGACTTCCGCTGTTGCTAGGATATACCTCCCTATCACAGCTGATCTTGACGGTGAAAACTGGTGCCTTAATTTCCCAGTGGTCCGTGCTACTTCTGACTTAGGCCTCATTCTGGTTAATCACACTGTCATTCTCACTGCAGATTGCCTTTTGACATCTTCATCTGCACAAGGGCCCTGTAGCCAAGTCTCAGTGTGTAGAGTCAATTCTATAGTCTTTGGTGGTCAAGGCCTGGTTTCTGGGACCTAGTACAGATGAGGGAGGAAAGGGGCTTAGGAAGAACAAATGTGTGCCATTGCTGGAAGCAAGGTTGGAAGGAAAACAGTATTTCTCTTTGTGTACATGCAGCTATAATGGGGAGCCATATGCAAATGAAATTATGGAGAGAATCTTAATGTGCAAAGTTAAAGTCTGCAAAAATTAGACCCAATAATTTCTAGTGATATAATAGTAATAAAACAAAATCTATCATTTACATTTTAGAATCCAAGGAAGATGGGAAAATCAAGTTTATTGTATTTGAAGATCTAGCTGTTATCAACCCCTTTTTATGTCTTTAACCAGTTAGTACGTAAATAAAAAAACTTTGAGCCAGGACCTCATTTCCAAGTCTATCAATACAATGGCTTATCCAAAGTATTTCCATGTTGCCAGTTATGTCAATATTCAAAAATGTCAGTGATAGATATTTTTCATTAGAATGTTATCCCAGTAGAAAGCCCCAACTTAAATTATCACTGGCATTTATTTAGCATCCAATTTAGGTCCAATGTATACCAGATAGACCTCTAAAACTCACACAAGTCTATAAGGAAAGTATGGAGGAACTAAAGCTTGGTGATGTTAAGTCATTTGCCTGAGGACTCAGAGCTGGTAAGGGCAGAACCAATTTGAATCCTTGTCTCTTAGGTCCCCAAGCCCATAGTCTTTTCATTACAATACATGAAACTGCCTCCTTACCACATTGGAAGTAGTATCATACATTTCTGGAACCATATGTCTTACAAATTATGTTATAAATAGTACTTGTGGTAAAAATAGACTCAGGGTGTATTTATGCCTGTGTTTCCATTGCAATTTTTATGTATATGATTATGTTATAGAGAGAATCCTGGGCTGGGGCCTCCAAAAGAACCCATACACTGTTAGTAAGAGGTTGCAAGTAGGGAGGGGCAGTAGGAGGTAATTGTGCAATTTTGTCATCACCAAGAGTAGGGCTGTAAATGACATCCCTCCTTCTGATACACAACTCCCATATGGATATTGCTTGCTGAAGAATTTTTTCTTCTAGAATATTCACTGTTGTGTGGACATTCTGCTGGGGAAAGGAAATCCAATACTTAGAGTCTACCAGGGTTTCTATGGGTGACCCACAGAGCTCTTACGCACGGGGAACTTGGGGTATGTGGCAGAGAGTGTCATTCTGATTGAACCCCACAGTCAGTTCATTGGATGTAAAGGCAACAGAGATCACTATGGGACAAGCCGGGGAATCCTGAGGCTGCAGCCTGGCCAAAGGATAAACTGCAGAGACCTGAATAAGGAACACAAGCTTGAGTGTTAGGGGAGAATTCTAATAGGTTCTTGGTCATATTTCTCAAATGAGGAACCACAGACTATATACTTTTTCTTTAAGATATTTGAATATTCCTGTAGTTGCTTGAAATACCATGTGATTCCTTCTTAATATTTATATATTCTTTTATAAAGAGTTCTGGAAAATTACCTAGAGTGAAAGAGAAATAGGACTCAATCCACTAACTCAACATGTGACCTTGGACAAGTCACTTAACCTCTCTTAGAGTTTCCATAAAATGAGTAGGTGAGGCTGTGTGTGCTCTAGAGTTCTGTTCCCGTCAAAAATTATGTGATGAAAACACTGGAGATTCACCATGGTGATATTTAGTTCTTCACATACTGGCATGTCATTTCCATCCAGCTCCTGATTATACTTCACTCTTCATGAAGAGGGAAGCCTCACAATTCAGGAAACAGTGCTTCCTCAAAGAAAGTGCAGATACATACACTGATATGACAGAGCCTTATCTGTTCTCATAGAATGGCCCGTTTCCTTTCCCCTAACTTATAGCAGCTCAGGTTCCATACAATAACACTAACAAGAGCTCACATTTTTGAGCACTTACTCTCTGTGTCTGTGTTTAATGTGAATGGTCCTTTGTCATTCTCCCAACATGCTCTATGAGTCTGTTCTCATCCCAATGTGCAGATGAGGAAACTGAAGGACAGAGAAGCAAAGGGACTGTACAATTTGGGAGAGCTGGTGAGAGGCAAAGGCCAGACTGGAACCCCAATCTGCCTGACTCCTGGTCTTTGACTTCCCCCTCCACAGCACTGCCTCCTGCTAGAGGGCTGCTGTACACCAGTTCTGATTTCAGTAACACCAGATGTTAAACTGATGTGTTCATTTTACTCTGCAGATGCTAGCATGAAAATACTCACTGTTCTTTTTTAATAGAGAGCTAACTTGAAAAACAAACTGCTGGTTTTCCTCTCCGGAGTACTAATGAGTCACACCTCTGGGGTGGAGTGTACATAGGGCCCTGGCTGTGACTAGATCTCACCACATAGTGGGGCCCTCCCAGCTACTTGTCCTCCTTCCTTATTGCCCTATTGATTGGCCTCTTTCATTTACAAAGAAGGCAGCACTTGAAGAACAAGATAAATGGCTGTGAGTGTCTGCCCTGACCCCCTTCCTTCTTGCTAATGAAAGGAAAAAACTTGAAATACTGGGTTTTGGGGCCAGTGGGTAGACATACCTTCCGATACACAAAAGTGAGGAGTCAAAATCAACAGAGAAGAAGCAAAAGCAAACCTGAAGCAGCTGCCTCCTCTTCCTTTGCCTTCAGTTAAGGAAACACCTCCTTATGGTCTTATCACTTTTATAGGCTAAATGGATTTCTCAGTTATAGAGAAAGGTAGACAGCTATGTTGCTTGCCCAACTTTTTTGTTAAAATTAGCAGATTGGCAAGTCAAAAGAGTACTACAGGGCGTATTTTTTTGTTGAATTAAAGAAAATATTCCCCTAGAACAGACCATCTCGATCTTCTTTATTAACTTTCTCTTTCTGAAAATGTCTGTTAGGTCCTTAGAATATACAAGGGGAATGGACCTCTTTCCTCTGCAGGGCCATGTGCAGCATTTAGCATGTGCAGCTCAAAGATAAAGGTTAACTCATCTGTAATAACCCCTAAAATAACATACGCGATGTGCTGATGAGGGCTAACATACAGCGAAGAGACCCTTTTAAAGGATGATGGGAATCAGTCCCTTCACAAACAGTATGTAGGGTGGAAACAGCTGAGATCATTAAAGAAATTTCAGAAGAGGATGCCAGCTGGCCCTCATCCCAGGCAGTCAGTCCACTTTCCTTCGTGTGTTGAGTTTGTCTTTGCTTGGACACCTTGACTAAATACCCCACCACCAAAATAAATCTGTTTTTCACTGACACATGTTTTGTAAGCCAGATCCAGTCCCTTTTGGGTGTGGCAAATTCAGAGGCTGCTTCCAGCTAACCTCGTGTTACCATGGTCAGTGCCGATCAGGTGGACAGAATCCATTTTTCCACTACATCCCACCCATGTGCTCTCCAGTTTTTAATCCATGGATCCCCACAGAACAAGTTCCTTTAACTGTTTACAAACCACACACTCTGAATAGAGGTAAAAATCAGCATTGATTTTTTATTTGATGCTTAGAGAGGGTTCACTTGCTCTTTCTGAAGTGGATGCTGCCAATAATTATACTTGTGGCAGAACCGTGCCAAGTATTCCAGCTCAACCAAGGCATCTCAAATAGCAGGAATTATCTAGAATGGAAATGAGCAGTTTATTTTCCCCTTACTCTTTAGTACAGATTTCAACATTTATATTCACCTTTCTACACCTTTATAGTAATGTATGTAGCATAGAGATTTTCTTCTGTACCTTTCTTTCCTTTATAAAATATTTGACTATAGTACCAATACTAATGACCTCTTATATAGCACTTTTCGGCACATAAATTACATAGGATTTTTTAAATAATCTTGAGAGGTAGAGATTTATTCTTTTTTCCTTACTTGCAAAAAGGAAAACTGGGGCCCAGAGAGGTTGAATGATTTACCCAAGGCTACACAGATAGAAAAGGGCAGACCTAAAACATGAAGTCAGGCCACTTAATTTCAGAGTCAGAGCTTTTTCCATTTTTCTGTGTTGCCTCCTGAGAATGCCTTCCTGGAAGGAATTTTTGCCTCTAAAATCCTTTCCAACATTCTGAAGTGCGAGTCGGAGGATCTGGGGGCATATACTACCCAGGCCACGTCCGCAAAAAGCAGACAGTCACAGAGGGATGCAGAGCATACAAATGGCTGCTCTAAAGCCCAGCCATCAATATGGATTACTGCACAGCTGATGGTGTCCAAGGAGAGCCGCATCAAGTTAGCAACGGGCAGTGGTGAACAGTGGGAGCTCTGCCGCCGTCCATTTTGCACACGCCTAGAGATGGGCAAACCTGCCATTTGAAAAACAGCGGGGTACACAACCCAGGCAGCCCCCCAACAGCACACAGAATCCTCTGTTCTGGTCTGTTCTATTGTGGCTCTGTGAGAGGGTCTGGACAAGGCTCGGATCATTATTGCCTCCCTTTGGAAGGGGATATGCCTCAGCAGACCCGGCTCAGCAAGGGCCAGCCTCTGTTTACGAGTTCTGAACCTTCCCGCCCTCTCTGTCCTTCCCCTTCCCATCCCCCACAGCTGCCGTGGTGCTGACAATAAAAAAACGATGCCCGAGGCTGTCCTGTTTTTTATTATTAGTTATATGGCATCATAAATGTACATAGAGATGTTCAGTAAATGAAATTGTGCCAAACACCAACCAGGGCCACTGCCCCAAAGATGTGTTGGCCTTAGGGCAATGGCAGAACAATCTAAGAGGAACAAAGGGAGCTGAGAGCCAGATGAGGTGGGGTTTTAGTACTGTTTGGCTTTTCAGAGCGGGAGGAACAGGCAGTCCGGCAGGCTGATGGAGAGGTACAGCGTGCAAAATGCATCGCAGCCGCAAAGGGACTTTGAGGCCAGCAGCCCATGCTCCCAGGAATGGGCTGGGGATGATATCAGAAAGTCAAGGGAATCAGGCCCTTCTGTTATTTAATAAGATAAATACAAGAGGAGGAGAAAAGGTGCGATTATTTGCTTTTGATCATGAGCAATCTGACTTTGTTAGGAGAGGCATAAGCTGTGGGCTCGCCCTCTTTGTAAGTATCCCTTCGGATTCCGCACAGTATTAAATTGCACAGACTTCTCCGGCAGATGCGATGTGTAAATATAGGACAATAACGGGAAATTTATGAGGTTAAATACTGAGGAATTGCTGAGTAGTAAAATGAAGAGACATAAATTACGGGAAATGCTGTCCTTCAGTGAATGTATTATACATAATACTGAAACTTTTAAAAGGCAACAGTAACCAAATATCAGAAGAGGGTCTGAAAGGAGGAAAGCCAAGTAAAAAACTAGGACTAGGACAGTCCAAAGTCAGAGCTGCTTTATCACTGTTAAATGGTCATATCAGTTGCCTTAGATTTCTGTGGCTTTTTATCCTCAGAAAGGTGAAGTTATTTGGTATAGTGAAAAGAGTACAGGTAGTGAGGTCTGAAGAGATACTGTTCCTCATTACCTGTATGATCTTGGCCAAGTTGATTAATCTATATGGTCCTCAGTTTTCCCATCTGTAAAAACCCATTTTATAGAATTACTATGAAAATTGAAAAGTTCAAACATATAAACCACTTAGTTCAGCATATAGGGATGTTTTAAAAAATGAGTTCCTTCTATGACCTCTATCAAATAATAACCAAAGTGTAAGCAAAATACAGAGGAGGAAGATGAGTTCTGTCCAGAGAGCTTGGGAAAGACTTCTTAGGTGGGGAAGCATTTGAAAACTACATTAGGTTTTTTGTTTTTGTTTTTTAAAATTAATTAATTAATTTATTTATTTTGGCTGTCTTGGGTCTTCGTTTCTGTGCGAGGGCTTTCTCTAGTTGCGGCGAGCGGGGGCCACTCTTCATCGCGGTGCGCGGGCCTCTCACTGTCGCGGCCTCTCCCGTTGCGGAACACAGGCTCCAGACGCGCAGGCTCAGTAGTTGTGGCTCATGGGCTTAGCTGCTCCGCGGCATATGGGATCCTCCCGGACTGGGGCGCGAACCCGTGTCGCCTGCATTGTCAGGCGGACTCCCAACCACTGCGCCACCAGGGAAGCCCCCTAGGTTAGGTTTTGATGAAGAGATGGGAAGCGAATGAATCAAGGCAAGGGAGAGAGAAAAGACAAGGAGGATTGTGGGAAAGGAAGGCAGGCGGAATGGAGGGGAGTAAGCAAGATGCGCACAGGACTCAAATCCCAGAGGGTCTTGACTGGCATGCTAAGTCATCTGGCCATTGTTCTGTAAGCACTGAGGATATATTAGAGATATCAGAACAGGGAATGACATGAGCAGAGAGGTATTTCAGGAAGATGAGTCTGGCACAGTGTGAAAACTATATTGGAGTGGGGATAGACCAGAAGCAGGGAGGCCAACTGGGAGACATGGCAGTGGTCCAGGCAAGCACTAATGAGGACCTGAGGTAGGACAGTGGCAGTGGGGATGGAAACAAGGGGCCAAATGTGGGACACTAAGGAGGCCAATGTGGCGGGGTTTGGCTATTGATGGACTGTGGAGTAAAGGACAGCAAGGAAGCATAAGAAGGCTCTGAGGTTCCCAGTATAGGGGACTAGGGATTTAATTATGTCATTACCAAAAATGAGGATGGAGGAAATCAGTAAAAGTGAGTTCGTTTTAGATTTCTTGAGTCTGGGGTACCCACAGCATTTCCAAGAAGAACTGGAAATGATAAAGCTTCTGGCAGCGCTGGCCTCTGGCTTGGGTCTGGACCAATACCCAGAGTTAGGGTCATTGACACTGTAGTCCAAGTTGAAGTCATAGCAGTGATTGGGTCCACCAAGGGGGAGAGAAAGGGGAGGAGAGGACAGAGCGAGTGCTAGAAAATGTATCTGTTTCAGGGCAGGACAAGGAGGCTACAAAGGAGTTGGAGACAGAGAGAGAGAGATGAGAGAGACAGGGCCGAGGAGGGCGTCTCTGGGTGACAGAACTAAAAGCCTCAGAAATCAGACAAGAGCTGAGGTGGGTAAGAGCTAAGAAGCCATAGGTCTTGGTGACCTTAGTAACTAGAATTTCTTCCCTGCCTTCTTCCAAAAGGCATTTGAAGAAACTTAAAACATTAGGACACACTTCAAACAGTACAAATGAAATAGGTATTTTAAGAAGACAACTCAAAAGCCAACCAGAAGGAGGCAGTAGGGGTGAGGTAAGTACCGAAGCTGCGCACATATAATAATAATAAACATAATAAATAATAATAATATAACAAATTTAGCACAGAACTCCTTGGCACATAGGTAGATTTTGAGGTCATGGTATGCCTTTAAGAGTTGGGTTTCGTCACAAGTAGGAGACACACCTGGGTAGGTAGAATGCAAAGGGATGTGGGGCAAGGTGGGGAGGAAGGAAGTGGAAGAGCAAGTCCAGACACCCTCCCAGAGTGGTTTTGTGGTGCAGAGGAGGAGAAAGGAGAACAGTATTGGAGTCTAAAACCAAAACAGTTATTGTTACTGCTTTCTTTCAACTGGAGCTCCTGGTCATTTTTTTTTTTTCAAGAAAAATGAATTATAGGAAACTGAGGGATAACAGAAATGACCATATTTAGAATACCTTCTATGTGTTGGGCACTTTGCCTCTATTAATATTTTTCAATCTTCAAACAACCCTTGAAGGTAGGGTAAGTATGAGGCTCAGGAAAGTTAAGTGACTTGCTCCAAATCCAGCAGTAGGGCCAGGAATGGAGTCCAGGAACATCTGACTTGAGAATCTATCTTCCTTCCATGATATCACACTCACTCTTACAGCAGAAGACAACTAGTCAGGGTTGGAGACGTGAATTGGGCTTCTTCACCCATAAGTTCCCAAAATGGTTCCTGCTGTGATTCCAAGTGCCCATCAGCTTACCTATGCCTCAAACAAACTGTATATGTGTATCTCCAATGGGAATTCTTGTCACCCAAAAAGTGTTACATAGAAGAGGAGGTCGACTTGTTCTGAGCTATTCAACAGATAGACCTTGGATTAATGGATGACGTTGAAAGGGGACAGATTGTAGAGGAACACAGGATGAGCTTGCTGACAGAGTAGCCCATTATATGTGAAGGCATGAAAGAAAAAAATCACATAAAATGTGTCCAGAAATGAGGTAAACGATGATAGGTAATATTATACTCCCATTATACAGATGAGGAAACTGAGCAATGGTGCTAAAGTAACTTGCCGAAGATGGAGCAGGGATTTTTCCCAGTTTGTCTAAAGTTCCTTGCAGGTGATGGAAATAGGGCAAGTGAGATGGGGCAGAGGATCTGTTGCACACCAGTCAGTTTTCTCCCATCCCATACCTGAATTCTAACTTGCAAACAAAATGGTTGACTGGGGCAAAAGACAAATGGGCAAGGATAACTTTCTCTACTTTTTCACAGTAGTCTTTTCACCAAGAAATTGCATGAAGTACCTTTGAACCATGACCTATTTTATTTCACCTGGCTATTTCTTCATGACAATTTAGTTACCTAATTACTCATCTGACAAACATTTATTGAGTATCTCATGTTCTAAAAATGATGCTAAACCCTGGAGATACAGTGATGATTAAGACATGGTTCCTGCCTTCAAAGGGCTCGCAGTTCTCCCAAGAGGAAGCTGGTCAGACCCACACGTAATTATCACAAATCAGAATGTGATGAAATACCCTCAGAGAGGCAGGCACAAGCAAAGTGTTATGGGATTTGAAGAGGGGAAGAAGAGATCATTTTTCATGGAGGTGGGGGATCTAAAAAGGCTTCATGAAAATAAAACCACCATAAAACCTGTTTTGAAAAATAGATCAAATTTCAACAGAGACAGGAAGGAAAGGTCTAAGCCAAGGTCTTAATAATTAAAAACCAAAGGGTGTGCTGGAAAGCTGAGAGTAAAGATATTCGAATAGGGATGGAGAGAGGTGAGGATGAGAAGTCATGCTGGAACTGAAATCTTAAGTATGGTGGACTTTTGACTTGGAGGATAGCTGGAGGTATTTGCAAATGAGACCCCTCAGGCTAAGAGAGTTACAGACTGATAAACAGCATACAGATGAAAAGCACGGGAAGAAGGACAGTCAGGAGGGCACGGTACCTGAGAGCAGAGTGAGCATTTAAGCGGGCTTGGGAGTCAGCCAGACCTCACTCTGAATCTTGACCTTCCCTGCTAGTTCTGCAGCTGTGAGCAAGTTATTTCTTCTCTCTGGCCCTCAGTTTTTACACTTGTAAAATGGAAAACAATTACACCTCCTTTTAAGTTTGTTGGGAGGACTGAATGAAATACTGTGTATACATCTCTTAGTAGATAATAAGCATCAATTAATGGTAGCAAAACCAAACTTAGGAACAGCCCATTGAATTGATATGTCTGACTCACTCGTCAGTTTCTCTGGAAAACCTGTTAACTGTTTTGTGCCTGGGTTTTTTATAATCTTCCACATGTTTGGCATACTCTGAGGAAAACCACCATCACATCAGAAGATTTTGCTTCTGTTTTGCCATGGTGAGCATCAGGGCATTGTGTGTTCTCTGCAGTAGGCTTTCTCTTCGGGCTCTCTGAACTTTTACCCAGGAACAACCATACCACACAGCCCGGATGATTACACAGGACTGATCCCAAGGCCTCACCCAAGACCCAAAACAAACTCTGGGGGAGAGGAAAAGCAATTAACTGCTTTGTGTCTACAGGGCAAAAATAATGGGAAGAAAGCCATCTCAAGTGACTGTCCATGAGTTGGCCTGAGACATACTGACCAAGGTGCCATGCCTTCGTGAGAGAGTGATACTTCTGTGAAGTTTTGCCTTTTTCAGATTTGATGTGGCTCATAAATGCACAGCACAGCCTGTGCTTTCCTTCATATGCTGTGATTCTGTGTTCAGTAAATAGCATGGAGACTATAAAGACTTTGTTGTGAAATGAAGCAACATTAACTCATTAAGTCAATAATTCATGGACTCTTTTATCTAAAGTGGCAACATCACACCATCAATTCACAAAACAGCCACTTCTCTGAAGTGTATGTGATGATAATAATGGATTTTTTAACAATACCCTCTCAAAGCAAGGTCACTGCGCCCAGATGCTGTGGACATGCCAATCTGACCTAGGTCAGCAAAACAAGCTTTATTATTGAACCTAATTATGAACTATCAAGATAATGGTCTAGACTAAACTGTTTCCTAGGGGATTATTTAGAAACTAGTAAGCCATTTTAGTTTTAAATCGACTGTACTTGGCGGTACCTGTGATCACACAAGAAATGTGTTTGCTTTGTAGAATGGATTACAACTGGTGCAAATACTTTGGAATCTTAGGAATATTAGTGACATTTTACAATGTTATATTGTACTTGTACATAATTTGCAGGTTACTGTCTATACTGTTATATACCCATCCTACAAACAAATAGCTGTATAGGTATAGCTCAGATAATCAAAGCTCATAATGAAGTATGCAATTCTGAGTATTTGTAGTCCATTCTGTGACACATAGGGACACATGGTTTGCTGTGGCAGCTTTTGTATCTTAACTTGGAAACTGCTTGTAAGGATATTTCTGATTTTTTTTTTTTTTTTTTAGAATTAAGTTATACAAATTATGCAGTTATACATTTATTTAAATGCAACCTGATGCAGATGTCATACAATAAGCATATATGGTATCATGTACAATGGCACA
The DNA here is from genome assembly GCF_028023285.1 of Balaenoptera ricei. Lineage (NCBI taxonomy): Eukaryota > Metazoa > Chordata > Mammalia > Artiodactyla > Balaenopteridae > Balaenoptera > Balaenoptera ricei. The sequence goes on along the minus strand of NC_082640.1, from coordinate 82,396,473 downwards.
AAGGACAGAGACAGTAGCCTAGTATACTATACTTTAAATCAATCTAATGAATGGTTCTTTTCATCTACATGGTTTGTCCTCTTGCTTTATTCTTTCTCCTGCCCTCAGATTGGTGATTAATATATATGTTTTATTCAGACTACACTTCATGATTGTCTGACACTGGCTTACTTTGCCATAAGAGTTAACATTGGGGATGACATTCTGGCAGCAGGAGCCAAAGAACACAACATTTCCTGGATTGCAAACTTACCAGTAGGTTTTTAACAGCTTTTGAAGGAAAATCCCAATTAACAGTAGGCAGTGATTATAAGATAAACCACCAAATCAGAAATGTTAAATTGAGAAAAAACAAATGCATCTTAGAATTGAGGAAATAAGGTATGTCCTATTTGACTGGCGACATCCTGCTAAAACTATTCATCTCACATGAATGAAGACTGCATTTTCAAGTATAACAATAATACCATGACCAATGAAACCAGTGTTTTGTGATTTCAGCCCAACATCTTCATCTCCTCACCAATTCTTTAAAACACTTCAAGGTAATTCCAAGTCATCTTTGATGATGTACAAAGAGTATGTCTGTTTTTTTTTTTTTTTTTTTTGCTTTTTTGGCATTTTAAACGCAAGTCTGAGAGGTTACCTGAGAAAAAGTTTTCACACATTACTACAACTAAGAGCCATATCAACCTATAGAATTTCTACTTCATAATTTTTGCATGGAATTTTGCAGTAATCTTTGAATCTCTAAAACTAGGAAAGAGGCAAGCAGTGTGGTGGTTGATAATACAGTGCCTTTAATTAAAGTGATGGGTTTGTATTCTGCCTTTCCCACTTTCTAGAAGCGATTGTGGACAAATTGCCTTAGCATCTATAAGCCTCCGTATTCTCAGCTCTAAAATGGTGAGAATAAGAGTCCCTATATTATAGGCTGGTTGGGAAGATAAAATAAATATCCATATAGTGCCTGACACTTAGTAAGCACCACTAAATATAAATTATCATTATTCAATATAAATTGCCTGAAATGACCATTTATAGGATTTTTCCCTTGGGTTGTTTCAAAATTTTTCTTTCTTGATCCAGATCAAGGAGCAGGATTCCCACTACACTTATTTTGTCCTTTCAGTCTTAGCAGCTTAAACCTTATGAAGCTGGATTTTGATCAGACTGCAATGATTTGTTTTACCTCGCTTTTTTCTTCTCTGTATTTCCAACACTTTTTACAGTAAACATGTTATTGAATAATGGATAATTGGGGCAGGGGTTAGAAAGTAAACTTCTCATGCATACATACATGCACACACACACAGACACACCCCAAATTTAGAGCTATTTCAATGACAATGATTCTGCTGAATTTGGTCAATAAATTTGCCCAAAATAAATAAATAGATTAAAAACTGGCCAGTGGACACATGTAGAAACAGACAATAGACATTGTTAAAATATTCGCTTGCCAGGCATATTATTTTTTCCTGTCTCATGGCACTTGTTTCTTCATTTCGTTTGATTTTGAAATTTAACAGTAGTAAATTTGGTACAGGAAAAAAATGTTAATGGAACTTTCACAAGAACTCAAACAATGACCCCACCTAGAGTCTTGGCCCCTGTTCAGGTCATAATGAAATGGTTTTACATAATTAGGACATTTACTATAGATGTTGTCACCACAAAGGTAGTTAAATTACATTAAATATGTTGAGATAGGAAAAAAATCATATTTAAGTAAAACCATTTCATTTATTTTCTATTCTAATTTTATTTTATTATTTTTTTATAGTTTTATTTTTTTAATTAATTAGTTTATTTATTTATTTTTGGCTGCATTGGGTCTTTGTTGCTGCGCGCGGGCTTTCTCTAGTTGTGGGGAGCGGGGGCTACTCTGCGTTGCGGTGCACGGGCTTCTCATTGCGGTGGCTTCTCTTGTTGCAGAGCACGGGCTCTAGGCGTGCGGGCTTCAGTGGTTGTGGCTCGCGGGCTCAGTAGTTGTGGCTCGCGGGCTTAGAGCGCAGCCTCAGTAGTTGTGGCGCACGGGCTTAGTTGCTCCACAGCATGTGGGATCTTCCCGGACCAGGGCTCAAACCCGTGTCCCCTGCATTGGCAGGAGGATTCTTAACCACTGCGCCACCAGGGAAGTCCCCTATTCTAATTTTAAAAGGATAAAATTAACTAATATCTGAAACTTTAAGTTAGTGGAAATATGCCTCTGTTTCTAATGTAAAATAATTTTGCTATATTCTTTTTATTCCCTTTGTCTGAGTTTTCAACAGTAGTGATAAAAATAACAACTGCTGTTGAAAAATGTCAATTTGCTTAATGGTTGGGAATTCTTTATTTAACTTCAAGTAATCTTCTTATGATTCAATTAGTATAAAAAGACTCAGGATCAAGAGAATTCTTAATAAATGGGCTTCCCTCTAATAAACAGATGTTTCCATGTTAAGAACTAATCAACCCTGTGGGAGTTAATCACCAAATTCCAAAATAGTGCCAGACCATAATTAGCTACTTGCTTCTGTGAGAGACCCGTTATGGTGAGGGTGCAGGGTTTGATTAGCACCACTTCACTCAGAAGGTAGCTTCCAGGCTGCATTTAAACAACTAATCTGCACCATCGCTCTTGGCTTTGGTGGCAGTTGACCACATGTAAGGGCTTCAGGACAGAGAAGATTAATTACTCTGACACGTAATTCACAAGAGCGCAGGCCCCTGCAGCCTTGATAACAAGGCGGTGTGAGATTGATTAGTGGTGGCTCTGGCAGAGAGGTCTGGGCGTTGATAGTGCCATTGTCAAAATGGCATGATGGGGTGGAGCCGAGGAGAGCTTTGAAAACCACATGGGTGCAGAAGACCACAGACCCACAGGCACAAATTCCTTCAGTGAGAATTTCCTAGTTCTCACCTCCTGTGCTCTGGACTTTTTTTCTTCTATGACCTGTGGATCACTTTGAGTTTACCTTTCTCATCAGCCAAAGTAGGTGGAGACCAGTTAGAATATTAATAATAATTATCCCTTATAGCTGGTGCTTAAAAGCACCAAAAGTGAATGAATGAATGAATAAGTGAACACATTAATGGATTAAATGTACCAAATGCTTGTAATTTACAGAATTTACATATATTAACTTAGCTGAGACTTTCAGCTGATGAGTTTGGTATCAGTATCTTCACTTTTAAAGGTAAATTCCTATTTCTTCTACTCTCAACACTTCTGACACCAAATGTATGGGTTATCCACAGTAAGCAATTCTGACACTAGCTACATGGAGTTAGTGCAAATCCCACAGTTCAAGGACTCAGTCCCACAAGACTGCCCCACTTCAGATGCCAATTTCAAGTCCCAGGCTATCCCCTGCACTTCTGACAAATCAGCTATAAATCAGGTTCCCATGCCCCCTTCCTTAATAACTTGTTAGAATGACAGCTCAGGAAAGCTCTTTACTTACAATTACTAATTTATGGTAAAAGATACAACTCGGGAGCAACCAAATGGAAGAAATGCATAGGGCAAGGTATGTGGGAAGGCTCTCAGAACTTCCAGGCCTTCTTCAAGCATACCACTCTTTCAGCACCTTGATGTGTGCACCAACCTGAATGCTCTCCGAACCCCGTCATTTAGAGGTTTTAATGGAGGCTTTATTACACACGTGTGATTGATTAAATCACTGACCGTTGGTGAACAATGTCAATTTCAGCTCCTCTCTCCTCAGAGGTCTGGTGATGGGACTGAAAATTTTAACTCTTATCAATGGTTGGTTTCTCTGGCAACCAGCCTCCATCCTCCAAGTGTCACTTAATTAACAAAAACTCAAGTATGGTGAAAGGGGCTCATGATGAATATCAAAGATGCTTTTCTCACTCTTACCGCTGAGGAAGTTACAAGGGTTTTAGAACTCTGTGCGAGGATCAGGGACAAAGACCAAATATCACAACTTTGAATGTGGGAAAACTAAAATTCCAAGTGGCACAATGACTTGCTCAGACACGTGTTGATTGGATTTAGCAAAGCCAAGTCCAGAACCCAGAAATTCTAAATACTAATCTGGTGCTCTTTGTAGTCTACCAGACCAGGGTGGCTGGGGAGAGAAGACCTGGATTGGGGACAGCAGAGGAGGTTAAAATGAGGAAAAAGGAGAAGGTCAGAGGAAAATTAGATGAGGAACTGGGTGAGGTGTTTCTCTGTTTGACTCAGTATATAATGCGTAATGAAACTATAATAAGGCAGATTTTAAACGAAACACTGGAAAGTTCACTTGCGGATGTGTGGGGGGTTCCCTTCCGAATTTTACCCTGGAAGGGGAGAAGATCATGGTTGAACCTGCAATTCAGAGAAGGAAGGCAGCCTGTGATCTCCAAGAGAGTTTGGCCATGCCCTCTGACTGCCAGTCTGCTGTGGCTTCTAAGGCACTGCTGAGTTGCTGGGGGGAGCCTTCTTAGGGCTAAGGCATCCTGTCACTTTTGTGACACAACTGCAATAACTCTTATTGAATTTGTGGTGTACATTTTTGACAGTCTTCCTGATCAGACACAACATTTCAGTAAAACGCCACTTCTTTTAATGCTTGAATAGTCCTGTGAAGTATGTACATATTATTTTTATTCTCGCTTTATAGGTCATAAAATAAGGTTCAGAGAAGCTGTATAACTTATCCAAGATCACACAGCTAATAACAGACAGGGTGATGATTTAATTGATTGATTCATTTATTCAATAAATAAATATGTACAGTATTGAATACCTTCTATACACCAGACTCTATTTTAGGGGATATAGTGGTAAACAAGACCAACAAATTCTCTGCCCCCATGGAGCTTACATTTCAAACTTTTGATGATCAATCCAGTGTTTTTCCCAAAAGCCACAACTGTCCAAGAGTTCTAGGAATTCATTCCAGAGCATAAATTCTCTCTATGCTGTATCTTCCTCCAGATGTGTTCTCTCTCTTCATTCCTCTTTCCCTTGGAAGGAAAGCTTTCTTCCCTCTGTGTTCATGGGATGTGGGGACTGCTCCCATCCCTCTTGCACTGGTCCCTGACCAAAGGCTTAGCAGCTGCCCATAGTAGCAGCCTGAGGCCCATCTCCCTGGGTACAGGTGTTGGTGTTAAGTGTACCTTCCGTCTAGGCCAGGTGTGACCCTGAATGATAACCTAACCACAACACCGTTTCTCAGGTACTGACAATATCCCAGCACTGTGCTCCGCATGTGGATTAATGCATTTACTCCTCACAACAACTTTATGAGGCAGGCACTGCATTTTCCACTTGAGATATCTGAGTTGCCAAATATCTATCCCAAGTCACAGAGTAGGACTGAAAACCAGTTCTTTGACTTTGGAGCTGGGCCTCAACCATCATCTCTGGAATGTGGAGCTGCCACACTACCTAGGCCTTGCTGCAACCTGACTGGCTAGACTAAAAGTGGTTTTTCTGCTGTCAGACATGTCTCTCGAGTTACATGAGGAGATATAGCACTCTACAAATGATCGTCGATAAATATTCATTAAAGCAGTTTTGTAACATACAAGTTTCCCAATTAACTATCTATTAGTAAGGCACAAATATAATTATTTCAGAACTTACAATTTTTTGCTTTGGGACTTTTAAGGAATACCAGATTACACAACTTTGACTCAGCAGAGAATTTCCATTCTCTTATGTGTAATATTAATGTCTTCTTGACATAGAAAGACTACAGATTCCTTGAGAACGTCATTCCCTTGGATGCAAAGGAGAACTGAGTACAGGGTAATGGAGGGTCAAAGCCAATTTGTGGAGAATTTTACTATAATGATGCTCATTTTCTGGATAAGAAAAATGAATGAGTCCTTTGGGTGGCAGTGAGAAATCTTTCAGTGATACAGTGAATTGAAGGATTCTGGGTATTCGGTGACATTATTTCTTCAGATTCTTTTCAAAGAATTTTAATTTCAGAACAGAACAATACACTTATAAAAAGTATAGTTTTTGTTGAATTTTTTTTCCCTTGGAATATTTGTTGTCCTTATGTGATTCAGTTCTCCAAGGAATTTTATATAACTTTACACAACATGGACATTTTCAGGCAATGGGATGGTATATACCAATCTTGCTGAGGTATGTACAAGGATGCATGAAGGCAAAAGTTACACGATCTGAGTATATTTCAATTGATTTGAAGGGAGGGAGGAAACTAATGGCACCACCAGGTTATTTAAATCTCATCTGTTATGAAGAAATGGATACATTTGAACCAATCATATTAATTTTATCTCTGACTTAGCTTGTCTAGTATGATCTGCCGTACCTGGTTCACTATCTTGGCTTCTTTTCTAGAAATGGGGGAAGAGGGGAATCCACAAGAAGATCTCAGAGCCTCTTTTATAGGCAAGGACAATTATGATCATTTCCTGACAACAGAGAACAGTGAAATATGTATTTTTTTCAGTTGTTAAGAAAAACTATCTATCAACCTTTCCCCTTATTTACCTTCAGTATTTCAACCATCACCTCTAGGTGCTCAAATGATAAAGCCTTTAAATACCCAGGATCTATAGAAGGAAAGGGCTGGAAGGGCATGGAAATATCAGCTAAAGGAAAGCATAAATCAAGTCTCCAATCAGAAGGGTTTGAAAATGAGATGACCCTTTCTGAGTAGCAATGGCATCTATGCCCAGGTGCTCCTCTGGACCTCTGCTCCCCACTATCATCAGACAGGTTGGACTTCAGGGCATTCACTGTGTTGCATGTGCTTCTGGAACTTCAAGGCTGTTACTCTCTATGCGTGGCATCCAGTCATTGTAGAGACTGAGTAGTTGATTTAGATTTAAGTATTTCTACAACAACAGTGGTAACACTTACTGAGAACTCATGATGTTCCTGTTACTTAATACGCACCATGTCATTGATTCCAACAATAACCCTATAAGGTTGATACTACTGTTATTATAATTCTTCAGATAATTAAGTTGAAGTACAGAAAGGTTAGTAGTTTACTCACTAGCATACAAAGAGTAAATGATCAGGCCAGGACTCAAACGCGTTCTTTTTTTTTTTTTTTTTTAATTTATTTATTTTATTATTTATTTTTGGCTGTGTTGGGTCTCCGTGTCTGTGCGAGGGCTTTCTCTAGTTGCGGCGAGCGGGGTCCACTCTTCATCGCGGTGCACGGGCCTCTCACTATCGCAGCCTCTCTTGTTGCGGAGCACAGGCTCCAGACGCGCAGGCTCAGTAGTTGAGGCTCACGGGCCCAGTTGCTCCGCGGCATGTGGGATCTTCCCAGACCAGGGCTCGAACCCGTGTCCCCTGCATTAGCAGGCAGACTCTCAACCACTGCGCCACCAGGGAAGCCCAAACGCAGACATTCTAATGCCTAAATCTGGGCTTATAACCACTATAGTTTACAGTCCTATGACAGATGTTATCTGAATGATGTTTTAAAATGTGAGTTTAGAAGCAAAGATATTATTTAGAAAAAAACTCAGAATACCAAGGATAAATATTGAACAGATTTTCCGAGATTTTTACAGTAAGCATTTCAGCTAATTACAGATATTTAATGAAAGTTTCATTTTGTGGTTCATGATTTTTGCAATTATATTCATTTTTCGCTGACTTCTAGTTATATTAATAATTTTCTAGTCACATGTGTGGCTCTATTTCTGTTCCTTTATATATGTTTGTTGTTTACTTCTATTTACTTCTCCACTCTCATATATATGTTCTGAGGGATTTACAGATTCTGTCTGCACTTTCTTAATACCCCATAATTATATTTAGGGTTCTCACTACCCTATCTATAAATACTCTGATAGGGTATTTACATCTGTTAATGCATCTGTTAGCCTATTTTTCTTCTTTGTTCTTTTTTAGTCTTTGAATTTAACCTCTCTATGTGTAATATCACACTGTATCAGGCAAATCTTCTTACCTGGTTCCTTCTCAGGCTGAGTTGTCTGCTGATTTGCTCTCAGGATATCCTTGGTTCTGACCACTTATCCTCAGTATCATAATGCAATAAGCTACAAGAAATAGAAAATCTAACTAGCTAAAGCTTAAAAAGGGAGTGGAGTGTTCTCTTACATGCCACAAGTCCAAAGGTAGTAACTGTTAATATTGGTCCAGCAGGCCATTAATGTCAGGATAGATTTTTCTGCCATTCTTTTGTCCTTTCCTCATGGACATACAGCTTCAACTATTACATCTGCATTCCAGGCAAGAAGAATTAGGAAAGGCAGCACTAGCTGTACTTATCCTCCTTTATCTGTGAAATAAAAGCTTTATCTAAAACCTCCAGATGACTTCTGTTTTTGTTCTTCTTGGACAAAACTATGCCATATGGCATCTCCTACCTGCAGTGTAAGCTGCAAAACAAGCATCAGCTGGTCACATTGCTTCTTTAAACAATATCAGGCTTCTATTAACTACAAAGGGGGAATGAAGAATGGGCAAACAGTTAGGGTATGTAGAAAGCTATTTCACAGTATATGTTCTTGCTGTCTGCCATGGTAATAGAATATTACTTGGGCATATGGCCACCCAACAAAAGACTGTATTTTCCAGCTTCTCTTGCAGCTAGGTGTGGCCATGTGACTAAGTTCAGGCTGATGGTGTTTGGGTAGAAATGATGTGTGCTTCGTTCAGGTCTTGCTCATAAAATGACTGGCTGTGCTCTTACCTAGATCCACACCAAATCTCATTCCATTGCATGCCCTGAGAAATTCTACCCTGACCACTTGCTCAGGTCATGATCTCTTTTCTCATGCTGTTCACCATGGCTTCTGTGGCCAGTGATTATGCTGGACCCAACAGATAACCACCTCTCTAGTCTTACACATGGGTTTCTTTCAGTCTGGCCAGTTTAAAGGAAAATATACTTTCTTGGTTTGGGGAAGAGAAAAATAGTCACTAGGAGCCATTGTTCCTCCCACCCCCTGCCCCCACCTCCAACCTGAGTGCAGGAAGCAAGGAGACAAACCTTCTAAGAGATTTCTTGTTTCCTACTTTCAAAACTATCCTTTATTGAGAAGAAAGAGGAGGGAACAAAAGATAGTGCTTCAACAGCTACCTACTCAGTCAAAGGGCTGTCATCCTGATGAACAATCTTTTGGCACTTGTAACCTTCAAACTCCTTCCCGCTGGTCATCTCAAGTCACTTTTGTCTTTCTTAGTCCTAAATTTTATTGAGTTTTATCTTTTGGCTTGATATTTGCCCTTTTTTTTTCTTTTGAACTATGCCAGGCATCCGTTTAGGAGAAAATGATATGATTTGATATATATGAGTGATGTAAATTTTTAAAATGTGGTTTGCATCCATCTTTTCCATACATATATTCCACAAAATTAGTTTATGGTCAGGGTTGATCTTGTAAAACTGAACAGTCAATAAACTTTTTCTCCTGCCTTTTTATTTTCTTATGTTTTTCTGCCCTTTCAAACTTTCTTCATCTTCTTTCTCTCCAGAAGATTTCTGGTTTCATTATGCTTCCCTGTTCTCTCTTACTGTTAAAAAGCACCTTCCTCAAAACTATCAAGGTCATCAAAAACAAGGAAAGTCTGAGAAATTGTTACAGGCCAGAGGAGACTAAAGAGACATGATGACTAAATGGTATCCTAGATGGGATATAGAAAAAGGACATTAGGGAAAAACTAGTGAAATCCAAAAAATGGGTAGAGTTGAGTTAATAGTAATGAACTAGTATTGGTTTCTTAGTGGTGACAAATGTATCACAGGAACGTATGATGTTACCAATAGGAGAAACCGGTTGTGGGCTCTAGGAGAACTCTGTAATATCTTTGTAATTTTTTTTTAATTAATCTCCAAAATGTACAAGCAGCTCATGCAGCTCAATATCAAAAAAGCAAACAACCCAATCCAAAATGGGCAGAAGACCTAAATAGGCATTTCTCCAAAGAAGATATACAGATTGCCAACAAACACATGAAAGAATGCTCAACGGCATTAATCATTAGAGAAATGCAAATCAGAACTACAATGAGATATCATCTCACACCGGTCAGAATGGCCATCATCAAAAAATCTACAAACAATAAATGCTGGAGAGGGTGTGGAGAAAAGGGAACCCTCTTGCACTGGTGGTGGGAATGTAAATTGATACAGCCACTCTGGAGAACAGTATGGAGGTTCCTTAAAAAACTAAAAATAGAACTACCATATGACCCAGCAATCTCACTACTGGGCATATACCCTGAGAAAACCATAATTCAAAAAGAGTCATGTACCGCAATGTTCATTGCAGCTGTATTTACAATAACCATGATATGGAAGCAACCTAAGTGTCCATCGGCAGATGAATGGATAAAGAAGATGTGGCACATATATACAATGGAATATTACTCAGCCATAAAAGGAAATGAAATTGAATTATTTGTAGTGAGGTGGATGGACCTAGAGTCTGTCATACAGAGTGAAGTAAGTCAGAAAGAGAAAAACAAATACCGTATGCTAACACATATATATGGAATTAAAAAAAAAATTGGTTATGAAGAACCTAGGGGCAGGACAGGAATAAAGGCACAGACGTAGAGAATGGACTTGAGGACACACAGAGGGGGAAGGGTAAGCTGGGATGAAGTGAGAGACTGGCATGGACTTATATATACTACCAAATGTAACATAGATGGCTAGTGGGAAGCAGCCACATATCACAGGGAGATCAGCTCGGTTAATTAATCTCCAAAACTTACAAGCAGCTCATGCAGCTCAATATTAAAAGCAAACAACCCAATCCAAAATGGGCAGAAGACCTAAATAGGCATTTCTCCAAAGAAGATATACAGATTGTGACCACCTAGAGGAGTGGGATAGGGAGGGTGGGAGGGGTACACAAGAGTGAGGATATATGGGGATATATGCATATGTATAGCTGATTCACTTTGTTATAAAGCAGAAACTAACACACCATTGTAAAGCAATTATACTCCAATAAAGATGTTTAAAAAAAAACAACTCTAAAATGAAAAGTTAATTAAAGAAGCTTTAAAACCTAAAAAATATGGATGGAAAGCACTTTGCAAACTGCTTCACAGTAGGGATTTGAGGACACGATGTGAAGCCATCCCTGGAGTGTTCCCTAAGTCAGCATTTCCCAAAGGATGTTGTCAGAATATAATCCACTAGTAGTTTCATGACCAAATGGTCAGTGGTGAAATGTTTGGTTAACATCATTCCTCCCTTAGAAATTCCTAATATATATACACATAATTCATGGTACATAATTAACTCAGAAATGTCCTGAAGTCAAGAGACTTCATCTAGTAGAGGATTTCCCACATTTATTTGGCCATGTGAACTTTTTTTGCTCAAATAATATATCACTTCCTATGGAAATAATATGGTACAAATACACCCTGGGAAAGCTGGCTCAGAGAAAGCAAACCTTAGCTTGGAAGCTTGAATGGTAGAAATTTAGGGATGGCATTAAACCTCAGGGGGCAGTAACTTCATGGTACTGTATTGCTCATGTCACCCCACACTACTTGACCAAGCTGTAAATGTGACTCCTCAGGGAATGATCAAACTACAGGAAAATCGCTAAGGTTTTATTATAGATACAAAGGATGCAAATTATACTTAGAAACACACAATGTCAGTCTCCTGACTCTGATAATTGACTCCAACTTTAATGGTGCTAGGCTCATTATGCCCCTTTTAGCAGTGTCCAACATCAGCATTTGGGAGCCTTTGAAACCATATGCATCTTGAATAGGTTGCAGTTTGATCACCTAAAGCAGCAAAGATCAATTGTCCAGGCTCTAGCTATAGGGGGTTGGCAAACCAGGCTGCAGGATGGCTGATCCTCTTACTTCAGCTGCCATCCAACTGATACTGATGGCTGCATCCACATCAATCAGTCAGTGATCCACATCTATTAAAGCCTCTCAAAGGTACAGAGAGAAGTTGCTTTATCCAACTTCACATCAGAAATATAGGAGCAGCTAAAGCAGGAAAAGGTTTCTGTGTGACTTTCAACAGAATATGAAGTATGCTGATCCATCATCTGTCGATTCACTATGAAGAGGATTCTAATGAGCTACTTTCTGACTTACTAGGAAAAGGAGTGGATTTTTGCTACTTGAGGTCCCCATTCCTCACTCTTTCCTCCTTGGGCTGCATTATGGTGAGTGGCTGCACTTAATCATACCTCATGTGACATAAATGAGTTTATTAAGCAGTATTTGATTTAAATAATACTGATTGAGTACACTTACTCTTTGTCAGCACTGTGCTATGATATATCAGTGAAGGAGATATGCTCTCTGCCCTCAAGGAATTCTGGGACTGGCAGCAAAGACAAACAAGAAAATAGATTACATTATAAAATGTGGGAGCTTTGATAAGGGGAGGTTCCAGGTGCTTTAGTAACACTGAGGAGGAACTGTGACCTGCCTTGGAGCAGGGTAAGAGTTGAGGGGTGCTCAGGGAAGACCTCCTGAGAGAGGTGACATCTGATCTAATATGGGGAGAGGTTATATACCATTAGGACACCTACTGATCCATGGACTTCCTACATGAAACAGAAGTTATACACCATGGGGAAACTCTTGAATTTTATTTTGTTTAAGTACCAAATGGTCTTTAACCTATTTGACAAACATTTGTATGTCATCTCAAGCCAGAGTCTCACATACATGTGTGACAATATGTTGAACAAGCATAATTTCTGATGTAATCAAAAGATTACTGCTTTCTTTTCCCACTGTGTTATTTATACTTAACTCAGTGTGAGGAGCCAGTCCCTGCCCCCAAAAGAAACCCAGGCAGTGTCTATATTCGGAAGCTCAGTCTAAAGTAATAGAGAGACCCCGAGTCCCTTCCAGTCACAAACACTGCCTCAATTCAGAAAATCAGATGTCCAGAACCATGTAGTAATAATATCTCCTAATGCAAGTTATGGTCCCTGCACAGGGGTCAGCTGCAGCCTGAACACCTGAAGTGGGTGAGGAGAGGGTGGGCTCCCATTCTGCTCACTTTGTTCCCAGCTCTAGCTGGTGATATTTTGCACCATGTCTGTGTGGACAGAGGGGATGGGCGGGGAGAAGAACTGGGTGGGAGAGTTTGTACAAGGCTAGATGACTTCTCACCTTCTGGGCCGGGGAGGTGATAGAAGCTGACTCTCTTTGGAAAGAGTGATGGTAGGCTCTTGAAGATGCCCTGTTTACTCTCTCACAGTTTCTGACTCTGGTAGATGCAGCTCTGTTCCAGGCTGGTGGCTCTTTCCTCAGCCCCTGGGAATCTGGTGCTATTTTCTCCCTTTTTCCTGTTGAAGCCAACTCACCACATGTAGGTGATTTTCTTGAGTGAGAATAAGTTCACCCCACATTTGCACCTTAGGAAACACTCTCATACCCCATGCCCTAGCGAATTCTGGGAAAGCAGTTCCAAGTATTTCCATGGAAACTTCTTCACGGGGCAAGAGGTGAAAGGACAGTCCCCTCCTCACCTCCCACACACATACACATACACTCCTGGGATGGGGGCAGGGTAGATGGGGCTTATTGCCATAAAGGGCCAGATAGTAAATATTTTAGGTTTGTGGGCCATATGGTCCTGTTGCAACTATTCAACTCTGCCATTGTAGCACAAAAACAGCCATAGACAGTAAGTATACAAATGAGTATAGTTGTGTTCCAGTAGAATTTTATTTACAGAAACATGCAGCAGATAACCCCGTTAAAAAGTAGGCAAAGGATTTAAATAGACTTATCTCCAAAGAAGACATACAAATGGCTAATAAGCACATGAACGGATGATCAACATCATTAGTCATTAGGAAAAGGAAAACCAAAACCACAATGAGATATCACTTCACACTCACTAGAATGGCTGTAATAAAAAAGACAGACAATAACAAGTGTTGACAAGGAAGTGGAGAAATTAGAATCTTCATGTCTTGCTGGTGGGAATGTAAAATTGTGCAGCCAATTTGAAAAATAGTCTGGCAATTCCTCAAAATGTTAAACATAGAATTACCATATGAACCAGCAATTCTACTCCAAGGTATCTACCCAAGAGAAATAAAAACATATGTCCATGAAATTGGTACAGCTTCTATGGAAAACAGTATGGAGGTTCCTCAAAAGTTTTAAATAAAACTACTATATGATCCAGCAGTCCACTTCTGGATATACATCCAAGGGAAATGAAAACAGGATCTCAGAGAAATACCTGTATTCCCATATTCTTTGCAGCATTATTAACAATGCCCAAGATATGGAAACAACAAATGAAATGTCCATCAAATGTTCATCAACAAATGAAATGTCCATATCTTCAATGGATAAAGAAGTTTTGGTATATGAATACAATGGGATATTATTCAGCCATGAGAAAGAAAGATCCTGCCATTTGAGGGCATTATGCTAAGTGAAATAGGTGTGGCAGAGAAAGAGAAAAACTATATTATATCACTTACATGTGTAATCTAAAAAAAGCCATAATTGTAGAAACAACAAGTAGAATGGTAGCTATCAGGGGCTGGGGGTAGGGAAAATCTGGCGTTGTCTTATAACTTCCAGTTATACAACAAATAAGTTATGGGGATCTAATGTACAGCATGATGAGTATAGTTAATAATGCTGTATTATATTCTTGAAAGTTGCTAAGAGAGTAGATCTTGAATATTCTCACCACAAAAGAGAAATGATAATTATGTGATGTGATGGAGGTGTTGGCTAACACTACTGTGATAATAATTTTGCAATATATTTGTATTCAATCAACATAGTGTATACCTTAAACTTACCCAATATTATACATCAATTATATTTAAATAAAGCTAGGGAAAAAAGGAAAGAACACATACGTCCATGCAAAAATTTGAGCACAACTGTTCATAGCATCAATATTTCTATCCAAAAAGTGGAAATAACCTAAATGCCCACCAACTGGTGAGTAGGTAAACAAAAGGTGATATATTCATGCAAAGGAATATTATTCAGCCATAAAAAGAAATAAAATACTTATATATGCTGCAACATGGATGAAAGACCACGTAATGCATCATCTAATTTATATAAAATGTTCAGAATAAGCAAATCCATAGAGACAGAAAGTAGATTAGTGGTTGCCTTGGGCTGGGGGTAGATGAGGAGACAATGAAGAGTGACAGCTAATGGGTGCAACTCTCTTTTTAGTGTGATGAAAATGCTCTAAAATTAGATTATGGTTATGACTACACAGCTCTGTAAATATGCTAAAAAATTTACACTTTAAATAGGTGAATTTTACAGTATGTAAATTATACCACAATAAAGTTAACAAAAAGCACCAAGCTGGATTTGTTTTGAGAGTCCAATTTGCTGACCCCTGGTCTACGGTGTCTGTGCTCTACGCACATCCCTTCAAATGCAGTTTTTACCTTTTGTTTCTGGCTTTGCTCCCCTTCAATGTGTGAACAGTGTACTTGCAGCTTACTTTGGAGGCCTGTCCTTGGACTATGGAGCTGCTTTGCCCTGGGCACAGTTTAGAGCCAAAAGTGCCTGCAAGTTTTCATCCCAGGGGAATGGTTAACCAATAATTGTCAAGTTGGGGATTATGAAAGGCCAGACTTCTTGCCTCAGGATGGAACAGTCTGAGATAAAACTTACACTGAGTTCCCCTGGGGGAATCAACCCTCCTCAGGACCTTTTGCCTGAGATGACAGCTTTGCTTGGTTTCCTCCCATCTCTGTTCCAACTCCCTCACTCCCTTTATAAATAATTTTCTGAATAATTGCTTGCATATCCTTGTCTTAGCGTCAACTGCTGAGGACTTAGTCAAGGAAGCTCTCTCTGAAGAGGTGAATTTAAGCTAACATGTGAAAGATGAGAAGGAACTAGTCATGAGAAAAGATAGTAAGCAAAACAAATCCTTGTTGCATTTATTTCTTAAATGTTCTTTTCCAAACTTAGGAAGATATTAGTCATATATTATAAATTCTGAGTTCAGACTTGCATAGGTGTGTGTCATACATCCCTGTTTGTTGGAAGTTGTCCCATACCAGGCTTATTAACTCAAATCCACCAATCCCACCCTCCACTCCAGACCCCTGCCAGATTTTCCCTCTTGCCATATTCTCAATTGCAGTTAGTGGTATGACCATCCATCATTGTGTTCAAGTCAGAAATCTAGGATGTTTCTATTGTTCCTCACCACCCCTAACCACATTTTACCCCACCCACCATGTTCAAAAATTACCCAGCTCTGTCAACTGTTATCTCCTAAATATTCCATTAGTCTTTCTATTTCAATTCATTCTAGGTACTACTGTCATATTCTGGGCCTTAATCATATGACAAAAGCCTCCTGGTCTTCCAGCCTAGATTCCGGCTGCTCTCCAATCCATCCTCTTCTTAGTGGCCAGAACAGGGAAATCTACATAAAATGCCAATTTGTATGTGTCACTGCAATGCTCATGACTTTTTGAAGACGTCCTAACAACTATAGAATTAGTGTCCAATTTTATCATAACAAATGCTTGCACTTGTTTTTGTTCCTATTTATTCCTTTGGTCTCAACTCACCGTTTCCTTTTCTGCTCCACCAACATAAAATGAGGTAAAGTGCACCACCCATATCGTATTTTTTCATAGTTGCATGCCTTCTCTGCCCAAATACTTTTTCTCCTCTTTTCAAGCAATAACCCCTACAGTCTGTTCTGCTATTACATGACATGTGTATTCCTAAAAATCACCATGCTGAGCAAAAGTGCACGATAAGCCCTCCCCTTCACTTCCACCAAAATAGGGTTAGGAGCACAGCACTCCAAAACTTAGTTAGTGACATATGTAAAAAAACAAGATAGGACCCTAATTAAAACAGAGGCACAGTTTTATGTACCTTAAATGGGTAAGAGGAATACAAATGCTGCAAAAAATATGGCACTTCATCTTGAAAAAGACCTGAAACTTGCTTGTGGAAGTGGGCAGCAGCAGAACTGCAGCCTATGAATTATTGTGAAGTGGTGGAAGGAGGGTTACATGAAATCAGAAGGAAAGTTGTAACACCATAAGCAGATGGATGTGGTTTTTAACACCCTCAGTGAACTGAGGAAGCTGTTAGGTGTTTGAGGTATTTGCACCTGTTCATTTTGTTAGTTTTATGTAGCTCATGTTAGTAGAGTTAGCAGATTTGTATGTTTCCTTAGTGGTTCTCATGCATACATAAGTACTAAATTGGTGTCATGCTCAAATTGTTCCCAAATATATCAATCATGCTGAAACCAATTCATGTTTTCAAAGTAAGCCTTATAGCAGACCTGACTATACTTATCTTTCGAAAGATAGAAGAGTGACAGGAGATATACAAAATGAGCCTTGGAGCATCTTGGAGTTTTAGAAAATAAGAAAGTGCTCAAAAAAGAAAACATTCCACAACGATGAGATTATGTTAAAGAGACATAGGAGCCAATTGAAAGAGTTCCCAATGACCAAAGCTGGAACAATTTGAGCAACAAAATACAGAAAATAGAATTAGATTAAAACCAAAGTATACAATAAATATTCATGAGTTCATACTGATATAAATAAATGATGGAATAACTAAATATGGAAGAGAAGGGATAAATCTCCTGTGCAGAAAAATTTCAAATAATTGTTGTAGATACTGCACCCTCAAGAAGGGGAACATAATTCTGTGTTCCTTAAGCACAGTCAGTGCAAAGTATCTTCCTTTCAAAGAGCACAGCATGGAAAGGGGCTGGGAGTTGGGGGGGGGGGGCACTTTACAGTGGAGAGACCTGACAAACAGTACCTCAGCCAGGTGATCAGGTGATCAAAGTCAGCATTAACAGTGATACATTATGTTGATTGTAAGACATTTGATATGATGTGATAAAAATGGCATTTTAACTCAGTGGTCCTTCTTTCAAAAATCCATAACAGCAGCCTAGTAATAAGAAAAACATTAAACAAATCCCAATAGAG
The DNA here is from genome assembly GCF_028023285.1 of Balaenoptera ricei. Lineage (NCBI taxonomy): Eukaryota > Metazoa > Chordata > Mammalia > Artiodactyla > Balaenopteridae > Balaenoptera > Balaenoptera ricei. The sequence continues at coordinate 82,378,566 of NC_082640.1, read as the reverse complement.
GGACATTTTATAAATGACCAATACATCTGGAAACATTCAAGACCATCAAAAGCAAGAAAAATCTGAGAAACTCAGAGGAAAGAGTAGCCAAAGGAACAGAACCAGAAATACAACTCTAGAAATAAGTCAATGCCCATTTATCTTTACCAATCCCAAAATGTCACCTATTCCTCTGAAATACTTGTAGATATTTTAAAAATCAGGATATTGGAGCAAAACTGTTACGTACTTAAGAAGAAACAAAATTTAAATAATAATCACCCTAAGACTTATGATAATAGACAAATGTACTTCAAAACTCCTAGGACAAAATTTTTTCTCTGTCCCTTAAAGTTATGAATCTTATCATGTCTTTGAAATGTAAACACAGCCTACAATCACCTGAGACTGAGCCTGGATTAGCTCAATCACCAGAATCTGAAACTAAAAAAAAGAGGAAAAGAGGGCTTTTTAAACACAGACTGCTAGAAGAACTCTCTTGCCCAAACTCTAAATTGCAGCCTCCTTAATAATTGCTTGTCAAGGGCAAATACAGGTCTTAAAACTCTTCTTCACAAATAATAAAAGACTTTAGCCATCTGAATGAATAAACTTAGTTTATTCCAACTGTTATTTATAAACTAGTGTGTTTTGTATTGTACTGATTTGAGACTTAAGTTTTAAAATGAACGCTATGAGATCTCTGGTTGTGTCTATCTATATGTTTATATGTGTACATTATAGATATGCTATTTTCTACCTTCAGATGGCATTGCTAAATTTAATTTGTAAAAAAGCTGTATTTAAAGCAGAAACAGAATCACAGATGTAGAAAACAAACTTATGGCTACCAAGGGGGGAAGCAGGAGATGGGATGAACTGGTAGATTGGGATTGACATATATACACTACAATATATAAAATAGATAACTAATGAGAAACTACTGTATAGCACAGGGAACTCTACTCAATGTTCCGTGATGACCTAAATGGGAAGGAAATCTAAAAAAGAGTGGATATATGTATATGTATAACTGAGTTACTTTTGCCATACAGCAGAAACTAATACAACATTGTAAAGCAACTATACTCCAATAAAAATTAATTTTTAAAAACTCTATTACCACTTAAACACATACAAAAATTTTCAAAATGTAATAAAAATTAACCCAAATGTTTTTTTTTTTTTAAAAAAGAGTAGCCTAAAAAGACACAACAACTAAATGTAATGCCGTATCCTAGATGGAATCTTGGAAGAGCAAAAGGATGTTTGGAAAAACTATGAAAATCTTAATAAATTATAGACTTTACTTACTAATAATATATCAATATTAGATCACTGATTGTAACAAATATACCATGCTAATGTAAGATGTTAATAATAATGGATACTAGGTGCAAGATGTGTGAGAACTCTCTGTACTATGCTTGCATTTTCTTTTCTGTGAATCTAAAACTGTTCTAAAGAATAAGGTTTATTTTTTTAAAAGTTGAAAGAGGAAGACGCACATCACATCTTCCATAAACCCCCTTCTCAGATCCCATCCAATCTAAGTCAGTTAGCTTCTGGATTGGCAGACCACCTGGGTCTTAATCCGACTCTCTCCTGTATTCTATCATGGTATAATCATCTGTTTCTTTCCCCACTAGACCACCATCTCCTTCAAGAATGGAATCAGGCTATATTTATTTTTATATCTCCAGTACTCAGCACTGCTTCTGTTAATAAAAATTGCTCAGTATGTGTATATTATATTGAAACATACTGTTCAATATTAGTTGATGTAAATATTTTATGTAGCTTATAGTTTCCCTTGTTAGTATTCCAAAGAATCAGATACATGTTAAATATGGTTACGTCATCCTCTTTTTGATTCTTCAAAGTACTTTCTTTTGTTGGGACCTAAGAAAAAAGAGAGAGCAAGAGAGTAAGCAATATTTCCCCATCCTAAAACCCTCTGTCTTTTTTTTATCTCCCACTGAGCAATAGGTTTCTGATTTTGACACTTTCATCTGCCTTTTCATCTGCATTCGTGTCTGTCTTCTGTAACAGCATGTCAATCTAAGAAATCAAAGTGATTCTAAATAATCCATATGCCCAACATCTAAGTACTTCTTCCTTGAACTGATGTGTTCCATTTCCAAGGTCTTTTAGGTGACCCTTCAGGCAGGGAGCTCTAGTAGTGTGCTGTTTGCAAATGATCACTTTAGCTCCTCTCTGGACACAAGACTTGTCTTCTGGTTTATCTGTATTGCTTATCCCTAATCCAAACTTCCCTCAGGACCTAATAAGTTGACCAGACTGCCTGACTGATGGAGGTCAGTGCGGGTTCAAACATCAGTGCTCACTTTCTCATCAAAAGCAGTTAATTTCAGGGAGAAAATATTGGCAGCGAGACACTTTTCATTTTAGAACAGCTGCCAAAACCAGGAAAACATATGAAGACAGGTAGCTGGAAAGAAACTGTGATTCCTCTCTCACTTAAGAAGAGAGAGAAACTTCACAATGATGTCATTTGGAAAAAAAGAGAGTTTGTATCTTTGTTAGGTTTCATGTTCAGTTGAAATATCAGATCGCAATGATGATTTTCCATAAGTATACATAAATAATCTCCAAATGACCTAATAGGCTGACATAACACAGAGGATTCAAGCATAAGGTGAGAAGTTGGACCCAGTGGTCTTTAAAATAGGTCTCTTCCAACAAGAGCAGACCTGATTCTAAGATTCTGTATATAGTCAGGATATGATAGAGTATATCTGAATCAAAATTTGAGGCAAGATTGGTAGAAGGTAATATTTTGAAACTAGTAAAATATATACACATAGGTAAGAAAATCAGGAGTCAACAGAGGTGACCTTCATTGGAAGACTGTAGATATGATCCTAATGGAATCAGAAACCAACATGTATCCAATCACTGCCCTGAAACTTGCAAAGGAACTGTGTATGTGACACAGAAATGTGTGTCCTGGTCAATAGATACTGTGTTCTTAGGTAGACTATATCTTGGATAAAATACAACAACTTTAATTTAATAGACATTTATTCATATTGGACAAGACACTGTAGGGATTAAAATAGCTTTGTGCCATCCAATTACACTTGCCCTGATTCCATAATGTAGAAACAGTGTTCCTGTTAATTGTTCGGTCTGTAGAGTTCTTTAACACAGAAAATAGGACACTATTCCAGTTCCCCAACCTGGAAAGATGTTCCACATTGTAAGCAACTTGGCATTTTGGTTTACAAACCAACCTCTTATGAGTTTGGTTAACATGAGTCAGGCATTGAGCATGTGGTCGTTCCTAATGGAACAAATTAAAACAAGTTTTTGAATCTGACAAGCTTAGGTGAGACCTTGAACCCATGGTGATCCTATGAAAGATATAGGCACATCCAAAGCTCACTTTAGAGTAGGAAAGTAACCTCACTCTTTAATATCACTCTAGTACAGCATAATCAGCTTCATCTTCAGTGGTGTCATTACCCCAAAACACACTCTCTCTCTCAAATATATCTGTATGTGACTTTGGAACATAATAACATTCTGGGGAGTTCACTTTTCATCATGGTTTAAATTTATACTGAAATTATTTTTCCATAATGACTATTATTTCATTAGTAATCAGAGAGAATGAGGAAACAAAATAGGAAATGGTAGAACAGGGGACATTGTATTAAAATAAAAATTAATTCCAGAAAATCTACAAACCTAGTAACACTCACAGTGAGGGACAGTGGGTACCTGTATGTATGTATTGTCTATTGTGCCTGAGTGTACTTTATTTAAGCACATTTCTTTTAGACTTCATAGACTTCAAATATAGTTCAGAGTCTCCTAGATCAATAACTAAAGCAAAATAGTCAAGAGGCAGATATTATTTGGAAAAAGGGATGTATGCTTCCTATCTTTCAGATCAGAGCCCACAACTCTGAGTTCTTAACCTCATGACAGTGTTCAACATACTACAGAGGAGAAGAATAAATCCTAAACCTGTGTGACATCACTCCTTCCAGTAGCTCTCTTTATCTTTTTGTACCTACATTATTTATCAAGGGAAAGGCTCTCTGAGGATTCAATGCAAGTTTTTTGTGTGTGTGTGTGATGATCTGGACACTGGTTCAGGAAAGAAAAATAATTTCCTTGTTGATTCAATCGGGGATGGATGAGTCGCTTTGAAATATGTCTGTCTCTGACTGCTAGACATTTTCTTCAAAGATCCTCACCATCAATCAGAATTACAACCTCTGAAGTGCTTTTCCCTAATGAAAAAGTATTTTCATTTTGATAATGTAACATGTGATTAGAAAGACTCTTTAATTGACTTACTTTCTGGAGGTTTTGAAATGGTTCTGAAATTTTTCTCAGAGAGGAAAATTTCATTCATCAAAATAAAAGCTGGGTTGACCCTTCCTGTGCAGGTTCAAGCAGTTAAGCCAGTCACCAGTGGCTTCCTTTTGTTGTTCTTTTGGGCAGAACCCCTTTGGGCAGCTGCCCTGAAAACAGCCTGTGAGTGGGGTTACATTGCAGATTGCAGGCAATTATATTAGCTCTCAATCCCTGAGTATTTATTATGCTCCAGGTGTTCTGTAAGCACTTCATATGAATTATCTACCTCAGTTATCGCCCCAACCCTATGAATATTATCCCTGTTTTATAGGAGAGGAAATTGAGTCTCAGAGAGGTTCAATGATTTGTCCAAAGCCCATAGCTAACTAATGATAGGGCCAGGATTTGAACTGAGGTTAATTAGAATCTAAAACATATACTTTCAGCCAATGTGCTGTACTTTCTTCTAGTATACTGCAATGTGATAGGAGCATTTTGAAACCTAGAAAACTTGTTTTTCTTCTCTAAGAATTTTCATTTTTCCTTCTCTGACCTTGCCCATTTTCCCCTTGAAACCGACCAAAGCAGGAGGCTACTATTCTGTAAAAGTTGAACCTTTTCTAAAAACAAAGTGTCCTTGGCAAAGACAAGAACCTGACAAGCAGGGGCTAATACTATGTGAATTATTGTATTTCATCAAACTAAGAAGCATCGATTTTGTGATGTATCATTATTTCATTCACACTAGGAAGGAGAAAAGGCTGCCAATTAAACTGACGCTATGTTTTCCTATCTCTTAGAATCTTAATTTTAAACTTATTGAAAACGATTATTTAAACTCCACTGAACATTATTTTTATAGTTTATCATCCATATGTATACATGGAAAGAAAAATACTGTAAAATGTCGATATGTCTCAAACTTGCTTACAGTTAAGAGTCTTACTCTCCTAAATTTCTTTTTTTACTCAATCAGCTGTGACTATGCTTTTCCATAAAATATCATACTCTATGCCATCAAGTACATTGATGATATAGCATTTCTGAAAGAAATCCATAAATAAAATAAAAGCCATTTGTTCAGGGCTCCTAGGCTGGCTTTGCAATTATGTAGAGCTAGCTTAGCTTTGGGAATGCTCCTAAACATGTCTGATGTATCCTCTTTCCCACCACACAACCATTTGGGTTTTAGGGTGCTTATTATTGTCCCCTGGATTTTCTTCCAAGCTCTGATACCTGTTCTGTAGGTTTGGTGTTAGTGCTTTTATGTTCTTTCAACCATGCAAGCCAGTGGTTCTAAAACCTGAGTGTGCATTGGAATCACCTGGAGGGCTTATTCAAACACAGATTCCTGAATCAGATTTTCTGCTGCAGTTAAGTCTGGGGTGGGGCCTATGAATCTGCATTTCTAACAGGTTCCCAGGTGATGCTGTTGTTGCTGGTGAGACACACTTTTAGAACCGTTGGTAAAAGCAGTGTCAACCAAACCACTGTCATGCTGACAGTTATTGTAAGACTTTGTTGATTTTAAGAAGCAGTCTGATTGCAGAGATAATAAAGTTTGAAAAAAATACACATATTTAAATTGATAAAATATGGTAAATTCCTTTTTCCCTTTAACTTGAGCTATAATATCATTTTCATTCTAATTTATTGTCAATTGAGTTATATTTAATGTATTCCACTTTTTCATAATATTTTCCACTTGTTCCAAAGATGAAATGGCTTTTATGATTTTAGCTAAAGTTTTTTCCTCCTAACCTTCTAGGTGAGAAATGGTCTGTAAATATCTATATCATCTGTATTTTAGGTGTGTTTATATATGGTTATATGATATATATGTTTATATGTATCATGTATGTTTATACATGTATAAATAAACATATATAGAAGAGTTCACACTGTGTGCCAAACTCTACAGGCTGACATGAACTGTCTCTGATAGGGAACTCACTGCTTCATAATGAGTCCTCTTTATTTCTTATTACTAGAAAGTACCCTTTATATGTATGACCTAAAGGGCCAAGTAATCAACCCACATTATGAGATGATTTAATAAAGAGTCCTATTAGATACATGACTATATCTGGTCATCATATACTTCTCTCACTTTGAGAAAACACACGAGAAATACTTTTGTTCAGTCTTAGTATTAGGAACATTTGTGTTTGTCCTAAATAACTTTTTTTTGGTCCTTATAGGTAAATTTGTAATTGATGTTTCCCTTTTTCCTTTTGCTCCCTGGTAGCTTAGAGTCAAGTTTCTTGCCAGCTTTTAGCAACTAGCTGGACTGTGCTCTCCCTCTGTTCCTGGACCACTATGACCACTCAGCTCTTTACTCTACCCTCTGATCAGGATGGTCACTACTGAATAGATGTCAGTTCCTCTGAGTGAGGCTGAGGCTTTCTTGCTGGGACTCAGTCAAGTCCTAGAAGAAAGACTGAAGTTACTTTATCCTGCTGATCCTGAGACCTTCTTAGAGTACAATATTTGCAATCTGCATATGACTCCTGGGATGCCTGGATACCCACTGTCCACCAAAGATGTGGAGACTGCACTCATTCTGTTGCGACCTTGAGCTGGTTGCACCCACTATGTTCCACATTTCTGAATAACAGGTAGCTACCTTGAGCACAGGTCTTCTGGCTACCCATCTTCTCCAGCACCTTCCATGTTTCATCTGCATCCAATCTTCTTCCATCTCAGTCTTTCCACTGTGATTTCAGGAACCTTGTTCTCTGATTAAGAAGTTCCGTTGCCATCTTCACTGAACATTTCTTTCACCTCCTTTCCCATCAAAAAACCTGGCTTCTCCTTGAGGACTTGGCTCCCATCAGCCTCTCAAGGAGAGGCTGCTTTCTCTCCCACTCCAAGTGCCTCAGAATTAGGAGGTAGGCTCAGCATTCTCCTGGTAAAAACCCCTGCTTATTGTTATGTGTATTTTCAGCTTAACCACTCTCTATATCTCCCATTACTATCACCTACCAATATTCCATTACTCTTTATTTACTGAAAATAGGGGCACCTAACTTACAGACTTCTTCCCCCCTCCCTTTCCTGCTGTTTTTCTGGGTGACTTCAATTTGATATTGATGTTGTACTCAACACATTTGCTGCCTAATTTTCTGAATGGACAGAATGAAGTAGTAGAGACTGGATTTACTCATCTACATGAAAAAAATTAAAAATAGTGGTTTTCAACACATTAGCCTGCAGGTAGCAAAGGACAGGGATCCATGAAGGATGGAAAACAAGTGAGGTAAGCTGTATGATTTCCCCTGCTAACTTCCTGGAGAATGCTTCCAGGCTGTAGTTCAGGGAGAGGGGACCTAGGTGGAGCCCAGTAGTATCTCTGAGTTGAGAAGGTGTAGCTGGGAATCCAAGTAGGCCAAGTTAGCTACAGGTCATAAGACAGAATACCAAAGGGGAGGGAGTTTTACAAAGAGTTCTGGAGATCTAAAGGGGGCCCCCATCAAATCTTTAGCTGAGTACTAATTAGCATGTGCATATCACAAAACTACCTGAGGCTTGGAAAAGAACCAGCTGAAAGGACTAGAAGAAATAATCTTCAGAGTGCATATGGGGTAGCGATAGTTTCTGATTCCATTCCCATGAGCCAGAAAAGAAAATTTCACAACTCATGAGGCATTAGTGAGAGTGCTCAGAAGGAAGAATTAGTCTTAGACTAAACTCTACTCTGGTTCTGCTTAACAAAGTTTAAAAGCAAGATCCCAAAGGATCAAACTGTTTACAAGAAACTGCACTGTATCCCAGAATAAATTTCAAATATATTTATAGCAACATAAATATATCTAGCACTTAAAAATGTAAAATTCATAATGTTTGCATTCCGATCAAACATTAACAGGTATGCAAATGAAAAGGAAAATATAACCCATAGTGAGGAGAGGAAATCAATAAAAAAATCCTAGAAATAACTTAGATGATGAAATTATATTCAAGGACATGAAAATAGTTACTATAACTGTATTTCATATGATCAAGTAACTAGAGGAAAGATGGAACATGTTAAGCAGAGACATGAAAGATGTAAAAAAGATCCACATAGAATGTTGAAAGATAAAAACCCCAATGCCTGATTTCAAAAAAAAGGCACTGGAGGAAATTAACAAGCAGATAACACATGAGAAAAGTGAAACTTTATGAACTTTAAAACAGCAATAGAAACTATCCAAAATGAAATACAGACAGAGAAAATTTCAACATAACTTTTTTGGGGGACACAATTCAACACATAACACAAGATCACAGGATATAAGGGCAATACACAATAATCAAATATATTTCTTTATACTAGTAATAGAAATTAGAAATTGAAATAATAAATACATTTACAACAGCATCAAAAATATGAAATAGGTATAATTATAACAAAATATGTATAAGACCGCTACACTGAAAACTTCAGAATACTGCTGAGAGAAATTAACGAAAACCTAAATAAATGGAAAGATACACCCTATTCATGGATTAGAAAGCTAATTATTGTAAAAATGTCAATTCTCTCCAAATTGATCTGCAGAGTCAATGTTACACCAATCAAAATCCAAGCAGGCTTTTTGCAGAAATCAACAAGCTGATTCTAAAATGAATATGGAAGTGCAAAGTATCTAAAATAGCTAAAACAATTTTGAAAATGAAGAAAATACTTGGAAAATTTACACTTCCTGATTTGAAGACTTACTAAAAATCTTTAACAATCAACACAGTGTGATATTGGCTTGACATTAAGCATATAGTTCAATGGAACCAAACAATCCAGAAGTAGACCCACACATATACAGTCAATTAATTTTTGACAATGGTGCTAAGGCAGTTAAATGGGGGCAAAATATTATCATTTCAACAACGGTTGCTGGTACAATTGGATATCCACATGTAAAAAATTTTGACCCTTATCTAGTCATACACAAAAACTAACTGTAAGTGAATTATATGCCTAAATGTAAGAGCTAATACTATGAAACATCTAGAGTAAAACATAGAAGAAATTCTTTGTGACCTTGGGTTAGGCAATTATTTCTTAGATACAACACAAAATGCACAGGCTGTAAAAGAAAAAGTTAATAAATTGTACTTCTTACGAATTAAAAACTTTTGCTCTTCAAAGGACATTATTAATAAAATGAAGAGGCAAACCATTAACTTGGAGAAAGTATTTGCAAAACCTGTATCTGATAAAGGACTTGATCTAACATATAGAAAATACTTTTTTAAGTCTTTAACAAGAAGGCAAGCAACCCCCCAAAAAAAGATGGGCAAAAGATCTGAATAGGCACTTTCCCAAAGGTGCTATACAGATGAAAAATAAGCATATGAGAAGATGCTTAATATTATTAGTCATTAGGGAAATGTAAATGAAAACCAAAACCAATACCATTATACACCCAGTAGAATAGCTAATGTTAAAAAGATTAATAATAGCAAGTTGCTGGTGAGGATGTGGAGTGACTGGAGTGCTCATACATTGCAGATGAGTATACAAAAATGGTACAGTCACTTGAGAAAATAATTGGCAATTTCTTAAAAATTTAACCATACCATATAACTTACAATATGACCCAGCAATCCCAATCATAGTATTCAAAAGAATGAAGACGTGTGTTTGCACCAAGATGTGTATGTGGATGTGTGTAGTGGCTTTATTCACAATATCCAAAAAGTGGTGAATGTATAAATATATTGTGGTGCATCCATACAATTGAATACTCCTCAGAAATAAAATTAATAAATTATTGATTCACACAAAATGATTGAATCTCAAAAGCATTATACAAAGCCAGACACAAAATACAACTATCATTCCACTTACATGAAATTTGAGAAAAGGCAAAACTACAGTGACAGAAAGAGGATCAGAAAACTGGCAAGGTGTGAGGGGAGGTAACTGACTGCAAAGGGGCCTGAGGAGACTGTTTGGCTTGATGGAACTGTTCTTGTCATGCTTGTGGTGGTGGTTACATGACTGTATACATTTGTCAAAATTTAAATTGTGCACTTAAAAATCAAGCTGATTTTAAAAATCACAAGTGCACTATTTTTTGTTAAATGCAGTAGACACTATTCTAATTTACACCCTACATAGCATTTGATTATGCTGTTTATTCCTTCTTCCTGAAATTCTCTCTTTCCTTGTCTTCTATGATACCACATTTTTCTGGTTCTTTTACTAGCTCTCTGGTGATTCATCTTAAGTCCCTGCAGGCTTCTCTTCTTTCATTTGTTCATTAGATATTGGAGTTCCTCAGCGGTCTATCATGAGCCTTCTTCTGTCTCCCATCCATTTGTACACACTCATCCAATCTCCTGGCTTCAAATATTGGGTTGGACAAAATGTTCCTTCGGTTTTTAAGTGAAAATAAAAGACATATTTTTCATTTTCACCAAGAACTTTATTGAACAATGTATTCACCATTTTGTTCCACTACCTCCTGCCATTTTTCAGGCAACTTCATAATTCCATCTTCCCAAAACTTTTTATCTTTTTGAGGAAAGAACTGTTCCAGGTGCCTTTTACAGTCTTCCAGGGAATGGAAATTTTTTCCATTAAGAGAATTTTGTAAAGACCAAAATAAATGGAAATCTGAAGGTGCAATATCTGGTGAATATGACGGATGAATCAGAACTTCCCAGCCAATCTGTTACAGCTTTTACCTGGTCATGAAAGAAACATGCAGTCTTGCATTGTCCTGATAGAAGATTATGCATTTTCTGTTGACTAATTCTGGACACTTTTCGTCGAGTGCTGCTTTCATTTGGTCTAACTGGGAGCAGTACTTGTTGGAATTAATTGTTTGGTTTTCCGGAAGGAGCTCATAATAGAGGACTCCCTTCCAATCCCACCATATATACAAGATCACCTTCTTTGGATGAAGACTGGCCTTTGGTGTGGTTGGTGGTGGTTCATTTCGCTTGCCCCACGATCTCTTCTGTTCCACATTACTGTACTGTATTTTTATCACCTGTCACAATTTGTTTTAAAAATGAAACATTTTTGTTACATTTAATTTGAGAATCGCATATGGAAATATGGTCAAGAAGGTTTTTTTTGCTTATGTGGAACCCAAACATCAAAGCAATTAACATAACCAAGCTGGTGCAAATGATTTTCAATGCTTGATTTAGATATTTTGAGTATGTCAGCTATCTCCCTCACGGTATAATCTTGATTGTTCTCAATTACTGTCTCGATTTGATCACTATCAACTTCAACCAGTCTACCCGACCATGGAGCTTCATCCAGCAAGAAATCTCCAGCACAAAACTTCACAAACCACTTTTGACACGTTCGATCAGTCACAGCACCTTCTCCATACACTGCACAAATCTTTTTTTCATTTCAGTTGCATTTTTACCTTTCTTGAAATAATAAAGCATAATATGCCAAAAATGTTGCTTTTTTCCTTCCATCATCAATATTAAAATGGTTACACAAAAATTCACCAATTTTTATGTTTTTTTTTTTTTATTGCACGCTGATATGACAGCTGTCACAATACAGTCTAACAAGATTGTTTCAAACGAAGTTAAAGACAACTAGGCACTACTAGAGCCATCTTACGGAAAAATACTGAATGAAATTTTTGGCCAACCCAAATACTATAGAATAGTCATCTCTCTAAAATTCCAACTTAGATGTCTCTCCTGAGATTCATGCCCATATATGTAGCCACTTACTGGAATCTCCATTTGGATGTAGCACTGACATGTCAACCTCAACAAGTGAAAAGTTGAATTCATCTCATCTTCTCCATATCTTCTCCTTATCTCAGTGAAGTACACACTATATCCCACTTCTTTCCTTTTCCTCGACACTCACATCCAATTGATCAACAATTTCTGTCAATTCTACCTTCCACTCTAGCGTACTCTCCTTTTCCTCATCTCCACTGCTACTCTCCTAGTTTAGACCACCATTGCCTACCTTCTGGATCAACCCCAACAGACTTCCAACTGGTTTCCTTACCTTGAACCTTTCCCTTTTTCTAATTCAACCTGGCTTCTGAAAAATTTTAGATTAAGATCAGGGCACTTATCCTTGAGTGTTACTTATCAACTCCCCAAACATCACTGACCTTGAGACTTCATTTTTTCCACTTATGAAAGTGAGAACTTAAAGATCATAATCACTAGGAACATGAAATGTACTAAAAATAATAACTAATAATAACAAAATAATATTAACTCTTCCTTCTATAGAATATTAAGCTTTAGAATGCATTGTCACCTACATATTTAATTCTCAAAGATGTTCTTATCCACATTTCGTAGATGAGGGAACTGAGGCTCAGAGACCTTGAATCACATTTGATGTTCCCATAGTAGTAAGGAGATCAGGGATTTAAATTCTTCTATTTCCCAATCCAATGTTCTTTCCTGTGCTCCAAGCTATACCACAACAGAGATTGTGTTTTACATTCAAAATGCCAATGACTCAGTTCTTAAATGGAGAAAACCATAGAAGCAATCAGAATCTGTCCTGCACAAAGCTGCACATATGTCCTTTGGAATGAATGGAGTAGAGGAGCCTTTCTCTGATGGATTGGCCTCTTAGGTAAATGTGATGGGAGTGTTAATGCAGCACCAGGAATGCAGTTTCACACATGGGAAAACCAGAACATCAGTTATGCCTATCACAACAATACTTAGAAAAAACAATAGTGGCCATCTTTGCTTCTTAGCATTTTTTCTCATTTTCTTTGAGTGTTAAGGGAAAAAAATCAACGAGGTCTATCTCATTTGTTTGAGAGAGAAGTTGCTTTATTTTTGAAGTTGCAATCAATAATCTTGAAAATAGAAACAATACTCGTAAGTGACTAACACATCACATATTTTTATACAGGTAAAGAAATCCAATGAATGCACTCAAAGTTTAGTCTAGAAGCAAGAGTGATATTTATTTGTCCCTTTATTTGAGAGGCCTGGACTGTACCACTACCCGAGGTACATTATGAAGCTGGAATGGAAAGATTGTCTGTGCTTAATTGCGGGAGAAAAAGTAACCTATAGCCTGATCTGCTATAGGTGACATTTGCCCTGTTCTCTAGGGAACAGCTCTTTAAAGCGTTTCAAGAAATAGCTGCCAACAGCCTTAATTTAATATCTGTGCTGAACTACTGGGGAGCATCCAGATGCAGAGCCATCTGTGGGAAATAAAATCTAGCCAGTGAAGGAAGCTAATAGTTACCCTTTGGGCCCAAGATTCCTGGGCTTAGAGAACTCAGTGTGTCCTCTTGTCTTTGTTTAAGGAGGTTATCCTCCTAATTACTCATACACAAGCCAGCAGATGTTTTCCCAATCGGGTCATCTTATACTACATTGTCTCCTTCAAACTGAAGTTATTTGTCATATTATAGAAAATATTGAGAGGCAGGAGTGTTTGTAGGTGTAAACTTAAACCTCATGTAACACTGAAGTTTGGTAATGAGATGAACGGAATTTTGTTTCAATATTCTCTTTCTTTCTCTCTGTTCTTCCTCACTTCAGCTATTACCTTTACCATAGTGAAGGTAATAGCTGGATTCTAATTATACAGACTTATATTATTTTGCTAGAGCATCTAAAAACCAGTTTAGCTATTAAAATAACTCTATTCCCTAAGCCATATTTTCCTCCCCTGCAATAGCTTCAATACCAGAGTAAATAATCAATGAGTAAACACAAAGTGGTGGCAACTGTCTCTGTGCACTTTGCTGGTGTGCATCGAATCTCAGAGAAAGGCTGAATTCCCCCACCAATTGAAATGATCCTGATGTACTTCAGACTTCCCCTTCAGAAATACCAATTGTATTAATTGTCCAATTTGGAATTCAAAGGCAGTACTGCTCTGCCTAGAAATTCAAGGCAAACTCAAGGAATAACTAACTTAGCAAAATATACATCGTATTTTTTGCATAAAACATGAATGTTTTAAAGTGTGTTTTCTTCTGCAACCACATAAAGAAACTAAACCTCTCACTCCAGATTGGAAGCAAATTTTCAGAGATACTTTCAGATTTGCCAGCATGGGGTATACTTTCTCATGTTTGTCTAACAGACTCTAAACCATAAAACGATTATTTCAATGCACATTGCTTTCTGCAGACAAGTTGCTGGGACAAGGCTTGGGAAGGGTGGGAAGGATTTAAGAGAAAAATAAATGTAACCATGATGTGAGAGGCAAATACAGAGGTCCGAGGACCTGGAGAAATGGGTTCCAGTCCTAGCTCTATCACTAACATTGAGGCAGTTTTCTTCACCTCTCCAGGTCTCAGTTTCTCCATTTCCTAAATGAAGGGCTTGGACCAGATGAGCAATCAGGTCTACCGGCTATGGCATTCTACATTTTTGGGGGAAATGATCAATCCTATAAAAGCAGGTAATGATTACAACCAAGCATTCCCTCAAACACAAGTCTGTTTTCATGAGTGAAACTAGGAGAACAAGTAGCTAACCCCAGAGAGCGTCAGAGCCTGGGGAAGTGACCATCTCAGTAGACAGGCAACTGGACTCTAGGGAATCATCATTGCCTTCAGACAAGCCGTGGAACTCTGGGGAGGAGATCTAATAAGAAGAGGCAGCTCAGGCAGCTTGTGAGCAAGTCATGGCCAAGCAGGTGACAAGTCTGTACAAGGGACAGACACACACACATATACACACACACCCACACACACAGAGAGCAAGATTTCAAGCAGGCTCTTTTTTATGTCGCTCGAGCTTGGAAATCAAACTTATTGTTCCCCAGAACAGATTTTTTTTCTCTCCTTCAATAATTAGGAAAGCAGTTTGCTAGTCTATACTGCTTATTTCTTTACTACACCCCACTTATAGCCTGAAATTATTAAATGGCAGTTATGACTGGTAAGAAATCACACCCAGTGTGTTTCTAATTAGCATAGACACCCATTGTTGGGTTAGAGAGGAGATGTTCAGGAAAAAAACTGCACAGTAAAATTCCATATCCACCCTCACTTATTTTCTTGGGTGGAAGGCTCACTGGAGTATCATTTTCATTTGTTCTCATCAGACTTCCATGTACCATATTTGTCCCAGTCTCTCTTCCTCCACTATTTTAAAAAGCTTATTCACAATATTTTCCTTGAAAGATTCTTCTCCTTTCTCCACCTGTTCAAATCCAGAAACATTTATTTATTTTTTCATTTTTATTCTTATTTTTTTGGAAATAGCAGCAACAGTTACAACATCTTTTTCAGGAGTTGTATGCACAAGTGGTCATGCATGTTTGTCTTTGCAAAAGTTGAGTTTAAAAAAATTTATTGAGGGATAATTGACATATGACATTATATTGGTTTCAGATATACAACACGATGATTAGATATTTGTATTCATTGCAAAACGTTCACCACAGTAAGTCTGGTTACCATCCATCACCATATAAAGTTAGCTTTTAAGATTTATTCTCTGGGCAACTTTCAAGCATGTTCTACAAAAACTGACTGTAGTCATCATGCTGTACATTACATCCCTGTGACTTATTTTATAACTGTAAGTTTGTACCTCTTGACCCCATTCACCCATTTGGTCCACTCCCCAATCCCCCTCCCTTTTGGCAACCACCATTTTGTTCTCTGTATCTATGATTTTTGTTTTGTTTTGTTTGTTTGTTTGTTTTTTAGATTCCACATATAAGTGAAGTCATACAGTATTTGTCTTTCTTTGTATGACTTATTTTGCTTAGCAAAATTTCCTCAAGGTCCATCCATGTTGTTACAAATGACAAGATTTCATTCATTTTTAACAGCTGTAAATTATTCCATTGTGCATATATACTACATCTTCTTTAACCATTCATCCATCAGTGCACACTTAGGTTGTTTCCTTATCTTGGCTATTGTAAATAGTGGTGCTATGAACATAAGGGTGCATATATATTTTCGAATTAGTGTTTTCCTTTCCTTGGATAAAAACCAGAAGGAGAATTGCTGGATCATATTGTAGCTTTGTTTTTAATTTTTTTAAGAACCTCCTTACTATTTTTGATAGTAGCTGTACCAAGTTACATTCCCAGTCATGAGGGTCCCCTACAAAAGTCAGGTTAAATTAAATAGTCAGATAGTTGCTTCTGTTTGGTTTGTGCAGTGAGGTGAGTGACCAGTTCTCTCAGCTGTCTTCTTCATGAATTCCCTTTCCCTCCTCCCTGTCCTTCCTCAGGTCCCCTAACCCTCAACATTTCTTGAACAGGCACTTCATAAAAACAGTTATCTATATCGATAATTTACAAATGCAAATGGATAAACTTTATTATTTATAAGAGAAATATAAACTAAAATCATAATGAGGTAACTATTACTAATTAGAATGACTAAAATCAAAAGAATTGACAACAGCAAGTGTTAGCAAGTTAGCAAGTGGATGGAGAACGAGGGAACTCTCATATAATGCTAGAGGGAGTGTAAAGTGATAAAAATTACTTTGAAAAACTGCTTGGTAGTATCTACATATATATATATATATATATATATGTGTGTGTGTGTATGTATATATATATGAATTAACTACAGCTACATGCAACAATGTGAATGAATCTCACAGACAACATTAAATGGAAGAAGCTAGGTGAAAAAGAGTACATATTGTTAATTCATTCATATAAATTAAAGACTAATCTATGGTGATGAGTCAGAATAGTGGTTATATTTCTAGGGGAGGGGACTGTGAAGGAATATAAGAAGGCCTTCTACAACCTTGGAAATATCCTCCATCTTGATTAGGGTCATAGGTGCATGTGTATATTCATATGTAAAAGTTCATCCAGCTACACACTTAAGGATAGTGCATTCTACCGTTTATTGCCAATTATAGAAAAAGGCAAAAAAATAGTTTGCCCTAGGCAGTGAATGCAGAAGAACCTGATCATTTTACTTATCATGTATCATGCTGTCTAAATCAAGTGTTTCATAATTGTTTCAACAGTAATGTTTTAAATGCACTGGATGTTACCTTTTGATAACTCTACTTCTTCTGATGTCTTGTGGATTATATTTAGAAGATCATAATACACTGTAAAGAAAATCTAAGAATAGCTGCTCTACACATTAAGATATGCCTTTAGCTTGAGGACTCAACTAGGTTTCTAAGAGAATCTTTCCAAAGGGTTTGACAGCAGGCTGGCACCTACTCCCTAACTGTGAGCACACTGGTTCCACTTAGAATGAAAGAAAAATTAATAAAAAGAAGAGTGTCAGATGGTGAACATCAATTCAGTCAAATCAGCTACTTACTTTTACAGTAGGCAGTGTTGTAGGAGTTAAGTAATTCAGAGATGAATAGGACACGCTCCTGTTCTCAAGGTGCTTACACTTGTTGGTCATGGGAAACAGGTGTGCACAGAACTCAATATCCTTTAAGGAAGAGAGGGTAAGAGCTAGGAGAGAAGCATAAAATATTACAGGGGCATAAATGATAAGATGGGGGAAGCCTTTCAGGATGGGTAGCGTTCTCCCTGAGCCTTGAAGGATGGGAAGTGAGACACTGACACTGACGTAAGTGAGAAAATGGATGGGGAGAAAGACACATTGCTATAGAAGGAAAATGAAGCCAAGTTTGATAGGACTACCCTTCAGCTCCTCTCAGTTTGAAGGTCTCCATCTCATGTATTGAAATGTTTGAGCTGACAAGTGTTCTAGTCTGAACCTGGTAGCTGCCTTTCCAGCAGAAACATCTGACCTCACTGCTTCTGCTCCAGATGTTGATATATGAGAGTCTGTGACACGGGCAGTGATGGGTGCTCTGTAATGCCACTTCAAGACCTACAACAGATTAGCGAAAAGGAGACCTTTGAACATGGACCCCTGGCACCTCTGCAGCACTTAAGAGCCTTCACTCTTCTGACTTGGAGATAGCTTACCAAAAGGCCAAGCATGGGATTAATTTATTGCCAAACTGGTTTAAAAGTGAGAGCAAAAACAGACTTTAGCATTTGTTTTTTTCTAATTTGCCATGATGTTGAAGTCCATCTCTTGCAATAAGAAATCACTCTTATGGACAACTGGGGTGAGAGTTGCATCCTGTGTCACATTTTATGAGCTCAAAAGCATGAAGATAAGAGTAGGTCTTTCACCTTATCTTACCTGACTGAAAAGATATTTGATCTTTTATCAATCTCAAAGCAAAGACTCTGCATTTCTTATTTTCCTTTTTTCAAAAAAGATCATGAAAATTCACATGAATAAAGTTTCCCCTGAGTTATACAGGAAGATTGTTTATCCCTCAGACAGCGATACTTTTGAAAAGAGTGTTGGATGCTCAGTTTGGATGAGATGTCAGGACATAGGCATAATGCAGGATGCCAGGATATATAGGCATCCTAATTACCATAAAGAGAAAAAAAATTGAGGAAATAAAGTAAATTTTCAAACTGTGCCTTAAAATAAACAATAGATTTGGGAATCACCGTTGAACATCACTACTGCTGTTAGGCATGGTATTTCTGTACAGTCATGGAAGAGGAGGGAGCAAGTTTCATCTCTCTCACTATAGTTCATTAAAGAATTAGAATCTCATTTCCTATCCTTAGCATATTTCAGTATCTTTGTGACAGTGAAATATGGGTGAAGCTCTGAAATTATGATTTCTGCTGCTTTCCCTTTGCACCCTGAAAAAGATCTCCTATCAGTCAGATGCTTCTCATCACCAGAAGTTTTTGTTGGGAGGTGAAAAATACAGGGCAACACACATAAAAGTTTCTCCTAGTACAAAATTCATTATTTAGAAATTTGGAATCATGAATGCTTGACTAAATTTAATGTTATCTACTAACCATGTGTTTGATGCTTTATACTCTTCTTATTTAAAAAACAAAAAGCACTCTACGTGTGGATGCATTCACCAGCTGACAACACATACTAGCTCATGCACACAAACACACACACACACACACACACACACACACACACATGTCATTTGTTGTAGAGAGCATGTGGGTCACTGTGGATCACTGTAGATCACTCTGTATCCACAGTAGTATGAACTTGAGCCCAGACTTCATTGATCATCTGACCTCCATAAGCCCCTACTTTGACTGGTGCCCTATAGACTGGCATTTTGAGTCTTCAGGAATTAGTGTCAGTTCAGAGCTATTGTCCGGTAATCCCCTTGCTCAATGCACAGTCACTCTGGTAAATGGCCACAGCCCCTTTGGAGAAGACTGAAGGGGAGGATACACAGTATAAATTGTTATGGTTTAATAGGGTCCTTCCTCCAGGGGATCAAGCTCTCATCATACAAGGGGCTTTGTATTTGTGAACTGCCCCAGTCCTGGGAATTCATGACTCTCTATTTGGTAATATAAGTCAGACTTCCTTTTTTTTTTTTAATTTATTTATTATTTATTTATTTATTATTTATTTTTGGCTGTGTTGGGTCTTCGTTTCTGTGCGAGGGCTTTCTCTAGTTGCAGCAAGTGGGGGCCACTCTTCATCGCGGTGCGCGGGCCTCTCACTGTCGCGGCTTCTCTTGTTGCGGAGCACAGGCTCCAGACGCGCAGGCTCAGTAGTTGTGGCTCATGGGCCTAGTTGCTCCGCAGCATGTGGGATCTTCCCAGACCAGGGTTTGAACCCGTGTCCCCTGCATTGGCAGGCAGATTCTCAACCACTGCGCCACCAGGGAAGCTCCCCAGACTTCCTTTTTACCAGACTTAGAGCCTTCCCACTTACACCAATCAAATAAAGCTTTAGTTGTTTAGTAGATCAAGGTAAGTAAGAAGAAGAAAATTTTAAAACTTATAAATGCTTAAATAAAATAATAATAAATAATAAAATAATAAATATTTATATAAATAACAAATGAAATTGGAAACAGATAAGCAATTGAGAAAATCAAGAAATGAATACTATGCAGCTGTAAAAATGAATGAAGACTATCATTACATACTACAATGAAATCATCTTTAGGATACATTAGTAGTTGGAATAAATCAAGGTGAAAAAATGTGTATATATTATGCTATCATTTATTTAAGAAGGAGGGGTTTATAAAAATATACATGTATTTTATTATGTTTTATAAAACAATGGAAAGAAAAACCATTAAAATTGGGAAAGGACAGAATAAGGTGCAACAGACAGGAATAGAAGGTAGACTTTTTGGAATATACCTTGCTTTAGGGATTTGACTTTAGAATCTTGAAAATAATTTACATAATTATAAAATATAATTAAGTTAAAAGAAATCCCTTTTAAAAATGTTTTAATGATTGTACTTTTATTGATAGTGTTGATGCTTTTATTATATATGTATACATATATATGTGGATAAACCAAATGAGTAATTTTCTTGGTGTCACTAAGAACTATGATTTTTGTTATGGGAAAAAAGGAGATACAGATATAAGATTGATGAAGCTAAGTAAAAATACCGTGCTTCTGAATTTGAATTGGAAGTATCAGTATGAATTTATTATGTTTTCAGCTTTAGTAAAAAATACAGATTTCTAAAAGACTTCCACTAATGGTGGAATCACTTTTTGTAAACCAAACTTCTTATCAATTACAACAAGAAAACTTGGACAAAATTCTAAGAGCATCAATTTGAAGACATCAGAGAGCTCCCGAGGCTACCAGGATTTAAGGGGAAAATATTTCAGAAACCAGAAAAACACATGACGTGAGATATTCTACAGTACTGATCCCTTTGGGAAATTTGCTCATTTGTAGTAGGTTTGGGACTGAGAGCAAACCAGAGCAAAAAAGTAGTAGCTCAGTGGTTGGGAAGCTGAGATGCAGTTTTTTTCAGCATTGTGGTGTTTCCTGGGGAAACACAAATTAGAGTTCAGCGTGGACCAAGGAGGAGGAATGCTCTTAATAATTTCAGATTTCTATTTAGAGAGCTATGCCCTAGAAGTAAGGGTGAACCAGAAATAGACCAGGACACAGAAAAGAGTACAACTAAATTTCAAAGAAACTCAGTCCAAATTGTGGACTAAAGTGAACTGTTCTTATTTTACCACCTGAACGAAAGCAAAGCAAAAATCTCTGGAGAAGGATAACACCAACCAGAACCTCTAATTATCTCTATAATTTTTTATAAACAATGTTTGGCATTCAATGAAAAATTAATTGGCATAGAAGAATACAGGATAAAATGACTAAAACTAAGAGAAAATACCAGATAGTAGAATTAGACCCACAGGTAATGGAGAGATTAGAGAAATCAGACATGACATTAAAATAACTGTGATTAATAAGTCAAGAAAAGAAAAGACAAAATAGAGAAATTCTCCAGAGAACTTGAGTCATAAAAGTCAGAGACCTTCAAGATGGCAGAGGAGTAAGACATGGAGATCACCTTCCTCCTCACAAATACATCAAAAATACATCTACATGTGGAACAACTCCTACAGAACACCTACTGAACGCTGGCAGAAGACCTCAGACCTCCCAAAAGGCAAGAAACTCCCCACGTACCTGGGTAGGGCAAAAGAAAAAAGGAAAAACAGAGACAAAAGAATAGGGACGGGACCTGCACCAATGGGAGGGAGCTGTGAAGGAGGACAGGTTTCCACACACTAGGAAGCCCCTTCGCGGGAGGAGACTGCGGGTGGCGGAGGGGGGATGCTTCGGAGCCACGGAGGAGAGCGCAGCAACAGGGGTGCGGAGGGCAAAGCGGAGAGATTCCCGCACAGAGGAGCGGTGCTGAGTAGCACTCACCAGCCCGAGAGGCTTGTCTGCTCCCCCGCCGGGGTGGGAGGGGGCTGGGAGCTGAGGCTCGGGCTTCGGTCGGATCGCAGGGAGAAGACTGGGGTTGGCTGCGTGAACACAGCCTGAAGGAGGCTAGTGCGCCACAGCTAGCTGGGAGGGAGTCTGGGGAAAAGTCTGGAGCTGCCGAAGAGACAAGAGACTTTTTCTTGTCTCTTTGTTTCCTGGTGCGTGAGGAGAGGAGATTAACAGCGCCACTTAAAGGAGCTCCAGAGACAGGTGTGAGCTGTGGCTATCAGCGTGGAACCCAGAGATGGGCATGGGACGCTAAGGCTGCTGCTACCACCACCAAGAAGTCTGTGTGCAAGCACAGGTCACTCTCCACACCGCCCCTCCCGGGAGCCTGTGCAGCCCGCCACTGCCAGGGTCCCGTGATCCAGGTACAACTTCTCTGGGAGAACAAAAGGCATGCCTCAGGCTTGTGCAATGTCACCCCAGCCTCTGCCTCCGCTGGCTCGCCCCGCATTCCGTACCCCTCCCTCCCCCATGGCCTGAGTGAGCCAGAGCCCCCTAATCAGCCACTCCTTTAACCCCCTCCTGTCTGGGTGAAGAACAGATGCCAGAGTGTGACGTACATGCAGAGGCGGGGCCAACTCCAAAGCTGAACCCCAGGAGCTGTGCGAACAAAGAAGAGAAAGGGAAATCTCTCCCAGCAGCCTCAGGAGCAGTGGATTAAATCTCCACAATCAACTTGATGTACCCTGCATCTGTGGAATACCTGAAGAGACAATGAATCATCCCAAAATTGAGGCAGTGGACTTTGGGAGCAACAGTAGATTTGGGGTTTGCTGTATGCACCTGACTAGTTTCTGATTTTTATGTTTATCTTTATAGTTTCTGGCGCTTGTTATCCTTGGTGGATTTGTTTATTGGTTTGGTTGCTCTCTTCTTTCTTTTTGAATTACTTAAAGTTTTTTTAATTTTAATAATATTTAAAAATTTTTATTTTAATAACTTTATTTTATTTTATTTTTCTTTTCTTTCTTTTTTTTCTCCCTTTTATTCTGAGCCGTGTGGTTGACAGGGTCTTGGTGCTCCAGCCTGGTGTCAGGCCTGAGCCTCTGGGGTGGGATGAGCTGAGTTCAGGACATTGGACCACCAGAGACCTCCTAGCCCAATGTAAAATCAATCAGTGAGAGCTCTCCCAGACACCTCCATCTCAACGCAATGACCCAGTTCCACCCAACAGCCAGCAAGCTCCAGTGTTGGATGCCCCATGCCAAACAACTAGCAAGCCAGGAACACAACCCCATGCATTCGCAGAGAAGCTGCCTAAAATTATGCTAAGTTCACAGACATCCCCAAAAACACCAACAGACGTGGCCCTGCCCACCAGAAAAACAAGATCTAGCCCCACCCACCAGAACACAGGCACCAGTCCCCTCCACCAGGAAGCCTACACAGGCCACTGAACCAATCTCACCACCGGGGGCAGACACCAAAAACAACGGGAACTATGAACTTGCAGCTGGTGGAAAGGAGACCTCAAACACAGTAAGTAAAACAAAATGAGAAGACAGAGAAATAAACAGCAGATGAAGGAGCAAGGTAAAAACCCACCAGAGCAAAGAATGAAGAGGAAATAGGCAGTCTACCTGAAAAAGAATTCAGAGTAATGAGAGTAAAGATGATCCAAATCTTGGAATTAGAATGGAGAAAATACAAGAAACGTTTAACAAGGACCTAGAAGAACTAAAGAGCAAACAAACAATGATGAACAACACAATAAATGAAATTTAAAATTCTCTAGAAGGAATCAATATCAGAATAACTGAGGCAGAAGAACGGATAAGTTACCTGGAAGATAAAACAGTGGAAATAACTACCACAGAACAGAATAAAGAAGAAAGAATGAAAAGAATTGAGGACAGTCTCAGAGTCCTCTGGGATAACATTAAATGCACCAGCATTCGAATTATAGGGGGCCCAGAAGAAGAGGAGAAAAAGAAACGGTCTGAGAAAATATTTGAAGAGATTATAGTTGAAAACTTCCCCAATATGGGAAAGGAAATAGTCAATCAAGTCCAGGAAGCCCAGAGAGTCCCATACAGGAAAATCCAAGGAGAAACACACCAAGACACATATTAATCAAACTATCAAAAAATTAAAATACAAAGAAAAAATATTAAAAGCAGCAAGGGAAAAGCAACAAATAACATAGAAGGGAATCCCCATAAGGTTAAGAGCTGATGTTTCAGCAGAAACTCTGCAAGCCAGAAGGGTGTGGCAGGATATTTAAAGTGATGAAAGGGAAAAACCTACAATCAAGATTACTTTACCCAGCAAGGATCTCATTCAGAATCAAGAGAGAATTTAAAATTTTTACAGACAAGCAAAAGTTAAGAAAATTCAGCACCACCAAACCAGCTTTACAACAAATGCTAAAGGAACTTCTCTAGGTGGGAAACACAAGAAAAGGAAAAGACCTACAAAAGCAAACCCAAAACAATTAAGAAAATGGTCATAGGAACATACATATCGATAATTACCTTAAATCAAAATGAATTAAATGCTCCAACCAAAAGACATAGACTGGCTGAGTGGATACATAAACAAGACCCGTAAATATGCTGTCTACAAGAGACCCACATCAGACCTAGGGACACATACAGACTGAAAGTGAGGGGGTGTAAAAAGATATTCTATGCAAATGGAAAAAAAAAGTCAGCTGGGATAGCAATTTTCATATCAGAAAAAATACACTTTAAAATAAAGACTATTACAAGAGTCAAAGAAGGACACTACATAATGATCAAGGGATCAATCCAAGAAGAAGATATAACAATTGTAAATATTTATACGTCCAACATAGGAGCACCTCCATACATCAAGCAAATGCTAATAGCCATAAAAGGGTAAATCGATAGTAACACAATCATAAGAGGGGACCTTAACACCCCACTTTCACCAATGAGCAGATCATCCACAATGAAAATAAATAAGGAAACACAAGCTTTAAATGACACATTAAACAAGATGGACTTAATTGATATTTATAGGACATTCCATCCAAAAATAACAGAATACACTTTCTTCTCAATGCTCATGGAATATTCTCCAGGATAGATCATATCTTGGGTCACAAATCAAGCCTTGGTAAATTTAAGAAAATTGAAATTGTATCAAGTATCTTTTCTGACCACAATGCTATAAGACTAGATATCAATTACAGGAAATAAAAAACTGTAAAAAATACAAGCCCATGGAGGCCAAACAATACACTACTAAATAACCAAGAGATCACTGAAGAAATCAAAGAGGAAATCAAAAAATACGTAGAAACAAATGACAATGAAAACACGACAACCCAAAACCTATGGGATGCAGCAAAAGCAGTTCTAAGAGGGAAGTTTATAGCAGTACAATCCTACCTCAAGAAACAAGAAAAATCTCAAATAAGCAACCTAACCTTACACTTAAAGCAATTAGACAAAGAATAAAAAAGAAAAAACCCAAAGTTAGAAGAAGGAAAGAAATCATAAACATCAGATCACAAATAAATGAAAAAGAAATGAAGGAAACAGTAGCAAAGATCAATAAAACTAAAAGCTGGTTCTTTGAGAAGATAAACAAAATTGATAAACCATTAGCCAGACCCATCTAGAAAAAAAAGAAGGCTCAGATCAACAGAATTAGAAATGAAAAAGGAGAAGTAACAACTGACACTGCAGCAATACAAAGGATCATAAAGGATTACTACAAGCAACTATATACCAATAAAGTGGACAACCTGGGAGAAATGGACAAATTCTTAGAAAAGCACAACCTTCTGAGACTGAACCAAGAAGAAATAGAAAATATAAACAGACCAATAAAAGCACTGAAATTGAAACTGTGATTAAAAATCTTCCAACAAACAAACGCCCAGGACCAGATGGCTTCACAGGCGAATTCTATCAAACATTTAGAGAAGAGCTAACACCTATCCTTCTCAAACTCTTCCAAAATATAGTAGAGGGAGGACCACTCCCAAACTCATTCTACGAGGCCACCATCACCCTGATACCAAAACCACACAAAGATGTCACAAAAAAAGAAAACTACAGGCCAATATCACTGATGAACATAGATGCAAAAATCCTCAACAAAGTACTAGCAAATAGAATCCAACAGCACATTAAAAGGATCATACACCATGATCAAGTGGGGTTTATCCCAGGAATGCAAGGATTCTTCTATATAAGCAAATCAATCAATGTGATACACCATATTAACAAGTTGATGGATAAAAACCATATGATAATGTGAATAGATGCAGAATAAGCTTTCAACAAAATTCAACACCCATTTATGATAAAAACTCTCCAGAAAGTATGCATAGAGGGAACCTACCTCGACAAAATAAAGGCCACATATGAAAAACCCACAGCCAACATCATTCTCAGTGGTAAAAAACTGAAACTATTTCCTCTAAGATCAGGAACAAGACAATGTTACCCACTCTCACCACTATTATTCAGCAGTTTTGGAAGTTTTAGCCACAGCAATCAGAGAAGAAAAAGGAATAAAAGGAATACAAATTGGAAAAGAAGAAGTAAAACTGTCACTCTTTGCAGATGACATGATACTATACATAGGGAATCCTAAAGATGCTACCAGAAAACTACGAGAGCTAATCAATGAATTTGGTAAAGTAGCAGGATACAAAATTAATGCACTGAAATCTCTTGCATTCCTATACACTAATGATGAAAAATCTGAAAGAGAAATTAAGGAAACACTCCCATTTACCACTGCAACAAAAAGTATAAAATATCTAGGAATAAACCTACCCAAGGAGACAAAAAACCTGTATGCAGAAAACTATGACACTGATGAAATAAATTAAAGATGATACAAACAGATGGAGAGATATACCATGTTCTTGGACTGGAAGAATCAACACTGTGAAAATGACTATACTACCCAAAGCAGTCTACAGATTCAATGCAATACCTATTTAACTACCAATGACATTTTTCACAGAATTAGAACAAAAAAATTGCACAATTTGTATGGAAATACAAAAGACCCCAAATAGCCAAAGCAATCTTGAGAAAGAAAAACGTAGCTGGAGGAATCAGGCTTCCAGACTTCAGACTATACTACAAAGCTACAGTAGTCAAGACAGTATGGTACTGGCACAGAAACAGAAATATAGCTCAATGGAACAGGATAGAAAGCCCAGAGATAAACCCACTCACATATGATCACCTTATCTTTGATAAGGGAGGCAAGAATATACAATGGAGAAAAGACTGCCTCCTCAATAAGTGATGCTGGGAAAACTGGACAGCTACATGTAAAAGAATGAAATTAGAACACTTCCTAACACCACGCACAAAAATAAACTCAAAATGGCTAAAAGACCTAAATGTAAGGCCAGACACTATAAAACTCTTAGAGGAAAACATAGGCAGAACACTCTATGACATAAATCACAGCAAGATCCTTTTTCACCCACCTCCTAGAGAAATGGAAATAAAAACAAAAAGAAACAAATGGGACCTAATGAAACTTAAAAGCTTTTGCACAGCAAAGGAAACCATAAACAAGAGCAAAAGACAACCCTCCGAATGGGAGAACATATTTGCAAAGGAAGCAACTGGCAAAGGATTAATCTCCAAATATACAAGCAGCTCATGCAGCTCAATATCATAAAAACAAAGAATCCAATCCCAAAATGGGCAGAAGTCCTAAATAGACATTTCTCCAAAGAAGATATACAGATTGCCAACAAACCCATGAAAGAATGCTCAACATCACTAATCATTAGAGAAATGCAAATCAAAACTACAGAGAGGTATCACCTCGCAGCGGTCAGAATGGCCAGCATCAAAATTCTACAAACAATAAATGCTGGAGAGGGTGTGCAGAAAATGGAACCCTCTTGCACTGTTGTTAGGAATTTAAATTGATACAGCCACTATGGAGAACAGTATGGAGGTTCCTTAAAAAACTAAAAATAAAACTACCATATGACCCAGCAATCCCACTCCTGGGCATATACCTTGGGAAAACCATAGTTCAAAAAGAGTCATATGCTACAACGTTCATTTCAGCACTATTTACAATAGCCAGGACATGGAAGCAACCGAAATGTTCATCGACGGATGAATGGATAAAGAAGATGTGGCACATATATAGAATGGAATATTACTCAGCCATAAAAGGAAATGAAATTGAATTATTTGTAGTGAGGTGGATGGACCTAGAGTCTGTCATACAGAGTGAAGTAAGTCAGAAAGAGAAAAACAAATACCATATGCTAACACATATATATGGAATCTAAAAAAAAAAAAAAAAGGTTCTGATGAACCTAGGGGCAGGATAGGAATAAAGACGCAGACGAAGATAATGGACTTCAGGGCACAGAGAGGGGGAAGGGTAAGCTGGGATGAAGTAAGAGAGTAGCATTGATATATATACACTACCAAATGTAAAATAGATAGCTAGTGGGAAGCAGCTGCATTGCACAGGGACATCTGCTCGGCGCTTTGTGACTACCTAGAAGGGTGGGATATGGAGGGTGGGAGGGAAGTGCAAGAGGGAGGGGATATGGGGATATATGTATACATATAGCTGATTCACTTCGTTATACAGCAGAAAATAACACAACATTTTAAAGCAATTATACTCCAATAAAGATGTTAAAAAAAAAAGTCAAATGAAAATTGTAGTTCCACAATAAAATGTATAATAATGAAATTAAGGATTCAATAGATGGGCTTAACAGAAGATAAGACACAGAAGAGGACAGATTAGTGAAATCAGAAGGTAGAGCAATAGAAAATATTCAGACTCAAGTCCAAAGCAAAAAACTTGAATAGAGAAATGGAAAAGAGTATAGAAGACATATGACACAGTATCTTTGTCTAAAAAGAGTGTTCTCAGAATGGTGTCTCAGAATAAGAGGAATGTAGGATGGTGCAGAAACAATATTAGTGGAGATGTTAGCCATAATTTTTCCAAAACCTGAATGACATCAGTTCCCAGATTCAAGAAGCTATAAAAACTCCAAGCAGCATAAATATAAGAGAAACATACCAAGACACCTGATAGTTAAACAGCTGGAAAGAAATGCAAAGAGAAAAAATAGTTTAAAGCTATCAGGGAAAGAAAGACATTCCTTTTAAAGAACAGGTAATAAAGCTTATAGCTGATATCTCAAAAGAAATCATGGAAGCAAGAAAAGTTTGTTGTTTTGAAAGTAACTACCAACCAAAAGTCTATATCCAATGAAAAATTCTTCAAATATAAATGTGAAATAAAGATAATTTTGCAAAATAAAAATTTGAGAGAATTTATCATTTTGGAAAAAAATACACTTGATGTTGGTAAAACTCATTGTATGTAAATTACACATCAATAAAGCTAATTTAAAAATGAAAATAAATACTAAAGGGAATTATTTAGGCAGAAATAAAATGATCCCAGAGGAAAACATGGAAACGTGGGAAGAAATAAAGAACACTAGAAAAGATGAGTCTGGGGGTAAATCTAAATGAATATTAATTGTATAAAACAATAATTCTAATATCTTCCAGAGTTTAAAATATAAGGAAATTGAAATATATGTCAAATACAGAACAGCAAGTTCAAGAGTTAATGTGTTCAAGTTCTTTGTATTTTCACAGATATGGTGAGAGTAGTAACTTACATTCATCCCTATTAAGTCAAAGGTACATGTTATATTCTTAGTAGTAACCAGTAAGAGCAGAGTAGAGAAACACATAACTAACATGCTAACATTTTTCAATAAAATACTATTATTGTGCTAATAAATGATTTGGACATATTTTTAATATTTATTCCTAGATAGTTCATATTTTTGTTACTATTAGAAGTGACATATAAATGTATTATTTCTAACATATTGTTGCTAGTAGACAGACATATAATTGTTCTTATATACTTATTCATATCTAACCAACTAGCTAAATTCTCTTATTCATAATAATAATTTTTTTGAGTTTCTATTTGGCAATCATATTGTCTGTGAAAAATGATAGTTTTTGTTTTTCTTTTTCTTATGTCCTATTTCTTTCTCTTGTTTTATTGTGTTTGCTGAGATCTTTAATATACAATATTGAATAGAAGCAGGGACTCTGGACTTTGGTGTCCTGTTTCTAATGTTTAAGGGAATCTGATATCTGCAGTTATTTTTTGTGAGATAATCCTTAGGAGGTTAATGAAGTTCTCTTCTATTCCTAATTTACTAAAAATAATTTTGTTATGAGTATTATAAAATAATTTTTATACATCTACTCAAATCATTTCGTTTTTTCTTATTCATCTGTTAATATAGTGAATTACATTAATATATTTATCTGAAGTTAAACCCTCATTATCAGGATCCCCACCAGAGTGGTACATTTATTACAATTGATGAATCTACATCATTATCACCTAGAGTCCACAGTTTACCTTGGGTTTATTCTTGGTGTTATGCATTCTGTGGGTTTTGACAAATGTATTATTACATGTATCCACCATTATGGTATCATATAGAATAGTTTCTCTGCCCTAAAAATCCACTGTGCTTTGCCTATTTATTTGTCCCTCTCCCCAGCCCTTGACAACCTTTGATCTTTTCCCTCTCTCCATAGTTTTGCCTTTTCCAGAACGTCATATAGTTGGAATCATACAGTATGTGCTTTTCAGATTGGCTTCTTTCATTTTATAGTAATGTGCATTTAAGATTCCTCCATGTTCTTTCATGGCTTGATAGCTCATTTCTTTTTAGCACTGAATAATAATTCATTGTCTGGATGTATCACAGTTTATTTATCCATATACCTATTGGACATCTTGGTTGTTTCCAAGTTTTGGCAATTATGAATAAAGCTTGCATAAACATCTATGTGCAGGTTTTTAAGTGAACATTAGTTTTCAACTTATTTGGTTCAAAACCATGGAGCCCAATTGCTGGTTTGTATGGTAAGAGTATCTTTTGCTTTGTAAGGAACTGCCAAACTGTCTTCCAATGTGGTTGTACCATTTTGCATTTCCTCCAGCAAAGAATGAGAATTCCTTGCCAGCTTTTGGTGTCAGTGTTTTGGATTTTCACCATTCTAATAGATGTGTAATGATATCTTGTTCTATTTTGTAATTTCCTAATGATATATGATGTTGAACATCTTTTCATAGGCTTATTTTCCATCTGTATATCTTCTTTGGTGAGGTGTTTGTTCATATCTTTTGCCCATTTTAAAATCAGGTTGTTTTTATTACTGATGAGTTTTAAAAGTTCTTTGTTCATTTTGGATAATAGTCCTTTATCAGATATGTCTTTTGCAAATATTTTCTCCCAGTTTGTGGTTTGTCTTCTCATTTCTCGATAGCGACTTAACAGAAATCTTGAGAGGGAGATAGAGAAGTTTAAAATATTAATGATGTCTATCTTATCAATTATTTTTTTCATGGATCATGCCTTTTGTGCTATACCTAAAGAAATCATCACCAAACCCAAGGTTATCTAGATTTTCTTCTGTCTTATCTTCTAGGAATTTTATATTTTTGTGTTTAGGTCTATGATCAATTTTGAGCTAATTTTTGTGAAGTGTGTAATGTTTGTGTCTAGATTCATTTCTATTTGCATGTGGATGTCCAATTGTTCCACCACCATCACAATCTGGTTTTTTAAGCTATTCAATGAGTTTTAACTCTCAAAGGTTCTGTTTTTCATTGTTGGAAGCTAGTTTGGTTTATTTACAAGTCATTTAATCATTTTTTATCATCTTTTTTCCTTGGTCATATCTTGTTCATATCAACTTAAAAATTTTTATGCACAGTCATTTTATAGTCTGATCATTCCAATATTTGAGATTCGTCAGAGCCTAACTTTTGTGGTTGGTTGGTTCTGCTGACTCAGTCATGGTGGCTCACCTTCTTAAGTTTATGAGATTATTTTTTATGATGAGCTTATACTTGACTGAACTTAATTGATATCTCAAAGGGCCTGGGTTGACAATGCATTCTTCAAGGAAAATTAGTCTTTACTTCTGTCAAGTGTTAGGGACATTATTAAACTGGGACCAGTTGTTTGATTTCTTGGTACGCTATTTCCATGACTGAATACATCATAGAAATTTGAGTCTCAAACCCATTTGAAAGCTGGGTTATGGTTAAAAATTCTCAGGAGATACTATTATTACTATCATTACTTTATTTTCCATCTAGATGTGTGGTGAAGACAAGTTTCCTCATTGTCTTACTTCACACCAAGCAAATTTCTACCTAACTATCATTGAGTCTGCAGCACCTTCACTTGTACTGGCTTTATGTGGAGTTTTCAGCTTTAGCTCCAACTTTGCACTGGTCTAAGATAAAGTCTTCCATTCTATGTTATTATCGTTAGCCCCCAAGTTCTAGGTTCTGGTTAACAGTACTTGCCGTTAGGGTGACCTCTACTCACTTAACATTCTGGTTTCTATATCTATTCACTTAAAATTCTGTTTTCAACTCCTGTTTAGGGATTTCCCCCCTTTTTAGGGAGCTCAGCAATGTATAAGTATATGTATTGCCATTTACACTTCATCTAGGGGATTTGCAGAGGGAAGGTTTTTCAAATTATTCAGTCTAACATACTTCTAGAAGCTGAAGCTGGATTGTTCTGTTTTTGTATCATTTATGGATTCATTGCCTTCTCAAATCTCTCTGAGGGTACTGATTAGAGTTGTGTGGTTGTTTTTTTTTTAAGTTTCCTCTGTCTCCAAAATTATTTTATCATTTGCAGAGGCCATTTTTCCTACTATTTATTTTGGTATCTTTTTAACATTCTAGGCAGTTTCCTCAAATATCTGGTGATCTTAGCTTGTTTGCTTATATTTTAAAGTGAGATGATTAAAAATCTGACTGAGAATTTGTGTTATATTAGCAGAGCTATTTAACTCTTGGGTGACAAGGTGCATAACTCACAGCAATGGGGGGAGCCCTAAAAAAATGAACTCCCCAAAACCTGAAGGTCTTCTCTTGAGAATTTCTTGAGAGAGGAAATTTCTGATATCTTTGCCTATAGGATAGATGCCTGACTGTCTTGAAGGTGCTACATATAAGAGACGAGGAGGAATTTGAGGTGGTGATTCACTATTGCATTGACCGATTTTCAATTAATTACAATGTTTTCAGTTCCACACCTTACTCTAGCTGTCACTGTTGCCTTTTGGTATTCTTGATGTTTCTGAAACTCAACCTTTCTGTAGTTTTGCCGGACTGTTGGTGCCCTCCTTAGCTGTAACCCCCTGTGCTTATTCTGAACTATGACTTTCTCCTTCTGCACCATCAAATACCACTCCTCCACCTGCTTTACTTGTAGAAAACTTCTTCTCACTAATGGACCCTCCCATTTTCATAGTTATTAAAGTTTTATTTTTTCCTTTATTACTTTTATATGAGATTTTGGGAGGAAGAGGAGATAAATTTACAGGGTCAATCCAGGTTGTGTTTTTTTTTACATTTTTAAATTGAAATATAGTTGATTTACAATATTATATTAGCTTTAGGTATACAGCAAAGTGATTCAGTCATATATTTATATGAATATATGTATATATATTTCAGATTATTTTCCATTATAGGTTATTACAAAATAATGAATATAGTTCCCTGAGCTACACAGTAAATCCTTGTTGCTTATCTATTTTATGGATAGTAGTTTGTATCTGTTAATCCCATACTCCTAATTTATCCCTCCCCACCTCCCTTTCCCCTTTGGTAAACATAAGTTTGTTTTATATGTCTGTGAGTCTGTTTCTGTTTTTTATCTAGATTAGGTTGTATTATTTTTTAGATTCCACATAGAAGTGATATGGTATAATATTTATCTTTATCTGTCTGACTCACTTCACTTAGTATGATAATCTCTAGGTCATCCATGTTGCTGCAAATGGCAATATTTCATTCTTTTTTATGGCTGAGAAATATTCCATTGTATATATACATCTTCTTAAAAAAATCTTTTTTTAAATTAGAATGTCTATATACCTGATCTCTGACTACAGTAATTGGGTAGAGTGTCTTAGTCCATTCAGCCTGCTATAACAAAATACCACAGACTGGATATGAACAACAACAGAAATTTATTGCCCACAGTTCTGGAAGCTAAAGTCCAAGATCAAGGCACTGGCAGATTCAGTGTCTAGTCAGGGCTTGCTTCCTGGTTTATATATGGTGGTCTTATTGTGTATTCATGTGGCAGAAGGGGTGAAGAAACTCTCTTGGGCCTTTATTTAAAAGGTACTAATCCCATTCATGAGGGATCCACCCACATGACCTAATCACCTATCAAAATCCTCACTTCCAAACAGCACCACATTGGGGATTAGGTCTCAACATATGAATTTTGAGGGGGCACAAATATTCAGTCTCTTTCATAGACTTTCCAGTTCAGGTAGCTATATATAGCTATATATGAAAGAAGTCTTTAGCTTGAGGCTTTCTGAACTTGAAAATAAAATAAGTTGGAAATAGCTGACATTATACTCTGCAGATCAACCCCATAACAATTAAGAACATTGGCTCTGAAGTCAGAAATATCTGATGTCAAACCCCAGCATTAACATTTATCCATTTCATTTATTGTGTGACCGTAAGTCACTTCACCTCTCCGAGCCTCACTTTACTGATCTCTAAAATGGACATACCCATATTTAACTCCTAGACTGGATGGCAGAATTAAATGAACATCACATAGTGAACATTGAGTAAAGGCTACTCCTATAATTAATGTTACCTATAATAAGAACCATATATGCTTTATTCTGCATGGTTATATACAATCTTGTCCATGATGCCTTGTGTCTTAGACATCACTTTTGCATTTGCTCAGGCTTCAGGTTAGAAATTCTTCTTGCTTTCTATAGAAGGCCATGTTTCCTTTCAGTACACCCTGAAAAATGCCAGGCTTTCAGCCTCCTTCACCTGAGAGTCTCCGTCCATGTGGGTTGGTCACTGGGTCCTCTCAAATATAATCAGCATTCTTTTGTACAACATTGTGATAGAAAAGAGCTAAAGGACTTTCTTCTTGGATTCCACACTGAAGATGTGTTATGCACCACTGTTCAGGACCAGGACAGTTCTTACTTAACATTTAACAAGCCTGTGAGGTACCTGCAGAAGTAATCTTACTCTCATTTAACAAATGAAAAAATTGAGGTGCAGAGAAATTAAGTTGTGTACCTTGGGCCCTTAGATTTAAAAACTTTATCTCATTCTGGTTCTCATGTGTTGTTGAGGGAACATCTCCGGTTTAAGTCAGGATCTCCCTTTTCCCCTGAAGTTTCCAGCTGTATTTCCTGTACTTTGGCTTTGCAACTGTAATGGATTTGCTGAAAATTGGATGGCTGGAGAGAGGGGCGTTTGGACAGTATATGAGGTATATGCAAATCTCTAAGTGCACAAATGTTGATTGATGGAAACTGTTCTAATATGTGAATTAGCTGTGAATTTATTTTTGTGATTCAGTTTAGGTTGGAGTATCTAACCTTAGAGGTTTTAAGTAATGATGCATTAACTTCACTTCTATTTTTTCAAACAACCACAAAATATAAGCCCATGTCAAAAAAAATGAATCAGATGATGATAGCTGTTTTACAGGTGGTATTTTTTTTTTTAATTTTATTTATTTATTTATTTATTTATTTATTTATTTATTTATTTATTTATGGCTGTGTTGGGTCTTCATTTCTGTGTGAGGGCTTTCTCCAGTTGCGGCAAGCGGGGGCCACTCTTCATCGCGGTGCGCGGGCCTCTCACTGTCGCGGCCTCTGTTGTCGCGGAGCACAGGCTCCAGACGCGCAGGCTCAGCAGTTGTGGCTCACGGGCCTAGTTGCTCCGCGGCATGTGAGATCTTCCCAGACCAGGGCTCGAACCCGTGTCCCCTGCATTGGCAGGCAGATTCTCAACCACTGTGCCACCAGGGAAGCCCAACAGGTGGTATTTTTAATGTCATTACTGCCATTGCAAACCCAAGCAAAACAAATCTGGTCATTTCAGCAAAATCCCCACTGAGCAATAGTGTCCATTCAGAGGCAAGACTCACATCTTGATAGGTTTGTTCACAGCTGCTCAAATGGGGTCTAAGGCTCTGTAGGTTATCTTTCCCTGGTTGAGGAGGGCTCTTCTGAGTTAAGATTTCTGACTTGACCATTCAGAGTTAATGCATAAAGGAAACTCAATTTGTTTATAGGATCCAGGGTGTTTTTGTACTTTTTTTCCTTAGGAGAATTGTCAGTTTTACTATATCAAGGGCCACTCTAAGCTTCTTTTATTATCTGCCTTGCTTGGCTTTATTTCTGGGTTCTCTCTCTCTCTATATAGTCCAGCTCTATATACACTTGTGACCTGATCTTACACAGTCTTCCTGCTTCTGATCTTGACTCCCATAGGATCCTGCTCCTAGTAACTACACCCTGGAACCTACCACTAAAACAGTCAATAGGCTGCTGCCCATCGACTCTGTTTTGGTAGGTCCATCTAAGTCTCAACCTCTGTCTGCTAGGGTATGTGGAGCAGGCCAGAAGAATCCTTTCCTTCTCTCTGGTTTAGTATGTAATCAGCCCTTTCTTCCTTCCCCCATACACACCTGCTGCCCTCAGAAACACCATTTCCTCTCAGGTCCACTTGACTGGTAACTCCAAGTGGTGTTTTGTAACCTTTTTAACCTTACTTTCATCTCCATAGATGCTATGTTTTGAAAAATTTTTATCTACAAAACTTTATTGTTAATATCTTTTCAGATTTCTTTTTTCATCAAATACACATACAAATGTCTACAATACAAATGTATTGTAGTTAGAACACGTAACATGACACCTATCCCGTAACAAAATTTTAAGTGGACAGTGCAGTGTTGTTGACTACAGATACAATGCTGTACAGCAGATCTCTAGAGCTTGTTCATCTGACTTAACCGCCCCAGCCCCTGGCAACCACCATTCCACTCTTTGATTCTATGAATTTGGCTCTTTTAGATATTTAAGTGGACTCTTGCCCTATTTGTCTTTCTGTGACTGGCTTATTTCACTTTGCTTAATGTCCTCAAGATTCATCCTTGTTGTCTCATTGCAGAATTTTCTTTTTTGTTAAGACTTAATTACTGTTAAGTCTTACTATCCCATTGTATGCATATGCCATATTTTCCTTATCTATTCATCTGTCAATGAACATGTGGGTTGTTTTCACATCTTGGCTATTGTGAATAGTGCTAATATCTCTTCAAGATCCTGATTTCAGTTCTTTCGGATAAATACTCAGAAGTGGGATTACTGGATCACATGGTAGTTGTATTTTTATTTTTTTGAGGAAACTCCATACTCATCTGTACGGTGGCCGCACCATTTTGCATTCCCACCAACAGTGTACAATGGTTCTAATTTCTCCACAGCTTCATTAACACTTGTTGTCTTTTGTTTTTTTGATAACAGCCATTTTGACAGGTGTGAGGTGATATCTCTTTGTGGTTTGAATTTGCATTTCCCTGATGATAAGTAAGTGGCATTTGTGGAATTGTGGTGAGCAGAGCTGTTTTCCAATCAGATTTTATCAGTACAAGATAACCAGGCTTACCACACTGACTTGCTATCATTCCAACCAAAAACAAAAAAAAAAAACTTAAATTGTAGTTAGCCTTTGTAGCCTTATTAATATTTTCCATTCAGCTCTTTTATATTGGAATCTTTACTTGTAAGTTGCAATTACTGATTATTGTTTTTTTTCTCTTTAAGGAGTCCATCTGGACCAGGGAAAAAAAATCTTCAAGCTAGAGAGATAAAACTCAAAAGGGAAAATCAGGTAGTTGCTCAGGAAATATCTCTAGGGATATTTGAACTTCTTGGGCACCTGAAATACTTCTTATAAAATTAGACCTTCAATTAGACTGTGAGCTAGAAATAAAAGCTCATTTAAGAAAAATTTAATAGAACAAATTTCAGGAAGATCATTGGACAGCATAATGTTGTCAGTGGCATCTCCAGCACAGTCATAGTTAAGACAAAAGCCAGATAAACAAAAATGTGATTAAAGAGGGTGCTAATAAATAGAGATTCTGTTCAATTGGTAGGGGGAGATATGCATCAAGTGAATCTAATATGCATTCAGGCAGCATTGCAAACCACTGCTTGTAATCTCAAACTGTAATTTAGGAATAGAGGTTCTCAAATTTTACTGTGCACCAGAATCACCTGAAGGGCTTGCTAAACTAAAAATTGCCCTACTCCAGAGATTCTGACTCAGAAGGCGGGGTAAGGGCTATCTTTGCATTTTCAACAGGCTCCCAGGTAATGTTGATGCTGGTGGTCTGGGAACTACCTGTTGAGAACCTAAATAAGGTTCTGGACTTGCAGACTAGACTGCAAGTCCTGAGGAAGATAAAGACATTGTTTTGGCCAATTGGCAGCAAAAAGGCTGGCACATACCGAATGCTTAAAAGATGTGGTTTTGTAGACTAATACATTAAATTTCTGACACAAATCACCATTATGTGAGTGTGAGGATGGCAAACCACAAGTTCCAAAACTCAATTATTCCCATCATGGTCCCAGCATGACGTTTCTAGATCTGCATTTCAGACCCTGAGCCACCGTCACGTCACAAGCTTTCCAGACTGAATCTCGTGGCTCAAGGATTCAGCCTGAAAACCTAAAAGCTCATCTCTTTTCATCAACTGCACTATACTCTCCATTTTTAAGACAGCAAATATACCTCTCCTGGCACTAATTTTTGTTTGATAAACACTTATTTCAGGCAAATTATTTATCTCTTAGGTTTTTATTAATTATTGGAAAATGATGTTTCACATTTTTTGATCTGTGGATGGAAAAAAATTATCCTGATCTAACAAATAAAATTATGCTGTCTAATGGGTATCATAAACATTTCTGCATTCTTCTTTACCAGGTTCAGTAAACACATTTTTGGGAGATAACTGGAATCTTTCTTCATTTAGCAAAGCATTACTGGCCATGCAGCATCTGTGTCCTACATTCACGGGACACATGGATGAGCAAGATCCAGCCCTGGCCCTCCAGAGGCCCACAGGCCACTGAGCCTAAGGCAGCGTGGTGAGGGCTGGAGGTGGTTATCAATCCCCTGTGTGCTCCCAGTCAGCTTGAAGGGAGACCTACGGTCCTGGCCAGGAGAGAGCTGGGTGGGGCAGGAAGAGGGGGAGTCAGCCCTTAGCGAAGAGACATTTTTAACCTTCACTTGGTGAATCCTTCTGTGGCTGCTTTTAATAAAGAAAAAAAAAAAAGAGGGGTTTCTTAGGACACAAGTGATGAGCAAATTCCATTTCAGAGGTATAGGGAACAAACAGGTTTCCTTCATAAAATTTAGCTATTTTTATAACAGGGTAAAAACTGAGACTCTGGGATCCTCAGGATTTTGCTTGGTTGGTTGGTGCCTGTATCCCCCCCACCTCAAACCATCACACAAAGCAACCCCTATTCCCCATGCACACATATGTGCAAACACACACTCTTCTAATCTTCTCCTGTAATTTTTTCAAGTGGATCCTTTATTTGCTCTGCTATATGTTCCAGCGTCAGCCTCTCTGACTCCCTGGCAGACATTAAGGATAAGGAAGCAATTACACTCTTGAAAAAGCACATTTATGGACACTTTACATGTCCATTCAAACCCTTTCCCCTAGCAAGTTTTGCCTTTGGCTGCCTCTAGATAGGGAGGCCATTTTAAAGCCATTATGTGTGTGTGTGTGTGTGTGTGTGTGTGTGTACAATTGTAGCTTCAAAAAGCATTTACACATTTAAAATCCTTTCTTACATTTGCCCTCCATTAAAACAAACAAGGATTATACTTGATCTTTAAGTGTGGGACATTACTTTTGAAAAGAAGATTTCTCAAACCCCCCAAACATAACTCCTTGGGTTTTCATGGCTTGCAGAGAATACATTCTCTTATAAAACAAGTTTTTTTTAAAAAGCTCATTGACTTTTAGATGGGCTTGTGGTTATGGTGTGCACATTGATTTCTATTCCGGAATACCTCTGGAGTTCTCTTTAGATGGGCCAGTGTGTGTGTCTTACTACAGAACTATGATGAGATGATTTTAATCTGAACAGGATATTTTTTCTTTACTCTTGAATATGTTTTATATTTTGTTTTTCTCAATTATTTGTAATCTTAAATGAAAGGAAAATGTCCATTTCTACTATTCTTTTCTTGCTTTCCTGGCTGAATATTTTATTTTGCACATCTTTTTTTTTTTTCCATAAGAAACTATACTTGAGAAAAAGCACATTTTTTCTTGCTTCTCTGTGTTTTGGAACTTTCCTATCTTTTCTTTACACCTGTAGTATCTTTGTAGAGGCCTGACTTAAGCTTGGCTTTCATCTCAAAAAGCATTCCACTTTAAAATAACCATTCATTTACCCCATCAACAAAAACATGGAATAGCAATATGCATAGCTTAAAATGTTAACTCAAGAAGAATAAGATGTAAGAAGAGATTAAAAAAGAGACACAAGATGAACAGAGACATTATCTCACATATTTTGTTTGGAGCAGTACAATTTAGGATAATTGTATCTCTGTCCAGGGTTGTTTTGAGGATTAAATTAATTAATACACATAAAGCAATTATGAGTGCCCTACCCTATAAGCACTCAATAATGGTTAGTGTTATTATTATCTGAAAAAAATAAAATATATAACTTAAAATAGCACTTATACTCAGTGTTTTGTGGTGAAGGAATCCGTTCAAGGATTATAAGTATCCAATTTTATTTTAAATGCCCCACTCCCTTACTTTTTAAGTTTCCATCATTCTAGATAAAAGTTAATATATTTTCCACGTGGGAAATAAAACAGCCTCTCCTCCTGACTGCCCACCCTATTAAAGAGATGGTGGTCTCTAAGGCACACACAAAACAAATAATAATAATAATAATAAAAATAACAACAACAACAGTTTGTTGTTGACTGGTCACTGGTTCATCGGTCAGAGGGTCCTGGGTTTGGGGCTCCGTAAGCAGCTCTCTCTCCAACAGTATGACTCTCCACTAATGGGAATGAGAAGTTAATCTCTCTCCAACTGAACCCAGCTGAGTCTCTGAAAGCAATGATGTATTTAAAAGATCTGTGGCAGTCCAGGGCATGTGGCACTAACCGGATTTAGCTCATTAGCAAATCTGTAAGGCCCTGCTGACACTACACCCAGAATAAAATACATGAGGCCAGCCTGTGCCCTGTGGGCACCTACAGCATGACTACATAATAAAAAGGCATTTATTAATAATCTCATTGGTCACATAATACAAAGGAAGGCAACAAGAAGTCAAACGCTGTCATTTGTCGTGACTAGAGAGGCATAATTAAAATAAGTGTCATGTGACTAACCTTTGAAAAATTAATCTGGAATGAAAAAAGGCCCCAAAACAAGGAAGATAGGCTCTTAACATGAATTTAATACAATAAACAGCTGTTTTATGCACTTGGATCAAATTCCACATGCTTGTGAAACGTTAGTGCCATTGATAGCAAAGAGCAATTAGCAAAATTTAGCAAGTGAGGTGTGTATTATTAAAAATAACAGCAGACCACAGAGAGGCAGGGTGCATAGTGGTAAAGACTACAGAATTTTGGTGTCATCCATCTGGGTTTGAGTTCA
Organism: Balaenoptera ricei; assembly: GCF_028023285.1. Classification (NCBI taxonomy): domain Eukaryota; kingdom Metazoa; phylum Chordata; class Mammalia; order Artiodactyla; family Balaenopteridae; genus Balaenoptera; species Balaenoptera ricei. Next base: position 82,336,938 of record NC_082640.1, on the reverse strand, counting down.
GTTTCGTCCATTTACCACCTATGTGTCCTTGGGCAATTTTTGCAACTTTTTAGTAACTCAGTTTCCACATCTGTAAAATGGAGATATTCATACATCTTATGTGATTCTTGTGATGACCAAATAAAATCATATATGTACAGCTCTTAGCACATAGTGAGGCACATTGGAGGCACATTGTAGCTCAAAAAGTCTTAGTGTCGATAAAAAGGATTTGTTAGCTTAAGTCCTGGATGTGGAAAAAGAAGTTTGCCCTGCATGGAAAACATGTGACGTGCACACTCACATGTGATCTATGATGCTTCAATACTAGTCAATGGAATTTTCCCCAGGGTCTTGCTGGCAGTGATCTTATCTTGTGATTTAATGTCAAGGGTGGCACATCAGTAATTCTGAGGGAATGTTATAGACTATGGCACAACCAGAAGGCTCGAGAATAACATTTGTACATTTGGTCTAGCTCCAGAATGCTCGACTCACATCCTGCAGGGCCAGGCAGTAATGAACTGGCCAGGCAATGGTGGGGGCTATAGAACGCTTACTCCCCACTGGAGGCAGCTGCCACTCAGATAAAGCCACTTTTTATCATCAGGAAATGCAAGTCCAGTGTTGCCAATTTTTACAAGGGATGCTAGAAATACTGATTTTCATGGGAAATATCCCATTAAAAAAACACTCTGCTGGCCACCCCCAGCCCTTCATCCAGGGCTGGGACTAGGGTGAGATAAGTGAGGCATTCATCTCAGGTACAAACTTGAAGGGAGCACCCCTAAATTTAAAAGAAACCAAGATAATACCTTAGCACAATATTTTAAAAATCAAAATTAAAGCAAAAAAAAAAAATTGTAATGAAGAAAATATCAAAATCTTAAATTAAGACAGGATCCATATTACTGATTTTTCCTTTTGCCTCAGTCTCTGACATAACTCTACATGGCACTGCCTTGCCTCTGTCTGAACTCTAAATGTCACTGCCACCCGACTGCCAGGCAGTTGCCAGTTTACATTGGATCAATTCATGAAACAACCAAAATATTGCCCAAAATAAAACAGTTGGATAAATTATCAATTAGTTAAAGATCTATTCAACTCCATCTTTATTCAACAAAATTTCATTAACATCAACTAAGGAGGAATTAGTGAAAAGTCAGAATTAGTCTACTTGTAAATAAAAGTCTTATGCTGCTTTTGAATACAGTTATCTAAAAAAATACTCTAACAAAATGGCTTCAGGTGGATGACCTGCTTTTATGAACAGAAAAGAAGGGATTTACAAATAGGCAGTAGGAGAGGCATTCTTGAGTCAAAAATTCTCCTTGAAATCGTATACAACATTTTGTTTCTCACCTTTCATCAGATTCTTATAAGGCCCAGGACACCCACAAAGACCAGGAATTATTGCAGTAAAGCATGACAATGAGAACATGGGCTTTGAAACCAGCAAGGCCTGGGTATGAATTTTTACTCTTTCTTGCCTTGATACCTTGGACCAGTCATATAATCTCTCTTAGTTCTCTTACTTGTAAAAGAGACCATCTCATCGACTTGCTGTAGAGACCAAAGTGGATAATACATCATGTTATCACTTGATTCTTGGTCTGGCAAGAGGTTCTGGATATATAGTTGTCGTTGTTACCATTTATCGTATTTACCGCAAACCATCCCCTGCCAACATCCTTAAATATACGTGATTATACTTAAGTAAGTTAAATACGTCCTTTATTTATGCTATCAATTTTCTTGGTTCATCTTTTCTCTAAAAACAGCGCAAAATTTAGCTTCAGTTTGGGTGGAATTACACACATCCTGAATTTAATGGGACCTAAATTAAAGAAACTTTAGCTATACTTGATACAGCAATTTTTTTCCCTTTGAATTAAAAAGAAAAAAACCCCATAGCATTAAAACAACAAACTACATGTAAACAAAACTAAAAATAAACTAAAAGTAAAAATAAATGGTGGTAGCCTTATTGAACATTCTGTGAGGAGAATGACTACGGACCAGTTAGCAGTGCAGCCCAGTAGACCATCGGGTGCTGTGGGATGTGGCCCAGTAGAATTACTGTGGAATTCAACCTTAGCAGCCAGGTTTTCTGGTGTTAAGTTTTGATAATGTTCCTGATATCTCTGAATAATATAGATGCTCCCAAGATGAGCAACAGTGTTGTCACTCAGTCTGGGTTCAGATCCCATTCCTGCCACAGATTTGCAGAGTGACTTAGGGTAGGTTCAATTAACTTATTCCAGCCTTAGTTTCACCCACTGTAAATTATTTCCCCAGAGGGCTTTCCACGGGAGCCCTGTCATGTGCATTTAAGAAAAATGTGAAACTTGCATAGCTTTGCTATCTTCTGCAATACATCTTTATTTTACATTCCATTTCCTCCCAACTGTTCTCCCAAGAAGCAGCTAGAATTTCTCATTTAATCAGGAAGCCATTTTTTGTCATCAAGGAAAGTGTAAAACCGCTATCAGTTAGGATTGGATATTTATGTCAGGTTCATCTGATTGGAACTTAACTCTATTTCATTAACACAGAGAAACGTCACCCTTTTAGCTAATGAAATGCATCCATAAGAGAGCTATATTTTTAAAGGTATATCATCAGAAATAGCCATATGCAAAATTCCTTTCAGGGCACATGCAAGCTTTTCAACAGCAGTCTCTCTTCTCTCTTGTGTGCATCTCTGACCCAAGTGAAAATTCCTTTTGACTGGAAGAGGCAATGTTTCATTGTGGAGAAAACCGATTTCCATTGCTTCCCCAGCTGAGGAAAATATTCCTGTATTAGCCTCTCACCTAAGGTATATTTTAAGGACAGTATAAACCCTTTTGTTTAAAACATTCAGTGCCACAGATGGCAACCGTGACTATGCCCTGGAGAAGAGCTGAGGGTTTGTAAAAACATTTGAAACCAGTTAATTTTGAAGCTGTTCGGCTCCCTACTAGCAGTTTTTTATGTTTCTCTCCTTCATCACACTACCAAGTCTGTGACTGGAAGCAACCGTAGGGTTTTAAAACATCACCAGACTGGTTAGGAAGGCTCATCCCTTCTTCCTCTTGGCAACATCTTCAAGAAGACTTTGTAGAAGCCAAGAGTAGAGTCTTCAGAAGAAATCACTGAACACATCATATCTCTGGTGCTACACTCTTAGCTTCACAATACAGAGCTGGCTAGTTTAGCAATGTAACACTGAGCTGTGAGCACAGGACAACAGACTCCATGGGAGAGGTTGGTTTTTCATTTTCTCTTCTCTGTCTTTCTGTCCTTCCCTCCTTCCCTTCTCTCCTCTCTGCCCCCCTTCCTCCCTTGCTTCCTTTACCTCTTTCCCTACCCATCTATTTATTCAAAAAATATTTAGTTAGGGTCTGGTATTCCAAGTACAGCATTAGGCTCTGGAAATACAAAATGAATCCCCTTGGGGAGCCTCCAATTCAGTGACAGGAGGTCTTCATGAATTAAATAACCCCAACAATGGAATGCTCTGTAATAGAGCTCAATGGTGAAGGGGATCACCTCTGCTTACCTGGATGAGGGAAGAGGAGACCATTTGGAAGTGGCTTGTGGAAGAGCAATCATGAGCTCCCCAGGCCAATGTGGAGGGGGAAGGGTATTCCAGGCAGAGGAGGAAATAGGGGCAAGGGTGTGTGGCATGGCAGTACCCAGGTGCCGTGGTGTACTTGGACTGCTTAAGTGGGTGGTATACAGGAACCTAGGTGTTGGGGCAGGAGGGGTTAAAGCTGGACAGGTAAACCAGAGAGGACACTGGTGCCAGAACAAGGAAAGCTACCCAAACAGATTTTAGAGATATCTTTGGAGCCCCTCTGTGGGTCAGACACTGTTCTTTGTGCTTCGGATGCTCCCCACACTCTCAGGAAGTTCATAGTATTTCACGAAAAGATAGACAGTAAAGAAGGAAACAAACTCTAATCTGTCAGATCCTGATAAGTGCTATTAAGAAAATAAAACAGGGTAATAGGGTTTAATAGGACACAGCATTGGGGGCATTCTCCTTCAGATAGGACAGATAGGGAAGGCCTCTCTAGGGAGGTGACATGTACTTTTCAGATTTAGTTCTTTTGAGATGAGATCTTCCTAAGCATGTATACATATTGGGCACCTGTGGTTTTAAAAAGCATCCCAAGATCCCGATGCATGGCTGGGGTGGTACAGACTTACCCCAGGCGGAAGGCCACTGGAATATTTTACATGGGAAGGGTGGCCCGACTGGGTGTGTGTCCTGGAGAGTGAGCTCATGGAGAGGAGCGCTGGCAGCTGCAGGGGATGCAGCTTGGAGCTTTAGACTGGAGGCAGGGAGGCCTGTTGGGAACCCACTGGGTAGTGATGAGGTGCTGGCAGGTGGAATTGTATCTATTGGCTTCTGCCTGCATAGGTAGAAAAAACCTGGGTTGAACTGCCATCAAATGATCTCAAAAGTTAGGATCAGAAGAGGTGGAGAACCGCAACTAGCTGTGCCTACGTACTCTAGGCCAGACATCCCCTTGGATGGCTTTCCTAGAAAACCCTCCCCAGGGAGGTGGAATTCATTTTAGCTTTGCATAAAACTAAAATGCTCAAATCCAGGGTTCAGAAAACTTCTCCTGTAAAAGAACAGATAGTAAATATTTTAGATTTTGCAAGTCATACAGCCTCTGTCACAACTGTTCAACTCTGCCGTTGTAGCTCAAGAGCAGCCGTAGACAATATGTAAATGAATGGGCATTGCTCTGTTTTAATAAGACTTTATTTACAAAAACAGGCTGCTGGTTGGTTTGGCCCATGGGTGGTAGTTTCTCACCTTCTGCTCTAGTCTGTCTAGCAGATTCTTTGTATTGTTGTCCTAAGCTCTAAAGGAAGGAGGTCAATGAGCATTTCCTAGGTATGTATACATATTGTAAAGAATTTTATTTTTTTATTTTTATTAAGCAGCAAGTTTAGATTTTATTTCCAGCTCTGCAGGTTCTGGTTTTGTGCTTTCTTGGCTACTGGAATTTTCATATCCCATAATCGTACTGGCAGGAATATAGCACGGTGTGAGAGCACCCACAAGGATCAGGAGGCCTGGGTTTAAAGTTCATCTACTTTCCAGTGTGGCTTTACTTCTGAGAGCCTCAGTTTCCTCTTTAATAAACTGAGAGAGTTGGACTAGATGACTTTTAACACCCTGTCTGGCACTAATACTCTAATTCTGGGTGCTTTGTACGTGAGCTGGAAAGCTAGTGATGTTTGACAAATAGAGGCCCAAAGAGAAGAGGCGGAAGTCAACCAGATGAGAAATGACTTGGGACTAGATGAGGGGTTTGGCAGCGTGGATGGAGACGACGGCACGCAGATGACAGATACTCGTAATATGATGCCAACACACTATTAACATTAAATGAATGAGCAAGGTTGTCAGTGTGAATGGCAATTGGATGGATGTAGATACCATGGCATAGGAAAGAGTAGAAGATGATCCTGAAATCTTGAGTCTGAAGGGCAAAGGCTTGGATGAAGGATGGGGAGTTGATGGATGCAGACCCCAAAATGATGACTTGGAATAAAGCTGTAAAGTCAGGGCTAAAGGAGTCTGGCTGAAGATCTTTGAAATGTGGGCACATTCACTACTTGTAGTTGGCCTCTACTTCCCCACCCAATTCTATCTGGCGTATGACTTCCAGTTAAATATTCCCCAGTGCATAGCTTTTATCTTGTTATTTGACAGCTCAGGCTCCCCCTCATCTGTCTCCTTGAACCAGCATTCTAGATCACTTATAATCTGATCACCTGAACTTTTAAGTACTATGGTTTCCTTAAACCTCTTCACAAATCCTACACCCTGCACCCTGGCATCTTATTGACCCCTGAGCATAGCCAGGCTTTTTCACCTCCATGTCTACCTTGCATTACATGCTTTCCTTACCTGCAGAGTACTTTCTCCCTTTCCTTTATGTGTCTGAAACCCCTGTCTCCTTCAAGCCTCACATATATATGGAATCTCACTATTATTTTGAACTTCCTATGCTACCAAGTCCATAGTGTCTTTGTTCTTCCCCAAACTCCCCAACACCTAATGCTTGTGGCCACTTATTTGGTATCTTCCACCTGCTGCCTGATGCAGGAACCCCACTCCTGCAGCACATCTCTCCTTTACATAAATGCATAGCCTGTGTGGAATTATATAGCCTTTGGGTGACTCTGACAACTTCAGTTTCAATTCCCATTTGGGATGACTGAAGCTCACAGGGTGGGTACCAGATGACTGGAGAGAGGAGTTAGGACAGGAAAGAACTAGCTTTGACTGAGTACCTACCAGGCATCAAGTGCTATTTTGATACCTTAGAAACATTATTTCATTTTATTTTGCAACAACTCTGCAAAGTAAGTTATATAATCCCCATTTTTACAGGTGAGAAAACTGGTTGAGAAAAATTAGGTAACATGTCCAAGATTGCCAGGCAACTAAATGTTGGGTCTGGAGTTAGTAGGGATGTATAAGTCACACATGGTTGTGACTAGAGGAAGCACAGCACAGCCTAGAGTTTTAAAGCCGGGGGGCCCTACATTATTCTAGAGATCAAATGTCAAGATGTCTAACCATGCCTGGCGCAGTGTAGGTGTTTAATAAATTGTGGTTATTATTAAGTTGCATTTAGAGGATATAGTATTTTAATTTCCTCTTTGAATTTCTCATATTACTTACCAAGGATACTATATATATATATATATATATATATATATATATATATATATATATATATATATATATTGGCTGTGTTGGGTCTTCGTTGCTGCATGCGGGCTTTCTCTAGTTGCAGCAAGCGGGGGTTACTCTTCGTTGCAGTGCGTGGGCTTCTCATTGCGGTGGCTTCCCTTGTTGCAGAGCACGGGCTCTAGGCGCGCAGGCTTCAGTAGTTGTGGCTCGCGGACTCTAGAGCACAGGCTCAGTAGTTGTGGCGCATGGGCTTAGTTGCTCTGTGGCATGTGGGATCTTCCCGGACCAGGGCTCAATCCTGTGTCCCCTGCATTGGCAGGTGGATTCTTAACCCCGTGCCACCAGGGAAGTTAATATTTGAAACATAATTGATATAAGAGCTATTTCATCTACTTTTTGTCAAACAATTGATTTGATTATTTTCTTTTTCTGATTTGGATGGGTGTGCTGTCACCATGTCTTCACACAAAAGGAGACCAAATTCAAACGTCTTGCAATACGTGGTGTCACAGGTAGTCCATAATAAGTGCTCTGAGTAAGAGCTTTGTTTATTTTCATCACTGCTGTTGCTAGCACATGGTAGGTGTTTAATGAAAATATGTATTCCATGATGCTGTTGAGTGAATGAACATGTTTAGGAAGGGCCGTCAGGCATCCTATCATCACTTTGAGCACCTTTATTCCTATTCTGATGATTTTACTGAATGGGTCTCGATTCCATTCCAGTTGTTCTCGCTGATCATTGGAACTTCTTGTTTGCTGTTTGTTAAATCACAGATTCTTGGGCTATATCCCAGGAGAATCTGATTAATTGGCTCTGGAAGTTTAAGAAGTGCCCCAGGAAGTTTTGCTCACCAGCCAGGTTGGAGATACCACATATCTAGGTGGTGTTGACCTCCTCCCAGCCCCACACCTGCCACATACAGTCCCCCTTCAGCTGACGAGGCACTCAGTGCCATGAGTCAAATTTCCTCAAGGCTGACCAATCACGAGTGGCAACATTACCCTTCCTTCCACCTCATGCTGATCGCAAGCTTCCTGAAGACAGTGCCCATCGGAAGGGAGGTGCCACTATTATTCAGGTCTACTTGATGCTAGAAGAGCAAAGGAAAGAGGAGGCAGTGGAAAAGATGAGGGGCCCTGGGTCCCAGAGGCCACCCTGCCAAAGAAGACCTTTGATACTGTTGAGTGTTCATCACAAAGGCACCCTGATACTACACTTTCTGGTCTCAGGCTGAAAATGCTCCTCTTGGACACAGACAGAGCTTCCAACATGCCATGAGGTCACCTTTCACCCTTCTTACCAAACTTTCCATCCTCTACCCCTTGGCCTTAACATTTCAGGTATTGAAAGTTCTCTTTGACCTTCTAATATCCCTCACATGGCCTGATGTCAGGCTTAAGGGCAGCTCTCAGAGAGGTCAGGGTGACAAAAGCCACTTTTTGTGAGACAGTCAGTATGTCGAAGGGGAAGCAGGCAGGGTACATGAAATGGGAACTCCACAGCTATGTACTGGAGCCTGCCAGCCCTTTGCCTGTGTCGGTATCTCGGTCTGCAACTCTGCCCTTTTCTTCCTGAGCCCAAGCCATGCTTTCCCACACAGGCATCAACAGACCCTCAGCAAAGCACCACCCCAAATTCAGCTTCTATTGCAGATTGTGGGAAATATAAACCTAGATGAGTCACAAAGAAAATATGATCCAAAGTGTGCTTTGAAAACATTAACTTACTAAAAAAAAAAAAACAATCAAAATAATGGTAAAAATCCTTCTGAGAGCAGTTTAGTTCTTGGGAATGAGAAGAAGATATGAAAGAGTCCTAGCAATATCAGTAAAAATTTAGGTGGATATTACCATTACTTGACACAAAAATATTCTAATTAAAAATTTAACAGCATTAAATTTTAACATTAATAAAAATAAATAACACATATTGTTCTGCATAGTTTAGAAATTTCCACAGCAGTAGCAATTTTGTTTTTATGTTTTTTTGTTTGTTTTAATTTTTTTTAAGTTTTTTGTTTTGGCATTATGACATTAGGATAATGGACAAATTATTTTTTATTGTGGCAAAATATACATAAAATATACTGTTCTGATCATTTTTAAGTGTACAGTTCATTGGTATTGAAAAGACTTTTTTCTTTTTTTTGTGCATTCTCTTACCTATAGTGCTCTTGTTAATTTTTATTTACTTTAAATAGGTATTTAAAGATATTCAGATGTTTTGATGTCATGTAGATACTCACCTTTGACTAAACTCCAAAACATGTGCCGGTTAATGTATCAAATGTTTCATATGTTTTGTCTCATTTATTCCTTGTAGCAACCCTCTGAGGAAGGCACTATTTATAAGTCCCATTTTACAGATGAGGAAAATGAGGGTTAGAGAGGTTGTATTGTTTGTTCAAAGTCACTTGGCTAGCAAGAGGAGATGCTGGGAGGAGTTTTGTCTATTGTGGAGGCTGGATGCTAAAACAACAATATCTACTGCCTCTGTGGGTCTGGATACCACAGATTGGTCACTTCGCTGAAGACAAAATTAATGCACATCCTAAATCCAGGCTTATGCCTCTTAGATTCTACTGCTGTAAAAAAAAAAAAAAAGCCTGAATAAATAGAACAAACAGAGACTGTGTTTTATAATTTGTTTTCAGCTTCCCTGATGACTCTGAATAACCATCACAACCCAGTATACCCAGTGATGAGATAGAACTGTCCTTACTTAACCCAAAAATGGAACCATAAACTTATTTATATACAAAAGAAGGGATGAGCACACCACATCCATTATGATGTGGTGTTGTAGCTAGAACTCAGACACTATAGTCAGACTGAGTGCAGATCCTGACTCACACCTTGTTAGCTACTACTTCATCTCTCAAAGCCTTAGTTTTTAAATCTGTGCAACGCGGATGAGGGTAATACCTACCTCTTCAGATTGTGATGATTAACTAAAGTGCCTGATATAGTGCTAAATTCTAAATAGAGTCTAGCTCTGATTAGTCACTCATTCGGCAAACATTTATTGAATTTGTCTTGTGTGACAGGCACGGGGCTGAGTTTCACAGATGATTAAAGCCTGGCCCTAGCCCTTCATACTCTCAAAAGGGTAGACCTAGATGAGCAACACATTCTATTATGGAGAATAGTATAGTGATCTCTACAGAGTGGAAGAACAGAGGAGAAGAGAGGGAGTGGGTGGGAGCAGGGGAAAGAGAAGGCTTCAGGGAAGAGGTGGCTTATACTTGCCTAACATCTACTACATTTCTATACTATGCAAAACAAACTGTGCTAATATTTTGTCCAAAAACTATTTTTTTTTAAATAAATTTATTTATTTATTTTTGGCTGCGTTGGGTCTTCGCCTCTGCGCGAGGGCTTTCCCCAGCTGCGGCGAGCGGGGCGGGGGGGCCACTCTTCATCGCGGTGCGCGGGCCTCCCACCGCCGCGGCCTCTCCCGTTGCGGAGCACAGGCTCCAGACGCGCAGGCTCAGTAGCTGTGGCTCACGGGCCCAGTCCCCCCGCGGCATGTGGGATCCTCCCAGACCAGGGCTCGAACCCGCATCCCCTGCAATGGCAGGCAGACTCTCAACCACTGCGCCACCAGGGAAGCCCCAAAAACTATTTTTAATATCAAAAAATTTAATGCATAAATTAAAAAAAAAAATACCTTCATCCTCCTCAGCTAAATTGTAAAAAACTAGCAATAACCACTAGGAAAGGAGAGTACACGGAGCTTTTTGATGATTAAGCAGAACCCTCCTTGCCATTGGTAGTGTTCGGTGCTGTGGAGAACTCAGGATTATCTCTGGGTCCTGGTAAGCAGTTTGGTATGAACTGAATCTGACATTCTGAGCTAGTTTTGTAAGTCAGTATCACCATTGAAAGGAAGGCTTGATCAACCAAGTGAAGCTGCTGAAAATGGGTTCCGGTCTGGGAAAAATTCACTGGGAAGCTGTAAATGTGCTTGGCCTGTCTTGGCCAGGCTGGGTTCTTTGTGATTCAACTGGGTAAGAACTGAGGTCTGCTGGCTAGACAAACCCCTAGTAAAGATAACCTGGCTCACCAGGCTCCACATCCCCATTACCCACGTGGGGCAAGATGAAGGGGCAGGAAGGAGAAGCACGTCTCACTGGAGTAGACTGGGCTGAGATGGAGTCTGCCGGGACTCAGTGGCCCTCAACATGCTCTGGCTAATTTCAGCTTCCCCAAAGCATGACTCTATAATGAGGGGTTGGTGGTGGCCTTGCCATGTCTCTGCCCTCCTTTCTTGCTTAGTGGCTCATCACACATTGATGGAGATGAACAATGCGGGGAGGAGCTAGGAGGCCAGTAGGTTGGACAAAGAATGAAACTGTTCCTTGGCCAGATCCACGCCAGTTATGTCTGAATAAACAAATCCACAGTACAAGCCAAAGAGCCTTCCTTCCCCCACTCCCCCAACCCATTTTTGAATTTTTATCTTGGTCTGAAAAGTTGGACATATTCCCTGTACTGTCCTGGTACCCAGATGGCCTGTTTGCGTAAGCAGTGGGGAAGAAGGTCAATAATACATCAGCAGGCACAGCCTTCACTAAGGTCAGTCCTGCATAAAATATACCGTGACAACCTGAGGGCAAGTTTTAAATGGTGCTCCACAATGGGGTGGGGGGGTGAGGGAGATACAGATGCTGCCTTCTCACACTGGCTGAGAAATTGACTTCTACCCCCCCAAAAAGTATATTTTACTGGCTTTGTGTAGTGGTCCTTTAGGAAAAGTTTTCTTCACACACAAGAGTACTCATGATCCAAGTGAGGAAGATTTTAAGAGGGTCTGTCTTCATCTATAAATACCTGTCATAGTAGGGGCTTTTTAAAAACTAATCAGATCCAGTTGCCCCAAACCAGGAACACAATGTTTACTGCAGTGCCTCAAATTCTAACCTACTGAATCAGCTCCATATTTTCTTTTTTTTTAAACTCCAGATATGTTTGAATAAGATTCGAGTACTGAACTAGACAGTGCCTATGAATTTTTAGCTAAGATTCATGTTCTTGAGTGGCATTTCTCAAATATATTTGGTTGTGACTATTTAACTAATAAAGATAAAAGCAGATAAATGTGCATAGAGTCTCTCGGGATTTTATGAGGGTTCTGCTTCTCTCTTCCTCTTTTAAGATTGCGGGGAAATCCAACAGCACCCTTTGAATGGAAAAAATAGAAGACAAGTCCATTTTACTTAGGTTATTTATTCAAATTGGAGGTGAATACTGACACACATATTGTTGAAGATTGATCCAGGTTGAAGCATGGTGCACATGGGTTTACTGTTCAACTTGCAAGTAATTTGTAAAGCCAGAGTCAGTCTTGACTATGAAACATTGTATCACTGTGATTGGAATCAATAGTTCTTGCACTGTCATTTGTCACATATTTACAAGCTTGAAAAATAGTTCATTTTGTCCTCATCCCATAACTCAAAAGATTGAATCAGAGCCCTGGAGGGATCTGCCAACAGGACACATTCATTACTGATCACCAGTCTTGGTGAGGCTATAATCACAACCACACCAAAAATAGAATATAAATAAAAATTAAAGCACTACTCATTTGGTACACTCTTAAATATTTTCAGCTTCAAATATTTAAAAGTCTGCTGGGAGACTTCAATCACCTTGGTGACCTACCTCAGTGACCACAAACAGAAAATTCATTGAGGCTGATTTTCCCATCACACTCTCAAAACATTCAAAGATATCATTTTTTTTTTAATGAAGAAAAATCAACATCTAGAGTTAATGGTCCAAAAACTTCATAAAGTATACTTCTCTCAGTCACCTCGCATATAGTTCATAAATGACCTTCTATTCCCATGAAAGATTTGTAGAAGACATATAAAGATAATGCTTTCAATTTTAAGATAGAAGATTTATGAATGATAGAACTTGTGTCTATGAAATCACTAATCCCAACTCTCTAATATTTCAGATGGAGAGCTTCATAAAATGAAAAGACTGCCCATAAAGTTGTACTACACCTGCTGTCAGAGACAATCAGTAATAGAATTGCAAAGTGAATATTGAAAAGGATGTGAGACATGTGCAGTTTAGGTTATAATAATGTATTTTAAGTTACCTTCACTCCACTGTTGTATTGATAAAGTATTCATGGTTGAGGTGTTGAGGGGTCAATTCAAATTCTTTAAACAAGTCCCCAGATATTAACATGTGAACACATTGTTTATCAGATTTAGTTGTTAAAATAACCCCAAATCCTAGGATTGCAGCTCATTGCTTCAGGCATTTTCCTGACTAAATTCAACCTATGGGAGATCAACCCATTTCTCATGTCTCAGTTTGAGCTAATCTAAAAATCTCTAGGTTGCCCTCCAAACCTTCAGTTGAGTGCTTCCATATAGCTGTGGCCTGACATTCCTTTTACAAAATAAGACTGAAAATTGGTGTCATATGTCAGTCATTTCCTCACTAAATCTCTCTTCATCAACTCTAACCTTAGAGTCGATGAAATCTAGTCTTGTATTCTGACTTTGCCACAAGTCAAGGTCACAAGGCTGTGTGACCTTGAACAAGTTACATAATGTCTCTGAGTCTCAATTGTATTTGTAAAATTGTGATAAAAAAATAATAACTTTCCTTACTGAGAGGTGGAGATTAAATAAGATAATGTGTGCATAAATATTTATGTCGTTTTCTGACACCAAACGAAGGGTTTAGTGTCTTTATCATTGAAGCTTATTTCCCTGTCAAAAATCTATTGAGAAACTCATCACACATGCTATTTAAATATTTTTTAATATAGGGAAACTCAAAGAATTTAGTAAGAATCCTCTCTGGCTCACAAGTCATTTCTGAGAGCTGGTTTGGAGGCAAATGTTAATACATGCATTTTAATGATGAGGAAGCAGTTTCTCAGGATAAATGAAACTCAAAATCCGGTAGCAGTGACATAGTACTTGAAAACAAAGCTACAGGGAATTTGGGGGCTATGCCATATACACTCAAGTTTACTAAGAGTACCTGTGATTGTTGCAAATCATGACCCCTTATTTAATTGCGTGACTGCGAGATCTGATAAAGTATTGGTTTATTGTTTTTCATTTTGGCAGCAAGCTAAATGTTCAAGCAATAAACTTCTCATGAGGATATCCTTATATGGTTTTATTATGCAATTTCAAAACTGCATTCACGCTTATCTACTTAAAAAAGGAATTAGGCTGTGATCATTACTAATACTTTAAGCTTATCATGACCATTTCTGATATTAATCTATGTATGTGCTAATTCCTCATCTGTCACTCAGCAGTTGAATCCCTCATTAAGACCTTACCCACTTCATTTGTGAAGACAGGTGGAAGATAATTGCTGAATGTATGTTTTTTTATCCTCTATATCCTAAATTTCATTGTCATGCTTAAAGATCCAAATTGCCCTTGACGTTTAGCTCTCTGCACATGAGAACATTTTTATCAACAGCTGAAATTATACATATATATATATATGTATGTATGTATAAGGAGATGCTCTTCTGCCTTTCTACCTTGCTGCAGCCTCTTCCTATAATCTGAATAATTTTTCTGGGACAGAAGTCATGGAGAATTAATAAGAACAGAATTCAAAGGAATACAGACTAAAGAAGGAAGTAGTCTTATCTTGATTCACGTTTCTCTGATTTCTATTAAGGTTAGATACCGTATATACAACTTAGCTATTTGTGTGTGTGTGTGTGTGTGTGTGTGTGTGTGTGTGTGTGTGAACATTGCTTATCCTTGTATTTTGCTCATTTTTCTACTGTAGTGGAACAATATTTTTTAACATTAATTATGAAATCTACAGCTTTTCCACATTGGCCCATATTAAAAAATTCAATATAGAAGGCCTAGAAACACAGGGGTCTTTATTTTCAAAAGAAATGAAAAGTACAAACACATATTTGCTCAGGAAAACAGCATCACATTAGTCATTTGATAGTAACAGTGTATTTCCTAAGAATTATTGAATTCTAACATCAAATATCTACCTCAATTCAGTCTTTTATGTTTAGCACAGTATCAGCTATTCTAAGTCTTGATGGCAAGGTCATAGCAACACTGAAACAGCAGGGAGGTGACACCAGTACTATCTGGAGTGAAATTAAAGAACAGCTCATGTAAGTGGAGAGCACCTGAGACAGCGAAGCTTCAAGGGTGCTGTAGTGAAGCCCCTGAGTCGCCATACTCCTCAAACATTTCCAGACATGCTGGGGGGTTTGTGTATTGCCAGATATGCCTATCAACTGCCAGGGCAGAAAAGACTCAGTCTCTTTCTAAGTGCAGCATTTTGCCAATTTGGGATCAGTAGCAGTGAAACTTATTTGTGCTGGTCCCATGTGGCTCTGTGTCTGGTATAGATTGTTCAAATCTCTCAGTCCCACCAGAAGACCTATAAGCCTGATGCTAAGTTGTCTCCTGTGTGCCATTTTGGCTCATATCGTTTTGCTCAACCTGTCATCCTTCTCTTTCTGTCCTTAGAGGAATATATAAAAAGGTCCTCTTGAAGGACACAACACTCCCTATATAGCCCAGCAACATCAAAATCTTGCCATAAAAAGCATTACCCTTTATCCATATTCCTCCTCTCTAACTATATTGAAGAGAGGAGCAATAAAATATGCCTGGAAGCTCCCAAGTTTCTGTTCTGTCAGAACCATATAGGAAGAAAACTTTGGAGCTGAAATCATCCTCCTTTGCTTCTCCTACTACTGTATTTCTTCTCTTCTATGTGTGTCTCATCCATCTCAGGCCCAAAGTCCTGTCACTAAAGGGACGCTTGTCTTCATCTCTACAGCTAAGGTTCCCTGGGATATGGCAATGGAGGTCACCCTCACTTTCTGGAAATGATATTCAGACTTTCCTCCAAATTGCACATTTCCAAATTTGACTAGATTTGTGTGTGGATTTTCCAAATGGAAACTGACATAAGATGCACTGAAAAATTTTAAAATTCTGCTAGCAGCAGATAACTAACAGGGTTTTTTGATGCCTTTAATAAACTGGATCTGAGAGGGTTTTTTTTTTAAATGTGGGCCAAGGAGTCACATCTCACACAATTTCATCCCAGAATTTAGACAGTGAAAGAATGTTTGTTTGTAAATACATTTTTTTCATATATGCATTAAAAGTTCAAACATATTTAGGGTAAATATTATAAATATGATCAATTTTTTCAAAATAGTAGATACACATTATGCATAAAATATATGTAAGATATCAATATCTTGGAATAAGAAGTATACCTATATGTGCTTATTTAATGTTTAATTTATTTAATGAATTAATAAAGCCAACACGAAAGCAGGTTTTTTAGCTTCTTATTCAATATAGTTAATGTCCATCCCCCCCACCCAATTTGACTACTTTTTCCCTGAGACAGTAAAGCTCTTTAGGGTTTTACTTGTCATCATTTCAAGACGGTACAGGCATCTGTTCCAAAGCTATTATTAAAATTGCTGAAGATGTCTTCTAGCATCCTCTTGCAGATTCAAAGTTTCATTTCCCTTTCCTGGAGACTCGTGTTCCTTATTTGGAAGCACTCAATAATAAACAAAGCAGGAAGCGGCAAATTCAGGCCCCCTCTGAAATGGCTGAGCCGCAGTCAATCTGTTAGCAAAAAAATAAAATAAAATTATGCTGGTGATGAGACATCACTTACATATACACTCAGGAAGCAAAGAAAGGCCATCCACTCTGGGACTTTATAATAAGGCACATATAATGTGTCATCCCATTTAAAAGGAAGGGGCAACCCCACTTAACAAGTAGACTTGAGATAAGGAGCTATGGCCTGAAGAGTATCATGCATGGTTCCACGTGAAGGTTGGATGTCTTCGTGGTGGCTGGGGCTATGGGGTGAGTCTATTAAACATCACAACAGCGAGGCCCAGAAGATTCTCTCTGAGACTCACAGCTGGTGTCTATACCAGACTCCTCCCCTCATCTCTGCCACTGGTCTGGACTCACCTTCTCAGTCCTTCTGGAGAGGTCCTCTTGCTTCTTCTTCAACATTTCTGGCTCAGAAAGTGTAAACCTTTTTTACCCTTGTGGTGTGTGCCTGGCACCATCCGTCTCCTTGTCTGCCCCAAACTGATGAGGCTCCATCCTGTTTCTAAAGAGTGGCTTCCACAGGAATATAAGGGGGAAGTGGATAATATTCACATTAGCTATGTCTGAACAATGGAATTATGAGAGGTTTATTTTTATTTTTCCTTATTTTAATTTTTTACTTATTTTTCTTTTTTATTTTTCTGTAAAGGTTCAAACAGTAAATATTATTTTAGGCTTTCCAGGACATAGAGTTGCAACTATTCAACTCTACTCAACTAATAGTATGAAAGAAGCCACAGATAATACTAAACAAATGGGTGTGACTGTGTTCCAATAAAACTTTATTCACAAAAATAGGTGGAGGACCAAATTTGACCTGCAGATTATAGTCTTTCAATTCCTGCTCTAATGTTTCTATACTGAAAGTCTTTGATTTGCATGATTAAGAAATATAAATGTTTACAAAAATGGAAAAATTGAGGTACACTGGTAATCTTAATTAAGACTTAATGGTTAGCTCTTTCGGGATAAAATGAGCCTCTCCTTATGTATGGTTTCCTAAAAGAGCTGGTTTACTTCTAGGCAGGGAAGTCTTAGAGTCTAGATTGGTCTACCCCTCCCCCATGAGATGCCTCTATACTGGCTCCCTGACCCTGCCAAGATTAATAACTGCTACAGTGTCACACTTCATAATCTAGAATGAAAATGCACATCCTAAAAGAAGTTAATTGATCCCAGCCCTCTAGTAGCAATAGAATAACTCTGAGAATCTTGGGGAAAGCTTCTGATAAATTCAACATGGTATCATTGAATGACCATGACTTGAATTTCCTCTTCACTGGATTTAGGCTCTCCTGGTTTGTTTCTGCTGACAGGGCTGGGACCTTTTAGAAGAATGTGATGGAGCTAAGCAGCTCCAGAGAATTCTACCTTCTGCCCAGCAAACTCTGAGGAATCCCCACCACAGTTCATATTTCACTGGGAGAAAAAGACTGACCAGATTTCCAAAATGCTGCTTAGGTTCTGGCTACATTCACAGGCCCCAACTGTCTCTTCTAGAGTATGTCTCTCTAATTAGCAGATCTGCTGTGAAGGAAACACCAAGTGTGGCAGAAATTGTCTTCCTATTGAAGAACAGTGGGAGAGCAGGTGCTTGAATGTGGGAATGTCAGAGCTCTGAGTGAAGGCAATTATTCTCCCCCATGTAGCTCAGCATGGAAGAGAAATTAGCAAGGAGAAGGCAGGCAGCTGCTCTCCCCCGGGTGTCATGGGCAGCTGCAATGAGAGGGCGCCTCATACACCTGGGCACATGCAGCCTGAGCAGGCCCTGCAGGTCTCATGGGCCAGTACCCAGGATTCTTTTTTTTTTTTTTTTTTTTTTTTTTTTTTTTTTTTAAGGATTTTTTTTTTTTTTTTTTTTTTTAAGATTTTTATTTATTTATTTATTTATTTATTTATTTATTTATTTATTTATTTTTGACTGTGCTGGGTCTTCGGTTCGTGCGAGGGCTTTCTCTAGTTGCGGCAAGCGGGGGCCACTCCTCATCGCGGTGCGGGGACCGCTCTTCATCGCGGTGCGCGGGCCTTTCACTATCGCGGCCCCTCCCGTTGCGGGGCACAGGCTCCAGACGCGCAGGCTCAGTAGTTGTGGCTCACGGGCCCAGCTGCTCCGTGGCATGTG
Source organism: Balaenoptera ricei (assembly GCF_028023285.1). Taxonomy (NCBI): domain Eukaryota; kingdom Metazoa; phylum Chordata; class Mammalia; order Artiodactyla; family Balaenopteridae; genus Balaenoptera; species Balaenoptera ricei. Next base: position 82,318,481 of record NC_082640.1, on the reverse strand, counting down.
GGATCTTCCCAGACCAGGGCTCGAACCCGTGTCCCCTGCATTAGCAGGCAGATTCTCAACCACTGCGCCACCAGGGAAGCCCCAGTACCCAGGATTCTGAGAGGCACTGCAGTGGCCCATGCCAGGAAGGAGCTGGAAGGAGACGAATCACTTCCAGACTCTTTGCAGGATCTGGAAGTGAAACCAGGAAGATGATACTTAGGCATCTTCCTCAGCAGGGACATTTTTCAAAATCAAGATTAACTTAGGAATAACACTATACCTGCCTCACCCTTGACACTCATCCATGCAGGTTCAATTTTTACCCAAATCAAGTGACAAAATTGATGGTGGTCTATTCCATTTTCTATTAGCTAAGCCCAAAGATGGGGCCCCGAGCAGCTTGTCTAGTGAGAATGGGAAGGGTTTTAACAGGACAGTTTTTACCCAGGTTTCCCTCAAGTCAAGGCAGGCTATTAATTCAGACTGCCCAGGAACATATACGGTCAAACCCAGCTGGACCCTGGTGATCAGGAAGGTTCAGGTTCCTCCTGGAGAACTCCTGTATGAGCACTCCCCATCCTCCTCTGCCCTTTGCGCTATGTGGCACAGGAAGAGTTAAAAGATTCTATCAGAGGCCTGAGAAGAGGGGCACTGTGTTGGCCAAAGGAAATGGGGATTTTTAAAACAGGCAACTGTCATTTCTATTTGACTGGGCAGTCCTATACTGGATGTGAGTTTTCAAGAACTCATTTGTTTCGAAGTCAAAAATGAGAACTCCACTGGGGCCTACCAGGGTTCAGGTCCTAATTATGTTAGTGACTGTATTAGCTCAGTGTTATAGCAAACAAATCCCCAAGTCTCAGAGGTTTAAAGCAATATAAATCTTTCTCATACATGCAAAAGTCCAGTGCAGATGTACCTGTCTGGCAGGTAGCTTTACTCTACATGGTCATTCAGGGACCCAGGCTCCTTCTACCTTGTGGCCCCTGCTTCTTCAAAGTCTTCTCCAGTCACTGACAGACGGGGAACAAAGAAAGGGAAAGACATATCTGCTTCTTATCCACTCAGACCCAAAAAGGGCACTCATCACTTCTGACCACATTCCGTTCATGAATATTAATTGCACAGTCACACCTAGATGGCAGATAACTGTAACATCAGTCCTGACTGGACAGCCACTTCCCAGCAATAAGCTGACACTATGAGGAGGGAGCATGGGTCTGGGGTGGTCAGCTGGCTGTGGACACACTCACAGTCCTCCAGCCCCTCCCAGAACTGCCTGTTAACGCTGTGGCTCACATCCCGGATGACTGTCCCTGAGATACTGCTCCATTTTTCCCTGTCACTGTCCCTGTCTTCTTAGATGTCCCTCAGGTAGCGTTTCTGCAAATGCTTCATTCAAAGCTAAAGGCAGATGTGGATCTGGGGCAGCAGGATTCCTGGTAGGAAGTCCAACCTGGCTGCTTCAACTGAAGTCGATGGGGCCTGCAGTAAGGCCAGGTGTGCTTGGCGCTGGGGAAGTGACAAGGGAGAGTTAATGGTCACCTGCATGAGCAGTGAGTCTTGACAACCTGAGAGATGTGACTGTCAGCTGGGAGGCAGTCTGAGACGCCTTGGTGAACAGAATTCTGGTCAAAGTCATTGCTCTGAGGGAGACTACCAGAGTTTCAGTTTCTTTACACCAAGCATGCATGATAAGGTGAACATTTAAAAAAGAAAACTCTGTAACAATCCAGATTTCATTGGGCCAGCCTAATTCCCAGTTTCTTCTGATCCATTTTAACACAATTCTTCTGAAAAATTTATCTTTTATGCTTTTTCTTCTCCAAGGCATTATCTAGAGTCTTTACATTTCTAGAGCATTAAAAATTATTTCCAAGTCTTTTAGGATCTATTCTCTCCTTGTCCCTCAGATAACTCCTGTAGGCTAGGAAGTGTACAGAAAGCTTGAATGACACAGGGTATCTGATGTCACACTCCGGTGTTCTAAATATCCCAAATGTTCCCAGATGCTCCAAATGTTCCGACTCTCAGGATCTAAATTTAACTGGACTGGGCTACCTTTCTCATTCTTCCAAAATTCATCTCACCCAAAGGACCCTCTGGACACCAAGCAATGGGTCATTTACCTATCTCTTATCCCATCCCCTCCCTACAAACCCTTTCACAGCAGCGGGTCTTAATTTTCTTCAAACCAATGTCATTAGAAATATTCACAGCTTAGATGTGCACACCTGTGTTGTTGTAGAAAGAGGAGTTTTCACAAATCATCATACTCACCATCTCCATCTCCAAATAAGTCAAGACATCTCAGCATCTCATTATGGATGGGGGCATTGAGCACATGCTAAGAGTACCATGTCTATTAATGGAAAAGAATTACCACTCTCTATTCAGAAGCTAATGTTTCACTACATGCTTTCCCAAGTGGGAGAGGAAGAGTTTCTGCTCCTAACATTCTTTTCAGTGGCTTTTGTTGTTTTGCTTCTCTAGACTCAAGTGAGTGAGAGGCAGTATAACTGAATACGCAGAATATGAACTCTGAAGCCAATTGGTGTGTTCAAAATCTGGTCTCTGCCACGCACTAGCTATGTGGTGTGATCTTGGAGAAAGTACTTAACTCTCTCTTCCTCAATTTCTCATCTGTAAAATGGGGATGATAGCCCATCTAATAGGGTTGTTGTGAGGATTGAATGTATTGATAATATAAAGCACTTTAATCATGCCTGGCACATAATTAGTACAACATAAGCATTTGCTATTTTGAAGTGCACATTATTTGCCAGGTCTGATACACCAACTAGTGGTGGAAAATCAGCCAGACTGTCCTCAGCCTTACATGCTTCCTGAAATCAATATCCTTGGTTGGGCTCACTTAGGTTTAGGTCCCTCCAGGGGAAGAGGAGTAACAGGAAGTAGAAACTGTGCTAGCAGGTTACTTCTGTACCTACTGAATGGCTGGCTTGCTCCAATACTGATCCTTTGGTTTCCATAGAACTTATTGTTCAAACAAACAAGGCTACATTTGAGAGTCCAAATGTGTTAAACAAAATGAGACACTATGTCAAGAATGATAAACCAGGAGTGTCCTGGACAAACCAGGACATACATAGACGATCACCCGAATTACTGCTGATTTGAGGTTGGGCTGCTTGGCCTGCTACAGCACTATGGCAAGAATTCTGACATTTAGTACAGCACTTCACAGTGTGTTAGGCATTTATTCATATTTTTGACTCCTTTCAACATCCTTGTAAAATAGATTTTATTATTGTCCCCATTTTACAAATGAGGCAATGGAGGTTTATTGATGTGCTAAAATTACACCAACGGTAAACAGCACACTTTTCTACTCTACAAGGTTGCAGTTCCCCTTATTCCCAGACACCTCCCAGTTTCTGAACATCTTAAACAACTTTGGGTGACCATTTGGCTCAACTGTCTGGTCCACATGCTTTCAAGATTCTGTTGCATATCTGGTCTCTGACTAGGTTTGTGCCTATGACAAGCCATAACTTTTTTTTAATTGAAAAAAAATTCTTTAAATTCTACAGTGCTTTACAATTTTCAAAAGTTTCACATACATGATTTCATATAATTCCATAATAACCCCTTATTTTAATCCCCTACCCCTGTATTGCCCCCACCTTACCTCTCCCCAAACTAGTGGATACTAGCAAACCACTAGTTTGTTCTCTATATCTATTAGTCTGCTTTTTTTTTTTTTGTTTTATTCACTAGTTTGTTATATTTTTTAGATTCCACATATAAGTGATATCATACAGTATTTGTCTTTCTCTGTTTGACTTATTTCACTTAGCATAATGCCTGCCAAGTGCATCCATATTTCTGCAAATGGCAAAATTTCATTCTTTTTATGGCTGAGTAGTATTCCATTATATTTATATACCACATTCTCTTTACCCATTCATCTGTTGATGGACACTTAGGTTGCTTCCATATCTTGGCAATTGTAAATAATGCTGCTATGAATATTGGGGTGCATGTTTCTTTTCAAATTAGTGCTTTGTTTTTTTTTTGGTTATATAACCAAGTGTGAAATTGCTAGGTCATATGGTAGTTCTATCTTTAGTTATTTGAGAAATCTCCATACTGTTTTCCACAGTGGCTGCACCAATTTACCTTCTCACCAACAATGTAGAAGGTTCCTTTTTCTCCACATCTTTGTCAACATTTGTTATTTGTGTTCTTCTTTGATAGCCATTCTGACAGGTGTGAGGTGATATCTCATGGTGGTTTTGATTTGCATTTCCCTGATGATTAGCTATGTTGAACATCTTTTCATGTACCTGTTGGCCATTTGCCTTTCCTCTTTGGAAAAACGTCTATTCAGTTCTTCTGTCCATTTTTTAATCAGATTGTTTTTCAAGCCATAAAATTAATTTTAAGAATTATTAAAATGGATGTGTGAGTTTATATTTTCTCTAGGTAATATTATAGGGAAAAATGGGTTTTGGGAGAAGAGGAAGGTTTAAACTCTGGTTCTGTCAATCATTAGCTATGAGATCTGGCTCAAGTCTCTTACATTCTTTATACCACAGATCCTACACCTGTATGTGCTCCTGAAATTATGAGCATTTCCTCTTTGTAAATTGGGAATAATAACACTTGCCTATTTTAAGGATTAAATGAGATACTGTAGGGAAAGAGCTTAGCAAATAGTAAGTGCTAAAATTGCAATGATTGTTATTACAATTTGAATTATTACTGTAGACCTAGAAGAATAATCTTTGAGACAGATCAACAACAGGATAAGCAAATAATCAGCAGCCAGGAGGCCCTAAAAGAAAATGTTCTATGCCTTCCTGTCAAAAAATGAACACTATGCTTGCACAAGTATGCAAGTGTGCAAAGATGCATACACAAAGATTTTCAACATTTCATTATTTCATTATTTGTAAATGCAGAACACAGGGTATCTTTGACTTTGGCTGATTGGTCATGGTGTCTCGAGCACTGAATGAGATGAGCAGTCTACTTACTTTGTATAAGAGGAAACACTCTGGGTGTGGCAACCAGAATTCAGATTGAATCACCACAATAGAAAGATTCAGCTCCACTAAGCCCTGTACTTGAGCCAGAGTGCAGACCCAGAGCCCCTGGAATGGAGAGAAGTTTGGATCCCCTAGAGGAATGAGCTTGCTACACTGCCAAAATTGTATACTATAAACCCCCTTCTAGACTTCTCTGTGGTAGAAGTTAATGGGACACTATGACAACTCACTAGAGGCAGGACTGCTAATGGCCGAATCTCTTCAGAAATGAAGATTTAGGTCACTCCACCAGACAAGGAACACCTCTAGCCAAGGAACAACTCTCGCCAAGATGCTTGCCAAGAGCAAAGAAATATGGAATGGGTAATAGGAGAAGGTAGCTATAAATACTAAGTGTAACCATGTGATAAATTGCAGAAACAAAAAAAGTAATCGTTATGAGCATTTCTACCATATTTTGATCTAAATATATTTGCATATATATTAGCCAATTTTGTCTTCCCCTTTCCCATTCCTCTAACATAAAATGTGTTAATCTCATCACAAGAAAAAAAAGTGTGACTATGCGAGGTGATGGATGTTGACTAAAGTTATTGTGGTGATCGTTTTGCAATATATACATATCTTGAGTTACCACATTGTATACCTAGAACTAATACAATGTTATATGTGAATTATATCTCAATAAAACTGGAAGAAAAAGATATGTAAATAGCAATTAAACTTATAGCCCAGTATGTAAATTACAGGCCATCAAAAAGGGAGTGTTACTCAGAAGAAGAATGAACATCAGCCAAATATGAATAAAATGACTTTATATCATTTTTTTGTGGAGAAGTTTAGCGTTTTTTGTTTAGATGAAGAATAGTTACATCGTGTTAGATATAAGCAAGATTTTGCTATTGTCTTTATCTGGAAATTCTGTGCAGGTAAAGAAGTGTGTGTGGACAATGGGTGGACTGCGGTGGCTTTATATTTTGTCTGCTTTGCTAAGTTGGAACTGTGTGTCCCAGAATTCTCTTTCCTGTATGATTTTCAGTTAGGGTTGGCCACAAGAGATATTTACATGAGATGTTGGAGGTGAAGGTAAGCAGCAGCCTTTTACAGGCTCTGAAGGTGGCTGTCCAGCACTGTGACAGCTCATGCATTTGTTGCTGATCTGCTGACTCACCTTGTCAGCATGGGGCAGCACTCAGGACTGCAGCTCCTCCAGCTGCCACCAGATCTCTTCTCTCACCTTCCTGGGCAAGTGTAAGTTCAGCTTCATGAAGGAAGATGCCAGCTTCTGCAGGTCACCCGCCTCATCAAGACTAGAGTAACTGAGAGATGTTCACGCTTTCGAGTTTGCCCTTGCTGTCTCTTACTTCATGTCCTGTTGTTTTTATCCCACCTGCTATTCCAGCTGACCTGCTGTGAATTCTGCCCAACACCAGGTGCAACAACCTTACAGAGACTTCTTCACCATGTCTCACAATTGTGTTAAATCTAATCCCTGTTAAAGATCGTGTATTCATACCACTTAGAGCGGCTCTGCTTCTGCGATCAGATTCTGACTGAGGAATTAGGATTTTGCTTTTTGTTTAAAACATGATCATCTGGATATTTGGCTTTCCATGACAGAAAATTTTATTACGCTGACCCCAGACTTCCCGTGGCCACACTTAGCTGAAAGTGAGCGACTGTTCCCTGGGATGGTGCATGCACTGTGCAGCTTGCTGCAGGCCTCATCTGGCCCTCTTCACTCATCTGTATTTCATGCTTGCTCCCCCAAAGCATTTGGGTGTGTGACTCTTAGACTGGAGGCATTCTTAAAAGGTCTGGTCTGATTTCTATTCTCTGGACATGAAGCCTTTATGATTTCCTGACACAGACCAAACAACGTTTTCCGGTTGGCTGAGTGGCATGTAACAAAAGTTTCACTACCTCCTGAAAATACTTATTTATTCTTTATTAAATTTATTATACCGTCCTCAGTATGCATAGCGTGACATTCACGTGTTACTGAATTTTATACATTTCAGTCAATAGCATGATAGGAAGTATGCTTTTCACTAGCTTTGGAGTTGGAAGAGACTTGAGACAATACCCAGTTGAACTGTTATTCAAACCCAGGTCCCAAACTTTGTTCCACCATCATCCATGTTCCTCTGAGATTCCCTGGGCTTAGAGATGGGTCTGTGAACTCCACTCCATTCAACAAGAGAAGCTTCAAGTTACTTGTTTCACACTGAGTTTCTGCTTAACTCTCCTTTGCTATAAAATAGGGAACTTATCTCACCCTCTCATTTCACAGATGAGGAAATTCAGAGTTAAAGAGTCCCAAAGCTAACAGCTAGTTACTCAGTGAAGTGCAATACGATCTCAGGACTCCAGACTTCCATCCAAGGATTTAGCCTATACACCCACTGTCTCAACAGGCAATTATCTTGCTTGAACCAAGAGAAGTCAGATCATACCCCAAGACCAAACAGATGTGGGCAGATCAGCTTCATGACCAACCCAGAAGGGGCTGAACCTAGAATGCCGCTGGTTCCCTCCCAGCTGTGCAGAGGAGACATAAAACCCTTATTATTAGTCCTTCAAAGTTTCCAAACCAGGACTTGGATGAATAAGAAATAGAGAAACATTCAGAAGTTATTTCCCTATTTAACTGAGGCAACTTTTTTTTTTTTTCCTTAAAGAAGAGGCATCTTGTTCCCTTTAAATCCACTTAGACAAAAACTAGATGTTATTGACAGAAGGCCTGTGATATGCATCTCAGGTTTTATATGGGGATTTTCATTTTGTCACATCCAGTTTAAGCCACCAGCCTAATTTAATTACAATTAATGAATCACCATTTACCCTGAGGCAAAACCAAGTTTTCTTGCTGAAGAGGTGTTCAATGCATAGCATTCAAATTCATGCCCTAGACCTCAAATTAACGGGCTGTCCATTAAGAATGGATGAGTGGCTTTGAAGACTGCATTTATCTGTTGTCGACAGTCATCTCTTGCAGTCCCCAGCGGTCCCTCTGGAAGAGACAATCAGAATGGGAAGATACTACAAAGGGAACATCCAGGGCTACCTAGTGCCAAATGAGGTTTCATTAAAGTACCAGCTTTGCCCTTGTGGGGGTGGAGTCTATGAAGTGGTAGTCAGAAAGAAATCAGCCCGCTGAGAAATGGGATCCTTCCCACAGCAGGGGATGCTTTCATCCTGTGCCCAACCCCTAAGGTCTTATGGTTTAAAAGAAAGCTAATGGAACCCAAATGGTTCAGTGATGATTTGGTGAGTACCTACTAAGTGCCTAAACCTCAAGATATTTAGATAACAATGCCAAGAATGGTAGTATGGTAGTATGGTGTAAATATGAGGGATCCAGATCATCTTGGGCTGGGATAGGAAAGAGGTTCGTCTTGGAGTTGTCAGTCATGCCATGTTTGCCAGGGTTGATTATTCAGCTGGTCTAATTGGCTGGCTTGGTGGCCCTTTCTTCCTTCCATTGCTCCGCGGTCCAAAGAGGTCACCATTCCATGAGAGAAAAAGGTCATTCCTAGAGGCTATGGTTGATGTGCTTCCCTGCTAGAACTCCGATGGTACAGGATTCAGAGACTGAGATGAGCTGGCTGTTGAGAAGAAGCAGAGAAGAGGTGTCTCAGGAGGTCAAAGACCGCCCGGGAAGGTGAGAGGCCTGAGGGTAGACATTCCTGGCACTGACTTCAGGCTGTATGAAGGCAGTTGCAGCCAGACCCAAGGACCAGCAGGGCCTGCTCCGCCTGGAGGCATGGGACCCTGCTGGTGGTGAGCTGGTGGTGAGCTGGTGGTGAGCTGGTGGTGAGCTGGTCAGCCTCCCCCAAGTTCGAACTTCCCATCTGCAGCCTTTGCTGGGTGGATGCTACGGCCGCGGCTGCTTTGAGAGGAGCACTGCTCTCCTTTTATCCCTGTTCGGTGCTTGGTGACTCCCCGCAGTTGTGTGCCCTTAAGGCCCCAGTTGTAGGTTCCACAATGGTCTTCTTCAGCTTCCCTCCTGACTCCGGGATCCCTGGCCTATTCCCATCTCTCCCAAGAAGCTCACAACTGAGTTTCAACGTATCCTTTTCCAGTTTCTAACTCTGCTGCTTTCCTATAGTCACTCCCTGATTTGAGCAACTTCCCTTTTCGGGTCAGCAAACCACCCTGCTGCCTCTCTCTCAAATTCTCGGTGGAAGTCCTAACGAGCACATGAGGCTGAAAAGTGGGAATGATGAGCTATGTAGCTAGGAGGAAATGCTCTAACTCTGAGAAATGAAGTGTGTGTAGACTGAACTTGATCTCCTTCCTGATAGCCTCCCTATTTCCTCTGACCAGCATCTCTGTTTTCTCTTTCTTGTAGCCCATGGCACATTATGAGCTGAGTCTGAATGTTCTATTTGATACACAGTCGTTCGTTTAGAGGACAGAGCAGGGCCTGTGAGATCATATGGGAGCAAACAACCTGCTTCTTGTCCTCAAAGAACTGATCATCTTATTGAGGAAACATCATCATCATTGTCCCCAACACAACGACACATGCAAACACTCGTATTCACTTAAATAGCAAGACAAAAATGACAGGATACAAAAAATACCACATGAGTGTTCTCAACCTTAAGTGTGGTATGAGTTGGGTGGAGGTAGAGTGTCTGGTTTGTATGGTCAGGACACAGTTTATAAAAGTGATTTAAGCTTGTCCAAAAAGAGTGTGAGAATTTGATAAGCCGCTTTCAAGTTTGCCATGATACTATAACATACTCTCCACTTATTTAATGTCTGTCTGGGTTGTTTCCTCAGCCAGACTGCAAGTCTGTGTGCAGGAGCACTGCCCCATGTTCCATCTGGGTCCTTCTCTCCTACGTCAGCCTCACAGTGAAAAACACAATATTTTCTTGGACTGTATGCCAGAAACATGCACTGATTTGAATCAGACTGAGCACACCCTGAGACATTCCTGCTGGACTTGTCCACATAGGAGAGAGCTTGAGGTTTGAGGCCAGCCTGAGTAAAAAAGGATCTTCAGGCAGCAAAGGTCACCTAGACCAGGGGTCCGCAACCTTTTTGGCACCAGGAACTGGTTTTGTGGAAGGCAGTTTTTTTCATGGAACGGGGGGGCGATGGTTCAGACGGTAACGCGAGCGATGGGCAGCGATGGGGAGCGGCAGGTGAAGTTTCCCTCGCTAGCCTGCCGCTCACCTCCTGCCGTTCAGCCTGGTTCCTAACAGGCTGTGGACCGGTACCAGCCCATGGCCCGGGGGTTGGGGACCCCTGACCTAGACCCTCACAGGAACCGCATACTTTCCTTTCTCTGAGCAACTGTAGCATGGTCAGAAATTCTCCCTTCTAGCTTGTACCCTTCTAGTAAGACCAAAAGAGCTTGTGCTAACAATTCTTATAATAATCGTCTGATTACCCCTTTTCTCAAGGTAAAATTGTCATGAAACAAGATTTATGGACTCTCACTTGCACAGACACCTTTTAAAACCTTGTGCACAATAAATTTTAAACTCCGTTTCTTAAAGAGAGCCCTCCAAATTGTATTAGCTTCAGTCCCCAGAAAATTTGGATCTGCCCATGCAATTCATCATTCATTAACTAAATGCTATTCTCATGGAAGTCTCACAACAGTCTCATGAAGTAAATTCTACATAATTTGGACTTTATCAAGGGTCCCAGAGAGGTTAACTGACTTGCTCAAGATCACACAGCAAGTTAATAAAGATATAACTTCTATAAATGAGTTTAGAGCAGAGATGAGATATTCTTATAAATTATCCAAGACTGAACATTGGAGTCTTTTCATTTCCTCTCCCAAACAGTGAAAATGAGAACATATCTCTGAGTAACGTTATGTCTTTCCAAAGCTACCTTCTGCCTATAACGTGAGAGGCCTGGGCTTGCCATCCTAGGCTGGCAGGACTCATGGAAGCAGACATTAAATGGAATTGGTGGTTGTGTTTTTGTGCTTAAAGTCTCCCACATTCTCCACTTTGACTATAGCAGTAAAGGGATAGAAAATAGTGTTGGAGAAGGTGACCTTATTTAAAGACATATCTGGGGCATCCAAACTGTTTACAGATTCTGAATTTCATTTTGTTTTCTGTCTTTTTCTTTCCTGCAAGGAAGTCACTCATGTTCCATAAAATGGTTCTTTCATACAGGAAGGAAGTGTGCCAACCTCTAGTCATTCGTGAATGGTTACTCATGCACACATCAAACATTCAGTGAGCATGTACTGTGATCCACGAATTATGCAGGGGCTGGCCACAGCCCAGTCATGAGCAGTGCAGAGTCACAGGCTATCTAGGCAACTCTGTCTCTTTCTGCAAACCCTTAGTCCTCAGATCTCTTAAACTGAGGCCCCTCAGAGGGCCAGGAACTGGCAGGCAGGGCCTGCATGAGGAGGCCATGTGGCTAAGGCCTCCAAATATAGATTTCTGACCTTTTTTTAAAGTGTTATTTTAGAGATATCATAATAAGACAGAACAAAGATCTTCAAAATACATTTTGAAACATGTGTCCCATTTTAGACCACGCAACCTACTGGTCATGGACTTGAATGCTGCCTTTAACCACTTTGATCTTTTGCTTCACTCTCTTCTGACACAGATAACAACAGAAATAATAATAGTTAATTAATATGGCTATACTTCTTGAATACTATGGCGTTACTGCTGTGCTAACCATTTATAAAAATTATCTTGTTTATTTCTACCAAACACTTGTGAAATAGGAACTATCGTTTGTCTCCATTTTATAGATGGGGAAACTGAGGCTTACAAGGAGTCAACTAGCCACTTATAAACTGTTTAGATAATGTTGAATATCTAAGGGACAGTCACATTAAATCCACGTAACAATTTTCCTTTTCCAGATTCAAATTATAAAGCAAACAGGCCTATGTAAATAATATTCAGAGAAGCAATTTCACACCAAAAGCTTTCTCAGAGGCTGGTGTCTTACAAATGAGAACCCCTCTGTTTCTGGGAGCGTTTGTGTTATTTCCAATAATTAGTTTTCATTTCCCTCTGCTGAGCAAGCCAATAATTGGTGACTTCTCATCTAGTCACTTCCTTGGATGACAAATTACATTACTCTGAATTCCCCATCTCTTTCTAACTCTCTCCAAGGCTGGTGGTCGAAAAGAACAAATGAAACTTTGATCACCTGTGTTCATGACAGGAAAACTGGGCTTCTGAGGACCCCTGGTTGCTGGTGACAAGCCCATGGCTTCTGGAGATCCCAGCTCCCTGGGATTTCTGTGGGGACACAGAGCAGGCAGAAACAAACCTTGAAGGTGTGAAGCTGCCTTAGTTTACTGTGGCTGCCATAACATAAAGCGCCAAATTAGTTTTTGTGGCTTAACATAATAGAAATTTATTTTTGCACAGTTCTGGAAATTGATTCTCTCATAGAAGTCCAAGATCAAGGTGTCGGCAGGGCTATGCTCCCTCTGGAGGCTTTATTGGAGAATCCTATCTTGCCTCTTCCTGCTTCTGGTGGCACCAGGTGTTCCTTGGCTGTGACTGCATCACTCCAATCTCTGCCTGTCTTCACATGGATTTCTTCTCTTCTGTCTCTTTTAAGGACACTTATCATTGGATTTAGAGGCCACCCAGGTAATCATCATCTCAAGATTATTAATGCTGTCTGGAAAGACCTTTTCCCAAATAAGAGCACATTCACAGGTACTGGGGTGAGGACTTGGGGATCATCATTCAACCCACTACATTCAACCCACTACAAGGTCTATGCAAAGTTCTCTCTGCAAGCTCCAGTTTTTAGCATAGGGGTGGTGAGAGGCTAATATATATCATTAAAGTTGCACAGATACCCATCTTTTAAATAACTTGGCTATTACTTCCCAGCTTCTGTTTTAGCAACAATTATTGAACACCTCCTGTGCTAAGCACTGGGAGCTCAGAGCTAACTTGAACTGCAAGCCTGTCCTCTGCTTCTCAGAATCCAATCAGACAGACTGACAAGGGCACAAATACTTAGGATCCAATGTGGCTTGTTCTCTAAAAGAAGTGTGTACAAAAGGTTCATGTACTGTGTCCAGGGAACATGTAAGAAGGCAGGGCAGGCAGTCTATGTTCTCTTATAATCCAGGCACCTAAGTACTGGTGAGACTGAATGGTCAGAGATCCCACAGCTCAGATATGTTAGAACTAAGGCTTGAACCCAGAGCTTCTGACACTTGCTCAGAGGCCACATGCTCCTGTTTTCAACTGGAAAAAAAAAGAGTTTGTCCTCTCAGAAGGCAGATCCCTCATGTTCTTAGCGACTTTCCTTTGGATTTTAGAAACTTTTATTAGATCTGTAGAGCCACTGTGGGGGAAGGTTATATAGATGGGTGGTTATCTAACTTTTCTTTTCTTTCTTCCTTTTCTTTTTTGAGTCAGGAAATGCACTGGATATGGAAACCCAGACTATCTCTTGATGTTTTCAAATAGCAATGAGGCAGAAGAGCAAGGTCTTAGGCCAAGAAATAGTGTAAACTGTAATTTTGCTGTAAACATGTTGCAAATTGACTTTCTTCTCAGCCTTTCCCTCTAGAAGAAGCTCTGTGAAGCCTTTGAGGTGAGCCTTGCTTCAGTCTGCTCCTCTGTCTGCTGTCTCTTATTTGCTCTATTCCTTCACTCAGAGGCTCCATTTGGGAGGAGGCATAGGGATAGACACACAATGAATTAGCCATGAGTACATAGGGGGTCTTCAGGATTGCACTCACCCAAGACAGTTCCATTCAGCTCAACAGATTTACCGAGCACCTACCAAGAGTCAGTAACTGTGCTTGGCAATGGGATGCAAAGACAACTAAGGTAGAGGCTCTGCCTTTAAAGAGCTTATTGTTTGATGGACTCACAGGACAGAGACACTTGTTGATGTGCAGAAGGAGCAAGTACACTGGAGAAAAACCCTCTGCCAAGGTTCCTACCAGTAGGCCTAAGGGGTACATGGATAAGCCATGGCAGGTAGATGGGCTGCAGATGGGTCATATTTGCAGTGAGACATGGAGACTGAGGGAGAGCACATTTCTATATTGCATATAGAATAATGGGTTGGATTGAACCTGCATACGGCAAAGTTGGGGCCGGGTAATGGCAAAACAATCCCTGATTTATAAATTCTTTACCAATCCGGATGATATGGATCCATTTTGCTGCCTCAGAGAATTTTGCCATTGAAAACAACCACCCACACCTCCTTTAATAGGAGAGTGTTACAAGAATAAAGGTAGATAATAAACTATTATTCACGTTTATTATGCTGCTGATTAAGCTGGGTGAGTCTGCTCCTCCAGGCTTACTGCTGGGCATTTTCTGCCCTGAGACAAATGCCAAAGTGATCCTGTCATGGAGTTTCTCTTGACCTTGGTTGCTTCTTTCTGGGGGTACAGTCTGGTCAATGAGTTGTAGGGAAACTCTATTTTTTTTAAAAATGCATATGATTATTTAGAAATTCCAAAAGGAGTTATTACTAAGATCAGTTCTAAGCTGCAGCTTCTTCCTTGTCAAAAGCTATTGTAGCTATTTTTCAGACCCCCATAGATTGTGTCACAGAGAGAAGAGACTTTGCTCTTTGTTGTTCAAATACCAAAGAGAGCATTAAAAGTAGGAGAAGATGTTTGAGAAGGGGAAAGGGATAGATGAAACATGCAAGGTGTCCTGGTTGGATAGGACTCCTCAGAAGCCCACTGAGGATATTACAGGGGCTCAGGACAGCATAAGCCCACCTACAGTTGTAGGGCCCTGAGATAGATGTAGACTTCTTCCTTACAACTTGGACTTCTCCTATCTGATTTTAATTTCTGCTGTAGTGCAAAACAGTTTCTTGAACATAGGATGCCCTTCTACTCAGTGGAGAATGAAGGTCAAATGTTGACATTTAACAGGCAGCCAGGAAAGAGACAGTATGTTGATCCTGGGATGAGTGACTGTTCTGAAGCTCTCTTATGCACTTCAAGTCCTCTTAGCCTTGCCTGTCTCTTGTGCCAGCTACTGCTGCAGACACAGTTCTCTGCAGGCTCCCACCAGCTTTGCACAAGTGTGCCCTGGGAGCATCATGCCGAGGCTTGTGCTGCACATGCTGTTCCTGCCCTGGCTCTGCTGTCTTGGGCCACAGGAGCTCACAGGGGCTCAGTGAGATGGCCCAACCTATGACTCTCTGTCTTGTAGACTGTCAGAGACTGCAGGGGTTAATGGTGTTGGTGGAGGTTTTGAGAAGACCCAGGAATGAAGAGATAACCTTTCCACTAAGCTCTAGACTTATATATCCAACAGCCTAATTGATTTCTCCACTTGAATATCCAGCAAATATTTCAAATTTTTAAAAAAATGGCCAAATAAAATTTTTAACTTTTCCTTTTAAGCCTATTCTTCGGTGAATTTTTTTTATCTCCATAAATGTCACCACCATAAATATACTCACCTCCTCAGGTCAAAAACTTTAATTCATCTTTTGTCTTCACCCATTACATCTCATTTATCTGCAAGTCCTGTTGATTCCACCTGCAAAATACATCTCAAGTCTGCCCCAGTTTCTTCATTTTCACTGCAACTACCCTTGTACAAGACATCACCATCTCTCATTTGGATAACAGGAATAGCCTCTGGACACTGATCTCTCTCGTTCCCACTCTTGCTCCCCAACAGTGCTTTCTTTATACAGTAGCCAAAGGAATATTTTAAAACTATAAATCAGATCATGTCACACTTAAAATTGTTCCCCATCTGGAACACTGAAAATACCAAATGCTGGAAAGGATGTGAATCAACAGAAACTCATTCGCTGTTAGTGGGAATGCAAGATGGTACAGCAAAAGACAGTTTGGCAGTTTGTTACAAAACTAAATATACTCTTACCATATAATTCGGGAATCAAGCTCCTTGGTATTTACCCAAAGGAGTTGAAAGCTTATGTCTACACAAAAACCTGCATATGAATGCTTACAGCAGCCTTATTCATAATGGCCAAAACTTGGAAACAACCAAGATATTCTTCAGTAGGTGAATGGATAAATACAATGTAGTACGTCAAGACAATTAAATATTATTCAGCCTTAAAAAGGAATGAGCTATCAAACCATGAAAAGCATGGAGGAAATTACTAAGTAAAAGAAGCCAATCTGAAAAGGCTATATACTGTATGATTCCAACTATATGACATTCTGGAAAAGGCAAAACCATGGAGACAGTAAAAAGATCAGTGGGTACCAAGAGTTCAGGAAACTGAGGGAGAAAGGAAGGGATTAATAGGTGAAGCATGGGATTTTTAGGGTGGTGAAACTATTCTGAATGATACTGTAAAGGTGGATACGTGCCATTATACATTTGTCCAAACTCATACAATGTACAACACCAAGAATGAACCCTAATGTAAACTGTGGACTCTTGCTGTCTGATCACACTGACCTTTAGTGTCTCCGGAGCACATGCTCATTTTTTACCTCAGGGCCTTTGCACTTATTGGACCTTCTGGCAGGAACGTTCTGCCCCAGATAGTGCCTGATTGACTCCTTGTTTTGCTGCTCAGGTCTCTGCTTTTTGTCACCTCCTTAAAGAGGCTGTCCCTAATGACCATCCAAACTAGGATATCCCCTTATTCCTGCCCTGCCACTGCTATTGGTTCACTATGTTTTGTTGTCTTCTTAGCATGCATTCCAATTCAAAAGTATCTTATTTATTCGTGTTTGCTTCATCCCTGCCGTAAACCCTGGCATATCATGGAACCTCAATACTTATTTGTTGAACTTGTGGCATAGGAAATAAAATAAAGTTTTAGATAAGATTTATCCTAAGGAATCATTCAGAAAATTGCACAAGTAATTATTTTATTTATGTCTCTATCTCTGTCACATCAAATGGCTCTGATCCATAACATCATGGTGAGGGCAGAGACCAAATTAGTATCATTCATTCAAAATATAGCCCAGTGTCCAGCATTGTGCTTGGTGCACAGTAAGTGCTTGGTAATTATCTGATGAAAGAGTACATAAATGAATAAATAAATGAAGGAAAAACACACAAAATAATAATATCTATTTTCACCTATGATTTCACTAAAGTTAGTTTTTTATGTCATATTTCAAATAAAGGGATAACAACTCAGTTGCATATTTCAACATTTGACTTAACAGAGGTACACTCAGAAATTTTATAATTAATAGCATAGATCATTTCCTCTCCTTTGTACCCTCAGTCCAATCAGTCACCACTTCTGGTAGCTTCTACCTGTGCACTGCTCTTGACTCCCATAATCTCTACCTTTGCTTAAGACTTAGGGCTTCTTGCCTGGGTGATTGGTCTCCCTGCTGTCAGTCTTGCTGCTCTCTGATCCCTCCTCTCATAGCTGCACAGAGACACCTTTCCAAATCACAAACCTGATCGTGTCACTCTCCTGATTAAAACACTCCTAGGATGTGTTAGCTTCATCCTTAGCTTCTAGGATGAGGCTCAAACTTCTCCATCTCCCTTTAGCCCCATCTTCTGTCATACCTCCAGTCACAGTGACCTTTAGTTCCCCAAACATCACACAGGTTCACGCCTCTGTGTGACACTGCTTTGGTTTCCTCAGTGTAGAATTCCTTTCCTTCCCTGCCCATTCTTCCGAACTCTCCATTCAAACTTCTTCCCAGAAGTCCTCCCCAGTGTTCCCTTTATCTCCCCACCCCTGTCTTACTGAGATCCCCACTGCTGTCATACACACTATCTTACATAGAGCAACTAACTCGCTAAGTGGTCTGGTGCAAGTGACTTAATTGCTCCCTCTCTGCCTCGGTTTCTTTATCTGTAAACCGGGATTAATAAAAAGGGCATTGTGAATGACATGTAAAGTATTTTTTTAAAAAAGACTGGACTTTATATATGTAGCACGTTTCATATTATATATAATTATAAATTTACATTGCCCTCTTCTTCTCTGGAGTCACCCTTTCTACCCCCTGCCTACCAAAACAAATGAGCTTCAAGTTTCTGTATCCTGGTGGTTAGGGTCTTCTCTTGGCCCAGGGAGAATAAATACAGGTTTGCTTTGCAAAGTCTTAGCTTATAGAGGAAATAAGTAAAGCTAGATTTTTCAGGAGAGATAGACAGTATCCCTAAGACAAGGGATGTCATGTGTCTGTAAAGGAGTTGGAGGGGGGGCTTTGTCTCATTCCCACCTCGAGGAGGTTGGATGGGGAATGGTGCCGGCTGCCTGGCCACCACGCTGTGGGTGGGAACCATGGTGGAAGAGCCGCTGGCCCACTATTGATGCTACGTGAATAGAGCTGCTGACTTGTCTTAGTGATGTGACCCAAGACCAGCGGGCATTCTCCCAGGGGGCAACACTATAACTGCCCCAAATTCTTGTATAACCCGAAGGAGGTGAAGGGGTTCTCCCTAACATGACTGAAATTTAAAACATCACAAATCTTTGAATAAATGCTCAGAGCCATATTTGATTTCATTTAGAACATATAAAGCTTATTTGAAGTCATTTTTTTCACCTGAGTTATCTGGAACAAATTTATACTCCTCCCATTTATGTGTAGTGTAACTCTCTGTATGTGCTTGTGTGTATTTGTTAGTCTGTATGTCATGGTACATGTGATATGAGAAGAAATGGCAGGTATTAAGAGTTGCAATATTTATCAAATAAAAATACCAGATGCACAGTTACATTTAAATTCCATATACATATGAATAAGTTTTTAAAATAAGAATTTCTCATGCAATATTTGGGATGTACTTATATAAAAATTTATTCATTGTTTATCTGAGTTCAAACATAGGTGTGTTCCTGTATTTCATTTGGCAACCCTAGCAGGTATGTGTGTCTATGTGTGCATGTGTATATATGTGTGTGTGCATGTGTGTGCATCCAGCTGCCTGTATGGGGGCTGGGGGACTCTGCTTGCATTATTAGATTAGAAACTTAATTTACTTTTTCTCTTGTTTAACATGGCTAAAGATTAAAGACCTTATAGAAACATACACAGGGAACAGTGCCTGACATAGTACAATAACTGTGAATGTTTTCAGATTCCCTGAGCTCTCTTAAAACATACTGAGCCAAGTCAAGCATATAAAAACTTATTTGGCCAACTTCTGTGTCCCATCTCCTTCCCATTTTTTTCTCCTTCTCAGTGGGGTCACCTTTACTTTGATTCACAATTTCACGAGGACAACAGCACTTAACAGTGGTATCTGTTATTTTGTATTATCAAGCAGAGATAGATGCATCTAGAAAAAATGAAGCTCATGCAAGGACAACAATTGTAAGTCAAAACTACTCCACATAAACCAGTTGACCCAGTCTTACCAGGACTTCAGTTTTAAGACTTTCCCTGCATCTGCTTACATTCCTGACCTTTTCGGGTTGGGTGTCATTATCCCTGACATAACCCATAGAAAGACAGCTTTGCTAGATTCAAAGGTGCATTTCAATAAAAAGAACAGCCTGTTTCTCTGGATAACTATGATACTCAAGTCAGCTTATATGGAGGAGTCCACTCCCATGATCTAGGGCTATTGTTCAAATTCCTCCTCCTCCTGGGAAGTTTGGTAGCATTCTGGGGATGGTATCTGAAGTGTGTCCCAACTTTTCCAGCTTATATAGCTCAGTCCCCACAGCTGGCCCTACCAGTTGCTTCTGAAGTAGGACAAGGCTTGGACCTGGGCATTTAGCAAGGTTTCTTCCACAGGCTTGGGCTGATCACTGCTTCATTGATCTGTCTCATCCTTGCATTATTCTTTCTCTTGACTACCATGCTACTGGAAGAATATTAAAATATCCATGGATTAATTAGTTCTGCCCTCATAAGCCAATCACTGAATGATTTCAACTGCATATTTGCAAAAGCTAGAGGTCTCTTTGACTTGAATCTCTGTGTTAGGGCCTCTTGCTTTGGTCATAATCCCTCTAGGTTTATGCCATTGCTACTTCAAAGGGCCAATCATCTTGGATGATTCCACAGTAAAGACTTAAAGTTCGTCTGCAAGGCCAGACAGAAAGAGCTCTTTTCCAGCTGACTTGGTTTTATCAGCCACAATAACAGCCAGTCAATGAGCTATCTATGGACTCATGCATGGATGATCCAATTCAGTTGTTAAGGTGCCTGAAATAACATCATCCCATTGATTGCTTCGCCATTAATGACAATCAGCTCTTGTGATGCCCCAAAATACCTATTAGATTGGGAACTTTTCAATAGAGTCATAATCATGGCAGGTATGTAGATATGGCCCAGATGGGTCCCAGGGGATGCTTCCTTGCCTTAATTCCAAACCATGAGCTTTCCTGATTGTGATTATAATAAGGGAATGCATTGTGTGTGAAGGGGTGGGGAGATGGAGGGTGTCAGCCACTTTAGGACGAACAATCCTTTTCTCAGTGAGCACAGGTGAGGTTCTTCCTTTGGTCAGTGATCACAGCCAAGGGGACTCTCACTATTTCTAATTTTCATAATTACCATAAACTTATAGTAGTCACTTCATTTCTCACAGAGACCTACTTGTTCTCTCAAATCCAGATAAACTGGCAATGGCAGCTGAAATAATCCATAATTTTAACAACTGTATTGAATCAACCACAAAGGAGCTGAGTCAATGAAAAGTGATTGCCCACAATCTGCTCTTTTTTTCCCATTTTGTTTCAAATGGAAGCAAACATGTATATATATTGTTTGTATTTATCTGATTTATGTTCATTTGTTTCTTGTTTGAATAGAAATGAGCAAGTCTGGTCCATTTACTTATTCAGGAAAAGAAAGTGTTTTACACTCAGAGGTCCAAAATATACTTCATATTATTTTTAGAAGTAGGTAGAAAATAAATTATACATTTTTTAAGAATAAAAAGAGTTTCAAACCCTGAAATTACATTGAAACATTAAATTTATAGAAAAATATAGGAGAAAGTATCCAAAAAGCCATTTTGTATGAGAAAAGAAAATCTTTGTAAAATGAGTGCAGAATAAGTACAGAAATCATGAAAATGGAAACATACAAAGTAAAAACATTTAAAAGCATTGAAGTGCAAATACATAAACAATTTTTCCACTTGGAAAACAAGAACTAATGTATTATATTGGTTACATATATAATATATACATACATATATATATATATACATACATATATATATATATATATATATCTTCAGTCAAAAATATGATTTTCCAATTTGGGCCTTTTGGTTATAGGGAAGTTTGGTCAGATTATGGAGGGTGAAGAAACAGAAGCAAAGGAGCTAAATTCTCCCACAGGTAGTTTGTAGTTAGTCTCTCCTGTTAAAGGACATGCCCCTGATAAATGCAGGCTCAGAGCTACTTTTTACTATTCCTGGTAGGCTCTGTGCATTTCTCTTGACTCTCCACTTCTCAATGCACCTACTGAGTTAAACTTGACTACAGAAATCAACTTCATATACTTGAAGAAATGACAACATTTTATTTTACCATAGATGTCACAAATGTTGGTGCTGTCATCAGATAACATTCTCATTGGGGGAAAACTGCTTTGTTTGACCAGACAAAAATTTTCTTTTGAAAATTCAAAGTATATTAAGGAGCAACTGGTATTTATAGTCTTCGGAGTATAGAATATTTTTCTTTTAACTAAAAGAAGGACTCCACTGTGGTCTGAAATTGCAAAAAACAACAGGCTCTGGGACAGTTTATGCTGTTAAAGGAATACTTGAGCTGCAAGGTGAGTGGTCCTCAGGCAGAACAAGCCACACCTCAGAGGTTTGATTCAAGACGGACTTGTTCCAGTAGCTATGCTTTTGCTTCAACTAACATCCCAAATCCTCTATTCTTGTTCTTTCTTTCCATTCAGCACAAACTTTGTTACTCACTGGCTGTATGATCCTGGGGGGAGAAATTTATTTCCTCTGGGACTTAGTTTTTCCATCTGGAAAGCAAGGATTTGAGGCTTGCTCAGTGGTTCACAACCATTCATTTTGATGGCATCACCTTACTGGATGCTGTTCATATGGGTACTCACCTTGATGACCCCAGATGTAACAAAGCTCAGGGTACTACAACAATTTGTCAGTTGCTCTGCGATGGTGAACCAATGTATTGTTCGCTGTGGAAAAGGTAAGGTGTCAGCTGCAACAACCATTTTTTCCCATTTCACTGTGCAAATGACTAAGAATGAAGTTCCTTTAGGTATAACATAGAATGATCTCTAATTTAAATAAAATTTTTAAGTAAATGATGTCCAACTTTCGTACTCTATCTTACTTAACAAACGACTTCTCACATTCCTCCCACCTCTTTAGAAGACATTAGTGTTTGGTGATTTTATAAAGAGGAAATATAGTGCAGTATCTCAGCAATGAGGTTAACAAATTGCTGTTACAACAAGTAATGGATCTCACAACCATGGTACTGAGAAGGATAAACCAGGTACAAGAGATAAATATGGCATGATTCTTTCTACATAAAGTTAAAAACAGACAAAGTTAGACAGAGACATTGGACTAGTAGTTAGTTATGTTAATGAAGAGTTATGACTGGAGAGGCAGGAGGTGGTTTCTGGAGTTCTGGGAAAGTTCTATTTCTTTATCTGGGTAGGGGTATGTGTTTGCTTTGTGGAGATTCATCACACTCTAGACTTAAGATTTGAGCACTTTCCACATAGATATATTTACTTAAAATGATTCCATAAATAAAAGCTACACAGGGCTAGATGTCCTAAAAGGGAAAGACAGCAGAGAAAAATAACATTATCTGTTGAGTGTTTACCATGTGCCAGGCACTGGTGAAATGTTTGTGGATACATTATCTCATTTAATTCTCATGACACTATTCAAATGCTATTATCCCCAGTTTACTGATGAGATAACCGCAGTACAGTAAGTTCCCTACATACAAACCTTCAAGTTGTGAACTTTCAAAGATGCAAACGTGCGTTCACATGTCTAATCACATGTCCATTCACGTGTCTGGCGTACATTGTCACGTGCGTGCATCCTCTACAAATGGTTGTGCTTTTGTGTACTTTACTGTACAGTACTCTTGTTGTGAAACACGAGGAGCTTACTAATGAAGACCTGATGGAATTGGAGGCCCAGAGAAAGGACGGAGAGAGACAAGAGGAAGAAGAAGTAACTGAAGAACCCAAGAGATTCACGACACAGGAAACGGCAAGGGGATTTTCTTTATTTGAGGTGGCACCGTTAGTTTTTGAGGCACAGGACCTGAATGTAGAACAGTATACAAAGGTTGCAGAAGCCCTTCAGAATGCAATCCAGTGCTACCGTGTTATCTATGACACGAAAAAAAGAACTACTACCCAGACATCACTGGATCGTTTTATCAAGAGGGTAGGTAGAAATGAATCCAGCAAGAAACCAGAACCTGTGCCATCAACGTCAGGTATGAGTGAAACTGCAGCTTGCCCTCCGTCTCCTATTGCTGACGATTCTTCAACTCTACCATCTCCCACCTCCTCTCCCTCCTCCAGTCAGTAACTCTTCTTGCCGGTTCACTCAGTGGCAGCCCCTGTATGCCAGCTGTTGTACTGTACTACTGTACTTTTCAAGGTACTGTACTGTAAGATTAAAAATATTTTCCATATTTTTTCGTGTTTGTTTTTTATGTATTATTTGTGTGAAAAGTATTATAAACCTATTACAGTACAGTACTATATAGCCAATTGTGTTAGCTGGGTACCTAGGCTAACTTTGTTGGACTTACGAACAAATTGGACTTAACAAACGCGCTCTCGGAATGTAACTCGTTCGTATGTAGGGGACTTACCGTACAGAGACATAAATTAATATGTCCAAGGTCCATGCAGCTAGAGACAGGTGACAAATCTCAGACTTTTGAATGCAGGGCGATTGCTCTGACCACCGCAATGCAGGAAACGATGCACTCATTGTGTCATGGACCCCAGTGTGTGTGTTGGCAGGGGAGGTCATTTACTGTCCTGGAACCTCAGTTTCCTCTACTGCCTCTTTTAGCTCCCACATTCTAGCTCCATCTTGATTTGCTAACAGATTCACTTGTCTTTCCACTTTCCCTTTTGTCCTTGGTCACCTCCCTCAAAAAAACCCTCCAGTTACAGCCCAATGATTTATTAACATACAAATAGAACTTTAGCCTAAAAGTACAACTGCAGAATAATTTTTCTCCCTTTGTAGGCCTATGGAGTGCTGCATATGTAGGGATTGCCTGAATGTGTTCTGCTGGAATGTTGTTGTTATCATTTAACACAATTCTGTCAACCTTTAAGTCATCCTTGCTGCGTTCTTGCCACCACCCAAACAGGGGCTGGGTTCCCTAAACAAGGCGCTGTTGGGCTGCATCCTGTTCATTAGATAATGCCTTTTGAGGAATGCATCCCAGCACTTGAGGCAGCTCCCAGCAGAACAACCTGCCATTTGTGATGCCTTCTTCAGGTTAAACATTTTAGATTAATCAATAAGTAAATGGCAAATAAATGGCATGAGCCCCATGTCCAATATAAATGAGATCAAGGGAAGAAGCAGAAAAGGGCAGTTTCGGCATTGTCCAATACGCCTTGAGCAGCGCTACCTTCAGCTCTGTCTACTTGAGGTGAAACATCCAGATGAAAAGTGAACAACGCAGTGCATCATCCAGATGTTTTAGAACATCAGGGTGTCTGGCGTCCTTTACCTTAACACACTGACTTCATTTTGAGGTGCCAAAGGTGCTGTTGTTCTGAATCTCTGTCACCCAGAAGAAAGGTCGTGACTCTGGTGAGACATTCTCCTTCCTACAATATAAATCTAACCAGCTAGCCCGGGGAATACAGAGGGACGAAAATTCGAGGCCAGCACAGAAGCGTCTTAGCTTTGAGAATTTGCCAAACACTGCCAAATACACGTTTCATAAGGAATTCCATTCATTTCTCCCAATTCCTTCTGCTAATTTACCTCAGTTACACTTTTCAGATGTGTAATATCTCATTTTTGAGGAAAAATATGTTAGAGCCAAAAGAGCTGACCTTCGTGCATTTTCAGACTCTGTGCTGTGTCCCTGACAAATGAGACACCAAGGCCTTTCCATATTCTGTTTGGGGGTCTATTGGCTGAGGAATCCTTGTTCATCCCACCTGCCTGGCATCTAGGATCATGATGAATTGTCTCCAACTCTAGCCTCAGATTGTTTTTTAACATTTAATTTAGTTTCTTCCTGTGCTTGGATGAACATGGCCACGTTATGGATTTCTGCTCTAATGTACACCAGCAGGCTGGAAGAACAAGCCTCAGCAAGCTGTGGAAATTAGAGAGGCTGGATCAATAGGCAAGGTCACGACCCCCCGGCTCCGATTCTGTACACTGTCCTGAAATTCTCTCCCTTGAAAATCCTTCTGCTGCTTCTAATGTGAAGCCATGTGTATTCCCAGAGAGGAATTCATGTAAACAAGCCTACCCCAGCCTCTCACATCTCAGGGAGGGACACCCATAATCACAAACACTGAAAAATTTGTGTAAACAACAGCCTAGGAATATAAACATCTGGGCATTTGCTTTATGTGCCGTTTGTTAACTCCATTGTCCAAAGACCCTTTCAGAGGGAGCACAAATAGATGAGGACAAAGAGAAAGCAGACCTGCCAATTCTGGAGCAAACCTCTAAGAAATTATCTTTTATCATACACCTACCTCAAACAAAAGGCACAATCTTCAGTGCCTATGCCTTGGCATTTTTATGGAACACAGAATGGTAAAACATCAAACTGATTTAAACTCTCAGGAATATCTCTGGTCTCAATGAAATATAGATTGAGGAGAAAATACTTGAAAATATTTTAAAAGATAGCAGATGCCAATAATACTACAAATTTAGATCTTGTCAATATAAAGGACCTGCCTTTTCAAATACAAAGCAATATTCCTAACAGACTAGTTTTCCATCTGGAGATTTAGAAGTTTATGTTGTTCAGACTTATAATTTTCCTGGATGGAAATAACTAATGCATCAAAACTTCAAACCTGCAAAGGCAAACCTGCTACTGGTAATTTATCATATTCACTAATCACTGGTTCCAAAATGACCTGACATCAGAATGACCAATTTAGGGAAAAAAAAATCTTAAAGATCTTTCTTTTGAGGAGAAGGTTAAGGGTGTGAAAAAAAATGGGAGAAGAAGGGAGGTTCAGGTCAGGAAGAGGGAAATGCAGTCCCAAGAGCCCCTTTTCCTCTGAAATGTGGGTGCCACTTTCACTTTGTAACTCTGAAGCTGCATAGCCCAGAGAAGGGGGATCTCTTTTATTTGGAGAGTAAATTCAGTATGTGATAAGGCACATCCTTATCTAAACCCCTATTCAGGAACAACAGCAGAAGCACTTTCTGTACAGCCCAGTAATTCTATAGTGTTTGGTAGTTTTGCTTCAGAATTTAGAAAAAGGTTTGTATTCAGAAGAGGTATCCTTCTGTTTCATTTTTGAGAAACACTTAGTCAATCTCCTGTCTTTCTATTATATCAGAGATCTTAGACAAAATAACATCACACTTTAAATGTTCGGATGGAAAATTAGTTTATTGAGACATTGCTTTGTACTTGAGAATGTATATCCTTGCTGACAAAGGATATTATTTGCAAGAACTCGAGAAAATTAGGAGGTTCTCTTTGCAGCACAGGGATTAAATGCAAAACAGAGTGAATTTGCATTTTGCTAGCACTTGATTTTAAAAGGGAAATATACACATATACCTTATTTTCTATGGAAGTGCTAAAAGAATCACATTTGTTCCTATCCTATAGGAATAGCCTCAATTAAAGATCTATATATGTACAGGAATTGGGTGACAATTGGTGAAGGAGTGATTTAGAAGACACAAAAAGGCAAGAGATGAGGATTTACTACTACTGCTACTATGTTTTCTACTCCATTTCTAAGTGAAGGCTTTCAGTTTGAAAATAAAGTTCAAGTTTGATCACAACGGCAGGTCACAAAGAGTATTTTGGATGAATAAGTGGCAACGTAGAATCATAAAGTCTATAGCAGGATCCAGACTAACCTCAAAAGTATCTTCTCTTAGGCGAAATATTTACCATGTCAGTTTTTCAGATGATGCACCTAAGATCTTGAGACATTTAGATGTCTGGTCCAAAGTCTTCTAGTGAGGGGTACAGAATAGACTAGAATTTTGTGTTTCTGCCTCTTGATATAGGGCTTAACCTTCATATAAGGCTGTGTCCCATTTCAGGGATCTGCAGGATTCTACCCCCTAACGCACATTTAGAACTCTACCACAATAAAGGGTTCTGTCCCAATACAGGGCTCGATTCATAATGTAGGGCTATGCCCTCCCGTACAGGGATTTGCCTCTGTTCCAGTAATTTAACACTGCATAACAATTTACCCCTAAAATCAGTGGCTCAACACATAAACAGAATTTATTTGTTCATGAATCTATGATTCGGACAAAGCTTAATGTATATAGCTTGACTCTGTCTCACGTGGCATCATCTGGGGCATCTCGTATCATCTGGAGCTCCCTTCAGTCAAACTGGATGTTGGCCGGAGCCTCAGTTCCTTTCCATGCGTCCTTTCCACCTGGGCTAATTTGGGCTTTCTCACAGCATGATGGCAGGCCTTGTCAGAGTGGAGTGGGCAGGCGTCACCCAAAAGATCCAGTCTTGGAAGCCACATAACATCCCTTCTGCCTTAAGCTATTGGTTGAAGCAAACAGAAGTCCCTGCCCAAATCCAAGAGAAGAGAGCATAGACCTCACTTCTCAGTGGGAAGAGCCTCAATATCACATTGTAAGGTGAGCAAATGGAATGGGTGATATTGTTGCTTGTAGGAAAATACAGTCTGTCACAATCTGCCTTCTGGCCACAACAATTCAAATCCCACACATGCAAAATTTTCTCATGCCCTCCCTCTGAGCCCCCACATCTCAATCTATTAAGGCCTCAGCTTTAAGTCCAGGATCTCTTTGTCTAAATTAGGTCCTGATGAGGAGGAGGCTTTTCCAGTGTGGTTACTCACTCTGCTCCTAGAGCACTGGTCCTCTTGATATTAAGCCCTGTGAAGTTATGAAGAGACATAACTCTGCGTGGATGGATGGCTCATTTCTGCTCCACTTGCCCTCAAATAGGGTGGCTCTAAGGCTGGGTACTGGAATCACCTGAAGTGTCGCTCACTCACATGTCCAGTAAGTGGATATTGGCAGGAGGCCCTCAGTTTCTCTCCCGATGGGCCTTTCCATGTGGTTTCTTTGCGTGGTGAGCTTGGGCTTCCTCACAGCTTGATGGCTGGCTTTCCCAGCACAAACATCCCAGAGTGAGCTAGCTGGAAGCTGTCATCTTTTTGTGAGCTGGCCTCAGAATTCACGGAGAATCACTCTGCTGCACTCTGTTGGTTGGAGCAGCCTCAAGTTCTGTCCAGATTCTAGTGGAAGAGCCCTAGGCTCCAGTCTCAGTGGGAGAAGCCTCAAAATTACATTGTAAGAAGACCAGGTGGGATGGGAGGCACCATTGTTGTCATTGAGGGAAAGGCAGTCTGCTGGAATGGGCTGCCTTGCAAATCGGTGAACTCCTTTTCAGTGGGGCCATTCACACTGAGACTGAATGACCAGCAGCCAGCAGTGATGTAGAGGGGATTCTGTTATGGGTAGAAGGTTTGACTATATGACCTCTGATGTCTCTTCCAAATCTCAAATTATATGACGCTATGAAAAAGTCAATTGAACCCAGGTAATTTAAAGACTTCAGGGAATGGAATTGTATAGCCCTGTGACATAAGAAAAGGGACAGGGGAAATGGATGTATAGGTAAATAGAACGGGCCAAGAGTGCAGTTCTGAGACAGTCTGCGACCAAATATTAGGACCGTGTCTACTAAAAAGAAGAAAATGCCATGACCTCAGCCGGAGTGCAGGGGGATACTGTCCAGGCTGGTGAGGAAGGTGGCAGCTCATCTAGGAGTTTATATTAAGGGCTGAAACCAGAATGAACCTGAAAGCACGCAGAGAAAAGGAATGTACCTTCTGCTGGTCTGGAAGGCAGACACATGCAAAAAGCTGTGAACCTTTGGATCAATAAGAGTTAAATGTGATTGTGTGTGTGAAAGGACTTTATAAACTGTAAAGTGATGTATCAATTTGTTTATTGTGTTTGGGACTTTCATTCATACAGCAGAGACTTTTGTAAACAAAGCTGAACCCTCTCTTGCTCTCTATCCCACGCATGGATTGCTTACCTTCGGTCAGATCATCTTTCCATGAAGTGGTTTGTCTGTGTGCTTCCTGTGAGATCCTTTCTTAGTATTCTCAGTCAATCAATCAGTTTGGTTAAAATATTGGCTCCTAACCAATGGCAGGGGTTGTGTCAGTGGGCACAGCCTCAGAGGATATTGCTCTGGGTCTGCCTGTTGTCTCTTATCGCATCCTCTTCTCATCGGTTTTTCAAAACCAGGCACTTTTTCTGCTGCTCTTCACTGGGCTGGCTTCCAACAGTACCTTGCTCTGGGGCAGAACTGGAAGGGCAAATGCATAATTCAGTGGTTTGTACTTTGCATCTATTAACCATGGGACCAAATGCAGGAATGACACAATGGTGAGGCTTTTGCTTAGATAGTGTTTTTTCTGAGTGAGGCTTAACATTCAAACCAATTTATAGTTCCTTTGCATAGTAGATAAGTATCATAATAGCCTTTTAATAGATGACTCAACGGAAACACATACATTATAAGGTCAATGTCACTGCAAATTATTACAGCAGGTCCAATTCAAGGGTCCTAACTCTCTATATCTAACTTTTACTACTAGATTATACATAGTACATAGTAGGTATTTAAAAATATCCATTGAACTTTATTATATTATCAATAGGCAATTAAAGAAAACGCAACTTCAAGGGTTTTTTAAAATCCAAGACTGACTTAAAACAGACCCATTCAACTGGTTTGAAAATCTGGCAGAATAATAACCATTATGTTTCCATTGGATAAATGATGGCAGTTAGATAAGGTCTCAACTTTATGCTAGGTTTGGAAGTAGAAGATAGAGCTGTTGTGCTAAACCTTTATTTCTTTTCTATACCTTACACTTAAATATCTTTTACAAAGTACAAATATTCATGATCTTATTAATTCACAGAACAAGCCTTGATGATCGGTTGGCATAAATATCATTCCCATTTAAAAGATGGGAGTCAAAAGGCTAGAAGTGATTCACTGGGAATTAGAGCCTAGGCCCATACTTTGGTTCAATTTTTTTTCCATTGCACTGCGATATTAGCTAATAAAATGATAATAAAAATAATAATAACAACAACTATTCATTGAATGTTTATTGTGTTCCAGGCCCTGTGCTAAGCATTTCACCCACGTTATCTCATGTAATCTTCACAGGAACTCTTAAAGGAGACATTATTATTAGTGTCATTTTACAGATGAAAAAACTCAGGTTCAGAGTTTGGGTAACTTGTGACAAAGTCCAAAGCTAGCAAGTGAAAGAGATGGGTTTTGAAACTATGCAAAAGTGTTTAACCACACACAGTGCTGTATAACTTCTTGCACCAGATTCCACAGAGAAAACTGGAGATGGTGGTAAAGAGTGTTGGTGAAAGAAATGGATAAGTATTTATTTAAAATAATATTTTAAATTTTAAAATTAAGACTCAGTTTTATAAGAATAAAAACGCTTACTCCTGAATAGTTGAAGCTTCCTCCCTCTCCTCCAATTACTCTGTCACAGACCAGTTGATGCTCAAGTAGGAAGGAATGTTCTCTGGAGTGGATTTATATTTTATAAGATGGAATAGGCCATTTTCATGCCCCATTCACTCAGGCCTGTTCTCTATCTGTATCCTGGTAACACCTAAGCGTCTGTCCATTCAAGGATATCATCTGCCTTGGACAGGCCAGCCTGTGTAAACCACACTTTCCAGTTGCCTGGTTATCATTACTAATGTATCAGAATGCTTTCTGTGCATCTTTCAACCCAGTGAGCTGCAATTTTCTTATTCAACATGTTGTCTCTAGAAATTAGGCTTCTTGTTTAATGTGATCCTTCTCCTCTGCCTCAGGCTAGTTCTTCAGGGCCTCCATCGCAGGCTGCAGATCAGCCACTCTCACTGATGTTAAAGGCAGTGATGGGAGGATTTAGATTAAGAAAGTTTCCTTAAGACCTCCTTCATCCTGATCTTCTACAATAAGCTAAAATCTAGGGAAATATCAAATGAGTCCAGGAACTTAATTCAGTCTGACCTTGAGATATCAAGTAACATGTAAGATATCTTGATCCAGGTGTCAAGGTGGGTCAAGCAAGGCCAGGTTCCTGAGTTCCACTGCTATGATTCTCTGCCCTACTCAACTTCCCATCACAGTGCTGAGGCTCACACAGTGACTGATTTCCTAAGCAAGAGACTCAACAATATGTTGGGATCAACATTGCTGCCGGTTTGCACTCAAAAAAAAAACCTATGGCCAAAATATCCTTCCACTTTTCCTCTCTGAAACTAAAACTATGACCTGGGTTCACATACTTCCAATTTTTTCCCTTCTTGTTATATCATTAAAATGCATCCCCTCTTCAAGTGCTCATACTGCCTAATGGGAAAATAGGTTTTCCTATTTGCTTCTTACCTAAACGGGAAGAATTGCTTTTTACCTCAACGGGAAGGAAAAATTGCTTCTTACCTAAAAAATTGCTTCTTACCTAAACGGGAAGCTCCATGGCTTCTAATCACTTGTCATTTCATGTCATGTGTAATCATATCACACAAATAACTTTATTTAAGAATGTGGACCGCGCTGAACTGAAGTTGCTGTGGTCTGACTGTTTGTGACCCCCAAAAGTCATATGTTGAATTTTAACCCTCCAAAGATGATGTATTAGGAGGTGGGGCTTTTGGGAGGTGCTTAGGTCATGAGGGTGGAACCTTCATGAATGGGATTAGTGTTCTTATGAAAGAGTCCCCACAGAGATCCTTTGCCCCTTCCACCATCTGAGGACAACATGAAAAGTCTGCGACCCAGAAGAGGGCTCTCACCTGACCATGGTGGTGCTTAATCTTGGACTTCCAGCCTCCAGAACTGTGAAAGATAAATTTCTGTTGTTTATAAGTTACTCAGCCTGTGGTATTACATTATAGTTGCCTGAACTAAATCCGAGTGTGTTTATATAATACCAGAACTTTCAAGGAACCTAAAGTTTTCTATTACCTGTGGTCCTCAATTATCTGCCATAGTAAATTTTTTCAAGGTATAATGATCTCCTTCTTGCTAAATCCAAGGAATGTCATTTGGCCTTTAGTTTCTTTCTCTTCTCTTTCCAGCTTTTAAACACTGGTGACAATTCATTTGAATCTTGTGACAGAAATTTACCTAACAAATGGTGTCCCCATGTTTCTCTCTCCTGGTTCTCTCCCACCTCTCTGATTTTTTTCTCCTCATGTAGGGGCCTCAGTTCTTGATTATCAGCCCTTATTTTTCCCAAATCTCTCCCTGAGAGTAGTTACTCAGTCTTGGATTTCAGTACTATCACTGTGTAGATGAGTTTTAAATCTGCCTCGCCAACCTAGTCCTATATCCCTTATCCTGCCATTTTCTTAACATCACCAAATACCAAATCTAACCCATCATTTCTCCCCCTGAAATAGTTTTGTCCTGATTTTTCCACTTCTTTGAAAAATTAAGATGTGAAGATTAGGCAGATGTGGACTGATGTGGTAGCAGGAAACTTGAGAAGAAAAGAATACACTCGCAAGAATTTTCTAAGGGATAAACATAGGATTTAATGAGTGGTAAGATGTAAGGAATGATTCAAAGATAAAGAAGCTATTATTAGTCGAAGCATCTCCTTGGTGTCCTGGCAACAGGCTCTGTGTCACTTTGACTCCCTTCTTTGCTCATGCCTTACCTCCTTTCCCCAGCTAGCCAAACCACTTTTTTTTTTTAACTACTTTTTCTTATTTTCATCCTCTACCCATAGCTATAGGCTAAATAGATACTTGTTAAAATAATGAATAAATGCAATGAACATACCTCATTTTCAACCTTTTCTAAGGAAATTGATGTGATCTTCCAGTGGTTGCCAGAAGCTTTGAATGCTCACCCACCCTCTCAGTTCAGTTCTCTGCTGACAACTTTTGGAGGCCATTGTTGTTTTCAATTTGTGGTAGGAATCTGAAATCCACATGATTCTTTCATCAACCACCTGATCTATATCAAAACTCTCTTATAAGCACAGGCATTCCAGGTCTTGGTTAATCCCTGAGGACAGGCCTGATCCTCTTCTGCCATTTCCAGCTCTACTCATCCTCTTACCAGGGCACTTTGTGGCTCGTGTGGTCGGCAGAATCACGGCTCCTCAAAGATGACCACGTCCTCATTCCGGTAACCGGTGAATATGTTGGTTATGTGGAAAAAGGACTTTGCAAATGTGATTAACAATTTGAGATGGGGAATATCCTAGATTAACTGGGCACACCTAATGTAAGCACAAGCGTTTTTCTAAGGGAAAGAGGAAGGCAGAAGCATCAGAGGAGGAGATGTGATGATGGAAGCAGAGGGTGAAGTGAAATTGCTGGAAGGGGACCACAAGCCAAGGAATGAGGGCAAGCCTCTAGAATCTGGAAAAGGCAAGGGATGGATTCTCCCCTGGAGCTTCCAGAAGAAATGCCCTTCTGACACATTGATTTTAATCCTGTCAGTCCCATTTTTGGACTTGACCTCCAGAACTGTAAGATAATACATTTATGTTGTTTTAAGCCTCTAAATTTGTGGTAATTTCTTATAGAATCTGCTAATGCCCTAAACCAAACATTCATCACCATTCCATTATCCTGGTCATTGCCTAAGACTCACCTTTTTTGTTCATCCATTTTACTCCAGACTCTCATCCCCAGATGGCTCTGTGCTTCCTCTGTGGACCTAACCTTCCACTGACCTTCTTCAAATTTTCCACTGAGTTCTCAGGGTTTTCAGTTATATTGCACTTAAATTCCCCTGTGTTCTCAATCTTCCTACCAAGTGCATCCCCTAACTGCTGACTTTAACTGAAATGCTCTTTCCTGAGAATACCAACATCCTTGAAATTTCCTCAAGAAGATGCCTTTACTTTTCTTATATCCCAAGTATATCACTCCCAAAAGCAACAGGCCTGCCAAACATTACGCTTCTACCTTTGTATCCCTCTTGACTTCTTGTCACTCTCATCTTCTAGTGGCATGGTAACTTCCCCCTCATTTATTGTAGATTTTAAACTTGGACTGCTTAATTGGATCTCTGCAGCAAGCTCTGTTGTCATCTTGGGGGATTTGAGAATTGTTAGCAACAATCTATTCTAGCCAATCCATCTCTTAATCTCTTCTACTCTTCACCTCCACTCCTGCCACTCCTTCATTCCCAAGGGTACACTCTAGGGCTTCTCATCACTTGGAATTTCTCCTCTGAAATCCTGCATTCAAATATACTCTAAGCAATTGAGTTAAAAATTAAAGATAAAAAATACCAGAATGTATTGCGTAGCCCCACCATACCCCATCTTGAAGGAGACGCCTGCTCTTCCTCTCATGATGCTTCACTCAGTAAATGGCAGTGCCATCCACACATGAACCCAAGAAAGGTACTTGGGTCCCATCTTTAATTCTACTTCTGCAACGACATTTCTGCATCCAATATATCTATCTCTGAAATTGTCCTTTCTCTCCAGCCCCACCATCACTACCCTAAATAATCCTCCCTCTGAATTACTGCTAATCTCAAATTGTTCTCTCCAGCCAATTTCCTTATACCTACCAAACTCAATTCTTTTCAGGTTCAGGTTGGTCTTTCTTAAATATGTTTTGATCAAGTTATTTCTCTGCTTAAAATCCTTCAAGAGTTTCCCATTGCCTTTGTAATAAAGTTCATCTTATCATATCATATTCTTAATGATTGCTGCCTACCCAAGTAGCTTCACCTGGTTTCCCTGCCACATGCCATCTCTCCTCTCCTACCAACCTATACACACTCAGCCTAAGGTTGTCCTGAACTGCTTTCAGTTTTCCAAACGAATTTGGCTGTCAGTGTCACCTCCAAGCTTTTCTACCTGCTGTTCTCTCTGGCAATAACTCTGCTTCACTCCTTTACTTATCTGATGACACCACACATCCTTCAGATCTTAGCAGGCCTATTACTTTTTCTGAAAAGCCTTGCTTTATTTTCCATTCTGCCCCCTCATCTCATCATTGAGAAAGTCTCCTTTTCCATGGAGCAACCTGTACTTACATCTATTCTAGCACTTGTCATACTCTACTACAAGTGTTTCTTTAGTTGTCTCTCTGACCAGTTCATAAACTTGAGGAACTGGCTGTCCTTTTTCGTCTAGAAGCCTCAGTGCATGACACAGATGATCAGTAATTTTTACTGAAGTGACAAATTAACTAAATATAGATTTGTGTTCCTAAATATTCTTTCTCCCTTTTATTATATTTATTAATTTCAGGCGTATGTCTATCCTAAATGGAGCTAAACATTCACATTTAGATTAAATAATGTCTTTATGCGTATTTGTTAGGTGGTTCATTTTGTCTATCACATTAGCAGATATGCTTCTTTTCATGACCTGTATTTGACCCACACTGTCTTATGGACGTGGTGTTCTAATTCATCTATCCATCTATCATTCGTCCTGTCTTAAACCACCTCCAACCACCCAAGAATTTCCTATGTATCCTGCTCTGGTGCAAGCATCCGGACACAGGTGTCTGTGTGGTTCCTGAAATACCCCAACTCCACCACCATCAACAACCCTATTTACCATCACAGAAGCCAGGAACTAACTCACAATTTGTTCCTTGGTCAGACTGAAACCCCAATCTGCCTGCAGAGCGGCTGGAAATC
Source organism: Balaenoptera ricei (assembly GCF_028023285.1). NCBI lineage: Eukaryota > Metazoa > Chordata > Mammalia > Artiodactyla > Balaenopteridae > Balaenoptera > Balaenoptera ricei. The sequence goes on along the minus strand of NC_082640.1, from coordinate 82,282,689 downwards.
ACCTCTACAGACCACTATGCTCTCAGCTGTTCTAAAAAACACTGATTCAAAGACTTTTTGTCCAATCACAAAGAGAATGGAGATAACCGAGAAACCTGAAGGAAACCATTCTCATTACATAATAATAAGACTAATGTCAGTCTCCTTGTACATAGAATGAAGAGGCTCTAAACCTTTCCAAGTAAGTAAGAGAACTCCCTTTTCCCTGCAAAAATATCATAAGACTCCCACATGATAGGTGTTGTGCTGTTGGTTGGTAGATGACAAAGAAGCTCTTATGAATTTGCTAGAACTTTAAAGTAAAATAATTCATTATTAAGCACAGAATCAATTTACTTGTTTTTGAAAAATTATAGTATATACATGTGTAAGATGTATGAGCACATGAATGTGCAATAACTATAAAGTCTCTCAGGCCTGAGAATTGCCCATAGCTTGAGAGTTTTTTTAGTTAGAAAACCATTAAGACCCATTCTACTGCTAACATTCTCTGATTCTATTAGTTGCAGTAATTTCTGCTCACTCGTTAGACAAGAGATTCTCACTTTCTTTAATTCAGCATTTCCTAAATTTTGTACCATGGAAGTCTAATTGTTGATTGAAAGAAGTATTTCAGGACAAACAATTTTGGGAAATGCACATAATATTGTCCTTTTACAGATGCTTCATGTATGTAGCCATATTAAAGGCTCTGAGGAATAGTACAGTTTTTTTTACATTACTTAACCCAGAATTTCCCAAACTTATTTTTCCATGGGGCAGTTTTATTCCCCATGGAACACCTATTAACATATCATGGAGCACTGATTTGAGAAAACACGGTTTGTAAACGCTTCATTGGTGGGCAGGGCACTGCCAGCCAAGGGAACAGAAGATCCAAGAATGCCATGTCCCACTAGTTAATGCAGGCATTATGTATTCATCCTGAGGTGGGGGCCAAGGCTGAGTAGATGTGCATGACAGTCTGAAAGATTTTGATCCAGAGGTGTGGCCACCCATGCAAATCACATACTCACTGAACCAAATTCAGGGCATTGTAGAGATCCTGAAAAATCCCTCTGGCCTCCCAGATTACAGTGTAGTTTCAAGTATTTCTGTCCTAAAGACATAACCATACTCTGCAGTTTCTCAGATGCTGACCCTTAAGAAGTGCAATTCGAGTAAGGAGGCTGATTCCACACCAGCGAGGGAAAGCACCACTATTCTAAGAATGAGTGTTTTTGGTGGGTGTGATGAATTTTCTGTACAAACACCTGCATCTTCCTTGGCCTTCCAGCATGCGCTAATCCACTGCTTTTGCCAGAATAAATGCAAAGGGTCTCAGTCACATTCCTGGTTCGGCACAGACACACTTAGTATACGAGGCAGGCTGGAGAGGAGATGAGAAAGCTCTTCTGGGCATTGTAAGGTCAACAAATTGGAAAAAGCCACAACTCACCCTTGGGAAGGATTAAGTTCGTTGACATCCTCCAAATTGATTTACCTAGATCAGACCACATGTTAATGAGGCAGCCAAGTTACTCTAATTCATTGTTACTATTCTAAATGTAGAGACCTTTTCACATTAAAGAGGTGGGGCCATGGATTCCAAATAAGCATTACTTATTTATGGCTTGTCACTCATCCTGCCTGGGCCAGTGTCCTCAGAGCCATTTATAATTATCATCTAAACCACACCAAAAAGAACTGGACATTCAAAGAGCATGGCTCTCAGGAAATGAAGTGAGTTTTCCTTCTCTATTACCTATACCTCTGAATAGAAGTGCATAAATGCTCTTAGCCAGCAAAGTGTAAGAACTTAGATTTCTTCTGGGTGCAGACTTTTCTAAGTACTCTAAAAATGTCTCTTATTTGAAGGATCCCATAAAAATGTCTCACTCACTTTTCAAGATTGACTCCTCAGTAACAGTGAAACATTATTTATACCACAGATGTAAGATCTGTAGACCTCAACTCTGTCCAAATTGTGAGTTGGGAAGGGAAGATTTCACACTGGCTTCACACCTATCAAGCTTTATCTGTATCAAAAAATAAAGTTTATGCCTATATGAAAGGAATATTTTTTGGTATGTTTATATGATAACTCATACACAGTGCTTTGGGAGAATCATCTAATAAGTTTCCCCAATAGGTAAAGGAATGCATAATTTGGAGGGCCAGATGTAAATACTTTAGGCTTTGGAGGCCATATGGTCTGTTGCAACTTTTTTAATTTTTTTTTAACATCTTTATTGGAGTATAATTGCTTTACCATGGTGTGTTAGTTTCTGCTTTATAACAAAGTGAATCTGCTATACATATACATATATCCCCATATCTCTTCCCTCTTTGTTGCAAATTTTCAGCTCTGCCATTGTAGTGTGAAAGCAGCCAGAGACTATGTGTAAATGAATGTGTGTGACTGTATTCTGATAAATTTTTATTTATGGTCAACACTGAAGTTTGAATTTCATATGATCTTTATGTCACAAAATATTATTCTTTTTAAACATGTCTTTCAACAATTAAAAAATGTAAAAACAATTCCTTGCAGGTGGGGTCATATTGAAACAGGTGACAGCAGCATTTGGCCCCAGCCCCGTGCTTACTGACCCCAGATTTAACCCATAACTTTGAAAATAAGACATACAACCTCTTTGCTGACATTTCATTTTCAAGTTCTTTATCAACATGAACTCATCCCACCTGATTTGATGAGAAGATCAGTGGAACCATGAAAGCACATGCAGAGCAAATATTGCAGAATGTAAATCCTAAGAATTTCAGATTTTACTTTTATAGAGTTAGAAGAATATCTGGGAGAACAAATCAAGAGACATCAAGACTATTTTCTTTACAATACATACTTTGAGAAAGATTGCTGTGACTTTTATTGTACTTCTGCTCCTCTTGGAGTTAATTTTTTTTCCAGAAGAATGTGCTCCTAGATTTATAATGGATTGTGAATTTTGCTAACAAATAAATATTCATTATTCACGTTATAGAAAATCCCATAATGAAAATACTTTTTCTGATTAAAAAAGCGCTTTGTTTATTTTAGACTACATGGGAAATGCATAAGAGGGCAGAATTCTTCTAGTTCAAGAAAGGTTGCTGTTTAAAACCAAGAGATTTTTGAAATCTCTCATATGTTGATAGCCATTATATAAAAATCTTTCTGTTGGCAAATCAAATGTCAAATAAAACACTTGGCTATTTAGCTGGAGAGCTTACAGTTTAACCCTGCGTGTAGATTCGGGGTGAAGCAAAGGTCTCTAATTCTAAATATTTGTTGGTAGATGTTGCTTCATCAGCTACTTGGAAATCAGTTTCCATCAGATTGGGTAAAGCATGCTAACCAAACAAAGCAGCAATTAGGACACTAGTCAGAAAACAGCCTCTGTTTTTATTCTTTCTATGCTTATGCTGCATCAATTTGTCCCTGGCCTCAAGCCTCCCACCCTCTGCCTTCCTTAGTATAAAATGTCTTTGGCTTGCAAAACAACATTGGTGAGTTTATTAATACATCTTGTGACAGGCTCATTCTGAACTGCAGGCCACACAGGTGTTCATTCTTTGAGAAGGTCCCATCTGTGTGACTGTGGCTTCTTTTAGTCCCTTTACTTGTTAGCACATAGCTCAAAGCAGCACCCTTGTAGCTCCCCTTTAATGGGAATATGAACACTTAGAGTGAAGCCGTAGACTTACAGGGCTTTCTTAAAGCAAATTAAGCTCTTTAAAACAATAACAACAATTCTTTGCCTTCAAATCCCTCTCCCCAGGCCAACCCACACCCCCATATCAGACAGGCCAGATGTTTGTGAAAACTGCAGTTTCCGCAATCAAAAGTACAACATTTACCATAGCTTTTATCAAAGATTTCAATTCCCCTCATCTTAAGGAAAATGACCCTTTTATTTTGTTGTGGACATAAAATTGTGGCCCTGGGAAAATTGGAAGCATTTCTGTTGAGGGAAATCAATTTTCTCACTGCCATATATGATCAACATGTCACAGCCATCACCCAGATAATAATAGTAAAGTACAAGTAAAATGGCTGGAAATACTGGCTTTAAAGGTAGAAAAAGATAGAAGCAAGATAACACCCACCCCCCCCCCTTTTTTTTAAAGCATGTTTACAAAAAGAATAAAAAGAAGAAGGAAAAACTCTAAGGGTTATTTTTGTTCTTTCATTTTCTTCCTTCCCACCCTGTTTTCTTCCTTTTGCTGCTGTGCTTTCTGGCGTATAAGTATTTTATTTTGTGTACTGATCGGCCAAAGCATTAACGAAACTGTAGAGATATGTGTTCTTCCTGGAAAAGAGTAAGCACTTTACGTGTAAACCACTCTGGCTCCTTTTCAATCATCCTGTTAATGGGTGGCTAATTGTCAAAAGATGTGACCAGAGTGAGATGACCCAAGAGTCTGTTTAGGTGGGAGGCAACAGGGAAAGTACAGAAGGAGCTTCTTAATTTGGATCCTGCAAACAAAAGGAAACATCAAATGTGACCTCGCTGCTGGACTGTTAATGGCTTTCTCCCCATCGCCCCCTGCCACTTAGCGTCTTTTGTGCCCCACCCTGGGAAGCTTCCCGGCAGAAGTGTGCATTAGCAGAACTCTACAGTTACAATACGCTGCTTACTACAGACAAGGGCGAAAAACCTTCAGAGTGATTAAATGTTCTTTGGACAAACACATCCACATCCATAAACGTGCCATTTTTATTTCAGGCAGGCCTCTCAGTCATGTCCCTGCTGTGGCCACCAGCACAGAGGAGTATTGTACCTAGAATGTCACTGAGGACCTTCAAAGTAGATCCAAACACTATCTCTCCTTGGAGGAAATTTGGCCCTACGTGTGAGTATGGGAAGTTAAAACTGCATTAATTCAGGCCAAGACCATAACCCAGAAAACGGCAGACAAGATTTTTGCAAAACTTTAAATATTTTAAATAATTTAACCGTTTGCAAACAAGCAAACAAAAAACCCCCCAAAATCCAAGTGCTTGCTTTGGAATGAAAATGAGAGAGAGAAAAGTGAGAATGAGAGGAAAAATAGCAACAAAATCCAGGCTAAGGGAAACTCAAAGATACAGTAAGTGTGTCTGCACAAAGATGTTCATAGAAGTATTATTTAGAATTAAAAATAACCTATATGTCTAGCAATAAAGGTTTTAAAAAGATAAACTATGGCACATACATTTGGTAACATATTTTGTAGCTATTAGAAATACTGGTTTTAGAAAAATAAAGCTTAAAGAAACATGAAAAAACTTATGGGTTTAAGTAAAAAATAATAATATGAAGAAGAAGTTATAGCTATGGAGAAATGCATGCTCAGGAGAACATAACAAAAAGAATGTTGTGGTTGGTTGGATGGTGATATAGGTGAAATATGTTTTCCCTTCTATTCTAATTGGTAGTGATTTGGATATTGTATCAATTAAAAACAAAACAAAACAAACTAAGCAGAAATAAACTCTGAGAAACTCTCTTTGATGGGCAAGAACATGATTTTTAAAAAGATAATATTTTCAGATTTATTAGAATTTGTTAATACTTCATTTGTCCAGTGTTTAGGTGGTAAATGAGAATAAAAGGACTCAGTGGGCTATTTCTAGCCCAAAGGAAGCCATTTCACTCTACTCCTAGAAACAATACTCCCAGTGCCTCCCAACTCAGTTTTCAAAATGCTGTATGCCTCTGTGCCGGTGATTTCCACAGAGAAAGTGACATTGAATTGGAGATTCTAGACAATGCCTAATGCTTAATGACTTGTAAGTAGATAACATCTGTACGCAAAGGGAAAAAAAAAATAGCTGATTTTTCTCCCATTCATTTTATAACTTTTTCCCCAAACCTGCCTTTATACATGGGTTATGTGAATAGTTCATCTGCAAGTTTATTTCTAGCTGAATCTCTTCTTTTCAAAGGCCAAGAGTTTACTGATGTATCCATATCTCAGCCCATTTCCCATTCGCACATCCCAAAATGGGTGGGTTATCTTCAGGTCAGGATGCAAGTCCTGCATCAGGAAAATACCCATCCTAATGGGGGAGACTTAGGTGCCTGTTGGCCCACTTAGCACTGTGGCTGGTGAAGCTCTCAGCTCTCCCTACAGCGGGATGGACCATGTGTTGGAAAAGATCAAACTCAGTGGCTTATTGGAGTGGAATGGTTGGGAGAGAGGTGTTCAAAAAACACTTCCTGTCAGTTAGTAAAAGCACATCGATAAAAATAAATCAATGCCCACTTGTTTTCTAGGAATCTGCTTCATATTCAGCAAAGGCTCCCATTGTGCTGCATTTCTCATCTAGTAGCCTAGAAAAGATGTGTTTTAAGCTAGAGCAAAATATCCTGAAGAAAAGCATTACTCTGAGATGCTGAATCGTCCCTTATGCACCAAAATGTAAAGCACAGATAAACTTAGTGATAAGCAAATAAAAATGTTCTGTGACTTATTTGAGAAGTGGATTGTGAAGGATTGGCATTGAATTGGGTAACTTGAGTTTGATTCTTGATTTATTTATGGACCTTCTGCATGACTTTGATTAAGTCTTCCCCTATTAGGGCCTTAGCTTTATTAACTGTAAAAAAAAAAAAAAAGGTTGAACTAGATCAGGGGACTCTACATGGCACACACAACACTGCTCATCTATGTAACACTTGTAACAGACATTGTTAATCAGTTGTGGCTCTTTCCTGCTGGTCCTGGCTGAGGCCTTGGAACCCTTCATTTGACAGTGCTCCTGGCAGCCATTATTAATTGATAAGTTTAGATACAATGGATAAAACTTTCCCATTATAGGTTAAAATAAATTCCTAGGTCTCTGACCCTCCATGACCCTATAAGCTCTTTCTCAACCCATAACAGAACAAAATTAAGACCTCTGCCATTAGATATCTAGACACACAAGTCCATTGACACTCTGTAGGCTTCAGATTAACTTTGCTTCAAAGTTACATCCAAGCGGCTCTGTTTCAAGAATTGTTGTGCTGAAAATACCAGCTTATCCAAATGCTGTTTCCCTTTTTAGTAGCCAATTTGTACCGATGGCAAGTGTTTGTGTGGCATGAGTTACCTGGAAATCCCCACCACACTTTTCCTACATAGTAAGGTATGAGGGCATGCATTATTAGTTCTTCTAAGTGCAGGGAGATAGTCATTAATTCATAATTTTAATAGTTGACATACAATGTTATCCATAATTTTATTTTCTCCTTAAATCCATAGTAAAACAGAGTAATACTGACCCCTTCTATAGATCTGTTATGCGTTTCAGAATCTGACTGAACTTCTGCATTATATGCTCAGGCCATGAGAACACAATCTACATCCCTTCTCCAAAACCTGAGGTTGCTCTACTGTCTCAGTGGGTCCAGACTCATTGTTTGGTGGTTTATAAGCCTGTTATTAGTTGGACTTATTACTGTGCCCTCATGTCTGTTTATTTATCTTCAAGATTTTGCTCCATTTAGAGAGAACTGCTTGCTGTCTCTTTGCCCCAGACCTGGAATGAGAATGAGGCAAATGAGGAGACTGGGGTGCAAACTCTAAAGAGGCACGTTCTCAGAGTCATGCTGAGTGTCTCCTTAAATATTACACCCTACGCAGTTCACCTGCCATATTCTAGTTCTGGCTTTGCCTTGTACCATCAACTAAAAACAATTTTTATGTTTTTACTGTTTTTCAGCTCTTCAAAGCCAATTCACATGTATGATCTAATTTTATTCTCTCAGACCTTGGAAGGGCCGATGTTATCACTTTCCCCATTCTACAAGGATGAGAAAATCTGAGTTTCAAAAAAGTTAAAGTTAAGGAGTGTCAGAGTTAGAACTTGATAGCAAGTCTTCTGAATTGGAGCAGGATATTCTTTCCAGGAGAATGAGACTTAACCTCTTTTTCTGTGCTCTATGACAAGGCATGCCTTTCTCTTCCTTCAAAATCCACACTTTAAGCTTTTCAGTTTGAATTATTTTATTTATTTCAAGATTTTTTCCATACGCATCTATTATTCCTCACTTGTTTTGCACATGTCTATCATAAGTTATTATCTTTTATTCTTTTGTTTTTTGGCCTGTTTCCTTAATAGATAGATTAGATACTCTTCGAAGTGTGAACAATATACAATAAATAAAATGGTATATTTTTATAAAGCCTGAACTTGTCAATGGACTTTGTGAAGGATACAGACATTTGTTTCACTGCCAAGTTTATAGATGAGGAAACTGAGTGATAAGGAATGATGATGACAGCTAGCATTTGTGGAGGACATCAGGGTTGCAAGGACCATGTCAAGCAGCTAACATGCAACATTTCCATGAATTTCATAACAACCCAATGAGGTAGCTGTTGTTGCCCACCTTTTAAAAATGAGAAAATGAAGCTTTAGTGAACATAGCAAACTGCATAAGGTCATAGCACTTGTGAATGTCAGGGCCAGGATTTAAACCCAGGTGTGACTTCAGAATACACACATTGGAGTGATTAGCCTAGGGCTGCAGAACCAGCAAGGGGTCAAGCTGAATCCTGAGTCTGATAGTTCTGACTCCAATCTTGCTCCTTTTTCATTGTTCTCATCTGCTTCTCACTTTCACAAAATAGTATAGCCATTTGATATCTTTTTATTTTAAGTGAATTGATATTATATTAAGAATAATTTTGGTCTGTTTACTTTCACGATTTAAGGTCTCCTTATGTGAAATTAAAATCTAAGTAGAAACATTGTGAACCTCTATATCTGCTAGTTGGTTATGGAACAAATGCAGTTTCTTTGGAGCATGCAAGTGTAAAGATGGCTCAGTAGGGTGTGGTCTTCATGTCTATGCCTTGCAGGTTGAGAAGCATAACAAGGCTTGGGATAATTAAATACTGGTGGATCCCCAGGGGCATAAGGGAAGTGGGTTGTGGGAAGAGTAGAGCATAGCGATGGCAAAGAAGTGGCATGGCTAATCTACCCCAGCCTTCTTTCCCGTGGAGCTCTGCAGTGGCGTCGCAATGTGTTTCAGCACAGAACTACAGGCAGCCACTGTCCATTGGCCAGGGTTAGCTCTAGAGAGGAAACCTACACGGCATCATCGACTGTGGAGAGGAAGAGACTTATTTCCCAAACTTGGAAATGCTACTCATTGGATGTGGCCCTGAGCAAGTTATTTAACCTTGACATTCTTCAATCAGGTCACTATTCAATAGAGATAATGATAGTACCTTCTTCCCAGAGTTGTTGTAAGGGATAAAATAAGACGCATATAGCATAAGACCTGAATCAACATTAATTATCCCTGAAAAGAAAACAGGGACAATGCCTCTTTAACTCCCCTTTGCAGTTGCAAAATCATCCAGAAAATAAAAAATAATGTAGAAGACTCCAATACTCCCCCCAACTTTTAAAAAAATTTCTGATCTTAATCGGAATAATTCTAAGTTTTCACAGAATTTTTTTTCTTTTTAAATGTGTGAGGCCATCCGTTCATGGGATTTGGCATCAACCAGACCTAGGTTTGAGTTACAATTCTGTCCTTTACTTGGTAACTAAGAGTAAATTGCTTAACTTTCCTGAGCTTCATCTTCCTTATCTATAAAACAGGGATATAACATTACCTATACCACAAAATTATTATGAGATTGAAAAATGGCAAAGCATATATGCCATAAATCACTTGGTAAATATTCATTGTAATCATTCCTGCAAGGCAGGTCCCTAAGGGACACCTGCGCGCATTCCAGTGAAAGGAGACATCTGGCCATGACACTGCACTTTGAGCTTGCCCTGTTTAGTGTGGCCATTGTGCTCGCTGTTGTTTGCCTAACGCTGATGAAGTTACTCAGTTCTTGTCCTTGACTACTTCCTGGCCCTTGTGCAATATCTCCTGATTTGAGGCTGGATTCTACAGATCATGTAACTGGTCACAGCAGAAGTAGTTATGCTTTAACTCCCTTTTGTATTCAATGCTATGAACTATCAAGTGGAAAGAGACTGAAGGGACAGGGGGTCAGGGTGAGGGAATATCAGGGGTCCTGCTCTACCTGATCTTTTGCATTTGATTCAATAATTATTGATTACCTACCATAGGCCAAGCTTTGAGGGTATAAACAGGACATGCCCCCTGCCTCAGGGAGCTCAGAGCTTGGTGATTCAGTGGGAATAAGTTCTCACTTTTATGAACAGTTACACAAAAACTAAGTTGGGTATAATGAGAGATTTCCTTCAAAAAATGTGTGTAAGTATGCATGTGCCAACTTGAAGGAGAATACAAGTATGTTTACTCAAAAGATCCATTTGAACTTAAAAAAAAGAAAATGTATTTTTCTTTAAAGAAAAACAGAACTAAAAGCTATCAAGACTCATGCAGACCTTAATATGTGTGTATAATTTTATTAAATATATATGAAAATTGAAAATGAAATTTTTGTCATGCACATGTATACATACTATAACCGTAGAGCTCAGTGAATTTTCACAAACTGGACACACTTATGTAAACAGTATACAGATTAAGAAACAAAATCTTACTGGACCCCATCAGGTCCCTTCTAGTCACTGCCCCCAGGAAAACAAATATCTTGTATTCTAATAGCATAAAATATATTTTTATATCTTTGTACTTTATATTAATAGAAGCATGTAGTGTGATATGCAGATTTTTTAAACATTTTCCTGTCAAACTTTAGTTTATTATTTGGTGCTTCTTTATTAATCTAAACCAGCAAAGTTTGATCTACTGTGAAACATAGACTTGGAATAAAGTATTCTCAGGCTTGTGTAAAAATTGCCAACTCTTTCTGCACAGGATGATGCCTTTGTACCTGGATGTCCTGATCTTGGAAGTTATACTTCAGAATGTGAACTCATTCCATAGAAAATGCTTTAATTTATTGAAGGCCAGGTACTTGCTTCCCAGCAACACAGCTTAAGTAAATGCCCGACTCAGACAGTCAACATTACTGTCTCAAAAATCTTTCATTCTGACATATTATCACACATTTGTCATTAGGGAGCTGCATACCCACATATGTCCATAAATATTTGGTCTTAGTAGACCCAGGTTGACCTGCTTGAGAATCAGAAGGAAAAAAAAATCTTATCTCTGTCCTTGGAAAAGGTACAATTAAATGAAGGGAAAGTTTGAATGTGGTCTCTGAGAAACTTTGTTTCCCTGAAAACAAAATCATTTTGCTCTAGTCAATCAATAACTCTGCTTGGTAAATGTGAATCTTAGGCTCAGAAAGAGGTTATCAGCCATAACATTTCTTAACACTTTCATAATGTTATCAGAAATTAAAAGGTAACATTTATCAAATATTTACAAGTTGTGTGGGACACAGCACAGTGTAAACATATGAATCTGATAATATCCAAGCTGCCGTTTTAAAACAGATCCAAAAAAATCTCAAAAATGTTTGCTCTTCAATGATGCATTCTCCATCATGTAAAAATTTAACTATTGAGATGCTCTAATGACACGAGGAATGGGTCACACAAGGAGGAAGGTATCTCAGGTGAAAGGTCAATATCAACACAGATGAAAGAGATTGCATTAAGCAGCTTATGCCAACCAGGAAGGACACACATTTTCTAAATGAACATAGGAAAAAGAACTATTACATAATGGAAAATGTGAGACAAATATTAGTTACTTCAGTTGACTACACATGAAAGGTATGTACAAAAACACACAAAAAATAAGTCTTTCATCATCCTGTGGTCACTTCCATTCTCCTTTTTGCTGTCTGTGGTAGCATTTCTCCAGGTTCTATGGGGGAAGAAACTTCATTCATCTTTCTCTTTCCCCAGTCCCCTGGGCGCTTTGCCTTTGTATAGGGCTCATCCAGTCTAGAGCCTCCATTGCCACCTCCCTCATAGTGGATCCTCTATTCTATTAATTAAAGATGGTCAAGAGAGAAAGGAGGAAGGTGGAGGGAGGAGGAGGTTGAGGAGGAGGAGGAGGTTGAGGAAGAAGAGGAGAGAAGCATAAGCTGGGAGGCAACAATCTTCAAGAAGAAAAAAGGTCATTAACTGGCAAAGGAAAGTCACAAAGCCCCAGTGCCCCAGCCTCTACACTCCCCCTCCTCCTGGTGAATTTGATGGCCCTGAACACTGCCATTCAGTCCTATCCCATGTCCTGTGTACTGCTGCTCTCTCCACAGTCTTTCACCTCTAGGCCACTTGTGATGACTGGAGCTTGGGCAGAACTGCAATGGGGTTCACTTGGAAAGTAAGGAGTAGATGGAATGGTCTGAATGGTTTAGAACAATGAGATAGCACTTTCCAAAACAGAAAATTTCTTAAAGTAGATTTTTTTGGTCTTTGTTTTCAGAGTTGAAAGCGTTTACCTTGCGAATTTTTTAGCCCTTTAAATCTGAGAACTGTACTTAATTCTATGGTGATGGTGGGTGGCAGCTGGAAATTCAAGGCTGCATTGCAAGGGTAACTGGAAATAAAGTCCAGATTGCCTTACAAAAATAGAACCAAAGAAAATGTTTCTTCTTAAAATATAATGAGTGAAGTTTTTTATCAAATATGAGAAGAGGAATTGAGGGGCAAAAAGAACCAGAATTTGAATATCATGAGACATGGAACTTCCACAGAACAGGTATATGTGCATTTTTCATTTCAGCATTTTGCTGTGTGTTAAATACTGCAAGTTGTACAGTGTAATTATTTTTATTTATGTGCATGACAAATTAATGAAATAAAGAACATCATAAGTTTTTAAAATTAAGCTGTAGGACGTATATCAGCTACCACTTCATTAAATTGGGCCTTTAATGGATATTCACCCTGTGAATATGAGTGGGGAAAAGGAGAGCCTTATAACTAATTGACTTCCTGCCCCAGGCACCCAAACGTCTTTCTGCAACTCTGGATTTGTCCCTCCAGGATACTACTGCCAAAATGATCAACACAAGGTCCCAAAATAACAATTTATTCTGCCCAGAGGACATTGTGCCTCCAGTCTCCTGGCCAGATGAATTGGCACAATTACATCCTTCTCTCTTGCTTTCCCCCTCAGGATATCCTAGGTGTCAGGGCTTTACATGTTGCGATGATTCAGAGCAAAAAATCTGCTAAGAGGGAAGACAGTGCTACAAGCATCTTCTTAGATTCCTAGGTCTAAACTGATGGAGCGAAACACAAATCCTCCATTGGTTTCTTTCCTTCAAAACTTCAGTGCCCCTCAGGCATATGCACAGATCAAGTGGAGAGCTAAATCCTTTCCTGAGTCCTGACACAAATATGTTGGCAGTAACCAACAAAGGCCTCAAACTAACCAATTTCAAGGCTTTTTTTCCATCTATCCCTCCCCCCACCAAGAGTTAGTGACATAAAGATCATTGCACAAATGCCAGTTTAATCTGAGCTATATTTCTCTCTCTGAAGCAGTCTAATAGAGAGGAAAATATACATTCATTTCTGCTTTAGGAAATACAACTCTGGTTAAGAAGGTTTCTTGATGATTACCTCTTATTTGCTTTGCCTTTTTTACCTTAATACTCTCTTCTCTCAGTACTTTTCTTTAGTCAGAGCTGGTTTTTATATAATGTTCCTTTCGCTCATTTTTGTTTCTGAATCAGACTCAATGAGCTCTGTATGAACAAACCCTTTCATCAGGAAACCCCACAGCTCACACTGAGGATATTGGGGAACAGGTGTGCATCTGTTGCAAAAGCTTTTCTCCATGTAAATAAGCTCAAGGTGAGGCTCTTAACAAAGAGCTGGGAAGTTGAAAGGGGAAGGTGGTCATTTCCTCAGACAGAGGCCCACATCCCATCCCTCTCTGGGTCCCCACTGTCGTATATTAGGATGAGTGACTCTAGCCCCACTCACAGGGAACCACTTGACCAGTGCTTCTGACCATCAAGAGCTTCCTGCTACACAATTATTCACCACCACTATTTAACTGCCATTTAAAAAAGATAATGTGGTTACTTAATAGGAGAAGGTGTGGGGAGAGGAAAACAGTCATTCCCAATGAAAGTGGAAAAGAGGTATTTACATAAGAACTTCTCAATTGTTCTTTAAGACTGAAATCATTCACAGAATTTTGCAACAAAACACAGAAATAGGTTGTATTTATCCACTGCCCATTTCATCTTTGGGATACTTACCAATAGCTTTCCATTAAACTTTAAATTTTAATGAGGATTAATTAGTTAAAAAGATTGCCCTCATGCTCCATTTGCTCATTTGTTCATTCAGTCAAGCAATATTAATTGTTGAGTGCCAACTACCTGCCAGGTGTGGTGGTAGGTACTGGGGAAACAACAGAGAGCCAAACCACGCACCTCTGTCATTCCGTGTAGATGATAAAAGAGACATTAATCAACTAATCACACAAATAAATATAAAATTACTAAGCCCTCCAAGGAGAGGGACATGGGACTATGTAAACCTATAATAGGGTTATTTGGCCTAGTCAGGAGGTCAACAAATACTTACCTGAGGAAGTGTCAATTGAGCTTGGATGTGAAGGAGGAGTAGTACTTGAGGAAATGGAGGTGTGGCTGAATTGGAGAGAGTGAGATTGGATGGGAAGTAAGATAAAGCAGAAACAGACCTTAAGGGACAGGATCATGCAAACCCTCATTAAGGGTCATGTGAATGCTTGGAGTTTATCCTAAGAGCAATGGAAAGCCACTGAAAGGTTTTACACAGGATAAATGATATGATATGATATGATATGATGACATGACATATGAAATGAGATGATATGATGAGATGACATGACATATGAGATGAGTTGATGTGCTGTGATGTAATATGAGCAGGTTGGATTTCTCTGGCTGCAGCGTGTTGGTGGTGGTAAGAACAGACTATCAATAGGCTGAAAGAGACCAGAAAGCTGACTGGTAGAGGTTATTTCATTCAGAAATATTTATACATTATTTAAATCAGTATGATCCTTATGAGGTAAATCAAACCCTGATTTTTGTCTGACACACCGTGTAATTCTTCTAGTGGGGCCTATTTACCTTTTCCTGCTCCCCTACTAAGAGCCCTTTCCCTCCATTTATTCAACAGGGCATTTGTTTCTGCTACTTATAAGCCAAGATCACTTAGCCAACCTATCTCAGAATCTTTATTTGTAAAAGGGCTAAGTATAGTCCCCCGGCTTCCCTCATGGCATTAGTTACTGAGTATAATCTGTAGTAATAGGTGAGAAAGTGCCTTGTACACTAGAATAAATGAGATCAATGTAGGTTGGCTTTATTGTAATGCTCCTAATTATGTGTGATGTCCATCTTCTCCGAGTGTTGGTCTGAATATTTTGGCTAGAAAAAAATTTCAGATGCTTTAATTAGGATACTCATCAAATTCCTAGTCAAGGCAATAATTAATGCAGAAATAAAAGGACAAAACAGAGGCAGGGCTAGAGAAGGAATTGGGGTGACTTCATAGTCATAGCCTCAGGTCTCTGGATGTGATAAGGCTGTACTCCAATCATTTACCAAGGTGAAAAGGTATATATGACAGCAGCAGGTGGGACTCATGCCCTCAGAATGGATCCTGTTACAACTATGGTGAGCTAGAAAGTCCCTAAGAACAAAGGGATGACATCATACTTCCTTGTGGGACACTTGCAGGGAAGAGCCTCTAGTCTCCCCGGAAGGACAAACAGAGCTCTGCTTACACTCCAACTTCTGTTTTTGCTAGCAGGTTCACGCTTGGATCAAACAAACCTAATGTACCAGGGAATGTCCATGAAGGGATAGGGGTGGGAAGCAGAAGAGCCAGGAGAGAGAAGAAAATGAAAGTATATTAAACTCATAAGGAGGCTTTCCATCCAAATTCTGTGAAAGACCAAGCTTCTGTGGGAATCAGAGCCTCTCAGTTATCTCTGATCTCTGTCCTCTTGCCCATTCCTCATGAAATTTTGAGAGTCTCTGATGACTTTTGGGGTGGAAAGAGAGCTACTCATATTCTGGGGAAGGGGCAGGTAGTCATGAGCTTGTCTGTGCAGAGGAGGAAGGAGAAAAGAAGGAAGGGGTTAGGGGCGCCCCTTCATCTGTGAGCATTGCCTCCATTGCTCTGAGGATCAGTTCTAACTTTATAACACTTTAGGTCTCTCCTAGGGTCATTTCAAATGATATTGGAAAAGTTCTCCCCAAACGAAGTAGAGTGAATTCTAATGTATGCTAACCCTGTCTAGATATCTCTATTCTCTCCTGGTAAGGTAGTACTCCCTGGGGAATGTTGTGAGGAGGTGCTCAAGGAATCCAAATCACGCTTATAGAAAGTTTCAATTTGAGGGCAGAGAAGGCTTTTAGGGTCTGAGAAAGTAGGATCCTGAGAATCCCACTTCCTGTTTCCCAAAGAGCCTTCAGGATTGTGTGTTTGTGACTGTGTGTGTGTGTGTGTGTGTGTGTGTGTGTGTGCACATGTGTGGCAGGGAGGGGGTTGTGCATGCACCTTCGTAAGAGGTGAAGTCAGGGTAGCTGGGGGATCTTCTGGAAGTTTGGTGGTCCATTAAATTCAATAAACTTTCACTGACATGGGTGCAGTTTGAGATAGTCTTGAAGGCTATAGGAGGCTGATAGTCTTGAGGACTTTGGAGGCTGTTGGGAATTGGTAAGACTTTGCAAATAGAAGAAATAGCTGGAGGAAGAAAATGAAATGTGAAAATGCAGAACTTAGACGAAAAAAATATAGTCAGTCAGGATGGCTGTACATTTCTGAGCTGTTTTAGAAGAAAAATAAGACTGGAGAGCTTGAGTATAGCCAAATTATAGAGGATTCAGAAATCCAGCCAGAAAAGGTGGGAGGACCATTTACTCAGTCATTCTGGAAGTACTTATTGCGTGTCACTGCATGCCAGACACAGTTCCAGGTGCTTGAGGTACATCAGGGAACAAAATAGATGAACATTCCTGCCTTTATGGGTTTTACATCCTAGGGATGACAATCCACTATTGTCTGCCATTGACTCAATGTTCATGAAATAATTTAATCTTTACAACAACCCCGTGAGATTGGTACTAGTATTAACGTGCTTTTACAGATAGGAAAATTGAGGCACGAGGTGGTTAAGCATATTGCCCAAGGTCACACAGCTAGTAAATGTCTAGAGTCACTCTTAACTACTGGATTACACTAGTTACAAGAGCTTAAGAAGGAGAATTTCAAGGTGGTATGTTTTGGGGGGTGGCAGTGAAGAGTCAGCAATTGCAAGATTATACCATCATAAAATACCATAGACTAGATGGCTTAAATGACAGACATTTATTTCTACAGTCCTGGAGGCTGGAAGCCTGAGATCAGGGTGCCAGTATGGTCACATTCTGTTGAGGGCTGTCCTTCTGGCTCGTAGATGTTCTCACATGTTCTTTCCTTGGTGCACATACAGGAAGAAGGAGAGATCTCTCTCTTTCTCTTCTTTTTTTTTAAAACCATTTTATTGTGTATGATTGACATACAAAAAGCTGTGCATATGTGTATGCAATACATACCACTTGATGAGTTTGGAGATAAGTATGTATCTGTAAAACCATCACCATAATCTATGCCATAATTACATTCATACCTCCAAAAGTTTCCTCCTGTTCTCTTTATTTATTATTAATATTTAATAAGAGTATGTAACTAAAGTAGTCAAACTCATACAAGCAGAGAGTGGAATGGTGGTTGCCAGGGGCTGGGAGGAGGGGGAAAGAGGGAGGTATTAGTTAAAAGGTGCAAGATTTTAGTCATGCAAAATGAATAAGTCCTAGAAATCTACTGTGCAGTGTAGTGCCTATAGTTTACAATATTGTATTGTATACTTAACACTTTGCTAAGAGAGTAGATCTTGTGGTAAGTGTTTTCTTCCTCTTCTTATAAAGCAACCAATTCTATTGGGTTAGGAAACCACCCTTATGATTTTATTTAACCTTAGTTACTGCTAAAAGCCTTATCTCCAAATACAGTCACATTGAGGGTTAGGGTTTCAAGATATGAATTGGGGGTGGGGACTAACTCAGTCCAACATTAAGGTTCATATAATTCTCCAGTAATTGTTCATGCTTGCTACCTGCATGTGTTTTCTCATTCTTAGCTCTAGGAGGTGGGCAATATTCTCCCCATTCTATGGATTGTGGAAAATGAAGTTTCAAGAATTTAAAGAAGTATTCTAACCACTCCTAT
This sequence comes from Balaenoptera ricei, assembly GCF_028023285.1. Taxonomy (NCBI): domain Eukaryota; kingdom Metazoa; phylum Chordata; class Mammalia; order Artiodactyla; family Balaenopteridae; genus Balaenoptera; species Balaenoptera ricei. The sequence goes on along the minus strand of NC_082640.1, from coordinate 82,264,589 downwards.
ACCCGTTAGTGGCCCCTAATTTGAAAGCCCAGGTCCACTTTCTCTGTCCCATACCACACTGCCCGACTGCTGCCCACACCTCAGCCTTAGTGCCTGGCCAAGTCCTGAAGGCTCTGGGGCCCCTGGAGAAGGAGGTCTCAGGGCACAGGAGGATCCTCTTGTCTAGGCTGAGACCCTATGGCAGGCAGAGGCCTGGCAGAGCTTCCTGGGTGCTGGGAAATAACTCTCTGCCTGGGGAACCCAGTCTGGAGAGGAGATGCAGAGAAGCAGGGTTTTAGTGGAGAATGTCTCTAAGTCAGTTTAAGAAAGATTTTTTTTAAGTCAGTTTAAAAAAGATTGTTTTGTTTTGTTTTATTTTAAAGAAACTTTAGGGAAAAAATGGTAGAGAATTTCCCAGTGTAGAATTACTTAATTGTTTGGGGAAATTAGAATGTGTTGTCTACACAAAGAAATCTGAACCTCCTTTTCTCATAGCCACTTTTCACGGACTTGCTTTTTAAAATGTCTTTGTCCTATCATTCATTTCCTCATAGTCTGCTATGAGCTTGGCTCTGTGTAAGGGCTGAGGAAAATATGTTTGCAATTGCTGTGACAAGTTTCTGGAAAGTGTCATGAAAGAGGAGTCCGTGGCTAAGAGTATGAGAATGCATTGGTTGAGTGGTTTATTAAGTACACTGTCATCTTTCCATCCCAGCTATCTGGTTTTCTAGGTAGAGCTATGCAAGGTTGGGATGCCTGGAAACTGACTTTCCCCTCAGGTGACAAGAAGTGAGCACTAAGGGCATTCTATCACTTGGATCTTATGTACCAACAGCTCTGTGGGAAAGGTAAATCAAAGTGGGAGCTAAATTCAACAGCTTATATTTGAACAAGTTAATGTGTTTTCTCTTAAACTCATAATAAGTAACACAGAAACATGAGTTTGAGACGAGATGTCTATTATTAGTGAGCTAATATTTGTCTCCCGAAACTCTAATAGCTCATCTTTGCTTTCAAACCTGCTCAGATCCTACATGTAATTAAGTAGCTTCTCTGCACTTGGAGGGTTCACATATGTTAAATAATTTAATCTTAACACTGACCCACTGAGATGTGGTTATGTCCATGTTAAAAGTGAGGAAACTGAGGCTCAGAGAAAGGAATGATGCATGCCAGTTTTATCTCCTGTAAGTTCACTGAGGTCTGTGCCTACATATGTTCATCATATCTCCAGGGTTCAGTGAAGTATCTGCTACACAGTAGACGCTTGGTGTTGTTTGTATATTACACCCATTGCTGGTTGCCTTATGAATTCAATATCAGTTGCTTCCCAGCTGCCAATCACTGCTGGATAATAAGAAACTGTAGTAGTCAGGGATATGCAGAGACACAGATACATATATATATTTATATAGGAATTTATAGTAAATAAATAAGTATATATTTATATAGGAATTGGCTTACTAGATTATGGAGGCTGAGAAATCCCACCATCTGCTGTTTGCAAGCTGGAAAACCAGGAAGGCCAGTGGTGTGATTCAGTCCAACCCCCAAGTCCTGAGAACCAGGAAACTGAAGGAGATGGATATCGCAGCTCCAAAAGAGAGAAAGTAAATTCACCATCCCTCCACTTTTTGTTCTATTCCAGTGGTCAGTGGATTGTATGATGGCCACCCACATTGGGTAAGGCCATCTGCTTTACTCAGTTCATGAATTCAAATGCTAACCTCTTCTGGAAACACCCTCTCAGACATGCCCAGAAATAATGTTTTACCAGCTATCTAGGCATCACTTAGCCCAATCAAATTGACACATAAAATTATACATCACAGTACCATTGCCTCATCGGCTTCGGAGTCTGAGGGTGTGCACTCCAAAGGATGATAGAGAGAGGCACCCAATTCTCCACCAAAATACAAAATTCCAAAGGGCTTCTTTCGTTGAAATCACAGCAGCCCTGCCTCTGACTTATGGATAATGGAACCTTCTATTTACTGCTAAAATACCTCAAAGAAACAAGAGGGTAGATTTCAGGTGGCTTCAGATGAAATCCAGATCAGTAATATCCATTCTATCACCCAGAACCTGGCTGGTGCCCACCCTACCAGGACAAGTCATTGGCTTCCCAAGTTCTCTTTTTTCCTGCAATCCAGGACTTAGTCACACTGCATTATAATTACTTGACTAAAGTACATTCTTGTTTCTCTGATTTCATTTGACATAAGTGATAGCTAAAAGGTTGATTTGATTAGTAAGAAATAAGTAAGATGCTGCCTATTCCAGTAAAATGCACTTAGCACTGTAAAATAGTGTTTTGTTTTTCCTTCACCTCTCACCTCTTCTTGGTTCCCTACAGTGACTGTAACATTGCTCAGCTTGTCTGCCCCATGTCTCTCTTTCCTAATAGTAATGGATGGATAGTTCTTGAGAGTGAGGGGACTTTTTGCTAAAGGTACTGATGTCACTCTTGCTCCACAAGAGCTTTCATTTCTTATTATTTTATTATTATTTTAAAAATGCATGGCTTGATTTTTTTTTTTCTTCGAAAGTGGTAGAGGAAGAGTGGCAAATGTAGAGGGGAGAGAAAAGTGTAACATGGTATTATCTTCCATAGAAAAATGCATTTTGGGTATCAGAAGCTGACAGGGAAAAACACACAGACATTCATGGCAAAAGACTTGATGGAAGCTTAGGGGACTAATCCTGATGCTTATTTATTTTCTTTTTAATGGGATGTCAGTTCTGAAGAATAAACAGTCTTCCCTGAATCCAGTTATAAGCACTTAATTGTCTAGATAAAGTACAGAGGAGAAATATTGTGTGCTGTGTCCCATAAGTCATCTTCATAGCCTTTCAGGTAAACTACCAAGGATTTTTACTGTTCAACTCAGTGGAACACAAATTGGTAAACTGATCATGGCGAGTGAAGCAGTCTAGAGCTGACACCCCAAATTTAGTCTTAATCTGAAATGGCAACATCAATTACCTGAAAAAGTGCCACAAGAGGGAATGCCCACGAAAAGGACAGTATGTATCAGATGTCTCAATGAAAGCAACATTTTAGGGAATTGGCCTAAATCATTTAAAGAATTTTCCTTTTTGAAATTATACCAGTTAGTAAAATTGAAATCAGTGATCAAGGTGGCTTCAAGTTTTAGTCCAGACTGAAAATCTGAAGAATGGGGGTCAGAACCAAATGTATATGTGGACATGAGTTTGTATTTTTGAGCTACTTTATCAGCAACATTCCTGGAAAACAGGAATACACCTTGGTTAAACTCTTCTGGACTCTGTCTGATCCAATTCATATCTTTATAAATTATTTTTCCCTTTTTTAAAGTGACCATTATGTGCCAGGCATTGTGTCCAAGGGCTAAGGCCCCAGAGATGATGCAGTCCTTCCCAGCCTGGAACCCACAGTCCAGTGGAAAAATAACATCCCAATTTCTCTTGTCCAATTCTCCTTTGTCACACTCCTTTAGAAATCCCTAGCTCTGATTAAATCCAACCCTCCTCTTACTCTGTGACTACCTGCACAAAATGGAAACTTGGGGAAACACAAATTCAGACTACCTGATTTCACTTTAAATTCAGTCTTCAAGTTTATATATGTGCTTAGTGCCACCCAGCAATACTTCTATGCTTTCCTAGTACATTATTTCTCTCCTACGTTACTGCTTCATGCCTTCTCCTCTTTCCTAAAGCTTCAAACCTTTCCTCTCCTCACATTCTTAATGTTAACCTGGCTTCCTGTTTTACTGAGGGGGCAGAGCAATCAGCATAGCACTTCTGCTTCACATCTATCCCCCTACTTGCATTTGAATCCATATTCTCCATATTCCTTCCTGTTACTCCATTTGAACTGTCCTTGCCCCTGGCTAAGTCAAAATCCTCCATTTGTGCATGGCACTCCATCCCTTCCTGTCTCATCAAAGGCTTCACTACAGTTACTGTTCTGTATCATCACAGTTTTCCAACCTACTTATTCCCATCAGCATATAAATGTGCTATTATTTCTCTCAATTTAAAAAAAAGCCTGACACTTTCTTTGTCTTTTGCCGTATGTCTTTTCCACCTAATCCTTAGTTTCTCTGTTCTCCTTTAGCTGATGCTTTTGAGTCCTTTCTTCCCATTCTTGGACCCACTCCATTCAAGCTTTTGCCCCAACTATTTAACTGAAAATACTTTAGACAGGGTCTCTTATGACTTCCATGGGGCTAAATCCAATTGTCAATTCTATATTACAATATCTTGATCTCTCAGTGGCTTCCATAGGCTGTCTACAAAGATGGCCACCAAGAATTCTTCCCAGTCCAGAACACTTATGTTATGCCTCCCATCAAAATGTTAAGCCTGTTTCCCTGGTGGGGCCTTGTGACTTGCTTTGACCAAAAGAATACATTGGAAGTAATGTTGTGTCAATTGCAAGCCTAGGACTGCTCTCTCTCTCTCTCTCTCTCTGATCTATACCTATATCTATACCTACACTTATATCTATATCTAAGTCTATGTATATCCATATCCTTTAAAACATTACTAGTGCCTCATACCTAATACATTATAGTGTATGCTCAATAAATAACTGCTAATAAATACACAGATGTTAGAATTTCAAGAGGAGCCTTAAAGAATGAATAGGAAGTCAGGATGAAAGAAGATGAGAAGTAAAAACAGAGAAGCATCAAAATTCACGGAATATTTGGCAAGTCAAGCGATCTTTGTATCTTAAATATTAGGATGGGAAGAAAGAAATGATGAAATTTGGGCCAGATTATGAACAGTCTTGAAATCCATGCACTTTCTAAGTGCAGACACCTGTCACTCCGTTGTTCCAGGATCTACAAAAGCTCTACCCAATTTTCTGCCCCCTTCAGTCCTTGCCTTTACTCTCCGACTTTCTTTCTATGTTTTACTTTCCAGTTAGATAGGTGAAACTGCTTACTGGGCCATGAACACACTGTGCTCTTCTATTGGTACCATCTTCCAGTCGTGATGCCCTTACTACTCTTGTCCCCTATATAAATTATATTTACTCTTCAAGATCTTGCTTAGCCCCTAGAGGACCCAAGAATCCTTTACCAGTCCCTTCAGCCCAGATTTTTCTCCGTTCTCTCAACTCCTTTTAAAAGTATGGTTAATACAACATGGTATGGCACTGGATTGTTTTCTGTATATCTTATATATGTTTAGTCTTAAAATCCAAGTATTTAATAAACTTCTTGAGGGAAGAATCTACATCTTATGATGCATTCTGTAAATGTTTGCAGTCTCAATATAGTTAGAAAGGCAGTGGTTGTGAGCTGTTTAAGTAGGATGCACCCAGGTTGCCTGCTGTCAAAGGTTGGGGTGGGGGGGGGGGTGACAGAGGGAGATCCTGGTAGTATCAATGGTGCCCATGACTTATGTATAAGGACATAACAGTTATATTCTGAGAACTGTTCTAAGCATCCCCTACCAAAAGAGCAGAGTGTACCCTCCACCCCTTCCCACCCTCAGGTCTCCACAGGGCAGCAAACATATAGAAATGGAGATCACAAAATGCAAAGATGGAAAATGGAATTGTAGCACTGGAAAAACAGGGAAATGAGGTTTCTGGTGTTGACATTCTTCTATCCTTCTGTTTTAGTATCATGAATTGTGGGTAGAAAAAGGGCTGTGGAATAACTAAAAATCTATTTAAAATATGAACCAGGCACAATTGCTGAAAGAAAGGTTAAGAATTCTCTGCAATTGCCATGAAGTGCAGAATGGCATGAAACAAAATCAAAGAATTCAGAACGAGCAGACAATGTAAAACTTTAATAACAAAAGAAAATGCAAAATGGTTTCACTGATTTCTCAGTGAGGAAAGTTAATACCACACTGTCCATTATAACATTATGACAGATATAACTCCAATGGAGATTCCTTTCTTGCAAATGGTTCACATATTCCTTAAGTTTGAACAATGATGGTGTCATGGAAAAGACTTGGAAACCAGAGTCAGAGAACCTGGCCTCAGGTCCTGTCTCTGCCTATTGCTAACTGCTCATTTAGTTATTCATGTATACATTCAATCATCACAACAAAACTTTTTGAAAAATTTACTTATATTCTAGTCTCTATGTGAGCATAAACAACTGTCTTAAACCTTTGTGACTCAGATTATTCATATACAAAATGGGGATGGCATTTCCTATGCCGACAACTTTGTAAGGTCTACAGAGAATCAGATGAGAGAGTGTAAAAAGGAATTGAACTATGGAGGTATCTTTTCTTTTTTTCTAAAAAATGAACATAAATTCATTTAACTTATTTAAACTGGGTCTAAACAATGTGGTAATTATCTTGACATTACTACCGCAGACCCCATCTTTTGATCTTCTCAGCTACTACTGAAACTCTGAGCAGCACTCTGGCATCACCCCGAGTGCTTTCCGCACTCCATATGTGGTTCAATTTTACTTGAAACCTGTCAAATATCAATTGGAATTAGTCCGATTCCATTGATCCCATTAGTGAAATAGGAAATATCAGATTTAGAATCTATCACATGAAAAGAAAAAAGATCTGTTGTTCATAAATGGGTCCAGATGGTAATAAAGAAGGCTGCAGTGACTGCTCCTTGGTACAGATGCTACCTCTTGTCTTTCCAAAAGCCCTGCTTCATCAATGTCAATGTGTCCAGGTGGATTCAGAGTGCACCTTGCACTGGTGCAACATTTGCCATGCTTTATGAAGATGCCTCCCAGTTCCTTCCCTTCAGGCAAAGAGACTTGTCTTTAAAAAGGCCTCGCTGGGTGGTTGTAAACTCAGTTGATAGAGTAGCCAGAATATTAGCACATGCATCTTTCTAGCCCAGGGGTGAAAGAAGGTTGGGTCTCTTGCTTTACTTTTGGGTAGCTGCTAGATGAAGGAGAAAATTTAGGTGTATAACCACTTTTCCTTCTTTTCTGGCTTAGCTTCTCATCAATGACCAAGCTTCTTCTTGCATGTAAATGCGTCATTTAGGAGGCAGAAAAAAATCCCATAATTATGTCGAATAATTTTAACCCCATTACCAGTGTTTTGATATATATGTAAAGTCCTAGTTCAGGACCTGAACTAGGTAATTGTCAGCAGTATCACCAAATAAAAAGAGATCTTTCTCCCTGAACCCAATACCCATGAAATCTCCATAGCTGTTTTCCCTGTTCCCTGCCCCCCGCCCTCTTGCTTGTGACATGCTTGTCTGCACTGAGCTTTAGAGTTCACAGAGCATTGTCCCCAGAACGCTCTCATTTCATAATCACAACAACTCAGCAAAGGGTATTATCTCCAATTCATAGAGGTTAATTCCCAAGGATGAATTGATATTCAGAGACCCAGTGACCTTGATTGGAATTCAGGTCTTCTGACTCTCAGGCCTTTGCAGGTGACTTTCCAAACCAGTTTGTGTTCCCAGGAAAGGGGACCTAGCACTGGGTTACAGAAAAATTGTCACAGCTCCTTGGATACTTTATGTGAGTCACCTTATCACCAATTTTGTTTGTGGAAATTCACAAAGAAGTTCCCAAACATCACAACTTATTTATTACTCTCCTTATCATCATTTTAGCACTTTGTCTACCTGGGTAGGATGCTCCACATGTCTAGAAATATTGTAAAACTTCTTCCAAGTTTTATTAGCCCATCATATTAAAAACCATGCCTTTCTACCCCTGGCATTTAACAGTATTACAGGGCTGTCTTAAAAAGAATATACTCTGAGGCTGCTTTGAGAGAAATACAGTATTTGGAATGTAGAAGGGGATAGCACCATTCTGTGCTGGTAAGATCACTTCTCAAATACCACTTTCCGTTCAGGACCTTGATAAAACAAATATCATATGTGTCCAGAGGATTGTGCCTTCACCACTGGGAACTAGGGATTTGGGCCTGAGGATGAAAAAATATAGGGAGAACATGATTGCTGTCTTCACATTTGCAAAAGCTGTCAGGGGGAAGACAGATTAGACTCTGTGTTGCCCTCCAGGGCCAAACAGGGTCAGAGGGGGGAGGCCACAGGGAGGCAGATTGAGGCTCCACGGAAGGAAGCGCTTTCTAAGCTATTAGATCAGTTCACATTGGATTGAGTTGCCTCAGGAGGTAGGGAGCTCCTAGGTGCCAGAAATGTGCACGCAAAGGCTGCACTCTGCTTTGGCAGAGCTGTCACTGTAGGAGTTCAAGCAGTAGAGGGGCATTTAAGAAAATAACTCTTCAGACAGCTTTTGCTGCAGATCTTCTCTGGTCCTAGGAGTCGTGGCAAAGCATCCTGCTCAGAGCCTTCTTTCTTGTTTTCAGACTGTCTAAACCAGCTTTCTTGAATACCTCCAACAACAGTCAAACAGAGATTTATTGATTTTGGATATCCCTTTGGGTGCATTCTTAATTCTTCCTTATTTTTCCTCATTTAAGCAGAAAGCATTTATTCCCACAATGAAAACCTGGACATCCTTGAATTTCTTATGAACTCCTGAATTTTAAGATAAATTGTCAGTTTTTATTTTTTTAAAGACTTTATATTCGTAGAGCAATTTTAGGTTCACAGCAAAATTAACAGGAAGGTACAGAAATTTCCCGAATACCCTCTGCCTCATGCACGCACAGCCTTCCCCATTGTCAACATCTCCCACTAGAGGGGTGCATTTGTCACAGCTGACGAACCTACACTGATACATCATTATCACCCAGGGTCCGGAGTCTATGTTAGAGTGCACTCTTGGTGTCATACATTCTGTGGGTTTGGATAAATGTATAATGGCATGTATCCATCATTATCGTTTTTCTTTTTATAGAAGACATACTACTACTCTGGTGGGGGATACTGATAATGGGGGAGGCTATGCATGTGCGGGGCAGGGGTATGTGGGTAAGCTCTTGCCTTCCTCTCAATTTTGCTGTGAACCTAAGACTTCTATAAAAAATAAAGCATATATATATGTGTATATATTTATATATATGCATATATATGTGTATGTGTATATATATGTGTATATGTGTGTGTGTATGTGTGTGTATATATATATATATATATATATATATATATATATATATATATAAACATTTTGTGCCAAAGGACCTTGACCCTGCCACATTTCTGTGAAGGGGATTGTGCTGCTCTTTCATGAGCTCTTCTAGTATTTTTATCAGGGAGAAAGAAATGGCGTACTTGAACTTCATAATTGAGCTTAGTGTAATATAGGAAATGTTTTAAAAGATATGGAGACGGTTTAGGGAAGTAAATTGTACAGAACCCAGGGTCTAATAGTAGTTGGTGCAGTTATCACCCTGAGAAGCAAGAGGAAAGAACAGTTTCAAAAACCCACTGAGGGTCACGTATGAAAAGAATGATTACATGGAGCTGGGCCTCTGGTAGAGAGACTAAGCCAACTCACTCTGAGCTGGCAAGGATGGAGCTGAGGGAAAACTCCCTCATCCTCGTTTTCCTCCCACTTTCTGTCCCCTATTAGTAGTGCCTCTTATTGGAAGAACCAACTGGAAGCCAGTGGGTGAAGACATATGTTGATGCTGTCCATGTGGGTCAGTCTCACAGGACACAGAGTAGTGAAGAAGGTTGCAGAGTGAACGTGGAGAGGCCAGCAGAAAAGGCCCAGCATTGGCCTCTCTCATAGCACACGCCTAGGTAGCCATTTACTACCTGCTATCCTTGTAGCCTGGAATATACCTCCTAGCAGAGCCTATTTAATTGACCAAGGCTTGCAACTGGCTCTAAAATAGGATTAAAAACAATCATTATTTTAAAAGAAAAGTTCTATCTACTGATTATGAAAACTAAAAGAAAAAAAAATACAATAAAATTTTCAGTGGTAACCAAATATTTGGATCCATTTAAGAGAGTTTTATAATATGAGATTTATAAAACCTCCTGTTTCCCAAAATGCTGTATCAGAATTGATTGGCTCCTTTTCTCAAGGCAGCCAGTCTTCCTATTGTCTCTTTTTCCCACAGCCATCTGGTACTGTCTTTGATGTGAACTATATATTTTCCAATTTTATTCTAAACATTCATATTCAATAAAACATTGCATCATCTTTTTTTAGATGATCGAAATATTCAATTTTTTAGGATAAGTTAAATGTATTGAAGAGAGTTTCATTATTAATATGTGTTGTGGAGCCTGCAACAAGTTGCCAATCGGAGATGCACACTCTATTTACGGGATATGAAATACCATGATGTTGGGGAAATCAGTGTGATTATGACTGGAGAAGGGGGGATGGGCTAAATAGTCAACCCAGATTCTGTGCACACACTTTCCCCTCCTCACCCAGGAGGAACTAATGGAAAACTAGAAAGGCTGGTATTTAAACATAAATTCCCCTGGAATTTGGTGTTTTTCAATGGAGGTTTTCAGAGCTCAATTTCAGCTTTATCTCAAAGTAGAATTTCAGAGTTACTTGACAATAACATGTTTGGCCTTGAAAAATGCAAGCGGAAAATGAAGTCTGCATACCCCCACTTACCCTGCTGTAGACTTTTAGCCTCTTCCAGAGTGAAGAGCATTGTCAATGGAAACACAGTGAGTTATCTTCTGGGAACCTCTTTAGTGCAGCCAAATGTTTACTGTAGCAGAAATGTCCGAATCTCACTGAGAAATTCACAGCACTAAAAGCAAAAGCATTGCATGGCCTGGCAGATTCACGTATCTAACCTCCTGTAAAAGCTAACATGCATCTGGGCTCAAAATATATACAAATAGGCCCTGATTGGGTCACATATTTTGATCCTGAATTTCTCCAGTTTTGCATATAAGAGAGTTTTCTTTGTTGTGTATCCAGCTGGAGAGCTAAGACAATCAAGGGCAAAGCTATGTCGTGCTACCCCAGAGAACAGATCCAGATGGTCTCCCGAAAAGAAATTGTCCCAAACAATCACTATAAGTCCTTCGCTTTGGGGACCAGGTTGGAAGACAGTGGTTGAGTATTTGTAGATACTCTCTGGGACTGTTTAGATTCTGATGGGGCTGCAAGTGCTATTAGAGGTGTCTCAGATATAAAAACTAAGAAAAACTAAAAATCAAATTTTCTTGTTTAATACTTTAGAATTCAATTATGCTTAAATTTGGTAGAAAATAAAGCTATGAGAATTGCTTTAAAAATTGGGGTAAAAGGCAAAAAGGAAAAAAATATAATTCACTGTCAGAAATTAGATAAAAGGGTGGTAGAAAATTTGGGTTTTAGATAGCACTGCTCAATTACTCTATACTAGTTACATTTCAATGATATAACAGGACTTAGATCAGGTCATTACTGTATGATTCTCTTGTGATTTACTTTTGGATAAATATTGTCCAGCAAAAATACGTTTTTTTCAGATTTGACATGTTGCTTTTCCTAGAAAGTACTCAAAGCAGATGTCTTTCCTAAATAAAGCTGAAACTTGTATAAATTAATCAAAGGATATTTTAAGTTTAAATAATGAAAAGCTACCCATTGGTCAAATAATTGGGGGTTGGCAGAGGGAGAATTCAGAATATGTTGCATGTTATTCCAATCCGTGTATTCAAATGTATCTTGAGAGATAGCCTATTTGGTTCTTTTGCAATAGAGTTGGTTTGGAAAGCAACATAAAGCCTTCAAGTATATCATGTGCATTTTGTATACTTTAGAGTGTTTTTGTAATAAAAATATGGAAAGGGTTTGTCACAGTGTGACAGGTGGGAATGGAGGCAAAGAATGGTGTACAATGATCATACTTTCTCTTAAATCTTTGCACCATTTAACAAATAAGATCAGAAATAGCCCTATTTACTTCCTTTCCCAAAGTTGTCCTGCATTGGAAGAAGAAAAGAAGCAATAATATCGTTAGCAATTAACAAGGAACAGGAAGTAATTGCTGTGCTTAGGCCAATGGTACAGTGTAGCATATCCTTTCAAAGTCCTGCAGATATGTACAAGGCAGAGACATGGCAATTGCTGACCGTTCTTTGTTCCCAAGGCCATATTTTCTTACATGGGTGACTTTGAACAAAGCACCAAAGCCTCATTATGTGCCAGGACACTGCTTTACCATTCCTCAGCAGTTCCCCATCATTCGAGGATGATGTTCTCATCACTCCAAATGGCATACAAGATACTTCACAAACTGATCCTTGCTGCCTCTCAGTCTCTTATCCCGAGACCCATGCATCCATCCATCACCACAGGTATATCACAGTTAATTATCATAGATCCTAAGTGGACTGTGTCCCCAAGCCCCCATGTCTTTCTTTAGTCATTCAGTAAAATGGGGGGGTATACACTGTGTGCCAGACACTGTGCCAAGGGCTAAGTATAAATGATAAACAAGGCAACAGGATCCAAGGCCTCATACAATTTATGGTCTAGTGGAGATAACAAAGAAAAATAGAATACCCCCCCCCACAAAAATAAGTAAATAAACATAAATAAAATAATTACAGATTGTGATAGGTGCTGAGAAGGGAAAACAAAACCCAGAGTGTTGACATAGAGATTGAAAGGGGATGAAGGGGTGAGGTGGTGACATTTAGAGTGTGCCAGGTAAAGACCCAGGGCCAAGACTTCGAGACAGAGGAAACAACCTATGCAGTTCTAATGTATGCAAGACTTTCTCAGGTTCAATGAATTGAATAAAGGCCAGTGTAGCTGGAGAATGGTGTGGGAGACACAGCTTGAGGTGGAGGTGAAGGAATAGCCAGATGTCAGATCAAGCAGGGCCTGGAGCGCACAGTAAGGAGTTTCATTCCAAGTGTAATTAGAAGTTATTGGTTGGATTCAAGCAAAGTTGTGATATGCCTCAGTTTATGTTTTTAATAGATTGGTCTGGCATCTGTGTGGTGGATGAATTAGAGAAAGACAAGAGAGAAAGTAGTTGCAACATGGACTTTAGGAGGCTATTCTGGAAGGCCAGAAAAGGAATGACAGTGGATGCATTCCAGAGATATGTGGGGGTAGAGTTAACAATGAAGTTGAAGTTCCTTCTTTTCTAATTCCTAGTACCTCCAAGTCCCAACCCAAGCATCGCCTCCCCTATGAAGCTACTTTGAAAGCCCCTCAATCCCCACAGGGTTAGAGGCCCCCTCCTGTTCTCAGAGCAGCCTGTCACATGGCTCCACAGTGTGACATACCACAATATTGACTCCTTTGCCTGCCTCCTATAAGACTGTGAACTTTTTTTTAGGACAATAGCTGTGTTTTGTCCATTTCTGTGTCCTTGGCCTGAGCACAGAGCCCAGTGCATAAGAGGTACTCAATAGATATCAAATGTGTGGGTGAATCATGCCCTCTGAACCGTTGGAGAGCTCTTCTGGCGACATGAAACACTGAGTGGGAGCCAGATCGAGGGGCTTGGGATTGATTTTGATATTGAAAGGACTGTGGAAGAGGTACTGTCCATACCAAGGACACCTACTTCTGTTAGAAGTGACCAAGAAATCTCAGACAGGAAGCCAAATTGATTTTTCCAAGGCCATTTCAGGGGAAGGAGTTCTTGACTAAGGTGGACTCTCTCTCAAAAGTACTTTGAGTTCCATTGCTAAACCCTGCTGTGACAATTACAGTCCAGAGACACTTGCTTGCAACACACAGCTTAGCAGATACTGTCATTTTTGACAAGGGGTTTGCATTTTTCAGTTGTGTGTATGAGAATTGTTGGACAGAAATCATAACCAAACTGTCAGCATGGCCTCCCATTACCTTCAAGCAGATTCATTTTAATTCACCTTTGTAAAGATTTAAATGCCTAACATGCACCAGTTGTTGTGCCTGGCTGTTAGGATAAAGATGGACGTCAGGATATTTGTAAGAGGTCTCTATTCATAAAGAACTCACAGTCCTGTGGGGTAAATAACTAAATAAGCATTGCAATTGAGTATGCTAAGAAGTTGTAATGTGTATGCATAACATTATAAATATATACTTGGTGGAAGAAAACATAATAGGATCATGTATTCATTACTCTTGGAGGAGGAATATATTTGGTTAGAAAGGAACTTAAATTGAGCTGGATCAGTAGGAGTAGATCTGTCTCTCTCTGTCAACTTCCCAGATGCAGGGAAGCCTAAGACTTAAAAGGCACTGGTTCCAGAGGTAGACTGTCTGTATTTAAATAAATTACTTTATGACCTGTGTAACCTCTGAAAATTATTTAACAGCCCTTCACCTCAGTTTATTCAACTGTTAAATGGGATAATATAGTACATACCCCATAGTATTGCCATGAGGATTAAATGAGTTTGTGCATATGAACATGAAAATGTCCTTCCAGGCAGAGAAAACAGGGTGTGTTTGGAGGGGGAGATTGGAGGGAAGATTGGAAATACGGTTTGTGACCCAGATCCTGAAGAGCTTTGTGAGTCACGCTAAGATATTTGGATAATATGCTATAGGTAATGAGGAACTACCAGTGGTTTCAAACAACGGAGTGGTGTGATCAAGTCTGCGTCTTAGAAAGATTCTCTGGCAAGAGTAGAAAGGTTGGACTAACAGGGGAAGGAAAGTGAGAGGCAGAGAGCCCAAGCAGGTGGTTAGAGCAGTAACCCACCAGAGATCATTCAAAACCTGGAATAGATGGCAGCAGTAGGAAATGCTAACGTGCTAAGTTTAAGGTTTCCCAAATTTTTTGACCATGGAACCCTCTTTCCCTACATAATATTCCAATAACTCATCAGGACTCAGTTTGGGGAATGCTGGCTCAACATCTGCTCATTTTTTGGATGTTTTTATTTTGCCTCTTTACATTTGTCTGTATCTCAGGTTTTCCATTCCTATAACCCAGCAGGGAATTATGACCACAGACAGAGGTGCTTGTAAATTATCTGACGTGGACAGTTTAGCAGATCAATAAATGAGCAAGTGTTCCATGGAAACCGAGTTTATGCTGAGCTCTCTGGATTTTCACAGTAGCCAGCCCTCCACCTTAATGTTCTCTTCTCTTTGTTGCTGGTAGAGATTTGTGAGGAGAGCGGTGAGATACAAGTTGTATTTGAGGAATATTAATCTGTTGTTGGCATATGTTTTAGATTCAAAGGAGTGGAAACTATGCTCTGGAGACTTAGAATTTCCTTTCGAATGCATTTGGTGCCTCTGAAGATTACTCTAAGTGTTACATAAATACACAAATACAACACACACACAACTATTTAATCTACACAATAACCCTATAATGCAGGCACTGTTATTATACCTATTTTATGGATAAACAAAATGAGTCACAGAGAAGGCCAAAGTCACACAGCTAGTAAAGAGTAAAACTAGGAGAGTCAGTGGCAACAGCTGGTATTTATTAAACATTGAATGAATGTGTGAGTGAATGAGTGAAGGAGAGAACAGAATGAATGAACAAGAGATTGATTTTAAGCATTGGAAAAGTAAAAAGAAATGATGCATTTAGGTTAAGGACAACAGTAGGAACTAAAACAAGACTCTGGGCAATATTCCAAAGAAATTACTCTCTAAATGAGAGAGCTTGAAGTAGAGAGAGTAAAGAAAAAAGAGTGAAATTTACTCAAGATTACAGTAAATACAGCACATTGGGAAAGTTCACACATTTCTCTGCTGTCAGGATCAAGCTCTTGTATTATTATTGGCTCTTATAAGTGGCATTTGAAATAGATACCATTTCAACGGCAAAGAGTTTACTGAGTGAGGCCCAAGATATGTTTTCAATTTGCTGCATTCTGTGTGTCATTTCTCAAGAATAGAAATGGCATCTGTGTATATAGAAAGAGGTGCAGAATGTGTCTTGCGAAGGCTTGCTAACACAGTTTTAAACAAGACATCTGTCCCTACCTGAACCTATCCGTAATCATCTCTTACTTAGCTTCTAGGTACATAGTCCTATGCTAGGTGTTATCATCTGAGCATAGATATCTTCAATCAATAAACATTCCCAGAGCATATACTAGTGCTAAGTACTAGAGTATCTCAAATAGATAAGATATATCCCTAATCTCAAAGGCCTCCTTATCAACTGGGAGGAAGATGATACAAATACAACTATACATTCAGATGACAGATTTATAAAAACTGCTGTTCTAATAAAACATATCCAGTAAGGTAAAGTATGAAAACATAGTACGTGAATGATACAATATAGACCAAAGTTACAAAATAAATTTGAGTAAGAATGGCTTGATAAGGATTTCGGACTGGAGAAGGAATTTTAGGTTGGTCTCGATTATTAAGAAATGGATGATGATGAGGAGAAGAACATTTCAAGAAGGAGGCGAAGCAGTAGTATCTAATGCTGATAAAAGATCAGGTACACGGAAATGGTTTTTAAAAAGGCCTTTGGGCTTCCCCATTGGAGAAAGATTTTACTGACCTTGAATAATGAAATTAGTTACCCAGAGTGTATAATGCTAAATATAAACTATTATTTCTTCTGAAAGCAGAGTCCACTCAAATCTTCATGATTTTACTCTTCCAATCTTTCTACTTTGGGGTTCTTTGGTCTTCAGAGCCCTAGAAATTTTCTCTTATATTTCCAATTCTTTCATTTCCTAGTTGGCATTGGTTAAGTGTCTGAGTCATTTGCTAAGA
Source organism: Balaenoptera ricei (assembly GCF_028023285.1). Taxonomy (NCBI): domain Eukaryota; kingdom Metazoa; phylum Chordata; class Mammalia; order Artiodactyla; family Balaenopteridae; genus Balaenoptera; species Balaenoptera ricei. The sequence goes on along the minus strand of NC_082640.1, from coordinate 82,248,087 downwards.
CAACATAGAAACTCTGCCTTCTTACTAGTTTAGAATTCTGTCCTTCTCTGACCCATCCTTGACCCAGATGAGGCACAGCTGAGCACCTATCCAATTAGACTCATCCTTATGCTAAAGAGGTAGGCCTGGGCCATCTTGGTCTTCGGCTATACTTTTATATGAGTGCTCAGCTCATGTGTCACAGCAGGCAACCTGGCGCTGACATACAGCAAACCCTGATTACCATCAATCTGCTCCCAGAACCATCTACCCAACCATCACAAGATATCACTTTGGGGCTGACATCTTTGGGACCTGGTCTCAGCCAGGAGATGCACGTCACCCAGGGATGACAGTTTGATCAAAATGCATGATGAATAGAGCCTAACCATCATCCCATCACTCATGAGCAAGGAGGCAAAAATTGTCAAGGTAGGAGTGTCAGGTGTGGAGAAGGTAATTTCTGACAGGTGATTAATGCCAAGGAGCCAGCAGTCATCCAAGTACTGCCAAGAGAAATGGGCAGTTATATATATTTTTTCTATGACTTGCCTCCCTTCCCCCACTCTTGACCTCTGGTTTTACAGTATGCTGCTGAAAAGCCTCACAAATGATTTTTTCCCCCAAATTCTAAATATTTATGCCCCTCAAAATCTAGAGCTTATATATACCTCACATATACATATGTCAAACGAATCCTAGTTAAGACCTCACAGCCCCATCACCTTTTGAAAAACAATTGAAATGTTCCCCAGTTAATGCTACTCTAATGGTCATTAAGGAAGCAATAGGTCAGTCAGCCTGGGGCCAAATCTTGGTTTTTTTCATGACCCAGAGCAAATCATTGTACCTGTCTGTGTCTCAGCTTCCTCATCGATAAAACAAGGTTGTTTTGTGGATTAAAAAAAGGATCTCTCACCTTTGAGATAAATGCTTAATAAACGCTAGTTAGTATTATTAGTGTCCCTCTGCAATGCTGTTACATATGATAGAAAATTCTCAAAAACTGCAAAGATTTTGTGAAACATAGGGCACCTGAAGGAAGCAGGCTAAATTGGGCAAGGGTAGAGGGTACTTTGGGCACTTGAATTAAAACAAAATGGGCAATGGGCATGGGTCCTTTGAGATGGCAAATGGAGCAAAATAGCAGAAGTCAGGGAACAAAAGCCACACTTAGAACTGCTGAAAGCTGGTCCTTTCCACCCAGGCCCATGTAGAGACACCATCAGCTTATTCAATACATGGAGGATTTTAGTACAGAACCTGGGAGAAGATCCCAGGTCTCATCTGTGCAGCCAACAGTGAGGAGAAATCCAGTCCAAGGTCACACCCAGTACAGGTGTGGATATGCTGAAGGTGGACACACTGCAGCTTCACTCAGGCTCCAGGCAAGAGGCAGAAGCCACACTAGCTATTTCAACAGACTGAATTTGATATAAAGACTTGTTAATTAAGTTTCGAAGAACTGAAAAGGCAAGAGGGAACTCTGAGCTATTAGAAGGTAGCAACTTCAGCTTCAAGCCTTGGGTTGAGGGAACCAAGGGAAGAAGTTGCAATTGTTCTAAATTGGAAGCCTGGTGGAAGGGGCCTTTGGAGCTGAAAGTCAGGCCTCTGAGGAGCGACACTGCTAGGCTGGTGCTGGAGATTTTGAGGGGGGTCGTGTATCTGGTATTTCAGGTGTGGGAAAAACTGACTGCCAACAGGATTCAGCTGCTGCTAACAGAACACACAGACATTTGCTGGGGTGAAGAAATGAGGCTGGGGTGCCACTAACAGGAACGGGAAACCCATAGGAAGGAAGGAGCAAGTCCCTTCTCCCCACAGGAGCCTTGCAGTTTTCCTCTGGCGCCCGCTATTGGACACGCCTAACAAGGAGCCTCTGGCCGAGCAGAAATAGGTAGCTTGCATCCTTCCGTTCTAGGCAGAGGCAAAGCGGAGTAGAGGAGGTTGGGTGTGGTGTTGAGAGACAGTAGCTTAATCAGTGGCATCTTGTCTACTCCACCCATCCACCCACCCAATAAACAATGACTACCTACCATGTGCCAAACACTGGCAGCTAAGATGCACTATTTGCTCTCCAGAAAGGCAGGCAAGGGGAAGGAGAGAGAGAGAGAGAAAAAAAAAAAAGGAATGTGATATAGTTGGTGACTGAGAAATATAGACCAGTATAGGGAAGAGAAGGAGGGATGGGAGAGAAACTGTCCAGAACCAAATGTTAAAAATGAGTAGGAATTTGCTAAACAAAGAAAAGGAAAGTAGGTAGACATTGATCTATGGAAGAACAAATCAAGAAGGGTCTTGTATGCAATATGTGGAATTGGGATTTTTCTCCTGAAGGCAATGAAAAACATACCAATAGTTTTAATCTGCCATAATTAAGTTTATGTTTTGATTTTTAAAATATTGAAAGTGGTTAGAACTGCAGCAGAATAGCCAGATTTTTAAAAAAACAAAACAGTCTAGAAATAAATTTTTAAAGTTTTTGAATAATTATTGATAATACATTTACAATATAAAAAATGATATAAAAAGGTAAACACTAAGAAATCTCATTCTCTCCTGCCTCCTGTGGATAACCATTTTTATTTTATTCAAGCTTTTAGTGTTCCTTAATTTAAACACAAGTAAATATGAATGTTTATTTTTTATTTTCCACCTTTTCTTACTCAATCTTTTCTTATTTCAAACAATGCTGAAATAAAAGTCTCCAAAGTCAGATTTCTGGGACAAGGGGTAAATGCTTCTGTAAATTTGGTAGATGTTGCCAAATTTGGTGGATATTTTTCTTTCCTAGATGTTGTGCCATTTTGTTCTCCCACCAGCATTACAAGAGAGCACCTCTTTACTTATAGTCTGGCTAAGAAAGTGTGTTGTGAAAGTTTTTGGACTTTTTGCCATATGATAGTCGAGAGATAGAATATCAATATAGCCTCTCTGGGTGAAGTTGTGCTTTTGTTTCATATGTTTAAAGGCCATTTGCATTACTTTTTCTGTGGTCTCTATTCATATCTTTTAATCATTTTTCTGTTGGGTTGTTTTTCACTTTTTTTCCAGTTTCTAGGAGTTGCAAATATTTTTACCAGTTTGTCACTTCTTTTTGAATTTTGCTTTTGGCTTTTTTTTTTTTTTTGTCATACAAGTTATAGTTTCCTACTCTCAGTTTATGAAAGAATTCACATATGCTTTCTATAAATACATTTATGGTTTCATTTTTTTTTTTTTTAAGATTTATTTATTGATTGATTGCTATGTTGGGTCTTCGTTTCTGTTCTAGGGCTTTCTCTAGTTGTGGCAAGCGGGGACCACTCTTCATTGCGGTGCGCGGGCCTCTCACTATCGTGGCCTCTCTTGTTGCGGAGCACAGGCTCCAGACGCGCAGGCTCAGTAGTTGTGGCTCACGGGCCTAGTTGCTCCGCGGCATGTGGGATCTTCCCAGACCAGGGCTCGAACCTGTGTCCCCTGCATTGGCAGGCAGATTCTCAACCACTGTGCCACCAGGGAAGCCCTCATTTTTACATTTAAAAACTTTGGTGTATTTGGAGTTTATACTGGTAAGCAATATGAGGAATAGGTAGAACATCATCTTTTCCAAGTGGCTACCCATGGTCCTAAAAACCCTTTAATAAAATGTCCATCTTCACCTCATTGATTTGAGGCATCATCATTATCATATTTTAAATGTGCCTATATACCTGGGTTTCATTTTGGAAATTTGTTTTATTCCATTGATCTGTTCACCTATTCCTGAGCCAACACCACACTGTTTTAATTATCAGTGCTTTATAATATATTTTATATTCAGATATTAGGGGTACCACTTATTGTTCTTTTTCAAAATTTCACATATGACTTGTTCTTAATGAACCAACTTCTTATTTAGGCTTTAGCCTGGAAAAGTCAAAATACCTCCTCCTTTAAATATATTTTTAAACATTTTTTAAGAGGAATTTCAGGTTTACAGCAAAATTGAGAGGAAGGTACAGATATTTTCCATATATGTCCTGCCATCACACATCCATAGCTTCCCTCATAATCAACAACCCCACCAGAGTGGTACATTCATTACAATTGATGAATATACATTGACACATCATTATCACCCTAAGTCCATTATCTATATTAGGGCTCACCTTTGTACATTCTGTGGGCTTAGATAAATGTATAATGACACGTATCCATGTTTGTAATATCATACAGGATATTTTCACTGGCTTAAAATTTTTTTGTACTCTATCTATTCATCTCTGCTCCACCACCACCCCACCCCCATCTCACCCCCCTAGCAACCCCTGATGTTTTTTATTATGTCTGTATTTTTGCTTTTTCAAGAATGTCATATAGTTGGAATCATACAGTATGTAGGCTTTTCTGATTTGCTTCTTTCACTTAGCAATGTGCACTTAAGATTCCTCCATGTCTTTTTATTGTTTTAAAGGTTATTTCTTTTTAGCTCTTAATAATATTCCACTGTCTGTATGTATTACAGTTTATATACCCATTCACCTACTAAAGGACTTCCTGATTGCTTCCAAGTTTTGGCAATTATGAATAAATCTGCTATAAATGTCTATGTGCAGGGGTTTTCTTTTCATTAATTAATTAATTTATTTATTTATGGTTGTGTTGGGTCTTCGTTGCTGTGCATGGGCTTTCTCTAGTTGTGGCGAGCAGGGGCTACTCTTCATTGTGGTGTGCGGGCTTCTCATTGCGGTGGCTTCTCTGGTTGCAGAGCACGGGCTCTAGGCACGCGGGCTTCAGTAGTTGTGGCTGATGGGCTCTAGAGTGCAGGTTCAGTAGTTGTGGCACATAGACTTAGTTGCTCTGCAGCATGTGGGATCTTCCTGGACCAGGGCTCAAACCCGTGTCCCCTGCATTGGCAGGTGGATTCTTAACCACTGTGCCACCGGGGAAGCCCTATGTGCAGGTTTTTGTGTGAACAATAAGCTTTCAACTCCTTTGGATAAATACCAAAGAGCATGACTGCTGGATAGTATCATAAGAGTATGTTTAGTTTTGTGAGAAGCCACCAAACTGTCTTCCAAAGTGTCTGTACTATTTTACATTACCACCAGCAATGAAAAGATTTCCTGTTGCTCCACATCCTAATTGGCATTTGGTGTTATCGTTGTTCCAGATTTTGGCCATTCTAATAGGTGTGAAGTAGTATGTCATGTTGTTTTAGTTTGCATTTCCCTGATGACATATAATGTAGAACATCTTTTCATATGCTTATTTGCCTTCTGTATATCTTCTTTAATGAGATATCTGTTTAAAGTCTTTGACCCATTTTTAATCTGGTTGTTTGTTTTCTTATTGTTGCATTTTAAGAGTTCTTTGTATATCAAATGTGTATTTTACAAATATTTTCTCCTAGTCTATGGCTTGTCTTTCTCATTCTCTTGACATTGTCTTCCATAGAGCAGATGTTTTTAACTTTAATGAAGTCCATATCATTATTTCTTTCATGAATCATGTCTTTGATGTCATATCTAAAATGACATCTCCATATCCAAGGTCATTTAGGTTTTTTCCTATGTTATATTCCAGGGGTTTTATAAGTTTGTATTTTACGTTTAGGTCTAAAATCCATTTTAAGCTAATTTTTGTGAAGGGTATAATGTCTGTGTCTAGATTCGTTTTTTATGTATGTGGATGTTCAGTTGTTCTGGCATCATTTGTTGAAGAGGCTATCTGTTCAGTTGAATTGCCTTTGCTCCTCTGTCAAAACTCAGCTGACTATATTTTGGGGGGTTTTCTTCTGGACTCACTGTTCTGTCCATTAACCTATTTGTTCTTTTGCCAATACCACACTGTCACAATTGTTGTAGCTTTATAGTAAGTCTTGTAGTTGTATAGTGTCAGTGCTACAACTTTGTTCTTCCCCTTCAATATTGTGTTGGCTCTTTTGGGTCTTTTGTCTCTCCATATAAGCTTTAGAATGAGTTTGTTGATATCCATAAAATAACTTTCTGGGATTTTTATTGAGATTGCATTTAATCTATATATCAGATCAGGAAGAATTGACATCTTGACAATATTGACTCTTCCTATCCTTGAATACGGAATATTTCTCCATTTATTTAGTTCTTTGATTTTGTCCATCAGAGTTCTGTAATTTTCCTCTTATAGATTTTATACATATTTCATTAGCTGTATACCTAAATATTTCATATTTTGGGGTGCTAATGTAAATAATATTGTGTTTTTAATTTCAAATTCCACTTATTCATTGTTGGTATACAGGAGAGCAATTGACTTGTGTATGAACCTTGTATCCTGCAGCCTTGCTATAATCGCTTACCAGTTCCAGGAAGTACTTTTGTTTGTTTGTTTGTTTTTAATTCTTTCAGATTTTCTACCTAGAAAATCATGTCATCTGCAAACAAAGACAGTTTTATGTCTTCCTTTTCAAACCATATACCTTTTATTTCCTTTTCTTGCCGTATTGCATTAGCAATAACTTCCAGATGGTGTTGAAAAAGAGTGGTAAGAGGGGATCCTTGCTTTGTTCCTGATCATAGTGGAAAAGCTTCAAGTTTTTCACATGATGTTAACTGAATTTTTTGGTAGATATTCCTTATCAACTTGAGAAAATTTTCCTACATTCCTAGTTTACTGAGAATTTTTATCATGAATGGGAAAGTATTTTGCAAATGCTTTTTCTGCATCTATTGATATGATCATATGATTTTTCTTTTTTAGTCTATTGATGTGATGGATTATGTTACTTGATTTTAAAATGTTGAACCAGCCTTACATATCTGGAATAAATACCATTTGGCTGAGGTGTATAATTATTTTTATACTTCCTTGGATTCGATTTGCTAATATTTTTTTGAAGATTTTTGCATCTTTTTTTATCTTTGTTCCTCTATAAGTAAGGTGTGTTTGTTGTTGTTTTCCCTTTTGCTTCTTTAACATTTTTTCTTTATCTTTGATTTTCTGTAATTTGAAAATTGTATGCCTAAGTGTAATTTTGCATGTGTGTGTGTGTGTTTTGGGTTTTTTTGCCATTCATCCTTCTTGGTGTTCTCTGAGCTCCCTGGATCTATTATTTGATATCTGACTATTCTCAGATGTTATTGTTTGGGAAAACTCTCAGTTGTTATTGTTTCATACATTTCTTCTGCACCTTTCAATCTTTCTTCTCTTTCTGATATTTTCATTATGTGTATGTTTTACCTTTTGTAGCTAGTCCATAGTCCTTGGATATTCTGTTCTGTTTTTTAATTTTTTTCAGTACTTATTTTCTTTGCTTTTCAGTTTTCAAGGATTCTATTGATATATTCCATAGCTCAGATATCCCTTTTCAGCCATGTCCAGTCTGCTAATAAGCCCATCAGAGGTATTCTTCATGTCTGTTACAGTGGTTTTATTTTTTTATCTGTAGCGTTTATTTTTTGGTTCTTTCTTAGAACTTCCATCTCTCTGCTTACATTGCCCATATGTTCTTGCATGCTGTCTATTTTATCCATTAGAGTCCTTAGCATATTAATCACAGTTGTTTTAAATTCCTGGCCTGACAATTCCAATATCTCTGCCATGTCTGGTTCTGATGCTTGCTCTGTCTCTTCAAATTGTGCCTTTTGGTATGACTTGTAACTTTTATTTTCTTTATAGCTGAACATGATGTACCAGGTCAAAGGAACCCCTGTAAATAGGCCTTTATTAATGTGATGGTGAATTGTGGGGGTAGGGGAAGCATTCTCTAATTTTATGATTAGGTCTGAGTCTTTTAGTGAGCCTGTGTCTCTGGACTGTGAACTTCACAAATAGTTCTCAGGGTTTTTTTTGTTTTTCTTTTTTTCCCTACTTTAAGTGGGACAGGATGGCTAGAGTGGGCTGGAGTTGTGTATTTCTTTTCCCCAGGTCAGTTAGGCTCTTATAATACCCCAGCAGGCTAGGATCTGGAGCACTTCTTTCTCTTAGGGGCAGCCCTTCTTAAAGAGAACAGAGTGCTCTGGTGTATTTAAATATGGTTCCTTTTTCCCTCCCCCTGCCAGAGGCATGAGGGAATTTTTCTCTGATATACTGTGGGGATCTAGTCAAGCTCCTAGAGGTAAATCTGACAATATTGTGAGGGATGTTCAATGACTGGGTTCCCCCTGAAGTTTTTAACTCTCAGAGTTGTCCGCTGAGCCTCCAGCAATTTGTCAATTACATTTCGGGTTTTCCTACCCAGTACAGGTTCCCCTGGTCATTTCCAATCCTGAGTTTCTGCTCTGGTCAGCTGTGACTCCCTAAATTTGCCTGTCTGTCTCTCCAGTCTCAGAGGTTTGCCCTGTTTTCTTCCCTCTCTTATGGATCCAAGAAGAGTTGTTGATTTTTCAGCCTGTTCAGCTTTTTACTTTTTGTTAGGATTGACTGGCAGCTTCCAAGCTCATTACAAGTGGAACTGGAAAACAAAAGACTCTTTTACCTATACGTCTAAAATATATTACATATTACCTTAGCTTTTTTTTCCTTAACATCTTTATTGGAGTATAACTGCTTTACAATGGTGTGTTAGTTTCTGCTTTATAACAAAGTGAATCAGTTATACATATACATATATCCCCATATCTCTTCCCTTTTGCGTCTCCCTACCTTAGCTTTTAAATAGACATTACTGCCTAATATTTAAGTCTTTCACTTTGACTCAGAGTCTTTACTTATGAGCATTAACTAATTGGCAATTTATAAAATAGAATAAGATTTTTAGGCATAAAAGTCTTATTTGCCTCTATATTAAGTGGCCTTAGGTTGCAAATGTTGCAAATGCACAGATTTTCTCTCTCTTCCCTTGTTCCTGGCTGTTACAAGGGGGGCTGCCAATAGCTTCTCTGCCCTCATCTAACTGAGAGCTAAGTGGAGAGCTACAGGTCTCTCTGATGAAGAAAGTCCATGAATGCCCATTCATACCCATTTCTGTAGTAACTCCTTGGCCTGACATTTTCTTTTCTTAACATAGATTCAATCAGGAAAATTGCCAGATTTGTCCAAATTTGGGTACCTTTATGTTATACTAACAATTTTTCTCTTTTCTGAATTCTCCTCTCTCTAGGTCCCAGATGTGAGTTCAGGCTCCAGACATGTTGTACTTACTAACTTGTTAAAGTGCTAACACTAGCTATAATCAAAAATATATTTGCCTTAGAATGTCTTCATCATATGGGAGGATAAAAGTTTAGTTCAAATGTCACCTCCTTTGTGATACTTTTCACAATTCCTCCAGTGAGATTTAATTTTTCTGTCTTCTCTAGATTCAGAGTATCGTATATGTATTTAAAATATTTATTTTATTTACCTTGAAGCTTAATATTTACCTTGAAGTTGATGCCTGTCTCCCTATGCCCTACCCTATGCCACTACCAACATTGCACCCCATCCCACTAGACCCTGACTCTAATCTTAAATACCTAGACCTGTATTTAAGGTCATAGCAGAGGCTCATATTTGCTGCATTTGAACATTCTTATGAGATGTGAATATGAAAACTAATTATGAATAAACCTGCTAAGCTTTACTGTCAACTCTTCCAAAAGCACAGTGAGTGGGTAATTATGATCAAACCTGCTAAGCTTTACTGTCAACTCTTCCAAAAGCACAGTGAGTGGGTAAAAAATCTTCAGGCTAGAATATTTCAAAGTGCCTCTGTCCTGCTGTCTCAGACAGTTGGGATGATCCTTCCTAGTCTCTGTATTCTAGCTGCACTTAGGAATTTTCTCTGTAATTACTCAATATCTGTGTGTGATATTATTAGAGCTCTGGGCCCTGGCTACAAATCCTTCTAAGAGAGATTACTTCCCCTTTGCCCAACACTCCTTACCCTAGTCCAATTCCTTTTCTCATCTGCAACTTTCTTAACTGCAGTTACATAAAACACAATCCAGGGATCCTGGCCCTCCCCGTGCATTCACTCCTTGCCAGGTTAGACTCTGCTGCATTCCCTTTGACTCCCGGCTGCTTTCCTGGGGCTTCCTGCCCTCCCAAAACCAGACATTCAGCTACAAGTTTTCTCAGCCTCTCTACCTACCATCTGCACCACGGGAGACCGATTGTATTGTTACATCCTTCTCTTTCTCACTCTCTATATCAAAAAGAGTTATTTACTTGAATAGAAGGCCCATTACCCCAGGAGACAGACCAGAAATTCTTTCTATGGTATTTCAGGTTTTCTCATTTTCCCTTTAGTAAAGTAGCAGGCTCCTGAGGCTGGGCTTAAAACATGTCACTCTCCATAAGAGATTCTTTGGCCTTAGTAGCCTCTGTTTTGACTGATTTTTTTTCTTTCTTCTTTTTTCTGTTCTCCCTTCATTGACAGAGTAGCAAGTATCACTAATATTGTTATACTTTCCAGTAGCAATACCATGGTTTCTATGTTTATTGTTTTAATAATAATGGACTTCAGTGTTTGATCACCAGCAGTAACAATATTTTTTCTGGATCCTAGGTTCTGTTCTCACCTCTAGGATTCACACCTACTCTAAATGTCATTTTAGAGATGTAGTGGTTTTTTTAGTTTTTTGTTTTGTTTTGTTTTAATTCTCAATCAACCTAACAGCAACTAAATTAGTTTAGTTGATAAAAACCAATTTTGATTGATAGATGGATGAATGGATACATAGATAATAGATAGAGAGGTAGATAGATAAATAGATAGGTAACTTTTCTCTAAATCAGGGTTTCTGAACTTTGGGGCTATTGACATTTGGGGCCGGATAATTCTTCATTGTGGGAGGTTGTCCTGTTTAGAGCAGGATGTTTAATAGCGTCCCTGACCTCTCTCTACCCACTGGGTAGTTGTCCTTTCCCTCTCCATTCCCCCAAGTTTGACACCCAGAATATCTTCAGATATCACTAAATGTTCCTGGAGGGCAAAACCACTCCCAGTTGAGAGTCACTGATCTAAATTCATTATACCCCCAATTATTAGTAAATAATGACAAAAATTTTAACATTTTTAAAGTTAATGTATATTGAGCAAATACCACAGGCCAGGCCCTTTGGAAAGTACTTTCTCACATAAACTTATTACATGCTTAAAATATCTCTGAATTAAGTATGAGGAAACAGAGAATTTAGAGAAAATCGTATAGCTAGTAAATGCGGAGCCATTGTTTTTTGTTTTTTTTTTAGTATTTATTTATTTATTTGTTTGTTTTTTAAGAGCTCCTGACTTATTTATTTATTTATGTATTTATTTAATTTTTTTGGCTGTGTTGGGTCTTCGTTTCTATGCGAGGGCTTTCTCTAGTTGTGGCAAGCGGGGGCCACTCTTCATTGTGGTGCGTGGGCTTTTCACTGTTGCGGCATCTCTTGTTGCGGGGCACAGGCTCCAGACGCGCAGGCTCAGTAGTCGTGGCTCACGGGCCTAGTTGCTCCGCGGCATGTGGGATCTTCCCAGACCAGGGCTCGAACCCGTGTCCCCTGCATTGGCAGGCAGACTCTCAACCACTGCACCACCAGGGAAGCCCCCCGGAGCCGTTTTTTAGATAACTAGCCAGTTCCAAAGCTCATGCTTTTTACAGTTATGTCATAACTTTTAGCATCTTGTCTTTTATGACATAGCTATGGGTACCTTTCTTGGAGGATGAAGGTTTTCTCATTTTTCTAGCTCATTAATACTGAGACTAAGCATGGCACTTTTCCCATTGTAGGTACCAAGGAATAGTAGTTGAACTGAATATCTTTTTGTTTGACCTGAGAATGAAATGTTGCCATGCTTTGAAGAATGAGTTCTTAATAAATATTTGCTAAATGAATATCTTATATAGTCTAGAAAAATCAGGTGTCTCGCCCTCTATTGGTTTTCTCTATTCCTCTGATCTTTTACACTGAAGGGTCAGAGAGTGATGGGGGTCATTTTAAGATAGCATTTGTACTCCTTTTCATTTACTTTACTTTAATATAAACTGTTTACTTTACTATAAACTCTATGAATATTTTCCTTACATTCATTAATTTATTTCTACTTTGCTTTTGGTCAACAATCATAGCCAGAGTAATGTTGCATTATCTTTACACAGCACCATTTTCTGCCATTTTCTGAGGAAGCAGAACTGTATTACAAACACTATTCAATTTATCCTAAGTCTTTAGTAAGGAGAGTAGGGGTTGTTGTTTTTCCTTTGAGTAGACAGGGTTAATTGGAGGCATCAAGTAACTGACAAACCCAAAGATTGTGAAATCAAATTCATGGCTCCATTACTAAAGTTAACTTCTCTATTAAGAAATAATAGAACCCTCATTCTCTAACCCCCCACCTTGATTTAATCAACAGACATAGACTGTTTCCTATAGACATATGTTGTGGAAATGAAGAAAAACACATTCATTTTGTGCTTACACTATCATAACTACTCTGCTAGTCACTGTAAATTTATAAGATCATTTTGGACTAAGTGTAATATTAACATCTCCATTTTAAAAAATGAAGCTGAGAGACATTAAGAAACCTGCCCCAGATCTACAGATAGAAGGTAGCAGAAGTAAATGTCAAAATTGGTTCAGCATAGGCAAAACATTCTTTGACATAAATCATAACAACATTTTCTTAAGTCAGTCTCCCAAGGAAAAAGAAATAAAAGCAAAAATAAACAAATGGAACCTAATCAAACTTATAAGCTTTTGCACAGCAAAGGAAACCATAAACAAAACAAAAAGACAACCTATTGAATGGGAGAAAATATTTGCAAATGAGGCAACTGACAGGGGATTAATTTACAAAATGTTCAAACAGCTTATACAGCTCAATATGAAAAAGCAATCCAATCAAAATATGGGCGGAGGACCTAAATAGATATGTCTCCAAAGAAGACATACAGGTGGCCAACAGGCACATGAATAGATGCTCAACATTGCTAATTATTAGAGAAATGCAAATGAAAACCACAATGAGGTATCACCTCACACCAGTCAGAATGGCCATCATCAAAAAGTCTACAAACAATAAATGCTGGAGAGGGTGTGGAGAAAAGGGAACCCTCCTACCTTGTTGGTAGGAATGTAAATTGGTACAGCTACTATGGAGAATAGTATGGAGGTTCCTTAAAAAAACTAAAAATAGAGTTACCATATGATCCAGCAATCCCACTCCTGGGCATGTATCTGGAAAAGATAAAAAATCTAATTTGGAAAGATACATGCACCCTGATGTTCATAGCAGCACTATTTACAATAGCCAAGACATGGAAGCAACCCAAGTGTCCATGGACAGATGAATGGATAAAGAAGATGTGGTACATATATACAATGGAATATTACTCAGCCATAAAAAAGAATGAAATAATGCCATTTTCAGCAACATAGATGGACCTAGAAATTATCACACTAAGTAAAGTAAGTCAGACAGAGAAAGCCAAATATCATATGATATCACTTATATGTGGAATCTAAAAAAATGATACAAATGAACTTATTTACAAAACAGAAACTGACTCACGGACATAGAAAACAAACTTCTGGTTACCAAAGGGGTTAGCAGGGAGAGGGATAAGTTAGGAATTTGGGATTAACAAATACATGCTACTGTATATAAAATAGATAAAACAACAAGGACCTACTGTATAGCACAGGGAACTATATTCAATATCTTGTAATAGCCTATAATGGAAAAGAATCTGAAAAAGAATGTATATAGAGGAATGACTGAATCACTTTGTTGTACACCAGAGACTAACACAACATTGTCAATCAACTATACTTCAATTTTAAAAAGTGGTTCAAGTTTCAAAGGCATTTCTACTAATGTTGGGTTTTAATTAATTTCCACAAATTCTTTTATAAATAAGAGCAGTCAGAACAAATCAGCGCTTAGACAAAGTTTGAACAACCCACAGTTGTTCAAGAATCAGCCTTCCTGTGAAAGCAGAAAAGGAAGAAATAGAAGAGTTTACCTTCTGGGGCCACGGGTTGTACATATGAAACTAGAGGGTAAGCCAGGTTGGTTCTGGAGGGACTAGGTAGGTTCTGAAGAGCGAAATGTATTTACTTTTGCCCTATCCCCAAGAATACCAGTACTGTGGAATATTACATGTACTCCAGAGATTGTTGTATTTCTTTAGTCGATGACGTGATCCCAGGATACTCTACATGGTACTTCAGGATTCTTGCAGATGAAAGGTGCTATATACATGTCAGGTATTATTATACAGCACTTATAAAAAATGTTTCCACTTATTGGTGTGGACTCACTTTTGAACAGATTAGAAAAGATAGTTATTGCTGATAATAGCTGTCAGAATAGCAGTGTAAATGACTTTTTTTTTTGCTATACTTTGCTCCATATTTTACTGTTTTTGCTTTATAATCCATAGTGAACTGGAAGAAGAAAGGAAGATATTTGCTGACAAGGCTTAAAAATAGAAAGATGATGATTTTTCTTATTATGGTCAAGGTCAACAGCAAGGAAAGAATTTCCATGAGGGAATAATAGACAAAGTTAGACCACAAGAAGTTAAAAAAATTACTAGAGTGTAATATTTTGATTTTAAAACATGTAACGTAAATGCTATTATCTTCTGATAGTGCAACCATTACCATTGGAAATGTACACATTTTATTCATAGAAAATGCAATATAATGCAACGTCTTTATGTTTTCATTTTAATTTTGAAATCTCCTTTTAGGACAATCATCCGGACCCCGAATTACTTGGCTTGGCCAGTTGTATTACCCACCTGTGTTCATTAGCTTCTTGTCCTTCAAGCTTCTGTAAGAAGCCACTAGAGAGATGTGCCCATCACTTTATCTTGGTATCATTGAACTCTTCTCCATCAGCTACTGTTCAACCAAGCAAAGAGTGGTACTCTATGGAATTCTCACTGTTAGCCTAAGGAAGAAACTAGCTCCTTCACCATCAGTGTCTCAGGGCCTCCTTCTTGGCAGGGGAAAAAGTGATGATTTTTGGATTGATAGCCCCATTCTCAAGCCAAATAATTGAGAAACTGAAAATTGACTTGGTAGTTCTTTCTAACTATTGCTCTTCTCTTCTGTCCTTTTTACTTTGAGTGCTCAAGTCTTAGAATTAGTGATCTCTCTTCTCATTTTACCTATTTTTAACATTTGATTTTCAATTGGACCTAATCAGTCTGGTTGCAATGACTCTCCACAGAAGCTTTATTGACATTATTTTTTCTCCTTTAACTTCATATAGATTTTGACAGTATGGATCACCCCTTACTCCTTAAGTCCTGCCAAGACTGAGATTTCTAAACAGACTTCACTCACTCTCTCTGTCACTATCGAAAATTTTTGCTGATCACCATGTGCTATGTATAACAATTCAGGTCTACAATTAATAAAACTCCATTTATACACCTGTACTAGTTAGGGTTCTCTAGAGCAACAGAACCAATAGGATAGATAGAGATGGAGAGAGAGAGAGAGATTTAAGAACTTGGTTCATGAAATCGTGGGGTCTGGTTCTGGAGAGTCTGAAGTCTGTATGACAGGGCAGCAGGCTGGTAACTCAGGCAGGGTTCCTGTGCTGCAGTCTTGAAGAGAATTCCTTCTACTTTGGGAAACCTCAGACTTTGCTCTTCAAGTCTCCAACTAATTAGAAGGCACTCACCCACATTCATCAGCTTTACTCAAAGTCTACCAAAATTAATCATATCTAAAAAATACCTTCACAACAAGACCCAGACTGGTATTTGACCAAATAACTGATCACCATTGCCTAGCCAAGTTGACATATAAAATTAACCATTGCAGTTCCCATACTCTTTTCTTCTAATCGTGAATTCATTTGTCTTTAGTAGATGAACAAATTGAATATGCTTTTATACTTAGCAAGGATTTGGGTTGTATTGCTTTTGGAGTTCCCAGTACCTTTTGCTTTTCACCCTATTGTCAGCAGTATTCATTGTCTTAGGGGAGAGATGACAAGACACATGAGTAAAGAAAACACCTTTAAGTGTCAATAGGAGTTTGCATTTTAAAGTCCTTAGCCCTATAATACTAGGGTAAAAAGTTTATGTCACAAACAACAAATCTAAGAAAATAGATAACAAGTCAGGCTATTTCATTGCCGAAGAGGTAAAGATGACATGGGGAGGGCAAAGAGAAGATGACAAATAACTTAGATTCAGATGGATTCTTGAAAAAGCAGTCCTGTGTCTCATGCATACTCTGTTTCCTAGTTAGGGGTGGGGTGGTGAATAGAAACCTGAGAGAATTCAGCATTCAAGAATGGTGGAGGGTGGAGAGCTGTTTTCTGGGTGGAGCTCAGGAGGATTGCATGTTCACAAAATGTTGCAGCATGTAGCATGGCACAGACATGGTTGCATAGAAATTGCCTGAGATAGGCATAATCATGTTCCAGTGAAGAGCAATAGATTTAAATCTTTTCTGTCCACCTCAGCAGGGCTTAGAGAGGACCTGACTATGAGCCAGACCAGAGATGCCTATTGCTAGAAAAGAGGGTGAAGGCAGCTGAGAGATGAATGGACAGATGACCAAAGACCAGATAGAATGAGGCAGAACATTTTTTTTTTCTTCTGGACATCTGGATATAATATTATCTGTACATCTCGTATGGACAGATGGTGACTGAATACTCTCCAGATACCCACACCCCGCTACTACTAGACTAACATTACCTAAGTCAAAGGTGACTATATATCTCCATTTACCTGGAATATTCCTGATTTATACTGGTTGCCTTGTGCATAATTTTTAAATAGCAGATCCTTTCACCATAGAAAATGTCTTACTTTGCACTAAAAACTATGTGACTTACTTAAGTGTTCAAAACTTAGATGCAACATATGAGAAAAAGTGGAAAAATAAAGGGGAAAATCTAAAATAGAAATTAGATTGGCTTATAGAGAAAATAGGTTGAGTTTTGGGCATACCTGAGAGTGTGTACTGAAATTCACATCTTTCCTAATATAAAAGGCACATAAACCTCAGGCGTTTACATCTTCAAACCTGTTACAGTACACACAAACCATTACTTGAATACAATAGGATATATGTTTTATGTACTTAATATCTGTCTCAGGTTCTTTTGGTGCCTTTATTCTAGCAGCAAATGTAATCCTCACTAATGTATTGTTATAAGATGGAAGAAAGCAAGGGCTACTTTATGAAGGTCTTCGAAAGCCCAGCTAAGGAGGTTTGGAATAATTTCAAAGGAGGGAAAGAATGAGATTTGTGTTTTAGAGAGTTAGCTGGGGCAACAGTGTGGACAATGGCCTGGAGATAGAAGGACGAGTCAGCAGGCTCCTGTGGCAATTTGAATGGGAAATGAGTGTGAACGGAGGAAGTCACACTCATTTCCCAACAGAGGAAGTCCATGGGGATGCCAAAGGTCAGATTTGAGAGCCAGTAAGGAAATCAAATAGAAAAGATCTGGAGACCAAATTTATCCTGGGAGTGAGGAACAAAGAGGAGATTTGTGGAAGCAGAGAATGAGTTCAGTGTGGGACAGTTTGTCTTGAGGTTCCTGTAGGATGTTTAGGAGGAGATGATGGCTTTGTAGGTGAATTTTGGGGTTTGGTGCTTGATGTGTGTGAAGGACATGTGATTTGGAGGCATGGGCATATACAATTTAAAGACGGTAGTAAGCACTGAAAAGAAAGAATAGCAATATAGTGATTACTTTCTCTTAGTCTCTCAGTAGATGTAAATTTAACCCGAGTAAGCTTTATGTTGAAGTCGGGCTAGAAGGTGTTATTCTGAAATAAATAAAACAACATAACACCCGATGAGCTTTTGCTTGGAAATGTATGTAGACAGAACCTTACCTTAGACCAGTGTTTCTTGGCTGGAGGCAGTTTTGTCACCCCGCCCCCAACCAGGGAATATTTAGCAATGTCTAGAGACACTTTTGCTTATCATAACTTTACCTGCATCTGGTGGTAGAGTCCAGGCATGCTACTATTGATAAATATCCTACAATTCACAGGACAGCCCCCACCTAGCAAAGAATTATTGAGCCCAAAATATCAATAGTGCTGAGGTTGAGAAGCCTCTGCCTTAGATAACTGAGCTAACAATTTTGCTGAAAGAGCTGAAATCATCCTTAAATGGCTGTTTTGATCTTGAAACACCACTGAAGGACTTCGATGTAATGCATGAAAGAACCTTGATATTCTGGCTGGGAAGTCCATTCCAGTTAGCTTTTCTGACTCAAAAGGCCACCTATCTGGTCAAAAGCTCTTGTGTGCACAGAAGCACTCTGGGCATACACCACACTGAAGACTCCAAGAAAGTACAGCACTTTTTCAGTACAGCACTGAATCCCACAACATAGGTTAGCAGTTGATGCAAAGATAACAAGTTCTATAGCATGGAGTGGGTGGGAATCCATATACTGCTAAAGACATCTAAAAATGGAAGGTTGAAAATGACCATTAAATTTGGCTTTTGCATTATCAAATAGGACAAAAGATGGTGAAGGGGGTCAGCAATATAAAATAATTGTTAAAAGCACAAATTGCTGAGTCCAACTGTCTGAGCTTGCAAGACTCCTGGTCCTATGATTCATTAGTTGGGTAATCTTAAGCAAATTACTTGTCCTCCCAAGGGCTGTACTTTTTTAATCTGTAAAATGGGTATAAAAATAATACCTGCTTCAAAGAGCTGTGTATGGGAGTAGAATGTCACACACACACAGCTAGCCGAGTGATTGGCACATGGTAGACTCCCAATAAATCCCATCTACATGAGCTCTGGGAGCCTAGCAAGTAAAGTGTGTTATCAGTGGAGCAAAAGAAGACCTAGCCTTAGCCTACTGCTTCCAAAGTGATCCTCTACTAAGGGCACAAAGATATTTATAGTATTAATGCTGGGATTATGATAATATCTGTTGTTTCTTTTTTAATCAAATCAGTTATTTGCTGACCAATATTTTTTAAATGTGGTGACATTCTTGCTGTTGATTTCATTAGTCTCTGCCATCATGAATGGAAGTAGATAAAATAGGTTTATGCTTTTCAAATTGTAGTTCTCATACCCCTAAATGAAAAACTGAAGACCACAGATAAGAGAGGCAGTTATAAAAGACTCTAAATTATTACAAAGAATCTGAATATAGAGCCTGCATGCATACAAATTGCACTGCAATATTTAAACTCTTTTTTCACTTCTTACTAACTGTATGACCTTTGGAAAATTACTTAGCCTTTCTGTGTTTCTGTTTCCTTATCTATAAAATGAGATTAGAAAATATCTCTTAAAATGGCTGTTAAGATCAAGTAAGAAACAGTTAATGGGTGAACTGGTTTTTGTTTTGTTTTGTTTTAGTTTAAACAAATTGAATAAAATAAAAAAATAAATTTCATAGAGAAAAATATGAACTCCAGCAATTAGTTTCAATTAATGGATTCAATTACCTTAGAGGTTCTGTCCAACTATAAAATTTTTTGTCTAAAAAGTAATTGATGCTTTCTTTTTATTTCCTTTCCTATTGTATAGAACTGAAATATGCATTTACCTTTGATATCTACTGTGCGAAGAAAAGATATTGTAAAGTATTAGACACAGCACGCCCCCAAAATATTCAGTAAATGTTAACTATTAAAATTTTATGGGGAGTCCGAAATGACAGCATAGGCACTCATTCTGAATTCATCTCCTCCCAGGAACACACCAAATCTATAGCTATATATGGA
Organism: Balaenoptera ricei; assembly: GCF_028023285.1. Taxonomy (NCBI): domain Eukaryota; kingdom Metazoa; phylum Chordata; class Mammalia; order Artiodactyla; family Balaenopteridae; genus Balaenoptera; species Balaenoptera ricei. The sequence goes on along the minus strand of NC_082640.1, from coordinate 82,228,507 downwards.
TATTTTCCTTGAAAAATATCTGCAAGCTAGATGAACTGCTCCCTACAATAAGGGATAAAAGGACCACATCAAAACCCACCCCTGGTGCATCAACACACTATAGGGAGGGATCTCACCAGGCAGGTGCTTCTCCTGGAGGAGAGAGGGGTTGGTGCCCCACATCAGGCACCCCAACCCCGGGAGCTGTACTGAAGAGACAAGCCCCCAAAATGTCTGGCTTAGAAAAGCAACAGGGCTGACATCCAAGGGACCTAAGTGCTGTAGGAAACTGAGATTCCCCTCTTCAAGGGCTTGCATGAGGTCTCACTTGGCCTGAGACCCAGTGAAAAAACAGCAGTTTGAAAGAAGCCTAGACTATATGGAAGGAGATTCATTTGTTAATCTAAAAGTATTGGCTGGAGGGGGGCGCGGGTAGTCAAAATGCCCCCTGGTGACAGAGGCGCTGGCAAATGCTATCATTGCCCCCTCAACCTAACCTGGTGGTGTAGGCTGCAAGCTTGGATGTGGCACCCTCCCCAGCCCCCCTCCCCCACCTTTCTAAAACAGATGGAAGGGAGGCGTCAGTTCAGGCACTATCCCGATGCCTTGCTGGAGCCAAACAAGACAGGCAGTTGCAGCACTTCCCTGCTCCCTGGCAGGGGTGGGCGAACGGGAACAGTGGCAGCATTATATTGTTCCCTAGCTAAAGTCTGTGCACGTGGGCAGCTGTGACACTCCATGACATTGCCCCATGAAAAGACAACTTACTTCATGGGAGAAGATATTTGCAAATCACATATCTGATATGAGGTTAATATCCTATATATAAGGAACTTATACAACTCAATAACTAAGAACAAACAATCCAATTTTTTTCAGAGGATTTTTTTCCTAAGGATCTGAATAGGCATTTTTCCAAAGAAAGCATCCTGATGGCCAAAAGGTACAGGAAAAGATGCTCAATATCACTAATCATCAGGGAAATGCACATCAAAATCACAGTGAGATATCACCTTACATCTGCCAGAATGGCTGTTATCAAAAAGATGAGAAATAGCAAGTGCTGGTAAGAATGTGGAGAAAAGGGAACCGCCCCCCCAGCCATGCTGGAGGGATTGTAAATTGGTGCAGCCACTATGCAAAACAGTATGGACGTTCCTCAAAACATTAAAAATAGAGCTACCATATGATCCAACAATTCCACTACTGAGTATCTATCTAAAGAAAAGGAAAACACTCATTTGAAAAGATATATGCACGCTTATGTCCACTGCGCATTATTTATAATAGCCAAGACATAGAAACAACCCAAGTGTCCATAAACAAATGATTGAATAAAGAAGATGTGATATATATATATATATATATATATATGATGGAATACTACTCAGCCATAAAAGAGAATGAAATTTTGCCATTTGTGACATGGACAGACCTTGAGGGTATTATACTAAGTAAAAAAAAAGTCAGGGAGAGAAAGGCAACTACCTCATCATTTCACTTATACGTGAAATCTAAAGAAAAGAAGACAAACAAACAAAACAAATCCCCAAACTCATAGATACAGAGAAGAGATCGGTGGTTGCCATAAGGGAGGGAGTTTGGGGGGAGGTGAAATGGGTAAAGGAGATTAAGAAACACAAATTTCCAGTTACAAAATAAATAAGTCGTGGGAATATAATGTACAACATGGAAAATATAGTCAATAATATTGTATTACATTTGTAAGGTGACAGATAGTAACTAGACTTAGTATGGTGACCATTTTACAATGTATACAAATGTTGAATCACCATTTGTACACCTGAAACTGATATAATACTGTATGTCATTTGTACCTCAACAAAAGTCAATTTAAATAAAAACTAAAATTTTACATATTTAGCAAACATAAATGTACATTCATGCAAATTTTAAGTGACTTTTTAAAGATAAACTTCAAGATGCCAGAGAAATTTCACATTTATAGTGTGCTACTTGGAGGCTATTCTGTGTGCTATTTTTCTTTTCTTCTGAGAATACTTTGGTAAACTTTTGAGAAGCATAGATATGGGTGGTCTTCTAGTCCAATGGACAGCTATGCAGGCATAGGATATTTTTGACCAATACTCTTAGATACTTTCCAAAATACCTTATGAATAACTACATACTCACACTCATTAATCACGCATTGCACTCATTAATCATGTTGCAAAGGAGGATCATTAACAGCTGTGACCAGATGTGCAGGAAAATCCCCTGCCTGGAAGTCATGCCTGCTGGATTACTCTGCACACTGGTTACGGCTGGCTGTGGTAGGACAGCATCAAATGCGTGACATCACTGTGGAGTTCAGAGGAACCATACAACCTGGGTAATTTCTTGAGCTCTGATCCTAAACAACCAGAGAGATACAAAGTTAGGACCACACACAGGGCAAGCAGAGGTGAGAGACACTCAAAGATTCCAGATAACTCTTTTTGTACATAAATTCAATATACCAACACTTGCTATAACAAAATTTGTAAACTGGAAATTTACCTACTATTTCAGATTATTTGTAGTTCTCAATTTCAGTGATTCCTTAGCATTTAACTTTCCTTTCCTCCATTCCCCACTCCCCTCACACAATCCCCTCATCCTCCTGATAGTTATATTATCGTTTTTGTTAGTGTAATGATTATATTGTAATAATTATTACTTGTATTATTTGCAGTTGGACCACATAGTACACTGTGATTACATTTCTTCTCTTTCTCTTTTCATTTGCTTAGTTTTATGTCATACGTGATACCTGTCACTAATCCATTACCAAGCCCATTGATAGAACTCTGAGATCATTCTCAGTACAGTCAGACCTATCAGTAATCTACCAGTTTTGTTGCTGTTCTGGAGATCTCTCTACTGGAATCCTCTACTTTCTGCTACGACTGGCCCAGCTGCTTTCTAGGCCTGCAGACTGCAGTAGGCATGCAGTCTACCTTCATGGTCCCCTGGGGAATTTCCTTCTTTCCTATGCTGTATGTGCTGCTCTTTCTTGGTTTACTCCATCCTGAAGGTGGATCATACCCTTCAGCAGTTTTATGAGAAAAGGTGCATGGAAGAGACAGATTGGCTAGCAAAGAATTCCAGGATGGAAATGGTTTTCATTGGGATATTTAAGTCATTGCTTCATTTTTTTTCTAGCATTCAGAATTGTAATTGAGAAGTCTAATGCCATTCAGATTTCATATTGTTCATATAGGGCAAAAGTTCTCTTCTCTAAAGTTAAGATCGTCTCTCTCTTTAGTGTTGTGAGCTTTCACTAAAATGTGTCTTCACGTGGGTCTTTTTCATAAATTTTTCAAAGCACACCATGGATTCTTTTAATCTGGAATTTGTTTTCATCATTTCTGGAAAATTTGCTTGATTTTATTTCACACAATTTTCTTCTCTCTGATTTCTCTGTTTACTCTTTGTGGAACTCTCATTAATATTATTTTTAATATTGTACCTCCTTTAATTGAATTTATCTTTACAGTTTCTTATTATCTGTCCTATTTTCTATTTTCTGGGAGATCGCATCAATTATGTCTTCCAGACTTTCTGGGGGAAAAAACGTTGCTAACCTGTGAATGTATGTATATATATTTTGTTTACTGTTGTATTCTCAATGGCTGTAACAGTGCCTTGCACATAGTAGAAATTAAAAAAAAAATTGAATTGAATAAGTGAATGTTATCACATATTGTTAACTTCCCAAATGTTCTTTTTTCTAGCCTCCTATTTTTGTTTCTTGAAGGTAATTTCCTCTCTTATTTTTCTGACTATATTAATTATAGATGTTTGGGGATTCTCCTGTAATACCCTATATTGACTGCTTTTGCTGTCTTTTTATGCTTGTTTGTTTTGGTCTCTATCTTTCATATTGAAAGCTTTCTTCATATGTCTGGTGATCCTTAGCTTTCACTAGTGAGTCACGAAAATATCTTGTGTTCCTGAGCAGGCTAGAGTGCCGGGCTTCACCCTGGGGTTATCTAGCTCTTGATGTTTCATTGGAGCAGCCTGAAAGGTACACATCTGTAAATCTTTTTTTCTCAGGTTGTTCTTAAATTTTTTAATTGTGGTAAAACATACGTAACATAAAATTTACAATTTTAACCATTTTTAATTATACAGTACAGTACAGATCAGTAGGGCTAGGTATGTGCACATTGCTGTGCAGCTGATTTCCAGAACTCTTTCATCTTGCAAAACTGAAACTCTATTCCCATTAAACAACAACTTCTCATTTTTCCCTTCTTTCCCCTTTTCCCCCTCCAAGTAACCATCATTCTACTTTCTGTCTCTATGAATTTGACTACTCTAGGTTCCTCATGTAAGTGAAATCATTTAGTATTTATCATTTTGTGCCTGGCTTATTTCACTTAACATAATGTCTTCAAGGTTCATCCATGTTGTAGCATGTGTCAGAATTCTTAAGGCTGAATTATATATGACTCACATACTGTTCATCCATTCATCTGTGGATAGATGAAGGAACTTGGGTTCCCTTCACCCTTTGCTATTGCGAATAATACTGCTATGAACGTGGGTGTACAAAAAACATCTCTTTGAGATCCTGCTTTCAGATATTCTTTTGGATATATACCCAGAAGTGGAATTGTTGGATTATATGTTAATTTTATTTTGCATTTGGTGAAGCACCACTATGCTGTTTTCCACAGCAGCTGCACCATTTTACATTCCCACAAACAATGCATGAGTTCCAATTTCTCGACATCCTCACCAACACTTGTCATTGCCTGTTTTTCTGATAGTAGCCATCCTAATGTGTGTGAGGTGGTATCTCATTGTGGTTTTGATTTGCATTTCCCTAATGATTAGTGATGTTGAGGACCTTCTTATGTGCCCATTGGCCTTAGGCTGGTTATTTTATCAGAAAAAGAAAATCTTCTGTCTCTTATTCAGGGTTAATAAGAACAGTTATCAGCATTTCGGGAACAAAGCAGAAAGGAGTTGGAGTTGGGGTGTAGCCATAAGTGTGCAGATTTTTATTCATCCCTCCTTTTCAAGATTATGTCCCTGCTCTCATTTAGGCTTAGTGTCCTGAGTCTAGAGTCCCTCTTGATCAGCCTGTTCTGGGAGGGAACCTCCAGGCAATAGCCAGGGAGTGAAGCGGGGGTGGAAAGCAAGGATATTAACTACTTCCTTCAGTTTTCCTATTTCAGCCATACCGGTGCCTCCACTTTTAGAGGTGACAGTTGACTCTAATTTCTGAGCCTTTAAGAAACTCTGCAACACCAACCAGCTCGCTTTTTGGCGTCATCCCTGTGGCATTTATTTACTTTTCAGTATTTAAAGTTTTGCTTTGGTACCTCCTTTTCCCAGTCTCTTTTTCTTCTGCAATTATGTCTTTTATCACATTATTTCAGTAGGGCTTCAGGAGCGGGTAGAGATAAACGTGTGTCTTTAATTTGTCATTTTAACTGAAACTCCCTCTTGTCATTTTGCTATTGTTGTTATTTTTATTGTTAATTGTTACTGTTAATTTTTATCGTTATTAATCAATACTTTTTTTTTTCCATTTAGGGGAAAGAAAGAGACAGAAGCAGAGATCTGTCATGAGACATTCCACCAAGCTTTATTAAAGGAAAAGAAAGGATAAACATCTCTCCCCAGGTACATTTTGTTGGTGTTTGATACCCCTGATGCCATGGTCAGCTTTCTACTTTAACCTTTCCTTGACTCAGATTTTCTACTCAGTTCATCTATTTTCAGATTTTTGCCTAAAAGGAAAACATTTCTACTACATACCATCCTCAGTAGGAAAGTAAAATTCGATATACACTGTTTTGTTTTACAAAATCCTTCAGAAACTCAGAGACTTTCTAAGTTTTGGGATACTATTTTAAAAGTACTTAGATGTTTTGTTTGGGTCTTTTTCATCACACTCATATAAAGCTATAGAATCATGCTTGTTAGTGTCATCTGATAATATGAAGATTGATAGAAGTCAGGAGGGAAGTTACCTGTCATTTCGTACAGGCTTAGAAGGCCCATGGCCTGTCCTATTCTGACATAAAACATTCCCAGAGGATTGTCTTTCAGGACCCAGAAGAAAAACTATTTACTATTTATTATCACCCACCAAACTGGGAAAAACCTCGACCTTTATTTATTTATTTATTTATTTATTTTTGCTGGTAGGAATTTAACACAAATTGACTTGCATAGTTTTAAATTGCACTTTCTATAATAAAAATAGAAAGGTTACCCTTTCACTTTTTTTTTCTTTTTTTAACATCTTTATTGGAGTATAATTGCTTTACAATGCTGTGTTAGTTTCTGCTGTATAACAAAGTGAATCAGCTATACGTGTACATATATCCCCATATCTCCTCCCTCTTGCGTCTCCCTCCCATCCTTCCTATCCCACCCCTCCAGGTGGTCACAAAGCACCGAGCTGATCTCCCTGTGCTATGCGGCTGCTTCCCACTAGCTATCTATTTTACATTTGGTGGTGTATATATGTCCATGCCACCTTCTCACTTTGTCCCAGCTTACACTTCCCCCTCCCTGTATCCTCAAGTCCATTCTCTACGTCTACGTCTTTATTCCTGTCCTGCCCCTAGGTTCTTCAGAACCGTTTTTTTTTTAGATTCCATATATATGTGTTAGCATATGGTATTTATTTTTCTGTTTCTGACTTACTTCACTCTGTATGACAGTCTCTAGGTCCATCCACCTCACTACAAATAACTCCATTTTGTTTCTTTTTATGGCTGAGAAATATTCCATTGTATATATGTGCCACATCTTCTTTATCCATTCATCTGTCAATGGACACTTAGGTTGTTCCATGTCCTGGCTATTGTAAATAGTATTGCAGTGAACACTGTGGTAAATGATTCTTCTTGAATTATGGTTTTCTCAGGGTATATGCCCAGTAGTGGGATTGCTGGGTCATATGGTAGTTCTATTTTTAGTTTTTTAAGGAACCTCCATACTGTTCTCCATAGTGTCTGTATCAATTTACATTCCCACCAACAGTGCAAGAGTGTTTCCTTTTCTCCACATCCACTCCAGCATTTATTGTTTGTAGATTTTTTGATGATGGCCATTCTGACCGGTGTGAGGTGATACCTCATTGTAGTTTTGATTTGCATTTCTCTAATGATTTAGTGATGATGAGCATCTTTTCATGTGTTTGTTGGCAATCTGTATGTCTTCTTTGGAGAAATGTCTATTTAGGTCTTCTGCCCATTTTTGGATTGGGTTGTTTGTTTTTTTGATATTGAGCTGCATGAGCTGCTTGTATATTTGGAGATTAAACCTTTGTCAGTTGCTTCGTTTGCAAATATTTTCTCCCATTCTGAGGGTTGTCTTTTCATCTTGATTATGGTTTCCTTTGCTGTGCAAAAGCTTTAAAGTTTCATTAGGTCCCATTTGTTTATTTTTGTTTTTATTTCCATTTCTCTAGGAGCTGGGTCAAAAAGGATCTTGCTGTGATTTATGTCATAGAGTGTTCTGCCTCTGTTTTCCTCTAAGAGATTTATAGTGTCTGGCCTTACATTTAGGTCTTTAATCCATTTTGAGTTTATTTTTGTGTATGGTGTTAGAGAGTGTTCTAATTTCATTCTTTTACATGTAGCTATCCAGTTTTCCCAGGACCACTTATTGAAGAGGCTGTCTTTTCTCCATTGTATATTCTTGCCTCCTTTATCAAAGATAAGGTGACCATATGTGTGTGGGTTTATCTCTGGGCTTTCTATCCTGTTCCATTGATCTATATTTCTGTTTTTGTGCCAGTACTATACTGTCTTGATTACTTTAGCTTTGTAGTATAGTCTGAAGTCAGGGAGCCTGATTCCTCCAGCTCTGTTTTTCTTTCTCAAGATTGCTTTAGCTATTCGGGATCTTTTGTATTTCCATACAAATTGTGAAATTTTTTGTTCTAGTTCTGTGAAAAATGCCAGTGGTAGTTTGATAGGGATTGCATTGAATTTGTAGATTGCTTTGGGTAGTATAGTCATTTTCACAATGTTGATTATCCAATCCTAGAACATGGTATATCTCTCCATCTATTTGTATCATCTTTAATTTCTTTCATCAATGTCTTATAGTTTTCTGCATACAGGTCTTTTGTCTCCTTAGGAAGGTTTATTCCTAGGTATTTTATTCTTTTTATTGCAGTGGTAAATGGGAGTGTTTCCTTAATTTCTCTTTCAGATTTTTCGTTGTTAGTGTATAGGAATGCAAATGACTTCTGTGCATTAATTGTGTATCCTGCTACTTTACCAAATTCATTGATTAACTCTAGTAGTTTTCTGGTAGTGTCTTTAGGATTCTCTTGTATAGTATCATGTCATCTGCAAAGAGTGACAGTTTTAAATCTTCTTTTCCTATTTGGATTCCTTTTATTTCCTTTTTTCTCTGACTGCTGTAGCTAAAACTTCCAAAACTATGATGAATAATAGTGGAGAGAGTGGGCAACCTTGTCTTGTTCCTGATCTTAGTGGAAATGGTTTCAGTTTTTCACCATTGAGATTGATGTTGGCTGTGGATTTGTCATATATGGCCTTTATTATGTTGAGGTAGGTTCCTTCTATGCCTACTTTCTGGAGGGTTTTTATCAAAAATGGGTGTTGAATTTTGTCAAAACCTTTTTCTGCATCTATTTAAATGATCATATGGTTTTTCTCCTTCAATTTTTTAATATGGTGAATCACATTTATTGATTTGCATATATTGAAGAATCCTTGCATTCCTGAGATAAACCCCACTTGATCATGGGGTATGATCCTTTTAATGTGTTGCTGGCTTCTGTTTGCAAGTATTTTGTTGAGGATTTTTGCCATCTATGTTCATCAGTGATATTGGCCTCTAGTTTTCTTTTTTTGTGACATCTTTGTCTCGTTTTGGTACCAGGGGTGATGGTGGCCTTGTAAATGAGTTTGGAAGTGTTCCTCCCTCTGCTATATTTTGGAAGAGTTTGAGAAGCATAGGTGTTAGCTCTTCTCTAAATGTTTGATAGAATTTGCCTGTCAAGCCATCTGGTCCTGGGCTTTTGTTTGTTGGAAGATTTTAATCACAGTCTCAATTTCAGTGCTTGTGATTGGTCTGTTTATATCTTCTATTTCTTCCTGTTTCAGTCTCGGAAAGTTGTGCTTTTCTAAGACTGTGTCCATTTCTTCCAGACTGTCTATTTTATTGGCACATAGTTGCTTGTAGTAATCTCTCATGATCCTTTGTATTTCTGCGGTGTCTGTTGTAACTTCTCCTTTTTCATTTCCAATTTTATTGATTTGAGTCCTCTCCGTCTTTTTCTTGATGAGTCTGGCTAATGGTTTATCAATTTTCTTTATCTTCTCAAAGAACCAGCTTATAGTCTTATTGATCTTTGGTATTGTTTCCTTCATTTCTTTTTCATTTATTTGTGATCTGTTCTTTATGATTTCTTTCCTTCTGCTAACTTTGGTGTTTTTTTGATCTTCTTTCTCTAATTACTTTAGGTGTGAGGTTAGGTTGTTTATTTGAGATGTTTCTTGTTTCCTGAGGTAGGATTGTATTGCTATAAACTTCCCTCTTAGAACTGCTTTTGCTGCATCCCATAGGTTTTGGGTTGTCGTGTTTTCATTATCATTTGTTTCTAGGTATTTATTGATTTCTTCTTTGATTTCTTCAGTGATCTCTTGATTATTTAGTAGCGTATTGTTTAGCCTCCATGTGTTTGTATTTTTTTACAGTTTTTTTCCTGTAATTGATATCTAGTCTCACAGCATTGTGATCAGAAAAGGTCCTTGATATGATTTCAACTTTCTTAAATTTACCAAGGCTTGATTTATGACCCAAGATATGATCTATCCTGGAGAATGTTCCATGAGCACTTGAGAAGAAATTGTATTCTGTTGTTTTTGGATGGAATGTCCTATAAATATCAATTAAGTCCATCTTGTTTAACGTGTCATTTAAAGCTTGTGTTTCCTTATTTAATTTCATTTTGGATGATCTGTCCATTGGTGAAAGTGGGGTGTTAAAGACCCCTATTATGATTGTGTTACTGTCAATTTCCTCTTTTATGGCTGTTAGCATTTGCCTTATGTATTGAGGTGCTCCTATGTTGGGTACATAAATATTTACAATTGTTATATCTTCTTCTTGGATTGATCCCTTGATCATTATGTAGTGTCCTTCTTTTTCTCTTGTAATAATCTTTATTTTAAAGTACAATTTGTCTGATATGAGAATTGCTATTCCAGCTTTTTTTCAATTTCCATTTGCATGGAATATCTTTTTCCATCCCCTCACTTTCAGTCTGTATGTGTCCCTAGGTCTGAAGTGGGTCTCTTGTGGACAGCATATATATGGGTCTTGTGTTTGTATCCATTCAGCCAGTCTGTGTCTTTTGGTTGGAGCATTTAATCCATTTACATTTAAGGTAGTTATCGATATGTATGTTCCTATTACCATTTTCTTAAATGTTTTGGGTTTGTTATTGTAGATCTTTTCCTTCTCTTGTGTTTCCTGCCTAGAGAAATTCCTTTAGCATTTGCTGTAAAGCTGGTTTGGTGGTGCTGAGTTCTCTTAGCTTTTGATTGTCTGTAAAGTTTTTAATTTCTCTGTCAAATCTGAATGAGATCCTTGCTGGGTAGAGTAATCTTATAGGCTTTTCCCTTTCATCACTTTAAATATGTTCTGCCACTGCCTTCTAGCTTGCATAGTTTCTTCTGAAAGATCAGCTGTTTACCTTATGGGGTTTCCCTTGTATGTTATTTGTTGCTTTTCCCTTGCTACTTTTAATATTCTTTCTTTGTATTTAATATTTGATAGTTTGATTAATATGTCTTGGCGTGTTTCTCCTTGGATTTTTCCTGTATGGGACTCTCTGCGCTTCCGGGACTTGATTGACTATTTCCTTTCAACTATAATCTCTTCAAATATTGTCTCAGTCCCTTTTTTTTCACTTCTTCTACTGGGATCCCTATAATTTGAATGTTAGTGCGTTTAATGTTGTCCCAGAAGTCTCTGAGACTGTCCTCAGTTCTTTTCATTCTTTTTTTTTTATTTTGCTCTGTGGTAGTTATTTCCACTATTTTATCTTCCAGGTCACTTATCCATTCTCCTGCCTCAGTTATTCTGCTGTTGATTCCTTCTAGAGAATTTTTAATTTCATTTATTGTGTTGTTCATCATTGTTTGTTTGCTCATTAATTCTTCTAGGTCCTTGTTAAACGTTTCTTGTATTTTCTCCATTCTACTTCCAAGATTTTGGATCATCCTTACTATCATTACTCTGAGTTCTTTTTCAGGTAGACTGCCTATTTCCTGTTCATTTGTTTGGTCTGGTGGGTTTTTACCTTACTCCTTCACCTGCTGTGTATTTCTCTGTCTTCTCATTTTGCTTAACTTAAGGTGTTTGGGGTCTCCTTTTTGCACGCTGCAGGTTCGTAGTTACCATTGTTTTTCATGTTGCCCCCGGTTGGTGAGGTTTGTTCAGTGGGTTGTGTAGGCTTCCTGGTGTAGGGGACTGGTGCCTGTGTTTAGTGGATGAGGCTGGATCTTGTCTTTCTTGTGGGCAGGACCACATCTGGTCGGTGGTGTGTTTTCGGGTATTTGTGAACTTATTACGATTTTAGGCTGCCTCTCTGCTAATGGGTGGGGTTGTGTTCCTGTCTTGCTAGTTGTTTGACATAGGGTGTCCAGCACTGTAGCTTCTGGTCGTTGAGTGGAGCTGTGTCTTAGCATTGAGATGTAGATCTCTGGGAGAGCTTTTGCCGTTTGATATTACGTGGGGCCAGGAGGTCTCTGGTGGACCAATGGCCTGAACTCAGCTCTCCCACCTTAGAGGCTCAGTTCTGACACCCGGTAAGAGCATAAAGACCCTGTCAGCCACATGGCTCAGAAGAAAAGGGACAAAAAGAAAGAAAGAGGGCTTCCCTGGTGGCGCAGTCGTTGAGCATCTGCCTGCCAATGCAGGGGACACAGGTTCGAGCCCTGGTCTGGGAAGATCCCACATGCCGCGGAGCAACTAGGCCCGTGAGCCACAACTACCAAGCCTGCGCGTCTGAAGCCTGTGCTCCACAACAAGAGAGGCCGCGATAATGAGAGGCCCGCGCACCGCGATGAAGAGTGGCCCCCACTTGCCACAACTAGAGAAAGCCCTCTCACAGAAACGAAGACCCAACACAGACATAAATTAATTAATTAATTAATTAATTTTTAAAAAAAGAAAGAAAGAAAGAAAAGTAAAATAAAGTTATTAAATTAAAAAATTATTAAAAATAAAAATATTAAAATAATTTTAAAAAGAAAGAAAGAAAGAGAGCCACCAAACCAAAATATAAATCCACCAATGATAACAAGTACTAAAAACTATATTAAAAAAAAGAAAAAAAAAAACGGACAGACAGAACCCTAGGAAAAGTAGCAAAAGTAAAGCTATACAGAGAAAATCACACAAAGAAATACACACGTACACACGCACTCACAAAAAGAGAAAAAGGGAAAAAAAATATAGATATATATTAAAAAAAAGGAAGAAAGCAACCAAATCAATAAAGAAATCTACCAAAGATAATAAGCTCTAAATACCAAACTAAGATAAACATAAAACCAGAAACAAATTAGATGCAGAAAGTAAACCCCAAGTCTACAGTTGCTCGCAAAGTCCACCGCCTCAATTTTGGGATGATTCGTTGTCTAGGTATTCCACAGATGCAGAGTACATCAAGTTGATTGTGGAGATTTAATCCGCTGCTCCTGAGGCTGCACGGAGAAATTTCCCTTTCTTTTCTTTGTTCGCACAGCTCCTGGGGTTCAGCTTTGGATTTGACCCTGCCTCTGCGTGTAGGTCACCTGAGGGCATCTGTTCCCCGCCCAGACAGGATGGGGTTAAAGTAGCAGCTGATTAGGGGGCTCTGGCTCCTCAGGCCGAGGGGAGGGAGGGGTATGGAATGTGGGGCAAGCGTGCGGTGGCAGAGGCCAGTGTGACGTTGCAACAGCCTGAGGCGTGCCATGTGTTCTCCCAGGGAAGTTGTCCCTGGATCACGGGACCCTGGCAGTGGCAGGCTGCACAGGTTCCCAGGAGGAGAGGTATGGATAGTGACCTGTGCTTGCACATAGGCTTCTTGGTGTCTACAGAAGCAGCCTTAGCATTTCACGCCCGTCTCTGCTGTCCGCACTGATAGCTACGGCTTGCGCCTGTCTCTGGAGCTTGTTTAGGCGGTGCTCTGAATCCCCTCTTCTTGTGCACCCTGAAACAATGGTCTCTTGCCTCTTAGGCAGGTCCAGACTTTTTCCCAGACTCCCTCCCAGCTAGCTGTGGCACACTAGCCCCCTTCAGGCTGTGTTCACGCAGCCAACCCCAGTCCTCTCCCTGGGATCTGACCTCCGAATCCTGAGCCTCAGCTCCCAGCCCCCACCCGCCCTGGTGGGGGAGCAGACAAGCCTCTTAGGCTGGTGAGTGCTGGTTGGCACCGATCCTCTGTGCAGGAATCTCTCCGCTTTGCCCTCCGCACCCCTGTGGCTGCGCTCTCCTCCATGGCTCCGAAGATTCCCCCCTGCGCCACCCACAGTCTCCGCCTGCGAAGGGCCTTCCTAGTGTGTGGAAACTTTCCTCCGTCACAGCTCCCTCCCACTGGTGCAGTTCCTGTCCCTATTCTTTTGTCTCTGTTTTTCCTTTTTTCTTTTGCCCTACCCCAGTACGTGGGGAGTTTCTTGCCTTTTGGGAAGTCTGAGGTCCTCTGCCACTGTTCAGTAGGTGTTCTGTAGGAGTTGTTCCGCATGTACATGGAGTTTTGATGTATTTGTGGGGAGGAAGGTGATCTCCACGTCTTACTCCTCCACCATCTTGAAGTTGCCTCCAGCCTTGACCTTTAAATAAACTGTTGAAAACTTCTAAACTAGTTCTTGATCCTGGGAGTGCTAAGTTAACATGAAACATTTTAAAAGAAAAGACTTTTATTAAAACAGACTATTTAGATTGTTTATGCCAAAGTGCTCTCCCTAATCTGAGTTAAAGCACTTATTCAAGCACTGGAGTGCCATGATAGTTGGCTATAATTAAGATTCCAAAACCAGGCATTTTTGGTATGTGTAGTAATTTCAATTATTTGTACTATTATATCAGTAATACTGTACATGCATATGGTAATTGAGAGATTGGAATTATTAGTCCCTATGCATAGATGAGAAAATTGAGGTTCAGGATTGTATATGAAACTACTTTTGTAATGTCGAATAGCTAGTAAGAAAGTGAAGGTGTGAGATGCAATGACAGTACTGAAGACTGCATGTGCAATGCCTGCTGCAACACAAAATACCTGCATTAAACTACATAGATATGTGGGGAAAGTGATCAAGGACGTAAAGAACAAAAGAAGTGAGGAACAGTGAAAACCAGATTAAAAGATATTAGATATAGAACCCTCTCCTCACCTTATGCTTCACCTGTGCCTGGAATGGTGTATATTTGCTTGCTATTTTGGACACGTTGACCAACCCTGTATAAAAAGAACACTGAAGATTCCTTCACCAAAGCTACCTATGCTTGCTATCACATATCCTAGTTCTAGCCAAATGCCAGGAATTAAAGAAAATCTCACTGCTCATTAGTTTCCAATACTAAGGAAGGGCACACTTATTTACATAAAGGTAGGCATCCTGGTTTCACTTCTGGCTGGGTGCAGGAGCCACCAGCTTCCTCAAGGCAGTGACCCCCATCAATGCAATGGCTCAGTACCTTCTGTTTGTTTTCTGGCCTCACTTTCAGGTGCCCTGGGCCTCTCAGCTCAGACAGAACCTTCATTTGATTTGCACACAGAACTAACTTGAATGCAGTCACCTCCAGTTAGGACAATAAGAGAAAATGGCTTTATTTGGATGACTAAAGGAAAATCTCTCCACATTTACTAAATACCCTGGCTTCTTAGATGCTTACAAAGAATAAAGGGACATACTTTCACCATTTCCCAGGAAAGCTTAGGGGGTAGTGAAATAAAGCAGAGTTTTCTTCCTTTTTCTTCAGCGAAAGTCTTTAGCCTGAGAGAAGGTAAAGAAGTAAGATCCTAGTAAATAAACAGAAACCTAATACTGCAAACATGTATGAGGGTAGAATATGACTTCTGTATTAAGAAAAATGTTGAATGTTTTCACATTATGAGAACAGCTTTAGCACACCCTAAAAATAGCACATTAGCGATATGTGAAGACATAGAGGTATTTGTCACTATACTTTAAACCTTTTCTCTTCCACAAGGATTTTTAGTAAGTATATGCTATGGACTAGAGCTCAGAGACTGTGAAAGAAAATTGCTAGCCTTGAGTGTTGCTGCCACCTACATGACGGGAAGACTACAAACAAAACCCAACCCCTTTCCAGACAAGCATCAGCTGCAGTATACTTTCTATGAAAACATACTTTAGAAATCTCCATATTTGTTCCTTTAATTGACTATCCCAGTCACAACTGAAGTGATAGTGTTCACTGTTTTCACCTCACTTCTTGTCTCAAATTCTTGCAGAAATTGGAGAAGTTTTGTTTAGATTGGTGGGAATACACTGACTTGTATGAAATAGGGGCTGATCCAAGGAAGTCTTCCTTATCATCAAAACAATCCTAAGTGCAACTTGATCCCTGTGACAATGAGTGTCTCAGGGACAGGATGAAGGCTCTCAATCTTACTGTCCTATAGTTTCCCCACCACCACCACCCCAAGCCTGCAGGCTTTAAAATACAAGAGGAAGAAATAAATACAATGTTTCCTCAGTTGATTATAACTGTAAGTTGATGCAAATGGAGATAACATGAATGTAAGAATTCTTTTGATATAGATAAGCGTGGTTATTTCTGACAGGAAATGCAGTTGCCACTGCAGAACTAATAGGAAATCTCTTTAAAAGTCTAAAGGAAACTTGTGATATGTCAAGAACATGTCATAGATCTTCCTTTTATCTTGGATGGCATCATCTGAGGGCCATGATGCTTGGTGACTGAGGCTGTGTGAAACACATTCTCCCTAGAAGATACACATGCAAGATCGAAAAGCCGATTGATGACTTTACAGATAATTGCAATTAAAATAATTACTAAGTGAATAAATGATAGGTTTTATAAGCAAGTACAAAGCAATTACTGCTATTGCATCATGTTATGAATATTGGCATTTTGCTGGCATTTGGCACTTTCCAGATTTAGGCACAGTGTTGTACTAAACATGTACTAGTCATCTTTGATGTTAAAAACCTTGTATCCTTGAATTAAAAAATCACTGCTACCTTTCCAATTAGTAACAAGTTGAAGACAGAAGGATCCCTAAAAACAATGATGGGAAAACCTTATCTGTGCAATGAAAAAAGGGCATTTGGAAAAACAATGTCAAAAGGGAGCAGTATATGTGCTCAACATTTCACCCTGTATACCACTAGAAATAAGCCATTTAAAACATTTTCAATGGTCTATGGCTTCGGTTTTCACATGGTATTAAAACAACTATTTCTTACCATTTGTATCATTATAATCATGCTCATAATGATGAAGTTGTCACAGTCACATACCTGTCACATACCTGCACTATGCTTTCTGGGATAAAAGTGAATTTGTCCTAGACTTAATGAATAGAGCCTAAGGCTAGACGGTGGCAAAAAATTCAGTAATCAAGATAAATATATTTTAACACAATATTTATAAAAATCAAATTAATGCAAAAAAATCCATGACATTGAAATCTTAAATAAAGATGGAATCTGATAAGGTCTGATGAGGGTGAGAGGAGTGAGTGAGTGGTACCAGGACAGACCTCACCCCAGTCCCTGCCCTGCCAATGACATGAAGTGACGCATGCTGTCTTCAGGGGTCAGAATTGGGTGGGAGTTTCCAGTGGCATGCTCTTACTGGAAGATCTGTTAATTTCCAGTTTACATTTTTCTCATACATGCTATCTGTAGGGTCCTTGTTGATGAAATCACAGTGCAAAGTCGTCTGGGGACCATTGTACAGAAAGCCATGTAGCTTCATCAGAAAGATATCTACTCAAGAAAGTTTTAACTTTGCAACTTTTTTGGTCACAGTTCATTTTGAAAGTATTTTACATTGCTAACTACGTACATGTTTACAAAGTAATGACTTCCATATGAGATTAGACACAACTTTGAGCACTTTACATGTAAAATAACATTTTGTGGAGAACCAAAGAATATATAGCACTACTTTTAAATAACTGTGTAATCAAAATGTATGCAATAGAAATTTTAAAATTACATGAAAGAGTCCATTCTGTAAAAATGACTTTAAAGTCAATTGGAATTAATATAGTCTGAGCCTTCTTTTTAAACATCTGGCATAAAACTTAAATTTTAAAAATTCAATTATTATAATGTGCCCTCTAAAGACTGAAGAGAAAGAATACCTTTTCTAAAATTTTCATATGAATAATTATAAAAGGCTTTTAAATACAGAACATTGGAGGGAAGTGTACAAGAAAGGAAACAAAAAATACCCCAATACTACCATCTTGAGATAGAATGTTAATACTTAGTAAAATATTTCCTATCGTTTTTCTAATAGTGACACGTTTAAAGTAGCCTTAACTTAGTTTCTAAAATAGCAACAGAATATTTCAGGCCTGAGGGCACCGTTCCATGTTTATAATGCTATAAATTTTACCTTATATTTGAAGTGTTTTACAGTGTTCAGATTGCTTTCCATAAACCATCTCGTAGAGGTACTCTGGACGAGCCCTTTGAGGGAGCTCTCTACATGGATGGGGAAGCGAGGCTCTGAGATGCACAGCAAGGACATGCTGCCTAGACACATGGCAGTGAAGTCTTGGCCCTTAAACCTAGATTCTTCCCTTATGCAATATTGCCAGTGTGTAACTCCACAATGAATAACAGAACCCAGGCTTGCAAATTTGAAAATATGATATTCCTTGGAGGAAAATATATAATCATAAACATCACCAAGATTATTACCAAAAAAGAAACCCAATGTAATTTTTAAATGATTTACTTATTACAATGACAAGGAAGACTCTGGATACAAACACAGCTGTATGCTAATACAATTACTCCACTGTCACCTAAGACTGTACATACAAAGGGACAAACACCTAATTAAGAGGCAGTCAGTTTTGAGTTTCTAGGTACCGTATGAGTGATCCATTTAATTGTGTGGCAATGTACTATTTCAAATCCTCCTCACAACAGAAATTCCTGAAACATGTTGAAAGTAAGTCAATATCATTATTTTTAAGCAGACTAGTGGATCTGTGTCATAAATACACTTGCACATGGATATCAGGGAACATTATTTAAATGTCTGTCTCTAAAACTCTCATTTTTAGGAATTAAAAGTTTTGAGAATTAATGGTATTGGTCTCCAGAATTCATATTGGTGAAAGATTTTAATTAGTCATTCGATAGGAATTTTTAAATTTTAGTAACTATAAAATGTGTTACCAAAAAAATCTTAAAAATTTCATTTAGTAATGTCAGGGTTATGCTACTTCTAATTTCCTATAGCTAGTGATATAATAAAACATTTATCAAGAATTCAGTATTGGTTTCCTTGGACCTGAAAAAATGCTAAATATGGCAACTATTTAAACTTATTTTTATCCTTCTTTGAAAAAAGAATAATAGGACATAGCTATAAAAACAAAGAAGTTTATTTTTAATAAACATACCAGAACTTGAGCATCCGAATTAGTTTCAACTATTAAAATTGCCCTTGTGAGAGGATATATCCTTATTTGATATTGTTATCATTAATAATATTTTTGGGAGTCCTCCTTGTAATGGTTTTCAGAGCCAGAACACAGCATGCAAGAAAATGTGTTCCATTGCCTAGCTTGCTACCTTCCCATATTTTGAAATTTGTTCCAAGTGGCTTTTGACAATTTTCAGAGGGGTGAGGGAAGCACACACACACATATATATATTTTTTTTCAAAGGATGGTAATTTTCCATCATTATTCATATTAACAATATGTTATTGTTACTGACATACAACTCAAAAGTAATTTCAAATAATATCATCTTTTAGGAAAAAAAAGAACACACATTTTTGTCTATTTTAAAACAGTCACACTCACTTCTCTAGTTCTGGTATATTCATTTACGCCAATCATTAATTATAAGCTCTGTAAGGGTAGAAACCATTCTATTTCAATTTTATAGCTCTATTCTCTAATCTCCCCCTCTCCCTTGCCCACTGCATCCTCCCTTGTACAGAACCTGATGCTGGTGCCCCAAAAAATGTTTGTTGAATTGAAGTGACTACAACTTCCCTATTAGATAGATATATAAAGATATATATCATATATTTAACACTTTATTTCCATTTTTCTATGGATTAGTCAATATTTGTATTCATATGCACACTAATAATCTTCTTGATGATTTTCTATAAATTCAGGAATTATACAATACAAATCACAGCAAATAAATCGGATCACTAAAGGCCTTAATAGATGAGCACTTTATGTCTGTTCTTATTGATATTGCTTCCCATATTTTAGTTTGAGAATTCCTGCTAGTCAAGCTTCTTTCTGGGAATAGAACTACAAGAGTTTATACTTATTAAGGATCAATTGTGATGTGCTATCAGTAGATTCCCTTCCCCTAGTTTACATGTATATGGCCAACAAGATCAACCTTTAGCTAAAGACATTAGCCTCTATGTCATTAGAAGTCTAAATTAACTTGACTGCACAAGATTGGTCCCTATTATACTGTGTATCACTTATTTGGGCTAATTGATGACTAAATGGAATTGGCTATTTGTTGACATTTCATGCTTAAGGATGAGATTTACCATAGAGTGATTGATCTGAATTAAAGCATCTACTAAGACAAAATGTCCTAACCTAACAAATCAAACAAATTTGGTAAAGTTTTAGATCAAATACATTTAAGCAACATTAAATTTAAAAGCATTGTTTGTTACATTGTTTAAAAGCAATAGGGTTATATAATTCAGGAACTGAAAAATGGAAGAAAATCTAAAATGGTATTAAATTTGTGTCTGTGGGCTGGCACTCCTTGTTGGAAATAGTCAAACAAAAGTAAGAGGCATCGAATGATTTAGACAATGATTTTCTAAAATTAGATGAATTTGAATATTTTCCATCAGTAATGACTCTGGCCAAAGTATCAGCAAATATACTACAAACTAATAACTAGACTAATAACAACATAGCTTATACACAATGATAAACAACTGGCATGTTTGGGGTTTCTTAATTTGTCCAAATCCAGTTCTACAGATGAGATTCCATTTAGCACAGCTTGCAGGAGCACACCTTTGCTATCCATAAATGATGCCTTCGTTCACCTGGAAAGAAAACAGATTATCTTGGGTTATATGGTGAAATAAAGAAATAAGAGAGAAGAAAGGGAAGGAGGAAGGAAGGAGAGAGGAAGGGTGGGAGAGAGGGGAGGATGAAAGGAGGGAGGAAAGGAGGAAAGAAATAAGGGAAGAAATGGAAGAAGGAAGAAAGAAAGAAAGGAATTACCTATAATTTCTACATTTCTTTTTCTATATGAAATAAAATGTTAAGACAATAAAGAAATTCTTATAAACCAGGCCTCAGGTAAATGTATTTTAATTGCACATCTTATTGGTATAGGTCTTTTTTAATCACCGAGAAAGGTAAAAAGTTGTCAACAAGATGAATCGAGTTTGAAATTAGTAAATTTCCATAAATTTCAAGCAGCTGAATTGTTCTTAGAGAAACTCACAACTGCAGTTTTAGGACCAAATGTTATAAGTGTCAGCTGAAATATGGTTTGAGCTATGGAATTAAAAAAAAAACGCATGTACTTCTCAGACTACTTGGATGATTATTCCAGGCTAAAAGATCACTTGATTAAATTAATTTGAATAATTGGAGCTTTGTGCCTCAGTAAACTACTTCTAAACACATTTATATTAATGATGTGATCAATCATAGTAACTCCCACTCCTACTGGCAAAAACTCAAAAAGCTGATTATTTACATTAGCTAACCAATATTCAGAATTGTATTATATATGTATTACATATATATATGCCTAGAATTGTATGTCCTTTAAAGGTCATTAGATTAATGCTTAAAATTTTCCCTTTGGGTAAATTATTTACAATACTGATATTGTTAAACACAACTAGAAGACGGAGCTTACATGTTTTTACTACTGAAATTGTTCTTACTTCTTCTGGAACGTTTTTTTTTACCACTCACCATAAGAAGTGTGTTCTCGATGGCTATGATTGATGTGCTGCTCGCACATTCTACGTTTTTCCTGCTTCACGCATCATCATCGGCCATCTCCAACACTGCACTCCTGAATCTGTCCTACTTTCTGTTACCTGATTTTTGCTGGTGATTCATGAGCCAGAATAGTACAAAAAAAAAAACAAAAACAAAAAAAAACCTTGGCTTTTCACAATGTAGTATCCCCTAGGAAACTGTAAGAAATCTAGTTTTGTTCGTCAGATTCATGCAAATGCAATATTGATTTAACAATGATGTATGTGGATCTACACACATAACGTGCTATATAAAAACCACTAAAGTGTTCTGTTAATGGCAGATGCGTACTGATTATAAACTACTTCAGAATGACATAAAAATGCTTATCTGAATCCTTTTTTTTTTTTTGTACTTCCAAGCTCTCTCTTGTCACTACTATTTTCAGCTGAAGCTATATTTAAGTGCACTATCCCTCGTGCACTAGGAAGTAAAATTCTTAATTTTCCAAGCCAATAAGGTGATAAAAGCTCAAGGTTTCTCATTAACACTTGGATAAAATTTGTGAATGTCACACTAAATTTTTTATCATCATGAGTACAAGGATGAGGGGCAAGGAACACTTTTTTAATATTCTGGAGATTGGGGATTGAGCTATAATCACTGTGCATGAAACAGTTAATAAGAAGTTAACCATCGAAAGACTAAACTGAACTATTTTTGTGATAACATCTTTCAGATTCAAAAGCAACCAGGCCTTAAAGAGCCAAACAAAGAAAGCCTAATGGCCCTAAAAACTCAAAAAAGGGAGCTGCAAGTTCACATGTTGTCTCAGTGCTTCTATTACTAGACGTTGAAGTTATTCCCACAGGTTCCGGGAATGTATAAATGCTGGTGAAGAAGCCAGTAGACTTCACAGAGTCTAAGCCAGAAACTTCAATCTGGGATTCACCTGTGAGTCAAAACTCTTTGCTAATGAATTATTCCAAAGAAAAGACACTGCTGAGGAAGGCCTTAACCGATCAGACAAGACCTCCAGGTTCACTAGCTGGCTCAAGAGTAACAAGAATGCTCTGGTCTAAAGGTGCTTTGCCAACCTTAATGGACTGCAGGCACTCACCTGGGTATACAGCTTGAACCAATAAAGAGATCACAATGGCATGATGAATAAGGTAGAGCGCTTTAGAGACTGGGTGAATGACCACTCCACCAGGTATCTAAATTGTGAGCTATATGCACACTCCAGGCCATTTACAAATGGGTCATCCTAGTCAATTCAGTGCTGGAGAAGCAGTGATGTCAATGAAAAAATAAACAATCTACATACTGAGTTCAAAACCCATTTTATTCAAAGACAGTCAATTTGCAAAGTCAACCTTACTGTTTTTGGTTTTTTTTTTTTAATTATTTATTTACTTATTTATTTATTTATGACTGTGTTGGGTCTTCGTTTCTGTGCGAGGGCTTTCTCTAGTTGCGGCAAGTGGGGGCCACTCTTCATCGCGGTGCGCGGGCCTCTCACTGTCGCGGCCTCTTTTGTTGCGGAGCACAGGCTCCAGACGCGCAGGCTCAGTAGTTGTGGCTCACGGGCCTAGTTGCCCCACGGCATGTGGGATCTTCCCAGACCAGAGCTCGAACCCGTGTCCCCTGCATTGGCAGGCAGATTCTCAACCACTGCGCCACCAGGGAAGCCCAACCTTACTGTTTTATAGAAATTCTAAAAGTTTGATTTTATTACTGATATTTTTAAATGCTCTATCAACATTTTAAAAATTTCAACTTCATCTTTTAAAAAATTGTTTTAGTTTTTCTGCACTTCAAGTTTTCTTACTCTTCGCAAATGCAAGTTAGTTGATATGAGCAATATAAAGCTATATGAGCTAAAGTAATATGATGTTTAGAGAATTTGCCAAGAAATCTTTCCGTGGAGAGAAGAATATGTGAGGCAATATTCTTGAACTGTGCTTGAATAGGAAAATGATTTTTTTGTTTTCATTTTCCAGATGCTGTTTGAACAACTGGGCTATTCATTTAAAATGATGTAATAAATATATTAGTCATTTAGAATTGCATAGATAAAACCATGTAAGGTCAATATCCATTAAAGCCAAAAGACTGACCACATTCAACTTTGTAACTAGGGGATTTTGCATGTACATGAAAACATTAAAAAGAATTTTAAATGAGTGATAATATTCCAGGTGAAAATGGTAAGAATAATTCATTCAGATTTAAATACACTCCTTTCCATACAAGAAATAATGACTATACTAATGAAATTAAAAGCTTAGCTAATGAAGCAGCTCTATTGGTTTGAGAACATCTCAAAGTTTACCATTTAAAAATCCCAAATTTCGTTTTTTTCTTCTAACAAAGGCAGTTAAACATGCTTTCCAGAGAAACACCACCTGTACATGGTAAATAGAGGTAACTAAACAACCAAAGTTATGTTTATAGTTTTGGAGCCCCTACATTTGAATGACTTGATATTTTGAAGTTAATTTTTGGACGCTGAGAAGTGGACAGTCATATTTTCACAGTACAAGGAAGTCCCACCATGCCACCAATTTCACAAATCTTCCTTCATGCTCAGTGTTAAGAATTTTGCCTCTCAAATGCTCAGACTTCAAGGAACTGCTCTCTCTCATCAAAATCTTTCTTACTAAACAAGCACCTCTGTCAGAAGTGTCTTAATTTCTTATCACAGAATTTTATCCACACAAGGAGCAATAAATAATTCATGTCACTGCCTCTTTGTTGTGTGTCCCTGAACTGCACAGAGCTGGAAGGCTGACAGCTGTGTCAGGACAAGCACCAAAGATCTGACATGACAAGTGACTAACAAGTTTCTTTCAGTTCATAGAGAAGGAAGACAATGGCCCAAAGTGCAGAAAGAAATCTTGAAACAAAATAAAACTGCTTCTTTCTTTTTACCTAAGTGTTTGCTATGAGCTTATTTCCAACCCACAAGCCCTGGTCATTTTATAGGACTGCCCAGCCCCCTTTATTCCTCACACTCGCTTGGCCATTTACGCCTGGCCACGGATCAATATGAGCAATTCTTGGAGAAATACGATGTCTCCATGACAACCAAGCCACAAATTCTCAGTGGAAGGCAGTGAGACCAGTAGTGAACTCTCCAGAGGTTTCTAGGCCTATAAGGCAAGATGTCTTAAAATGCAGGAATGGACAGAGGAAAAAGCCAGAGTAATTCATTCTTTATTACCAGTTTAATGATGTCCAATGTATAGAATGGTACTCACTTTTTAAGTTAAGATTCTTTATCAGCACCTATATTTTCTAATTGATCTTTCTTTTTTGATATATCCTTTTGTTTATATCAATCAGATAGACTATGCTATGTTTGAATCTCACTACAATTCCACTCATATTGAGGGATGACTGAAATTTATTCTACTTTTGAAACAGTATAAAGCTGATCTATTTTTGCCAAAAGCAATGAACACTTCGGTTAAAAACTTGCCTCGTGGATTTAACTGCCTGTTAAATGATTGATAGAAACCTAGTTTAAAAACTAGGTTTTTAAACTGTTTTTGAAACAGTTTAAAAACCTAGTAAAAATTAGACAAAATTTTAGTCAGAACTAAATGTAATTTAAAAATAATTTTAATAGAAATCTGATGCTACCACTACCCGCTCCCTTTTCACGTGGGACACATCTACATTTGTCGTTTGGATATTATGGCAGGGGGTGGGGCTAATGTGCTAATGAAAAATTTCTGTCATTGCTAAAGATGCCATTGCTCAGTTCCATGGATGCTGAAGCAGAAGTGTGGTTGAGAACAGACACCCAGCAGCAGATCATCTTTTGAGGAATCTTGGTGTAGTGGAGGGGACTGAAATACAAGCCATTGCCACTGGGCCTATCGGGGTTCCGAGATGACTTAGGGGACCTGACATAGATTGCAGGCTGCACCTTTCACTGAAAATTAAATCTCAGTAGCTCTCCTCGGGGAAGGATCAGGGGACTGTTTGCAGCTGCCCCCTGTCAGCGAAGGCTACAAGATTTGGAAATCTCTTAACTAAGCTGACAGGCCACAGAAAGGATGAATCAAAAATCTGATACAAGGATCAGCACACAAAGATGCGAGAGGGTAGAGAGTACACAGCGGCCAGAGAAAACAGGAAAGAAAAAAACGTTCAGTGGGGGAAGATAGTTAACTCTTTCGCTCATGGTAATAAGGCATCTTCTAGCACCTTATGGCTTTGTAGTGAACCAGGAATTGTCATTCAACTCTCACAAGATTTCTTTTTCTCTTAATTAATTAGTTGTTAAGACGAGACTTGCTTCAAAACAAAACAAAAACAAAAATTCATGCTTAAGCGTTCCTGGACATATCCTTCCAGCACATTTCTGTCTGTTCTTCCCACAAAGAGAATACAAACATTAGTAACTTGGACATAGGGTAAATTTTATTGAGTGAGGAAGGGTTACTATTTTGTTTTGTTCTAAACAGTTGACACTGTCCATTCGTTCATTATTGTTATGCTAAAATCCTCTCAACCCGGTTAGAGTTCTGTTTGTATTTAGAGAGGTAAACAGATAGTAATGATGACGATTTGTTTCTCTTTTCTCCCTAATTCTCCATTTCCACTTGATCCCATTATTTGAAATATTTAAAATGTTGCCATTTTTCCAGTTTCCAATCTCTGGCCCTATTAACCAGTTTAGCCTAAAATTGATGATAATGAACTAATAGTGTCAGCTTCCCTTCTCAGTCATAAAGCCTTTGTACTTCCTCCAGCTGAATTCTTGATGAAAGAGGAAAAGATAACAGCTCCACACTGTGACCCCTGGAGGTGACCATTAATTTGACAGTGCAGCTGCTAAGAGAAAACAGCATTACAATGTCCTCTCCCCCCACTCTCTTCCAAGGACCCCAAAGCTGTGTCAAATTTATCATTTATACTTGACTATTTTTAAATGGCTTTCACCTGGATTCTCAGACTCTTCCAAGACACATCTGTCAGGCATGTCCTCGGTGTCTTGGAAGTTTGCCGAGTTTGAGTTGCTGTCATGCTTGACCAGACTGACTGGAGCTATTAAAAAAAGAGAGAGCAAAGAAAGAGAAAGAGAGCCATGAAAAAGTAGTAATAAACACCATTAAACATTTCCTTTTATTTCCACAGATATTTCCAGGGACACACTATGTAAACACAAATAATAAATTGAAATAAAATGTATCCTCTAAGTATGTATTGGCAGACATGTAATTAGTTGAAAAATCTATAGATGAGACTTTATCTTAGAAGAAAAATAAGTTCATGGCATCAGCTTAAAAGCTACAAAGTAACAAAGTGATCCCTTCGAAGTAGAAATCGTATTTTTAATGCATAAATCTAAAACAATACAGTCAATTAACAGCAACAGGACACAGAAGGAAGAACATCAGGCTGTTCAATTAGACCAGCTCTATGCTGTTGCAATGGTTCCTTTTGTCACACAAATCACAGTGGATGAACACTTTTTATGCATTTTGGTTCTCTTTCATCAAATTAAAAACTATTGTTCCAAACACAAATAAAAAGCCCAATAAAAATAAATTTAAAAAGATAGGTTGAATACGTTGCAAATGATAATAAGGAGGGCTGGTGTTTTGAATGGTAGGTCTTCACACAACTGTCATGATATATTTTCTGAGTAGGAATTATGAACAGAAACAGAAGCCAGCGTAGGAATCTAAAATTTCCTATAAACACATTACAACTACTAGCTCTGTTAGAGAAACACAGACTTAAGTTTCCACATTTTTCCACGAGTTGTACTACTTTGTCTAAATTCTCTCCACAAGTAACATATTTCCCTATTGTATTTGTTCAAGGAATCATTTGTCAGGAAAAGTAGACATGGTCTTCATGAAGACACTCTGAATAACAAAACAAAGCAAGCTTTCAATAATATAAATTATGTCATACTTACTTGTCTGAAACCAAACAAAATGGAATTTTGTCTATCACAAATTGCTTTGGTGGAAAGTACCACTGTCTTCTCAGGTCTTGATAACACACACAACATATTATTTATAAGCCATAAATGCAATAGAGAAAATATAGATTTATAAGTCATAATATGTTTATATATATATTTAACATAGATATTTATAAGAAATAATGTGTTTGTTGGCCCAGGGGAGTGGGCCTGGCCGCTGTTCATAAGCCTCCCTTAGGAGATAAGGGAGCAAATACAGAGGCTAAAGCTTGTGTTGCTTCACACATTCGATAAGTGATACAAAGGAGGGCCGCCTGAGGTCCAAAAGCAGTCTTAGGAGAGCTCACACCTCCCAGACTCCTTGTCTTGTTTTCATGGACTGTGCATAACAGTGGTGACCATAACCTGAGGCCCACATATACATATTTAAAGGTGACTTGTAACATGATTCTGGTCCAAATATTCTTGCCAGTTTCACCCACCCTCTCAGAACACAGATAATGCTGCTCTTTTCTGTGGAAGGGCAAGCATAGCGTTTGAATTCACTGCTTTTCTAAAACTTTTTGTATGGGAACAAAATATGAGAAAAAATATACAAAATTCTGATTTTGAATAAATATACCAAATGTTTTATTCTATGCATTTGAGTTTTCTGAAAAAAAAACATGGAATTAGGTACCATGTCTGTTTTATTTACCTCTGTATGCCCTGGGCTATGGAAAGTATTCTTGAAGGATCTGTGCAATGGGTGAATGGATGAACAAATGAATGAAGCAGAAGTGCCATGCTGGATGTCCTCCTGAACCAAGAAGATATGTGCTTTGAGTTATCTTCAACCTGATCTGCTTGGTTTCTTATTTAGGCCCACTTGAGATAAAAGATGCATATTTACAAAATGGTGGTGTGGGTTAGTCCATGACTTGGGAGGAGACACCTAAGTAGTATGTATGGCCTAAGTAGTTATTTTGGTGTCACTGCCTTTAATTTAGTTTTCCTCAGTTTAGATCATACTTACAGATTATTTTTGAATCCATAGATTTTTGTGAACGGTTTAAGTGGAATAATTAAATGCATCAAAGTTGCAGAGTACTATTACATTGGTCAAAATGTTCTGGCCTGCTTTAATGTTTTTTTTTTCTCTATATATCTTGTTAATTTTCTGAGATACTTACATTGGTATTTATAATAGGGAATTAACCATACAACTAAATCTATTACTAACAACGAATGAAGTAGCATCTGTGTTTACTTGGGCAACTGCATCACACTTGTGATCCCATACACTATTCTTTCATCTAAAACTTGCATCTATTCATTTATCTATTCATTCCTCCAAAAGGCTCTTCTAGACACAGGGGCCTCAAAGAGCTGAAGAGAGCATGGTATTAGAACAACAAAGTCAACGCTTGCAACCATTTTTACTGGCAATAAAGTGGTCCCAGGATAAACTGACATACCAAATCTTTCAAGAAAACTGGAAAGATAGATATAGTTTTAACTGCATGATCTTTATTAAACTCACAGTATAAGGTACCATGCAGCTATTTTTGTCTCCACCTCTGATTTTGGAGGGTGTGCTTTGTGTGGGGGTAGGAGAGTAGAAAGGGTTGTTCTTCAGATATTTTGCTTAATTACACTTTAGCTTCCAAATCTGAGATGGTACAAGATTTGCCATTTTTTTCCTGGGTAGTTTATAGAGTATCCAATTAAATCTACTGTGGAAGAAATTCCTACATTCTGTCAAATGGGAACAACAGACATTGGAGAGGTTAATTACTGCCATTCCACTTTTTTTTTTTTTTTTTTTTTGATAGGCCAATCTTTGCAATTATTCTTTTGGGTGTTTCTTGTGATGTTTCATCAGTAAACTCTGACATAATGTGTGGCCTAGGCTTCTGTAAATGAATCATTTCAAAACTGATGAAATCAACAAATATTGATCTAGTCATTATTATGGGTAGAGCTCTGTGCTAGACCATGTGAGGGACAAAAAAATCGAAGCACTTTTAACGTGCCCGCATACAACTTGTGATCTAGTTGAGGTATAATAAAAAGTAACTAGTAGGAGCATTAGAGACAATATTCTAAGAGTGACATGGTTTTTAGGAATGCAGATGTAATTCCCCTGCAATAGGGTTTGTTGGGAAGTGAAATTTAAATTAAATCACCTTGAGAGGGAATATGGGTAGCCCAAAGTGAGCTCATTCAAGGCAAAAGAAAAAGGTGTGAACCCAGGCCTGGCCAAAGAAATACATTAGCCTGGGGTCACAGATATGTTTAACAGACTGTTACTGCCTACTTTTGTATGTATTTTTAATGAATTCTCCTTACATGTCTCTTTGAGCTTTTCTTGAATTGCTGTTGTGGCTAATTCTTCTCACCTGTAGAAGTTAGCTATAGACAGGTTTTTCCTTGCCGTAGATAGTCAATAATTTGATCTTTACTGATGTTGGGCCCATTTATCACAGTAAGCTGTCCTTTCACTATACATATTGACTTTTATTTATCAATACTAAAGTCCATTTGTAGCTCATCACTAAAGTTCTTGGATATTTTCAGTAGTTTTTGAAGATGCATTTTAGAGCTTGGCAGAGAGGTACTTTTGACGTCAATACAGGGCAAATGGTTGCTAGGCTCATCCTTAACTTAAAATCAACTGTTTATTTCCTCTGTAATGCATTCTGAAATAGTCTGCATTTGGGGGGCGAGGGGCAAAAGAGACGAACACTTCTTGACAGTTCTACCACTGAAAGATGTAAGGCTGTTCCATTTATTCATCACATACCTCAAAATATTGACAACTAGAAGGCCAGTGTTCTAAATATCTTTGTAATATCTTTGGAAGCTAGATAGAGGGAGAAGTCCACGTACTTTGTAAAGATGTTTTTGACTACGGTGTGCTTAATTAGTGTTAAAGAAATTCCTAAAGAAATAAATGGTTCAACTGTAGACAATACAAAATCAGTTTTTAAATTACACTTAAGAACATATAATGAGGAAGCACAGAAAATTGACAAAGACCCTATAGAAGAATTTACTGAAAAAAAAATGTGGTGACAGGGTCAGGAGTGGTTATGCTCCTTTACCTCTCTCTATTCTCTATTTTGTTTTCAGTTAATGTCTAAAAACTCCTTCCTGCCTTTTCTCATCATTTGTGGAAATGCAAATTTTCAGTAAATTTTGAAGGTGGCTAGGCCAAGGCAACAAACAACTTTAAGAAACATCCTCCCCACTCCCAGTGAGAGAATGACCACTGGGAAAAATCTCCATCCATCTCCACAAACAGCAGCTGATTCTACCAAGCTAAGCCAGTATTGTAGTATATATAGAGCCCTTGTTTAAAAATCCATATCATTCTCAGTGTGAATAAAATTTGCAGCCCAAACAATGTTTTCAATATGATGACTTATAAATGATTAAAAAATAGATCCCATCCAGCATATGTATGGAGTTTTAGGAAGCACTGGAGATATTGATAGGAAAATCATGCATAAAAATGTATAACAGTTTGACATGCTGGTCAATTGAATAGAATAAACCACTGTATTAGCAGATAAAACTCAGACAAAAATCTTAATTGCATCTTATTCAAAGGCATAAAAATAATGTGCATGTTACAGAGGTCATGAAAGATTAAAAGTCCACTCAGATTTGAGGAATGAGCAGTGGAAAAGAAATCAAAGACCTGAGTTCAAATCTACTAGCTCAATATGGTGGACAAGAGTTGATCACTTCTTTGGCTGATAATTTAGGTCTCTTCTCAATAAGGCATCACTATGAATCAATGAAAAAAATCTTTCTACAGGTTTAGAAGGAAGAAAAACTACAGTAAGTTCAAGTACAATAGAATTAAATACTAACGCAATCCTGACAGATCACGAAAAACTGCAATATGTTTTAAATTAGGAGGAGGCATAATCAGGGAAAAGACTTTAAGTGATAATACTAAGGTTGTAAACAAAGAGGATGCCATTTGAACAGACCACAAATTCAGTTTACAAA
The DNA here is from genome assembly GCF_028023285.1 of Balaenoptera ricei. NCBI lineage: Eukaryota > Metazoa > Chordata > Mammalia > Artiodactyla > Balaenopteridae > Balaenoptera > Balaenoptera ricei. The sequence continues at coordinate 82,197,386 of NC_082640.1, read as the reverse complement.
GTGGTTCTCTCTGGACAGATGTCTTATCAGAAAAACATATCCAGCTAAAGAGCTATGTACATATTACCCCTACTTAAAGAGTATCTACTGAGATAATCAAGTGATGGGACCTCCTGATTACATTTGAATAGCAATAGCTACATCCTGCATCAGACTTCAGGCTTACTTTGTGTTCAGTGTGGACTGGAAACTGGAAAAAAATATCACATAGGAATGCCTAGAATTAAATAAAATATCTAATGCTGCTTTATAACTAAGAAATAACTGTTTTATGGACAAGTTCAGCAAGATGAGTTAAGATTAGACATGTGTTTTACTATCTTTCTGAAATTGTAATCTGACACAGAATATTATTTTCTGGCTGACATTTTCTAGTGTGAATTGCTTTAAGCATGAGGTTTTTTCAGTTGGTAAAGAAATAAATTTTCCAAATGTTGTGAAGAGTAACTATTATTTTGGTATCCTAACTAGATATATAGAATTGGAATTATTATTTTATTTAAATATTTTGTGATATATAATATACTTATGCAGAGGATCAAATTCTTTACTATCTAAGGGAAAAAAATTTGTAGCTAACTTCTACAGTGGCACAAACAGCTAAATGTCTAATCTGGGGGAAGATAAATGTGAATGAGAAAGAAGTATTAATTGGTTACTGCATCTTTTTAAATAATGTTTTATTCCTCTAAGATATAAAAATATTCCTGTTATCCAGGATGTTTGAGCAATGGGCTGCTTTGGTAAGACTGGTAAAGAAGCAAATACATCTCTAGCCTAATGTAAGACACAAGGCAGATACTTGGACTATTTATGAAATGACTGAGTAAAGCGGCTAACAAGAATTTCTAAGAATTAAAAAAACCAATGATTAATTTCACTTGAAGTTTAAGGGAGAAATCTTAAGGTCAGGCATAGGGTTTATAGCTTACATATACCCAAACACCTCCACAATCTATTACTAATGCCAACAGGCAGACTACATAAAGAAGGAGATCCTATCTGCCTTATTTTGGGGAAGATAAAATTCCTCATTTTTTATTACCCAAATATATGTATTAATTGAAACAAAGGTGAATACCAACAACTTCATTAGAGAGATGAACTTCTTAGTTCCCCAGGGGTGGGGGTGGGGGAGGCATGTTGTACTAGAAAAAAGCTCAGTTAATAGAAGATCTGTTTTTTAATTCCACTTCTGTTCCTAATAGTGTGACCTTGAGCATGTCACTTCACTTTCCTGGACTCAGGTGCTTTTATTAATAAAATGAGAGAATTGGACTGGACAACTTCCTTGACATCTTCCTGCCAGTTAAGAATCCAAGACCAACCAACCACTGAGTATATCACTGAACAGGATACTAAGAGGATAAGTGGCTACTACAGTAACCTTGGAAATAATGAAGGCTTTTGAGGCCCTTTGTCAATTAAGATTGATATTTTCCTACAAGTAGTAATCTCCATCTGACTGAGGGACAGAGGAAATCAGGGCAGCTTCAGAGAGCTTCTTTGGTAGTTGCAATGCCAGGGTGAGGCAGGCCTATCTAAAGATGACCAAGAAAGGACTGAGGCTGCAGTATGGCTACTCCTGAGAACAAACAAAGTGACCCCTTGGCATAGAAACATCCATCAGATATTTACCAATGGTGTAAAAAATTCTTTAAAACCAAATTAAAAAAAAAATAGAAACATCCATCAGATATTTACCAATGGTGTAAAAAAATCTTTAAAACCAAATTAAAAAAAAATAAGTTATACCTTACCCTTCTTAGAATCATATTTATGCTATTAATTTCTTTAAACAATCCCTCTCTTCATTGATCAATTTGGCAAATATGAACTTCAGTACAAGATGAATCACCCTAAACTAAATTAATTGGGTCCATGAAGTAATTGCAAGAAGCAAACCTGCAGTGGACAAGCCATGGCCTGGAAGTTAGATCTGGGTTGGGTTGGGCTGAATTGGCATTAGACTCCTCTGAAGACTGTCCCCATCTTGGTTTCAGGACCCCAGACATTAAGAGGTTCTCAATTATTGTTTGCTGAAGGAATGGACAGTGTTATAGAGAGATGTGGTATTCCTATGGAATAGTATTTTCCTCGTGTCAAATCTCTTACAGGAAGAATCAGTAGAACCCCAACTCTTTCTATTCCTTTTATATGTAAAACTGAAGCCCATGAAGTACTTTGTCTTACTCAAGCCTGGCATGAAAACCAACTCTAATCAAATTATTTAAACTCTCAGACTGAAACAGACTGTAGAGACATATTGGATGGAGGATGGGGAGAATATGAAAAAGGAAATGTGTAATCTGAGAAGTAGAAAAGGAAATAACAGGGAAAAGCAACTTTCCTTTTTTTCTGCTGCATTTCTTCCTCCACCCTCCCCAAAAGGCAATTCTCAGAGTTACCTATGAGAGGTTTGCCTGGATTTCTTTATGTGCTCCTTTAGAGTACCAGCTCCTTGGCAAGCAGCGTTCCAAGGAGAGAAGTGGTAAGCAGATGAGCAAGCACCTTTTTTTATTTTTATTTTTTAATCATCAAATCAAAATAATTTCCACAGCTTTGGTCCCTGGTCAATATTGAGTAAATTCAGAGTGGAAGTAATCCAGGGAAATATTCCTTATTATTATTTTTGTATTTGTCTATATTTTGGTAAAGAAGAGATTTTCTAGATGCAAGAAATAAGCTGGTCAGATCAGCAAGCTCAATTCCAGCTTTTCACATTAAACCATAGAGATAATTATTCAGGACAGGGGGACTCAGGAACGTCTTATCTGAAAGGACACCTTCATCACTGAAAGGAAGTATAGGTGATGAATGAGTTCTAAGAAAGTATAGAAATTAACTCTCACACTCTTCAGGCAGTTTAGATTTTGTAAAACTCATATGACTTTTCTCATAAGGACCGAATCTATGGTAAACACAGAAATGAATTAATTTTACTGTTCAGAAGTTCAAGAAGTTGAAAGCAGGAATAGATTCCAAAGAAGAAAACAAATAGACTCCCACGTATTGATAAACTGAAGAACAGTCAGTAAAGGGAGAATTCTAAGAGGAATTTGTAGTAAACTTCCCAGCTTCCATTTGAAAATTTAGAAGAAGTTGAGGAAAACAAAAGAGACCCTTCAATCAATAGAGCATCATGCTAGCATTTAAGACTAGAGATAAACATGCTTTATATGTGAGCTTAAGATAAGGATTCACAGCATAGGGCAATTTAAACCAGAGCAAAGTCTACAGTTATCCATAAGGAAAAATAGCAAAAACATTTTCCTCTAGAATCAGTGGAAGAAGAAACCGTCAAATGGCACTACCACTGGAATTTGTAAGAGTAGCAACCTTTCCATAGGCCGAACCTAAAATGACACCATCAGTGTGGGGAGAATGCTTGGCAGGCAGTCTCAAATCCCCAGCTGATAGCCATCTCTATCTCAGGGGAAAATGCTTGTCTCAGATGGTTAGTCAAGTGTCAGAGCTCTTTCATCTCCTAGGTAGGAAATGGAAAATAAGGAAATCAAATTATCTAGACTATGCCTTCATTTTCTAATTCTTTGTCAACCTTAAGAAGGATGCAAGGAAGAAAAGGTCTACGTTACCATATTTTGTATCATTAGGCTTGGGTACTCTGAATGTGATTTATTTTTATTTGAATGACATCAAAATGGCATCTTAGTGATATCTTGAGAAATTATTGAAATTGATATCTTGAGAAATTATTGAAATTGAATGGAAGTCATGCTTGGATGATAATAATGTGCTTTACCACTGTATTTATAATGTAATCAGTAGCAAGCATCACTCTCTCACACATGCACTCACACCAGCCATAGAAAGCATAGGTGATCTGTTGGCATTGATTGCCTCTTATGGTCATGCATATAAATTGTAGTCATTCATTTAAAAATATTAATTTTTCTGGGGGATAAATAATGGAAAGTTGCCTTTTCAAATCCTCAGGCTGTGTCACTGCGTAACACAGTATTTGTACTAGTATCTCTAAGAGATGGTTCCCCAAAATATAGAAATAAACTTGATAAGTAGTAGAGAGTCTCATTTTGATACTAGACAAGCCATTACCATCTATAAATAAAGGATGAAGGAAACACACCTAAAGAAAATAAAGTTTTAAAGAGCAAACATGCAGTGGATAAAGGGAAACCAGCAACCATAATCTAATGAGACTTTCGGAAAACTAGGTTCAATACAAAAGAGATGTTATAATTAGAGAACTAAGATATAGGAAACAAAAGGTGAGAAACAAGCAGATATTTCTAGATAAGACAGTATAAAACAATGTCCTGGATTAGTGTATAATACTTCTCTTAATAAATTGTTTCAAATTATTTGGAAGAATACGTGGTAGAATCTCCAGGACTATAGACGAAACGAAGGGTTCCTGAATGTGAAATGTTAACTATTTCACGTTCAGGAACTGAATTAGAAATTCAGTTGATTAGATTAACTATAGAAAACAATTGTAAGGCTGAATCAGTGGGAATACATGCTGTGTACACATTTCAGAATAGTAAATTCTGGGAAACATTGAAAGAAAACATGATCCAAAGTATATGTAACAAGAACATGACTGAGCTATAGTTTGCTATGACTAAGGGCATTAGGCCAATATAAAAATGTAAGCAAATGGTTAACAGAAGCCTGGCATTTTAGGAAGGGAAAGATCAACACAATAAACCAACAACAAGAAAACCAACAAGTAAACCCTGCCTCTGCACCTGAAACCCTGCATATGTCTCCAGGGACTATAGCCAATACAGGACACAATGGAATTTAAGAGGCCAACCAAAGGTCTGGGGGCAAGTTGAGGGGAGGCGAATTCATATAATATCAGAATATCTCAAAAAGAAATTAGGAAGACCCAGACTCCAGCATGGAAGTAAAAGTGAAGAAGAAAGTGACTGATATTTGTAAAATTGCCAAGAAGCTCTATCTATCTATGACCACAGTTTTCTCACCTCTAGTTCCTCCAACCCTTCAAGAAGATTGTACTGTCACCCTACTCTCCATCACACCTCTGTCTTTATGGCCTGATAAAAGTATCTCTCCCTGCAGTAATTCTTTAAACTGAGAAAAGTCATAGCCCTAAAACCAAGGTCTAATCATGTAGTTTCTGTGTAGAAAATTCTGCAATCACCTCTATTCAGTCAGCAATGGGGGATTCTGGAGCCATGGATTTCAAGGCCTTTCAGGATACAGTCTCAACTCACGTTTAGAGGCTTCTCAATGGTGTGAGAGTTTTAGACTCTGATACCATACACTACAGCTGGACAAGACTACCCATTGTCCCCGGGATGTGCCATTTATTTTCTACATTGGTACCTTTGTGAAAATCCCCATCTTGAGATATCCTCTCTCACCCCAATCTCTAGTTCTCTGCTTGCCCAAAACTCTCCCTTATTAAAAATTCAGCTCAAATGCCATCTTTTCCATTTAGTCTTCAACAGCCCACAGTTAACATAGATTTTGCCCCTTCTTCTGTGTTTCCTAGCATTTTTTTGGCCTGTGTTATTCTTCTTATCCCATTCTGACTACCTCGCTGGGCTACATTCATAGGGAAGCAAGATATTTCAGACACATCTTGAAATTTTGAGGCTGATGTCATGAGGACAACTTTACTTCTCCACAATGGAACCTCTAGTGCTGCAATCAGAAGACTGGGCTAGAAGAAGCATAGGGCTGACCCTGTGTGTCCATTTCTGTCATTCTTAACTTGTCTCATATAGTTGGAAATTCATAGATAGTATGCGTGTTCCTCAAACATGGTGAATCTAATGCTCATGGGGCAGCTTACTTATGGATGGCCATGGTTAGGAAGTCAACCTTCTCAGCATTGATGAGGTCATATAGATGTTGGTGGACCATGTTGAGCAAGATCTCTAGGCCATAGCATCATTTATACAACACCCACTTCCATTCCTCTCAAAGAACTTCGTAAAATAAGAGTTATACATTGCAAAATACTATACCTACCCGGACAACAGAAAATGCACTGATTTCCACTTTCTTTTCCTTACCCTCATAAATCATAAAGTTAAATTTCCCCTAGGGACTTCACTTCTCTGAACTCAACATACAGGCATAAAACAAATTTTGTTCTCACTGGACATCCCATTTTTGTTTCATTAGTTCAAGGAAAGGGTCACTCAATTTTTAAAGAATTTGGTTTGATCTTTGCTATGATTCATGCCATCTAGCATCCACAGACTATATATCCACAGACTATATACACTCTATATACCGAAATGTTTCTTATATATAAAATGTGTCTCCACGGACTCCATAATAGTGATACCTTCACATAAAGCACGCAAAAGCTACCTTCCAGACTCATGAGTTTAGAAAAGGTGACCAGAAATAGAAAATAAACTTATTTTTTGAATATTTAAGCAGTTATTGTTTTGCCCAAGTTTCTATTCCAAGATAGATTTTTTTTTCCTCTTATGAAAGACAAAATGCTTCCCTCGAGGTGGGGGTGTAAATGCTGTTAAAAATTTCCCCTAAATATGAGGTCTAAAATTATTCTCATTCTATTTTACACATTTTTATTTCATGTTTAACCATCTCATTGATATTTCATTCTACAGAGAAGGAGGTGATAAAATTTTTTTATTAATGTAATAAAGGGAAAAAGAAATAAAGATTTGTCATAATTTAACTAGATAAAGTGAATTCTTGTGATCTTAATGTAAGAACAGACTATGATCTCTAAAGGAATACTGAATTATGGAAACATGATTTTTACATAATAGAACCATTTTCACTTACCAGTTAATCATATTAAATAATTCTTACTGCTCTATTCGTTCATATGCTTTTTCTTCTCTAAATTCTTTCCATGGAGCATTTAAGTTATTTAAAAGGTTTTCTCATTCTATTGGCTATTGAGGGGCTCCCCCACTTCCTCTGATGGCCAAAATTTGATTTTCCATGCTGGGTATCTACAGGGAACCACAATCATCAGGCTTTGCATAGAATCTCCCTTTCTTCATGAATTAAAGATCACACAGATTTATTCCTCAAAAAACAAATAGGGAGAAGAGATTTGTATTAAACTCATTTTGCCAAATTATGGTTATTACTTTGTTTTAAAACCCTAAAGATTTTAGGAGGCTCAGACCAAGTATAGCACAGTTGGAGTTTGAAAAACGGCAGCTCAAGCAGGGAGGAAGCAATTCTTTCCAGGGCATTTCTCTCATATTTCCTACAGGAAAGGAGTTGTCCAACTTAGAGACATTCAGTACAGCCAGAGTAGGGAGGTAAACAAAAATACTTTACCAGTCCTTTTCATTGACAAATCTAAAACATAGATCAAATTGGCCTCCTTCCAAGAATAAACAGCCCCCCCCCAATGTTCCCCCATCCTGTGGAACAGAGTCCCAGAGATTCCAGCCCACATATGGCAGAAGACCCTGGCCTGCACTCAGCCAGCTAGTTATCCATGGAAGTGGCTCAAGGCTGACACTCAGATTGACTGGTTCACACTAATTTACTTCACACTGATTCCATTTATCTCCTAGAAGAACCCCTGGCAGCAGCTTATAATGGCATATCCTAGGATGCCTGCCTGCATGTGTTTTTAAAGCAGCAGCGCTTGATGAATCTGAGTCCAGAAAACAGTTCACAGATTGAGGAGTAGGTGCAATCAGAAAACATCAAGAGGCACAGCTGGGACTTGGTAGTTTGCTTGACTGGTCTGAGCAGCTGAGCATTAACTGTGTCTGCTTTTCTGCTGGCTGCTGACTGCCACTGGGACAAATCAGAGAGCCACTCCCTCTTTCCTTTACAACTCACCCTTCAAAGGAAAAGAGAAAAGAAAGTGCATCACCATCCAAGTAGCATGTGTAGCTGTAGGGGAAGCTAATTTGACCATTTAACCTTTACTCTTTAAATACTATGATATTGCTGATCTAAGTAAAACTACAGCTGATACTTCTGAGGTTAAGATGCTGGATATTTGGATGAGGCAAAATGTAGCTAGAAAAAAAAAAAGAGACTCCAAATTATTTTATTTACTTTCAACAATGAGGTCCACAGACTGGCTGTGATGTTATGATTGTGGGGCTAATTGGTTACCATCTTGATGCTTGCTCTCCCATATCTACTGTAGAGCTTGGGGAAAGACACAAAAGGGCTCAATATTTGTCAAATGAATAAAGTGACTGGATAAATGTATGAACGAACAAGTCACTATTCTCAACTACGTGTGTGTGTGTGTGCGTGTGTGTGTGTATTTTTATTACAAGCAGGATGTAGAGTGGCTAATGGTGTGGGTTATGGCATCAGAATTCAGACTCTGCCATTTTTCTTTTAATGAATCAAACAGAGGGGTTTTTAAAAGCATATATGTAAAGATATCTATGTGTGTGTATATACATATAGTTGATATTTTGAATATGATTCAAAATTTCTATGCTTGTTTAATATCAGCTGCATTTATATCAACTGCATGCTGAGAGTCCTAATGGTAACATGGTCAGTATCCAAAGGCAGAGGGAAATAAGAAGGGAAGTTAACAGCATTAAACAATAACAATTCAGTGGCAAATCTACCAAAGCAGTGACAAAGCATATTTAGTACTTAGAAGGTTAAACACTGGGCTGCAGTGGCTTGTTGATGGAAAAAAGTAGGATTAAGGCTTTTGCATGAGCCTTGACATGATCATGTTGTCCGGCTGCTGCCTTAAGCTTTGAAAAACAGCTGGGATCATCTACTAATAAGCTCCAACTCAACGATGTTTAAGCAGTCCCCAATCCAATTAAACAGAGGTAAATAGAAGGAAGAATTTTACAGAGCACCATCATCACATTTTTTCTTAATGAAAAACAGCATAATTGCAGGTTACACAGCTCCTTAATCTCACATTAAATCTAATAGATTGCTGACTTATACAGAGCATGGCAGTCGTAGCTTTCTATATTGCTGTGCTTAATTTTAGGTCATTATCCTTTATTATGTCACTTGTAATCCTTAAAGCCCATGATTGTGTCTGGTTATTTGGCAAGGATTGTACTTGGCAATACAGGGATTCTATTAAGAGTGATGATTTAATTGAAAGATATAGTATGATTAGATGTTGAGAGAATTACATATGTTGCTTTTCTTTTGTAATTGGCTAGTTTCTTATAAGTATTTCCTTCAACATTGTTTAAAATCACTATTTAGTTTTAGGACTCTGCTAAAAAAAAAAAAAGCTTTCACAACTGAAAGACACGTAGCTTATTGTTACAGGAATTTATCCATATGCTATTAAAATAGCCAATTCAAATAAAATTGTGGCTCATCCACAAACTGGGTAACTGTAGTCAAGTTACTTAATCTTTCTGTGTCTCAGTTTCCTCATCTACAAAATAGTAATAACAGTAATAATGATTAATAGTAATAATTCTACTGAATGCATGGATTGTTGTTACAATTAAACAAGCTAAAACATGCAAAGTGTAGACTGTAGACTAGTGGTTAGAAAGCAATAGGTAAATAAATCCGATATTATTACTATTATTATATATGTCCTTGCCTAGAAATGTGTATAAATGGCAATAAGATGCTTAGCCTTCAGATCAAGGTACTTAATTTTACTATCAATATAGTAATATTTAAGATTTCTCAGACCTAATAAAAGAAATATTTTAAATAATTATATAATCTTGAACTTCACTTAAAATTGTAGAACTCTAGAAGTTAATGTTAGTGACCCATTTAAAAAAATAGTTTAAGGGGACATGTGGGTTTGTATAAATTTGATGATATCTATAACCAAAAAAATCCCACACAAAGTCATCTGTACTTCTGAGGAAAGAAGTAAAACTGGTTTCTCATAACTCAGGGAAACCATTCACAGATCTTTCAGCATTACTTATGCATAATCCTTGATTGCCAGGCTTTTTACTGGTTCCCATTCACATATGTTTTAAGAATGTGCCAGTATTGAAATTAAAAGTCTAATCTAGCTCAGTTCCACCTAAGACAAAAATATTACTGGACGGTGGTCATTTGATGGAGTACAAAACTAAAACATTGAAATAGTGGTTTACTTGCTACTGACCCTCTCCTTCTCTCTCATTTCTAGGGTAGATAGCACCATAAAATACCATATCAAATAATAATAACAATAAAACACTCTTTCCCTTGAAAATTAGGTTAAACCATGAAAAAAAGCATATCCATCTTAATCACAAAGTTGAAAAAAAGTATATATTTCAGTTCATTATTAGGTTCCATAAACATAAATCATAAAATTTTATTTTTAAATGCAAGATAGGATAAATTAAGATTATTTTATATTCAACTTTGGCCATAGCTAAAAACTTATCTAATTCGAGCCAGATATTTTTACTGCTGCTCTCCCTGCCCCTATACATACAGTAGATCACAAAGTTGATCAGATCTCTACATGGTTGATTCCTCTGTAAAAGTAGTTGAAATAACTGGATCAGAGACTTTGTGATTGTCAAGATCTTAGCAAGTACTTTTAGGTATTAATATGAACTTAGTGACATTAGCAATATTACAAATTTGAGCAAAGTTCAAAATAGGAATCAAATAAGAAGTGGGTCAAGTTACACACAAGGGAAAGAAAATCAGATTGTAGTAAGATTTTGATGACAACACTTCACCCCACAAAATGTAGGAGAAAGATGTTTTTAGAATTCAGGGAAAGAAAAATTTGAGCTCAGCATTTCTATCCAGCAAAGCTCTCTTTAACTGTAAAGGCTTCAAGCTGATATGGGCATGCAATAACTTAAGGAATATTATTCCAGCTATCATTCCCATAAAATTTTCCTAAGGAATCTACCAGAGAACACTTTAGATAACCAGCATAATTGAAGAGACATCTGCATAAGAACAGGAGGTAAGCACTAAGTGTACATTTTCATGTAGGACTGAGGCTAAGTGATGGTTATGGAAATATGACTATATGCTCTGAAAATGCACGGATAGAACTATGAAAAATAGAGGGGATTGGAAGGATATGGAGACTGCATAAAAAGCAAGATGAGCTCACTGATTACATTATAAGTATTACTTGGGATTAAAGAATATTATTTTAAATTAGATGCTGGGAGAGAGGAAGCTGAAATGTTAATAGCAAAGTTATTTCAATATTTCTCATAGCTGAGAGCCAATCGACAATGGCAAAAAAAATGTATTATATAAAAGTATTAGCATAAAGGTAAGCATTGGAACAAAAAAATAAACATTCCCAAATACTCCCCGACTCCTCCCCACCAAAATAAGGCAGAGAGAGAAGAAGAGAGATTTTGAAGAAAATCAAATAAAACAAACCACATAGTGAAAGCATATGTACAATTTCATATATTTGTGTGTACGCACAAATTTACCAACAGTATCAGTAAATATTAATGGCCTTAACTTATTAGAAGAAAAGATAATCAGATTAGCTAACAAAGTCAAATCTAACACTGTGTTGTACAAGAGAGATACACTGAGAACAGAGATTAAGAAGGATTCAAAATAAAAGGGTGGACAGGATATAAATATGTAAAAAGAAAGCAGCGGTCACAGTATTACTGAATATAGTAAAATGCAAATCAAAGAATGTTAAATAAGAACTCAAAGAAGAGTATTTTTATGATGCTAAAAGCTACAATTCACAATAAAGTTATTTCAACTATGTATATAGGCACATAATAACACAGCCATTTTAATAAAGCAGAGACTACAGGAAGTGCAAAGAGAAACATAAACTAATAATAGACAACTTTAACACACCTCTCGCAATTGAAGATAGATGATAGAGACAAACTGACACAACTAAGTCAATAAGGTGGATCTAAAAATCAAACTCTGAATGCCAATAATAGCATACCTTGTTTCTAAGTGCACATGAAACATTCATGAAAATTGCCCCCATTTTAAACTCCAAAATAAATCCTACAATAGTCCAAGGAATAGAATTAGCACAGACCATATTCTCTGATCACTATACAATAAAACTAGAAATTAATAAGAATATCAAAAAAACAAAAAGATCTTTCCACCTGGAAATTTCAAAACATATTACTAAATAACTCTTGGTTTAAAAGGGAATATGGTACAGAATTGCAGAACTTTTTCAAAATTACAATAATGAAAACATAACAGAATCCATGAAATGAATGCATAATTAATCCAACTATGAAAGGACGTTTTATAACTTTAAAATCTAATTAATAAAAGTGAAAATGGATTAAATATTCACCTCAAAAGGTAGATAAAGAACAATAAAGTAAACCAAAAGAAATCCAGAGGAAAGAATTAATAAAGGTAATGAGCGAGAAACCGGTGAAACAGAACCAAGAAAGAAATCGAAAAACTATTTTTAAAAAACTAATCAATAAAACCAACAAACCACTAACAAATCTGTTCAAGAAGGAAAAATTCATGAACATACAAAATCAAAATGAAAGAGGAGAAATAGCTATCAATAGACAGGAAATTTGTTAAAGTCATAAGAGATGATGGTGCTCAACTGTAAACAAATTAATCTGAAAATCTAAATTAAATCAGTAATTTTATGGAAAAATTGGTAGTGATCAAGAGGGTAAATGGACAGTTACCATAGCAGAAATAGGGAAAGAAAACTCATTTGACAAAATCTAACACCCATTTATGTAAACACACTTAGTAAAATAGGGTTGTTGGATATTTATTTAATATGATACGCCTCAGCCTCAAAGTCAGTATCCTACTTAGTGTAGAAGCACCAGTGACTTTCTCATCAAAGCAAGGAAAACAACACTATTTTCAACTACTATCTAACATTGTGTTGGAAGTATTCATCAATGCAGTTAGCCAAATGAAAACAATTATAGACACATCAACTGGAAAGGAAGAAGGAAAATCTTTTTTTTTTTTTAATGGAAAATACAATTACATATCTGGAAAACTCAAATAATCTATTGAAAAATAATTTCAAGCAAAAAGATAATTTAGTAAAGTAGTATGGCATATATATATAAATCGTCTTAAAAAATACAAACAAAACCAGTTAGAAGATATAATGAAAAAGAAGGCTTTATTTACAATAATTTAAAAAATAAGAAATATCCAAAATTTATATGAGGAAAACTCTATAGCACTCTTAAAAGATACAAAGGTAGATTTGGACAAACGGCAAGATGTACTTTATTCTTGTAAGGAAAAACTTTGAATAAGTAATTGAATTATTTAACTCTCTGAATCTAGTCCTATGACATAATGATATTAATAAAAATAGTTTAGGGATGTTAAGTCACAGAGATTCCTTTTTAGAGGGAGAACATGGCCTTAGATCTGAACTTATGAGTTGGTGTTCACTATACCTTCAGCCTCCCAAGGATTATAATTATCACATGAGAAAATAGAAAATTAAAAATATATATATACAGCTTTTAAGCATAAAATTGAAAGAGTGGGTATTTTCATTAAAATGTCTACAAATGATTTCTGCTAGAATTGAGTTACCTGAATAGTTCATGCTGTAATACTGCAGAATAATTGAAGCATTACTATTATAATACCATTCATTCCATATAGAATGAGTGCTGACTGAATGCCAAGTCCTATACAAGGTGCTGGGTGTACAGTGGTGATCAGTCTCTGCGTTTCAGCGGTAATCTCTGTACTTAGGTTTCAGTGGTTCTAAGCACTAAACATTGATCGTTTACTAGGATACTCACTATAGTGTAAAATGGCAGGCTGAAAACCCAGACCCAGAGCAGACAGAACAAAGAATGTCCAAAATTTCTTTGCATCAAGAACTGCATTAGTCTCTACTGAATGCCGTGCCTGGACTGAATGGATTTCACCCACTTCTTCTGCCCTTGCCCCATTCAGCTTAAAGTTCTGAGCCCCAGAAGATTAATTGATTGGTTGAGTGAATGGCGCTTGCCCACTCTTTGGCCATTCTGTGGTAATGATAGAGGAATTGATCCAGTGGTAGATGCTCCAGGCATGCCTATGGCATCTGAAGCGGGAGGACAAATGAATTTATTATCTTTGCAAAAATGCACAGAACAAAATGGGGTGCTTTCATGGCAGCAATGAATGTTGGGCAGCAAAAAAAACAACAAATGTCACTGATTTCCCAAGGTTGATAAGCTGTATGACTTCTTTGTAATTGACCATTTGGATTTGTCTGCTGTATGCATCTATACTGAATCTGAGGCCACCTTACGCAGTGAAAAATGACAAGTATAAAATTGATCATAGGGCATTCATCAATTCTGCTCACTCCCTATAGTAGTTTAGAACGATGTGCTGATCATCTCCTACCTAAATAAAATAGAATATGTTAGCATCACACTATATCCCTGACCTTCCTTCCAAATGTACCTGTGGTAGGGTATCTCTCATATGTTAGACTTCCCAAATAGAAGAGAAATGGCCAGTGCCACCTTCCTCCTGTGGAATAAGCGGAAAAGGCCTTATGTGAGGACTGGAACTCGGTGGTGCAGTGTGCTTAGTTTCCATCATACACCAGGTTTGGAATTCCTGATGTGCATCTGGACCATGTGCAGAATTTCGGCTGACTTCAAAGAAAGTGATTTTGAGGAGAGAGAGTTAGTCACCAAAAAGAGAAAGCAAGGCATTAATCTTTGATAAGCTCCATTTACTAATCTATAAAGGCAATGGGAATTGGGGTGAGGTGAAAAGCTAAGCGCTGAGGGAACCATCTGTAGTGAATGTTAATCATTTTCTGACCACGTCATGAACTGTGCTTTTTTGGGGAAACATGTACAGCTTGATTGTAAAACATTACATATTATTCGGTAGTTTATAACTGATTATAAGATTCAAAAAAAGCCAGTTCTGGGTACTTAAAAATGGAAGAGCCGTTTGCTGGAAGGGATTTGTACGTCATAGGTAGTTACAGAGGACATTTTTAGGATTCAAAATCAACATAGAGATATTAGCATAAGGAGAGCAATGCAAATAGTTCTTACATTTGTGTGTTCATCTTCTTAATACCAACACAGAGAAGGCTGGGAATGACAGACAAGAAGCTCTAGAAAGAATCTGGGGAAACTTCGGGAAGAAAGAGAACCAACAGCTGAGCCCTGAGCATACAGAGCACATACACATCTAGGTAAGAACAGTTTACATGGAAGTTAGGTATGTATGACATTATTTATTCTTAGAGATTTTATTTCATTCAACATTGTATTTATTCAATATTTTATTCATTCAACAATTTACATATTTGGGAGACCTTAGTAAATCAGATACTATCCAAGGTGCTGGGAGGAGAAAACAATAAAAGGATAGCCATGGTTGATGTCCTCATAGATCTTACAGTTTAACAGGGAAGAGACTGAACAAGGAATTACCATCACATGTGATAAAGGTCACGCTGTGTGAGTACAGAATGGTTTTGGAACATGTAACAAGGGGAATGGCAAGACCATTTTGTTTCTTAAGAGAACTAGAATGCAGCAGATAGACTCTTTAAAAATTAAGAAGTCAAAAAAATTATTAAGTCAATTCTCAGAAGGTTTGGTTTTTGCCACGTATATGTATATTTTTTATATTTATCATGTCCTTTAATCCTTAAATCAACCCTGCCAAGTAGGTACAGATTTCTCCATTTATCAAGAAGGAAATTTAAACTTAAGGTACTGAAAGTAGCAGACTCTACTCACACACCTCATAATAGCTATATAAACATAAAAAAGTATAAATAATTACTAATTACATGTGAAAGTAATTACTAATTACACATGAAAATAAGTGATCTGAAAGAAAATCACAGGGTACTATGAAAATGGATAATGAAGTAAATATAAGGAAGCTTGGAGGCCAGAGAAGGCCTGTTTAAGGAAGCAACCTGTAAAGTAAGACCTGAAGAAAGGGTAGAAATTAGGTGAAGAATGGGTGATGGGAAAGATCACAGGTTGAATGAGCGCCCTGCAAAAGTTTTTAAAAGTCCTGAGGCAGGAAGCAGCTTGGCCCAGTCTGGGAATTGGCAGAAGGCCGGCATGCTTGAAACACAGAAAATGGGAAAGCAACTGGACTGGCAAGGACTGAAGCTAGAGAGACATAGGGATCAAACCATAAGCCTAATAGAACTCATTAAGGATTTTGTGTCATATCCTAACTGCAATGAGAAGACATCAAAATAATTTATGCAGAGAGTGGCAGGATTAGATTTACATTTTGAAAAGATCATTCTGACTGCTGTGTAAAAAATAGCTAGAGGGGAGATCTGATCAAACCCACGCTCCACCTTCCTCTTTCCAGCACCTTCTCTGGGGAAAGTTCCTTTAAGCAACTATGTACAGAGTACAGAGATGAGTACAGGGAGAAAGTCGTATCTCCCTTCCTAGGGTATAAATGGTCATAATTTTTTTTACCATAAATTTGTTTCCCTGTACAAACACGTAATTATAATGCTATATACAAATCAAACTAAAAAAATCAGGATCCCATTTATGAATCATAGAGTCACCATAGAAAAACAATTACTTTAAGATTCAAACAGTAGATGTCTGGACAAAGAAAGGAAACCAGAGGTGGAAATTCCCTTGAAGAGGATTCTGCTAATGAAAGGCACCAATGAAGGGAGTGGTAAAAAATAGATGCAGGGTGATAATTCAGATATGGAAGAAATTCAGATATGGAAGAAGACTTAGAATAGACACACACACACATACACACACACACACACACACACAGACATGCACACACATAATCTGCTGGGCAGGAAGCTTCTGACCTGTCTGGCAGTTGCTCTCCATTTAATATCACAGTCCTGTGAGGTCAGGGTAGGGAAGGGAGGAAGTGAAGTGACCACCTGGCCATCTGCTGCTGAGCATATTGAGAGAAAGGACAGAGTGTGGTTGTTTGGAATGTCCCATAAGTGTCACCTGACATTTTTAGACTATCCCCAAATGAATTGTTCTACATCTATCTCTGTGTTTGTGTGTGTATACACTATTATGTATAAATACTCAAAGACACAGAGTCAATAGCAGGTAATTTCATAATGATGACAAAGCTATATATCCAAGACTAGAGTTGTAACTTTATGTATAGTATGTTAATGCCTCACTGGGCTCATGAATGCCACATATTCTCCACTATTTGTTTACTAGCTTGTCAGCATTATTCATCATACGCTGTGTCACCAAGCACATGGTCACGTCTCATATGTCTGCTCCAAGGGCAGCACCAATGTGACCTTTCACTTTCTGTTTTATAAAAGATAAAATCATTCCTTAGGAACATTGTCTATTTGCACAACTACACAATCTGCTATTAAAGGAGTCTCAATTATCTGCAAAATAGCTTGTTAAATGTTTATAGTTACTTTTATAGTGTAGTGCTAGATGCTCAGATAATTTCAAATCTATTCTCTATTTGAGTGGATTTTAAACTGCTGCTCTTTCCTTATGCTTTATGAGATGAGACATAGAAAATAACAAAGTGGTTTAGAAGACTCTTTTTCTTGGATGATGAAAAACCTGTGTAATACAGAATGCTCCCAAACATCCTCTGAGTTGGAAGACATGCTACATATCTGTCTGTCACCTAATTTTTCTTCCTGAAACAAATATTAACCAGTAAAAATCTAACACCATTTGATTTCACCCTCTTTTGCTTTGGAAATATATAATATGATTATCCAAACTCAGAGAGAGTCAGCATGGTGTGTACTAGTTTCTGTGGAGTACAGAAGCCCCACAGGAAGTGGTGGAATTCCAAATATGGGCTGAGAGGTTCAAATCACAGCCAAGAAAATGACTTCAACCACTGTCAACAGTCAGTATCATTTAAATCTTTAGATATGAAAAAAAGAAAAATTGAAACTAACGGCTTTCTTTTGAGGATTTTCCACAGCCAATGATTCAGAATATAACATCTTTAGATAGGTGAAGAGAATATCATAGCCCAGTAGAAGGGAGAAGTAATTTTATTATCTGGCAGGATAGTGGCTTCATCATTAAAAAATTCAGCCAACTAGAATACAACATCCTTTGACCTAGCAGATAAAAGGTCAGAAAGCAATTTTGAATAATAAATGAGACCTGTTGACCTCATGACCCAAATCTGGCAGGGTCAGTGTTTCCCCTTTCACCAGATGCTGATGGCAGACACACACACAGAGCCAGCTCAGCTAATGAGCTGCCTCAACCCAGCCTGTAGGTGCTGCAGTATTTTCATGTTATGTAGCATGAAAGAGAGAATAGGTTTTTAAAGCTGTTGTGTTATGTAAAGAGATATTTATAGAAATATTTCTATTGTTGCTTTTAAGAAGGCTCCTTTCCTGGTTTTTAAGGCTTCTATTTAGTTGTAAAATTTAGTAGAAACCTAAGTATTGGCCAATTTTTCCTTCTAATTCTGATTTCCTTTATTATTTTAGCACTAGAAAAAAAGTTCTTTTGCTATATTTATTTTATTTGTATTATCAGTAAGGTGATTTCAAAAGAATTTTCTGAATATAGGAATGAGCCTACTTATCGCTAAAGATGTGACCTTTGCCCTTCGTTTTGCTGCAAATAGTCCTCGTATTTAGATAAGGGATTGAGATATACACAGTATTAAGCTGATATAGTTATTAGTTAAAATGTTTAAGCTTATTTGGATGACACAGTGATCTAATCTAGAAATTTAAAAAATTCAACAAAAATAAAAACAGAAATTTGGCTTCAAACTAAACTATTCATCCTTATGACTTTAATGTTTAAAATTTTCAGCATTGCTTTTGGGAAAAATCAGTTCTCATAAAGTCAGCTTGGTAAATGCTTGCATTATTTTAATAAATATCCTTTAATATGTCTTGTTTTGACATCCTTAAGAACACGCACAGTGCATTTAATTTGTGTTTACTTGGTATTCTTTTAAATAAAAAAATGTCAGGAGTCTGGCCAAGTTCCAGTTTAGCTAATTACATTTATCTTGCTAGGTTCCCTTTCAGCTTTCAACTGAAAATGATATTCTTCTTCACTCTTCATATTAAACTCTTGCCAATTTGTGAATTGCAGAAGGGCCACTTAGTAAAATAATATTATCTCCCCTTGTAGTAATATAACACAGGTGAGTAGGAAGTGTTTTGAGCCAATTTTTTTGTTATTTACTATAAAGTGGGAAAAAAAAACCCTTAACAATGGAGGATTTGGAGACGACCTCACCACAAATTCATCGCAATTCCCCATATCTGCCAAAAATAGAAAGGCAAAGTGGCAGCCAAAGCTAGTTGTTATTCAATTGGTTTCAAGCTTATTCAACTTGATTCAACTGAATACATATTGAACACTTTTGATGTGCAGGGTCTTCACAAAGCCTCCTTGTGTTACGTGAAAACATTTTCTTTTGTGCATATTGAACTTTTCTACAAAGTCACGAACTTTCCACAGTAAAAGCACATGACCTAGATTTATGGTGAGGACATATTCTAATTAATAATATAAAATACTACTGCTATATAGGCATGCACAGGAAGGAAAGGGGATGAGTTGACAGGATTGAGGAGAATAAAATGACACCTGGTGAGTATTGTGAAGCACTTCTTCGTCCCATTAAAGCACTTCACATTTATTTTCATTTTAGCCTCGCTACAACCTCATGTGATATTTGCAGTTGTGTGCTGATAAATGTTTAACAATCTGCTCTAAAAAACAAACAACCAAAACCCTCATTTGTACCATTTGCTCATTTTTTAAAATTTTATTTTATTTTATTTTTTTTAATAGCCAGTTTTATTGGTTGTAGCAACTGTTCTGTTTTATAGCTACTTTATTTATTTATTTATTTATTTATTTTTGGCTGTGTTGGGTCTTCGGTTCGTGCGAGGGCTTTCTCTAGTTGCGGCAAGCGGGGGCCACTCTTCATCACGGTGCGGGGACCGCTCTTCATCGCGGTGCGCGGGCCTTTCACTATCGCGGCCCCTCCCGTTGCGGGGCACAGTCTCCAGACGCGCAGGCTCAGTAGTTGTGGCTCACGGGCCCAGCTGCTCCGTGGCATGTGGGATCTTCCCAGACCAGGGCTCGAACCCGTGTCCCCTGCATTAGCGGGCAGATTCTCAACCACTGCGCCACCAGGGAAGCCCCCATTTGCTCATTTTAATGGTGTGAATACTCCCACCATAACTAGCTTCAAGGAACCAAGTGATGTCACTAATCATGGAGCCAGGAAGAGATGCAAACAGTTGGCTCTCATGAGCTGGTGGTAGCTGGCTCCATCACACCACTGGATATAGGACAGATATTAGCATTTTCGTTTTGGAGTTTAGAAAACTGATGTGAAGATATTAAGGGATTGATTTGAGATGGAGAGGTAAAAAAAACAACAGGGTTGATACTAGATGACTTTTACTACCAGATTCTGAGTTCTTCTCCTTTTTCCATACTGTGAAGCCAGTTATGACAAAAAAGAAAGAAAAGTGCCAGAAGGGTAAGGAAACTGCATACTGACACAGAGGCCTCAGTGCAGATACAGACACAAAGAAAAGAAACATGTGAGATAAAGATACAGACACAGAGGAGAGAACAGTAGAGAGAGCTGGGGAAAGATGGGAAAGGTAGGGGGAGAGAAGCAGAGAAATAGTCATCTGAGGTTGTATACCAAATGAGCAATTTAGGGTAGGGGTGTAGGGCAGGAAGGAGGCAAATGGTCCAATCCACTTACTCAAAAGCAAAGCAAAATAAAACCAGTTTAACAGAACAATAATTAAATTTCTTTTCATCTGGCAGAAGTGTAAAACATATCTGGTCCCAAAATGGCTTTGTTTAGTAGATTTTAAACTACTAAACGGAGCTTTGTTTAGATTTTGAAGAACAGTGAAAAGGATTCCACATTAAATATCAAGAGCAGGGCTGAGGAACCTCTGGCAATTGACTTAATTTTATCTAGGCAATAAGGCAGATTAAAGATAATATCCTGATTTGTTCCTGTAATTAGTAAAAGGCCAGGTATAGTTGAAGGTTTTTGGCTATAATATATAAAATATCACAAGTAGGGGCTATCATTCCATAACATTTTCACCTCTCTCTTTTTGGGTGTATATTAGTTTTTCCCTTTTGGCTCATTTGCCATTTTCCCACTTTTATTCTTCCTCTAATTCATACTTTATTAAATATATTTCTCATTTGTGGTATTCTCTGTAGTTTTCTAATCCATGTTAATATAACTACAAACCATCTAATATTTCATATTCCTCTCAACTCTCCCAGACTTCCACCCTATCACACAAAGCTAATAAGTTAAAATGAGGTTTAGTTTGTTTTACATTCAAACCACTTATTCAATTATTTTGCTGGATCCATAACATGCAATTTAAAAAAAATGTTTTCAAAAAATTTCACAGTTTGTATGGAAACACAAAAGACTCCGAATAGCCAAAGCAATCTTGAGAAAGAAAAACAGAGCTGGAGGAATCAGGCTCCCTGACTTCAGACTATACTACAAAGCTAAAGTAATCAAGACAGTGTGGTACTGGCACAAAAACAGAAATATAGATCAATGGAACAGGATAGAAAGCCCAGAGATAAACCCACACACATATGGTCACCTTATCTTTGATAAAGGAGGCAAGAATATACAATGGAGAAAAGACAGCCTCTTCAATAAGTGGTGCTGGGAAAACTGGATAGCTACATGTAAAAGAATGAAATTAGAACACTCCCTAACACCATCCACAAAAATAGACTCAAAATGGATTTATAAACCTAAATGCAAGGCCAGACACTATAAAACTCTTAGAGGAAAACAGAGGCAGAACACTCTATGACATAAATCACAGCAAGATCCTTTTTGACCCACCTCCTAGAGAAATGGAAATAAAAACAAAAAGAAACAAATGGGACCTAATGAAACTTAAAAGCTTTTGCACAGCAGAGGAAACCATAAACAAGACGAAAAGACAACCCTCAGAACGGGAGAAAATATTTGCCAACGAAGCAACTGACAATGGATTCATCTCCAAAATATACAAGCAGCTGATGTAGCTCAATATCAAAAAAACAAACAGCTCAATCCAAAACTGTGCAGAAGACCTAAATAGACATTTCTCCAAAGAAGATATACAGATTGCCAACAAACACATGAAAGAATGCTCAACATCACTAATCATTAGAGAAATGCAAATCAAAACCACAATGAGGTATCACCTCACACTGGTCAGGATGGCCATCATCAAAAAATCTACAAACGATAAATGCTGGAGCAGATGTGGAGAAAAGAGAACACGCTTGCACTGTTGGTGGGAATGTAAATGATACAGCCACTATGGAGAACAGTATGGAGGTTCCTTAAAAAACTAAAAATAGAACTACCATATGACCCAGCAATCCCACTACTGGGCATATACCCTGAGAAAACCATAATTCAAAAAGAGTCATGTACCACAATGTTCATTGCAGCTCTATTTACCATAGCCAGGACATGGAAGCAACCTAAGTGTCCATTGACAGATGAATGGATAAAGAAGATGTGGCACATATATACAATGGAATATTACTCAGCCATAAAAAAAAACAAAACTGAGTTATTTGTAGTGAGGTGGATGGACGTAGAGACTGTCATACAGGGTGAAGTAAGTCAGAAAGAGAAAAACAAATACCATATGCTAACACATATATATGGAATCTAAAAAAAAAAAGAAAAATGGTTCTGAAGAACCTAGGGGCAGGACAGGAATAATGATGCAGACATAGAGAATGGACTTGAGGACATGGGGAGGGGGAAGGGTAAGCTGGGACGAAGTGAGAGAGTGGCATGGATATATTACACTACCAAATGTAAAATAGATAGCTAGTGAGAAGCAGCCACATAGCATAGGGAGATCAGCTCGGTGCTTTGTGTCCACCTAGAAGTGGGATAGGGAGGGTGGGAGGGAGATGCAAGAGGGAGGAGATAAGGGTATATATGTATATGTATAGCTGATTCACTTTTTCATAGAGCAGAAACTAACACAGCATTGTAAAGCAATTATACTCCAATAAAGATGTTAAAAGAAATGTTTTCCATCCCTTCGTGATAGTATTACTTTGCAAAGAAGACAAGTGGTTTTACAGCCATTACCTAAAAGTCTTATAGTACTCCTTCAGAAAAAAAGGGCTATTATTTTTAATTTACAAATTAAGGGAAGGCAAAAGAAATGAGGTAATTTTCTTTACCATATAGCAAAATGAACTGAGCCTTGAATCTGTGTTTCTCTATTATTATCCTATGATATCTTTCACTATAATACACTGTTTCAAAATCAAAATATACAGTAAATATTTAAACACATTTTCTTTAAAGATAAATGGGTCAGAATATATTCTATCATTTCTCTATGGAGAAAACAAATGATAATTCTCTCCTCTACTTGCCAGTGTAAATGTTTAACAAAGGCATAATGAAGAGACAATGTATAAGTGAGGCTCATACAATATCCATCTCTTGAAGAAAACATTTTACTAGTAGTTAAATAATGACAGTGAGTAAATTAACATTAGTGTGAGTAAATTAATATTAGTGTGAGTAAATTAACATTAGTGTGAGGATATGGGTTATGATGATGAAACCATTTAAACTTTTCAGCATAGGAAAAAACTTTAAGATAGAGTACTATTTTTAGAACTAAGGGTTTAGGTTCCCATCTTCATTTTAGGTTTTGTTATTTATTATTTTTATTGCAAAGAAGTCACTTTTTTTCCTAATCTGGTACTTCACAGAATTCACATGTGTTTCTGGAGGCATTAGGGTCTGGAAATCAGCAAGGGTGACATTCAGCAGTGTTCCTGTACATGGATGGATGGAACTGACTTATCAACTGTCACCTATATCACCCAAATCATCCATGTGAAGAAGGCTGACTTGGCACCTAGCTGGCAATTATCTGATGAACCCAGCCCAGTAAACTGCCTAGACTGATAAAAGTTCAAAGAATAAATATAATTGCATTGGGAAATCATGGAGAATACTTTCTGATGATTCAAAATGCAATATCTTGACTGGATTCAATTCACAACAGCAGGCCAAACAAGCCATCTATAATAAGACAAAAAAATACAGATTGCTATAATGGATATTCTACAACATGGTTCAAAACATAGCATAAATCAGGTCTTTGGAAAAAAATAAATTATTGGCATAAAATATGCTGAACACGTAGAAAAGTTACTAACATCATATAATATATATCACCCATACAACACAATAAAAATGTATACATATACTAAACACACACAATAACCTGAATGAAGAAATCAAGGTTATTAGAGAAACAAGGAAAAGGAGTTTCCCTCTCAACAGGTCAAAAAGAAAAGAAGAATGAAAGATCTGTTGACAGTAGGAATCTGACTTCAACAATTAAACAGTGGATATTGCCAAGGTTGCCTAGGCCAGAAAAAGAAACTACAGTTTAAAAGGTAATTTACTTTACTAACTTTTAGTATATCAGGCTATCCAGGGAGTTTAGATGCCATGAGGGAATGCCACAGCAGTGAGAGCAAAATGAACAATTATAGTGTCATTATACTTAGTTTTCTAACGTTAGGGAGTTCTTTCCTGTTTTCCATGGCTCCACGGAAGGAGCCGTGCTGTGTTCAGCATTCATTCAATTTTTCTGAACTGTCAGCTAATCTTGGGGAAACAAATTTCCTGGTGCCTTTAGTACAATAATAAGAGCATCTCAAGTAGGAAGCACTATATGTAAACTTATTTTGCATCAGCTTCAGGGTCAATTAGACATTAAGATGGCTAAGAGTTCCATCCCACATGCCACATCCAACAACATTACAGTGACAGCTAGAAGGATATGTCCAGAAGATTTCTAATGCTGTATCTAGACCCAACAAGAAACAATGCCTTGATCAATGAGCAACGTCTGCTGTAAACTAGGAATGAAGAAGAGGAAGGTCACGTGGCACCTTCTGTGATCTCATCTAATGAGATCTGGGCTGGGGTGAGGGGGTACACAGCACTGTGAACCTGGGAAAATGGCCATTGACCATCCTGAGGCTCAGTTTCCTTACCTTTAAATGAAGGGGTTGCTACTAGTCCTGGGATAATTTACTAACACCTAATATTTGTATAGCAATATTACAATTCAAAAAAATGTTATATAAATATTAATTTCTTGTATCATTATTATTAGTTTCTAGACAAAGAAACTAAAGCTCAAGGAGGCTAACCAAGGTAACACAAATAGTGGTACAGGGACTCAAGCATTAGTTTTCATCTAATTAACATGCTGCCTCATACATATACAAATATACATTTCCACGGACATGACAACAATATTTCCTACCTCACACCCGCCAGATTGTCCAGTGCTAATCTCCTGATTCCTCCCCCTAGGGGATCCCATCCCTTGCCCACAGGACGGAGCACTAATCTATCATGGCAGCCTTTCTTTTTTTTTTAACATCTTTATTGGAGTATAATTGCTTTACAATGTTGTGTTAGTTTCTGCTGTATAAAAAAGTGAATCAGCTATACGTATACACATATCCCCATATCCCTGCCCTCTTGCGTCTCCCTCCCACCCTCCCTATCCCACCCCTCTAGGTGGTCACAGAGCACTGAGCTGATCTCCCTGTGCTATACAGCTGCTTCCCACTAGCTATTTTACATTTGGTAGTGTATATATGTCAATGCCACTCTCTCACTTCGTCCCAGTTTACCCTTCCCCCTCCCTGTGTCCTCAAGTCTATTCTCTACATCTGTGTCTTTATTCCTGTACTGCTCCTAGGTTCATCAGAACCATTCTTTTTTAGATTCCATATGTACGTGTTAGCATATAGTATTTGTTTTTCTCTTTCTGACTTACTTCACTCTGTATGACAGACTCTAGGTCCATCCACCTCACTACATATAACTCAATTTCATTTCTTTTTATGGCTGAGTAATATTCCGTTGTATATATGTGCCACATCTTCTTTATCCATTCATCTGTTGATGGACACTTAGGTTGCTTCCACATCCTGGCTATTGTAAATAGTGCTGCAACAAACATTGTAGTACATGACTCTTTTTGAATTATGGTTTTCTCTGGGTATATGATGGCAGCCTTTCTTGCTGAGCCCAGACACAGTGTGAGACTCTTCAACACGTAACTGCTGGAGCCACTACCAGTTGATAGGTCTCTCACTTAAGAGGGACCAATCTCCTGACCTTCTCCAACAATGAGCCACAGCCAAACCTTGAAGCTCAGAAGACAAGGTGAAGCAGAAGATGCTTTCCTCCTTGAGATCCTGTTGTCTGCTTTGTGGGTCATGAAAACAAATGAGCTGAACTATAATGCTGTCAATGAAAAGCATTAGAGGAAGGAGTTTATTACCTTTGTTGAGACTGACTTGAACAAATAGACATCCTTGGTGTATAAACTTGAAAAAGAAAATGCTTCCAGAATCTTCCCTATTGTAGGATTATATGGAATAGTGGGTAAAAATGACGTCTTCCCTGTTGATGATGAAATAGTAGCAATGGTGGAACTATGAAGAAGTGGGTAGAGCTCAGGTTAAGAGCCCAATCTATTGTCTTTCCACAGTCACTGACTGACACAGCTCCACTTCTACCACAGATGTGTTCTGGAATCTATCACGCAGTCTCTATTAGAAATCTATTATAGACATCAATATTAATTGTAATGTTTTATCCAATGTTAGTAGCAAACAATTATCCTATAATGTTATGTCCTTAATTTTCCACATTTTGAACATTATCCATGACATATTTGATTCCAGATTACCTCTTCCTATCATCTAGCAGTTTTTTGCAATTTCTCCAGCAGATACCAACTATTGAAGCTAAACCAAGTTAGATGAATAGAATAAGGTAGCCCTGAATTTAAAGAAAAAAGCAAAAACAAATTCTGAAAAAATGAATGGCTATAAAATAATTCTATGTATCAAATTTCATTAGACAATTGAAACCTAATTAAATATTATTCCATAGATACTACTCTCTATCTCTGATCTTTAGGGAAATGACTTAGGGGTGGAGTGAAGGAAGAACAGGATTATTTGATTACCTCTCAAAATGATGATTTAGCAATTCAACATTCCATTAAAATATGTTTAATGGAATGTTGAATTGATTTCCTAATTTATAAATTCAGAAAAGTTAAAGTCTACCCACTACATTGCTGTATAAGAGAAGAGCTTGTAATACATTCCAAAACCTTACGTAGATGCTTTCCTGATTTTATGTGCAACTTCTTCCTCCAATTGAGCCAATGAGTAAAGCTAGCTTATTCTGATTCACAGTAGTAAATGGCACCTGTCTTTTGATTTCATTTCTGTGACGGGATTTTTTTTTTTACTGTGAAGCAAGAAAATGGCTTCAGAATAAAAGTTTCGTAATGAGACTTTTTTCTTGCCTTTCAAGAAATAGGACATTCTACTTTTTACTTCCTCTATTTGCATACTTAAAATATGTCTGATTTTTATTAAATCCACTTTCTTGAAGAGTTAGAGTCTCAGGCATGCAGATAAGCAGTTATCACTTCGGTTTATCGATGTCTGAATCAAACCAAGAATTTAGTCAACAGAAATATAACCAAAAGGCAATAGCAACCTTAAATGGGTACTTACTTATAACTTGTTAGTGTATTTTTTCTTCTTGAATGTTAGCACTTTTTTTTAAGGTTGAAAGACATGGACTACTGTCATGGTATTTCCTTTTTCTTTTAGCCAAGGGCTAGAAAAAAGAAATACTTTTCATTCCCAATATGAACAACCTTTAATGATGACAAATGCATGTATTTTTTTAAGTACAATGAAAGTTTAAGAAAAAGCATACAGGTTTTCCTTTCTTTTTAAAATACGTTTTTAAAGATTAGGTGAAGATCAGCCTCTCTAATAGACTCTTATTTTTTCCTTACAGTAGCTGTAGGAAAAGCTCATTTGCAGACAGCTGCAATATGAGCTTCCTTTCCTTGCCCTGTCATTGACCTCCAACCTGATCTGAAAGAACTACCTTCTTTCGAAATGAGAAGTTATTCATTTACCATAATAGCTCTATTCTGGGCCTCCTTAGCAGAAACTGGTAATTGTGCCCAAATAAGAAGGTTTTATGATCCTGACTACTGTTCTTACACGAGAGGACAAAACCACTGGGAAATTTCTGTTCTGATAGACACAGTAGGCAGCCATAACGTTGGTGTTTAAAACTATGGCTGATGTGCAGCGGTTACCAAAAGAGAAGAAAATTCATTAGGAGTTTGCACTTGTTCTGGTTATATACTAGGTTTTGCCAATTATGTTCTCTTAACTTGACAGCGTATTCATTGAGCAAGAGCTGCTACATTAGAAGTTAGCTGACAGTCAGCTATGTGCAACTTTAAAATAAAACCACTTCATGAAGAAAAGTGAGAAACATAAATGATAAGCCTATTGGATAATCATTACAAATAAATAAAAAGCCTTTGATACAAGCAATTAGTCACAAGCATTACAAGTTGAAATGCAGTCCAGTGTTAAAGAGACAGTTTAGAAGCTCATGGCACATTTATCACAGCTCCACAGACAAGTTATTGAGCTGTCTGTGAAAAAGCAGAGCCAAACAGGAAAGCTTTCAGCAGCAAGCAGCAGTTGAGGCCCTTGATTGATAGAGCTAGATGATGCAAAGCTGTCCGATGGCTTTCTGCAAAATAAAGTGAAGGAACTCAAGGTCTTTCATGGTGCTCTCTGACCACAGATGAACAGCTACTTTATTACGGCTCAGACTGAGGTTGCACCTTGCTCCATAGTCTGCCACTTTCTGATGCACATGGTTGACTTGACCAACCAGCCATCGTGTTTAACATACAGTCTGCCATCTTCGCTTTTTTTTTAAAAAGGTTTACTATAAAGTACAGAAGACTGAACTGGTTAAAAGCTCCGATTCTTTACTTGTCCTTACCAGCAACTCTTTTAACCACAGTGATATAAAGGAAGAATGTTAAGGTAGGCTTCCCATGCTGACCCACTGCTTTCTTCATGCATATGTTGTAATTCCGGAGAGTCGTAAGCAAGGAAGCTCAGTACAATGACCCCAATTAACAAGCTGATATTTTTCCCCAAGAATCAAGATGCTGCATTTATTCTTATTTTCACTGTGCTTTAAAATAGGGAATGGATTTTAGATAGGGCAAGGACACTCTTGGTAGTCTTAAGAAAAGGCCATCAACTTTGCAATTGCTTTTTAGTAGGTTTCAATGACTGAAATTTGTTTTGTTAAGGGGTTTAACAGGAAATAGTAAAATGCTCTGATCTTCATCCCTAGCTTGATTCTTGTCAACTAAACTTATTAATGTCAAAATAATCATTCTCCATTCTTTTAGAGTTATTCTTATTTATGTGTCCTCTAGAGAGAGAGAGATTGAGTGAGAGAGGAGAAAGAGACTTGCTCTAGAATCATTTTAAAAGGCTATATATTCTTCTACACTTTCTTTATACATCATTCTCAAATAGAGTTCACTCTCTAAAGATATTATTACCATATTCCTTTATATGAGATTAGAACATTAAAAATCTTCAAGTTCTATTTCTTTATTGGCATTTTAGAGTTGTATTGTATTTTGTATTAACTTTGAGTATCATAAATGGCATTATTTAGAACACTTGGATTTCTATCTTTAATGAATAGACTGATATAGCACATTAAACAAAAAGGACTTCATCTGAAATTAATTCTGATAAGGATATATTCATTTCTAAAACTTAAATGTGTAACCAAAACCTAAATTAGACGTCTTCTCCTCCAGAAAACTAGGAATTTTGTAAAAATTGTAAAAAAAAAAAAATTGTACCCTATCTTTAAATTGCCTGAGAAAGAAAACGAAGATATTGAAAGCTATTAATCTGTCCAGAACAAAATTCATATCCCAAATATAAAAATATAAAGCAAAGTAAGTACAAAACATAATCAAAGTATAACCTAGTTTTACTTTGTGTAAAACTGTCAGCAATGAGAGTATTCCACATAAAACAAGTACATGCTTTGCTGCATTCTGGCTCTAGTATTTCTTCTTATAGCCAAATGGGAAAAAATGGTTTGGTTCTTCCTAGGAATCTGCATATTTCCCAATACCTGAATTCCTTGTTAATCAGAGTACCTGTCACCTACTGAATTCTTAGACTATCTCAGCCTTCACCCCACAAAAGTAAGAACTATGCATTTTAACAAGTTCCCCAGGGTGATTTGTATGCGCAATCACGCTTGAAAAGCCCTGCTTTAATACAGTAATTCTCAATCCTGTCTGCATTTTAGGTTCACCTGAGGATCTCTTAAAAAATAGAGATACCGGACTTCCTCTATAAACCAATTAAATCAACATTTCTGACAGGAGGGTCTAAGCACCACTATTTTTTAAAAGCGCCACCATTCCAGTCAAAAGCTATATAGCCTGTTGTGTTTGTCTTTTTCAGCAGCTACTAGGCAGCTCAAGTAGTCACATGAATCTTCTTAGTTAAATTATAATATATTTTCTTTTAATTTCAGCCTTACTGAGATATAATTGAGAAAATTGAAAGATATTCAATTGTGGTACATTGTGGTGAGTCGATATTCCTATCCATTGTGAAAGGATTCCCACCATCTAATTAATTAACTCATCCATCACCTCACATATTTATTTTTTTTCTTTTGCTTTCTTTCTTTTTTTTTTGGTGAGAACATTTAAGTTCTACTTTCTTAGCAAATTTCAATTGTACAATACAGTGTTATCAACTATAGCCACCATATTCTACATTAGCTCTTCAGACCTTATTCATCTTATAACTGAAGGTTTATACCCTTTTACCAACTTCTCCCTGTCCCCCCTCCCACACACCTCAGTCCCTGACAACCACTCTTCTACTCTAAGAGTTTGACTTTCTTTTAAGTTTCCACATAGAAGCGATATTAAGCGGTATTTGTCTTTCTCTGTTTGTCTTATTTCAATTGGCTTAATACCCTCAAGGTTCATCCATGTTGTCATGAATGAGGCATATATAGTATTTATCATCATTTTATATTAAGAGCAGTTAGTTAAAAAGTAATATACATATATCTTATGCTAGTCGCTACACTAAGCTTTTTCTTATACATTTTTTTCACTTAGCTCTCAAAGCAATGCTATTTTTCCCATTTTACATATAAGCAAACTGAGAGTACGAGGGGGTTGAATAAATTGATCATTGTCAGATAGCTCATTGGTAGCAGCACATCCAGGAATCAAAACACCTGTGTCTGACTATGGAGCTTACACGCTTAAACCTATTTGTGTATTTGATTCTTGCAGCTTTTCTCAAGCTGTAAAATAGTTTTCTCTTAACTGCCGTCTCTCTTCCTGAGACACACACACACACACACACACATACACACACACACACACACACACACATACGTCTTACAATTTTTTGATTCCTAGCTTTGGCTTAGACCCTAGAATGATGAGTGAGCCTCAAACTTTAGCGTGAGTTAGAATCATTTGGGGAGATTATTAAAACACAGGCTGCTGATTCTGTAAGCTTCGGGTGGGGGCACCAGGAATTTGTATTTCTAAGGAAATCCCAGGTGACGCTGATACTGCTGGACCATGCTTTAAACATCACTAGGCTGCATTAATTGTAATGAATCTTAGGTTACCTGTCTTCATTATGAGCTTCCTCAAATCATTTATGTAAATAGAAAAGGGTACGTATAAATAAAAATAGGTAAGAAAGGACAAAGGGATGATGATATATAAACTATGTTAATTAGAATTGATAATAAAATAAAACTTCAAGTAAGAAGTGATTTCTTAACCCCTGTTGCAAACCCTTCCCAAGAGATAAATGGACTTCAGCATTCTTTTCTCTACGAAGTTAAAATTAGACTTGGTGTGTGATGGGAGGCAATGCAACTATTCTAAAAGTCAAAGAAACTTACATTATGACATTGTTTAGAAAGAAAAATGAGCAATTATGAACAGTTTCAAGGTCTACTATGCTTTGTGTTCTCTAAGTTACTTAAATCATATCAAGATACATTTAATTTTTCCATGAGATATTTTGCTTGAAGTTATAAATTATAGTGTCTGAAACAATAAAAAGCAAGGGAATATTATTGAGTTTATCTCAGTGATTTATGCTCTTATTGCAAAATTGACATTTTAAGATATATACTTGGTTTTTCTTCATCACTTACAAAAAAAACTTTTCCACACCACAGAATAGTAGCTAGGAAGATGTCCCTAATTATTTGTGTTGGATATTGGTCAGATGAAATTCAAAAAACTGTATTTACATGGATTCATTTCGGCAAAGACAAATCTTCAGAACTTTATGATTTAAAATTAACAAGCAGACTAATTTATCAAATTGGAAATTAGGCATAGAAAATATGAAATTATTTTAACAGCCTCTTTTTTTCTGACCTGAGTAAAGTTTAAAGGAAACAAATCGGCATATTTTACGTAAAACTTCAGTGACACATGTACTTTATTTCAGCTATTAAAATAAAGAAAAGCAAGATCTGCCTGTTTTAACAAAGTATTTTTAAAATATTCATTAACACCCAGGTGTGAGGTGGAGCTCTTTGATCTAGTAATGGGAATGTCACCTGGAACACAATTCTTAAGATTTTTTTTTTTTAAATGTGAAATACTGTTCCTGCAGAAAGTTGGTTGGATGACATAAAGAGCACAGGCTTGCCTATCACACTGATTACTTGATATAATAGTAAGCAAGCTTAAGTGAACTGTGTGTCTTCAATCTTCCCAATCACTTAAGGGATGGGCATCCCAGCTAACCATCCATCATCCCTGGCCTGAAACATACGGTGTATCAGCAATCTTGGGCTGACCTAAATGATAGTAAAAGCCGCTATGCTGTTCACAATAAGAAATTGTTGTCCACTGAATTACAGGTTTGTGATTAGATTGCTAACATGGCCAGCTTGATGTATAAGTGAAGTGTCCAGGGAAGATATTCTTTAGGATCTTCTAAAGATTAATTTATACCCTTGAAGTGTAGACCAATCACAGAGTCAAAAAATATGTCAAGGTATTTTTCTTGTAAGCAAGAAAGCCCAGCCATTATAACAGTCAATTTATTTCTGGCACCTTTATCTGCAACAGAATTTAATAAACCAGGTGTCTAATGGCTATCATCTTGGCATGGCTAGAATTGTCTAACACGATAATTATTTTGGGGAAAGTAAAATTCACACAGAGGAGTAGTTATATGCTATAATGAATATAAACCTGAAATGTCAACTTCCTCATAACAAATTTTTACATTAAAAAATTAAATCTGTGCAAATGTCTATCTAAAATTTCTAGTTGTATGCTATGCTCTCATATCTCAGAACTGTCTAAAGATATCAAGCAAATTACCTGACAGACATGCTATATATTATGTATTTATTTCACATTCTTTCCTAAGATTAAAAGAACTAGAACTTAAAATTTAACTTTAAAGAAATTATTCCCAGGTCAACTATACAGCCCAAAAGAAGACAGGCAAAGGAAATAGGAGGCCTGGCTTTGACTCCAGGTTCTGTGTCTAAGTGTGCCTTAGATAAGCTGCTCTTACCATCAGTATCTATATTTGGTATTCTAAAAATGATATTTGCTGGTCTAGCCAAAGATCTATTCAGGAGAATGGCATTCATTCCTTCAGCATTTACTGAACACCCCTATTTTCCAACCCATCTCCTAGGTGCATAAAATGATGAAGACACAAGTCCTGCTGACAGCCTAGTAGAAGGAGACTAGAAAACAGGCAAGTGCGATAGAAAACATTGTGCAGAAAAACCAAGCAGGTACTTACGAAAAATGAAAATTCTGTGTCAACAGATCTAGAGGTGGGCTCAGGTACATACGTTTTTAACATGTACTCAGTCAATGGTCTACAAAAGAATTTTCCAAGTGCACAGAGTAAGTGCTGGGTACTTTGGAGGTATATAGGAAAAACATCTGAGTCAATCTTAACAGCACAGAAAAGGTTTTGGGAAATGAGGTAGAGAAATTGAAACTTCACAGGCATAATCTAGGCACAGTGGAGGGAGGAGAGGGGAACATGTTCCCAGCAAGGGAACTGCATGAGAAAGAGAGCACGTGGGGACCTTAGGCAGCTTTCTTTAGAAAACTCGAGGCCAAGACAAGGGATGCATTTGAAGAAGTTTGAAGGAGCCTATCACAAAGGACATATGTTTCTAGTTTTAATAATTTATTTTTTGAACACATGTGCATGGGTCAAAATGTGTAAAAAGGATATACAATGAAAAGTTTCCCTTCCTTCTTTTCCCCGGCTACTCATTTCTCTTACTGGAAAGAAAAATCCATTAACAGTTTCTGTGTGTCTTTCCATAGGTATTGAATACGTATGCAATATTGTATTAGTATGTATTCCTAACACCCTGTCCCAATAAATTAAAGAATAAGGGTATACTACGCCCAGCACCTTGCTTTTTGACATAACATATATTGGAGATTTGGTCACATCTTATTCATTGTAAATACTGTATATAGTATTCCATTATATACATACACCATGATTTGTTTTACCATCCACCTGGTGATTAACAATTAGCTTGTTTCTAACCTTTTATCTTATAAGCAATGCTGTAAAGAATAAACTCGTACCTAAGTAATTTCAAACACATTCATCTATGCTAAATTCCAAGAAACATATTTTGGAGTCAAGGGGAATTCATATTTAACATGTTGGCAGATTTTGCCAGATTGTTCTCCTTGGGGCTATACTAATTTGCAATCCCATTTGCAAGGTAAGAGAGGACTGTTTTCCTTCTCTTCAAAAAGAAATTTGACCTTTATCTTAAGAACACTGTGAAGTAAATCAAGGGGCTTAAAAGGAGTGACCTGATTAGGCTTACATTTTAGAAAGATACACCCCCACTGCAATGTGGAAAATGAATGGATTGGAGTAGGTAAGACCGGAAGCAAGAAGAGTGGTTAGCAATCTTTGCAGCAGTTAGCCAAGAACAGATAACCCAGTATCTATCATGTGGAAAGACAAAGATGTTTTATTGAGCGTATATTATATGCCAGACTCTGTGCTGAGCATGTAGTCTGCATTATCTGATTTATTACTTACAACAACACTGATGGATAGCTATTGTTATTTCGGATTTCAGACACACACACACAAAAATAAAACAAAGCTGAAGCTCATAAGTTAATTAGTTATCCATGTTTATGCAGGCAGTACATAACAAAACTGGGATTCAAATCCAGGCAAGTATTAATTCAAAGCAAGTGCTTTTAACAACTACAATATCCTCTTTGGGATGTAGAAAATGTGACGCATTTGGGATTTATCAAAGAGGTAGAATTGACAGAATTTGGCAACTGATTGTATGCAGAACATAAAGAAAAGGAACAGATCAACATTGTCTGCAAAGACTGGGAACTCAAAAACACTTAAAATTGGAAAGCAAGGGATGGGGTAGGAGTAAATTTGATTTTCATCTTGAGGTGCCAGTGGGAGGTCAAGTCAAGGACGTCTCTACCATCTTAGAAGCAGGAGATTGGTTTGGTCTGGAGATGCAGATGGGGACATCATCAGCATATAGCCACTGTGCTGGGAAGTCACCAGAAAGGATGAGCTCACCCAGGGAGCAACATTAAGGAACAGGCCAAAGATAAGGAGAACTTGAAAGAGACTAAGAATGAACCAGGAGATAAGAAGAAAGGAAGGAAAGGACAACCAAAAGAAAATGTTAGCCCGAAGCCAAATTAAATTAAAAAAAAAAAAAAAACTAAATCAAAACCACTTGGAATTATTTTACAAATAAGTTATTGATACACTTTTCCCCTCTTATTTCTAACCTCTCGCATATATTATGAAAGTAACGTTCATGAAATATTTCCCAAATACAAGGGAGGAATAGGTTACTAACACACCCCACCAATACCGTCTTGTGGAGGTGATAGTCCAGGGGAAAATTGCTTTCCCTAAGCTGGCTGAGAGTCCTGATACATTTCTTTAAAGCTCTAATAACCATGCAGAAAAGTGTCAAATTGAGGATTTAAAGCCAAAGGCTGTAGTCCTGGGAGAGTGTCTGGGAGTGATTCCTATGTACCTGACATAACTCAGAAGCAGGGAAGTCACACTCAATGGCTAAGAGAATTTTCCTGCACCACCTCGTATAAATCTATGGAGGGCTACCCAAAGGTTTATGTGATCTGTGTGTCCAACACGTGTTAGAAAATCAGTCTCGTTATAGTTTGCCTGTAAATCCTTCCAGGAGTCCTCTAGGTTTAAGGGGGACCTTCACATTTGGAATCGAGAAATGAGTATAGATTTTCTGAGATTGCCTGGATTGTGTAATATGCAGTTCATACGATATATTTGAGGGGAAGAATATGTAGGCACTGTCAGTCTATTGATGGATTTTGTCTCAAGAAGTTCCAGCCTGCCCACTCTCCCCAACTCCCTAATAAGAAAAAAAATAAAAGAGCTCTTTTCAAAGACGGTACGTTCTCTGAAAGTGCCTGAACAATCTCTGTAGCATAACTAGTGTGTGGCATGACCTGGAGAGATGGAACTGCTTTTCTTGTTTAACAGTTTATAAAACCCATTTTGTAAATTACAAACACTATCTCCTATGTTAGCAAATCACATTCCACTTCTGAATTCACCAAAGATGAAAATTTATAATTGGACTGAAATATAGAATCTAAACACATGTTTAGGTGTTTAAGCTGACCTTTATAGGAACAGAAGCCCTGAAAATTATGTAAATAAAATTGTAATATTATTAAAATATTCTGAAAAAACAATTAAATGTCTAATATATACTATTAATATTTAAGTCAAACTAATAGCTAAATTTTTAATAAATATCTTTTAGTTATTAGGCCAGATTTTATACTTTATTAATAGAAAAAACACTGAAACAATTATTTATAAGCTTTACTGGAAGAAATTTTAATTCAATATTCCTCCATTCTATCAAGTTTTATCTTCAACATCAATTGCTCATTATCCTGAACATAACAAACACAGTCGTCTTAAATAAAAAAAAGAAAACTTATTGATTAGCTAGGCTGTTCGAAATCAAGCTTTGATTTTAGGCATTTTTTTCTCCTAAGTTTATTTTCTTTAAATAAACTCCACTTAATTTCTAAATATTAGTCAACAGATGTCTAATTTTTATAAATAGATGGGGTTATTTATATCAAATGCAAAATAATGCTTTACCATTTAATTTGTGAATCACGCATATGTGTATGCATGTAGAAACAGTAGCTTATTTATTTATTTATTCATTCATTTATTCATTCATTTTGGTGCTGAAATCCTGGAACAAACAGCAGCACCTTTAAAGAGCAGTTCCTCTTAAGCATGTAGCTTTTGTTTTTATAGATCCTTAAGATGTTCAGAATAGTGAAATCAATTTCTACGGGATGGAAAATAGAAATTTTCCAAACAATCTCATACCCAAAACAGTGACTCTGACCTCTTGATCGCCACTATTTGAACAACAAGAGAGAGCTCACTACCTGATTGGGCAGCCTGTTCCATCATTCAACAGATTTAAGAGTTCGAATATTTTTCCTTAAATACTGTACACAAATCTCCCTATATATCTAGCAGTAGTCTTTGCCCTGGCTTCTGGAACAATCCCAACAGTCTTCCCCCTTTTCACTAGGGTGGTCACTAATCATAGCTCCCATGCTAAGATTTTATTTTTTGAGGCAAAAAATTTTCTCTAGTCACTCTTCCAACTTCGTGTTTTTTAAAGGCCCTCATCAATTCCTGCTCTAAGAGCACTACTGATCGTCTCTAGCAGGGACTAAACACTATCTCACTCAAACATCACAAATTCCACGTGAGGGTTATTATTTCCCAGGAGTTGGGCACCTAGCTTCTATCAATGCAACCTATATTATAAGCAGTATAATGTTTTTATAATTCAAAACATACTGTTGGCACATGCAAAGTTCCATTGTCTTTTAGAGTTTAGCACAAAGAGTAGGGGAAATTTTTAATTATGATATACTTAAATTGTAAGATAATATTTATCAATTTGTCTTAGGATAATTAAGAAAATTGGAAGAATTCAGAGTATTTAAGCAAAGTAGGAGTTTATTGAAACATACAAGTCCAAGGTTTTCTTCCCTCTTTACAGGACTTCTGGTCTGTTCCTTTCTGCACATGTGATCATCCTTCTTTGTCTCTCTCTGCAGATGAGCTTTCTATGCTTTGAATTACTGTAGCCAGCCCATCTCTGTCTTTATGTGGTCATTCTGATTTACATCAAACAGAAACTGGCCTCTACATTCCCAGTATTCCCAGTTTCCAATTTCTGGGATAGAAATCTCATCTTGTCCCAGGTCTCTACCGACTACTCGTCCAGTTAGAGATGACCGGGGTCACAGAGTTACATGCATCTGCACTATATGTACAGGTTCTCTGAAAGGTCATGAATGAGGCTGTGAGAGTAGGAAGCATCAGCCAGACAGGCACCCTGAGAGTTGTCTACTGTAATACTATTGAAGCATGTGTCTATTGGCTAAAACACATATTAAATATAGAGCTAGACTGATATCATCATAGAATAGTCTCACTCTGAATCACCCATTCAAGTCATAAGAATTCTGTATATCAGGAATTCCATCTGATATCTGTGCATCAGTTTATGAAGCATTTATTTGCATCCACAAGACCAAATGTAGAATGCGAGTACCACAAGACATGAGCCACCTGGACGTCTTTAAATAGGTATAGTTGCTGTAGCTTTAATTAAGCCTCTCCTCTCATAGTACTCAGGTTTGCTCTCACAAGAGTAATGACCTCATTCATCATGTCCCCCTAGGATGTCATTATGTCAGTGAGGGAATATAATTTGCATTGTTTCATATGTTTTTTACTTTTTGTTTCTGTTTGTTTATCTTTGCATTATTGGTGAATTATGAAAAAATGAACTATAAAAACAATTAACATTTAAAGTAGACGTCTTTGTGGTCTCCAGTGAAAGGTCTGTAAAGGTGATTCACACTCAACAACTCAGTAGGTGAGCTGGTCTTTTGCCAAGGACAATATTCTTTGGTAGGTACATACTCTCTCTCATTTTCTCTTTCTTCTTATGATCTCTTTCTCTCACACTGAAAGCTTAAATTAAAACAAATCTTATTAATATAAAAAATAGAAAATTTTCAGGATCTAGAGCTAGACAAAGAATTGTTAGACTTGACTCCAAAAGCACAACCCGTAAAAGAAAAAAATTGATAAACTGGACTTCATCAAAATTAAATGATTTTTTTCCTCTGAGAGAGAATGCGGGCACTCCTGCAAGAAACTCTTGACCTTTCTCTGGGAACTGCCCTTGAAGAAGCCAACATGACTAGAGATGCCTGGGAAGTTGCTTACCCCACTGAGGTGGGCTGCAGACAATGGCGGACCGACATTAGGGTAAAAAAAACAAACCCAGGTCTTTTGTCACTATCCAAGTTATGCTCCAGGTATTGCTCCTCTGGAAAAACTCCTGACCCTCATCAGCATCAGCAGCAATTATGGCTCTCCCTTTCAGAAAACCATATTTTCTATCATTTCACCACAAATACAAATTTTCCACAGTGATTGGGTTTTTCATGAATTGGAAATCCAACTAAAGGAAAGCACCTTTAGAGTTGGGGCTGGGAGGAGGTGGAGGTGGCACATTTTCTCTCACACTGGCGAGACTCTCCAATGGTCATAGATTCCAAACAGTGCCAACCAAATCTGAGAGCACGTGTTGTGTTAAGAAACACTTTATCTTTTTCCCATGGCATTCAAATATCAATTGAATTAACTTTGTTCCTCTCTTGCTAAGTACCTCATTTGGTCCAACTACACCCTCCAAAATGTGTATGTGTGTGTGTGTGTGTGTGTGTGTGTGTGTGTGTGTATGTATTTCCTTCATTCCAAGACACCATCGATTCTAAATGTATTATCAATTTTATATCTTTAGGACAAAGGAAATTCCACATTAATTGTCCACATTTTGTATCAATTCACAATTATATACTGTACACTTATTCATACAACACATGCCCCTTTCTTTTCCAATATCCTACTGATGTTGGAGTGTAATCCTATGTGTATTCAGAGGTTAGGATTTTTCTGATTTGCTTTGGCCATTGCCTTTCTGAACAATGTCATTTGACGAACTACTTTTCATGATTCTTGTAATTTTAACTCCTTTATTAATTTTAACATCAACTGTTTCATTTGCATTTTCTATTTGCTAATATCTTAGTTTCATATTTGTTTTTATTTCTTTAAATGAATGATATATTCCAGAATATTTAGCAGATCCCCTTGAACATCAGCTGGAAACCTCTTAGTCCTTTATAAGCCATGAGTCAGTTTTAAGGATATCCCCAGATTGAGAATTTGATGATCTCTTATGAAAGATTACCCATTTCCACTGTCTTTAATCATATGTTCAAATATCTCTTGATGTGACAGGCAGTCTTCTGCATACAAGGCAGTATTTGTTTCAGTTCTATATCACAGTGTAATGCTTCTGAAGATATTTTAAGTCACAATTAAAAATCCAAACTTAATATTTAGCTGCAAGCAATGCTACTGCTGCAAATAATTCAACGAAGGTGAAAACTGAATGAAGAGATGCCTTCTACACGTGGCTAAGTTCATGCATATGCAATGACACTCATTATTTGTGTGACTGACAACTGTAACTTAGACTCATGCATTAATTCAATAAATATTTACTTACAGTCTAATATTGGTGAGCATTGACCTAGGTACTAAGGAAATAGGGTGAGTAATACAGATAAAATCTTTACTCGCATTAAGCTTATGTTCTTCAATTATAAGAGGCACCGTATTTCAGAAATGATAATGTAGAGAAGTACATAAAATATGTATCTCAGAATAGAGGAAAAAATGATGTACCTTTAAGGTCTTTCAGATATTCTAATTTGACTGTTTTTAGCGCATTTAATTTTATTAAAACATCTCCCAAAGAGACTGCTTTAGTATTCACATATTTTCCTTGAAAAGATGTTTCTTTCATTATATAATTTCTAATGCAAAATATTGCAGTTTCATGTTACAAATGATGTAAAACCCAGACTTTCTCTTCTTCCTTTTTTTTCTTCTATAAAAGAAATGAACACGGAATTTCCATAGGATACATTCCATTTATTTTCTCTGACCTCAGACATGGAAAATTATATATGGGGAGGGGGGAAGGAGTATATATAGATATATTCATGATGGTGGAGCTGGGTAGAATTAAAACAATTCACACATCAAGCCCTCACTTCAAAGCCAGGAAAACTTCCAACAGACACAATACATATATATTTTTTTAATATTTATATGTGTGTATATAATTTATATATGTTATGCTTTGATACACACATATTTCAAAAAGCAATACAGGGAAGTCAGTAGTGGATTTTTTTCAAGTGAGTGCTAACATATCATATGTGCCAAATTCAAAAGGAGAATCACTGCTAATTGTATTTGAAAACTGCCAAGTAAGCATGTACTTTTATGTGTAAATGTGGACATAATCTTTGATGTTCATGGGAAGTGATTCATGGCAAGTTTCTACAATATACCAAGGAGATGCTTTAAAGCTGGGTACTGACACTTTATGTATTAGTCTATAATCAATACTATTTGCTGCATGCTCTGTCACTGAAATAAAACCATGATTGTTCTGCAAATAAAGTTTTAATTACTAACACACACATCCTCATTTTGAAATGTAGTAACCCTGTATATCTCTTAACACAACTTTATTACCGGGTATAAAAATCAACCTAGGGTTTAAAAGTCTTAAAACGTTGATATTTGAAAGGAACAATCTGTGCCCATGCATTTTTTTTTTTTAATGCAAACAGGTCATATATCTTAGAAGGGAGTCTGAACTCAGTTTTCTCCTCAGTAAAATGGAGATAATAGTCGTAGCTCACAAAATTGTTACCAAAATCAAATTAGATATGTGCGCAAAGCACACAGAATTTTTGGGCTGCTACTAAAATTGCAGAATGATAAAAATTTGAATTTGATTATTAGTGCCCATAAGTGGATTGGTGTTAACCTGTGCATTTCAGTAACTGACATCAACACCCATAACACAGAGATATTTAATTGCTGATGTTAAGCCTATGTAATCATTTAGCTCATTCAGCTATCTCAGAGGAAAGAACTGACAGCCAACAATTCTGCAAGATTTCAGAAGATATCTCTGGAGCCCACTGAGACAACTAGTGTCCCTACTTTAGCCCCTTTGATCTTTGATCCATCTACTATAGTGAGAAATATCTAAATTATAAACCTGACTTCCTAGCACCTACAGTATGGCACATAAAACAGTTCACAAACTGGCCTCACCCCAACTTTGAACCTGTTGCACTCACACTCCTAAAGTAGCCCTTACGACATTGTTATTGCCTTACTGACTTTTGTTATTATTAGTTCACCAGGCGTCTAACCCTCTCTAGATTGTGTACCAAGGGCTGTACCTCAAAGAACAAGAGTTTGGTTGGGGGCAAATCAACCAGTGCATGCCTCTCCACGTTTCCCAAAATAATCACACTTGAAAGAAATCCTATTGTTAGCAGATGTTTTTCTTTCACAGATTCCTTGAGATATTAGTAAGATGAACATTTTGAAATTAAATTTTAAGACTGTTTAGAAAAGAGAAGTAAGGTATAGTGCTTCCAGCTCTTCAGCTTCTCTTAGCTCTCCATAAGCAGGTAGGTTAAGGGCAGCCACTACCATGGCCCTAAGCAAAGGACACACCTTAAGACACCTTGTGTCTTATTCCTTTTTGTATATATGGTAACACGTACAGTGCTTATTACTTATTAGGTAAATTTTTGATGTCTGTTAAATGATAATTCCTGTCCTCTTCCCTTCCTCCCTAAAGCCTACAAAAACCTTAGTTCCTGTAAGAACCTAGTGATAATTGAATAAAGCAGGTTTGGTGGGCACTGCAATGACCTGGAGAGCACATACTCACTCTGAAAAGGTTGTCTGACACAACCACCCACTACTCAGCTCCAGCCTACTGTTGTTGCACTAAAATGACAACTCAATGTGTTGTCACTCTGAGAAAAATCTCTTCCTATTTTTCATGAGAAGCCAGAAATCCAGAATATTTTGTGAAATCTCCTGGTTTATAAATGTTGGCAATTAAGTTTTATTTCCCATGAAGCACTGTGTAAATCAAACAGAAAACACACACAGGGGACCACTGTGCACCTGTGCTGTAGAGCTCTAAGACTTGGACGTCTCTAGACATTACTACTACGCATCTGAGCTTGAAAAGATCCCCTGCTCCTTCAAATAGACTAGGATGCTAATTGTAAGTGCCCAGGCTGTTCATGGCTGGTTTCCACTGTGCAGTCTCTCCTTATGTAAGAAGTCTGGTCAGTACCTGACTCAAAATTATGACTTTCATTTTAATCAGCAAGGAAGAATTTCTGCACTGTAAAATCTTATTAAGGGAATTTGATTGCATATTGAATGTGGTCCACCACCTTCCCAAAGCTCATTTAAGATATTTGATATTTGAGAGAAAAAGCCTATATGGGTATGTTAACTATCCATTTACCTACACTATTCCAAATTCTACCCCTGCACTCTTAGACCATCAGAAAATAGTGTCTTAGACCACATTATCTCAGTCAATCAAAGACATGTCTTCTGAGGTATGGCCCAATATCATGTCCTTTGATTTTATAGATGGATAATATTAAAAAGTATCATATTTAAGAGCATTTTTTTGTACCGTTTGGAACACTGGTTGGAGGTATATTCTACTGTGTGACTTAATACTGCTTTATATTGGAACTCATGTGATAAATTACAAGAAAAATGGTTCCAGGAAAGGATGTTTATCTTCACAGATGCATCTATATATGATATCTTAATGGGAAAATATTTCTTTAGTTGCCAGGCCAAACTTCAAAAACTACATTAAGTGAGAATAAGAATCCTAGATTTGTTTCTGAGTTTTTGAAGCCCTTACTGACTCTTTCCCCCACCCCCATTTACTTGTCCACTAATGTTAGCACTGATTTTAGGTTTTAGGTAACTGGGAATAACCCAGTTATAACAGTTTGTTTTTATTCAAGTGATTTGATTCTTGATCATCAATATTTTAAAATTCATTTACTCCATTTTTATAATATTATTGCTTTGCTCTTTTATTTATAAATACAATTTAAAAAAAATAAACAGAATTCTATTTCTATCATAGATTCCGGTGGTCATCTACTCCCAAATATCTTCTTCATTACCTATAACAGGGCCTGAAAATTTAACTTTAGAAGTACATTATTTGTGGTTTTCTAGAATTCTTGGAATTCCTAGAATTGTTACCTATCTCTTTGCTTAAAAAATATTTATTGAGAATCTTCAGGGGCTGGCACTGA
The DNA here is from genome assembly GCF_028023285.1 of Balaenoptera ricei. Taxonomy (NCBI): domain Eukaryota; kingdom Metazoa; phylum Chordata; class Mammalia; order Artiodactyla; family Balaenopteridae; genus Balaenoptera; species Balaenoptera ricei. The sequence continues at coordinate 82,153,087 of NC_082640.1, read as the reverse complement.
CCTAAGCATTGAAGATATAATAGTGAGCAAGTTAGACATATTCCTTTCCCATCATGGAGCTCACAGTCTCACTGGGGAGTAGACAAGAAACCAGGCAATGACAATACAGGGTGGTCAGTATTGTGACAGAAGAAGTATAGAGTAGGACACCTAACTAATTTGGGGGAAATGGAAAGGGCATCCTAGAGGATGTAATATTCAATTTGGGACATGAAGGTCTCAGGCAATGGTGGGAGAGGGGTAAGTTTTTCAGGTAGGGGCTGTAGATACTGCAAGGCTGTCCTTTTCATTGTTGTATCCTCAGGGCTTTGCTCACTGCAGGCATTCAAAAACTTTAAATAAGTAAATGGGTGATGGAATAGCATGTGTGAAGGTTGAGAGCCAAGTGGGGATAGGTCCTTTGGAGGAACTGAAAGAGTTTTGTTTGGCTGAATTGTAGGGTTCAAGGTGGGTAAGAGGGGGCAAGATGAGACTAGAGAGGCATCCAGCGGCCAGTTGAAAATGATTCTTGTGAATCATTCAACTAATATGTACTTTATCCTAAGAGAAAAGGGAAGCCATGTGTGCTTAAAGAAAACAAACAAACAAGGAAAAACAAACAAAAAAAACCTTTTTGCCTTTTCTCCATAAGAACTTGATCTTTGGCTAACTCTAGTTGGATTCTCTTGGTGACTTGATAAAGGTAGAATGTCAACAGCTCAAGGAGACATTACTGATAGTGAAAATGACCTCTCATTGGTAAATTGTGTCTGGACTAGGAAGAGCTGTAAATGAACCATAAAAGTCCATTATTGTAGCTTTGGGTGTCCTTGACAGTGGACCTGGCAAGCCAATGCCTATGGAATTGCTGCAGGAGATACAAGGCTGTTTAGCAGGATGACTTCCAGAGCTGAACTGCTGAACTGCTGGACGGCTGGATTCCGATGAGGAATGTCCAGTAGGCCAGCTATGGTTCCCAGGCTCTGTCCTTCTGAGTAGACAGGCGCCAGGTGCAGTGTGTGGTCATCTTGTGAGTCTAATTGTTTAGCTGATCCTAAAGAAAAACCTCTGGGGAGCATTGCACCATTGAAAGGTCTTAATAGGAGAGTTGATTTGAACAAATGTGTTTTTATAAATCACTTTAGCTATGGAAGGCAGTTGCCTCTAGGACAGGTTACTCTAATAATATCTTAAACTGAGTTAGTTAATAGTTTTGCTGGAATAAGATGGAAGCCTACAAGGGGTAAAAGGGAGAAAAGCACCCTGCTTTTAAGTGGCTCTAACCCCATCAAGTGGGACTTAATAGGCATGTAAACTGGTTTTCGTATCTTTTTGTAGATGGTTCATCTGCCACGTACAGGAGAAAACGTTCAGTTTATTGGCAAATAAGAACAACCAGAGAAAAAGGGAGAAATACTAAATGGCCATTTATATAACCAGGCCATTTTTTAAAAATCAGCAAATATTGGAAAGGGTTAGTTTTGAATACTGTCTCACTCCTTAACTAGCTATATCTGGGCCTCTCTCAGCTTCAGGTTCTTAGGCAGAAAAACAAAGGGCTTAGACTCAATGACCTCCAAATGATCTTGACTCAAAGGTCCTATGAGTCCTATTTTCCGAGTACCACTCATATGCCAAGTACTATACTAATCTCTAAAATCCCTCTCTTCACCGACCATAAGGATATTCAAGATCAAGTAAATACCAAATGCCTATAACAGAAACATCAAGGAATGGGAGCCAATAGCTGGAGTCAGTCCTTATCCAAGGTAGAACTGAGGACTCCATTATTTCTCTTCATCCAAATTTCACCCTGTGAATATGCTGATCACATCTACCCCTGAAGAACTTTATTATGTGCTTTAGATTCTTCAAGTGGCAGGTGCTATGGTAGGCTCTGATAGGCAAATCTAGTCTGAGATCACTCAAGACAGACGCCCACAGGTCTAGAGTACTTACTGCAACATTTGCCCACCATAAACTCTCAGTGACCGCTGATGGTTGGCAGAATTAATAGAGATCATTAATAATTTAGTACTCCTGTGGTCTTCAACCATCTTGAAAAAAGACATAAAAATCCAATATAATTTAAGGTGAATATCTAAAACAAAATGATGTGAAGTGAAAATAATAATAATTTAATTTTAAAAAGCCTGTCTCTAAGAGATCTAAGCACTTGCATATCTTAAAGGGCCACTCAAATGTACTGACATATGGTTATGTTACACTAAGAATTCAGAAGAAAATCTCTGTTTTTACAAAAAGTTTTGAATTAGGAAATTTCAGTGAAAGGCATTGCGTGTACTTCTAGGAAATCTCATCATGATATCAGTGTAATAGCCATTTGTAAAAGAGCTCTGAACTGAGTCCATGCCAGGGAGCATTATTGGAAAATGGCCCTCTCTGACGACTTCCTGGAATTCCTCTCTGTGCAAGTCAGCAGCTTGCTTGGCACCAGCTGGCACTAAACTGAGGCAGTGGGAAATGTAAGGTGCATTCCTAGGTGACATGGTTTGCACTTTTATAACTTGAGTCTTAAAAGGAGGTAGCCAGACAACAGGTCACATTATTCAAATTATGAGATCAGTCTCCTTTTTAAAAATAAAGCATACAACTAAAAGGGCCACTGAAAAAAATGAAATTGAGGTAATTAGGCAAGTATTTGTTGCACTGTTGCAGTTTTGTACTAGGCTCAGGGGTGGACAGAAGAAATGATACAGTTCTTTCCTCATGCATGATACTGTCCAGACGTTTCTAACTTGCATTCCATGGAACTTCAGCATTTCCCAGAGGGAATTCATAACTGATTCAAATTTTCTCTTTAAAATATATATCACAGTTATTGTTAAAGAACCATGATTTTAAAAGGCAAATTATTGTATGAATTTTTAATAATCTTGGAAAAAATAAACATTGATTTATGCTACCAAATAGCTGTTTCTATGCAGATCTAAGATTAATCTCTGGTTTATATTTAAATTTATAAATGTATCATCTATTAAAGAGGTTGCATGATTGTGTTTTACTGTTAGTAGTAGGCAGTTTCACTCATGTAAAATTATACAGACAAGTGCTATTGAAGTGCTATTCTGCTTACTAGGATGAATCATAATTTTTTCTGTCTAGTATATCCAAAGCAATATACTAAAGTGAATTAGTTGTTGAGACCAAAAGTTATATGACCATCATCCGTCTTAATTTCATATCTCATAATTCATAGAATTTGATAGATTGTTTCAGTTTTACAAAAGATTGAGTTACTTATGAAAGTTTTAAAACGCCAATTTAGATCATTTCTTAAATAGCAAAAAGGAGCTAGTCATTGGTAAAAATCTTTAGAAATGTTTATGCTTTACACATGAGATGGAAGTTATTGGTGAAGCTTGGCTTTATTTTTCTAATATTTTGCAACTTCTCAGTTATGGTTATGTAGACGATCCCATATGAAGGTGAAAACAACCTAGCTCACTTCATGAGCTAGGTTGTAATTATTTTGTAGTAACTTTCTGATATTTAAGCAATTATGTATATAGTGACAGATCACAGCTCTTTTTTCTGGGAATTGGAAATGGAAAATTTTAGAACTTCTGTTCTAAAAAAGCCTATGCAGGTTTACTTGACTTTTTCCACTGCTGATTTGATAAAAGGAATGAATAATTTTGGATTACTGCTACACATTAAAAGTACAGATTAAGAATAATTAAAATTTATAACTGTGGCTTGTGAATTTGGGAAATTGAGGATTGAGGCAAGGAGAAGACAGGGAAAGTGAGACTATATTCAATACAACTTGGAAGGGAAAGCTGCCGATTGTAATAAATAAAAAGACTTATGATGCCTTCACCCTCTTCATATAGTTGTTATAACTGGAGCATCTAAGTGCTTTATACCATTAGTCACCCCTATACTGCAGTTTCATTCTTACATTTTTTCAGTACCTTTTATACGTATGATTTATGCCTGCAGAATAACTCGAAACAGCATATATGCCTTACATACAGATTCCAGAAAAAGAACTCAGCTAAGTAAACTTATTTTTTAAATCCAGTTCTGTAACGATGTTTGTTATAAGACACGTGGTTTTTCCGGTAAAACATACTCTCCTGTAGCTTCACTTTCCATGCATGGACTTCTTCCAGGGCCGTACTCGTTTCTTAAGCTATATCATGGTGGAATCTTATCCTTTATAATGTTTTGGAGAAAGCTGAGGGTGGCGCCTGCACAATTTGATTTGGTGTAAAAATACACACCAAATCTGATTTCTGTTACATTAAGGCATTCTCTGACAAAATATACAGAACAAGAAATGAAGTGAATTGTGTTTTAGAAATATCTTGCAAGCTTGTTTCCCCGAATACCTGACCACTAATTTTTAAAAATGGATCAAAACCCACTTTAATTGAATATTTAATAGATGATTTAATGTTCAAGTTAAGATACATTTTAAATGCTAAATATAAAAATGATTTGTGTTTGCTTACTGGAAATATTTGTAATACATGTGAATATGTATAATAAACCAATATTTAAAGCAACTTTACCATGGAAGAAATGAAAACACTATCTTCAATTTATAAACATGCTATATTCATCAAACTATATTTTTGACTAAGAGTTGGTTTTTATAATATGAATATCATAACATGGATTGCCATTAACAGTAGAAATAGTTTAACTCATTTTTTAAAATGTGTAACATATTTTCCTTTAAAATGAGACATTGGAAACATAAAAATGGCAATATCCTCCTAGGGATTTAGCTAGAGGGAAACACATAAATTTGAATAAATAAATGAGCTTGCTCTTTTATAAATTCCATCCTGTACATGATGCCCCATGACTATGATTTACAGAAAAGAATCTGAGATTAGTAAATAGGAGCATGCAGTTTAGTCTAAGACCATTTTCCAACAAGTCATATCAACATAGCAAAGGTACTTAAGTCTTCCATGCCCTAGTTTTCCTTTCATTGAAATGGGCAAAGCCTTACTTTATTTGAAAATAATCCACTTATTTATTTTTTTTTAGTTTCTGAAAATAATGGTAAAATAGATATTTTGGCAGTCCTGAAATGAAATGAACATTTCTGCACAGTACATTATGAACAGACTCTAGATAATTTGGAAAGCTTGAAACAGGAGAAACCTAAGAAAATTCTAAAAACTCCTTTGCATTCCTCAGCATTAAACACAGACACATTATGGTATCTGAGTACTACTAAATTCTCCTGACTTATTTGCTACAAAAAAAGACTGATTAAAACCTTTCATTTTCTTTCAGCATTATGAGAACCTCAGACAAGTTTTAGTGGATAACTTACTGATTCACACAGGTGAGTAGGCCATTCTATACTGTATTACAGGTATTTGTGCCATTACCTTCTGAAACTCTGTTTCATAGTACAGAGTCTGTCATATAAAAAATAAATGATACTGCCCAATCTCAGCAGTTTGAAAGAAACTAAATCAATGGCATAAGGGAAGCAGGTGATGTAATGACTCTAGACTTAAGTAGATGACTTGAAGAGATGGATCATGAAGTTTAACCTTTGAAATTATTCATTGGTTATTAATATAAACACATGAAAAAGCACATTTCAAAGTTACCTTGCTTTGCTAAAATTCTGTTCATTAAATCAAGTTTTTTTTTTTTTTTTAAGTGGTAAAGAGAAATAATATATCCTATTCCTGGAAAATGTCTAATAGCAAAGACTTAATAAGCCTGGTCTTACTTAATGTTTCAGTAAAGGATGTTGATAGAAAAGGAGGTCAATAATGTCTACATAAATGCATACACAGAAAAAAGAAAAATAAAATGAATGGTGAAACCCAAACTTGTCAATATATGGTAAGTGATCCAAATGCATCCAAAACAGCTGAGAGATCAGACCAAGTATTGTACAAATATGAGTTGGGAAAAATTTAAGAACTGACTCAGATGGATGGGAGATTGAGATAGTGACCAAATATAAAGAAAGAGAAATAACTTCAAATTAGCACCAAGAACCACAGCAACTCTGAAGGTGTTACTAACATGACCTGGATTCTGATGATCCTGAAGAACATTTGGTGTCATTTGGTCTAAAAGCAAGGAGACAAAATTTCTCTCCTCTATGTAATGTGAACATACTTTCTTTCTTTATGTGAGATAAAGCACTAATATTCTGTCTAAATAACCTAATTTCGTGAAGAGCTGATAAAAATTTTAAGGAAAATAAGTATTGCTTTACAAATAAATACCAGAGAGGTATTCTGACAAAATTTGGAAACAAGGATTCTTTGCAGCTCCTGCTCTATTCACTGTCTACTTTGCACTGGAAATGCCTCACTTCTCCTCTTAAAATAATTTGTAGTGGCTCCCTTTATCTTTCAAGAAAAAGCCCATTGCCAGATCCTTTACATTCTAGGTGTCTCACCTTCTGGATCCAGACTGGAGCATCCTCATCTCCTATACCCTGCCCACACCACACTGTATTCCTCTGTGTCTGTCCTCATGTTATTCCTTTTGCCTGAAATACCCTTTTTGCATCAAGTTCTTTCCCACTGGTGTCAGTTGGGTCCTCCCAGAAGCAGATGTTAAGATGGTGTTAGAAACACAAAACAACATTGACTCTATGCCAGGCCCAGAGCCAGCCTTCGAGGACACAAAGATGAAAGTGAAAGGATAGGACAAGAAGTTCTTTTTTCTAATGGAGGAGACAGAACTGCAATCAGATGATTTACTACACATCCTTGGAAGTACTATGGCCAGTGCAGAAACAACGTGGGTGGAGTACAAAGGAAGGAGCAAACAAGGGGGAGCTAAAGAAGGAACTTCTTGAGTTAGTTAGGGGTTCCTAATTCCGTCACCTCCCTGTGCATTTTCAAAAGGGGAGAAGGATAGAAACAAAGAAAGTCATCAGAATGTATAGAATCCCTTTCTGAAGGCTTTGGTTGTCAGCAGGTTTGGTACTGCCCCCTAGAGGAAGGCTTTGGAAACTGCTGAGGCAAGAGACCTTTGGTTTCCCCAATGATTGTGGAGACACTCACTGGCATTCAGTGGGCAGGGACCAGAAATGCCAGATGTCCTGCAGTGTTCAGGACGGTCCTTCGCAATGAAAAAATTATCCTGATATTTCACATGGCTTCCAAATTTTCCACTAGACGTTCCTGGAAGGGAAAGCCCTGCTTATAATTTCTTGAGTCCAGAATCTAACTTAATTTTACACACAGGGATCTTTCAAGGTTTTGATTATACCTCCAATTTTCTAGGAAGGACACTAACCTTGTATGTCAAAGAATGGCTACATTTCACTGATGTTGTCCAGAACCTTACCAAGAAAAATCCATCTGGACACCCATGTCACTGACAGCACCACCATGCGTGTGCAGGGACTGCATTGGCAGCTGTCATATTCTCAGCAGTGAAATGTTTCCTGGTCAGCATTTTATTATATCTTTTAGTATAGTTATGCCCAAGCTTTTACCTACTAACATATTTTTATTATAAATTTCTTACTCTTTGTTTTTTATCCTGTAAATTGTATAAAAATTATTTGTATAGATAGGTTATATTACTTATGAACTTCATTTTAGAATTAGAAAGGGAACATTACACAACATTAGCAATATTTCAGTCCATTCTAGGACTGAAAGGGTTGAGAAACACCACACTTAAATTTTCTAAAATTTCAAGACCAACTTCATTCTGATGAGAAGAAACCTAAGAGGCTGAAAGATTGTCCACAGTTACCGTATTCTTATGTATATTCAGCTACTACGGGGCGCTTTTACATTGCCCCAAATTAGCAGGGCTGCCTGGCTGGAGGACAGGCGTTCCTGCACAGATAAAGGGCCCATGTTCATCTGCATCAGGTAAAAGAAAAAAAAAAAAGGAACAACTCTTCTTTGAAACAGCTGTCTTCATTTCTTGTAGCTTGTTCTCTGGGGTTGCCTTGTTTTTTGCCTTCAAGCATCTGTCGGCATTAATTTTTCCTGATAGCTCTATAGACAGATAAATTGCCCCTGAACTAAATAAATAAATTTGAAGAAATGCTTCTGGATTAACATTTTAGAAGAAAGCCATCATCCCTATAATGATCTTTTCCATTCTCTTCCTACCTACAGACGATTAACATATTATTTAGCATTTCTTCCATTTTGCCTTAGACCAGAGTTCTTTGATACATGTCTGTCACTGTCATTTATCATTCCTCCACTCACACAGGCAACAAACATTTAATGAGCACCCATCATGAGCCACGTGGTGCATTAGCTGCTAGGAGCACAAGATTAATAAGTTCCAACTTTTGCCCTCAAGGAGTTCAGAGAGGTGGGAAAGAAAGGCAAATAAATAAACAATTAGAGTGCTAGACAATTTAGAAGAATATACAAGAAATGCATAAAATGATGTAATAAAAAATTTCAGTACCTTACATTGAACTTTCGACATAGTGCTTAATAAGAGATGTTTTGAAGTTATTCACGTTGTTCCAAGGGTGAAAGTTGGGCAGATATATTGGCAAGTTAAAATGGAAAAATAAGGGTCGTGCCAGCAAGGTGAATGAAATTCTGATGGAATGGGGGTATTCCAACGACCTGAGAACATATGGATATTTTTTCCATCAACCCCCATTTCTCTAGCAATTGCCTTGCCATTTGCCAGACACTGTTCTATCTGCTGAGAATCCAAAGCTGACTAAATCCCTGCTTTTTCTCTCAAGGAATTTAGTTATATCAAAATTATTTCCAGAACTAGGAATGCATATCTATATTGGCTAATGGAATTGCATTTGATGGAGGAACTAATATCACACAAAGTGCCAGGCTCGGAAGTAGGAATGGAGTCAATAAGGAGGAGGCTGACGCAAGTGAGCCAGGCTGTAAGCAGAACTCCAGGTTAGCAGTGTTAAGGGCTGTTGGCTACAAGAGATCACGAGTGAGCCAGAAATCCAAAGAGAGGCAGATGAGTCAGAACCCAGGATGTGAATCCAAATACTGAGGAAGTAGTGTTTGACACAGCAGCTCTTTAAACACTTCCCTGGAGAAGCTGTAGCTGAATGAAGAATAAGAAGATGAGTTTCAGGCAAGTCTCCGGGCTCTCCAAAAACATCAGATTGAAACCAGATCATGACAAAATGAGTAGTGAAGTGCCAAATAATCAACCATCAGGCAAGATGTTTTCTGAATGGTTACAAGCTAGATTCATTCATGTGTCTATTTTTAATTTTTTTGTCAGCCTATGTGCATACACATGATCCTGGGATGATGATGTTTAGAAAACAATTTTCGTGTGTATATTCAAGACTATATCTGGCTGCTAAGGAAAAGCAATCAGTTGATTTTCCTTGACTTTTTCTTTTACTAATTAGGAGTTGGCTGGATCTTTAGTACAAGCTACCCCGTGGTCCATCTATTCATCCATCCACTCAATAATCACTTATTACCAGCTACTAGGTGAAGGACCATCCCAGGTGATGGGAGGGAAAAAGATAAATAGACCCAACCCCGTCCTTGAGAGGTCAGTGTTGGGAAGCCAGTCTCAGTTTGGAGAACAATAGTGCAGAACACATTGATTGCAGCAACAGAATCTAGATCACTTTTCCTTTGTCAATAACTTTAAATGGGTATGCAGACAATAATCAATAAAGTGGTGCCTGCACAACCGTTACCAAGGAACTATTTAACTCAATTCCTTGATGCTACCCTCTCTGCCCAGCTGGGCCAGGTTGGCATTCTGATTGCTCATGAGGAAAAAAGACGATGCAATACTCTAGTTCTTCATATGCCAAGATGAAAGTCATCAATCTCAATCTCTGTGAAAGATGAAACTCTTTGGTAAAAAGAGTAGTGAACTCTATCAGTCTTTCTAAGGTGATGCAATCTTTAAGATGATATGGAGAGGGCAGAGGCAGTGGAGAAGTTCAGAAGAATTTATATGGGGAAAAGGGAAATTATAAAATTTCTCCACCTATTTTACAAGAAGCTAAAAATAAGACAGAACATATATTAAACCCAAATGGCAACAGTGTTTTTTGAAAGGTATGTAGTGTACTCTAGGTGGTAAATTATTTGCTTGTCATATGTAAAATCATCATCATCTAACATGAATATCTTGCTTTTTAAGTCAGTTAAGCCTATTACATGATTCAAATTAATCTATAAAAATGAAAATTTCACTTTCCTCTTCTCTTCCTCATATACTGCTAACCCTTCCCCTTTTTGACTGATATGTATATGCTGAATCTTTTTCATTTCTAACATTTACCAGTTGTCATTGCCAGTTCCCAGGCATAAAACCTTTTAATTTTTAACACTAAAACTTATATTCATATAAATTTATATTCCAAACAAAAGTCTTAGTATTAAGTACATCTTTAGTGAAATAGCTTACGGTGTCTCATCCAAAGTTTAGTAGAAATTAGGTATTTGATATTTGCTGATTACTTGATTCAAGAGAGTATTTTCCTCCATTGCTCTGCCAAATATCTGGGGTTTTGCTGCCTTGTGATCCCCAACACAGGTTATACCTATCTCTGTAACTGTCATATAGGAGCCACTTGGTAAATATTTGCTGAATTAAGAAATAGTGAAGGAAAATAGTGGTTACTTGGAAGGCAATGCCAGATAGTAATGAAGAACCCAGATTTTGATGTCAGACTGCCTGGGTTTGACTCTTGGTTCTGTTGTTTGTTGGTAATAAGACCTTGGGAAAGTTACTTAACTTCTTTGTATCTGTTTTCTCATCAATAAAATGGGTATAACAATACTACCTATCCCCACAGAATTGTTGCCTGGATCAAATGATTTAAGGTATGTGAGGCATTTAGAACATACTAAGCCATATCCGTGTTAGCTGTTATTATCATCACTATCACTATCATTGTTATTCTGGAAGGCTGAGGGTTAGGAGAGGAAGGCGTTGGCACAATGAGATTCAAAGAGGACACAGATATTCGCCAGAGAAGAAGTTAAGGACATATGGGTTTCTCTCTAATATTCAGGTTCCTCATTTACGCATGTATGGAGCAGATAATTCTTGCGAGGAAGAAAAGGGATTACGTGGCTTTAGTGGTCTTAGCAAACAGCTGTCTTCTCCTACTCAAACTATTTTTGCTTGGCTAGATCATGTTCATCTTTCACGTCTTGCATTAGGCAACTGTTCTTCTAAGAAGTTTTCTTGACCTCAAAGTCTGGATTAAGTACCTCTGTGATGAGCTCCTGCAGACTATTCCGTGGCTTCTGACACACATATGGTTATCTTGATGCTAGTTTATGGTCTTCGACTGGGGATTTTCAATTAGTTCTCTGTGTACCACCAACTCTTGGATCAGTACACAGAGGCACAGTGGAGTGATGCATAAAGATGTATTCAATGTTTTGGAAACAGCACAATGTGTAACATAGTATATCAAGTTACCAACCCTGCATACCCAAAAGCTTATCATATCTGCCTTCTGATTCCACCCAAGGCTGTGGTTGGGATACTTTCTTGCAGAAAATAGCAAGGAAGAATTTGATGCACGCATCACCAATATATGTATGTTTGTTTATAAATAATATACATGCTATTAGTATATCCACATTAAGTCCACTCTAAAATGTACACAAAAATTAAAATTTCAAAAGGAGGACATTAATGCACACACACACACACACACACACACACACACACAGACACACGACAATGCCATTTACATCTTATTTGCTTAGGCTTGCATTATTAGAATTATCTTCAATCTGTAGTTTCTTGGCAGGAAATTTTGCTCATTTTCTGAGAGTTAGTTTAGTTAATACTAGAAAATAAAATCTGTAGATCATCTAAGCAGGGACACTTGAAACTGAACATAGCAGAGGCAGCCTTCTCTGAAGTGAGTCTTCTACTCTCCTTCAGCCTACCTGGAATGTCCTATGCGACACTACACTAACCAACATAGGTTTCAAATCAGGATACCAGGGTCAATCTTTGTATCAAGGATATTTTTGTTTGAAAAAATGCAAGTATAGATTTTCATTATCTCACTCCTCCATATCCAATTCGTCAGCAAACACTGTCAGCTATACCTTCAAACGCATTCAAAATCTGATCACTTCTCATCTTCTCCATCCAAGCCACCATATTTGTTCCAAGCCGCCATCATCTGCATTAGCATTATATGGCCTCCCAACTGGTTTTCCAGCTTCTGTCCAGGGCCCTGAACTTCAGGCAATGAGATCCCATTAAAATATGTGCCCTTTGTCTGCTCAAATATTTTCCCATCTCACTCAGAGAGAAAGCCTAGGACCTCACTCTGATACACAAGGCATTCTATGACGATCCCTCATTACTTCTCTACTCCTTGCTCACTCGCCTTACACAGATCTTTCCTAAATGACTTCTGTGGCTGTAAAGAAGAATGCATTGGCCTTCTCACTTAGCCTTAAGACTAAGGTGGAGGTGGAAGATGCATTTACCATAACTAAAGATGGTCAAGAAAGAGTTTCCCTGTGAGGTAGTCAGACACTATGTTTCAAAGCCTTTCTACAACTAGACAGATTTCCTTCTGAGAAATTCAGCAGGCAGATAAAGACTGTCCCAAGCCAGTCCTTCTACTGATGGCCACCAGGACCACAAAACTTTTCTGTTGAATATATGTTTATTTACTACGAAATAATGGTTTTACTTAAAGAAGACATTTTTATTATTTAATTTTGCAGATAAGACTTTGAAAATTGTGCACATAATAAAGATTATTTTCGATACCCATATCTGATGCATCATCTTCACAACCACACAGTTTAACGCGAATTTAAATTCAGCCAGTAATTCTAAGGTGACAGTTTTATCTACAAAGCCTCCATTTGTATTTCAAGCAATTTGTTTAATGGAACAACTTAGAATACTTGTTTAAACTGATCCAAATAACATTAAAAAAAAAGTTAAAGGAAATAACTTTCAAATGCATTTTAATAATAGAAACCACTGCTGTTTTTTAAAGCAATGAATCTTAGCCCTAAATGTGAGTGTTAATTACACAATTTCATATTAAAGAGATTCAAGGAAGATAGCAATGCAATCGTTATAAAAATGTAAACTCAGATAAAATCCACCACTCTCCCATAAAATACTGATTCACAAATATTAAGACCTCAAATAAAATACATGCTGTAAAATGTAACAAGTGAAAACACTGAAAAATAAGATACAAAATTATAAAGTTCAAACATATATTATGCTTCAGTTCTCACTTTACTGATTTCCACCTCATGTACAAACAGTTCAAGAAACCTGGTGATTTTCCTTATTAAAAGGGCTGAGATGGCAATGATTGAACACTCTGCATTTTCTTTGTTAATAGAAAGTATGATTTATGAGAAAGGAATAAAAATCTAAGAAAACCACTCGATAAATTATTCAATTTTCAGATCAAGCTGATTTAGAGCAAATTTCCTTCATGCTGCCAGTATGGGAAATGTAGCTTATTGGATAAGAACGCAGTGTTTAAAAGAATATCTGGGCTTGTTTCCTTGTTTTTAGTAATTTTGTGACTGTAGACAAGGCACATACCTCCTGGTAAGTCCAGTTTATTCATTTAAAAAATGGAATAATAATAGGAAGCATGTCTCAAAGTGTAAGATGTGCAAAACCAGTGGCTTACAAGATAGCTAGTACGGTGATGAACTTTTTTTGAAATATTATTTATTTTTATGTGTATGAGAAAGATACATAATTAGTATGTCAACCTAAACATATACAGAGACTTATGTCAGGAAAAGCCTAGCTAGCACCATGGGAATCTCTCTTTCTCAGAGAGTAGTTCTTTTCAGCTGTACTTTGTGACTTCAATTCCATGAACATGGACATTTTTTTTAAAAACTGTAAAACTGTTTACACAGACAACTCAAATATTGGAAACAGAGCCTTAGGGTTCATGTGGATCATGTGAAAATAAAAGGAAAAAGTGAGCTAGCATTCCTAAATTACTTAGCCTACTGTTAGAGCATATTAAGAACGTAATAACTTTTGTTGTTAATATTATTTTTTCCTTATGACTAGTACTGTCATATTACCATAATGCTAATAAACCAAACATAATCTACCCTGGCATAAAAGAAGTTTATGAGTATCTGTACAAAAAAAAAAATCATCTATTACTTTCCAAATGATTTACAAATAAGATGCATCAAGAAAGAATAAAAGAAATTAGAAAAAAAAGATGGGGGAATGGGGAGCTCACAGAGGAAAAATGAACAAGGACCTGATAAAATCAAACAACATAAACCATTTATCATAAGAATATTTGATAAAATGATGTATGTTGCAGTGACATTGGGGTTAAGTAAATCTCCCGATAACATTTGAAGAATAATCATATCTGGTGAATAGCACATACACCATCTTCTTAACCTTTAAATCAGGACATTTGAAGTAAATAAAATAGCTTTTTGCTTATTTATTTTTAAAAATTCCATGAAGTAATGCAGTATATACCACTAATAAAGGTCTAAAACTTTTCTTATAATTTTACTTAGTTCCTCTGAATAGTTTAAAAAATAGTTTTTTCCAAAAGGGGAAAAAATGGCAATGTTAATATCCAATATAATATTGCTTGGAAATTTTCCTCTTTAATGCTTATCTGCTTCCTATTTAATTGCAATTGTAATTAATATTTTCCTACAGGGAATATTTCCCAGGAAAATATATGCTCATTATTTTGTAAATATGTTATATTTATTTTAAATAAAATACTCTAAATTTCATCCACCAACATATAAAGTAGCTTTAATACTTTTGTGTTTCAATTCTTATCACAAGCTAACCCTAAATTTTCTTTTAACATTGGCAAAGGACCACTCAATAATGATCAAAAGATAGATAATATTTATTAAGATCCAGATTTTTTAGTCATAGTAAGACTCAGTTCCATAGAGTTAATAATTCTTATATCCGAGAACTAACTGGGGACAGAACAGGGCCCAATCTGGTGAAACTTCAAATAATGGGTAAGTCATGTGATAGCAAAGCTCATAAAAATTTTCACCTTGATAGCCTACCATGAATTTCTCACCCAGAAATGAGGACCATGGGCCAATGGATAAGTTAGACACTAAAGTTTATGCAGCTCATGCAGCTCAATATCAAAAAAAAAAAACAACCCAATCCAAAAATGGGCAGAAGACCTAAACAGACATTTCTCCAAAGAAGATATACAGATTGCCAACAAACACATGAAAGAATGCTCAACAGCATTAATCATTAGAGAAATGCAAATCAGAACTACAGTGAGATATCATCTCACACCGGTCAGAATGGCCATCATCAAAAAATGTACAAACAATAAATGCTGGAGAGGGTGTGGAGAAAAGGGAACCCTCTTGCACTGTTGGTGGGAATGTAAATTGATACAGACACTATGGAGAACAATATGGAGGTTCCTTAAAAAACTAAAAATAGAACTACCATACGACCCAGCAATCCCACTACTGGGCATATACCCTGAGAAAACCATAATTCAAAAAGAGTCATGTACCAAAATGTTCACTGCAGCTCTATTTACAATAGCCAGGACATGGAAGCAACCTAAGTGTCCAGCGATAGATGAATGGATAAAGAAGATGTGGCACATATATACAATGGAATATTACTCAGCCATAAAAAGAAATGAAATTGAGTTATTTGTAGTGAGGTGGATGGATGTAGAGACTGTCATACAGAGTGAAGTAAGTCAGAAAGAGAAAAACAAATACCGTATGCTAACACATATATATGGAATCTAAAAAAAAAGTGGTCATGAAGAACCTAGGGGCAAGATGGGAATAAAGATGCAGACCTACTAGAGAATGGACTTGAGGATACAGGGAGGGGGAAGGGTAAGCTGGGACAAAGTGAGAGAGTGACATGGACATATATACACTACCAAACGTAAAATAGATAGCTAGTGGGAAGCAGCCACATAGCACAGGGAGATCAGCTCTGTGCTTTGTGACCACCTAGAGGGGTGGGATAGGGAGGGTGGGAGGGAGGTAGACACAAGAGGGAAGAGATATGGGGACATATGTATATGTATAACTGATTCACTTTGTTATAAATCAGAAACTAACAAACCATTGTAAAGCAATTATACTCCAATAAAGATGTTAAAAATAAATAAATAAAGTTTATGGATAAGGCACAGAAATACCACCTAATGAGAGTTAACACATGATGAGCACACTAGCTGTCTTTGGAGAGTTGGAAGAAACCTACTAAATGACACTACAGGTGCCTCTCCAAATGAATAAAGAACACAAATATAGTCATTGAATATTAATTTAAAAAGGAATTTTTCTACTTCTTGCTTGAAAGGTGTAATACCACTACAATTTTGTGATATGATCAAAAAGAAGTGTCTTAAAGTGGGTGAATTTGCCAGATAATTAAAGCTAATTTCTTGACAACAAGTAAACAAATGACTTGAAATTGCCATTGAGTTTTAACAAATTACTTATTGAATTTACCAGCCTTGCTGACTGTGTTGGCATTAGGAAATATTCTATCTATTTTGATCTTTGGCCTTTACTGAAAAAGCCTTTTCCTGCTGCATATACTCTCTCACTACATAATGCTCTCTAGTCAGTAATCTTATAAAAATAATAAGAAATAAATATAATGCATTTTTAAGAATGACACCCGTTTTATGAGTTAACATTTTAAATACAGCAACATTTCTCTGAGTCCCAAATAAAAATCTCTTTCAACCTGAAATATGTAAATTTGTAACATGTTTTCCTGACAAATATATATATTTAATCATATTATAAATTCATTTGTTCATCAAAACCTTACTAATGAAGTTGAAAATCAAATTTTTGCTTATTTTTTTTTTACTGTTTTTTAATTTTCATTTTTAAGTCACAACTAACAGGCTGAAAAATCAGATGACATTTTACAGCAGAAATTTAGATTCACTTGCTAGTCAAAACCATAAACACTGGGCTTCCCTGGTGGCGCAGTGGCTGAGAATCTGCCTGCCAATGCAGGGGACACGGGTTCGAGCCCTGGTCTGGGAAGATCCCACATGCCACGGAGCGACTGGGCCCGTGAGCCACAACTACTGAGCCTGCGCGTCTGGAGCCTGTGCTCCACAACAAGAGAGGCCGCGACAGTGAGAGGCCCGCGCACCGCGATGAAGAGTGGTCCCCACTTGCCGCAACTAGAGAAAGCCCTTGCACAGAAATGAAGACCCAACACAGCCATAAATAAATAAATAAATAAATAAAAATTAAAAAAAAAAAAAAAAAAAAAAAAAACCATAAACACTATGATTATAAAGTTACAATGATAAAATTTGTTATAGAAAGAATCAAGTGGTCCAACTGTAAAGCAGTGCAATTTTAGTTTGTAGTACATTTCTTACTCTCAGAAAAGAAAAAAAAAATGGCACATGGCTATTACCATGGTATCAAATGAAAACAAATTTAGGACCCATTATTATCAGGGTATCCTTATAATGTATGTCCCATTAAGCTATTGCTGTTAGTTCTGTTTTCATTTTTACTGACTTAACTTTAAAACATTTTAATAAATTACATAAATTTTGTTCTGTAAAGAATTTATTAATTATAATAGAATTTAGAATTAGAAACTTGACAATTATGAGGAAATTGATAGCAGAAAAGGTCAGAAACAGGGCACTTGGCTTGGTTTTTGCAGAAATGATACATTGTGAACTCATTCTCAAAATGTTCTGAGTAGTAGAAAAA
Organism: Balaenoptera ricei; assembly: GCF_028023285.1. Taxonomy (NCBI): domain Eukaryota; kingdom Metazoa; phylum Chordata; class Mammalia; order Artiodactyla; family Balaenopteridae; genus Balaenoptera; species Balaenoptera ricei. The sequence continues at coordinate 82,135,409 of NC_082640.1, read as the reverse complement.
GTTCTGATGAAAGAGCATACCAATAAATGTTGCACTTACTTTGCAAAGACAAAGTGTCTGTAATACACTGTAACTCTGGCTCCTTGGCCCATTCCATCTTTGGAAGGATCTGCGTCATCTCATAGTCACCATTCTCTGCCACCGACACTGGTTCACTGTTGACTGGTGTCTTTCTAAAGGTTTTCATGTGCTGTTGAACTTCCGCCAAAAGAACAGCTTGTATTGCTTCAGTTACCTGTAAAGTTTTTTTTATTTTTAATGAATTATTTTTAGTGTTATCACAAATGCGTGGAGTCTTATGTAAAACCCAAAGTCTAGAATTTTGATTTGAATAAGTCTCACATAAATTGGAATGCTCCATTCCACTAAAATTACCATCTGAAACAATTGAAATGCAGTTACTGAAAACTGGCACCCAAATCATCATACTCTTCTTTTAAAAAAACCTCAAGAGGGCTTCCCTGGTGGCACAGTAGTTGGGAATCTGCCTGCCAATGCAGGGAACACGGGTTCGAGCCCTGGTCTGGGAAGATCCCACATGCCGCGGAGCAATTAGGCCCGTGAGCCACAACTACTGAGCCTGTGCGTCTGGAGCCTGTGCTCCGCAACAAGGGAGGCCGCGATAGTGAGAGGCCTGCGCATCGCGATGAAGAGTGGCCCCCACTTGCCGCAACTAGAGAAAGCCCTCACACAGAAACGAAGACCCAACACAGCCAAAAATAAATAATAATAAATTTTTTTAAAAAAATTTAAAAAGTAAAAAAAAAAACTCAAGAGAATGTAAAAGGAAAGTTTAAAGGGAGTTCTCAATTCTTTCTCATAAAATATTTTCATTTATACCAGAAGATAAAGAAAATTTTAATATATCACATTGCTCTGAAAGACAGGTTTAGTTCCTCAATGTCTAGCTCTAAAACACGATTTAGCTAAAAACCCTTGATTTAAACTAGGTTTAATACAGAAAGTTAAAGACAAGACTTTAATAGTAAATCTCACTAAACTGTGTGTATGTGTATATGGTTTTACATGGCTTAAAATACTGCAAAGCCTGCCTTCCGATTATTGTACCTACCCAGTCAAGGACCTGTGGTTGAGGGAAGGGGAAGGGAGATATTTAGCACAGGGCACCTAATCCAATATGTTCATTTTTAAAATGAAGAACCTGGGATGTGACATCCCAAGTTCCACACAGACCTGGTGGACAGGCCTTCTAACCCCTGATTCTATGTCCTTAGTAGTATATGTCCTCTCAAGGTTCTATACCCTTACATCTCAGTAAAAAGCCAGTGACAGTACCTTAGCCCCTTCCTGGTAAGAGATGAGGTAAGGTCCAGAAGTTAGGTAGAGTTCAAGGAAAGCCAAGACCTGAATTGGTGAGAGAAAAGGAAGGGCACTGCTGATCTAGATGAACTTAGGACACCTTGCCAATATCCTCCCCTGGCTGATAGTTAAACCTTTAACATAGCCACATCCCAATGCCTACTCTTTTCCCTTCAAAAGCCTGTCCTCTGTCAAGATGACTCATGTTCCATAATTACCATCGTCCCCTCTGCCTTATTCCCAGTATACTCATAGGATGCCTAGAGCTAGGGCTTTGGGACAACACCACTGAGACTGGTGATCGAGAGATGCTAATGCCCAAAACAGAGTAGGTATTCATTTAAATATTTATTTAGTCCCTTTTATGTGTCCTGGTAGCATGTGAGACCTTTAGGTTCCAGGGACACTTGAGAGTTTTTGCTGATGGCAGATGCTAGGTGAACTACAGGCGTAGAAGGAACTGGGTTCTAAACTCTATTCTGGAGTTTTAAATATAGGGAGCTTCCTGAAAGTATCAGAGGAGCTGCTTGATCACTGATCATCCCCCTGTTCTTGTCCAGTCAAATGCTGGGTTGGGTCGTGAAAAAAGGCTAATGAATGATATGATTTTACTATTGCATACCAAATCTATTAACATTGTAGTACTGCCTGTCACAATGCAGGTACATAATGCTTACATCATGTGAGGAGATACTCAACACTGTGAAAGCTGTTGCATACCGTGAACACAACATATAATTCTACACATCATGATACTGATGAGTCATGCTTATTAATATCTACCATATGCTGAGATCCGTTGTATATTAACTATTAGCTATGATATCTATTAACATATACTATTCTATATCACAATAAGTGAATCATGCTTATCATGTAGATATTATGATGGGACAACCTGTATTAATTATTCATGGACAATTTTACAACACCGAATTTACGTCATTTTAATTTTGCCACACATTTATTTGATAGCACTGCTTCCAAGACATGAATGGTGTGGTATACAGAGCTCTCAATGTGACATGAGAAGGTCCAAGTTCCTGATCTGACTATGACAGTTACTACAAATGTAACTTTTGACAAGTCACGTACTTCTCTGGGACTTCATGTCCATACTTATAAAACAGTCTGTGATGCTGAGAGAGGCTAGGATGAGAGCTTTCAATCACAGAAAGCTGTATGGAACTTGCTTCTGTTCATACCTATAAAAATCAGGAAGATATTAGAGGATATCCTCAGAACTGTAGTACATCCAGACTATGGTCTATCCCTCAGAATGGGCAGTTTGGCCATATGCTCCCATGGGATTATGGATGCCCTCTCACAACTGTGATTTAGAAAGTCCTCTATCCACTAGATATAATATTCTCTAACAACTTGGATCCATATTCTTTCTTAAAAAAATACAGGGATTTATGCAGCTTCAATTAACATCTCTAATTATTAGATTTATATATCATGACCATATTTTTTTTACCTGTTAAATTTTGAAACTTTTTGACATATTTGTCACTACAAATGCATATTGCAGGAATAATCAATATGAGTATCATTAAAAAACAAGATGAAGCAGAAACAGCAGAATAAAACATATTAACCACAATGAGCAGGATACTCAAAGCCACAAAACTTAAAAGTGAATACAGAATGGCACGTACCCAACTGGAAACAAACTCAAAATACACGCTTTGTGTTCAGTGTGAAGTCAATACACAGAGAAATGGTACAACTTATATAAGCATATAATAATGTTACAGTATCTGGTATACAGTGAGCACTAAAACCATGCTAATGGAATTGAAATAGATATTGTATACTTTAAAAATATATACTATGGAAAGTAAAATTTAATGATAGTTTCTGACGGTCAATACTTAAGTGTCTCTAGCATATAAACAGAGTAGATAAATTTTGTAGATAGGTAGTAGGCATAGAATTTTTCCCAACAAAATATAAAATCTGTAGACATTATTTTATATAACTTTGTGATGTTAATACTGAGCTAAAATTGAAAGCACTATGGCTATAAAGCTGTCTTCCAAATGCATATACAGTTTTCCTGAAAAGACAGATATGCAAAGCATTACACGCTTATGAAGGAATGTGCAGATTTAAAATAAGGTTTAAAAATCCATTGGTTGGGAAAAGAGAGCCACATCTGGGCCATATACTTTTTACTAGAAGTATTACTATGCCATAGCAAGCTAAAAATGTTAATGGTTTTCTACCAACACCTTGAAACAGCAAAGTATTGTAAAATAGTACAGAGCATTATAAAGACTCTTAAGGGCCCCCGTGGCCTGCTTGTGGTTTCAGTGTCCAGATTTTCTGGCATAAAAGCATTTTCCCAACACTCAGGCTCACACGAGCCTTTCATGTCTTGCATCATCTCCTGGAAAAGCAATACTTCTCTCAGGAGGCCTGGATGTCATGATTTCACCCACTGGTGTTAGATTATAAAATCCAAAGAACGTTAGTGCTGCTTCAGAAACATGCAAGTTAGGAACCCCAAAACCTGCTGTTGCTTCTCCAGCATTTATTTCTATGTTGTGTATATTTCATGTGTGAGAAACAAAAAACAATCTCCAGACAAACTCATTCATCTGCAAAATTAACTCATCCTTACCCATTCCCTTAAAGGTACGCCCCCTTCAATTTCTGAAGTAGGATTATGCTCTTTTTTACAAAATCATTCCATTACCACCTAGTGTTCCTAAAATACATTAAAAAGCAGATTCAAGTTAACATGATTTGACTAACTGCTTAAATGAACAGCTTTATAAGGAATTTGAGGATTGGTTAATGAAGCATTTATATGGATACTTGCAAGAGCCTCTGTTTTTCCTGAGGGCCCCAGGAATTCTCATTCTCACTTTACACATGAGTAAAATAAATAATCAACAAGTTAAACCTATCTTCCAGAGTCATTCATCAGGTTAGTGGCAGAAATGAGAGGAGAATTTTGAAGCTTAAACTTCATACAGAGTGAGTAATAAATGCTCTAGTAATATTTGTCCTGCTGCCAGCATTTTACACAGGGTCATAGAATCATAGAACCTTAAGTTCCATTAGTCCAAACATATCCAAACCACATTAAAATTTATTTTAAGGTCAAATGAACAACTACAAAAGATCTTTAATTAGAGAAACTCAGGATAAATGTTTTATCGAATTCTTTTTTCCTTAAGAATTGTTTTCCCTGTTGAGAAATTCTTTGGCTACTGGGGAAAAAAAAAAATCCCACCTTTAATAGAAGCTCTTTTAGGGTGACTGTAAATATGCTGGTAAAGTCAACATATACTAATATTTATTTGATTATCACATATGCTTTTTGCATAGCTATTCAGTCATTCATTAAATATATATTGACTGGCTACTGCCACTGTTGAAAGGTGTGAGTGAGACAGGCAAAGTCCCTGCTCTCAGCAAGCTTCTGTTACAGTGAGAAGACAGAAGGTAAGCAAGCAAAAAAAGCAAATGGTATAATCTCCACTAAAAGCAAACACAACAAAGAAAATAAAACTGGATAATGTGATGGTAACTGGAGCATGGGGCAGCAAGGTATGGTGACAATATTAGATGGAGTGATCAGGGAAGACTTCTCTGAGGAGTTGGCTTTGAGCAAAGACCCAAATGATGAATGGAAAAAATGAGAATTCCAGCCTGAGAGAATAGTAAGGTCCTGAGGTGGAAGTGAGCTTTGTATGTTCTGGAAATTACAAGCAGATCAACGTGGCTAGTGAGAATGGGGGAGAATGATGAAGAAAGAGGTTAGGCGAGGGGCAAATCATGTAGGCCATGGCTTTAATAACCATCCCAACTGTGTTTATTTGGTTTTATGGTGTCAGCCCCCATAATTTGTTCTGAGTTGACTTTCTTTGTTTTCCTGTAACCAAAAATAACCATTTGTAATTGGAGTTATTGCTCTTCTTGTCTTGCAAATTTGACATTTATTAAGCCCATGAAGAATAAAGTTCCAATAAATATTCATCTAATCAATGCACAGATATTTATTGTACAATGTTCAAAGCTATCCACAAAAAAATCCTTGAAAAGAAGAAGAAAGACTTAAATTGGACTTTGAGGAAACCAGCTCTCTATATCAGCTCACAGATGAAAAGGATAGAAAAATGATTTCTAATTATACCTACCAAATTCTCAAGCCTAGGGACATTTATATCTAATTTTGAAATCAAATAATAGACATTTCTGCCACCACCTGAAACCTCAGTGGGCAATAAGTTACCTGTAACAAGATAAATATCCCTTCCTCGGCCCCCTTTATTCATGCCCCTTAACTTGGTGCATCCTTGCATGTTATTTTCCACTTTTCCCTCATTATTAGTCTCTGTGTTAGTCCTATTAAATGAAATACTCTGGAAGAAAATATGTGAGGACAAGAGTACCTACTCACGTATACTCTCAGGTAAAGGGGAGTATGAATGAACCACAGCAGCAAGGAACTCTTCCAATAACTTCAAGAACATGAACCGTATCATACCTGGACAGACTGGTCTTTCCAACAGGAAATTAGCTTCAAAAGTGAAACGTCAGCTTCAGGTAGATGGGATTCACTCTTACCTAGAAATATATGGAACACATTTATATCTTCAGAGTATTAAACATGGATGCAGCCCAATGATCTTCAACCCTGGCTGCACATTAGAATCACCTAGGGAGCCTTTTTTTCCCCCACAAACACCGACGCCCAGGTTCAGTCTTCCAGTGATTCTGGTTTAATAGGTCCCTGGGTGAGGGTGGGGCCGGCATTAATACTTTTTAAAAGTATCTCAGATGATTTTCTTATATAGCCAGAGTCAAGAAACATTAATTAACTTATATATATATATATATATTTCTAACAATTATACTAATACACATTCACATCAAATCAAATTCATCTTTATACCTTAAACCCATTTCTGTACCTTTCTGCCAACAAAATGCAATGACCAACATTCCCCCCAAAACAGATCGCTGAATTTTACAACTCCTTCCTCATACAAATAATTCCTGAAATTCTACCTTGCCATGAATCAGTATCTGTCACACAGAAAATCCTATAAAAGACTTCCTTTGATTCGTCCTTACCGAGCTATACTACTCTGATCAATAGGTATAGCACTTATGTTTTAATTTGACTCATTTTGTTATGTATTGTTTCTTTTTAAGTTTGCCCTTTTAAATGTCCTTTCTATCTATTTGCCCTAATGTTCAGTGTGAAATTTTAAGAGTGAGCTATGGCTTGGTTTATTTAAATTGATCCATAGAGTGTCCGACAGTTCCCTACACAGAAAAGCACTTAATAAGTGCCTTTTCATTAATTGAAAATGAACATATTATCATCCAAATGAAAAAAATCAATGAATTAAGGCTTTCTGATGGCTAAAGTATATTATCTAGGTGCCAGATCCAGGAGTGAGATAAGGAAGAGTGATGCAGGCTTGAGCTGGAGGGAAAATTGCTATAATTGTCTATTTAAATTAATGTATTAATGTATGTTTGAAATCCTGGATCAACTATTCAAATTAGTATTAGTCCAAGATGCTTTTCATTGAATTACCATTTTATATATTAATAGATATGTGTGTGTGTGTGTATATATATCTCACATTAGTGGTCAAGGGAAATGTAATAGAAGGTATTGATATAATGTAAACTGAGAATATGAAAGAAATATATAAGAAACTTCTCATTAATATCATCATTTTCTCCTGATGGAACTTATGATGTGAATTTGAAATGCCCAAGAACAGTACATAAAAGATGTGATATGATACAACACTATGAGTTTGAAGTCGTATTTTCCATTTCTTCATGAACACAGCAGGTAACAGCATTTTCTTTTGATCGCTTTCCTTTCTCCCTCTCTCACTTTGTTGACCTTGTGATTCCACCATCAAAGCTAAGTATCGGTCTCAACCATAACTACTTACTGGCATCACGGGGTACTTCACAGCACACTTTAATGTGATGTTAAAATTTTAATATGAGATGGAAATGAGAGCCAACTTTTCTTGGCAATAACAGTGAGTTAAAGAATTAATTATAACTTCAGGGGGAAAGATAAAAAGAAAACATTCCAGGTTTCCTCAGGCTTGGACTTTATAGAATTAATAGCATGAAGTGAATCCCTCCTTTCCCTTCACCTCCCATCTGGCGACTATAAAACATAAAACTATGTTTCCTTAGTACCTAACTGAATTTTAAATGCTGTAAATGCCACCTCTCAACATCAGGGAGATGGTTCAGTAATAACACTAGTTGCTCAGGCTGCTTTGGTTGGGACAGTCATAGGAAAAGTTGGGGCCTCCTTGGCTCTGGTTAGCAAATCCCTAGGTCTCTGCAGAAACTACTTACACTGCACCTTAAATTCTAGTCTCTTTCCCAGTGTTATATAAAAAAAGAAAATTAGAGCAAATGACCCTAAAAAGGGCTACTATCTAAGGAGAAGGCTGGAAATCCAGACGGGATCATATAGAGGAATCATGACTTGTAATCATAAATATGAGAAGTGGCCTGACATAGTGGGAAGAACAGGGGTATGGAATTAGATGGAGTTGGACTGGAATCCTAGCCCTTCAGCTTGTCGGCTGGTTGACTATGCGTGTCATCTAACTTCTCTGAGTCCCAATTTTCCCAAGGGTAAAACACAGATAGATCCTCCTACTGTGCACTGCTGTTTATATATTATTTGAGGTAATATATGTAAAGTCATTGGCATAATTCTTTGGACATACTAGGAGCTTAATAATTGGAAGCTATTAATAAACTCTCACTTTAAAATATCCCAAATGAATATTCTTTTCAATAGCCCTGAGAGGGCCACTGTGCAGTGTTGTTCAGGCCACCCCAATGTATTGATCATATACTGCACAACTTTGGAAGCAAAATGCACGTCAATTCTGGAATCTTATTCCCATTTTATAAATGCAGTAAATTCGGCTTTGAAAGGAGTAAAAGATACACCCAAAGTTAAGTAGTAAGTGGCAGAACTTGATCTTGAACCTTAGTGGTTTATCTCCAAAACCATTGTTCTATTTTCTATTCATCCATTAATCCAAAAGTACTTGCTTAATTCCTTGCAGGCATTGTTCTAGGAACTGGGGACACAGCAGTGAATAAAACTGTCATAAAAAACAATAACCTCCCTGGAGCTTACATTTGAGTAGCAGGAAGTAGGTGGCAAACGAAAAAATGCTATACAGCATGTCAGATAGTGAAAAGGATTATGATAAAACAGGGAAAGGGGTAGGGTGTGTGGGGGAGAAGGGAGGGCACCTTCATTGGTAAGATGGTATTTGAGGAGGAATTGAAGGATGGAGGGTGGAGGTGGGAAGCAGCAGGTTGATTCATGTGGAATCTGGAGAAAGGACATTCTAGACAGAGAGAACAATCAGTGCAAAGACCCTAAACCCTGCCTGCCATGTTTGGGTACGAGTTAAAAAGCCCAGCAAAGCTGGAAGGCGTGAAGCAGGGGATGAGTACAAAGAGATCAGGTCAGATGGGGGGGTGTGTCTGATGACATAAGTAGAGCAGCCAGGTTATACAGGGCCTTGTGAGCTATCCTAAGGACTGTAGCTTTTATTCAGAGTGAAACATAAGCCACTGAAAGGTTTTAAGCAGTAGCATGGGGTTCTGACTTAGTTTCAAGTAGATGACTCTGGGTGTTTGGTTGGGAATAGAGTGTAGGAACCAAGAATAGGAGCAGAGGGTAGTTAGGAGGCTTCTGTATCCAGGCAAGAGGGGATGAAGGCTCACACCAGGGGGCTGGCCATGTAGGTGGAGAGAACCAGTCAGAATCTGGGATATATTCTGGAGGTGGAACCAACATGATTACTAAAACATTGGATGTGGGGTACAAGAAAAAAGGGGAAAGTCAATATGACATTAAAGTTCTTGGCCTAAATAACTGGAAAGATTGGATTGCCATTTAATGAGATGTCAAAAATTTGGAGAAGCAGGTTTTAGAGATGAATTAGCCATTTGGCATCAAAAGAAAATCCAAACACCAAGACTGTTACTCAGAAGAATTCAAGGACCATTATATAATCTTCTGAAATAACTGTAAAACTCTCTAATATAATAATTACTTATTTGGTAATAAAGATATTGATACAGTAAATTCCCCATAAATCACATATGACCTTAATTTAATATTCAAATGTTTCCTTTGTTGAAAAGTTTCAGACTTTTAGGTATTTCAAAGATCATTTGATGAAATCTATCATATTACATGTCTTATAAGATATTTACTTTAATAACAAAATTTCATGTATATTTCAAATATAGACAGAATACAAAACTATAACCATGTAAAATACAGACTGAATCAAACAATAAACATACACACTTCTTATTCTAAACTGCAGGGTGCTATCGTTATAGCACTTTTATTTCATAGAAGAAAAAAATTATTAGACTATATCTGTAACTTCTTTACCATTTCGTAAATAACCGTAGAAGCTTGAAACATTTAAAATATCATTCCCAGGACTTTTCATCTTGTTATGCACAGACTCCATTGTGAAAGAACTGTTGAAATAAGATTCAAAGGATATTATTAAAGATGTATAAAAAACATTTTGAGAAATAAATTGACGATATGACTGCATGACCACTTTAACACATTTGGGAATTGAACACATTATTTTTAGCAATATCTTTGACATTATTCTCTTCGGTGAATCTTATTTCCCCACTTTAACTTACCTAAAACCCTAACCCCAAATGAATTGTGAATCTTAGTTTACCAGAATTATCTTGTGATCCACTTTTACTGGAGGGGCCTTGCGACTTTAGGTCATGTGATTTGTGGCTAATGTAATACATTTTTGAATCCTAATATGTTCATAGCTGCCAAAGAATTATCCCCAGGTACCATCAGGACTTGATGAAGACAGGCTTTACCCTAGTCCAGTGATTCAATGAGAGGAAATTCAGATACTATCCAGGGATATTCTCATAGGCAGATAGCTCTTTCCTTAAAATTCAGTTTCGTCACACACTCAGTTGTTAAGCATACAAAGATTTCTCCACCTTTACAACCACAGTGAAATGTTAGCAAAATGGCCAAATTTATTGGAAGGATTTGGAGTGACAAATCCAATACACATTATTTTGATTTCCTTAACTATAACATGCAGTCTCCAATAGCAGATCAAATCTGAAATGGCTTATTTAGGGAAGCAGTCTCTAATCCTGACACCTCCATTCAATAATTTGTTTTAATGAAGAATTTTGTAAAGAATTAACTAATGTGTGGCAATGATTTTAAGGCCATTTAATGGAAATCATGCTGAAAGCCCTTAATCTCCCCTAAAGGGCACCAGATATATCCTTCACATCTTGTATTCAGTATCTGGAACAAACTCAGAATGAAAACCTCTGGCGACAATAACTGAGTCCCTCATCTGCTCTGCGGGATCATGATTATGCTAGCAAATATAAGTTGTTTTCAAGAATTTGAAAAAATCTTGATGATCACCTATTCTATTCATCTCATTTTGTAAATGAGGAAAGCAAGGCCCAGAGGGGCTAAGTGACTAGTCCAAAGCCACATGACTAGTTTAACAACAAAACCAGGGTTCATTCTCAGGTTTTCAGGCTTGGCTGACTACAATTTTTTTTTAATCATACTTTAGGTGTTATTTAATTTTCTTAGTAATAGAAAGAAAAGTGCCTAACTGAAATTAAAATACATATATATTATATATATAAATTATAAATATGAAGTTATATATTATATATGTATATATATATATATATATATATTGTAATGAGCAGAAGAAAATAGAGGAGAATTAAGTATATGAATCATGGAAATTCACCAGTCTCTGTTTTCTCATTATTAGGGCCACCAAACAGAAAATGGAAAACCCTATAGCATAGAAGCATTGTAATGATAGGGAGCTTAACACTGAATCTACATAATCCATATGGATTTGCTACCAGACTGTAGGTTCACTGAAGGCAGGAACTCTATTATCTAGTACCTGACACAGATATTTGTTGAACTGAGCTCTTACCAAAGAACAGAAATGTCAAGGACTATTTACCACCATGTACTGAGCAGTTCATGAGCACATCTTCTATAAAGGCTTTCTGATGGTTTCATCTCACACTAAGTATTCTCTTTACTCTGACCACCTATAATACTTACCTATACTACAAATGTTTCTCCTTGTTCCTTCAGTGTTTTCTACTTACTTCATGTGCATTATCTTCATCATTTCAATTAGTTCCTACCCAAATGAGAAATTTATTTATATTTCCTCTATGAGCTAGTGCTAAGGACATATTCAGTAAGCACTTGATGAATTGAATCCAATCTTCTAACATCAGACTATGAAAAAGTATATTGAATTTTAGCAGTGGGAGAAGGTAAACACAGAGTCAAGGTTAGCAATCAGGCTCTGGAGTTAGACAGATGCCCAGCCTTGAATCAGCTTGTAAGGCTCTGAATTAATATTGGGGTTGATACTTTCTCTCCATAAGCCTCAATATCCTTATCTATACAATAAACAAAATAATCGTACCTATACCCCAGCTTTGCTGTGCACATGAAGTGAAATCATGTATGTAAAGGGCTTACATGGTGACTAGTAGATATTAAACACTCAAAAAACAATGCCTATTATTACTAAACTGTACTTTCTATAAATGAATTAATGATAACCTCTTCTATTTTAATATGCCAAAGTATGAATTAAACAGTGGGATTTGAGGTATGAAATTTTCAAATTTTTCCTTTCCTAATGATATACGAAGTATATCATCATAGGCATTTATTTAAATGTTTTTTGTTCATACTTAGTTCACAACAAGTATAATGGATTTCAAGGTGTGTGTGAATCTATCTACTGATCTATCTATCTATTGAATCATTCAGCATCCAGTACTGTGAATTTCCTGGCACATATTATGAGAGCAATGGATATTTTTTGGACGAATAAATTTTAAAACATATAGATTTATTGCCCAAAGTAGTCTCCAATCTCAAAGAATTAAAAGGAAGATTTTCTTAAAATTGTTTTGAGCTAAAGGAGATGTTGCATATTTACTCTTCATCTAAAGGAAGGAAGGAAGGTAGGAAGGAAGGAAGGAAGGAAGGAAGGAAAGGAGGGAGGGAGGGGGGAGGAGGGAGGCTAGAGAGCTAAATATAACAAATAATGATAATTTTTTTAATGTCATAAATAAGAATAGTCAAAAATCTCTAAGCATGTCTTACCTGTCAATTCCACATGCCAGTTCTAAAGGCATGTTAACTACCTTATTAACTAAAAATAGTTTGCTCAATAAGTAAACTATAGTGTTTGGCTCTTGCAAAGAATCAGAATTATTTTCCGGTCTGCTTGGCATCCCAGCCTGATTTGGAAGAGTGGAAGTGTATTTATTTGACAAGTCCAAAACTTTTCTGGAAAATAAATTTACTTTTGAATAGTCTTTTTTCATTTCGGCATTGCATAAATCCCAACCTGGCAGCATCAGTGAGAAGTGATCTTCATTTGAAGCAAGTCCTAAAGAAACGGGACCTTGAAGCTTTAAAATATTGAGATGCTTAATGCAAAGATTGTCTAATTCTTTATCCACTCCCCATGGCAAAAGGCAAGATAGGAGCAATTTAGCTGTGTCTATTGTGAGGTTGGCATTGACTTTTCTAGATTGCTTAAGGTGCATCTTTTTGGAGCTCTTTATTTTCTTCTGCCTTTTAATGCCATCATTTTCTTCTGATAACTTCATGGTATTTTCTCCTTGGGCTGGGCTTTCACTAACAGGCTTGGCTTGTGCCTCCACTGAGAGAGGGCCACAGGCAGTTTTATTTCTTTTCAGTGTCAGTGTTTTCTTCTCTACTGTGCTTTTGGCTCTTCTCAGGATCTCACTGCCATAGAATGAATTGGAAGGGTCAACGTCACAGATTGGAGTTGGCAGCAAAAGTTCAACAAGGTTTTCCAGATCAAATAGAAGGATATGAAAACCAATGTTACTCCATTTTGTCTTCACAGGCAAGACATTAAAAGGTCCTGAGAAAGACTTGGCATCAGCGACCTAAGGGAGATTTTAAAAATTTATGTGTCAAAGTTCTTATTTTTAAGTGATTTTACTAAAGGTTCCATGATATTAAAATGGCACAAAAAGAAATTAAGTAGCAGTACAGCCCAAGGCATTTTAATTTTTTGCCTTAGCTATAAAAATTCCCCTCTAAATTCAACATTCTATATTCTGATTTTTTTGAAAAACTTTTCCTTTCTAAAACTTTCATTTTTTCCTCTAAAAAATATGAATTAGGCCTATAGAGTAAGATGGCATCAGATTAACTTCCTTCCAGATACACTTTCATATCTTCTTATCAATATAGCCATGAAAACATACAATAGGGCAAAAGTGGGTATGAAAATTGAGAAGAACATTTAGAACACCTGCAATAATTTAAGAAGTCTTTTAACAAAAATGGTCTCTCCAAATTTGTTTAAAAATTTTAATAATTGGAAGTAACCTAAATGTGAACCAGTATCAAATTGCTTTTTTTTTATTTTAAAGGCTCGCCTTGTGGACTTGCATTTGTTCTTTCTCTGTCTAAGATGATTTTGCCCTGGATACTGGCATGGTGGGCTCCCACAATTCAGTTATATTCCTGCTCATTTAGGGTGCCTTACTTGAGTACCATATACTCTCATGCCAACCTATTACTCTCTATCCTCTTCCTTGCTTTTTGTTCTTCATAGTACTAATTATTACCTTATATTATATGAAATATTTATTTGTTTACTGTCTATTTTCCCCAGTATCATTCAAACTCCACCGCTGGTGTTTTGTGCATCCCTTTATTCCCAATGCCTATAAAATAATGCTACTATACGGTATTATTATTACTATACAGTATTATAAATATTTGTTGAATGAACAATTAGTATATATATACAAAGGAATATCATCCAAATATCTTTAAATGATGGTGTACAACTATATTTTGGGGGGGAAATGTGTTCTATTAGGCAGGAAAAATCCTTTTTGTAAAACTACGTGTGTGGGACTTCCCTGGTGGCACAGTGGTTAAGAATCCGCCTGCCAGTGCAGGGGACATGGGTTCGAGCCCTGGTCCGGGAAGATCCCACAGATCTTCTAAGCCGTGGAGCAACTAAGCCCGTGCGCCACAACTACTGAGGCTGCGCTCTAGAGCCTGTGAGCCACAACTACTGATTCCACGTGCCACGACTGCTGAAGCCCGTGCACCTAAAGCCTGTGCTCCGCAATAAGAGAAGCCACCGCAATGAGAAGCCTGCGCACTGCAACAAACAGTAGACCCTGCTCGCCACAACTCGAGAAAGCCCGCACGCAGCAACGAAGACCCAACGCAGCCAAAAAATAAATAAAAAAAAACCAAACTATGTACGTATGGATATGTAGATATTTTTAAAGGTTGATATAATACATACATATGTACATATAAAAATATATGTATATAATAATATATAACATATATTATGTATTATATATGTTCACTATAATAGTAATATAAATATATATGTGTATTTAGTCACAAGGGACAGATACCAGAATATTGACAACAGTTAATTGGGAAGAGGGGATTAAAATGATGTTATTTATACTTTGGGTTTTTTTTTTTTTTTTTTTTTAATTTATGGCTGTGTTGGGTCTTCGTTTCTGTGCGAGGGCTTTCTCTAGTTGCGGCAAGTTGGGGGCAACTCTTCATCGCGGTGCGCGGGCCTCTCACTATCGTGGCCTCCCTTGTTGCGGAGCACAGGCTCCAGACGCGCAGGCTCAGTAATTGTGGCTCACGGGCCCAGTTGCTCCGCGGCATGTGGGATCTTCCCAGACCAGGGCTCGAACCCGTGTTCCCTGCATTGGCAGGCAGATTCTCAACCACTGCGCCACCAGGGAAGCCCTGTTTTGTTTTTTTGATTTAGTTTTTTGAAATTTTTCAGTGATGATATATTTTAAAATATTTAAAAAATTTAAAAACCATTAAAAAATTTTAAAGTAAAAAAGCAAAATGGCGGCAACCTTAAAAAGCACATTTTTTTTCACCAATAAGATAAGGGATTGCAAGGCAGAAATAGAGACACAGATGTAGAGAACAAATGTATGGACACCAAGGGGAGCAAGTGGCGGTGGGGGGGGGGGGGGGGTGGTGGTGGTGGGATGAATTGGGAGATTGGGATTGACATGTATACACTGATGTGTATAAAATAGATAACTAATAAGGACCTGCTGTATAAAAAAAATTTAAAAAAGATAAGGGATAGTACAATTATTTTATTTTTTTAAAACATCTTTATTGGAGTATAATTGATTTACAATGGTGTGTTAGTTTCTGCTTTATAACAAAGTGAATCAGCTATACTTGCAAATCAAAAAAAGTACTATATAGATTGAAAAATGGGCAAATAGCATCAATAGCAATTCACAAATAATAACATTCAAAGTAAAATATAAAACATGTTTACCACCAGTGGTGATCAAAAAGTGAAATTAAGATAAAAATACCATTCACTACCTATTAATTTTGCAAAAGGAGTTTCTTATTTTATTTTATTTTGTAATGTTTAATACACACAAATATTATATAAACCATACATTTAGTCTTTTTAGGATCATCATGTTGTATACTAAGAAACATGGACAAAACTATAGAGCATCATTATTCATAATTGACCCAAACTAGAAACAACCTACATGTCCATCAACAGTGGAATGGATAGAGACACTGTGATGTATTCATGCCATGGAAAAATATACAATGAAAATGAAAGAGCTATAGACATTTAACAACATGTATAAAATGTATGAATCCACCCATGTAATGTTGACCAAAGATGCCAGACACAAAATAATTAACTGTTAAATAAAAAACAAAAACAAACAAACAAACAAAAAACAGGAGCAAAGAAACCAATAGGGTTTAAGGAAGCATTCATAGATAATAAATCTATAAGGATAGTGATTACGTTTGGAGGGCAGGGAGGACATAATTTCTGGGGTGCTGAATATTTTATTACTTTATGTAGAGATCATGCAGGTGTGTGCTTTGTGGCAGTTTATTGAGCTGTACATTTTTGTCCTGTGTTCTCTTTATTTTTTCTATATGTGTTATACATTTCATTGTAAACAAATAATGTAACTTAAATGTTAAAGAAATATCAACAATGTGTCACCATCTTGGTTAAAAAAATAGAACCTGCTCTGATTTGATACCCCTGCCTACTGTCAGAGGTTAAATACTATCTTGAATTCCATGTTTATGATCTCTTTGCTTTCATTTAATGTCCTAATCTTAAATATCTATTCCTAATTAATCTATTTGATTCTGCATGTTCTCACTTTTCATAAAAATATGATTATGCTGTTTATAATTTTCCATGATTTGCTTTATTTATGCTGAATTTTGCGATTGTGAGATTCATATTTGTTGATGATTACATCTGTAGTTCATTTTTACCACTATAAAGTATTATACTATATGAAAACTACAGTTTATTCATTTAAATGGATATTTAAATTATCTTCAAGATTTAGTATTACAAAAAGAAAAAAAGGCACAGTGGATATTCTTCTGGTGAAGACTTTCTTCTGGTGCACATCTGCAAAACTTTCTAGAGTGACATTGATAATTCATAGGATACGCACAACTTCAACTCTGTTAGATTTTCCCAAATAATTGTATCAATTTATAAGTCTCAGTAGCACTGTATAAAGAGTTTCCATGCTCCACATCCTTATTAATACAGGATCTCATTTTTGTCAATATGGGGATATAAGATGGTATCCCTTGTAGTTTTAATTTTCATTTTTTAAATTATTACCATAAATTATCGCTGCAATATTTCATTAGCTTTTCACATTTGTTCTGTAAAGTGTCTACCTATGGCTTCTATAAACTTTCTTTTGTCTTTTCCTTATTGATTTTTAGGGTTATACATTCATTCTAGAGGTAATCTTTTGTTGGTTATGTGGTCCAAATACTTCTATTTGTGGCCTGTCATTTCTCTATTTTTAATAGTGTTTTATGATGAACACTGAATTCCTATTTTAATGCTATCAAATTTACAAAATATTTACTTTAAAAATTATAGGTATCCAGAGGATATAAAATTATTTACCTATTTTTTTCCCAAAATTTAAAGTTCCACACAACTTTTTAATTCTTTCATACTTTTCTCTTTCATATTTGTGTTTGGTTCGCAATTGGGAATAATTTTCATGTTTTTTTAAATTTTGACATTCAATTATTCCAACGTTATTTGTGAATTTGTCCTTTTCTCACTGATCTCTGTTCCCTGGGACATTAATCAATTTATCTATGACTGCACAATACTCCATTGTATAACAGCTTCATGAAAAGACTTTAAGAGGTGGTTGGGTAGTTTCTCCTATCCTGTTCTTTTACTCTTTTATATAAATTTGAGGATGTTTATCAAATTCCAGATTATATCTCCCACTTATTTAGACAGTGCTTAATTTCTTTTGATAGTTTTATAATTGTTCAAAATGATGTTTATATTATTTGCCTATAATTTTTAAACTTTCTGTAACACCTATAACTATGGGTCCTTTTTCATTTCTGATATTATTTTTGTTGCTTTTGTTTCTTTCTTGCCAGAAGTTTGTCAGTTTTTCTTTTCTTTTCAAAGAATCAACTTTGACTTTGTTCATCCTCTCAACGGAATCATGTTTTTCTTAGGAGATACTTTTGCTGAGTATACTATTTTAACTTATTCTCTCACAGCAATTTTAAGGCATTATTCTGCAGTCTTCTGGTTTCCTTTGATGTGGTTGAGATCTCTGTGGTCACACAGAGAGCTGATAGTCTGTCACTCCATCTGGCCTTTCTCTCTGCTGCTTTTTAGATCTTGTCTTTAATATTCTGCGTAGAATCATAGAATCACTGTGATTCTTCTAGGTGTGTATGTTTTCCCCCAATCTTTCTTATGTTGTATCTGAGTATTCCTATCCTTCGTTAATTTTGTGAAGTTCTCAGACTTGTCTTTTTGAATATCTTCTCTCTCTAGCCTATTATCCCCTTATGGAACTCTGATTAGCTATTTGTCACTCTATCCCCTTTCATGTTTTTCATCTCTTTGTCTCTCTGTGTCACATGCTGGGCAATCACTTCAGAATTTCTTCTAATTTGCCAGTTTTCTTTCCCCCTGTCTCTATTGTGTCATTTAACTTATCCATGGATTTTCTAATTTCAACTTTTACATTTTTCATTTCTAGAAGTTTTATTTGACAAATTGGTCATATTTTACTCAGTTACTTCTTACTTACATTTTTCAAGCCTTCTTTTATTTTTTTAAGCATACTTATTTTGCATTCTGTATCTATAATTCCAATTTTTGAAATCCTTGTGAATATGACTCTTTTTTATTTTGCTGATGCTTTCTTGTTTCTTTATATGTTTTGTAAGTGTGTGTGTGTATGTGTGAAACATTATCGGTGAGAATCCTTTGAGACATGGGTTAAAGATGCATTCTTCAAGAGAGTATTTGTGTTTTTGACTGCCAGGTACTCAGGGGTACCACCAGCAGGTCCCTATTTAAATAAAAATTTTACCTTAAGAGTTTTTCATTCCTTGCAAGTAATGTGAATCCTAACCCTCAACCTGTGTGAAGTTAGGTTATGGTTATCAATTTTCAGGCAAACCTACTTTCCCCCATCCATCTTGGGCTAAAACCAATAGAAAAATCTTTATTATCTCCATTTGTGGAATATATCCCTCACCTTGGTTCACTTTTTCACTGCATATACAGCTCTTAGAGAACAACGGATTTGTGCAATTGTCTCCAACCTAACTTCCCATCAATACGCTGAGCCTGGACATTCCCTCTAATTACCTCTAATTACCTGTGTCACAGT
This sequence comes from Balaenoptera ricei, assembly GCF_028023285.1. NCBI lineage: Eukaryota > Metazoa > Chordata > Mammalia > Artiodactyla > Balaenopteridae > Balaenoptera > Balaenoptera ricei. The sequence goes on along the minus strand of NC_082640.1, from coordinate 82,116,209 downwards.
TAAAACCAAAGCTGAGAGAACCCAGAGATTAGCAAATGGTCTTTCAGCTTTCTCTCTACCTGTTTGGATTTGTGTTTTCATTTTGTTTTTTACCTCTCAGAGTTGCCTTAAATTTCATTTAAACTAACATATGTATTATTTTTAAGGATGAATTTTAAAATACCTTATTCACTATTTTTAGAGAATTAATCAGTGCTGTTGTTCAGACTATTAGCCTACAAAGAGACAGAAATTGGGTTTGTAAAGAACACTAAAAATTAAAATACTCAGTTTTGATAACGGAGCAAGAAAATGGACACTCTCACATACTGCATGATGGGTGTAAGCTGGTATCTCTTTCATGGAAGGCAATTAGCAAAATGTATCAATAACCTTAAACTATTATATACCCTTGGATGCAGAAATTCTTTTAAAAATAATTTATCCTGGGGTAAAATTACAAAGATGCACAAAATTATATGAAAAAGAATGTTCATTGTAGAATTTTCTATATCAATAAGCTGAAAGTAAATGTTCCATAGTAGAGATTTGGCTAAAACATTATGGTATATGCACACATTAAAATATTAAGTAGATATTAAAAAGAGTCCTTTATAAAATACATAATGTCACAGCAAGAGCTTCCCATATATTGTCGATAGAAAATATCTAGATTTGAAAAGTAAAGTTTGATCTTTTACAAAATTGCAGAGATTTCTTATGACTCCTTTTGATTATATCTATTTTTAAAACTCCTACAAAAATTTATATTTCACCATACTAAACAAAAGCTGTTTTAAAAAAGTAATACAAATTGACAGAGAAAATGTTAATAATAGATATGGCTACCTAAATGTTTTTAACAGGTACCTCTAAAAAAAGAAGTGCATTAATCAGATTAAACTTAAAAGTGTAAGAAAAACAATTACAGCATAAATGACCAAAGGCTAATATTTTAGATATTTAAAGAACTCACAAAAATTAATTAGCCATATACTCAAGAGAAAAAATGAGAAAAGGAGATTAAAAAATATCACAGAGGGTAATAATTTTTAAACCATTTTAAACCAAACAAGTATAAAATTTTATATACTATACCAGTTTTGATCCCTTAAATTAGCTAAAATTTTCACAAATTTGTAACAAACAAAAAGTAGAGTATCCCAAACTGTTGAGTGCTCATTTCAAGGTGAACTCTGATAAGATCTAGATGTCCTTAACATTTTTCAAAAATATTGTGATAATATGTATCAAGAGTCTTAAAAATATTGAGTATCATCTTCCCTAATTGAGATGCTACTTCATGTTCTTGAAGGTTACCATTCCCAGTCCATCCTTTGGGTTTATGCCTGGTTTTCTTTCATTCAGCTGTCATTCAAGAGGTCCTTGCTGAGTATCTACTAAGTAGAACATGGTGTGAGAAGCTATCCACCCAATACAGAACAAGACCCAACATCTGCATGGATGCAGCTCACATTCTTTACAGTCAGAGGGGAGAGACAGATGTGCCAAGCAATAACCACATAGATTAGATGAGGGCAGTATAAGGAAAAATATAGGAAACTAGAAAGATCTGAAGAAGGCATCTCAGCCTGAAAGATACAAGTAGGAGGCTAAGCAGAAGTGACACCAAACTGAGATCTGAAAGATAAAGGAGAAATGAACTGAAGAAAAGTGGGAGGCCAAGTATTCCAGGCAAAGGGAAGAGAATGGGAAGCCCCCTAGAGTGATGGCTGGAAGAGGAGTGAGAAGGTATGTAGGGATCATGCACTGTGACAGTCTTAGTTTGTCTACAGAGTAGAATACGGGAATGTATTACAGAATGAGACAGACAGGACAGGAGCCAGATTACACTGAAGCCCTGCAAACTGTTGAGTTTCAAACTTACTCAAAGAGCAGTTATGACCTTTGAAGGGTATTAAGCAAGGAAGTCACCTATTCACAAACTATAGCCATGGTTTCTTTTGAATTAGGGGTTAATGAAGCAGGCTGAAGACAGGGTTTCACCCTCCTGTGAACTTCCACTTCCCCAAGCTATAATATTCTCTGGACACAACAGCTAGACCTCCTCAATTAATGGGCCACTCAAAAATCACAGCAATGATTCTAGCAATATACACATTCCCTGGTCTGGTCTCATCTTCTTCTTTTGAGATCCACACCACCACAATAGGCCCATTGTACTGCTGTAAACAAAAATCCTAAATTTCTGTCCCTAAATGTGATCACCTTAAGCCTCAGGAGCAACTGGATGTTTTACAATATTTTCAAATCATAAATGTTATTCCAAATTTATTAAACATACAACACAGTTGGCTTCCATTTGGAAATAAGTCCATTGGGCGATATGTATAAACCATTGTTATATTTGAATGTACTCAAATGATTAAATGTTATAATGCTAGCCAGTCATCATTGAGCATTTTAAAATCTTTTAAGAAATAGTATATATATATATATATATATATATATATATTTTTTTTTTTTTTTAATAAATTTATTTACTTATTTATTTATTTTTGGCTGTGTTGGGTCTTCGCCTCTGTGCGAGGGCCCTCTCCAGCCGCGGCAAGCGGGGGCCACTCTTCATCGCGGTGCGCGGGCCTCTCACTGTCGCGGCCTCTTTTGTTGCGGAGCACAGGCTCCAGACGCGCAGGCTCAGTAGTTGTGGCTCACGGGCCTAGCTGTTCCGCGGCATGTGGGATCTTCCCAGACCAGGGCTCGAACCCGTGTCCCCTGCATTGGCAGGCAGACTCTCAACCACTGCACCACCAGGGAAGCCCAAGAAATAGTATATTTTTAAAGTCACGTCACCAAAGGATTTGAAAAACAATATTTCCCATTGTTTTAGACATAAGTAACATAGAAAGAAAATAAATACCTATAATAGTAATTCCTGGGTTTTAACATATCATGAATTGGGCAACACATAACTTTTAGTAATGTGTAGCAAAAGTTACGGTAATTCTTAAACTTATTTATATTTATATGTTACCTATATACAATATATTACTCAGACAAGAATTCTATTAACAGCCACCTGCTAAATCATGACTGAATGATGTTGTGTAAAAATATAAATGTAATTATATTACTTTTAGAATGATAAAGTATATGTAAACCATCATTATAACAGGAGTGTTTTAGAAACATTCACCAATCTGGTTACAATAAAAAGAAGTCTAGAATAAATAATTAAATACAAGAGTATTTCATTCAATCTATGTCACTGCAAAAATATGAGGGCTAAATATAAATTTTAAGTTATTAGTTTACATGTTGTTTATAGAATGCTCTCTGATTGCTTGGCAGATACTTCCCCAAAATGTACTGTCCAGGTTTTGCATACATCAGAAGGTGCTGGTTTTTTCCCCAACTTCACATCACGTTTAGTCTTACTCTCTGACATTCAGGTTGAGGCAAGAGTGGAGGTATGGTTTACAATCAGGACAGCAAGAGGGTGGCACTAAAGAACAATGGTCCATTCCAACCTCTGAAATTTGTGAGGCTGGGGAGTAAAATGGTACTGATGTATCTACATGTGAATGCTCTAAACAGCAGGTGGGGAGTAGAAAGAGGCACACAGAGCTGAGCTCTTTGTCTGAAGTACATAGATTTGGGGAAAAGCTACTGAGTCAGAAAGTCTACAAGTAGAATCCCAGATGGCCAGCAGGCAGAAATTATTCTTCTACTATCAGCAAGAACACAGAATAAATGACAAGTAAAACTAAAGTTAACAACACAAAATTCAAACTCTCAACAACCCAGTATACATGTAAAAAAGAAAACCAAAAAAGACCCAAACGTTCGGAGGAAAACAATGTAAAAGGTGTGAGGGTCTAACATCTTTATAAAAAAAAGTCTATTCACTTATTTTTTTCTTCATCTTGCTGTGTTCAGCTGTGCCTCTTCTTTTCCTATCTGATTCAGAAAGACAAAATGGTTAAAAAAGACTGTTTTTACCTTCTGTCTTTGAAGGTGGAAATACACTGTCTAACAACATGTTCTGATAAAACTTCTTCCTGAAAACAAATTGAATCCCCCACCGAGTTTGTTTTGAAAGAATCTGACCTGCCCAACCTACCACAAATACAAAATGCATCTGGTAAAACTGATGCTTAAAATTGCACTCCTCTGCTCACTCTTGTGATTTTGTGCAATAATACCTAGTACAAACATTTAAATCCTAAGTGAGAAAACATATAGATGATAACTGGCAAATATTTTAGATATTTAGTTTTGTTAGAGCAAGAAGAATTTAGAAATGATTTAATCTGACCCCTTCCCCTTACACAAGGGAAAATGAGGGACAGAGAAGTAAAGTGATTTGTTCAAAGTTACCCGTTTGGTAAATAGCCAAGTCAGGATTCTCAAGTCTGTTTTTTTCTATCTATTCTTCAGATGATATTATCAACTTAGATTTTTCAAAGAATGGAATAATGTTTTTTATTTATTGTTTCTAAGATATACCGAGGGTCCTCATTAGCTAAGCATTCCTTTTATGAAACACCATATTCACTGAGATGTATAAGGAAGAAAAAGTCATCATTATATGAAAATATTTACTAATGAGCTGATCATTTATAAAATTAGTACCCAAACACTCCTCCCTTTCTAACAACCATCAGTCAGGTTCTGACTGATTATCAAATAATGCAATCCAATTGCAAAGTAAATAGCAAATACTGTTAAAAATGCAGGATTACACTAAATCCAGACAGGGATGTTGGAACTGAGTCAGACCCATTGTCATTGACTAATAAGAATCCAGCAGAGAAGACCAGTTAACAACTGAAGAAGAGAAAATTAATTCAGATGCTTCAAATGACAAACTTGTAACATATATATGAGAGGCCTGTGAAACACTTGATTATCTTTCTTTTTGTTTTGTTTTGTTTTTGTTTTTGTTTTTTTGTTTTCACTTGATTATCTTTTAAATGCTTTTCTAAAATAACTCTGTATTATTCAATATGAAATTCAAACATGAAGTAAAAGGTAACATATTATGTACCATACAGTTTAATTTAAAAAAAATACACAAAACAAAACACATGATTTGTTCTAAAGAAGTAGTATATAATTATAATCATAACCTAAATTTTGTTAAATATAATATAAATTACATTTTAATAATTTTAACTTTATTTTTAGTTTAAAATAAAAATTTTTTTTGGACCTTTTTAACAGCTAACTCAACAGATTAACCCGTGCTTTACAATCCTCCTGACCACTGGTAGGCTATGTTCTACTTTCTGCCTTCTAATCACAGGAACTATGATGTTTGCTTGTTGGTACTTTCACCTTTTTGTTCTCAATATTCTTTCCCAGGCTTATAACTTTAATTGCGTAATTTAATAAGTTATATAAAAATTGGGGAATTCTGCATGTAAAATATAGCCCCTGAGAAAACAAAGTTTAGTAATCTGTATAGAGGTTCAGAATGAGCCTCCCCAAAATGTATCACTTTTGCATGAGGATTATTTTGAGCTAAAGGTAATCCAGACCCTGAGGGTTCAAGAGAAACTACTGCCCCTCCCTTAACGAGCTAGAAGAATTTAAGTTGGGGATTTTTCCCAGAAAAGAGTTATAACCAGAGACAGATTTTATCTATGTGGCCCCATCTATATGTCAAGGCAAACGTCTAATTACCCATACATGTGCTCTTCTGCTTATCATCCTGTGAATGACCCTCCTGTCCTTGAAAGCCCCAGACTCCTATCCCCTTCCTTAGCTCAGGATGTCATATATACCTCATTTTACCTTTCTGTCTCTAACCCTCTCATGTATGTGGGATTCCCATAAGTACAAAATTAAATTTGATTTTCTATTGTTAATCTGTCTCATGTCAATTTAACTCTTAGACCAGCCAGAAGAACCTAGAAGGGTACAGGAAAGTTTTCTTCTTTCCTGACATCTGAATGACTCTACGGTGATGAGTCACTCTAACAACTTCAGTCTAACTAGGTATGGATGAAAATAATCATCCATAATTATGATCAGAAAATAATCATAAAAATATACAAAGATTCAGCACTCTGGTTACTCTGTAATTTTCTAAATTCTTCCTATTCTTTAAATAAACAAAAACTGGAAGTCACAGTTGATGCATTGCAAGTGTAGTTCATGCCAGAAAAAAAGATTAGGAATTCTAGAAAATGTATCTACACTCAAGGGAAAGTATCCACATCAAAAGATTTGTGACAATGGGAGTTTTTCAAGTAAGGATGGCACAGATGATGGGGGGGGGGGGGGAATATGGTATCTGTGTATTGAACACTACCACTGAGAAATTATATGATGATTAACAAACATGTTAAATTTACAGAAAAGGTAACACAATTTCTTGAAGTAGAAAATTTTCTGAGAAACAACTCTGCAATGTAGATGAATTTATGACCTAATATACTGAATATATTATATAAGAAGTTATCTTTAAAACTCATGCCACAGAAAGCAGAGAATACGGTACATGGATACAAAGGGAAATTACAGTAGCTGCCTACATCTTTGCTACTAAAAACTTCAGATAGCTACTTTTTTAAAAATTAATTTTTATTGGAGTATAGTTGCTTTACAATGTTGTGTTAGTGTCTTGCTGTACAGCAAAGTGAATCAGTCATACGTATACATATATCCCCTCTTTTTTAGATTTCCTTCCCATTTAGGTCACCACGGAGCATTGCGCAGAGTTCCCTGTGCCATACAGTAGATTCTCATTAGTTATCTATTTTATACATAGTAGTGTATATATGTCAGTCCCAATCTCCCAATTCATCCCCCCCTTCCCCCTTTGGTAACCATAAGTTTGTTCTTTATGTCTGTGACTCTATTTTTGCTTTGCAAATAAGTTCATCTCTACCATTTTTTTAGATTCCATATATAAGTGATATTATACCCTATTTGTTTTTCTCTTTCTGACTTACTTAACTCTGTATGACAGTTGCTAGGTTGATCCATGTCTAAGGAATGTCATTATTTCATTCCTTTTTATGGCTGAGTAATATTCCATTGTATATATGTACCACATCTTCTGTATCCATTCCTCTGTTGATGGACATTTAGGTTGCTTCCATGTCCTGGCTATTGTAAATAGTGCTGCAATGAACATCAGGGTGCATGCATCCTTTCAAATTATGGTTTTCTCCAGGTATAAGTCTAGGAGTGGGATTGCTGGGTCATATGGTAGCTCCATTTTTACTTTTTAAAGGAATCTCCATACTGTTCTCCATAGTGTCTGTATCAATTTACATTCCCACCAACAGTGTAGGAGGGTTCCCTTTTCTCCACACCTTCTCCAGCATTTATTGTTTGTAGAATTTTTGATGATGGCCATTCTGACCGGTGTGAGGTGATACCTCTTTGTAGTTTTGATTTGCATTTCTCTAATAATTAGTGATGTTGAGCATCTTTTCATGTGTTTGTTGGCCATCTGTATGTCTTCTTTGGAGAAATGTCTATTTAGGTCTTCCGCGCATTTTTTGGATAGGGTTGTTTGTTTTTTTGATATTGAGCTGCATGAGCTGCTTGTATATTTTGGAGATTAATCGCTTGTCAGTTGCTTCATTTGCAAATATTTTCTCCCATTCTGAGGGTTGTCTTTTCATTTTGTTTATGGTTTCCTTTGCTGTGCAAAAGCTTTTAAGTTTAATTAACTACTTTTGTTTTATGACAAACTAACAAATCCTAGAGGTTTTGAAAATATCAGTTGACTTCTAGTCAAGATGGCAAAGTTTAGACTTTGGAGCAAATTATTTCTTCCAACTGGATACCAATGATGGATGAAATATTTTTTAAAAGAAATTTTAAAAGGTTTAGACAAGCTCAAAAACAAAATAGACATCTTCGAGGACCAAAATGGGACAGAAACACAAAGTGCTGTGTGTGGAAGTGAAGTCACAGGCCTTTAAGCAGGTGCCAGGCTTTAGAGTTTAGCCCCTGAGGTTAACGTCACTATGGAGGGTAGCTGACCTAGAACAATTTTAACTTGTAACTAAATCAACCCACAAGCTCCCTAATTAGACATTAGTATCAGTATAGTCCAGGCCTTATTCTGGACTGAGGATCTTGAAAAGGTAGACAGAGGCAACAGTAAAACCAACAGAGAATATCAGCTGAGTATAGAGGGAGAGAGAGGAAAATAAAATACACCAAAATGAAAAAAACATAAGAAAATTGCTCTAGAAATGAGTCTATAAACCAAAATTCCAAAACACTGAAAATCTAATAGCTAAAAAATAAAAGCTGAGATATATACTTACTCCAGATGAAGTCAATGCTTTAGAATGGACTGAAAAAAAAAATCATCAAAGAGAAATTGAAGGAATAACATTCACAAAAATGAATAAGGAGCTATGAAAGAAAAAAAGGAAAAAGAAAATGAATAAATGAGAAAGCATTTATTAGAAATATTAGGAAAGTATGGTAATTGTATTTAAAATGCAGTAGAGGTATATTAGAAAACTACTGTTAATAAGTATATGGCCACATCAGTAGCCTGGCTTTAAGTTATACTTTATTATTACTTATTCTGTATAAAACTTTTATTAAAGTCTTGAGTGAAGTGGCAAGTCATTCAATTTTTAATCATACTTTTTGTCAATAAAGGTGAAAGTTTTCTATGTCAACATCTCAGTTAAAGCTATTTCACTGTCAGCATGGAGTTATAGAAATTAAGTTGAAAATGTTTGTAAAATTCAATCATAACCTGATCTACCATACCAAAACACAATTAATTACAATATAAGTGATTGTAATAGCAAACACAAGAAAATCTTTTAAATTAAGTAATTATATATTTAAATAGAATATCCAAACTAACTACATTAAAACTTTTAAAACATTAAATTAAATTAAATCTGGAGGAACAGATTCTCCTAATTGGATCTGTACTGCAGTACTAGTCTCCTCACTAAGATAGTCCACTTCATCTCCTGACATCCCTGGCAGCAACATTCTTCCAGTGAACCAGGCTTAAATCTGGATATCATCTTTTCCTTCTCTGAAGTCCTCCTTCAATGCCTCTCATACCATGTTCCCTCCTTCACTTTTCATTAATGATTCATTCATTCATCTATCAGATGTTTACTAAGCATCTACTACGTGCCAGGCACTGTGCCATATGTGGAAGACACAGTGGTGAGCAAGACCAATGGTCCCTGAAGCATGCAACTCGCAGTCTAGTTCATCTCACTCAAATTCTCCCCCAACCTTCTCTCCTATTTGCAAACTGTGCTTGGCACTGCTGCCTGATTCTTCTGCTGTTAGTAGCTAGTTTTGGCCTTTTAGCTTTTTTGATTTCTTTGCCTCTGTGCCTCTTCTTATGCTGGGAACGCCCTAACACCCATCTACAGAAATTCTATCCCTAACGAAAGCTCATTTCCCCAAGAGATTTCTCTACACAAACTTTTTCTAATATCCTCTTCCAGCTGTAATCTTGCCTTCCTTGGATTTCTTTTATGACATTTTTATTTCTTTTTCAACATTTACCTTTCGTCATCATCATATGTATAAGTATCAATACCATTATTGTCACCCACTCCAATCTCTAAATAGCTGAGCGTGCCTCAACCTCAGTGCATTATACCAACAGGAATTTGTTCTGTTAAGAGTTCATAAAACATGAGATCTTTTACAGAAGACTTCATTGAGTCTAAAAGTGCAGGTCAGCCAAGTCATGTAAACACTGAGGGCAAGCATACTTATTTCAAGGCATCCTCCCTCTAGTAACTATTTAATACCAAAACATAATGATTAAGATGTTATTCCAGGTCTTTTTGAAAAATAACAAATAAAAGCCAGCACAGTTTAAAAATAATTATTAAGTATGCCTTTGTTTCTGGTAACTTGGAATTCAGCCCTCAGGTGTTAGTCCTGCACATTTCCATAAGCCCATCTTTGTGACCAGAGGAATTCATTTAAGAAACTGTCGCCTAAGTGAAAAATAAGTGCCTCACAACACTAGCCCATTTAAGCACCTAATTACAGGATCAGTCAAGAGTCAACTTGCTTCCTAACAGATTGCCTCCAGTCAGTGGGTTTCTGTCTACCCAGAGCTTCAGTTAGGGTGCCCCTACTCTTGGGTCTTGGCATACTTGGATGTCATTGCCCTGACTTTGAACTATGACTCCTCAAAATCTTATTGATGCAGACTTTGGGGTTGTTTGGAAGAGGACAAAGTGTTCCCCAAGTAAGCCATTTCTCCATAGATTACAAATGAAAACCGCTGTTTCCTATGCGTTCTTTGAACATACCTGTGCCTAAAATCATAGAACACATTTCAGGTTCTTTAAAAAATTCTTTGAAATGGAATTTCAGGGTGAAAAAATATGTGCCTTTAAAATGGTGGTTAAATTGTTAGACTATGCTCCAGCAAGGTTGTTTCAAAACACACTTGAATCAAAAATGAGTAAGTATAAATTATTTCATCATGTCATTAAAGAGTTCATCACTTTTTAAGAAATTACTAATTTGATTATAAAAATATGCATTGATATTTTTTAGTGAGAAAAATGTAATGACTATTTGTAGATTTTTCTGTAATTTAAGTGTTAATATTTGCCCCATTTCCTATTTTACTATTTATCTTTTCCTTATCAAATGGTAAGAGCCCCTCTGTATGTAAAGATATTGATCATCTGTTGAATATATTACAAATATTTTTCAAGTATCATTAGACTGTAAATTTATAGATCTTTGGGGTTTTTGCAATATGATTTTTCAAATTTAAATAGTAAAACTATTATTTTTTTCACGTATATTTAGAGAATTTTCCCACTCTTAGGCCCTTCACAATTACTAAAAATATTATTATGTATTTTCGTCTAGTAATCTATGTTTCTATGTTTAAAACTTTTATTCATCTTAAGTTTATTTTTGTTAAAGGTAGAGAGTAGGATATAATTTTGTATTTTTCCCAGAAATTACTCTCAATTATACAAAAGCCACTTATTTACTTTCCTCTATGATTTTAAGTGCCATCTTTTCCAAAGAGCAAATTATGATTTATATACATCCTCATTCCTGAACTCTTTTTTTCTTTTCCATTTATCTGTCTGTTCTTGAACCACTAATGAACTCTACTGCAGATAGATGGATGGAGAGATGATAACGTTTGACATCTGAGAAAAAGCCCCATGTCCATTCTTCTTCATTTTTTAACTTTCCTTAGCTCATTTTATACATTTATTTTTCCAGGCGAATTTTACAATTAACTCACCAGGTTCCCAAAAACCCACCAGGGAGATTTTGGAAGTTATTGTGACTATGGAAATTTGTGACACAGATTTGTGACTATGGAAATCTTTAAAATACTGTACTTTCCATCTGGGATTACATTATGTTACTAAATCAAGATATTTTTCATGACTTTTAGTAATTTTTAGAATGTGTTTTCATATGGATCTTGCATATTTATTATTAAATTTATCCCTATTTATTCTCTATATTCATTAAATGGAATTTTTTATATTCATTGTATTTTCTAACTAGAGTTTTTTGTGTTAGTATATGAGTTTTGTTTTCGGCACTACTATGCTTAACTTTATTTTTTGTTTTATTAGGTTTTCTGTTCTATTCATTTTTTCAAATGTAGAGTATCCACTATTACTATATTTGAATAAAAGTAATTTGTTCTATTTTTATCCTTTTTATTTCTTTTTCTTATGATTTGGCATTTGCTAAAACTGCCAGAAAAAAAGTTAAATAATAGTAGGGATGGTAGATTATTATAAATTAAATTGGCATCATTATTGCTTTTTTTATTTAAAAAATTATTTGATTCATACATTTTCTTAATATTGGATAAATTGAAGTGGTTTTCCTAGGTCCATTTATATGAATAACCATCCCTCTTTAATCCTGTCATTTAAATTTGATTTATGCAGTAATTTCAAGTAAACAAAATAATACTGGGTTCATTTTAACAACATAAACTAGTAACAATTGCATATTAACATATAGTCCTAAATAGCTTCCCCCATCAAAGATTTTCTGAAAGAGAAAACTAAAATAGTATTTATTGGATGCTTGGTTAAAAATCTAACCAGGGTAGATGTGTATGTACTGATATAGAAGAATATCCACCAAATATTTTTGACTTAATTTGTAGAACAGAATCTATAATATAATCTCATTTCTATGTGAAAACGAAATTTACACACATTCACACAGACCTACACACATGTTTTTATTTTATGGTCTAGAAAGGAACACATCAAAAGTATCATAATAACAGAGGCTAACACAGGGCTGTGGTTTGAAGAGTGAGAGAGGTTTCTTTACTATTCATAAATGTCAGGGTCCTCCCTGTACTGTCAAGCACTCATTTCCTAAAATTCACCCTCGATCCATTAGTGATACATGAAAACCAATACTGCTACATTGTATTTTGAAAAGTCTTAAATTACAACATAAACCGTATCTGAAAAGTCAAGTTACTGTATATATTACTGATATGATATCCAGGAAAAGAAAATGCTTTTATATTTTCCCCCTCAAACACATCAAGACATGTCATCTACTTTAACTGATTTAATACACATAACCACATAAAAATTTCATGGAAAGTACAACTAAGATGCTGTTTTACCTATCTACGTTCTTGTCTCTGAAGGCTGTTTACCATTGAGATTCAGCTTATTCTGGGAACTGTGCTACCTTCCTTAAACTACACGTTTCCATTAGCTGATGGAGAGTCCCAAGTTGGTTTACCCTCTTTTCCTAAGACACTAGTCATTTTCCTAACAAGACACAAACTCCTGGTGAATGAGCTCCTCCTCTGCCTGCCACCTTGCCATTTGGATGTTTCTAAGGTAGAAAATACAGTGAGAAAGAAAAGTGAAAGGATTGTTAATAAAGGTAACAGTAAATTAACGTTTATTCAGTGCTAAAAAGCTTTCACACAATTTTCATTTTAGATTATTTGGTATAAAAAATAGACTAAGAGCTAAGCCAGATACTGACTTACGGATTCTTTGGTTTATGAATATTTATGACATGGGGTATAATGAGTTGCCTGGTCTCTACACCAGAAACAAATTAATTAACCAATTAATTGTAATAATAACTCAAATTAATTGAGTAGAAGACTTTTTTTTTTTTAAACATCTTTATTGAAGTATAATTGCTTTACAATGGTGTGTTAGCTTCTGCTTTATAACAAAGTGAATCAGTTATACACATACAATATGTTCCCATATCTCTTCCCTCTTGCATCTCCCTCCCTCCCACCCTCCGCATCCCACCCCTCTAGGTGGTCACAAAGCACCGAGCTGATCTCCCTGTGCTATGTGGCTGCTTCCCACTAGCTATCTATTTTACATTTGGTAGTGTATATATGTCCATGACACTCTCTTACCCTGTCACATCTCACCCCACCCCCTCCCCATATCCTCAAGTCCATTCTCTAGTAGGTCTGTGTCTTTATTCCCATCTTGCCACTAGGTTCTTCATGGCCTTTTTTTTTTTTTTTTTTTTCCTTAGATTCCGTATATATGTGTTAGCATACTGTATTTGTTTTTCTCTTTCTGACTTACTTCACTCTGTATGACTGACTCTAACTCCATCCACCTCACTACAAATAACTCAATTTCGTTTCTTTTTATGGCTGAGTAATATTCCATTGTATATATGTGCCACATCTTCTTTATCCATTCATCAGTCGATGGACATTTAGGTTGCTTCCATGTCCTGGCTATTGTAAATAGAGCTGCAATGAACATTTTGGTACATGACTCTTTTTGAACTATGGTTTTCTCAGGGTATATGCCCAGTAGTGGGATTGCTGGGTCGTATGGTAGTTCTATTTGTAGTTTTTTAAGGAACCTCCATACTGTTCTCCATAGTGGCTGTATCAATTTACATTCCCACCAACAGTGCAAGAGTGTTCCCTTTCCTCCACACCCTCTCCAGCATTTACTGTTTCTAGATTTTTTGATGATGGCCATTCTGATCGGTGTGAGATGATATCTCATTGTAGTTTTGATTTGCATTTCTCTAATGATTAATGATGTTGAGCATTCTTTCATGTGTCTGTTGGCAATCTGTATATCTTCTTTGGAGAAATGTCTATTTAGGTCTTCTGCCCATTTTTGGATTGGGTTGTTCGTTTTTTTGTTATTGAGCTGCATGAGCTGCTTATAAATCTTGGAGATTAATCCTTTGTCAGTTGCTTCATTTGCAAATATTTTCTCCCATTCTGAGGGTTGTCTCTTGGTCTTGTTTATGGTTTCCTTTGCTGTGCAAAAGCTTTTAAGTTTCATTAGGTCCCATTTGTTTATTTGTGTTCTTATTTCCATTTCTCTGGGAGCTGGGTCAAAAAGAATCTTGCTGTGATGTATGTCATAGAGTGTTCTGCCTATGTTTTCCTCTAAGAGTTTGATAGTGTCTGGCCTTACACTTAGGTCTTTAATCCATTTTGAGTTTATTTTTATTTTTGTGCATGGTGTCAGGGAGTGTTCTAATTTCATACTTTTACATGTATCTGTCCAATTTTCCCAGCACCACTTATTGAAGAGGCTGTCTTTTCTCCACTGTAGAGTAGAAGACTTTTATTCTGCAAGTCAAACAATCCCTCGCAGTGCAGAAATGCATTATTAGGAACATTTTTTCTTTCTGAAATGCCTTTCTCTATTTGTCCTTGAAAAGATAATAAACTCCATAGTTGTTTTGAAGCACAGAGCACTGCAGTTTCTGAAATAGATGGGAGCTGGCTTGGGACATGCTTCCCACCAAACTGCCTTCGCAGTAATCAGATACAGTGCTGAAAACCTGGTCAAAATAAAAGCACTAGTGGAGTAGAGGCTGATTCTGGTTTGGAGCTTTCTAGTTCCTCACATATCTAGTTTTAGAGTCCAGAATAATCCTAGAGAATGTTTGTTAAATTAAAAGCTGAAACATGTGTCTTGGTAGAAAGAGAAAATTACACCCTTTTCAACAATTTACGAATTTCCATAACCAAACCTAAAATGTTTAGATTTTAATTGAAAAAAAAATTTCCATGGAGAATTATAACATGTCATTTACTTTGATATATAAAACTAAATGTATGAAGGACTACTTTATCCATTAAAAATGTACACAGTAACAAACTTTTAATACACTACCCAGATCCTTAATTATAAAAACAAAATCAGGTTTATGTTTTGTGTTTAACTGTAAATGCTACATTAATATTGCTTTCTTTATAATTATTTCTGGAATAAATTTCTATTATGATTTGAGGAAAATGGGGTATCTGTCAGTTATAAAGTGAAGCAAACCTTGAAGTAACTCAAGTATTTGAGGAAGGTAAGAGAATCCATATGCTTACTGATTCTTACTCATTCTATAAAGGTTGAGCTATTTTAAAGCAGACACAAACAGAAATCAAAAACACAAACTGCACCTCCCATATACAATTAGAAATGTGAATTAAAATTTATTTTACCATCTCTGTGCTTGCGATTAGCAAAATCTCCTCTTTAATCTGTCTTTACTCAGTGCTATATTGTTGAGCTTAAGATATTTTTATGGATAAAAGCCCTGATGTTCAAAGAGCTCATTTATACTTCTCCATGGGAATTTTTCCTTCATTGACAGAAACCAGTAACTATTTTTAAAAGGATTTTTTTATTGATTGACTAAATGAAAAAGATCTACAAGGGCTTTGCTCATATTGTACCAAATACATTTCAACATTTATAACAAATAACTTAATTTCATAGAAAACTATAAACAGGTAGGGATATACTAGTTACAAAAAACATATCTTACAAAGATATGAAAAACCATTGGTGGAAGGATAGGAATGAACAAATAGCCCAACAATGCATAAATCAAACAAGGTGTAAATGAAAGTGTCAGCCATTCATTTTTAGATCCGTTGAGCTCTAGGCAGCTGGACATAGTTGTTGGTAGTAAAAACTGTCTCCCTCCAAAGGGTCTGTGGAGAGCAGCATGATTGGCAGCACAAATAGAAGACAAAGGAGAAAGCTTCAATCTGCAGCTGATGCACAAGAAGAACATGGGGAGCTGAGTTTACAATAGAGATGACATTACCAAGCTAATGGCATAGGCAATCATGGGGCCACCATGCATCCCGGGTACCAGCGGGGCATCCATTTTCAGCTAAGTGTTAAGAGTACCTTTTTGCTTTTTCTCACCACTGCAGGGGTAGAACAACCGAGTGCGGGAAACCCACTGACTGGTAATAAATTACTATATTGGATACTTTTTGTTTTCTTTCAGCAATGACTTTACTGTGTATTTTTGCTATCATTACCAATTAAAGTAGAGGCTGATTTAGTGAACTGTATCTAACGGTATATCAGTCCCGATGCTCCAGTTGCTTTGGCAAGTATCACAGGGTCAAGAGGCTCTTTTGACCTTTATCATCTAAGTCTTTCTGACCACTCACTATTTGAAGCAATCTCAGCTGAACAGATGGACACTTTCTGCGACACTATAAAGCTTAGAATGTAAAGATAAATGAAATTGTGTTTCAGGCTTCAAACTGGTTTATGAGTATAAAATATTGTTAGTGTATCCAACAAAATATCCAGTTTTAAAGAGCATACTCTAACTCTGGCTAATGGACAAGATTGCTTACTTCTTTTTTAATGGTAGGTTTTGTTTTATAAGTCTGAGGAATAGAATTTTGTAAAGCATAACTAAGGGTTACTTGGTTACATGTTGATTACTATAACAATAAGTCACTTAAAAATGCAGGGTTTACTTTTCATTACTGTGCAATGATATTATTGAATTTTTTAAAAATTAATGATGCATCAAGAAAGTTATAACATACACTGAAAAACAAGATTATGTATTGGATGAAGTAAAAATAAAGATTTTAATTGTCCTTAGACTTAAATTTTTCTCTTAAACTATGTCATTCACTTACTAGAAGGAGAGTATAGTATTTTTACATATCTGGATATGAAAGGAAAATGATTAAGCGTCAGTTTTTTATTTTATTAACCTGTTTGTGTTAGTATATCATCATGTTTATCTGAATATTTTGAAAATTTTAACCTAAAGTAGAAGATGTATATATTTTTCTTCACTTGAATTAAGGCTCGTCTCCTCTAAGTGACCATATAATTTATTGTTCAAACCAGGCAACTTTTGAGAGTGAAATAGTGCACTATTAATAATTACACTGGAACAATAGGCATATACCAGGATTGTTCCAGTGATCCTAGATGTATGGTCACCTAATCTTAAAGGAATGTGGCAACAAGTATACTTCTTTTTTTAAAAAATCTGTATTTCTGTATTACTCTTGAAGTGTGACTATTGTTCTGTAAATCACAATTATAATTCTGTAAGTCTATTTTTTTAAATGACTAAAAAGAAGATACATTTTTTTTAACTTTCAGGTTCAATTTATTTAGTTCCAATTCTTGAAAACTTCTGATTTGTAGTAAACAAACAAACAAAAAATAACCAAAGTCTCAATTATAAGAATACTACTAATTTTCTCGAGACTAAATTTCTATATTTTGTGCTTATAAAGTCCATGCTACTAGAATCCTATTATGATATATCCAAAATAATCTCTCAGCAATCAACTACATTTCCATAAGGCAAACAGATTTGGTTGCAGGCAAGACCAAAACAAGAGACATAACTGATTTAGAGTTAAACAAACCACTCACCACTTTGGGACAACTAACTAGTTTAGTGAGAAAAGGAGAGATACAGAAAAGGAAATAAGATGGTAAACAAAATTACCAAGGGGTCAGAAGGAACATTTCAGGGCATCCTGGACTGGAAATTGGCTAACATACTAGGACAAAGGTTACGGGCAGATGCATCCTTCCCAACAAAAAAGAACCACAACCACGGGTGTGTCCTCAATTTCTGAAAAGGGACAAAAATCAATACCAGCTTTAAAGTTTTAGGGTTTTATAAGTAATTCTGAGAACAAATGTGCAATACAATCTTCTTTCTAGGCAATGAAATACCGCGTGACAGAGATCGACTTCAGGGAAAGGCTCTGAGAAAGTTAAGGAAAAACATGGCAAGTTGAGGTACGGCCAAATAGGAATTGTGGAAAATAATTCACATAACCAAATGCTATGGACTGAAGGTTTGTGTGTTGGGACTCCCCCACCATAATTCATAGGTTGAAATTATAATCTCCGTGTGATGGTATTTGGAGATAGGGACTTCAGGAGGTGATATGGCTATGAGGGTGGGATTAATGCCCTTAGAAGAAGAGTCCAGGGAGCTAGCTCACTTTCCTTCCCCAATATGAAGGTACAATGAAAAAAACAGCCATATGCAGCCAGGAAGAGAGCCTTCACCAAACACCAACTCGGCAGCACCTTAATCTTCCCAGCCCCCAGAGCAGTGAGAAATAAATTTCTGTTGTTTATAAGCCATACCATCTATGATATTTTGCTATAATAGTCCAAGCTAAGATGTTTTTATTAAATCTAGGAATAATTAAATAATTGCTGATAAACTTATCTAACTTTCTACTGAAGCCAAAACATTCCTCTAAGATGTACGGTATTACCAGTACTAGAGAAAATATGGAAAAGATTATCTTATCTTGGTACAAAGCTATGGTAAGGATGCCATCAGAATGCTGGGCAAATCTGGCTAGATCTCAGGAAAAGAAATGTTTCACTATTGTAAAAATCATGATAACACAGAATATGAAATGTTAACTCAGACACCAAATTCTGAATTACAGAGGAGACTAAAGATATTGATATACATTTAGAGATTTTTTTAAAAAAAATTAGTAAGAAAAACAAGAGTCGTTTGAAAGTTATGCTTAACTTTACAAAAATAGATTTTGCTATATTGTTTTTGCCTTTAATATGTGGTCTACTCAGCGTCCTATAAAAAATTCAATTAAACTAATAGAAAAAAGTAGTCATATCAAATTCAAAAGCAATTTCATTTAAAAGCTAAATTATATGTAGCACAGAAGATAAAGTCCTACATGCTCTCTTTAAATAGCAACTGTTTCCTTAAATTTTTGTATCTCTCTCTGTATATAATTATCAACTAAGATAACAACTTTATGTTGCTAAATTACTCTGCAATCACACCCCCAAGAGATGAAAACTAATTAAAAGAGATGTGCTGCTGTTGGTGGGAATGTAAATTGATACAGCCACTATGGAGAACAGTATGGAGGTTCCTTAAAAAACTACAAATAGAACTACCATACGACCCAGCAATCCCACTACTGGGCATATACCCTGAGAAAACCATAGGTCAAAAAGAGTCATGTACCAAAATGTTCATTGCAGCTCTATTTACAATAGCCAGGACATGGAAGCAACCTAAATGTCCATCGACAGATGAATGGATAAAGAAGATGTGGCACATATATACAATGGAATATTACTCAGCCATAAAAAGAAACGAAATGGAGTTATTTGTAGTGAGGTGGATGGACCTAGAGTCTGTCATACAGAGTGAAGTAAGTCAGGAAGAGAAAAACAAATACCGTATGCTAACACATATATATGGAATCTAAGAAAAAAAAAAAAAGGTCATGAAGAACCTAGGGGCAAGACGGGAATAAAGACACAAACCTACTAGAGAATGGACTTGAGGATATGGGGAGGGGGAAGGTAAGCTGTGACAAAGTGAGAGAGTGGCATGGACATATATACACTACCAAATGTAAAATAGATAGCTAGTGGGAAGCAGCCGCATAGCACAAGGAGATCAGCTCCCTGCTTTGTGACCACCTAGAGGGGTGGGATAGGGAGGGTGGGAGGGAGATGCAAGAGGGAAGAGATATGGGGACATATGTATATGTATAACTGATTCACTTTGTTATAAAGCAGAAACTAACACACCATTGTAAAGCAATTATACTCCAAAAAAGATGCTAAAAAAAAAAAAAAAAGAGATGTGCTGTAGATATACTAATTTGACTTACTCCAAACACCTTTGCTTCCCAACTATGACTTTTAAGTCAGTGGTATCATGCTGATGCTTTCCAAACATCATACTAATAAGCTTATAATTGGCCAAAAGGTTAGAAAGGATGTCAGCTGAAGGACAATAACTTAGAATTGGTTTACCACTAAGTAGATCAAAGGACAAAAAAAAAAAAGTCCTTTTTTTTTTTGTAATGCTTCTTATGTGTATTTATATAAAGAATAACCAGCCAAACACTTATTTTGGATGTATGTCTCTGTGTGACCACCAAACATTTTAGTCAATTCGATTTAACACATACCTATTAAATTGAAACCAATACCTACAGAATACTCTCACAAAAAAAAGTGTATAATATAAACTAAAGTTAAAAGTGAGGACATGCATTCTTTCAAATGACTACACACACAATAAATTACCACATAGCTAGTAATTGACAAGATCAAGTTTGTAGACTACCTTCGAGAAGTAAGAAGTGGGAGAAAAAAGACAAAAAATGTCCAAAATACCAAAATAGATTTCACAAGCCAGGGCTCCAAAATTGAGTGCAGACAGTTTTAAATTTTAGCAAAGAGGGAGCATTACAAGATTATATGTCAATGACAACCAAAAACAGTACTTTCCAGTGGAAAGCTTCTACTTCTCTTCTTGTGGCCTATTACACTCAATTATAACAGAATCTAATCACAGCTTTGCTGACCGCAGGGGTTAGAAAACCATGGCCAGCAGACCAAATACTGCCTACCACATCTATTTTGTAAATAAAATATCCCTGAAACACAGAAATGCTCATTTGTTTATGTATAGCTAATGGGTGTTTTTAGCATTACAAAAGCAGAGTTGAGTAGTTGTGACAGAAACTGCATGGCCCACAAATCTAAAAATATTTACTATGTGACCCTTGACAGAAAAAGTCTGACAATCCCTGGCCTATTTTAAATGAACAGGAATTTTAAATGTGCACAAAAAATTTTTTTTAGACAAAACCACGATATAAATATAAAGCAGGCAATTTAAGGTGTTAAATCCCCTTGATTCAGGTAAGTTATATTCTAAAAAAGGACTCTATCTTAAGGTTGTATTGGATGTTTTTTTGCCACCTAATGTGATTTTCCACTATAAATATAAGTTGCTCTCAGAAGTCCAAGGCCAGGTCCAAAGCCTTCTTTTTATTTTCCTGCCGGACAATAAGACAGTCAGCTTCCACTGTTCCCACTATATATTTAATCTCCAGGCATATCAACTTCCCATCAATCCCCTCCTCACCACTCATCTTTGTATTATGGGCTTTTGGACCTGCTGTTCCCCACAGCAAAATTATTCCTGCATCAAGATTTAGACCCAGCATGAATTTCTGCACTCTGCGAACAGCGTGGGTCTCACCATCTACAGGGTTCTCTAGTAGTACTTTGGGATGTAGGTCTGTTAGAGCACATGTATTGTATAATGGCTTTTACCAATCTGATGTTAAAAAGCTTAGCCCCAACTAATAATTTCCTTTTCTTGCTGCAACTATGCAATAGCTTCTTCTTCCTGACACTCCCTTTCCTCTAATCCAATTCCTTAATAGGTCTTTTGCAGTAGCTGTTTGCTTTGCCTAGAAAATTCTCCCCTCTGCTAGCCACATGGCTGGCCACATCTAGCCATTCAGACAGTACAAATGCTACCTTCTCCTCTGACCTTCTCTAACTACTCTGCCTAAAGTAAATCCCCAGGCCCTCTCTGTCACATTGTCTGATGTTAATTCACTGCAAAGCCTTCATCACTATCTGACATTTTTTCTTTTTTTTAAAATTAATTTTTATTGGAGTATAGTTGCTTTACAATGTTGTGTTAGCTTCTACTGCACAGCAAAATGAATCAGCCATACATATACATATATCCCCTCCCTTTTGGATTTCCCTCCAATTTAGGTCACCACAGTGCATTAAGTAGAGCTCCCTGTGCTATACAGTATGTTCCCATCAGTTGTCTGTTTTATACATAGTATCAATAGTGTATATGTGTCAGTTCCAATCTCGCAATTCCTCCCACCCCATCCCTTTCCCCCTTGATATCCATACATTTGTTCTCTACGTCTGTGTCTCTACTTCTGCTTTGCAAATAAGGTCATCTATACCATTTTTCTAGATTCCACATATATGCGTTAATATACAATATTTGTTTTTCTCTTTCTAACTTACTTCACTCTTTATGATGCTCTCTAGGTCCATCTACATCTCTACAAATGACCCAATTTTGTTCCATTTTATGGCTAACATTCCATTGTATATAGGTACCACATCTTCTTTATCCATTCCTCTGTTGATGGACATTTAGGTTGCTTCCATGTCCTGGCTATTGTAAATACTGCTATGAACATTGGGGTACATGTGTCTTTTTGAATTACGGTTTTCTCAGGGTATATGCCCAGTAGTGGGATTGCTGGGTCGTATGGTAGTTCTATTTTTAGTTTTTTAAGGAACCTCCATACTGTTCTCCATAGTGGCTGTACCAATTTACATTCCCACCAACAGTGTATGAGGGTTCCCTTTTCTCCACACCTTCTCCAGCATTTATTGTTTGCAGAATTTTTGATCATGGCCATTCTGACCGGTGTGAGGTGATACCTCATTGCAGTTTTGATTTGCATTTCTCTAATAATTAGTGATGTTGAGCACCTTTTCATGTGTTTGTTGCCCATCTCTAGGTCTTCTTTGGAGAAATGTCTATTTAGGTCTTCCACCCATTTTTGGATTGGGTTGTTTGTTTTTTTGATATTGAGCTGCATGAGCTGCTTGTATATTTGGAGATTAATCCTTTGTCAGTTGTTTCATTTGTGAATATTTTTTCCCATTCTGAGGGTTGTCTCTTCATCTTATTTATGGTTTCCTTTGCTGTGCAAAAGCTTATAAATTTAATCTTCTTTTAAAAAATTATAGTCTATCTCCTCTTACTAGAAATGTAAGTGTCATGAGTGCCAAGACTTTGTTGAAATTCTTAGTATCAAGAAGACTGTCTGGCACACAGTAGGTGTTCAGTGGATATTTGCTGAATGAATAAAAGATTCTGTTCTGCATTCCACACTACAAAACTGACATAATGTATAGGCATAGCAATTCTTTCAAGTAGCTTAAGGTCTAGTTGAGAATATAAGACATATATATACTTGTAAAATAACTAGGCAATCCATAGTTAACTTACAAGTGTTTAACTAGTGCATGTTAAGTAGCATGCAAATATTGTAGTATCGGTAGGATTTGACTAGGTGGAGAGAAGAGCACCTCCTGTACATGAGATTAGGCAAGAAGAGATATGTGCAGAGTGGAATCGGTAGGGCAACCGTGTGGAGGGGCACTGACCTGCCCGCCGTTACCTAGACACCTTCTCCCTGGAGGAGGAGCAAATCTTACAAGGAAGAAGAGCAAATCCCATGAGGATTGGTGTCTCCTCGGGCTGTTAACCCAGCACACTACCCTATGTTCTCACAATAAGGAGTTACCTAAAGCATTTACTGTCATACATATCAAGGAGTAGAATCAGCCCTCTCTTCACCAACCTCTGATGAGAGGTTCAGCAATTTTCAAATGATCTATGAAAGTAGGAGGTGATGTCGGCCACTTGAGGGATGGAGGATTGTACCAGAGACTCTGCATCTGGGAAATGAAACATAAATCAGGCCTCTTCATATTTATTATACTTACATTTCTAAAAGTTATTACAAACCTGTGATTAGACTCTTGCTGGCTTCAGGGGCTTTGTGTCAAGGGGAGGGCTTAGTAAAGTAATTATTTGAGGGAAGCAGAGGGCTCATGATATATAGTACAATCCTCAGGCTATTTTTGAGTGCTTATTTTAGAAAACTTTGTTACTAAAAAAAATAGTCTGAAATTTAAGGCAAGTGAATAGGGCAATAACAAACTTTGCTGGTGTAAGAAACCATTTAACTACACTGCCTTTTAATCTTCCTTTCTGAGTCTATATCAGCTCACCATTGTTCCTATCTTACCTGTAGTGAATCATTCCTCCCTAATGTGCTAAATATCCTAAATTTCATTACCAGTTTTAATAAACTTTTTCTTATAAACTTTGGTACTGGTTTGGACTGGTATAAATATCGATATGCCTTTCAAACTTTTGAATTGATTGAAATTTGTGTCTAAATATCAGTGGGGTAGCAGTTGTGTTTCAACAACCTCTTTGCTATTATTGACTATTTTTTTGCTAGATCACTCCCCTCTGTAAGATCAAGTCACACATAAAAACCCAATTTGGACTTTAAGCAATTGACTGACAAAGTAAATACCCTGGTGGGGGGGGGGCATACATTTTCATTGT
This sequence comes from Balaenoptera ricei, assembly GCF_028023285.1. Classification (NCBI taxonomy): domain Eukaryota; kingdom Metazoa; phylum Chordata; class Mammalia; order Artiodactyla; family Balaenopteridae; genus Balaenoptera; species Balaenoptera ricei. The sequence goes on along the minus strand of NC_082640.1, from coordinate 82,092,020 downwards.
TTCTGTTACAATTCAAAAAAGGACATATTCTTCACTTTCTTACCGTGTATTTTTCATGTTTCAACTTTAGTAATTTTTAGTCCATGTGTTTATTCAACAAATATTTTCTGAAAATCTGCCTTGTGTTCAACATATGCAGGTGATGAGGATACCATGATAAACTGACAGCATATCACTGCCTGTTTTGAGATTATACTGTTGTGGAAGGTGGGGAAAATAAAAAATGAAATAAAAAGGATGCTGAGACAGAGAATAGGGGAGGTGGGCTGCTACATACTTTATGGAAAATGACATTGAAGCTTAGACTTCAAGGTGAAGAATCAGAGGGGAAATATTCTGATAGCAGACAAGCAGTAGGGAGAATATGAGTTACTTTAATGAGGCCAAGTAGCTGGAGATTAAATATGTAGCTGGAGGTTATGGCCCCAAATCTACAGTTGACCTTTTCAATATCTTTTTCTTTATAATTTTGGATTTTATCTGAGGATGACTACAACTCAGATGAATAATAGTTGAATATCCATTTCTGAGGCTCTTTTCTTTCCATCCAGGTCATGCTGGTGGTTGAAAGACTAATTCATAAACTGTACTGTGTGTTCAACATATTGGAAAGTCACACAGCTGAAGAATATGTTCAATCTCCACCCAAAGATAAGCATCAAAATCAAATTTAAAACTCAGAAGGTATGCTAAGAGTAGATATTGTCCCCAGCTTAGGAGCTACAATAAAAATTACATAAAAATAATACTGATTAACAATTTGAAATTTATTAACATCCTGAAATATTAAAGGAGATATTTTCTAGGTTTTGACTATGCTTCCAGGTGTCCAGCATGTGGAACTCCCTGAAGGAACAGACAGGGTGAAAAGGTCCCAAAGAGAAACAAGAGTTTGATTCAAACTTCAGAAACGATTAGTACCAGGATAGCTAATCAGGGCACTTAAGCAGATGTTGAATGTTACAGAACCAGAAGAAGAGAGTAATAGTCCTAAGACAGCAGTCACCCTGAGTTAGAATGATTCCCATCTATTAGCAGAATTGTAAGATTGCCCCCAGTGTTCTCAAAACCTGGCAAAGCATATCTTCTTCCAGTTATCCAACCAAACAGTAATCTAGGTCTGCCATGAAGGGATTGTGCTGATGTAATTAAGGTTCCAAATCAGTTGACTTTAAGATAGGAAGATTATCTGAGTTGTCCTGACTTAATCACATTGAGTTTTTGAAAGCAGAGAGTTTTTTATGGCTGATGGCTGAGGGGGAAGTCAGAGATTCAGAGTACTAGAGGGACTCCCTACATAAGAAGTTCTCCACTGCTGGCTTGAAGATGAAAAGACTGTATGTCAAGGAATGTGTGGCCCCCCTGGTCAACAGCCAGCAAGGAAACAGGGATTCCAGTCCTACAACCAGAAGGAAATGAATTCTGGCAATAACCTGAATAAGCTTGGAAGAGGACCCCACCCTCAGATGATACAGCAACTGCATCCCACACCTGGATTTCAGTCACATGAGACCCTGAGCAAAGAACCCAATGTCATGCCAGATTCCTGGCACAGAAGAAATGGTGATATGATAAGTGAAATTTGTTCTAAGCCCTTACATTTGTGGCAATTTGCTACATAGCAACAGAAAACTAAAACACCATCATCTCAAAGGGTTCAGGTAGAAGAAGTCAGAGTGGTCATTAGTGAGACCACTGGTTCCTAAAGAGACAACCTGGAAGGCAGATGTATACTAAGGAGGGTGATCAGACAGAGAGAAGAAAAATCAGAGCTCCAAGCAAAAGCTAAATCCTATCAACTAATCACAGAAAAGCCAGGGAATTCTGAAATTCTGGGACTATAAAAATATCCAAAACCAAGTTTTAGTACACCAGATCCCAAGCTCAGTTGGCAAAGAATCTTCAAGAAGATGGGATGGGGAAGTGAAGAGAGGACAACACAGGAACCCAGCCATGAGAGAAATCTGGCAGGTCAAAGTCTGGCTACAGGATCCATCCACCAGTGGATTCAGCTATACTGACACTGAGAGAGCAGATCCAGGAACCAGAAAGTCTCAGTTCCAGCTCTAAACCCAATTTACTGTGTTATTCAATCAAGACTGGGCTCCAAAATTCTCCTAAGAAAGGAGAGAACAGATAATTTGACCACTTCTGGTTCTAACAGGCTACAATGCTAAAACTAGGAATAAAGGGTCTGATGAACCTGTCTCCCTCCATTACTACTTTTTATGTATACAGATTATTATTTTAGTTCAAAGAGCAAAAAAGGAAGTAAGATATTTGCTACCAGAGAATACATGTAGAGGGCCAAGTTTTGTATAATGAGACCTCTAGTGGGAGCTGGGAAGAAAGTAGTAAAGGTGAGTACAATTTCATATTTTGTAAGCTTTCATAATAGCTTTCTAAAAACCAGTAAGTCTCAGACAACATGTGAAGACCAAAAAATAAAACCTAAAATTTTCAGTTATATTTGGATGTGCATGAAGTTAAACACGTGTATAAGAAAGGCTCTGCTGCTCACAGCGGCCTCTTATGACCATTTTTTAAAATATCTGATAGGAATAATCATATCTGGACCAAAAGCTTATGCAGGATATTTCCATTTAGGATAAAAAACTGTTTCCAGACTAATATGAGCTTCATTGTATGTAGAAAATTACAAAAAATGTAATTTATGTCATTATTTGTATTTAATGGCATGAATGCCATTTGGGGATGCAGAGAACTGGTTGTGCCTTCAGGATGTCACTATTAAAACCCAATTCAGAAAAATGGATGAGAATATTAGCTGGATATATTTTTCAGTAAGTTCATGCTCTTAGTTGCAATGAATAAAGCTAAAGTTTGTTGTTGTTGTTGTTGTTGTTGTTACCATCTTTATTGGAGTATAATTGCTTTACAATGGTGTGTTAGTTTCTGCTGTATAACAAAGTGAATCAGCTATACATATACATGTATATCCATATCTCCTCCCTCTTGCATCTCCCTCCTACCCTCCCTGTCCCACACCTCTAGGTGGTCACAAAGCACCGAGCTGATCTCCCTGTGCTATGTGGCTGCTTCCCACTAGCTATTTTACATTTGGTAGTGTATATATGTCAATGCCACTCTCTCACTTCGTCCCAGCTTACCCTTCCCCCTTATGGACAACCTGGAAGAAATGGAAAAATTCTTAGAAAAGTACAAACTTCCAAGACTGAACCAGGAAGAAATAGAAAATATGAACAGACCAATCACAAGCACAGAAATTGAAACTGTGATTAAAAATCTTCCAACAAACAAAAGCCCAAGACCAGATGGCTTCACAGGTGAATTCTATCAAACATTTAGAGAAGAGCTAACACCCATTCTTCTCAAACTCTTCCAAAATATAGCAGAGGAAGGAACACTCCCAAACTCATTCTACAAGGCCACCATCACCCTGATACCAAAACCAGACAAAGATGTCACAAAAAAGAAAACTACAATATCACTGATGAACATAGATGTAAAAATCCTCAACAAAATACTAGCAAACAGAATCCAAGAGCACATTAAAAGGATCACACACCACAATCAAGTGGGTTTTATCCCAGGAATGCAAGGATTCTTCAATATATGCAAATCAATCGATGTGATACACCATATTCACAAACTGAAGGATAAAAACCATATGATAATCTTAATAGATGTAGAAAAAGCTTTCTACAAAATTCAACACCGATTTATAATAAAAACTCTCCAGAAAGTGGGCATAGAGGGAACCTACCTCAACCATATATGACAAACCCACAGCCAACATCGTTCTCAATGGTGAAAAACTGAAACCATTTCTGTTAAGATCAGGAACAAGACAAGGATGTCCACTCTCACCGCTATTATTCAACATAGTTTTGGAAGTTTTAGCCACAGCAATCAGAGAAGAAAAAGAAATAAAAGAAATCCAAATCGCAAAAGAAGAAATAAAGCTGTCACTGTTTGCAGATGACATGATACTATACATAGAGAATCCTAAAGATGCTACCAGAAAGCTACTAGAGCTAATCAATGAATTTGGTAAAGTAGCAGGATACAAAATTAATGCACTGAAATCTCTTGCATTCCTATACACTAACGACGAAAAATCTGAAAGAGAAATTAAGGAAACAATCCCACTTACCACTGCAACAAAAAGAATAAAATACCTAGGAATAAACCTTCCTAAGGAGACAAAAGACCTGTATGCAGAAAACTATAAGACACAGGTGAAAGAAATTAGAGACAATACAAAGAGGTGGAGAGATATACCATGTTCTTGGACTGGAAGAATCAACATTGTGAAAATGAATATACTACCCAAAGCAATCTACAGATTCAAAGCTAAGGTCTTCATACATTTTGTTTTTATCAACATAGGGGAAATAGTCCATGAGAAGAGATGCTTTCTTTTCTGAGAATTGCTTCCTGTTACATTTTTGCATTTGCTGCTCTCTTAGGGCCAGTTTCAACACAAGTCATTGGTACAGAAGGAGTGCTCCTGTTGGGATTCCTTTAAATGGGTCCAGATGGTACTCTCAGTCTATAAGTGACATTACCAGCTTTCAAAAAGAAAGATTTTATTCTCTTTCATTTCTTTCCTGTTATAAGCCACTAACCCTTTTAGTTAACTCAACATCTGAATTTCTATAAACTTCATTTTTTACTCCTCAAAATACCATCCATTGTGGTAGTCATCAAAAATAGGATAGAAGCAGAAAATATTCCTGATGTCAGACAATGACTTGGTTACCAAGAAAACTCCAAGTTTCTGTAAGGAGTAACATTTACCATCATCTTCTAATCAGAACCAGCAATTTGCTCAATAACAGAACATCTAAATCCACTGGAGTGAATTTGTATCCCAGAAGATTTAGACCTCTTTCAGTAAGTTGAATAGTCCATCTTTAGGTCCTACAAGAAGCTGGCCTTAACAAATTTGAAAAGTCACAGGGTTTTTGTTTTTGTTTTGCTTTTAATTACAACTGAGGAAAAAAAAATGTAGGAAAGAAAAAAATGAGGGAGAAACAAAAAGTCTCTAAATGGTTATGGTGGGTAATATGGTAGGTACATTATTACATAATATATACTTTCTAAAATATCCCTATAAAATTATTGTGCAAATGGAGGCAAATTTAAAGACATGCTTTAATAAATTATGCTACTCTGTCCCTAGATTAATCTAAATACAAAATAAAACTGCCTGATATGTTTAACTTTTCTTCATCTTTCTAAGCTAGAATCCTCACCCACAAGTCAATTGATGACTATAATCAGAATATTTAATTCAAGAGAAAAGTTATAATCCTAGATTCCCATGTTTCTTACAGGATTGATTAATATTGTGGGGGTGGGGAAAAGTACTGAGGTAAATCTAGCTAAATCTAGCGCTAAAGAACAACATAAACATTTATTCAGTGAAAAGATTTACTTTAGAATTAACAGAAGGGATAACATTTTTTGAAACCAACTAAAATCAAAGCAGAACAAACCCTTCTTCTTGAAGAAATGAGAACTGCCTCTCAGCAATTATAAAAACAATAACACTGACCTTGAATCAGCCTTACAGGTCTTTGTACACAATTATCAGCTTTATGAATTTTCAGTTGCTATCTCAGCCACAAGCTCAATAAATGCAGAGTTGGTCAGTAATAGGAAGATGGCTACTTTAACAGCTTTCACTGAAAGAGGCATTTGAGAAAGTACACATTCCACCAGCTTTTCCCATGTTAAAAATGACAGCTTTTTCAAATCCTGCTTAGCACACCTTAGACGAAGGCTTAACGACATCTCAGGTAAACAATAAAAATTCAAAATCAAGTTCAGTCAAAACTAGAAATAATTTAATAAATTATATCTGTAATTTAAATAAACTATATTTCCATCAGTCTGCTAAAAGGTTTTTACACCAGGAATTTTTTAAAATTAAATATTGGAATTCGAAGTAAACTCTGGAAATTTTTTTCTCATCTTGAGTATATAATTTCACTTCCTCTTCTGTATCTTAAATATAGCAGCTAGCAACAGCAGAGAAAGCCAGTGAAAAAAGTCCTTGTGTGTGGTTACTGTAATTAAAAGATTCAATATCTATTACCGCCAGTCAGGTATCATAGCAACCCTGTATTGCTGAAAACGCTAGAAAAATCTTCAAAACCAGCAAGACTCTGCTTTAGGGAAATCTTCAACAACACGGGGGACATTACTGGCTGTCAACATCTGTGGGTGTTGCCATGGGCACAACCACAAAGAACCCTGCCATCTGTACAGAAAGGTATACACACAGAGAAGATGGGAGGACACAGAAGATAAACTGATAAGAGAATCAAAAAGAAGAAATAATTGCACTGGCAATATACAATAGGCACACACTTTTGAGTCCATGTTTTACACTAATTCTTTTCTATTGTAGCTGGAGAATCCAAATTCAACTTAACTGTAATCGTGACTAAACATGAACCAGGGGGTGGAAATAATATCCTAAAACTCTGCACTTGTACCATTTATCACAAGTCTTAATTTGAGACTCAAAGTGAATTACATTTAAAATAATACTTAAACTTCCACTTATAAACCCTTGATAGTTGTTTATAAATCTACAGAAGAGAAAAGAACAGGTTACCATGAACAAGAACCCAATATTGATTTTTCGGCAGTGCAGTAAGGCATCTCCATTCTATTTGGTTGCTGTCAAAGCCACTCTTTAACAGCTGGAGTCAAATTGCACTATTTACAGAAAGAGCCCTTGTCAAGTGGACCATAAGTAGCCTAACAATACGCTATTCAAATGGCACTTTGCCACACAAATTGCTGACTTGATGAATAACCTATGTCAATGACTAAGCCTAATATAAAAGTTTCATTTTTATGAGAGGTTTTACATTCACACATTAAGTAAGCTTTCTTTGAAGAACTATTAGGCTATATATTTCAGGCCTTTGGACGGACGCTGAAAATAATTAAAATCTGTTTAAATACATCAAGGGAACTTGACAACATTAATATGGATCTGGTGTTAACTACATTTGTCACACGCATCAGAACAGTGCCCTTCTGTTTCTGGCACTCCCCACCGGCACGTGCAGCACAAAGCCGGACTCAGACCAGCCGTGCACCATGAAATAGGAGCATTCTCCTTTTGTGTCTCTGATTTACATGGCCAACGAATGTTTAGATACAAGCAAGGCTTTGAAGTCCTGTAAGGAAATTCAGGGTTGCTTCTGTGTGCGAGGCGGACAGCTGGAGTCATTTAATGGTGTGGGGTTCCTACTTTTCACAGTGACTCTGAGACCTCCTGAATTAGTTTTGGAACAAAGCTGTGATATGCTTTTCAGAGGTTTCCTCAACACTGAGGGAACTTTGTATCAAAAATGCTTAAACTCATGCCACAAAGTAAGAAAAGGGATATCCTTCATAAAACAGCTACAAAACATTGCATATTACAGAAATTTTTTTGACTTACAGTAGTTAAAATTACCATATAAAATGCTTAGAGAAATGGTTACACTGTCAAAAACTTGCACCACCTCACATGTGTTCAAAAAGCAAATTGACTTCTATATTTCTCTGCTACTGTATATTTCTCTATCTCACTAGGACAGGTGATATCATTTAGGCACTAAGTTTTGAGTTGGGATTCACTAAATCAAAATACTTAAAACAAAAATCTTAATCCAATGTTAACAGAGAGAAATTCCTATATTTTCATGAAGGGCTGGCATGTCTAATAATAAAAATCTGTTTTCTTTTAAAATTATATAAAATTGATGCAAAATATTGTCTACATTAGAAACAATAGGCATATGCTGTTTATTACATTAAAAAGAATACTGAAAATTAACTACTAATCAAAAATGTGAAAATTATCATTCTATATTCAGGATTTATCCCTATATAACACAATTGTTTTCAAATAAATATTATTTGTGCTTTTTGTAATAATGCAATTTTGATAATAAAATATAGATAGTTTAATGAAAACTGAGTTAATCTGCAACATGCAATATTGCCACAGTGAATTATTATTTCATATTGATACATGTAAATTCGCAGGTGAAATTTTCAAATTGCACAATTAAGAAACTACTCTAGTTCCATTTTGGTTATGTTTTTGTTTCATAAAATGTAAAAGAACTAATGTTGCATTCCAGTAAAGTAATATGTAGTACTGGGATCCGATTTTCTATTGGTGGCCTACCAGTACACCATCTGTGTTTTACAAGAGGTAGCAGGATAAAGCTCTAATAAGATTTTTCAGCAAATGGCACCAAACAGGCATCACTCTAAGGTCAACTAAAGGTTAAAAAAATACAAACATATTTCTAGAAAGCTCAACTGGAACGTAAATAAATGTAAATGCATTATTTATAATCAATTTTATATATTTAGATAATGATGCATGTATAAGTGCTTTATTTAAAGGAAATTTCATTTTAAAAAATCTTGCTTGGATTAGGAAGCATAATGTGCACATTTGTTTTCCACAAAGGGCAGATTTTCAAACACATCAATTTCATGAATGCTGTCAGGGAACAGACTTGATACAAGGGCTTTTGGATTACATTCCTCATAGTGCAGAAGAAGTTGGGATAAGCTGCTTTATTAAAAATTTAGATATCTAGGGAGAGGGTAGGTATTGGCTATTTTGCTAGTTCCTCCAAGTACCTCATGATTTCCAAGTCTAGAGAGGACTGACTAGAGCAGAAATTGGCAAATAATGGCCAGCGAGTATCAAATGTGGTCCACTGCTTGTTTTTGTAAATAAAATTTTATCAAAACACAACCACACTCATTTGTTTAAGAATGGTCTGTGGTGGCTTCTGTGCTCTAACAGCAGAGCTGAATAGTTACAACAGCAAAAATACAGCCTGCAAAGCCTAAAATATTTACCATCTGGTCCTTTACAAAAAAGTTTGCTTATCCCTGGTCTAGTTCAACATTTGTCCAACAGAAATAAAATGCAAACTGCATGTGTAATTTTAAACTACCTAGTAGCCATATTGAAAAACATAAAAAGAAACAGGTACAATTGGTTTTAATAATATATTTTATTTAAGCCTGTATATCCAAAACATCATTTTAACATGTGGTGTTAGCCAAATTTCAAGTGCTCCATAGCCATGTATGGTAAATGGCTGCCATATTAAACATGTAACTCTAAAAAAGCAACCAGGGGGAGCTGTTGGGGACCCATTCTACCGAAAATCAGGTTGTTTTTTTAAAAGGCATTTCCAGGACATTACAATGGGTCTAAATTGTGGCAGTTAAAATAATCCTGTTTATTTTTTTTACTCATTTTACAGACAAGAAGTGTGGAAAAAGAATTTAAAACCAACCAACAGAATAAAAGACAAAAAAGACCTTCCCTCGTTAAAATCTGATGAGGTAACGAAGAGTTCTGCCATGTAAAGATGATTTTAGTAAGGTTGTTTATTTTCTACTCTGAAGCTAAATTCGTCCCACTGCAATTTAAACAGTTTTTATCTTGTTTTATCCTCAGCAGAATCTGAGAAAAGCAGTTCCCCATCACTAATATGATATTGTATTCCTTTAAATCCTTTAAGACTCTGGTCCTCTCCTACCCCAAAGGTTTTTCTTTGCCTAGCTGCACAAATTCAACTCCTTTGGCCTTTCTAATTGGACCCATTTTTTAAATGTTTTATTGTATTTGTTGTTCTCTTTAAAACCTTCTCCTAAATCTATATGCACTCTTCAAATGCAAGAAGGAAAAGTGGACACAGCATCCTAATAAATGCAAAATATTGCCAAATACAAAGAGCTCACCACACAGATATTACATGCTATTCTTCCACTTAAACAGTTCATGCTACCATTAGAAAATACTTGACTTGTCTCTCACTGAAGTCCATACCAAAAAATTCTGAAACACAGAGTAACCCTACATAGTTCCAAATTTTACAGGCTTATTGTCCCTCATTTTTCCCAGCTCTGAAATAAGTGTGATTCAATTCCTCTTCTTTAAATCCGCTTTTTTTTAATCTTATGAAAACTAATGAAGCATTTTACTATATTAACAAAAAGGAGAATGGAGAATTTATAAGCATTCTTGAAATTTTATGCTTATCAAATTCATAAATAAAAGATCAAGATAAAACAATCTTAAAGGCTTAAATCTAAGACGATGAGAAGAAGATATGCAGTACATAATTGGAGAAGATATAACTTAGGAGAAGCACAAATAAAAATAGCTCTACTCAACAGTAAGCTCAATAATAAGAGACGTAAAGTACATAGAACAAAGGAGGTGATAATCCTGTCTAATTCAGTTCTCCAACTCTGTAGAGAGTAAAAGTTGGAAATTGCAGTCATCTAAGGTAAAGGGCAGCAGCTAGGAAATGAAGTTGGGATCAGCCTAAGAGTAGGAAAACAAGACCCCGGCATTTTATTGCCTTCTGGAGTCAAGAAAGAAACAAAATTACATAAAGAAAATGAAATCTATATATACTATTATCACTACCTAAAGGGTAGCTCTGAGGTCCTGCAAGAAACAGCAGTCAGTTTACCTTCTGGGAATTAAACTAGTAAAATAGGCACTTGATGAATGAGATTTGCTCCTGCAGACCTTAGGCATATGACATGCACGAGTCAAAAGACATATCCAAGTTCTCATCCACTATTCTAGCATATAATTTCCACTGTAAAATACAAATTCTATTGTGAAAGAAAAGCAACAAAGCCACATTAAGATGGGAATGCTTGGCAGTCAGCTGGCTCACTCACTGGGCTTTATTTACCCCAACCTTAAAATACGTAATAGAAGTGTGGTTCTGTCTCCCACTTTAGGAGACTAAGACCCTATCACTTTCAACTTCAGTTGTGAATGTTAAAAAAAATTCATCATATTGATATAATTGTCCTTATAAAACATGACTTCCTGAGAATTCCCTGGTGGTCCAGTGGTTAGGACTCCGAGCTTCCACTGCAGGGGGCACAGATTGGAATCTAAGGTCCCACATGCCACACGGCGTAGCCAAAAGAAAAAAAACCATGACTTCTTTCAAGTTAAGAACGTGAAAAACAGATTTGAAAAAATCTAAAAACAATTAGACTAAATAAGAAAAGGAAAGAAAGGGGGAAAAAAAGCTGCAGCCTAATCACTGGTTTTAACATCTGCAGGAGAAAGCATAAACAAAAGTAGCTGGCCTAAAGAGAGAAATCCAAAATTTAGAAATTTTTCAATGTATATCAGCCTTGACCAAGGGAGATAGTACCTCGATGGGCTGAAAGCAGGAACTGCATTAGCTTCTTAGAGCTCAATGAATGAATACCCTGGGGCTCTGACTCCATGCCCATCAAGGAATCCTCTGCTAAAATTCCACCTCCCGGTTCTCCCTCATGCCCTGTAGCTTTGCTACTGTGAGACTGCTGAGCAATGAACTGCCATCATATTTATCATTATAAATTAAAGAATTGTCATTCTAATTTAAATATTCATTTCTTGGGTGTTTTGTTAGTATGACTCAGTTCTCAAAAGGTTGACAAACTCTGGCCTCACTGATAAAATTGAAATCTAGTCTTTAAACCTAAAAAGCTGAGGCTCATATGCTGGTCCCCCCACCTCCACCCCTGCAGCTCTGAGGCAAAGCTTAGCAGCCAATTGGCCTTTCTTAAAAAATGACACATCCTTTTGCCTCTAACTACATACATACACATGAGATAAAATAAAGTCTTATTTAAAGTCCTTATTAATGTTACTTTAAGTCTTCATAATATCATTAAAATAACGGAAAATGTTAACAACATATAAATAGAAATCAGCTAAAATTTGAATTAGAAACCCCACTCCTGGAAATATATCCCATTAAATAACACTAAATATTAAAAAAAAAAAAAACTTTAGGTTCATTAGTTGTGTTAGTCCTAAACTGAAGCATAAAAAACAATCCATATATTAAGCCATAGGAAAATAATTCATATCAGTATAGTATATACACAGTATAGAGCATGATGCAGCCATTAAAAAGAAATAGACATTATTATGAAAATATGTTTACATAAAAAAATACTACATTATATATACGCATATAAATGCCACAGTTGCAACCTGAGGAGGGGATAACTTGGAGGTGTAGATGACAGAAGAATGGAAGAATCCCTTAAAGAAAGCAGATTAAATTGCTCTGTCATGTTTAGAACTGAAAAATAATCAAACTCATGCAAATTTCTGTGACGCTGGTTAACGTGGCTTGAGAAAATGAATGTAAACTCCATCACTGTGTGTTATCTGAGGCCTGGAATCCTAAAGAGCTAGTGATCCTAGAGATGCTGAGTATACCAAAAGAATTGCCCAAACAACGATCCAGTTTTTCTGATGTTTTTTGGTTTACTTGTAATCAGCATTTTAAAAAGAGGTCAAATACCCACGTGAAAAAAAAATCGATCCAGACCACAGAATATAATTTTCCCCCCTTTTCATTGAAAACCATCTAGAATTCAAGGATTAATATAAAACTTGTTCAGTCTTGATAAGCCAGGACCTGTCTTATCAAAAAAAGAATGCTATAGTCATTCAAAAATAATAATCACTCAAAAAGTTATCCCGATTCAGCAAAGATCGCTTGGTAGGTACGTCTGGTAGATTCGATCATCTCCGAGTTCTTATATTTGTGCTGATATTTAATGGCCACATATTTATGAAAGCACATTACTTCTTACTCAGGGTTGATAATGTTCTTCGTGAGCAGCAGCTTGATTTGAACTTACCTTACATGAAGACTCCACCTGCAGACCAGGGCAAGGTATTGGCCCAAACTGGTAGGAGCTGGAGGACCTCTGTTCTACACTTTTGTGCTTATGTGTCTCTGAGGCAACTGGAAGTACAGATTCAGGCTTTAGAAGCTGTGAATCATCACAACAATTAAGAATAATCCTTGCTCTTTCTCCTGTTTCATGTCTTTCCAAAGTGCCTGGAAAACAAGATTAGAAATAAAAATTTGTGCAAAATATTTACCCCCACAGAATGAAAAGAAGAAACCACTTGTAACACAAAATCACAATTCTTTAAGTTATCATGCCTTACTATCTCCTTGCAACCAAAAAACAGCCTGGAGCTTCCTCTAAATTATTCAAATCATCATTTTACAAAGGCTGAAATTATAGACTTGAAAAGCTCATCTTCCTCTCTGTGCTTTTTCATCCACTGAAATCAACAGGGCCTTCAATAGTCGTTAACAGGAAAATCTCATACTTATTATACAGTATGCAAGTGATCAATAACAAACAACTATGGAATATTTTAGTGCTGTCCCCTAGTGTTCCAACTCACAAACAACAGAGAATCCACAGTGCTTTGCTTGGGTTCCCAACCTTAAAATGTTTCTATTGGTAATACAGCATTTACGTGAATAGGGGAAATAAGAACAGAGATACCCAAGTACCCTCAGCTTCAGGAATGCAGGGCACTCTAGGGTTTTGTTGCTGGTGGTGGTATTGCTGATATTGTTGCTGTTATATATTTTGGCTTTTATTTTATTCGGAGAGAAAAAAATTATTTTGCCCTCTTCTCTGCCATTCTTGCAGTTTCAGAATTTCAAAGTACTGACAAGTTCAATTTACAGTTAAAAGGAACAAGTATAAAATAGAGCAAAAGTATCAGAAAACAACTCACAGAGAGTGTTTTTATAAAATACAATGTTATGACACTCAGTGAAATCTTGATAAATATCAATTAAACATGACCACTGTCTCATCTCAGTTATGAGTTCATTTGTATTATTCATACTGTATTAAATATATACTCTATATCCTACTAAATAAAACAGCTAAGGAAAATTAACTTGACATAGAATCTAAACACAGAATTTTATTTCTTATTATTCCTTTCCTGCCAATGAAAAAAGAAGCAGTTGTACTATTTGTTAAGAAGGAAAAAGATCATTCTTACTGACAGTATTAAGAAAAAAACTATTTAAAGTAATTATAATAAGAAAATAGAAAGAATGCTTCTATACCCCTATGTCTTTAGATAGATTTGAAGATTATGACTATGCAATCCTTACTCATTTCTCCTTCTCTCTTCCATATCTTTCCTTTTCAGCAATAAGCTACCTTTAGTCGATGCTTTGGATACTGAATCACTAATAGCTACTATGCTAAAATATTGGGGAGAAACTTAGTCTCTGGTCTCTTAACAGTGACATCTTTTCATGATAACATATCTACATTCATAAATTAACATCTTTAACATATAAATCTTATAAATGCTACTTCTCTAAGCTTTCCTTTTCCATCAAGATTGATATATCTTCAACAAGTAAACTGGGCAACAACATCAAGAAAATCCTCTCTCTTAAGGACGACAATAGAAGAGCTTCTCAAACCAAAGATAACAGTAATTACTACAGTTATTACTTCTTCCTGAAAATAATTGTATTCCAGAACTTGTGTCTGCAACATCTAAAATTCACTGTCTTTGTGAGGAGTCTCTATGAATACGGTGTCACAATGGGTATTTTCTTCTCATAGGTTTTCTGTGGCTACTCAAACTGTAATACAGAGTAAACAAGAATGACTCGAGCCTGGTCCCCCTGGAGCGACTTAAAATCTAATGGTAATGCAGAGGCAACAGACATCTGAAAAGTAATTTGTTATAATATTTAAGGTAACACATAAGTTATTTCCACTCCAAACTAAAAACCTCCCATTCTCACAAATATTGAGCACTTGTTTTTGTAAGCAGTAGTTCCCATATTGACTAATTATTAAATACTTAAAATAATTAGATCATTTTGTTTCAAAGAACTAGTTGAAGCACAAATGTGATAAGGGGGAGTGGTTACAGTGAGTCAGTTTCTTTAAAAGTTACCATAGACAAATAAGTAAATTGCATTTTTTTCTCCAAATGGCTGCAAAAATTTTATTTGCTTAATTATAATGACATTCTTCAAGGCATATCTACTCTCTTTTTTCCTTTTTTATTGAAGTATAGTTGATGTACAATATTATGTAAGTTACAGGTGTACAATATAGTGATTCACAATTTTTAAAGATTATACTCAATTTATACTTATTATGAAATATTGGCTATAATCCCTGGGTTGTACAATAAATATCTGTAGCTTATTTTATACCTAATAGTTTGTACCTCTTAATCCCCTACTCCTATACTGCCTCCTCCTCCTTACCTCTCCTCACTGGTAACCACTAGTTTGTTCTCTGTATCTGTGAGTTTGCTTCTTTTTTGTTATATTCACTAGTTTGTTGTATTTTTTAGATTCCACATATAAGTGATATCATACAGTATTTGTCTTTTTTTAAAATTTTTATTTATTATTTATTTATTATTTATTTTTGGCTGTGTTAGGTCTTCGTTTCTGTGCAAGGGCTTTCTCTAGTTGCGGCAAGCGGGGGCCACTCTTCATCGCGATGCGCAGGCCTCTCACTACCGCAGCCTCTCTTGTTGCGGAGCACAGGCTCCAGACGCGCAGGCTTGGTAGTTGTGGCTCACAGGCCTAGTTGCTCCGCGGCATGTGGGATCTTCCCAGACCAGGGCTCGAACCCGTGTCCCCTGCATTGGCAGGCAGATTCTCAACCACTGCGCCACCAGGGAAGCCCCAGTATTTGTCTTTGTCTGACTTATTTCACTTAGCATAATACCCTCCAAGTCCATCTATGTTGTGGCAAATGGCAAAATTTCATTCTTTTTTATGGCTGAGTAGTATTTCATTGTATGTATATACCATACCTTCTTTGTCCATTCATCTGTCAATGGACACTTAGGTTGCTTCCATATATTGGCAGTTGTAAATAATGCTGCTATGGACACAGGGGAGCATGTGTCTCTTCGAATTATTGTTTTTGTTTTTCTCAGATATATACCCAGGAGTGGAATTGTTGGATCATATGGTAGTTCTGTTTTTAGTTTTTGAGGAACCTCCATACTATTTTCCACAGTGGCTGCACCAAGTTACATTCCCACCAACAGTGCAGGAGGGTTCCCTTTCCTCCACATCCTTGCCAACATTTCTTATTTGTGTTCTTTTTGATGATAGGCATTCTGACAGGTGTGAGGTGATATCTCATTGTGGTTTTGATTTGCATTTCTCTGATGATTAGCGATATTGAGCGTCCTTTAACGTGCATAGCCATCTGCATGTCCTCTTTGGAAAAATGTCTATTCAGTTCTTCTGCCCATTTTCTAATCCAGTTGTGTTTTTTTTGATGTTGAGTTGCATGAGCTATTTATATATGTTGGATGTTAACCCCTTTTCAGTCATATTATTTGTAAATATTTTCTCCCATTCAGTAGGTTTTCTTTTTGTTGTGTTGATGGTTTCCTTTGCTGTAAAAGCTTTTAAGTTTAATTAGGTTGTATTTGTTTATTCTTGCTTTTATTTCCATTGCGTTAGGAGACAGATCCAAAAAAATATTGCTATGATTTAGGTCAAAGAGTCCTAGCCACAACAATCAGAGAAGAAAAAGAAATAAAAGGAATCCTAATTAGAAAGGAAGAAGTAAAACTGTCACTATTTACAGGTGACATGGTACTATACATAGAAAATCCTAAAGATGCCACCAGAAAACTACTAAAGCTCATCAATGAATTTAGTAAAGTTGTAGGATACAAAATTAATATACAGAAATCTTGCATTTCTATACACTAACAATGAACTATCAGAAAGAGAAATTAAGGAAACAATCCCATTTATCATCACGTCAAAAAGAATAAGATACCCAGGAATAAACCTAACTAAGGAGGTAAAAGACCTGTATTCAGAAAACTATGACACTGATGAAAGAAATTGAAGATGACACAAACATATGGAAAGATATACCTTATTCTTGGATTGGAAGAATATTGTTAAAATGACCATACTCCCCAAGGCAATCTACAGATTCAATGCAATCCCTATCAAAATACCAATGGCATTTTTCACAGAACTAGAACAAATAATTTTAAAATTTGTATGGAAACACAAAAGATCCAAAATAGCCAAAACAATCTTGAGAAACAGGAATAGAGCTGGAGCAATCATGTCCCCTGACTTCAGACTATACTAAAAAATTAAAGTCATCAAAACTGGCATAAAAATAGACACGTAGATCAATGGAATGGAATAGAGAACCCAGAAATATACCCATGCATTTATAGTCAATTAATCTATGACAAAGGAGGCAAGAATATACAATGGAGAAAAGACAGTCTCTTCAATAAGCAGTGCTGGGAAAACTGGACAGCTACATGTAAAAGAATGAAATTGGAACATTCTCTAACACCATATACAAAAATATACTCAAAATGGATTAAAGACCTAAATGTAAGACCAGAAACCATAAATTGCATTTTGAAAATAATAAGTTGATTTTCTAATAAGTTCAGCACAACAGCTTTTGTGAAAACCCTGACAATGGATAGATAGGGATTCCCATGTATGCCAGTTATCAATTTATTGTATCTTAGCTCCAAATTCACCTTTTACTGCCTGCTCTGAAAACGGATATGGGCTTTTAAAATATTTTTCCTTTAACAGCTGGTGCAATGTTAACCTTTGTGGATAAAAGGTGCTGGAAGGACCTAGTAGAAGAAAGGGTTTTTCTTCTCAGATCTGGTGTCTTCCCCAGCACCAGGCTCCTGCAGTGCAAGTAAGCTAGCAGCACCCAGCAGATGGCAGCTTCCCTTGGCACACTCTCTGGATGGTTTTGTAACAGAGTGCCTCCAGTAAGGCATCTCCCTGTGAACTGCTTTCCCTAGTCGCCTAGAGGGCATACTTCTGGCAAGTTATACCACACCACAGCAGCTCCACTACCATCCAGTGACCACAGCTCTAACCTCTCCAGCAAGGTCAGGATCTTAGCCCTGGGGTTGGGGAGGGCTCTTCCTTGGGCAGCTCTCTCAGCTATAGGGTAATGGCTGCTTCTTAAATCTGCTACTCCTATACTCTTTAGTTTTCTTTAGTTCTTATTAGCCTGTCCCTCCCACTGAAATTCTTTATGGTGGTTACTAATTTTTTTAATTTTAAATGATCTCTGTTCAAATTACTATGTCATTTCTCTCTCTTGATTATATCCTGATTAATATTAATGTGTCACAATAAATCACTTCTGATGCAGAATGTTCCTTTAAATATCATTCCTGAAATTATGGAATTTACATAACTTCAGAGATATACTTAAATTGTTAGAGAGGGTCAATAGCAAGAACAGTATTCCTAATGTAAATAGTAACCTAGGCGGCAGGGCAGACCCCAAGGAGGTCCAACACAGGATGCCTTTTTCAACTCTAATAAGCTGCCTTTGGCAAGAGGCAGAATAGTCACTACTGCCTGATATTAAAGAAATATCAGAAACTGAAGGCTTACAAAACTGCTTAATTCAACTTCTAATTTCAGGGGATCTTTTCCTTTCCAAAGTGAACTCAGTGATAATTAGGTTTGTTTTTTTTTTCTTTTGCACTGTACTACATCAAGAATATGATTGAACTCACACCTACTCTTCATTTGGATCAATCTGAACATGATAAGGAAATATGCAGAGACATATGTGAGTTAAATATTATTGAAAGTGACAATATCATTTCCTCCCTCATAGTAGATGTTGTGCAAACAATACCATAAAATCTACCCCAAGTAAAATATTCATTGTATAAAATATCATAAAAAAATCATAAATATCTTG
This sequence comes from Balaenoptera ricei, assembly GCF_028023285.1. Classification (NCBI taxonomy): domain Eukaryota; kingdom Metazoa; phylum Chordata; class Mammalia; order Artiodactyla; family Balaenopteridae; genus Balaenoptera; species Balaenoptera ricei. The sequence continues at coordinate 82,073,396 of NC_082640.1, read as the reverse complement.
CATTTTTTATATGAGGTTTTATACAATTTGTTTTAATCCTAACTATACAATAGTACATTAGAGAATGGAAACAACCATAAGAGAGCTTAGAACAATTAACTTGCTATGGGAAAATGAAGGAAAGATGGCACTGGCAAGTATTCCAAGCAGTTTCACGGATCCAAAATTACGTATTCCTCAAAAAGCCAGTGCACAGAAACATAAGAAGCAGCCAAGATCCTCTTTGCAGAGCCTAGGTCCATATTGACAATATTTCCATTTGTATATCCTGCTTTCATCACTAATTCAAGCACCCCACAGCATCCCTAATCACATTTTCTTTTTTTACACCAGAACTTTCTCTATGGCCCCCTTTGGAACCGTGTGCCTAGCTGTGGTCCTCTCTACCACCAAGGCTGACAGCCCTGAGACATCACTGCATGGTGGGTAAGAGCAGACTCAGCACCAGCCTGCCTTGCACTTGAATCTTGGTTTTACCCTTACCTGTTGTGTGGTCTTGGGCAAGTCATTTGATTTCTGTGCCTCAGTTTCCTCATCTGTGCAATGGTGATATTAATCCTTCTTACCTCACAGGGTTACTATGAGAATTAGATTGAGTAGATATGTAAAACGTCGTAGAATAGGTTCTGGCACACAGTGGGTGCTGGGCCATATGACAGTCCTCCTCTGACGTCAGTGGGTTCTCAGCCCCTCGTGAGCAGTTTAGCTCCGTGGCTCTGGGATCTGCCTGACACCAGGCCAGAGCTCACTAAGCATAAGATCAGTGTGGTCCCCCTGCCTCCTACCTGAGACTCGAAACTCCTCCTTGCCTCTCAGCATAGGTTATAATCAAAATCAGAGTAGGATTATACATTTGCCTTACTTTTTAATCCTCCTCAGTAAACCAGGCTGGAGTCTGGCCTAAATTAAAGGCTAGATAAATACTTCTTAATGGATTATATGACATCAGCAACCTGGCTAATGATTTTTCATGGTGGCTACACTTGGGATTAAATCCAAACTCCTTGACCCACAAGTCATATTCTCACCCCTGCTTCCTCCCATGTCATCCCCCCCTTGTTCACAAATAAGATTTTATTTTTTTTTGAAAAAACATCTTTGAAAATAAATTCTCTCCTGCTAGCTCCATCTTTCTCCTTAAGAATTAGCTTAAAACCTCACCTCCTCAGAGAGGCTTTTCTAAAGTAAATTATCCTCTGATGCATTGTTTTCTATCTCAGCTTCTTTACTTTGCAGAACTTAACACATTTGTAATTGCTGTATTTTATTTGCTTACTTAAATGCAGAGCTGTCTCTCTACTAGATGCTAAATTGTTTTTGGCAAGTATGTATTCTGTGAGCTTGGTACAAAGCAGAGCTCAATATGTGCTCACTGAATGAATAAACCAAATTTTACCCTTTTCTTGTAGCCGTGGAAGGAGGTGGCTATGAAAGCACCAGAGCATGCCAAGGTCTCAGAAGAAAACACCAGATTATACCCATTATAAACTTCAACCCTAGAGCCCAGGAGGAGCCAACACTGGGAAAAGCAGCATTCACATGCCTGACGCCTGTCCCAGGTCTCAGCAGTGTGGCCAGGTCCTTCCTGATGTCCCAAGAATCTGGAACTGGAAACACAAGTAAGTCTCTGAATGACATATTTTAATTTGACCTGTGGAGTAGCCGCTTGCTAGCGACCTAAACGTTCTTAATAAAGAGGGCACAGAGGAGATGTTTCTGTTTCCATCCGAACAGACATGAAAAGTTAACAAGTACAGTTCCAGACAGCAATCAGAGCAGAGAGACAAAGGCTGAAGCATTATCAGCAGATGATAGAGGATTAAATCCCAATGAAAGAATGTCATTTTCAAGAGAGTTTGGAGGGAGATTTGTCAGGAGACCAGCCGAAAACCTTTAGCAGTTTCTGCACATAGAGAGGAAAGGAAAGAAGGAAAATTCAGAAACTGTTGTAAATCAGTATGTTGCTAAAATACAGCCATATTTTAAGTGCATTGGGATTGTCAATATTTGTAAGGCATCTATAGCTTTTTTGTTTTGTTTTTAAATAGGGCAAATCATCACTTTGTAATGTGCCTGTAATGAAATCTGATTTTGAAGTATCAAGATATTTTAAAACAAGACATGTACTAGGAAGGATGCTGCCTTCAATTGTGACAGAAGAACAAGGCAGAGGGTAAAGAGAATGCATTTAGATGATAAAATATCCCTGATATGTCATAGACTTGAATATCTACATAAAGAAAAGGAAGAAGGAGTAGTAATATTCTACACTTTGATTCCCTTCCACATGATCAGAAGTTGCTCCCTTGATTTTATTTCTCTTATAATCTTCCCATATTTTAAATACTTGCTATCTTCTATCTAAACATTTTTTCAACTCCCACTAATATGTGCTTTCCAAAATCAACAGAATTATCACAGCCTGCTACCAATTAATGAATAGCTTTAAATTACATATTTAAAAGCCCCAGCCAGGTAAACTTTGCTCTACAACTTAACATCTAGATCAACTAAGTCTGTAGGAAAAGCAATAGCTATAATCTCATAATGGACAGAAATGGTTAATAAAGAAAACATAATCACTTGGTGAATACATCTGCAAATAATGAGTAAATTAAGATTCAAAAACAATATGCAGATGGGTCAACTTTTTATCACATTGTACAGAAACATTTATTTACTTAAAAATTATATGTAAATAAATTTGAGACAGTAATTGATTTATTATAACTCATGGTGTTTTTCCTCAGAAGAACACTGTAGAAATAGCATTACTACAGAAACATAAAATCCTCCCAGCACAGTAAAATCACATATATTATAAACCAACAAATTTTAAACAATTTGTTTAACCAAAAATTTTTTTTCAAGTAAATATTGTGCTTATTATGGGATTGTGAAAAAATCAGAATTTGGTAAATAATTCCTATTATGTGATTAGTAATTAATATAAATTGTACTTATATGACTAAAGCTTAACATTAAGAACATGTGAGTGGACACATCATACAGTTAGTCTTTTTTCTACATCAGGTAGGCATTTTCTAACTGAATCCACCACAATATTGGGCAGTAATTAAGAGGACAGTTATATTTCAAAGTGACTCTCTCTATAAGAGAATAGGCCAAAATAATGGCCTCGCTACCAAATTTTGTAGTCAGATTAATAAAATCACCTTTCAACAAAACAGCTGACTGACAGCTGTAATCAAATTCCACATATCAAGGAATCTGACCACTGGGTCTGTTTTAAGGTTTACCATTTATCTTCAGTTACACATGAAGTTCATTGCCTTGCTCGCAGAAGTGTATGGAGATCGACCTGGTGCCCCCTTCCTAACAAAACCATTTCACAGTTACTGCATCTTACTCCAGAAAATGTATAACTGATGGGGGTTCTGACCAGGGATAGGGGACCCTGGAGGTATCAAACTTAGCTAACTAGAAAATAAGGGAAAGATGGGGATAGGTGATGGATCTGAAAACATTAAACGAGGCATAAAGACATGTACCTTCACTCCTAAATGTATTTGAATATAATAAATTCAGCTGTAAAATAGATTGCCAAGGAGGCAGCTCATTTTGCTCTATATAAAAGTCCTAATATGATAAACTCACTATTGGCTTCATGTCAACCTTCTGTACCTTAAGGGTATGTAGAATACATTTTCACAAAGTCTCTGACCACCACGACCTTAACCCCAGCTCTGCCACTGCCTCTGGCGCATTCAAAGAAACACTGGGATTTATCAGCTGGGCCACCCCAACACTCACATCTAATTCTGATCACTGAACTCCAGAAAAACTGAATAAAGGAGTGGGGATGGGGTGGGGTGAAAGAAAAAAAAGGACCAAAATACATCGAGGTCTAAAGTTGTTGAGGTATAAGGATTACAAATAATGCATTAATTTTAAACAAATTTGAAAGTAGAGTTTTTTGGATAAGGTATTTACTTATTAAATATTCCTTCTTTTTAAACATGTGCTAACACCATAGAAGCTACTATGAATAAATTTCAATTTTTAACCTCATTCTAAGACTTCATATAATTTTAAAACAAATTTAAGAAGTGAATGTTTATGGAAAAGTATTTCTATATTATGATACAAAAAATATATTTACTTAAGTTTATAATTACCTATTATATACAAAACATTAAAATTGTACTGCCTCTAAGTATTGTAAAATGCCATTCACTCTGTATTTTTGATTCTTTTACACCAGACATGCTTATTTTTTACTTTTAGAATATTTCAAAAATAGACTTTTTTCCCTCATTTTCTTGGTTGAAGGTTAAGTTACTTAGGCGATACAATATCCCTAGAGATTTGACTCTATCATTTATTCACTTCTGTTGTCAGTTAATTTAATTAGGTAAATAACTTGCTGAGTTGTCTAGAATTTTTCCTGGAAAAAGGAAGACTACTGGACAAGGAAAAATCAGGGAACAGTCTCCTGAATAAAGATGCTGGCTGGGTGAGGGGTGAAGTCATATGGAAAGTCACTTTTTTGCTGGAGGGATATGATGGTCATGGGAGGACAAAACCCTTTTGATTGCAACCAATTTCCCCTTGGTACATGGCAGTGGTTTCCTTTAGGCAAAGAATGGGTGACCAAAGCTCCAGCAGGCATGTCAGCACCAATTCTCAGTGTACCTTCACTATAATCCTGGCACCCCAGTGCCACTTGTACAATTTCATGCCATGTTTCTGTACCCAGTTACCCAAAAAGCTTCTCCTATTTCTTCATTCTTCCATTCCATGGGTTCATTTACCCATGGGGACTTCGAGACACTAACCTACCTGAACACCAATATGATAGGTAGAATTCTACGAATAACCCCCAATAACCCTCAGCTTTATGTGATTCCTTCCCCTGTGAATATGATGATAGCACTTCAGTGATTATGTCGTTACATGGCAAAAAGTAACACTGCAGATATAATTAAGGTTTCTAATTTGCTGACCTTAAAATACGGAGATTATTCAGGTGGGCCAGGCCAAATTAGCAAGAGTTTTCTCCAGCTGGTGGAAGAGGGGGACCTCAGAGAGATTTAAAGCATAAGAAGGATGCAAGGTGCCATTGCTGGCTTTGAAGATAGAGGAAGCCACAAAGAAGAATCAGGGAGTGGCCTGGAGGAGCTGAGAGTGACAGCACCAACAGCCAGCAAGGACCTCAGACCTACAACCATAAAGAACTAAATTCTGCCCAGGACTGAATGAGCTTGGAACTGAATTCTTTCTCAAAGCCTCCAGTTCAGAGCCCAGTTAGCTGAACCTTGAATTCGACCTTGTGAAACCCTAAGCAGAGAACCTAGTTGAGCTCACCTGGACTGACTTACAGAACTGTGAGTTAATAAATGGTTATCGTTTTAAGTTGCTAAATTTGTGGTGATCTGTTACGCAGCAATAGGAAACTAATGCAGGTAGGACTTGTGGCAGTACTTTTACTTTGGACCACAGATTTAGACCTCAAGTTTTGTTGTTGTTGTTGTTTTCACTATTTTACATGTGAAAGTCCTGCTTCTTAAGCAAAATAAATAACTAAATACATACATGCATAGTCATAAAAACAAATAAACGTGAAGGCTGGCTAGACATTCCATACTTTTTCATAATCCCCTTCTCCTACGTTCACACTCTGAGTATTAGAAACCATGAGGAGATTCACTAAATAGCTGGGATTGAGCAATAATATACCACATCAAAAAAATGGCTTTTAAAGCTCTGAATTATGTCAGAACGAATTATATGTAAGATATGTTTTTTTCTCCTCCTTTTTAACATCATCATCATCATCATCAAAACTGCTATTAGCTACCATTAATTAACTACATGTTAATCTTTGCTTAGCACTTAATACACATCTTATTTAATTCTTACTGCAGGAAGGTACAAAAAAAACAGAGGTTCAGAAAGGATAAGTTTCAGGGTATTTGTGTGTACTGCGGTTGAGGAAGTGGTTAGGGAAGGTATTTTGACTGAAAGCTAGGAAAAGGCAAGAAGAATGCTGTGCACTAGGGTACATTTCCACCACAGACCTTGAGGATTGGCATCTTCAGGGCTAAGTTTAAAGTAAATCATGTTTGGTTGGCAATAAGGAGAAGAGAACTAAAGAAAGTGTTTGACTGGCAAGGTAGTCAGGAACATTTTCAACAGGTCATGTAAAAGATGATAAAGTTTCCAATCCATCTGGCCCTAACGTATATTTTTAAATGTTTTTGGTACTTCTGAAGTATACTATATAATTCCATGTTTTACTGGAGGCTTACAAAATAAATGTAGAACATAGCTTATCTTTCAAGTGATCCAAGTGCACCACTAGACACTGTTGACAATATTGAGGTTAAGAAGCAGTAATGCCCTTTGGAATTACTGATCAGGACTTTCATGGAATGGCTATTTAGTTTACTTATATAGCCAGTGGTCTTTGGTGTGTTCTTAACTCTATAGAACCATTTCCTTTTTCTTATTCTTTAACCAGAGCATTTTATCCTATTCTTCTCACCACCATCACTGTTTCTATAGTTTATAATCCACTGCCACTTCCTCTAAGTGATTTGTATGTAGTTACATATGGCATCAACCATTGTCCTACCCAGTTCTGAATTAGAAAACATTAATGAAGCATTATTCAGCCTTAAAAAGAGAGGATATTCTGACACATGCTACAACATGGATGAACCTTGGTGACATTGTGCTAAGTGAGATAAGCCAGTCACAAAAGGACAAATACTGTACTGATTCCATTTATATGAGGTACCTAGAGTAGTCAGATTCAAATTCATAGAGACAGAAAGTAGACTGGTGTTTGCAAAGGGCTGAGGGGAGGGAGGAATGAAGACTTTTTAAAAATAGGTACAAAGTTTCATTTTGGGAAGATGAAAATGTTCCCAAGATGGTGAGGATGGTTGCACGACAATGTAAATGTGTTTAATTCCCCAGAACTATGCACTGAGAAATAGTTAAAATGGTAAAATTTCTGTTATGTATATCTTACCATACAAAAAAAGCATCTGTGTTGGTAAAATAGCCCAAGGAAAATACAAACAAAAGGAGAAGGACACTGAGAACAGACTCAGGAAACAATAGAGCAAGAGTATACAGAAGTAGGACAACCTGGAAAGAGGGGCTATTGGCCATCAGGAGAAGGCAGTATCATGTGAGCCTGAGGGTGGAGAGAGAAGAGAAGGACACTGATGACAGAGTGACTGCAGACAAGTCAAGTACTTGCCATCCAGAGAATGACAACTGGACTTGGCAACGAGGTGACCTCAAGAACAGTTCCATTAGAATAGTGGAGGCAGAAGCCAGATTAAAATGTGTTAAATAAATGGGAGGCAAGAAAACAAAGACACAGAGATACATGGCACTTTGTAGAAAGCTATCAATTACTTTGGGGAGAAAGCAGAGAAAGATAACAGAAGCCCATAATTCCTTATTCAAAACATTTGAGGGATTTCCCTGGTGGCACAGTGGTTAAGAATCTGCCTGCCAAAAAAAAAAAAAAAGAATCTGCCTGCCAATGCAGGGGACATGGGTTCAAGCCCTGGTCCTGGTCCGGGAAGATCCCACATACCACAGAGCAATGAAACTGGTGTGCCCCAACTACTGAGCCTGTGCTCTAGAGCCCGTGAGGCACAACTACTGAGCCTGCGTGCCACAACTAATGAAGCCCACGCACCTATAGCCCGTGCTCCTCAACAAGAGAAGCCACCGCAATGAGAAGCCCACACACTGCAACGAAGAGTAGCTGCCGCTCGCCTCAACTAGAGAAAGCCCGCGCACAGCAACAAGACACAATGCAGCCAAAATAAAAAATAAATAAATAAATTTATTTAAAAACAAACATTTGGGACCATAGTGTTTTAGAATTCAGGATTTTTCAGATTTTGCAGAAAAAAGATAATGCACAAATGCATATTGTAAAACAATTATAGCAGAGCCTGGAAGAGCAGACAGTACTCAAACGTGTCATATATCTACAGCAAAAAAGAATACTCACACTGCGTGGAATAAATAACCTCGTGTGAATTAAGGTTTGGTTTTGTTGCCTCACCACAAACGAATCAAAAAAAAAACAAAAAAACTTTTGTTTTCACAGCTTTTAAATTTTAAATTGCGGCTAGAAGAACGTGGACCTTTATTCACAATAATTGATAGCCAGGAGGCCAGAACTAACGAAAAAGATATTTTCTGAAATAACTTGGTAGGGTGCTCAGTTTTCTATAGTATAGGATATTGGATCATGCATTTGACCTCTCCTTGTATCTATTCAGATAAGCTAAGTCATCTAATTCTAAACTCCCAGTTTTGCTGATTGTTTTATTTATATATTATTAGATTATAATGTATTAAAGATTCTTTTAAATCTAGTATTTAAAGAAAGCAAAACTTGCTTTATAAAAATCATTGATGAGGGATAGTTTCATTAACAGACCAAACTTGAGAAGGCAGTCATGGATGTGAAAAATGAAGATAAGAACATGTTTTAAAAATGATAGACATAAAATAAGAAACATGTAAAATGTGATAATCCTAACTAGACTTAAAATTGACGCTTCTGGAAGTAAGAAAAATGTGATGACGAAAGAAGGTTAACCTCCAGTGCAAATCTTGGGTTAAAAGTAAACTATCTTATCAAATCTTCTTATGCCAGTTATTTTCCTGGTTCTCAATTTTGACCTATCAGCATAAAGTACAATTCATTTAACTGAAGTTACAAAAACGACTTGCTATCCCCTCAAACAATGAACAAACTATAAGATGACATCCTGTGTCCCTCAGTGGAGCTTCTGTTACTCTGACTCTTCCAAGTGGCTGAAACAAGTCTGTTGTCTTCTTTGGCCTAGAGTGGATGGAATCCACCTGCATTTGAATGTGAAAGGGAAAAATAGTAGGCCAATCCAGGCCCAGGACTTTTGACAAGGCTGAGATTAGCAACCAGCGTTTTTTGTATGGCACAAAATAAAATCTGACAACATTCCCGTAGTCAAATTCCCTGCTCACCACCCAAGCCAAGGACTTGACCTTTGGATTTGTTTTCACCTGATTCAACCCTGGAAACACAAAAGACCTTTCCTGTCAAATCCTAACAAGTAAGTTAATGGTGGAAGTTGGATATTATTGATACCCTCAGATGAATCAAGTGCGTTCAATATCCTTTATCTCTCAGCCAAATCAGAGAACCCACTTTCCCAGAGAATAACAATCATTACAGTCCACTGAGTCCTGCTTTTCCAATCGTTTCTGTGGCAGCTGGCTACTGTGAAGTTGTTAGGGAATTGAAAGGAGGCAGCATGGGGAGGGGCAGATGGCTCCTGTGGTTTTATTTCACCAAACGTGGCAGCTGTGAAACCCACTAATGTTCCAAGTGTTCATATAAAATGCTCGCAAAAGGGGCCAAGTTAAGGAAGAGCCACAGAGCCTTCCTGATGTGTTCCTCTTTTTGTTGCTATAGAAGAAGCTCCTGAGAACATTAAATGCAGATTTGTAACTAACATATCCAGCCAGCACTTGATTCAAAATTTAATCACACTGCAGGAATAAGCTAAAACTGATTATTGCAAGTATTTTCTTTACTAAAATAAAACCCAGAAAGATAGCAACTGACAAGGGAAATAATAAAAGCAGTGAAGCATGGCACTTAACTGGTGAAAGTAATTTTAAGAGCAAAAAGTATTTATTTTTATGATTAGAATGAGACTGTATTGATGTTCATATTTTTTTCTGACCATACAAAATGCTCCAAAGACAACCTACAAATACCACAATGAGATGACTAATACATATTAAGATGCCAGGAGATTAAAAAATGATGGAGTTGAATAATACATTAATTAAAATGTATACACACACACACATATTCCTGTATGTGTGTTATCAGATAAAAATATCATATACTGTAGAATTTTAAAAGTCCATCTGGGGTATCTAAAAACAATATGGAGCCATATTCACATAAAGTATAATTTTTCAATAAAATGCAGAAAATTGTTCAAATGTTTATAACAAATGAGGATTGAGAAAGAAGCAAATCCAAATTTGGGAAAAGAAAATTATTTGGGCTTCTTTTGTTAATAGCTTTTCAATGTGATATCTAGATTTTTAAAGAGCACAGCAGAAACTACCCCGTGAAGATAATTTCTTTCTTGAATTTGTCTACATCCTTGGAATTCCTTTACGTTGAAAGCTTGTAAAATTATAAAATCAAATGAAGATTTATATAATTTCACCAAAGTAGAGGTTCATGTTCACTACATGGAATTACAGAAGATTCCTGTCGGGGGGGTGGACAATACATTCACACACGTGTGTGTGTGTGTGTGTGTGTGTGTGTGTGTTGTGTGTGTGTATTCACATGCATGTAAAAGGAGTCTACCGAGGCTTAATATGGAAGTAAAAGAAAATATACAATGAGACTCATATGCCTCTCTTCAGTGATGCACTGTTAATTGTTGGATTTAATTTGGTTGAAAAATAAGGTTAAATTCTTTATTATTATTGTAATTTTGCTCTGATATTTTTTAAAAAGGCAGATATCGATTTATACTCCCCAACTGTACTGCTACCATTGAGTAATTCTGATACATCCCACATTACAAATCATTTAGACCAACAGGGAATTCTTAACCATTTTTGTGCCATGAACCCCTTTAGCAGTGGGAATGCCAATGAACCCTTTCTCACAATTAATATTTTAAAATGTTGGAAATAAAATACACAGGATAATAAAGGATATCGATTATGTTGAAATATAATCATCAAAATCATTTTTAAAAAATTTATATGCTTCTTTGTTAATGTATTAAATAGCAAGAACTAGTGGTGGGCCTAAAAGTTTACGACACTGATAAACATAAATGATACTTTGAGATACTGGCAACAATTGTAATGTGATATGAAAATTATCTGTGATGTCTATTGTTGAGAAAGTCACAGGTATTGCTAATACTGCTGTGAAATGTTCCCTGCATCCAAAATGGAAAGAAATACTTCATTTCATTTAGGGTTTAAAAAACCCTCTAAAGTCCCCCATTATACCTCCCAGGTTGTTATATCAATAATGAAAATAATGAACTAATAATTGGATAATGCCTTATGAAAGACTTTCACAAACCAAAATAAATAAAAGCATGTCTCTGTATAGATTAATATGTAAAAGGAAAAAACATTAAAATTATAATATGCTAACCATTAATGATTATCAACAAATTTTAGAAGTCTACTGCTTTTAAAAATGTTTCCTTTATACTATCTGTGTTTCTGCGTTTTCTTATTTTTATTGAGGTGAAACTGACATAACATAAAATGAACCATTTCAAAGTGTACAATTCAGTGGCATTTAGTGCATTTACAATGTTGTGCAACCACCAACTCTCTCTAGTTACACATTTTTTTCATCACCCCTGAAGGACAACCCCATACCCATTAAGCAATCATTCCCCATCTCCTGATAACCACTAATCTACTTTCTACCTCTGTGGATTTGCTTATTCTTGATATATCATATAAAAAGAATCACAAAATATAAGATCTTTTGTGACTGGCTTCTTTCACTTAGCATAATGTTTCTGAGGTGCATCCAAGTTGTAGCTTGTATCAGTTCCTCATTTGGATGGAATGATAATTTCATTGTATACACCATAATTTGTTTATCCCTTCATCCACTGATGAACATTTGGGTTGTTTCCACCCTTGGGCTATTATAAACAGTGCTGGTACAAACATTCACGTACAAGTTTCTGTGTAGATATATGTTCTTATTTCTCTGGGTCTACACCTAGAAGTGAAATTGTGGGTTCATATGGTATTTCTGGTTAAATTCTGAGGAATTGCCAAACTGTTTCCTACAGTGGCTGCACCACTTCATATTCCCACTGGCAATCTATAAGGGTTCCTATGTCTCTGCATCCTTGGCAAATTTGTTATTTTCCATTTTTTTATTATAAATGTGAATGTGATGTGGTATTTCATTGTGATTTTGATTTCCATTTCTCTGATGGCTAACATGTTGATAATCTTTTCAAGTGCTTGTTGGCCATTTGCATATCTTATTTGAAGGAATATCTATTCAAGTCTTTGTCCTTTTAAAAATTGGGTTGTCTTTTTGTTGTGTTGTAAGGGTTCTTTATACATTCTGGATATTAAACATTTATGAGATATATAATTTGCAAATAAGTTTTTCCATTCTGTACGCTGTCTTTTCACATTCTTCATAATGTCCTTTGATGGGCAAAAGTTGTTAATTTTTATGGAGTCCCATTTATTTTTCTTTTGTTGCTCTGGTTTCTTTTTTATTAGCACAACCATGTGATATATATATATATATACATATATATATATATATGTATATATATATTTGTATATATATGTATGTGGATAGATAGATAGAAATAGATATATAGATATGTATGTATATAAATATATGTGTGTGTAATATACACACACATATATGTGGTTAATTAATAAAAATAAAGCCAGCATTCTCACACATACTAACTTCTCACATCTCTTCTGCAGCATTGTGTTAAGTATCATCATCATCACCATGAGGAAACTAAGGCTTTGATCAATTTAGTGATTTGCCAAAAAGTGCACAAATTAACAGTGGCAGAATCTTCTGTCTCTAAATATTGGGCAGTAACATTAGTTTGATACATCAGGAGTGAATAATGAGTCATATGGAATGATTTATGCTTACCGAAGCTAAATATTTTTAAATTTTTTTCCCAGAAGAGGTTTTATGTCTTATCCAAACTTTTTCCAAATTCCTTTTTAGTAGCCATAGATTAAATTTTTTTTCATTTTTATTGAAGTATAGTTGATGTACAATATTATATAAGTTACAGGTGTACAGTATAGTGACTCACAATTTTTAAAGGTTATACTTCATTTATAGTTATTATAAAATGTTGGCTGTAGTCCCTGTGTTGAACAATAAATCGTTTAGCTTATTTTGCATATAATAGTTTTTACCTCATAATCCTCAACCCCTATGTTGCCCCTCTCCCCTTCTCTCTCCCCACTGGTAACCACTAGTTTGTTTGTTATATCTGTGAGTCTGTTTCTTTATTGTTATATTCACTAGTTTGTTGTATTTTTTAGATTCAACATATAAGTGGTATCATACAATATTTCTCTTTCTCTAACTTATTTCACTTAGCATAATGTCCTCTAAATCCATGTTTTTGCAAATGGCAAAATTTTATTCTTTTTTATAGCTGAGTAGTATTCCATTTTGCACATATTGATATATACCACATCTTCTTTATCCATTCAACTGTTGATGGACACTTAGGTTGCATGGCAACTGTAAATAATGCTGCTATATAATAGCATATATAATAAACTTTGGGGTGCATGTATCCTTTCGAATTAGTGTTTTTGTGTTTTCAGATATATACCCAGGATTGGAATGGCTGGGTCACACAGTAGTTATATTTTTAGTCTTTTGAGAAACCTCCTTACTGTTTTCCACAGTGGCTGTAGCAATTTACATTCCCACCAACAGTGGACGAGGGTTGCCTTTTCTCCACATCTTCACCAACATTTGTTATTTGTGTTCTTTTTTTTTTTTTTAATTATTTATTTATTTATTTTTGGCTGTGTTGGGTCTTCATTTCTGTGTGAGGGCTTTCTCTAGTTGAGGCAAGTGGGGGCCACTCTTCATCGCAGTGTGCAGGTCTCTCACTATCATGGCCTCTTTTGTTACGGAGCACAGGCTCCAGACGTGCAGGCTCAGTAGTTGTGGCTCACGGGCCTAGCTGCTCCACGGCATGTGCGATCTTCCCAGACCAGGGCTCGAACCCGTGTCCCCTACATTGGCAGGCGGACTCTCAACCACTAGTACCACCAGGGAAGCCCTATTTGTGTTCTTTTTGATGATAGCCAATCTGGCAGGCGATATCTCATTGTGGTTTTGATTTGCATTTTCCCTGATGAATAGCAATGTTGAGCATCTTTTCATGTGCTTATTGGCCATTTGCACGTCCTCTTTGGAAAAATGTTTATTTTTTAATCAGGTTGTTTTTTTGATGTTGAGTTGTATGAGCTGTTTGTATATGTTGGACGTTAACCCCCTTTTCAGTCATATAATTTGCAAATATTTTTTCCCATTCAGTATGCTGTCTTTTTGTTTTGTTGATGGTTTCCTTTGCTGTAAAAGCTTTTAAGTTTAATTAGGTTCCATTTGTTTATTTTTGCTTTTATTTCCTTTGCTTTAGGAGACAGATCCAAAAAATATTTTTATGAATTATGTCAAAGAGAGTTCTGCCTATGTTTTCTTCTAGCATTTTATGGTTTCCAGTCTTACATTTAGGTCATTAATCCATTTTGAGTTTATTTTTGTATATGATGCTAGAGAATTTCCTAATTTCATTCTTTTACATGTAGCTGTCCAGTTTCCCCAGTGCCACTTATCGAAGAGACTCTTTTCTCCACTGTATATTCTTGCCTCCTTGTCATAGATTAATTGACCATAAATGTGTGGGTTTATCTCTGGGCTTCCTATCCGGTTCCATTGATCTATATTTCTGTTTTTTGTGCTAATACCATACTGTTTTGATTACTGTAGCTTTGTAGTATAGTCTGAAGTCAGGGAGCATGATTCCTCCAGCTCTGTTCTTTCTCAAGATTGTTTTGGCTACTTGGGATCTTTTGTGTTTCCATACAAATTTTAAGATTATTTGTTCTAGTTCTGTCAAAAATGCCATTGGTGTTTTGATAGGGATTGCACTGAATCTGTAGATTGTCTTGGGTAGTATGGCCATTTTAACAATATCAATTCTTCCAATCCAAAAATGAGGTATATCTTCCCATCTGTTTGTGTCACCTTTAATTTCTTTCATCAGTGTCTTATCGTTTTCCAAGTACAGGTCTTTTACCTCCCTAGGTAGGTTTATTCCTAGGTATCTTATTCTTTTTGATGTGATGGTAAGTGGGATTGTTTCCTTAATTTCTCTTTCTGGCAGTTCATTGTTAGTGTATAGAATGCAACAGATTTCTGTACATTAATTTTGAATCCTGCAACTTTACTGAATTCATTGATGAGCTCTAGTAGTTTTCTGGTGGCATTAGGATTTTATATGTATAGTATCATGTCACCTGCAAATAGTGACAATTTTATGTCTTCCTTTCCAATTAGGATTCCTTTTATTTCTTTTTCTTCTCTGATTGTTATGGTTAGGACTTCCAATACTATGCTGAATAAAAGTGGTGAGAGTGGACATCCTTGCCTTGCTCCTGATCTTAGAGGGAATTCTTTCAGCTTTTCACTGTTGAGTATGATGTTAGCTGTGAGTTTGTCATATATGGCCTTTATTATGTTGAGGTATGTTCCCTCTATGCCAACTTTCTGGAGAGTTTTTATCATAAGTAGGTGTTGAATTTTGTCAAAAGCTTTTTCTCCATCTATTGAGATGATCATATGGTTTTTAGTCTTTTATTTGTTAATGTGGTATATCAAATTGATTGATTTGTAGATATTGAAAAATCCTTGCATCCCTGGGATAAATCCCACTTGATCATGGTGTATGATCCTTTTAATGTATCGTTGGATTGGCTTTGCTAACATTTTGTTGAGGATTTTTGCATCTATGTTCATCAGTAATACATAATTTTCCTTTTTTGAGATATCTTTGTCTGGTTTTGGTATCAGGGTGATGCTGGCCTCATAGAATGAGTTTGGGGGTGTTCCTTCCTCTGCAATTTTTTGGAATATTTTCAGAAGGATAGGTGTTAACAATTCTTTAAATGTTTGGTAGAATTCACCTATGAAGCTGGTCCTGGACTTTTGTTTGGTGGTATTTTTTAAATTACTGATTAAATTTCATTACTTGTAATTGGTCTGTTCAAATTTTCCATTTCTTCTTGGTTCAGTCCTGGGAGATTGTACCTTTCTAAGAATTTGTCCATTTCTTCTAGGTTGTCCATTTTATTGGCATACAGTTTTTCTTAGTAGTCTCTTATAATCTTTTGTATTTCTGTGGTGTTGGTTGTAACTTCTCCTTTTTAATTTCTGATTTTATTGATTTTGGCCCTTTCTCTTTTTTCTTAATGATTCTTGCAAAACGTTTATCAATTTTGTTTATCTTTTCAGGGAATCAGCTTTTAGTTTCATTCATCTTTTCTTTTTTTTTAGTCTCTATTTTATTTATTTCTGCTCTGATCTCTATGATTTCTTTCCTTCTACTAACTTTGAGTTTTGTTTGTTCTTTCTCTACTTCCTTTAGGTGTAAGTTTAAGTTGTTTATTTGAGATTTTTCTTGTTTCCTGAGGTAAGCTTGTATGGCTATACTACCCTCTTACAACTGCTTTTGCTGCATCTTATAGGTTTTGGATCAACATGTTTTCATTTTCGTTTGTCTCTAGGTATTTTTTACTTCCTCTCTGATTTCTTCAGTGATTTATTGGTTGTTTAGTAGCATATTATTTACAAAAGCTAAATATTTTTAAAATTTTTAATTAAATTCAACAAATATTTGTTAATTTCTTCCCATGTGTTAGGTGTTATGCTGGCTTCTGGGAATAGAACAGTGAACATGGCAGACACAGTTCTTGCCCTTATGGTGTTTTAGGCTACTGAAGTATGAAATTTTAAGTATGAAATTATAAGTACATTGTGCTATGGGAACAAGTAACAAAACTCTCCACTACACTAACTTGCCCTCATCCCTGCCTTCAGCTAAGAGCTTAGAATACTTGTCAGTACATTTGGGCACTTTAGCATAATTCATATACCACATTCTTATATGTTGCCCTATATTTTTTCAAATTGTTTCAAAGGGATAAACTTTCCATGATTTTATTGGAAGGCCATATGTGATAATTCTAGTGTACCTCAGAGTGGTATGCCTTTCATCAGAATAAGAAATAACTGTTGAGCTCAACTAGAGTGGGGACAGGAGGTAAAGAGGGAGAAACAGTGAAACTTTCAGTATAAACTGGTATGGTAATATATGAAGGACTTATATAAGTAATAGTTAATGTTTATTCAGTGCTAACTGCCATTAAGAGATGGTGAGTCTTTGAGGAGTTAAAAGTTGACTGGGGATAATAAAGATTGGAAAGAGTAGAACAAGATTCAAACCCAGCAGTACGAATCTCAGGGCTCATGGTCATAACCCCTCTGGATGCTAATTTCTACGCAAGACATTGAACTTTGACAACTGTGCAACTATTCAGTAGCTAAACTGCAGACAAAGCTCATATGCACAAGTACGTACATAAACACTTGCATGCCCGTGCACACAATACTACGTGAATCAAAATCTCAAATTATAGTGTAGCTGTGATAACTAGGACCAAGGACAAAAAAATAAAGATTCAAAAAATAGGCAGTAAAACTAAAAATACACGTTGAGCAATAACATCAGTAATTATTATAATAAAGAAGAAAAGGTGATATAGGAAAAAAGCCTACCCTGTGCTTTAATGCATCCTATTTTTCTTTTCTAAAAACAATCATCCCAAGAGAGTTCCATCTATAATCTACCACAACAAAATAACTTGGCTTTGAGAAAATGACACACTGGAGAGACTACTGCCTGTCAGATGCTGCATACCCAAAACCTACCTTTAAAACGCATATAATGAAAGTCATACTCGGTTTGTGCTGACAAGGCAGTCGACACAGCATAACTTTACCCCTATATCTACAAAGGGGTGACCTTGATGAGAAAACCAAGCAAATCTGCCCCTCAGAATGGTATAGTTGGTAACTAGTGGAATTTTAAATTTTTATTTTATACACTATATACTAAATATACTATTGGGTTGGCCAAAGTGTTCATTCAGGTTTTTCTGTTACACCTTACGGAAAAATCAGAACTAACTTTTTGGCCAACCCAACATATACTGCAAAATAAGAAAACCAACTAAAATTTGTGGACTGGAAAATTACTCCTCCAAGTAGTGACCTTGTGTGATATTTTGGCGTGGCAAAGTAGGAATTTAGACACATGATTCTATTCTCTTAGGGAAAATATGACTACATATATCTGGGAAACTGTGCCTTGCATATATCTATATAGACCTCACCCTAAACAATTAAAGCAAACTCAGATCTACAGTAGATTAAACACTGGATGTTTTCTAAAAATATGGCCTATAAACTATTAGTTGACAAACCTCATCTTATCTCTCTTAGTAGTTTTAGTTTTTAAATTTTCTTTTTTTCTTGTACTTTGAAACCACGGAAGAACAAATGCTTCATTTACATGGCATCATAGTAGATTGAATAATTTTATAGCTAACTGCTACTAATTTCACTAAGAAAAAGAAATTAAGAGAGAGGAAATTTAAACACCTGTGGTGAAAATAACTCCAAAATGTATTATCTTCTTCCTTACTTCCTTAATTTCATATTCATAGGCTTTGTTCCAATGGTCTGTTTATAAGATGGTTGTTTTAAAACTCAGAATGTGTTTTCCCACAGAAACCATGTCATAACCAGAGGCTGGATCCTCAGGCCACACTGCAGCAGTAAAGCTTCCTGCCCAAGGTCACACAGCTCACATTACCTGAGCAGACACAAGAAGACATGAACAAAAATAGATTCACATGGACTCTCAGTTCTACCCACTCGTTGGCCTTGAACTCCAGGCCCCAAGTCGCTTCTGAGATTTTCTTAGGTCTAGAATCCTCCTTGTATATAATACCTTTAAATATTCTTCCTGAAGCTAGTGCTGGGAAGGAGAAGGCCCAGCTCCCCAGCAGGAGCCACAGGAAGGCGACTGGCAGCTGCCCATAACCTGTGCAAGCATATCTAAGAGCTTCCTGAACAAGGGAAACAATCTCAGCATTTTCTTTTTCTGGGTGACCGTCTTCCCCTGAGTACAGGAAAGACTGCCCTGAGCAGTGACACATAGTTTTGCCTATCCTCCCTTCCCGTCAGCTGTTGCTTCTGCTACCAGAGTGCCTGCCACTAACAGTCTCCCCACTTGCAATTTGCTGTATCTAATCTGTCATCTGAGAAATCCGATGACTAGGGCTGTTAGAACTCCATGTAAATTGAGAGCCAGGTGCCGAGAGATAGCCAGAGACCCTCTCCTTCAGGGGAGCAATGGGGGGGGGGGGGGGTCCTGGTAGCCATTTCTTTTCTTCTCAGAGCTTTTCTTATGTAATTCCCTGCTTGACAGTCTCAAAAAGCTGACCTCCATCTGCAGAAGGTGCTCCTGTTGTACGGTACAGTGAAGAACACACCAGAACGAAAGAGAGACACACGTTCCAGTGCAAGTGCCCAACACTCAGCCTGGGGACCTTCGGATTCAAAAAATCTCTGTGCTCCATTTCCTCCTTTGCAAAATGGGTATAACCATAGAGAGTCAGTGAAGTATAATGAATTAAAATTACAAACTGCTTTAGAATGAGGTGTCAAAATAGTGATCTTTAAAAAGAATGACCATCAGGCTTCCCTGGTGGCGCAGTGGTTAAGAATCCGCCTGCCGGGCTTCCCTGGTGGCGCAGTGGTTGAGAATCTGCCTGCCAATGCAGGGGACATGGGTTCGAGCCCTGGTCTGGGAAGATCCCACATGCCGCGGAGCAACTAGGCCCGTGAGCCACAATTACTGAGCCTGCGCGTCTGGATCCTGTGCTCCGCAACAAGAGAGGCCACGATAGTGAGAGGCCCGCGCACCGCGATGAAGAGTGGCCCCCACTTGCCGCAACTAGAGAAAGCCCTCGCACAGAAATGAAGGCCCAACGCAGCCATAAAATAAAAAATAAATAAATAAATAATTTTTAAAAAAATTAAAAAGAAACAGGTAAAGCAAAGCTCTCAAAAGAGTGCAAAAAAAAAAAAAAAAAAAAGAATCCACCTGCCAATGCAGGGGACACAGGTTCAATCCCTGGTCCGGGAAGATGCCACATGCCACGGAGCAACTAAGCCCATGCACCACAACTACTAAGCCTGTGCTCTAGAGCCCACAAGCCACACCTACTGAGCCCACATGCCACAACTACTGAAGCCCACGTGCCTAGAGCCCATGCTCCACAACAAAGAGAAGCCACTGCAATGAGAAGCCCGCACACCTCAACGAAGAGTATCCCCCGCTTGCCACAACTAGAGAAAGCCCGCGTGCAGCAACGAAGACCCAACACAGCCAAAAATAAAATAAATAAAATAAATAAAGAGAAAAAAAAACTACCATCATTCTTAGGGGTCTATAAACTACTGCTGCAAGGCAAATCCAGCCTGTTGTCTGCTTTTGTAAATAAAGTTTTATTGGAACAAAGCCTCACCCACTCCTTTATGTATTGTCAATGTCTTCTGTGCTACATACAAGGGCAGAGTTCAGTAGCTGCAATAGAGATCATATGGACCACAAAGCCGAAAATATTTACTCTCCAACCCTTTACAGAAAAAGTTTTTTTGACCTATCTTATCAATAAATGTTTTATTTTCAAGCAAATAAGGCTTCATTTTTCCCACAAAAAAATTCAGTTGTTTAATATAGCATATTTCACAACACAGGCCATAAGCTTAACAGAAGACCTTCAATAATAATAACATTTATATTTAATAACACACAAGAAATTCATTACACAAGTTTTCTGCTATGTAAATCCATTGCTGTGAACAGAAAAGTCCTCAGAATTAATTTAAATTCAATTCTTAAAAGAAAAATGAACTCACAGCAGAGATTTATTTCTGGTATGTATTTTAGGGGAAAAAATCAGTATTACATTATCCCTATTGTGTCTCATAGCAATGAGGGTGACAAAACTGCCCAGAGTTGTCAGTGTCAAATATACTGTGGGAGCTCAAATATTAATCAAAATGACATCTCCAATTTTTTCCCTTCCTAATCAGGCCTAAACATCATGGGACATCTGGTAAATCAATAAGCAAAACTAGATGCCCTCATCACTCCCAACCTGGCAGCACTGCACTTTTAGCCAGAAGACAAGGGCCCCCACTGCTGCATAAATACTCCTCTGCTTTGATTGTTTGCTTCTCCCATGAGATGAGCATTCCCACCTATGATCCCAAACTTTACCCTGGTACATATCTGGCTATGCCACCTGTCACTGAAAAGATACACCTCAGACAATTTCAAGATAAGATAGGCATGGGGGTACGTGGCTCTAGAATATGCTTATGCATTCTACCAAAGAGAATAAATAAATGAATAAATACATCTCATGAATAAAGTGAGAATAGGTTGTTGTAAAGTGTTTGTGAAAAACTAAAGTCTCATATCCCGTCCTCCACACCTGGAGGAAGGTGGCACAGGGTCTGACCTATACCCCACCCCCCAACCTTCTGCCAAGGTGGGCTTTTGGTGCAGTTGAGAATTAATTACCTTTGGCTTTAATCCCCTTCCCCCTGCCTTTTATTTCTAGGTCTCTTGCCCCCAAATCCTTATCCCGCTGACACCTCCTATTTCTCTCTCTAGGAGCTCTGGAATTGCTCTAGTGCTGAAAGATCTGATAAATGCCTGAGTGTCAGTTTATTCTCCTCCATGTATTTAGAGGAGGCAGAGAGCTGGAAAAATGGAGCAGAGAATAGGTCTGTTCAGACATGGAACCAAGTTTGAACCTTTTAGCAAAGCTAAAAGGAAAAAAAGAAGAAAAATTGGCTGGCGTAGAAAATACACAGACTTCTACACAAGGAAGTGAGGTATGCGCCTGTGAATTCCAGAAACCCTAAGGGAGACTTGGAAGAGAAAGCTAAGGGTCTATCTACAGTTGGGCAGCTACATTCTAAGAGCCACTGCAACCAGCCAATGGTAAGATGAACTCATTTGTACTCAGTCTACTGAAGTCCAAGAAAACTTGGGTTGGTTCATTTATTCATGTGCCAGGCATGTCAGTGAACAAGCATATTCTATACCCTCATAGACCTCTTTTCAGCCTAATTGTTTTGGTCTTAGCTGGCATTTTTTCTCCTAACTTTATGAAACTATAAATGGAAAGTCTTCCTGATCCTGGATTTTCCCACCTTTACAGAAAAAGGATAAAATAGATATCAAATACAGCAAACATAATGGAAGTATCTTAGCCAGATGAAATACAGCTTGAGAAAGAAAAAGTAGTTCATTAAATTTTAAACAAAATTGGAATTGCTGAGGTTAAAGGCAACTCAAAACAAAGTCTGTGTCCAATACCAGACACAGACTAAAAGGAACAACACAGACTTATTCAAAAGGAATGTGTGTGGTAAGGAGTTCAGTTGTCAGCCATCTCCAGAGTGTCGTGGGGCTCAAATGAGATTATCAAGGGGAGGATGCTTTGAAAATGTGAAGAGGCACATCACACATGTGAAGGCAATGATACAATTATTGGTAACATTTTCACCAATTATAAGCTTAAGTTGAGTTATGGTTGTTTATAAACTATTACTGTAGATCACCAAGAGATAAAACAGCCTCATAGTTTCATTTGAAATAAATATCCTATAAGTTAACTGGGCACTAAACATGTGCATATCATTTTATATGGCCATTTTAAAACAAGCTTTTTTTTAATAGGAAACAATATGCATAACCAACTATCGGAGATTCCTGAGTTAAAGTATGGTGTGTCCATAATGGCCAATATGTCAATTATTGTCCATTTGACAACCCACTCCATCCTTCCAATACCCTTCTGTGTCCTGTTCTGTGCCCCTGGCTGATGCCTAGAACTGAATGTCCTTCTGACTTCCAGTTGGATTAAACTAATGAAGACAGTGACTGCAGAAGGAGAGAGAAGAGAATTTCTTCCAACTCTCTCTTTGTCTCAGTATTGCATTTCTGGTGGAAGCTGTTTCTCTTCCATGATCCCAAGGAGTATCCACTCCTCTTTGGCTTCAGCTTAACTGGGTTCCAGTACCACTATTTTCTTGTCTTTCACTTCAGCCCTAGAGGTGGTAAGAGCTTCCTGATACTGCTACTGTCTGGGTGATGGCCTCACTATCCACTCCTTGTCTGTTCCTTAATCCCTATCCACACCCCTATAAAGAGTCCTTTCCTTAAAGTCTCTTCATCTAACCCACCTGGGTTGACTTCAATTTCTGGCCAGGACTGTGACTGAAATATAATATAGACATCTATTTATCGACATAGAAAAATGTCTGACAGAAAGTAGATCAAAATATAAATAGCAGCTATCTTTAGGCAGTGGGATAGGATTATTTGGGTTTTTTTTTATGTTTCTCTGTATTTTTCAACTGTTCTACATTTGATTATATATCTTGGGAGCATAAAAAGAAATAATACAATTAAAATACGATGTGGGAATAAATATGGTTTCAAGAAGTACTAGTGGTTTGGCTTCCCTTCTTTACTGCCCACGCCATCAAGAACAGATAAATTAAAAATTGCATAGCCTGAAAGGTGTCCTGGTGGGGCAACGGAACCATAAACACTTATGAGAGCCCAGATTTTTTAATTCTTGCTAGACTCCAGTTTCTAGGAAAAAATATGTTTGATTAACAAGTATTTACAATTTCACAATTAAAAACAATGCAGTTGCACTATATTTAAAATGGATAACCAACAGGGATGTATTGTGTAGCACAGGGAACTCTGCTCAATATTCTGTAACAATCCAATTGGGAAAAGAATTTGAAAAAGAATAGATACATGTATATGTATAACTGAATCACTTTGTTGTACACCTGAAACTAACACAATGTTGTTAATCAACTATATGCCAATATAAAATAAAAAGTTAAAATAAATAAATAAATACATGCTATCATAACCATTAAAAAAAATGCAGTTGCACACATTTATAAGTGTATGTGTTTTACAGATTCATATTTCACTAGCACAAATCAAGATTTTGCTGCATTTTTAAATAATATTAATAATAGTTAACTCTTACTAAAGACTTGGCATCTACAGGCTCTGTTTACAAGAATTGTAGGTATTTGTTAATTTAATCCTAATAGGAAGACAAGTATTATTACTCCTATTTCATAGGTGAGTAAATTGACATGCAGTGAAGCCAAGTTATTTGTCCAAGATCATACAGTTTTTGCTTGCAGGTCCTGGAGGAAAGTCCAGGCATTAGAACCTATTTGATCCATTATACTCAACCATCACTCAGGTTGATAGATTACCTAAGAATTCTAAACTCTCCTAATCTTGTGAATATGTGCAGAGAACAACGGGGAGGGGGGTCTTATATTGGTTCACCACTTACTAGTGTGTAACCTAGCACACTTACAAATCAGAGCAACAAATTCCTCATGCATGCAATGGGGTATAATACCTCTTCTACCTACCCTAGAAGTTGTGATAATCTAATGGAAAATGAGCATGAAAGCCCATCAAAGCTGTAAAGCAAAGCACAAATATAAGGTGGTATTATCTTGCATCCTCCGTGTACCATCGTCATTAATACATGAAAGTCAAATGTAAAGAAAATAGCAATTATTTTGGTGAAGTATGGCTCTAAACTATAATATTATAAACTATCCAGTCTGTTCATAACACCCAGCATAAACCCACCACTGATTAATCAATACAAATCATGCAATGATTTCAGTAAAATGTACTCTCCAGGGCACTCCCTTGACTCACATTCATTAATTACCTCGCTTTATTTGATTTGTTCCCAGCATTGGCCTAAAATGTGTTACTCTCAATCTTAAGTTATATAGTAAAACTTTTTTAAAAACTTAAAAGTTCAAACTATACATTCTCTATGCTCTGACATCAAAAGTTCAATGGAACCACTCAGTTTTCAGTTTCCCTGACTCAACATTTTAGAGTTTTGTAATTAATTATATTCCATTATTACTGATCAACAATTAGCTCAAAATGTTGCTGAGATGGTAAGTATGCTGAAGAAAGCAGAATTCAATGACTGAGACTAGTAGTAGGACACTAAATTTCTCTCTTGTTAATAATTAAAGTGGATAACTTATGTTTTTATTTATAGCTTCCAGAAATATCCGGCTCGTTCCTGCGCACTGCTCTGTCAGCTAATCGTAAGTGGGTTAGGATCTGACTTGGGCCGTTGTGTTTATTTTCCATACACACCTTCAAACAAAGCCATTAAATGCAGCCCAACCAAAGGTAAAAGCAAGTGAGGGCATCACCGTGTCTTTTCTGGAACTCTCCACCCAGCCAAATGCTTTGATGCATAAAGATATAAAGGATGAAAAGGGGTAAAATTTCAATTTACCTGTCTCAATTTCCCAGATGTAAACAGAGTCATCTGCACATCCAACAATTAGAAAGTTCTCGACGGGATGCCATTTTATCATCCTCACAGGGAAAATGTGCTTTCGGGCGCTCAGGAGGCACCTCCTCTCCTCAAGGTGAAGGAGAGCCACGGAATGGTCACTGCACACACAGCAAATTACCTGATGACTTCGTAGCTATGAAAAAAAAATGGCATTCTTTGTAAGCTAATAGTCAAATGCTTTCTTTAAAATTAAATCAGATTTTCCTCCCTAGTAATGTAAGTTTTTGTTAAAATCCCATTTACAAGATGACAGTTCTCCTTTCTCTAGCACCTCTCCACATAACACTGCACAGGGGAGCTTTACAAACCAAGTAGATTTTAAATACAAAGACCTATTAGGAAGGTCAAAAGACACAAGTAAAGAGGAGAATTCCAGGCCAGATCTACTTATAAGATAAATGAAGGACTTGATCATCACTCAGCAGATTCAGGCAGTGAGGCAGACATCGGAAATAATGCAGAATAAAATAAACCCCAGAACTAATTTGTTGCCACAAAAAGAAGCTATTTGTAGACACAAGCTTAGGCCCAAGGGTATCATGAGCTGATATCTTCCACTTAGAGCCTCAAAATGTGATTTGGTGCTGTTCCCAGAACTATACAGATTCTAATCCAAACAGGAAACTCAGTGTAGACACAGTCTAAAAGAGGTAAGCATTAGATAGTTCCAACTGAATGTACAGCTTCAAAGACACGGGGACCAAAAATAGTCTCACAGGACAAAGATTCTTAAGATACTTTCAAGAACGTCAGCATGTGGTTACCTTCAGCATAGTTTAGGACAAAGACTATTCTTGCTGGGTGCTGCTGAGGCTCATCTAGGAGAGGTTTACAGGGCAGCTTTGTGCCTCACCACGAGGGCCATGCATTGATCAGCCCATCAGTGGGTATGGCTGGGGTGTGGTGAGAAGGGGCAGTGGGTAGTTCCTCTGCTACTTTTTTCTTTTCTAACCATTTTGCTTTGTCGATGCTCCTACTTTCACTAAGGCACCTAGCCAGACTTTCGTCTGCTATGTTAAAAGCATCAGCTAGGGTTCCTGAAGAATCTCCCAGTGCCCATCACTGACCTCTCTCTGTGGGGCATTGGGGGACTTGTTATTTTTCCTAATACTTTTAAAGGAGACTACAGAAATTCTGAGCAGGGGGGTGGGAATCACAAAATGGCAGGTGTGATATATGGGGAGCCTGGACTTGTAGAATGGGGCACGGATGGCATTGCCCCCCAACTATTACCTCTTGGAGAACCTGCCTGACCCCCAGTTTCTAGAACAGACAGCCCAGTGTACTTCAGGAAACTCACACACACCTACAGCACAAGAAAACACACATAACACGTGAACACAGATCCTATGGCCAGGAGTAGACATATACTAGAGACCCACACTTGGCCAATCAGATTCTCTTTTCTAGGCGTTTGAAATTGTAAAGCTAAAAGAAGTCATAGGAAGAGGCAAGAGAATGGAGCAGTCACAGAAAAGCAGACCATTTGGGGGCAGTGGATTCAAAGAGTAACCTTGGTTTCTGAATTTAAGTTCCACTGTAGGCGCTTGCTCTAGTGCTTTGTCTTGGATGCCTAGGGATTGCCCCTTGTGCCCTTTCAATAAACTCCCTTTTTATCTGACTTTGAATGTGTCCTGATCCTTGGAGTCAAATCATCTATGACTGAGGCAGAAGTAAGAGGGGTCAGGAGTGGAACTGACTTGGACTACGGTCCTGGGGCCGAGAGAAAAAAATTTTTTTTTTTGAAAAAGGGAGAACTTCAGGAATAAAAGATGTATCCCAAATCACCACATAGGTTTTTTATTTTTTTCGGGGGGAGGGGTCGCTTAACTTTGTTTTACTGTTTTGGTTAATCATTTCTGTTCCTGAAATACTGCTTTCATTTTTTCTTACTACAAAAATACAGTACAAGTTTCCTCTGATGTTACTTTGGAACTGATTTTTCATAACATTACTATGGAGAAATAATTTTTACAAGTCAATCAACTAACTTATAAACTCAGAAAACTCAAAATTTGGCTGTTCATATTTTATCAAAGATACCAGTTTTATGAAAGCTGAATTTAAGCTGACATTGCATGAGAAAATTATACCTGAAAGTATTTCCTTTGCTCAGCACAAGGTAGATGCTCGTAAATTTGTTAAAGCTCATCATTTGTTAAATAAATGAAAGAGTAAACAAAAATCTATTTAAGAAAAAGAAAGTGTAACTATCATTATTATTATTAAATTGTTGAAGGCAAAAGTTAATTTTAATTTACAGTTCCTACGTATTTATTTTTCCATTGAGTGTCCATTACTTTTATTTAAAAAGAAAATTCCATTAAAAATTAAGATGTAGAACTAGGAAAAAAAAGACAACAAACGTATAAGTACTTAAAGAGAATTAACTGACTTTTGTAATTGATGAGACCTTTGCTTTAGAACCAAATTATCTCTATAAGCTGTAAAAATAATAAAATGCATAAAACATAAGAAAGGAATTCATAAAAATCACCCAGTTGTATTATGTTTTTTTTTTCTTTTCTGTGGAAATATGGGTTATTTTTCCTTATGTTTTTTAAACATTCTGAAATGTTATATGTATAACTTAAATTTATGTGTTATGTTTCACTCTTTATCTTAACTTACTTTGAAATTCTCTGGTGACATCAAAAGACTCGTTACTAAACCAGCTTGCAAAAAGAATTTATGCAAAATTTCTTCAGTAAAGATATCCCACAAGATGACCCATGAGTCCTGGTCCCCAGATACCAGCCAACTTTGGTCTAATTTTGAAGAGAGACCATGTGGATAAAGCAAGGAAGTAACACTGTGGTGATGGCCTTTGAGAACTTTCTGAGGAAGGGCACCTGGAAAACAACCAAACACCAAATAATAAAAAAGAGTTATTTTTGTTCAAGAAATAGTCCTGAGATTTTCTTTTATAAATTTTTAATATAAGGAAACTACATATAATTAAAGGTAGGCAGTTGACTAAGAAAATTAATGAACAACCCTTGGATTCTCTCAAAAAGCAAGTGCCTCATTATAAGCCAGGTCATGCTTTTGATGGAGCACTAAATCTGGTTGTTCAAAGTCTATTAATTCTTTAAGGATGTTAGCAAGTTACCAATTCCAGTGCCATGAAATAGCAAACTCTGTTCTAAAAGAGTAAACAATTTATACATTGTGTCTCTACAAAATATTAATTAATATTAATTCAGATGCTAAAAATCAAATGTAGGTTTCTGCTTGTTTTCAGGATAAGATAAATCAGCCTAGATAAAATATGCTAAGGTCTTAAGCTTTTTTACTAACTTTTAACAGCAGCCATTGAGATGTAAAGTGGTATATTACCTCTCCTCGCTTTATTGCTACTCACTCCTCTATTTCAGCCAATCACTGAATCGCTGAAAAGTTAGAACATTTAGTAAGTAGCCAAAGTAAGCTGAGAACAGCAATAGGCAATGTAACAAGTTTTGTTTTTTTTTTTTTTAATTGATATTTGGTCTGTCAGGACCTTGTAGTCTAATAGGGTCCATACAATGAAAAGTGGTATACAAATTTACCTACACAGCCCCAAATCTCAATCACCTCCTATATTTCTTTGCTTTACATAAGACAACTTACTGCATAATGGTCTTTATTTAAGAGATTTTTGCTGTTGCAATGCACAAAGATATATAAGAACACATATACATTTCATTACCAAAAAAATTAAAAATTAAAACAGGAAGGTACCATTTTCTCCTGATTGGCAAATATTAAAAAATTGAATAGCACAGTAAGTTGACTAAGGCTGGGGGGAAAAGGCATTCTCATACATCTGTGTTAGTGGACACACATGTATATTGATATACTTTGGAGAACATTTTAAGATATATTTTCAAAATTAAAAATACACATAAAGGTTGCTCTAGTAATTCTACTCCGGAAAATTAATACTATACATATACCTACATATATGTGCAAAGATAGTTAATTCTGCGTTGTCTATAGTAGCCAAAGATGAGAAAAAACTTGAATACCCATCATAGGAGATTTTTAAAATTAGAATTCAATCATTATTAATCATTTAAAATGAAGTCATAAAGAATGTGCTCCAAAATATTTTATTAAGATTTAAGGACATTTTAGTAAAGTGTGTAGAATGTGGTTCTATTTTTATAATATAATTAAAAGAATGTATACTGCTCTTTTGTTATATGCTTATATATGCATAGGAAATTTCAAAAAGTGTATAAAGAAACTTACTAGTACTTGACTTTGGTGATCTTCTTGGAAGATCAAAGAAGGAGAGAAATGTATTTCTCATTGTATAACCTTCTGTTTGACTTAAAAAAAAACCTATATGTGGGTTTTACTTTAACATTAAAACATGCACAAATTTATTAGCAAATGCCTGCAATTTTCTTAAGCTTCAGAAATCTTCTTAGTATAGCTTATTAAAGTTGAAGCTTAGGTAAATTAAATAAATAGGGTCAAATAAAATTCAATGACCTTTTAGTAAAGAACCACCTTCTAGAAGTCCTGCTTTGGCAGCATTCAAAGCCTGTGTAATGAAAATTGTCCCATCTTCACAGCCACATATTAGTTTATCAAGACTTGGAACATACTCTGATGAAGTGACAACCGCAATTCCATTCTCATCTCTAAACTCAAAGAAGTAGTCAATAATACTTTGTGACATGGTATGATGCTTATCAAAATTATCTTGAAGGGTCCAGGTGGTAGTTATTGGTATCTCTAAAAGGAAAACACACAAAAAGGGAAAATTTGGTTTATAAATTCATCATAGATATAGAAAATATTATCAAGGCACCATACCTTGGGGAACATAGAGAATCTTTTGCCATCCTAACAGTATGCTATAGGCAGAAAAGTTCTTCTGCCATCCATTGCTTTCACTCCAAATGCTATTTTATTGATTCTTTCTCCCTCAAGGAGCCTCGGAAGAATAGATGTGTATTAGTGCATTCATTTTAGACTTAAGTCAACTGAAAAGAACGGAGAAACTCTTTCGAATAGAGAAATTGGTTGAAAAGGGGTATAGGATATGTACATGACGAATTCAAAAATATGAATATGGTCTATCAGTCTATCCTATATTCATATCGCCAACATTCATTTCAAGTCAATAAAACATCATTCATGTTAAGTTGATGTTAATTTGAATTATACTTGTTGCATTGTTGTATAAGATCTATAAGCATCATGTTTATACCTACTTTTATGTTAGCATCTAATGCATAGTGGTACATGAGAACTTTTTCTTGTTTATTGACTCATATTATTCAACTTAAAAGAAAAAACACTGAGTTAATTATAAAGTAGTTCTCAGAATACATGTGATTAGAAATAGAAATTGTCTTACCTTTAGGAGAACCATCAAACTTGGATACAGGAACATCAGGGATGTGCCACAAAGTAATTCTTCCTGAGACCTCTCCAGAGAAAAGTACCTTATAAAAAGGCTCTTTCCTTTCATTCATGTAGCCCATAACAAAGGGAAGGCTCTGGTCCAAATAAAAAAGTTAGCATTTATGTAGAAAAAATCTCTTTAAAAATAATCTATATATATAATGGCAGCCACTGTTTTTAAATGAAGGAACAAGACTTCATAGATGAACTAAATTATTTCCATTTATTTGCCACTGTTTAAAATATTTCAAGTAAATTAAGTGAAATAGTCCTCTTACTCAAAACAAAAAAGTTTTTATGAAATAAGAAGCAAAGTCATCAGCTAGATTTCAGAGAGTTAATAAGAATGGCTAACATTTATTGAACATGTTCAGTGTATGTATTACATATACTGTTAGGGTTGTTGCATGTATTCAGTTAAGTAGTCCTCACAATAATCCTGTGAAGTTGGTATTATCGTTGTCTTCATTTTACAGATGAATAATCTGAGAGGGAAGAGGTTAATTTATCTAAGGTGATATAGATGGCAGTGGGCTTTTTAGTCCAGTAATTCTGACTCAAGAGCCCACGTCTTGATGACAGTGCTCTACTGTCCACTGAGGAGGTCTGATGTCTTTATGATCCCTTCAGTTCCAATTGTCAGTTAAAATAGCAACAACTAATATTTGTGTGGTAATTTTGTGGTATTATTATGCTTTCTACTTTCCTTTGACCATTTTTCAGATTTAACATACTTGATTTCAAACTTCCCAAAAGGACACAAAGAAAAATGAATTCATAACTTATATAGATAGATATATACTAGTAAAAATAAATGCATAAGTTATAATTAACATAAATATATTTATATATATAAAGATATAGTTTTGTTGAGGCACAGTATGAATATTGGGTACCAGAGCTCTTAAAGATACACTTTCTCTAGTGAATGGGTCCAGAATCTCCCTAGTACCTCAGTGCAGTGTAGAGGTTCTTTGGGCAGACCTGTATATAGAGATTACACACAAGGGATCAAAATGATTAAGTGATTAGAAAAACAAAAACAAAACCTCTTTTGATGTACAAATAAAAGGCACCCTGAAAAGAAAGCCAACTGCTGGTGCTAGAATTAAAGAAGTCTAAGGAAGTGATAGTTTCTAGTCAGAAAACACATGTTTGAAGGTCCAGACTTAGTTATTTTAGTGGAAAAATTCTATAATGTATCTCTAGAGAATATTAAGGGCCCAAATATTGCTACATTTAATCCTTACAACAAAACTACATAGTAAATAAACATTATTATTATTTCTGTTATAGAGAGAAGGAAACTAAGACGAGAGGAGAAGAAGAAACTAATTCAAGACCAAGATATGTAATCCTCTATAGTCCCAAGAAATGAGAGCATTGAAGAAAAACAGTTCCAGTGAAGTGAGTTCTCTGAATAATTTTTTTTTTAAAGATTCAGAAGGCACTTTGGGGTCTTATACTTCTCAAGGCCACCATTTTTGTAGGTGTTAGAAATGGTACAATAAAACTTGGTTAGATTGGCTTCTCAAACTCTCTCAACCTTTGGGAACCTTAAAATTGAGTAGCCCAACTCTCTCATGATTTTGATATGAGAATGACGCTCCAGAGAGGCTGGGTGGTTACTGAAGTTGGTCGCAGCACATCTCCTCCCTCCCAGCAAAATGTGCTGCCCCTACAGCCAATGCTCCCCAGACGCTGTTACTCCCTCAATTCTGTACTACCATTCCTCACTTGCTCACACCCACTCCTTGACACCTCAATCCTCCTCCTTTCCAGTAGTTTCCTCTCTAGTTCACATGAAAACTCCCTCAAAGCCCCTTATCATGTGATTCTGATTTTTCGTCACAGTACCCAGTACCCATCACAAGAAGTACCCATCTTCCAAGAGGTATTAAAATAGTCATTAACAGTGAATTAAGTTTCATTAGGTCCCATTTGTTTATTTTTGTTTTTATTTCCATTTCTCTAGGGCGTGGGTCAAAAAGGATCTTGCTGTGATTTATGTCAAAGAGTGTTCTGCCTATGTTTTCCTCTAAGAGTTTTATAGTGTCTGGTCTTACATTTAAGTCTTTAATCCATTTTAGGTTTATTTTTGTGTATGGTGTTAGGGAGTGTTCCAATTTTACTCTTTTACATGTAGCTGTCCAGTTTTCCCAGCACCACTTATTGAAGAGACTGTCTTTTCTCCACTGTATATTCTTGCCTCCTTTATCAAAGATAAGGTGACCATATGTGCGTGGGTTTATCTCTGGGCTTTCTATCCTGTTCCATTGATCTATATTTCTGTTTTTGTGCCAGTACCATGCTGTCTTGATTACTGTAACTTTGTAGTACAGTCTGAAGTCAGGGAGCCTGATTCCTCCAGCTCTGTTTTTCTTTCTCAAGACCTAATGAAACTTAAAAGCTTTTGCACAGCAAAGGAAACCATCAACAAGATGAAAAGACAACCCTCAGAATGGGAGAGAATATTTGCAAATGAAGAAACTGACAAAGGATTAATCTCCAAAATATATAAGCAGCACATACAGCTCAATATCAAAAAAAACAAAAAACCCAATCCAAAAATGGGCAGAAGACCTACACAGACATTTCTCCAAAGAAGATATACAGATGGCCAACAAACACATGAAAGGATACTCAACATCACTAATCATTAAAGAAATGCAAATCAAAACTACAATGAGGTATCACCTCACACCAGTCAGAATGGCCATCATCAAAAAATCTACAAACAATAAATGCTGGAGGAGGTGTGGAGAAAAGGGAACCCTCTTGCTCCGTTGGTGGGAATGTAAATTGGTACAGCAACTATGGAGAACAGTATGGAGTTTCCTTAAAAAACTAAAAATAGAACTACCATATGACCCAGCAATCCTACTACTGGGCAAATACCCTGAGAAAACTGTAATTCAAAAAGACACATGCACCCCAATGTTCATAGCACTAGTTACAATAGCCAGGACATGAAAGCAACCTCAGCATCCATTGACAGATGAATGGATAAAGAAGATGTGGCACATATATACAATGGAATATTACTCATCCATAAAAAGAAACGAAATTGAGTTATTTATAGTGAGGTGGATGGACCTAGAGTCTGTCATACAGAGTGAAGTAAGTCAGAAAGAGAAAAATACCGTATGCTAACACATATATAAGAAATCTAAACCAAAAAAAAAAAAAAAAATGGTTCTGATGAACCTAGGGGCAGGACAGGAATAAAGACACAGACGTAGAGAATGGACTTGAGGACACAGGGAGGGGGAAGGATAAGCTGGGACGAAGTGAGAGAGTAGCATTGACATATATACACTACCAAATGTAAAATAGATAGTTAGTGGGAGACAGCTGCATAGCACAGGGAGATCAGCTTGGTGCTTTGTGACCACCTAGAGGGGTGGGATAGGGAGGGTGGGAGGGAGATGCAAGAGGGAGGGGATATGGGGATATACGTATACATATAGCTGATTCACTTTGTTATACAGCAGAAACTAACACAACATTGTAAAGCAATTATACTCTAATAAAGATGTTAAAAAAAAAAGACTCTAAAAAAAGAAAACAAAACAGTGAATTATCTTGTGCTAACTGCCTGGATTCAAATCCTGGTTTTAGCACATACTAACTCTATTAAAAGAGCCAATTACTTGATTTAGGCAATTTACTTAACCTCTCTATATCTCATTTTCTCTAACTGTGAAAGAAGGCTAATAAATAAAAGCACCTACTATATGGGATTACTGTCAGGATTAATGAGTTGATAAAGGTAAGGTGCTTAGTATGGTGCCAGGCATTTGGAACATACTCAATAAGCAGTAACGATTCTTATTATCCATTCTCAAAACAAATGAGAAATTCACTCCAAAGTCCATTCCTAGACTCTGGGGCCAAACTGCCTAGGTTCAAATCCTGGGAATTAACCTTCCTGAACATCAGTTTCAAAATGGGGTCATGGTGGAAACTCATGTAAATAAGGCAGTGCGTATGTTTAACAATAATAAGGACTGAAAAAAAAAAGTTACCCATCATCATCGTCATTGTCGTTACTCTTAGTTCATGCATCCAAATTCCTTATCTGCAATCCTCAGGCTGTTTCTATGCCATCTATTCCCACCTCAACACTGCAATCTTACTCCACAGCTAAGACCCTGGGAAGCCCAGTTCCTCGCCTCAGCAGCCAGGACCCCTACCACAAGTTTCAATGATCATCAGCCATGACTTCAAGCTAGGGAGACTTTCCTAAAGCTGTTGGAATGAAGGAGGAGCCCCCATTTTTGCTACTACAACTCCATCAGCAGGTAAGTTCCTAGCATCACATGAGAACATGTTACTGTCACACACCGGGATTTAATTCTATGGCATCACTCCAAAAAACATGTTTACAGAGCATGCTTCTCTAAGGTCATTGTATCTATCAAACTCACCTCCCTACGCCATGAAAATGCTTTCATTACCTTGTAACTGCACGAAACAATAAGAAGTCTTATATTTAGTGAATATTGGTGATGTTTTGAATAGGGAGAACAACGTCTGAATTTAGTTTCTTGGCCGGATAAAGGGCAAGCAAAGGTCTACAGATGAGTTGACCAGCTTCTTCTTGTTTCAGATTATTCTATTCATTTTCACTGGTTTCCAAGTACTTCCCACTTTTAAGATACAGAAACAACTGTGGTTGTCTAAACAAGAATTATACATCGACAGAAGACTCACAAATCTATGCTTTCACCTTTTGAGACACAAAGCAAGGTGGCTTCCCATAAGATTAGTATTTTTTTAAGTTAATTTGTAATCGCTGTTCTTTTTCCTCATAGTTATGTATAGCGTTGATATTTGCAGTAGACTAGAAGATCCTAAAGGATATTTCTTATATCTAGCTTTTAGGGCAAACTGTGCTTTGTAAAAATGCATTTGGGAGCTAAAAAGGAAAAAAAGGGAAAGTCCTTTAAAAAATAACTTAAAATGCCTTTCTGAGTAAGCCACAAGAAAGCTTTTGTGATCAACAGTGAAACAAGGCTCTATTGCAACCCACGAATGACTTTAGAAATAGTGTTCCACACCATAACTCTAAAGTTTGCCTATGCCCTAGTGGCACTTGAAGTTCCAATTTTTGGCTGACAGTCTTAATCAAGTTTTTGCAACAAAACCTCACAGATATGTTAAAGAGATGATACTGAACCATATGATTTGCAGCAGCTATGCTGCCTAATTAAGCAAACCATCACTGTAAAAAGTAACATGCTTCGTTGTTTGACACATCAATAATTCAAAACTCCTCCATTCTCCATGAAATACCTTTCTGGATAATTAACTGATGACTAAGTCCAATAGGTAAAAAAAAAAAAACCACTTTCATTGACACTAAAGTAAACTAACTGCTTAAATTTTCAGGCTTCATAGAGTGTCAAAGATATAACTCAGTCAAGTGAAAACCCACAATTACATCCTCAACTCTCTGCCAGGAATCATAATTATATTTGTTTTAACAAGAACATTTATTCAGAAGAATAGCTAAATGCATGTGAAAATGATCTCAATATACAACTTCCTTAAGAATAAAAAAAAGCAGGATATAAGCCATTTGATAAAGTTTAAAAATTGAAGTAGATACATCAAAATGTTAATAACTTTGTATCAAACTACCTATTAGAAAGGTCAGTGGAAAAAATGTGTATGTATATATATATATGGTGGGGGAGAGAGAGAAGAGAGAAAGAGAGAATGAGAGAGGGAGAGGAAATAAATACGGCGAATGTTGACAATTGGTGAATCTAGGTAAAGGGTATATGACTGGTCATTGTACTATTCTTACAACCTTTCAAATATTTGAACATTTTCCAATTAAAATAAGTAAATACGAAAAATAAAAATATTCATAGTGAATATTTATGGCGGTAAAATTAGAAATTTTAATTCTCCCTTTTTTATCATTTATAATTATTCCATAATAAATATGTATTGTTTAGTTAAGCAGACTTAAAAAATAGCTTTTCTAAAGGCCAAGTTTTCTTCAGTAGCCATTAACAATTAGATTTAATTTTCTCGTTAACAACTTGATGTGATTCTTCAATTCAATTTTTTCAAGCCAGACTCTGTTACAGACAAAGCAACACTTATCTGAGAAGTGGAGTGAAACCAGCTTTGAGGCAGTCATTCTTTTCTTGCATTACCTTATTTTCCTGCACAGAAGTAGAGCACAGTAAATGAGGATAAATGGTCTCTTTAAGCACTCTTCCATCAGCAGGGTATATGCTTTTTGAAAGCCCACTGCATAGTGAAAAATAAAAAGCAAAGTTTAGAACTTTGGGGTTCTTTATTCGTGTTTTCCCCTCCCACTTTCAAAAGCCGGATGGTACCATTCAAGTTTCTAAACTCTAGTTAGAAATTGTTGGGTTAATAATTACAAGTGACTTTTTGAAAACCCAGCACCAGCTGTACAAGTTATACATGGTTAATCTCATTCCTTCGTCCCCTGCTGTTTTATACAAAGGCTGAAGCCTACCAAGCCCAGAGTAAATCTTCTAGTGCCAAAGTTGTTTTGTTCTGGTTTTTGATCATGGGCAGCTTGTGGGGATTTTTCCATAATAAACCTCCCAAAGTTCATTTTCTACCTGAATGTTTTGTGTGCCGCTCCCATCTGAGCCCACCTGTTCAGCAGCTGATAGATATAACTGTGACCATCTTCTGTCCAGATGATGATTCTGTGAGCAGCAAGCACCTCTCCACCAGCAAAGAACCGCCCGCTCCCGCTAACTTCAGTCCAAAGAAGAGAAAAATCACAATAATCGTAAACCTAAAACACAGAAGGAATGATGCCCATTAACAGAAGCTTCCAATCTAATCTACCAAGGAGAAAGATAAATTATGCTTATCAAGACTATTTAGATAACAGTGTTAATGCAACAACATATTAATTATTAATATGAAGTATTAAGTATCATAACAGGCCACACTATACTCATGGACCAAGATAATATTTCACTAGTACTTATTTTTTCACATTTATCCTAGGTAGGTTTCAGTGGACAAACTATCTGACAGTATCATTCCAGAATGTGCCCATTAAGCACAGAGACCAAAAATCCCAAATTTTCTATGCAATTTTATTCTTTCCATATGGAGAGTCATACCTGAACATTTGAAAAATTTATTACACACAAAAGAAGTTGATACAGTAGAAATTCTAAAGTACATGTTGAACCATCTACTTTACATTTTAGTTCAAAAATATATTATAAGCCTTTAAGTAAGACAATATAGTTTTGTTAACTGAGCCAAGTATATGAAATATCAGAGAAAAAAAGGATGCTATCAAATGATAGTAACTTAGCTTTCCTTTCTTCTTGGAGATGTCAGTGAATATATTCACAAGAAAAGAATGTATATAGTCCCTAAAAACAAATGTAGTGACAAAGCAGAAAAAGAAAAAAAGTATAAAAATAAGACCAATGTATGTAGGTAAAAAGTATTAGTTTTCTTTTTAACTATAAAGTGCAGGCATCAACTCTTTAAAATAATCTGAGACAAATGCTCACTATTATAATAGTTTGTTATTAATAAAATTAGGGTATACTTTATATATACAATATCCTGGGAAGCAAAATTACCCAGTGTAGTGAGAGGAAAACTGATAAAAGTCAGTCATAAAAGACAAGTAATTTCCTGCTGCGGTAATAATATTATAAAAAGTTTGTATCATATTTAAAACATATTCTTACAATTGTTGCACTGAACAAGATAAAAATCAAATTACATTTGTGTATCACTGGTACTTATTATGTTATTTTATAATACCTTCCAACATTTAGAAAATACCACCAGTAGAAGTCTCTCTGTATACGTGCAAAATCGTATTGTCCGGCAGTTCAGGGAATTAAGAAATTTGGATTCCTTTTCATAAACATCTTGCTTTTCCTTCAAAAGGAATAAAAACATTTTAGTACTAGTTCTAGTTAATTTATATAAAACTGTATGAGAAGACTCCTCCCCTCTAAGCCTGAAGTAGATCACACTGTTACTATAAAAAAGCACCCAATTTTCCTTTTGAGTTTTCTGAACTAAGGAAGTTACTTTGCAAAAGAAACCATGAAAAGGAAACCCACTTGAATTCAAGAATTCATTATATACAATCATTCAACAAACATTCTGTCAGGAAATTTGCTGCAGGATACTGAGAATATAAAGATATGAACAAGTTACTGACTTTCAGATATGGCAGAAAGATAAAATAAAAAAAAGTAAAATAATCTTTTAAAAAACCCTTGCAGTATCTTAATTGCTAAAATAGAAAAACAAACAAAATGTTTTGAAAAGACAGAAGCGTAGCCAGCACAGAACACCTGGAATACTATGTTCTCAATAAGTTTCTGATAACGCTGGGTGTGTGTTTTTTGGGCTCAGTATGCCAACACAATTCCCAGGTTTTCCCAACCAAGAAATTCTGAAGGATAGTCCAGAGTATGGGGCAGTTGAAACAGTTCTGTCAACCACACAAATTCTATGACTGTTTTTTTGTCCATCACTTCGACTTGTAGCCTGATGCCAGGCAGCAGGTGAACATACTGGACTCCCAGTGTATGTTACCCCCATTGCCACAGCTCACAAAGAGCCAGAAGAAATGGGGTCTTCTGCTGTAAGGGACAGGGAAATATTCCACGATGGATTTTTTAAATTAAAATATAATCAATGTTTGTGTGTGTGTGCGCGCGCGCATGTGCGTGTAGATAAAAACATTTGTATACATAGAGAGAAAAGGTTGGAAAGATACCATGCAATTGTTACCAATGCTCACTACTTGGAACAGAGATAAGGAAAAAGTACATGGACGTAAAACTTATATACTTATACATTATTTGGACTTTTAACAATGAGAATGTAACACTCTTATAATTTAAAAAATGTCAATACATATGCTTGAAATTGGAGAATAAAGGATAGTTACACAAGCCAACCTGAATGCTGTTGATAGATGAAGAGAGATCCCATACTTTGAGCTCACCAGCTACTGACACTACCAAGAGAGAATCTTCTGTAAAAACAACAAAGGTCATATATAAGCTGACCACTGTTATAACTGTGGTTGCTCTAAAGATCATTTCATAGTCATTTAAGGATTATGCAGGGCATGTAGGTAGAAAATACTCAGCTGGTTTTTTTAATTAAAAAAGTAAACATTTTAGATCACATTCTAAATTTGTTTTGCAATTTCAAAGTGACTCCCATGTAAAAGGAGAGCACCACTAAAAGGAGAACCACATTGCAAACCATCACGCTGGCAATACTAATTACACCGTCCTATTTCAGAAATAAGTAAGGAGCCAGCCTTCCCTCATTACAGGAACTGAATTCTCTTCATCACTACATCCAGAAGATACAGCAGGGCAAATCCAAGACTCCTGTTAATCCACAACAAACGCCTGCTTGTCACTCTTAAAATGTATCAAAGCAGAACTGGGTCATGGAAACACAGTGTCTCCTCTTTCCACTTCCTTATGACCTCTTGCTGACTTTCCAGTGATTTGAACCACTGGGATGGATGTTCTCAGTTTTTCTTGATCTGGCTTAGAGAGCTATCCCTACCAGTAGGTAAACAT
Organism: Balaenoptera ricei; assembly: GCF_028023285.1. NCBI lineage: Eukaryota > Metazoa > Chordata > Mammalia > Artiodactyla > Balaenopteridae > Balaenoptera > Balaenoptera ricei. The sequence goes on along the minus strand of NC_082640.1, from coordinate 82,033,215 downwards.
AAAGAAGCATTCTGAACTCTTGCCCAGTAATTTAACAAATAATTCAAAGGTGATATTTTTATACGCAATCCCTAGTGTTAGATAATACCTAACTCTTACCTTGAATTCTCATGGAGTGAACAATGCACATGCAGTTGATCCAATCCGGAGACTGAGATGATATGAAAGTGTGAATAATAACCAAACTTTTGGCATCAATTATAAGAACATCTTGATATTCTCCACAACACAGAAGCCAGCCTTCTCCTATCATCCGGAATGAGCAGTGGTAATACTATGCAAATTGAATTCAAAGCAAAAGTTTAATTATCACTAGCAATTAACGTAATTTTGGCTGCGGTGAAGACTTCTCTGGCTTTTAATTTTATCATCTATTCAACTAAGGTATTAGGCTAAATAACAACTAAAATTTCTTTTAGTTCAATTATTCTACACTTCTGAAGTGTTAATTTTGCCGTTTATCTGACTTGCATTTCGTCATTTTTCTGGAGAAGGGGGCTGTTTTGGGAAGAACTAATCTTATTCCAAGTCATGGAAAGCTCACAATTATATTAATTCTGGAATGCTATGTAGAACTAAACAACAAAAGCCAGGCTTCTTACCCTAGCAACACTGCTACATCTTAAGAAGAAATAAAAGTGTTTGAAAAGCATTTGAGGAATTTTTGTGCCAAATGAATTTTCAGAATGGCTTTTATGAAAGTTTGAGTAATATAATCTACCCTTGACAAGCTCTCTCGCTATTCAGGTTTTGATCCCAGAAAGGAGTTCATGAATGTTTCAATGCAAGTCATCAATGCTAAAAGCAATGCACACAATATAAAAAGCAGTGTCAGTACCATGGACTCATACCTTACATATGCTTGGAGTCCACATACCAAAAGCCAGAATCTCTTTTAAATATTGGGAAGTTATGATAAAGATTAAGGCTGTGCCTCTTGCTCTGTTTTCATAAATAAGAAATTCAGAACCTATCCATCCAAAAAAGGTTTAAACTGGAAGCAAAAAAAAAACAAAAAACAAAAAACGTTTTTGCTTTATAAAACTGTATGTCAATAAAATGGAATCGTTTCACGTGTGTGTCACTGTGTGCATGTGTTTTGTGAGTGTAACTAAGGAAAAATAAGGAAATTGTTTTTCAAATTTGTCTATGTTAGAAAGATACAGAAATAAGAGAAAGAATAAGGAAAAAAATTGGTTGAATAGTTACTTTGGGGAAGGAAAAATGCCAAAAATAACAGATGATAACTGACAGTATTCTATTCTAATGACAAAAAAAAAAAAAAATTCAAGAAAATAATCCCTCTAAAGACATGTCTTTAAATGTGTGCTTAGCAAATGCTCTGAAGGAGCTGTAGAATCTGGAGATGTTCTCAAGGAAGTGAACATACTTACACAGATTGCAGTGTGCCTGTAAGGAAGTGTGGCCTTCTCCACGCACTGTCCATTGGTGACATTCCAAACACACATCTCCCTAGCAGAGATAACTTTGTATTATTCTCTGTCATTTCCACTCAATTGGCTGGAATAATTTTTGTGCCACCAAGTTTTTCTTTAGTGCTGCACTTAAATGCAGGCTGATCGTTTATGTGGCTTTTTGTTACAGATTACTGGGCAAGAAAATGTTGTGGTCATTAGCAGGGATGACATGCTGTATCTATGTCTTTTTGTTTTGGTAATTACACCCTGCCACCAGCCTACAAACCTTACTTGAGTGCCAACCTGACCTACAACAAATTGTGGGGATGCAGCTATCACAGCCTGGGAGAGTGACAGTACAACAATCTTTCTATGGAAACTGCATCTTCTTGAAAATGATTTATTTTATTGAACTTAAACTACATATTCTGAAAAGCATAATACATCAAGTGTTGCATCTTCTGGAGCTCAGGTATCATTTTTGTAAAAATAAACAGTGCCACCAAGAGGCCACATTTGGTCTGTCATTGATACGCTTTATTTCTTTGCTTCTCCTGAAATCCTGAAACCATTCTTGCCACTAAATTGTTAGAAAATTCTCATTGTTTAGAAAACTCTGACTTGGTTACATATATGTTACAAAGATATAGATACAGTTATGAAATACAGTTACAAATACATCCAGTATAGGGCAGTTTAAATCTGTATGATTTCAGTTCACAAAAACCAGAATGGTTGTTTCAGAGTTGTTTGATAATATTCTTCAGTTTTGACAGTTTCAACACATAAGCAAAATTTTCCAAGGAAGAAAAATGAAAGCTTTATTGGCTTTAAGGGAGAGCTGCTATTAAGAAGCAAAAGACACGGACCAATAACGGTAAACGCTATACGCATTTGGTGTTTGCAGGCTTTGGGGTTTATTTTTAGCCAAACACTGGAAATCAATCTTTAAATCAATGGTTCTCAACCTAGGCTGATTTTGCCCCACAAAGGACATTTGACAATGTTTAGAGACATTTTTAGTTGTCACAACTAGGAACACGATACTGGCATGTAGTGGGGAAAGGCCAGGGATGCTGTTAAACATCCTACAACGCACAGGATGGTCCCCCACAACAAAGAATTCTTCCGTGGTCCACAATGTCATTAGTGCTTAGGTCGAAAAACCATGTCCTAGATACAGAACTAAATATTCATAGTGATTTTATTTCTCTCTGTTTATATCCAACTGTATGCCAAAAAGGATTTGAGGTAATCTGAAAAGACATGCAACTTAGTAAAACAGGGGGAAAGTGTGTGTGTGTGTGTGTGTGTGTGTGTGTGAAAAATAAGACTGGGAAAAAGGTAGAAATTGAAATAATATATCTCAAAGGATGTGTGTGTGTGTGTATATATATATGTAAAGAAAAGGAACTTTAAGCAGCCATCAATATAAAATTTTAGCTCTACAAAAAAATCTGAGTTTATCAGTGTGGTTCTCAACTCTAGCTGTGCATCAAGAATCACCTGTGAATATATAAAAATTTCTCCTCAGAGATTCTAATTTCATGGCTCTGTGTTGGGGTCCTGACATGTGGTGTTTTGCAAAGCTCCTGGTCAGTTAACCTGTTTCTAGATAACTCTATCTCTAAACCAGTGGTTCTAAAACTCTTGCTCTACGTTAGATTTATCAGGGAGGTTTTTAAAAATACTGATGTCTGGGACCCAACCCAGACATCAAGCCAGACTAATTAAATCACAGTTTCTAAGGTTGGAGCCTGGGCATCAATAAAAGCTCCCCCAGTGATACTAATGTTTCTAAACTCTCTTGGATTCTAATGCCTTCCCTGTTTGTTTGCTTATCATCTTATTTTCTACCTTAAACTGGAAAAAAATACAAAAATATCACATAGTAAAAACTGACTCCTTGCCAATCAATTCTATTAAAGAAAGAAAAGCAAATTCGTTGTATATCAAAAGTAGCATTGGCATTTTAGCTGGAACTGCTCAGTTATGTATCTAATAGGAAGACATGAAAATTAACTATTAAAATGAACATTCTTCTTTTTCTTTTCAAATACTGTTCCCCAACTTTGTACATAGATTAAATCACCTTCAATTATAAAAAATTAATTTATCAATTTCCACAATTTTTTAAATTCTTAATTTTTAAATTTCAATGAAAAGAAAATCACACAGGAAAAAATCCATAACATATAAAATTAGATTATTATAGTCCCACTAAAAACTCCTTGAGAAAGAGCCTTTCTTTCTTATTCAACTCTACATCCCCACTTGAGCGCTTCAATAAAAATTCATTCAATGGATACATAAATCAGTCACTACTCTTTCATCCACTTTCTATCTCTCAAAAGTACACTGTTTTCTCTTGGCCCTATTCTTATTCTCATATTTGTGTGCTTATAACACTGTTATCGTTTTGCTCAAATTTTAATGAAGCATCTAGAGGGAAAGGAGATACATATGAATGCTTGGTTTGCCATCTTGAATTACAAGTACATTACATTCTTCAAACTCACTTTTGTCTTCAGTTACACTTTTGGGTTTTCTTTGGCATTCTCAAGCTCCCATCTTCTTATGCCTATTTCTTAAATGTTGGTTTTCCTTAGTATCTTAGGCTTTCTTACATTCTCATATTTCACACTCTCTCTTGATGAGTCATCTACTCCCATGACTGCAGGCACCAACTATATGATGTTGGAAGTCCAGACCTATTCACTGGACTCTAGATTTCCACATACAACTAGTAATTAGATGTTTCCACCTCGATGACTTGCAGGACTTCACACTCCTCGTACTTAAAATGAGGCATAACGCCTTCCCTCCTTTGTTCTCATTCTCAATGAATGGTATCATCACCAATGAGTTTCCCAAGTCATTCTTGAACTCACACATTCTCTCACTGCCGCAAATGTGGGGTACCCACTATTTCAAATATCTTCCTCTAAACCAGCAGCATAGCACTCTCCAGGAACATGATAGAAATGCAAGTTCTTGAACCTCAGCCCAGACCTACTAAACCTGTATCTCCGGGAATGGGGCCGAGAAATCTGTATTTAAACAAGCTCTGAAAGTGGTCCTGATGCAGGCTTAGGTTTGGTGAACACTATCCTAGAAGACTGTAAGGCTGGGTGCCTGCCTGCCTATCTCTCTAGTATCATCTCTTGCTGGTAGTTGGAAATTTTATTAATAGTAATAACTCTCTTTATCAATGTCAAGCCTTTTTTGCCTTAAGGTTTGATTAACTATATATATTTATTAATATAATACTAAAATGGCTATATTAACATTAATTTCATTAGTATTTGCCCGATAAATCTCTTTCCATCCATTTACTTTTAATTTTTATATATCCTTATGCTGTTTTTGTTTTTTAAATTGTCTGACAATCTTTGTAATTTATCTGATGGACTTAGTCCCTTTACTTAATTGAGATTACTGGTTTATCCAGATTTATTTCAATTACCTTATTTCGTGCTATTTGTCTCATTTATTGTTGTCCCCTTTGGATTAAACAACATTCTTTTTCTTTTTTTAAATTGGAAGTTATATATTCTGTTTCTTTCATTTTTATTTCTTTTGTCTGTTCTCTTAGCAGCTACCCTGGAAATGTCAGCATGTATATCTAGCTTAAATTCTAAGGTTAATCACCATCTTTACCCACCTCTAGAACACCAGAACACGCGGAGTCTGTTCGCTACACTTATGATATGCAGTTGTTGATTAGGATTTTGTGTATGTGGGGGGGAGGTGGATGGGAGCGACATATAAACAATATTGTAATATAATCTGTGCTTATTTAAATTTTCTAAAACTTTGCTGGGTATTGTTCAATATTCCTTCTTCCAGCAGATCTTCCTTCTGAAATCATTATTCTTACTGAAAAACATAATTTCGAATTTCATTATTTATAGAGGGTCTGTTGGCAGTGAACACTCTCAGTATTTGTCTTAAATGTTACTGTTTTGCCCTAATTTTTTGAAGATGTTTTGCTAGAGCTATAACTCTAAGTTGATAGATATTTTCTCTCAACTTTTAAAAGATATTTCACTGCTATCTAATTCTCATTTTACTGTTAAGAAGTCAGCTCTCAGTTTAATTAACTTTCCTTTAAAAGTAATCTGCTTTTTCTCATCGCCTACTTTCAGGCTCTTCTCTTTTTCTTCGGCATTCCATCATTTCAACATCAGGTTCCAGGTGTTTATTTCCTTTCATTTATCCTGGAATTCACTGGGTTCCTGAATATTAGGATTTTTGCCTATAGATGAAGTAATACTAAGTGAAAAAAATGAAAAACTAAATCAGGAAGCAAGTCATGATCAGCATGACTCTGATAACGTTGGAAGCAGAAATGCTAAGCCAACGGTCACTTCCTGGGACTTTTAAAAGCTAAAAAATATATATATATATCATTGTTACTTAGGAAGTAATAGGTCGAGCCTAGTAATTTTAACAAGTTTCAGCAGATTGAATTAGGATTTGCTAAGTATGCAGTAGCTAAAGTGTAGGTACTGCCTAAGGAGAATCTCATAGATGCAAGGTGTCAGACCCCAAAGAAAGTTCAAATCATCTTGGAAAAGGAAGACCAATCAGACTCCTTGGCTCTTTAACAATCATATTTATAGGACTTATACAGCTGAATTCATCTATCATCAAGAATATGTCCATTAACCCCTAGTTTCTTTTTTGGAGCTAGACCACTACGGACAAAAACCTCAAGGTAGAACTCAGTTATACTTTTCAGATCTATTTCTCACTCAGCTATTAATTTTATCAACGGTGCAAGTAGTCTCAGAAGAACTAACCATCCCCCAAATTCTCTAGATTGGGAATAAATATCTCAGCCTATGTAGCAGGCTTCGAGGCAGCCCTAGTGTACGAAAGCTAAGCAGTTGTTTAAAAAGAATGTACTAGGACATTTCATTTTTGCTTCCTCCAAAGTTCAATCTCTCTAAGTATAACAATTATGTCTTTGCTATAAGCTATGAGAATAGGTATCTCTTTGACGTCTGTACCACTAGCCATTTTGTTAAACTATTCCATTTTTAAAAGTTGGACACTTGATTCCTCATTCTTCTTTTGGGTCTCAGAATTCTAAGCCATATAATTTCTCCTTGGGTTAAAAACAAAAAAGGAGGAGATTCTCTTGTTTCAACCAGCAACCCAATCCCTCATTCGCAAACACATGCTGAATGGATTCCACATTCCTGAGTGTAGTTTGGCAAACATCTCATCAGCAGAGTAGTTCACAGTAGCTCTTCCATCAGTGGGGCTTTTTCCTACAGCTAAGTCCTGTTTCATTGGAACAAACCTCCTTCCAAGAAACTGCACCCAGATCACTATGTTCCTTCTCCTTCTCACTCCCACGTCCCAATTGTAAGTGAGTCCTCTCCTCTGTTTTAAAATGATATCAGACAAGTGTACAACATAAAGATCATAACTGCTGAATTGTTTCACAAAACTATGAAGGCTTGCATGGATTTGCTTAATAGCTCAAAGTGAGTTACTACATGAAAAAAGACAAGTGCCCAGACTTTTCCATTTTCAGTTCTATAGTAGCCGGCATTTGCCAACATCCTTTACACAATGAGGCAACCACAAGGCCTGATACACGTTGGGATGTTTAAAGATTGAGAGTCATAGTACTGATTACTTTCCTTGGGACTGTCACACAAGTTATTCAACCATTCAAGATCTAACTTTTCCTATATGTAAAAGGAATATGTTAATCACTAACGTTTCCTTCAGCCCTAGAATTCTGTATCCCATCAGAGTTTTTAAAAAGGGAGAAGGAACAGAAAAGGGTGCACAGTTCCACACATCTTACCTACCCATTTTCAGCAGCACTAACTATGAAGGGCTGTTTAGAGAAGTCTCTCGCTCTCGACAAACACGTCACTGAAGCTGAGTGACCAAAAAGAAGTTCTTTGGCCGAAATCTGAAAATGATGAGGGTAAGTGTTTAAATAGCTGTAAACTTTTTAGTAGAAGAATATAACATGACATTATATAATTATTCATAATTCTAATTAGGAATGCTGTTATATTATGTTTTTGCTGTACATAAGTTTCAGGAAAACTGATATATGGCATATCAAAATCCCCAGAATAATAAACTTCTAGGTAAAGGAACTGTGTTACACACATTTTTTTTTGTTTTTGGTTTTGCAACTGTCATGAAACCTAGATGACTGCTGGACCTGTTTTACAACATCTAGGTTTTGAATACAAATAAATCAGTGTTGACGTTTATTATGCACAAAATCTGCCTCAAACAATAGTAGCATATTTATGTGCAGATTTCAGAATTCAGAAACGAGTTTACAAAATAATGCAGAGAAAATATTACCCTTTTTGTAACCATTATAATGCCTTATTTGAATTCCTGCCTCAGAAATAGTAAAAATTAACTTGTCAACATTAGAAATAAAATTTTAACTAAGCCAACTTAGTTAAAATGCCATTTCAAAATGCCAACTTTTTCTCCTATGTGTGAATTTTAAAAATGACACCAAGGACTAATTCTTCCATTATCTCATGTGTGAAAGAAGTCTGTTCCTCATAATCCAACCATAACAATAAGAACAAATTATTTCATAACATAATTGTTCTCTGCCTTCCTCTTATTTCTATATTAATGAGAAATATTTCTTTAAAAGATCTGTTATCAGAATAAATTTCTAGTGCTACAAAGAGCATTTTGCAGTTGGTTCTAATCACTTACAATCCAAGTTCTCTACCTTCCTCCTGGGAAATACAGGTTCCATCTCAGAAAACAACATACTATCTTTCCCTATCATCACACTTGGGAAAGCGTACCTCTATGAATTTAACCCTTGTCCTATACATTACAGACCAAATTAAGCAATGAATCAGGGCAAATCAAAGATACTCCTCCTCCAGAGAAAATCCACTAGGGACAAAATGTCAGAAGAGAACACCATTGACTTTCATATGAAGTCTTCATTCTGCTACTAAATCTTCACATGTAGTTGAATAAGCTGTGACAATTCACTCTAATCTCCTCATTTTATCACACATTCTGCTGTGAAGAATAACAAAAACCTCTACAATCACACCTAGTCATTGCCATGATGAAATCCAGGAAACCTTTACTTCTATTCGTGGGCTCCACCTTTATGAAGCATTGGTCCCCCTCACTCCCACCATAGTACAAATAGAAAAGGGAAAAGAACACACAACTTGATGAGCATATACCATATTCCAGGCACTCATGCAACTATGAACAGGGTTTAATCCCCATTTCACAGCTGAGGAAATTAGGGCTCGAAGAATAGAAGTCATTTGCCCAACACTACAGAGTTGGTAAATAACAGACCTAGATTTTGACCAAGACCTCTATTCTTTTTCTCTACTCAACATTGCTGTTCTTCATTTTGTCACTGTCGTGTTTCCTTCTGAGTATAAAACGGGAAGAAAAATAGAACATACTGATACTAAGAGAATATACCTGAGAGAATGTTCAGAGTTCAACTTTTTCTATGCTCACAGGTATGATGAATGCCAGCAATCAAGACCAAAAGGCCCAAGAGAGGAAGTTCCTAGGATGGGACTTGAAGAAGCTCCCCATTGGCAGACCTCACAAAGTTTTGGGGAAAGCACAGGGCTTTGAGAGTCAGACCCTGAGCCTGGAAGCAGAATGCTTAACCTAGATACGTGATGAGCAGCCAGGACAGGGAGACATTTATTCTCCAGCTCCCCTGCACCCTGCCATCCCACCACCCATGGACAGGGAAAGTCTGAGATGTGTACTCAATCCCCTAATGAATGCTTGGATACTCCATATACAGACCTTAAATCAGCTTCTTTCCCTCCCTATTCCTATTCTCTAATCGTCTCTATTTCTTATACAGAAACATGATACTCTCATTCTACCAGTCCTACCCATCTCCCAAACCCCAAATCTGGAAGGTATCTTTGCCTGTTCCTGCTCCTTTAGCCCACATCCAACTGGTTTCTCAGTTCTGTCCATTCTCTCCTCTTAACATCATTCCAGGTTTCATCTCCTCTTCATTCCCATTGCCACTGATTTGGTTCATAGTCAAGAACTTTCCTGACTACATTACTGTAGAAGCCTCCTGCCCAAAGTCCCTGTCCCTTACCTCATCTCCTTCTCCCTTCAATGTGCCCTTAATACCAAGTGATATTCTAAATTACAAATATAATAAAATAGTATTATGTCATCTCCTCAAAATCCCTTAATATTACCACTGCTTTTAATTAGCACGTAGTGTTAGCGATTGCTAGTTAAAAAAAAAAAAAAAAATCTAATCTCCTCAGCATGTCAGATTCCACATTGAGTCCGCTCTGTCCTTTCCAGATGTGCCTGTCACCTCTAATTTGCCCTTTATGTTCCAGGTCTGCTCCACTGCTTTCACCAGTTCCCTGAAGGCAAAATAGTCCTGCCTTCCACACACACACTTATCATTCTGTCTGCAATCTCCTCCCACCTGCTTTTCCTGTTCAAGTCTGATACATCCTTTAGAATTCAGCTCAGGCATCACCCTCAGAAAGCCTTTCTCTTGAAAAGCACACTTCTTACTGATTAGGATGGCTATTAAAAAAACAACAACAGCAATAGAAAATAACAAGTGTTGGTGAAGATATTGAGAAAATGGGAACACTTGCACACTGCTAGTGGGAATACAAAATGGTGCAGCCACTGTAGAAAACAGTTTAGAAGTTCCTCAAAAATTTTAAAATAGAACTACCATATAATCCATCAGTTCTACTTCTGAGTACAGCCCAAAAAAGTGAAAGCAGGGACTCAAACATACGTTTATACACCCAGGTTCATGGCAGCATCGTTCACAATGGTCAAAAGGTGGAAGCAATCCAAATGTCCACTGAGGAATGGATAAACAAAATGTGGTATATAAATACAACGGAATGTTATTGAGCCTTAAAAGGGAAGGATATTCTGACATATCCTACAACATGTATGAGGACATTGTGTTTCATGAAATAAGCCAGTTGCAAAAGGATAAATACTGTATGATTCTACTTATAGAAGATACATAGTAAGGTCAAATTCATAGAGACAGTGTGTATCCCACCACTTTACAGCTTCCTAATTACATGTCTGTCTCCTCTATTAGACTCTGAGAAACCTGAAGGAGGAATCTATACCTGTGACAAAAGGCATCTGTGTAGTTCGTCTAATGACTGCATAAGTGAGTGTCCTTAGGTTTGTTTTTCCACTTTATTTGGTGGTGAGTGAGCATTTAAGACCACAGAGCGTGATTATTCTCTTACCTAAACCCTTTTGGAGAGGGGAAGAAGCTTTCCACATTTAGTACAAGGAAGAAATAAAGAGCTCCCAGTTCATTTTACACCCCACCTCCCTGCAGTGTTCTTCTCCCCTTCCTACTGTCTTCCCCTGCTATGCCCATCGGCCTCTAGCTGCCCTACAGCCACTCAATCAACCACGTGGTCATAACCTCTCTTAAAATCTCCCTTGTCTTCAAGGCCTCTGTTCTTCTTCCTCTGGCTGAATTATTCCTTTATCTCTATATTTTAAAATAAAAATCAAATTAAACTACTAAGCATTAAAATATCAGTGATGGAACACCCACTTGACTATCTTACAGATACCAAGAGGATTTGTTGAGAACTCAAAAATGCCCTGATTTTTTGAAAAGCCTAGAATCTTCCCTGCTAACAGTTGACCCATTGTCATGTAGGGGCAAGATTCAAAGGAAAAATAAGAGAAGATGTTCATTCTTTCTGGTCCTATGTTTAGCCATAGAAAATCTTAAGGAAAACTCTTATGTGGAAAATCTCACACTCATACTAATCAATATCTTACTTGTGTTACTAACTTTTTCACAATGTCATCACAGTGAATTTCCAAAACATAAAACTCATCCAATCTCCTTCTTAAGTCTTCTCAATGATTCTTCTTGTTCCTTACACCCCTGCCAATCTGATTCCCATTCCCACCTCATATTTCTAACCGTGATTTCTCAATATCAGCAACTATTAGAATTTGGGGTGGAATAATTTTTTTGCTGTGAGGGGCTGTCATGTGCACTACGGAATGTTTACAGCATCCCTGGCCTCTGCCCACTAGATGCCAAGAGTGTCGCCCTTCCCATTGCTCTAACCCCAAGCAGAAGACTTGCTCCTAAGAAAAGCATGAAATAACTATTCCCACTGAAGATGAAGTACAAACTGACCCCCACAAGGAGCACGCTGTATTATAACATAACTGCACTGGCAATTACTAGCCTATGTCCTTCCTCTACGACACTGCAACCAGTTGGGCAGCCAGTACCAGGTCTTCTCATTCACGTTTGAACTCAGGTACCCACCGTACTGCCTAACTTATAAAAGGCACCCAATAAATGCATGTTGAATAAATACCAGGAACATATGTAAAAAGATATAGATGCTAGGATTCCAAATTTCTTAAGCTTATAGCAACCTACATATTACAAGACAACTACTTCAGCCAGGAAACACTACACTCCAATATTAGAAAAAGTAGCAAGATAGTTTAAGCCATTTAGGATTTTAAGTTTAGACTGTAAGAGATAATAAAGGCAAGGGCCAATTTCAAAGCTCAGCTGTTGCAATAATACCCAGTCCTTCTTTCAGGAATGTTCATAAACATTGAGCTGAGCTGGTCTGCTTGCAGTTTTTGGCAGTCCTGTAGTGTAACTGCTCAGTGATGGCAGATGTTAATTAATTACACTATAAAATAGAATTACAATTAATTGTTAATTTAGGTTTTAAAGTGACAAACTTTAAAGGCTAAAAATAGTCTTTGATCTTTAAAAGGCTTTCTAATGAGGGCAGTATACTTTAAGTACATCATTAGTTTAAGTGTTCAAATTGGGTCTAGAGGCTCCTAGAGCTAAGCAAATATCTATTCCAATATGTTAAATGTTTATGAGTTGGAACAAGGACAATTAATTGCTAATCAATGGGCCAAATCCTAGGTGAGGTCAGGGTCTGAAATAGGAGGACTGACAATAGTAAATTGGATTTAGAGCTTTTCGATGTGACCTGTAAAAATCACAGGCAAGCAGAGACTAAAAGAATGGCAAGAAGGCCAAACTGGCAGAAACACACAGATAATTAAAATATTACTCATTTAGTTAATAGTGGTTTTCAAGGGTGCCCTTTGTTTAGATTAATGAGCCATAATTTTTAGAATTATACTTACATGTCCGTAGTTCAGTTACTTAAACATATAATTCAGGATATAAAATAGTAAAACTCAGCATAGCTTAAAGCATGATAACACTTAACTGGTAGCTAGGATTGGTGATATTCACAATATAATTTTCAAATATGATCTTGATCCATCATATAATACTTCATTTTTCCAAATTCAGAAGTAAAACCCATTTATTACTTTGGTAAGTACCTTTTTAACAACCATGCAAAACTTCCACTGTCATTGCGGGCAGAAGCAGCAAGCTGTGTTTATTTTATGAGCTCTACCTGCTTCAATAGTAATAGTTTTCACTCACCTTTAGTTCAGATGAGAGATTCCAGAGGCAGAGTTGACCCTCTTGACTTCCCGTCACAATCATTTGCTGGTCATCAGTGATCATGATGGCAGTGATGCTGTGAGGAGGTGCCTTCCTTCCCCAGAGTGCCACAGCCTGTAGGGAGGGCCTCATGGTAAAGGAATCCTGGGCACACAGAGATGGGAAGACGTGTACACAGTTATCATTTCTAAATTTTGAAAATTGATCATCTCATAAATGTTTATGATGACACAGACTTGAAAAATGTGTTCTCTCAGAGCTGTGGAGAAAGGTGTGTCCCCATCAAATAGAGAAGAATGTAGTCAGACATTGAAATTACCATGCCCATTGTTAATCAGTCAAAGAAGAATGATTTTTATTCCAATTCTTGATGATTGATGCTAACCGAGAGAAGGATAGGAATAGTCTACCCACCCCACACCCAGCTCTGACTATGGGTGACCTTACCCACACCAAAGTCCAGCTAAGCCTTTCAAGAAAAATAGAGTTGTCTACACACTATAATTTGAAGACAACTTTGCAGACTCCCTTTCCCCAGAAATGTCACCTCATCTAAGTAACAAATATCTGAACTTTGCTATTAAAAAGTAAATATTTTTGTAAGTGTATTAAAAGCCTTAATAGTCATAAGATTCCTAACACATCCAAATAAGAAAACAAAAAGCACAAAGGTCAAACCACAAGAAATCAGATCTCAACCAGAGTTCATCCTGAACAGTCCAGATTGCTAAATGTAGTAAAAACAGACCTGGTATTCAGAGACCTAGATATAGGGCTGCTTTACCACTTATTTATTACCTTTATTTCCATATTATAATGGTTATATGCAGTAAAATGAGGATACTGTCACCTACATTGCCTACATCTCAGTATTCTTATGGGCAATAAATCCAGTGATGCAAATAAAAGCATGTAGGTATAATTATACGTACTATGCTATCATTATACTACTCATAAACTATAATCTAGAATTTCAGGCAAGAAATGGCTTTGGGGATCATTAATCTGATCCCCCTCACTTACAAGAAAACTAACAATGAGAAATAGATAACTCTTAGGATCAGTTCTAATTCTGAGATTCTGAGAGACTAAGCGAGTACAGTGAGAATAAGTAACAGATTAAAAGGTTGCACATCTCAGAAGTTTGCACATCACTTTTTTCAGACTTTCTCCCGCTCTCTTTTTTTTTTTTCGGCAGAAAAATTTTTAAATTAGCCCCAGAAACTTGGTGCCTTGCTATCAACAGGAGAGAGAGTAAATCCATGTTTTCTGAGACCCTGTACAATTCCCCAGAAATGTCTAATCAAAAATAAACCTTAGGGGCTTCCCTGGTGGCGCAGTGGTTAAGAATCCTCTTGCCAATGCAGGGGAAATGGGTTCGAGCCCTGGTCTGGGAAGATCTCACATGCCCCAGAGCAACTAAGCCCGTGTGCCACAACTACTGAAGCCCGCGTGCCTAGAGCCCATGCTCCGCAACGAGAGAAGCCACTGAAATGAGAAGCCCGCGCGCTGCAACGAAGAGTAGATCCTGCTTGCCGCAACTAGAGAAAGCCCACGAGCAGCAACAAAGACCCAACGCAGCCAAAAATTAATTAATTAATTAATTTTTAAAAATGTACATGCTATTATTACTTCTAACATCTATGATGATCTTTTAATCAACAACTTCAGGTAATATTAGGGTCCTCAGATTTAGCGAATAAAAATACAAGCTGTCCAGTTAAATTTGAATTTCAGGTAAACAACAAATAATGTTTTTAGTGTAAGTATGTCCTAGACAAGATTTGGGACATGCTTATAAAAATTATTTATTTTTTATCTGAAATCCAAACTGAACTGGGTATCCTATAGGCACCTTAGGGCCACTGGCGACCCTAAGTTGCAGCCAAAAGGGAGCCTTGAAGATCACTATCATCCCCTTCCCTCCTTCTACAGACAGGAGAATGAAAGCTCAGGAAAATTGTTTACTTGGCCAAAGTAACCCAAGTAGAGAGTGGCTGAGTAAGAACTGGAACCTGGTCTCTTAAGACTCCACCTAGAACTCTCCTCCTGCACACCATGACAAAGACAACCCAGGCTTCCCCACCAGAGAGTCTTTGTGACAGGCTAAGCAAAATTCTTTATGTCGGTATTTCTTTAAAAATAAAAAAAACAAAAATAAATAACAAAAAGCAAATAGTCAAGTAAAACAACAACAATAAAACCTCTTATCCATTCAGGCACCAGTGTGGCCTACATCGTCTCTAAAAGCTGCGCTAATGCTTCCTGGTCCTTTCTCCATAATTACGAGAAAGCACTAGAGAAGACAACACACCGTTACAGCCCCCATCTTCCTTCTCACCTTCGTCTTCTTCCCTGTAACAAGTTGCTTTTATCTCTCTGACTTGTCTGATCTGAGGCTAGCAGAAAAATAAATATGAGGCAAATGGGGTTTTATGGCTGGTGTCTACTGGACACTGGAATTGTTTAGCTTGTCATAAATAGCTCTCTTCAGGGACATGCCCTGACACTGAGTCTGCCTTGCCAGCCTCAAACACAAAGACAAATGTCAAACCCCTTTACTGAGGACAGTCAAAAAATACAAAGGACATACTCCGCACTTACCATCCATGAATTCTGACAACAACCTCCTGACCAAAGTAAACATCTGTGAGGAAAGTAAAAACAGTATAGCAGTTCGTAATACAAGCTTTGGAGTAAAACAGATCTAGGTTTGAATCTCATATCTGCCTCTTACAGTTATGTGGCCTCTGAATCCCATCTCTTAAGTGGAAAGGAATCCTACTTACTTTCTTCAAAACTCATACTTAGGTACTGTGAGAGACACAAATAAATTGCCTCATGATTCTCTCCTTCAAAGAAGATAACATGGTCATCTTGAGCCCAGAGGAAGTTTCGTTACCCAGTTTTAAGTTTAGGTTAAAAAAGCTTGGGGTTTTAACATGCATCAAATTGTACACTTTAAATGAGTGTACCTTATTGTATGTAAACTATTCCTTAATGAAGCTGAAAAAAACAAATAGATTGGAAATTAGAATAAAGCAGTTTGTTGGATGTCAGCTAGCTAGTCAGTGGCAATAAATTGGGAGAGGACAAAATGGGGCTTTATGAAGCAACAAAGAATAGATGTAAGCTGAAGAGAAACGTACCTGGGTATCAGGGTAGGCCAGCATGAGAGCTACTTTAAAACTGGGAAATGAAGCAAGGAGCTTCAGGAATCCATGGGACCTAAGGGTTTGTGCTCAGCTGGTCTCAGCAGAAGTCCTATCCCCCAAAACCTGTTTGTTTGCAGATGCTCCCAAAGCAAAAGGTCTTATTTTATCAACAGATTGTAATCAGATCATTCCTTAGGAAAGGTAAAAAATTGTTTCTATAAAGTCATAAGCTGCCCAAGGCATATTTGAATAACATATAAAAATCCACCTGGTTTACCCAGTGGAGCGTGACAATTTCAGAATTAACCCCTAACCAACATCAAAGCCAAGCTCCTCCAAAAATGTTATTATTTAGTGATTAACTGCTACTTAAGAAATGCTAGAAAGTAATGTGTTTTAGGTAGGGAATACCATGGTAGGTAAAGTCAGTGGTAAAATAACCCAGAGATCAAGGGATGAATTAGACAGATACACAAAATAATCTCTGAACTCCACACACGCATGATCTGGAACAAGTATAAAACCAAACAGCCAAGAAATCACACCCCTATCACTACACGGATGAGGTTTCCATCACAGCTTGCAACTCTGCCAGTCTTGTGAGTAAAAGATTACAAAGCATTACCTTCAAATTTCATCTCCTTGCTTATTAAGCTGTAGAGCAACAGATTTAAAATAGCCCCATTAATGCCAAGTGTGTTCCATTTACAGACAATGTCGAACGGATGAGCATTTGGCCAGAAAAAGAAACAGGAGAAAGACAACTCATTTCTTTCTGGGTGGCTCCTTCACTTTTTAAAAAATTTTAGTTTTTATTGAAGTATAGTTGATTTACAATGTTGTGTTAGTTTCAGGTGCACAGCAAAGTGATTCAGTTATATATATATATTCTTTTTCAGATTATTTTCCCATACAGGTTATTATAAAATATTGAGTACACTTCCCTGTGCTATACAGTAGGTCCTTGTTGTTTATCTATTTTATATATAGTAGTGTGTGTATATTACTCCCAAATTCCTAATTTATCCCTCCCCCTCAGCCTTTCCCCTTTGGTAACCATAAATTTGTTTTCAATGTCTGTGAGTGTATTTCTGTTTTGTAAATAAGTTCATTTGTATCATTTTTTTAGATTCCACATATAAGTGATATCATATGATATTTGTCTTTCTCTCTCTGACTTACTTTATTTAGTATGTTCATCTCTAGGTCTATCTATGTTGCTGTAAATGGCATTATTTCATTCATTTTTATGACTGAGTAGTATTCCATTGTATACATGTACTACATCTTCTTTATCCATTCCTCTGTTGATGGACATTTAGGTTGCTTCCATGTCCTGGCTACTGTAAATAGTGCTGCAATGAACTTTGGGGTGCATGCATCTTTTCGAATTATGGTTTTCTCTGGAAATAGAGCTCCTTCACTTTTATTTATATTTAGTCAATGAACAACTTCATGGAACTCAAATCCTCTTGTCTAAAACCTTAGTTTTAGGCTTTAAGAAGTGGATTTTTTTCTTTTTAATTTATGCTACATTTAACTCTGAATATTTACAGTCCAAGTCATTTTTTTTTCCTTAACCTAGAGATATTTAACATGAACAAAAAGTCTCACTGTTCTAGTCCATTCTTAAATAAATTCAATGAATAGTTAATGAGAACCAAATGTTTTCAAGGTGGTGGGTTGAGCTGCAGAGAACACAAAGAACAGACAAACACAACCCCTGACCTCAAAGTATATACGACAAAGTAATTTTATTAGTTTTAACTAAGTATTCCCACTATTAGGCAATTGTTTTGACGTGTATGAACTCTGTAAGTGTATTTCCAGTCTTGAGTCATATTTTTCTTTGTCATATCCAAATACAATCTGTAAAACAATTTGCCTATTTCTTTAAATTAACTCATTTTATTTTTATTTTAAGTATTCAATTAAGAATAAATTGTTATATAACTATCTCTTTAGAATTATCTTAATCATTAATAACCATATAAAATCATGGGACTTGACATGCTGGTTAGATTTTTTTTCAAAATATACATTAAAATAAAAACTTGTCTATTAACATAAATGTTTGTTGTGTACTACCTAAAATCACACTGGGAAACATGTCTCTAATCCAGTCCCGCAGTCAAATCTTTTCCTCTACTGCCTCATAAACCTCCCTGCAACCCAGGCAACTCCTTACACCCCGATACTCTTAGCTGATGACCCTTCCTTCCAATTAACCAAGAAAAACAAGCCACTTACACAAGAGCTTCCTCTCATCACTTCAACATATCATATCTTTTCCTTATTTTTAGCTTATTTTTCTAAGATATTCATACTAATCTCCTACGATAACATTTTTATCATTATCCCAAATTTCATCTTCTGTCACCTCAGTTACTCCTTTTATTGACCTTTATTTCTTGTGTTTTCAACTGGTCTCCCTTTTCTTTGGCTCCTTTACCTTTACTTACATGCATTTTGTTTAAAAACATTTATTATCTATTTTGTGCTAGAGACTATGCAAGATTCTAGGAATGTAGATAAGAATCTCCGAACCTCAAGGAGCTCATGGGTTTCTAAGGAGACAAGCACATCCTGAGTCACCAACAATGTGATGAGTGCCTTGTAAGGTAAATGCAAGAATGTTTGGGGAGAAAACACAAGTGGAGCTTGAAATCAAAGGTAGAAAGGATTTCCCCATGGAAGTTAATATCTAAACTCAAATCCCAAATATTATACACTTATCAATATTATATATGTGCTGGTTTTGTGACCCAAGAAAGTCCCTAGTTACTTTAAACTTTGTTTTCCTTATCCATAAAATGGTAATAATATTTACCTAACCTGGCTGTAATAAGACTAAGGAGACAGCATGTACCCAGTGGTGAGGCCCTAGAGTTAGTCCGCTTGGATTCCAATGTCAACGCTACTACTGTATGTCCTCGGGTGCATTACTTTACAACTGTGTATTGGATTCCCATCAATAAAATGTAGATAAATAATAATATCTATCTAATAGGGTAAATGTGAAAGTTAAGTGGTCTAATCCATGGAAATCATTAGATAGTAAACATTCAATAAATGTTAGCCACTCTTATCAGAAGGCTTTTTTAATCTCAAAATTTGTGTATAAATCCTGTTAAGTAAATAGTAGAACAATAAGTGTAATCCTTGTCATGTATAATCCTTCAGTTTATCACAATTTACAATAGATCCCAGGTATTCAGTGAATTAAGCAGGGGAGACTAAAATAAAATGTCAAAGGTACCAAATTGGCAAAGTAGAACAAAATCTACCATCTTTTCATGTGTCAGGAGTTAAACTGAACTCACCCCAAAATTCATATATTGAAGTCCTAACTCCCAATACCTCAGAATATGACCTTATTTGGAAATAGGGTCATTGCAGGTGTAATTAATTAAGTGAAGGTGAGGTCATACTGGGTTAGGGCTAATCCAATATGACTGGCATCCTTATAAAACAGGGAAATTTGGAGAAAGATGCACACAAGGAGAGAGCCATGTGAAGACGAAGGCAGAGATGGGGTGATATTTCTACAAGAGAAGGAATGCCAAAGATTGTCAGCAAACCACCAGAAGTTAGGACAGAGGCATGGAACAGATTCTTCCTCACAGCCCACAGAAGGAACCAACACTGCTGACACCTTGATTTCAGACTTCTAACCTCTGGAACTGTAAGACAATACATTTCTGCCATTTAAGCCACTCAGTTAGCGGTACTTTGTTATGGCAGCCCTAGCAAGCTAATATACCATCTGAGAGATTTTGTTTCTTCCAAGTAAGAACATAAATCTTAATAATGCGTATCTCAATTCTGGAGACAGATACTTAAACTTGACTCTGAATCACACAATTGGTCATATACCAAATTCTGTTCTCTACTTCTTTTGTGTAATAAATCTTCTTTCCATCCACATTATAGGTTCCCTGAGGAAAGAATATATTCATTTATTAACTCAACAGGTATTTATTAAAAGCTCTACTAAATGAAAATGAAAAAACACAGGCTCCTGATCTCTAGGAATTCACAAGCTACAAGTCAAGCCATAGGTAAGTAATAACTGATGCAAAGTAGACTGTGATGAGTTTTCCTGAGGTACAAGAGCATGGAGCACTTTGCTCCCATGGTTGTGGATGGTGCATCCCTTATACCTAGGCATTTCTCTTAGAAAAATTCTGCATTTTCCCATGGACCAGTTGTCTCTTTCCCTAGCCCTGAATCTATTTCCCTTTTCCCATCTTTAGCACACGCTGACGTTGAAGTCAGTCCACTGCCATTATGATAATCCTTTTCTCGCTGAATAAATAGATAGAAGGCACTCCCACAGGCAGGAGTATGAACCTAGGTAGACAACTCCTGTTTGGAGAAGGCTCTCTAATACCCAGGATTCCAGTGTTTACTGACTCTGCCTACAAAACACGGATGCTTCTGCCAAGGAAGTCTTTAAGACCACCCTCTGACATTCCAGGATCTGAGCAGAAATGTGGCCAAAACAGACTTACATCAAGAAGCCTTATGGGTGCAGAATTCCATGGTGGTTTAGAGGGAGTGGTAGAGGAGGGACAGGACTTTGAGGGTCATAATCCAAAGGAAACTTAGCCTTACTGGAATATTCAATTCTTTAAAAAGATATTTTCTGGGACTTCCAGCCCATTTCAGCATTAATTCAAGACACAAGAGGTGAGCCATTTACAACCATTCTTCTCACCTCTGTGGATTTTCTGTCAGGAGCAGACAAATCCTACCTCTTTTTTTATATTCCTCTTCCTCACCTCTTTTCATCATTTTCCTTGTCTTGGCACCCCCTACTTTCCCTTATTCCAGATCACATCCCCACCTTCTGCCTTAATTATCCTTTCCCAGTCTTAAGACAAAGTATTTTCAATTCGTGTTCACTAAAAGACACTCTAGACGTGGTGCTGTGCTGGGGGCTTTCCCATACATTATCTCATTTAGTCGACACACCCACCATTAGTCTTATTACGAAAAGGAGGCTTGGTAAATAAATCTAAATCCCTTGAATAGAATTATATCCCAGATCCGTCTGACTTCAAGGATCATCCCACTTCTCAAACAACTTGAGAGTGAGAGTACACACTGATGACTCCACTACCTTGTTTATAGATGAGCCAGTCCACTTATTCATTTAGAAACAAAAAAAAATCAAAAACAACTTAGGTCCAACCACAGGGGTGATTGAGGTGCCACATCACTCTTTAATCTGTGGGTAAATGTATAAATAGATTCTCTCTACTTAATCTACAAAACCTATTCATTACATCATTACATGTGTGAAAGTACCTGCATGGGCAAGAATGTTTTCCAAGCATCAGGACTTCATACAGAAACAACAACAAAAAGCCCACTGTAATACTGGTATCATGGAACAAGATTCCTAGTATAAAGTGAGATTTCCACACTGTAGTGACTTCAAGGCAGTGTATATCACAAGCGGTAGCTGAGGGAGACAGGGAAGGGCTTGGCTGGCTACAGGCCAATAGAAACCAGGCAAATGTAGCACTTTTCTAACATATCCTGGCTTCTGCTTATTCTAAAAAAAAATATCCCTGGCAGGGGGGATCCCTCTTGTCACTTCTCTGTTGGGTTTCTACTGACTGAACAAGTCCCTGTCCAGTGATATCAAGAAATTCTGTCCTTGGGGCATAAATAAATGCCCAGCTCCTATAGTTCATGGGAGTATGAGAGTCTGAGAGGCCTGGAATCGATCCAACCCATTTTAACTAGCAAGAAACTACCTAGTAATACCTTGTTTGTATTTCTTGGACGAGGGACACAAGAAACACTTATTTCATTCCACACAATAATTCACCACAATCAGAGGGAGCACAGTAAGGGCAACACCATCTCCCAGCTGCTGATTACATCAAAGGCTTGCAGCACAAATTCAATTTTATGATGTTAATCTCGGCCTGCCACTCAGAAATTTTCTCTGAGGGATATGATTTTTCTCTGGATTTCATTTTAAGAATGATTTTCTTCATCCACAATCAATAAAGATATGTTTTCATCAAAAGACTCTATCTTGGTAGAATTCAATTGGCTATTTCAATCCCTTTTGGTGACACAATATTAATTAAAATAGTTTATGTTGCACTTCAACTGGAAAAAGAGGCAGTGAAAATAGCAGCTACGCAGAACACATGTTCTGTACACATCGACATGGAGGGCAGAAAATAATTTTCTCTTTCTCCAGGCAACAGACATTAGCTCTTCAAGGGAGTTGCTCTGACTTAGTTTATCTCTGTGCTCTCACTGAAATTAATCAAAAAAGAAGCTCTTTCTGTTTGTATATTTTGTTCAACAGGAAATCGAAATGCACATAAAGAAGATGCTTCAAATTCTCACCTCCCAGTGATTCAGGAGGAGCAAAAGTAAGTGTCTGTGCCTGTGTGGCATATTGGGCTATTAAGAATCACAGTCACTGTTTCTCTTAACTAAAAAAAAATTATGATGCTATTAAAAATTTTCTGATTTTCAATTTCTAAATAATGATTGCAATTGAATACATTTTATTTCTCAAAAGGAAACACAGGATTAGTATCAAGTTTTTCACACTTAAAAAAAGAGGAGAAAATCATCAAATGTGCTACAGAAAATGAATTCTGCTTTAACAGTGATTTTGAAAGTGGCAGTCAGTTCACTTAACAAATATTTATGAAGTACCTACTGTGTGCCTGACTCTGGTCACCATTTGACGTTCAGATGATCTCAACTGGAGGCTGGAAATCTGAATTTTAACCTGCTCTACAAAGACATTCTTACATTTGAGGCGAAGAACTTAATCTCATCATCCCCCATGCACCACACAATTAATGAAATATAAAAATCAATTGATAAAATTAAAGCAATATTCACTGAATGAGTGCCCAAAAAGAATAATTCCCTCAAAAAGTTCTTACTCAGGGTCTGGTCTGCATGACCAAGTGAGAATGTCAATACCTGGCGGGCCTAATCTGGGCCTTCCACAGCAAACAGGCCTTGTCTGGCCCCCAACCTACAATGACTAAAGCTTAAAGTAGTTAAATTCTCTGCAATGACTAAAGCTTAAAGTAGTTAAATTCTTTTTCTATCTACTGCTGTCTAAACGAAACATGTAAAGAAATCTTCCATGTTCTGTAGGACTTTGCGAGAAAACTACCTGAGGTCTTTCCTTTGAAATCCACTTGGAGAAAGGGCCTAAACAGGAAAACTCTAGGTATTCAATCGTTGAGCAAATGTGTACATTGTTTACAAGAAGGGATCATTCAAGATGATCAAGTTAGAATGTTGAGGCAGAGTCTTCCAAATTTAAAAGAATTTTAAGAGCTAACAATACCAGAGAAAAATCACAAGAGGGTAAAATCCTCTAACAAATTCCTCCCAAAATGTTCAATTTGCAATTTGGTACTCCAAAAGAGCTAACGACACATTATCCAGATCTCCTCCCCACAAAATTTTTTTCTAAGCCTCACTTCAGTTGCTCAGACTGAAAACAAGGACTAGAGCAGGAAGCAGGGCCTAAAATGGTCTGAGATCTTATCATGTAAACACAGGAATGTTAACCTTTGTCTATCAAAGAACGCTCGGTGTGGTGGAACTCCTTTTACAGAGCCTGGTCTGGCAATATAGGCTAAAAAACATAGCTGGAGTTGAAAGTAAGCCTTTAGTGGTTGGGAAATAGGGGTAATGAAGGTGAAAGTATAAAGAGCTTCATACTTCATTCTAAACAACAAGAATAGTTACAACACCTCTTGGTCTGTTTTTTATAATATGCTTGAAATTGCTAAATCCCATCTATACTCAAGGCTGGATTCCTGTTGTATTTTCTCTCATCAAGAGACTAAGACGGGTGGAGGGAACCACACTGGTTGATTGTCACCTGTGTGTCAGACAGCCTCGTGTTTTGTAGGCAACGAAGTCTTCCAACAAAGTTGTGAGGTTGACATTCTTATGGGAGAGACTTGAAAATTAAATAAGGACCTAACAGTGTAAAATAATATACAACCTTCATTTTACGTTTGAGGAAACTAAAGCTCAGAGAACCAAAATAATTGCCAACATCCTGTAGCAGGAAAGGATGACACAGCATAGGGATACTGTGTGATGATTTGCATTTGTCATACTCTCTCACCCTATACCGTTGAAGACACAGAAGTCTCCCTTGGCCCAGAATGCTCTTCCTCAGCATTTCTTCCTGGCAAACTCCTATAAAAATGGAACCTTCAAAATGGGAACTAAATTTTAACTCCTTTAACTCCTTTGAGCCTCCCCTGGTTGATACATAGCACTCCTCTACTCCCAGCCTTCCCTTTTCTACCTTTACCAGAGCTCTGATCACTTTGATCCAATTCTTCCTGTTACCTGGACTATACTATGAATGCTTGGAAGGCAGGAAACTGTTTCTTTTTCCTTTGCATTTTGCTGGCAGGTAGTTTTACATATAGCAAGAAGTAAAAAAATGTTGAGGGGGAAGTCAAAAATTAATGTATTTGTTACAAGTGAATGTGATATGGCTTCAAGAGTTGCCTCTTTTTTTCTTCTTCTCCCAGACAAATCAGCTTGACTGTAACTCTGTCTGCACAAGGAAGAAAAGGCAGATGTAGAAAAATATCCTTGGCTGTCAAGATGCATTCTATTCCTATTGAAGCAGCCTAAAATCTTATCAGCTTTCTGGGCCCTTAAAACTCACCACTGACTCAGAGGAAACACACATTCAATTTACCATGAGATTGACTGGTTCAATTAATTACAACTCCCTCATCCTGTACTTGCTTATTCTTTAAACATTCATATATAGGACTTTAATTTTTCCAGGTGAAATTTTGTCTTGTTAAAAGTAAAGAAGGAAGGAGGTCAGTGTTGGGAAAAATTTTTCTACCATTTATCGACTATTAAGTTGTAGACACTGCTATTTACATTATGTGCATCACTTCATTTGATCTTCATAATGACCCTAAGCATAATTATTATCTTTATTCTAAACATGAGGAAAATGAGGCTTGGAGAATATAAATAGCTTGCCCAAGATAAGAGGTAGAAATCCAAGACAGATTCAGGAGTCTCCAAATCTCACGCCCTTAACCACTGCACTACCTTGCTTAGGTGGGGCAGGGGCATTGCCCAACATGTTCGGAAGCCCTTTGGAAATGAGAGCAAACTCTAGACGAGATATTGCTCTAGAGCAGTGATACCTAGCTCTAGAAGTGAGGAGTTGCTTTTTATAGAAGAATTCAAAGAGACCCAAATGTCCTTTAAGACCAAACAGAATTTTCTTATTTTGAAGACAAAAATGACACACATAAGTTAAAGGACTTGCTGGTACCTCAGAGTTAATCTGGGGACTTGCCAGGACTTCAGAGATGGTCTGGTATGAGAACTTAGACATATTCTTTTAGTCTTTATCCCTACCTCATCTCCCTGCCTCCAACTTAGTTTAGAGCAGAATTTAATCTAAAAATGTTATGACTGGGGAAAAAATAAGTATACATTCAGAACAGAGCTCCAGAGAAATGTCTTTTATAATGCACAGACAGAATTCTTAATAAGAGACGCTGCATACTGTAGCACTATTAAATAACAGAAAAAATAAGTGAACTGTCAAGCCACAAATAAATCTGAATGAAGCAATCTTGAAACTTTGAAATATTCCTAATACCATTATTTTCAAGGTTCCACAGAGTTATTTAATAACTTATATATACTTCTATTCCAGTTGGCCTCTATAAACTAGAACCTTAGGTTTCTAAAGCAGTCACTTCATTGGATAGAGACTGTTAATGCAATATTTCACACACAGAGAGTCTTAACAGTTGATATTTTATTGATAAAATAATTATATTAATAATTTTAAAACATCTTCCCGAAAAGTAGTGAGAATATTGGAACTCAAGAGAGTCCCAATTTTTGCGGTTTTTAAAAAAATAATAATCACTTTACTAGATGGTAGCATGGACAGAGTTTCCCTTTCTCCTCCAGCCCTTTGCATTCTTTACAGAAAACACTGTTGGTGCATTTTAATATTGAAGGAGCTAAAAGAGGGCTAAGGAACAAAAGTCACAAGACCGAATTAACCACAAGTAATGCATGACAAAAGAGGCTGCTTTCTTCTCCCCTGATCTTTAACTGGTGAGAATTCAGGAGAGTGGAGACTAACCCACTGTGTGTTGCAGGGCGGGAGAAGCGAGGGTTGGGGTAGGAATGGGGATGAAAGAAACAAAAATTTCTAAACCCCTTTCTTCAGGTAGAAAATTCCCAACATGTGACCTAGTCTCCAAAGGTGACCTTGAACTCATTTAGCATTAAAAGTGCGAGGGGGAGGAAGACAAAGTTAACGTTGCTATACAGCAACGTTCTGTTTGCATCTTAGAAACAGTTTAGAAATGAACACAAAAATGCTCTAATCGATGAGGAGGGCGGAATAAGGAAGCACCCGTCCGCAAGGGAGTATTACTAGCGCTTCACCTTTGCCAGATTTTCGTCAATACAGACATCACCCCCTTGATTTTCCTGTCCCTCGTCCAACTTTTCAAGTGACAAAAGTGTTGTGTCCGTAACCTTTATTGCTGGCTCAGCGGCAGGTGCACATCAAGGAAAGTTTTCACCAGATCCACTGACGCGACAGGTCTCAAGCTGTCACACCCTCGCCAGCCGGCGTCCACCGGATG
This sequence comes from Balaenoptera ricei, assembly GCF_028023285.1. Classification (NCBI taxonomy): domain Eukaryota; kingdom Metazoa; phylum Chordata; class Mammalia; order Artiodactyla; family Balaenopteridae; genus Balaenoptera; species Balaenoptera ricei. Next base: position 82,006,445 of record NC_082640.1, on the reverse strand, counting down.
ATTTCCCCAGCTACCGGACTCAACTTAATGAATTCAACGGACTCCAGTCCCAGAGAAGTCCGATTTCCGAGACCCAAGCAACTCTCTCAGTAGTGAATGGCGGGTCTCTAAAAGTATCTGGCAGACTACAGGCAGGAATACTAAGGCCCTCCCCTACCCTCCGCCACCCAACCCCCCGCCCCATACTCGAAAGGACCAGTTTGATAGGTGCGTGTCTTCGGTCACTACTGATGCGACATCTGGACGAGAGAGTAGAAGAGGGAATTTTCCACGTGCAAGAACTTGGAGCAAAAGAAGAGATTATAGCAACTGCTACACGCGCTCACCTTCCTTCCCAGCCCCTCAGTATCCAAACCCTCGGCCTGAAGGCGGGAAGCCGAGGGCTGCACGAGCCTGAGGCCGTCAGAGGCCCACCGCTTGGGACAGACGAACCCGAGCCGAGCCGGTGGGAGGCCGCCTTACCCGAGCCTGGGTGCCGCGAAGCAGCAGCGGCCCAGCAGCCTGGCAGCTCGGCAGCAGGCCAGCGGGACGGCCTTTTTGGACCGGCCACGCCCCGACACCACGCCCCCACCCCGACACCACGCCCCACCCCGACACCACGCCCCCACCCCGGCACCACGCCCCCACCCCGGCACCACGCCCCACCCCGGCACCACGCCCCACCCCGACACCACGCCCCCACCCCGGCACCACGCCCCACCCCGACACCACGCCCCCACCCCGACACCACGCCCCACCCCGACACCACGCCCCCACCCCGGCACCACGCCCCACCCCGACACTACGCTCTCCCAACCGCGGACGCCACGCCTGGCGCCCCACCCTCACTCCGGCCGGAGCTCCGATTCTCCCCTGCGGTCCCGCGGCTCCCTCCCGCTCTCACTGGCGGTGGCGACTGGAACAGGCCGGTCCTCGGGCGTGGACGTGCTCTGTCCTTCCAGGGCTGGAGAGAGTTGGAGTTGAGGCGAGGAAAATCAAGGTAGGCCAGGTGACAAGGACCCTCACCCCGGCACTGACGGGGACTGGGAGCCTCAGGACCTTTGAGAAAGGAAGGGAAGAAGTTCACCTCCCTCCGCATCCTCCCAGAAGGGGAGAGTGAGCGTTCAGGGAGCTAGAAAGGGTGGAAAATTCACCGCTGAAACCAGCGTCCTGACCTGCTCTGAGTGTGCCCAGTATCACAACTGACCGGGTAGTTTAGAAAAATGGGAGGGACAGTTTGCTTTTCTCAGGTTTCTCAGTTATTTTATTTAATCCTCCACACCCTGTGGGCAACTTAGTCCTGAATTCTAAGACTCCTGGAAGCAGGTGGGGACAGATTGTTTTTTTAAACATCTTTATTGGAGTATAATTGCTTTACAGTGTTGTGTTGGTTTCTGCTGTATAACAAAGTGAATCAGCTATACGTATACATATATCCCCATACCTCCTCCCTCTTGCATCTCCCTCCCACCTTCCCTATCCCACCCCTCTAGGTGGTCACAAAACTGATCTCCGCGTGCTATGCAGCTGCTTCCCACTAGCTATCTGTTTCACATTTGGTAGTATATGTAAGTCCATGCCACTCTCTCACTCTGGGGGACAGATTTTTAACCACTCCCTTTTCACTGATACCTATCTGGCTTCCCAAATACTAAGGATAGTTGTCCAGGCCCAAGTCAGCACAAGTTCTAGGTCTCCTCTGAGGTCAAACTTCACATACCCTGGATTTTCCTGTGTGAAATCCCTCCAAGGAGGACACTCCTCTCATCTTCATCCTCTGAGCTGGGTTAGTTCCTATTCTTGGTTCATCTGGAACCTCACTTACCCCATGCAGGTTAGGTGTTCCTGCTATTCACTCCCAAGATGTGTCACTTCCTCTGCCATAACACTTGTCATGACCTACTGCAGTTACTTGTTGCATTGGCCTCCCCTGCTTGACTGTAAGGTCTGTGAAGACAGGGACACCAAGCATGTAGTAGATATTGATACATAATAAATATTGTTGACTCATGACATGCATCTAACAGTCACCTGTTAAGGTGACCACAGGCCCCAGTTCTTTAAAGAACTTCCCTCACCTATCCTTAACTTCTGAGTCTCAGGATTTTATTTCAAAGTTGACATTCCCACCCCCATTGCCATTGCCAAGTATTCATCCGACCCCTTGAGCAGAGCCTTCTCCTTCAGTCTTCATAAAGATTCAGATATTGAAAGAGCCCTAGACTTGGTTCCTCTTGTTTGAGCTCTGCCACAACTAGCTCAGGTGTGTTAAAGGCCCTCAACCGTTCTGGGTCTCAGATCAGAGCCTTTGATAGTTTTAGGGCACATGAAAATGGGGGGGAAAGGAAAAATTTTTTAAAATAGAACTTTTAGGTTGAAAAAAGTGTTAATAATATATAATATTAATTTAATGGTCTTTATTGCCAGTGCAGTTGACATTGTTGAACTTTCTAAGCCCTATAATGGTGGAAAACAATAAGAGTTGAAGAAATCTTCCCACTCCTTCCTGTTCCAGAAATAGGAACTGGTTTATTGCAAGGAATCATCCTTCCCCAAATGACTTAAATAAGACTTACTCATAAGAGGAAGGAACACTCCCAAACTCATTCTATTAGGCCATCATCACCCTGATACCAATACCAGACAGAGATACTGCAAAAAAAGAAAATTACAGACCAATATCATTAATGAATATAGATGCAAAAATACTCAACAAAATACTAGCAAACAGAATCTAGCAACACATTAAAAGGATCATACACCATGATCAAGTGGGATTTATCCCAGGGATGCAAGGATTCTTCAATATATGCAAATCAATCAATGTGACACACCATATTAACAAGCTAAAGAATATGATCATCTCAATAGATGCAGAAAAAACTTTTGACAAAATTCAACACCCATTTATGATAAAAACTCTCCAGAAAGTGGGCATAGAGGGAACCTACCTCAACATAATAAAGACCATATACGACAAACCCACAGCAAACATCATTCTCAATGGTGAAAAACTGAAAGCATTTCCTCTAAGATCAGGAACAAGACAAGGATGTCCACTCTCACCACTATTATTTGACATAGTTTTGGAAGTCCCAGCCAGGGCAATCAGAGAAGAAAAAGAAATAAAAGGAATTGGGAAAGAAAATTGGAAAAGAAGAAGTAAAACTGTAACTGTTTGCAGATGACATGATACTATATATAGAGAATCCTAAAGATGCCACCAGAAAACTACTAGAGCTAATCAATGAATTTGGTAAAGTTTCAGGATACAAAATTAATGCACAGAAATCTCTTGCATTCCTATGCACTAACGATGAAAGATCTGAAAGAGAAATTAAGGAAGCAATACCATTTACCATGGCATCAAAAAGAATAATATACCTAGGAATAAACCTACATAAGGAGGTAAAAGACCTGTACTCAGAAAACTATAAGACACTGATGAAAGAGATCAAAGATGACACAAACAGATGGAGAGATATACCATGTTCTTGGATTGGAAGAATCAATATTGTGAAAATGACTATACTACCCAAAGCAATCTACAGATTCAGTACAATCCCTATCAAATTACCAATGGCATTTTTTACAGAACTACAACAAAAAATCTTAAAATTTGTATGGAGACACAAAAGACCCCGAATAGCCAAAGCAATCTTGAGGGGAAAAAATGGAGCTGGAGGAATCAGACTCCCTAAATTCAGACTATACTACAAAGCTACAGTAATCAAGGCAATATGGTATTGGCACAAAAACATAAATATAGATCAATGGAACAGGATAGAAAGCCCAGAGATAAGGCCATGCACCTATGGTTAACTAATCTATGACAAAAGAGGCAAGGATATACAATGGAGAAAAGACAGTCTCTTCAATAAGTGGTGCTGGGAAAACTGGACAGCTACATGTAAAAGAATGAAATTAGAACACTCCCTAACACCATACACAAAAATAAACTCAAAATGGATTAAAGACCTAGATGTAAGACCGAGCACTATAAAACTCTTAGAAGAAAACATAGGTAGAATGCTCCTTGACATAAATCACAGCAAGATCTTTTCTGACCCACGTCCTAGAGTCATAGAAATAAAAACAAAAATAAACAAATGGCACCTAATGAAACTTCAAAGCTTTTGCACAGCCAAGGAAACTATAAACAAGGCGAAAAGACAACTTTCAGAATGGGAGAAAATATTTGCAAACGAGTCAACGGACAAAGGATTAATCTCCAAAATATATAAACAGCTCATGCAGCTCAATATTAAAAAAACAAACAACCCAATCCGAAAATGGGCAGAAGACCTAAATAGACATTTCTCCAAAGAAGACATACAGATGGCCAAGAGGAACATGAAAAGCTGCTCAACATCATTAATTATTGGAGAAATGCAAATCAAAACTACAATGAGGTATCACCTCATACCGGTTAGAATGGGCATCATCAGAAAATCTACAAACAACAAATGCTGGAGAAGGTGTGGAGAAAAGGGAACCCTCTCGCACTGTTGGTGGGAATGTAAATTGATACAACCGCTATGGAGAACAGTATGGAGGCTCCTTAAAAAACTAAAAATAGAATTACCATATGACCCAGCAATCCCACTACTGGGCATATACCCAGAGAAAACCATAATTCAAAAAGACACATGCACCCCAATGTTCACTGCAGCACTATTTACAATAGCCAGGTCATGGAAGCAACCTAAATACCCACTGACAGACAAATGGATAAAGAAGATGCAGTACATATATACAATGGAATATTACTCAGCCATAAAAAGGAGTGAAAGTGGGTCATTTGTAGAGACGTGGATGGCTCGAGAGACTCTCATACAGAGAGTGAAGTAAGTCAGAAAGAGAAAAACAAATATCATATATTATCACATATATGTGGAATCTAGAAAAATGGTACAGAAGAACCAGTTTGCCAGGCAGAAATAGAGACACAGGTGTAGAGAACAAACGTATGGACACCAAGGGCGGAAGTGGGGGGAGGGGATGAACTGGGAGATTAGGATTGACATATATACACTAATATGTATAAAATAGATAACTAATAAGAACATGCTCTATAAAAATAAAGAAATTAATAAAATAATTTTTTAAGGAAAATAAAAAGCACTGAAAATAGAATAAATGAAGGTAAATTTAAAAAAAAAATTTTTAAATGAAGACTTACTGATAAGACTTACCTTGTTTATGTATGACACAGACCCTCCAAATTCCCATTCTTTGCATCATAAATGATTAGCTGAACTGTTTGTGCTCGCTAACCAATCTGAACAAAATACCTGCTACCTTGACTTGACCAAACTTTACTTAGGTTCTCTCTTTCTCCCTGGCCCTGAACTTTGACCAGCCCTCAGCCTGAGCCAGCATACAACCACTCTTTTTTTTTTTTTTTCTGTAATAAAATTTTAATAAATAGTGGTTAAATTCCAAATCATTCAAAACACAACTAAATATGTTTTGAAAGAAGACGCTCAGCTTCTTTCAGCATTAACGCAATATTATCAAATATTTTAGGCAAACAGAATTAAAATCTGACTGTAAAAATGCACATACAATATTGTTAAAAGCAAGGTGCCACCTGACACTTACGAAGAAGCTCGTAAGTCTCAGAGAATACTTTATCAAGGCAGTGTTATTGACATTGCAATAAACATGTTAAAAGCACAAAAAAATCTGTGAAAATACAATTAGTACAATATCCTAAAAAGAGTATAGAAAAGAACTCAAAAATATGAATCCAAAACACTTGAGACATTAATTTAAAGGCTAAGAATATTTGAAATCTTCACACAGCAGGTGGAAGAGGTTTCTAATATAGCTGCTCTCTTCATTTTTCAGGTGTTTATTTTAAAAGAAGATTAACAAAAAGTGAGTATGAAAAAAAAAGAAACAACCTTCTTAAGTGTCTGACATTTAAAAAATATTCTGTCAAGTAAGGTGTCAAAACTGTGTTGATATTTGTATTGAGAATCTGAAAACAGCATGAGAGAAAAACTATGAAACTTTTATTATGTGTAAGCTATCATTATATGTTTCATAGAAAAATAACACCAGTTAAGAAAGTTGCTGGAAAATATTGTCATAAAATATCATTACTAAGTGTATTTTTATTTAAGTTTTGGGGCAGAGGATTTTAATTTTATTTTGTTTAAAGTTACTTGTAATCCTAGTTGGAGTCCTTTCATTGTTTTTTTTTTGTACTGGAATCTGTTGTATGTTTCTATGAAAGTTTATGATATGAGAATTTCAAATGGCATTTTAAATGTTAGCCGTTCAACTCTATACATTGTTTATGGAGCTTGCATATTTTGCTCCTAATATTAATAATCTAGATAAATCCAACTCACATTCACAGAGTCACCTACTTTTAAATGTAGCTAATTGTCAGCATTAAATTGTCAGCATTAAAACTGAAGCTTAACATTTGATTTCATCACTCAAGGAAAAATAAATTTGACTATTTTGAAATATTGAATGATTATTTAATAGGTGAAGCCACATCTAATTTGATGATTTTTTGAAAGATTTCTAAGTTACAAGATACATTTTTAAAAAAGCTCTTCTCAAACAATGAACATCTCTGTTGGCAAAGGAACATTTTCAGATTCAATTAAAGAAAGCAAGTACTAGTTAAATACTGGTAAGGTAGTACAACCACTCTTAACAGCCCCCTGAAAATAAGCTAACCTCCAGGTACAACTTTCTCTTCTCTACTGTAAGATCATGCCACTCTAGCTCATCCCACTTCCCCACATCCTGTTCCTTACAGCATTGTTTATTTCTCCCTAGAAAAGAAAAGACCTTTTCCACCTAACCTTCCAAAGGCTTGAGGATCTAAGGATCAAAGCTTTTCCCCTATTGCAATAGTCCCCCTACCCCAATTGCAGTAATCACTTAGAAAATTCTTTTGAATAAAGTCTCCCCTTACCTTGTTTTTTTTTGACCTTGTAAAATATATTTTTTAATACAGGCATACCTCAGAAATATTGCGGGTTCAGTTCCAGACCACTGAAGTAGAGCGAGTCACACATATTTCGGTTTCCCAGTGAGTATAAAATTTATGTTCACATCATACTGTAGTCTGTTAAGTGTGCAATAGTATTATGTCTAAAAAAAAAATGTACATACTTTATTTAAAAAATAATACTCTTGGAAAATGGTGCCCATAGACTTGCTTGATGCCGGCATGCCACAAACCTTCAATTTGTTAAAAACACTGTATCTGTGAAGCACAGTAAAGCGAAGCATAATAAAATGAGGTGTGCCTGCATTGTTTATGAGGAAAGGGCCCTCAAAAGCAAAAGTGCACTGTCTCAGATTCCCGGCTATAAAATGGAGAAGTTAGATTACATAGAACAAAATCTTTTTTGGCCCCAAAACTAAAGAATTCAGAAGCTGAATTTCCAAAGAAAAGCAAGTCAGACCTTATAGACCTCAGCAGAAAAAGCAAGCTGGCAATTGAGAACCACAGTGGGCACTGGAGGTGATTTGTTTGGCTAGCCTGGTATTGTTGTTGCTGTTATTTTTTAAATTGAATTTGAATGTCACACTCCTCACCAATCTCTGTAGTTTTCAACATTTATGTTACCTCTTTGGTCATTGAAGGAATTTAAGTTTGCGTCCCTAGACTGCTTTCGTGCTCTCAGAAAAGGGCCTTGAATTACAAAAATATCTCCTCCCTTTCCTCCACCACATCAATATGGATAGGCAAGCAATGATGTCTGCTAATCTCTATACTGTAGAATTCAAGTGTTTGAATGAAAGGACGAATATTTCATTTATAGTTGAAATGTGTTTCTTTGGTGACAAGATACTAGCCAGTGCAACCATCTTTCCTTTTTAGGCACTGAAAGAATTTTACGAGATAAAATACTTATCCCTGGAGGGTATGTGGTAATTTAACTTTAAATCAGAATAGATTCTCTAACATACTATAATACAAAAAAATGAATAGAAATAATACATAAGGAAATATTAGTTTGGCCAATTCTGTGAAATAATCAAAAATAACTTGTGATGGTTTTAATACATGTCTAAAACTTCTATAATACTCCTTCCTTTGGTGGAGCCTGATTCCCCTCCCCTTCAGTGTGGGCTATATTTAGTGACTGGCTTCTAACAAATAGAATGTGGTAGGAATGATGGAGAATAACTAGCAAAGGTACATCATAAAATGACATTGTAACTTCCACCTCGTTTTCCCTCTCTCTTGGATCTCTCTCTGGAGAAAGCCCCTTAACATGTTGTTAGGACATTCAAGGAACTTTATAGAGAGGTCCATGTGGTTAAGAACTGAGGTCTCCTGCCAATAGCCATCAAGAAGCTGAGGCCGCTTCATATGAGGATGCCATCTTAGACATGGATCCTCCAGTCCCAGCTGACATCTTGACTGCAACCTCATGAGATACCCTGCACCAGACCCACAGAGTTCAGCCACCCCTAAATTGCTGATCCACACATACTCTGCAGTAATGTTTGTTGTTTTTAAGCCAGTGTTTTGTGGTGACTTGTTATATAGCAATAGAAAACTAATACAGAACTGATTCAAGAACCTTCCCTGACATTGATGTGCTACAGATGATAATACTAATAATATCAAGCATTTTTAGAATTTTCTGCTTATTTTATAATGGCTTATATATCTTCCAAAACCCCTTTAATAAGCTGAACTATGTGGACATTTATCATTCTTCTTTTTTTTAAAAAAAATTATTTATTTATTTATTCATGGCTGTGTTGGCTCTTCGTTGCAGTGCACTGGCTTCTCATTGTGGTGGCTTCTGTTGTTGTGGAGCATGGCCTCTAGGTGCGCGGGCTTCAGTAGTTGTGGCATGTTGGTTCAGTAGTTGTGGTTCGTGGGTTCTAGAGCCCAGGCTCAGTAGTTGTGGTGCACGGCCTTGGTTGCTCCACGGTATGTGGGACCTTCCCAGACCAGGGCTCAAACCCGTGTCCCCTGCATTGGCAGGCAGATTCTTAACCACTGCACCACCAGGGAAGTCCTATCATTCTTAACTAGCCAAGTATTTGCCCCTGTTCCCTATGTTCGGAGAACACTCACCCTCCTTGTGAGGCAGAGCTTATGACTTCATGGAGAAGCTGTAAAACAGTGCCTTTGTTCGGGGCTTCCCTGGTGGTGCAGTGGTTAAGAATCTGCCTGCCAATGTAGGGGACACGGGTTCGAGCCCTGGTCCGGGAAGATTCCACATGCTGTGGAGCAACTAAGCCCAGGTGCCTACAGCCCGTGCTCCGCAACAAGAGAAGCCACCACAATGAGAAGCCCGCACACCACAAGAAAGAGTAGCCCCCGCTCGCCACAACTAGAGAAAGCCTGCGTGCAGCAATGAAGACCCAACACAGTGAAAAATAAATAAATTAAAACACAAAATAAACAGTGCCTTCGCTTACTCTTTGGTACTCCATTACACGCAGGTCAGGGACACATGTTCTCAATTGTACCAGTCAGATTCACAGCCCCAGACAAAATACATCCTGGTGTCAGAGGTGGCAGCACCAGAGCCACATCTAGTTCCCAGAGGCAGCAGTGCAGTGCTTCTAGCAGATGCATCCAATGCACAGCAGCAGAGATATCATTGTCTGTGCCCAGCGCTGGTGGCAGTGATGCCTCCACGGTACCAGTGCCACAGTATGATTTTGGACTTTGTCATGATTGCATAACACCCAAACTTAATTTTCCACTTTCTAAGATTCGATATCCTTTTATAAAATCATTTTCTGCTTAGAATAGCAAGTAATGTTTTCTCTTGCACATAACTAAAAATCCTGACTGATACAAGCAGCTACTATATCCATTGTACAGATGAGGACATTGAGGACCAAAGTTGTTAAGTGATGTCTTGCTAGATACAAGTAGCAAGTGATAGAATTGGGACACGTTGATTAGTCCAGATTGGGCTAAGCAAACAGATAATTAAATTTAGTGTTTAAAAGATAAAAGGCTTATCTACTTAAAAAGAAACAAATTAATTATGTTTTTCTTTAAACCAGATGAAATGCTGTTTCTCTACCCTGACCCACATATTGAGCCAACATTATGGCATTGGACCCCTTATTGCTTCAGAAATGGACTGTGCTCTTCCAGACTTCCTTGATATTGTATAGATACTTCTTCCTGCAAATGCTTTTCTCTGTTCATCCCTGCCTCCCACACATTTTAATCAATTTGCCTCTTCTTACTTCAAAACCCAGATTTAGTGATGATTCCTCTTTGCAGCCTTTTCGGAGCCCTCAGGAAGAAGTAATTATTCTCATCCACTCCTCATGCCCTCTCAGGGTTCTGTTTCTATCCATGATAAAATGTTTACTAAGCTTGTTTATCTGTGTGAACAACCCCAACAAATCCCAACAAAAGAAATAGAAGGACTCCAGACTCTGCCCAACCAATGGAGGGAGTCTTGAAAAAATAGGGGCTTAAAACAAAGTCTACTTATTGAACAGGGAGCCCTAGTGCTTTAATGCCATCAGCTGTAAGAATGCTGACAACTAGGTATATAATCCCATGTAAGACACTGGGGATGTTTTCACAAATAAAATTGAATGATTCTAGAAATGTCTTTAAGAAAATGACATTTGTAAGTTCTCAAGTAAATAAGTGGGTATCCATCTGACTGAGAAGGTCACTACTTGACAAGTCCAACTCTTACACAAAGAGTGTCCCCTTGGATTTTATTACCTTACTTTTACATTTTAATAAAAAGCCAAAGGATTACCAGAATTATGTAGAAACCTCCAATATGAAGGAGATTAAAACATCTCAACTTGAAAAGGGAAAAGGAAGAAACAGAGACAGTTCAAGAACAGAATAAAATTTCAAATAAAATATTCCCTGGGAAAGGAGAAGCTGAATACATTAGACAAGACTGATGCAATATATTTGTAAAAAGAAACAAAGAATGAAAAAGTTCTTTTGAATTCAAACAATGCTAAAAATATACACTTTAATAGAAAGGTTGAATAATAAAGTGAAGGCAACCTTTCTGAAAGTAAATAAAAACAATAGATTGCCAGTGAGAAAGAGAAGACAACTAGAAGATTAATTCAGGAATTCCAAAACCTTACCAATCATTCCAAGGAGAGAGAACAGAGAGAAAGGTAGAGTGGGAATGACCAATCAAAGAAATAATGGAAGAAAATCTAATAGAAATAAAGGACATACATTTCTAGCTAGAAAGAGCCTACTTGAGCACCCAGAGAAATAAAGATAAAATCTTGTAGGCCAATGTCTATTGCAACTTTAGTCATAACTAGAAACAACTCAAATGTCCTTCAACTGGTGAATATACAAACTCTGATATATCCTTACGTACACCAAGGGAAAGACTCAATATTGTAAAAATTCTCTCCAAAATATAATATTGATGTAATCCCAATAAAATTCCATCAGAAATATTCATACAAATTGACAAACTGATTCTAAAATTATCTGAAAAGGCAAAAGAACTAGAATAGTCAACAATTTTGAAAAAGAAGTACAAATTTGGTGAACTCACATTCTCTATCGCAAAACATTATCAAACTACAGTAACACCACACTACAGTGGTAGTGGTGAAAGGAAAGACATATAGATCAGTGAAACAAAATAGAGAGTCCAGACACAGACCTGCACATACATGGTCAGTTGATTTTTTTTAAAAAGCAAAGTCAGTTGAATGGAGAAAGGATAGTATTTTCAACAAATGGTCCTGGAACTGTCATCCATATGTTAAATGAATAAATTAATGAATGAGTGAGTGAGGGAATGGATGGATGAGTGAATGAACTTCAATCTATGCCTTGCATCTTATACGAAAATTAACTCAAAATAGATCATAGATCTAAATGTAAAACATACAACTATAAATCTCCTTGAAGAAAACATAGGGGAAAAATCTTTGTGATTTTGGACTAGCAAAGGTTTCTAGACATGATCCATAAAAGAGAAAAAAATGGAAAAATTGGACATCATTAAAATTAAAAACTATGGGGACTTCCCTGGTGGTCCAGTGGCTAAGACTCCAAGCTCCCAATGCAGAGGGCCTAGGTTTGATCCCTGACCAGGGAACTAGATCCCACATGCTGCAACTAAGAGTTAGAATGCCACAGCTAAAGAGCCCTGCATGCCACAATGAAGATCCTGCACGTGGCAACAAAGATCCCGTGTGCCACAAATAAGAACTGGCAAAGCCAAATAAATTAATAAATATTTAAAAAATAAAAAAAACTAAAATTAAGAACTATGGAAAACACTATTAAGAGAAAGTAAAGTCAGAGACTGGGAGAAATTATTTTCAATTTTATATCTGATTAAGGACTTGTATCCAGAATATAAAATAAGCTCTCCTAACTCAGTAACAACTAAAATAACAACTGAATTAAAAAATGCCAAAAGATTTGGCCACTTCACCAAAAAAACCCACTACAGATAGAAAATGAACACTTGAAACATGTTCAGCATCAATTAGTTATTAAAGAAATGAAAAACCACCATGGGATATCAGAAAACCCCTGTTAGAATAGCTAAAATTAAAAAAAGAAACTGACATTGACAAATGCCGGTGAAGGTAAAGAGAATCTGAAATTCCCATACAATGCAGGATTGGAAAATGGTACACTTTGGAAAATGGTAAGCGGTTTTTTTACAAAGTGAAACATATACTGACTTTATGATCTAACAACCCTACTCCTTGTTTTTACCCAAGACAAATGAAAACTTATGCTTATGCAAAGTCCTGTATACAAATGCTTGCCACAGCTTTATTCATAATGGGTAACGACTCATATGTCCTTCAGCTGGTGAATATACAAACTCTGGTATACCCATATGTTGGTATACGTCTCAGCAATAAAAAGAAATGAAATACTGATACACTTGAAAATGTGGATGAATTTCAAGTGCACTATGCTAAACGAAACAAATCAGACATTCTGAAAAAAGGCAAAACAAGAGGGACAGAAAATATATTAATGGTTGCCAGGGGCATGTAATGGAACTGTTCTATATCTTAAATGTGTTGGTGGTTATGTGACTGTTTTGCATCTGTATGCCATTTTTTACAGAACTGTACTATAAAAAGTGTGAATTTTACTGCGTGTAAATTAAAAAAAAAAAGGAACTAAAAATTCATTCATTTAATCATGTAGAACTAAAGAGAGAGACTAGAATATGTTTATCACCTGTGTAATAACAACTTATCAAAACAATGCAAACACTTCAGTGCTGGGGTAGGTCAAGGATAATAGTAAGGAATATCATAACAACATGATATTTCACAAATAGAAAAAAATATAGGGCCAGATGCCTCATTTGTGCAATCTTTACAATATTTGTTCAAAATTATTTGCATTTTTTGTACCTCAGCAGATAATCTCTGCAACTTCTCTACAGCAAAGCCTTCCTCTTCTTTATTTTTGAATGTTTGCATTTTGTTTTATTTATTTATTTATACAGCAGGTTCTTATTAGTTATCTATTTTATACATATTAGTGTACAAATGTCAATCCCAATCTCCCAATTCATCCCACCACCAGCCCCTCCCCTGCCACTTTCCCCCCTTGGTGTCCATACATTTGTTCTCTACATCTGTGTCTCTATTTCTGCCCTGCAAATCGGTTCATCTGTACCATTTTTCTAGGTTCCCCATATATGTGTTTATATATGATATTTGTTTTCCTCTTTCTGACTTACTTCACTCTGTATGACAGTCTCTAGATCCATCCACGTCTCTACAAATGACCCAATATCATTCCGTTTTATGGCTGAGTAATATTCCATTGTATATATGTACCACAACTTCTTTATCCATTCGTCTGTTGGTGGGCATTTAGGTCGTTTCCATGACCTGGCTATTGTAAATAGTGCTGCAATGAACATTGGGGTGCATGACTCTTTTTGAATTATGGTTTTCTCTGGGTATATGCCCAGTAGTGGGATTGCTGGGTCATATGGTGATTCTATTTTTTAGTTTTTTAAGGAACCTCCATACTGTTCTCCATAGCGGCTGTATCAATTTACATTCCCACCAACAGTGTGAGAGGGTTCCCTTTCCTCCACACCCTCTCCAGCATTTGTTGTTTGTATATTTTCTGATGATGCCCATTCTAACTGGTGTGAGGTGATACCTCATTGCAGTTTTGATTTGCGTTTCTCTAATAATTAGTGATGTTGAGCAGCTTTTCATGTGCTTCTTGGCCATCTGTATGTCTTCTTTGGAGAAATGTCTATTTAGGTCTTCTGCCCACTTTTGGATTGGGTTGTTTGTTTTTTTAATATTGAGCTGCATGAGCTGCTTATATATTTTGGAGATTAATCCTTTGTCCAATGATTCATTTGCAAATATTTTCTCCCATTCTGAAAGTTGTCTTTTCGTCTTGTTTATAGTTTCCTTTGCTGTGCAAAAGCTTTTAAGTTTCATTAGGTCCCATTTGTTTACTTTTGTTTTTATTTCCATGATTCTAGGAGGTGGGTCATAAAAGATCTTGCTGTGATTTATGTCAAAGAGTGTTCTTCCTATGTTTTCCTCTAAGAGTTTTATAGTGTCCGGTCTTACATTTAGGTCTTTGCTCCATTTTGAGTTTATTTTTGTGTATGGTGTTAGGGAGTGTTCTAATTCCATCCTTTTACATGTAGCTGTCCAGTTTTCCCAGCACCCCTTATTGAAGAGACTGTCTTCTCTCCATTGTATATCTTTGCCTCCTTTGTCATAGATTAGTTGACCATAGGTGCGTGGGGTTATCTCTGGGCTTTCTATCCTGTTCCATTGATCTATATTTCTGTTTTTGTGCCAGTAACATATTGTCTTGATTACTGTAGCTTTGTAGTATAGTCTGAAATCAGGGAGTCTGATTCCTCCAGCTCGGTTTTTTTTCCCTCTGGATTGCTTTGGCTATTCGGGGTCTTTTGTGTCTCCATAAAAATTTTAAGATTTTTTTTTGTTGTAGTTCTGTAAAAAATGCCATTGGTAATTTGATAGGGATTGCATTGAATCTGTAGAATGCTTTGGGTAGTATAGTCATTTTCACAATATTGATTCTTCCAATCCAAAAACATAGTATTTCTCTCCATCTGTTTGTGTCGTCTTAGATTTCTTGCATCAGTGTCTTATAGTTTTCTGAGTACAGGTCTTTTACCTCCTTAGGTAGGTTTATTCCTAGGTATTTTATTCTTTTTGTTGCAATGGTGAATGGGATTGTTTCCTTAATTTCTCTCTCTGATCTTTTGTTGTTAGTATATAGGAATGCAAGAGATTTCTGTGCATTAATTTTGTATCCTGCAACTTTACCAGATTCATTGATTAGCTCTAGTAGTTTTGTGGTGGCGTCTTTACAATTCTCTATGTATAGTATCATATCATCTGCAAACAGTGACAGTTTTACCTCTTCTTTTCCAATTTGTATTCCTTTTATTTCTTTTTCCACTCTGATTGCCGTGGCTGGGACTTCCAAAACTATGTTGAATAATAGTGGTGAGAGTCAACATCCTTGTCTTGTTCCTAATCTTTGAGGAAATGCTATCAGTTTTTCACCATTGAGAATGATGTTTGCTGTGGGTTTGTCATATATGGCCTTCATTATATTGAGGTAGGTTCCCTCTATGCCCACTTTCTGGAGAGTTTTTACCATAAATACATGTTGAATTTTGTCAAAAGCTTTCTCTGCATCTCTTGAGATGATCATATGGTTTTTATTCTTCAATTTGTTACTATGGTGTATCACATTGATTGATTTGCATATTTTGAAGAATCCTTGCATCTCTGGGATAAATCCCACTTGATCATGGTGTATGATCCTTTTAATGTGTTGATGGATTCTGTTTGCTAGTATTTTGTTGAGGATTTTTGCATCTATATTCATCAGTGATATTGGTCTGTAATTTCTTTTTTTGTAGTATCGTTGTCTGGTTTTGGTATCAGGGTGATGATGACCTCATACAATGAGTTTGGGAGTGTTCTTTCCTCTGCAGTTTTTTGGAAGAGCTTGAGAAGGATGGGTGTTAGTTCTTCTCTAATGTTTGATAGAGTTCACCTGTGAAGCCATCTGGTCCTGGACTTCGATTTGTTGGAAGATATTTAATCACAGTTTCAATTTCATTACTTGTGATTGGTCTGTTCATATTTTCTATTTCTTCCTGGTTCAGCCTTGGAAAGTTATACCTTTCTAAGAATTTGTCCATTTCTTCCAGGTTGTCCATTTTATTGGCATAGAGTTGCTTGTAGTAGCCTCTTAGGATGGTTTGTATTTCTGCGTGTCCATTGTATCTTCTCCTTTTTCATTTCTAATTTTATTAAGTTGAGTCCTCTCCCTCTTTTTCGTGATGAATCTAGCTAAAGGTTTATCAATTTTGTTTATCTTCCCAAAGAATCAGCTTTTAGTTTTATTGATCTTTGGTATTGTTTTCTTTTTTTCTATTTCATTTATTTCTGCTCTGATCTTTATGATTTCTTTCCTTCTACAAACTTTGGGTTTTGTTTGTTCTTCTTTCTCTAGTTCCTTTAGGTGTAAGGTTAGATTGTTTATTTGAGATTTTTCTTGTTTCTTGAGGTAGGCTTGTATAGCTATAAACTTCCCTCTTAGAACTGCTTTTGCTGCATCCCATAGGTTTTGGATCATCGTGTTTTCATTGTAATTTGTCTCTAGGTATCTTGTGATTTCCTCAGTGATCTCTTGGTTATTTAGTAACATATTGTTTAGCCTCCATTGTTTGTATTTTTTATGTTTTTTTCCCCCTGTAATTGATTTCTAATCTCATAGCATTGTGGTCGGAAAAGATGCTTGATATGATTTCAATTTTCTTAAATTTACCAGTGCTTGATTTGTGACCCAAGATGTGATGTATCCTGGAGAATATTCAGTGTGCACTTGAGAAGAAATTGTAGTCTGTTGTTTTCGGATGGAATGTCCTATAAATATCAATTAAATCTATCTGGTCTATTGTGTCATTTAAAGCTGTGTTTCCTTATTAATTTTCTGTCTGGATGATCTGTCCATTGGTGTAAGTAAGGTGTTAAAGTCCCCCACTATTATTGTGTTACTGTTGATTTCCTCTTTTATAGCTGTTAGCAGTTGCCTTATGTGTTGAGGTGCTCCTATGTTGGGTGCATATATATTTATAATTGTTATATCTTCTTCTTGGATTGATCCCTTGATCATTATATAGTGTCCTTCCTTGTCTCTTGTAACCTTCTTTATTTTAAAGTGTATTTTATCTGATATGAGTGTTGCTACTCCAACTTTCTTTTGATTTCCATTTGCATGGAATATCTTTTTCCATCCCCTCACTTTCAGTCTGTATGTGTCCCTAGGTCTGAAGGGGGTCTCTTGTAGACAGCATATATATAGGTCTTGTTTTTGTATCCATTCAGTGAGCCTGTGTCTTTTGGTTGGAAAATTTAATCATTCACATTTAAAGTAATTATTGATATGAATGCTCCCATTACCATTTTCTTAATTGCTATGGGTTTGTTTTTGTGGGTCCTTTTCTTCTCTTGTATTTCCCACTTAGAGAAGTTCCTTTAGCATTTGTTGTAGAGCTGGTTTGGTGGTGCTGAATTCTCTTAGCTTTTGCTTGTCTGTAAAGCTTTTGATTTCTCTGTCGAATCTGAATGAGGTCCTTGCCAGGTAGAGTAATCTTGGTTGTAGGTTCTTCCCTTTCATCACTTTAAATATATTATGCCACTCCCTTCTGGCTTGTAGAGTTTCTGCTGAGAAATCAGCTGTTAACCTTATGGGAGTTCCCTCGTATGTTGTCATTTTTCCCTTGTTGCTTTCAGTCATTTTTCTTTGACTTTTATTTTTGTCAGTTTGATTACTATGTGTCTCAGCACATTTCTCCTTGGGTTTATCCTGCCTGGGACTCTCTGTGCTTCCTGGACTTGGGTGGCTATTCCCTTTCCCATGTTAGGGAAGTTTTCAACTATAATCTCTTCAAATATTTTCTCACGTCCTTTCTCTCTCTCTTCTCCTTCTGGGACCCCATAATGTGAATGTTGTTGCGTTTAATGTTGTCCCCGAGGTCTCTTAGGCTCTCTTCATTTCTTTTCATTCTTTTTTCTTTATTCTGTTCTGCAGCAGTGAATTCCACCATTCTGTTTTCCAGGTCACTTATCCATTCTTCTGCCTCAGTTATTCTGCTATTGATTCCTTCTAGTGTATTTTTCATTTCAGTTATTGTATTGTTCATCTCTGTTTGTTTGTTCTTTAATTCTTCTAGGTGTTTGTTCTTTAATTCTTCTAGGTCTTTGTTAAACATTTCTTGCATCTTCTCAATCTTTGCCTCCATTCTTTTTCCGAGGTCCTGTATCATCTTCACTATCATTATTCTGAATTCTTTTTCTGGAAGTTTGCCTATCTCCACTTCATTTAGTTGTTTTTCTGAGGTTTTATCTTGTTCCTTCATCTGGTACAAAGTCCTCTGCCTTTTCATTTTGTCTATCTTTCTGTGAATGTGGTTTTCCTTCCACAAGCTGCAGAATTGTAATTCTTCTTGCTTCTGCTGTTTGCCCTCTCAAAGCCTTCCTTTTCTTAAAAGCTAAAATTACGTGAAATTCAAGAGCCAGAAATTTGTGATTTGTGAATTCTGGGCCTGTAACTAGTTATGTGACTACAGACAAATCGCACAATTTTCAGAAAGATAATTATTTTTATCAGTGAGAGAAAGTCCTCTGTAAACTGTAAGTGATAAGCACGTGTTAGACGTGAGAATTATTAAAATAATTCTGTCCCTGCAGTAGTAGGTACAGATATGAAGCCTCTCTCCTGTCCCCCCCATCCTCCTTTCTCATTCTGGGTTGCTTCTAGATGACCAGGTGACACACCATCCTTCTGCTGGCTAACACTAGAACTGCAGACATAATGCCTAACGAAAGGTACCTTGTTCTTTAAGGCAGGGTCTCTTCATTTTATTTGTAAGACTGTAAGACCATGATGTTGTATATGAATTTTCACTAACAAAGGGCTCTCCTATACCATTGAGACCATGGGGACCACCTGATCTCAAAAGGCTTGTTAGGGATCCTTGCTCTAAGCAGTTCCCAAACTTGAAGATTTCACAGGTTAGTAAAATTTCAAAGAAAATGAGAATAAACATGGGTTGCCAATTTTTATTTTGCCAAGTAATGCCCTTAAAAATAAAACAAATTAAAAAATCTTTATCAAAGCAAAAATAAAAATGTTTCAAATTACATTATTATGAAGTTACCCAATACCAAGGATGATAAGCAGATTCTAAAATCTTCCAGAGAAAAAAATAAAGGTCGCTTGCAAATGAAGAAGAATAATTGTCTTAGACTTTTCTGCAGCAATGTAGGATGTTAGAAAACAGTGTATCAAAGTCTTCAAATTTTTTTAGAAGAAATGATTTTCAAATTAGAATTCTATATCCAGCCAAGTTATCAATCATAAGACATTTTCATATATGTAAGAACAAAATGATAAACCTCCCATGTACACTTTTTAGGAAGCTGTGAACTATATGTTCAGGAAAATGAAGACATTAACCAAGAAAGAGAAAAACATGATACCTAGGATTAAAATGAATAGAGGAGTCAACATGAAAAGAACTGAAGGGAAAACTCAGCATGAGACACATGCCCAAAACCCAGAAAGAGCCAGTCCATACTGGAGTGGGAAATAAAGAAAGAGCCTTTAGAGGAGAGAAAAAGTGAAATAGATGGATTACTTGATATGGATGAGCATTTAAAAAATAATTGACAGACATTTATTTGTTGGGTCTGCTTGAGCTCTAGAGGTCAAAAAAGGGACTAAAAATTAAGCAAACACAAAGTAAGTACTACAATTAACATTATTTGAAATAAAAAGAAGAAAGAGCATTTACAATGATAACAGCTAACATTTATGTGTGAATAAAAATTGTAAATAAAATTCCCTTTACTTAAAATTTGCTAGAAGAAGATTATAATGGACATTTGTTCTCCTTTTGGGCTTCCCAGGCTCTTAGAACACTCTTTCTATTTGGTAGAGTGGGAAATTCCCCACTCTACCAATTTCTACCTTCCCAAGAGAGAAGGCAAAACTTTCTTGCCCAGCTTACCTTGTAGCCAGGGAGCGGGTATGTGATCTAAGCTCACCAATCAGATGCACCCATCAGAGACATAGATTAACACAGATGTGACAGAGTAGGTGCCTTGCAGAATTCAGCTACCTAGGTGGCAGAGACCTCCTCTTCCAGATTCAATGGTAGTCGCTCTATTGATAGGATCCAGGGCCCAAAGCAATGGTGATAATTCTGCTGCCTGTGCCCAATAGTGACAGCAGTCACATCTTCACAGAACAATGTTAGTTGTTGTCCTTGGCAGTGCCCACAATATACTTTAATAAATTAATTTTCTGTGAAGTCTCTGGAATGGATATCTGTCATTTACAACTAAACCCAACAATGGATAATAAGAATTTAGCATTTCCTGTTGACATTTCACATGCATTCTTTCACTAGGTTATAATCCCCTAAACCAAGATGGTGTAATATGAGAACTATGAAAGTACCTGGCAATGGCAAAGACTGTGTCCTTCTGACCAGTCATTGGGGGGGAGAAGTCAGGGACTTATAATTTTTTATGCTATTCAACTAAGGCCCTAACTATAAAAATTATAGACTTTTTAACATTGTCAAATGCAACATGACATTTTAACTAGGAAAATGGAAGTGTATGTGTATGTGTGTGTGTGTGTGTGTGTGTGTGTGTGTGTGTGTATTCTTTCCTGAAGTGGCAGTGAGATTGAAGATCCTTGGGTGACTTTTAAAGAAGTTATAAGCCTGTGAAACAAGGAGCTTAAAAAAATGATGGCAGATTCTTGATTATAGTGGTGCCATTGAGCAATGCTATGATATAATATTTTAGGTGAAAAGTAACATTTAGACAGGTTATTTTTCTAGCACTTGATTTCAAGGTCAAATATATTTCTTCTTCCTGTTTTGGAAGTGCCTACATTGAAAGCAAAATGAGAAAAGACAAGTAAATGTATTTTATTTTTTATGATAGCATTCTGGGTCTTAAAAAAGGTAGGTATTGAAGCAATTTGAAGTTGTTACTACAACAGTAACCAAACCTAGTTATTTTCCATGCTCTAAAGGCTTCATAAAAAAGCAGAATAATTACCTGAGACAATGTCATAGAATGAATGACCCAGAGGCACTTTGGTTTTGCAGT
Source organism: Balaenoptera ricei (assembly GCF_028023285.1). Taxonomy (NCBI): domain Eukaryota; kingdom Metazoa; phylum Chordata; class Mammalia; order Artiodactyla; family Balaenopteridae; genus Balaenoptera; species Balaenoptera ricei. Next base: position 81,985,292 of record NC_082640.1, on the reverse strand, counting down.
CTCCTTGTGAATTCTGCTCAACTGTCTGTATAAATGATTGCAACATTGTGTACTTAATCATCAGCAATTGGAAGCTTCCAGAAGAAAAACTGTCCCACAGATTTTAGCACACTCTGACATGAAGGGAAGTTTAATTCCCAGAACTTAATTATATTAATATCCCAGAAAGGGTCAAGGAACAGAGTAGTCTATAGTTAGTATCCTAGTACTATATATGTTATTCTGGGAGAATCAGTTCACAAACAAGGACTGAACTCCAATTTATAATAGCAACAATGACTTACATTTGGATGGTACTTCTTCAGTAAACTTTCATACATATTATTATTATTATTTTTAATTGGGGTATAGTTGCTTTACAATGTTGTGTTAGCTTCTACTGTACAACAAAGTGACTCAGCTATATGTATACATATATCCCCTCCCTCTTGGACCTCCCTCCCCCCGCCCCTGCTTCCCACCCATCTAGGTCACCACAGAGCACTGAGCTGAGCTCCCTGCATTATACAGCAGGTTCCCACTAGCTATCTATTTTACACATGGTAGTGCGTATGTCAATCCCAATCTCCCAGTTCACCCCACCCCCCCTTCCCCTGCCCCGTGTCCACACGTCTGTTCTCTATGTCTGCGTCTCTATTCCTGCCCTGCAAATAGGTTCATCTGTACCATTTTTCTAGATTCCACATATATGTGTTAATATACGATATTTGTTTTTCTCTTTCTGACTTACTTTACTCTGTATGACAGACTCTAGGTCCAGCCACGTCTCTACAAATATTTAACTGATACAATTAAAGGACAATATAGCAGAAATGAAATACACAAACAGCAGAGGAAGGACATGACATAGAAATCATTTGCTTTTGACTTTGCATTGCTTTTGGCAATTCTGCGTGATGTCATTTTGAGGTGAACCCTTGTTGTTGTCCTAAGAAGTTGTTTCCTTTGGATTATCTTTTATGAATTAGTCCCTTTAATTGAACCCAGTTCATTCCATAGATAATATTAACTCCCCTTCATTTTCAATTTTCCATCCTCAGAAATAATCCAGATTATTTCCTTTTTGCTCATTCTTATCTGTTGATCCATCCTTTCACACTTCCTAGTTCTTCAGTCCACTCTGCTCCCACCGATGTCCTATTTTGTTCTAAGTTTCTACTCCCATTATTTACCTCCCTGCTTTGTCACAGCCCCCATTTTCTCCCATTGTTGCACACGTCAAAATTGTGATTATACATCCATTTGCTTCTTGTTTCCCCCACTGCACTATTATAAGTTCCATAGTGGTAGTTACTCAATTTCTTTCACCACTATACAGTCATTTATCACCAAAGTGCTTAGCATATAGAAGGTTCTTAATAAAATGTGTTGAATAATAAAATGAATAACTAAACTTATATTACCAGTTAAACACTTGTAAAAAAAAAATTAAGGTTAGATCCTAACTCATATCTTACAAAAAATCCAAATGAATTAAAGATTTAGAAGTTTAAAAAAAAGGGAGGCTAAAAAATTTTCTGAGTTAGATATTAGTAAATGTTTTAAAACCTTGGTGTGGTAAAACTTTGGTGTGGCTTTTCTTTGCCCTATTTTTTCCTCCTCCACCTCTTCTGACATTTAATTTTTTCCTCCCTCTCTTTCTACTCCTCTTCCTTCTTTTTGTTCTGTTGTTAGAATGAAAATATAAAAATCATACACATCTGTTTAAAAAATACAAAAAGACTATTAAGAAAATGAAAGTCCATTAATATTCCATATACCCATTCACTTTTCCCTCCCAGACAAACCAAGATGACCTTTTTGTTCAGTTTTCCTTTGAAAATAAGCATTTTGTATGTGTGCCAGAGCTGGAATTATCTAGGAAAATACTAATAAATTTTATGTGTATAATTTAAAATCACCTACACATCAATTCTATTATAAACAAAGTTAAAAGGCAAATGACAAACATGGAAAAATACTTTCAAATCATGTTGAAACCATTATGATTTATGATGGATTAAAGATGGCAGCATATTCTTTGTCACTCTTCCATTGAGAAAGAGAGTTTATTTCCCACCCTCTTGCATCTGGGCCGGCTCTGTGATTGCTTAACTAAAAGAAGGTGGCAGAAATAACTGTGCTAGTTTGGACCTAAGCCTTAAAAAGGCCCGATGAGTTCCACTTGTGGGCTTTGGGGAGTAGTGAGCTTCTATGCAAGAAGTCTAACTACTTCTCTGGAAAGAGTATGTGAAGAGACCACATGGAGAAGCCATGTGGAAAGGAGAGGCCCTGAGACTTGACATGGAAAGGGAGAGAGGACGAGGCATTTGAGTGCCCCATTCCAGACTTTATAAAGGAGAGGGATCCCAAACAAAACCAGCTAGAGAATTATCTTGCTGAGCCTAATCAGTCCCAGAGCCACGGGACGTAATCAAATAATTGACATTTAAGGCAGCAATTAACTAAAATGAAATTAGGTAGTTGTCTTAGTCCATTTGCGCTCCTATAGAAAAATACTACAGACTGGGTGGGTTATAAACAGCAAGCCACGGTTCTGGAGACTGGGAGGTACAAGATTATGGTGCAGCAGATTTGCTGTCAGGTGAGGGCCCACTTCCTCGTCCATAAACCGTGCCTTCTAGCTGTAACTTCAAATGGTGGGAAGGGTTAGGGAGCTCTGTGGAATCTTTTTTACAAGAACACTAATCCCATTCATGAGTGTTCCGCCTTTATGACCTAATCATCTCCCAAAGGCCATCAATTTGGGCATTAGGTTTCAAAGTAGGAATTTTGGGGGGGGGACACAAACATTGTCTATAGCAGTAGCTAAATGTGCTGCTGCAATGAAAAACCTAAAATATGTGGCATTGACTTTGGACTGGATTAGGAGCCAAAGCTGGAAGGACCTCAGGAAGGTTGTAAACGTTTGTTTGATCATAAACTGAATTGTATTCCCAACACAGTGTTCAGAAAATGATATGGATGCTAAATAAATATCTGCTGAATAAACAAATGAGGTCTTATAAACAAGTAAAACAAAGACCCCAATTTAAAAATGGGCTAAAAGTAAATGGACATTTCACCTAGAACACAAAAGTCCGATAGGTATATAAAAACATGCTTAGTCTCAATAATATTTAAAGAAATGCAAAGTAAAACAGTATCCTGGTTGGGTATTTGTTTTACCTATCAAACTGACCAAAATAAAATAGAATGATACTAGAAGGCATGCACTCTTATATTTGCCAGTGTGAGTGGACATCTGTAAAACGTTTTTGGAGGGCAGTTAGCAATATGCACTAAATGCCTCAAAAACACATATGCCCTTTAACCCAACAATTTAAATTTAGAAAACTTTCCTGAGAGAATAATTAAGAATTACACAAAGTTTTAGCCATAACGATTATCTCAATGCAGTATTTTTTATTATAATAAAAATTTGTTTATGATTATCCGACTCGGCGATGAATTAAGTTGTGTAGCAAAAATGATGTTGCAAAATTGTATTTATGGGCTTGAAAAGATGTTCATACCATTTCATAGTAAAAAAAGCAGGTAACATAATGATGTGTTTGGTATGACCCATTTTTATTAAAATATTATATGATATATAACAAAAATATATTATACTATGATATATGCATATATAATCTTAAAATTCTTCATATATATGAAATATGTATCATGTATAGGATATACATGATATATGTTATAATCTGTAGATCATGCAGGTACCAGATCATTCAGGGCCTTTAGTTCCTAATAGAAACTTGGTTATTTCCCTCAGAGTAGCATGGAGCCATTGTAAGATTTTAAAGCAGAGTAACAATAAGATCTGATTGTAATGATTGCTGTGTAGAATATTTTCAAGGTGAGCAAAGGAAGTACCTATAGTACAGTGACTATGAACTTTAACCCCAGAGCAAGACAGTCTGGAGTTGAATCCAAGCTACACCACTTAAAAACTATGTAACCTCAGACAAGGTATTTAATCTGTCTGGGCTCCAGGTTTACTCTTCTATAAAATGGTGATGATAATAGTACTTACCTCCTGGGAAGGTTATAAGGATTAGATAATGCAGTGTAAAGTGTTCAGAGTAGGACCTAACACAGACTAAACTCTATATGTTATTGTAATTCCCCTTTTAAAAATAAGGAGGCTTGCCAAGGTTAAGTAACTTGCTCGAGGCCACACAACTACAATTTTGTGGTAGTTGTGTAGCTTCAGTTGATGATGAGTGGAATGATCACACATTCCCCGGGTTATAGTATGGAGCACGACATCACCAGTTAATATCACAAAGGGAGAACAACTCTACTGAAGATGTGATAATAAATCATGATGGTACTTGCATATATATACTTGAATCTACAGTAAAACATGAGTGAAGTTCTATTTGTTTTTTGAGATGACTATAAATATTATATATTTTTCATCAGGATAAAAACTAAGGACAAATTCTAAGTCTTCTTATATCCTGGAGGGTTTTACCTAGTCTATCTGATTAGCTCCTTCCAATGCAATGCCTCTGCTCCCAAAATGGGGGGAGGGTGGATGGATTTAATATGGGGGAAGGGAACATGGTGATGTGCACCCTCCTCTGGGATTTAAACCTACATCTACCCAACTACAAAGTCTATGCTTAGTTCATTGATTTACAGGCTTTCACTTCTATTAAAGTATATTGCTGTGGTAGATTTAGGACTCCTGAGATAACATTAATGAGAAGTTCAAATCTCCTTGATACTACAGAGTGACATTGCCAGAAATGGTTTATTAACAGGTCTAGCTGTTGACAAACTTGTCAAGTGGAAGAAGCTGGTATATAGCCTTACCCTTTGGAATCTTTCCGCCAGTTTATTTTGTTCTGGTTCTCCCTTCAATTTATCTCCCTGAGAGCACACTTGTTTCTAACTTTCCCCCTCCTAAATCCCATTTCATCAGAGAGGGCATTGTGACCCAATTTATCTCATTAACCCATGCTGGTAGGCTAATGGGGCTGATGAGTTATCCCATTCTGTTGTGCATTCAAATACAACAATCAAGAAATATTTAGGCTCTTATTATTCACTCAACAAATATTCAGTGAATATCTATTATATTTTAGGTGCTGGAGAAAAAGCAAAAAACAATCTATAAGACCTTAGTGGTATCTTACAGACTAAGATACTTACATTGTTTCAGACTGATAGTGTGAAAGTCTAGGAAGAATTTCTATCCAATCAGCCTCTTGGTTCTGGTGCTTCTTTAGTATTCCCCCCTAGTACTTGTGTTTTCTCTCCCTCTCTTTTAATTTTTATTATTTATTCCCCAGTGTGTCATAGGAAAGGCCAGAAGTATTCAAGTTTTCTGTATCCCTTAGCAGTGGATTAAGGTATTTTTAGCTGGTGTACTAATTGATCACTGTGCTATTACCTTTATCTCTCTTCCCTAGAGAGAAATATTATAATTCCTAAAACTGTATCAAGGTCTTCCTAATTTTAGGCTAGCTGATTAGTTCTTTCTTCTCTACTTATTTCCAGATAACAAGTAAACCTCACTTAAGTCCTTAATTTGAGCTTTCAGGGATCTAGTACATGTGCAAGAGTCCCAAAATGTCACTGTTTTAACCCAGATTAAGAATCTTATGATGAAATTTCAGATATCCAAACAGGGCCCAAATAATGAAAAAGATTCACATCAGAAAAGCAATCCAATTGACTGAACCTCCTAAGACCGCTCCTGGAAACAAATAAGTGATGATTGTAAACAACTAGTCAAGTTAATAATTCCCTGCTTCTTTTGTAGGATGATAGATGTATGATCAAGCCATTCAAGATGGCTCTTCTCTTGCCCTCTGTACTCCCCTGCTCCACCAGGCCCTGCTTCACTCAGATGACTATCCAGTCCTCTTAATTATAGGGCTTAATTAGTAGCTCGTAACTGATGAGCCCACTTGATGTCAATTGCGCCCTATAAATGGTAGCCTCCTTCTCCCCTGGGTAGCTAAGGTTAACGCCATGTTCTTCCTGCTCACCCTGAGCTGTACACAGTGGGGTGTTGCTCCAGGACCCTTTGTGTAAGATCTCCTTGTCCAATAGATCATTGATGTCTCTGTTGCTGTCTCTGGGCAACTTCAAGACTTGCAGGCCTGTGGGGTGCAGCCCAAAAATAGAACAGTAAAGGACTGGAAAGATCATCAGGCAGTAGTCCTCCCCAAAGGGCAGTACATGCTTGTGACAGTTTCCTGGAGTTGCTCATGGCATTTAGTGTCAGGGCCCCAGAATGCTCACAGTGTAGCAGTGTCCTGATAAGCAGCACTATTTTTTTTTTTTAAACTAATTACATCCTGAGCATGAGCAATACCAGGTGCTCCTTCTTTTTTTTTTTTTAATTAATTAATTTATTTATTTATATTTTTTTGGCTGTGTTGGGTCTTCGTTTCTGTGCGAGGGCTTTCTCTAGTTGCGGCAAGCGGGGGCCACTCTTCATCACGGCGCACGGGCCTCTCACTATTGCGGCCTCTCTTGTTGCGGAGCACAGGCTCCAGATGCGCAGGCTCAGTAATTGTGGCTCACGGGCCCAGCTGCTCCGCGGCATGTGGGATCTTCCCAGACCAGGGCTCGAACCCGTGTCCCCTGCATTGGCAGGCGGATTCTCAACTACTGCGCCACCAGGGAAGCCCAAGCAGCACTGTTAGTCCATTCTTTTGCCAAGGAGAAGGAAACACATGGTGGAATCTTTCCCCCAAGGTCATATGCCCAGACAATGCCAGAGCTAAAGACAGAATTTGTTTTACTGACCTGGGTCCTTGGACTCTGTATTTTTTTAATACATTTATTTATTTTATATATTTTTGGCTGCGTTGGGTCTTCGTTGCTGCATGCCTGCTTTCTCTAGTTGCGGCGAGCGGGGGCTACTCTTCGTTGCAGTGTGTGGGCTTCTCATTGTGGTGGCTTCTCTTTAGGGGAGCATTGGCTCTAGGCGTGCAGGCTTCAGTAGTGGTGGCACATAGGCTCAGTAGTTGTGGCTCCTAGGCTCTAGAGCGCAGGCTCAGTAGTTGTGGCGCACGGGCTTCGTTGCTCTGCGGCATGTGGGATCTTTCCGGACCAGGGCTCGAACCCGTGTCCCCTGCATTGGCAGGTGGATTCTTAACCACTGTGCCACCAGGGGAGTCCCTTGGACTCTTTAATCAATAGAAATTGATAGGAGGCCAGATGAGAACTCAGGCAAGGCTTTATTGGGACTCCTGCTGCAGCACAAGGGAGCAAAGACAAGTAACAGGTGCCCTTGCTCGCTCCAGAGAGGAGCTGCTTGGGTCCTTAAAAGGGGTAACAACAGGGGTGGGTAGATAGGTTGGGCAGGAGGCGTGGCTTCGGAGGTCTGCTCAGGCCCTTGGTGGTGCTGTGTGCAGGGATCCTGTGCAGGACCCTGCTTTTGCTCCCTGCATCTCAGAAGTGGCAGTTGGTTTGTGGCCTTTGTGTATCCTATTGTTCATAACTGCTTGTGTGTGCAGTTATTTTTAGTCCCTTATAGTTTCTTTGTATTCTGTTGCTCAAGGAAGCATTTGTCCAGGTGCAAGCACTCTGGTAAAGTGTCCCAGGTCCCAGCCTGTCTCACTTGGAACTCCACTGCAGGATTTTTTCCACTGGAACCACTTTTCTGCATAATTCCTCCTTATACAGCTGAAGGAAAACTGTCTCATTGAAAAGAATTTCTTTAAGGTGTGATATTTTCATTCTCTTCAGATGTTATTTCTCATACTCTAAATCCCTCTTTGGTGTGGTTTTCAGTGACATTTCAAAATCAGCCTCATTATTCTGCAATTGTAAGTTTTTTTTGGAGGGGAGAGGTAGTAGTTATATTTTTTATCCCCTCAAAAATATTTTATTAAATTTGATCTTTGTTTTATTTCCCTACTTAATCCAAATAACTTTTGACTATTTTAAAAATCCAAACCTACCTCCAAATGTATAAAATGTGCTGTTTTTAAGCATTGAAAGGAATGAAGGTGCAGTTCTCATTCAACATATAACATTCCTTGCAAGTGTATAATGTGCCCGGTGTTGTGTTAAGTTCTGTGGGTACAGGAGATACAATGTTAAAAGAAAAAAATGATCCCCCCCATCCACCCTCAGACACATGAGAAGGTGAGTTCAATATAGTGTTTGTAGTGATATGATAGGATCTGTATGAATGTCAAGAAAGGGCAGTTAATCCCATTGTGGGTAGTTAGACCTTCTGGGGGGTTGATATTCCATTTGAGATTTGAGGAGTAGCAGGTGATAATCAGACAAATGGTAAGGTGGGGTTTGGGGCAAGAAGAATGGGAGACAAATCTAGTCAAAGAGAACAGCATCTGCAGATCTTGGGTTAAACAAGACAATGTGTCACAACTGTGGTAAAGCAAATAGTGTAGTTTGGTGGAAACACAGATAAGCTTTTCTGTCAGTTGTGAAATGGAAATGGAAGGGAAGGGATAAAGAGGCAAGGATGAGACTGGATGGGGCAGATCTTATAAGCCAGGCCAAGAAGTGTGGGAACCATGGAATGGTTTTAAGAAGAGAATTGGTAATTCCAAAAGTAGAAATTTGAATAAATAATCAGCTTCTAAAAATTAGAACTTCATAGAACAACACTCATTAGATGCAGAGAATATGGTCTGACATTCTTATTGAAATTCATCACATCCACTCCCAGCGATGCTGCAAACATGTTTCTGATCCCGGACCAATCTTGGCCCAGAGCCTCTCCTCCCTTCTGTACTCAGTGACAAGCCCCTCTCCCCAATCAATTCTTCTAATTAGTGCTCATCAGTGCTGGGGACAGATGTTGTCATAGTAAAGAATGAGGAGACATTAGTTCAGAGTTCAGGATGACAGTGACAAAGAGGGGGGATTTATTGCATTACCACACACACAACGCAATTAAATATTAATGAAAAATGTCACTTTTCCTGTCATTACCAGGCTTTTGTTTTGCAAAGATAATCCACTGGACCAAATGGTGAAAGATATACAGTGCTACTGCGGAGTGAATGTTGGAGATGTAATTAGCAACGTTTTGCAAACAAACGTGCTTTCACAAATTGCGAAAGGATAGATGGGCAAAAAGTGTCCACTGGAGATACATGCAATAATTAAGGAGGTGTTTTTGAGTGCCTACTGAGGAATGTTTTGTGTGTAACAAAAGTAACACTTTATTGAGGTTTTTCTGTGTTAAATTAAAGCACCAGCCATACTCACATGCTTATTTTGGAGAAGCTGTTGTATTTCACATACTGATATATCAGTGAAGACTCAGTTTGAGCTTCAGTAAAATAGCAGTGAAACATTCTTCAGAAGATTGACTATGAAAATAAAAAAGTAATAAACAAACAAAAAAAATGGTCATGAAGAACCTAGGGGCAGGACAGGAATAATGACGCAGACCTACTAGAGAATGGACTTGAGGACACGGGGAGGGGGAAGGATAAGCTGGGACAAAGTGAGAGAGTGGCATGTACATATATACACTGCCAAACGTAAAATAGCTAGTGCGAAGCAGCCGCACAGCACAGGGAGATCAGCTCCGTGCTTTGTGACCACCTAGAGGGGAGGGATAGGGAGGGTGGGAGGGAGGGAGATGCAAGAGGGAAGAGATATGGGCATATTATGTATATGTATAGCTGATTCACTTTGTTATAAAGCAGAAACTAACACACCATTGTAAAGCAATTATACTCCAATAAAGATGTTTTAAAAAATAAAAGAATTAAAAAAAAAAAGTAATAAAAGTGGCAGTAGTCAAAGAGTAAACATGTTCTCAAGATAGAACTTTGTACTTATTTAAAATCACAGGGAATGGAGACAGGTAGCAAAAGATTAAAGATACTGGAGAAGTGAAAACAAATAGGATTTTTTTTTTCTGCGATAACATGAAAGAATGAAAGAAAATAAATTGAGACATGAGAATGTAAAGGTAAATGGGAGAGAAACAGGAAATTATTGTTTATTTGTACCTCCTCTATTTTCTAAAATAATTTGAGCCAGTTTACAAAAAAACAAAAGACAGAGGGATAATAAAGTTAGTAAACAGGAAAAATAAGGACTTAGAAGTAAGAAGCAAATATTGTAACCATGAGAGCTAATATCATAGGAGTGATCCAGTGTCAAATTTGGCTCTGAAGTTTTTGGCAGTCGGGGCAAAGGGGAAATATGATATGTTTCTAATTATCTCTTGCTGTGTAACAAACCACCTCAAAACAGTGACTTAGAACATTAACCGTTGCTTATTATTAGCTCATGGTTCTGTGAGTTGCCTGTAGTTCAGCAGGGAGGTTCTGGCTTTTGGTGTCTCATGCAGTTGTTTTAGTCAGTGGCTAGGGCTTGAATCATCTGAAGACCAGCTCCTTCACTTATCTGGTGCCTGGGCTGAGAAGACTCAAACAGCTGGGCTGGAACACCTGGGGCTCTGCAGGCATCTCTGTCTCTACCTGGCCTCTCTAGGAAGGCAGCTTCAGGGTAGTTCCAAAGGTACATGGTTCAAAGAGAGGCAAGTAGAAGCTGTGTTCCTTTTATGACCTAGCCTTGGAAGTCACTCAGCCTCATTTCCTCTGCAATTCTTTAGAAGCATGTCTCTAAGGCTGGTCTGTGTTCCAGGGGGAGGGGAATTAGACTTCCCTTTTTGAATAGAGGAAATGAAAAATAATCCGTAACATGTTTTAAAACTACCACATGATGTAACAGGTTTTTCATTGTCAAAAAAGTAGTAGTGTATCAATTGCTCAAGCTCCCACCTGATGTTGTCAACCTTTTCTTTTAGATGAAGTAATGGGGAGACCATCAAACATAAGATTAGAGAAGAACAGAGGGTGAGATTAAGGAGAAAGGTATGTGTTTGAAATATCTCCTTATAGCAGCGTATAGCGGCAGCACAGTAGAGCCTTGCTTCTTGAAGTGTGCTGTAGGACCAGTGGCCTCTACCACTGAGAGCTTGTTAGAAATGCAGAACTTGGTCTCTACCTCAGACCTACTGAATCAGAATGATATCTTAACAAGCTCACAGGATTCCTCTGCAGAAAAGCACTGCTGAAGAGGTGAAAAAGAATTGTCAGGTAGTGAGGAGGGACAAATTGCTGTGTATACACTTAGAGCAGGCCATGTGTCCTCCTTTATGGGACAATAACAGAATATGAGTGGGATAAGAAAATGACTAAATAGTAAAGTTCATCTGAGGTTGGGAATTCCACACATTCATTGACCAGGATGTCTAGGATGGGTGTTGGGTACCTAGGTAGAATTGAAATGAAAATAAGATCTAAATGGGTTGGGGAGAGGATGGGTGCAATTGGAAGATGAAGGTTGGAATAAGGCTGGAGAGCTGATATTGCAGAGGTATGAACAGGGTATCCAAATAAACAATAGCTAGAAAGGGAAAATACCAAGTTGGTTTTCAGAAATAGATAAATATTATTTTGGTACAATGGAATTGTATGGAATGTTACCCAAAGCAAGTAGATTTTTGACTGAGACATTCACTTTGTTTTACAGAAATATCTGCAGTAAAGACATTTGCTTTTTTTTTTTTTTTTTTTCTGCACAGCTTATGGGATCTTAGTTCCCCTACCAGGGATTGAACCTGGGCCCTCAGCAGTGAAAGTGTGGAGTCTTAACCATTGGACCACCAGGGAATTCCCACATTTGCTATTTTGATAAACATCTTATATATAGTTAAGGGCAGACAGCCAACAGATTGGTATCAAATATTAGCAAATTGCAACCCATTATCACTGATATTTCATACTGTCTTATATGTGTGGTTTGTATTAAGCATATAGGGCTTAGAGAGAGTTGGGCTCCTTGGAGAGGTGGCTGATACCAATTCTGCGCCAGGAAATGCACAAAATGTGTCTGGAATATCTTGTCCTATGTGAAAGACAAGGAAACTATTAAAGATGACAGGGTTCATGTTAAATGGACACCAGAGCCAATTTGAAGGGGTTGCACTTGCCAAAGATGGGGTAATATTAGAACCAAAAAAGAATAATAATGATAATGGATTGAGATACATCACATATGTTAAAATCCATTAGTTCTTAATGATACTCATACACAAAAACTCTCATTAGTCATCTTTGTAAGATGCTATGAAACCAAAACTTTATGCTGAAAACTGGTAAATGGAGTAAAACAATCAAGCATTTATATTAAATTTTTTTGTACAAATAGTATTTAAGGGTGCCAATTAGTTAATTTGGGAAAGACTTTTTAAAAGAATTTCAGCAAATAAATGTGGAAGCAATGGTAGAATTAGAATATCACCATTGAACTCCTAATGAAATAATGGATTTAGGCCATGATCATTAATGGATCTTAAAACCATTAGGTGAATTGCTGATGGGGAGCTTTATAATGGTGGATCAGGCTGACAACAGCAAGCCTACTGCCCAGTCTTAATGTCACAAAAAAGAGAAAGAACTAGACATTATGTTTCTCCTAATGGAATTACACTACACTCCTATAAAATAGTCATGCTATAAACCTGGGCTGAACCTGATCAAGACTTTAGCTTTCCATAAAATATAGGAGCCAAAAGAATGTGTGAAAAGTCCTCATAGGGAGGCAATCAGCAAAGTTTAGAATGTGGGAATCCAATTTCTTCAACAAATAAATTGTGAGGGAAGAAAGACAGTGAGAGAAAAGTTATAGATTAAAAGATATGTAAGAGACTTTGGGTTTCAGTTTGACTTGTAGAGGGCTAGGAAATCATCACTCTAATTCTTACAACAAGAAAAAATGCTGAAAAAAGACTCATTAGGGACCTAGGTCAGAAGGCAACTGCTGCTCCAAAATCTGGAGAGGTGGGTGAATAATTCAGAGAGAATCTCAGCTGAGATCAGCTTACATGAGCAGAAACAACTGGAGCTTTAAACAGATTAAAAACAATTAATTGGCAATTTTTGTTTTCCGATCCATGCCAACATTTTTAATGGCTATATAAAATAACAGAAAATATCATTGTGATATATTACGTGTGTGCCAATGTTTTACTTAAAGCCAAACCATTCAAGAATCAGAAATCACTTTTTTCTTTTCCACTGTAACAGCTCCTTTACTTTGCAGTGAAAATTGATTTGTATATTTTTTTGCCTCTGAGTCCTTGTGGGATTTTTTTTTTTTTTTAATTTGCCGTGGCTAGGACTTCCAAAACTATGTTGAATAATAGTGGTGAGAGTGGACGTCCTTGTCTCGTTCCTGATCTTAGAGGAAATGCTTTCAGTTTTTCACCATTGAGAATGATGTTTGCTGTGGGTTTGTCGTATATGGTCTTTATTATGTTGAGGTAGGTTCCCTCTATGCCCACTTTCTGGAGAGTTTTTATCATAAATGGGTGTTGAATTTTGTCAAAAGCTTTTTCTGCATCTATTGAGATGATCATATGGTTTTTATTCCTTAATTTGTTAATGTGGTATATCACACTGATTGATTTGCATATATTGAAGAATCCTTGCATCCCTGGGCTAAATCCCACTTGATCATGGTGTATGATCCTTTTAATGTGTTGTTGGATTCTGTTTGCTAGTATTTTGTTGAGGATTTTTGCATCTATATTCATCAGTGATATCGGTCTGTAATTTTCTTTTTTTGTAGTGTCTTTGTCTGGTTTTGGTATCAGGGTGATGGTGGCCTCATAGAATGAGTTTGGGAGTGTTCCTTCCTCTGCAATTTTTTGGAAGAGTTTGAGAAGGATTGCTGTTAGCTCTTCTCTAACTATTTGATAGAATTCACCTGTGAAGCCATCTGGTCCTGGACTTTTGTTTTTTGGAAGATTTTTAATCACAGTTTCAATTTCATTGCTTGTGATTGGTCTGTTCATATTTTCTATTTCTTCCTGGTTCAGTCTTGGAAAGTTATACCTTTCTAAGAATTTGTCCATTTCTTCCAGGTTGTCTGTTTTATTGATGAATTCCTGGAGCCTGAGTGTTGACTAGCTTGAGAGTAAGAAACTACTGGAGTCCCAGGCTTAGAGGTTCCCCATTTGGTGGTGTGTGTGTGTTGGGGGGGTTCTCCAGAAGCCTAAGAGGTTTTCAAGGTATAGGTCTGAGAAAAATTCCATTTTGGTCAGGGAGAGGGAAAAGTGACCGTCTGAAATACCCACAGAATAGACTCCATGACAAAGGCAAAGGCAAGGGAAAATCCTTAATTTAAGCAAGGGAAAATCCTTTATCAGAACCTTATCTGACTCAGGGGCAGGGTGATAAGCCAACTATAGTCCCTGTAGCTTTTCTGTCTCACCTAAAAGGAGAAAAAAAAGGCTAATATACTTTTGTGAAGGTCACACCCAGGGTTGTAGGCCCACTGTAAAATTATAAGATTACAGTACACTACCCCCTCCCACGCCTTACCACTGCATCGACAGGGCTTCAGTATGATAACAGTGGGTGGCAATTGAGAGGTGCAAGATACAGACTCAATTTTTGAAACCTAAAAACAAGAGAAGGAAAAAAAAATAAAAACAAGGACACTAGAGGAAACCAAACTCCTTGGCATTGATGGCTATGCTACAGCAGACTTTAAACACAGCCCAACTCCTTGCTAGATCAACATAAAACCTCACACTACAGGCCTGTTTATTTCAGTTCCCATTACTTGATATATTATATCATGTCCTGCTTTCAATAAGAAATTGCAAGGCATGCTTAAAAAACAAGAAAAAGAACAGTCTGAAGAAACATAGCAAGCATCAGAACCGTGCTCAGATGTGCCACAGATTTTAGAATGATCATATAGAGAATTTCAAATAACTATGATTAATTGATTAATATGTGAAGAGCTCCAGTGGAAAAAGAAGACAACACGAAAGAAAAGATGGGTAATGTAAGTTAGAGATACGGAAACTCTTAAGTAAAAATCAAAAGGGAATGTTAGAAATCCAAGTCACTGTAACAGAAATGAAGAATATCTTTTATGGGCTCATCAGACTGGACATGGCCAAGGAAAAAAATCAGTGAGCTTGAAGATATATCAGTAAAATTTCCCAAACTGAAATTCAAAGAAAAGAAGAATAATTAAAAAAAAAAAATCCAGAACTATAAGACGGTTGCAAAAGATGTAACATATGCATAATTGGAATACTAGAAGGGAAAGAGAGAAAGGAACATAAAATGGTTGAGAATTTTCCAAAATTAATGACAGAAAACAAACCACCACACATCCAGGAAATTTAGAGAACACTAAGCAGGTTAAAAAAAAAAACCCAAAACAAAAAACATATGGCATAAAGTCAAAGACAAAGAGAAGTTTTTGAAAGAAGTCAGAGGACAAAACACCTTACCATTAAAGAAACAATAAGAATTACAGTGAAATTCTTGCCAGAAACCATGCAAACAAGAAGAGAGTAGAGTAAAATATTTAAAGTATAGATTGGATAAAAAAACACCAACCTAAAATTCTGTATTCAGCAAACTTATCCTTCAAAAGTGAAGGAGAAATACTTTCTCAGAAAAATTAATACTGTGGAAATTTATCACCAGTAGACCTGCCCTGCAGGAGCTGTTAAAGAAATTCTTCAGACGAAAGGAAAAGTATACAGGTCAGAAACTCAGATCTACATAAAGAAAGAGAGTATCAGAGGACTAAATAAAAGTAAAATATTTTATTTTTCTTATTCTTAATTGATCTAATAGTCAACTGATCAAAGTAGTAATTGTAACAATATTTTGTGATGAAGGCATATGGATAAGTATCAATAAAATGAAAGACAGCAATGTTAAAAGAGAAGACAGGAAGGAATTGGGAATACTCTTGTAAGATACCTGTACTACCTGTGAAGTGAGATGGTGTTATTTGAAAAGTAAACTTAGATTAGTTGTAAGTTATATTGCAAACTCTAGGGCAACAACTAAAAAAGGAGAAAAAGAAATGTAATTGATTTGCTAAGAAAGGAGAGAAAATGGAATCATGTAAAATATTCAATTAAAACCAGAGAAGGGAGAAAAAGAAGATTTTTAAAAGGAACAAACAACAAATGCAATGAAGAGAAAACAGTTAAAAACATGGTATATATTAATTCAACTATATCAATAGTCACTTTACATGTGAATAATCTATGTACACCAATTAAATGACAAGAGATTGTCATGGTAGATAAAAACACAAGACCCAACTATATGTTGTCTCTAAGAAACACATATTAAATAAAGACACAGATAGGTTACAAATAAAGGATGTGAAAAGACATACCATGATAACACTAATCAAAGGAAAGATGGAGTATTATGTTGATTTCAGAAAAAGCAGACTTAAGAACAATGAAATTTACCAGGAATTAAGAGGGCGTTACATAATGATAAATCAGTCAATTCTCTAAGGAGATATAACAATACTTAACATGTTTGAATCTAACAACAAAGCATCAAAATATATAAGGCAAAAACTGATAGAACACCAAGGAAATATAGACAAATCCATAATTATGGTTGAAAACTTCAACATCCCTTTTTTAGTAATTGATAGATCTAACAGGCAGAAAATCAGTAAGGATATAGTTGAACTAAATAGCACCATCAATCAACTGCATGTAATTGACATTATACTATACTTTCCTTTCAATTTTGTTATGTAACTAAAACTACTCTAAAAAAAAAGTCATAAAAAAATAAAATACATTTTAAAAAATAGGCAAAATATCTGAATACTTTACCAAAGAAGATATATAGATGGCAAATAAGCATATGAAAAGATGTTCAGCATATGTATCATTAGGGAATTGCAAGTTAAAGTAAAATTGAGATACCACACACACCTATTAGAATGACTAAAATCCAACACCTTAACAGCATCAAATGTTGATGAGGATATGGATCAAGGAGAACTCTCATTCATTGTTGGTGGCAGCGCAAAAAAGGCACAGTCACTTTGGAAATAGTTTGGCAGTTTGCTATAAAGCTTAACGGTCTTAACACAAGATTCAACAATTTTAATCCTAGGTCCTAGGTTTTTACCCAATTGAGTTGAAAATGTTTTTTCATGCAAAAACCTGCATGTACATGTTTTTAGCAGCTGTATTAATAATCACCAAAACTGTGAGAATGTAAATTGGTGCAGCCAATATGGAAAACAGTGTGGAGCTTCCTTAAAAAAACTAAAAGTAAAGCTACCATATGATCCAGCAATCCTACTCCTGGATATATATTCGGAAAAGATGAAAACTCTAATTTCAAAAGATTCATGCACGCCAATGTTCATAGCAGAACTATTTACAAATAGCCAAGACATGGAAACAACCCAAGTGTCCATCCACAGACAATTGGCTTAAGAAGATGGAATATTACTCAGCCATAAAAAAGAATGAAATATTACCATTTGCAGCAATATGGATGGACCTAGAGAATATTATAGTTAAGCAAGTCAGAGAAAGAAAAACATTATATGATATCACTTATATGTGATATTGACATGACCCAAATAAGCAGAGAGTTGGGTTTGTTTTTTTTTTTTTAAGTAGCACATGTAAATAAAAGAAAACACTAAGTAAAAATTGTTCCTCTTGGCTGTAAGTTTCTCAGACTTGTGTTTTGATAATCTTTGATGATTTTGAGGAATACTGGTCAAGTATGTTATAGGATGCCCCTCTATTAAAAGTTGTCTGATATTTTCATGATGATTAGGCAGGAGTTATGGTTTTTGAGGTGAAATATAACAAAGGTAAAGTGCCATATTCATTATATCATATCAAAGGTGCATAGTGTTGACATGAATTATGAGTGTTGACCCTAATCACCTGGCTGAAGTACTGTTTGTAAAGTTACACCTTCTTCCTCCTTTCCATACTGTACTCTTTGGAAGAAAGTCACTATTGCACAGCCCATTTGGGTCATGTGAATTTGGATTTATTTTGACTTCTTTTGTTATTGAGTATAGGTCACATGTTTCTGTTTCTTTGCACATGTACTGAGTTTCTATGGGTACCTGACATTATAAATAATACATAGTAGACACATGGAAGACTGACTTTTAGTCAGGAGGTTAACTTGGCTGAACTCAAACTCCGTACTCTGTCCCTCTGCAGTCAGTCAGTAGCTGAATTTTCCTTCAGATCTGTAGTTTCCAGCTTTTTTTTTTTTTTTTTCCAACTAGTTCCTCTGTGATCCTCCCCTGTGAATATTAATTTAGTGGTCAGCCAAATTTCAGGGCAATATTGGTTGCATAGGACTCATGCCCTATGTGGCTCTTCTCTTCCGCACTCTTCTCTGTAGTTTTCTCTTTGCTCTGCAAACCCTGGACACTGGCCTCTTATGCTTCAGAGCACTAAGGCACTGGCCTTCTGCTGGCCTGAGGTGCTGTGCAGATTGGGGTTGTCCTCAGGCAAGAAGCCCCAGATTCCTCAATCTCACCAGGTGCAATTCCTGTTTTTACAGAGTAGATGTCCTTCTAGTTTCTTCCTGCCTTTGGTTGTTCTCCAGTGTCTCCAAAAGGGCTTTCTTCTTAAATAATTCTGTTCAAAATTTAAAACTTTAATCTGTGGGTAGTTTGGTCTATTCAAGGTATTTTACCATTATCAGCTGAACTCTTTTTGGTGGGTCAGCAAAGTTTGACCCAGTTTAAAATGAGAACTCTGCCCTATTTCTTGCTCATTTTATTCCATAAATATTCATTTAGTGCTTATGAAGTGCCATGAACTTTTCTAAGTTCTTTGTGAATGCTGACTCATTCATTCCTTAGAAACAGCCTCTATGGGAACTGCTATTATTACTCCCTTTTGCCAACAGAAAAACTACTGCAGTAAAGAGAGGTTAAGTTACTTGCCGAAGTTCACATAGCCAGCTAATAGGCTAAATGCTGAATCCAGCTCACTATTTAGCCCATTCTTCTTCTACTACCAAAAAGCTAAGGGTTGATGCAGGGATTCTGAATGTCCCTCAAATCATGCCATAATGCTGTTCTTTATAGTCTATGGGAGTAACTAAAAGAGAAGACTATATAAAGATATCCTGAATAATTTTACACATGGCTTTGGTGTATCATGCTTCTTATCTCTCAGCCCTAGTTTACTCATCTATGAAGTGAAGTGGTATTACATTTAACAGTGTACTCCAGAAAGATCAGAAGACAATAGTCTCATCCACCTGTGTGCTTCCTCTTTGTCTCCCTTAGAGGGTGAAGTGATACCAGAGAGTCATGGTTAAAAGACCTGAAAAAGAAACTCCAGTGTAAAAAGTTTATTTAAACAAATTTTTATTATGTAATACTATTCATTGTAAAAAAAGAAAATTGTAGGCTATATGGAAAAGCATAAAGGAGGAGAAAAACGTCACTGCTGTAAATATTTTTCATTCCTTTTAGCTGCCTAATTTGTGAACCTCCTTCACCGTAGAGGTAGAAATGCTGGTTTCCCTACCTCCCCTCCAGCTGGAGTGTGGGTGCAGGACTGAGGCTCTGCCCCAGACTGCGACCTGAAGACACAGAAAAGCATGTGCAGAAATATTTTGGAGACATTATACAGAGAAAGGGAAGTCCTGTTGAGTAGGGGAGGCTTGGAGCTAGCAAGATTAGAATATGAGTGGGTGTGACTCAATCTGCCCTCACAGGCTTGTGAGGCTTGGACATATCCATCTTCCCAGATGCTGCTCATATTTGTCTCCTTCTCTCTCCTCCGCATGCCGCTGCTGCCTTCATTTCTCACCCGCGCTACTGGGCCAGCTTCTTAACCTGGATCTGGTCTCCTTTCTCCAAGTTCCAATGAGTGCCAGACTGATTTTCTGTGGCACAAGTTAGATTATGTCACTCTGCTTAAAAATCTCAATGGCTCCCCATTTTCTCTGGAAAAGTATCCCATCTCCAGTGTTGATTTGGAAGATGTTTTCATGAGCTGACTTCAGTCATCCTGAACCTTTCATTCAGCCTTCTCATCTTGCGCCTTATGCTCTAGTCACTTTTAACTGTTGGCAGTTTCACAAACTAATCATGAATTTTATTTTCATGCATTTAAATATCTTCCTTATCTTTAGATCCACAATGCCAATTACAATGTGCATATGAAAAGTATTTAATAAATATTCATTGAATAAGTGAATGAACACTGCATGTTCACATGTTCTCTGAGACTGAATCAAGAGAAAAAGAGAAAGAAATTGCAAAACTGAAGCATATCCAAGAGGTGATGACATTCAAGGTTATAATAATACTAATAACAATAGTACTATTATTACTGATACAATTAGTAACAATAGCTAGCCTGTATTTAGCACTGACTAGGTATCAGACACTCTTGCCATAAGATACTTTGTAATATCCCTTTAGTCCTCACCACAATGCTATGAGGTAGCTACTACCATAGCCATTAAACAGAAAAGAAAGCTGAGGCAAGGGCAGAGTGTGGTTAAGTAACTTGCTTAAATTTATCTGGCCTGCCAAAGGTGGAGCCAAAACTTGAATACATTCAAACTAACACCAGAACCTGCATGTTATACTACTTTGGAGTATACTGTAGGTGGAGAACTTCAGTGACATAAAAGAAAAGGTCATTAATTTTGAAAAATTTGAGGAATTGTAATGTCAAGGTGTTAAAAGAAATACTAATCTGGATTTTTGTATTACCTGTTAATTGTCTACGTTCCCCCACTAGAAAGAAAACACCATAGGAGAAAACGAACTTGTCTGTCTTTCACATGGAATACCAAGTCCCTAGAAAGTGTTTAGCATATGTTAGTAGTAGGTGCCCCATAAATATTTATGGAAGGAAATAAGGAAGACAGGAATTACAAAGAATCTGTTGAAATTACAAAAGATCTGTTTTAGGCACTACCGTCATTTTATCAAATATATTTTAAGTTCCTTAAGTGTATGTAATATTCTTTCCTTTTCCCATCTGTTTGTGTATAGTAGGTGTTTAATAAGTAATTATTGATTGATTGAAGAGTGTCAGAAAAATTAATGAAAGACAATGAAATATTTGGAAATGGGCAGGTTATCTCTGCCTTTCAACATTTTTGGCAACTTTACAACTCAATTAGTTTTAGAAAATTAATGATAATACAAATGATTTTGTCCATAGAAATGCAAATTAGTTGTGTCTGGTGGAATGTAATTGATTATTGATCCATTCCATTTCAGCATTCCTTATCTGATTTTATACATGTGTTCTTTGAATTCTTCTTTGAACAGGTTATGAAAACATACTGGTTCCCACATTAATTGGAATACTCTTCAGCCACAAAAAAATAATGAAATTTTGCCATTTGCAACAACATGAATGCACTTGGAGGGTATTATGCTGAGTGAAATAAGTCAGACAGAGAAAGACAAGTACTGTATGTTAGCACTTATATGTGGAATCTAAAAAGTAGAACAAAGGAATGAATATAACAAAACAGAAACAGACTCACAGATAAAGAAAACAAACTAGTGGCTACCAGTGGGGACGGGGAAGAGGGGAGGGGCAAGATAGGGATAGAGAATTACTACATGTAAAATAAATAAGTTACAAGGATATATGGTACAGCCCAGGGAATAGAGCCAATATTTTATAATAACTATAATGGAGTATAACCTTTAAAAATTGTGAATCACTATGTTGTACACCTGAAACTTATGTATATAACATTGTACATCAAGTCTACCTCAATTTTAAAATTTAAAAAAATTGAGTTAAGTAAAATCTTTGATACAGTATCATTTTATACCTATATGAGAGTCACGATTATACCCCCTTTTAAAAACTGCCTTTTGGCAAGACGAAATGCATATATTTTTCATTCAGAGCCATGTTGCTTCTTAGAAATGGGCATTGACAGTATGTGTGGTATCTCTAGATCCAATCATTCAATTATGAGGATCCACTATGAACAGTTTGTGTTTGGGGTTAAGCATTGTGTTTTCTTCCCAGTTGAGGCACAACCTCTTTTTTAAATTATCAACTCTTTCACAACTTTTAAAGAAGTGAGAGTTAGGTAGAAATTTTTACTCTCTTGCTGGACATATTAGGACTGTCTGTCCACCAGGTGTCACCCTGACATCTTAGGATCCAAAGAAAAGAAGAGTTAGTCTTTCTTTTATAAGTAGTTTGTTTTTGGTAGTGGATATATAAACTATTGACATTTTATGTCTTAATATAGGGGCCGAGGCAGGCAGGATTGGAGACAAAACTCAGGACTTTATGTTTGTCCACGTTCCTGCTTAAGGCACTTTCCCACGTAACATTGTGAATTTTTCTCTCTCCTAGAGTTAAGATATTCCTTTTTAAAAAGTATTTTTTAAATTAAAATACAGTCATTCACAAATAAGCCTAAAATATATGGTCATATTCTGGATCATGTAAGAGTCCTCATAATTCTAGAGCAGCATCCCTTCAGACATCCATGGTGACAGTCATTGATTGAGACAAAGACTCTCTCCTTGATCAAATTTTAGTCACACTCCTCTAGTCTGACTAGAGGAGTAAACTAGGCCTTGTCCTTGGGGCTTATCTTTGGCCTACTTAGTCCAGCTATAGCAAGAATCCTGCTAACTCAGTTTAGCAAGAATTCCCCACCCTTGATATCTGATCACCCTAACTTGCCTTCAGCAAGAATCCTATTAAGTTGGTTTTTGCAAGAGTTCCCCTACACTTGATGTCTCTTGGTTAATTTTCCACCCACTGACCCCCTCACTCTGCTCCTTGGCTATAAATTTCCAGCTGTCTCTGGTATATTTGGAGTTAAGCCCAGTCTCTCTCCGCTATTGTGATAATCTTGACAGCTCTTGCAATAGTCCTGAATGAAGTCTTCCTTACCATTCTAACAAGTGTCAGAATAAGACTTTAACACATTTTTGTTTAACAATTATAGACAGAATTTCACAATCAAATCCCAATACTGGGTCATCTCACAAATAAAACAATAGTTACTTTGCATTTATTAGACTCTGTTCTTATTGACAATATTTACTATTGCCAAAAATTAACCTTTCATTATGCTCCAATTTCCTCTTCTCAAGGAGTCATCTGTTGTAATCTTTAACAGGTATGTGTGTATGGATTTATGTGTATCCTGTATAATGAGAAACAGGATTGGCTTCCTCAACAGAGGTTTTCACCACCTTCCAAAATTTGTACTTTGATATTTAATTTTTTTACATGAATTTTGTGGCTTTTCAAGGCAAATGATACCAAAGATAACAAGTAATTCATTTGTTTATTACAGTTCATTCATTAAGAAAAAAGGAGGTAAATAGGACTAGAGAAACACAATTTCTATAGCATCTGCTGTATCAGATAATTCAGATGTGTGATTTAGATGTTGGTTAAATTCTCTTGAGTTTTTTGAGATTTGCTTAAGATTGATAGAAAACCCAATCCAACAAAGATTCAGAAAGTTTAAGTAATTTGCTTAGGACACAGTGATGGAGCAGGAACTTCAAGTTTGTCTGCCTCCAAAACCAGAGCTTTTTTTATATTCACTTTTCTTTCTGAAATATTTGCCAGCTACATACGGTGGGCAGGGAACTAAAGTTGAATAGACTTTGATTTATTGTGATTTAGCAAAATATCTGAAATGGTGAAAATTTATAAACCTTTATATCAGAGGGAAAACTTGTATTGTTTAGAGCAGTGATTCTTATATTGATATCCATTAATTGAGGTTATTATTCTTACCATAGACTATGTAACTTAATTACATATAAAATGATTTAACATTCAAACATGTGCAAAGTAACTGTGGAGTCCCTAATTCTCTAATAGAATTGATTACCTCTCTCTTTCAATTACTATACCAGAGTGGGCCACTAGGTGTCAATCTGACACAGAAATTATCTAAAAAGACCCTTAGAAAATAAGTGAGCTAACTTTGTAGAAAGATGGTCTATTTTGCCTTCTCCAGTACGGTATGTGAATTTTGTATCCACTCAGCCCTTTGCTATCCATCTGCCTGGGAAAATATTACAATTATTTTACTACCAAGAGAAATGTAATAAATGTCTTTTGATATTTAAAGTAGGGTTATTTCTGACAGATTTATTAAAAAAAGATAAATTTTTTTAGAATAACAATAGAAAAAACAACATCCTTAGGAGTAAACCTAACAAAAATATGCAAAATGCATATGAGGGAAACTTTACAACAGTCTTGAAAGACACAGCAATACACATTAGCACATTAAAAGACATCCCTTCTTTTTGGATAGGAGGTATCAGTGACATGTAGATGTCAACACATACTTTTTTTTTTTTTTTTTTTCATACTTTTAATGCTATCCCAATTGGAATACTGCAAGTATTTCTGGAGCAAGACAAATTAATTCTGAGGTTCATATGAAAAACTAAACTTGTAAGAATAACTATGAAAGTCCTGTTTTTTTTTAAAGGAAAGAACAATGATGGGGCCTAACCCTACCAGATATTAAAACATACTCAAAAGCCTTTATGATTAAAACATCATGGTACTGTGACTAGTACATAGACTAATGGAGAGAATATCAAATATCAAATCTAGAAAAAGACCAAAATATGTACAGAAGTATATTATATATGTGACCACTCAAACCTCTGAGGGAAAAGATGGGCTTTTAAATAAATGACATTGTGACAACTTGATGGTCATTGGATTACACCTTATCTCATGCACAAGAATAAACGCCAATGGATCAAAAGTTATCAATGAAAAAATGTCATATAATTAGAAGAAAACTTGGGTGATTCCCTTTAAACTTTTAAATAACTTTTAACTATGAATTCTTCCCTATGATTAAACATTCAGATGAAATAAAACGTAGATATGTGTGATTCCAAAATATGTTTTGCATGTCAAAAAGAAATCATAGGCAAAGTTAAGTGGCAAATGACACACTGGGACAAAATATTTGCCAAATGTATCACAGATAAAGGAATAATTATATATAATTTTATTTATTTATTTTTTAAAAATTAATTAATTTATTTATTTTGGCTGCGTTGGGTCTTCATTGTTGTGCGTGGGCTTTCTCTAGTTGTGGTAAGCGGGGGCTACACTTCATCGCATTGTGTGGGCTTCTCATTGTAGTGGCTTCCCTTGTTGCGGAGTATGGGCTCTAGGTGCACGGGCTTCAGTAGTTGTGGCACATAGGCTCAGTAGTTGTGGCTACTAGGCTCTAGAGCTCAGGCTCAGTAGTTGTGGCACACAGGCTTAGTTGCTCCACGGCATGTGGGATCTTCCCGGACCAGGGCTGGAACCCGTGTTCCCTGCATTGGCAGGAGGATTCTTAACCACTGCACCGCCAGGGAAGCCCAAGCCTCTTATTTTTAATTTCTGTTTGTCCTTAACAGCGTCTACAGTCTGGTTACTTCATGCAGATGTTTATGGTAATTGAGTGGGGGGGTGAAGAGAGAGGGAGCACCCCTACTCCCATCTCACAGCCCTGCCTTTTTTCCCCCTCAGTTTGCCTTTTTCTCAAGTTTCTGAATGTTCAACTTGGCACTTGTTGGCCAAGCCATAACCTGAAGTGACGACCCCTCTGCAAGTGAAGAAGATTCTCTTCTTCAGGATCCTGGTGTGCTGAGAGATCTGGAAACAGCTTTCTCAACTTCCTCCTCCTGGGTCTCAGGCTTACAAGCCCTAAATTAACCTCTGGTTAATAAATACCAGGTTAATAAAGGGATACAATGCCCCTTTCATCATTACCCAAATTAGTTCTCTTTTGATTCTCCCTTTACAAAGTTATTCTGTTATAGGTTTTATTTAAAACTCTTTTGCTATACAGAGCTCATTTCAGGTATGGGCCAAGAGGAGGTATGGTTCAGATAGTCACGTTAGTGAAGATGTCTGGAAAGGCTTTCTTCGCTTGCCTCCTGTGATGCCGTACTCTCCTGGTTTTCCTCCTTCTTCACTGGCTACCACTGCTTGGTCTCCTTACATGCTCTTCCTCCTCTGCCTGACTCCTACATGAAGGAGAGCATCTTGATGGAGTTAAAAGTTCTCTCTTTATTCACTATCACTCCATAGATGGTTTTTTCTAGTTCCATGGATTTAATACCATCTGATATTGGTGAATCTAAATTTATATCCTCAGCTCTGATCTCTAGCATTTCCACATTTTATATCCAATAACTTCCTTGAAAGCTCAGCTAAACAACTGATGAGCAACTCACACTTAATATGTAGAAATAGAATTCTTGATGTCGCCCAGTTCTACCCTCTTTCCAGGCTTCTTAATTTAACCAGACCATTGTGCATTCAATTGTCCAATCAAAACACAAAAGAAAATAAAAACCTAGGACTCATTCCACTGACATGTTTCACATCAAACCCATTAGCAATTTCTGTTGATTTTACTTCTAAAATATATTTTATATCCAGTTCCTCTCTCAATTCTTATAGTCACCATCCCGGTCCATAGCACCATCCTTTCTCAGGAAAGGATGAGATACTGCCTTTCAACCAGTCCCTTTGCTTTCACTCTTTAACCTCTTCCCCCGTATATCAACCACCATAATCTTTTAAGAATGTGAATCTTATTACTTTGATAATCTCATGATAAACCTTTATGAATTTTCCATTGCACTTAGAACTAAATTAAAAATCTTTATTGGAATGGTCTTCATACTTTTTGTTCAAATGTCCTTAGATATTTTTAAATGGACAACTGAGAGTAAATTTTGCAGAAAAATTCCCTTCATTTTAAAATATCAGTATTTTAAAATAAAAAGATTACATAATTCTACTGAATATATTCAACTAATTATTAAATGTAACAAGCAAAATTATTTTTTAAAATCATCTCTTAGTGAGATGCATAGGACATTTTTCTCCAATTAGATCATGTTTCTGTAGATTAACATTTTTTATAGCTAGAATAAGACAAGGGTCAATGTTCAGCATTAGTTCCATACCTAATGTGCACATTAGGATTTTTTTTTTTTGCATAGCCAAATTTCAACAGGTTGTTCATATATGCCTTAATAAGTGTGATGGTGAGAAGAAACCTTAAGAATTATCATGTATGGTTACATTTGTAACTTCATTTCATGATTAAAAGTATTAATTTATCATTATGCATTTGAAGGAACAAGCATATTCTATCAACATCTGAGAGGGAGGAATCCATCCTAATTGACCGAAGTTGATTTTCTACAGTTCAGAACATGTAATTTGGGAGCATTTTATTCTACACCCATAATTAAGTGGATACTAAGAATGCAATTTAATCAACTTTGTAGAAATTAACAGCAAAAAAAGAAATTATTAGTCATTAAGTACAGTATGTACTTATAAAGGGTATACTATTTATAGGAGAATCTATAATATAGTCCTGTTAATTTAAATCTAATAGATGAATCATGAAAATATATAAAATAGTGGATAAGTGGCTGGGTAACAATTAGCAGGAGGCTTTTCTTCAAGTAAAATAATAAGTATGGCTTTACCATACTCAGTGATCTTTCAGCAACTGTTCATGAGATGTGTCTTTTCCAACTCTGAATAAATATTTAAGAATTTTTAAAACTTCTGTCTTGTCTCCAATATATGTATGTTTTTCTTTATGAAGTAATGTTGATAAGAAGTAAACTTAAAACTTTGGTCTTCTCCTTAAGATCATGCAAAGCGTGCTATGAAGACACAGACTACCTCATGGCAGTACCTGTGCATAATATCACTTTGGCTGTATTACCAGAACTTACGCAAAATATGGCCCTCCTTAGATCCTTATCCAAACTGGGTATTCTGTAAAATGGAACTTACAGTCACTGATTCTTTGAGTATACCTCATATACAGATTTCAATTTACTCCTTTCTCTACAGATTTCTTTTTAAAAGGGCTTCTAGTTATTTTCAGTTGATACCATGACATCTTGTTTAATTTTTCTTACTTAAAAGTCAGTATCTCTTGCAGAAAAATTTAACAATTAAAAATCTATACTTTTTAAATGATGTATTTTTTCCCAGAAAAATTTAAATAGAATTGGATAGTGACTTTGAAAAGCTAAAAGTGTTTCAACAGTTGTTGTTTTTTTTTTAAATCACATACCATGCCATTGTAGTTTTCTTTTTCTAGTTTAATTCTTTTGAAAATCATGATTCGGATTGCACATGCAGTCGCAGCAGGCTCTCTTTCCAAGATATGGGTCAATCCCCCAGGGCATATGCAGTTGCCTGTTCTCAGTAAACAGTCTCAGCAAGAAATGGGCAATGGAATTTTATTCATGCAAGGCAGAAATCAATAAAACAGGTTATAATTTTAGGATATACTTTGTATATCACCTTGAATTTGGTATATTGATCCTTTAATACTATTGTATTTTTCTATACAACAAACAAGAAATGTGGAGAATCTTAAGTTTTTTTTCATAGTAAGAGTAAAGCATGCTTATCATATAAAAACTGAGGAACTGGACAGAATAAAATGCCATATATTTGGCAGAATGTGTATGGTTTGGAGCACAGATTTAGGGTCTACTTGACTAGCTTCAAATCTCAACTGTGCCACCAACTAACTGTATGACCTTGGGAATGTGACTTTACTTGTCTGTGCTTCTGTTTCTTCAGTTGTAAAATGGAGATGATGTTAATAGTGACTATACCATAGGGTTGCTGTGAGATGAAATGAGTCACCCAGATAAACCATCTGGCTCCAGGAAGTATTCAGTAATAATTAGCTAACCTCATGCAAGGCAACCATTGTTGATGATTTGCTATTATGATTTTATTGCGTGTATTTTTAACATTTGTTATTATAATATGTGAATGTGTATATATCCTGCTTTTGTTTTAAAATTATTAATATTTTATGACTACAAAATTGTTATATAATCTTATAGTAAAAAAATGCAGATAACATGTTGGCTCAAAATGATGTTCTGATCATGGAAGCCATTTAAAATGCTTTTCCTGGAGTGTCTTAGTACACTGGTATAAACAGCAGAGGGTGGCCCTCCTCATCTGTGAGAATGCACAATGTAACTCTGAAAATTGGATGTTTGTCCCAAGGGAAATTACACCTCCCTCCCCATAATGTGTCTTCAGAGGGGTCCTTATGCCGGCTGCCTCAGTGATAGATATGTGACTTGCAGTCAGTGTCTCTAAGGGAAACAGTCCTATTTACCACCCACCACCAGTTGCTCTTTTGTTTCACCCAAGATAGTATTCTCAAAGACTCTTGGAGCAGGAAAGAAGCTCTAACATTTTGTGGAACAGAAATATCAGGAGGCTACTTTCTTAGTCATTGCCGTAACAAAATACTACAGGCTGGGTGGCTTAAGCAACAGACATTTATTTCTTACAGTTTTGGTGGCTGGGAAATCCAAGATCAAGGTGCTGGCCAATTCAGTTTCTGGTGAGAGCTCTCTTCCTGGCTGGAAAATGGCCACCTTGCTGTGTCCTCACAAGGTAAAGAGAAAAGAGGAAATGGAGAGAAGGGAAGAGGGAAGAGGGTAAGGGCTGAGGGTGAGGAGCAGAGGAGAGAGGGAGAGAGGGATAGGGACAGAGAGGGAAAGAGAAGGGGAGAGGGGGGAGAAGGGGAGAGGGAGAGGGGAAGGGAGCGAGATAGAGAAAGAGAGATCTTTCTCTTCTTATAAGACCACATTCCTATTGGATTAGGGCTCCACCCTTATGGTCTCATTTAACCTTCATTACCTCCTAAAGACCATATCTCCAGATATAATTAAATTGAGGTTAAGACATCAACATATGAAGGGCTTCAACATACCACATGCTATTGGGTGTCGTGGTTGTGTTGTAGGCATTGTGGGTACACAGGCAACCTAAATAGTCCCTGCTTTCGTAGATTTTAAAGCCAGTATGGGGCTCAGACAATAAACAAACAGAATAACATGGTGTCATTAGTAACCCTTACTGAGGAGAAATAATAAGGGTAGGAGGAGAGAGAGCAATTTAGATGAATATATGTGCCATTTAGGATAGAGTGGTTAAGGAAGTTTTTTTTGGACAAGGTGGGTATCTGAATAGGGACTTGAATAACTGAGGGAGGGAGTTGTGTACCTATTTAGGGAAAGGGCATTCCAGGCAGGGGGTAGAGTGAGTGCAGAGTTCTTGAAGTGGCAGCATGCTTGAAGTATTTGTGGAACAGCAAGCAGACCAAAGTGGATGAGTGGAATAAACTAAGGAAAAAATGGTGGGAAATGTAATTGAAGAGAGAGCCAGACTTCAGATCATACAAGGCTGTAGGGCATGATATCTTTGAGTTTCCTTTTGTAACAGGGAAGAGCCAAATCTGACTGCATGTTGGATCTATTTCTTTTTTTTTTTTTTAAGGAAAATGCATTTTAAAAAAATTTTATTTATTTATTTTTGGCTGTGTTGGGTCTTCGTTTCTGTGCGAGGGCTTTCTCCAGCTGCGGTAAGCGGGGGCCACTCTTCATCGTGGTGCGCGGGCCTCTCACCATCGCGGCCTCTCTTGTTGCGGAGCACAGGCTCCAGACGCGCAGGCTCAGCAATTGTGGCTCACGGGTCTAGTTGCTCCGCGGCATGTGGGATCTTCCCAGACCAGGGCTCGAACCCGTGTCCCCTGCATTGGCAGGCAGACTCTCAACCACTGTGCCACCAGGGAAGCCCCAGATCTATTTCTTTTACTTTGCTTCCCGTTGCTTTTGTTCACCAAAAGGATACTGTCTATACACAATGGCCTGCCTCAGGGAGCCCTGCCCCTCTGCCTGAATGTTAAACCAAAGTGCCTTTGTTCAGGGAAACATCCTGACCCTGTCCACCTGTGCCTGGCTGCAAGAAGGAAGAAATGAACACATCCCCTCCTCGAGGCTGGCCATTCCAGGGAACATTTGCAAATCTTATGGCCATTTTACTTTACTTCCTCACCTCCTCCCCCTCTCTGTTCTATAGGAGAAACTGGCATCCAAACCCCGATAAGATGGATTTTTTGGAAACACTAGTCTGCCATCTTCTTGGTCCGCTGGCTTTCTGAATAAGGTCATATTCCTTGCCTCAGCCCCTCATCTCCGATTTATTGGCCTACCGTGCGGCGAGCAGAACAAGCTTGGACTTGGTAACAAATATGGCTTAGCCAGCAAGGAGCCTTGCTGCTCACGGCTAGCTGGCCCTTCTCAGGGAACGTTGCAGCAAGGCCTTAGCAGCTGCCAGGACCACTTGTCCTGAGGATCTTCCCTTCAAAATTCCCTGAAGCGGCACCAGCTACCCCAGCGCTTGGCAGTTGAAGCATGGAACCGACCAACTTCTGCGAGTCGATGGACTCGATTTTGTAGGGTAAGTCTACCCGATTTGGGAACAGGTTCGTTGGTTTTAGCCTTGGTTTTGTGTATCCTTTTGTGTTGCGAGTCAACAGACTTTGTAGGGTAAGTCGGCGTGCATACTGGGAACATATTTCCCTCTCAATTTGGGCTTTTCCTTTACAGGATAAGCCAATTTGTTTGATTGGAGTACCCTGTTGGAGGGGGAATTGTTGTTGGACTCTACCTGATTTGGAACCGGTTCGTTGGGAGCTAGTTCATTGATTTTGTAGGGTAAGTCTACCTGATTCGGGAACCAGTTTGTTGGTTTTGGTCTTGGTCTTGTTTTGGTTTTGTGTGCATCAATGCTAGAATTTGTTTGGGCCTTTTGTGTTGGAATTTGTTTGCTCCTTTTTGTGTTTTGGTGTTATCAAACTTATGAAAATGGGAAATACTCCATCTATCCCGAAGGAGAGCCCTTTGGGGCGTATATTAGATAAATGGGCAAAACATAGCCGTGAGCCTTTGACTAAGAAAGACATGATATACTATTTTAATAGGGTGTGGACCCAATACATAGGATCAGAAGAGCGATAGCCCCTGAATGGCTCGCTCAATTATTATAGGATCTTGCAGTTAGAAGTGTTTTGCACAAGAGCAGGCTGCACAAGAAGTTGTTCCAACTGCCCCCCTCCCCATGCCGCCATCATATTCACCGCTCCCTGTTTCCCATACCCATGGGGATCAAATAGAAGTTTCTATGTTTACCCCCAGAGCACAGGAGCCTGGTTTAGTATCACCATCTAAGACCCAACAGGGTACCAAATTTGGACCGGGAGCCACTTCTGCAGCAGGGCAATTTCCCTTGTGCCAACATCCTGTAAGAGGCCAGGGGACTCCCTTAGACTTGAGGCGTCTCATTCTAATTTCCCCACAGGAGCCCTGGGCAACTTTGACAGTGGGGAAGAAGTTGATTGACTTTCTAATGGATACCACTCCTGAAACCTTCCCTATTTATCTTAAGAGGCTTGTAAATTTTAAACAAAGGGGAAACAAAGTCATCCTAGGAAAAACTCGCCTGTGTCTTTGAGATGAGATGGTCTTCTCAGGAACCCTCATCGCTGCCATCTTTTTAAAATGCAAACTTTGAAAAGAGGGTAAAATAGTTTAGAAATTGAGTTGTCGAGGATAAATAAAAAACCGAAGTGTCTTTTCTGTAAAAAATTCAGTCATCTAGACACGTGAGCTTGATTTGTTCTATCTGCCAGAAACCTAGTTTTAATCCCACCTCTTTTTGTAAACTGATGGGTTTTACATTGCTGTACCTGACTTAGGCCTGAAATTTTGAAATGAGAACTATGATGTCCCTCTGTTTGTGTCCTTGTATGTGTCTTTGTCTTTGGATAACATTGCTGAGATTAATTTGTGGATGAGCTCTGTTTAATTGGCCTAAAGAAAAGTAAGCGCTTACAAACCAAGCCATTCTAAATACAAGAGAAATTGAGCTAAATGAGTTTCTGGTTCACGTGAACTGGGAAATATTCAGTATTAAATTAATACCTGATATTAATGTTTGTTTGTTGATCTAATTAATATAGACATGTCTTTAAAATCATCAACATTAAGTATAATACTTCTATTGTGCCTAGGTTTAATATAAGCTAAATAAAATCTTGTTATATCTGTTGCAAATTTGTCAGCAAGGAAAGTAACTTGATGTGAAGAAACTTTTAAGGAAAGAAAATGCAAATGAGATAAGAGCTTTAGGTAAATTTAAAAAATAATTATATTTTAGGAATGTCTATCTAAAATTAGTCTCTCCAGATAATCGATAACTTGAAAGTTAGAATTGTGTTAAATAAGTTAAGTGATGGAAGGTTCTTTGGAAAGTGGACCCTGAGAAAAGAGTTTTGTACATGGTCAGGATTGACTAAGTTTAAAATAAGTTTAATTGAGTAAATGAACTTTAAAAGTAAGCTGATACAAACTTGAATTTGGCTTTTCTCTGTGTTAGGAAGACAAGGTTTCTTAAGATGTTGAACTGCCTTTGATAACAGATTTTAAGTTTCTTTACCTTTTAAGTGATCTGTTCTGTATTTGACTTTGAAATCTTTTATTGTTACTTTGGCTTAGTGAATAGCTATTGTTTCACAGTGACCTGTTATCCTATCTAAGTTTTTTAAACCCTTTTGATATTTTTTTTTTTGACAAAACTTCCCAAATCAAATTATAATGAAGTTCCTTTGACCTCTAGCTAACTTTGGGATGCTTCAAAGGGGCCCTAAAACACTCTAAAGTAAGATAGTAATTAACTAATTAGGTTCACTTGGTATGTTGAATTACACGGGAAGTGTCGTCAAATACATAATTAATCTTCTTAGGTTATATTGTATGGCAAATGATACAGGTATTCTAGAGAGTATATAGAGTTCCTAAAATTTTGGTATGTCCTGGTAAAATGTTATCAGTCATAATTCTAGTTATTATCTGAAAGTGTTGTATGTCATAGCAGTAACCAAGTTACTTTGTTAATTGCATTGTAATCAGATTTAAACGTGCCTTCTTAAGTCTTTTGTCATTATAGACAGTTATGGTTTCACTCTGATGCCTTTGCAAAAATGCTTCCTCTTCAAGAAGATTTATAGAAAGGACCTTTGGATAAATACAAGTTTCTGGCTTTTAGAAACTTAATAATGCTGAAGTGGGTAAGAAATTGAAAAATTCTAATGGGAAAACTGATGGCTTCATAAAGCTATTAACAAAAAGGATTAGTTACATAGGACTAAGTGAACTGGTGAATATGGTTATAATTTTTATGGTTTCTATCTGAAAAATGACTGGTTTAAATCTGTGTTTTCCAGGTGTAAGGAAAACCTTCCCCTTAAACTAATTCTGACTTACAGTAATTTGGTAAATTATACCTTTGTAAGCAGCATTGAAACATTTATTTTTTTCTCTCTTCCTAGTTGATCCTGCCAGTAGCATATGCTTGTCTGGAAGATTAGGCCATGCATGTCTAAGTATGCACCGCCAGTACAGTAAAACTGCGGATGGCTTATTAAATCAGACCGATCAGTTAAATTGGTCGCTTGTTATTGCAACTGGATTATAACTAGTTATACTAATCATTGTTTTAATTTGTTCTTTGTTTCCAAATTGTTTGTGCTTCGTGTCTCCCTGCTGTATTATGTCTTTGTCAATGTTACTAGCTACATTACATATATCCCGTCTATTTTATAAGATGTTGTCTCTTATAGTACCTAATGTGTAACCAGGCCTCCAACAAAACTTCTACGGCTAAACATCTTCAGGAAATAGGACACATTTATAACATAAAATAATTGTAATAGTGTGATTCTAGGTATGGGAAGAAGCAACAAGGGAAAATGTCTCCTGGATCATAATTAGATAGAGGATCCAGAGAATCTTTAATTATCAGTAGGGCCTAATCCGAAAACTAGCACCTAGAGTGGCATATCAAGAATTTTCGTCTGATCTGGGATAAGCCTCCCAGCACCGTGGGACAAAAGTTGATCATGAAATGTCTCCCAAATATTGGTCAAATTCCTGACCAAGAGGAGAGGATCTGAGAAATGGAATATTTCCTGCCACGTCAGTCATTAGCGATTGCAGCCCTCCAGCGTGAGCCGGTGAGCCCTGAGGAAACTCAGGATATGAAAATACAGGATACAGGCCCCAGATAGCTGAGGTGCATATCAAGGGAATGATTTCAGTGAGCCCAGACTCTTGCATCTTCCCATACATAGAAAAGCACTAAATTCCTTAAATTGAGATGCTGTCTCCCGGGCCTGAAGCCCTCAAAATTTCCTCCAAATAAATCATAACTCTCAACTTTTAGGTTGTGAATATTTTTTTAAGTCTAGAGGTGTAAAGGAGACACTTTCCAGAGAGGAACAAAAGACACAACATTTGGAACACTGGTACCAATGACGATCACTCCCAGAAAGATCCATCTGACAAAGCAATTAGAACAGTCATCACCCCTTTTTCCACAAGATTGTGGAACGGACATTGACAGTGGGGAATTGTAACAGGGAAGAGCCAGATCTGACTACATGTTGGATCTGTTTCTTTTACTTTGCTTCCCGTTGCTTTTGTTCACCAAAAGGATACTGTCTATACACAATGGCCTGCCTCAGGAAGCCCTGCCCTTCTGCCTGAATGTTAAACCAAAGTGCCTTTGTTCAGCGAAACATCCTGACCCTGTCCACCTGTGCCTGGCTGCAAGAAGGAAGAAATGAACACATCCCCTCCTCGAGGCTGGCCATTCCTGCAAACATTTGCACATCTTATGGCCTTTTTACTTTACTTCCTCCCTTCCTCCCCCTCTCTGTTCTAGAAAGAAGCTGGCATCCAGACCCCCATAAGATGGTTTTTTTTTTTTGAGACATTAGTCTGACATCTTCAGGGTCTGCCGTCTTTCTGAATAAAGTCATATTCCTTGCCTCAGCACCTCATCTCCGATTTATTGGCCTGTCCAGCGGGCGAGCAGAGCAAGCTTGGACTTGGTAACCCTTTCAAGTAGGTAGGAAGAAGCCCTTTGAGGGAGCTTGGTGGCTCTGTTGAGAGTAGCAGGTAGCAGGCAGGTGTGGAGACAGGAGGCACTGTTGGCTCTAGCAGTCACCCATCCAGTCCGGAAGACTCCTCTCTGCCTCGCTGTTATGTATCACCCACATTTCTGCTTCCTGACCTTTGCTCTGATCTCTTCCTTGACATTGTACCACTCCCCTCTCTACTTATTAATCTTTTGTGATCCAGCTCCTGTCATTGACTGATTTCATTCCAGGCTATTTTATACCTGGAAAAACATGGCAGGTGACCTCTCTTCACATCTTTCAAATAATTTAACATTCCTGGATTCTGCCAACTCAATAAGTTATTCTGAGAATAATCTCCTAAATGTGTATGATTCTACCTTACTAAAGTAACACTTTTCTTACCTGGAGATTCTGACTCCATAGCCTCATGTAAATGGAATGCAGAGAGAATTCAGAAAACAACAACAACAACAACAAAAAACGCCTCTAGGCTGCCAGAAAAGGAGCTGCAATTCATGCCCTAAAGTCCGCATGTTTTCCTCTTACAGCCTCATCTCCACAAACGACCATTAGAAGAGCTACATGATAAACGTCCATATGTCACTGAATCAAACTTGGGTCCCCTTGCCCATACACAGTAAAGCCTATCTACTGACACTGGATTGTGGTGAAGGAAAGTGCAGTGTTTATTGTAAGGCACCAGACAAGGATTCTGAGTGGCTACTGCTCAACAGACCTGAACTTCCCTATGGTTTTCAGGGTAAAGTTTTTAAAGACAGGGTGAGGGAGACTGTTACGGTTATGTGATCAGCTCATGCACACTCTTCTGATTGGTTGGTGGTGAGGTAATCGGGTGTCAACATCATCAATCTTCTGGTTCCAACCGGTCTGGGTCTACGTGCTTATGGTCAGCATACAGTTAACTTCTTCCATCTGGTGGGGTTTTAGTATCTGCAAAACAGCTCAAAGGATATGACTCAGAATATTATCTGCAAGCCCTTGAGGAGGAACTCAAAGTCCTTGACTTTGTTTAATGGCTAAACTATTATTATTTTGTCTTGCTTGACTGTTTTCCTTTGTTGCTGCATTTTCTCCCTTGCCTGATTAAATTTATTCTTTGGAACTCAGGGAAGGCTTAGGAGGCTAAAGTTTCTCTGCAAACAAGAGGCAGGTGGAGGCCATGGGGAGCTGTGGCGGGGGTGGTCTGTCCCAGGAAGGCTCCTCAGGGTCTTCCTCAGTCACACATGGTGCTCTGTGGCAGGGAGTTTCCCTTCTTTCTTGTTTCTGGGGATCTCAGTTATCTTACCTCTGAGCTTGAAGAATTTGTCTTTCTCCAGTTGATAGGATGGACCACTCAGCTCACTCAGTTTGGTGTGGGGTGAAGTCAGTCCCACAATGTGAAAACCACCTTATCAGTAGGAAATATTGAGGACACCTGAAGGAACAGACTGGGACGTTCTGACGGGAAGCAGCAAGCGTATCTGACATTTTTTAAAGTTTAGAAGTGAGAGGCCCTGGAATGTCTATAGTTGACAAATTAGAAGGCATTTAAAACTCTTAAGGTTTCTGTTATTCTCCACTTCTCTTTCTTTCCACGGCTACCTTTATCTTTGTCCCTTTTCTATTTCCCTGCCTGGGCAAGGGAGGGCATGCTTTGTGTATCATCCTATTTAATTAATCTATTCTTTAAGAACTAGAGATGAATTTCTGGAAATAATGAAAAAATAGAGGAAAATGCTTAGACGTGTCTTACAAATGCCTGCTAAAGTATTACTCTTTATATTGGTGACTGCATAACATTTATTTCAGTTTAGCATCTATTTTTTACGTTGCAGCCTTGGCACCTGAATTAATCAAGATTAATGAGCTGGCCCTGCAAGTAATGAGCAGCCTCTGAAGGACTGGTGTATGGTCTCAATGAATGCCAGCTGAATTCAATTTCAATGATAATCTGTTCCATTAAATGAATTGCACGAGTCCTGAGAAAGGCAACTTATATATCTGGCTCATGACTACAATAGCTGTGAGGGGATAGGAAGGCTCTTCGTCGACTCCTTAAAGAGGGTAAAATGGACTTACACAGATTTCAACAGGTCTCTGGACTCCGACAGATCTAGCGGGAAACCTGCTGCTACCAGTTATCAGCTGCGAGAGGCATAATTTCTGTAAGTCGCAATTTTCTTATTTATAAAATGGTAGTAATGATTGACATCACCGTAGTCTTTGACGGGAGAGGCCGGTGCCCTGGACACAGCTCCCGGCCCTTTCTGACTATGCTGCTTGGCAAGATGTGAAGAGTTAGCAGGGCCGAGGGGATGTGCCCATCTAGCGCCTGCCGCACTCCAGCTCCACCCCAAAGACTAGCTCCAAACACGTAGGACCCCAGAATTTCACGTGCATAGGACTCTGAGCCTGCTTTCGGAGCCTGCCTGCGGTGGCCATGGGGGCTCTGCTTGAGGGATGCGAGGGGTGTAAACAGAGCTTGTGTGTTCCTGGCCACAAATATGCATTTCAGGCATCTTGCACAGTGCAGGTGGAGCCTGAGGTAGGAAGAGAAGAGGGGTGCACCTGGAATGGGTACTCTGGGGATCCGTAGGTATCCTGGGGTAGCCACACTCCTGTGTGAAACTCCAAGGAATGAGAGAACTTGAAATTTGAAGCCAGAATTCCAGGTGGTTATGACGTACAACAAGGTTGGGGGGATAGAATATATTTTATTTAGCAGATTGTTTGCTTGATTTACTGTTATTTTTTAAAGATTATTTGTAATGTGAGATGATTGCAGTTTCAAATGCAGTTGTAAGAAATAATGTAAAAGGATCTTTTGTACATTTTGCCTAGTTTCTCCCAATGGTAACATTTTGCAAAACTGTAGCATAATATCGCTACCAAGATATTGACGTATATACAATCCTAAGATCATACTCTGATTTCCCCAGTTTTACTTGCAATCATTGCTATGTAATATGTGTGAATTAAGTTCTGTACTTTTTTTTTTTTTTTTTGGCTGTGTTTCGTCCTTGTTGCTGCACGCGGGCTTTCTCTAGTTGCGGCGAGTGGGAGCTGCTCTTCGTTGCGGTGGCTTCTCTTATTGTGGAGCATGGGCTCTAGGTGGGCGGGCTTCAGTAGTTGTGGCTTGCAGGCTCAGTAGTTGTGGTTTGCGGGCTGTAGAGCGCAGGCTCAGTGGTTGTGGCACACGGGTTAGTTGCTCCGCCGCATGTGGGATCTTCCCAGACCAGGGCTCAAACCCATGTCCCCTGCATTGGTAGGTGGATTCTTAACCACTGTGCCACCAGGGAAGCCCAAGTTCTATACATTTTATCAGCTGTGTAAGTTCATGTATTTGCTACCACAGTCAAGACACTAAGCAGTTCTAATACCACAGGGATTCGTTGTGGACTTATTACTTTTAAAGATGTAGATATATAGAACGTACCAGAAAATGAGGGGGAGTAGTATTAAAATTAAATGTTTGGCCTAGGCTAAATTTAGAGTAAAATAATACATCAGAATGAAGGACACATCTGAAAGGGAAAAAACTCTTCCTGAAACAAAATGCTTGTATTAACCCAGTGATTCCACTGGGAGAGGTTTTCCTCCCACCTGCACTTAGAGATGGTGATTGTGGGAAGGCTGTACTTGAAACTGCTGTCTCTGATTCCTGGGATAGGCTGGTTCTCTGTTCTTTATTGCTCAGAACCCCACATCTATATGTTGTTTGCTCAACACTCCTCTTGTTCTTTATTGCTTAATACTCTGCATCTGTGAACACAGGAAAGCTGACTGAGGCAACCCTCATATTTTAGTAAAGCTCTTGGACTTCCTAGGAGGCCTGATTTCCAGAGTTTCTAGGAGGGTTGAGGGCCAGCCTGCTATCTTATTAGGAACTTATAAACATCTCAGGCATACACTCTACCCTGAATACAACTAGGGCAACTAGGCCAACTCATCTTCTACTGGGGCAGTTAACAAGGCAGAAAGGACTTTTATTACCTGCTAATGGCAGAAGTTATTACTGAAGCCTGTGAAAAAGGAGAAAGAGTGATGGACGGAGGAGGTAAAAGCTAAGACCCTTGTGGAACATAATCAAATAAGAATTGTTGTTAGGTTATAGGCCGGGTTCAGGTTCAGAACAGTTCCACCCGTGACCTTCCTGCAGCTTGTCCCAGATGTTCTGGGGTCCACCCTGGAATCCCTTTGATGGTTGGCGGGAGCTCCTGTTCTGCCTACCCCACCCCCTCCCAGATACAGCCTGTTGGCTAGCTGACAGGCTGGCTGACTCTTCAAGCTCTTCTTTTCCAGTCTTTTGGCTTCTAAGTCTCTGCATTTTCAGTAGTTGGTTGACTCCTAGCAGGAGCCAAGACCTAATCTGGGAATGAAGCCAGGACCCAGGGCAGCCAAAGGCAAAAACTGGCTGTGAAAATAAACCTAGCACTTCCTCAGGGACTCTAGGGTGTTAGAAATGTTATGGAGGCAAACAATTTGTTTATTTTAGGGTCCACATTATTGAGATATATAAATATGTTAGACAAATGACTGGAACTCCAAAGTTAAAACAACTGTGAACATATGTTATAGAAGTTGCTAAGAACATCAATTTGGGTAGCAGAATTACATAGGAAGGAGTGGGAGGGAACAGAGAGTACTTCTATTTGCAACTTGAGTATTATCAAAGCATATTGAGGGGGAATTTAATTTGTTTCAGTCTTATAAACCTCTTTTGTTGCTTTAATTTTTTAAATACAGGAAGATTATTAATAAATAAAATCATTATTTTACCACACAGAGAAAAATCACTATTAACATTTTGGCTTAGTTTCTTTTTTTACACCTATATGTTTACCATAAATTATACTTGCAAGAATTTTAAAGTAGGATGTGATAATTATAGAAAATATGGAAAAATCAAAAATAGAAAGAAAATTAAAATAATCTAATTCTACCACCCATAACACTATTGACATTTTGGTGTATATTGTTCTAAAATGTGAGTGTGTGTGTGTGTGTTAAAACATATGCAATATGTACTTTAACAAAATTGAATTATAGTGTACAGGCTGTTTTATAATCTGCCTTTTCTACCTAATGGTTTATCTTGAGCATTTTCTGTATTCTTATGACTTTTAATGATGAAATAGTATTCTATCACACAGATGTGTCATAATTGATTTAACAATTTTCTTATTTTGCATATTTAAGTGGTTTCCAATTTGTCATTGTAGAATAGGAGGTGGCAGGAATTCAGCATTTCTGTATTTGGTATCAGATGGACTTGCTAAAAATGACCCTTCATTCTGTCTGTTGTTTCCGGCTCCTGCTGTTTCTGGAGACTTGCTGTATCGACCATCTCCCCTTTCTTCACTAAGGACATGGATCTTATCCTATGATGGTAGAGCTAAGAGTGTGGTTTCAGCAAGGCAAGACAAACCCGAATTTAAATATTAAACCTGCCATTTCCCAGCTCTCAAAGGCTGAGTTACCTAATATTTAAAATAGGGTTACTGAAAGGGTTACATGAGACAGTGTATCTAAATGTATGTAGCTATTTAGCTGATAATAGTATTATTATTTATTGGCTCTTCTTTGAGACATGTTTATTGAGCGTTTTAACAGGGCAGACATTGCGTTAGGTGCTGAAGATACAAAGATGGGAAAACTAAAGCACAGACCTGACCTTGTGGCTGTTCAGTTCAGCATTATAGAAAATCATCAAGCAATCAAGTTTTAAAAAATTCAAAATTGCATTTATATCACGTGCTAGGAAGGAGAGAGACCTAGTGCAATGAGCCCTGTCATAGGGGATTTGATGTAGCCACAGAGGGGGCTCTTGTGTGTTCTGAAAAGGGCTGCAAGGAGATTGGTATCCACCAGAAAACACTACTTGCTCTAAGATACTTTTTTGTCTTCTCTCCCAAATGAACAGAAACTGTATGAATGTGACTTTGCAATGGTAGACTGCAGACTGGGACCAGCAGGAAATGTCTTTAACTCCTTCCTGCCCACTGGGCATGGCCTTTGATCATCTTGCTTGTTGACGGCATCTGTGTACTTGTAGCCTTTCGCATATGCCTCCAGGATGGACCGTTGTAATGTGCTTCTTTGCCGGGTGCCTGTTGTTTCCCACCTTCTCTACTCTGCCACCCTGGCAATCTTTATATTGCCAGAGCTCAGCAGGGTACCTGGCGTACAGTTGGTTCTCACAACATGCGTGGCATGTTGACTTAAAAGCCAATATGATATATCAGGGCAGAGCAGACAACACCTGCCCAGGACAGGATATAGAGAAGAAGGAAGGAGTTTCTGGTTCCTTCATATATGGGAACCCTAGGACAATTCCACGTGAAAAGGAGTAGAAGGAAAATATCAAGGGGCAGCTGCTAGGAAAGGATTTAGTGAAAAAGAGAGGGAGAGCTTTCCAGACAAGGAGACATGATGTACTACACAGGTAAGAAAGATGAGTGACATGGCCTGCAATAGAAGTATTGAGGTTTGGCTGTACCAGGAGCAGGGAGAGGCTGGGGAAGGGATGTTAGGTGGATAAACAGGAGATGACACTGGGAAAGTAGTTGGAGCTGGGTTGTGAAATGTCTTCTGTCATTTATATGAGAAACAAATTTTAAAAAACACAGGCTGGAGAAGAGCAGAGTGCTTAAGAAATACAATTTAAATACAGCTAATGATCTGACAGCAAAGAAAAATAACACAGCAAAACAAATCCTCCTAGATGTGATCAGCATGCTTAAGGGCCTTGAACTGCACAAGCCATTCAGGAACTAAAACTTCCTGGGTCTGATATCCTTGCTTCTGACCTTGCAACCACAGAGCTAATATCATCTTCAATTCCTGAAGTTAAAGGGACCTTTAGACCAGAGAAATATAGCATCTTATTTTTTAAAATTTTTGGATAGTTTTCATATTTTTATGTTAAAATGTATAAACAATAAGATTTTATGCTTCACAAATAAATTTCTTATTATTAACAAATGTCTTCATACACAAACAGAAAGTTTATTTGTATAAAATTTCAAGTTTATGCAAGAAAGTAAGAAATTTGTTGCCAGAATAAATAGGTGTTTATAATATGCTTGTTTCTATTCGGTTACCTATAGATTACATGTAGGTTTTATGTGAATATATTCCTATGTGTAGAACTGTGGTTCCCCCAAACTCACTTCATTACCTCTCTTCCTAATTGCTAGAAACTCACTTAGGGCCTTATATCTAATTCTGGTCTCTTCTCTGAGGATTCAGAATCCCAGACCTCAGCCAGAACAGATTACACCAACCAGCGGACAATCATACAGATTTTGCCACCAGACATTCTGATTTGGTACCAAGCCTGGGAAAAATAGGTGTATGAATCAGAGACTGAGAAAACAGATGTCTCGCTCAAATTAGGATAATTTGAAGAGGGTTTATTTGCAAGGGACTAATTACAAAAGCTTAAAGGAGTAAAGGTTATAACAGAATTTATAAGAGCTGAGTAACACTTTTTATTCCCAGCTTTGCATTTCATTGTCTATTTGGAAAATAAAATGCAGTGTACCTGTTTGCATATATTACTTATTTATATACAATGAAAATGAATCAAGAAGGGGAAAATAAAAGACTAAAGAAAACCTACCATAGCAGTCAGAGTGTGCTGAAACCAAATCGTGGTTTTTAAATTTAGAATACATTGCCTTACTTGGGAGCACAGGTCTAGAGAAAAGTAGCAAGAACTTTCTCAGCTTACT
Organism: Balaenoptera ricei; assembly: GCF_028023285.1. Lineage (NCBI taxonomy): Eukaryota > Metazoa > Chordata > Mammalia > Artiodactyla > Balaenopteridae > Balaenoptera > Balaenoptera ricei. The sequence continues at coordinate 81,941,908 of NC_082640.1, read as the reverse complement.
AGACACCCTCTGTCTGCTGCTGGAACACACTGACGATGTCTTCATTCTCCGTTTCTAGCTCTGCAGGGGTGTCTGCTTTATTGATTGGCTGCCCACCAAATCAGGAGCTGATCTGCCTTATTGAAAAGCCCTGTTGTTCACAATATGTTTTCATTAGTCTACTAAGTGGTGTAAAACATTTTAATTTTAAACTGCGCTGCAGTGTCTGCCTTGCCGCTTCAAATTAACTTGATCCTTGTTCTCCGTCTTGACTCCACACATGGGCTTTTTATTGGCCAACGTGAGTGCTGGAGTAGTTTTAGCTGCCGTTTTACAAAAGAGGTGGCAGGCAGCACCAAACTAGCACACAGATGGCTTTCAGAGACAGCAGGAGAGGGAGATGACAGTCTCTTCTGAAAGTTAGCATGTTTTACTTTTGTATTTACATGTTTAATATAACTGGAATTGGTTTTTATGTATAGTGTGATGTAGGGATCCAGATTCACTTTTTTAGACGGAATTTTCCCCCAGCACCATTTACTGAATAGTTTACCCTTTCCCCACTGATTTGCAATGCCGTCTTTGTTAGAGATCACATTTCTTCAGGAGTGTTGGTCAGATTCTGAGTTCTAGATGGTGTTCTATTGGTCTGCTTTATTTTTTTTTTTTAAATCAATGTATAACATTTAAACGAATGAATTACTACCAACTCTAATTTGGCTTAATAAATCTTGCTATTTTGTTGGGTAATGTTCCCCTTCTTTAATCATCAGTTTTTGGAATATTTTTCTTTTTTTTTGTTTCTTGCTGTTCTATAAAATTTTTTAAATTAGCTTATTTTCTATAAAATTTCTTGTTAGGATTTTGATCAGAATTACATAAATTTATAGATCAATTTGGGAAGGATCAATATCTGTAAATATTGCCTTCCTTTCTATAAGCAGAATATGTTTACCCATTATTTGTCTTCTTTAATACTTCACTAAAGTTTTATAATTTTTCCATAAAATTATCACACATTATGCCATTTACTCATTCATTCATTTATTATTTTCTTGGAAGACTTATTTTCAAACCAGCAAATTTGCCAGCATACTTGTCTCGTTCTTGATTGTAAATAATTTTTATTATCATTAGTTATAATGTTTAGTGTAGGTTTTCGTAGTTATGTTTTTATCAGGTTTGAGTAAGTTCTTTTCTAGACTTTATTTTTATGGAGTAGATGTTAGATTTTATTGAATGCTTTAACTTATCTGACATGGTTATATCATTTTCTTCTTCAAACTTCATTGGAAAATTATACCTATTGATTTTATATATTAAACCATTCTAACATCTCTAGGATTTAAATAGCAGTTTATTTCACTCCAGAGTTGTGCTTTTTCCACTACACTTTTACATCTCTCAATAAAATGAACTCTTGTTCCTTTTAAATGAGTCCTGAGAGCTCCAACCATAGGTTTGGCTGAAAAATATGCGTTTTTACTTCTTTAAAATATAATTTGGATGGATTTTCTTATTTCTTACTCATTTCATATCCTCTTTCTCGAGACATTTTTATTAAGCATAAATCTTTCAGCAACCAATAGCCTTTCAAGGAGTCAGTTAAAAAAGTTATCTGGGAACCAATACGTGGAAATATAACATTCTGAACGCAGTTTAAAAAAAGTTTAGAGTACATGTGATAAATGTGTACATCCCATGAGATGCTCTAGGAATAGAAGGTTTCAGATTTTTGTTTGGGAAAAATTATTTTCTTAATAAAATCTTATGGTCTTATTTAGTGGAAACAAGCACTAGAAGATTGTTAGTGGTCTTAGGTGGATCTGCTCTACTTGCCAGAGATAGTAAATAAGATTGTCACTGCAGCTGATTAATTTTCAGGAAAACATTTGCATCTCTACATTGCAGGGATAGTGTTGCTATGGTGATGTTAATGACATTAAGCTTTGCACAGAGGATGCTGCTTCTTACCTGTAGACTATGGCATGATCAAGATAGGAAGAATTTCTGGACCATTTAAGGAAGATTTTTATGTATATTAAAGCCAGGGTAAGGGCATAAAGCTGTTCATTAAAATATTGACTCTGTGACTGTCTTAGTACCTCTTTCTAGTTTGATGTACATTGTAATAATCTGATAAGTGAGAACATGAGAATTGAGAACTATATACTTGCATTTGCTTAAATTGAAGCTTTCAGTAAAGTGCTTTTCTTTCACTCTGAAAAATGTGGGGTCTCTTATTCCCATTGAGCAGGAGAATCGGAAGCATTGACTAGTGGAAAGAATATTGACTTTAGAGTGGAAAATAGAAATTAAAGTCCAATCCTGCTTTTTACTATGTGACTGAATTTAATCCCTCTGAATGTTGGTTTATCCTTCATAAGATGTGAATAATTTCTGTTGTTGAGAAGATAAAAAAAGACTTTCCAGGTATCACTATAGGTTAATTTTTTGACAACACAGCACCCTGATCTACCTTTGAGGAAACTATTCTCCACTATCCTTAATCCAGGCTAACAATTTTCTCAAACCTTGACTGAGATTGTGACTCAGAACTTGTGACCCCCTGGTCATAGAAAATGATCCTGGATGGATTCATGACACAGATCAGGCTGTTGAGAACCCTTCTTGAGACTTCTGTTGAATATATTGAAAGAACTATACTCTCTTTCAGGCATAGGTGCTTAGCTGATAAGATATAAGCCTGAGTTAACCATACTTTGATTACCAGTTGAGGATATTCAGCGTGAAAATGAAGTTGATACATATGAAACTGCTGGATGGCATTTCAGGGCGCTCTGAGGAGCTCCGGTTCTTTATGTCTCAGTGCAGAAAGAATTCAGCGAGAGGCAAAGTGATATATAAGAAGTAATTTATTACAATAGTATGCTCGTGAGGCTTACAAGAGGGCAGGCGAAAGGGTGCCATGTCCTGAGAACTTAGTAGCCTACAGTTTTATAATCAGAAGAAACGTGGGGGTGGGGGGGGAAGACCACCTTCTTCCTCATTCTTGAGTAGACACCATGCTTCCATCCTTAGTTCCTCCTCTATGTCAGATGGGGGAGTTTTCTTGTCCCTACATGGTCAAGCCAGGAGTGTCATGGCACTATGGAAAAATTATTTCAGGTCTCAGTACAATGAGGATCTTTCACTTTGAAATGTCACCTTTCCATAAATTATTGTTTTTTATGTGTGCAGAGAGCATGTCCTAGGGGTCAATAACTTACTGAGCTCACTTGGCAGGATGTGGATCTCATGCCACCAATGTTTTATTGTTTTGGGGCATGTCTCATGCTTGTGTTACATGGATTGTTGCTAGGCAAGCCTGCTTTCTTGAGTGATCATTAACTTACAGGGGTCTCCCATACTTTTCTTCTTTACTTACAATCTCCTAGTGGGGTTAACTATTTAATTACCTACTTTGACCCTTTACTCTGTCCCTATCACATAGAGAAACTGATCTGAGAAAGAGACATGGCATGCTTTGAGAGCTTGAACTCAGAAACATCTGCTCCTTAACTTTTCAAAAATTAAGTGAGCTGATTTATTGCTTAAACCAATTTCAGTTGGGTTTCTATCATTTGAAACTGAAAAAAATTCTGAATACCAGAATCATCAGTATACTCATATATACACAGGTTATTTTAAATTAAAACTTGCTAAATAACTAGAATTTTTCTCATAACTAGAATGGTCAAAAATCAGCCATCTCTGACTTTGATGTCACATGCCCTTTAGACGTTTCTCAGTTGAATTTTTTGTTGCCATTTTAATATTTCTATTTCTCAACAATGTATTGAGGTCAGTTATTTGGTAAATAATTAACCTTTTAAGGTGGATTCTCTCTAAGTTTTTTTTTTTTTTGGTTTATTTGCTTACATTTAATTAATTAATTTTTTACAGTAAGTAACAAAACTATGAGACTAGTCATATTGTTCACAGAGGGATCAATGGATGAGAATTGGACCATGGTTAGAAGTTTGAAGGGTATTTGTTATATGTATGTGGAGAAAGAAGAGTCCTTCAAAGAGAATGAAAATGAAGGCAAAGTGTATTGCTTCACAGAGTCAAGGGACTAAGTGAAACATTTCATGAATGTGTTAATGTTCTGCATATTTAAATGCAACACAGGGACTTCCCTGTGGCGCAGTGGTTAAGAATCTGCCTGCCAGTGCAGGGGACATGGGTTGGATCCCTGGTCCGGGAAGATCCCACATGCTGTGGAGCAACTAATTCCGTGCACCACAACTACTGAGCCTGAGCTCTAGAGCCTGTGTGCCACAACTACTGAAGCCCATGAGCCTAAAGCCCATGCTCTGCAATGAGAGAAGCCACTGCAATGAGGAGCCTGTGCACCACAATGAAGAGTAACCCCCACTCACTGCAACTAGAGGAAGCCTGTACACAGCAACGAAGACCCAACACAGCCAAAAAAAAAAAATTTATAAAATAAATAAATAAATAAATGCAACACAGAGACCCAATAAATAGGGCCTGTAAACTTTCCCTTGAGATCAGCATTTAGGAGGCTTTTAGTAATTAGTGAGAGCAATTCCATGATATTTGTTGAGAGGCTCTATTTCAGTGAAATGATAAATGGGTGGTTATTAAAAAATGCGAGTTGAAAAGTGGAGATAACTCAATGAAAAATCATGGCTAAAAAGAGAAGAAATGTGATGAAAATAGGAGACCATAGGATCAGGGAGAGTTTAAAATCTTTTCAGAATGGAAGGCCCTATGTATATTGATAGTCGAAGAAGAAGAATAAACCAGTTTAAAGGAGAAGTAATATATAAAAGGGAGGACTTGATAAAGTTAGGCCCCAGCTGAGAGAAAGATAAGTAAATGCCATTGCTATGTAAATGTGTCAGCCTTGAACTGGAAAGATGCCACCTCTGAAATCAGAAGAAAGAAGGCCAAAATTGTGTCTTAGTGTGCACAAGTATGTTGATCGGGAATCAGAAAGCTGGGGGTGACTACCACTGATAATATAAATTTCCTGAGTGAAGTAGGAGGCAAGTTTGTATATGAGACAAGGACATTTGGCCGTGACAAAAGAGAAACAGAGCTGGACATTTGTTAAAGGTGGCAAGACAGATTTTATTCAGGCTACTGCATTATCGGAGAGACTTCAGTGTAAACTGAGCTCATCTTTGCTGAAACAAAAGGTGAAAGGCTTTTAAAATGCTACAGTGTGCTAAAGGAATGTTGCGGGGGTGGGGGGGTGTTGATCTATGTGATTAGGCTAGCTCTATTTGCTAACTGGCACCTAAGGAAGTCAGGCTCCTACCCTGCACTGAGATTGGAAGCCAGGGGCCCTATCTTTCTTGATGATCACATTTCAAAGGGATGGCTTCCAGGTCCTTGAGAAAGACATTCCTGGGTTGTAGAAGATCAGTCTCAAAGGTATAGAGAAAAGATTTACAATTGTGAATTTTCTAAAGTAAATTCTCTTAGAAAAAGGAGATAAGAAGCTCATGGTGAGTTTTTGATTGAAACAATCAGCAAATTCTTTTGGTAGCAGTGAGCTTTCTCAAGCAGGCATTTTAAAGGATCTGGACGCATTAACCTAGGGACATGGCCTTGAGTTGACAGAAGCCTTGAAGAGAGTGCTTGTCACCACTCTCTGGGTGTTTGACTTTCTCAAGGTCATATTGACTTACATGATTCAGGTGTATGAAGGTGATGAAGCAGCAAGACTGATATATAGACAAGTTTAAGCAATCTCAGAGAAAGCTCTCTAAACTGATCATATAAACACTGATGACAGAATGTTTAGTTTAGAGCAATATGGAACAGACAAATAGGTAAAAAGTACTCAACTACACAACTAGAGTCATAGAAGGAAGGGATTATGGAGCAGAGCTAGAAGTCACACTTTACCTACAGCCTTCAACAAAGTCTTGTAACACAGAGTTGGTTTTTAATAGCAGAGCATGTTATTTCATCATGCATTTAGTGTTTTAATCATTCATGAGATTTATTAAATGCCTACGGTATGCCAAACACTGTTCTGAGGATGAAAAGCTCAATATAAGTAGTTGCAACTATATTAATTGTGTATTTATATATTTATGCTTACTATAAGTGTCAGTAAACTGTATGTGATTCAGTCCATGAGGTGGTGAAGTTCTATTAATAAATATTTTTATTTCCCATAATGTCCTGAATTCAAAGAGATCTTTTAGGTCCTGTTAATGAGACATATTTGAATTGTAGCAGATCCAACTGACATTTATTTGCAGTCAGCACCATCATTCCTTTACTGGCCAGAATCCTTATACTGAAATGATTTCATCCGATCTTTGCTTTTTGATGAGGTTTAGAAGCCATAACTAATGAATGCATGAGATCAGTTGTTTTAGTCTGTTTGGGCTGCTATAACAAAATACCATTGACTCTGTGGCTTATAAACAATAGAAATTTATTTCTCACAGTTCTGGAGGCTGGGGAGTCCAATACCAAAGTGTTGGCTTACTCAGTGTCTGATGATGGCTGGCTTTCTGGTTCATACACAGCCATCTTTTCATTGTGTCCTCACCTGGCAGAAGAACAAGGAATCTCTCTGGGGTCCCTTTTATAAGGGCACTAATCCCGTTTGTGACGGCTCTTCCCTCAAGACCTAATCACATCTCAAAGGCCCCACCTCCTAACACCACCACCTTGGGGGTTAGGATTTCAACATATGAAATTTTGAGGGTACAAACATTCAGTCCATAGCATTTAGTGATGCTCTTCATTTGTTTAAATAGAATTAAAATTTTATGGTAGTCTCTTTTTTGGTTTGTTTGCATGTATCTTATTTAATAATTTTTATAATAACGAATCCATGAAATTAGTGGTGTTACAAACTTAGTTTGAATTTCAGTAATCTATGAACTTGGTCAAGTTACTTAATTTACACATATATAAAAAGAGAGTTTTAGTATTTACCTTGCAGAGTGGCATGGAGATTAAATGAAATTGTGTTTTAGGCTGCCCTCGTAGCCAAAGCCGGGAATATTCATGCATTAATATAGAGATAGTTATTTTCTTTAAGACATTTTAGGTAGTTTTTTTTTTTTTTAATAAATTTATTTATTTATTTATTTATTTATTTATTTATTTTTGGCTGCATTGGGTCTTCATTGCTGCGTGTGCGCTTTCTCTCGCGGCGAGCGGGGGCTACTCTTGGTTGCGGTGTGCGAGCTTCTCATTGCGGTGGCCTCTCTTGTTGCAGAGCACGGGCTCTAGGCCTGCAGGCTTCAGTAGTTGTGGCACACAGGCTCAGTAGTTGTGGCTCCCGGGCTCTAGAGCACAGGCTCCATTGTTGTGGTGCACGGGCTTAGGTGCTCCGCGGCATGTGGGATCTTCCCAGACCAGGGATCGAACCCGTGTCCCCTGCAATGGCAGGCAGATTCTTAACCACTGCACCACCAGGGAAGTCCCCTAGGTAGTTTTAAAGAATGGCAAATTAAAAAAAAATTGTGTCAATTGTACAAATGTTTCATACTCTTACATGCTAATTCAATTTATTTTCAGAAATAAAATTTCTGAGAAGGTAGGTCATTTAATAATCCTAAGCTTTTTGAGGAAGAGCCTTTAGTTATATCTTGGTAATATATAAAATCTAGACTGTGAGGAACAGTCAGATACATCCCAGAATGTCTCAGTAGGAGAGCAAGGCTCACTGACTATGAGAACATGAGCTGTTCTCAGAGGAGTCAAGTCTCATGGGGTAGGGCCCAACTATAAAGCTGAAGGTTTAGAATAGTAGCACTAGAAAGACCTAGGTAGAGCCATTTCCTAGACTATAGGGACTTGAGTGCAGTGTTGGGCCACAATGTCAAGAACAAAGAAAATGCACATGAAAGATGTACATGGACCCAAGGTCAAAAAACAACAATTAGCTGTAGAGACTTATGCTAAAATTTTTAAATTTCTTAATTTTCCATTGACCAAATTCAAGATTGATCCTAGATTTTGGATGGAGCTGGACTTGCAGGTTTTTAACTTTCACCAGTTATCAATTTGTGTCAAGAACTGTGGAAGATGTCAAAGGCCCCTGGAAAGATTATGGAGCATGAACTAGGCAAGGCATTTCATTGGCTAATTTCCTACATTCTTCCTAAGTAGGAAGGATGTGGTCTTTAGACATAGAGAAATTCACTTCAAAACAGTGACTATCCAATGATACAAATGCAGAAGATGAAATGGTAAGGTTAAGCATGGACAATTGTTGTAGAGTAGACGTATGTTTTCTTTGCCTACTCAGTACCTCTCTCTTTTTAAAAAAAATTTTTATTGAAGTATGGTTAATTTACAATGTTGTGCCAATCTCTGCTATACAGCAAAGTGACTCAGTTATACCCATATATACATTCTTTTTCTATGTTCTTTTCCATTATGGTTTATCACAGTATATTCAATATAGTTCCCTGTGCTGTACATTCAGGCCTTGTTGTTTATCCATTCTAAATGTAATAGTTTGCATCTACCAACCCCAGACTCCCAGTCCATCCCTCTCCCTCCCCTCCCCACCCCTTGGTAACCACAAGTCTGTTCTCTATGTCTTGATTCTGTTTCTGTTTTGTAGACAGGTTCATTTGTACCATATTTTAGATACCACATATAAGTGATATCATATGATATTTGTCTTTCTCTTTCTGACTTACTTCACTTAGTATGATAATCTCTAGTTGCATCCATGTTGCTGTAAGTGGCATTCTTTCATTCTTTGTTATGGCTGAGCAGTATTCCATTGTATATATGTACCACATCTTCTTTATCCATTCATCTGTTGATGGACATTTAGGTTGTTTCCATGTTTTGGCTATTGTGAACAGTGCTGCTATGAATGTAGGGGTGCATGTATCTTTTTGAATTATAGTCTTGTTCGGGTATACTCCTAGGAGTGGGATTGGTGGATCATATGGTAATTCTATTTTTAGTTTTCTGAGGACCCTCCATACTGTTTTCCATAGTGGCTGTACCAACTTACATTCCCACCAACAGTGTAGGAGGGATCCCTTTTCTCCACACTCTCTCCAGCATTTATTTGTAGACTTTTTAATAATGGCCATTCTGACTGGTGTAAGGTGGTACCTCATTGTAGTTTTGATTTGCATTTCTCTAATAATTAATGATGTTGAGCATCTTTTCATGTGCCTATTGGCCATCTGTATGTCTTCCTTGGAGAAATGTCTATTAAGGTCTTCTGCCATTTTTCGATTGGGTTATTTTGTTGTTGTTGAGTAGTATGAGCTGTTTGTATATTTTGGAGATTAAGCCCTTGTCTGTCGCATCATTTGCAAATATTTTCTCCCATTCCATAGGTTGTCTTTTTGGTTTTTTTTTGTTTGTTTGTTTTTTATGGTTTCCTTTGCTGTGCAAAACTTATAAGTTTGATTAGGTCCAATTTGTTTATTTTTTAATTTCTATTGTCTTGGGAGACTGGCCTAAGAAAACATTGTCAGTACCTCTCTTAAACTCATAATCCATGTGGTTTGAGTGAATTTGAACTCTCAAAGAGAGAGGTAAACATGCAACCAAAATTGGGCCAATCAAACCACTCTCTAACCTTAAAGTGATGGGTTGAGGATGGGCACATGACATTTCATCTAAATTCTCATATTAATGGTCATGAAGTTGTTCATAACTTACCACACTTTTAGTATCTGTAGGGTCTCTAGTGCTATCCTCTCATTCTATCACTGACATGGGGTAATTTAAGTTCTCTCTTTCATTCCTTTTTCTTTTTTTCTTTTTGGCCGCATGCATGTGGGATCTTAGATCCCCAACCAGGGATCAAACCCATGCCCCCTGCAGTGGAAGTACGGAGTCTTAACCACTGGACTGCCAGGGAAGTCCCTCATTCCTTTTTCTTGATCAGTCTATCTAGAGGTTTATATTCATCTTTTGGATTGATTTTCTCTATTATTTTTCTGAGATTTTGTTGTTTTCCTGTAAAGAGTGCTGGAATTTGTTCTGGCAGATAATAAGATTAACTCATATATCAGTTTGATCATTTTGAAGCTCGTTTTAAAGTCCCTTTAGTGTGAGTACAGATAGAATAGCCTTTACTTTAGCCCCAATTCTAATGTCTGGCCTCTATGTAGTTTCTAATGAATACACTTTGTGTTCACTGGGGCCATTTACTCTTGCTGTTGCCAACTTGAATAATTCCAGGCCCTATGTGAGCTCTGGAAATTTCTCATCTTACAGCTTTCTGAAATTGTTCTTTCTCTAGAAGTTTTTCCTAGTTTGGCCCCATGGGATTTCCCCACCCATTTGCATGGATTGCTATTCAGCCACAGACTTAAAGTGACCCCAAAATAAATTTATAGAACTCTTTCTGTGCATAGCTTTTTCCTCTCAGGTATTCTGCCTTGGGAATTTTAGCCACTTCTACCTTCCTGAAATCGGAGCTCTTTCTCTAGACTTTTCAGGTCATTCCTTTCTATTCTGCTGTCTGGAAGTTACATCAAGGCAGAAAGTATGGGAAATTATAAGGTTTACCTCATTTGTTTTACTTCTCTCTGGCATCACAGTCCTATACTACCTGCAGTCCAATATCTGAAAATAGGGTTTTTTTTTTCATATATTTTTCTAGTTTTCTGGTTGTTTATGACAACCAGAAAGGTTAATTCTGAATCATGATACTCCTTCATGCTTGAAAGTGGTAATCAACTTGCCTGCTTTTTTTTTTTTTTTTTTTGGTTGCTAGTAGTGCAATAGACAAAAGAGTTCTTATATATCTGAGTAAATTGCTGAAGAACTCATTGGAACTTTAAAGGACAATCTTAATAACTAATTTTCCCTGCAACCCACTGTTTGCACATATAAAGGAAAAGTAAGAATATCTGATTCAGATGAACACAGATATAAGCACATCCAGGGCTCATGAACCTTGACTTCTGCCTATATGCTGTGCCTCTAACTGGCTTATGCCTCTAACTCTCTGAGATATGTGTAATTTTTGGTAGGAATTACTTGCCTGAAGTTATCTACAGAGAATTTATTCCCTATCAAGGTCATTTAGCAGGGGATATTTGAATCATAGCGACTCAAGGTTTTATTATTCCAAGTAATTTTGAATTCTAGATGGGAACCTTTAAACTAAGAAACACTTTTGACTTCTAAATGAATTACTTTGATGTTGCTTTTATAGACACTGTAATAGGCAGTATTGTTAAGAGGAATTTGAACTAATTAGCATTAAAAAATGAGTTATTTCTATTTTACTCCCTTGAGGGGCAAAGAAGAAATAGCATAGGGGAAATAGCATAGAAGAGGAAAAACGGAAGCTAGAATGGAGGAAAACTAGTAGGGTAGGAGGCGAGAGCCACAGTTATATATTTTTTAAGGTTGGGAATTAGTAATAAGGAGGAGAAGGAAGGGGGAGACAAGAAGACTAAGGAAAGAGAAGGTATTTGAGAAAAGAGACCGCCTAATAATAAATGTTGTTCATGTTTCTGTGATGTAAATATTTCTAATACCCCACATCTTTGGTAGAATTTGCTAGACACATAAAAAACTGAGTGAATGAATTCTGTAGAATTTTGTAGAAATTAAAGACCATTTGTTTTGTAGAAATTTTGTAGAAATTAAGGAAGACTATTGGTTTCTACATTTGGATTGGCACCAGGCAGAACAAAAATAACATGCATGAAATGGAAATTCTTCTCTAAACTGAGTTAGTATTGGGAAAAGAAGCTTGGAGTCAGATTTGTGACCATACACTCCTGGGAATTTTCATAAATCTGAGAGAAGACATTAAATATTTTAAGTTTCATGGAAGGGAGATCTAGCAAAATATTATTGTAGGTCTTTTGAGCGGAAGGTCCCTAAGTGACCTTTGTGTTAACCCTAGGCTCTGTGCTGCCTAACACCAGTAAGACTCCAAGAGTCACTGAGCATCTGTTATTAATCTACTGCTGCTGGCAACGGCAGTCTGCTGGGGGAAAATTATGCAGAGAAAAGATTATATTTCTTCCTCGTATGTTGGCAGAGGATTAGGGGGAAAATTATGTGAAAAATGAAAGGATTTAATATAAATGTTATATGATAAACTAGCTTTTTTTGGGTGACACTTGCATTATCAGACTGAAAGTATGGTGGTGAGCTGGTGTGAAGGTTTTCTTCAATACTGCTTAAAATAATAAATGCAAAGTTATTTTTAAAGAAACTTAGTCACCCAGAATTTATTTCATTCCCAAAGGCAGTTCATAAATTAAGATTTATACTTAACATGCTGTTTTCTTAATTTGGAACATGTTAGTATAAGAAAATGACACATATTATTTTAGGGCTTCTAATTTAGCTCTTGCAGAAATGGTATTTTTATGCTCATATGAATGTTATGTCATATTTTAATTTTTTTATTTTTGATATGTACATCTAATATTGGTGGTTAGATGGAAATAAGAGTGGGCAATATATTATCTAGTATTCTATCAATTGGAACTCTGTTTTATAGCATACTTACACACAGTGAGAACTGAAGATAACAATGTAAAACACTGTAAGACTTCGGTATACATTTTGAATTATTTTCTTGGGAGTATTATAAGTTAAATTGTACTTGATTTTATTTTAGCATTGTGACATGGCATGAAAATTTATAATTTTCAATGATAAAAATAACTCACTGTTGTGTATCATACATTATCTTATTTTTTTCCTCATAATGAGATTTGGAAACAGGCTCAGAAAAATAATGCTTATCTGTGGCCTAATGGCTAACATACTGCCTCTTAAATTTTACAAATGTTAAGTATATGTAGATTTCATGTTAATGATTTATTTTAATCTTCAAGAGAATTGATACGGTGGTTGGAATAAGTACCCAGCAGGATTCAGTCACAGTTGCATGATTTAAACTATAATTTTATGCCATAGATACATTTTATTTGAGATTCAAATATTAAGCAGTTCCTTTGCATTTAGAAATATATGTGGGGACTTCCCTGGTGGCACAGTGGTTAAGAATCTGCCTGCCAATGCAGGGGACATGGATTCGAGCCCTGGCCTGGGAAGATCCCACATGCCATGGAGCAACTAAGCCCGTGCGCCATAACTACGAGCCTGCGCTCTAGAGCCCGCGAGCCACAACTACTGAGCCCATGTGCCACAACTACTGAAGCCCGTGCGCCTAGAGCCCATGCTCTGCAACAAGAGAAGCCATGACAATGAGAAGCCCACGCACCACAACGAAGAGTAACCCCTGCTCACCACAACTAGAGAAAGCCCGCGCACAGCAACGAAGACCTGATACAGCCAAAAATAAAAACAAATAAATAGGTTTATATATAAAAAAATATATATATGCGGGTAATGATGTTTAATAGTTTGCTAAATTTAAGTACTGAAAATTATTAACTTTAATTTTTGTCCTCACCTAAGTGCTGTAAATGAGCATGTGCTACTCACAGAACAATAAAGCCAGCTACCATGCATTCATCAAAGCAGTTAATGAACACAGTAAAACAAAATGGAATGAAAAAGAACCCTATGTAGTATTTATAATATTTTTGTTTTTAAAAAATCTGAATATTTGAAAATTAATAAAGCTGTGTGACATGTAGGAAATAATTTGTACAGTTATTGGTTGCACTTACCAGATGAATTGACTCTTTTCAAACTTCTTTTTTAGTCCAAACATATCACCCTGACTGCCTCACAAAATCAAACTGCAAACACAAATTGATGTTCTGAGCCAGTTGTTTCCCGATTTTTAAATTTCACAGACTGGTGAAATTAAAAGGAAAACAAATGAAGAGGTTGGCCCAGGTTTGTTAGTACTTCCTGTTGCCAGTGAGAGCATTAGACAGAACAAAACAAAATTTGCAACTATCATTATTTTATAAAAGAAGAGGATACATAAATACCCCACACCCCCCCCAAAAAAAAGAAAAAAGGAAGGTTATAATCTCATATACTTGAGAAAAACAGTTTATAAAACAAATTATCTTCTTCACTCTCATTGATTTTTCATTTTTCATGCTATGAACTTCCAATCTCATGTTCAGAAAACTTCTAAATGGGCATCCAGGGAATACAATTCTTGGCTGCTACCCAGACCCTGTTTTTATCTCCCTGGTCAGAGTCTTGGCGTCATACTTCATTTCTGATAGCTGTTTGTGATGGCTTTCTATTGCATAATGCTTCTGATTCCACGCCTGGATTTGTGACCTAGGTTTTTGGGTTATACACATGCCCTTGGCTTTATCATTCTCTGGTATTTAGGGCAAGAAATCCCTGTGCTACCCTCTTGCCCCTTGAAATCCCCACCCTAGTTGTGATAGCCCCAACTTTAATTAAAATTCAGACATGTTTTTCCCCACCTGAACCAAATTTCAGTTCTGCTAGTTATATCAGCACTGTGCATATTCTCTTCCTGAATATTAATGCTTTCTTGTTGCCCATGACATTTAAAAATATACATATTTTGTTCAATTGTATGAAATACTTCACTAGTTGTCTTTAAGTTTTGAAAATGTGTGGGACTTTTTTCATTACTTAAAAAATAATTTACTGAGGTGAGCCTCACATGATAATGATTCACAAAGTTTCAAAATTAAAGGATGGTATTTTGAGGATCCTCTAGCAGGTAGCTTAGAGTTAAAGGGAGCCTTAGAGGCCATTGTTCCACTATTCTACTCACACTGCATAGTGAAAACATCTGAATTAAATGGCCAGCCAACCTCTATTTGGATACTTCTAATGATGAGGAGGTCATCACCTTGTGAGATTGGGCATCATCATTGGAAATTTGTCTAGAATGACCTGAAGTCTGTAAGCCTATATCTTTTTCTAATAATAGCCCTTTGATGATTTCAAGATAGTTGTTAAATCTTCCAGGAGTCTTTGCTTCTCTAGATTAAATATTCCTAGTCCCTTCAACCTTTTCATTTACTTTTCATATGACATATTTTTCAGATCTTTAATCTTTCAGACTTAATTTTCCTATATATGTTGACTGTTCTGACAACGTTCCAATTCTCCTTGACTCCAAAAGCTGGACAAAGTATTTCTGACAAAACAGTCTTATAAAACATAGAATGGTAGACTATTTCTTTTGTATCATCTGGACAAAGTACTCCTAATAATAGGATATAAGACTGGATTAGATTCTTTAAGGTGTTCACATGAGTTTTTTTACCAACTAAAATCCCTAGATTTAATCTTTGCTGCTGAAATAGGTTCTTTCTAACCAGTTCTTATACATTTGAATTTCTGAACCAAAATTTGGGGCTTTAGATTTATCTTTGTTAAAATTGACCTTGACAATATATTTAGCATTCACTGTAAGATGGAGATGCTTCACATTATAGACTGAGAATATTTTGAATATTAATTTTATAATTTATAATAATATATATTTCTCTCCATTTCCTATTATTTACACATTCAGCTTAGATTTTCAAATCTGTGTCAATGATAAACATTAACATGAATCTGTTCAAGGACTATATTTTAGACCTCCCATCAAGTTTACGCTGTCATTAATTCATATTATTTGGGTAGTTGTCTAAAAGTCATGAATCCAATTAAGTATATTTTATTATTCAGACCATGCTTTTATACAAGGGTATAATTGGAAACTTTATTGCTTGTAGTCTAAAAGATAATGGTGTCCGAATAGCCATCTCAAATGTAAAATGACCCAATTCAATAATTTTTGCATATGTTATTTTTGTTTTCTATAAGTTCATTGGACTTTTTTTCTGTTATAATTAAAATATAATGTCTTTATCAAAAATGTTTTTATTCTGGGTTCTCTAGAAAGCAGAGCCTGAGGCAACAAAATGTTGCTGCCTAATGAGGTGGAAATGTGTGTGGTAAGATAGAGGCAAAAAGAGAAGAGAGGCAAAGAAAGACATGAAACAGAGTGAGCTGGAAACAGACCCAGTAGGTTGCTCAATGGGCATGTTTACTTGGCATTCAGCACTTCCTGGAGGATTGTAAAAGGGAATCACACCTCAGAGTAGTCTGTGGAAGAGAGTTAAAAGGGAGAAATGCATCTGCCTAGCTCTGTGCTCTCCCGCTTTGCATTTGTTAAGGTTCACCCACACTAACTCCCCACATTCCCCCAGTTCAGCTATCTTGTCCCTCACCTGACATATCTGCACTAGTAGGTACATGATTAGCTGGCATCAAATCTCAAACTTGGAATTAAACCGGGTGTATTAGTCAGCTCAGGTTGCTGTAACAAAATACCGTAGACTGGCTTAAAGAACAGAAATTTATTTCCACAGTTCTGGAGGTTGAGCAGTCCAAGGTCAGGGTGCCAGCATGGTTGGGTTCTGGTGAGAGCTCTCTTTTTTGGATTGCAGACAGCTGCCTTCTTGTTGTGTCTTCACCTGGCAGAGAGAGAGAGAGAGAGCGCGCGAGAGACAGTGTGAGAGCTAGCTCTCTGGTGTCTCTTCTGTTAAGGGCAATAATCCCATCATGAGGGCCACCTTCATGACCTCATCTGTACCTAATTACCTCTCAAAGGCCCCATCTCTGGTTATCATCACTTTGGGGCTTAAGGCTTCAGCATATGAATTTTGGGGAACACAATTCAGTTTAAGCAATCCACACCTGCCCACCACCCAAGTTCATGTTCTTCTCTCATGCAAAACACATTCATTCCATCCCAGTGTCCCCAAAACTTTTAACTTGTTCTAGCATCAACTCTAAATTTAGTCTAAAGTCCAGAGTCTCATCTAAATATCATCTAAATCAGAAATGGGTGAGAATCAATATACAGTACATCCTGAGGCAAAATTCTCCAACTATGAACTTGTGAAACCAGGCAAGTTATGTGCCTCCAAAATAAAATGGTGGACGGGAATAGGATAAATATTCTCACCCAAAAAGGGAGAAATTGGAAGAAAGAATGGGGTGACAGCTTCCAACCAAGTCCCAAACCTAGCAAGGCAAATTACATTAGATTTTTTTTTTTTAACATCTTTATTGGAGTATAATTGCTTTACAATGGTGTGTTAGTTTCTGCTTTATAACAAAGTGAATCAGTTATATGTATACATATGTTCCCATATCTCTTCCCTCTTGCATCTCCCTCCCTCCCACCCTCCCTATCCCACCCCTCTAGGTGGTCACAAAGCACGGAGCTGTTCTCCCTGTGCTATGTGGTTGCTTCCCACTAGCTATCTATTTTACGTTTGGTAGTGTATATATGTCCATGCCACTCTCTCACTTTGTCACATCTTACCCTTCCCCCTCCCCATATCCTCAAGTCCATTCTCTAGTAGGTCTGTGTCTTTATTCCCGTCTTGCCACTAGGTTCTTCATGACTTTTTTTTTTTTTTTTCCTTAGATTCCATATATATGTGTTAGCATACTGTATTTGTTTTTCTCTTCCTGACTTACTTCACTCTGTATGACTGACTCTAACTCCATCCACCTCACTACAAATAACTCAATTTCGTTTCTTTTTATGGCTGAGTAATATTCCATTGTATATATGTGCCACATCTTCTTTATCCATTCATCTGATGATGGACACTTAGGTTGCTTCCATGTCCTGGCTATTGTAAATAGAGCTGCAATGAACATTTTGGTACATGACTCTTTTTGAGTTATGGTTTTCTCAGGGTACGTGCCCAGCAGTGGGATTGCTGGGTCATATGGTAGTTCTATTTGTAGTTTTTTAAGGAACCTCCATACTGTTCTCCATAGTGGCTGTATCAATTTACATTCCCACCAACAGTGCAAGAGTGTTCCCTTTTCTCCACACCCTCTCCAGCATTTATTGTTTCTAGATTTTTTGGTGATGGCCATTCTGACCGGTGTGAGATGATATCTCATTGTAGTTTTGATTTGCATTTCTCTAATGATTAATGATGTTCAGCATTCTTTCATGTGTTTGTTGGCAATCTGTATATCTTCTTTGGAGAAATGTCTATTTAGGTCTTCTGCCCATTTTTGGATTGGGTTGTTCGTTTTTTTGTTATTGAACTGCATGAGCTGCTTGTAAATTTTGGAGATTAATCCTTTGTCAGTTGCTTCATTTGCAAATATTTTCTCCCATTCTGAGGGTTGTCTTTTGGTCTTGTTTATGGTTTCCTTTGCTGTGCAAAAGCTTTTAAGTTTCATTAGGTCCCATTTGTTTATTTTTGTTTTTATTTCCATTTCTCTAGGAGGTGGGTCAAAAAGGATCTTGCTGTGATTGATGTCATAGAGTGTTCTGCCTATGTTTTCCTCTAAGAGTTTTATAGTGTCTGGCCTTACATTTAGGTCTTGAATCCATTTTGAGTTTATTTTTGTGTATGGTGTTAGGGAGTTTTCACAGAACTAGAACAAAAAATTTCACAATTTGTGTGGAAACACAAAAGACCCTGAATAGCCAAAGCAATCTTGAGAACGAAAAATGGAGCTAGATTTTTTTAAAAATTAATTAAGTAATTTTTATTTTTGGCTACGTTGGGTCTTCATTGATGTGCATGGGCTTTCTCTAGTTGTGGCGAGCAGGGGCTACTCTTCGTTGCAGTGTATGGGCTTCTCATTGCCGTGGCCTCTCCTGTTGGGGAGCACGGGCTCTAGGTGCACTGGTTTCAGTAGTTGTGGCTCATGGGCTCTAGAGCTTGTAGCACACGGGCTTAGTTGCTCTGCGGCACGTGTGATCTTCCCGGACCAGGGCTCGAACTCGTGTCCCCTGCATTGGCAGGCGGATTCTTAACCACTGCGCCATCCGGGAAGCCCTCCTTTAGATTTTAAGTCTCAAGAATAATTCTCTGTGGTTTGATGCTCTGCCCTCCAAGTCCACTGGGAGTGGCAGCATCACCCCCATGGCTCTTGGGGCAGCCTTGACCCTTTGGCTCAAAATTGGGCCGGAAACAATAGAAATAACACACAGTGCTAATTGTGTAAATCAGTGCAATCTTTCAGAAGAGCAGCTTTGCAATGCAAATCAAAAGCTATACAACTTTGCATATCCTTTGATGGCAGTAATTCAAATGCTGGCTATTTATAATAATGATACTTCTATAGTTGGACAAAATATTTCAACACAAGAATGTCTATCACAGTTATAATGAAAAGAGGAAACCCCAAATGCCAGCAACCAGAGATTGATGTATTCATTCAATAGACTAGAATGCAACCAAAAGGAGTGACAGTATCGTACTCAGACCATTTAATACCATGAAAAAGATTCACGGTAAAATAAATGAATAAAGCAGGTTACCAAACAATATTCCAATTATGGTAGATGCTATGGGTACCACAGCTGTATACCTTCACCCTCACTATTTTGGTGTATGCTTGCTGTCCCTCCAGTTGCCAGCACCTACTTCTCTTTGCTTGAGTTTTTTTCATCCATGTGCTTATCAGGCCAGAAGTGCTGAAAAATTATGCCCCTGGATGAGCACTGACCTAGTAATTGACGGAATTCATGTATAAGTAGCCCAGGTCAACACCCCTTTGTTGAGATAACTTTGAGGCCCATGTCTTATACTGACTGTGGGAGCCAGAGTTCCTCCTTGGGATCAGCTCCTGTTGTCCACAGTGGTCACTTCCTGGGTACCATCTGCTTCATTGGCTGCTTCCCCTTTTCTGTCTCACTTTTCTACTCTCCTACCTAGGTTTCCTGACATCATCACTAAAATGAACTACTACCACTCGAATATTTGTCTGAAGGTCTTCTGCTAGGGAAATCCAACCTAAAACACAAATTCAAACAGAATTTCAATAGAAAATAATATGTCTATATAACACTGACTGAAAATACATAGATTGAATTAGACTGAATTGGCAATATTGGTTATTACTGGAGATGGTGAGATTATAGGTGGGTATTTTCTTTTTACTTATTTGTATTATCTTTAATGAAGTTTTAAAATAACTTTTAAGAATAAAGTTATTTTAAAGAGGAAAAATTAACAAATACTTTATCACCTGTTCTCTCTTTCACAATCCCATTCTCATTTCAGTCCCTTCAAAGGAAAGCTACTTAATATGAGTTTCATTGGTTCATAGTTCAAAGACTTATTGTATAATTATATAATGGTTTTCAGTCAAAGGAATATTAAAGGTAATACAGGCAGTTCCTGCAGCAAGTGAATTTCAATTTTAAACTTTCAATATTCTCTCTGCCTTGACTACATCTTTAAATATTTTAGAGCTGAGAAATCCTCTTTTTCACCAAAAGAGGATTAACCTGCAGAATTTTAGGTATAGAGATCCATGAAGAATATCTTCTTCCTATGTTATATTATTTATCATGAAGTAATTCTGATTCCTTCTAGATAAAAAGGTATCAGACCTTATGATGAACTTCAGAAATGGTAATTTTCACAAAAGCTTGAAGGGCAGTTGTTTATGTAGTTCCATGCAGTTATATTTGTAGAGATGGAGAAAAAAGTAAATTCTCTAGACAAATCATTGAGTCTATAAAATGAGTTGTGTAGGGAGTAGGGAAGGACATTGAACCAAGAATCAGGAGACCTGATTTCATAGGCTTGGACCAGCTACTGACCTGTTCATTCAGATGTGGGTGTGGTGAACTTCAAGCAGAGAGAAAAGGATGAGTAAATTAAAGGAATGAGTTCATGTCTACTGGGAACAGACAAGTTACATGAGTGATCAAACTTGGACTGTTATTTGTTTTTCTACATTTAATAAAGACATGGGTATTGAGAACAATGTCTCTACCCCAAGAAAAGCAGTGGTGGAGGTGTGACTGATGAGTAGTAAATGCACTCAGCCTCAGTTACAAAGGTGTGATGGGAACTGTGGTCCATGGGTGATTGTACTCGTTTGCTAGGGCTGCCATACTAAAATGTCACAGACTGGTTGTCTTAAACAACAGGAACTATTTTCTCCCAGTCCTGAGGTCTCTCTCCTTGTCTTGCAGATGACCACCTTCTCATTGTTTCTCTGTGCACAGGTCCCTGGTGTCTCTTCCTCTTGCAATAACACCAGCCCTATTGAATTGGACCCCACCCTAATCAACTCATTCTAACTTAATCACCTCTTGAAAGATCTTATTTCCAAATAGGGTTGCATTCTGAAGTACTGGGGCTTAGTATTTCAACTTATGAATTTTGGAGGGACACAATTCAATCCGTACCAGTGACTTAGGTAGGAAGGTAGAAGAATGATAAGGGCTCAGGTTTTGAGAACCACTGAACTCCATAATTTAATGATCCATCAAAATCTATGTTGAATCTTAGCTTACATATTTTCAAAGCTATATCAAGAAAAATATATCTAAAATTATATTTCTATTTATCTGTTTATTTTCTTTTTAATTGTAAATATAGAAATTGGCTAAAAATTGGCTCCACTTAAAAGTCGGTTGACTATGGAACATTCACACACAAAAAATTGTTTACATATTAGGGGAAAAGAAAAATGTCAATAAATTCCCCAAAGTATAAATCCCGAACCTAAAAAGCAACAGGGTGAAAAAAATCAATGACTAAAAGATGGTAAAAACAAAACAAGCAAAGCAAAGGCATACAGTAAAATAACCACAAAGAAATCATTTTTAAAAAGAAACTCTTCTAAAAACTCAGGTTAAAAAGGCAAGTAAGACTTTCCTGGTGGTGCAGTGGTTAAGAATCCGCCTGCTAATGCAGGGGACGTGGATTCGAGCCCTGGTCCGGGAAGATCCCACATGCTGCGGAGCAGCTAAGTCCATGCGCCACAACTACTGAGCCTGCACTCTAGAGCCCGTGAGCCACAACTACTGAGCCCGCATGCCGCAACTACTGAAGCCCGCACGCCTAGAGCCGATGCTCCACAACAAGAGAAGCCACCGCAATGAGAAGCCCGTGCACCGCAACGAAGAGTAGCCCCCGCTCGCCACAACTAGAGAAAGCCCACGTGCAGCAAGGAAGACCCAATGCAACCAAAAAAAAAAAAAAAAAAGGCAAGTAAAAAACTATGTGGTACACAAGGGTAGTAAAAAAAAAAAAAAAAAAAACCTTTTCAATTGTTATTCTTCAGTGCTCTGAAATTATGATGTTATTATATCACAGTTGTAATAATAGATTAATATTCATTAATAAATGGCATTTTAAACCTTTATATTCTTTTTCAAAAGAAAAATCAAAATACATGGGCTGTACATTCAGTCTCAGAAGGCAGATAAATTGCAATACTAAAGAAATAAAATAAAGAAATTAATGAAGAGCAGAAATTAATGAAATGGAAATTAAAATATTGTTGTCAGAGCTATTTCTTTGAAAAGACGGTATAAGACACATATATGCAACCTCAGTAATGAGGAGGTATTTACTCAGATAATGAATAATTTAATCATTTTAAATGAATATTAACTATACGTTTATACCAATGAATTTGAAAATATAAAAGATATGAATAACCTTCCTGAAAAAAAGATAGCAATTTGGATTCAAGAACTGGTAGAAACTATAAAGAAAGATAGTCAAAGAGCTTTCTCCTCCATCTCACCCCTGGCTCATAGGCACAAGATTCAAATGTTTGGACAATAAATCCAATCCAACTTCAAAGCACAAGAAATTGAGATTTTTAAGCTATTGCAAAGCATAGATAAAGATATACAAATAAGCAATTCATGCTCTGAAAGCGGTACACAAAAAAAGAAATTCTCAAACTTATTTGATAAATGAACATAGAAGCAAAAATATTAAAAGGAGCCATCTATTCTAGAAGAATATTAAAATAATGTTATGCCATATTTCACAAATGCAGAGACGGTTCAATGTTCAGAAATCTATTGAAGTTATTCACTGCATCAGTAATTATGGAGAGAAAGTATATTACAGATGCTAGAAAGGCCATTTGATGAAGTTCAACATCCATTTCTGGGGAACAACTTTAGTAACTTGGAAATTTTAAAATTTTGCTTAATTTGAAAGGTTTTTTTTAAAAAAATCAGCACTTAACAGTAGAAATCATACTCATAGAGAAATACTAGAGGAATTCCCAGTAAATTTAGGAAAAAGACGACGATATCCACTCTCATTACTATTATTTAACATCAGACTGGAGATCAAAGGATGTAAGTGGGCAGTTACAGAAGAAGAAATGCAAATTATCAATGAACAATAGCATGAGAAAACATGCTCTTGTTGGTCATAGTAACAGGAATGAAAACTAAAACTTCTATAAAATACAAAATTTTTATATTGGATAAAACACGAATAGTGTTGGATTTTGATGAAATTGTTCCCATTACCCACGCCCTTCTTACACCTTCAGAGGTGACCACATCCTGCCCTCTCTCTGTTTGTGCTCCCACTTCTCTCTGGATTACTGCAAAATTACTTTATAACTAGGTCTTTACTAATCCCAAAGCCTCAAGTCATCCTCTAAAAGTCAGTGGATTTCTCTTCTGGACAAAACTCTGCAGATGGGTCTGAGTAATTGAGAGAGGGGTGGGGTAGGAGGAGAGCTCTGGTCCTGTGGATGGTGGTGGTTTTTTCCTGAAGTATCTAAGAATAAACACAGCTTGCCACTGTGAAGATTGATTTCCTTCCTTCCTTCCCATTAACATGATGTGTATCTTATTTCCTGTAGAATAAAAACCCTTACATTATTTTGCAAAGGTGCACTCTTTCCCTCCTTGTTCAAGGTTAAACTACAAATCTTTACCACATGTATCTGTCTGTGAATAGAAAATGACCAAGTTGCTGCTCTCTGATACCCAGAAGTTTCCATTGACCACCTTACTGGATTTGCAGGCAGGCAGAATGGGGTGGAGGACATTTCAATTCACTCCCACCTCAGGAGCCACTGGAAAAGCAATTGCATTATATGCTTGAACTGATCAACAGAAAACTGCAGCCAGAGTCCACTCGAACTGGTAGTCTATGGTCCTTTAATAATAAAAGGACTAAGTTAAACCAAGAAAGTAGGTACAAGAATCCATCTGAAAATCAGCCCCTGGGTTATCTTCCTTAGATCTGGAGGCTGTGTTAACTGTACTGCAGGGGTCAGAATCACCTGTGCACCCTGCTCCAGCAGGGTCTTTATCTCTGGCTCAACGTACAATACAACATATTCTTACTTGGGATAGTGCCCTGTCCACAAAAAGTCATATATTTCCTCCTGTTTAAACCACAGGAAGTTAGCATTGTTGATTTTGCTTTTGGCCAAACCATAAAGAGCTTAAAAATGACTGGTGTGGAGGGATGAAAATAAATTCTAGAGACTCCATTCCATTACTCAGGGGGGCAGAAATGCTCTTTGAGGTTTTCTCTAGAGACTTCACTGAGGGCCAGATTTAAAAACAAGAATAATCATAAAGACAGAAAGCTAACTGATAGTCCACCATTTTGGATGCGAGATGGATGGACAGAGATATCAGGGTGTGGGATTTGAAGGCATGAAGTTTAGGGCAGTCTAGGATCAGCAACCCCTGCAGTCACACAGGACTGCCACATGGGGGTGGCAAACCTTTGCCATCGTGAAGTGGCAAGCGCCACTTGCTTTCAAGGTCCTGTGACTCTCGGATGAGATATCACGTGTCTCATGAGCTACCTAAAAGCAAGTGTTCATACACTGGTGTAAATATTCATGACTTTGTTTTCTTTAGAAGACATCTCATAAGTAGAAAATCATTAATATTTCTCTCCACGATATCACGCATTGCTCCATAAAAAAGGGAATACTTAGAAATTCCGTTGTGAGCTTACTCATTTTTCTCTCAATAGTAGAATATATTTCCCCTCTCCTTAAAAACAGTTCATTAATAATATTTGGTGGTTCCTGTAGCTTTGTTCCAAATACTTTAATTCTCTCAATATCCCTATTACATGGAGATCAAATCCTTTGGGTTCCTCATTATCCTTATATAATAGTGTTTCATCTAAGTCCTCCTCCTTCAACGGAACATTGGAAATATTTTATATCTTAAGTTTACCAAGCCTCACCTACCAGAAATTCTTTTTTCCTACTTTTCTCCTCTCATTCAAGCAGTTGATTTCTATCTCTATATTATGTTAACATTGAATATTGCTAGCTGCTGTCTCCTGATATGCATCCTCTCCTTATCTATAATGACACAACTCCTGAATTTTAGCTGTACATCCTTTTCACCTCTCTTCTTTTCCCCGCTAGCTGGATGGAGGTGGCCTGGACCATGTAAGTAAGCGAATCATCTTAACGATGGCAGAGCAACAAGATTAAAGAGTCCTCGTCCATCTAGCTAACTTTCCTTGGACTACTTAAATCTGGATATTTAAAAGAAAATATACCCTATCTTATTTAAGACACTGTAATTTGGGGATTCGGTTATAGCAGGTGAGCCTACGTCCTGACTAATACGAGCATCTATATGTGCCAGCTAATAGCTGAGTACTTTATTAAAGTGCATTATCACATTTAATTTGCATAATCACTCTGTAAGGTGGGTCTTGTCCTTATTTCCATTTTACAAATGAGTAAACCTAGGGGCAGAGGATTACGAAGTTTGGCCAAGGTCACGCAGCTAATGAGTGAGAGAACTAGAGCCTCTGCTCTGAACCAGCATGCCATACATCTACTCAAGGATGGATCCATCCCTTCTTTCATTCCTCATGTATAATTAAGACCAGGGTTTGACAATCCCTCTTGATGATAGTTTCATAATCTATTCCCTTCCTTTCTCTCCAGCCCTACTACCACCAACCATCCTTATTTCCCCTAATTGTTTTCCCAGTTACCAGTCATATTCTTCTCTATTCCTGATTCATTCTCATTTAGCCTACAAAGTTACCTGCCCCCCAAATAAATTTGACTGCTGTGTGTTGCCTTTGAATTCCTTGTTGAATTATTTTACAAAAGCTTTCATATATGATATGGCTCCTGGAATGTCTTTTTTTTTTCTTTTTTGCAGTTGTAAAGTATAATTTTGTTTTATAATCAGTTATTTACTTATTTTTAATTGAAGTATAGTTGACTTATAATATTAGTTTCAGGTGTACAGTATAGTGATTCAGTACTTTTACAGATTATACTCCATTAAAAGTTATTACAAGATAATGGCTATAATTCTCTGTGCTATACAATATATCTTTGTTGCTTATCTATTTTATACATAGTAGTTTGTATCTCTTATCCCTTATCCTTAACTTGCCCCTCTCCCATTTCCTATCCCCACTGGTAACCAGTAGTTTGTTTTCTATGTCTGTGAATCTGTTTCTGTTTTGCATATGCATTCATTTGTATTATTCATTTTTGCCCCACTACTGCTGCCAACCCCTTCCCTTCCCTCCATTCTCTAGGTTCCAATGATACTTAATTGACCTTCCATGCCCATCGCATGTTCAGCTATATTTATTCTTGCCTTGGAGCTTTTGTACTGCTGGGACTCTTACCTCTTGATTCTCCCTGGTTGACTTCTTCTTCTTCACCTTCAGCTTATGCCTGAATTTTGGGAAGCATGCCCTGACTCTCCAAGTCTTTGCTGGCTGATCAATTCCATAGCAACCTCTGCTCATTTATATCAGGTATAACATTCTGCTTTTACGTCTTTGATGCATTCCTGACAAGGCTGTGAGCTCCTTGAGATCAGGTCTATTTTGCTTAGTGCCTGGCACAGAGTAGGCCTTTAATAAATATATTTTGAATGACTGAATAAGTGGATGAAATTGGGAGGGGTCAGCAGATGTTCATGAGACTCTCTAGGGCTGAGCCTGTGGCCTTGGTTTAGGTCTGAAATTTTGAACTCCAGGCATTGGAAATATAACTGGTGCCTTCTACATGCTCACCTAAGTATCTCAGTTGAAGCAAGATGATACATCAAGCCTGTTACCAGTGGAAGGCATTAGGGTTAGACAGTGATTATTAAGGTGGTGAGTGCTTGTGTTTTAACTCTTCAACTTGTAATTATGCATCCCTTTCTCCCCCCCAACCCCAAATGGTGAAGGAAAACAATTTCTCTGCTGCTGGTTTCTGCAGCTGGTGGTGTTGGGAGTGTTCATGCACTGGGTGTATGGGGTAGATGAAGCCTCAAACCTCCCACTTTTAGGGTGAACACACAGAACAAGTTTTGTGATGTGCTACAGTGACCTCTGTTCGAAGAGTCAGGAAATCTGGGTTATTGTTTTTGTTTCTAGACTCACAGCCAAATCTCTTAGGGAGCCATGCGTCTGCCCCAACATTCAGTAAGTCCAGCCATGCTGCACCAGCTCCGTTCTCAGAGGAGGGGAGGACTCGCGGTGATAGGAACAGCAGCTTTGGGAGGAAGTTGTGGGATAAGGAGTGAAGAAGTTTTTGATGAGTTGGAAAGGAGAAACAACTCTAGGCCACATTGAGCTCTTCATATTTTCTCTTAAAGTGACCACCATTCATAGCTTTTTCTTTCTTTCCAGCAAAGTGTGGGGTGAGAGAGTAGTGGCCAATGGTAATCATGATCTAGGTTCAAGAACTTCAAATCAAGTTAGTTATCCTTTATTCTTACTCCCTAGATTTAGATGGTTGCCAAGATCTTTAAATTCTGCACGTAAAACACCATTGCTGTCTGTCTCTTATATTCCATTTTAACAGGCATCACTGGTGTAGGCCCCAGTGACTCAGAGTCATCAGAATTATTGTAGCAATGTCCTCTCCAGCCTCCACGTCTCTAGGTGCAGCATTTTTTAAACTACCCTACACACCACAGCTCATTCAACCCTCATAAGGGCTGTATTGACCTGGTCCAAAGCACTGAATGTTCCCTGTTACTATCAGGATAAATTTCAAGTGCAAATAAATCAAGATTCTCACAATCTGGATGCAGTTTATCTTTCTGATATCCTTTCTCATTATTCCTCTAGGTTGACTATACTTGTAACTGACCTTGTTGGGGGCACACACACGTGTGAAATCCTAATTTTTTCTCCATTCACTTTCTTCAGCCAGCTAAAGCTCTTTAAATGGTAGCTCCATCAGTTTCCATGGCATCTTGGTCACTCTCGTTCTCAAAAAGTCCCGTCTAGTACAAATTTAAACTCTAGTCTTATCTCCTCCCTTCCACTTAACACAGGCTCCATCTGTGTCCCAGGAGATCTTCAGGATGGTAGGATATTGTCTGCTCTTGCCCTCTTCTTTTCTTTTCTCCCCTGATTCTAGATCCTCTGGTGTTAAGGAGTAGGGAGAGGGTCAGGGATGAGTCCCTTTTCCTTGTGTGGCCGTTGGTGTGGTCTTCCCTCTGGGGCTGTCCCTGTTACTCTTAACACTGACTCAACATCAACGCTGTCTGTGTTTCAGGCCTCCCGGTGTTAGCTCCGGGGAGAGGGAGCTATGAGTGTCTGGGCTTCCCTGTGGAGGCTGGGGTTCTTGGAGAAGGTCCATTCTGGATCTTCCTTTTCTCAGATCTTACTTTGTCTCAGTCTCTGACAAAGCAGTATCCCTGCAGCCTTTGGTGCTGGAGTAACACTCCTCTGTTGCCTGCAGGATGGCTTCACTTGGCTCCTTTTCCATGACGTCCATCTGACACACAGGAAACCATGCAGCAGCTTTTCCTTGTCAAATTGTGAGCATCTGAGCTGCTCCATGGCTGCATCCCTTCCCCCTTCCCCACCCTCTCTGTCTTTTTCCTCAGGTCACCGTATGTATAAACCTACTTCTGATCATGGGATGAATACCATTTACCCTTATATACTGACTGAATCTCTTGAAGGCCCTCTCACTTGGCTTTAAGGGAGGATTGATCTCCTTGTTCCCCCTTCATGGGGAACTGAGGGGACAAATAATATAAAACTCTTGCCCTGGCAGATGACTTACATTCTGACATTTCCTCCATTGCCCCACCCCCTCCATTGCACATTCCTCTGCTTGTGTGGATTGGATGGGACAGTTGTCATGAGGTGCTGGCTGGAGGGGAGATGAGATGGCTTATGAGTTACCTCTAAAAAGCCTTAAAGAGGTGTCTGCTCTTTCAAGAGTTTTCAGAATGTTCTTGTCAGCTGTCAGTCCCTAGCTTTAAGTTGTAGTCCCAATTCTGGAGAAAACAGGAAAAGTCTGACTGTTTTCTTACAAGTTCTCAGATAGGCATATTTCTCCTAATAAAAATAATAGCTAAATTTAATGAGCATCTAAGATCCTACGTACCGTACAAACCACTTCAATGCATTATCTCATTTAGTCCTCTGACAACCCAATGGAGTACGCATTGTTAGTATTATATTCGTTTTATAGATGAAAGCAACTGAGGCTTAAATCAGTTACACAGTTCTTCTCAGGTCACATGTGTGGAAAGTGGCAGTAGCAGGACAGGAGCCCAGGTCCGTGTGACCTGAACCTGTATGACATATTGACTCCAGACACACCATGCACTATGGCTTTACTCCTGTTGTTGACATTGGACTTGAGAGAGTATTCAGTAAGATATTTCCATCATACAGAGGAGAACCTTCCCCTAGAGAGGGCAGGCAAATTTGTCAAGGCCACACATCAGAACTTTCCTCAAATGCCTTCTTTACTCTCCTCTATATCCAAACCCTACATAGCCTTCAACACCTACCTCAGATTCCACCCTATCCCACCTCCCAAAGACTTCCCTGTCCAGCCCAGTCCTCAGTGGTCTCACATTCGTCTGAAACTTATGCCACTTTCTGCTGGTACCATGCACATGACACGCCCACGTAGACTGTCTTGGCATTTCCTTAGTTGCCATGTAACTAATTTAAAAAATCATTTCATGTGCTCATGACTTCCTCCCTCACATAGATTGTCAGTAACATGAGCATTACGTTAAAAAATATTCCCTCATGTTGTAATTTTAATTCAGTTTGTCTATTATCTATTGGTGGCCCTTTTGGGAACAGGTGCTTAGATATGCCGATGGAGTCTTGATGAAGGTGATACAATTCCTTGTTTCGTTTACCCTAACTCAGAGTTTTAAAAAGCTGGCCTAAAAATACTCCATGTGTAGCTGCTGCCATACAGTGACTGAAACACAAAACTGCCTGACATTCCCCTCTGCAGCCATGGTGGCAGCACAAACAGGGCCGATCTTTGTGCTTGCTTTTCTAAACGAGTGTTGTGTACTTGAAAAGAAAAATAAAAAGAAGTTTAAAAAAATGTGTTGAGCACCTAACACAATGTACCTAGAGATGAGTAAGAAAATCCCTAATCTCAAGAAACCTTCTTTCTACTTAGTAAAGAACATCACGTAAGTGTACAAATTTTATTGTTACGAGAACAAGTTATAGAAATGCTATAGCTATGAAACTTAAAAGGACAGATTGCATTGATTTGAGGGGATTTGGGAGGCTTCTTAGAGGAAGCAGACTTAAGATCAGCCCTGAAGGTGAAGATGTGGAATTATGAGCATTGAAGGTCAAGGGGAAAAAGCAAGAAAAAGCAAAGAGAAAGGCAAATAGCACTCAGGTAAAGGACTTACTATGGCCTCCCTGGGATGCAGTGTGTGACCCAGCAGGTTGACTGTAGATCACAGTTTTATTTTGTTTGACCAGCATAAGATTATTTTTTCCAATTATAATATGAATGCTTTTAGGTGGGTCTTGTCTAGATTTCATTTTCCCTTAGTTTTCTAACAGGCTGCTATACATTTCTCCTTGCCTCCCTAGACCCTGAAGGCTTCTGAGTGATGGGTATAGCAGGAGGATGCTGGTAAGGTAGCTTGGAGGCCAGTGGTAGGTCAGTGGAAAGATTTTCAAACAAACAAGTCATGGGGGAGACACTCAAGTTTTTGAGGGAAAGAGTGATGCGATTGGAGCCTCACTTTGGGACGATGGATCTGTCAGTAAGACTGAAGCAGAAAGAAGTGAGAATCAAGAAATCAATGTTCCTTTTGTTTCCTTGCAGGCCCAGGTAGTTATACATCTCCAATAATTCTTGTGGTCTGCACTACACAATTTAGCACTGTCCTGTGTTCTCCAATTTTTTTCTGTTGTAGCATTCTTTACTCAAGCTCTAGAGATCTGGGGTCATGCCTTTTATCATTTGTGTGTCTGACACATGCAGGCAGTCCATGGACAGTTGTTTTACTGGAGACTCAGTGTTACTTCTCTGGAACAAGAAGGGGTGAGGAAGGGACATTAATTCACGTGCCACGTCAATTTAAATTATTAAAGAAGTTCTTTCAGGTATCTGAGCACAGGACATGTGTTCTAATGCTTTTGTTTGGCTCTAGTCCCACATAATGACCTTTTATGCTAAATAATGTTTTCCGTTCAAGATAAAATATCTTTCTTTTCTCTACTCTAACACACATGATGTGATCTGAATTACTCATGAGTGTTTTCAGCTTTTGCTTATGTTGCATTTTGAAGTTCAATATGCATAGACATCTTGGCATAAAGTGGTGCTAAAGTCACTCATTAATACATTGGAGTCTGTTTTCCTGTTCAATGGAAAGTTAAAACCTTTAAGTTCAAGTACTAAAACTTCCACTGAGTTTCAAGGAGGTACCTTCTTAATTGAGCCCTTCTCAAACTGAAACTTTTAATTTCAATATTATGTTGAAAATGAAGGCTTGAAGGATTGACTCAGTGGTATGTTAATCTTTGTAGGAATAGTGAACGGGCCTGGCAATTCAGCTGCCCCGCGTTATCTACCGCATTATAAAACCAGAATGTTTAGATATTAAAAAAATGCTATAGATATGGATTGATTTCTTCTATAAAAAAGCCTCATGTCTCATAGTGTTCACACAACATGTTTTCTTGGAAATCAAATGACCGGAGCAGAGACTGCTGTCAATGTCAGGGCTTCCTGGCTCATGTGGCTTTTTGTTCCAAATGGTAGGCATGGCCAGGTTTACGTTTTTATAAAGTATGGGCAACAAAGTGAGTATAGACTGTTATTATTACTCATTCATCTCTGTTTCATCCTAGAAATACTTTTTATT
Source organism: Balaenoptera ricei (assembly GCF_028023285.1). Lineage (NCBI taxonomy): Eukaryota > Metazoa > Chordata > Mammalia > Artiodactyla > Balaenopteridae > Balaenoptera > Balaenoptera ricei. The sequence continues at coordinate 81,910,170 of NC_082640.1, read as the reverse complement.
ACACCTTCAGTCTTTTTTTGTGATTACAAAAACAATATACTAATTGTAAAAGCAAAACAACAAATTCAGAGGTGAGTGAGATAAAGAAGGCTTCCTGTGATTAGGAAGAGATAACCACTGTTAACTGTTTCACCATTTGCTGTCTAATGGAATAGGTAGCTAGGTAGATAGGTAGGTAGATAGATAGGTAGGTAAATAGATAGATAGACAACAGATAAATGGGATTTTTGGTGGTTTGAACAGAAGAGGAAACAATGGTATTTCTGTAAGTCCAACTATGGCATATTTACTCTTCAGGAACCATTGAGGCAATTTATTTCATGTTTGGATTTTATCTTGGTTTAAGATCCAACAACTTCAGTGGGGGATGTCTCTTAACTCTGTGGTGATTATAAGACTGCTCACTCACTAAAGTATAGATCTCAGGCTGTTAAACCGTTCTGTGCAATAATTTAAATCAGTGGTTGAGTTAAGCTTGTGGGTAACTTACTGGGTCCTAAAGATTCTGGAAGTGCTTCCCTGGATAATTTAGGAAGTTGTCAAGATAAGTTCCCTATGGGATAATATAGTAACATGCCAAGAAGTCCAGGTGAAATAAGTCCTTTTAAGATAATTATTGAATTTGGTTAGATGAATCGTGCAAACATGTTTCTGTGTTTCACATGTAGTTTATAGAAGAGCTAGAAAAACTCCTGCTCTCTTTGACCTAACACTCTCCAATGTCTCCTGCCCCATCAATCCCTTCATTGCCATGTTCCCTCCCTCAGGGTGAGCAGAAGCTCTTAGGATCCCAGGTTCAGAGAAGACAGAAAGTAGTTCAGGGAGGTTTCTGCTCTGAGTGTCAGAGGATTGCTTATGCTTAATCCAGCTTAAAACCTATGTCAATATTCATAGAAATTAAAGAGAAAGGACTTACTTCCTCAGGGACTAGGACAGGTGATTGAGAGAGATGAGGTTAAACAGAAAGGGTAGTGTGTTTTGTGGGGGGGGGAGGGAGAGGAGAGAGGAGAAGAGGAAGAAAAGGAAGAAGGAAGGGAGAGGGTGGAAGGGGGGGGAGAAGCCAAGAGCAGGAGGGGATAGGAAGGAAAGGGAGAGGGACAGATGAAGGAGAAGAAACTGGAAGAGAAAAGGAGAGAGGAGAGGAGTGCTCACCTTTTAAAAATATATTGAGGTTAAAAATGTGTGTGGGGTAATGTATAGAACTTAATTGGAGAATCAGATGAGGGTTAGCACATGTGTACCTGTATAAATAATTCCCAATAAAGATATAGAACTTTTCCTTCACCTCAGAGAGTCTCTTTACTCAACCTCCAGTGAAATCTGTTCCACCCTCCATACAAATATGGTGATTTCTGTCACTGTAGATTAGTTTTGACTGTTCTTGAGCTTCATACAAATGGAATCATACAGTATGTTCTCTTTTGTATCTGGCTTCTTTTGTTTCATATAAAGTTTGTGAGATTCATCCATAGTGCTGCTGGGTATGATTCTACTTTATGACTATACCACATTTGTTTACCCATGAAAATTGTCTTCCTGTTTTCTTATGTGATATTTGGTTTTTCATTTTGTGTTCTGATTACTGCAATTTCAATATTTGAACTGAGCATACATGTGCCACATGATGAGGGACCAGATCATTTGGAAACGAATAATAACTGAATACTTGGAAATTTCATCTGTGCCGATTATTATCATCTCCTTACTACCAAATTTTAACCAAAGGTAATGTCCTCTGAAGTGCCCAAATCTACTTGACAGTGGTATTTCACATTTACACATGATTCTACAGTTTATAAAGCATCTCCATACACAGCATTTTCTTTCACCTTGATCAACATTGATAGTTTCTAGGTATCAGATTTTGAAATGGAGAGTCAGGTTCATGGACTTTCTGTTCCCTTCCCCCCAAATTCTAATTTTGTGATGTGTTACTCCATCGAATTTCTCTGGGACTGTAATAAGAATTACTGATTCTCTGTGTGTCCATAAGACCTGGTTAGGGTTTCAATGCAGCCAACTCTACTGCCCTGCTCAGTGTGCCTGTTTATAAACATGTAGTTCTTGTCTGTGCTGCTCTTTGTTCACCGTTGGTTGGTCTTTTACACATTGCTTTTTAAAAGCAAGGAATTTCTCTGTCTGACTTATTTCACTAAGCATAATGCCCTCTAGATCCATCAATATTGTTGCAAATGGCAGACTTTCATTCTTTTTTATGGTTATATAACATTCCATCATATATATATATATATATATATATATATATATATATACCATATCTTCTTTATCCATTCATCTATTGATGGAGACTTGGGTTGCTTCCGTTTCTTGGCAATTGTAAATAATGCTACTATGAACATTGGTATGCATGTATCTTTTTGAGTTAGCGTTTTAATTTTTTTCAGATATATGCCCAGGAGTGGAATTGCTGGATCATATGGTAGTTCTACTTTTAGTTTTTTTGAGGAATCTCCATAATGTTTTCCATAGTGGCTGCATCAATTTACATTCCCAACAACAGTGTACAAGGGCTCACTTTTCTCTACATCCTCACCATTTGTTATTTGTAGACTTTTTGATGTTAGCCATTCTGACAGGTGTGAGGTGGTTTTGATTTGTGCCTTTCTAATAATTAGTCATGCTGAGCATCTTCTCATGTGTCTATTGGCCATCTGGATGTCTTATTTGGAAAAATATCTATTCAGGTCTTCTGCCCATTTTTAATTGGGTTGTCTGTGTTTTTGATATTGAATTGTGTGAGCTGTTTCTTAAAAAAAAATTGTAAATCAAGTATACTTCAATAAAAAATTAATTTAAAAATTAATAAAAGTAAGGAATATTTAAAACCTGTTCTAAAAAGTAAATGAAAGATCTAGCTGCTTTAAGGTATTTTCCATTCAATTTAGTTCTGAAATCACTTAAGGAAACAAAAAAGTTTTGTATAAGTGTCCTTTTGCATTACTGAAGGACTACTTAGTATCATGTCATGGAAACAGCCAACAAATGAACCTCTCGAACAATGAATGTGCTAATACAAACTGCATGGTATCTGGAGAAGGATGACCTCTAGAAAATTTACTATATTATGTTAAAAGATCTTTAACTTTCATTTTAAAACTATTTTTGCTTTTTTTTAAATTTATATATTTATTTATTTATTTTTGGCTGCATTGGGTCTTCATTGCTGCACCCGGGCTTTCTCTAGTTGGAGTGAGAGGGGGCTACTCTTTGTTGCGGTGCGCAGGCTTCTCATTGCAGTGGCTTCTCTTGTTGTGGAGCATGGGCTCTAGGAGCACGGGCTTCTATAGTTGTGGCACGTGGGCTCTAGAGCACAGGCTCAGTAGTTGTGGTGCACGGACTTAGCTGCTCCACAGCATGTGGGATCTTCCTGGACCAGGGCTCAAACCTGTGACCCCTGAATTGGCAGGCAGATTCTTAACCACTGTGCCACCAGGGAAGTCCACTATTTTTGTTTTTGAACAATTAAGTCAAATCTGGTCATGTTTCCCCAGGAAAAGATTTGCCTCCAAACTCTCTTCGTAAAGAAGACATGCCTTGTACATTTTGATTGCCTTGGTAAAAGAAGCATATTGAAAAATAAAAGAAAAATATTTTAGCAAGGAGAAGTTTCCTCCATGATTCTAAATAAGTTCAATTTTTGTCAAATGTATGTGTGGACATAGCATTTGTGTTAATGGTTATTTATACACTCTGTCAGTAAATAATGAGCTTTGGGCTTGTAGCTCTCTTAGGTCTTTCTGTGACTTTTTAGAAAGTAAATCCTGATTCCCTTTTTAAATAAAAAAATATATAAGGGCCATGTAATATAAAATATAAAGTTCCCTAAAATTTTAAATAAATTTATTGTGCTGCATATGTGCGTGCACACGTGTTATTTTTCTCTGTTTTCAGGCAACACATTTTACCAAGGATGACTGGTATTTTTGTTTACATCCTGTGGCTACTCTACTGAAGTCAAATGGGCAAATACTGTGCCCATTTTACAGATATGGAATGCTGATCCTGCAATATTAAGTGGCTAGAAAGAGGTGAGGCTAAAATGAAAATTCAGCCCCTCTGAGAGATTTTTCAGCGCTCTCCCCTATACGCTTTTTTTTTTTTTTTTTTTGCTTACCTTTTTCAGTTTTTGGCATAGCCACCCAAGGGGAGGACCAGGCACAAAACCAAGAACAGAAAGGGTCTGCAAAGGGCATGATGAGAGCTCTGGATGAACAGTAATTTTACTCAGATCTGAGAACTAGAAAGCTGGCTGAAAAAGCTGGCTGTATTATAAAAACTGAAAAAACTAGATGGCAAATCAATATTCATCCAGAATAAACTTTATTGACCAATTACTTAAATTTCAAAGAAGTTAATTTTTGTTGCGGCAGCTTTGCAATTGTTTTCTGAAGAGCTGAAGAAATCGCCCTATAATGTTCGAACTGCAGGTTTGGTTTTCAGAGAGGATTGTGTGCAGTGTTTTAGAGTACGACCGTGCATCAGCATTTCAGCGACAGCTCGAAAGGCCTTTAGCTTCAAGAAGCTTCTGTGAGGTCAGCGGAGGGCTCTCCTGGGACCAAATCCCCATCTATGATCAGGATAACTTGAAATGAGATTTCTAACAGGAATTAACCAGGGCCTCTTTTTCCTCTTTTTTAAAGCAAGCTGCCCTGTCATCCTTTACGGAAACCATCACAAAAGAAGGGCTTGAGAGGGAGTGGTTCTGCTTAAGACATTGCAGCAGATAATGGATAAAATAAGATGTGGGTGATTGCTCACAGCCCCCTCCCAACACCATTGCTTCTCACTCCCTTTTAGAGAACACCCAAGTGAGTTTTAGGATAACAATGGTTTGGTTTTAATGTTCATGAACAAAAGAAGGAGCCTGTGAGTAAGCATTGGAATTTGGAAGGCAATAAAGAAACATATCAAGAGAGAAAAGCAACTTGGGGCTGAACTGGAAGTGGAATAGAAAATAATCAGTCCTTCTTCTGTATCACCCCAAGTAATGTTGGCCTTGTCAAATGCATCACAGCTTGAGTCAAGTTTCAGCGGTGTCTGGGCTACAGCAAGGAATAAGCCCATCCATTACGGGCTGCATTGACTCCTCTAAGTCAGCTGGAGAAGTTGAGTGTGTGTGTGTGTGTGTGTGTGTGGTGGTGTTTGTGTAGGTGTAAATTTAAATCTATTTAGTTCTCTTTGTTTTGCTCTGTGAAGGAGAAATGGAACTTATTTAAATGTCTAAGTTCTTTTGAGCCTCAAAGTTGCCCTGCTGGTTGGAGAGGTAGCTGCTTACTCAAGTTTCCGTGGTTAGGGAATGCTAGGGTGCTAGGGTTGAACACTGTGTCTAAGTCTGTGGATACATACACTATCCCATTGTGAAAATGGTCATTTTAAATACCTTAAAGTTAAAAAGCTTTGTCTTGTATTGGGACCATAACTTCTGATTTGAAGACATTGGAGGTCAAATTCATGTAATTTTTAATGAAGTTTTGCTCAGCCACTTTCAGCTACTTTAAACCAGATTAACATGAATGAGAAATAATGTAAAGAATATCCTTTAGAGAATGAATAGAGGCTGTCAACCTCTAGATCCCCTTCCCTGGTCACAGTTTAATTATCCAGCAGTGGGTGTCTGACTTAAACCGCCAATCAGAACTTTTAACCACCTGATTAGGAGGTCTTTTAGTCATTTTTCTCTTGTTATGGAAATTGTGAGGTTTGAAAGTTGATTTTGTCACTTGCAATCAAAGTCCTGACCAAGGGCTTCCCTGGTGGCGCAGTGGTTGAGAGTCTGCCTGCCAATGCAGGGGACACGGGTTCGGGCCCTGGTCTGGGAGGATCCCACATGCCGCGGAGCAAATGGGCCCGTGAGCCACAACTACTGAGCCTGCGCTTCTGGAGCCTGTGCTCCGCAACAAGAGGGGCCACGATAGTGAGAGGCCCGCGCACCGCGATGAAGAGTGGCCCCCGCTTGCCACAACTAGAGAAAGTCCTTGCACAGAAACGAAGATCCAACACAGCCATAAATAAATAAATAAATAAAATTTAAAAAAAAAAAAAAAAAAAAAAAAAAAGTCCTGACCAATACATTTATCCATTTAGGGAGTATTTAGAGGGCTTACATTCTCAAAAATCTTTCAATGGCTTCCAGTAAGTGAATTATTTCTACATTAGAATAATAATAAAATAATAGTAATAATGATAATTAGAATGGATTATTCACTACATAAAACCATAAAGGATCCTGTTAAAATACAAATATTATCCAGAAGAACTGTACATCCAGCCTCTAACCCCTGTGATCACTTTAACACTAATTATCTTGATTATCTAGTCAGCAACCTTTTGGAGTTTTGATTCAAAAGTCAGCACAGCTTAGTTTTGAAGGAAAAGAAAGACCAGAAACAAACATCATAGAAGGTAGGGATAATACAAGGGCAGACAAGTAGAGCACATTTCTCAGGTTTTTGGGTGGAGTCACGAGAAAAAGATAACTCTTAAAAGATAACTGTCTTTGTTGCATCAGATTCAAGACTTACTTTAATTTTCTTAACCCAAAAAGAAAGAGGAAAATGCCGATTCAGGTCTATCACATGTCTTCTCATAGAGTTGTTGGTAAAGCAGTTAAAAGCACAAATGACAGAAGTGGTAGATACTGGTCCCATTATTGCTATTTTATGCAGACAGAGTATGTGTTTTCCCCAGATTATATATATATATATTTTTAGTCATAATACAAAACTGTTATTTGTCAGAGAAGATATATTTGGTTTCGGCTGTTGCAGAGATCTCAGAGGAAAAATTCCCAGGCAGCATTTTACTTTTAAGAAGTGCATAAACCAAAGGGCTTCCCTTCCCTGGTGGCACAGTGGTTAAGAATCCGCCTGCCGGGAGCTGCTGCGCGGAGCCGAGCGTTTGGGTGGCGGCGGGGGCGCGCCCGTGGGGAGAGGCGGCTGCGGCTGCTAGCCGGGAGGGAGGGAGGGAAGGAGGAACCGGGAAGGGGTTGGGGGGGGGGCAGGGCGGTCGGAGAGCCGTGTTCCTAAGGCGGTGGCGGCGTCTCCGGCAGAGCAGGAGGAGGGCGGGGAAGGAGGATGGAGCAAGCTGGGGTTGGGGTTGGCGCTAGCCGCAGTGGCTCGCCCCGTACTGTGGGAGAGCGGCGGCTGCTCCTGGAAGTTGTAGGATCGGAAGCCGGGCTGGTGCCGCCGCTGCCACCGCCTTGGGCGGTGGGGAGGAGCAGGGAGCGGCGGGGGTCGGGAGAGAGGGGTCGGGTAGGGGGAGCGAGCTGGGGAAGACTGAGCGGGCTCTGCGCCGGGCGGGAGGGCGGCGGGGGGGCCAGAGACCGCAGCCGGGGGGACGCGGGAGGATGGAGCAAGTGGAGATCCTGAGGAAATTCATACAGAGGGTCCAGGCCATGAAGAGTCCGGACCACAATGGGGAGGACAACTTCGCCCGGGACTTCATGGTGTCCAGATCCAGTATGTCAGCAAGCTGAGAAACGACTAAGAAGATTGTCAACCAAGTATAGAACAGAAAAGATTTATCCCACAGCCACTGGAGAAAAAGAAGAAAATGTTAAAAAGAACAGATATAAGGACATACTGCCATTTGATCACAGCCGAGTTAAGTTGACTTTAAAGACACCTTCTCAAGATTCAGACTATATCAATGCAAATTTTATTAAGGGTGTTTATGGGCCAAAAGCATATGTGGCAACCCAAGGACCTTTAGCAAATACAGTAATAGATTTTTGGAGGATGATATGGGAGTACAGTGTTGTAATCATTGTAATGGCCTGTCGTGAATTTGAGATGGGAAGGAAAAAATGTGAGCGCTATTGGCCTTTGTATGGAGAAGACCCTATAACATTTGCACCATTTAAAATTTCTTGTGAAGCTGAACAAGCAAGAACAGACTACTTCATTAGGACACTCTTACTTGAATTTCAAAATGAATCTCGTAGGCTATATCAGTTTCATTATGTGAACTGGCCAGACCATGATGTTCCCTCATCATTTGATTCTATTCTGGACATGATAAGCTTAATGAGGAAATACCAAGAACATGAAGATGTGCCTATTTGTATTCATTGCAGTGCAGGCTGTGGAAGAACAGGTGCCATTTGTGCCATAGATTATACGTGGAATTTACTAAAAGCTGGGAAAATACCAGAGGAATTTAATGTTTTCAACTTAATACAAGAAATGAGAACACAGAGGCATTCTGCAGTACAAACTAAGGAGCAGTATGAGCTTGTTCACAGAGCTATCGCCCAACTGTTTGAAAAACAGCTACAACTATATGAAATTCATGGAGCCCAGAAAATTGCTGATGGAGTGAATGAAATTAACACTGAAAATATGGTCAGCTCCATAGATCCTGACAAACAAGATTCTCCCCCTCCAAAACCACCAAGGACCCGCAGTTGCCTTGTAGAAGGGGATGCTAAGGAAGAAATACTGCAGCCACCAGAACCTCACCCAGTGCCACCCATCTTGACACCTTCTCCCCCTTCAGCTTTTCCAACAGTCACTACTGTGTGGCAGGACAATGACAGATACCATCCAAAGCCAGTGTTGCACGTGGTTTCATCAGAACAACATTCAACAGACCTCAACAGAAACGATAATAAATCAACAGAACTTACAGGGAAAAATGAATCAACTGTTGAACAAATAGATAAAAAATTGGAGCGAAATTTAAGTTTTGAGATTAAGAAGGTCCCTCTTCAAGAAGGACCAAAAAGTTTTGAAGGGAACACACTCTTGAATAGGGGACATGCAATTAAAATTAAATCAGCTTCGGCTTCACCATGTACAATTGATAAAATCTTTAAATCACAGGAATTGAATTCAAGAGATCTAAAAATTGATGATATTTCCCAGAATTCCTGTGTGGACTGCAATGCAACACAGTCAAATAAAGCTCCAGTTATCCTACCAGAAGAATCACAGAAGAATTCAGACACACCTCCAAGGCCAGACCGCTTACCTCTTGATGAGAAAGGACATGCACCGTGGTCATTTCATGGACCTGAGAATACTCTACCCATGCCTGATTCCTCTGAAGGCAAATCCTCAGATACCCACTGTCAAACAATGAAAACTGGGAGTTCAACACCAAGCCCCATGACACAACTTGCAACCCATGATCTCACAGATCATCACAACAGTTCCCCTCTATTCAGAGCACCCCTCAGTTTTACTAATCCTCTTCAGTCTGATGACTCGGACTCTGATGAAAGGAACTCTGATGGTGCTGTGACCAAGAATAAAACCAGTATTTCAACAGCAAGTGCCACTGTTTCTGCTGCCGCTAGTACTGAAAGCATTTCTACAAGGAAAGTATTATCAATGTCCATTGCTAGACATGATATAGCAGGAACAATACATTCAGGTGCTGAAAAAGATGTTGATGTTAGTGAAGATTCGCCTCCTCCCCTACCTGAAAGAACTCCTGAGTCTTTTGTATTGGCCAGTGAACATAATACACCTGTAAGATCTGAGTGGAGTGAACTTCAAAATCAGGAACAGTGTGAACAAAGAAAACCTGAAGGCTTGATAACCTCTGGAAGTGAAACATGTGACCATCCAGCACGAGGTATTCATACAGAGACTTGTACAGAATGTCCACCTACTTTCAGTAACAAGAAAGATCAAATATCAGAAAGTCCAACAGAAGCCACAGAGATTGGTTTTGGTAATCGCTGTGGAAAACCCAAAGGACCAAGAGATCCACCTTCAGAATGGACATGATTCAGGGAATTAAAAGACACTTTAAATTATACTGGAAAATTCAAGTGCCACTGAAAGCCAGATTTATAGTATTCCATCTTAAAAATGTGGGACTAACAGCAGTGTAGATTGTTACCTTAGTGTTTTTTGCTGGGACCATCTACCTGCCTTATATTACACTTAGGAAAAAGTATTACATACGGTTTATTTTGTAACTTCAAGTATTATTGCCTTAATGTCTCTTAACCCTGTTACACGCTGCTTGTAGACATGTTAATATAGTAATACTTTTATGATAAATTGAGTTTAAGGACTACTCTTTTGCTAATGTTTTATCATGTATGCATTATTTTGTATATGTACAGGGCAAGTAGGTATATAATTTGATAAAGTTACAGTCATAAAATATTATTAACAGAAGATGTAAGAAATTTCTGCATGGTCTAAATCTTTGTGTACCTTATTTGTAAATTATTTGCCCTGAAGTTTTAGAAAATAGTTTCTGAATTTTAAAATTGCTGGATTCATGCAGCCAGCATTACAGGTTATCAGAGATCAAAGATTGTAATAATAATACATTTTGTAAATTGTAAGCAAAAAGTTATTTTTATATTATATACTGTCTAATTGTCCATCCTAATTGTCCTTGTTTTCATCTAGTTATGGAGATTCAGTAAGTGCCTTGGAACAATATTGAATTCTCTTAGCTCGTGTGTGTTACTTTAATATTTGAACTCAACTGGGATTAGAAGGCTATCAGAATATATGTATGTTTCAGGATATTTGGCCTGCCATTAAAAAGACAAAAACAAAAAAACAAACAAACAAAAACAAAAACAAAAACAAAAACAAAAAAAAAGAATCCTCCTGCCAATGCAGGAGACTTGGGTTCGAGCCCTGGTCCGGGAAGATCCCACATGCCACGGAACAACTAAGCCCGTGCGCCACAACTACTGAGACTGCGCTCTAGAGCCCGTGAGCCACAACTACTGAAGCCCACACGCCACAACTAATAAAGCCCGTGTGCCTAGAGCCCCTGCTCCCAACAAGAGAAGCCACCGCAATGAGAAGCCTGCACACCACAAGGAAGAGCAGCCCCCGCTCACTGCAACCAGAGAAAAGCCCGTGTGCAGCAATGAAGACCCAATGCAGCCAAAAATAAAATAAAATAAATAAATTTATTTTAAAAAAAGTACATAAACCTGAAGAGCAAATTTTTTTTCTTTCAAAATAGGTTTTGTTTTGACTTTGAAAGCTTCAGACTTTCATTAAAGCATTATAATATTTGGAATAAGCATATAAAATATTTAAGGGTATTGGTATTTATCTCTTTTTTTCATAATTCTGGGCAAAAGCATCCTAGGGAAAGTCTGAGGATAGATTTCTTCCATTTTCTCTTTGTTATTTCCAGTTTTCCAAGTTGCCTCGATGCAGAGGTCAGGGGAAATGCTCCAGGTCCTGAGCACATCTGGGCTAGGATCCAAGAGGCCAGCTGAGACCATCGTTGCTGTTAGTGAAAGAGCTTCATAAGTGCTTAAGGCTGGAATGGATGGTCCAAATCAACTGTAGAATCCTGTCATTTTTCAAATGGGAAACTGAGGTGCAGGGAGGTGAAGGGACCTGTCAAGGTCATACGATCAGCTAGTGTCAGAGCTGTGATCCAGGCAGACTGACTTCCCATTCAGCCGTTTTCTCAGTAATTTCCCAGGATCCTTTTCACTTCATCCTTGACTTGTTTCCATTCCACTTCCTCCACTGGCCCCTGATCTTGACCAGGCTACTCTTTTTGCCTCAATCCTGCTGTTTGGTTATCCTGATTGAGTGGGATCTCCCCACCTCGAGTCTTGGCATCCTCTGAGTGGTTTTGACTCGGACATACCCTTCCAGAGGTTTTATTTGCCGATGGCCTTGAGGACTCCCTCTCCACCTGCTGGCCTTTACCACTACAGCAGCTGCCATCCTGCTCTCACCACCACCACAGTTTATCCAGTTACTACTTTCTGCCAGGCGCTGTACTTAGCACTTTCTAAAAGCAAGCTCACGTACTCCACACAACAGCTCTTTAAGCTGAGTATTTTCCTGCCCTGCAGTTGAAGAAATCAAAGCTCAGAGAGGTTAAATCATGTCTCCATCATCTCACAACGCTAAGTGTAAGCTGAGGTTAAAACCCAGGAATATCCAAGTTCCATTCTCTTTCCATGACACCTTTCAGTCCCAGTCTGAACTGCTTAAAGCTCAGATTTTAGTGACAAATCATTGCAAATTACACTGCTTAGGGCACTCTAGTTCCCATTAATCTACTCTGTAAATTATCTTTTTTTTTTTTTTTTTTTTTTAAATTTTATTTATTTATTTATGGCTGTGTTGGGTCTTCGTTTCTGTGCGAGGGCTTTCTCTAATTGCGGCAAGTGGGGGCCACTCTTCATCGCGGTGCGCGGGCCTCTCACTATCGCGGCCTCTCTCGTTGTGGACCACAGGCTCCAGACGCGCAGGCTCAGTAATTGTGGCTCACGGGCCTATTTGCTCTACGGCATGTGGGATCTTCCCAGACCAGGGCTCGAACCCGTGTCCCCTGCGTTGGCAGGCAGATTCTCAACCACTGCGCCACCAGGGAAGCCCTGTAAATTATCTTTGATTATGTGTTAATGCATGAGGCTTCCCTCTTCGGGCTTGTCTGATACTAGGACCACCCTGCTTTATACTCTTGGGACTCTGTGTTCAGTATTCTGCCCTGTTATGTGTTCCGGATGTGGGAATGGGAATGGTTAAATGTCGCTCTGTTGGCTGAAACAGTTACTCCGTTTGGCTGAAACACTAACTTCCTGATTGAAACTCCAGCTGAAAACAGACCCTCCAAATGGCAAGATCATAGGATGCCCTGATTCGTTTGATGTAACACTACTGAATGTTTGATGTAACACTGTTGAATATTTCTGTCTTCTTCCCTACTCCCACTTCTGCAGCTCAAGGGACAAATAAATTCCCTTTTAAATTATTTCACAGTCACTATCACGGTCAGAAGGGGTCAGGTAGCTTTTGTTCCAACGGCTGCCGAAGGACATCTGCTGTCTTGCTAGCTGTAGCGAGTTGCATCTACCTTCTTTTTGCTCTACCTTGTTGGCCCCTCCTTAGATATAAAGATACTTAGAAGGCTCTCGTGCGACAGCCTTACATTATCTATTTTCTGATAGGATACTTCACTGCAAGAATGGAAAAGGAGGAAAACAATAGTCATTGAGTGTTTATTATGTGCAGAGAAATATGCTAAAAATTTTCACATATATAACCTCAATTGATTCCCACAATAATTGTATGAAGTATGGTATTTTATTCTCATTTCAGAGAGATGTTAAAATCACTTATTGGAGATCACACAATTGGAAATGGGTACGGTTGGCATTTGAATCTAGGTGAGACTGACTCTTTGTATATTACCAGGCTGCCTCTGAATGCTCCAGAGTCCTGGGGCCCAGGCCTCCGTCATTTTATCCATCATTATTCTCACCCTGTGAGGCTTAGACAGAATTCTGGCTTCAGAAATTCTAATCAGAATCTTCACTAAGCTTTGAAAATTTTATCTCCATTTAACAAAGAGTGGTGATTTACATTGCTACACAGAGACTAAATGAGAAACCTGTAGCCCCCTATAGTTTCCCTCGCCCCCCACCGCCCCCACCCCCCCGGGGCTGGGTGGTGTTCTGGTGAAGACTCTGCTTCATGTTGCAGGGTGCCCCTGCTAGGTGGGGGAGGCTGACCCTTTTTCTACTTTGGCAAAAAGCCAGTATATTCTTCCACCTGATGGTCTGATGAAAAACCAAGGTAACACCTGTTTTGTCTATGTATTGAGTCCCAAGGGAAAAAAATCCAGCTGACTAGAGTAGCCAGCTAATTCTCTGAGTTGACAGCTCCAAACCTGACTTGAAAGAGAATTCCATTCAAATCATTGTGCTCTCAGCCCCTCTTTCTCTCTTCCCCTCCCTACACCCTCCTGCTTTTATCCTCTGTGGCCAACTCTACCCAATATCTTAAGCACACGTGGCCAGTATGCACCCAGGCTTTTTTTTTTTTTTTTTTTTTTAATTAATTAATTTATTTATTTTTGGCTGTGTTGGGTCTTCGTTTCTGTGCGAGTGCTTTCTCTAGTTGAGCAAGCGGGGGCCACTCTTCATCGCGGTGCGCGGGCCTCTCACTGTCACGGCCTCTCTTGTTGCGGGAGCACAGGCTCCAGACGCGCAGGCTCAGTAGTTGTGACTCACGGGCCCAGTTGCTCCGCGGCATGTGGGATCCTCCCAGACCAGCGCTCGAACCCGTGTCCCCTGCACTGGCAGGCAGATTCTCAACCACTGTGCCACCAGGGAAGCCCCCAGGCTTCTTTTTAAAAGACATTCCTTTCTAAGAAGCTGATGATAATTTTTTTTTTTTTTTTTAATAATTTAGCCCACCTTGGTAAGCTTGAATTTCTTTTTCTGAAAAACAAGAAGGTTAAACTGAAAATAATACAGGATTCAGTATGTATCTCAAACTGGTTAAAAAATTGAACTTTAAGGAGCAAATTTTATTCTTTACCCTGCATAAAATTTCAGCAGTGGCCTCACCACAGGGTCCCACCTCTGTCCACTGGTGTGAGGCGGGGATTTGTTGCCATTTCTCTCAGTTTGTATCGGTGCAGATCCTCCTTTCCACTTCGTCTTCCTGGACACCCCATTCTCTCTACAGTCCCCTTATTTGCTTTTCAGTCACCCACTAGTTCTCTTTGCTGACGGGGCAGAAGCTTCTGCCCAAACTTCCCCCCAACTCCCTGACTCAGGCTGTTCCAAACTTGTTACAGATTTCACCAGACCATATTCAATTAAACAAATATTTGTTTAGTGCAACCATGTGCAAGCCTGTGATGGTTACTGTTTCCATTCTAGGAATACAACCTCACCAAGGAGAAAATTTTATAGAAAGAAAAGCCTAGAGTACTTTTATGAATCCTTCTCCCCTTTTGTATTTTTCTCAATATCCAAAAATATAATTTAAAAAATAAGCTTTTTTATATATTAATAAGAATCTTGATGAGAAAATGTATATATTACATGTTACTTATATAGCTTAGGCTTCCAAAAGGGAGGAATAATATACTTATCTACTTGGTTTTATATCTTATACATTGTTTTCAAGAGTATCTGTGTCTTAGTCATGAGGATTAGAATTCTAAAAACCTCCATTTTTTTGTTTAAGGAATTTGGTAAGATCTAACAAAAATAGGGTTGGATGATTGAGATTACATATGAATTATGAACATATTAATATATTTTATGCTCATTAGAATAGTACAGTAAAGGCAGCATATTAAGTAAAAAGAAAGTCAATAGTAGTTCACATATCTTAAATTAGTAGTAATGGGTAACATGCCATTCCTTGCTCAAAGAAACCCAATTTAGGATTTTACTTCCCTGAGTTTTAATGAGATACTTATTAATTTATTTAGTTTTGTTGTGTATTATATGTGATTATCCTCCTGTATTGGTACGTTTCTAAAAGCAGTAGAGTGGAATTGTTGACTTCTGCCTTCTAGATCCCACAGTGATTCCAGAAACAGAGAGTAATAAATGAATAAGATGAAACAAATAAATAAAGCATTGGGAATTCTTTAGCATAGCTAAGCAAGCATCTATCAGCCCTAATAGATTATCCACTCTTAATTGTTTGCATGGCCATTTTCGGCCAAAGCACATCCTAGAAGCTCTTCTTTTATAAGACCTCTTTTCCTTCTCTCCTAAAAGACCCGTAAATACAGTTTTAAAGCTCAGGGTTTCTGTCCCTCAGATTTCTTTATGTCTCATTGGCAGTGTTACAGTGTCTCCCCACCTCCAGTTCAATGTCCCTTCCTGTATGAAAGCATTCTTGAAGTATCCATTCAAACTTGGAAATTCCCATTTTGGAATCCCACTCATCTTATTCTAACTTCTGGTGCAATTGCCTTGGTAGTTATCCTATTCATCTTCATTATATTATAAGTTTTTCAAGCACTCTACTCCCTCATCTTTGTTTATCTGGCAGTAGCTATCAGGGATGTTGCAGACAGTGGCTATTTAAGAAACATTGGCTGAAAGGAATTATTGAGTTAGTGTTTGGTACCACTGTGTTAGCAATGGAAAGTCAATATTGTTCAGAAAATAATGACCAAAGCATGCCCTTTGTCTAATGTGTGATTGTTTCTTTTCAATTTCATACTATATTAGACTGAACCATATTCTATTGCTACTTTTGCAGTTCAAAAATTGACAAAAGTTGAAAATATTGACAATTTCATATAATTCAACTTACATTACTATTCAAATTTCTTTTTTTCAATGTTTTATAGGCATTTGCATAACTTTGGACACTCAGATAGCAACTATTAATTTTTCAGATTCCAAGAAGTTTTTTATAGTACAGCATCTAGTTTGTGAGCATTCAAACCATTGTACCTGAATACTCTACATTTTTTCCTTTTGATTTTTTTCCAAATAAGCTCTATCTCTTTACAGTGATGAAGTTAATTTGTCCTCAAAAATTTCAAAAGCATATGGAATATTATGTGAATAGAAACATTTTCCTTTTCTGAAGAGCTTCAAAATCAGTGATCTTTATTTTGTTTTTGTTTTTATTCGTTTTAAAAAAATTGTTTAGGGTCTATGGAAGGAATGGATTTGTTGCCATTCAGTTATGTTTTTTCACCTTTGCCTACAATGGAGATTTGTTTTGGAAAAAAATGTACAGATATTGGGGTTTTGTGCCTATCCAGTTTGACATGCAATCTCTTTTAGCAATCTTAAGGTTCACATATCAAAAACTGAACCACTGATCTGCTCCTCCCCAAAACCTTCCTTATCTCAACTAATGGCAACTTCATTTTTTCCAATTGACCAGGCTAAACAGCATGGAGTCATTACTGGATCCTCTTTTATTCACATTCTACATCCCATCAATCAGAAATTCCCCTTTGACTCAACCTTAACTTCTACTTCTCCCACCCTGGCTCAGTCCACCATTATTTCTCATCTCATTACTGCAGTGGCCTCCAATAAAATCTCCTTGCTAATATTCTCGTTCACGTATTATCTGTTCTCAAAATGAAGTCAAAACAATGCTTTAAAAACATGAGTCAGATCACGTTACTCTTTTGCTCAAAACCTTATAATAGCTCTGCATTTCACTCAGAGTGATGATCAATGATCTACCTCCTCCTGCTACAGCCCTCTCTGACTTCTTCTCTTTTTTCATTTTGTTTCAGACACTCAACCTTCTTGCCATCACTTGAACATGACAGGCACTCTTCCACTGAGGGCAAAATGCAAAAAAGTTCTCCACATAGAAGCAGGTGCTCAATTAATATTTATTGAATTAAATCAAATTGAAGTTAGTTTCAACTGGTAGCTATTATGATAAGATTTAGGACTTGGGAATACCAGGCTTCTTTTGCTTGAATTGTTATCTCATAGCATCTATAGATACACAAGTTCCTTCCCTCTTTCAAATGTGTTTTTTTTTTTTTCCAGTTGGTAATGTGGACTTGGGAGGACTTCTATGATATGTTTTGAAAAATAAATAAGATTTGAAACAGCATAAGTATCTTAATTACTAGGATTACAGACAAGCATGTTGTTTGGAGAATTGACCAATGTAGGAAGACTTTCTCAATTCTATAAAATGATTTGGAGTAATTGTTCATGATCAAATTAGAGATTTACAAGAATGGATTTATTTACAGTTATCTCCAGGATACCACCTGCCTAATTTTAAATTTAAAAGATAGATTATTAGATAAATGCATAGCTACAAGTTTTGATTTTTGTAATTCATTCATAAACATGGTAATATTGGCAAGTAGCCTGAATGTTAAGACCTTTATTTTTAGCACTGATAAATAAATTAGAACACCATCTACAAGAGTTTGTGGAAGGTTTACCATGTTATCTGAATGACATTTCATAGCAATAGCAAGTAATTTTTCAAAAAGGATTATAGAGCACAACATTATCTTGGCTTCTTTGATGACCAATATAAGAATCTATGTTTATTTTTGCTTATGCTTGAAGTACTTCATTTAGGACAATAACGTTCTTTTTTTCTCAAGGTAGATTTTATTTTATTTTTTTAATTTATTTTTTGCTGCGTTGGGTCTTCGTTGCTGTGTGTGGGCTTTCTCTAGTTGTGGTGAGCGGGACTTACTCTTCGTTGCAGTGCGCGGGCTTCTCATTGCGGTGGCTTCTCTTGTTGTGGAGCACGGGCTCTAAGCGCACAGGCTTCAGTAGTTGTGGCGCATGGGCTTAGTTGCTCCACAGCATGTGGGATCTTCCCGGACCAGGGCTTGAACCCGTGTCCCCTGCCTTCTCAGGCAGATTCTTAACCACTGTGCCAACAGGGAAGCCCCTAACTTTCTTAATTTATGAAATTCATGTTTCCTAGGGGACAATGTGAGTAATATACAGAAACAGATTGCATTTAAAAGGTTTATATTGTTAACCAGTAATTTGTTCATAACAGCTATGTTTTAATCATTAGTGTATCTTGCAATTAAGGTGAACATTCAATTTTTGATTAAGAATTTAAGCATTTATAGCCTAAAAGGTTTTTTTCAATACGATCTCTATGAGGCTTGAGTAAGATTTATTTTTCTTAATTGAAGTATATCTAACTTATAATATTTTATTAGTTTATTGTGTACAACATAGTGATTTGACATTTGTATACATTGTGAAATGATCACCCCAATAAATATAGTTACCACCAGCCACCATACAAAGTTAATACAATATTATTGACTGAATTCTTCATGCTGTACACTACATCCCCATGACAGCTATTTTATAACTGGAAGTCTGTACCTCTAGATCCCCTTCACCTATTTGCTCCCTTCCAACCACTCCTACTGGACTTATTTCATTTAGCATAATATCCTCAAGGTCCATCTATGTATAAATGGCAAGACTTTTTTTTCTTTTTTATGGCTGAGTAATATTACATTGTATATGTATACCACATCTTCTTTTTCCATTTATCTACCAATGGACACTTAGCTTGTTTCCATATTTCCAGCATTTGTAAATAATGCTGCAATGAATATTGGGGAGCACATATCTTTTTAAATTAGTGTTTTTGTTTTCTTTGGTTAGGAACCCAGAAGTGGAATTGCTGGATCAGACGGTAGTTCTATTTTTAAATTTTTGAGGAACTTTCATACTGTTCTCCATAGTGGCTGCACCAATTTATATTCCTACCAACAGTGCACAAGTGTTCCCTTTTCTCCACATCCTCACTCACGGTGTGTCTTTATTTAAGCAAAAGGCAAAGGCACAATTTAGTGAAAGCAATTCTGTGAGGGGCTAAGATAAGCTTCAGTTATTTCAAAGGGACACAGGAATCAACTGAAAGAGCCAAATCGCCAAAGCTATGAAAATTTGAGCAAGAAAATAAAGTAACATTTGATTATAACCCAAAGTATAAAGCAAATATCTATGAGTTCATACTGATGTAAGGGAATAATTGAATAAATTAATAAGTGTGTGTGTGGGGGGACAAATTTCTCATGCAGAAGTTTTATAAATAATTGATGAGTGTACTCCCCCATAAAAGAGGGGGAGTATAATTCTCCATTCCTTAAGTATGGTTTCACTTAGTGACTTTCTTCCAGAGAATACAGTATTTAAAAGAGAGGTGGTTAACTTTACATTGGAGAAAAATGATAAACACTATTTGCGTCATATGATCAAGGTCAAGGTCAATATCACCAGTCATAAATCAGTTTGATAGCATATACCCGTGGTATGATGTGATGAAATTGACACTTTACCTATGATTTTCCTTCCCTAAATCCATAACTCTAGTCTGATCATGAGAAAACATCAGAAAAATTGCAATGTGGGAATTCTCTGTACTACCTTCTCAGTTTTGTAAATATAAACCTATCTTAAAAGATAAAGTTTATTTAAAAACTTGACTACATTAAAAATGGCCACTATCGTCTACATCTTTATAATCCTTTCTTATTTAGTATGTTTATTTTTCACTCTGCTCTGTACAGTATTATATTGATAATTATAATGCTTCCAAATTCAGTTATGTGTAATTACCCAGTGAACATTTTCATGTATAAAGCTGCTTTTTGTTGTTGTTGTTAGGATTATTTCTTAAAGGTATTTCCCTAGAAATGAAATTATCAGGTCAATAGGTTTTTTTTTTTTTTTTTTTTTGGTCTTTGTCTTTTGAAAGATGAATGTAGAAGATTCAGGCATGATCTGATATTGTTTAAATCTTAGTTGATATCATTAAATGTTCATATATTGACAAAATAAAAACAATTTTTGTAAAATATATTTTAGAATGCTTCTATAAACATAATTAAAATATATCCCAGCCTAAGTAAGCTGCATATCTAACTAATAATACATATCCCTTGTAGATGAGTTTTGTACTTTCTAGCTGTCTGTGAGATTAGAATGTGTGCAGATAGCTAAAGAATGAATACTACTTTTTGTGTTTCTTAAGAATTATAGATGAGAAGGATTAACCCATCTCTGAATTCATTATATCATTAATATTTCCACCAGTTTTATAATGTCTCCTACAAATTCTTCAAAGGTTTGAGAAATCACTGCTCTTTGATGAGCATTGAAAGCAACAACTAAGACTGCTAATCAATCTATTGCTTAATGTATGTCCTTAACAAAGATAGGGTTCTAGTAAGATGCAAAAATCTTAAGAAAGTCTGAGTCTGAAGGTGAAGCTGAAGCTAGTTAGTCCAGTGTTTTTCAACTTTTAGTGTTTCTTTGAGGGTCTTCAGAGCTCTGCAAATATTTTATTTGATTTTTACTTAAAAAGACTTCTGAAACAAATTAAAATTATAGTGAGAAAAAGCAACGTATGAACCTAAATTTGCTAATGTCAAATATGACACATTAGTGACTATCATCAAGTTCATTTGAGTTGCCAATGTAATATACTTTTGTGGAGTCCTAAGAAAGACACTTCTCTTGAGTATCTTATAAAAATGTTGTTGATGGAAGAGCACATAACTATTGTTTTTTCATTTGGTGTTAGATTTTTCACTTGTGATAAATGTGAGCAATGAGCTACTAGAGTACACATATGCCAAATCCAATTAAGTGACAGTAAGTCTAGATCTAATAGTGAATTGTGTCAATCTTTCATTGTAGTTTTAGCACTTACTCTTATGTTGGGTGCTATTTTGCCCTTCTGGCTCAGTTTAGTAGATTTCTCTGAGCTTTCATGGATGGCTTGTTTTTTCAAAAGTATCACTTATAGATACTTGTATATGAATCAGTATTTTCTTCCTAATGCTGGCTACCAGGATGAATATTATTATTGCAGTAATACTTTGGGTGCTGAAGTAGACATACATTTGTACCCCTGAGCATTATGGCAGACTAATTGCTTACTGAATTTCTACTCTTATCCTTCTTTCTTAAGTGAACCAGGTTCAGGGCAACTGAATATTTTTCAGTGAAGACCCTCAATCATTTGAAAAATACTCATGTTTCCAGCCTCCCTAAAGGTGCAAGGGATGTCTGCTGGGAATTTCTAGGGAAGTATGGCTTTCCTAATGCCGACACTATTCTGTGTTCCTTGACACTTCTTTCTTTTCCATGCTTGCAGTGTTAATGTGAGACAGCTATCTTGCAGGATGGCCATAAGCATAAAAACCACACCCTAAAGACAGTGAGTAGAAACACTGAAGGCAGCCAGGATACCAGTGACATCATGAAACTACTCTACCAGTCCTAGACTGCCTACCTCCTACTTTCTTGTTAAATCAGAAAATAAACTTTTATTTGGGAAAGCCATAGTTAATTTGTTTAGGTTTTTCTTACATGTAATTACTTAAAAACTGTGAAAATTCCTGATGGAGTCCAGCCTCCTCAACTTGTACAAGTAACTGAACCTTACTTTCCTTCTTCACTTTATAACACCTTATCTAACTTGATTCTTCTTCATGGTGCCCAAAATCAGCTAAAATTGTGTATTTATTTACTGTCTGTCTTCCACACTAGAATGTAAGTTCCCCAGGGTTAAGGACTAGATCTTTCTTGTCCATTGCTACATTCCTAGCACTTAGGACTGTGTCTCACACAGCAGACATACTCAGTGTTCATTGAATAAATGTACGAATCAGTGAGCTCTCACAGGGATCCAATGACTACATTAAGAAAATGTGTAATAGGGATTAAAATCCATTTGCCTGATAACCAGCTCAGTAATCCTTCATTACACTACTGCTTTGGGTGCTCTTTTAAGTCCTTGGGTAGCAATGATAATTCTATATACACATTTAACAGAAACACATTGCAATCCAATTGAATCTACTCACAATGTCATCAAACTCTTATAGCATCACCTCTTCAGACTTGTCCCTCCTATAATACCATTTTTGCCACCGTTCCTGAATTGCCATGACTAGAAGCTCTCCCTTAAAGGGCTCTATACATGATGCCTTTCTTGGAAAATCACAAAACACCTTAGAATATTAAAGATTCTTATATGCACTATAATTAAAAAATTGATTTAACTTTACCTTAATACTTTCCAAATTTATTTTCTATCTGAATATCCTGTCTATCTTCTTTCTTTGGCTAACCACTACTAAAGTCCCAAGGAATTAATGCTGTACTTTGAAAAACTGTGAGTCTTGATCACTGTAGTTCAAGTTGGGTATTTTATGTTCTTCAGTTTCTTATGATAAAAGCCTTGATGAGCATTGGTGTCTGATGATGAAAACCCTACTCTCTACAAGTATTCTCTTTTTGGGCTAACTTTTCCAGCTGTGCGATTCATGCTGGTCAGTTCAATGTGAGAATTTCTAGAGCACTTCCTCCTGATGGCTCTTACCGTCCTAAAAATGCAGCCTATTCTCCTTTTACGCAAAGTTGATGGCTATCATCATCATCATCATCACCATCTTCTTCTAACATTAAAGTTACAACTGTGGTATTATTTTTAAACTAGTCACGTTTATCTTTTAAACATGGCTCTAATAAAATTATTTTAAATGATTCTTGCCCACGGACACAGATACTCACACACACACACACACACACACACACACACTCACTTTTTTTTCCCCTAATAGCCATATGTATTTTTTCAAATTAGCATTTTCCTAAATTGGCTTGCTCTATGGCAGACTAAAGAGGGAGGTCACCATGGCCTCTTCTGATTCCCTAGTGAAGGGGAAAAGAATCAAAAAGCATTAGCTTACTGAAGGAGCATACTGTTGACTGGGCTATTCTAAAGTTAACAGGTTTCAAGAATAGATAGTCCATGTGTCTTAAGAGAACGCAGTAGCATTTGTTTTGTAGGCCAATAATGACTTGACAAAGACTATTGTTGATCTTTAGATGAGCAGTTAGGCCAGAATATACATAGATTAATTTTTCAGAATATTGTTAAAAGGCTCTGACACATCTGAGTTTTAATCTAGTACTCTCCCAGAATAAAATGCTGAGTTATCTCAAGGTTCTACTCTTGGCTTTTCTTTGTTCTTTCCCAGAACCATGCATTTAAACATCACCTGATTACTCTTAAATACACATCTCTAAGCATCTGCTGAGCTCCAGACTTACTTATCCAAGTGCCTCCTCACAGATACACCTCTCTTTGGAAATCTAATAGGCATGTCTAGTTTAAGATTTTCTAAACAGAAATCTTAATTTCTATGGTCTGCTTCACCACTCTTTCCCCTAATTTTCACCATTTCAGGAAGGGCCAAACCCAGTTGCTCAGGACCCTCACCAATCAAAATTTTGATTTCCTTTTTCTCCTTCTAGTCTATATCCAATCCATTAATGAGTCCTATCAATACTTCCTCCAAAATGTGTTCAAATCTGACAACCTAAAATCATCTGTACTGATAAAGCCTAATCTAAGCCACTTTTGTTATGTCTCTTCTGGACTATTAATGACAGCCTTTTTATGGTTCCTCCTGGGTCCATTTTTGTCCTCCCATGGTCCACTCTCCATGCAGCCAAAGTAATCTCTCTAAGTGTTAATGCCATTATACCACTCTCTTGCCTAAGACTCTTCAGTGGCTTCACAGGTCAGTGAGAAGAATGTCCAAGTCCCTCTCATGGCTTGCAAGTCCCTACATGTTTCTCTGATTGTATTTCCTATCATTCTTCCTGTTGCTTACTACATTTCTGCAACCTTGGCCTCTTTCCTTTCTGTTCCCTTAAATACACCGTGCTCATTTTGTCTTGGGGCCTTTGCACTTGTTATTTCCTCTGCTTAAAATACTCTTCTGATGTGTTTCCATGTAACAATCTCATTTTCATCACTGAAGACTCAGGTCAATGTCACTTCTCAGGTCTTCTCTGAACACATTAACACCAGTAGGATCTTGTGCACACAAGTCACTCTATTCTGTTGCATTGCTATACTTATTTCTGTACATATTTGTTATCTGTCTATGTCCACTGGCATATACCCTTGAGGTCAAGGAATTTGATTACTGTACCTAAGAAAGAGCCTCTCATAACAAGTGCTCTGTAAGAACTTGTTGACTGTCTGAATAAATATGTATCCTTAAAAATACTTCATTGTCATCTTTGTCTCTAATCTCTTCCTTCAAATCACTTTCCTTCCCAATTAAAGTTCTTAAGGCATTAACTTCTTATGTTCAAGAGCACATAATAGCTTCCATAGAGAATAAATTTCCAAACTCCTCTTCCTGAATTTCAAGATGCTAATTTTCTTAACCCAAACTTTTTAACCCCCAAACTTTTAAACTTTTTCCCCTAAATGAACTCTGGGCTGGAAGACTGAGTTCCCTCTCCCTGAGAAAGTCTCTTTCCAGTCTCTCATCTTTGCTATATTCCTCCAACTATAAATTTTCACCCAATTCCACATGGTTCAATTTCCCCTCTCCTACCAAGCACTACTCCAGCCTATAGACAGCTTTTTCTTTCCTTCTATATATCTCTTATTGTTTATATTGTCATCAGATTGGTGTAACAGATCCTTATACTACTTTATTTATGTGTAGGTTATCCCCCCAAAGGAAAGAACGAATTTGAATATTAAATGCCTCCTCAATCTCCTAGCATAATGTTCCACAGAAAGTATATCTATTTAATTCCAATTTCAATAGACATGGTGACAGAAAAACATTTATTTACTGTAAACACCTATTTATCATAATAAATATAAAAAAGCAAGGGTGATGACAAAAAGCTACTGATATTTGATCTCATTGTTAGAAAAACAATAGGGTATGGTGGTGAGCATTATGGATAACTGCAGTCACATAACTCATCTAAGGAGGGCGGCCACAGCACATGTCCAGGGAATTATTACTGTATAACAACAGAGACCCACTGTTCATTGACCCTGTTTTTTTTTTGTTTTTATTTTGTGTTTTTTTTCCCACTGAGGAAAACCAGAAGTGCATATCTTTTATGCTAAATCACCCGATTTTTTACTTTTTTTCTTCCAGTGTTTTATTAAAGAGCTCAAGGAAGCAAAAATATAGAGGTCAAAAGCTCTGTGATTTTAAATATCACCCATTGACTACTTATTCCAACTTCAAATAGAATTCTGTTAATTATAGATATGATTTTTCTAGTTCACAGATTAAAAGCAGAAAATTAGAGAAGAGGAAAAACATGTGTTAAAGACACAGAAAAGTCAACTGATTAAAGACATGTAGATATATATAATAAATCACCCAATTTTTAAAAGTTCAACACATCTTAGGCTCAAATCTGCAAACTTTATTTTGTACTTTCGCAATGCTGACTCAAAAAATTTTCTATATTGTTAATTAACTGAGTTCCAGGAATCTGCACTTCATTCCCTCAATTTCTCTTCATTTTCACAAATATTTCAAATATCTCTTTTTTCTCCTTTCCAACACTAGTCTTCATAATTTACCAAAGTTTTTTTTTTTTTTTTTTTTAACATTTAGTATGTGCTTTCTGATGACAAAAGTAATATATACCCTCGTAGAAAATTTGGAAAATACTGAAAGTTTTGTTTACATAAGAATGTAAGAATAATTCTATGCATTGCTATTATTTTTATTTATTTTCTTTCTATTTTAGCCTATGACATATTTAGTTAACATAATAAAGTCATTGGGTTTATTTTATTTTTTTTTTATTTTTTTTTTGGGGGGGTTTATTTTTCAATAAAAGAAATTCTCCATGAAATTAAAAATTCTTGGTAAACATTATTCTAATGTCTACATAAATTTCTATTGCTTGGATTCATCATAATTTATTTAGCCACTTCTCTATCATTGGATAATTAGGTTGTTTGCAGTGTTTCCCCCATAATGAATAATGTTGCAGTGAACATTTTTGTACATAAACTTCTCTCTATATTTTGAATTATTTTCTTAGAAATGAAGTCAATAGATTCAAATATATAAATATTTTTGAAGCCAAGTTGATTTCTAAAAACACTTTGCCAATTTATAATGCTGCCAGGAACTTGAGAGTGTATATTTTACTGCATCCAGAACGTTTGGATATTCTCATTAAAAAATATTTTATGGTAATTGGTAATTCCATGTCTCTCTCCTCCCCTCAAGTCTTCTCTTCTGTCACTGACTTATCTCTAAATACGACCTTCACTCCTTTTTTAAAGTGAAAATTGAGGATTCCTGTCCCTCTATCTACAAAATTGCCCATAGCCACACTCATTCTTATTCCTTCCCACTTGCCTCAGTAAAAGAAATTAACTTTTTGATTTGGGTCAATACCTCCACTTGCACTTTATCTCTCATCTCTTTCTGTATCCTCCAAGATCATGCTCTCTTAGCCATTACCCTGTCTTTAGTATTTTCAATATCTTGAAGAAACTATATCAGTATCTTCAATATCTCTCTTTTGGTTCTTTCTTCATGGCTTATAACAATTCTCAATTTTGTTTCATTAAAAATCTTTCATCCTAGTTTTCCCTTCTAGTTATACTCTTATTTCTCTTCTTCCTTTTACAGCCAATCTCTTTGAAAGAGTGGTCTTAACACCCCACCTTAACTTTCTCCACTTCCAGCCTTCTTCTGGGCACCAATGGCATTATTTCTCTGGAACAAGTTTTGCTCAGATCACTAGTGATCTACTATGTGTAAATCCAATGGTCTCTTTTTACAACTCATTTTACTTTTCCTATATGATCCTTTAATACTCCCTTACCCTAGTCCCATCTATGTGTACTTTTCTAGAAATAGGAGACAGAAAGATTGGAGGAAGTTGCAGCCAACTTTCTACCTCAATAGGGTTATCAGTTGTGGCCAAGAATTGTCAGTAATGGAAGAGAAAAAAAGACTATTATGGTCAGAAAGTACACTGATGAAAGGACTAATGTTATCAGCTGGTGTTTGTGGAACATGAGGACCTATCATGAGTAGTTTGGGGCCGCAGAAACCTAACACAGTAGCAGGAAGAATAATTAGGGATAGAAGAAACCAAATGCAATGACAGATGAGGACCAGAAAATAGCTGAGACTAACAAGTCTGATTTATTTATTCATTCATTTATTTATTTAACTCCTATTAAACACTTCCTTCATGCTAAGCACAGGCAATATAGTGTCTCAAGGGGTAGATAATTCATTGTCACTAATGGCAGAAGCAAGAAATTTATAGTTATAGAAGCTAGTACAGAAACAGATTGGTCAGGGGTCTTCAGGGAATTTAGGGGGACAAGGATGCATGGTGACTGTAGCCTAAGTGCATCCCAGTATCAACAGCACAAGAGGAGGCAACTGAAACTCATTTTGGAATAATACAGGTATGAAGGGAGGAAATAATGGTATAAGAGGGATTCTAGGAGAGATAGAAGGGAAATTCAAAAGCAGTAGAAGCTTCAAAGTGGCAGGGATGAGGCTGGAATGGTGAGACACGGGTCCTAATAAGAGTATCTTTGGAAGATGCCAGTGAAATCATATAGTCAATCTGAAGTTTTATTGTGTTTGAAATAAATACAAGATAATGCTGATGCAATAAATTGGTTAAAAAGTATTCTCTAACGCAGCGGATAAAGTCTTCATAAAAATTCAAATAAGTTATGTTGATACATAGACGTTAGTCTCTATTTTGGAACTCTAAAGCTAATGCAAACTGCATGACATCAGATCAACTCAGATTTCAAGATTGCCTTGACCTCAACAGATGTAACACATTAGAATTTCCTAGTGTAAATAAAAGGGCCCAGACATATTGTTCTACATTACAAGATTTTTTCATGGTGCCTATTGAAATACATCAGAAGCACATCCATCAAATGTCACTTGAAATACTTCAGAGTATAATCTCTCAAGAGAAAATAATTTCCATTCTAATTAAGTTTCCAGAATTTGAAATCCAGCCAGAGCAAGACAAATTCGATCAGAGTTCTTCTCATTAATACAAGATTGTGATGATAGCTCCATGTGAAACTGGATGACCACAAGGCTGACCAGATAATTTTGCCTTTCTTCAATTCCATTGCCGTCAGCCAAATCAATAGAATGGCAATTCTTATCAATCTCCAATCTATCCACCATGATCAGACCAGGTATACTGTTGTCCAATGACTTTCCCTAGCGATGTTCTGTAGGCTGAGAGCAAGCAAAGGAAAGCAGGTAGTAGGCATGATCTGATATTGAAAAACTGGAAGTGGAGGGGCTGTGTTCACGTCTAGGTCAGGTAGAAAATCATATGTGCAGCCTAACTGGCTGTGAATGAGAAGGTATTGAGTGACCGAAGACCTCTCAGAGAGCTGCTTTGGTGGTTGTGGAATTGTGAAAGAAAAGGGAGATAATGAAGTTTCCATTTGAGATAGGGAGTGCTTAGTATTTAGACCTTGGCAACACATATAAAAAGAAAGATCCTGTGAAATAGAGATGACATTGTGCAGGGATATAAAAGGTTAAAAAACTGGAACCTTAGTGGGTCTTTCTTTAACATGAATATCCACATACCTAATAATTCTTAATTGATTGGCTGGCTGATTGATTGGTTTATTTGACCAAATGCAAGCCTGATAATTATGATTTTAAATCTTGAAGACTCAACAAGAACACCTTTGGTTGGGGGATTAGTCAGGACAATTAAACTTTCACTCCAGGATATTGAATCGTGAATCAACTGATTCAAGGACTTAAGTTACTTATTGCTGATTCCTACAGATGGCAGTACCTGGAACCCAGGAGAGACTGGTTTTTTGTCTGTTTGTTTTTCTTTTCTTTTTTTCAACCAAGAACCCCAGAACACTTCTGCTTTCTCCTTTATTCAAAGACTGTTCCTGAACTTTTTTATCAAGTATATGAAATAATCAACATCTTCCATTAATGTCACTATTTTTAGCTTAAGGTGTATTTCTGTTTTATGCAATAAAAGAACTCCTAAGATCAGGTAGTATCTACTTACTAGCATGAATACTACATGATTTTGCCTATTTCCTGATAGTTGCTATGAATAGTGAATTGATAATATAATAATGCTTTCAAAAGAAAGAACATATTTAATTTTTGTAATAAATATTAGTGATAGTAGATGATGCCTAAAATGGGGAGAAAGCCATGTAGGAATAGTTCTACTTCAAATTTTCCTCAGAACTTGAGTATTTCTCTGTTTGTTTCTTGTTGGGGATCTTGATCAAGTCACTTAATCTCTTTCTCTGAGCCAGTTTCCTCATCTGTAATGTGGGGATAATAATACCTCTGGCAGATAATTACCATAATTATCGACTGAGATGATGCAAATGAAAGTGGCACAGAACTTTGCTCACGGTTAGAATTCTGTAATTATCATTTATTATTATCTAATTATGTATTCAGGTCTTTCTCCTTTACCAAAGAGCAGAGATTTACCTATCTCCTTTACCCCTCTATCTCTAGTTTTAAGCATAATGCTTATATAAATGGTGCTCAATAAATATTTGTTGAATAAATGAGTAAAATAAAAGCAAAATGGTAAACAGAACCATTAGAGATTATATCACCCTTATCATTCAATTTGTTTCTGATTTTGTTCTGTTTAGGCAGAATTAAGAAATTCCTAATTTTCATAGATAACATTTTTTAAAATGCATGTATCTTGAAGTTTTAGGATTTACTTCAATTAAACTAAGATGTTTGAAAGAGAAGTAGGAGGATATATTTCCTCTAAGTAGTTGAATATTCTTCTACCTGTTAGCATTTCTTATCATAAGTGTAAAAATGAGAATAGGTTCTTGACCATAGGTATGCACTCATTATCCACAGCCTGTGCAGGAACATGCATACATCCTTGTCAAGGAGATAATATGAAAATGAGACAGTGACAGAGCAGGGAGTCTGATTCTTAATCCTGTAACTTTGCATAATACCCTAGGGGCTAAATTCACAGAAATCCTAGAAGATTTCCTTCTGGGGGGGCAGGCAGATGAGTAAAATATTGAAAGGAGGAGAAAAAAGTTACAAAAGTGGTAATTATGTTGAGCCAGTCACTCTATTCAATTGAGAAATGTTTAGAAGCCCTTTGCTAAAAGTTTTGTCTGAAGCAGCTTGTATTTCTGACTCAGTTACTGATAAAAACCTTGAGCAGACACCTGGAGGCCTTGGAAATTAGATGCTGCTGCAATTACTGGCTTTCTGTCTGCCAGCAGAAAGGAGAGGGATTCCTCCTCCCCCTTCTCTAGCCCCACAGCGTGACTGAGCCCCGATGAGCCCAGGCCAATTCCACTGAGGGCTGTTCAGTTCTGAGCCTGAGCCCTGGGGCCCAGGTCAGCCCAGTGCACCAATTCGAGTTCCTGGGGCACTTTTCACAGAACCATTCTACCTAATTAGGCAAAATATTTTACAAACTAAAAAATCCGTGGGCATATTGATTTATCAAACACACTGAGGAGACAATAACTTTCTATATATGTATATTTTTAACACCTTACTTCCTCTGGGCCAAATCACCTCACCCACGATTTGTGTCATAAATTCTAGATCATGTCGTAAATTCTATCTATAGAATTAACTAACCATCTAACTGCTTCCGACAAAATAACCACACTTCTCTGTGTGAACTTTTCTTGGTATCTTTAGCAAAACACCATTTAAATTTACATATAATTGTGTATTTAGAGTATACCATCTTTCCAATAGAGTGCTACAGTTTTTTACAGTTAGGATTTAACATTTTGAAAATATCTGACAAAGCCAATGGATCCTGCCTTTGAATTCATTCCATAAATATAGTTTTTTGTTTTTTGTTATTTATTTATTTATTTATTTATTTATTTATTTATTTATTTATTTATTTATATTTCATTTTTGGCTGTGTTGGGTCTTCGTTTCTGTGCAAGGGCTTTCTCTAGTTGCGGTGAGCGGGGGCCACTCTTCATCACGCTGCGCGGGCCTCTCACTATCGCGGCCTCTCTTGTTGCGGAGCACAGGCTCCAGACGCACAGGCTCAGTAGCTGTGGCTCACGGGCCCAGTTGCTCCGCGGCATGTGGGATCTTCCCGGACCAGGGCTCGAACCCGTGTCCCCTGCATTGGCAGGCAGATTCTCAACCACTGCTCCACAAGGGAAGCCACATAAATATAGTTTTGATGACATACTTGGTATAAGTCTCTGTGCTGGGATTAGAGTAGGCAGGGTGGTTGGGCAGGGTGAATGATTAATATTGTATAGTTTCTACCCCCAGGAGCTCACACTCAAGCAAGGATTTCAACCCGTTTATAATTACATATAATACAGAGAGAACACCCTTTATTTCTTATGTCTACTGGGTTTTAAAAGAAGAATGCAATAACCATGCTGTAGAGAAGAAAATGTCTCAGGGGTTATAGAGGCCTAAAGAGAAACTCTGAGGCAAATGTGAGCCTTATCCCAAAGTCTAGGAGATTAAGTGAACATTAGAGGAAGATACAATAGAATGGTATATTTATTAAACATCTGGAGAAAAAATACATTTTTATTCAAATTTCTATTCAAAAAATACAAATTTATTCTATTTTATTTTATTTTTTTAACATCTTTACTGGAGTATAATTGCTTTACAATGGTGTGTTAGTCTCTGCTTTATAACAAAATGAATCAGTTATACATATACATATGTCCCCATATCTCTTCCCTCTTGCGTCTCCCTCCCTCCCACCCTCCCTATCCCGCCCCTCTAGGTGGTCACAAAGCACCGAGCTGATCTCCCTGTGCTATGTGGCTGCTTCCCACCAGCTATCTGTTTTACATTTGGTAGTGTATATATGTCCATGCCACTCTCTCACATTGTCCCAACTTACCCTTCCCCCTCCCCATATCCTCAAGTCCATTCTCTACTAGGTCTGCATCTTTATTCCTGACTTGCCCCTAGGTTCTTCATGACCTTTTTTTTTTTTTTTTCTTAGATTCCATATATATGTGTTAGCATATGGTATTTGATTTCTCCTTCTGACTTACTTCACTCTGTATGACAGATTCTAGGTCCAACCACCTCACTACAAATAACTCAATTTCGTTTCTTTTTATGGCTGAGTAATATTCCATTGTATATATGTGCCACATCTTCTTTATCCATTCATGTGTCGATGGACACTTAGGTTGCTTCCATGTCCTGGCTATTGCAAATAGAGCTGCAGTGAACATTTTGGTACATGAGTCTTTTTGAATTATGGTTTTCTCAGGGTATATGCCCAGTAGTGGGATTGCTGGGTCATATGGTAGTTCTCTTTTTAGATTTTTAAGGAACCTCCATACTGTTCTCCATAGTGGCTGTATCAATTTACATTCCCCCCAACAGTGCAAGAGGGTTCCCTTATCTTCATACCCTCTCCAGCATTTATTGTTTGTAGATTTTTTGATGATGGCCATTCTGACTGGAGTGAGGTGATATCTCATTGTAGTTTTGATTTGCATTTCTCTAATGATTAATGATGTTGAGCATTCTTTCATGTGTTTGTTGGCAATCTGTATATCTTCTTTGGGGAAATGTCTATTTAGGTCTTCTGCCAATTTTTGGATTCGGTTGTTTTTTTTTTTTTGATATTGAGCTGCATAAGCTGCTTGTAAATTTTGGAGATTAATCCTTTGTCAGTTGCTTCATTGGCAAATATTTTCTCCCATTCTGAGGGTTGTCTTTTCATCTTGTTTATGGTTTCCTTTGCTGTGCAAAAGCTTTTAAGTTTCATTAGGTCCCATTTGTTTCTTTTTGTTTTTATTGCCATTTTTCTAGGAGCTGGGTCAAAAAGGATCTTGCTGTGATTTATGTCATAGAGTGTTCTGCCTGTGTTTTCCTCTAAGAGTTTGATAGTGTCTGGCCTTACATTTAGGTCTTCAATCCATTTTGAGTTTATTTTTGTGTATGGTGTCAGGGAGTGTTCTAATTTCATTCTTTTACATGTAGCTGTCCAGTTTTCCCAGCACCACTTATTGAAGAGGCTGTCTTTTCTCCACTGTATATCCTTGCTGTATATTCTTGTATATCATCTTTAATTTCTTTCATCAGTGTCTTATAATTTTCTGCATACAGATCTTTTGTCTCCTTAGGTAGGTTTATTCCTAGATATTTTACTCTTTTTGTTGCAATGGTAAATGGAAGTGTTTTCCTAATTTCACTTTCAGATTTTTCATCATTAGTGTATAGGAATGTCACAGATTTCTGTGCATTAATTTTGTATCCTGCTACTTTACCAAATTCATGGATTAGCTCTAGTAGTTTTCTGGTAGCATCTTTATGATTCTCTATGTTTAGTGTCATGTCATCTGCAAACAGTGACAGCTTTACTTCTTCTTTTCCGATTTGGATTCTTTTTATTTCTTTTTCTACTCTGATTGCTGTGGCTAAAACTTCCAAAACTATGTTGAATAATAGTGGTGAGAGTGGGCAACCCTGTCTTGTTCCTGATCTTAGTGAAAATGGTTTCAGTTTTTCACCATTGAGGACGATGTTGGCTGTGGGTTTGTCATATATGACCTTTATTATGTTGAGGAAAGTTCCCTCTGTGCCTACTTTCTGGAGGGTTTTTATCATAAATGGGTGTTGAATTTTGTCGAAAGCTCTCTCTGCATCTATTGAGATAATCATATGGTTTTTCTCCTTCAATTTGTTAATATGGTGTATCACATTGATTGATTTGCATATATTAAAGGATCCTTGCATTCCTGGAATAAACCTCACTTGATCATGGTGTATGATCCTTTTAATGTGCTGTTGGATTCTGTTTGCCAGTATTTTGTTGAGGATTTTTGCATCTATGTTCATCAGTGATATTGGCCTGTAGTTTTCTTTCTTTGTGACATCTTTGTCTGGTTTTGATATCAGGGTGATGGTGGCCTCGTAGAATGAATTTGGGAGTGTTCCTCCCTCTGGTATATTTTGGAAGAGTTTGAGAAGGATAGGTGTTAGCTCTTCTCTAAGTGTTTTATAGAATTTGCCTGTGAAGCCATCTGGTCCTGGACTTTTGTTTGTTGGAAGATTTTTAATCACAGTTTCAATTTCATTTCTTGTGATTGGTCTGTTTATATTTTCTATTTCTTCCTGGTTCAGTCTCGGAAGGTTGTGCATTTCTAAGAATCTGTCCATTTCTTCCAGGTTGTCCATTTTATTGGTCTATAGTTGCTTTTAGTAATATCTCATGATCCTTTGTATTTCTGCAGTGTCAGTTGTTACTTCTCCTTTTTCATTTCTAATTCTATTGATTTGAGTCTTCTCCCTTTTTTTCTTGATGAGTTTGGCTAATGGTTTATCAATTTTATTTATCTTATCAAAGAACTAGCTTTTAGTTTTATTGATCTTTGCTATCATTTCCTTCATTTCTTTTTCATTTATTTCTGATCTGATCTTTATGATTTCTTTCCTTCTGCTAACTTTTGGGGTTTTTTGTTCTTCTTTCTCTAATTCCTTTAGGTGTAAGGTTAGGTTGTTTATTTGAGATGTTTCTTGTTCTTAAGGTAGGATTGTATTGCTATAAACTTCCCTCTTAGAACTGCTTTTGCTGCGTCCCATAGGTTTTGGGTCGTCGTGTTTTCATTGTCATTTGTTTCTAGGTATTTTTTGATTTCCTCTTTGATTTCCTCAGTGATCCCTTGGTTATTAAGGAGTGTATTGTTTAGCCTCCATGTGTTTGTATTTTTTACAGATTTTTTCCTGTAATTGATATCTAGTCTCATAGCGTTGTGGCCGGAAAAGTTACGTGATACAATTTCAATTTTTTAAAATTTACCAAGGCTTGATTTGTGACCCAAGATATGATCTATCCTGGAGAATGTTCCATGAGCACTTGAGAAGAATGTGTATTCTGTTGTTTTTGGATGGAATGTCCTATAAATATCAATTGAGTCCATCTTGTTTAATGTATCATTTAAACCTTGTGTTTCCTTATTTATTTTACATTTTGGATGATCTGTCCATTGGTGAAAGTGGGCTGCTAAAGTCCCCTACTATGATTGTGTTACTGTCGATTTCCCCTTTTATGGCTGTTAGTATTTGCTTTATGTATTGAGGTGCTCCTATGTTGGGTGCATAAATATTTACAACTGTTATATCTTCTTCTTGGATTGATCCCTTTATCATTATGTAGTGTCCTTCTTTGTCTCTTGTAATAGTCTTTATTTTAAAGTCTGTTTTGTCTGATATGAGAATTGCTACTCCAGCTTTCTTTTGATTTCCACTTGCATGGAATATGTTTTTCCATCCCCTTATGTTCAGTCTGTATGTGTCCCTAGGTCTGATGTGGGTCTCTTGTAGACAGCATATATATGGGTCTTGTTTTTGTATCCATTCAGCCAGTCTATGTCTTTTGGTTGGAGCATTTAATCCATTTACATTTAACGTAATTATCGATATGTATGTTCCTATTACCATTTTCTTAAATGGTTTGGGTTTGTTATTGTAGGTCTTTTCCTTCCCTTGTGTTTCCTGCCTAGAGAAGTTCCTTTAGCATTTGTTGTAAAGCTGGTTTGGTGGTGCTGAATTCTCTTAGCTTTTGCTTGTCTGTAAAGTTTTTAATTTCTCCATCAAATCTGAATGAGATCCTTGCTGGGTAGAGCAATCTTGGTTGTAGGTTTTTCCCCTTCATCACTTTAAATATGTCCTGCCACTCCCTTCTGGCTTGGAGAGTTTCTGCTGAAATGTCAGCTGTTAACCTTCTGGAGATTCCCTTGTATGTTACTTGTTTTATTTCCCTTGCTGCTTTT
Source organism: Balaenoptera ricei (assembly GCF_028023285.1). NCBI lineage: Eukaryota > Metazoa > Chordata > Mammalia > Artiodactyla > Balaenopteridae > Balaenoptera > Balaenoptera ricei. Next base: position 81,874,303 of record NC_082640.1, on the reverse strand, counting down.
AATATTTTTTCTTTGTATTTAATTTTTGATAATTTGATTAATATGTATCTTGACGTGTTTCTCCTTGGTTTTATCCTGTATGGGACTCTCTGTTCTTCCTGAACTTGATTAACTATTTCCTTTCCCATATTAGCGAAGTTTCAACTATAATCTCTTCAAATATTTTCTCAGTCCCTTTCTTTTTCTCTTCTTTTTCTGGGATCCCTATAATTCGAATGTTTGTGCGTTTAATGTTGTCCCACAGGTCTCTGAGACTGTCCTCAATTCTTTTCTTTTTTTCTTTATTCTGCTCTGCAGTAATTCTTTCCACTATTTTATCTTTCAGGTCACTTATCCGTTCTTCTGCCTCCGTTATTCTGCTATTGATCCCTTCTAGAGAATTTTTGATTTCATTTATTGTGTTGTTCATCACTGTTTGTTTGCTCTTTAGTTTTTCTAGGTCTCTGTTAAACGTTTCTTGTATTTTCTCCATTCTATTTCCAAGATTTTGGATCATCTTTACTATCATTATTCTGAATTCTTTTTCAGGTAGACAGCCTATTTCCTCTTCATTTGTTAGGTCTGGTGGGTTTTTACCTTGCTCCTTCATCTGCTGCGTGTTTCTCCGTCTTCTCATTTTGCTTAGCTTACTGTGTTTGGGGTCTCCTTTTTGCAGGCTTCAGGTTCGTAGTTCCCATTGTTTTTGGTGTCTGCCCCCAGTGGCTAATGTTGGTTCAGTGGGTTGTGTAGGCTTCCTGGTGGAGGGGACTAGTGCCTGTGCTCTGGTGGATGAGGCTGTATCTTGTCTTTCTGGTGGGCAGGCCCATGTTTGGTAGTGTGTTTTGGGGTGTCTGTGGCCTTATTATGATTTTAGGCAGCCTCTCTGCTAATGGGTGGGGTTGTGTTCCTGTCTTGCTAGTTGTTTGTCATAGGGTGTCCAGCACTGTAGCTTGCTGGTGGAGCTGGAGCTGGGTCTTGGCATTGAGATGGAGATCTCTGGGAGATTTTTGCCATTTGATATTACATGGAGCTGGGAGGTCTTTGGTGGACCAGTGTCCTGAACTTGGCTCTCCCACCTCAGAGGCACAGCCCTGATGCCTGGTTGGAGCACAAAGAACCTGTCATCCACACGGCTCAGAATAAAAGGGAAAAAAAGAAGAAGTAAAGAAGGAAGGAGATAAAATAAAATAAAGTTATTAAAATAAAAAATAATTATTAAAATATTTTTTTTAAAGTAATAAAAAAAAAAGGAAAGAAAGAATAGAGCAACCAAACCAAAAAACAAATCCACCAATGATAAGAAGTGCTAAAAACTATACTAAAAAGAAGAAAGAGAAAAAAATGGACAGATAGAACCCTAGGACAAATGGTAAAAGCAAAGCTATAAAGACAAAATCACACATAGATGCATACATGTACACACTCACAAAAAAAGAAAAAGGGAAAAAAATATATATATATTGTTGCTCCCAAAGTCCACCTCCTCAATATGGGATGATTCGTTGTCTCTTCAGGTATTCCACAGATGCAGGGTACATCAAGTTGATTGTGGAGATTTAATCTGCTGCTCCTGAGGCTGCTGGGAGAGATTTCCCTTTCTCTTCTTTGTTCACACAGCTCCTGGGGTTCAGCTTTGGATTTGGCCCTGCCTCTGCATGTAGGTCGCCTGAGGGCGTCTGTTCTTCACTCAGACAGGACAGGGTTAAAGGAGCAGCTGATTGGGGGCTCTGGCTCACTCAGGCCGGGGGGAGGGAGGGGTACGGATGCAGGGCGAGCCTGCAGCAGCAGAGGCCGGCGTGACATTGCACCAGCCTGAGGCGCGCCGTGCGTTCTTCCGGGGAAGTTGTCCCCAGATCACGGGACCCTGGCAGTGGCGGGCTGCACAGGCTCCCGGGAGGGGAGGTGTGGAGAGTGACCTGTGCTCTCTCACAGGCTTCTTGGTGGCGGCAGCAGCAGCCTTAGCATCTCATGCCCGTCTCTGTTGTCCACACTCATAGCTGCGGCTCGAGCCTGTCTCTGGAGCTCCTTTAAGAGGTGCTCTTAATCCCCTCTCCTCACGCACCAGGAAACAAAGAGGCAAGAAAAAGTCTCTTGCCTCTTCAGCAGCTCCAGACTTTTCCCCGGACTCCCTCCCAGCTAGCTGTGGCGCACTAGCCCCCTTCAGGTTGTGTTCACGCTGCCAACCCCAGTCCTCTCCCTGCGATCCGACCAAAGCCCGAACCTCAGCTCCCAGCCCCCGCCCGCCCTGGCGGGTGAGCAGACAAGCCTCTCGGGCTGGTGAGTGCTGGTCGGCACCCATCTTCTGTGCGGGAATCTCTCCGCTTTGCCCTCCGCACCCCTGTTGCTGCGCCCTCCTCGGTGGCTCCGAAGCTTTCCCACTCCGCCACCCTCAGTCTCCGCCCGCGAAGGGCCTTCCTAGTGCGTGGAAACCTTTCCTCCTTCACAGCTCGCTCCCACTGGTGCAGGTCCCATCCCTATTCTTTGTCTCTGTTTTTTCTTTTTTCTTTTGCCCTACCCAGGTACGTGGGGAGTTTCTTGCCTTTTGGGAGGTCTGAGGTCTTCTGCCAGCGTTCAGTAGGTGTTCTGTAGGAGTTGTTCCACATGTAGATGTATTTCTGATGTATTTGTGGGGAGGAAGGTGACCGCCACGTCTTACTCTTCTGCCATCTTGAAGCTCCTCCATTATTTTATTTCAAGTAACAAAAAGCACATGATAATTGTAAACATTTACAAATGAAACTACTTAACATGATTTAAAAGAGTTTTCACTGACATATATAAAAATATTCAAACAACCAAAGTAAAAATACAGGCTAAAGACTGGAAAATTATTGTAGCAACTATGAGCAACAAAGTTTTAATATTTCTTAAATATAAAGTGTTCATATAAAAAAAAAGTCACAAAGAACTCAAAAAACAAATGGACAAAGTAATTAAGTGGATATTTCATAAATGAGGGAATACAATTAAAAACCAAATATTTGAAAACCATGTTAAATTTCACTAGCAAGCAAAGTAATACAAGTTAAACAGCAAGGTTGAATCATATTTTTCTTATTACATCAGCAAAAATTTTAAAATAATATACACCAATAGTTTCACACTGTAGTTTATTAAATATTTTTTGAATGAATAAATAAATGAAGAAGTAGACTGATGAATATTAGAGGAGATACAAGATACAAATTCTTTAATACTATGATTGACATCTATGCATATGAGTAAAAGTATATCTATGAAAAATACTGATGGAACAATGTTCATTGCTCTTTATCTGTTTCCTTATCTGTAAAATGGAGAAAAAGGAATGCATTACTTTTAATATTCCTTCTTTTTATTTAAATTCTTTTTCCAAGTTTCCCTTTTCCCCTAAATTTCTGTTGTGGTATTATACTGTTGAAATAAAAATCTATAAAATAAGGGCTGCAGAATAAACAGCTTGTAAAATGGATGTAAGAAAGGGGCAGTATAACAGGGTAGTCTGAGGTCAGGACTAGTTACGTTTCAGGAAATGGGAGTAAATGAGCTGGCAGCCCAGGGCAGGGACCTCCAGTACAGCTTAAGTCATTAAGCTTGGAGAGTGGTCTTAGAGGAGCCATCCCTAAGAAAATAACCCAGGTCAGGGCCTTGTTGCCTTTGAATCTAAAGAGTCAGCTGGCCTGAAATGCTAAGGATGGGGGGAAAGTAGCAGTGGAGAAGTATTGCAGAATGGGGCATAAGAGGAGGGTCATGTCCCAGGTCTCTGACAAGTCCCAGGGACAGGCTCACCAGGTGAGGTCCTTGGCTTTGTGCAGGAGAGAATTTAAGAGAGAGCCATAGTAAAGTGAAAGCAAGTTTATTTAGAGATTCACATTCCATAGGTAGAATGCAGTCCATTTCAGAAGGTAAGAGTGGCCCGAAAATGGGATGGTTAGTTTTTTATGGGCTGGGTAATTGCATAGGCTAAGGAGCAGGAAGATTATTCCAACTATTTTCGGGAAGTGGCAGAGATTTCCAGGAATTGGGCCATCGCCCACTTTTTGGCCTTTTATGGTCAGCCTCAGAACTGTCATGGCACCTGTGGGTGTGTCATTTAGCTAGTATATTGATATTACAATGAGTGTATAATGAGGCTCAAGGTCTACTGCAAGCTGAATCTTCTGCCATCTTGGGTCTTGTAGGTTCTAACCAGTTTATGTCATATCCTCAAGGGCTATGTCAGTCTTTTAAAAGTTGTGCCCTGCCAGCTTCCCTCCTGTCTCAGAAGGAACCAGAGAGAGAATGGAAAAGGCCAGGACTTGCAAGATAAAGAAAACTGAGACCTATCAGTAGTCAAAGAATCAGGAAGTAGAGCTGCCTGCCTGGTCGAATGCTCAGAAACTGTGCAGTGTTGTGAAAAGTGTGCTCCTATTTCAGAATTACCTGAGTTGCTTTCTGAAAATGCAGATTGCTGAGCTTAATTAAGAAGTACTGAATCCCAGTCTGTGAGGGTAGGCATTTTGTGCATCGTCTCAAAGTGATTCTCATGCACTTTAAAGTTTGAGAACCATCAAACATCAGCATGCTTAAGAATCACCAGGAAGCTTGCAAAGAAAGGATGTATTCCTGGATTCCATGACTGGAGATTCTGATGCACTGCAGCTGGGGTGCTGTCAAGGTATCTGCATTTTTAGCAAGCACCTCTGGGCTTTAAAAGAGGTGGTTCACAAATTGCACTTAGGGAAATAATGTTATAGGTTCTTTGAATAAAGTTAAAAATTGTCAGGAAAACAAAGAATCAGATGACCTATTATTAGGTATTAAGTACAGTACCAGAATGACATCCTAATTCCTTATTTATTTGTTTATTTATTTACTTACATGATACTCTAGTGCTGGTGAATCTGTTTAATCTTTAAATATAATATGAGAATTTTGTGAGAGAATCTTTTTCTTTCTTATCTCCACACCATCATTACTGGTTATCAGGTAGGTTGTAAACATGCAAAGAAGTGACTTGTGAACTTCTTGAGTGCAAAGTGATTTCATCCAATTAAGCCTCCTGAAATTCTTTAACAGGTGTCTGCAGTTATGCCTGAGTCAAAAGCAGCTAGCCTCATGGTGTCAAACACCCTCCTTCCAGCTGGCTATGCCTTTGAGATGGAAATCAGAACAAAGTGAGAAGGCATTGACGACTAGAGATGTCAATAAAGAAAATACAAAGAAGAAAGAAAAGAAAAAAGAAAAAAGGAAGTTGAGTTCTCTTACAGGCCCCAGGATGGAACTTATACCAGTAAGTATATCAGTTCTTAGATTACAAGTGGTCATTAATTGTCATTTGTCTGAACGCAGGCTGGACATCGGTGGAGATCCAGGGCAATGAGCATCCAAAATTCTCATGGGAAAAATTTTGCATTTAAGGAAATGTAACTCAGTGATAATTCAGACTGTGGACAGAAATATCACACGTAGGATAGGAAGGGCCTCTTCTTCATATCCTGCCCTCTTCCCCCACTCCACTCCTCACCACACACACACACACACACACACACACACACACACACACATACACACATACTTTTCTCTAGCAGATACGAAAATAGGACAGGCAATATATATAAAGTGGAACCAGCTTTTTAGGCTTAGGAAAAAAGCATTTGGGGCTATGTAAGATTCTTGGCTACTTTCACTAATTTTGTTTGTGAAATTGTATTTTTTAATTATTTGTTTTTATTTTCATTGATTTTGAGAGTTTTTTGTTTTTTTTTTAATTTGGCTGCTATTTCCTTTTTTGTCCTTTCTAAATTTTTACTAGCTTAAAACACAGTCACCAGGGCTTCCCCGGTGTCCAGTGGTTGGGAATCTGCCTGCCAGTGCAGGGGACACGGGTTCAAGCCCTGGTCTGTGAAGGTCCCACATGCCGCAGAGCAACTAAGCCTGTGTGCCACAATTACTGAGCTACTGAGCCTGCGCTCTAGAGCCCGCAAGCCACAACTACTGAGCCCCCGTGCCACAACTACTGAAACTTGCATGCCTAGAGCCCATGCTCTGCAACAAGAGAGGCCACAGCAATGAGAAGCCTGTGCACCGCAACGAAGAGTAGCCCCCGCTCGCTGCAACCAGAGAAAAGCCCGTGCACAGCAAGGAAGACCCAACACAGCCAAAAATAAAATAAATAAAATAAAATAAAATAAATTAAAAAAAACAAAAACAAAAACATAGTCACCTGTCTTAACTGAGAGAAGAGGAAGAGTGGAAGGATTTTTGTTCAGTATTTAGCACGTTCTAAAGAGAGTAAGACATTCCTGGGGCTGGGCCTGGTGCTAGCAGTAGGATCAAAAGAAAAGAACCCAGAAGGAAAAGTGAGACTCTAGGGGAAAAAAAAAAAAAAAAAAAAGTGAGTATTATTACAATAAATTCTCCCCCTGCTTCCAGCAAGGGTTTCTAAAATTCTGTTTTAATTAGGATGAGTGATTATTCCTTTTCAACCGTGAATTATTGGGGGTTTTTGTTTTTGTGTTTGTTTTTGTTTGCTTGTGAAAGCCACTCAATTGCAGAAGCAGCAGGGACTCAAATCAGCGCTGTATTGAGGCCTTGCTTGTGTTACTCTCAACACAGGTAAACTGCAGCTCCAGGGAGATGAAAAGGTATTTGGCCTCAGGCCCAGTTGCTTCCTCCTGTTGTCAACAAATTTTTATTTCCCTAGTAAGATTCTTTTTATTTTCTCACCCTCTTGTCACAAGTCACACTTATTAACAGCTTGTTAACAGTCTTTTTGGTTGTGACAGAGGTGAAAAGTAGTATCTCAACCTTCAACCTTTCATATGGTGTATATTATTCTCCCTTGCCCTCAGAGAAGCATCAGTCCATGGCATGGATATTTGTGTCCCTGGATAGAGAGTCTTGTTTATGTCCTTTCCCTGCTCTGACAGCCAGTCAATGCTGAGCACAGGGATTGTCCCAGCCCTTGTAGCTGATATTGCACACTGCCTGGGGTTCCTGGAGACTGAACACTCCCATTACCTGGTAACTGCTGAACCCACAGGGACTCAGAAAGTGGCTCTTTCCCAAGACAAAGACTAGTGGTAAAGCAAAGATGGCAAAGCCAGATGCTTTTTCCTGCAAGTGCCTGTCATCAGAGAGCCTCCACCCCACACACCATGGAATTTATCTGGTAGTATAAGTCACGGGCTTGTGAATTCTTTGGGGGCATTGCATAGTGCTTTAGCGTACCTTTAGAAAGATGGTGACACAAGGGTCATTTCTACAGTCGTAACATATGTACTTCCCTGACTCCGCAGGAGGGAGAAGTGAAATGGGATTTCTTTTCCTCTACAGTCTTTGTTTCTTAGCACATGTGGGAATATAAAAAGTTCTATCATTCATGTGAATTTTACATTACAGGGTTGAAGCAGGTATTTTCTAACTTGCCATTTTTTTTTTTGCTAGAGTTTTACAAATCTCACATTTTCATGGTAGCACAGTATGATCTTTAAAGGTGTGGGCTCTAGGTTCTGTTCTTGACTTGGACACTTACTGGCTTTGTGACCTTGGGCAGGTTGTGTAACTATTATGGTGCCTCACTTCCTTCCGTTGAAAAGTGGGGTTTAATACGAATGCCTCATCTGTGGAGTTGTGTGAGGATGAATGGAGTAGCATGGTTGGCCTGCTCAGAGGCGGGTCTGGCGCATCATAAACAAACATATTAGCCCTTGGTACGAACATCAGAAGGACCTGCTTGTTTTCATAGGAGACCATGCATGCCTCAGTGAACCAGTGCTCTTAGGGTAGAGCTTCCCTGGTTGGATAATGAATTAACTCCCTGATTGGAATCAGAGAGGGATTCTCGGAGGATGAATCCTTGTAGCTCTTGGGTGCTGATTTGTAATCAGAATGCAACTGAAAACAGAATGCAGTTTGGCATGAAAAAAAAAAAAAAAGAAAACAGAATGAAAAATCATCTACATTCTAGGCCAGTACATGTCCATCTCCAATACCATCATGTGATGGAGCAGAATGTAATATCCCAAGAAGCTGACACAATCTTTTGTTGGAACAATGTTAATTTTAGATTCTAGCCAAGTATACTCAGTAGTTGTAAATCACAGAGTTTCTAAGAGTAAAGCTAGATGCCTATTGGTACTCAGCCTTCATTCAAAGGTATAACTCAGTTGTTCTTTACACTGGAATATATGACACATATAACATGATATGGTATACTCAAGGTAAGTACCTAAAGTTTGGGTGGAAAATATCCTGCAGTCAGCCTTTAAGTATTACTTTATATGTACTTTTAAGCGATTGTCTTGCTATAGATAATATTACAACACAATAAAATTATTCATTATAGTCTTACCATATTTATAATTTTATTATAAGGTTGTAAGATTATATGACACTATCATATCAAGTAGCTTTTCTTTTCCATATTCTTTTTCAATCAGTCTTTATACATAAACATATGCTTTGTACATTAGAAGGTAATATATACTTCTCTGTTTTGTTCTAATTCACTTAGCCTTATTTACTCAAGCATTTTTTGAAATACCATAATCCTCATAATTATTCATTTTAATGTATAGCTAGCTTTCTACTGCATAGATGTATTGTGTTTTACTGTTTCCTTCTCATTGGATGCTAAGGTTATTTTCATATTACTGTTAAGATGACACTACAGCCCGTTACTTTGTGCATAGCCTCTTTCCCCTTCTCTTGGATTCTTTCCTAAGCATCAATTTGAAAAGTAATATTACATTCATAATTATGAACTGGATTGTCTTATTCTTACAAAGCATTAGCTCCTTGGTATGTAAGGTTCTTTAAGAATAGACCCGAGACATAGAGTTTGGAGTAGGATTTGAAACATGATGACCAAGAGTGGATGGAGTCTTCTCCAGGAGAGAATGACTTAGTCTCTCAAAGAAAAAATTAACTGAGTATTTTGCATGTTCCAGGTACTCTGCTAGGCCCTGAGGATGTGATGATGAGCAAAACGACATAGCCCCTGTCCTCTTAGAGACTGAATCTAGTGAAGGAATCGCTTCTAATCAAATAATTGCACAAATAAATAACAACTCACAATATTGTACAACAGTAAAATGTGTTATGCTGTGAGGCTTAGCTATGGGGAGTGACTAAGGGAAAAGGCTCAGGTTAATTTTCTAAGGAAGTATTATTTAGCTTAGTTGTGAAGGGTGAATAAAATGTAAATTAGGAAGCTGAGGTGTTTTCTAAGTAGGGAGAAGAACATTTGAACTGACCCTATGGCAGGAGGGGAAAGACTCATTGGGGGTTAGAAAGTCATGCAAGGGTAGCTGGAGCACAGATATTGAGACATCTGCTTTCTGGGACAAGAGGCACATTGCTCTGGAATAGTTACTCTGGATGTGAATGGGAGAATAGGGTTGATGCTTTTCTTTCTTTTCATTCTGCAGACTTCTCATTGCTACAGTAAAAACTGGTTCTAATATTGGTAATAGCTTTCAGAGTTGCTTGGTGATCTCTATATGCTTCTTAGAAACAATATTCCATTTCTAGTCAAAAAGTAAAGGAATTGCCATATTATTTACATAGCTCTTTTGAAGAGAGTAAATTTACATCCATGACTTTATGTCAATAAAAGGCATTTCATTTTCCAGATGACTCTGAGACAAGCAAAGCAAATATAAATATCCTGGTTGACATTAAAGTTGGCCAAATCTTTGTAGAGATTATATATTTTATAGGAAAGGAAGTCAACATGCTTAAACATCTATTATCTCAGAGCTCTCCAATCTAATAAGTTCTTCAGTGGGATATCAACTTTCTAAAGGTCAGGACAAATTATAGCTATTGATGACTTAATCTTCTCTGGGCTATAAAGGACTCAAAACGCCTGCCCTGTCACTCTGGCATGTAGGCAATGGGTGGATTTGTAGTGCTTTGGGTCCATACAGATGGATATATATGATTAATGGGGGTGTTATGGTCACCTCATATTTTCATGGCACTTAAAATTTTCTAAAGCATTTCCATATTTTTTATTGCATTGAGTCCAGTTTTAGAACCAGAGCAGACTTTAATGGTTATTTAGTCTAAAGGTGTTTTTAACAGAAAAAGCAATAAGCTTGGACAACTATGTTCAAATTAAAGCTCTGTAATGTACTAGGGAAGTGGCTTTGGGCAAGTCACATAAACTGTCTGTAACACAGTCTCCCCATTTCTACATGGAGGCTATCTAGTACCAAATGTGTGAGGTGGCTTGAGTAATAATTGAGGGCACATATGAAAAAGGTTCCCAGGAGATGTTAAATCTATATCAATTAGAAATGCAACACTTGTTCACACACAAACTAAGACAGGAAAACATGCAAGTAAATGGTTCCCACCCATACTGGCTTGAGTTTACAGGTGATGGGATGGAAGAGAATGGGGGAAAGCAGCTTGTTCAAGACAACTTAAAATACAGGTCTCCTGACTCTTAGTCTTTCATATTTATCTCCATTCCTATCCTTCTCCTTTGGAATTTCTTTGCCTGCGTATGTTCTCTTCTTTAGGGATTTATTCCTTTTCATATTAAACAGAAAATAAATAACAACATCCATGAGTTTTACTAACATGACCCTCTGACCTCAAACTACCACTCTTATGTCTTACAAAAGACATCCCTAACCATAAACTATCAACTTACAATAATAGAGCATGCAGTACTGCAGGGGGAAAAAAACTAAATTGGACATCAGGGAATCTAAGTTTTAGTCTCTTAATTTCAGTGATTAACTGTATGATTTTAAATAAGACACTTAACCTTTCTATGCCTTATTGAAAAAGATGACATTGGACTGGGATAGAGCTAAGAACTTTTCTACCCTTAATATTTTGAGAATCTATACATGATGTAATAAAGTGTTCATTACTCACCAGAAGCAATTAACAACAGTGAAATGCATGAGGTGCATTTATGTAGTTGTGATTTACTAAGCCATTGTATACATTGTTCTGGAGATTTTCTTTTTTTATAAAAATATTTCAACAGTAGATAGGTTGGAACTTCCCATGGGAATTGATTATTCATTTGTATGTATACATTTGTGAATTGCAGCAGGAATAAAATACTACCCTTTCTACTCCTTTACTGAACTACTGTTTAACCTATAAGAACCAAATCAAATAACATCATTTCTGTGATACTTTCCCACTCACCCAAGTGGAAACAGTCACACCCAAAGTATTTAGTTATACCATCCACCAGGAATCAGTGTGGTTATTTATGTGTCTGTCTCCTATACAAGACTGATGTATCCTCAGGATCTAATTTAGAGCCTGGCACAAAATAGATCCTCAATAATTATTTGCTGAATGGAAGAAGACTAGAATAATTTAGTAAGCCTCCATGTGTCTGTCACTGAATGTGCTAAAACAGAACAATTTTCAGATTATTCTAAGATTGGCTTCATTGCATATTTGACTCTATGTGATGTTTATGGTGGAAACAATAATGAAGAGGCTTGTGACAACCTGAGTAACCACCAGCCTCGATGACTTGTGGGAAATTGCCCCGTGACCTTTGATTGACCTTAAAAAAATGACTGTGCAACCCCCACGCATTGCATTTCCGTTCAGTGTTAGCTGTCGCTCATGTAACTCACATTGTTTATTTGTCTTCTGGTGGAAACTATTAAAATGTAGAACTGCAGAGAGTAGGATTTTGTTGAAAGAGATGAGCCCACAGAGCCCAAGGCATATGGAGGGACAGTGTGGTTCTTCCTTGGAGTGGAACAATCACACAGAGAATCTTCTCTTGGTTTATAAGTCCTCCATAGCTGCTTCTCAGGAACTCTCCCCTCATGCTGACCAGAGAACAGATTTGTAGAACTTTTGCTAGAGTTAATTTACAGCAGATTGGTAACCAATAGCAGTTTTGGAGCTAAGTGGATTATTATAGGTTACTCGTAAAGTTTATTCAAGAGAGGCAGCATGGCATAATTCAGTGACAATAGACTACATTTTTTTTCCAGTTCTGTCATTTACCAGCTGGGTGAACTTGCAGAAGCCACGTCACCATTTTGAGACTCAGCTCGTCATTTATTAAATGCAAGTAATGATCCCTTCCCTTCTCTTTTATGGAATTGCTGGTGAGGTTCAATTTAGAAAGTAGATAAGTGTTTTGAAAATGTAAGATGTTATTATTTACTTCCTCCACTTATATCTTACTTTCACGGATGAAGAAAATCATGACAAACGGTACTATATTTTGAGCTTATGGTTGAGGCAAATTTTAGTTGGGATAATTTGGGCAAAACACTGGTTTGTGATCTTGTGCTTAGTTTAACCTAGATAATTATTTAACTTTCACTGCAAATTTAGAAAATGATGTGCCATACATACAGAACATTTAAAAGCAAGAGATATCCTTTCCTAATCCCAAAGAAAGCCTATGTTTAACTTGACTAAATCATAGACTTTTGAACACTGAATCATCTGAATATTATAACAATCAAAATATGACTTCTTTAAACACAAGTAAATAGACTCTGATTTTAAAACAAATTAATGGTTTTAATTAATTCAGTCTTGAAGATGGAATGTTATTTATAAACTGCGTGTTAAGGGTGTATGGCTATATGTGTTTGGGAGCCTGCTTATAACTAAGAATCCCAAGGTGAGATGAGAATTAACCTTTCAGTAGAAAATTGTGCTTCCACAGCTGTTCTGGGCCAAATATTGAATCAGAGTATTATTTCAGTCAATGGTTTTTATAAAGAGAAAGTAGCACTTAGTTTCATGGGTAATATCCCAGAACAAATGGAATTTGTTTGCATTATTCTGCTTTTTCAATGGAGGGGATAAATGTCACCCAGTGATTTGATTAGATATTCATGGACTTTTATAGCAACTACATTAGATTCTTATTTCAGATAGTCTCTCATAGGGTAGAAATTTTCCAAAAATAATGATAAAATAAATCACATCATATTATATCTTTTCATTTTACAAAAGTTAAACACTGCAGTCTATAAAGAAGAGGCAAAAACAAGACACGTTTGTTTGGGGCCTGTCAAGATTTCAAACCCCAAAGGGTCTGTGTTTAGCAATACAGCCTCTCCTTCCCAAGGGAAAGGCTTGTTTTCTCTGTGGCTTTTAGCATTTGCCACACACGTGAAACTGGAAGGACTCCTGAGGGAGGAGAAAAAACTCATTTTAGAGCTTTGGTACAAAGCCCCTTAGTGGAACAGGGCAGAGTGTTTTTGCATTCTAAATTCTGGCTTTTCTTAAATTCTCTGTAAAGGCAGACTAGCTCTTTTGTTTAGATTTTAAACATATAGCCCGCCTGGTAAAATTACAAGCTCTGAGAGTCTGGCTGCCTCATTTTATTTGTGGTGTCAGGGGAAACAATCCCCAGTGAAAACATAAACACCAGACTGTTATTTACCAGTGATGCTGGCTCTGAGCCTAATCTTCAGGTGTCTCCAAAAAATATATTTTTCAAGAAAGATCTTCCTTGTTTAGATCTGATGAAATATCTCCATGCCTGACCAGATGCTTTGTGTTTGTGAACATTCCTGACTGAGTCTGTAAAATATGAAATGATATCACAGACCAGGCTTCCTTATCTGAATCCAAGGACTTGGTGCCCTTGGCTAGGACCCACAGACATTGGGGTCACACCTATGGCAACACAAAGTATTTTAAGATGACACCTGTTTGGGATCTTGTAAGACATATTTGTAAGAAACAAATGCATTTGACCAGGAACAATACTATTGTTGATTCAAACAAGATGGTTTAGTTGTTTTTATTCTTTTTTTTTTTTGATGGGGAGTTATGAATCTTACAGACATTAAAGCAGAGGTATTTTTGAAGGAGGTGGCCATATAATTAATTTTGGACAAAATGATCATGTTGAAGGGAGGGTCTTTGATTGTGAGAAAAAAAAAAAAAAAAAACACCAAAAGCAAAAACATAAGATTTGGAATAGCAAGCCTTGGATTTGAATAATGGCTACATGACTGTATGATCCCAGAGAAACCACATTACTCCTGAGACTTCAGTTTTCTCAGTGATAAAGTGGGAATAATTTTTTTGTATTTTATTCTATGGATCAAAATAAAATGACATGATATATTTCAAAGTGTTTTATGAATATTAAAGCAGTAAGATATTGCTATTATTATTATTACTACTAAAACTATTGGGAGAAGAAGGAAAGAATGGAGAGGAAAAAAATATAAACATTTGTTGTACCCCGTGTTCCATAATAGATATTATGCTATCCATTAAGAATATAAGGACATATGATACAGTCCTTGACCTGAACGAGGATGCCTGGTAGGGGAAATTGCCTTGTAAAAATCTAAGTGCAAGGCAGTGTGGTAGATAGAATAATAGAGATAGCTACTAGATCCCAGAACGGAACCAAAAATGAACTGAGTAGTTAGGTTTGAGTGAGTCTAGAAGGACTTTCAAAGGAAACGGACACTTAATCCTTTGAAGCTTGAAGGATTAGTAGGAGTTTCCTCCTACCTCCCGTGGGGATGAGGGTATTCCAGAGAGATGGGCGTTGGCGGAATGAAAGAGCAGGTCAGGTTCAGGATCTGCTATGCCTGGAGCTCTGCTTCTATGTGGGGTAAACAGAGTGAGCTGAGGCCAGACAGGGAAGCAGGTGGCAGATTATGGAGGGTCACTTTCCCTCAGGAAGCCCTTTCCTCTAGAGAAGGGCTTTAAGCAGGTAAGTGGCATCCATTTATTTAAGCTACTATTTGTATTGCATTTTCTGTGTGCTAGGCATTGTTCTAAGAGCTTTATACATGTTTATTTCATCTTCATCACAATCAACTGAAGTAGATATTATTTTTATTCCCATTTAACTTCTGAGGAGAGTGAGGCAAAGACAGGATAAGTTACATTCCCAAGATGACACGGCTTGTAAGTGATGGAACCAGGATTCAACCCAGCTTCTGACTTCCACAGACTTAAGCACTCCAGTACGCTGCCACTCAGGATTAGTTCCCTGTTTTAGAAAGATCACCCTTGGTCCTGGGCAGGGGATGGATTGAGGAGGAGGTGAGGCTATAGGCAGGGAGACCAGTGGGGATAGAGATGTAAAAGTCAAGACAAGAAATGTTGCATCAGTGAGGTAAGACAGAGGGAATGGATGGGTTCAAAGGATGTGTTTGGTGGTAGAACTGATAGTAATTGGTGTGGCTGATTATGGAGTGTAAGGGAGAGAGAGTTAAGAATCTCAAGTTTCGGGGTAAGTGATGATAACGTTAACAAGATAGGAAGAACCTAGACTAAGAATGGGAGGAGAAATATAACTGACCGTGTGAATTTTGAAGCAGCTGTGGAATATGCAGGTGGCCAGGTACGGAACACAGATGGTTATAGGGGCTGGAATTCAAAGGCAAGGTCTAAGTCTGAAATTTAGATTTGGGAGTCATCACAGAAGCTGTGAATATATATGTGAATGCCCAGGGAAAGTTTAAATGGATCCCTACTGATCTGAGCCAGCCTAGAGATGGAGATGTTTGAGTTCGCCTCTTTTGGCATGAAGTGAGAAGAGCAAAGGGTTTGGAATAGAACGCTAGGGAGAGCCAGCTGTCGTGGTTATCTTCAAGAATAATAGAATGAGCAAAAATCCTATCAGCGTATTCTGCCGGCAGTTAGTTGAAATTAGGCATACGTAACTGCTCAATTAGAGTTTAACAACTGCAGAAATAATAGTTCATAAAAAGGAAGGGATAAATCATGTCTGCTTGCTGAGCATTTTAGCACAGCGATAAAATGTCTGACTATTCACAAGGAAAGTTGTCTTTAGACTCCCCTGGGAAGACACTGGATTATATCTGCTTTTAGCTCTGTTATGAGAGCGTGTCACTGTAGGCGCTTGCCGTTGGGATTTATAATATAGTGTGGTTTACAGTCAATAGGTTTCTCGAGGCAGGCTGGGGTACATTACCGGAGGCACTGCTGCTTTCACAGAGTACTGGGAAGTGGAACTTAACCGTTTTATCCACTGTATAAGTAATCTTAACGTAAGAAAGATTTTTTATGTCAGTGGATTTCAGGAATAGGTCATGCCCTTTATGTTCTGTTCGGGAGGAGTCCACACTGAAACTCAGCCTAGATGAAAAGGATGAGGATTACTTCATGGCAGGAGTCGTTAAAGGGAAAGATCACACTCCATGTTTACCAGGAGGTTTTATTGAGCGCTTACAACATTGTGCCACATTATTTTGAAATGCCACTGAGTAAAATGATGTTGCCAGAGACTCTCTGGATGAGTGTACCTGCCCTAAGTAATATTAAAACATCTAATATTGACCTTTAGAATGACAGAGGAAGAAACCATTTCTGATTAGAAACATTTAAATATTTAGATATATAGTTAACTGTGTAATGGATCAGCTTCAACCCAAATGATTCTTTCAGGTGCATGTAGTGGGGACCGACTACATTCAATGGGGGCTTTTCTCTCCTTGTACTGACTACTTAAGAATTACAAGAATTTTAAGAGTAAAAGTTCTATGCATTTGAGTGTGTCAAGTACAGTACATTTGATTGTAAACAATTTAGAGACAGACAGTCTCCATTATAATAACAGTTATGTTATCTGACATCATACCCATTGGAAAGTTTTAGAAACCAGCATTTTCCAACTGTAGCTCTTCATTCTAAAAACTGGTTTCAACACTACAGCTAAAGGAAACAGGGTAGAATTTCTATGAGAAAAGTATCAAAAAAAAAAAAAAAGAAAAGAGAGGCTAATGATGCCATAGAAGGGGAGGAGTGTAATGTCATTTGTTTTAGTTATCTATTACTATATAACAAGCCACCCAAGATATAGAGGCTTAAAACATTAATAGTTTTATCAATATTTCTTACCATTCTGCGGGTTGGCTGGTGATCCTTTTGCTCCAGCTAGGGTCCCTCCATTGGCTGCATTCAGCTGTCAAATGGGCTGGGCTAGGATATCCAAGACAACCTCTCTCACATGTCTGGGGCCTTGAAGGTGACTGTCAGCTGGGCTACGTCTGCTCTCCAGGGTTTTATGTGGCCTCTTTTTCCACATAGTGTCTTATCATCCAAGGTTTCTCCACATGAACACTCTTCCCAGCAGGAGAGTATGGGCTTCCTTATAACATGGCAGTTGAGTCCCAAGAGAGCAAAAGTGGATGCTATCAGTCATCTTAATGGCTATGCTCTGAACTCACACATGTCCCTGCCATTGCATTCTATCGGTCAAAGTAAATCGCAAGGTCAGCCCAAATTCAGAGGGAGGGGAAATAACCTCCACCTCTTGATGGGAGGAGTAGCCTGCTGCTAGAAGGATGGGTGGAATTGTTGGCGGCCATTTCTGGAGACAATCAACCACATCATTAAAAATACATTTTCTGGGAAGTGGGCCACTGCGGTTCCTTCCAGGGCAGTGGTGAACTAAATGTCTAGAATACTGATACTAAAAAAGAACTGTATTGGTTCATCTGTACTGGGAAAAATTGCTTCTCTGTAGACTTTGTTTGGATTTTATCTGTATCTTTGCCTTCTGAACTCAAACACTATATTTATTACCTGACAGAACAGATATAATGTATAGATTTTAAATTGTACTCTAATTTCTTCATTTGACAGTTACTGAGGAAATGCTGAATGTTAGGTCAGTGCTGGGAAACACATGAACAATGCAAACACAGCTGCTGCCCTTGTGCATTTTACTTCTGAGATCTTAAGATACTTTTTCCGTGTTAAGATTTCTCAAGCAATGAACTGAAAGTAAGATTTAAACCCAAATAAAATTATTGTCAACCTCTGCAGAGAACACTTTGTCATGGTGAATGAAAAATACTATCTAGTTATTGTTTAATGGGTTTTTCCTGAATTGAATGTGCCTAATTGGAAAGGGCACTTAATCAAGAGGTTTCCTGGGGAAAGGGCCAGCAGGTGACAACTGTCTAATGCCATTTGATGACAGTGACTTCTGCTTAAGTGAGATGAACTTTCCATGTCAGGCAAGAAGTTATTTTTTGTCTTTTGTATATTAATGATAACCCATATATTGCAAAGTATATGCATGTGGGTGTGTAAATTGTCTTTGATGCCTTGTTCTTAATCATATACGCTTTCCTGTGTGACTCAAGGTGAAGGGTTGATTTACAGGGCACTCAACTTCTGGCTTATGTGTCTAGTCTAAGCTTTAAAACACATTGTTAAGACAAATAAACCAAGGTATACACGTGGGTGAGTTTTGTGGAAGATTTTGAGATTCTTCTCCTAGGAAGGATGAAATCAACTGAGTTGTGTTTTGATAAAAACTATTTCCTATTTTGCTAATAGGAAGTATGCCTAATGTCACGTCTGGCATGTACCCTACAAGTAGAGTCAGGTCCCTGGCATTATGATGTTGTCATTGATTCATGTAGTAGAATAAGGTCATTTACTAAAATGGAGATGATTAACTTGATCATTTGTTAACATCTGGCCCAACATCAGTATCAGTGTTTTTAACCATCCACAGCATACACCTCATGATGCTCTTAATTTACCATATACTAAGTGCTGAATTAACAATGCTGACCTCAGTTAAATGACAGACAAAATTGCTTCATGTTGAGAATACAATTCATGGATACTCTGTTCTACATTGTAGTCTGTGTCTATAATTGTGTGATGTTAAAATTAATGCAATATGTCTAACTGCAGGTGCTCAGTAAAGACTTGACAATGTTAATAGGAGGATGAACAAGGGAGTGTTGTTTACCCAAGACAATTAGATCACTTGTCTTCATGAGACTCTTCCTCACCTGGACTGCCATGACCCCTATCTCTGCTCATACTGTTCCTAGCAATCTAAGCTTTTCTTCTGGGTGGCTTTTTCTGTCTTTTCTTCCTATCACTTTCCTTTAAATATTGGAGTTCCCTTAGCTTCTGTCCTTCAACTTCTTTTCTTTTCTTTTTTCTTTTTTTGATTTCACTCTGTGGGTACTCTTCTGAGGATAAGCTGGTAACTCCCATGTATATTTATCATCAGGTTAGATCCCTTTTCAGAACTTTAAAACCCAGATATCCAACTGTATCCTAAACACTTCCATCCAATTGTTAGAGAAGAGTCTCACAATTAAACATGTCAAAAGTTCACACTCATTAGCTTTCCCACCAAACCTTCTCTGTTCCCATGACCTAATGCACATGACTGGTGCTGTCATTCACTTAGTCATCCAAATCCAATGACACCCATGGGAATCATTCCAGATATGCCCCGTTCCTCATCTCTTCTATCTCATAAGTGACTGAACCCTGTTAATAATTTTTCTGTAAAATTCTCCAATAGCAGTCCCTTCCTTCCTCACCAACTCTAAAGCTACTGCCACAGTTCAGATCCTCATCGTCTCAGCCTGGACAATTATAATAACATCCTAATTCTTCTCCTTGCCTCGAATCTATAGTCCACACTGTTCCATACTCCCCTACCATGAAGATTTTATAGTGCAAAAATCTCATTACTTTATGGCCCTCCCTGCTTAATACGTTAATAGCTATTGTCTCAAAACATTGTAGATAATGTACCTCATCAGTAAAGAAAAAACTTAAACATATGTTCCTAACATATATATATTTATTCACTTATAAAATACCACCATGTATTACTACACAAATATATTTCATTATAAAACATATACACAAATAGAAGTTAAGCATGAGATTAAAATAAACACACCTTCTAATTTTACTTCCCATGCTCCAGCACTGCATATAATAGCACTGGTGGTGGATACATCCCACAAGTACACTTCTGAGCTATTGGATAGTTCCAAAAATTTTTTTTAAAATTTCTTTATTGAAGTATAGTCGATTTACAACATTGTGTTAGTTTCAGGTGTATAGCACAGTTGTGCTATATATATAACTATATATATATATATATATATATATATACATAACTATATAACTATATATATATATAACTATATATTGTGTATAGCACAATTCTTTTTCAGATTTCACATTGTGTATTGTGTATATATATTGTGCATAGTTGTGCTATATATATAACTATATATATATATAACTATATAACTATATATATATATAACTATATATAACTATATATTGTGTATAGCACAATTCTTTTTCAGATTCTTTTCCCTTATAGATTATTACAAGAAATTGAGTATAGTTCCCTGTGCTATACAGAAGGTCCTTGTTTATCTATTTTATATATAGTAGAGTGTATCTTTTAATCCCAAACTCCTAATTTATCCCTCCCCCGCCTTTCCACTTTGGTAACAATAAGTTTGCTTTCTATGTCTCTGGGTCTACTTCTGTTTTGTAAATAAATTCATTTGTATCATTTGTTTTTAGATCCCACATATAAGCAGTATCATATGATATTTGTCTTTTCTGTTTGGCTTACTTCAAAAAGAATGAAATAATGCCATTTGCAACAACATGGATGGACCTAGAGATTATCATGCTAAGTGAAGTAAATTCCAAAGTCTGTAGTAAGTCTTACATGGTCTGGTTTCTCTCTGCTCCTCCAGCCATTTGCCTTAACACACTCGGTGCACTGTGCATTAGTCATGCTGAACCCCTGCATCTCCCTGACAGCACCATGCCATTGCATGCCTCTGTGCCTTTGCTCCATCTGCTATTCCAGCTTGGAGTAACTTTCCCAGCCTTGTCTACTTGGTGGCCATTTATTGAACGTTCATGGCATATATCCTGAATCTTTTCATCATTGAAGTCTCTCCTGCAATTTTACCGAACAATATTCTGTACAGAACTTCTGCAAGAAGATCTACACAATCTCACTGCACTTGCTTGTATCTATAATTGTCTACTGATACATGACCTTACACTCTCTTATAACAGAGCTCTTTTACCTGTTGACCTAAAACAAATAGACTGCCAGTTATTTCTCTAGCAAAAATGGGTTTGTTTGGGCTCAACAAAGAATTGCAATCCAGGGTCTGCAGTGATGGTGAGCTACGTACAAGTCCCTACACAGCAAGGAGAAGAGAACTCTTTTCAGAAGGGGAAAGGAAGTTGGGAGGGCTAGAGGAAACAAAGAGTCGATTGGAGGAATTGAGAGTTCAAAGTATAGTAGCTTTTCATTGGCTAGGTTGTGGCAGTCTCTCATTGGTGGAGCCCTTGCCAAGCAAGAGGAGCAAATCTTTCTTCTTCCTGTTGGACTCTGCTATTGTTTAAGGACATGAGAGCCCATGCCCTTCTAGCCTCCTGACTATTTTAATTGAGGTTTCTGATTATTAATTTTTACAATTCCCACTTTTGATCAAGATCTTTCTCTGAAAGCATCTCTGATCAAGAGTTAGGTTTTCTGGTTTCAATGACTTTTTGTCCTTCAATGCCAGAAGGAACTTTCCTGGGCATAATGTCCCACATTCAAGGGAAAGTGTACAGGTTGAAACCTATTGAGGTCACATTTGAGTAACAAGGAGGGGTAGGGGGGAGAACTCTTAGGCATTTTTTATCTAAAGTCCATATGTTAACAAGATTATAGACACTGGAGATCATTTGAAACATTATGTCACCATCAAAGGTTTGGCAATAAACTTCCAATAGGCCTGGTCTGGATATCTTGGGAAAGCTGTCTGATCAGATGTCATCTGCTTCAATTCTGGGAAATCTTCACTTTCAGGTCACTGAATGACATACAGGTCCAGTCAGGGTTCTTTCTTTAGCTGTGTCACATGAATCCAAGGCTCTATTCCTGGAGTTTGGCGGCACGAGGGTTGGTTAGCAGTACCAGATAGGAACCTTTCCAGTGACGCTGAAGAGAATCTTTCTGGAGGTGTCTTTTTCAACAAAGTCTCCAGTTTGCAAAGTGCGATGCTCAAGGTCTACATCTCTCAGGAACACACTTTGAGAAGATTGCTCTACCAAAGCATGGTTGTTTTAAGTAAAGGTAATTAGGCCTTTGCAATATTGAACTATCTCTTTTTTTATTAGTTGGGGGTCAAAAGAGGCAGGGGCCAAGTACATAGGGTGTCCTGTAACTATTTCAAAGGGTGAGAGTTTATGAGTTCCAAAAGGGGTAGATCTGAGATTCAGAGAGATCAATGGCAATGCTTTTGGCTAAGGTAATTTGAGGGCTTCTACAAATTCTGCCAATTGAGCCTTAATAATGCCATTAGTGTGTTTGACCAAACCAGAGGATTGAGGGTGGTAAGCACAGTGAAAGTATTTTAAAACCAGCCAGAGAATGCAGACTTGTCAAAGTACCTGACCAGTAAAATGGGGTCCTTGATCACTATGATGTTTGGGAGGAATTTCCCAAGTAGAGGTACTCTTTTCCACAGAGGAGGCAGTATCCTGTCTGCCAGGGAAGGCTTCTGTCCAGTGAGAAAACATACAGATCGTGACTAAAACATATTTATATTCATGAGATGGAGAAAATTGTATGAAATCCATTTGCCAGAACTTGAATGGTCCATTAGACAGTTTTAAATGTCTGGGAGCAGGGTTCCCTGGATTGTGTTTCGAGTAAGTGGGACAAGTGAGGTAGGCATGTTTTCTGGCCTTGTTAATGTTTGTTTTCCCATCAATATTGATTAATGAATGCTATCGTTTTATCAATAAACCAATTGTTTAATGCATGTACAGTGATTAGGAGTGGGAATGTTAGAGTCTCCAGTAAGACTGGGTTGTTAGTTGGTCCAAACCAGAGCTTTCACTTTTTATCAAAACAACTGTTGAATTTCCAGTCTTGTTCTTCATTTTCTGAAGCTAATTGTTGGGCTTCCCTAGCCAGTTTTTCTAAGTTATCATTTGGGGAAATATCCCATGGACAATGACAGAGGTTTGACTACTTTTGGTTCCTTTAAGGGCAGCATTCCTTGCAGAAATGTCTTGACTAAAGTTATTATATATAATAAGTTTTGAAATTGGGTTGATTGATGCCTCCAACTTTATTCTTCTTTTTCAAAATTGTTTTAGCTATTCTAGCTCCTGTGCTCTTCTTCTATATACATTTTAGAATAATCTGATCTATATCTATAAAAATTCTTGCTGGAATTTTGATAGCAATTGTATTAAAACTGAGCATCAATTTGGGGGGAATTGGCATCTCTACTGTGCTGCATCTTCTAATCTGTGAACATTGCATATCACTCCATTTATTTAGATGTCCATTGATTTGTTATATCAGTGTTTTGTAGTCTTCACCATAAAGTTTAATACATGTTTTTTGGATTTACACCTAAGTATTAAAGTTTTTGAGCAACTATAAATGGTATTATATTTTAAAATTTGATATCCTCTATACATTACTAGTATATAGAAACATTGTTTTTTATAGAAAACTGATTTTTGTGTATTCTGCAGCCTTGTTTAATTCACTTATTAGTTCTATTAGGTGCTTTTTTTGGTGGAGCCCTTGAGATTTTCTACATAGATGATCATATAATTTGTGAATAAGGACAGTTTATTTTTTTCCTGTAAATCTGTACATCTTTGAATCACTTTTTTTTTTTTTTTTTTTTTTTTTTTGGTCTTATTCCACTGGTTACAAGTTCTAGCACCATGTTGAATAAGAATAGTGAAAGCAAATATTTTTGCCTAGTTCCCAATCATAAGGGAAGAGCAGCCAGTCTTTCACCATTAAGTATATTGTTTGCTGTAAATGTTTTTAGATGGTCTTTATCAGGGTGAGGAAGTTCCCCTGTATTTCTGCTTTTCTGAATTTTTATTATGAATGAATGTTAAATTTTGTCAAATGCTTTTTTTTGCATCTATTGATATGATAATGTGATTTTTTTCCTTAGGCTGTTAATATAGTGGATCACATTGGTTAATTTTCAAATTCTGAAACAGCCTTGCACCCCTGAAATAAATACTAGTTGGTCAATGCATATAATTATTTTTACATACTGCTGAATTCTGTTTGTCTATATTTTGTTACTTTTACATCTAAATTCCTGGGGAATATTGGTTTCTAGTCTTCTTTTTTGGTACTCTCTTTATCTAATTTTGGTATCAAGGTAATCTTAGCTTTGTAAAGTGATTTGAGAAGGATTTACTGGTAGAAATTATGTAGAATTGGTGCCAATTCTTCTTTAAAGGTGTGGCAAAATTCTCCAGTGAAACCATATTAAGTTTTTGGGAAAATTAACTTTTTTTTATAAGTTTCTCATTAATTTAATTTAATTTAAGAATTAAATTTAATTTCTTTTAATAGTACAGGGGTGTTAAAATAGTTTATTTCATATTCAAAGAGTTGTGGTAGTTTGTGTTTTTTGAGGAATTGGTATATTATATCAAAGCTGTCAAATTTATGGTGAAAAGTTTTTCAGAGTATACCCTAATTATTCTTTTAATGTCTGTAGAGTCTGTAGTAATATCCTCTGTTTCATTCTTGATGTTGGTAATTTGTGTCTTCCTTTTTTCTTTTTCTGTCTTGCTAGAGGTTTGTAAGTTTTGTTGATATTTCCAAAGACCAAGCACTTCATTTCATTGATTTTCTCCATTGTTTTTCTTTTTTCAATTTTATTGATTTTTGCTCTAATCTTTATTACTCCAGTCTTTCTGCTGACTTTGGGTTTACTTTGCTCTTCTTATTCTAGGTTCATGTGGTGGGAGCTTAGATTATTGATTTGAGACTTCTTTTTGATTGCATGCATTTAATGCTTTAAATTTTTCTCAATGCTGCTTTAGCTGTTTCCTGCAAATTTTGATATTTTATATTTTCCCTTTTACTCAGTTCAGTGTACTTTTAAAATTTCCTTTGAGACTTCTTCTTTGACACATTGACTAAATTGTGTTGTTTAGTCTCTAAGTGTTTGCAGATTTTCCTGTTATCTTTCTGTTATTGATTTCAAGTTTGATTTTATTGTAGATGGAAAATACATGTGTATGACTTTAGTTCTTTTAAATTTGTTGAGATTTACTCTACAGCCATAATATAGCCAATTTTGGTGTATGTTCTATGGATACTTGAAAAGACTGTATTTTCTTCTGTTACTGGGGGGATTGTTCCACAAACATCAATTAGGCTCTGTTAGTTGATGCTGTTGTTGAATTCTATATATTTGCTAATTTTTTTGTCTAGTTGCTTTATCTGTTGTTGGTGGAGGGTGGATTAAGGTCTACAGCTAAAAATGAGTTTGTCTATTTCCACTTTCAATTCTATCAATTTTTACATGAAATATTTTGCAGAACTGTATTTGGTATGCATATGTTTAGGATTGCTATATCTTCTTGGTGGATTGACCCTTTTATCTTTATGTAATGCCTCAGTGTCTGATAATTTTATTTGCTCAGAAGTTTACAGTCCTATGTGATATTAATATAGCCACTTCTACTTTCTTTTGATGAATGTTTAGTTATTTTTATCTATCTTTTTACTTTCAACCTGCCTATGTTGTTATATTTGAAGTGAGTTTCTCATGACAGCATATAATGAGGTCATATTTTTTAACCCACTCTGTCAATATGTGTCTTTTAATTGGTATATTTAGATGATTTATATTTAATTTTTTTATATTTAATATAAATGGCTTATCGTAAGATAACTTCAGTCTTTCTAATTGTTGTGTTTCTTAAAGCTCTTAGAAGAAAAAATAAATTTGTTATTTTATTATTTGGATGATTTAATTTGTTTGGCTCGATTTTTAAAAAATCATGAGCACAGAACCTCGTAGGTTGTAATGAAAGTTCTAGCTAGTTATACTTAGATTATGAGCAAACGTATGGAAAAGGCACTCCTTTTTGTTTCTTATCTTTATAAATGTAGGTATAAAACTTGGTCTCAAGCTTATAGTGATCACTTCTGTGCAGTCAATCAACAACTATCCATATGTCCTGCTCTGGACTCTTTAATCTACGCTGTAATTAGTTCCAGGACAGTACATTGCCCCAGACTTGCAAAGTGAAAATGAGGAAAGGAGGTAGTTAGAGGATTTTAGACTCTAAGCTCCATTAAGGCAAGGGCTGTGTCTTTTTTTTTCACCACTTTATACTTAAAGCATAGCATTGTGTAGCCCATAAAAGACATTTGATTAATATTTGTCAAATGAGTGAATGAAAAAATGTAGAGAACTGATTTATTAACTCTCAGCTCAGTAACAGTCCTCAGTTGTTAGAATATCCTTTCTTGCATCTTTTGTCTATACCCAATCCCCAGCCTCCAAGGCATATTTCAAAGACCAACTCCTTCACAATATTTTCCAAATCTTCTCCCTGCTGGAAGTAGATAGTCTCTCCCTTTCCTGAAATCTTACAGTTCCTTGTAATTCCACTGATCACTTTCTACTTCTTGTTGGAGATATTTATTCACATGCCTTATTATGATCTTGCAGCTTTCTTTATTTTCTAAAAAGGGCATCTGTGTCTCTTTGATCTTGTCACCACAGCCCTTGATACAGTGTTTTGTATGCCTCAGAGATTCTCGTTGAATGCCTACTGCAGAAAATCGGGACC
Organism: Balaenoptera ricei; assembly: GCF_028023285.1. Classification (NCBI taxonomy): domain Eukaryota; kingdom Metazoa; phylum Chordata; class Mammalia; order Artiodactyla; family Balaenopteridae; genus Balaenoptera; species Balaenoptera ricei. The sequence continues at coordinate 81,847,954 of NC_082640.1, read as the reverse complement.
ACATGACGTGGTTGTTGCCATTGTCTGGGACTTGTTCTGTGATGATGATGAAGGATTGTCAGGGTTAGAAGATGACCCTTCAGGTTTCACTGCAAAGAACAGATGGGCAGAAAATTATCTGGAATCAAAGCTCGTGTTTAGTATCACAGTGACTTTGTCTTCAGAATTATATCATGACATAAATTTTGGAAAGTGACAGCCAGTATCTTCTGAATAAAAAATTAGCTGTAGTTTTAACTTTGTCAGTGGGATTTTTTTGCTATGTAAATTCAGTAGTGAAAGTACCTGAATATATTCTAAAGCTAAATAAGAAGAACTAAAAGTAACAAAAGGAGTAGGCTGAGGGTTCAGACCAAAACCAAAATCTTGACTTAAAAACATTTTCCCTCCCAAAAACTACCCAGGTAAGATCTACCTAGACTTTCTAACATAATAAGTCTTATTTGCTTACTCTTTTTATTTTTAACTTTTTATTTATTTATTTATTTATTTATTTTTATATATACAGCAGGTTCTTACTATATTTTTAACTTTTTAAATTACCAGTTTCCTGAATGTTATTTTCTGAAGTTCTCATTTAAAGACAGAAAAAAAAAAATGATACTGCTTTCAGAAGAAAGTGGCCAATTGAGAAACCTTTACCAAAGAAAGAGCCATGATATGTACTAAAGACCAACAGAAGTAGATTTATTATGCTCTAGCAATCTAGGGCCACAGTCCTTTTATTTTCTGGGGTCTTAAATTTAAAAAAAAAGAAGGGGGAGGACTGAAATGATTCTAGAAGGATATATAGGAATTAGGCAGGTGAAGAAATAGCCTTTCAAGGCGAGGAAATAGGGAGAGTAAAGCCACATAGCTGATACAGAGTATGATATTTAGAGACACCTTAGGCTGAAGTCAAAGGCAGGGGAATGATTAGGAATGAGGCTAGCCAGATGAATTCAGAGCCTTAGATGTTGTGCTTAAAGATCTTGGAATTGATTCTTTATTAAACCATTAAAGGTATTACCCATTAATCGGGTCATCACTATTTTTTGTGCTAGGAGCTGTTCTTGGCATTGGGGATATAGCAGAGGGCAAGACAGTGTCTTCCCTCCAGGAACTTAGACTCTGGTGAGGGGTACAAAGAAATGGATAGGCAATTAAAATATAATGAATACATTATCTTTGTCTGCATTGGGGAAGTTTAGCCCTTTTAATGGAGTTATGGATATTTTAGATTGCTCACACTTGGTGTAGTTTGGGGATGGCTACAGGCTGGCAATGTGAGATGCTTACTCAAATAAGGTAAAATACCTGCTGCTACATAGCAGATACTTGATAGTCCTAAATCCTAGGCCACTTCCTACTTGTTGAAAGGGAGATTGGCAGGTGTTTTAAAAAATTAGCACCTGACTAAGAATTATTCATTGAGGTAACCCAGGAGATCCATACAAGTGTCTTCTGGTTTTGTCTAAGAGAGAAATGAGAAAGAAAGCTGCAAGTTATCAAAAGTAATTTGTGTAGAATAATTTCTTTTTTTTTAAATTAATTAATTAATTTATTTTTGGCTGCATTGGGTCTTCATTGCTGCACGTGGGCTTTCTCTAGTTGCAGTGAGTGGGGGCTACTCTTCATTGTGGTGCGTGGCCTTCTCACTGAGGTGGCTTCTCTTGTTGCGGAGCTCAGGCTCTAAGCACGCGGGTTTCAGTAGTTGGGGCGCATGCACTTAGTTGCTCCGCGGCACGTGGGATCTTCCCGGACCAGGGCTTGAACCCGTGTCTCCTGCATTGGCAGGCGGATTCTTAACCACTGTGCCACCAGGGAAGTCCTAGAATAATTTCTTAAGGGTTTGTTTAGTTAGAATCTGGAGTACTTCTTCATTTTCCCTTCTATTTCCCTGTAGCACCCTGTGTAGACCTCCATTCGTATTTCCTGGGGGACTGTAGTCCTCTGATTAAACATCTCAGGACTGGAGGACCATGAGCTCTCCAGAGTCCTAAGCAGAGGACCTGGAATGTCAAAGAGAGAATTTTCTCAAAGCATCATGCAAGGACCACCCATGGGCTTGCAAAAATACAGATTCCTGGAGACCTGCTCCAGACGTACTGCATCAGATTTTATTAGGAGGCTTTCAGAATTTGCATTTTAAATACCATTCTCAAAAGATTCTTACATACACTAAAGTCTGAGAAGCACTTAAGACAATAAAATGTTGGTTGTTGAACTGATACTCAAGAACTTATTCTTTTTGAGCGGAGAAGGTATCCTATAACAAATTCAAGTTTAACTAAAATTATATTTGACCTTAAAAATCTCCACCATCTGTTTTTGTTCTTTTCATATTTTTGGCACCCATATCCTCAACATCAGAAACACAAGCAATAAGAAGACATAAATGTCAATACACAGAAGTGTATCTAGGAAAAACATCTGTGATGTTCTTACCTCAGTGTATTCTATCAGTACACATAGGAGGAAAAAAATCCATATTAACCCCAGTCAGGGAACTGAAAGTTATCTGTATGGTAACTTCTAAACCTAAAATATAAAGAAGGGGTGGAATAAAGATGATTAGGTATTGAGAGCCCACCATGTGGAACACACCTTATACTTATGAATTTGTGTTTCACAACAGCTATGTAAAGTAGACACATTTATTCCCATTTTACAGACCAGAAATTGAGACCTTGAGAGGTCAAGTAATTTGTCCAGAGAAGGTCTCTCTTTTTTTCCCTTTTTGTTAAATAAGTTATCATTTCCCCCCTTTCTTAAAATTCCTTTGCTTGTTTAAAGAAGTATCATCAACAACAAAGACAGAAACTAACAAAGATTTTTGCCTCTGTAGGATCTGATGTTTAGTAGCTACTTTGATGCTAACCTTTTCTGATAGAATTCTGCAGTACCCTAATTTTGTAGTAATTTCTCATCTTTGACAACAAACGATAATAATTGGGGAATCAAAGACTTCAACGGACACTCCAGGTTTTTGATATTTAATTGTGGACTCACTCAGTAGGTCCACTTCTAACATCTGTCTGTATTGTAAAACATGGAGTGTTCCTGCAAGATGCTTCTTTTAGACAGGAAACCGATTTGAGAAAGTCACGTCTGATTCTGGATTCGGGACTTAAGACACAGAAGCAGCGAGTGGCAGCCAGCGATCAGGCATTTTTCTCTCAGAGGAGACAGCAGCTCAGGGGTGGCTTAGGGCTACAACACTTTGTTATGCTTACGAAAGACATGTTTGTGTTCCAAGAGGCTTTTAGGAAAGCAGCTAAGGCAACTGCATTTCCTTCATAAACATATTCCCCAAAGTTTTGTGTCTTTATGTAGCAACAGTTTTTGGTATATTGCAAAGAGAAATTTAATATAATAATCTGATAGAAAGAACCCTGGAGTTTTCTCCATTCTCTGATTCTCACTGTGAGGAGAATATGGGAAGACAATGCCTTTTCTTTGTATTTGTTTCCTAAACTGTAAGATATGAGCAGTAGACTGGATAATATCCATGGTCCCTTTTGTCAAATTTTCTTTAATTATTATTTATATATGTTTTTAACAAGTGTGAAAATCTCTACCTTTTTTCTTAAACCCAATTCAATTCAGTGAACCTGCATTGATGGGTGACTTGGCATAAGAAATGCCTCCAGAGAGTCGATATACAAGCTGAATTGGAAGGACTAAATTCCATCTTGACTCATTTCAACATTTTACCCTAATTTCACATCTGTCTTCTCTATAAAGGCTTTCCGGGATATTTAACACAGTAATGTGAATAACCAAACCATTTTGGGGATGCCCACTATGTGGGTTGACCATGTGTTCAGGTTTGCCAGGAACAGATATTAACTCTATTACAGATTAATTAAAACCCACTAATTAATGAGGTGACCCCTTTTCACTCTCAAAAAAGTATCTTGATCTGAGTGGCAAATTATATGGTCACCCTATTCCTCACAACAACTTTGTGAAGTACAGTATGTGTTACTCTCCTAATCTCACAGGTCAGGCCATGGTACCTGGTTTTGAGAGGTTAAGCTAGTGAGCGATGGAGCCAGGATGAAAATTCAGTTCTGTCTGATGCCAAAACTAATGTTCTTAACCACTACACTTTAAGGACACCTTTTCCCACTAAATGCTAGGAAAAATTACTTAAAATGTAAGACAGAAAAGGGTATCACGTCCTTTATTTTTATAAATATAAATAACCTTTACACCTAGGACATTTTTCCTAATGTTAAACTCCAATCCATCTTGTTGCAAGTTCAAGTGATTCCTTTGGCTGTGTCCCAGCAGAGCTACAGACCAGCTGGTCACAAGGATTTTATCTTTGTTCAAGGTTTATTTATCCTTAGGCCTCTGTAAAGGTAACACTTTGGCTGCAAAGGACAAAGGATAGAGGTTGCACAGGATGATATGCCCCTTTGGTTCACACATCTGCTATAGGACAGTGTGGGAGCTTAGGCAACGTTGAGCCTTGTAGTGGTGGGCTAAGATAATATTCTGAAGGCAAATGATACAGTAAATCATTCCTTGAGCTGTCATTGTCCTGAGAAGAGAAGAGGAATCTTTTCTAAAAAGTATTGATTCTGAAGACCTTGGACACATGGCCTGGAGAAGCATGGTCATTGCCCTAAAGTTGTATAGATGTGAATTGAAGTGGGAATTTCATGAGATAGTTAAGAAGTAAAGGTGGTAATGGTCGTTAAGATGATGGTGGTGTTACTGCTTAGGACAATATTATCTCGATTGTATGAAAAAAGGGAATAGATTCATACAACTAATGACTTGCTTTCCCAAAGTTATACAGAAATTAATAAGCTAGATCTTAAACTCAGGACTTCTAACTCTAAATCATTCTCCCATTCGTTCTCTCTTCCCTCATGATTCTCCCTCCCACTCATCAACTAATTTATATTATCAGTTATCAGAAAAAATGTACTGAGTGCCAACTTTATGCTAGGACAGGGGTTCCAAATATTGATGCCTTTTTGAAGCACCTTGGGATCTTTGAAAAATACTGATTCCTTCCTGGCTGCCAACCTAGACATTCTGATTTAGTTGCTGGGCTGTGACCTGGGCATCAGGATTTTTAAAAGCTTCCCAGATGATTCTAATGTGTAACCAAATTAGGAATCCACTGTGCTAGGCACTTAGTTAGCGTCTAGGAATTAAAGATGACCTAAAGCACTGCGATAAAATAGGGGATTCAAAGCCTCTCCTTCTTACTCCAAGTTTACAGAAAAACCATTAAAGCACAGGGACCCATGCTGTTCGTAGCTTTCAGGGCATGCATAATAAAACATTGCAAAATTTTACAGTCTCTTAAAATGTCCGATTTTTTGGGAGAGGTTTGGTAAAGAACATAGCAAAACGAAAATAAGATTGCTGGAGTGCCTTGTATTTATGTGAAGTGCAAAATGTGAAATATATGTCACTTCTATGTTCAAAACATTAAGTAAAATAGTAGATGTGAATAAACTGTTACTGAATTAGCACCTCACAACAGCTGCTCTCAGTGGGTAATTTAGGCTTCCTTTTATATCGTGGTTCAGACTTTGATGTGATGAGAGGATTTTGAAATGCTCTTTGAGAATTCTTTTTTCCCTCAGATTCACACGGTTAGGTGATCAGAGATCACGTTTTATTTCTATGTGGAAAATCTCCATTAATGTGATGCAAAGCAGGCAGTCTTGAATCCCGAGGGAAATGAGAAATTGATGGCTTTCTTTCTAAGAGCATGGCAGGTAGGCGGGGAGTTAGGCTGCGCCACAGGCGGCTGCTGTGTGATACTGTAGGGGTTTCCCCTTAGGAGGGCCCCAAAAGTCAAGTCACATTAGCAATGAGTCTCCTGCTTCTGTCCAACTCAACCCTAAGGAAACTTTAGACTCAGGGATATTTCTGGAATAGCAAAATTGTGGTGTTGCCCAAGAATATTACAGGACAAGCAGAATAAAGATTCTCCTTTTTGGACTAGGCTAAAGCTTGAACAAATTTGCTCTAAAAATGGATGCATTACAAATTGGGGGCAGTTGCCCTGTGTCAGGGACTGGTGGCAATGACTCAGAGGCAGAGTAGATATTTAGATATGATCTACCTGTCCCATAACAATTGTTAACACTTGCCAACACATTAGATTTTCATTTTGCTTGTGCTTTCTGGTTTCCTGCTACTTGACCTCTAAGACATCTAGTGCTGATAGGTTTACCTCGTCACAAATCTCCCCTCGCTCTTATATCCCCTAGAAGCAATGTCAGAACAGAATCCGGAGTTTCTTGTCAGTGAGCTGGGAAACAGACACGTGCCAGGACTCTGGAGAGGTGCACCACAGCCAGGTCAGTACGCACGCCTCTGGCTCTGAGCTTTGAATGGAAGGAGAAGCAGGGCAGCCCAACTCTTCTCATCCCTTACCATCGTCTCCTTTCTCATTCATCATTTCCTACCCATCCTTTAAAGAGCCTGGATTTCTCATAGTGATGGGTTGTAGGAGGAATAACTACTATGTGCCTGTCAGTTTTACATATGCCATCTCATTTATCTAAATCACCTGTCAGGAGCTATTACCATCAGCCAAAGACCGGGTCAGGTGTTTCTCTGCCCATTCTCAAAGCATGCTTCATGTCTAAATCTATACTGATACAGTGTTTTGTCTCTTTGTCTCACTAAACTGTGTGCTTCTTGAGGGTAGAGGCAATGTTTCTCTTTGAACTATTGCTACTTAGCATAGTAATTTCACATAATAGGGGTTTGGATAGGTATAGGTCTATTTTAAATTAGTGCCTGATAGTTGCAAAGGCAGTATTTTTTTTTATACAGCAGGTTCTTATTAGTTATCCATTTGATACACATCAGTGTATACATGTCAATCCCAATCTCCCAATTCATCCCACCACCACCACCCCCCCACCCCGCCGCTTTCCCACCTTGGTGTCTACATCTGTGTCTCTATTTCTGCCCTGCAAACCGGTTCATCTGTACCACTTTTCTGGATTCCACATATATGCATTAATATATGATATTTGTTTTTCTCTTTCTGGCTTACTTCACTCTGTATGACAGTCTCTAGGTCCATCCACGTCTCTACAAATGACCCAATTTCATTCCTTTTTATGGCTGAGTAATATTCCATTGTATATATGTACCACAACTTCTTTATCCATTCATCTGTCAATTGGCATTTAGGTTGCTTCCATGACCTGGCTATTATAAATAGTGCTGCAGTGAACATTGGGGTGCATGTGTCTTTTTGAATTATGGTTTTCTCTGGGTACATGCCCAGTAGTGGGATTGCTAGGTCATATGGTAATTCTATTTTTAGTTTTTTAAGGAACCTCCATACTGTTCTCCATAGTGGCTGTATCAATTTACATTCCCACCAACAGTGCAAGAGGGTTCCCTTTTCTCCACAACCTCTCCAACATTTGTTGTTTGTAGATTTTCTGATGATGCCCATTCTAACTGGTGTGAACAAAGGCAGTATTAATGGAAGTTTAAAAGTGTTTTCACAAGGTATAAGTTGATTATTTATTGGTAATTATTGATTATTACACAGTTTTAAATTGATTAACCTGGGATTCAGGTGCCAAAGTTCTCACTTCAGGTCTCAGGGCTTTTCCTGCTATCAGACAGCCTCTTCTGATGAAGATGTAATCCAAAATTGGATGTTGCCATACATTTTTACAACTTGCTCTTGAACGAAATTTCCAGGTTTTGTCTTCTAACTGTACACTTCAAATGGAAGTTGTGAGCTAGATTTGTTACAAAACAAATTTGTTACAAAATTTGTTACAGAACAAAAAACATTTAGATGGCTCCCAGGACAAGCTTAGGAAAGAATAGTAAGATTTCTCCTCAGTGATTTGGTATATGTTTAGGGATAGGTAGTTCTCACTCTCTCAAGCCTAAGGGAGAAAATGTATATGAATTGTAAAATGCTATGACCAAGTTTATATTTCAAAAATTATGATAAATAAATGATGTGTTTCTTGGCCTTGCTTGGGCTGTTAGGGTACTGTTATCTTGTTACTTTAAGGCTTTCATAATTTATGGTGATATCAAAGTCAAAACAAAAGGTCCATATCGAAGGTCAAAATGATCAAGAAATCAGCATATTTTCACAGTCCAGTTATAATACTAAGGTGAGCCAGCTAGCACATCTGAAATTCAACTTCTTGGTTCTACTTTTTGATACAGATTGCAAATTCTTGGTTTTTTCGGCACGTACTTTAAATTTATTTATTTATTTATTTATTTTTGGCTGTGTTGGGTCTTCGTTTCTGTGTGAGGGCTTTCTCTAGTTGTGGCAAGTGGGGGCCACTCTTCATTGCGGTGCGCGGGCCTCTCATTATCGCGGCCTCTCTTGTTGCAGAGCACAGGCTCCAGACGCGCAGGCTCAGTAGTTGTGGCGCACGGGCCCATTTGCTCCGCGGCATGTGGGATCTTCCCAGACCAGGGCTCGAACCCGTGTCCCCTGCATTGGCAGGCAGATTCTCAACCACTGCGCCACCAGGGAAGCCCCTTGGTTCTACTTTTGATATTTTGGAAAATATAAGAAGAGAATTGGAATATATATGTTCATCCACAGACGCACCAAAATATCAGTGCTATTATGTGTGAGGCAATTTCAGGTGAAGTATATATTTTGAGCAGGAATTATGTAGATAATATCTTCGATTATCTATAGTATTTCACCTGTGTAGACAAGAGATGCTGGACTTCTCTGTGAAGATTTCTGCCTCTTTTTATATGATGGAATCAAAGTTATTATTTTTCCCCAAAGAGTTATATATATTGAATCTAACTAGGAAAAAAGTCATAATGGGAAAAGAGCAACCTAGGAATCATCTTCAGTATTGAACATGCTGAATTAAGGAATACAAAATTATAAGAGACAGGTTTAGTAAGAGACATGATTTTTCAGTTGCTATAGTCCTGTTATTTTATTAGAGTGAGAGGAAATTGGAAATGAGAAAAGTTGAAACTGCTCCAGCCAAAGTGATGTGGGTAATTAGAGCAATCTCCATTTGGCTGAAACACAATCAAAGCGACAGGGCTGTTGAAATTCCATCTCCAAAACATTTAAATACCGTTAGAGTATTCTCTACAGAAATTTGGGGGCAGTCATGATGTGGTGGGGTGTAAGTGGATGGTGGCAGCAGCTCAAGAATACGGGGAAGGTGGAGGGCACAGAGAGAACGAGAAGCAGTTGGTACTGAAAATCCTGAGGCTTTATACACACACAATCAGCTGGGTGGTCTGGTAATACTACAATTGCCTATCTTTCCCATCCTGCTACCTCCTAAACCTTGTCATTTTAATCAGAAGAGATGGAGTGTTCACACAGCAAATATATCTTTACTGCCTACAACACAGAGGCACTATGCAGGGTGCTCAGAATGATCAAAAACAGACATACACCATCTTGCTCCAGACTTCTGTCCTTACCTGTCATGTGAACCTGTCTTAGATGGGGTTTGGCTGTAAAACAAAACAGAGGGGCGAGGAAGTTTACGGGACTGGCAAGGGTATTATTGAAATGACAGGTCTTAACCTGTGTAAGTTGACAAGTGAAAAAAAAGAAGCTTAAGGATTGGGACAAACCTAGGAACTCAAAGGGATGGGTAGCTCATTGAGTTTGCAGACTGGTCATACTGGGAGCAGTTGAACCAAAAAACTAATGGAAACTGAGCAGAGAATGTTTGTGTAGTGGGAAGAATTATAGGTGATGACAGTGTCATGAGATGGCCCAGGGAATGGATGGTGGAAGTAGAAAGGAGGACAAGATCATCAAAGTTGAGGAGGTCGTGGAACTGAGAGGCAGACTTGTTGGCTGGGTTGTTCATGGGGCTGCAGAGTGTGCTTGTGGGCAGGTGTGTGTAAACATGAATGCCCTGCACTTCAGGCTTATAAAATACTCGAGGAGCTCAGAGCACTACCCAGAAGGCTCAAAACACTCTGGCATTGCCTTCATAGGAATATTTTATCACTAAAATAAATGCCAAAGAATATATGCTATTATGCTATTACTAAATGTATACTAATTATGACATCCTTTCTCTGAAATTCTAACATAAGCAAAGTGAGAATTTACAGAAATGGAAATGTGCTCAAGTAGTGTTTTTAAAGGTGGTGGCTTCTTCCTTTGTAAATATTTTCTTTATTAGACTTTAATTTTAAAAATGCTCATAACATTGTGAACGCACTAAATGTAGTTAATTTTATGTTATGCGGATTGTACTACAATAGAAAATTCTCCCCCACTCCAAGCAAATCATTTTGTTTGATACCTCAGAAATTCTGACTAGCATGATATAAACACCAACTCCTTTTTCTGGTTCTTGTTTAACATTCAATTATAGCGACATATTAAATGAATAAAGGAAATAGAGGAATTTCGCCTTATTTTAAATTTGGTTCAAGTCAGCACACATTTATTGCTCTTCCTTAGCAGGTGCCAGAAACAGTGCTAAGCCTTGTGTAGAAGGCAGCAGCAAACACCAAACAATCCCTGACCCCTAGGAGCTCGTAGTCTAGTGGGAAAGAAAGAGGCATCAATAAACAGATCTCTTAGACAGCAAACTATGGTTAAATATTACAGTGTGGGCTTAAACAGTTTGTTTTGGTGGGTGGAAAAGGCAGAGACTGAGGTTGATCTTGTTCCTTATTTTCAGAGAATTTTTGAAGAGGTAGTCAAACAGTGCTTAAGTTATGTTTCCCATATAATTTAGTAGAAGCCTGAAAATTTATACAGCTACTGCTTAAGGAGATAAACTGCGAGAGTTTCAGACAAGGTTTAGCGTTCAGTTTCCTTTTATCAAGCTAGCTTCAACAATTTTTAAAGAGTCCGAGCTCGTATTGCTCGCCACATGACAAGCCAATAAATCAATTAATTGAGAGAGATGAGGTGTTGGGGCAAGGAATAGTGACTTTATTTGGAAAGCCAGCAGACTGAGGAGATGGAGGACTAGTGTCCCAAAGAACCACCTTACCTGAGTTAGAATTCAGGCTTCTTTTATATTAAAAGGGGAGCGGGTGTGACTGTTGCAGACTTCTTGGTGCAGCTGTCCCTGTAGGTCAGGTCATGATGTGTCTAAAAACCACCAACAAGACAAATGTTATTTTCTGTTCTGCAACTTTTTATCTCCATATGAAAGAAAAGTGTTACGGCTTTAAAGGTCAAGCCTGGGAGGCAGAGCCTTGAGAAAGGGCTTCCATGTATATTTCAGGCTATAGGCAACATTGTTTTAGAGAAAGGTGCAGAGCCAGCATGACTAAGCACAGGCAACAGAGCACAAGGGTTAGAGCTAAAGGAATTGATCCAATATGGAGTCAGGTTTGTTCTTCTTGTTACACACTGTTTAAAGGGTTGGGGTTAAGTTTCTAGAATCAGAACCACCTCAAACTTGGATAGCTCTAGAAACATATAATGATCTTTCCCCTCAAAAGTTAACTCTACAAATGGCATTATTTCATTTTTATGGCTGAATAATATTCCATTGTGTGTGTGTGTGTGTGTGTATATATATATATATAAAATACCACATTTTCTTTATCCATTCATCAGTTGATGGACACTTAGGTTGCTTCCATGTCTTGGCTATTGTAAACAGTTCCCCTGTGAACATTGGGGTGCATGTATCTTTTCAAATTAGAGCTTTCATCTTTTCTGGATAGATGTCCAAGAGTAGGATTGCAGGATCATATGGCAGCTCTATTTTTAGTTTTTTAAGGAACCTCCATACTGTTTTCCATAGTGGCTGCGCCAATTTACATTCCTACCAACAGTGTAGGAGGGTTCTCTTTTCTCCATACCCTCTCTAGCATTTATTATTCATAGACTTTTTGATGATGGCCATTCTGATCGATGTGAGGTGATATCTCACTGTAGTTTTGATTTGCATTTCTCTAATAATTAGCAATGTTGAGCATCTTTCATATGCCTGTTGGCCATCTGTATGCCTTCTTTGGAGAAATGTCTATTTAGATCTGCCCATTTTTTGGTTGGGTTGTTTGTTTTTTTGATATTCAGTTGTATGAGTTGTTTGTCTATTTTGGAAATAAATCCTTTGTCAGTTGCATTGTTTGCAAATATTTTCTCCCAGTTCGTAGGTTGTCTTTTCATTTTGTTTATGTATTCCTTTGCTGTGTAAAAGCTTGTAAGTTTGATTAGGTTCCATTTGTTTATTTTTGCTTTTATTTCTACTGTCTTGGGAGACTGACCTAAGAAAACACTGCTACAATTTATGTCAGAGAATGTTTTTTTTTTTTTTTTTTTTTTTTTTTTTTAAATATATGTTTCTTATTTATTTATTTTTTTTTTAATGCTATTCTTGTCTGCTTACATTCTTTTTATGTATGTATGTATGTATGTATGTATGGCTGTGTTGGGTCTTCGTTTCTGTGAGAGGGCTTTCTCTAGTTGTGGCAAGCGGGGGCCACTCTTCATCGCGGTGCGCGGGCCTCTCACCATCGCAGCCTCTCGTTGCCGAGCACAGGCTCCAGACGCGCAGGCTCAGTAATTGTGGCTCACGGGCCGAGTTGCTCCGCGGCATGTGGGATCTTCCCAGACCAGGGCTCGAACCCGCGTCCCCTGCATTGGCAGGCAGATTCTCAACCACTGCGCCACCAGGGAAGCCCCAGAGAATGTTTTGCCTATGTTACTGGACCTAGAGATTATCATACTAAGTGAAGTTAAGTCAGCCAGAGAAAGACAAATATTACATCATATCACTTATATGTGGAATCTTAAAAATCGTACAAATGAACTTATTTATAAAACAGAAACATATTCAGAGACATAGAAAACAAACTTATGGTTACCAAAGTGTGGGAGGGATAAATTGGGAGTATGGAATTTACAGATGCACACTACCATATATAAAATAGATAAACAACAAGGATTTACTGTATAGCACAGGGAATTATATTCAGTATCTTGTAATCAACTATTATGGAAAAGAATTGAGAAAAGAATATAGATATATACATATGTATGTATAACTGAATCACTTTGCTGTATATCTAAAACTAACGCAATATTGTAAATCAACTATACTTAAATTAAAAGAAAAGTTAACTCTAAATTTCAAATGAATTCAGCCTCATGGTTCAGCATGACTGCCTAATTTACAAAATTCTTTGTCTCCTTGTTTCATTCATTGTCAAGGTCGGAATGCCTGTGTTCACTGTTGTTGACTTTTTACCTGGTCTTGAAGGCTTTGGGCTGCCTTTCAGGGACAGGGCTCATATTCTGAGGGAAATTAGAACGCCTCTAATGCATATACCTCAACTTATTGATGAGGAAACAGAGTTCTTGGCTTGCCTGGTCTTTTGACACGTTCTGGTAAGACTCGAGCTATTTGATCCCCATCCCGGGTTCCTCCTGCTGCCCTCCCTCCTGTCTTCTCTCTCACTCTTGCTTCTCCTCATGCTGGCAGCCTCTTCAGTTAACCCTCACTATTGATTTTCCACCCACACCTAGAAGCTTCCCCACAGTTGTATACGGCTGAAGGTGCTCTCTTTGGGTTTCAGGGCTCAAACAAAGGCTTTCTAACCCAGTTTGACAAATAATGGTACGTAGTGTTACTTGAGAGATTTTACAGCGTTTTGTGTATTAAAGTCTGACAACAGAAAACAGATCCAAGCTGCAATATTAAAGTAGAAACTCAATATGATACAAATGATCCGTGTTGATCAGAATAAATCTTACAGCCAAGTTTTTCATAAAGTGAATTTCCATTTACATTTTTCCATGGACTTCATTACAAAACCTGAGCTGTGTATCACGGCAATAAAATTAAATCGAAGATGCAAATCTTTAGAGATTACATTTTAGAAGAGAAAAAATTAGGACATTTTAATAAATGTGGTGAAGTAGTTAGAAGGCAGCATTTAAAACTCCCTGGATAAACATTATTTTTCCCATTAAAAAAATAGTTTATACTCAAAGAGACCACTGAGATCACACTTTTACCCTGGCTAACTGCAGGCTCTAAGGTGATGTACTGTCTCTAAGTAGTGTACCATTTTCACCAATTCTACACAGTTACCAAAGGGCCATTTGCATCTGAATAGAATGAGATCTAGGTAGGGATCCCCATGCTGCAGTTGTCACTTCAGACAGATAATAAACTCTGTCTTTATCTGTGTAATAAAGTGACAACTACCTTAGAGGGCTGCAGTGAGAACTGTTTAGGATCCTATAGTAGGCTTCTAAGTATTGAACCCACACCATTGAATCTCTCTCCTCTAAATGGTAGCTTGGCTTCCAAAGGATCACAGGAATGAAACCAGTGTTCCTTATTCTTTAAAAAATTATTTTGTACTCTGTTGTGCTCAAAGTTTAATTAAACCTGTTAGGTCATTAGTGTACCACTTAAGGGAAGACTTTCTAAATAAGAGGCCCAGGAACTATACACTGGAATGCACACACAAACTGTGATGAAAATACAGTTAAGATGATTATAAACATGTATCAGTACAATGTGAAGAAAGGATGCGATCTGGAAATGACTCAGCTTGCAAGTTTAATAGTAACTAACCACCCATAACAATTTCGGTCCTGAAGTAGATTGTTTTTAGAAGGTGGGGCATAATTTGTCCAGTTTTATCACTTTAATAGTCAGTTCTTTCGTATTCACGTAAATGAATGCTGACATCAAATCAAGCTTGTCCATTGAGTTACCTGCCACAGATGCATTCACCGTCTCTGCAGCCAACTTCTCACTCCCACGTCTTCCCTAGTGCTTTTTTTCTCTTGCTGCTTTTTACCCGCAGCTCTATTAAGATCTTATTGACACATGACATATGTAAGTTTAAGGTATACAACATGATGATTTGAAACACGTATGTGTTGCAAAAATATTACCACAGTAAGGTTAGTTAACACCTCCATCCCCTCACATAATTACCATTTTGTGTGTGTGTGTGGTGATAACATTTAAGATCTACTCTCTCAACAACTTTCAAGTGTGTAATACAGCACTGCTAACTATACTTACCATGTTGTACATTGTATCTCCAGAACTTATTCCTCTTACACAACTGAAACTCTGTACCCTTTGACCAATATCCCCCTATTTCCCCCACCCCGATCCCCTGGCAACCACCACTGTATTCTCTATTTCAATGAATTCAGCTTTTTTTAGTTTCCACATATAAGTGAGATTCCTTAATATATATGTTATATATTGTATAACAGGCAAAGAATATGATGTAGCTATTTTAAATTATCCTTTGTGGTGGATAAATCACAAAATTATTTTTAAAAGTTCAAAAGTCTCTCTCTGTTTGTGTATGTATTACTTTGCCTAAAACATATAGATAAGCAAAATTCACCTCTTGAGTGACTTCCTACTTTCTGGTGGCCCCCATGTCTCCTGCCCTCAACCTGTCCTTAATCCCTGGGGTTTTGTTGCAGCCAATGGTCAGTGAGCAATTCCCTGGATCTCTCTGAGGCACCCCTGACAATGGAGTGTGGCCCTGTGGAAGGAATACCTGTTCCTGCCAGGTCCTGGCTGTGAATCGTTGAGGCCTTGGTGGTATCCTTCCTCTCCCACAGGAATGGGCTCTGACAGTCTTCCTCTCCAAATTGTCTGACCTCCTAAAAACTGGACCTGTTTGTAAAGAGTTGCCACAGTCCTAGCTATTTTGTCCGAAAAACACTGCCCTTAACTTCTTCATGTTGAAGGTGAATTAATAAGTGGACAGGGGTGTGCTTTTATCCCTGGGACCTCGAAGAAATGGCACACAGTTGTTAAGAGCAGGTTTACAAACTGCATTTGGATCCTGATTTTGTTACTGTGTGACATCACTAAGCCTTCATTTCCCTAATAGTAAAACAGAGAAAAAAATGAGGTTATTGAGAGTATTAAATTGGTTAATGTATGTGAGTGCCTAGCATAAAACACTTTTTATCTTTGGGTAGTTTACTGCTATAACAAACATTCCTGAAAACCTTGTAACTAGCGTCCTATTTACCACAAATATATGAGATAATGCTCCTCATACAAATATGTACTGTAGCAGAATAAACTGTATTTTGGATGCTGCATCAGCCTGAGGAATCTACAAACCAACCTCACAGCGTCAAGAATTTGGGAGAAAGTAAGAATTCATAGAAATTACAAACCTGTTTGCTACTCTTTCTTCATCTATTCCTCTTCCTTATTTTTAATGCCTTTCCTTATTTCTTGGCTCTGTTTATATTATCAAGCTTTAGGAGTAATCTTAGATCCCTGATTATATTTTGTCTAAACTCTAGTATCTGGCTAACATCTCACAGTGCTAAGCATTTTTCTGGATTAAGGCATATCACTTTCCACACTAACAACTTTAATGAGGAAATCAGACAAATAAATGTAAGGATCATTACATGAAAAATAGAACAGGAAGCATAGATTGAAAGCTACTAATTTGCTAATTATTTTTCGGTATTGACCTTTTAGCATACTGATGCTATTTGAGCAAGTTAATATTTTTATATATTCACTGTCTCATTATAAATTTATGATTTCTTTCAAGTATATGATTTAATATTTTAAATTTTATTTTCATATATGTGTATTGTTTAGGTATGAGTTTGTTACACTCTGGAACGACCCCAGTTTCTTGCAGAGCACATGTCTAATTCCCTTAGCTCTAAAGGGGACCTTAGCAAACTGAGTGACAGTCATTTGTCTCAAGAAGCAGACAAACTTACAAGTTGCTGACTGTTCCATTTCAGTGTTGCAGTGTTCATCAACTGCTGGCTGCAAAAAAGAATCCTACATTATTAAAGAGAAGAGAGGAATAGATTGGAGCAAATGCCAAGGTTTTTAGTGTCTTTTTCTCTTCAGGCATAAAATGGAATCACAGAGGTGAGCTTCTGCTTTAATTAATTCTTCCCTTGGTTAGAATATCAGCCTTTTCTTCTCTGCTGCCCTCATCAGAACCACCTGAAGGGAATAACCAATAAGAGTTCTTCTGCTGTCTTTTGCACCTGACAAAATTGAGACTGCTTAGAAGTGAAAGGTAGCAGGTTATCTCCACCTGCAAAGAATCGTAATAGAGCTTATTCATGTAGTTCTTTCCATTGCTTGATTTTCCATATTGGCTTACTAAGGTCAGAAGGCTGATTTTATTGTCCTCATTCTAAACTGACAGAAGGTAGGTTATGTTTTAATGACCCTACAGAAGGGTTCTGGCTTTGCAGAGAATGCTTTTGAAACACAAATTAAATATGCCAGCAGGGGGCGAACATCAGCTGCGAGAAAGGCTCAGATTAGCTTTATCTTTCATAGGGGCAAATGTTCACACTCACACTCTCCCTTACATGAAACCTTATTTTTAAGTTTTCAAATTTTAAATTATTGTGTTATATGAAGACCTGTGTCTTCATACTTTACCAAAATTATACTGAAGACTTTTGTTGTAATAATGCTCTAGTTTGGGGGTAAATAGCTGGCATAACAGAATACATTAAGTTTTGAATTAAATGGAGCCTGCCTAAATTTGAACCCCTAAGAGCTGTGTGACCTGAAGCAAATTTTGTGACCTCCCTGAGCTTCAGTTTCTTCCTTGGTGAAATAGGGATGAGAAGGGTACCTACCTGACTGTGTTGTTGAGATGTCTGTATGAGATGATATATGTAGAGAGTTTAACTCTATAAGCCACATGGTAAAATCCTGGTAAATATTATCCTTCACTCACAATGAGTACAGACCCCGGGAAAGAGAAGACACACACAGAAAAATAGTAATAATACCTATTAAAGAAGCCCTAATAAGAGTGGATTTGGGAAGGCTTATGACAGGATGAGTCTGCAGAACTGAAGGGCAAATGACATGTTCAAGCAAGTCTGATGCATATTTCAGTTAGCAAAGGTGGATCTACAGGAATACGGAGCCAATGACTGAAGTTCACAGTTCACAAACCTAAAATGACTAAGAAATTGTCAGGGGAATTGAGTGTTACACATGGAAATGGAAATAAAACAGGCTGGATGGTTTTATATCCAGAAACATAATTTACAGTCAAGCAATTGTGTCAAGACAGAGAGATTTTCTGCATCTATTTTAGCACCCAAGTTCTTTCTGGCAGGATTTGGGGAAGAACATATCTCTTGGAGTTTGGCAAATCACAAGCAGGCCCATCTGTTCTGGAAGGAAATAGTCTTTACCCATTGTGCTTTTACAGTTTGGAGGTTTGACAGATGAAAGATGTGAGCTTGGGGGAGCAAAATTGGGTTACAATTGCAGGAAATAAAATCAGGCAGGACCAAAATATTTATGGAGTAGAATGTGCCTTGAGAATTCTCAGGGGAAAGACTATCTACCTCCTCATCCTGAACTGGGTATTCAGGGGACCACTAAATCAAACAGCTTGATAAAAAGGGTTTGGAAGCAAATAAACAATTTTGCAGGGATGTTCATCTACTTGCTGAAAAGAGTCGGTATGGTTGATCTGTACCCCTAAATCCTGAACTCTCTGTGGAAGTAGTATTTTACATCTAAGAATTTTATTTAGTACAAACACTATTTTTAACAGCTATTTGTACAGAGTTGTCCCTTTGGGTATCTAAGAAAAGTAGACAAAAATGTTCTTTCTTCAAATAATTACTGAGTATCCCCATATTTCTCTATGCTCTGAGGACATGTAAGGCATCTCAATCAGGCAAAATGAATCCTGAGGTGATGCTAAGGTGTTCTTCTGAGGTATTTAAATACACAACTTAATAAAACATGCCTGAGTGCTTAGGCGAACCAGAAATCTATCACATTAAACCAGGACTTCACTTTCATTATTAAAAGTATGAAATGCCATACTTTTCTAAAACTCCGAGTAGTGTTTTAGAAATAGCATCTTATCTCGAGTCAGCACCAGATGAAGATTTGACAAGCAACAAACAAACTTACAACCCTTGGGCACCTCAGAGGCTCTGACAGGAGCCAGTGTCACTGGGGGGAAGATGGTAGCACAGCTCAAAGCCATGTTGTCAGCTACAATCACACACGTGTATTACAAACTAAGATGATTTCTGGATTTCCACACTTTCTGTGGAGACAAAGCTTGGAAAAGACTCCCCCCACCCCCCCCTCAGTGGTGGAGATGCATTTGACATTCACAGTACTGTTGTCCTAACACAGTTGTCATTAAGATTTTTCTCTGTGAAGCTTGTTAAATATCGCATCAGGACCCTCTAAACTCAAGTCTCATAGCATTTAAAAATGGTTTATACCTTCATGGTCACCCTAAAGGCAACTCTAATCATCATAACTTTCAATTCTCATTAACATACTGGTACTCATTGCTGCAATATTAAACTGTTCAAATCACACCTGGTGTACCGAAATGTTGTGATTAACATAATTTGATATTTTAATGACAGGTTTCATCAGAAATCTGTGATGTTATGTTGTTGAAGGTCAATATCTTTAACAAATAAATTCCCGTTTAGGAAAAAAAAAAAAGGTTTCTGGTCTAAAGATTGGGATAGTTTTGGCTATGTTCTGCCCCCAGATGCATGTCTTTTAAGCAAGAAAATGAGGCTAATGACCTATGTTTTCTCTCTGATGATGCTAATAAAGCCCAAATAATTTTTATTCATGAAGGTATAGAAATATTTGGTTCATTACACTCACACAGGCCATACAGCCCCAAATAAACTGGTTCTTTTACAATGTGATCACTAGGCATAAGATGACTTGAATTGTGTTTTATTATATAAAATATTAAACATGCAATATAGGCAGATTATTATAATGAACTCCCATGTGCCTGTCAACTGGCTTCAATGACTATCAACCAATGACTGATCTTTCAGCTCTACCCCTATCCACTCCTTCTCAGCCTGTCTAATTTGAAGCAAATCTCAGATATTATATCATTTCACCCTTAAATATTTCAGTATACACTTTAAAAGTATTTGAACTCTTTGTAACACAATCTTTCATACCATTGCTTCATAAATTAGCAATGATTCTCTAATATCACTGAATATCCATTTGAATGTTTAAATCTCCAGTTATTTCACAAAGATTTTCTTTCCCCTCTCCTCTTCCTCTTTCCCTTCTTTTTAATCGGAATCCAAATAATACCTAAACATTGAATTTATTTGTTATATCTTTTAAGTGCACTTTAATCTATAGGTTCTCTTATTTTCTTCTTTTTCTGAAATTTATTTGTTGAAGAAAATATTAGGGTTACTTGTTTATAGATTTCCCACATCCTGGATTTTGTTGATCAGATCCCTCTGGCATAAGTTAACACAATCTAAAATTTATATTTCCTAAATATCAGTAGTTAAATCCAGTGGCTCTATTAGACGCAGGTTCAATCATCTTTGGTAGGACTATTTCATAGGTGGTTGTATCTACTTTTTCATAAGAAGACACATGCTATGCGATTGTCTCTCTTTTTGTGAGGGTAACTATTGAAGCACAATGCCACCAGTTTCTTTTTTAACATCTTTATTGGAGTATAATTGCTTTACAATGGTGTGTTAGTTTCTGCATTATAACGAAGTGAATCAGCTATACCTATACATATATCCCCATATGCCCTCCCTCTTACGTCTTCTTCCCACCCTCCCTATCCCACCCCTCTAGGTGGTCACAGAGCACTCAGCTAATCTCCCTGTGTTATGCAGCTGCTTCCCACTAGCTAGCTATTTTATATTTGGTGGTGTATATATGTCCATGCCACTCTCTCACTTCGTCCCAGCTTACCCTCCCCCCTCCCCATGTCCTCAAGTCCATTCTCTATGTCTGCATCTTTATTCCTGCCCTGCCCCTAGGTTCTTCAGAACCATTTTTTTTTTCCTTAGATTCTGTATATATGTGTTAGCATATGGTATTTGTTTTTCTCTTTCTGACTTACTTCACTCTGTATGACAGACTCTAGGTCCATCCACCTCACTACAAATAACTCAATTTTGTTTCTTTTTATGGCTGAGTAATATTCCACTGTATATATATGCCACATCTTCTTTATCCATTCATCTGTCGATGGACACTTAGGTTGATTCCATGTCCTGGCTATTGTAAACAGAACTGCAATGAACATTGTGGTACATGACTCTTTTTGAATTATGGTTTTCTCAGGGTATATGCCCATAAGGGGATTGCTGGGTTGTATGGTAGTTCTCTTTTTAGTTTTTTAAGGAACCTCCATACTGTTCTCAATGTATCAATTTACATTCCCACCAACAGTGCAAGAGGGTTCCCTTTTCTCCATACCCTCTCCAGCATTTATTGTTTGTAGATTTTTTATGATGGCCATTCTGACTGGTGTGAGGTGATACCTCCTTGTAGTTTTGATTTGCATTTCTCTAATGATTAGTGATGTTGAGCATTCTTTCATGTGTTTGTTGGCAATCTGTATATCTTCTTCGGAGAAATGTCTATTTAGGTTTTCTGCCCATTTTTGGATTGGGTTTTTTGTTTTTTTGATATTGAGCTGCATGAGCTGCTTGTAAATTTTAGAGATTAATCCTTTGTCAGTTGCTTCATTGGCAAATATTTTCTCCCATTCTGAGGGTTGTCTTTTGGTCTTGTTTATGGTTTCCTTTGCTGTGCAAAAGCTTTGAAGTTTCATTACGTCCCATTTGTTTATTTTTGTTTTTATTGCCATTTCTCTAGGAGGTGGGTCAAAAAGGATCTTGCTGTGTTTATGTCATAGAGTGTTCTGCCTATGTTTTCCTCTAAGAGTTTTATAGTGTCTGCCCTTACATTTAGGTCTTGAATCCATTTTGAGTTTATTTTTGTGTATGGTGTTAAGGAGTGTTCTAATTTCATTCTTTTACATGTAGCTGTCCAGTTTTCCCAGCACCACTTATTGACGAGGCTGTCTTTTCTCCACTGTATATTCTTGCCTCCTTTATCAAAAATAAGGTGACCATAGGTGCGTGGGTTTATCTCTGGGCTTTCTGTCCTGTTCCATGGATCTATATTTCTGTTTCTGTGCCAGTACCATACTGTCTTGATTACTGTAGCTTTGTAGTATAGTCTGAAGTCATGGAACCTGATTCCTCCATCTCCATTTTTCGTTCTCAAGATTGCTTTGGCTATGCGAGGTCTTTTGTGTTTCCATACAAATTGCCACCAGTTTTTCTATGCCAAAATGCACCCACTTACTTTGGTTATCTGAAACTCTTTTTACAGGATATTTGTCTGGAAGAAATTACGAAAATAATATTCCTTGAATTTTTTATGTTTAAAACAGTTTGGTTTTTTTTATCCTTGAAAGTCAATTTGTCTAGATGTCCAATTTATGGCTCATATTTTCCTTCCTGAGGTATTTTAATTTTGTTACTCCATTGCTGTTTTGGTATAAAATGTTGTCAAAAAGTCTGAAAACAATCTGACTTTTTCCCATATAAATAACTTGGTCTTTTTGTCTGAATATCCAAATAATTTGCTAGAATATGTGCTGATATTGATCTTTATGGTTTGATTTTCCCAGGCAGGCAGTATGAGCTCTCATAACAACAGATTTCATTTTTTTGTTTGTTTTAAATTTCAGGAAACTTTCCTTAAAGATTTTACTATTTCTTTTTCTTCTTCAGGTCGTCCTATTATATGTCTGTTCAATTTTCTTTGCCTAGTTTTTATAACTTCCATTTTATCTTGAATTCTTTTTGCTATTTTCCATAATTTTTATTTAAAAATTTATTCCTTTTACTTATATTTCTCTTAAGGTGATGAATTGTGTATCTAAAGTCTGTTTTTTTTCATTTTTGAAATTTGCTTTTACTTTTAAGAAATAATTTGAGAAAATATAGTTCTAATTCTTTTCTGAGTTTTATAAACATACTGTGATTTTCCTAATTCTAATTTATATTATTCTTTCATATCTTATATCACTTTCTTAAATTTATTTTAGTTTTTTTGAAATATTAGTTTACTTCTTTTTAAAATCTGTTTTGTGGGCTTGTCCTTATGTCATGTTTTTATTTCTGGAGGGATATTATTCTGCTTCATATACACATTGTGTATGGGGTTTGAATGTGTTCCTTTTCTGTTCTTCACTTTTTCACAAAATTGGTTTTCAAGAACATATTTTTAAAAATTCATCCTGAGTTGAAGTATGCAGCTGCTGTTTTCAAATTACCTGCTGTGCTTTCACCTGAATGCCTTTGTTTATTTTGGGGTTCTCCTGTTCTCAAGTTTTTCACATTCCTTGTGGCTTCTTTCTATTTCTTTCCATACACAAGATGATACCAGAAGGGTCTTATAGCCATTTATATTTTAGAATGAGGGCATCTTGTCAACTATTTTTGTTTATGTCTGTGAGTTTTTGGTTTTGCTATCCTAGTTACTCTGTCTAAATTTAAATGGTGTTCCCTTGAATTAAACTTAAAGAGGAGCTCATCATGCAGATTAAGGTGGAGACAGGAAGGAAGGAGAAGAATACATTACATTAAATTCTTTTGCTTTAATGAAGTATTTGCTTTTCTTGACATAAACTATATTTGACACAAACCAATATGTTGAGATTGCTTTAGTGGTTTCATGGAGACGGTGATAATATGGAACAGTATCAATTGTGATGGGTTGTTTCAAGAAAATCAATCTGTAGGCCCTATAAAGTCTTGTTCTTAAATAGGTAGCTTCATTTATTTTCCTATGGCTTCTATATCTCAAAATATTTTGCATATTTAATTTGGAAAAACTACTGAGAATTGATCATTATATCTGGATTTTGATTAGTTTATGCACCCTATGCACAATGGGAATGTTTCTGATGGTAAAATGGGATTGTCCTCATGGCTTTGGAGACTTGCATCTAGATACTAAGAGGAAAAATGTCCTTGCACTCTGGGCCAGAGGGGAATGTGGCCCAAATCATGGCATACCAGAGGATAATTTAGAGAGGACATAAGAGACTGAATTATGCTGCGTTCTAGACACTCATTTCTCTAGGCAACCTGAGTAGGTTCTGATTGTTTCTGTGAGATCTTGTTCCTAAGTAATTTTAAAAGTTCAGCTCACAGTTGCCTTCAGTGAATTTGGCAGGGGCCCTTGACATTGGAAGCCTTCTATCAATGAGAGTATGACACCAGTAAGAACAGTGGAAACATGAAAGATATCAAACACTTCTCAGATGAAGAAGAACCCAAGGAAGATGGTTGGGGAAGCAGATACACCCAGGACAATGACTAACAAAGGCAAGAGGGTGTGTAAAATCACTGAAACTCTATGGGAGGAGCTTTTGGAATCAAAGCCTATCAACTAACAATAGCCTGTGGAAGCCATTGATACCAAGGAGAAGAAGCACCAAGAAGGATGTTGGGCTAAGGAAAGAGCCTAAGTCCTAGGGTTTCATAAGGTTTCAAAAGGTCTCATATCTGGGTCTCTCCATGAGAAAAGAGGACTCAGTCCTCTTTTTGTATGTAATTTGAGATTGGGAGAATATCCACATTTCTTATCTCTTTGAGTTTTATAGCAATAATCAGAAGCTGATGGCCAGTAAACTGCAAAGAACCCACAGTTCTGTTTTGTTTTATTTCGTTTCTGCATGGGAATTGTCTTAAAATTGCAAGTTTTCATATAAAGTTCCAGATTTCTGGCCTATTTAAAAGAACAAGCAGACCTTACCGTCCAGTGTGCCTCTCATTATCCCTTTTATAGGGCTTGTACACTGCAGTTTCTTACAGTCCCCATTTCTCTGAATTTTATCACACTCAAATAATGTAAACCATCAACATGACCTTCCTGACCATTGGAATTATTTGTGTTTGCCACCTCTGCTCTACAGGGAAAGAGTTTACCAACCAGAAACTTTGGAGGGCCAGAGATCTCAGACCCATGAATTATATGGAAGCTAAGGGACAATGATTGCTAATTGATCAAGAAGAAATGAAGAAGAGTCAGAGCAGGATAGCTGATCACTGGAACTAAGCCTATAAAAGGCAAGAGCATGGAAGGGAGAGCACTTGAGAAATATGACGCACCTCAGGGCAACCCCTGGTCATGCTCTTAGGAGCTCAAGATGGAGGCAGTTCCAGCATTCTATCCTCCATCTCCAGGAGGAACTTGATAAACTATTTTTTATATGTTAATATGCAGTTTAACATAATACCCCCTTCAAATAGCAGTACTTAAAAAAATTTGGTTAATAACACATAACATAAAATTTATAACGTTAAACATTTTTAGGCGTACCATTCAGTAGTGCTAAGACTATGCATATCGTAGTGCAACAGATCTTTAGAACATTTTATCTTGCAAAACTGAAACTCTATACCCATTGAACACCAACTCTCCATTTCCCACTCCCCTTGTCACTGGTAACCACCATTCTACTTTCTGTTTCTGTAAGTTTGACTACTTTAGATGCCTCATACAAGTGGAATCATACAGTATTTGTCTTTTTGAGACTGGCTTATTTCACTTAGCATAATGTCCTCCAGGTTCATCCATGTTGTAGTAAGTGACAGGATTTCCTTCCTTTTTAAGATTGAATGATATTCTGTTGTATGTGTATACAGTCAACCCTTGAACAACATCAACTGTGTGAGTCCACTCATACGTGAATATTTTTCAGTAAATATTTACTACAATACTACACGATCCTAGGTTAGTTTAACCTGAGTATGCAGAACCCCAGATACACCCAGGAGACTGTAAAGTTGTATGAGGATTTTTGACTGCTGGGGGTTGGTGCCCTTAATCTCCACATTTTTTAAGGATCACCTGTACTACATTTTCTTTATCCATTTATCCGCTGATGGACATTTGGGTTACTTCCACCTCTTAGCTATTGAAATAATGCTGCAATGAACATAGGTGTGTGAATTTCTCTTTGATATCCTACTTTCAATTATTTTGGCTATATACACAGAAGTGGGATTGCTGGATTACATGATAATTTTAATTTTTTGAGGAACCTCCATACTGTTTTTCATAGCGACTGTACCATTTTATTTTCCCACCAACAGTGCACAAGAGTTATAATTTCTCCACATCCTCATAAACACTGTGGGGTGTTTTGTTTTGTTTTTTGATTGTGTCCATCCTAATGGGTGTGAAGTGATATCTCCTTGTGGTTTTATTTTGATTTCTCTAATAATTAGTGATATTGAGCATATTTTCATATGCTTGTTGGCCATTTGTATATCTTCTCTGGAGAAGTGTCTATTCAAGTCATTTGCCCATTTTTTAATTGGGTTAATTTTTGTTGTTGCTGAGTTGTAGGAGTTCTTTGTATATTCTGGATATTAAACCCTTATCAGAGAAAGACATACAGGCTGATGGAATAGAAGAGAGCCGAGAAATAAATTCTTCCATATATGGTCTAATAATCTTTGACAACAATGCCAAAACCACACAATGGAGAAACTATAGTCTCTTCAACAAATGGTATTGGGACAACTAGATATCCACATGCAAAAGAATGAAGCTGGACCTAACCTTACACTTTATACAAATTTTAACTCAAAATTGATTAAAGACCTAAACATGAGAACTAAAATTATATAAATTCTAGAAGAAAATATAGGGGAAAGCTTCAAGACTTTGAATTTGTCAATGATTTCTTGGATATGACAGTATAAGCACAGTCAACAAAACCAAAAATAGACAGTGAGACTAAATCAAACTTAAAAAACTTCTGCATATCAAAGGAAACAGTCAACAGAGTGAAAAGTCAACATACAAAATGGGAGAGTAGACCTTCAAGATGGCAGAGGAGTAAGACGTGGAGATCACCTTCCTCCCCACAAATACAACAAAAATACATCTACATGTGGAACAACTCCTACCGAACACCTACTGAACACTGGTAGAAGACCTCAGACTTCCCAAAAGTCAAGAAACTCCCCACGTACCTGTGTAGGGCAAAAGAAAAAAGAAAAAACAGAGACAAAAGAATAGGGACGGGACCTGCATCTCTGGGAGGGAGCTGTGAAGGAGGAAAAGTTTCCACACACTAGGAAGCCCCTTCACTGATAGAGATGGGGGGTGGGTGAGGGGAAGCTTCGGAGCCACAGAGGAGAGCGCAGCAACAGTGGTGTAGAGCAACAGGGGTGCAGAGGGCAAAGCAGAGAGATTCCCACACAGAGGACTGGTGCCAACCAGCACTCACCAGCCTGAGGGGCTTGTCTGCTCACCTGACGGGGTGTGTGGGGGCTGGGAGCTGAGGCTCCTGCTTCGGAGGTCAGATCCCAGGGAGAGGACTGGGGTTGGCTGTGTTCACACAGCCTGAAGGGGGCTAGTGTGCCACAGCTAGCCAGAAGGGAGTCCAGAAAAAAGTCTGGAACTGCCTAAGAGGCAAGAGACCATTGTTTTGGGGTGTGTGAGGAGAGGGGCTTCAGAGCACTGCCTAAATGAGATCCAGAGATAGGTGTGAGCTGCGGCTATCAGCACGGACACCAGAGCCGGGCATGAGATGCTAAGGCTGCTGCTGCAGCCACCAAGAAGCCTGTGTGCAAGCACAGGTCACTCTCCACACCTCCCCTCCTGGGAGCCTGTGCAGCCCGCCACTGCCAAGGCCCTGTGACCCAGGGACAACTTCCCCGGGAGAACACATGGTGAGCCTCAGGCTGGTGGAACGTCATGCTTGTCTCTGCCACTGCAGGCTCACCCCTCATTCCATACCCCTCCCTCCCCCCGGCCTGAGTGAGCCAGAGCCCCCTAATCAGCAGCTACTTTAACCCCGTCCTCTCTGGGCGGGGAACAGATGCCAGAGTGTGACCTACATGCAGAGGTGGGGTCAAATCCAAAGCTGAACCCCGGGAGCTGTGCGAACAAAGAAGAGAAAGGGAAATCTCTCCCAGCAACCTCAGGAGCAGCGGATTAAATTTCCACAATGAACTTGATGTACCCTGCATCTGTGGAATACCTGAATAGACAACGAATCATCCCAAAATTGAGGCGATGGACTGTGGGAGCAACTGTAGACTTGGGGTTTGCTTTCTGCATCTAATTTGTTTCTGGTTTTATGTTTATCTTAGTTTGGTATTTAGAACTTATTATCACTGGTAGATTTGTTTATTGATTTGGTTGCTCTCTTCCTTTTTATATATATATATATGTATATTTTTTTTTTTACCTTTTTCTCTTTTTGTGAGTGTGTATGTATATGCTTCTTTGTGTGATTTTGTCTGTATAGGTTTGATTTTACCATGTGTCCTAGGATTCTTTCTGTCCGTTTTTATTTTTTTTTCTTTAGTATAGTTTTTAGCGCTTGTTATCATTGGTGAATTTGTTTATTGGTTTGGTTGCTGTCTTCTTTGCTTTTTTGTTTTTAACTTCTTAATTTTTTTATTTTAATAATATTTTTAATTTTTTATTTAACAACTTTATTTTATTTTATTTTATTTTTTTTCTCCCTTTTCTTCTGAGCTGTGTGGCTGACAGGGTCTTGGTGATCTGGCCAGGTGTCAGGCCTGAGCCTCTGAGGTGGGAGAGCCAAGTTCAGGATATTGGTCCACCAGAGACCTCCCGGTCCCACGTAATATCAATCGGTGAGAGCTCTCCCAGAGATCTCTGTCTCAATGCTAAAACCCAGCTCCACTCAACGACCAGCAAGATCCAGTGCTGGACACCCCATGCCAAACAACTAGCAAGACAAGAAAACACCACCACCCACTAGCAGAGAAGCTGCCTAAAATCATAATAAGTTCACAGACACCCCAAAACAGACCACCAGATGTGGTCCTGCCCACCAGAAATACAAGATCCAGCCTCATCCACCAGAACACAGGCACCAGTCCCCTCCACGAGGAAGCCTACACACCCCACTGACCCAACCTTAGCTACTGGGGGCAGACACCAAAAAAAAAGGGAACTACAAACCTGCAGCCTGCAAAATGGAGACCCCAAACACAGTAAGCTAAGCAAAATGAGAAGACAGAGAAATACACAGCAGATGAAGGAGCAAGGTAAAAACCCACTGGAGCAAACAAATGAAGAGGAAATAGGCAGTCTACCTAAAAAAGAATTCAGGGTAATGATAGTAAAGATGATCCAAAATCTTGAAAATAGAATGGAGAAAATACAAGAAACGTTTAACAAGGACCTAGAAGAACTAAAGAGCAAACAAACAATGATGAACAACACAATAAATGAAATTAAAAATTCTCTAGAAGGAATCAATAGAAGAATAACTGAGGCAGAAGAACGGTTAAGTGACCTGGAAGATAAAATAGTGGAAATAACTACCACAGGGCAGAATAAAGAAAAAAGAATGAAAAGAATTGAGGACAGCCTCAGAGACCTCTGGGACAACATTAAATGCACCAACATTCGAATTATAGAGGTCACAGAAGAAGAAGAGAAAAAGAAAGGGACTGAGAAAATATTTGAAGAGATTATAGTTGAAAACTTCCCTAATAAGGGAAAGGAAATAGTCAATCAAGTCCAGGAAGCACAGAGAATCCCATACAGGATAAATCCAAGGAGAAACACGCCAAGACACATATTAATCAAACTATCAAAAATCAAATACAAAGAACAAATATTAAAAGTAACAAGGGAAAAGCAACAAATAACATACAAAGGAATCCCTATAAGGTTAACAGCTGATCTTTCAGAGAAACTCTGCAAGCCAGAAGAGTGTGGCAGGACATATTTAAAGTGATGAAAGGGAAAAATCTACAACCAAGATTACTGTACCCATCAAGGATCTCATTCAGATTTGACGGAGAAATTAAAACCTTTACAGACAAGCAAAAGTTAAGAGAATTGAGCACCAACAAACCATCTTTACAACAAATGCTAAACGAACTTCTCTAGGCAGGAAACACAAGAGAAGGAAAACACCTACAAAAACAAACCCAAAACAATTAAGAAAATGGTAATAGGAACATACACATCGATAATTACCTTAAATGTGAATGGATTAAATGCTCCAACAAACAGACATAGACTGGCTGAATGGATACAAAAACACCCATATATATGCTGTCTGCCAGAGACCCACATCAGGCTTAGGGACACATACAGCCTGAAAGTGAGGGGATAGAAAAAGGTATTCCATGCAATGGAAATCAAAAGAAAGCTGGAGTATCAATTTTCATATCAGACAAGGTAGACTTTAAAATACTCTTACAAGAGACAAAGAAGGACACTACATAATGATCAAGGGATCAATCCAAGAAGAAGATATAACAATTGTAAATATTTATGCACCCAACATAGGAGCAATTCAATATATTAGGCAAATGGTAACAGCCATAAAAGAGGAAATCGACAGTAACACAATAATAGCAGGGTACTTTAACACCCCACGTTCACCGATGGACAGATCATCCAAAATGTAAAATAAATAAGGAAACACAAGCTTTAAATGATACATTAAACAAGATGTACTTAACTGACATTTATAGGACATTCCGTCCAAAAAACAAAACACAGAATACACTTTCTTCTCAAGTGCTCATGGAACATTCTCCAGGATAGATCATATCTTGGGTCACAAATCAAGCCTTGAAAAATTTAAGGAAATTGAAATTGTATCATGTATCTTTTCTGACCACAACACTGTGAGACTAGATATCAATTACAGAAAAAATCTGTAAAAAATACAAACACATGGAGACTAAACAATACACTACTTAATAACCAAGAGATCACTGAAAAAATCAAGAGGAAATTAAAAAATACCTAGAGACAAATGACAATGAAAGCACGACAACCCAAAACCTATGGGATGCAGCAAAAGCAGTTCTAAGAGGGAAGTTTATAGCAATACAATCATACCTCAAGAAACAAGAAGCATTTCAAATAAACAACCTAACCTTACACCTAAAGCAATTAGAGAAAGAAGAACAAAGAAACCCCAAAATTAGCAAAAGAAAGAACTCATAAAGATCAGATCACAAATAAATGAAAAAGAAATGAAGGAAACAATAGCAAAGATCAATAAAACTAAAAGCTGGTTCTTTGCGAAGATAAACAAAATTGATAAACCATTAGCCAGACTCATCAAGAAAAACAGGGAGAAGACTCAAATCAATAGAATTAAAAGTGAAAAAGGAGAAGTAACAACTGACACTTCGGAAATACATAGGCTTATGAGAGATTACTAAAAGCAACTATATGCCAATAAAATGGACAACTTGGAAGAAATGGACAAATTCTTGAAAAGCACAACTTTCTGAGACTGAACCAGGAAGAAATGGAAAATATAAACAGACCAATCACAAGCACTGAAATTGAAACTGTGATTAAAAATCTTCCAACAAACAAAAGCCCAGGACCAGATGGCTTCACAGGCGAAATCTATAGAACACTTAGAGAAGAGCTAACACTTATCCTTCTCAAACTCTTCCAAAATATAGCAGAGGGAGGAACACTCCCAAACTCATTCTACGAGGCCACCATCACCCTGATACCAAAACCAGACAAAGATGTCACAAAGAAAGAAAACTATAGGCCAATATCACTGATGAAGATAGCTGCAAAAATCTTCAACAAAATACTAGCAAACAGAATCCAAGAGCACATTAAAAGGATCATACCCCATGATCAAGTGAGGTTTATCCCAGGAATGCAAGGATTCTTCACTATATGCAAATCAATCAATGTGATACACCATATTCACAAATTGAAGAATAAAAGCTATATGATCTTCTCAATAGCTGCAGAAAAAGTTTTCAACACAATTCAACACCCATTTATGATAAAACCCCTCCAGAAAGTAGGCATAGAGGGAACTTAGCTCAACATAATAAAGGCCATATATGACAAACCGACAGCCAACATTGTTTTCAATGGTGAAAAACAGAAAACATTTCCACTAAGATCAGGAACAAGACAAGGTTGCCCACTCTCACCACTGTTATTCAATATAGTTTTGGAAGTTTTAGCCACAGCAATCAGAGAAGAAAAAGAAATTAAAGGAATCCAAATTGGAAAAGAAATAGTATAACTGTCACTGTTTGCAGAGGACATGATACTATACATAGAGACTCCTAAAGATGCTACCAGAAAACTACGAGAGCTAATCAATGAATTTGGCAAAGTAGCAGGATACAAAATTAATGAACAAAAATCTCTGGTATTCCTATACACTAATGGTGAAAAATCTGAAAGTGAAATTAAGGAAACACTCCTATTTCCCACTGCAACAAAAATAATGAAATATCTAGGAATAAACCTACCTAAGGAGACAAAAGTCCTGTATGCAGAAAACTGTAAGACACTGATGAAAGAAATTAAAGATTATACAGACAGCTGGAGGGATATACCATGTTCTTGGATTGGAAGAACCAACATTGTGAAAATGACTATACTACCCAAAGCAATATACAGATTCAATGAAATCCCTATCAAACTACCAATGGCATTTTTCACAGAACTAGAACAAAAAATTTCACAATTTGTATGGAAACACAGAAGACCCCGAATAGCCAAAGCAACTTGAGAAAGAAAAATGGAACTGGAGGAATCAGGCTCCCTGACTTCAGACTATACTACAAAGCTACAGTAATCAAGACATCATGGTACTGGCACAAAAACAGAAATATAGATCAATGGAACAGGACAGAAAGCCCAGAGATAAACCCACACACCTATGGTCACCTTATTTTTGATAAAGGTGGCAAGAATATACAATGGAGAAAAGACAGCCTTTTCTATAAGTGGTGCTGGGAAAACTGGACAGCTACATGTAAAAGAATGGAATTAGAACACTCCCTAACACCATACACAAAAATAAACTCAAAATGGATTCAAGACCTAAATGTAAGGGCAGACACTATAAAACTCTTAGAGGAAAACATAGGCAGAACACTCTATGACATAAATCACAGCAAGATCCTTTTTGACCCACCTCCTAGAGAAATGGCAGTAAAAACAAAAATAAACAAATGGGACCTAATGAAACTTAAAAGCTCTTGCACAGCAAAGGAAACCATAAACAAGCCGGAAAGACAACCCTCAGAATGGGAGAAAATATTTGCAAATGAAGCAACTGACAAAGGATTAATCTCCAAAATTTACAAGCAGCTCATGCAGCTCAATATTAAAAAAACAAACAACCCAATCCAAAAATGGGCAGAAGACCTAAACAATCTGTATATGTTCTCCAAAGAACATATACAGATTGCCAACAAACACATGAAAGGATGCTCAACATCACTAATCATTAGAGAAATGCAAGTCAAAATTACAATGAGATATCATCTCACACTGGTAAGAATGGCCAGCATCAAAAAATCTACAGACAATAAATGCTGGAGGGGATGTGGAGAAAAGGGAACCCTCTTGCACTGTTGGTGGGAATGTAAATTGATACAGCCACTATGGAGAACAGTATGGAGTTTCCTTAAAAAAACTAAAAAGAAAACTACCATATGACCTAGCAATCCCACTACTGGGCATATACCCTGAGAAAACCATAATTCAAAAAGTGTCATGTACCACAATATTCTTTGCCGGTCTGTTTACTATAGCCAGGATATGGAAGCAACCTAAGTGTCCATCAACAGATGAATGGATAAAGAAGATGTGGCACATATATACAATGGAATATTACTCAGCCATATAAAGAAATGAAATTGAAATTTTTGTAGTGAGGTGGATGGACCTAGAGTTTGTCATACAGAGTGAAGTAAGTCAGAAAGAGAAAAACAAATACCGTATGCTAACACATATATGTGGAATCTAAAAAAAAACAAAAACAAAAAATTGTTCTGAAGAACCTAGGGGCAGGGCAGGAATAAAGACGCAGACGTAGAAAATGGACTTGAGGACATGGGGAGGGGGAAGGGTAAGCTGGGAGGAAGTGAGAGAGTGGCATGGACTTATATATACTACCAAATTTAAAATAGCTAATGGGAAGAAGCCACATAGCAGAGGGAGATTAGCTCAGTGCTTTGTGACCACCTAGAAAGCTGGGATAGGGAGGGTGGGAAGGAGATGCAAGAGGAAAGAGATATGGGGATATATGTAAATGTATAGCTGATTCACTATGTTATAAGGCAGAAACTAACACACCATTTTAAAGCAATTATACTCCAATAAAGATGTTAAAAAAAATCTATAAATAGAACTACCATATGACCCAGCAATCCCACTACTGGACATATACCCTGAGAAAACCATAGTTCCAGAAAAGTCATGTACCACGATGTTCATTGCAGCTCTATTTAGAATAGCTAGGGCATGGAAGCAACCTAAGTGTCCATCGACAGATGAATGGATAAAGGAGATGTGGCACAAATATACAATGGAATATTACTCAGCCATAAAAAGAAATGAAATTGAGTTATTTGTAGTGAGGTGGATGGAGCTAGAGACTATCATACAGAGTGAATTAAGTCAGAAAGAGAAAAACAAATACCATATGCTAACACATATATATGGAATCTAAAAAAAAAAAAAAAAAGTTCTGAAGAACCTAGGGGCAGGACAGGAATAAAGACGCAGTTGTAGAGAATCAACTTGTGGACACTGGAAGGGGGAAGGGTAACCTGGGACTGGGACGAAGTGAGAGTTACATTGACATATGTACACTACCAAATGTAAAATAGATAGCTACTGGGGAGCAGTTGCATAGCACAGTGAGATCAGCTTGGTGCTTTGTGTCCACCTAGAGGGGTGGAACGGGGAGGGTGGGAGGGAGATGTAAGAGGGAGCGGATATGGTGATGTATGTATACATATGGCTGATTCAGTTTGTCATACAGCAGAAACTAACACAACATTATAAAGCAATCATACTCTAATAAAGATGTTAAAAAAATGGGAGAAAGTATTTGCAGGTAACACTATTTTTAACTTAATATAAGATCACCTATCAATCTAAAAAATTCTCCACTAGCTGCTGGGATTTCACGTATTGTAATAGGGCGACATTTTTAGCAGAATATCTTTCTGGTCTTCTTTAAAAATACCTTTTTCTCAGGGTATATATTTGGAAAGTGGAAAAAATCCATCTACATGAGGAAGACTGT
This sequence comes from Balaenoptera ricei, assembly GCF_028023285.1. NCBI lineage: Eukaryota > Metazoa > Chordata > Mammalia > Artiodactyla > Balaenopteridae > Balaenoptera > Balaenoptera ricei. Next base: position 81,813,094 of record NC_082640.1, on the reverse strand, counting down.
TAGTATCTCCCATCTAATCCTTCTCTGATACTACAAGGTATTGCTTCCTCCTACCACTTCCAGAGGTGTAACTTCTCCTTCTCCAGAACCCATAAGAAAGACAATGATTATATTGGTAACAACAATGGCTGATATGCTATCAAGCTTTTTACATTTTTCATGCATTTAACTCTCACAACAAACACATGAATGGGTAGCTGCTCTTTATTTCCCCTCATTTTGTAGATGTCCTAAACACTAAAATTACCAATTGTACTTAAGTGCTATGACATCAGAATTATTCTTGAAAGACTGTGGGTTCATTGTCTTAACTTCTTGTTCCCCCCAAGTGATATACTTTATTAATTTCGAACATGGCATTGGTTAGAGAGCCTTTTCTCAGTAACACTGCCAAAGTAAAACAAAGAGATGCTGAAGGAGAAACAAAAAAGAACAAAGACAGGGAAAGTGAAAAGCTCTGATTCCAAGCTTCATGAAGTTCACAGTTGACATAGAGTCAGACCTTCTGATAAGAGAGCCTTTCTCCCTGGCAGCCTATCTCCAAACCAGCAAGCAGGGTTTTGTTTTTGCTGTTTTCCTTCCAGGCTTTGCTGAGTATATGAATGTGCTCTCTGGAGATAACAACAAGGAAACTGAGCAGAATATGAAATGGCATGAAGAGGAGGGCTATGATGTCTAATTTTATTAAATAAAATATTTGAAGTATATCTTTTTTTTTTTTAAGATTTATTGATTGATTGATTGATTGCTATGTTGAGTCTTCGTTTCTGTGCTAGGGCTTTCTCTAGTTGCGGCAAGCGGGGGCCACTCTTCATCACGGTGCACGGGCCTCTCACTATTGCGGCCTCTCTTGTTGCGGAGCACAGGCTCCAGACGCGCAGGCTCAGTAGTTGTGGCTCACGGGCCTAGTTGCTCTGCGGCATGTGGGATCTTCCCAGACCAGGGCTCGAACCCGTGTCCCCTGCATTGGCAGGCAGATTCTCAACCCCTGCGCCACCAGGGAAGCCCAGAAATATATCTATTTTTGATAAAAGTATTTTAGACCATTTCAAAGAAATATGTTCTTGTACTGCCTCATGGTTTGTATATGTCATACACAGTTGTTTAAGCTAGGTGGAAAGGACTTTTAATGTAAGCCATGAACCATTGCTTATAACCAGAAACTGGGCAAATAAAATATCTTTAATACCAAATATGTTTTAGTACCAAACTCGGTTAGAAAAAGGATATATCTTCACAAATTTTGAATCTATGCAGTTTTTGGTTGGTAATGATTCTCATCCAGTCATATGAAGCTTCTACTGAGGTCATTTCCACTGTCCTTGGAGTCATCAGCATATGTTGAATAACTCCTGAAATACTGGCAAGTAATATGATTTAAAATTGTACTCCTTAACCTTTGCACGAGAGGGAAAGATAAGAAAAGAAAAGCCAAGAATCATTTATTTATCACTATATACATAAATATTTTATCTGAGACATTTGTTCCCTCTAATATTGAACAAGATAGCTCAATTTATATATGAACTTTATTATCAAGCATGTAAAAATGTCTAGTGGACATAAAATGTTTAGCAAGCAAATATAAACCATTAAAATGATAATTTTTATTTTTGTCAAACCAAGTTAAAATTTGCATATGGAAATCAATAAAGAATAGAAAAGGTAGTGTGACATTATCTTGTGCTTATCTATGAAATATGTATGTAGCTGATTAGGCAGTATTTATTCATTCTTTCTTGGGAAAGTTAAGTATGCCTATTGTTCTCGTATATATTAATAAAATGAGAAGGGAAAAGTACTAATTAACTGCTACGTTCCTCTCCGTTTTAACTTTCTCTGAGTTTATGGTTCTAACCACCTGATTCATTAGTCCCAGAAAAGTCGGATTTAAAAAAAGTTGAAAAAGAAAAAGGGAATACACATACTGAACACATAGTACATACAAACACAGGAAACTGAAGCTCAGGGAGGTTACAATACTAGTATAAGACCATACAGGAAGAAAGCAGCAGAGCTATGAATCAAAAATAGGCCCTTTGTTATTCTAAAACTGTGATTTTTAAAAAAATTCTTATTATAATTTAAAAATAATTTACTTCTTTGAAAATTTCACCATGATGAACGTAAGGCAGACTAGTAACTGCAGAAAATGAGGACAGTGATATCTGGTAAGACGTTTGATGACGTATTAATTATTACTAGCTAATATTTATTGAATCATGACTACAAGTCATGTATGTACCAAACTGCTTTACAAGGACGATCGCACTTGATTCATCAGCAAGAGAATGAATAGGGATTATTTTTATACAATTTTAAAGATGAAGTAACTAAAGCTTAGAGAAGTTAAGAAACTTGACCAAAGTCAGAAAGGTAAGTACATGTTAGGGCTAAGATTAGAAACCAGGCACTGTGATTCCAGAGTCAGAACTTTTAGATGTTGTGCTGCATCACTAAATCATAGTTCCCTGAATCAACTAAAATCAAAGGAATAAGGAAATGGAAAACTTTCTATTCATCCATATGCTGTGTTTTTTCAGCAAATTAGAACCCCTTCAAAGATACCTTTATCTGGTGATTTGCTTGAGTGCAGTGTTGACAACTAATTTTACATAAGGAAAATAAAAACCAGCACATCAGAATGACTGTATAGATGCTATCACGCCAAATAGCATCCAGTAGAGAATGATCATTACCCAAGGTCTAATGATAATTATCCAAGCAGAAATATTCTAAAAGATCATCTGCGTGAATAATTTCACTCACTTTATTTATTAAGAGGAAAAAAAAACTTACAACATTTGCCGTCTATTATGATGTTAGTTTAAATAGATACCTGTCAGCTCCTTGCCTTGGAACTAGTCTTAAAATAGGAGTTGAATGGCTGATTTGTTATCTAGTGTCCATCACTTACTAGTTCTGTGCAATCAAGTAAGTCATGTAGCCTTTCTGAGTCTCTGTTTCATCATGTGAGTATGGGGCCAATAACAGGACTAATATGTCTTGCAGGTTTTTAAAGATAAGTATCAAATGAGAAAATGTATGGAAAAACACTTTGTAAGGGCTTTAAACCTTAGATATTATTATTGTGTTATGGACTCCCCACTGTTGAACTATGCAGTTAGAAGGTTTGATCTGGCACATATATATGAGACAGCTGGTGTGAACTAAGGGTGCCACTTGGACCAAGAAATAGAACAAAGCTAATTGGCTACACAGGGACGCAACTCATGTCCTTAGCCTCATTAACTGTGCTCTACTAACTAAGCACAGTGTTACTCACTCAGACTACTTTTCATGAGCCTGGCCTTCGTCTGGGCATTGATGATAGAAACATAAGTGACCATGATCTCTGTCCTCAGGGAACCTTCTAGCATGGAACAGCAAACAGATGAGTAAATTAATAGTTAACTACTTTATAATCAATTAATGCTATAATAGAGGTTTATAAAAGTGCTAAGAAGGCCCAGAGAAGAAAACTACCAATACTGACTAGGAAAGTATGGTATATGCTCATCTTGTTATTGAATTTGTTGAACCTAAAATTTTTATACCTTAAAACACTTAAGTGTACTTAAATCTACATGTCAAATAATTTCCTCATTTGGGAATTTCAAAGGTACATTTTTTTTTTCTTTCTCTTTCTTCCTTCCTCCCTCCCCCTTCCTTCCTTCCTTCCTTCCTCTCTTCCTCCCTCCCTCCTTCCCTTCCTTCCTTCCTTCCTTTCCTTCTTTCTTTCTTTCTTTCTTTCTTTCTTTTCTTTCTTTCTTTCTTTCTTTCTTTCTTTCTTTCTTTTTCCTTCTTTCTTTCTTTCCTTCTTTCTTTCTCTTTGTTTCTTTCTTTCTTTTTCCTTTCCTTCCTTCCTCCCTTCCTCCCTCCCCCCCTCCCTCCCTCCCTTCCTTCCTTCCTTCCTTTCCTTCTTTCTTCTAAACAATGAATATTTATTATATTACAGTTTCTGTGGGTCAGAATTTCAGGAATAACTTAGCTGCTGGGTATTTCTGCCTTAGGGGTTCCTTTGGTCGTTTCATTCAGCATGTCAGCAGGGGCTGTAGTCAGGTCAGAGCTTGAATGTGGCTATAGAAGTTCAGCTTTCATAATAGCTCGTGCACGTGACAGTCGGCTGGAAGTCTCAGTTCCTATCTGGCTGTTGGCAGGAGACCTTAGTTCCTGACCATGTTGGCTTTCTCCTAGGCTGCTTGAGTGTCCTCATGACATGCAGCTAGCTTCTCCCAGAGTGAGCAAGAAAGAGTGGGCAAAGGAAATCTGCAGTACCTTGTGTGACCTAGTCTCTGAAGTTACGCACTGTTACTCCTGCTCTAAGGTACAATTTTTAAGTGATCCATAATTAAATGGAAAGCATTAAAAGCAGAACTTAGTGTGTGCTTTGCTATCATGAAATCAACATTTTGCAAATATTTCCAAATTGCACTGCATGGCTTATTCCAAAATATTTGTTCCCCTATATATTATTCAGTTACACAGAGCTAGAAACAACAGCTTACTATTTTAGATGTAATCATGTTTTTGTCCTCAATCATCTTGACAGTTAATCAGTTTTACCAATTCATTTGAATGGATACAGAGAGCCAACGACTGGTCACAGTTTTTTAAAAATAGTGAGGTCTAGTGATTGGTTCCCAGTTCCCTGAAATAAAGAGCAAGGTTTTCTAAAAAGCTGAAAACACAATTCAATGCACACAAGGTTGATTTATGCTCTTTCAAGAATTCCTTTGTTGCTTAAAGCCAAATGCACTGGCAATGACAAAATTATACAAGAATGGCCCTTTTACTTGATCCTTTTGGTTTAGTCAAGCTTTACTATCAATAAAAAATGACCAGTGATCCCGACAGCTTGCTTTTCTCCCACCTGAGACGTAAATGAGGCAAATGATCTGGCCCAGCTTATGTCCTGGGACGTGGGAGGTGAATAGTACCCTCGAGGTTTTATTCCTCCTGAAATTACAGCTGGAAGACTTAGAGGAAAAAATGATCTTATTGTCTTAATCAATCTGTGAATAAGTTTTGGGGCGTGTATATGTGGAGTTGTAAGTATACATATGGAAATCAATCATTTACTCTCCTGTGTTGTTTAATGTCACTAATCCAAGAATTTGAAAAGCTCTTTGCAGAAATGAATGTGTTTTATTGATAAGCATGTGCAGAATTCTTAACTCAATGCTGCATCTATATCACTGTGATTACACATTATTCAAATCATATACTCAGCAGGTGAAAACTACCCAACAAGCACCCAGGAAATTCTGTTAGGAACTGTGGTGTCCTTGCAGGTCAATGAAGTCATCAAGGTCTGTCACTCTTTCCAGTAGTGACCTATTTTATTAGCAGCTGGTATCCCTCAGACACATGATTCCTGCCACTTTCAGAGATGTAAACAATTTCCATTTTGAAATATATAACCAGAATGCTGATGATTAGAGTTAAGCAGTACATTTATCAGAACACACACACTGGCTTTGGAGCATTCTTCTTAAAAACAGACTGATGATCACTAACGCTGTTGTTACGTCCTCTATGAGCGTATTTGAATTAGAGCAATATTTTTCATACCTCTTTTCTTTACACTGCATAACACATTCTGGAGACCACTCAGGGTTAGGATCCTCTCGTATTTCCTTCTGTAGGTTTAAACGTTGAAAACCCTGACATTATATCCCAATTTACTGAGGACTTATATATATTGCGCTATGCTGGGTACTGGGGGCTCTCAGCTGGGCATAGCCTCAGCACTTTGTTCCGGGTATCGCACACCAGGAAAAGAAGAAAAGAAGACTCTGAATAGGCGTTTCTTTCCTCTGTGTATTGAAGGGCACTCTTCAAAACTGTGTCTTGGCTAGCCTGAATTTTTCTGTATAAAAAAGTCATGGTTTGCCCTACAATCTACTTTCAGGTCTAAGAGTTTTCCTTTGCTACTGTTGAGTGCTTAAAACCCCAGGGCGGCTGAGTTTTGTCCTGGCAGCCACTCTGGTGGCTGCTGAAGGTGGGGATCACACTGCCCCAGTGTTTGCCCCCCGATGCAGCTCATTAGACCTTGAGCAGCTGCTCAAGTCTATTAATAGTCACTTAAGCAGCAGGTAGAGGAAGCTGTGCTGCTATGAGCTAAAGGTGGGGCTGACAGCTGGGAGTGGGAAAGCCTTGGCTCCCAGCACCTGATACATATATTGTGTTAAATTTGGGGACAATTTTTAAAAACAGTCATAGAGATATCATTTGGTTGTCATATATAGTCGATGGAATGTGTTTTGCCACAAGTTTAGCCAAAAATGTGATATCAAGCTTAACTGTCCATTTTGCTGGCAGCTATGGTATAGTAAAGATTTCGGCAAAGTAGAGTCAAATGTAAAGTTGGTCAAGGAATATCCATCCTTAAATGTATTGAAAAATGACACACAAATCTGTCTATGCTTCTTATACTGGTTGATCTCGGCTGGTAGTCGACTGTTCTTTCATCCTGGAAACATCCTCCTATTTTCTATAAAGCTGAGAAAAGTAAATAGAAGTAAGCCAGCAGACCAGATGCAGCTTAAAACCTACAGATTATTTCAGGACTTGAGCTTCTCTAAGGCTCTATTTTAAGATCCAGTACTTTTTTGTGTTTGTTTCAACAGGAGGGTTAGAGGATAGAAAATGCTTTATTAATGGAAAGTGGGAGCTATTACTCCCCCTACCTCGTCTGCTCTGCAAAACTAAAAAAGAAAGCAAGGCCATTCAATTCCTAGCCAGATCTGTAAAATGCTCATATCAAATGGGAAGACAGTATTTCTAAGTGAGAAACAAAACCTTTGTATCATTCTAAGTTATCTACCATTTCCCACTTTGATTTGCGTATGTGTCTTTAATTCAGATTTTTTTTTTTTTTTTTAATTTTATAGCTACTTTATTTATTTATTTATTTTTGGCTGTGTTGGGTCTTCAGTTCGTGCGAGGGCTTTCTCTAGTTGCGGCAAGCGGGGGCCACTCTTCATCGCGGTGCGGGGACCGCTCTTCATCGCGGTGCGCGGGCCTTTCACTATCGCGGCCCCTCCCGTTGCGGGGCACAGGCTCCAGATGCGCAGGCTCAGTAGTTGTGGCTCACGGGCCCAGCTGCTCCGTGGCATGTGGGATCTTCCCAGACCAGGGCTCGAACCCGTGTCCCCTGCATTAGCAGGCAGATTCTCAACCACTGCGCCACCAGGGAAGCCCTAATTCAGATTTTTGAGGATTTAATTCAAATGGTTTTCCACACATTAAAAAGAAGAAAACCACCTGAGATGAGATCTCAGCATCTCCTCTCTCTAAATAGGGTGTTCTGTTAAGTTGTCCCTTGGTGGCTAATTGGGAATTACACTCCGCGCACTGTACTTTTCATGATTCCGAGCACAGCCAAACCAGTAATTATTACATTATCTCTGTTATCAAAGAGGCTGCAAACGAGGCTAGCAGCAACTGGCCCTACGATCGTCTCCTAGGTCATCACTCAGCGATACAGGGAAAATTAGGCTGAGGAAGCGCCAGCATTCCAGGCGTCTTCCCCAGATATGAAGCTGCGCCCCACACAGTTAGGTATCAGTGCGGTGGTGACGGCCACACCTGGCAGCGGCCACAGCGCATCTCCTGCGAGCAAGGGCTGTGGCTCAGCCCGGAGGGGAGCTGCTCTGTGCAGCGGCAGCGGCAGCGGCGGCGGCAGAGGCAGCCGAGGCGCTCCGGGTAGAGGAGGCTGGGGCAGCACGGTGGCTGTGCTGCGTTCCCCAAAGCAGCGGCCGCGGCAGCGCTTGGGAAGTTCCCAGCACGCACTCAGCCGCGCTGCCCCTCACCCCCAATTGTTGATGAACCTGGGCGCTCGTCAGCGCACGGGAGACAACCCCTCTGGCTTTCCTAGAGACAGAGATGAGAAACGAGCTGCTGAAGGAATTTGGCAGTGAGGAGACTGAAAGGCAGTTTGGCGCCAGCAGCTAAGTTGTAAAATTGCTTTGCAGGCTGCCCGGGGAGCGCGAGAGAACTGACAAGAACAGACATCGTTGCAGACCACAGGCATGCCTGACTGCGCTTGAGTCAGATCGCTAGGACGCAGCCTCCGCTTCAACTCTTTGTGGCCGAAAAAAAGGAAAGGAGACTAGAAACGGGATCGCAAGTGGTGTTCCTGAAAGGAAAACACAGACGCTCCAGCAGGAGGGGAGGAACAGCCCAGCTGGTGTGTGCATTTTTTTTTTTAAAGGAGAATCCCTCAGGTATGTTCTCTTCTCCCGGTGTGCGCTGCCTCATCTGCATGTGATTTTTGTGTCTGTCTTTTCTGGTCGATTCTTTTTGTCTGCACTTTGAATCACAACCAGGGGGGTTCTAGTGTAGTCGACGGATTTTTAAACGCTCAGCTCTCCTGTGTTTATAATATGGTTGGTTCTGCTGAGGATCATAGACTTCTCAGGTATTTTTTTATTTTAAATGCAGAATGATAAATGATTGCTTAGTTTCTGCTCAACTTTCGGGGGAAGATCTGCTTAGGAAAAAAACAAGGCTGCAATAAAAGGCTGGGACATTTTCTAATCCCTTGGGATTTTGGGGAAAAAATTAGGGCTAAATAGAAAAGTTGAGGGCTTCTTGGAAGGGGTTAAAAGCCAAGATGTCATAGGCTAGCATTGTTGTCACCCAGGTGTTTTTCCAGCTCACCATCCAGTCTGGAGCAAATTGAGCTTGACCAATGGTTTTGCATTTCGAGCTGTTGATTAGTCCTTCAAGATGAAGATCCTGCAGATTTGCTTTCCAGAGATGAACTGCTTAAATTGTGTACTTGGTTCTGTTTTACAATTGTTCTATCCTGCTGAAGGAGGCAATCTAAAAAAAATCCCTTGCTCCAGTAGCTTGAGTAAACCCTAACTTCTGCAATTACATCATTGATATACTTGTATAATAAAGAGAAAGACAGATATGGCAACAGTAGTAATGTTGGCTGCCTTTAGTACCTAGGCTGAGATGACAAAGCTCAAAAGTCACTTTTCCTCATTAGGATTTTCAAGGAAAAAAGGAAAGAGGTGGGTGGGTACCACACATAAAATGAGTTTTTGAAAATACTCTGCATTTCTTTAAAAAACTAAGAATGTAAGTTTATCTCATTTTGAATTAATAATAAATGTAGTGCTTTAAAAATAATCTTGACATCTCTTACACTTCAATACAGTATTTTCAAAGAAGTAGGTGAAATTGGTAGTACATTATACATATGTGTATTTAAATTCAATGAGCTTTACTAGAAGAGAGAAACAAGAGAATGATCAAGTTTGCTACTTTTTTTATATATCAAAGTATTTTATAGATTTTGAAGTGTTTTGTTGGTACAGAGGGTTCCTGCCAAAGCTCTAGGACACTGATTTTTAATTATTGGTGCTACTTTACTATGATTTAAAAGTACAAATGGAATAGAAATAAATGGGATTTAAATTATAATGTATGCATATTGTAAAGTAAATCACCACCCTGCTCTTTTAAAACTAAAATCTCATTTTTGCCAAATCGTAACTGTCTGGAGCACTGACTTGGGCCATATAGCAAAATGAGGAAATCAGTTGTTTCGAAACTCCACACGTTACTCTAATAACAATATCAAAACATGGTCAGCAACTACCGGCAATTCCTGGGCCAGAAGAGTGATCTGGAAGATGGACAAAGAGTTGAATTTATGTTCATTAGTAAGGTGTGGAGAAAATTGTGTATTTCTTCTGTGTTGACATCTTGTAATATGGGGAGCATTATAATATCTGTAGATGAAACACTATAGCAACAATACAACAGTAATTTTACTGAGTCCATTAAATGATTATTTTTCAAACTAATGAATAAACTAAGATAATTTAAAAGAATATTTGAACTTTTCCTTTACAAAGTTACCTTTTCATACTACAATGGAACTCTGTTGAGAAAGTAATTTTAATAGAATTGTGGACTTGGATTTGAAAGAGGATAAGCAGGTATGGTTTATTTCCTAGCATCTGATTTTTTGTTGTTAGACTCTAGAGACTTGGTAACTTCTTCCAGAAATTGTCATTAGCAAGTGATTCAGTAAATCCATGCCCCCATGAAATATGAGGTAAACATGTTAGATAAGCCTAGAGAATCCACTTTCCATGTGCCTATTATTAACAAAGTAAAGTGTTTCCCTTTCTAGGCCATCTAACCCCTTTCTGTGGTTGCTAGTCTTTGAAGCAATAACGTAAGTGTGTGATGCACGGACCTACTTACTTCAAAGCCCATGGAACATTGTAAACAGATGACAACTGTGGTGATTCCCTTTTCAAAGACAGATTATATGAAGTGAGTGTGTGTGTGTGTGTGTGTGTGTGTGTGTAAGGGTCAGTTGAGAAGAGAGTAGCCTTTGCGTCTTAGCTGATTTAGGGCAAATCTGTGATTTTGAATGTCAGTACATTTTTGGTATGAAAATATCTTTTTCCCTGTACTCCGTGCACTTTCATTTCTATTGACCTACTCGGTTAATGCCATTCGTACACCTACTGTGAGTTTTCTGAGGCATTCTGCCACCTGTACATTGTCTTCCACTTTTAATACCATCGCCTGTTATTCCTTCTTTCCAACTCATTCTCTTTGCTATGGAAAAACTTTCTCCAGAATCTTTGAAACGTGAGAATCATCTTCCCAGCAGAAAAAAATTTTCAGCCAGAAATTTTGAGGATTGAAAAATACATGCCAAATTTATTTCTAAAACACACTCTTACAGATAGAAAGTCACTTTCTAATGTTATTATCGTTTATACCTAATATCAACTTGTTTGATACCATACATTTAAAACATCATTCAGACAATAATTGTAAAATCAAGGCATTTGTATATGTTGTTGTTATTGCTGTTGTTACAAATCCTTCTGGATGTTAAATTTTCTGTGCTTGGATGGCTAAGCTCCGATTCCCTTCTAGCTTAAAAAAAGGGGGGCGGGTTTATTAATAGCCTTCTCAGTCTGTAGCTTTTGAGCAGGCAGAAGACTGAGCTCCCAGTTCCATAATCTCTATGGAGATAATGATGCCACAGCAGTGCTTGCTCAACTTGTCTTTTAAGGCAGAGTTAGGAGGACAGGTGGTATTCTAGCCTCGAGACCAAAAGTCCTCCAGAGGAGAAGTAGAAGTGAAGACACACAATCATTTCTCTTTCTCTTGTGAAAATGATCCAAGAGGTATATATGTTTCCTATCTTTTGCATATCCTAGTTATATTGTATAGTTTAGCCTCAGCATATACAAATTATTGTAATCTTGATTTGGGAGAATGTTTTGTATTATTTTTTCTATATAGAGAATTAAAGTATTTGGTGGAGGGCTTCCCTGGTGGCGCAGTGGTTAAGAATCTGCCTGCCAATGCAGGGGACACGGGTTCGCGCCCTGGTCTGGGGGGATCCCACATGCCACGGAGCAACTAAGCCCGTGCGCCACAACTACTGAGCCTGCGCGTCTGGAGCCTGTGCTCCGCAACAAGAGAGGCCGCGACACAGTGAGAGGCCCGCGCACCGCGATGAAGAGTGGTCCCCGCTCGCCGCAGCTAGAGAAAGCCCTTGCACAGAAGCGAAGACCCAACACAGCCAAAAATAAATAAATAAATAAATAATAAATTTAAAAAAAAAAAAAAAAAAAAAGTATTTGGTGGATATAAATGCTGGTTAGTAAGAAATAAACTCAACATTAAAAATTGTTGAGTTTTTTGTCAACAATTTTTTTGTCAAAATTGTCAGGATTCTCAAAGTATTAAAAAAAAGTAATCAGAGAAGATGGGTTTCTCTCTAAAATAGTTTTTTGTTTCCCTTAGACTTTTATAAGCTCATCTTTGGTCTGTCTCTATTCCCAATAGACAATCTCCATTGGCCCAATTCCTACATAAAACACCTTTTTTTTTTTTTTTTTTTTTCCTGAGCATTCTGGCTCTTGAAAATCTGGATGCAACATGTCTTGTTGGTAGACAAAAAGTGTTTTGCATGGAAATATTTTGTTTTATGTATTATAGAAGTTTGAAATAACCTACTCTAGAAGTATCTTTTCCAGGCTTATTATACCTAAGGGGAAAAAAAAGAAAAGAAAAAGAAAAGCTGTCAGAAAGGGATGACTATTTCTATCGTACTGACAGGTGGGAAGAATCGATGACTTAGGCACTATCACTGAGGCATGTTTCTGAGACAGGACACCATTGACCTGATCCTAGAAAAACTGGGAGAAGAGCAAACGTGATTTGCATCATGTCATTGTGAAGTGACACATAACTGAGAAAACCTAAACAACTGCTTTGTTTACCAGAACTACTTAGTAAAAATTGCTAATCAGATAAAGATAGAGAATTAATGCACACATTCTAATGAGAGTCCATTGCTTTTTGCTATCTAGGAGAAAATACTGGTATTGGTCAAATCCAATTTCAGCCTCCAGCTGGCTGGGTAAACTCGGGCTGTCATTTCCTAGCTTTGGTTTCCTCATCTGTAATGGAAGACTTATTTGATGCTCCGGAAGACTCAGTTCTCAGACTCAGAAATTCTACAGAATCTATGTAATGCAAACTCTGTAGGTTTGACTCCGTTTGAAATGTAGCTACAGAATTACTTGATTCTAATTTGCTTCTCCTGAGGCTAGAGGCTTATAAATATCATCTACCTGCTTGATAAGCTGAAAAAGTGGTACGAATCCTTTTAGGACTTTTAAGAAATCCAACAGCTTGTTTTCCTTCAAACAATTAGGCAATGATAAGTATTGTCTTATTCATATTCCATGTAACTGCATATTTTGTATAAGGCCCTGTATTTGTGAGTCATAAAATATTTGCTGCAGCTTTGATAGACGTTGAAATGCTGCCATTTTGTACAAGAAGCAAATGGTATTTGGGTACTTAGAACGACTTTGAGTTGTTCATAGAACAGTTTTATTGAGAGGTTTTAAAAGTAAAGTGAGTGTACATACTCTACTTAGTCATTTGAATAGACTTACTCTCTCTCTTTCCAGCTGTCTTCCCTTCTGGATGGGCATACTCATGAGAACATGCTAGAAAGAAGGGGATTGTGGGGCTCCCTCATGGCTGAAGGGAAAACATAGGAGAATTTATATTTCCTTCCTAATTTCCAAAAAGGTTGATTGGCAGGTGGCAAAATATGTAAATTAATTTCATATATGTAAAAATTAAAATTCAATTCTAGTTACTTCTTAGAAAGCAATCCATAGGATTAGAAGACCATGGTAAATGCCTAATCAAGTGTCACAATATTGCTGGACAGTAGGTGAAGAACATTTTTTTCAAATAGTAAATAATGAGACATATTAAGCTTGATGAATAAATACAACAGGTTACAATAAACACATACATCAATAGCTGTCTTCCTCCACTTAGCCTTGAGTTGGAGTGTTCTCTTGATCCTCTCTGTCTACTCTCTGTCTCAGTGAGCTGAATTTATTTAGTGACCTGTACTACCTCATTGAGAGGAATTACACTAAGGTGTCCCACCAAAGTCAAGAGATTCACCTCCTCTGGTTTCCCCCAAACAGCTCCTTTGCCTGATTTTTCCTCAGTCTCTCAGGCTCAAATCTCAAGTCATTGTCACTGCCTTATACTTCCTCATGACTCATATTCAATTACTCATCAAATCTTTTCTCTTCTCTAAATCATTTCTAGCCATGTATTCGTTCCTTCCCCTATTGTCACCACCTTCAAGTTCTTATCCCTTTGCGACCAGAATACTGCTCTAATCTTCCAGTTCTGTCTGTGATAAGCCTCTCCTCTGAGCATCTGTTCTGCATACTACTGCCAGATTTATTGTCCTAAAAAATGCCTTGACCATGGCACATGTCACTCACTCCCTGCTCAGAAACTTTCAAGGACACCACATTGTATATGAAATGAAGCCTCGACTACTTAGTGTGGAAAAAAGAAACGTTTCCCAAGCACATCCCAGATTGCCTTTTTCAGCTTTACCTTCTGGTTCCTGACCCAGTCTCTGCCCCAATTAAACAGATTACTCAGAGTTTCCAAATACTGAAATTTTATACAATTCCATAGTACTAAATTATTTGCATCATTCATTTACTAATGCATCATATACTTTCTCATGAGATTTCACCTTTGGTCTTGACCTATAGTTTAAACCTATTTCGTTGCATGTAACTTGAAAAAAAAAATTCCTAGCAAGACTATAAACACATTAAGTATCTGTGTAAACTTTGGCAAGTAACTTAAAATTTCTGCATCTTAACTTTTCAACTAGAAAATAATGGCACCATAAAGAGTATCGCTTCATAGAGTTTTCATGAAGATTAAATGAGATAATATAGATTAAATGTCCAAGGAATACTGGCTACTCTTAATTGTAATTATGTTCATCTTGCTCACTAACTTGTATATAAAAGGTGAGTGCTCAGTAAATTTGTTTGCTTTTATATTTAATTTGAATTCTGTAATATCAGTTATTAGAGAAAAAGACTAGTAAGGGAAGGAGAGAGGCTGGTATACAAAGTAGGAAATAACAGCAAAAAAGTAAAGTCAGAAGGAAAAAATCAAACCTCTACTGTGACTTAAGATAGTAATTTCCTCAGCAATTACATTTAGAACAAATTGGAATAGCTTTGGACACCCAAATTTTCTTTGAAATCAAAGGCCCTGAGATTCTCACATTCTTATGAGTGTTTTCCATGGTATCAAGAGGCAGCAAATACTAGTTATTTTCTATATTACAGAAGGTATGGGTTTCATGAAGAGTCTACCACTGTAAAATATTCCTGAGAACAAGAAGAGAGATTAGCCTATGACCAGTGACACTGATTTATTCTCATTGTTTAGAGGTCTGAGTTTAGGAGGCACTCAGTAACTCTAAGGTGAATGTCAGGATCTAGTGCCCGTGCAGCTCATGAGCATAAATAGTGAAAGGCAGAAGAAGTGTAGCTTCAAGAGAGGTGGAATACAAACAGTTAAAAACAGGGGAGTTGCCTGCCTGACTTTATCTAGGTCAGAACCATGTCACAGTATAAGTCCAGGTCAACTCCCTGTGTTGTGTCTTCCTGTTTTTGATCAGGGATTCAGAGACTAAGTACTACTTTTTCAGTTTGGTGTTTCTAGTAACAGTACTTTCCTCATTGGCTCTATGCCCCATATCCCCCTTCATTTCCTTTGATCTTAATCTTCCCCTTTTAACTTCAGCTAATAATCTAGGATGCGGTCTACCTCTCTCCTGTTTAGTCCTGCGGTACACCCAACTTGTGCCCACAGTATTGGTCTTTACCATCCTGGCTTCTGCTTTATGGCATCCAGCTCCCGATGGATTCAGCAATAGCCACAATTATATTAAAAAGTCCAGGGAATTGCCAGTGGTCTTTTTCAGTTTTCTAGAAGGAATTCTTAGAGTATCTGTTTATCCCAAGATGGGAGGCAGTATGGCTGATTATAGACAGCTGTTTTTACTTGTAACATTTCATACTGGAGAAAAATTTCCCCCAAAAGAGTGAATGAAGAGTCTGAGTAAAACCTGCACTGAATTCTTTGATTGACCTCGAAATCTCTAAATTTCTCAATAATGATAGTGACAGGAAAGAATGTCAATTAAGAGGGCAAAGTGTGGCCAACTCTAGAATCTATGGAGAGAAAACTTGACCCTGGCTTTGTAAGTTTTCCCTGAGAGTTACTGGCTTTTATATTACCTTCCTCTTAAGACCCTTGACACTATAAGCCTGAATTAATTTCTCTCATAGTCAGTTCCAGTTGTCTGCCCTTCCGGCCCTACCCACAAGCTATTATTTACTGATTTTTGTGTTTGGAATATAAAGCTTTCTTCCGTGAAAATGGAAAAGTTGTCTCTTAGAAAGCAGAAATTTTTAAAAGTCTACAAGATGTGACACAAATTTCAAATGTCAAATGTAATTAGAATTATAAGACTCTAGATGTGGTTTTAAAAAAGCTATAGGAGTACCAAGAGAGTACTTGTCAAAGTACTTACAATTTCTGGATGCCTATTTTTAACTTGTTTCTCAGTTAATCTACATATTGTCTCCCTTTTCATTGTGAACTCCAGCTCTTAGTTCAGTTATCTAAACTGCCTCGAGGACAGATGATTTACTGTAGTGCTTAATATCAGACGAAAATGGACCAAAAAATAAAGCCTGTTCATACTTTCTTGCAAAAGATGTGTTATGTGAATATTAGTGAGTGATAAAACCAAGCAATCGGTAATCTAATGGAGAGATACTGTGACCTCCTTTTCATCGAGAATTCAAACACTAGCAAACAATTAACTAATTTGTTGCAGTATCTTTAGAACCAGGATAGATATAATAGATATTTATAGGTGATAATACTATTTAAACATTAAGATATCTTATGTTTGCAATATTGTACAAAATGATATATATTCATTGAGATGGCATGGAAGATTCTCAAGATTTCCCCTTAGCACTTTCTATATTATAAAATGTTAATTTATGCTTATCATAATTGGTCTTTATTTAATACTTTTTAATTATTTGAAATTGATAAGTAGAAATGTTGGATGAATTGTCATTTTCTATTTAGTTAAATAGCACAATGCCAGTGACGAGAGATGGCTGTCTGTATAATTAGGATCCTAGTTATTTGGTTTGGGAGGTAGTAGAAATGACCTTTGGAATATAAGTTAACCCCTTTGTAGATGGATTATTAACACCGAGGGAAATATTGTGTCCCAAGATCAGAGACCTAGATCTCAACACATTATCTTTGTGAGGAAAAAATTGGTCATAAAGAGAGATAGAAAAGAAATTATTGTTATGCAAAATCCATCTCTTTTCCCAGAAAAGCAATTCAAAACCAGCATCCTCCTGAAGGGAAACTAGAACATTAACTCCATGCCTGAAAGACAGTACACTTTTCATATTTCTGAGTACCAGCAGGTTTATCTTAATTACACTTTACTTAAATCACTACTGAAATTAGTCTGTGTGTCCTGAGGCCTCAGCAGGTGGCTCTGGAAAAAGGTGGGGCAGGAGTGTCACAGTCAACAGGAGAAAGTCAAGCTTGGGTTCGAAACATGTCCACAAAATGCACATTTCAGAGATCCCAGCACACCAAGGTGACTGTGTTTACATTCTCTCTTCTTGCTATATGCCTTAGGCTGCCTGAGGGACAGCTCTTGTACCTTCCTGATTGAGAGATGTATATCCTGCCTCTTGAGCAGCTGCCTTTGTCCTAATTAGACAAGCTATACAACATTTGTAGTCTAGGGGATTCCTTCTGGGTTAATTACAGAGCTGTGAGCAGCTTTTGCAGAAATGAAGCAAGGTGAGTTTCAGACAAGATGTGTCTGTGGGGTTTTAATGTGTAGTGACCTGTGCAGAGGACAGACGACTTGGCTTTTCTGAACCCTCTCTCCCTCACCGTCTAGTCAGGTCTGAATTTCAAGTGCTTTTCTCTGCTATTCTTCACAAGACTGTGAGCTCCTTGAGTGCAAGGCTTGTGCCATTTTTATCCTCACTGCAAAACTGGTAGAATGCTTACATATATTATTTGCAGAGGAAAGAAAGAACTAGTAAATGAAAATGGTTCTGATGTGATACAATACAGCAATTTCCTGTGTTTGAGATTATTAACAATAAAAGATAATGGCTAAAAGAGTTTTTCTTGGTAACTCCTCTCAAAAAGAGGGGATGATATAGATTATGATTATTGATCAGAGAGAACATTCCAGGCAGAGTGAATGTTGTGGTTCAAGAGGAAATAACAAAGTCATGAGAGGAGGACAGCAAGCTGGTTTTGCTGCTACTTAAGAAGGCTTTGGGCAGTTTGGTAGGCTCTACAGAGGGAATGTGAAAATGATAAGTAGAGGACCTGCCATCAAAAGCTCTTACATCTATTGGGAGAGGGAAACTTAAATACAAATTATTATACAAAGAGCGAATTAGGGGTAGGCTGCCAAAGTCGTGAATGTGAATGTGGGCTAAGTATGAATTACAAATGGAAGGAATGAATGATAAGACTCCCCATTGCAACAGTAATGGTCTGATGAGGAGGAAATGAAAGTACATTCTATTCAAGCAAAAGGTAAAGAGATATGTTGGCAGAGAATATATGGTGAGGAGTGGGGCTGTGGGGAGGTCTGAATTTCATGGAGTAGGTATCAGGGAGTCACTTTTTGGTGGAAGTGGGTTGGAAAGAAAATACTATTGTTTATTGCTTGCTTAATTAATTCTCCCTGTTTATTCTGATCTTACAGAGGTCAGGGACTGTTTGTGTTTTGCCTACCATTGTGCAACCCAACTTAGTACAGGTCACAACACATAGCTAGTGTTCGATAAATATTTGTTGGGTGAATGAATAAAGGGCTGATATCTTCACATTGTTAGTATTTTTAAAAATTTTGACTTCAAATCGAAATTTCTCAGTAGATTCCTCTTGAATATATCTTTTACTTTTCCATCTTCACTAGTAGCCTATTCTGTGTAAAACACCATGCAAGTACTGGGGTTAAAAAGAATTGTCCTTCAAAAAAGAGGCTTGGAGCCTTATTATGGAGAGAAGACATAGGCAGGTACCATGCTTGGTGTGAGTAGAACATTAGAGGATAAATTGAGCTGTTTCTCTAATGTCAGCATATTGTTCAATATTTTGGAATCTGTTGAATAAGTACCTTCCCTCCAAATTGTGATCAGATATTTCTCACCTGAACACTATGGTTCAATTTGCATTTATCAATGAAGGCAAGGTTATGCAACCTCAATTACAGTCTTGGAAAACTGTCAACAAATTCTGATTAACAAGTACTGCTTAATTGTTAAAAAATATTAGGTAATCTTTCTGGTTCCTGCCTGAAATAATAGCCTGGTAAGAAATTCAAGTATAGAGATACAAAAGTAAATAATTAATTAATCATTAGTCCAAACAGTTCCTAAAGATAACAGGGAGGGCAGTAGTCTTAAATTAAAACTGTAATTCCTCATGCTTCACCTATTTTGCCATTAAATTTATAGATTTCTTCTTTGGCAAACAGGGTTTGTGCTTTGTTTATTATGCAATATAAAACCTGTTTTCTTTTTCTTTTTTTTTCTTTCTTTTTTTTTTTAAACTGTTGAATACAAACACAACCCAAATACAAACTAGAGGGAGGATTATTTCTGACTCTGTGTTCAGATATTCCTTAATTTATGCACCATATAGGTTTTCAAAGTATCTGCAAGCTAATATCAATGTTAAATTCTCTAGAGAACTAGCTTTTTGTTTTCTGGAAAATCGTGCTAAATATGTTTGTAAAGCAAGTATCAATCCATTGATTTACTTGCTTTTTAAGTATTAACTTGCTTATATTGATGCATAACTGGACCTTTTTTTGAAAACAGTGACAGCATGGTCACTCTGTTCTCTGTTTTTAAAAGGAGCTGTCCTAGGTACAGACGTGTAACACTGTAATACCCCTGCATCTCCAGTTTGGTGGAGGTCTCTGGAACTGTCATGATATGGAAATCAGGGGAAGAATTGGGCTAAAATGTCTAAGACCATATTCACGAGTCTTTCTGATTCTGAGCACTATCCCTAAGCAGGGTAATGACGTAGGGATTACTTAATTGGGGAAGAACACGTAAAGGGAGAACAGAACAGCTTGTCCAAAAGGTAAACAAGCCATGACAACTCTGAGTATCTCTGCCTCCTCACCTTAACCCAATTCTCCTTCCTTTCCTCCTTCCTTCCTCCCTTCCTTCTTCCTTCCATTCTTTTCTTTTTCTAAATTTTTTTTTGTCCATCTCTCTATTAAAACATGCCTGTTTTGTGTCTCATTTCCTTAGTTATTTGGAATGTTTTAAATTATTCTAAACATGTAGATAATTATTTCATGTATCCACAGAATCATCTATGAAAGCGAGACCATGAATAAAGAATAAATAAAGAATGATAGAGCTTTCAGGAGAACCCAACAAAAGATTAGGAAGTTTAATTGCAGAGCAGGAGGACAGGGGACTGCTTTTCCCTCTGCTGGCCATGAAATTGGTGACAGAACTCTAGCTTCAATTGGAATATTCATAGTTGTTTATAAGGGGTTTATTGGAGTCATACCCAAGTGTTATAAAATTTTAGAGTCTTTTATTTTTAAAACTTTTCAGTAATGATATATGTACATATCTTTCTTACCTCATACCCTCTTGCAAAAATTGTAAGTTTTCTTTGTAGTTTTCTTTTTATTGTGTAAATGATTTAAGTTGAGCATGTAGACAATGAAAAAAAATAGTTTAAAGAAAAATAAACTAGGTGTGTTAGAAGTAACAAAGGACTTTTTATTTATTTGGTAAGATTTCAGGGCCATGAAGTTCTTTTGTTTGGAAAAATGGAAACAAAAAACAATACAATCCTTATCCTTCTACCCCCAGAGTACTGATGCTTTAATTGTGCGTCTAAAATTCTTCCAAACATCCAAGAAAAGTACATAAGTTAGGTTGCCTCTGTTAGTAACATCTATAGTCATCAGATTCTTTCCTGAAAGTTGTGGTAGATCAGCTAAGACCTGAGTAACTGCCTACTTGAGGCCTCGAGAGAGTGGGGCAGAAAAGGTGAACAAAGATGAGGCCAAGTTGTTGGGAACAAAAAATGTACACTTCACAACTTTGTATATTTAGGGCTAGGCATTTCTGGGCCCCTCAGTTCCAAGGCTCAGACCATCTGTCTGAGAGCTCTATCTGATGCTAGGAAACCTTTCATTTAGAATAGTGTTCCATATTTGGACACAGCTAGGACATGAAGAATCTATCTTAGAGATGCAATTTCTAATAAAGATCCATCAAGAATTAATTTCTTAACTTCTGTACAATATATCAATACAATGCCTTTTCAGTAGAATATTTACTACATCTATATTTAGTATATTCAGTAGTATATTTAAGTGGATAATCAGCCAGTTTAAACTCAAATTATGTTCTCCCTGACATAAGTATTACTTTTTATATTTTGCCAATTATCTATATAAAAAAGTTATATAATGTGAAGGCTTTGGAATTTCATATTCTGTATTCAGATGTAGACACTACCACTTTCTAGAATTGTGGTGTTAGGCAAGGTACTGAATTATGCCAGGCCACGGTTTCCTCCTCTCTATAGCAGGAATAGTATAGTGCATTTTTTAGAAGATTGTTTCCATGATTTAATGAGATAACTTTTAAAATACTCAGTGTAGTGCCTGGAACAGAGCAAGCAAATATTAAATGGCAACTACTGTTATTAATATTTGTTACCCATTAGCTGTCTCTGCTACTTATGATATATTGTGACAATAAAGAAAATATATTTTGCAGACCTGGAGTCACATAACCTGAAGATCAAAACTAGGGCATATTTAGGGACAACGTGGAAACCCGTGAACTGGTGTCTGTGCCAATCCAGGAACCAAGACTCCCTTCAGCTGAGGGCCATTCCAGGGGTTGACTCAGGGGATGTGTACCTTGGTCCTGAAGGTATCATGCTCTAGCATCCATTATAGTCTGCCCTGTGTGCCTCTCAGACACTCTTGCTTCATATCTCAAGTTAACCATCTGGGATAGCTTGCTGGTCTATTATCCTGGGGAAACTTGCATGAACAAAGTTATTGGAATGAGCTAGAGCCCTAGTAATCGCAACTGCCCTCAAGACCACAACCCATCATCTTCCTCCTACACCTCGCATTTTAGATGTCTCCTACCAATGGCTAATACTTCTGCTGGTCTAGCTGGCTTACCTCCTGGGGTGACCCAGATTATCATCCCTGAATGATGTGAGACCTCAGTCATCTTGCCATTCTTATCCATTTACCATCAAATCTGGCAGGTGATTGTGAAGAGTTTCCTCAGTGGCTTATCTGGGTGCCAGATGTGTCCCTCCTTGTTTGCATAATGTAATTTTGGCCCTACATTCTCCTAATGATCAGAGTCAATTCCTCCTGCCATAAGTTTAAAGAGAACAAATGGAAACCATATTTTAAAACTTCATAGTTCTTTCACTGTGTGTCCTAATAGAAGCAGTCCCACTCTTGGAGTCAGATGCTCTATAATCAGAGAAAACTAAGTTGTAGGGATGGGAAGTACAAATATTCCACCTGGGACATTGAGAGTGATAATAAGCAGGGCCACTTCTTTGTTTCCAGACCCATGTATTCTATCTACTGGGGGCACAATACCGTGTGATGGTCATGGATTTAGAATATATACTGCATTCTGAAGTATGGTACCCCACTCCATCAGGGTCTCATTTTTAAGCTGGCACTTCAAATGTGTTTTCAAAGGCTATTATTATTACAATTGTTAGGCTGGAAGTTTCTGGGTTTTGATGTGGTATGTCATGGAACTAGTGGAGTCCGTGGTAAGGAGCACACTGCTACACAACCACTACTGTAAAGTAGTCCCCTTGGTCGAAGATGAAATTATGTGGGTGAGAAGGGAAAATTTATATCTGGAATTGTGTTGATTCCAGTAAGTGCAGACCTGCCCTTTCCAGAGTAGAAGTTCAATGTACTCAATCGCTACCAAGTGACTAATCGATATTCCTGAAAGACGTTTTATCAGGTACTCAGCATTGATCTCTCTTGCTGGAGGGTTGGGCATTCATCAGCAGTAGTACCAAGCTCAACCTTGGTGAGTAGGAGCCCATGCTGTTGAGTCCATGCATAATCTCTATCTCAACCACATTTGGTCAAATCATTGTTTACTTGCTTATTTATTGCTACTTCCATGGTGAATGCTCTCTGGTGGCCATAACATGCAACTCAAAAAATTTCACACTTTGAGCTCTTTCCCTCAAATCCACCCACATGCCTCTTCTGTAGGTTTCTTTGAACCTGATCTTCCAATTTTTCTTCTTGCAGGCTCCTGTGAAATCAGGCAAGCAATTCACCACTGCTCATGAGTCCACGTATATTCTTACCATGGGCCACTTCTCTTTCCACACAAAGTGGATGATCAGGTAACCTACCCCAAATTCTACCTGTTGGGAGGATTTTCCCTCACTGCTGTCTTTCAGTGCCATGTTGAGTGGGATAGTGTAGCAGTAGTCCATTTTTGTGGACTATCAACATATTGAGATACCCACATACTAGACAACTTGTCCATGCACTAAGTTCAGATATTTTTTTCTTCTTCCCTTAGCCACTAACAAGGGATATCTCCCAACAGGGAAGTAAACACACTCGCACACTCACACATACATATACCCACACACTGAGGGAGAGACACTGGTGAATAGTAGTGAATGTCCAAAGTCTATGTCATGCAGCTTACTTGTGCCCTGTGACCCTGGTCCTGTCTGATAATCCCAGATATACCATTTCCATTTTTCAGTGGATTGCTATTGGGTTCACCCAATCTTATGATTTGGTGAGTGAGACAGAACTCAGCTCATGATAGGTAGTTCTGGCAGCATGGTCAAGTGATGCCACATGCTCAAGGGCTCCATACATATTTGGACCCAGTTGCAGATGGAGAATTTTTAAAAAATAGTATGTAGGTCTCCTCTGCAGATGTCATGACCTTTCTCTAGAATCCAGGGGTCAACATTATCATGTTGGGGTTCATCATAAATTCCACAAGGTAAGTTTTTCACCATGGATGTCTCTTTTCATAGGGTCTGAACTATGTCAGTCTTTCATATAGCATATGAGTCAGAGTAGTATTCTCAAGTATGGGTTATATTACTTCCAGAACCTGAAGAGACTACCACACTTTGGATGTGAGAGGCATTGATTTATTTTTTCCTTTGGAAGGAATAGCAGGGTATCCTCTAGACTACTTCTGAAAACTACACTGGTTTGAGCCTCTGAACCATGATAAGGTTAATCTATCTTTGGAACTCATGTGTTTTATCAAGGCCTTCTTGTTCAACTTCTTGTTACTTTTTGTTCGCTAGATCCAGTTAACAGGATATCATCAATGTAGTGGACCAATGTGATGTTCAGAATACGCAGATGGTCTAGGTCCTGGTACATGGTGAGAAAATGGCGGTACATGGTGGTTCATGATGGGAAAACACAGCCCAGGGACGAGATTGTACATGCTTGTCTGTCCCACCTGAATTTGAACTGCATCTGAACCATTTTCCTTTTAAGGATAGAAAAGAATAAATTTGCTGGTTCAGTGACCATATACCATGTATCAGAGGCTATGTTAATCTACTCTAGCAAGGATACCACATCTGCACACCAGCTGCAACTGGGATGACTACTTTTTGAATTTGTGGTAGTTCACTGTCATCCACTAGGATCTATCTGGGTTTTGTAGGGGCAAATCTAGTGAACTAAATGAGATGAGTTGAATATGGATATGATGGAGACAGCCATCACTTAAATCTTTAAGGGTAATACTAAACTTTGCATTCCCCAAGATGTGATAATGTTTTTTATTTACTCACCTTCCCCACTATGATAGCTCTAATCCCACAAGCCCAGGAATCAATGCGGAGGTTCTGCCAGCTACCATATGTGTTCATTCCAGTTATGCATTAAGACTGAAGGGATTATCACTGGGTGAGTCCAGGGATCCAGTGGACACACTGAGATTCATAGCTGAGCTAAGTACATTTAGTACCTGCTCTCATATGCTCCTACTCTGAAAGAGGGTTCAGTTCACTTAGTATCGATGCCAACTCAGACTGTATCTCACAGTCCTCAAAATGTCTGGATATTCTCTTTTCCCCAGTGTATGGTTATACAGGTAAGGCCCTTTGTTGAAGGTCTATGGGAATCATTACCATATTCATTTGTCATAGTAGTGGGGTCCACACCTCATGGAAACCTGGCCTCTCCTTCAGTCACTGGGTTCTGGATTTGAGTACTGGCTCTGGTCCAGAAACTAGGTAAGAGATTTATCTTCTTACTGGGGAAGCTGTCCTCAATTCTCTGATCACATATCCATAATTTTTTTCTTATGTAAATTAAACAGTATCTGTGGAGAGGTGTGCATCTATCTTGCCTCTAGGAACTGCATTCTCTTAATCATCTCAATAGCTCTCTCTGAGTTGCCTCATGGCTGCC
This sequence comes from Balaenoptera ricei, assembly GCF_028023285.1. Classification (NCBI taxonomy): domain Eukaryota; kingdom Metazoa; phylum Chordata; class Mammalia; order Artiodactyla; family Balaenopteridae; genus Balaenoptera; species Balaenoptera ricei. Next base: position 81,788,130 of record NC_082640.1, on the reverse strand, counting down.
ACCCCACCATTGCAGCTTATTATGATAGTTTCACCCACTTTGTTTTTGATAGTTCAATGCTACTACCTCACCTCAATTGTTTGGGGATCCTATTATTGCTATTGTTATTTGAGCCTAGTTCTGTAACGTCTCTGGCCTATAGAAGATAGTCATCACTGAGATACTCAATGATGCCATTGGGAAACTCACCACTGCATTACTTATCTCATTGATAAATGATGTGTTTGCCCGTGGAAAAGTTTTTGGCTGGTCAGTTCCTTGGCTTTATATAGTATATCTACTCTAGTACACCCACTTCTTTGAGACTTACAAACTCTTTTCCTACTGTGTGCTATACTATTTCTACTTGGTATAGACCATAACATTTTCCAAGCCTCCAAGAATCACGGTAAAGTTGTGTTAATACTGTCTCCCATGATCTTTGCCAGGTGTTAAATTCAATATCATAGAAGATTGCTTCAATGGCAGTAAATTCTTCCCTATCTAGCTTTATATACTTCCGCATGGATCTAGTAATCACAGAATCCAGTTCATAAGTACTCTGTCAGTTCCTATATGTTCCTATTGGTGTGTATATGTTGGTGAGGTCCTTCAATTTCTTCAACATAATGTCTTTTTGCTCCCTTAACAGAGTCCAGTTTTATTCAGCTGGATTATGTTATGACTTTTCCCTAGTTGTCGGTCTGGAGGTCCATGGGAGTGTTTTTGGTAGATCTTGATGGAGGGTGCACAGATTTTCTTGCAAGTCTTTAAGCAAGGCTGGAACACTAGCTACTAACAAGGGGAAGAGGCCACTTTTGCAGTCTCAGAGGATCCAGGGGAATCTGAGGATTAAAAAGTTTCAAGTGAATCAACCCAGATGTCCCCAGCAAATGACTCATAGTCCCATTTTTTCCCAATTAAGGCCCAAACCTTGGCACAGCCAACTTGCCTAAATTGAGAATTAAACCTTCTCTGGATCTCTGCCACTCTTATGATTAATTCCTGGGTCTGATGCTCAGCTTTTTTCTGCATCTGCTGCAAGAGGTGAGAATTTCTTTATCTGGTGACATGGATGTCTGCTGTCTTTACATTTAGCCTTAAATTGTTGACTTATCACTCTAAGCCTTTCAATGTCTTTCTCTACTGCATTAAGAGGCCCCAGCAACAGCTATTCTATTGCACAGTGCTAATCACTTCCTCTCCTCAACCTCTAAAATGCTTTAAGATGTTGTACATACAAGTTCATCTCCTTCCACTGGTATCACACCCTAGTCTACCACTAGTGAATATTTTAACAACTGGCCTGCTGCACAGTACACCATTGGCTATCAGTTCTCTACCTGGCATCAGTGACTGGGCCCTCATTTCCAGTCCAACAGAGAGGATTCAGGTAAAATATCTCATTTTAGAGCTACTTCCTCAGTACTCCCTTCATACCAACTTTTTAAAGTCAGGTTTCCTGGGAAACAGACTATGAAACAGAGATACATGTGCAGAGCTTCTTTTGGGAGAAGCTGAGCCACAGTGCATTTGCATCAGAGGCCTCAGCCAACCCTACAGGAGCTGCTGATCCTAGGATGGCCTCTGCGTTAAAGCAAGAGGGCTAGGCATTTGGGTGCCCATGTCAATTAGTCATTGCATGTGGGCTGACCCAGAGGAGGGGCAATAACCCCTTGGCCTCTGCTATTCTCGGAGAGTGACTCAGCTACGTGCCTTTGGCATTTGGGTGAATGAGTGACTTTGTCCTGGAGGGGTGTTTGTGTGGCATACCACAGCTATACCATACCTTTCCTTTAATCCTGAGGGGAGGTTGGAATGCAAATATTATAGTCGAGATTACTTTGATTTTACTATCAAGGACATGCAGAAAGTGTATGTGCTCTGGGAAACCCCTTCTGTGTTCTTCTTTTTTCTACGACACAGCAGTTGACTCAGAAGGCTTTCTCACTACTAATTTTTTAAAAATTATTTTTAGATTATATTTTTAAATGTATTAAAAATTAGCAGATTGTGGTTCCTTGTTGTCAGAGATCAACTCTCTAATTTCCTACATCATTGCTCTGAGTCTTTGCTTTCTAGCTGTCATCAAGTCCTAAGGAAAGGGTCTGGGCTGAGTCAGGGGGCCAGGTAAACACAAGTACAACCAGAGACTGAATCTTAGTGTAATTTTATGAGAGGGAGGAAGGGCTTACCTTCATTTGTGAACAGGGGTTTTTGAAAACTTGAATTTCTATAGACATTGTATATTGTATGTCTGTGGTTATTTGAGATATAAAAATTTTTGTATTGCCTTCTTAATTTCTTCCTATTTTCTTATTTCAATTATACCAGCACCTAGACTTGTCATAGATCAAGTTAACAACTGCTTCTCTGGTGATTACTTATTCCCAGATGCTGTTTGAAGTAAGAGCTGGCCAATGCTAAGCATGTTTTAGTTTTAAACTGAAGAGACTTTCCATGTATAATTTAGTATTCCATCGTAAAAAATATAAGTAATTTTTAAAGAAGTGAACTTGTTATGTTGAATGCTTTATTGGGGGCATGTATTGCTTATCATTATATAGAATGTGCTCTATTTTTGCTGGAAAAGTTAAAAGATGTCTTGCTATTAGGCAGTTTGAAATAATTTATTTATAGATTTACTTCAAATATACCCTGTGATATAGGAAAAGGATGAAATTGCCCCTCTATTTAATGAAACACTAATTTTAATTTTGCTTATAATTGCCACACCCATTCTGCTTGCATGCTCTAAAGCATAAGAAATTGACTTTCACCCAAAAGTTAGAATCAAATGAAGTTCCATTGAATGAGGAGAATTGCACTGAATCTAATACTCTCAAAGGGGAAGGGAGGGAGGATGCTAATTATGTAAGCATCTAAGTTTTGCTCTGTTGGCAGGCTGTACGACATTCACTAGAATTTAAAATTCTCACTTTTACTACAGAATAAGGACACATCTAGAGTTATGTACAATCAGCGAAGTGAGAAGAACAGCTAGGAAGTCACATCAGTAGTTAAGTGTAAAAGTCTGTGGTAAGGATTAAGTGAATATATGTTCTTTAATATATTCTTTTTTTTTTTTTTAAACATCTTTATTGGAGTATAATTGCTTTACAATGGTGTGTTAGTTTCTGCTGTATAACAAAGTGAATCAGCTATACATATACATATATCCCCATATCTCCTCCCTCTTGCATCTCCCTCCCACCCTCCCTATCCCACCCCTCTAGGTGGTCACAAAGCACCGAGCTGATCTCCCTGTGCTATGCGGCTGCTTCCCACTAGCTATCTATTTTACATTTGGTAGTGTATATAAGTCCATGCCACTCTCTCACTTTGTCACAGCTTACCCTTCTTTAATATATTCTTTAGAGTATAGTATTCTTTAGAGTACAGTGAGGGGAAATTTTAGTACCTCCATAAAAATGTTTAATTTTTTGTGGATTTTTATTTTCTAAAAAAAGGTAAAGACCTCAAATGAACATGGATGAGGGCCTGAACCCAGGCAGTAGCTCCTGGAATCGAAAGGAGGTGTGGAGAATGAGAGAAATAGTCAAGTTTAGGACCAGAAGATTTAGAACCAGTTAGAAGTTTGGGGCAAATAAATAGAGGAAGCAAAGGTAAACCTGGAGTTCTAGTCTGTATACCTAAGAGAATGTTGGTTTTGCTAATTAGTACTGTACAAGAAATTTAGAGAACTTTGTAGTTTATGGATGAAGATGAATTTGAATATGTTGACTATTGAATTCAAATATTGAATTTGAGATGTTAATAGTCATTCAGACCAAACTGATCAACCAACAAACAGGAATTAATGCAAAGAAGAGAAGCTAGATGCAGACATACGAATTTGATACTTAGAAGAGAGGGGAATAAAAGAAGTCTGAAAAGAGGAAGAGAGACCAGTGAAGGACCTTGTTAGGGCCTCTTTGTAAAGAAGAACACACACTTATTTATGCTAGTGTCTCACCATCCCTTACACAAAACTCATAATGGCCCCAGACACAGGCCTAAAGAGCAATCAGAAACACAGGATCTGCTCCTTCTGTGGCCCTGTGGTCTCTTATTTCTGCTTTTGATGACCTGTCTGCATGCTTTTTTTTGTTGTTGTTCTGAAAATATGTTTTCATTGCTCAGTTTTTCCAAAGATCAAAGGTTGATTTGTCAGGTCACAACGTTATATTACTTTCTTGTTGAAATGCCTGAAAAGATCTGACAAAATCTCCATGTTCCAACTCCCAGTTCCCAAGATAGAAAAGCTAATTGGCCCAGTTTCCATCATGTAACCACTCTGGTCAAAATAACTGTATCCAGAGAGAGGCTGTGTTGTCGTGGAGGTATATACAATGATGTAAAGAAAGGCTGAGTGGTTACTGGTTTCAGATGCAGCAGAGAGGTTAGGGAAGGTTAAGGTTTTGTACCAATATGCCCAATTAAAGAGAAATTTTAATAGAGTTCTGGGGCCGGAACTGGACAGCAAGAGGTTGAAGATGACTGACTCATGAGGAAGTAAACAGCAGGACTCCTCTGAGGTAGATGAAAGGTACAGTAGCCTGAGGAGGTAACAACATTGAAGGAAAGCTGAAGCCTGTCTTACGTTTTCTATTTATAATAGGGTAGAATATAAACATGCTTATTGCTTAGGTTGGATAGACCCAGTAGAGAGAAAGAGATTTAAGATACAAGCAAGGGAAGAGAGAGTTGCTGGAGCATGATTCTAGAGGTGGTGAGAGATGATTCAATCAAGATCACAGGAGGAGATATGACCTTTGGAAAGAAGACATCCTTGTATCATAGGATGTTCAGTGAACATTCAGCGCTGAAATAAATCTCTCTCTGAATACTTATCGTGGTTGTTCCAACTGGGTGACGTTAAACCTCTGGATAACTTCGATCTGTTCTTAGTCATGGAGGCATTTCTGTGTCAGCTAGATTTCCAAGCAGGTATGAGAACTGAGGTCTGGCCTTTGTGATGAGACTGGATGTCAAAAGAACCTTTTATTCCCTAAACAGGATGTGTTTTTGTTTAGACTTTTATGTCTTTAAGTGCACAGCCCAACTGATTTTTCAGTACTGCATGGTCTAACTGGGGCAACCAAAAAAAGTCCTAATTTTCATACCAAATTCAATTAAATCAGTTTCCACCTTTCCAGGAAATTGATTCTCAAGTGCTACTTCCATTATCAAAGCACATGCTATATTTTTATTTATATTTATTTATTTATATAATTTTTTACTGGAATGAGATTTATAAACAGTAAAATACATAGATTTCAAGTTTATAATGTGGAGAATTTTTAAAAATGAACATACCTACTATCCCAATTAAGATAGAGAGCGTTTGTATCACCCCCAAAAGTTTTCTCATGTTTCTTTGAAGTCAATCCCCACCCTTCATAGGCAACAACTTTTCAATTTCTGTTGTCATAGATTAGTCTTGCTCTGACCTTAATATAAATGGAATCGGAGAGTATTTACTCTTTTCTGTCTGGCTTCTTTGCTCAACACGTTTTGAGATTCACGTGTAATAGTGTTTCATTCTGTTTTTATTGCTGATTAGTGCTCCACTGTTTTATTTTTTTTAAATTTTATTTATTTATTTATTTGTTTGTTTGTTTGTTTATTTATTTATTGGCTACGTTGGGTCTTCGTCGCTGTGCGGGGGCTTTCTCTAGTTGCGGCGAGCAGGGGCTACTCTTCGTTGCGGTGCATGGGCTTCTCATTGCGGTGGCTTCTCTTGTTGTGGAGCACGGGCTCTAGGCACGTGGGCTTTAGTAGTTGTGGCACGCGGGCTCAGTAGTTGTGGCTCGTAGACTCTAGAGCGCAGGCTCAGTAGTTGTGACGCATGGGCTTAGTTGCTCCGTGGTGTGTGGCATCTTCCCGGACCAGGGCTCGAACCCATGCCCCTGCATTGGCAGGCAGATTCTTAACCACTGCACGACCAGGGAAGTCCCACTATTTTAAAATACTGTAATTTGTGTATCCTTTATCCTCCTAATGGATATTTTCCCACCTTTTGGCTCTTATTAATAAGGCTGCATAGAAATTCTTATAAAAGTTTGTTTGAGAAAATATGTCTTAATTTCTCTTGGGTAAATACATAGGAATGCAGTTGCTGGGCCATAGTGTAAGTGTAGGTTTAATTCTATAAGAAAACTGCTAAAGTTTTTAAAGTGATTATATTCTTTAACATCGTCCTGTTTAATGCATAAAAATTCTAGTTGCTCTATGTACTCTCCAGAATGTGGTATATAACCAGGCTTTTAAAATTTTATCCATTTTCATCTGTATGAAATGGTATGTCATTTTGGTTTTTAATTTGCATTTCCTGATAATTAATGCTATAGAATACATTTCCATGCACCTACTGGTTAGTTAGAAATCAGTCTGAAATTGTCACTGACTACTAACCCATTGTATTGCTTTTAAGAATATGCTCTCGCTATTACAGTGAATTTTTTAGACAGATCAAAAGCCATAAAAAGGAGCAAAATAAACTAGCAGTGCCTAATCATTTATGAAGAATACTTTGTGAACAGATTTTTATTGATACACCCAAGGCGCAGAGCTCTTTAGATTTCATTAATTAGGTATGTGGACATCTGATCAGTGTACCAATTTGCCAGCAATAATCATAATTTCTTGTTAGAGATATATTCAGTGTAATTTTAGCATAAGGCATATTTTTGGCTGAAATATTTTATGGTATAGGCAACTCTTGTAGAAATTCAATAATATCTTATAAATTTGAACCTTACTTTTTCAGAATGTACGATAATTACTTCATCCAAGAGGGTATTAAATTTGTATTAAGAACAGGATAAATCCTCTCCCCTGACACCCTACTAACATTTAGGTCGAGTTCTGTTTATGGTTGAACAGATTAGTGATAGTTCATAAAATATTGGTACATTTTTCATTGCTTTTTTTTTTCCAATGAAAATTAATTAAACGACTATTAAATATCAGCCACCCTGATACATTCTATTAGGGAAGACAGATGCAAAAATGAGAGATTATATTACCTCATGCTGTTGCTATAATACATGTAGTGCAGTGTAGTATAGGTGCGTGTGTGGTTCAGAGAATATATCTATGGTGTCCAAGTGGGCTCATGATACAGACAGAGGGACACATTAACTCCTGCCTGGGCCATCAGAGGACTTCTGCAGGATGGTATTGACCTGGACCTAGAATCCAACTTGCCAAGTAAGGAATTGAAAACACTCTGGCTGCCTTCATGAGTTTTGGCTTAAATAACATTTTGTTGAAGTAAGGGAGAGAGTGATAAAGAAGAAAGTGGATATTAATGAAACCAAACACGATGCCTCACCAAGAAATGTGACAGATATGTTCACTTTCATTATCACATAATCTTATACATCTTGCAAACACCCCTAGGACATAGATAATATAATTCCTGGTTTATATGTGAGGAATATGAAATATCTGTGGTCTCAATCCCAGTTTGAGAAATGTTAAAATGTGAAAATATGCATGTCTTAGAATCAATAAAATACAATAAAATCATTGTTACAAATTTCTCATCCACTCCTGTAGAGTATGTAACATTTTAAAAGAAATAACTTTTAACTGTATATAACAGTACACATTTTTATCTTCCTCACAGACCTTCAGAATTAGTATGATTCTTACTCTACCTTGAAAAAACATTGGGCAATGTGCACTCTAAATGAACACTCTAAAAGAGGGGCTTGTTACAATGTGCCTTCCTTTGCTGTTCTACAGTCAGGAAGGGAATGGGGGTAGAGGAAAGGTCTGCTCAGATTGGGATCTTATTGTTATTTATAAAAACAAACAATAACTAACATTTCTGAGTACTTCTGTGGTTCTAGGCACTCCTCTAATTCTCTCTTACTTAATTCTTACAGCAACATGAGGGAGTTGGTACTGTTATTTTCTCATTTGTCAGATGAGGACACTGAGGAACAGAGAGGTTAAACAATTTGCTCACTGCGTACAGCTAGCGTGAAGCATAGCCAGGATTCACCGTAGGCGGTCTGGCTTAAGCCTCCATCCCATGCCCCACCCCTAACATAATGAATAGTGTATGTTGGAGCTCAGCTGGGCACCAAATGGAATATGCCTTCTATTCACCAAGGACAGAAGTGCTCCCTGATAGAACTGATGTCATCTTACTTGAACAGTGTGCTGTATATGGTTTGGGAACCACACCTATATTGTTCAAATTCTAGCCCCATCACTTGAGTAAGTCTTGAGTAAGTCATCAGGGTCTTTGAGTCTCAGTTTTCTTGTTTTTTAGAATGAGGATAATATTTTACCTTGTGAGGATTTTTTAAAGGATTAATCATTTAAAAATATTGAAGACAGAGTGATGAAGATAGCAAAAGTGCTTGGGAAGCTTAGACGGGGGTGTGTAATTTGCTCTCACAGGGATCTGAGACCCTGCCTTGGCACAGGATGCTAGGCTGGTAATGTGTCCAATCAACCTGGTGGGACAGAGACATGGGAAACATTAGAATTAGTGGCAACTTTTGCTCCAGAATGGTGTTTTTCCTCAATGGACTTCCTTTATACAGCTTAAGTGCCAAGTAAGAATTCCAATACATGTCAAAATTGCTCATAAGATTTTCTTACAGAAACCTCTTTTAATGTCAAAAGACTTCCTAGCTCCAGAAAATTACAGACGTTGACTATAGAGAATCAAGGTCAAAGTCAAATCATTTAAGGATAGAGTTAGATTACTACATCACAGAATGTTGCCATGGTAGGAAGATGCCAGCCCTATGGATGTGATTGTTTTAGAGGAAGGCAACACAGCACAGGGAGAAAAACAGTGAAGTTGGGGCCGGAGACCTGCATTTTTGTTCCGGCTCTGCTGTTGGAACTCAGGCAAGTGTTTTGACCTTTCTGGGTTTTCATTTCACGTTGTGCACAATTTGAGGATTAGTGCTGTTTGAACTATACTCTCCAAGCCCTAGGAACCTGTAGAGGGTCTGTATGGGCTGTAGCTAGTGTGGAAGCAGCAGGTAAAGTAAGACTCCAGCGCTGCTTCTTTAATTCAACCAAAGGGGCTCTGCTTTGATCAGTTATATTCATTGAGTTTCTACATCTGCTTTAGTTGGGGGGAAAAAGAAGGGGTAGTGGTGAGTTGTGAGGATAAAAACCAAGTAAACTAGAACAACTTGTCTCTGAAATGACATCATTCTAAGTTGCTCATCTGTAGCCAGTGTACCTGTGCTCTGCTCTCTGTACATGTCAGTGGGCAGAAGTTGCAAAGACTGAAAAAGACCTAGTTCTTATTCTCCAGAAGTGTGTTCTCTAGCTGGAATAGGGCCAGGCCATGGCCAAGACAGTAAGTGGGCAAGACTTAAAGGCTCCTCAGTCTCTCATATCTGGCCCATCCTACTACTTGTCTCCTTTGGTGGGAGACTCTCCCCGACCCCATGCTCTTCTGTGTTCTCTGCTCTCCCTCCTGCTCTTGAGGAATGTTCTCATAAACCTTTTATACCAAGATACAAAGTGATACATGCCTTAAAACCTTGGAGCCCCTTGGTGAGATTTGCATGTCAACAAAGACCAAATCTTAAACAAAAGTGATAAAGCTCTAATTATAGCTTCTTCTTGAGGCAGGTGTTCTTCTTCAAGCATGTTACATAGGTGACCACTTTTTTCTCTAAGGTTGGCTCTTGTGGGCATAGCAGTAGAGCATGGTGTTTATGAGAAAGGACTCTGAAGCCAGTCAGTTTGGGTTGCATTTCTAGCTGCATCACTTCGTAGCTGTGTGTCTTTGGGCCAACTACTCGGGTTCTCAGTTTCTTCATCTGCAAAGTGGGGATCAACAACAATACCTACTGCAGATATTTTAAACAAACATTAATGTAGTAATCTCTGCAAAGGACTCAAGACAGAGTACAGCATATAATAAGCATTAAACAAATGGAAAAAGATGTACAAGAGCTATTTGGTAGATAGTTTAGAAGAATGATGAAAGACTAAATATCATGGTTTAGACTATATGGGATATATGAAGAAGAAAAGATGACTAAGTAGTTAAAGAGACTATTGCAGAAAAGATTAGTCTTGATCTGTCTTTTAAATGATTGAGGCCAGATTAGCTGGAGGACATTCTAGGCAGGGTGAAGAACAAGAATAAAGGTGAGAATGGAGGAATAAGCTTAGTGTATCCACGGAACCATGAAGAGGCCTAGAATAGAGGGTATACAATAGTCTGTAGCAGGAGAATAACAGGAAAACTATATTTAAGGAAGATTAGATGGAAATCAGTTCATGGGATGGTTTGCAGTGGCAGAGGGTATTACTTTAGGAGGCTAGTAAGCTATTGCAATATTAAATATCTAGAGTAAGGAGAAGGTACATTATTATAGTGAAGAAACCAAATTTTGGAGTCAGGAGACCCAGGCAACTACCTTAGCATCTATGAGACTCACCACCCCTAAACAAAAACTGGATAATATCCTCATAAGGTTACCAAGAAGATCAGGAGTTGATACATACAAAAGTACTTTGTAGGTTCCAAAGAATTGGAATAATTAGAGAATTAGAGAATTACAGAATTATTAGTACTAGATGTCATTGTGCACTCGTAAACCAAAGTAGCATCAATGGAGGTGAGTAAAAATGTAGATGGGCTGTTGTTTGATGAAAAAATTCAGGAAATATCTTATTAGCTAGAAAAAAGAGGGCATGAATCATTTGGCCTTCATTCTTGGGGAAATGGGTCTTTCTATTTATTAAAAAAATGATTTATTAGCTTAGGATAAAGCTCTTAAGTTTGCTCATTTTTGTTGAAAATATTTTCACATGTATTGGTTTATTGTTTGTGCCTTAACATAAGGCAAAAAATGAAGAGTTCACAAGGACATCATTTCAGGTGTTATCGTGTTTCAGCAATTTTCATTGTCATAGTTATCCCTGTGACCATCAGTTACATTAGATATATAATTCTTTTACTCCTTCATATAAAAAGATATATAAAACAGTGATAAATCTGCATTGATCCAATAAAGACATTCTAGGAGATGCTTTTTAAAACCTGATCTTTTTATTTTCTTATCTCCTGCCTTGTCCCAGCTACTCTACTGGTCCCTCTCATCAGCTCCTTGTGGCTATTGGTGTGACTAGCTTTCCCTTCAATTTCCAGCTCCCCAGGTTTGTTACCTTGTTGTGCTTTAAGGATCCTGCTCGTGGAGTTTTGCGGTCAGCACACTGGCCAGTGCTGTTTTCCCTTGGGCCTTCTGGCTCCAATGAGCTGCCCCCGTGCGTGGTTAGGTTTGCTCTGTCTCTGCAACAGCACCTCTTCATTCCCATCTGAAGGGAAGTTTCTTCCGGTCAGCTGTTTTCCAAAGCACCAAGAATTTCCTGTTGAACAGATATTTGGTGAACCATGTTCATATATTTCTCTAATTTATCTTTGGAAAAATGTCTCTTAAACCAGCAGTCAGAGAGTACAGGGTATTTGCTGCTGAGGTGCTGTAATGAGAAACAGAGGCTTTCTTGCTCTCTTCTGGTGGGGGATCAGTTATCCTCCTAACAGGGTCCTGGATGCTTAACACAAAGTCAGTGCCAACAAAGGAGCAGTTAAGAGTGAGATTTCCCTACTGGGCTGGTAGCAGGGATTAAGCAGATAGTAATAAATAGAAGGTCAGAAACGCACGTGGCAAGCCTGAGGTTCCTACACCAAAGGCGGGAATTCAGGTCAGAGTCAGGGAGTGTGAGGGAAGCATCATGCTGAAGTAGAGAGGGCAGGACTTGGGGAGGCGACCTAGTAGGGCTGTAGCACATCATGCCTCTTGGTCTTCTCTCTCCCTTGCAAGTTAACATCTAGATACCCAGTTCACCTATTTTACTGTATTTGATAAGGAACTTAAAATTGTTTATTTATCTGAAAATACTTTAACTTAGTTTTGGTAATGATTTAGCAATAAATTGCTGACTGTTCAAATGTTCATTAGCTCTTTTAGCCCACAAGGATGCCTACCGTTATAGTCATACTAAATAGCTCTTTTACAAAATGGATTTGTTAACATACAGGCAAAAAATATTTTACTCCCCACTGAACCCTAATATGCGGTTTGGAGTTGATACACTTGCAGTCCAAATCTGGGGCCTGGAGTCAAGGCTGTGTTGCTTGTTAACTGCATATATTAAGGCAAGTTTCCTCAAAACGCTAAACCTCAGCTTCCTTTTCTGGAAAATAATACTACTAATTTCACACAATTATCATGGGAATGAAGTGAAATGAGGTAAATTTCAGAAAATTACATATACAGTGCTTGGCACATGGTAAGTAATAATTAAATATTATTACTAAGGCATCTCATAATAGTCTAGTGTTTTAATCTTTTTCAAAATCCTCCTTCCCAAAACTTTAAATCTTACTCCCAAACTTCATTACTGAAAAGAATGTGTGGCTGTATAATTAAAGGTAATACAACTGGAGGGTAAATATGAGATTTTGAATTCAAGTAAAGAATCATGTGATGATACGTTGGTCTCCCCATCCCTCCTCAATCCCTTCCCCTCCCACATACCTCATACTGATGCTGATTTTGTCCTGATCTGGGCTGCTCCCCATTTTTAAAAAAAAGAACTTTAGAGAGGAGAGTAGGTATGTGGATTTGTATGTGGGTGTGAGGACTTGTGTCAATTACCACTGGCAACATTCACTTTACCTGCAACTGATAGCTTCATAGACCCCAGGACTAAGGACCAAGATATCTTTTTTTTTTTTTAACGTAGATTTTATTTATTTATTTATTTTTGGCTGCATTGGGTCTTTGTTGCTGAGTGCGGGCTTTCTCTAGTTGTGGCGAGCGGGGGCTACTCTTCATTGTGGTGCGTGGGCTTCTCATTGCGGTGGCTTCTCTCTGTTGTGGAGCATGGGCTTTAGGTGCACGGGGTTCAGTATTCGTGGCTCGTGGGCTCTAGAGTGCAGACTCAATAGTTGTGGTGCACTGGCTTAGTTGATCCACGGCATGTGGGATCTTCCCAGACCAGAGCTCGAACCCACCTCCCCTGCACTGGCAGGTGGATTCTTAACCACTGTGCCACCAGGGAAATCCCAAGATATCTTTTTGCTTTAGTTATCTTTCATAAAGCTCTGGTGGAAGCTCTTGGGAGGGAGGGTAACGTGGTGCCATTTACTAGCTGTATAACTTTAGCTGTATCTTTTAATCTCTTTGAACCTCTTGTTTCTTCATCTGTAAAATGGACATATAATAATGTCTTCTTCAACAGGTTTCTGTGAGGATTAATTGGGGTAGTTTAAGCTTCTGGAACATAACAGGTGTTCATTAAATGTTAGCGTCCTTCTCTACCCTGGCCATTTGTCTGAAGGAAGTACCACAGCTGATATCTGAGACTCAGTAACCTTAGTAAGGCAGCTGTGGCTTTGTAACAGAGAGAGAGAGATGGAGACAGAGATAGAGAGAGAGAGAACCCAATGACTAGGAAGGTGAGATTTCAATATTGGAAAATTGCCGCTGGACCATAGAGGTATAAAGCATTCTCCATTTCCCCTCCAGTTTCTTCTTTAAAATATACGCTATATTTTTTCATCTCATCCTCCAACCTAGCAGGATTCCTAAGTTTCCTCCTACTTCTATCTACCTTAATTTTCACAAGAGATACCACACTATGAATCTTCTGTCATTACTTCTTGCATCTTTTCAACAGCCTTCTTAGTTCTCATGACAACTAATATGTACTGGGCTTTGCTCTGGAACTTCACATGTGTTAACTCATCACAAATATCCCATGAGGAGGTACTATTTCTGTCCCAGTTTAATAAATGTACAAGTGAAGGCAGTATAGAAGTGACTTTCTCAAGCTCATCCAACTATTGTAATATGCCTCAGGACTGGAATTCCAATGCAGGTGATCTGAATCCAGAGGCCGTGCTGAAAGCCAATAACCGTTAGTGCCTCTTCATCAAATAGCACTCCTAAGCCTAAGTTTCAAACCTTTCCACATTCTGTTTAGGTTTTGCCCACCCAGACCCATCTCCCTTTAGTTCCCATCTCTCTCCAAGGTGGGTGCTTCTCCATCTTTGGACATGACATGAATGTTTGTGATGCTTCCCTTCTGCTTAAACTGATTTTCTTTCTCTGGATCATTTAAGGCCCAGTTCAGCTAGTTCAGGCTTCTTTGTATCTTTATCGTTTATCTCGTAATTCATGGGCTTGTTGTTTGTCCATTCATTCATTTGTTCATATATTTATTCATTTGTCCAGCAAACATTATGAGTCTATTACATATCAAGTAACATAGATATTTAAAGTTAAATAGGACATAGCCCCTGCCCTTCAAATCACAGTCAGATTTGAGAGATAGACATATAAATAAAATATTTCACACAAATAATTACTGTACTGTCATTTACCATAACAAAGGTACATTCAAGGTATGGTGGGAGCACAGAGGAGGAAGTGCTGGACTCTGAAGAGGTCAAACAAGATGATGCTGGCCCCTGCTGGATCTAAGATACATAGATGAATATACAGAGATATTCATGAGTGAGGCATGTGGGGATAGAGGGAAGGGGAAAGGATGGCGGCAGAAGGAACAGCATGGACACATCGGTGAGGCAACAATACGGTAATCAGGGAACAGTTACTACTTCAGTGCCTTGGGCAGATGTGCTTGGGGGAGTGACAGGAAATGAAACTGCTGAGAAAGGTAGTGTCTTAAGTAGAAGGAATTATATCTTTTAAATATATTAATTTTAGAGAGGAGGATTTGAGAGAAGGGCCAAATTAGAGCTAAGAATACCATATAGGATACAACTGTAGTGGTCCAGATGAGAAATTGTGGAGTTCAGAACTAAGGCATCACTACTGGGATAAGGGGACATACATCAAGTATGAATATGGGATGGATCATATTGAATCTAGAATGATTCCTGGGTATATGTCTTGGGTAAATTAATAACTATGATGATATGACATTAGTTGAGATCAATAATTTGGGAAAATGACTAGGTGTTGTATGAAGTTTAATTTTAGACAACCAGGTGAGGACATTAATAGGTAGCTGAAATGTGGGTTAATTTGGAGGTACATATGCATCTGTGAAATCATCACCAAGATTTATGCTATGAACATATCCATCATCACCCAAAGTTTCCTCCTGCCTTTCCTTCTTTATAATTATTATTATTTTGTGATATGAACACAACGTAAGATCTACCCTTTTAGCAAAATTTTAAGTATACAGTATTATTAACTAACAGCACTGCAATGTACAGTAGACCTCCAGGGCTTATTCATCTTGCATAACTGAAACATTGTACCTTTTGGACCAATTCTTCAATAACCATTTATTGAATGTTTATTATGTCTGCTGGGTTCAGGATGTTTAAAATTGGACAAGTCATAGGCTTACCCTTAAAGAGGACATAGTCCAGTGGATGGAGACAGAAATGAGGTTATAATACAGAAGAATTCGAACTGCTTATGCACTGGGTTGTGGGAGAGTGTGGCAAAGAGAGGGAAAAGCTCAGTGTGGGTGGTCAGTGGAGTCTTCACTGGACAAATGATTTTGAAGTTGAAACACAATTTTTACAGATAAGAAGAGCTAGACATGAATGATATTCTAGGTGGAGAGAATAGAAGAGTTACTGAGGTGTGAAAGAGCGTAGAGCCTATAGTGAATAACAAGCTGTTCTGTATGGTTGGAATACAGAGCAAGTGAGTTCGTCTGTGCAGCTATGCCCACATGTCCGCAGGCTTGCGTTTTGAAGCAGGGCTTCAACGTAGATTGAATTTTCCTGTTCAAAAATTTTCCAACCGTTATAGTCTAGAACAATAGCTCTGAACTAGTAATGCAGGTCAAGAAGTCTAGACACAATTTCATGAAAACTTTAGAGGCATTGACAAAATTGCTGCGTTCATTTAAATAAAAAGCAGGTATTTGTTTCCAGGTTTGAGAGACCCAGGATCTTAGATTGAGTGATTAGCGGAACAATTTATTTTATCAAAGTTGGTTTTAAAATAATTTATCTACCCTACTGCTACTTAACTTTCTTTTCTTTTTCTTTTTTTTAACATCTTTATTGGAGTATAATTGCTTTACAATGTTGTGTTAGTTTCTGCTGTACAACAAAGTGAATCAGCTCTATGTATACATATATCCCCATTACTTAACTTTCTAAAGTCTTTTTTTTTTCTCTCCACAAGGAGAGGTCACATAGGAATACAATAAATATTTTTTGAATTTAATTCAGGAATTAATTTCTTGCAATTTTTATTAGTAGAAAACATGGCATGTAATTCTGAATGAATACCAAATTGTTTCAGACAAGCAGAATTAGACTCTAACAGCTTATGAAACCCGGGAGACATGGGTTTAGAGTCTGTCTGTTTCTCTCCTCCATCTTTTTTTCTTCCCTTTCTCATTGCAGTGCCCTGTCTCTTGTGAAGCTTGGCTCCTGGCCAGAGAATGTATTCCCCAAGTCCCTGCAGGACCCTAGTAAAGTGAAATTGGCAGATTTCCAAGTAGAGGGAGCTGATAAAGAGCCATCAGGCTCCTAAAACAATGTGCAGTTTGTGATGTATTCTTTAAAGAATTAAATAGATTATTTATGTACCCAAATCCATAGTTTGATAGCAACAAAGGCTTTTGGTCATTACTATTATTCTGTGATATATTTCAGTGATAAAATAGTAAGTTCAATTCAACAAAATTGTGTGTGAACACCTACCACATACAGGGCACAGTGCTGGTAAAGCAGCAAAATTAATGTAAACTGTCTTCTTCTTCTTCTTCATGTAATTCAAAAAACTAGCTATCACAAATATGATTTACTTGTGTGGTCATTTGCATTATAAAATACCAAATCATAGGATGAATTATATTCAACCAATGTTTGATTATCTTTAGACATGTTTCATTTGTGGTACAATTTTGTTTTTGTGATTTGGTGTTCTATCTTCAGTCATGGTCCTAACCCTGGGGATGGGTTTCCTGCCACCTACCACAAGGCTGCACTGGTTGCCTAAGGTGGCTTTGCTTTCTCAAGCCACATCCTCTCAGAACTGAGATGTGTTATCCTCATTTTCAAATATATTCTCCTATTGTGTTTTTATTGTTATTACAATGCCTAAATTTGATATAACTATTTTTTTCAATTCATGATACTCCATTGACAAATTTGATGCCTATACAAGATGTATTTTCTCTTGGTATTTATGTCATCACATGAAATGTTTTCTTACTTGAATTACTTTAGTCATTATTTAAGAAATTATCAATCATTGAATACCTAGAATAACAAGATTATTTGAATAAAAAAAATCTTACCTACATGGGTAATATTAATTTGATGAATTTTAAATGTTTGAGGTGGGGGGAATACATTTAGACTGAAATGTTTATGTTTGTATAAGTAAATGTAATTGTAGGAAAAGATATAAAGTGGAAATGATAAGACCATGCAGGTAATATAGCTTTTTAAATTTGCCTGTCACCTTACACAACATTTTCTAAATACTTATTATTACCTTTACTCATATTTTAATTGTGTCCACCCATAAGTGATTTAGGAAAAGAAAATTATAATTTAAACATAGTTATTGGTTCTGATTTGCTTTAACTAGTTGTTTTAAAAGTAACTGTGTTGAAATTCAGATATTGCCCTGTCCCCTCTGCAATTTTTCACACGCTGTGTATCTTGAATAGCTTTGAAAAATGTTGGAAATGGGATAAATCTAGGATTGAATTCTGATGTTCATTTTAACGTTCCTTTCTTTTAGGTACTGCATTAAGTTATGTGGAAATGAAAGCGATTCACGAAACCCCTCCTCCAAGAGTGAATGAATGTCTTTCATAAATGGAGCTTGGCTTCTGGTTTTCCCAGGACACTGACATTGTGGCAGAGCCACAGCGGCCCTTCCTGCTATTTTCAGTGATTCACAGAACATCTGAACAGTGATGCTGGCCTTGGATTTACAGATTTCCATCCTGATACCTTATTTACTTCTTTGGGGCAGAAAAGCTTGCACTAATTGCTCTCCATGGTGGCTAATCTTTTCAAGAGCCTGATTTTACCTTACATCCATAAGCTTTGCAAAGGAATGTTTGCAAAGAAATTGGGAAATACAACCAAAAAAAAGAATCGTCAGCTGAAAAAGGATCAAGACGTTCTTACTGCTGGCCAGACCAAACCCCCTAAATTTTCTAATACCTTGAAAAGCACTGTAAAGAAGATTGCAAAGTGTTCATCTGCTCGCAACTTATCCACTGAAGAAGACGAGGCTAACAAAGAATTTTCCCTCTCCCCCACGTTCAGTTACCGAGTAGCTATTGCAAATGGCCTCCAGAAAAATATTCATATAACCAATGGTGATAATGAGGATCTCCTTCAGGAGTTATCTTCCATTGAGAGCTCCTACTCAGAATCACTCAGTGAACTAAGGAGCAGTACAGAAAACCAGGCACAGTCAACACGCACGATGCCAGTTAGACGCAACAGGAAGAGTTCAAGCAGCCTGGCACCCTCAGAGGGGAGCTCTGATGGGGAACGCACTCTGCATAGCTTAAAACTAGGAGCTTTACGCAAACTGAGGAAATGGAAAAAGAGTCAAGAGTGTGTCTCCTCGGATTCAGAGTTGAGCACAATGAAGAAAACCTGGGGAATCAGAAGCAAATCTTTGGACAGAACTGCCCGAAACCCAAAGACCAGTGCCCTGGAGGCCGGATTCAGTTCCTCTGGCTGCATTAGCCAAACACAGGATGTCATGGAAATGATCTTTAAGGAACTTCAGGGAATAAGTCAGATTGAAACAGAACTTTCTGAACTCCGAGGGCATGTCAATGCTCTCAAGCATTCCATTGATGAGATGTCCAGCAGCGTGGAGGTTGTACAAAGTGAAATTGAGCAGCTCCGTACAGGGTTTGTCCAGTCTCGGAGGGAAACCAGAGACATCCATGATTATATTAAACACTTAGGTCATATGGGTAACAAGGCAAGCCTGAGATTCTTAAATGTGCCCGAAGAAAGATTTGAATACATTGAAAGTGTGGTGTACCAAATTCTAATAGATAAAATGGGTTTTTCAGATGCACCAAATGCTATTAAAATTGAATTTGCTCAGAGGATAGGACACCAAAGGGATTGCCCCAATGCAAAGCCTCGACCTATCCTTGTGTATTTTGAAACCCCTCAGCAAAGGGATTCCGTCTTAAAAAAATCATATAAACTCAAAGGAACAGGCATCGGAATCTCGACAGATATTCTTACTCATGACATCAGAGAAAGAAAAGAGAGAGGGATACCATCCTCCCAGACATATGAGAGCATGGATATAAAGCTGTCTACTCCAGAGCCCAAAAGCAAGAAGAACAGTTGGCAGTCACCTGATGACAGTGATAGAGAGCTGGAATCTGACCTAAACAGAAACAGTTATGCTGTGCTTTCCAAGTCAGAGTTTCCAACAAAAGGAAGTACTTCCAAGTCAAGTTCAAAATCACACAATGCTAGAGCCAAGAATAAAACTTCTAGTAGCAGCAGAATTGCAAATAAATCAGAATATGATAAAATTTCCTTGCATTTGCCAGACTCGGATAACTTGGCAAAGCAAACCACAACCTATTATGCAGATGCAACACCTCTCTGGCACTCACAGAGCGACTTTTTCACCACTAAACTTAGTCATTCTGAATCAGACTTTTCCAAATTGTGTCAATCTTATTCGGAGGATTTTTCAGAAAATCAGTTTTTCACTAGAACTAATGGAAGCTCCCTCCTGTCGTCTTCAGACCGGGAACTTTGGCAGAGGAAACAGGAGGGCACACCTACCTTGTATGACAGCCCTCAGGATCAATGTTTGAATGGGGCTTCTCAGGGTGTCCAAGTACAGGGTGAAATTGAGAACACAGAAACTGTGGACAGTGGAGTGAGTAATAGCATGGTGTGTGCATCTGGAGACCAGAGTCACTACAGTGATTCTCAGCTCTCTTTACATGAAGATCTTTCTCCTTGGAAGGAATGGAATCAAGTAGAGCAAGGAGCTGATTTAGGTTTAGATTCATCCACCCAGGAAGTTTTTGACTATGACACAAACAGTCTATCTGATCAACAGCTAGATGTTTACCATAAAGACCTAGAAGACTTGGGAAAGTGCCACAGTGTCCTTCAGGATGACTCTGAGAGCTATGATTTAACCCAAGATGACAACTCATCTCCATGCCCTGGGTTGGATAATGAACCACAAGGACAGTGGGTTGGCCAGTATAATTCTTATCAGGAAGCTAATTCTAATGAGCTGTACCAAAACCAAAACCAGTTGTCCATAATGTATCGAAGTCAAAGTGAATTGCAAAGTGATGATTCAGGGGATGTCCCACCCAAATCTTGGCATAGCCGATTAAGCATTGACCTTACTGATAAGGCTTTCAGCTTCCCAAAATTTGGATCCACACTACAGAGGGCTAAATCAGCCTTGGAAGTGGTATGGAACAAAAGCACACAGAGTCTCAGTGGGTATGAGGACAGCGGCTCTTCCTTAATTGGGAGATTTCGAACATTATCCCAATCAACTGCAAATGAATCAAGTACCACGCTTGACTCTGATGTCTACACAGAGCCTTATTACTACAAAGCAGAGGATGAGGGGGACTATAGTGAACCAGTGGCTGATAATGAAACAGATTATGTTGAAGTGATGGAACAAGTCCTTGCTAAGCTAGAAAACAGGACTAGTATTACTGAAACAGATGAACAAATTCAGGAGTATGATCACCCTTCATATGAAACACCTTATGAAACCCCACAAGATGAGGGTTATGATGGGCAGGCAGATGATGTGGTTAGTGAAGGGGGATTGGAACCCTTAAAGGAAACATCAGCTGAAATGAAAATAAAAGAAGATGAAAACCAAAACATCCCTGAAAAGCCCCTGGAAATCATAAAGCCAAAGCAGATTCGTCCCTCTTTCAAAGAAGCAGCTTTGAAAGCCTATAAGAAGCAAATGGCAGAATTGGAAGCGAAGATCCTGGCTGGAGGTATTTATGTTTAAATGCTACATTATGAGCTCATTGTGTTTTACCATTGGGTGGTGTTCTTTAGAGCATGTTCTATGTTTACTCTTGGGGGAAGGAATTTACTTTCAAGGAATTTGCATGTTTATTCTGAGAAGGATTTTATTTTACTCAACTCCCCCAACAAGTTGGGCTTGATGATTTAAAATCAAAGTGTTTTCAAATAGGTCATAGTAAAATAAGCCCTATACTCTGTGGCTCAAGATTTCTGTGCTAGGATTAAGCAAAAACCCCATTTCATATTTCCAACTTTATTGCATCAGTTATCAAAGGAAGGATGAGTGAAATCAAAGAGCAGCCTGGGGTCTACTTTTTGGTCCTGTTAGGTTTTACAGGGATTGGGAGAAAGATAAAATTAATCTTAAAGAATTAGGAAAGATGGAGTCCCAGATTTCCCACTCCTTTTCCCATCAAATCTATACTTTGGAGCCTGCCAGCAGGAAGAGCTAGTTCTGCACAGCCAACCCCAGCCCATACCATGGAGGACCACAACCTCCCTCACTACCTACCGATGCAGCTGAGGGAGGGTATTAGAGCCAAAACCCTAGGCTGTACCTGAGTGGTCACAAGTCACTCTTTTAGAGGATAAAGGAGATAGAGTTGAGTAGCTTCCTCCTAAAGAGTGGAGTAGAAGTCTCTTGCCCATTATGGAAATGAAAGCAGCACCTTACCTAATAATTTTACTTGACCTCCTGGGGGAACAATTTTGGATCATATACTTTGGAAAACTAGCTGCATGTAAATAAAATATTTTTTGACTTTTTATTTATCAACCAAACTTCATCTGCACTTACCTCAGTCCCTTACCATTTATGTTATTTGCATGCTTATCTCTTTATATCTTTGGGATAGTTTGAGATAATCTCAGTTTTAATGAATTACCTGTTGTTAATGGTTTCCTTGATTATGGCATTGTCATCTTTAAAATACTGTACATAATACTCCATAAAGGTATATATTTATATGATCAAGTGTTACTTGCTATTATGAAATAATATAATAATTTCTTCAGCCAGTAGCTGATTATGGCTTCTTTTTCTTAAGCAAAATTGTGATCAGATACTACTCCAAACTGGCCATTTTCTGGTTGACATGGGTGGATCGTTGAATAATCAGATACCTTTATGGTTAAACTGTTTCAGGCCCTAAAACAAGTGAAATAACTATTAGGGTTCTCTGCTCTAAAATTCTGTCCATATAAAACAACATATCTTATGTAATTTATTTAAAGAACAATATAAGTCAAGGGCATCTTGGGTACATTGGCTGTGTTTTTTGGTTGTTATTGTTTTCAGGGAAAAGTTCTCAACTCTCTTTAAAATTGATTTGAAAGGGCCAAGTAGTCAAAATTTTTATGTAAATGTAATTCATATTGGAATAATGTCTATCTTATTTCAGAGTGACTTTTAATATTAGATATTCTTATTACTGAAACTCAGTTCATAGTTTCTTGAAATGCAGGTCAGCTTTTTGACAGTGTATTTTACTTACTATGGATTCAGAGAGGTCTACTTAAAGGCATATTAAGAATAAGCAGTGTGTGTGTATATGTTTGTGTGTGTCTGTTTGTTGTGATGCAATACATGAACGTTTTAATGCTAACTGGTTAAGGTATCTGAAATGTTAGGCAATATTATAAATACAGTGAAACTATATGTTTCAGAAAAAAAGTGGCTCTTCATTAACTTAAAAAATACCCCAAATTAGCAAACTTCTGCAAGGTAGATTTTTACTGATAATGACCATTTACATAGCTAACAATCCTAGTCATTCAATGGCACTTATCCTCAGAAGACATAAATACACTTGGTTATCCACACATCACCCACTTCAGAATCCTAAGAAGGTAAAACAATCGGTATCACATACCTGACACACCAGGCCTGACAACAGAGGACTCAGACCCCTCTACGTCTTGGAGCTTGGCTTGTTATCCTATGAGCCAGCTTTGAATGGAATCTGTTGGATATCATTTATCCTAGAGGAAATCATACACACGTCTTTAAGATGCTCTCTGGTTGCTTGAAAGGCACCAGATTGACTACCCAGGAGGTTGCAGTAGCCTAGATTTTAAAGGCCATCTCTTCTCCCTTTGGCAGCAGTCAGGCAATTGTCCCCTTCCTGTGCCGCCAATATGCCTCATGAGGAAGGGCAGCCAAAGAAGGGCATTTTTCAGGCCCCTTCCCGGCTCAGAGCATCCCAATGAGCTGCCGGTCGTCATGATGGGTTTCATGTCCATGACCATCTGCTTACCGGGCTTTGGGTAGATGCCAACAGATTTTTCTCTCCATGACCACCCAGTCACCATTAGGTAGCAGTGCTGTCTTTTCTCCATTACTAACCTGGCAATATTGGACCTTAGAGCTCTTGCTGTAAACGATGTGGGATGCGGTTCTCCTGTCATTGCTTGATGGAAATGTTAGCTCATAAATTTGAATCACTTATTTCAACTTTTGTCTTCAGGGTCCTGGTAAAGAGGGATTTTTTAAAGACCCCAATGTACATGGATGTTTGGTACTAGTGTTTCTGAGAATCTTCACCTTGAACAGCAGGCCAGTGGGGAAAGAGATTTTAGACTGTGTGTAGCCAGAACCCCCATGAGGCCATATTCTTCTCTTGTTGCTGGAGCCTGCTTGTGTAGCTGGCCTGAAACCCACACCATGGCAGTGAACATCTGATCCCCTACCTCTAGCCCTTCACCACCCATCAACTGGAATTAATTATTATCTCCTCTGAATTTCCCTATACCTATCTCTTATGGCTCTGGCTTCCACCTTATGTAATGACAATTTATGTGCATTCCTCATGTTCTCTTCTAAACTGTAATTTGAAGGCCAGAGGTCTTGTCTTTTCATCCCTTCGTCTGCACTGTGCCTAGACCAGTGCTTTATACAGAGATGGCACTGAATTAATACCTTGGATGAATGCCTGAATCAAGGGAAGCAGGATACTAAATAAAAAGCACAAGCTTTGAAGTCAAATCCAAATCCAAACTGTGACCTTTAATTGCTAAGACTATGACTTTATCTCCTGAGAGTTCAGAAGTATGATTAGAGATAAAAACTTATTATTGAGCACTACTATATACCAGGCACTTTCCAGGCAGTTTATCTACTTTTTTATCCCTTTGCTTCCTACAACATCACTATGAATTTGATTCCATTATTATCTCATTTTACAGGTGAGGAAACTGAGATGTTGAAAACTTCCATAACTTGTTCAGTGTCATACAGTTACTAAGGGGGTGAATCCAGAATTAAATAGATGGCTAATTTGTTTATTTAGAGCAGCCATATGCTTACTCACCTCAAAGGTTGTTTTGTTCATGTTTGAAGGTGGAGAAACATGATGAAAATGGAGGAGGCATGAGCCATGAGCCTTATTCCAGCTAAAGGATTTTCATGAGAAAACAGGACTAATAGGAAAGGCACTAGGGTTTTGTTATGAAATAGTTCATTCCCAGTTTTTCTGCTTCAAATCCATGGTTCATCTTATAAATCAAGGCTTGTAGAGCCCAATAAATAGTGTACAGCAGCTGCTTGAAGGATGCTGTTTTGAAGTCTGAGTACACTTTACCTGATTCTAAAGTCAGTTTGCAGTAAATTTTTCTAGCAAAGAACAAAAATTTTGTTTTGTTTTGAAATGCCATTTCCAGGCTGTCTGTAGGTTCTGAAAGAGGCTGCTCCTAGACAGATTATAAAGTCCATGAGTGAACTGTTCCTGCCGTTGCTACTGTAATGCCAGAGCCTGCCCCAGTATCTGGCAAATTTATCTAGCCCACACATATTTATTTATCTCGTCTAGTCTAAATGCTAGACTCCTTTCTAAGTTGCTTGGCTATCTAGTTCCATACAAAGTGGAGAACTCTTAGAATTCAAATAAACTTTAGTTTTCTTTCTTTCCATCCAAAAGACAATTTTACTAGATATATTTTAATATAGTACAATAGGGAAAATGTGATGGAGAGTGCAAACAGGACTTTTCACTCCTTTGGCTCCGTTAATCACATCTTTCTTTCTATGATGATGTAACTTATACATCTCTAAAAACTTAGCTGAATTTACTTAAATTCCAGGTTTAATGTTGAAGAATAAATAGTTCAACTAAGTTTTGGAGGTTTGTTGGCCCAAGTTTGTCTATCACGAGGTGCTTCTTAAATTTTTGAGTGCCTCTGGGCCTCCCCTGCGGAGAGTCTAGGTCAGGAGCGATGGGGTCTGCCTTTTTAACATGCTGCCTGATGCAGATGAGCATCATAGCACAATTGAAGAGTGCTGCTACGCACTGTACAGCAAATATTATACCTTCCCGCATAGTGTTGTTTCATCTCTTCTTTTCAAATTAGAAGAGATAGAATCAGTCTAAGAAAACGTGTGAATAATTTTCTTAAAATGAAGAATGATTTTCTAATTCTCCAGAGCAGTAGTTTATTACACTTATGAAAAGGTTTTGGTAATTTATACACATTAAAATATAGAGAACAATTTATGTATTCCTTGAAATTGAAACATCCTCCTTCAAGGCAAGTATAGCAGTACTGGTAATAGCAGAAGGCAAAGCATTTGTAAAATGTTCTATTAAAACGCTGTGCATAGCAATACACTTTTGGTTTAGTATTGTTTGCTTCTAAATACTCTAGAATTACCTGTAATATAAAGTGATTGTCTTGGTTTTTGAAATAGATTATGATCTAGAAAGGAGACCTGTGAAGAGTGAAGTGGCCAAGGGCCCTTACAGGCATTAGACACAGCTGGCATCTCTACTTCTTGCTAGACAGAAAGCCCAAAATACCCAAGGGAGTAATTCTTCTAGGAGACAGGACTGGGACTCAGAATACAAATGTGTTTATAAATCAGTTGTGTGGGGAGAGAGGTAATGGTGGTATGTTCCAAGAGGACCCAAAGGTCTTAGAGTATATGCTGGTGTGAGATGGAGCTAACAGATAGGGACAGAACCAACACATATTTAACACCTTCCTATCCTATTCACCTCTAGAAATTTTAAGTACATATTTAATCCTTGTTGGGTAGTATTAGCCCCACTTTGTAAATGAGATGACTGAGTCTTAATGAGGCAAAAGCAGGTCAAAGTCTATACAGCTAATAAGAATATTGATGGAAATTCATGTACGTATGATAGAATTCAGCATCTGATGCTCTTTCCATGACATCCCATTGCAGGTGTGGGCAAGTGTTGTCATGAAAAGGCATAGCTCATATTTTTAAGCATACAAATAAGTTGTGCTTTTAAGATCAGCCAGTTTTGTGTTAGCTTCTGGAGTAAGTATTGATCTCTGTTAACACAAAGTGAGTAATAATTTGGGATGAGATATTATCACATTTTTAAGAAGTTTACAAAATCTGGAGGGTGACACTTGTCACATTAAAAGACTTTATTAAGAGTGAGGAAGTGCCGATAATAGTAGTTTTTGAGAAATGAAAGCATTTTACAGGAGGTAGGGAAGAAATTCACAAGGATACACGAAAGCCGGCTATTAACAGGAACAATGAAAATG
The DNA here is from genome assembly GCF_028023285.1 of Balaenoptera ricei. Classification (NCBI taxonomy): domain Eukaryota; kingdom Metazoa; phylum Chordata; class Mammalia; order Artiodactyla; family Balaenopteridae; genus Balaenoptera; species Balaenoptera ricei. The sequence continues at coordinate 81,761,591 of NC_082640.1, read as the reverse complement.
CAGGGTTCAAAGATTTTGTTTATTATAATTATTAATGGCTCCCAGCTATATACCTGGAACACTTGTCTTTGTAGGGAAACTAAAAACACATTTTTCAGGGGAAGTATTAACTGACGATGAAAGATGGTGATTTCCAGATTGTACTAAGAGTATCACTTCAAAGCCTGCAGTGCGATTTCCAAATTCCAGAGATTCAAGAAAAGGTATTATGTCAAAATCTCAGGTGGATAGGTTTTTGTTTGTTTGTTTTGGCTAATGTCATTGTTCATACACTTTCTGCAAGTTCAAATAGAGAGATATATTCTATAGAAATTGTGAATCATGTGAGAATTTTCTATGTGGTGTGGAATAAAATAAAGAGACTCTGTAGCCTGGTGTAAGACACAGCAAAGCATAGCCTAATCAATTGTTATTGATTAGATTAGAATTGGAGGAGATGGGACCTGAAATAGATATACCCACGGGGGTGATTCAGACTCTGGGATAAATTCCAGGAGGAAGTGAGGAGAGAAAGTCCAGTGCAGCAGAAGAAAATCTGCTACTTGGAAAGTATACCTCAGGCTACAGATGGCTACTAAGGCATCGAGAGTTTAACTCTGCTTATCAGCTGGGGAGGTACAGAACAACCAGGAACAAAGAGAACTGGGGACATGAGGTGGGCAAGAATTTTCTCCTGGAAGGCTTCTTTTTTGATTGGGCATTGGTTACCTGGTTAGGGACTAGGAAAGGATCTGAACATCCCAGAATGGGAACTATTAAGAGGAAAGCAAATCCCAGTGGGATTGATATACTAAATAGGTCATCCAGAGAGCGACCTAGTTGCCTGAACTGAGGTCCATGGTCAGGAATGAGTCTCTAATATAGGTAAAAAAAAAAAAAAAAAAAAAAAGTTTGATTGTTCCACTGGCATCCAAGGACTGAGCCCAATTTGCAGGGAGAATGACTTGATGCTGAGTCAAAGATTGCCGGGAAGCCGTGACTGCAAACAGAACTGTTCCCCATGATAAGGTATTAGCTTAGGTTGCCTCCATAGACTACAAGACCAGAAGGAACTAAATGCATTAACGGACTTCTTCACCATGGTTTATTCCAACCTATGGTGTGCATTTTCTTCTTCTTCATTTGAAAAGGAAAGTATGTTATGGAATCTTGTCAACTACCTCTTTCATCAAACTTGGTTCATGCTGGGTCTCAGCTACTTCCAAAAGTAAAAGAAACCCTTAGAGGATAAAAATGACTAATATTCAGCAGATTCCAGCGACTGTGATATGACTCTGTAGGCAGTCCCCAAAGATCCCAAAGATACTTTGAGCAGTGTCACCTTATTTAGAATAAATGTATCTCTCTCTACTCCCTCCAATCATCTTCACTTCCAACTTATCCCTTACTTCTTCTCCAGTTCAACCATGGTTACTACTTTAAAAAGGATAGTACTAATTTCTAAGTATGAAACTTGATGTGTGTGTGGATATTTTTTAATGTAGCATTGGCACACACAAGCACACACATTTATTTTCTTAGGAACCCCATAAGATAGGTAGCTTAATAACAAGTAACACTTATTGAGTGCTTTTTTATGTGCCAGACACTATTCTAAATATTTTATACTATATTAAGTTATATAATCCTCACAATAATCCTATGAGCTAGGTACTATTATTATCATCTCCATTTTATAGATGAGAAACAGAGACACTATATTTCTTCTAAGAGGAGAAAAAAAAAACTAAGAAGTAGCAGAACCAGGATTTAGAATTAGGCATTTATTTTCCAGATTCTATGTGCTTACTCACTGCTGCCTAGTTTGGGATTTTAGAAATTAAGTATTGCTATTCAATTTATAAGATGGAAACCTGAGGTGGCGGAATCTTGATTTACCTGACAGCACAGATTTGTAAGCAGAGCTACAGTTACAAGCTGTTCTCCCAAATCATAAGCCAGCACTCAAGCTATCAGACCCGTCTTCCATTTTACATGATATTATTACAGGCAACGTGATTATCCAGGTACCATTTCTGTGAAACTTGTGATAAATGAAATTGTTGGCTGCATGTAATAGTGGCAACAAGAAATGACAGACTGAATATGATATTATTTCCCAGAAATGTAGGTTAAGCTTCCTCTTTCTTTTTTTTTTTTTTTTTCCCTCTTTCTTTAACACCTTTTCTGATGCTTAATGATGTCTTGTGGAAAGCCCATGGCTTTCATTTTCTATTTTGTTCTTTAGTGATTACAGTTGAAGACACACACACTCACGTGGGCATGCACAGAGACAGATGTGAATTCACTCAGTGTTAACAGGGTGGTATTTTACTATGTGAGGAAAATCAGTAGGAAAATTCCCAAGTTGATCAACATTCCCTTTGCATTTTCTAAACACATAAAGCAATTTTCATGTTTCTTAGAATTAACTATCACATGTATTTAATTCTCATAAAACACCAGTGAGAGAGCCAACCTCTTCAAGTCTCTGTTACCTTAAGGTAATTACTAGTAGTTATGTAGGTTGTAAAACTGGCAAGCGATGGGACCAGGTATCAACTCCAGGACTTCTGAATCCTACTCTGGTGCTCTGTGCACAACAGCATGCTCTTAGCTACTTGTGTACATTTATGCTCCTTCCTTCTGGACTTTAGAACACCTGGTCTGTAACACAAACTTCTGGGGCTATGTCAAGGGTATTTCTCTGCTGATTCTTAAAGTTAGTGGTTCTCAGGTTTTAGAATGCATGAGGATCACTTGGGAGCACTTGGACTAAAATATAAATTCCTTGATCAAATCTTTAGTTAATTTCAATGCAGTATGATTCATGGATCACATTAAGAAATGCTTAACAGTTAATAGTTAATAATAGATACTAAGTGCTTTTCTCCTTTCACTCTTTCTTGAATGATTTCATACGCTCCACTGGCTTGTTATCATTTTTTGTGTTGATGGTCCCAAATCAGTGTCTTTGGGCTAACTCTCCCTTCCCCAAATGTATATCATACATTTATTCTTTCAGTCATTAATTCACCGACTAGTTCACTCATCCCTCAGTAAGTATATAATTGCCTGGCTGGGCATCTGGGATATAGTACTGACAAATCTTATTTGGTCTTCGTCTTTGTTAAGTGATTGTGATGAACTTAAATTTCAAAAATACACAAATCCATCATTTTAAACTTGGCTAACTGCTGGAGAAGTAAGTACAAAGTGTTAAGCGGGCATATTATCATTTGAAGTTTAGAAAAGACTTCCCTGAGGAAATGACATTTGATCTGAAGTCTGAAGAATGAATACCTTGAACTAGGCTAAGGGAAAGAAAAAAACATTCCAGGCAGAGGAAGTGGATTGGACCAGGATCTTAAGGCAGAAAGTGGTATGAAATATTTGAGAAACTTAAAGAAAGCCTGGTGTGGCTGGAGTTCATCAGGCAAGGCAGAGAATGGTATGAAACAAATCTGGTGCAATATCCAGAGGCCAGATTTTTCTGAGTCTTGTGGAGCAGTTGGGACTTTTTCCCCTAATTACCATGGAAAGCCATAGAAAGGGATTGGCCATAATGAATTGTAGGACTTCATTCGAATGGAATATTCTGTAGATCTCAAACTCATCATGCCTAGCATCAAACTCTTTTCTTCCTCTGTCTCCTAATCCTGTTTCTCCTCCTGGATTTCCTATCTCAGTAAATGGCACCACATCTCCCTGTTTGCTCAGGTCAGAAAGTCATCCTTCTTGGATGCTTCCTTGTCACACTTTATGGACATTTGTCTCATTTTGGGCTGCCAACCATCTGAATTCCTTTCTTATTGATGTTCCTGAGTGTGTGAGCCCTTGGAGGGAAGTAGTGCCCTGTGTCCTGCTGCAGATGCTGCAGGTGGCTGGAAGTTCCTTCTCCCTTCCCCTGGCAGCCCTGGCTTGAGCACAGGACATAAGACTTGGCTCACTGGAAGCTTCTGCCAAAGGTTTCGAATTTGAATTCAGTCATTTAACAAGCCCTGACCATTTTACCTTCTAATTGTCTCTCAACCACAGCACATTGTCTCAATCTCCTTGTGTCTCCCCTAATTCTAGCAGCCATCATCTCTTGCCTGGACTATTGCTAGAATTTCCTAACTAGTCTTCCTGTCTCTTTGCTCTGGTTCTCCCTGTTGCCCTCACAATCTGTCACCTCTGTGTATCCAGAGATACATACAAACCTGCAAATCTATTAAAAAAAAAACATCTTTGTCGTACTTTTAGGACAAGGTCCAGACAACCAGTGGGCTCATTGTGCTGAAGTGCCTGTTTGCTTGCCGCCCCCCTCATAGGTGGTGAGCTCCTGGGTTTCAGAGGCTGTGCTGTGTGCCCTGGCATCTGTCGCAGTATCCATCAGTGACCAGCAATGAGGCGGCCTAACAGAGTGGTTAAAAGCATGGGCTCTGAGTCAGCCTACAAGTTGTTCAATCTTAGGCAAGTTGTTTAATTTCTCTGTGGCTGAGTTTCCTCACTGACAAAATGTAAATAATAATAGTATCTCCATGTGATAAAAATAAAATTAAAGGGACTTCCCTGGTGGTGCAGTGGTTAAGAATCCCCTTGCCAATGCAGGGGACACGGGTTCGATCCCTGGTCCAGGAAGATGCCACATACCACAGAGCAGCTAAGCCCGTGTGCCACAACTACTGAGCCTGCGCTCTAGAGCCCATGAGCCACAACTACTGAGCCTGTGAGCCACAACTACTGAAGCCTGCATGCCTAGAGCCCGTGCTCCACAATAAGAGAAGCTATCACAATGAGAAGCCCGTGCACCACAATGAAGAGTAGCCCCTGCTCACTGCAACTAGAGAAAGCCCGCACGCAGCAAGAAGACCCAACGCAGCCAAAAAAAAATGAAAAAAAGAAAGAAAATATATCATTACCTGATTCCACAGTTGGTCACCTATTTAAAAAAATTAATAAATAAAAAATTAAATTAAAAGAAAAAGATAGGTTTTCCACCAAACCAGTAAGTAATCAGTAGGGAGCCAACCTACCTAAAAAGCGTAAAGACTTCTTCCTTTGATCTTAAACTATTTCTGAGAAATTCGAGCCAGAAGTCCAATGCTACAATTACTTCCCCATATGTTTCTTAACTGAACTAAACCATCTAGAATGCATTTTGGGAAGTGACCAGTTATGTGATTATTTTTGTGGTTTGAATGCTTGGAAGACTGGGCATAGGCAGCTTGGCACAAGGCACTGGACACAGTATTAATGACTACAGTTATCGATGTTTCAGTGGAACACAAAAACAAGCAACTGCCTGAACTCTAACTTGTTAACTGCTTTGCCTCAGGGCAGTTTCAACAAAGAGAGCCAAGTAAGTCCAACAGCATTTATTGAGTGCTAGAAGTGTGATGAGCTCAGGATTAGGGCCATAGGAAGGGAGAAAACCTAAGACGCAAAGAACTGGATTCTCTCCTTGATAAGGGTTACCGTCGAATTCAGGTCAATTCAAAATTATTTCTTTTGGGGTTAGCAGATGCAAGCTAGTATATTTAGAATGGATAAACGACAAGGTCCTACTGTTTTGCACAGGGAACTATATTCAATATCCTGTGATAAAGCATTCTGGAAAAGAATATAAAAAAGAATACATGCATATGTATAACTGCATCACTTTGTGTACAGCAGAAAGTAACACAAGGTAAATCAACTCTACATCAGTTAAAAAAACAACCAAATTATTTCTTGAGCTAACTGTAGTAAGAGGCATTGTGGCTTATAGTCAAATATTATTAAATTGTTTATTATAAAAATATTTATTAGCATTTACCTGAATGTATACTGTGAAGGACATTGTAATTATAATTAGAAGTGAAGACAGAAAATATAATTAAATCACTGGATGACTAATGACAATTACTTTTTAATTGTTAATTAATTAGTATTTAACTTGTAGCTGTTAATTATTACTACTAATAAGCTGAAGATGAAAAGGAGTCATCACATTAAAGATAACAAGTAACATTTATTCATTTCAAACTATATAACAGAAGTGAGTACTTTGCATGTGTTTTTCAACTTAAGTCTCCACAAACCAATGGGAGTGCAGCAGGTGTCTCTGGAACTCCAGGTCACTCACCTGAGCCCTCCTCTGATTTCAGCTGCAGCCGTCATGTCCCACAGCATGGGCGCTCAGCCTTATCTTTCACTGACAGCCTCCCACCTCAGGCAGGTGCCTTCATTCTTTTGAATTTCTGCTTTGGAGTCTCCCTGGTGTTCAGGGATTCCCATCAGCAACCCTCAAGCAGGGGTGTTGGGTGGTTACTAGATAAATGCTGCAGCCTTCTACCCTTTAGGAGACCACAGCTCTGGAGGGCCTGCTGTTGTCTGCAGCAGCCCCAGTGATGCACCCTTAGATTGGCTTGTCCTCCCTCTCGGCCTCATTCTCACTGCTTCTCCTTCCTGCTTCCAGGGACCGCCTCCCAAAGAAACTACTTACCCTCATGTTCTTGTCCCAATCTCTACCTCTGGGGAAACCCAAACTAAGGCCTGCGGTCATGACTATTAATGCCCTCGTTTTACCGAGGAGGTAATAGAGACTTACTTAGGCCATTAAGTTTAGCAGTCATTTACGTAGCTGAGTCACCTTCATCAGAGCCAGTGTGCAGATAGTTGCTCTTAATTACTATACAGCCTCTTGTGAACAATATGAAGGTATTTGCAATCAGAATGCCTGGGTTTGAGAGACCTTATAAATGATCTCAGGCAGTGAGGTGAATTGGGTTAGAAATTATTGTTAGTGACAGCAGTGAGTGAGCAAACACACTTCTGTGCATGTTGAAAAATATCTGGGCAAAATTGTGTCGAAGTGAATGGGGCTTCCATCATCATCTTCTTAGCCCCCACCCCAGCCCCTCACCCGCAGTCTTCTGGGCTGGCAGTGCTATGTCTTCTGATTATTAAGTGCCCTGTAGTCACCACTCTCTCCTTCATCATCCCCTGCCCTTCCCAACATTGATTTGTAGAATGACTCCGATATTTATTGTAATTGATTTTCAGTTAATAAGCTGTATCTCTTGAGGATATTTCCATTTTTGCCTTTTCTCTTCTGTTATACAGTGACAGGTTTTCCTGCTGGTAAAGTCATTCTAGGCTTTGGCAAACAGGTGGGATATCTAGTTTTTGGATAGCAGAACCTGTCCACATATCCTGAAATCACACCATTTTAGTAACCAAGCTCACATAAGGTTAGGCTTGAATGAAACCATCTTTAAACAATTTGAAGTTTCTACATCTTTGAGGTGGAGTTAGCAGGACTGACAGACATGTAAAGAATCAGAGCATTATTTCTGTGCAGATATTTTGGAAGAAATACAAGTGTGTGTTTGCCTGAGTGAATGTGCATACATGCGTAATGACCTAACTGGGCAGGTAGCAAATGATTTTCATTGATGCCTTTTATAGACACTACAGAAATAAAAACCAAATACAGTAAAGCTTTGATCTGGCTCCATTAATTTAACCATAGTCACAGTCAAGTATGTTATCAAATAACATGGGTAGATTATCATTAAAACCAATTATTAAGCAAAAGCAATTTTTGTATATCACTGATGAACTTTGTCATACATTTTGCTTGTTACCACCCTGAATTGTTACATGGGTCTTTGATTCTTATGGTCCGTTGCTTAGGTAACTCACTTTTCTGCTCAAAACTTTAATAGTCAGTGGAGTATTACAAGGATTTCCTTTTCTTACGTAAAAGACATGACTCTATATGTCTTCCAGACTGAGAAATATTATAGAAGTGCTGAGTAGTATTATTAGTTATCAGTGTATCCATTTATTACTGTAATTTGATTCTGTTGGTGACTTTGATTTCTCTGGCATTGTTCAGTGTGAGTATAAATTATTTAGAAAGAAGAGCAGTTGTGGGGAAGGAAGTCATTTCCATGTCAAGGTAAATCAAATCAGGTTGATAAGAAAACACTCCTCTGATTATAAGATTGAATAAACATGAGTGACGCTTGGAAACTTTGTCCAACCTCTTGGGCTTCCCTATTGCATTGGGAAAATGGTAACTCAGGTTTGAAGTGTAAATAACTAGTAGACAATTGTTTATTTATCACACTCCCTTTAGCACAAGGTATCCAATTTTTTGAAAACCCAGACTGTCTTATTTATTTTTATTGAAATATAGTTGACTTACAATATTATATTATTTTCAGGTAAACATCACAGTGGTTCAATATTGTTATAGATTATACTCCATATAAAGGTATTATAAAATATTGGCTATATTCCCTGTGCTGTACATTACATCCTTGTGTCTTACTTATTTTATACCTAGTAGTTTGTACCTCTTAATACCCTTCACCTATCTTGCCCCTCCCCTCACCCCTTTCTCCACCAGTAACCCACTAGTTTGTTCTCTGTATCTGTGAGTCTGTTTATGTTTTGTTATATTCATTCGTTTTATTTTTTAGATTCCACATATAAGTGGGAACACATAGTAGGTTGCCTTTTCATTTTGTTAATGGTTTCCTTTGCTGTGCAAAAACTTTTAAGTTTAATGAGGTCCAATTTGTTTATTTTTGCTCATTTCCCTTGCTTGAGGAGACAGATCAAAAAAAATATTACTAAGATCTATGTCAAAGAATGATTAATTGACACTATATGTGTGGGTTTATTCCTGGGGTCTCTATTTTGTTCCATTGACCTATGTGTCTATTTTATAGCTTGCAATCAGTAAGTATGATGCCTCCAGCTTTATTTTATTTCTCAGGATTTCTTTAGCTATTCAAAGTCTTTTATGGTTTTATACAAATTTTAGGGTTACTTGTTCTAATTCTGTGAAAAATGTCATGGGTAGTTTGATAGGGATTGCATTAAATCTGTAGATTGCTTTGGGTAGTATGGACATTTTTAACAATATTAATTCTTCCAATCCATGAACATGGAATATCTTTACATTTATTTGTATCCAGACTCTCTTTTAAAATGAAGCAGCAGAAAACAAAGGAAGACATGTAGATTTAATGTGACATTTCTCAGACTAATGTGTTTTAGGCTATAAGGAACATTCTAAATGACTTAGACCGATTCTGTCATTTAACAGTGGAGGAAAATGAGGGCCTGGAGGTTAGATGTTTTGTCCAAGATCACACAGTAATTGTGCTGAAGAACTTACTAGAAACTGGTTCTCCTCATATAGTCAGTTGTGAAACTACATGCTGAATTGCAGTAAAAGGATGCCACTATTAAAATAGCTACTACCTTCATGATAGCATAGATGCAATTAATACAAGACTGCATCAGAGACCAATGCCTAAATTATAGGAAGAAACACAAATGAAAAATACTCAGTGAACTTCTATTTGCCAACATAAGAATGAAAATCTTAAAATATAAAATATAAAAAAAGAAAATGTTAAAAATTTTGAATAGGTTAGAGAAACATCATTTATATATATGTTATATATATCTTAATTTCTAATATTCTCTATTGGGTGATAAGAAAAATGTATATGTATATGCATATTATATATATGTTATATATATTATACATATATCTTAACTTCTAATATTCTCTATTGGGTGATAAGAAAAATGATTCTTTTGATCACCTTTCTAACTTTATATTATTGTCATGGAATTTTGGATCTGGGAGTCTTGTAGCTCTTGAGTACAGTTGTTTACAAGCCTAGATACATGCCAGCATCACCTGGGGGAATTTTATATACAAAGGTTCTGGGGTCTCACTCTTGAGGATTCTGATTCATTGGGTCTGGAGAAGGATCTGGGAATGTGTATGGTCAATAGGATTTCCTATGTTTCTGAAGACCAGCCAGAATGGAGAACTCCCATTCTAATCCAGTCCCCTTGTTTCACAGATGAGAAAAGCTGAGATACAGATACTATGTAATACCTAGGTAATTAAAATTTTTTCTCCTTTTCTTTTCTTTTTTGAGCTTCTTGGGTGTATGTAACCTATATGTCCTTTCGGTGTTCATTTTTGTGGGCTAGAAAAGCATCAAACGGGAATGACCTCACTATTAAAACCCCATATTATATACAGTGGAATGTCATCATAGTGTCATTGAACTAGTTCAACTCCATGGACAGAGAGAGATTTGAGAAACAGAGACAGAGATGGAGAGAGAGAGGAATTTAAATACTGCTAGTGGTTCCTCCTGCCAATTCATTCAATGATCTTTTGCCCCTGAATTGACTTCTCTGGCTTACTCTCTGCTCCAGGAGGCTGATCCCTGCCTATTGTATTCAATCTCCTTTTCCAGGAGGGTCTGGTCAAGTTTGCAGAAGGTCAGCTGGCAAAGGGAAAGGAGGTCAGGGTATCTCTTCTCCCTTTCTGTTTCAGTGTCTCAGTTCTGGTTGTAGTTGTATCTCTTCAGTTCACAGCTTCTGTCAGACACCATAGCAGCTTGCACTGGATACTGGGCACTGGATACACTATTACCCTCCCTTTGCCCTTAAGCCCCCAGCACAGTAACCATTTCCCACTGTATCTAGTCTCTGGACACCTTACCATCCCTTTTTTGCTTCCTTAACTCAGCTCACAACTCTGTCATCTGTCCCTTTCTTAAAGACATTCATTTGAACCACTGGCATTAATTCTGTTTTCTACGGGTAGCTAGATTAATATAAGTTGGGAAAGAGGATTAATTGTTTCCCTCAGTAATTCTTAATTCTTGAGTTTCTTTGAAGTATCAGTATCTCCTTGAACTAAAATGGATTTATCTTTAAGAATACAATGATGTGAAATTCTATTTTTGCATATTTGCTTGATTTGCATTGCACATTACTATACATTTTATCATTTTTGAATACATATTAGTATGCAAATTTGTTGACACAAAACTATACAGACTGTACTTTGTGAGCTATTTAAGATGTTTTCAAAGGCAATTTTGACTACATAGGATTTCCTCCTTAGAAACTGACTTCAGAACCTCCTTCCATGTTTAAGTGCAACTTCACTGTGTATATCATAAAAATGTTAAAGTTGGGAGGGAGACCATAGAGTGAGAAAGACAGGCTAGAAAGAATTTATCTCATTCCCATAACCTGTAACTTAAGGTATCCCAGAAGTCTGAAACAAACACTTCAAAATCCACCCCGCCCCCAACGATAATATAAATTGGAGCAACCACTTTCAGGACAATTTAGCATTATCTACCAGCATTTTAAATAAACATACCCTTTCTTTCATCATTTCTTCTCTTCTGAATGATGTTTCAGATACACGTGTGTAAGGCTTTTCACCAGAGCGTATGTAACACAATACACAACCTAAACATCCATTGTCATATGAAATGCAGTATATAACTTAAACATTCGTCAAAGGAGAGTTGCTAAAAATGTATAATGTTTCCAGACAATGGATTACTCTGCTGTCATTATAGAGAATGAGGTATATTTAGATGCTTGAGATATTTTAAGCTGAAAAAAATACAAAATGTAGAACAGCATATGTTATATGACCCTATTTGTGAGATATTTCCCTATGTTTTTCTTTCTTTTTTTTTTTTCACACACACACACTGTATTTTATTTTTACAAGAGATAAGTAGACTGACACCAAGCATTGTACATGGATGACCACAACAAAAGCAACAATGATTGCAATTACCAAACATGAAACACACTCATACTATGTCATAATATTGACATTCAGTCCAGTAATCCTCCACTGTAACAGCTCCTTTACTTTGCAGTGAAAATTGATTTGTATATTCTTTGCCTCTGAGTCCTTGTGGGATTTTTTTTTTTAATTCAGACAGAAAGTCACAAAAATTATACTCATCCTCATCAGTTCACTCAGTCCCATGTAATTAATTTTTTTTTTCTTTTTTTTCATCTTGATCTTTTGTTAGCACTTTTATGAGTTCATCAGTTTTTCATTAGAGTTCTGAAAATGCTTATTCATTCAGTTCAGCAGTACAGTCAGTTACCAGAAACCTGTACTTGTCAGAGTCTTTTCCATGAATTTCTTGAAGATGAAAGCCTTCTATAGGAACATATTTGCAAAAGCATCAGAGTACACCCAGAACTGTCTGTAAATGACAAAAGACTTAAAAATGACCACTGTTAAAGATTTGATGAAAGTTCATAATAATGCAGTTGACAAGAAAATTAGTTATTTCTGAGATATACATTTTAAAGTAATAACTAGGATTATTACTTATAACATTATACCAGAACATATAAGATTTTTAGAAATTTCATGTAATGTCTGAAACATTTATATTAACATATTTCCATACATATTTCCATACAAATACAAATATAATATTTTTAGAAATTTCATATAATGTCTGAAACCTTTATATTAACATATTTCCATACATATTTCCATACAAATACAAATATAAGATTTTTAGAAATTTCATGTAATGTCTGAAACATTTATATTAACATATTTCCATACAAATAACCCAATGAAAGTTTAGTATTAGTTGTTTTGTTTGTTGTTTTATACTTCAGGTTCTTTTTAGGCATCAATTTTATACACATCAGTGTATACATGTCAATCCCAATCGCCCAATTCAGCACACCACCATCCCCACCCCACCGCAGTTTTCCCCCTTGCTGTCCATATGTCCATTCTCTACATCTGTGTCTCAACTTCTGCCCTGCAAACTGGCTCATCTGTACCATTTTTCTAGGTTCCACATACATGCATTAATATACGATATTTGTTTTTCTCTTTCTGACTTACTTCACTCTGTATGACAGTCTCTAGATCCATCCACTTCTCAACAAATGGCTCAATTTCGTTCCTTTTTATGGCTGAGTAATATTCCATTGTATATATGTGCCACATCTTCTTTATCTATTCATCTGTCGATGGACACTTAGGTTGCTTCCATGTCCTGGCTGTTGTAAATAGAGCTGCAATGAACATTTTGGTACATGACCCTTTTTGAATTATGGTTTTCTCAGGGTACGTGCCCAGCAGTGGGATTGCTGGGTCATATGGTAGTTCTAGTTTTAGTTTTTTAAGGAACCTCCATACTGTTCTCCATAGTGGCTGTATCAATTTACATTCCCACCAACAGTGCAAGAGGGTTCCCTTTTCTCCACACCCTCTCCAGCATTTATTGTTTCTAGATTTTTTGATGATGGCCATTCTGACTGGTGTGAGATGATATCTCATTGTAGTTTTGATTTGCATTTCTCTAGTGATTAATGATGTTGAACATTCTTTCATGTGTTTGTTGGCAATCTGTATATCTTCTTTGGAGAAATGTCTATTTAGGTCTTCTGCCCATTTTTGGATTGGGGTGTTTGTTTCTTTAATATTGAGCTGCGTGAGCTGTTTATATATTTTGGAGATTAATCCTTTGTCCGTTGATTCGTTTGCAAATATTTTCAGATTTTTCATCATTAGTGTATAGGAATAAAAGAGATTTCTGTGCATTAATTTTGTATCCTGCAACTTTACCAAATTAATTGATTAGCTCTAATAGTTTTCTGGTGGCATTTTTAGGATTCTCTATGTATAGTACCATGTCACCTGAAAACAGTGACAGTTTTACTTCTTCTTTTCCAATTTGTATTCCTTTTATTTCTTTTTCTTCTCTGATTGCCGTGGCTAGGACTTCCAGAACTATGTTGAATAATAGTGGTGAGAGTGGACATCCTTGTCTCGTTCCTGATCTTAGAGGAAATGCTTTCAATTTTTCACCATTGAGAATGATGTTTGCTGTGGGTTTGTCATATATGGCCTTTATTATGTTGAGGTAGGTTCCCTCTATGCCCACTTTCTGGAGAGTTTTTATCATAAATGGGTGTTGAATTTCGTCAAAAGCTTTTTCTGCATCTATTGAGATGATCATATGGTTTTTATTCTTCAATTTGTTAATATGGTGTATCACATTGATTGATTTGCATATATTGAAGAATCCTTGCATCCCTGGGATAAATCCCACTTGATCGTGGTGTATGATCCTTTTAATGTGTTGTTGGATTCTGTTTGCTAGTATTTTGTTGAGGATTTTTGCATCTATATTCATCAGTGATATTGGTCTGTAATTTTCTTTTTTTGTACTGTCTTTGTCTGGTTTTGGTATCAGGGTGATGGTGGCCTCATAGAATGAGTTTGGGAGTGTTCCTTCCTCTGCAATTTTTTGGAAGAGTTTGAGAAGGATAGGTGTTAACTCTTCTCTAAATGTTTGATAGAATTCACCTGTGAAGCCATCTGGTCCTGGACTTTTGTTTGTTGGAAGATTTTTAATCACAGTTTCAATTTCATTACTTGTGATTGGTCTGTTCATATTTTCTGTTTCTTCCTGGTTCAGTCTTGGAAGGTTATACCTTTCTAAAAATTTGTCCATTTCTTCCAGGTTGTCCATTTTATTGGCATAAAGTTGCTTGTAGTAGTCTCTTAAGATGCTTTGTATTTCTGCAGTGTCTGTTGTAACTTCTCCTTTTTCATTTCTGATTTTATTGATTTGAGTCCTCTCCCTCTTTTTCTTGATGAGTCTGGGTAATGGCTTATCAATTTTGTTTATCTTCTCAAAGAACCAACTTGTAGTTTTGTTGATCTTTGCTATTGTTTTCTTTGTTTCTATTTCATTTATTTCTGCTCTGATCTTTATGATTTCTTTCCTTCTGCTAACTTTGGGTTTTGTTTGTTCTTTCTCTAGTTTCTTTAGGTGTAAGGTTAGATTGTTTATTTGAGATTTTTCTTGTTTCTTTAGGTAGGCTTGTATAGCTATAAACTTCCCTCTTAGAACTGCTTTCGCTGCATCCCATAGGTTTTGGGTCGTTGTGTTTTCATTGTCATTTGTCTCTACATATTTTTTTATTTCCTCTTTGATTTCTTCACTGATCTCTTGGTTATTTAGTAACGTATTGTTTAGCCTCCATGTGTTTGTCTTTTTTACGTTTTTTTCCCTGTAATTCATTTCTAATCTCATAGCATTGTGGTCAGAAAAGATGCTTGATATGATTTCAATTTTCTTAAATTTACTGAGGCTTGATTTGTGACCCAAGATGTGATCTATCCTGGAGAATGTTCCGTGCGCACTTGAGAAGAACGTGTAATCTGCTGTTTTTGGATGGAATGTCCTATATATATCAATTAAATCTATCTGGTCTATTGTGTCATTTAAAGCTTCTGTTTCCTTATTTATTTTCATTTTGGATGATCTGTCCATTGGTGTAAGTGAGGTGTTAAAGTCCCCCACTATGATTGTGTTACTGTCAATTTCCTCTTTTATAGCTGTTAGCAGTTGCCTTATGTATTGAGGTGCTCCTATGTTGGGTGCATATATATTTATAATTGTTATATCTTCTTCTTGGATTGATCCCTTGATCATTATGTAGTGTCCTTCCTTGTCTCTTGTAACATTCTTTATTTTAAAGTCTATTTTATCTGATATGATATAGCTACTCCAGCTTTCTTTTCATTTCCATTTGCATGGAATATCATTTTCCATCCCCTCACTTTCAGTCTGTATGTGTCCCTAGGTCTAAAGTGGGTCTCTTGTAGACAGCATATATATGGGTCTTGTTTTTGTATCCATTCAGCCAGTCTATGTCTTTTGGTTGGGGCATTTAATCCATTCACGTTTAAGGTAATAATTGATATGTATGTTCCTATGACCATTTTCTTAATTGTTTTGGGTTTGTTTTTGTAGGTCCTTTTCTTCTCTTGTGTTTCCCACTTAGAGAAGTTCCTTTAGCATTTGTTGTAGAGCTGGTTTGGTGGTGCTGAATTCTCTTAGCTTTTGCTTGTCTGTAAAGCTTTTGATTTCTCCATCAAATCTAAATGAGATCCTTGCCGGGTAGAGTAATCTTGGTTGTAGGTTCTTCCCTTTCATCACTTTAAGTATATCATGCCACTCCCTTCTGGCTTGCAGAGTTTCTGCTGAGAAATCAGCTGTTAACCTTATGGGAGTTCCCTTGTATGTTATTTGTCGTTTTTCCCTTGCTGCTTTCAATAATTTTTCTTTGTCTTTAATTTTTGCCACTTTGATTACTATGTGTCTCAGCGTGTTTCTCCTTGGGTTTATCCTGTATGGGACTCTCTGCGCTTCCTGGACTTGGGTGGCTATTTCCTTTCCCATGTTAGGGAAGTTTTCGACTATAATCTCTTCAAATATTTTCTCTGGTCCTTTCTCTCTCTCTTCACCTTCTGGGACCCCTATAATGCGAATGTTGTTGCATTTAATGTTGTCCCAGAGGTCTCTTAGGCTGTCTTCATTTCTTTTCATTCTTTTTTCTTTAGTCTGTTCCGCAGCAGTGAATTCCACCATTCTGTCTTCCAGGTCAGTTATCTGTTCTTCTGCCTCAGTTATTCTGCTATTGATTCCTTCTAGTGTAGTTTTCATTTCAGTTATTGTATTGGTCATCTCTGTTTATTTGTTCTTTAATTCTTCTAGGTCTTTGTTAATCATTTCTTGCATCTTCTCAATCTTTGCCTCCATTCTTATTCCGAGGTCCTGGATCATCTTGACTATCATTATTCTGAATTCTTTTTCTGGAAGGTTGCCTATCTCCACTTCATTTAGTTGTTTTTCTGGGGTTTTTTCTTGTTCCTTCATCTGGTACATAGCCCTCTGCCTTTTCATCTTGTCTGTCTTTCTGTAACTGTGGTTTTTGGTCCACAGGCTGCAGGATTGTAGTTTTTCTTGCTTCTGCTGTCTGCCCTCTGGTGGTTGAGGCTATCTAAGAGGCTTGATGGGAGGCTCTGGTGGTGGGTAGAGCTGACTGTTGCTGTGGTGGTCAGAGCTCAGTAAAACTTTAATCCACTTGACTGTTGATGGGTGGGGCTGGGTTCCCTCCCTGTTGGTTGTTTGGCCTGAGGCAACCCAACACTGGAGCCTACCTGGGCTCTTTGGTGGGGTTAATGGCAGACTCTGGGAGGGCTCACGCCAAGGAGCACTTCCCAGAACCTCCACTGCCAGAGTCCTTGTCCCCACAGTGAAACAGAACCACCCCCCGCCTCTGCAGGAGACCCCCCAACACCAGCAGGTAGGTCTGGTTCAGTCTCCCCCAGGGTCACTGCTCCTTCCCCTGGGTCCTGATGTGCACACTACTTTGTGTGTGCCCTCCAAGAGTGGGGTCTCTGTTTCCCCCAGTCCTGTCGAAGTCCTGCAATCAATTCCCACTAGGCTTCAAAGTCTGATTCTCTAGGAATTCTTCCTCCCGTTGCCGAACCCCCAGGTTGGGAAGCCTGACGTGGGGCTCAGAACCTTCACTCCAGTGGGTGGACTTCTGTGGTATAAGTGTTCGCCAGTCTGTGAGTCACCCACCCAGCAGTTATGGGATTAGATTTTACTCTGATTGCGCCCCTCCTACCGTCTCACTGTGGCTTCTCCTCTGTCCTTGGACGTGGGGTATCCTCCTTGGTGAAGTCCAGGGTCTTCCTGTCAATGATTGTCCAGCAGACAGTTGTGATTCTGGTGCTGTCACAAGAGGGAGTGAGAGCACGTCCTTCTACTCCGCCATCTTGGTTAATCCTTCTTTCTTTTTTAAATCATAAACATATATTATTTATATAATAAAAACAAATAAGCCATAATTCCCTGGTGATGGTGGTGAGAACTATAGAGTCACCCAGCAAACGCTTCCTGCTAATTCATATATTGACTTCCTAGGAACTCTTCATTGCCATTTGCGAGACACACGTATATGGGGAGCTCCCTTCAAATTCCATTGTGCTTATTCCAACCACTTTAAAGCCCATTGCTGGGGGTGTGTGCACCTCTGTTACCAGGGAGGTGTCAAGCTCTGACCTTATTTGCAGAGAAATGCCTGTGTGCACCATCACTCTGAGGGGACTGTGGAAGCTGATTTCTATGGGTGATGAGAAGGGTTTCATCTCTAAGATGTCAGCAATGCAAAAGGGAACGAATGAGTGCATGATGCTGGGAAGCAGAGTCAGTTCAGAACGAGATTCCAAAAGTCCGAGCAACTCACAAAGAGGTTTCACACAGAAAGAAGGTGTTAAATCAAAGAGCAGGGTTTACATTCTTAGATAAAGTCATCGGCTGCCAGAAAGAGATAGAAAAGATGAAGATGTGGTCATAAATTCCTCTGTCTTAAAAGGCAGGTCAGGTAGTAATATTTGAGCAATTTTGTAGGCTGGCCATCTGGGACTTGAGGTTACAGAGAATTATTGTCGTGCTAGGGACTTGCAAGCCAAGGTGAGATGTTTGTCTCCAGACCATAGCTCTTTTCTTTCCAGGGACACTTGTCTCTACCTACCTTCGGTCTTGTATTCATTCCCAAAGAAACTTAGAAACCTAACCATTTTGTCTCCAAATGCTACATGAATAGTGTTAGAATACTTGTAGAAGAGGTCATGGGAATATCTCATATAAATTGGACAATTTTTTTTTTAAAGAGAACACTGCATCCCAAAACAGGCCAAACTAAGCTCTAGTGTTAGAAATCAGGTTAGTTGTTACTCTAACAAATAGATAATTTGCTACTATATTTCAAATGTGTATAGATGCTTGTATAATTAATAAATTATATACTCATCTCAATGTACAAATGAAGTAAAAGCTGCTTTTGCTGTACTCAATAGATACTAAAATAGCAAAATAATTATGGACATTTTCTGATTGCTCACCCAATGACAAGCATCGTGCTAAGCTTTTTATATATTTTTATTTCTGCACAATGACTAAATGAGGAAAATACTATTATTATCCCAAGTTTATAACTGAGGAAGGCCGGGAATAGAGAGTTTAAACTACTTGCCCGAGGCACGTTATAGAGAAACTCAGAGTGGAATACCTAGGTCTTTCTGACTAGAAAGCACTTTCGTTTAACCATTTCACTGTGGTGCCTGAAAGTGCAACTACTAGTGAAGTGAGAAACTTGCAAATCATGTGAGTGCTGAAAAGGGGAGCTAGGACTCAAAGTAGTTGGAAGCAGTGACTGCTAAACTAGAGGCAGCCATTTTTCTTTCAAGAAGACTTCCAGACTTAGAAATACTGTTGTAACTGGAAAGTGCAGAAAGTACCCCCCGGGACACGTCGCCTCCCAATGCTAGGTCCTACCATAGCCCAAACAATATAAAATAAATCACATTTAGTCTTCACAAGAGGCTCTGTTTCTTGGCAGCTCTTCCCTTCATGTAGGCAGAGTGACTTGCTTCAGGTGAACTAAGTAAAGTAAGCATGGAAGGTACATTAGCTTAGTGATTCTTCTTACCATATCCAGGACCTTCCAACTGAGTCATTGGTGGTTTTCCAAGTTCACAGTCATAGAAATTCAGAGGTAAAACAACAACTTTGGAAGTTCTTCATTCTGATCTGGTCTTCCAACACCTCAAATTGTCACTTGTTAAAGTATTTAAGGGGAGTACATTCAACATTTTGCTAAACTCATATTTTTTTGTATGTATCCTATTAAATTTCTTTCCAAATAAAACTCACTTACTGGGTGAAATTTGACAAATGCAAGAGAATCTGCATTCTTTTACCAAAAAGTGGGAAGTATAAAAGTAAAACTTTTTTGGTGCCTTTGAGAACAACTTTTGAGCAAGAAAATTCTAGTTATATATATTGTTTTAAAATTAATATTCATTTATTACAGTTACAATTTTTTAAAATATAGCTTTTCCTTATGCTTTTAAGTGCAACTTGTATATCTTATTCTATTTATAGATGCAGTAACATTTTAAAAATCACTTGTTAAAATCAAGATGGCTTTGAATTAATGTTACATTCCATTTACAAATGAAGTTAGCTAAACAATTTTAAACTTTTAAAATTGCATTTATACATTAAAATATTTGGTTTGCATTCTGAGCACTTTGATAAACAGAAACTTCCCAAGTGACTAAGTGATTCTTATGATATAATAAATTAAAGTTACAAATAATATAGATATCAAGTTCTCTTAAACATCCCAACACGGTTTAGAAACTTGACTAGATTATCTTTGAGTGATTAAGATCATGATTCCAAAATCAGTTAATTATGTTTAAATTTAGAACCTTCTGGCTTCTAAGTTAGCTTAACAAGTTAAATTGTCTTAAATACTGTATTTCTAATACTTTACTAAATACAGATAGATTGTTTCCATTTTTACAAAAACCAGTTTCCTGAACTTACAATTTGTGCTAAATTCTAAACATTTCTGTTTAAGGCCAGTTAAGGTTACACATCAGTGAGCAGTTTTGGGCCTAGATGCAGTATTTGATTCTCCCTGTGTCACATACCTACAAATTGACCTGCTTTTTATAGTTGCTATAACAACAGGAACTTTCTGTCCTTAGAGGACGTTGTCGTCTCCTGGGTTCAGACTATCATTATGTAACATTTCTGTCCACTCCTATTGAGACTGTAATTGTCTTCATGACTTGCTTAGGCTTTGCAGTTATTTGATTGTGTTAATGCATTTTAATGTTTTCCCATCTGGCTCAAAACATATTCTCTTTCTATGCCATCAGATAATTCACACACATATGTAATACTTTTGAAATCTCATTTAACTTTATTGCCTGATTTGTGTTGTTGAAATTCTATATTCTTTTCATGTTGTTCCTGACTGGCAGAGCCACAGTGAGATAGAATGACATAGCATTGGATGCTGTATGTCCTTCAGATCTCTGGTTCCACAGACATTACACTGAAGTCAGGCTAGTGACAGTAAGAAAAATCACCACCACCCAGAAGCCCTCCACACAGACACAGCTACTGTTGACTTTGAGCGTGAGGACTTCCAGTACTCCCAAGGTTAAAGTGTTCCAGGGCTCAGTTCTTGGACTCTCTTTTTTCTACTTGCACTTGGTTTCTAAGTGATCTCATTCAGTCTGTGATTTTAAAAGCCATGTATATGCTGACGACAGCCACTTTTATATCTCCTACCACAGACCTCTTTCCCAAACTCTAGAGCATTGTGATCCAGCTGTTTACTTGACGACTTTATACTTCCCCTCATATGTCTGCCAGCTCCTGTGTCCTTGCCTCTACCATGTACCTCTGTTATCTCTGCCGTGGGTTACTGCGGTGGCCTACAAATTAACCTATTGTACCTGCATCTGCCCTTGACCCTTGCCAGTAGCCTGGGTGAGGCTGTTAATGGTAAAGCATGTTATCATATCATCCTCTGCTTAAAACTGTACTAATGGCCCATCATTTTACTCTGAGTCAGAGCCAGAACCCTTACCTTGGTCCAATATCATCTTCTTCCATTACCATTACAAACTCTTTTCCTTTTCCTGCTACTGAGCCCCTCACTCTGCTCCGGCCACACTGGATTCTTTGTGTCCTCTAGTTCACCAGGGCACTCTGCCTCAAGGTATGGTATAGGCTTGTCTTAGCAGACCCTAAGACAGGTGAATGCAACTAGTTTATTCTAAAGGTGATGCCAGGTTAACACTATGTGGGAGAGAAGAAATGGATCAGGGGTGGGAAAGAAGCCAATAGAGGGTGTATTACTGCTGTGATCTAGTGGGCCCAGACCCACTGGATAACTCTAGGACCTCGCTGCTTTAGGTATGGTCTGTGATCCAGCAGCTCTGGCATCACCTGGGAGTTTGTTAGAATGAGAATCTCATACCCCACCCGAATCAGAATCTGCATTTTAACAAGGACTTCAGGTGGTTCATATGTCCTAATTGATGATTGAGAAACACTGCTCTAGGGGATAATGTGCAACATGTCTCTGAGTTAGCCCACCCAAGGGCAGGGGACCTGGGGGGAGTTTTTCATCAGTTCCTTAGCTGTCATTGGTTGAGTCCTGATTTCAGGACCATTAATTTCCAGATTGTGTCACATCCTGACTGAGCATGCTCCAAGGCCTGAAAATAGGGACCTGTAGGAAGTGAGTCACAGGTGTTTGCAGTAAAATGTCTCTAGGTGTGCAGAGGTCCACACCCAGAATATGGGTAGGGTACCAACAGCATCTGCTACCAAGCCTTCACTCTACCTATTCTCTCAACCTGAAATGCTCTTCCCTCAGGTATTCACATGGCTAAATCCTCCACCTCCTCTACATCTTTGCTCAAATTTTACTGTCTCAGTGAGGCTTTCCTCTATTTAATCTGGCAACCTGCATGCATGAACCCAGAATTCCCAATTCCCATCATCGTGCTCTTCCCTTTTTTCAACTGTACTTATTCTAATTCACTGCATAATTCATTTACTTATTAAGTTCATTGTTTACCTGTTCCATGGGAAAGTTAACTCTATCACAGCAGGAAACTTTGTTTTGCTTACTTATTTGAATAAATAAATTTCTGTGTTTTTAAATATAAATAGTAGTATACATAAAATTTTGTATCCTCCATTTTGCTTAGCATTGTATGTCATAAATATTTCCCATATTATGAAAGCTCATAATAAATGTCATTTTTATTGGCTGCCAAATATTCCATTGTTTCTATAAACTATAGTTAAACATTCTTGTAATATTTGGCATGTGTTTGCTATTTTCTTTTGGCAATTATAAATAACGCTGGCATGAGCTTCTGTGTGCATAAATCTGTTTCATTTTAAATATAATTTCTTTAGAATGGATTCCTAGAAGTCAAAATATTACACAAAAGCTAAAAATTACCTTCAAGACTCTTGATATATACATATAAAGTTGTCTTTCAGAAATTTTGTCCCCATATGCCTCTACTCAATAATGAATGAATATGCCTGAATCACCACATCCTTTCCATCAACCTGAGGTGGGACAGCACAGTGGTTAAGAGCAGGTATCTGGAGACAAACTGGATTGGATTGAATACCAGTTCTCTGACTTATGAATTGTGTGACTTTGGACAAGTTATTTCACTTACCTGTGCCTCACTTTCTTTATCCGTTAAATGGGAATGTTGAAAATAATGTTCCTTCCCTAACAGCGTTGTTGTGAAGATTAAATTACTTAATATAGGTAAAGCACTTAGATGAGTGACTTGGACATGATAAGCACTGTGTAACTGTTATCTATTAATATACTGAGACTTTTTCAAGTTGATAAGTGAATAATAGGCGCATTGCTTATTATGCTTTATATGCATTTTGAAGTTGCATCTTGAGGAAGTTTATATTTGGCACTTATGTTTTCACTTTTGAGAATTTTATGTTCTCTTAATGTTTTCTTATTGGTTTACATAGTAAGGATATTGATCTCTTATATTTGGGGTGAATATTTTTCTAAATAAATATTTGCTCTTTAATCGTTTATCTTTGATATCCATAAATTGTGTATATGATAGTATATTAATAATATTTTCCTATATCATGTCTTCATTTTTTAAGTTTAGAAGATTTTTCTCATTCAGAAATCAGAGAGAGATGCACCTATACTTTAGATTTTGTTGTTATTGTTATCAGTTTACTTTTTGAGGCTTTTACCTCTCTAAAATGCATTTTAGTGTATTTTAGGAGCTAAGTTCTAACTTGGCTTTTATTTCCTACCATTTAAATCAGCCTGCCGTTTTTGAGGAAAATTGAATAAGAACAGAGAAGAAATTGGACAGATTCTCTTACTCAGGCACCAGAAGCTGTGGTGACAGACTTTCATGGGAGAGCTCTTTTTCAACATTTTCACAGCCCCACGACACTCCTCAGAGCTGTGGTGTAAATTCTCCCATGCCATTTCTAATTGGCGGGGGCATTAACTCTAACCCTTTCATAGTTCAGTTGAGACAGTCATGCCCAGAGAGTTTTAACCTGGGGGAAGATTCTGAGCGGCTATGGAATAAGTGTTCTCAAATGCACACAGAACATCTGGGTTTATATGAATAATTTGACGTCATCTGTCAAAAGAGGCTGTTGCCGGGCCCAGTTCTGGGTAATGGAACATTTCTAGTACTTCATCCTAACTGAAGCCTGTCTGTCCTGGGAGTACAGCGCCCTCAGTGGTGTAGAGGATTATGTGGTAAGATTTATGAAGACTGTAATATTTCAAAACCTGGTCTTTTACTTCTCAGTTTAGCATGATGGAGTTGGGGCTTGGCGTTATAAGAAGTCACAATACTACAGTGTTGGGTGTTGGAACTCTTAGATCCAAATTGATTGCCAGAAAATTTTTTCTTATTTTCTATGTTTCATTTTTCACATAGTCAAATAAAAGTATGTTGGAACTTACCATTGATAAATGTGACCTTATCATTGAAAATGCAAGGTTGTAGTTATAACTTTAATGGTGATTTTTTTTTAACCAGTAACGTATGCGATGCCTGTTTTTTCAGAACCTCACCAACAATGTGTGCTGTCAGACTTATATTTTTGCCAATCAATAGTTATGAACTATTTCAATGCAATTTTAAATTGTTTTTCTCTTGCTGCGAATGAAATCAAGCATCTTTTTTTCCACAGGGTTATTTATATATGTTTCTGTAAACTGCCTCTATTATTATAATTTTTGTTCATTTTTCTAATGGCTTTTTCCTTCAACATTTAAAGTAGTTTTTGTATTGATTGTTACCCTTTAGCTATGATTATGTTGCAAACATTTTCTCCTAGTTTTGCATTTGTCTTTATTTTGCTTATTGTGAATATTTGTTGTATTAAAATTTTATACTTATATAGTCATATTTATCAATCTTTTATTACATCTGCATTTCAGTCATACTTAGAAAGCTTTTCCTCATACCCAGGTTCTAAGGGAATTGGCCAGTTTCTTCTATCAGTTTTACGGTTTCATGTATTCTATTTGTATCCTTGATACATTTGGAGTTCATTCTGGTGTATGGTATAAGGAATAAATTCAATTTCATTATTTTTCCAAATCACTATCCAGTGTCCCAG
This sequence comes from Balaenoptera ricei, assembly GCF_028023285.1. Taxonomy (NCBI): domain Eukaryota; kingdom Metazoa; phylum Chordata; class Mammalia; order Artiodactyla; family Balaenopteridae; genus Balaenoptera; species Balaenoptera ricei. The sequence goes on along the minus strand of NC_082640.1, from coordinate 81,736,908 downwards.
TACTAATTATTTAAAGGTCTATTTTTTTACCTAGTGGATTGAGTTGACACCTTTTATTTATCTATTTATTTTTAATTAATTAATTAATCAATTAATTTATTTATTTATTTATTTTTGGCTGTGTTGGGTCTTCGTTTCTGTGCGATGGCTTCCTCTAGTTGCGGCAAGCGGGGGCCACTCTTCATCGTGGTGCGTGGGCCTCTCACCATCGCGGCCTCTCTTGTTGCGGAGCACAGGCTCCAGACGCACAGGCTCAGTAGTTGTGGCTCACGGGCCTAGTTGCTCCGCGGCATGTGGGATCTTCCCAGACCAGGGCTCGAACCCGTGTCCCCTGCATTGGCAGGCGGATTCTTAACCACTGCGCCACCAGGGAAGCCTGACACCTTTTTTTTTTTTAAATTTATTTATTTATTTATGGTTGTGTTGGGTCTTCATTTCTGTGCGAGGGCTTTCTCTAGTTGCGGCGAGTGGGGGCCACTCTTCATCGCGGTGCGCGGGCCTCTCACTGTCATGGCCTCTCTTGTTGCGGAGCACAGGCTCCAGACGCGCAGGCTCAGTAGTTGTGGCTCACGGGCCCAGTTGCTCCACGGCACGTGGGATCTTCCCAGACCAGGGCTCGAACCCGTGTCCCCTGCATTGACAGGCGGATTCTCAAACACTGCGCCACCAGGGAAGCCCCCCGACACCTTTTTAATACAGGCATACCATGGAGATATTGTGGGTTTGGTTCCAGACTACTGCAATAAAGTGAATATTGCAATAGAGCAAGTCACACAGTTTTTTTTGTCTCCTAGTGCATATAAAAGTTATATTTACATTATAATGCAGGCTATTAAGTGTGCAATAGCATCATGTCTAAAAAATGTACATACCTTAATTAAAAAAATACTTCATTGCTAAACCATGCTAATTGTCATCTGAGCTTTCAGAAAGTGGTAATCTTTTTGCTGGTGGAAGGTTTGACTGGTTGTTGACTGCTGACTGATCAGGGTCATGGTTGCTGAAGGCTGGGGTGCCTGTGGACATTTCTTAAAATGAGACAACAATGAAGTTTGCCACATCAGTTGACTCTTTCTTTCATGAATGACTTCTCTGCAGCATGTAGTGCTGTTTGATAGCATTTTACCCACAGCAGAACTTCTTTCAAAATTGGAGTCAGTCCTCTAAAACCCTGTGACTGCTTTATCAACTAAGTTTATGTAATATCCTAAATCCTTTGTTGTCATTTCAACAGTTTTCTCAGTATCTTCATCAGGAGTAGATTCCATCTCAAGAACCACTTTCTTTGCTCATCCATAAGAAGTCACTCCTTATCTGTTCCAGTTTTCTCGTGAGATTGCAGCAATTCAGTCACATCTTCAGGCTCCACTTCTAATTCTGGTTCTCTTGCTCTTTCTACCACATCTGCAGTTATTTCCTCCGAAGTTTTGAACCCCTGAAGTCATCCATGAGGGCTGGAATCAACTTCTTCCAAACTCCTTTTCACGTAGACATTTTGACCTCTTCCCATGTATTACGCATGATCTTAATGGCATCTAGAATGATGAATTCTTTCCAAAAGGTTTTCAATTCACTTTGCTGATATTCATTAGAGGAATCACTATTTATGGCAGCTGTAGCCTTACAAAGTGTAGTTTTAAAGAGTAAGACTTGAAAGTCAAAATTATTCCTTGATCCAGGGGCTGCAGAATGGATGCTATGTTAGCAGGCATGAAAACAACATTAATCTCATTACACATCTCTATCGGAGCTCTTGGGTGACCAGATACATTGTCAATGAGCAGTAGTATTTTGAAAGGAGTCTTTTTTTATGAGCACTAGGTCTCACAGTCAACTTAAAATATTCAGTAAACCGTGCTGTAAACGGATAGGCTGTCAGCCAGGCTTTGTTGTTCCATTTATAGAGCACAAGCCGAACAGATTTAGCATAATTCCTAAGAGCCCTAGGATTTTTGGAATGGTAAATGAGCATTGGCTTCAGTTTCAAGTCACCACCTGCATAAGCCCCTAATAAGAGAGTCAGCCTGTCCTTTGAATCTTTGAAGCCAGGCATTGACTTCTCCGCTACAGCTGTGAAAGTCCTAGAGGGCATCTTCTTCCAACATAAGGCTGTTCTGTTTCATCTACATTGAAAATCTGTTGTTTAGTGCAGCCACCTTCATTATCTTAGCTAGATCTTCTGGATAACTTGCTGCAGTTTCTACATCAGCACTTGCTGCTTCACCTTGCACTTTGGTGTTGTGGAGACAGCTTCTTTCCTTAAACCTCATGAACCAACCTCTATTAGCTTCAAACTTTTCTTCTGCAGTTTTCTCATCTTTCTCAGCCTTCATAGAATTGAAGAGAGTCAGGGCTTTGCTCTGGATTAGTCTTTGGCTTAAGGGAATATTGTAGCTGGTTTGATCTTCTATCCAGACCACTAAAACTTTCTCCATATAAGCAATAAGGCTGTTTTACTTTCTTATCATTTGTGTGTTCACTGAAGTAGTACTTTCAATTTCCTTTAAGAACTTTTCCTTTGCATTCATGACATGGTTAACTGTTCCATGCAAGAGGCCTAGCTTTTGGCCTGTCTTGGCTTTAGACGTGCCTCCTTCACTAAGCTTAATCATTTCTAACTTTTGATTTAAAATGAGAGACATGCGACTCTTCCTTTCACCTGAACACTTAGTGGCCATTGTAGTATTGTTAATTGGCCTAATTTCAAGATTGTTGTGTCTTAGGGAATAGGGAGGCCCGGGGAGAGGTAGAGATGGAAGAAACGTTGGGCAGTGGAGCAGTCAGAACACACACAGCATTTATCTATTAAGTTTACCACCTTACACGGGCATAATTCATGGTGCCTCAAAACCATTATGATAGTAACACCAAAAGTTACTGATCACAGATCACCATAACAAAGGCAATAATAATGAAAAACTTTGAAATATTTTGAAATTTACCAAAATGTGACACAGAGACATGAAGAGAGCAAATGCTGTTGGAAAAAAAAATGGCACTGATAGACTTGTTCAACTCAGTGTTGCCACAAAGCTCCAATTTGTAAAAAATGCAATATCTGTGAAATGCAATAAAGCAAAGCACTGTAAAATGAGGTATGCCTGTATACTATACAAAGGTTCCCTGATTTATGATGGTTCAACTTAAGATTTTTTGACTTTATGATGATTCAAAAGTGGTACACATTCAGTAGAAACAGTACTGCCAATTTTGAATTTTGATCTTTTCCTGGGCTAGCAATGTGCTGTATTCTCTCATGATTCTGGGCAGTGGTAGCGAGCTGCAGCTCCCAGTCAACCACGTAATCATGAGGGTGAACAACCAGTATACTTACCACCGTTCCGTACCCACACAACCATTCTGTTATTCACTTTCAGTACAGTATACAATAAATTACATGAGACATTCAACACTTTATTACAAAAGAGGTTTTGTGTTAAATGATTTTGCTCAACTGTTGGCTAATGTAAATGTTCAGAGCAAGTTTGATGTAGCTAGGCGAAGCCGTGATGTTCAGTAGGCGAGGTGTATTAAATGCATACGTGACTTAAGATATTTTCAACTTACCATGGAGTTGTCAGGATCAATATTCCCATCATAAGTTGAGAAAGATCTGTACTTAAATTTTACATGTATTTGCGCTTTTTCTCCTGAACTTTCTATTTTTTTTCTACTGCTTTGTCTCTCTATTCATGTGCTATACCACAGTCTTTCAGTGACAGAGGCTTTGGTATTTATTTCAGTATCTGGATAGGCCTGCTGATGACCATATAGCTGCGTATTTCATGGTTTTTCTTTTTTGGCTTTCTGTTTTGTTATTTTCACCTGAAATTTAAATTCAGCTTGTTGACCTCAAAAATCTTGTTGATATTTTCATAAAGATTGTAATATATATATAGATAGATAGAGCTATATGATATATATACTATATATATATTATAAAATATATACCTCTATATACATATGCACTACAATATAAATTGAATGATAAATGACAAATGACATGCTTATGGTGTTGATATGTATTATCCAAGAAGGAAGGATGCCTTTCTATGTGTCAAGCACTATCTTAAATTTTCGTATTTAACTCTTTATATGTCAAAGTTCATTTTGTGGGTCCTTTCCCTTCTTGGATTGCACAGGCTGTGCTTCACCACTGTCTCTGCCCTTGTTTTTTCCTTTTTGATTTGCTTTCATTTACCATCTAGGGCAATGTCTTCAACATAATTGTTTATTTGATTTTGTAGTTATCTAATGATAGAAATAGGATGCTCAGTGAAGTGGTACTGTCCAAATAAAAGGATACAGAAAAAGAAATATAGAAATCCAGTTGACTCTTAAACTCTGTCATCCTTAACCTGGGCTGTGTTCTAGGAATGTTGGACTGATTGGTACAAAAAGGCAAATATAAACACCACAATGAACAGTTAGCTCAAGTGTCACACTTTTTATAAAGCTTTCTGGGGCATATGCTTCCCTGCCCACCCATGATTTGACAGCTCTATTCTCCAGACCCACATACCCAAAAGACACTTCCATCAGAATATCCATCCACTCTTTTGCTCTTGTCAATCTCTCCCTCTTAGGCTGTAAGCTACTGATATCAATGACCGTGACTGATGTGTCTTTGCATTTTTCTATTATAATGCCTACTTTAGGGCTGCACCCTGTTAAATATTAATTGCATAATTTGGTTCAAATATAATTCTGTGAATAAATTTAAAAGTGATGAATCTAAGACTTTGTATTTTAAAAGTTCTTATACTTTTGCAGAATCAAGAAGCTGGGATCATTAAACTGGATGTTAAGCATCCCTCATTGTTTATAATTTAAATTTGACATGTGAACCAAATTTGACACTTTCTTCGCTCCTTAATAACTTTCCATTTTCTCTCTGTCATTTCTACAATATAATAAGTCAACTGTTTTTAAACATAAAAGCATATCACAATAGCAGTTTTTTTACCTGAAATATGTATTTTCCTTCTATACCTTGCCATCTAGATGAGAGCCCAAATGAGATTTTCACCAAGATTTGTTTTTGGTTATTATTTTGTCTTGTTGGTTCTTGATGAAGGCTAGTCATAAACTCAATTGACTTTGCATAGTTGATTTTTATTTTTATTTAATGCCCTTGAAGTCTGCTACCCAACAAGTTGGATAATCTATCACAATATCTGAACCAAGTGTGGCCTGCATTGTTTGATCAAGGTTGCTAGATAGTTTTATTTATTTTCTTGTTTTATAATTATAGTCTACAGATAAACAGGCATTATTGTAGGAGTTAAACTTGGTCATGCTACATGTTACATTACAAAAGTCACTCTTTGTCCACAAAGGCAAACTGATTTGATTATATTCATTAAAACATGATATCATGTAATCAATTCATTATAGCAGAATACTCCTACCTCACTTGTAAATTGGTTAAAACAACTCATTGGTAGTATATAAACAAAATACAAATCGCACTTATGTATATTTCAGTTTCCTTGAACACTAAATTAGCTGTCTAGGAGTTGGCCCTTGCCAATTTTATTGTTGTATTTTGTCCTATCTTCTTTCTGTAATTTCTCTAGTAAAGTTATACCAAACTAACTTTTTGGTTATACTTTGGTTAGTGTTTACATTGGGGAACTGCATTTCTTAAGATTCTATTTTTTAAATTTCTTCTTTTGATATGCACCAATACAAAACACATAAGCAAGTACTATTGTTGTATTGATGACAAAGATTTGCTTGGTACTTCAACTGATCAACTGAAGATTTTAGTCTGTAACCATGTCTAGACAAAATGCAAATATGGGTATTTGATTTTTTTTTTTCTACTGTCAGTATGCATTTGGAAAGTGTTGAACATACTTCTCTGAGTTGTTTTATAGAACTAATTTTCATGGCTTTATGATATCTTTGCATAGGTGGTATTTGATTTTGGGGGATAAATTTATTCCTATATACATTTTCTAGGAAAATGTTAATAGTCAATCAAATAATGGGATGGAACAGAGTTACAGTGATACTAATACAAACTGAATCATGAAACTCAAATATCTGTTTTGCTTCCAGTGGGTACAATTTATGTGACAACAAGGAATTTTATTTTATTTTATTTTTTAATTGAAGTATAGTTGATTTACAATGTTGTGTTAATTTCTGTCGTACAGCCAGGTGATTCAGTTATGCATATATTTACATTCTTTTTTGTATTCTTTTCCATTATGGTTCATCACAGGATAATGAATGTAGTTCCCTGTGCTATATAGTGAGACCTTGTTGTTTATCCATCCTGTATATAATAGTACAGAATAAAATAAAATAATTGTTTGCATCTACTAACCCCAAACTTCCACTCCATCCTTCCCTGTCCCCCTCTCCCCCTTGGCAACCACAAGTGTTCTCTATGTTTGTGCGTCTGTTTCTGTTTCGTAGATAAATTCATTTGTGTCATATTTTCGATTCCACATATAAGTGATATCATGTGGCATTTGTCTTTCTCTTTCTGACTTACTTCACTTAATATGATAATCTCTAGTTCCATCCATGATGCTGCAAATGGCATTCTTTCATTCTTTTTGTGTCTGAGTAGTATTCCATTGTATATGTGTACCACATCTTCTTTATCCATTTATCTGTCGATGGACATTTAGGTTGTTTCCACGTCTTGGCTCTTATGAATAGTGCTGCCATGAACATAGGGGGTGCATGTTTCTTTTTGAATTGTAGTTTGTCCAGGTATATGCCCAGGAGTGGGATTGCTGAATCATATGGTAGTTCTATTTTTAGTTTTCTGAGGAAACTCCATACTGTTTTCCATAGTGGCTGTACCAACTTACATTCCCACCAACAGTGTAGGAGGGTCCCTTTTCTTCACACTCTCTCCAGCATTTGTTATTTGTAGACTTTTTTTTTTCAAAGATTTTTTTGATGTTGACCATTTCTAAAGTCTTTATTGAATTTGTTACAATATTGCTTCTCTTTTATGTTTTTTGGTTTCTTGGCCACGAGGCATGTGGGATCTTAGCCCCCTGACCAGGGGTTGAACCCACACCACTGGACCACCAGGGAAGTCCCTGTAGACTTTTTAATGATGGTCATTTTGACCAGTGTGAGGTGGTACCTCACTGTAGTTTTGATTTGCATTTCTCTAATAATTAGCGATGTTGAGCATCTTTTCATGTGCCTGATGGCCATCTGTATGTCTTCTTTGGAGAAAATGTCTATTTAGTTCCTCTGCCCACTTTTTGATTGGGCTGTCTTTTTTTGTTACTGAGTTGTATGAGCTGTTCGTATATTTTGGAAATTAATCCCTTGTCAGTTGCTTTGTTTGCAAGTATTTTCTCCCATTCCATAGGTTGTCTTTTCGTTTTGTTTATGGTTTCTTTTGCTGTGCAAAAGCTTGTAACTTTCATTAGGTCCCACTTATACATTTTTGTTTTTATTTCTATTGCTTTGGGAGACTGACCTAAGAAAACATTGGTACGATTTATGTCAGAGAATGTTTTGCCTATGTTCTCTTCTAGGAGTTTTATGGTGTCATACCTTATGTTTAAGTCTTTAAGCCATTTTGAGTTTATTTTTGTATATGGTGTGAGGCTGTGTTGTAACTTCATTTATATACAAGCAGCTGTCCAATTTTCCCAACACCACTTGCTGAAGAGACTGTCTTTTTCCCATTGTATATTCTTGCCTCTTTTGTTGAAGATTAATTGACTGTAGGTGTGTGGGCTTATTTCTGGGCTCTCTAATCTGTTCCATTGATCCACATATCTGTTTTTGTGCCAATACCACACTGTTTTGATTACTGTAACTTTGTAGTATTGTCTGAAGTCTGGGAGGGTTATGCCTCCTGCTTTACAACAAGGAATTTTAGGACAACTGAATGATGAAAGAGGAGAAATCCCCCAAATCACTATAGGAGAGTTGTGGGTGCTCTCCCCACATTCATTGGATATCCTCCATTAGTATCTGTGAGTCTCTGATTTCTTTGACTGCAGGAGCATGCATGAACCATCTGGGGACAGGGTGTTCACATCTTGGGAGCAGCTGTTAATGAACAACTAGAGGGAGTTGGTAGATATAGCCCCCAGCTTACTTGCTCTTACATGGGACAACTCTGAGTTGTGTTCTATATCACTTTCTAGAATGCCCAGCAGGAATAAGCCCCAGTTCCCTTTGGGGATAACTTTTCTGTGTTGGCTTTCTTCCTTGCCCTTTCTCACTTCCCAATTCTCTGCCATTGCTTGTTAGCACTGCCTCCCAAAGTAAACTACTTGCACTTACATCCCCTTTAGGGTCTGATTCTGGGAGAACCCAATCTAAGTTGGTGATCGATGACTGTGCTTCCTTAGAACTCAGGTTCCTGGAAGAAATATAGACTCTATGCAGTACACTTTGGTTGTACAAAAAGAAGTAAGAAATACTTTCTTTTTGCTTTTGGAAGCTTGCCTACCTTTTGCCCTTGATCAGGAATTTTTTTCACTAATTAATTGGACCACTTCTCATTTCTTTTAATATCAGATTTCTCTTGTTAAAGTTGGGTTGGAGCACAAAGACCAGCCTAAAGGCCTCTGAGGAAGTATATACCCTTATGTCCAAGGCCAAGCCTTGGAATCTTACCTCTCTTGTTAGGAAAATGGTACAGGAAGCCCTTGGGCATGCCTAAGTGGGGTAGAACAAAGGGAGCAAGATAGTGAAGAGAATCGGGTATGAGTGCCCCAATATGGGGACAAGAGAACTTGAAGAGAAAAATCTCATTCCACAAAACCTTTTCATGCACAGTGGCATAGAATAGGGAGTATATTCTTTGAGTATAGAATAGGGAAAAGTATATTTATTCTATCATCTACTATAAATACAGCCCCATTAAGGTTCTAGAATGCTTTGGAGGCAGGAAGCATCAAGGAAGAAGAAAGGGGAAGGGAATGGGAAATGGATGAGGCAGAGACCCTCTCACCCTTCCCACTTACCACAGGGATGTCAGTTAAATCAGGGTCATTGATGTTTATAAAATTAAAAATACATCTCAAAATTTAGGCCTCCTCTATTATACACCAGCAACTTGATTCTTAGTTTATGCCAAGATGGGGAATGACTCAAGGTGACTCCATACATCTTTTAACAATTCCCATTCTAGGTGTTATTCTCCTAACAACTCAGAGGTTACAGTTTCCCATAGAAGGTGATCCCAGCACCACATTCTAAACTGATAGGGTTCTTCACTCCAGCCCCAAACTTCCTCAACTCCATTCTCCTTCCCCTACTTTCCACAAAATTCAATCTCCAGGGAAAGAAAAATGCCATTGTTATCACATGTGGAACGCTTTTCATACCTCTATGCTGTTGAGTATGCCCTTCCTCCTTTTGGAGTGTTCTTTCTCTTCCATATGGAAGGGAAGTTTTGTATAAATATGGTGGTTCTTAACATGTTTCCTTGCGGCAGCAGCATCAGCGTTGACAGGGAGCTTGTTGGAAATGCAAAATTTTGGCCCCACCCAAAAATACTGAATTAGAAACTTTGGAAACCAGGTGGAGCCTGGCAGTCTAGTTTAATAAGCCCTTCAGGTGATTCCGATCCACCATAACTTTTGCACACTATAGTACTTCTATAATGATTGGTTGCAAATACTGGGAACTGAGACAAGGAGGTCCTGCTCTAGCTTGGGATAAGGCTGACATCCCAGTTGTTCTATCCCAGCTCCTTTCACCAATAGGAAAAATTGTAATTAGGAAGGCTCATTGGTTTTGAAGGCTCGGGAAGTTGTTGAGAGGTGAGAGAAAGGCCCATGCATTCCTATCAGGGATCGGCCCTGGGAATCTTGGTAGGGATGGATTAAGAGAAAATCTGTGGTTTTTGATTTTCTTCCTCCTGCAAGAGAGAGAGGATGTTTTCCTATTCCAAAATCTCTCTTCCACACTGACTGAAATTTCATCAGTTCGAGTTAATAAGAAAACATTCCTGAGTAGGTTAAAGAGTATGTGGGAAGATGATTAGTCATAAACTTAATGTGAATTAGCTTAATTAACGTTCATTCTAACCTGGCTGAGATGCCTAAAGAAAATGAGAATTTTGATTTAGGGGAAGGGTAATTCCAAAGCCAGACATACATGAGGTTGAATAGGAGGTGTGGGACTTCATAATGGGGAGGGGTGGGTGATGGGGAAAGATTTAGGCAGAAAGAGGGCTTAGTGAGCTTTCATAGGGCACCAAGGAGGAGGAAAGAGGTGCTGAAGGTATAAGCCAAAGCAGTACTGTCTGTTTCTCACTTTTATTTTAGATTCCTCATAGAAGCTATTGGTAATCAGTCAAGGATAGCTATCGTGCTTTTTTGTTTGTTTGTTTCCAATTTTTTTTTTTTTAAACATTCCTACTTACTTCTCCCTCGCTCATTTTCCATTTCCTGGATATTAGAAAAAATACTTTAAAGGGGATTCTCTCGTGAAGGAATTCTAGGTACACCGGAAATGCTACAAAAATAACTTGACCTTTAAAAAAACGACCACTCTTTGTATTAAGTGTGTGGAAGAAATGCTGTGCTTCCATTAAATCCACAAACATTTTGTGTGTGTGAGCAGAAAAGTGATAATGGGATCAACCACAGATAACACAGGGGATACGAAGATGAGAGACACAAAGGCTGCCCTAAAGAGGCTGTCATTAAGGAGGGGAAAGGGGCAGTGTGCAAATAACTGTACTACAACCTGGAAGTAAGGTATTTTGTGGGGAACAAAGGACAATAGGAGTTTTATGGAGAGAACAATCACCGTGTGTTGCCACCCATGAGTTTCTGAGATCTGACCCACAGCCAGGTGCAAAAGTTGCTGGATGGAGAAGACTCAATTGCTTCTCTTATGTCTAACTTCTCACCATCTTCCTTCTTTAGTTTTCTTTCCTTCCTTTAGATTCTTAAGGTAAATGGCTTTTTGTGTCCAGCTTTTGGTAAAATTGTTCTCACAAAAGAAGCTTTGCCTACAAAGGTAAGGGACAAAGAATTATTTAGAAATACTGCCTCAAGTTCGTAGGGCTAGTTCATGGTGACATAGAGATCCATGGCTCCACGATCTTGCCATGATTTCATTTTGGTTATTTCTTTTTTTTTTTTTTTTTTCTAAATATATATATATATATATATATTTTTTAAACATCTTGATTGAAGTATAATTGCCTTACAATGGTGTGTTAGCTTCTGCTTTATAACAAAGTGAATCAGTTATACATATACAATATGTTCCCATTTCTCTTCCCTCTTGCATCTCCCTCCCTCCCACCCTCCCCATCCCACCCTCCCCATCCCACCCCTCTAGGTGGTCACAAAGCACCAAGCTGATCTCCCTGTGCTATGCGGCTGCTTCCCACTAGCTATCTGTTTTACATTTGGTAGTGTATATATGTCCATGACACTCTCTTACCCTGTCACATCTCACCCCACCCCCTCCCCATATCCTCAAGTCCATTCTCTGGTAGGTCTGTGTCTTTATTCCTGTCTTGCCACTAGGTTCTTCATGGCCTTTTTTTTTTTTTTTTTTTTCCTTAGATTCCGTATATATGTGTTAGCATACTGTATTTGTTTTTCTCTTTCTGACTTACTTCACTCTGTATGACAGACTCTAACTCCATCCACCTCATTACAAATACCTCCATTTCATTTCTTTTTATGGCTGAGTAATATTCCATTGTATATATGTGCCACATCTTCTTTATCCATTCATCTGTCGATGGACATTTAGGTTGCTTCCATGTCCTGGCTATTGTAAATAGAGCTGCAATGAACATTTTGGTACATGACTCTTTTTGACCTATGGTTTTCTCAGGGTATATGCCCAGTAGTGGGATTGCTGGATCGTATGGTAGTTCTATTTGTAGTTTTTTAAGGAACCTCCATACTGTTCTCCATAGTGGCTGTATCAATTTACATTCCCACCAACAGTGCAAGAGAGTTCCCTTTCCTCCACACCCTCTCCAGCATTTATTGTTTCTAGATTTTTTGATGATGGCCATTCTGACCGGTGTGAGATGATATCTCATTGTAGTTTTGATTTGCATTTCTCTAATGATTAATGATGTTGAGCATTCTTTCATGTGTCTGTAGGCCATCTGTATATCTTCTTTGGAGAAATGTCTATTTAGGTCTTCTGCCCATTTTTGGATTGGGTTGTTCGTTTTTTTGTTATTGAGCTGCATGAGCTGCTTGTATATCTTGGAGATTAATCCTTTGTCAGTTGCTTCATTTGCAAATATTTTCTCCCATTCTGATGGTTGTCTTTTGGTCTTGTTTATGGTTTCCTTTGCTGTGCAAAAGCTTTTAAGTTTCATTAGGTCCCATTTGTTTATTTGTGTTCTTATTTCCATTTCTCTGGGAGCTGGGTCAAAAAGAATCTTGCTGTGATGTATGTCATAGAGTGTTCTGCCTATGTTTTCCTCTAAGAGTTTGATAGTGTCTGGCCTTACACTTAGGTCTTTAATCCATTTTGAGTTTATTTTTGTGCATGGTGTCAGGGGGTGTTCTAATTTCATACTTTTACATGTAGCTGTCCAATTTTCCCAGCACCACTTATTGAAGAGGCTGTCTTTTCTCCACTGTATATGGTTGCCTCCTTTATCAAAGATAAGGTGACCATATGTGTGTGGGTTTATCTCTGGGCTTTCTATCCTGTTCCATGGATCTATATTTCTGTTTTTGTGCCAGTACCAAACTGTCTTGATTACTGAAGCTTTGTAATATAGTCTGAAGTCAGGGAGCCTGATTCCCCCAGCTCCATTTTTTGTTCTCAAGATTGCTTTGGCTATTCGGGGTCTTTTGTGTTTCCATACAAATTGTGAAATTTTTTGTTCTAGTTCTGTGAAAAATGCCAGTGGTAGTTTGATAGGGGTTGCATTGAATCTGTAGATTGCTTTGGGTAGTAGAGTCATTTTCACAATGTTGATTCTTCCAATCCAGGAACATGGCATATCTCTCCATCTATCTGTATCATCTTTAATTTCTTTCATCTGTGTCGTATAATTTTCTGTATACAGGTCTTTTGTCTCCTTAGGTAGGTTTATTCCTAGATATTTTATTCTTTTTGTTGCAATGGTAAACGGGAGTGTTTTCTTAATTTCACTTTCAGATTTTTCGTCATGGTTATTTCTGCCTATCCATAGACCTACAGGCTCTACATAAATGTGGTCAATTTGTTGCTAAAAAGATTATGAAGCAATGATCACATCCTTGAAGCTTGAGAAAATAGAAGAGAGCATGGGGAGGTCCCTCCTCACTTTAGCATTTACAGTAGGGGGCTGGCAGGTCAATGCCTCAAATTTCCATTGTGCTCCCCTTCATTAGGATCAGCAGAGAATAAATTCGTATTGAGTCTGCACTGTTACATTCAATATGCAGGCAGGAGCAGTGAAACAAATGCAAAGTGGCTGATTTCCCAAGAGATGATGCTAACATAAGCCAGAAGCTCATTCAGAAGAATTAAATGGAAATCTTCCCAATACATATTTACTCACATCCGTCACTTCCCTCCCCCATTCCCTGTGCTTCTCGCTCCTCTGCACTCAATCCGTCAGCAGGAACCACCATGTAAAAATCTTGTTAAGAGCAGTTAAGTAGGGACCACTAGAGGTACTGTTTAATTTATCTTCAGGAAACAGGCTTTAGTTTGAGAGTTCCCATCTCTTTGGATGTGACTGCCAAAAGCTTAAAGGTTTTAATTTGCTGTTGTTGACCATCACCAGGTGAGAAAGCATTCATTGAAGAAAGCCTTGTATTTACTTCTCAAAATTGGAGAGGTCTGAGAGTATTTGAGAAATGGAATATGTAAATAAACAAATTCATTCTGCAGGGATTTCTAGCTGACTAATAATAGTTTTATTATAGAAAACTGGCTGGGTTTAATATTCATTCATTCCAATTTCATGGTATCCTTGGAATTCTGAACTAGTATCTAGGCCTCCAGATTAGATACGTAAACCACAGTGTCTTTCTCCAGGCTCTGGACTGCAGTATGCATGACAACTGGTCTGGCTGTACAGGAGGTCACCTTCTAGCCTGGATCAGAGAGATAAACAGCAGGTGCAGTCAGGGAAGCCCTCAGGGGCTCTCCTCCCTGTTGGTGGCCTGCCTTCCCAGTCCTCACAAGGGATCCAGCTCCAAGACATGTTCTCCAGATCTGTATCGACCTCTGCTATCTCTGCCTTTGATTTGCCAACAGTCTCAGCTTCCCTAGGTCCCCAAATCCACTCTTCTGTTTTTTCTGCATGCCATGGTCTCTGGTGCCAACCCTCACTGTTCACCATTTCCTCGCTGCTCACTTTTGCACCTGAGACTATTTTTCCTTCATGATGATTGTGCTAGGAGGACTCAGAATGTGAGCCCCCTCCTGGATGTCGGGGTAATTCTGGTAAGCTGCTGTGTCAAGCAACCACGAAATCTCATGGCTTAATGCATGATTCATCCCTTGTTCACAGGACAGCTTAATGTGTATTAGGAGGCTACCTTCCAATACACGGGGACCCAGGCATCTGGACACTTTCTTTAGGGTGGCTTCATGATCATGGAGTCCTTTACTTCCAGTTAATGGGAGAAAGTCCAGGACGTCACAGGAACTTTTAGGGGCCAGGCTATTCCATTGGCCAGAGCTGGTCCCAGGCCCCAGTCTAAGTGCAAGTGACCTGGGAAATGTACTCTTCCTCTGCAAATAGAAAGAGGAAATGCTATTGGTGAATATCTAGTCCCTCTCTACCGTGCCTGTCACTGAATGACTTATTAACTACTATTAAGGGAGGTATATATTAAGTGACTATAATACTGGCTTAGGGGAAAAAGCAAGCACAGTTTGAATTTATTTTTTCCTGCGTGATTAATTAACTATACCCACACATTTTTACTGTCTATTTGCATGAACGTCCAGGTAAAGTTTTGCAGATCTGAATTACTTTATCTCTAATTATGACTTTAATGATATTTGAGCCAGTCTTAAGCAAATAGGAAAAAAAGGCCAAAAAAAAAAAAAAAGTCCTTAAACCAGTCACCAAAGTAAAGCCAGAGCAGCTTCTGGGAATAATTTATTTCACTTTTATGGTTAATGTCAACAAAAAATAATCATGTATTGTCTAATTTAATAGGTAAGTAGTTGTAGATTTATTAAGGCTAGGTCTAAGGCTTTTCGTGTACATATCAACAGCCTAGTATAAAAGAGGTACTGGATAAAGGTTAATTTCTTTTTCCCTTTGCTGATGGCTGATTTCTCCAGTGAACATGGGATAGGCTTTTAAAATCCTTTCCTAGTAGAGTTGGGGCTTATGTTTGTTTGGAGCAAGTTCATCTTGTCCCCACTGTTTTCAAACTTTCTTTTCTAGGTTTAGAAGTTCATGTTTAAATTCAGTGTGTCTGCACATTTATTATGTTAAATAGACACACAGAGAGGTGCTATGAGCCAAAGATTTCATTCAGCCTCCAGCCCTCAGCCCCACCCCAAGGTGGCCAGAGGAGTTCCCCAGAGCCCTCCCCGCTTGTGTAAACTGAGACCTGTAGAGTGAGGTTTTGTGATGCTGAGAGATCACACTGTGTACCTACAGATGACCATTTCCAGGAAGTTAATGACTAAATCGACAGAGCATTTCTTTCCTCTGAGAAGCAGAAACCAGAAATTGGGCCAACTGGGGGACTTCAGCACTCAAAATTGAGGAATGGGAAAAAAGAAGTCCTAGGCATGTTAGGGTCGGGATGTCCGCCAAATTTTGTCCAGCACAGTATTCTGAAAGACAGAGATTCTCTCACAGAAAGGCCCATCTGATCACTGGAATCTAGGCATTAATGTTTAAAGGGAATACAGAAATTTGCATTTGGTTGTGTAAAATGTAGGCAGAATAGATTTTGCCGTGTTAATTCAAGGTATTACCGTACTCACTCCATCTCATGCTTGCTTGCTTTGACTGTCTTTTAGCTTATAGCCCTGGCTGGTGCCGATAGTTCTCAAGGTAAATGACTTTCTAAGATTATTAAGACAGTAATTCTTCTCCATACTCCTGTTTGGTTTAATTTGATGACTGACTATTTTCTTAATCATGGTTGAGTATTCCTGAAACTGATGTTGTCTCAAGTAATTACTTTTGCCTCAAGGAAAACTGGATTATCTACATAACATTATTGAATATTTAGATCAATGCCATATTTAAAATTGCCTTTTAATCATTTACTTAACTTCTGAGAGAACAAGTGTGTCTACTAGATTGTCTTTTAGGGTAACACATACCACACCTAATTTTGGATCCTCTATTTTCAGAGTTAATTAAGTCTTATAATGTGTTATAAAATTGTTAAAATATTTGACTTTCTTCAATTGATTTTTAAAAATGCCCTTTCTCCCAGAGAAGGGGAATTCTTTGTTTCAGCCAATGTCATGCTGCAACAGGTAAAGTTTGTCCCAATGATGCCTCATTTGAATACTGTTTTAGGAAATAGCTGTAAATGTTGGCACTGTGTAGATAAAACAACAGGGAAACAGAAGGTTTATACTACTGACAGGTGAATCTTTATGAGTGTCTACTGTATGAAGTAGACAGTAACTCCATAATGAATTAACTTTGTGTCTGTTAGAGTTAGTAGAGGATATTTAGACTTATGTGTCACTAACCCTCTGATTTTGGATAATTCTCAAGTCCTTGGGCCTCAGCTTTCCCTGGATTAGAATGAGGATAAGCGTCCCTCTGCCCTACAGGTGGAGTACTGTGAATCATATGAGATGGATACATGTGAGGATACAATTGTAACAGTGCCTACAGTCTGACTTCTTTCTCAAGTTAAGGAACTGGAGTACTGTTGCCAGATGAAATGCAGGATGTCCAGTTAAATGTACATTTCAGATAAACAACTAGTAATTTATACTTCCTAAATCTACTAACTCTAGATTGGGGTTATTGAGAAGCTGCAAAGGGTAGTTTCTATCACTTTCCAAAGGAAAGAGAAATTCCCTGTCTCTTCCTGCCACCTACATTACTGACTGAATTTCTGGAGGGCCCTTTAGGAACCTGTTTAATCAGTATTAAGGAAAGCCTTGATAAACCATTCTGAATGTAGCTGCAATGCAACATGGATAATTCAGTAGCCTCAACTATTTGAGCGATTTTGAGAAATAGCTCATAGATATTTTGAAATTGCAGTGCAGTTAAAAACCTTCTAATTTGCTCTGTTTAGAGATGAAGACTCAAGCCCAAAGTTGGGAATGGATTGCTTGCCATCCTACAGGTAGCTAGAGGAAGAACCACAGCTAGAACTCCGTTCCCCTGACGCCCGGGCCACTGTTCTTTCCCCTCCGCCATGCTGTGCCTATGGGCTAAATCCAGGCAACCACCTGCTTTTGTAAATAAAGTTTTATTTGGAGCTCGACGATGACCAGGACCATTTGTTTACAGATTGTCTATGGCTGCTTTCACTCTACAATGGCAGAGTTGAGTAGTTGCGTCAGTGACTGTATGGCCAGCAAAACCTGATATTTATTCTCTGGCTCTTTATAAAAACAGTCTTGATCTCTGCTGAAGGAGAAAGTGTTGTCTTCACCTCATGGTTACAAGGAGACAAGTGGGTCTGTTCTTCTAATTACCGCAGGCAGACCATACTAAATGTATAATTTCCTTTTCAAAAATGACAAAACATAAGCTGCACATACCAAGAGCGAACAGATTACTATAACTGTAGTAGTCACTGCATTTCAGTAAGGTGCGCTAGAATTGTCAGAAAGGAATTATTTTCCCTTTACATTTTTGATCCCTTAATGAGGGCAATTACATGATTAGTGAATAATATTTTTTGAGAGGTCTTTGTGCACAGGGCATTATGTCTGTTTTAGGCATTCTAAGCTAAGGCACAATGCATGGGTTTTGCCATCAAGATGACAACATGTAAAAAAGGGCACTAGACTTATTCTCTATTACCTATCACATCTTAAATGATCCTAGGAGCATAATGAGATATACTATATATATGTATGCATACACATATGGATGCTTACACTTTAGAATAGCCTGTATATCTGCAGAGACCGGACTAAGGGAGAATAGGAAGCAGCTGTAAGGAAGCTGGCCTTGTTTCAGTTTTATTTCTCAATATGACAAACGTTATCATGGGAAAGAGCAAGTTCTCAATCAGGTTGAAAGTGTTTAAGCAGATGCAGGATGACCGTCAGGAAGGTGTAGAGATAAGAGCTGGACAAGGTGGCTGTCAGAATCTCTTTCTAGACTGAGATTCTATGATTAATAGCCTATGGCATTTTAGGAGTCCTGCTTACATTCTTCTTTAGATTGCGGTCATTGGCAATCTCCTTTTGGTGCAGCCCATGTGGATAGACATTAATAGCATCGCAAGCGTGTCCATGCATACTGAAAGGCTGTACGTATTTCCTAATGAGACTGTTTATTTTACAAATGTATTACTTTCTGCACAAAATAATCCTGGGCATCACATTCTTGACTAAATTCTCTGATGCTTATGTTGAAAAGCACACATGGTTTGATGCTTTGCCAAGTTTGCCTCAAACGGTTTTCTGAAACTACAGATATCTTCTTGCCACAAGTCTTGTGCTCACAGAGGTATTTCAGTTGCTTTGAAAGAAAAGAATGATTTTTTTCAAGGCAATTCAGAAAATCATAGATGATTTGAAATCACGCAAGATACACCACAAAGTTCGATCATATTTTGAGTTCTCGTGAGGTGTACCGGACCCCTGGGGATCCTGTAGCAGTTGGACCTGATTTTCTGTAGATGATGAAGAGTCATACAAGTAGTAGGAGGACGTCTTCAGTGTTCTGTAAGAAACTTTCCCTTTCCTCAGCCACCTAAGCAAGGAAGAAAATCAGCAGTTACTGACATCTGTTTCATGCCACATACTTTATACATTATTTCATTTAATCTGCAGAATGAGTTAGCTATTGTTCACCTTCCAATTTACAAATGACGAAACTGAGACGCAGGGAATCATACAGCTGGAAGCAAAGGAGCTGGCATTAGGTCTGCTGGGTTCTAAAGCCCCTGTTGAATGGTTTTACCACAGTATCTCCCAGCAGGAATGAGGAACCCAAGTAACTCAGACTTAGGGCTGCTCTGATTTAGCCACAGCTATTTATAGCCTGTTTTGACATCAATCCAAATGTTTTCATTAAGCCCTTGCTGTGTTCAAGGCACTGTGCCAATTGTTATGGAAATTCAGAGATACATTGCCATCCTCAAGGACCCTCAAGGATCTTAGTATCTAGTTAAGGATAAAAGACATGACAATATGAAAAGATAACTGAAAATGAAAGGCAGCCCATACCAAGAGCTGACTAAGTGGAATATGTAAGTGTTGCAGGGGTTGGAGAAGGGTAAGTCACTTCCAGCTGCAGGAGAAACCCCCAAGGAAAGGAACACGAGTCTGAATGTGGTGTAAGACATTATTACAGCCATCAGCCAGGTGAGGGTTGCAGTGTGGACATCACATTTATCCTACAGACCTGCATAGTTTTTTGTTTTATTTTGTTTTGTTTTTAATTTTGGTCAATTCACACACAAATCTGGCTTTGGGTTTTTCTTAAAAGAAATTTTCAGAAGAGTTGGGCCATACATGTTCACATGGCAAAAGTCAGAGCCTGTGTTTTCCAGTTTTCTGTGGCCTCTGCCTTCCCAGGAGCTACAGATGCTCTGCTTTTCCCATGTACATGTCTTGCCTGGCCTGATAGGTATTTGAGTTTATAACCCCTGATCAAGACGAGAAAAATGAGACCCAGAGAGGGTGGAACAAATTTCTAAGGATCCAACTAATTAGTAGTAGGATGAATTATACCCCAAAACTCCCAACTATATTAATCTAGTTTTCTTTTTACTAGACCACACTTATCATTCATGAGAATCAATTCATCCTTTAGTAGAGAATATGGACTTAAAACAGGTACACAATTAATTATCTAGCATCCGTGGAACCAGATATGTTTGGAAAGTCAGATTTTTTAAACCTTAGGAAGGTAATGCTATTAACCTGTCAACTATTATGGAACAAGTCCAACAGGGTCGGGGCAGTATCCGCAATTAAACAAATTAATATTTCTACCATGAAATGTATGAATGTTAACCCTAAGTGAGAGAACTAAAAAATTATGCATAACCACATGTCAATTCAGTCAGGATTTGCTATCAAATCAGGTCCGGTCTTGCAATAAATTTGTTCTGTTTCTAAACTTTGGGAATTTCAGAATTGCAGGTAAAGGCTTATGGATAGCTATACCTACCTTAACACTCTTGTGTTTGTTGTCTCAGTTTTCTTATGTATAAAATGGAAATAATAATAGTTCCTACTTCATCAAAGCTTTAATGGATGTAAAGAACAGTGGCGAGAACATAGTAAGATCTATATAAGTAATGATTATTGCTATTATTTCCTTTTATTAGTATTTTTGTCTAAAATATTGATTTCCTAAGTCAGATTCTCCATTTGATTTTCTGCAACTACCTCCTAAATGTCCACTTTTAAGCATATAGAGGCACTCTGTACAATCAGTTCTGCATGGCTTGCCCTGACCCAGGGGGCAGGAAGCAATGACCTATGGGCCACATGTGGCCTGCTGCCTGTTTGCAGGGCCTTTGGCCCAAGAATGTTTTTTTTACATTTTAAAATGGATAAAAACAAAAGTCAAAAGAAGAACAATATTTTGTAATGTGAAAATTATATAAAATTCAAACTTTGGTGTCCTTCCCTGTCTTGCCTTGTGAAGCAAACCCATTTCACTCTACCTGGTTTCCTAAGATGACCTTGGATTTGCTTCTATTGTGGTTGAGGGTATCTCCCTTCTCTGTTGCAGAACTTGACCTTATTCTTTCTTCCATTATCGTTTCTACCATGGACTTTATATGCCCCTGTTTTCCCAGTTGCAGGAGTGGAAACCAGGAGCCTGATCTATGGCTCATCTGTGATAGATCTGTGGAAGTAGAGGGTAAGGAGCAGGGGTGCATTTGCTCTAGCACAATGTAGTCTGCAATTTCAGTTGTTGTTTCAAACATGTCTGAGCTGCCAAAACCCTAGCCCAAAATAAGCCTGCTAGATTCTTTTTTGAAAATCTGTACTTTCCACACTATACGTATTTTGCCCCCAAGTTTATCCGTAGATAAAATTGGTGATAAAAATCTAGGGCAACCTGAATTCTCCATCAGGGTGTCCAGAAAAAGCCTTGATAACTGTTGAGGCTGTACTTTACACCCACTTCTTACCTAAATGGAAGCAATAGGGCATGAGAAGGGGAAAATTGTGCACATCCCCCAAACAGTTTGGGAGTTTGCCATGTCACTCTTACATGGGGCTTGATTTGCATAGACAACACAAGGCCTTTTTATTCCCCCTTTCTTTCAAGCCACTACATATTCTGTTTCATACTGAGGTGATTTGAATGGAAAGTTCAGCCTGGGGTAGGTGGAGAAATTGAGAAAGGGATTTGAATGATCTAGGAACTCGTAACAAGAGAGCTTTGTTCGCATTTCTCTTGGGTAATGTGCAGTTTCGAGTCTTTTAGGTTGATCTGTATAAAAGAACATTTTACTACTTGTAGGTGTAATTATGTAACTGGATAATGAATTTACTAACCAATTCTTAAGAGCTTGCCAACAATTTAAACTGCCGTAGATCCACAGCCTCTTCCTATTCACAGTTCTTTTAAGAATCGATCACCCTGAAGGACTATCTTATTGGTGATGCAGGTTTTTAGTATCATCTATATTGTGCAGTTGGGAGCCAGGCAGACCTGTGCTCCAGCATTTGCTTGTGACCTGACCCTCGATTTCCTCATCAGTAAATGTCTTTGTTTTAATTTAATTTTTTTTTAATCAAAGTATAGTTAATTTACATTGTTGTGTTAGTGTCAGGTGTACAGCAAAGTGATTCGGTTATACATATACATATATATATAATATATTCTTTTTCAGGTTCTTTTCCATTATACATTATTACAAGATATTGAGTATAATTCCGTGTGCTATGCAATAGGTCCTTGTTGTTTACCTATTTTATATATAGTAGTGTGTGTCTGTCAATCCCAAACTCCTAAATTTATCTTCCTCCCTCCTCCTGCTCTACCCTTTGGTAACCATCAGTTTGTTTTCTATGTCTGTGAGTCTATTTCTATTTTGTAAATAAGTTCATTTGTATCATTTGTGTTAGATTCCACATATAAGTGATAGCATATGATGGAAAATGTCCTAATATTACTCACAGAGTAATGAAAGGATTAAGGAAGAGAGTATACATAAAGTGTTTCACCTGCCACTCAGGCTTATATAGGAGCTTTTCATATATGATGGTTGTTAGTACTATTGGAAGCATTGAGCAGCCACTGTCAATAGAATATCAATCTGGCCAATTGTACTGCAATTTATTAATTCAAAGAATTCATGTGTAATTTAGATCAATTTAAAAAAAATCAATGTGTGCACATATTTAAAAGCACTCTCTGTAAAACTACTATCTCCAGAGATAAAATAGTGCCAGAGATTAATTTTCAAACATTAGATACATAAAAATGCAAATCATGATGATTTTTTAATCTGAAAACTGAATCTTAGGATCTTAGAGACCATCTAGTTAATTGGCTTCGTAGTATAGACGAGGGTGCTTAGTAATTTTCTTGAAGTCACACAGCTAGTTCATGGCAGAGTCCATGAATAGGGTCTCCTACAGTTCTAGGCCACCTCTTTCCATTTCCTCATTCAGATTCTTGCATTTAATTGCCTTTAGTTGTATTTAATTGCCTTTCCTCACTCAGATTCTTGTATTTAAGTGTCCTCTGTAAATGTAGAAAGTATTTAGGAAAATTATTTTTAAAATGCTTACAATTCCCTGGAAGACACCACATTTATTGGGTAGTGAAATAGAAGTAGTTCAGTTTTCTACCAGGTGTCCAGGAGGCTGCCAGCAAAGGAGAGAAAGTCTCTACTTTGACTTCATAATGAGTTTGTTTCAATGTAAGAAAACTAGGAATTGGAATTGTTGTCATTAGCATCTCCCTCCAACACACAAATGCACACTCATCTTTAACTTCACTACCACGTTCTGTTTTAGGTCAAATCCTTGTGATAATATTCTTGGCTGTGGAGGAGGGATGAAGGGGAAAGAGATGGATGTAGCTGAACAGATATTTCTACCTGCTTTCTTTCCATGAAAGTTGAATTTAACATTACAGAGTGATCTAGATAAATGATTATAAAAGCTCATTTTGTATAGTCATCTTTGTTTCAATATATTTTTTTCTCATCTATAGAATAGACATTTTATCCCCATATTTATGATAAGAAAATAGCATCTGAGAGATGAGTGATTTATCAAGGGTGCATGGCTAGTCAATGGCTAAACTGGGTTTCAAATTTTAGTTTTCAGGCAACAAGTACAGGGTTCTTCTGAAAAGACCATGAGTTTTTACTTTATTTATTTATTTATTTATTTTTGGCTGTGTTGGGTCTTCGTTTCTGTGCTAGGGCTTTCTCTAGTTGTGGCAAGCGGGGGCCACTTTCCATCGCGGTACGCGGGCCTCTCACTGTCGCGGCCTCTCTTGTTGTGGAGCACAGGCTCCAGACACGCAGGCTCAGTAGTTGTGGCTCACGGGCCTAGTTGCTCCGCGGCATGTGGGATCTTCCCAGACCAGGGCTCGAACCCGTGTCCCCTGCATTGGCAGGCAGATTCTCAACCACTGTGCCACCAGGGAAGCCCCAATACCCTGAGTTTTTTACCCCTATATCCATGGGCCCCAAAGAGCCTTGGAGGTAAAGGGAAAGAAAAAAGAGGCAGGAATGCCCAGCATGAGTAGGCTCTTTCTCACTGAATATCTTTTTTTAGAAAATGCTAAATATGCTTTTTTTTTTTTAAGTGGAGTAAAATTGCTTTACACTGTTGTGTTAGTTTCTGCTGTACAATGAAGTGAATCAGCTATATATATATTATATATATACCTCTCTCCCCTCCCTCTTGGACCTCCCTCCACCCCTTTGCCACCCCACCATCTAGGTCATCACAGAGCACCGAGCTGAGCTCCCTGTGCTATACAGCAGGTTCCCACTAGCTATCTAGTTTACACATGGTAGTATATTTATGTCAAACCTAATCTCCCATTTGTCCCACCCTCCTCTTCCCCCACTGTGTCCACATGTCTGTTCTCTATGTCTACGTCTGTATTCCTGCCCTACAAATAGGTTCATCTGTACCATTCTTAATACAGATTATTAAACATTTTCTTTCTCATGGTGCATTTTTAATGCATCTTCTTATTTGCAAATTGTATTTCTTCAGCAATACTCATTCTTAAAATACTAATTTAGTAATTGGCACAAATAGTAGCTGTTTTGTTGGTCCCATAATATCTAATTAAATTTAATAACAATAATTACAACCCAACTTGCTAAATAAGACATTACTACCTAAACAAATAAGCCTATGTAATTTTATTTCCTCATCACCTTTTTTCTTTGGTTCTGTACTCTTTCTATTCTATTAGTCTATTCCTTTTGATCAGTTGGGTCTAAGTTCCTCATTTATAACAGAAAATGAGGGGAGGGTTTGATTTTCTCAAAGATCCCTTTTTGCAATTACATTTTATGGGCTTATGTATTGTCTTTATAACTCAGGAGCAATGAACGTGGAGGCATACCCATCTTCTTTTCTTCCTAAATCATATGTTTTATTTAAACTATTGATTTGTGGCTTTGCAAATTTCCAGCCTCATGTCTGGATTATTTCCACCTATTTTTCTAAATTCAGGGGGCCCAGGGTCTGAACCTGTCCTCTCTACTGCCATTGCCATTTTTTAGGCATGTAAAGAGACACATCTAAAACATGATGATTCAGAAAGCTTGGAAATAAAGGGATGGAAAAACACGCATCATACAAATGCTATACAAAAGAAAGCTATTGTGGCTATAGTAATCTCAAGATAAAGAAGACAGGCTAAAAGGATTATTAAAGATGAAGAGAGATACTTCATAATGACAAAAGTTCCATTCACCAGGTAAATAATCTTAAATTTATATGTACCTAATAACTTAGTTTTAAAATATACAAGCAAAAATCAGTAGGAATAGAAGAAGAAATAGGTAAAGCTACTATTAGAATGGTAGCTGTTGACTACATCTCTTTCAGTAACTGATAGAACTGGCAGAAAATAATTAGTAAAGACATTAAAGATTTGAAAAGCCCATCAACACACTAGATCTGATGGATATATTTATAGCACCTAATCCCCAAAATGCAGAATACATATACAAATTCTTTTCAAGTACCCATAGAATGTTCCCAAAATTTGACCAAATATAGGAAAGTCTCATCAAATTCCAAAGAAATAAAATTAAAATATGTTCTTAGACCACATGAAATTCAGCAAGAAATAAACAGTGTAAAGACCCTTAAAAATCCACGCATGTTTGGAAGTTAAGAAATACACTTCTGATATATCCATCAATTGTGAAATACAGGTATTATGGCTTATTTGGTTAATAAACTGTAAAAATTAGGTTATGAGAATTGGGAAAATTGAAATCGATTCAACGTTGAGGTTATATTAAGGAATAATGTGGTTATGTTTTGAAAAACAGTCCTTATATTTTTAAGCTATTTACAAGTGACATATTTACCAATGATTTGCTTCAAAATAGTCCTGAGAGGGGAGGAGTAGAGGGGAATAAAGATGAAAACAAAATGCACATGAGTTGATAATTATTGAGTCTGGATTATGAGCCCTAGGTGGATTCATTAAACTATTATCTCAATCTTTATATATGTTTTAAATTTTTCCATAATTAAAAATTAAAAAAAGAATGCATTTAGAAATAACCCCTGAATCAAAGAAGAAATTCCAATGAAAATTAGCAAATATGTTAAACACAATGATAATTTAAAATGCTATATAAAAACTGTGGAATGGGGCTTCCCTGGTGGCACAGTGGTTAAGAATCTGCCTGCCAATGCAGGGGACACCAGTGCGAGCCCTGATCCAGGAAGATCCCACGTGCCCTGGACCAACTTAGCCCGTGTGCCACAAGCACTTAGCCTGTGCTCTAGAGCCCGCGAGCCACAACTGCTGAAGCCCGCACGCTCTAGGGCCTGCGTGCCACAACTACTGAGCCTACGTGCTGCAACTAATAAGGCCCGCGTGCCTAGAGCCTGTGCTCTGCAACAAGAGAAGCCACCGCAACAAAGAGTAGTGCTCGCTCGCCGCAACTAGAGAAAGCCTGCACGCAGCAACGAAGACCCAACGCAGCCAAAAATAAATTAATTAATTAATTAATTTTTAAAAAAACAAAACAAAACACCTGGAATGTAGTAAAGCCAGATTTTGAGAGCAGTTTCTAATCTTTAATGAATATAGTAGAAAAGAAGACTGGCTGAAAATCACCGAAGTAAGCATTCATTTCAAGAAACTATTAACAAAAATCCCCACAAAAAAATAAAAAAGAAGAAAGATAAGGGTAGAAATTAAGGGCAAGAGAACAAATATAAAATTAGAATTAACAAAGCCAAAAGTTTGTTCTTTGGAAAGATTAACAAAACTGCTAAACACTGTGTGAAACTGATCAAGAACAAAGAGAGAAAGAAACGATCAAAGTGAGGAATTAAAAGAGGAATTGCCACAAGCTTTTCAGACATTTAAAAGATCATAGCAAGATATTATGAATCTTAGAACAATCAACTTGAAAATTTAAACGAAATAGACAAATGCTTAGAAAAATGCAATTACTATAACTGGCACAATAAGAAATAGGAAGTCTGAATAGTCCAGTAACAATGAAAGTGACTAAATATATAATGTAGAATCTCCTCACAAGTAAAACCTCACACCCAGATAGCATCACTGGAAAAGTATACCTAACTTTCAAAGAACAAATAATGCCAATTTTCACAAACTTCTCCCAAGTCTTGAAAAAAAGGGAACACTCCAGCTAGTTTCATTAGGGCAGCATGTCTTTGATACTAAAACCTGACAAGGGCATTATGAGAAAAAAATACAGAATAATAGCGTTCATGAATATAAATACACATATTCTAAATAGATATTAGCAAACCAAATCTAACAATATATATGAAGGATAACATAAACCAGCTGAATTTCTTCTAATAACACAGATTTAATAATATTCAAATAGGAAGTCATAGCATTCAACTATCAGAATGAAGGAAAAAATCATATGATTACCTCATGAGATAAAATTTTAAAAGTATTAGATAAATACCAACATCTATTTTTGACTAATCTCCAGTGAACTGGTGAAAATTAACTGCCTCAATCTGAAGAGTATCTATGAAATGGTACAATACATCAGTCATATGTAGGGGTGAAATGTTGAAAATTCCCCTAGATGAGAAACAAGACAAGGACACCTGATATTGCTTCTCCAACTAGATATTGTTTTGAAGATCCTGGCCATTGAAGTAAGGCATAAATAAATAAATAAATAAAAGAATTCTGTTATCATCTGTAGGAGATATAGTTGATAAGTAAAAAATACAAAATATACCATACAATTCACCTATTTAATGTGTACAATTCAATTAACTTTAGTTAACAAGCTTTTTTAAATGCAAGGACAAAGATTATTCAATATATTCTTTCGGTGATATATAGGATAGAGTTTTTAATTTTAATTTTTTATTAAAATTTTTTCAAAAATTTATAAAAGTAAAAAAATTTGTGAAAACCCTATACACCTATTTTGTAGATTAAATTTTTTTAACACTTTGTCAATTTTATTCCATCTAGTCCCCCTATCATTTAGCTGATATATTTTAAAGCAATTTCCAGATACCAGATAATTTCACTTTCAAACACTAGTTTGTACCCCTAAATAGATAAAGATTTCTAAGAAATTCTTTATAAAGAAGAACAAAGTGAGAGGATTCACTTTTTGAATATTAATATATATAACAAAGTTATAATAATAAAGTCAGAGTGGTATTGATCCTAGGATAAAAATATAGACTAAAGGGCGGGACTGAAGAACACAGAAGTTGACCAATGTATTATAGACACTTGATTAACAACAAAGTACATCCCACAGAGCAGTGGGGAAAGGATGGTATTTTCAATAAATGCTGCTGGTTAAATTGGATATCTACATGGGAAAAATAAATCTCAATTCCATCCCATCCTCATATCACACACAAAAATAAATTATTAGGCAAAACAGTAAAGCTCTAAAAGATTATACAGAAAATTATCTTTATGACTTTTGGTTATGAAAAGATCTCTTAAAATACAAAGAAGCACTAATTATAAAGAAAAAAGACTGATAAATGGGACTACCGCTAAAGTGAAAACATTGTATTTATCAAAAGATGGCATGACTGTAAATCAACTATATCCCAATGTAAAATAAAAATTAAATTAAAATAAATAAATAAATCTGTGAGGAAAACAAATAAACAAAAAAGATAGCATTAAGAGGGTAAAAAAGGAAGGCACAAAGTGACAGAAAATATTTGCTAAGCATATGTTGTGGACTGAATTGTGTTCCCCCCAAAGCTGTATGTTGAAGCCCTTACCCCCCCAGTGTGACTGTATTTGGAGATAGGACCTCTAAGGAGGTACTTAAAGTTAACGAGGTCATAAAGATGGGCCTTAATCCAATAGGGCTGGTGTTCTTGTAAGAAGAAGGGATACTAGGAGTATGAACACAGAGAGAGACCATGTGAGGACGCAGTAAGTAAGCGTCTGTGTGCAAGTCAGGAAAAGCAGTCTCACCAGAAACCAACCCAACCAGCATCTTGATCTTGGACTTTCATCTCCCAGAACTGTAAGAGAATAAGTTTCTGTTGTTTAGGTCAGCCAGTCTGTGGTATTCTGTTATGGCAGCCCTAGCAGACTGATAGAGCATATGTTTGACAAAGAGCTTGTGTTCAAAATATATAATGGGTTTCTGCAAATTAGGCCACCCAGTAGAAAAATGAGCAGGAGAGATGAAAAGGCACTGCACAAAAACAACAGTCAATTCACCAGTAGACATACAAATAAAGGCACTCATCTTCATTAGCGATCAGTACTATACTAATTAAAACTACAAACTAAATACATTTGTATGCCACCAGGAGACTTAAAAATGTAAATGATCACAATAGCAAATGTCGGCGATGGTGTGCAGCAGTAGGAATATTTATGGACTGTTGATAAGAGTGTTAGTAGGTTCAACCACTTTAGAAAAAAATTTAGATTTATCTCTCAAAGTTAAAGAGACCCATACTCTGTGACTTCATATCGATAGTTCTGCTCCTAGATATACATGAGAACATTCATAAGACATAGCCATGAGTAAGAACATTAGGAGTAGTAGTATTTGTAACAGCCTGAAAGTGGAAACAACCCAATGTCCACCAACAGTAGAAGGGATAAATTATGGAACAGTCATACAGTGAAATACTCTGCAGCAGTGGTTCTCGACAGTGGGCAGTCTGGACCCACAGAGGGTATTTGGCAATGTCTGGAGACTGTTTTGGTTGTCACAGTTAAGTGGGCAGGTGGGTGAGGTGCTACTGGCATCGAGGGGTGGAGGCCAGGAATGATGTTAAACATCCTACAGTGCGTAGGATAACCCCCTTTAACAGAGAATTATCTGGCCTAAAATGTCAATGGTGTCAAGGTTGAGAAAACTTGTTCTATGGTAATAAAAGTGAATGAAGAGCAACTGCACAAACAACTTGGAAAAACCTCACAAACCAAGTTTTGAGGCAAAAAAATCCAATCTCGGAAGAATACATCACTGTATGATTCCATTTTTCTAAGTTCAAAAACCAAACAATCTGAATTATAGGAGTTAGGGATTCCAGCTCATATAGTAAAACTAAAAAAGAAAAGCAAGGAAGTGATTAACTTAGAAGTCAGGATCGTAGTGTTTAGGGGAGCAGGAGGAGATAGTAATTTGGAAGAGGCACAAGATGAGTTTCAAGGGTACAGGAAATATTCTATATCTTGACCTTTGTGGGGGTTATGTGGCCATTCACAGTATAATGATCTTTGTGTTTTGTGTAGTGCAGTTTCTGTCTGCACAGTTAAAAATGCTTAAAAACAAAGTAAAATTTAAAAATAATTATAAAACTATTGGTAGAGAACTCTGGAGAGTTGTTTGGCTGCTCCTTTTTATTTTCGTCCCTAATAGGATGACATGTTTTAATAGAATCTGCATGAAGAAAGACATGTTGGTAGTATGGAACATCCAAAAAGATCTTTTTAAGGAGATCTGTTTCTGAGATTCTCAGTAATGATGTCTTCTATCCCCTTAAGGGTCACATGGCATAACCAAAACTTTATCAACAAAATGATAAAATCAAGGCGGCTAGGCCACTCAAAATAAAATGCTAGCAAAGGACTGGAGATTAGATGGGTTTGATACTCCCCATCAAAGGAAGAACATAAATCTCTGCTCAGCTCTTGTGTTTGTTTTGTAATCTCCCTAAAATGAGAATTTAAAGGAGGTAAAGTTGGGGTGATGAAGAAAGGAATCATAAATCTGTTGAAATGCAGCACTGTGCTGCCACGGAAATTGTATTGTTTTTGGTAGGTTTGAAACATTACCACTGACTTCACATGTACTATAGGTGCTGCTGATTTTCTAGCTCAGTGCTTGTCAGCTGCTGGAAGCACTGTTTCCTTTTCTCCTAGCAACGTAAATTGAACTTACCTGATTCAGACAAGTGTCATTTGCCTCCTCTCACGTATTTTTTTCATTGTTCCCATGTCAAGCACTATTTTTATAAATTCTCCAGACAGTGGAACAGGCTTAAAGTCTGATTGTCTCTGTGTTAAATATTGTAATGTTAATTCTAACTTCGGGAGGCGAATCATTTGTCTTAGCATGTGCTTTGCTTTGGGGAAAGAGCAAGAAACCAATTTTTTTTTTTTTTTTTTTGTAGAATCAAAGCATCTTAAATTTTAGGGAGCCCATGGAAATCCTCAAGTTCATCAAATGTGACAGATGGATTTCTAGCCTGTCCTTGAATACTACTGGTATCTGGGAGCTCATTATCTGTGAAACTATCTCTGCATTTTTGCAAAGCTCCATTTATGAGAAAGTTATCATCTGTATTAGGTTGAAATATGCAACCATGAATTTTGCATTCATTCTTACCCCCTTTGTTCTTTCCTTATTATATTTGTGATCATTTCTATTTCCTTTTTTTCTCATTAATGAACATCTGTGAACTAGTGTGTAGTGTCGAAGAGTCCCTAAAGTCCGCAAATGTGCAGATTACAGACTTAAATTAGTTTGATGCATGTTACCACCACAGGTGGATTTCCTGTGCCTCAGTTACCACTGAGAGATACCTATAGAGCAGTTGCTTTAGGCGGAGTCTTGTCTCAGCACAAAAGAGAATTACTACAGATTAGCCCTGACACCAAAGAGGCTGAATTAAAAACAACTTTCTGTTTCATGTTCTTCAAACTCACTTTCTCTACTGACCAAAGCTTTTATCTCCACTAGAAATTTCCTTGACTGGGAAAATTATCAAATAATTTCCAACTATAATCAATTCTGGTTAACTTATATATTGGGAGCGAGAAAGCTTAGAGATAATTTCCAATATTGTTTAAAACAAAACTAATCAAAATGTAGACCAAATGGAAAGAATGTGATTTCATTTACTTAAATTTGCATCCAGTATTTAAGAACACATCCATTTGACTATTGAAATGTGTACAAATGAAACCCCATGTAGCTTAGGAATCCAGAAAATTACATACATCCTTTGATTTTAAAATGGCCTTAAAATGGGCTCCCATAGTGTTTTTATCGAGTGAATTGCCATTTTTTAAAAACACATTAGGCATAGATGTAGAAGCACCTGTGAGCTCCTTCTTTTTCTTTCTCTTCTTTATTCAGTCTCCAAAATCATCTCCATTCACAGCCCTAATTCTTCAGATTCAGTTCCCAGGGATCATACACACACACACACACACACACACACACACACACACATCTTTGCCTGTATCACTGGCCCTCAGTTTGAGGTCACTTTTTCACTCTTAAGAAAAGATGGGCAGAGGGAGAACATGCTATTCTGACTGTGGAGAGAGAGCAGCATTCTTAGGCAGCATTGGTCAAAATGTGATTGTCAGTGTAGTTCCAAACAGTAAATGCTTTTATATGCTGATTCATAGAAACATTAATTTTTTTCTCACAAAACATTAATATTGTTATTGTTGTTATATGTTGTTAACACTGTTGTTTAATCAGAGCTCAGGTACAAACAGGTTTACCTACTCTTAGACTGTAGTTCTTACCATTGCATGGTACTTCCTTTCTCCAAAATATTCTCTTAAGTTTACATTTTGACATGGGAGTTAGGATTGTTGGTTAAAAAGAGAATGAATACCCTTTGTCTTTTAATTTTAAATTTCTAAGCATAGAGAGAGTGGAGACAATGTCATGTGTAGTGACTCATCACTAATATTGCAAACAATAAATGAGGACTTAAACATTTTCTGCTTTTTCATAAGTAAATTACTCTTCCTTCTTTCAATGCCTGTGAGGAGGAAAATAAGGAACTAGTTTCACACCAGTGAGACAGAAGAAAAATTGGGATTGACCCCACCTGGCTTTGGGGCCAGATAATTGGGAAGAAAAACATCATGAAAGTTCCAGAAACTTGATGCTGGAATTGGCAATATTATGGTCCCATCCTATACTATACCTCAATGCCCTTGACCATTCTCCTATGTGTCATTAAAATGTCTGCCTTCCCACCTCCTCCTGGTCCTGTGGGAATAGGGTCACGACAGGCAAAGGGACTTCCAAATGTGATGTTTCAATCCTGAGTGGAATGTCTGAGAGAGAGGAAGGCAGCAGAGCTCTGACCCGTATTACTGGGAAGGACTTTGGCCCTGACACAGAGAGCCTGATGTGCACGTGTGTTTCCTTTGCTGATGTACAGAAGAACTCTGACACTGGTTAAAGTTCTTTTTCTGAGGATATATGTATCACCCGCAAATGTCAAGCGATAATTTGATGTTACCCAAAGTAATGCAGCTCACTAAAAATGGAACCACTTCAGGATTGCAGGGGGAGAATACATTCTATATGGGCCTCCTCTTGGGGC
Source organism: Balaenoptera ricei (assembly GCF_028023285.1). Classification (NCBI taxonomy): domain Eukaryota; kingdom Metazoa; phylum Chordata; class Mammalia; order Artiodactyla; family Balaenopteridae; genus Balaenoptera; species Balaenoptera ricei. The sequence continues at coordinate 81,703,845 of NC_082640.1, read as the reverse complement.
CTTGTAGGCCATTCTAGAGGATTTCTTTAGATACTGTTAAAAAAAAAAACAAAGCATTGATAAAAAGGCTTAAGAATGATGGGGCAAGAAGCTCTGTCTACTGGATACTGAGTGTCCTATTTAAGATAATAAGAGCAAATGCGATTATAATACCATATGACCATATTTCTAAATGCTTTTTATATCTGCTTTCAAGCTATTAACCCTGGTTTACCCAAGAGAGTCCTAGAGAAATTATGTGACCATCCACATTTTGAAAGTGGCAGAGTCAGGATTCAAGCTCATACTCCCTGGCTCAAATTCATGCTCTTACCAATTATTTATCAAGAAGTTTATTCTGCACACTGCCCAACATTGAAATGTTTGAAAATTCTGAAGGATAGGAGTTACCCTCCCCCCTTTTCCATCTGGATGTTGATATTCTGTAGAGATGGTGGATAACAGGACATTTGATAGCTCCTTGTGGAAGGGCTCTCAGACTGGAGACTCCTATCACTGTGCTAAGCTGCCTGAAGTTTAGGTAAGTGCTCCAGCTCTGGGAGGAACCAGCTTGATTCTGTTCCTCCAAGATGGCATGTGTGTGATGCAACTGGCACATGTCGGTAGGGACCTGATGATGATGGGCCGAGGAGCACTAAGGATAATTAGGAGCCTTCTTTTTTTTTTTTTTTGGCCACTCCATGCAATATGCGGGATCGTAGTTCCCCGACCAGGGATCGAACCTGCAATGGAAGCATGGAGTCTTAACCACTAGACCTCCAGAGAAGTCTCTTGGTTCTGTAAATTCTAAAGTTCATCCCCGAGAGGACCAAGAATCACACACCTTCCACCAAGGCCATTAGGGGTTGCCTGGCAACCTCCCACAGCCCTTCTACCTGGGTCTCCTCTGACTTTCTCTGGCTCTCTCTGAACTCTGGCTTTGTGGCGCTGGTTTGATCCTGCCTCTTGTTTTTAATTTAGCATTTGCACTTGTCCCTCCTGCACTTAGAATTTCCTCTTTCCTTATAAGACCCTCCCTTGATATGTCCCTCCAGTCCTTCTTACCTTGTACTGTCTCAGGTAACATCTTCTCCCCAGTTCTGTCCTTGTAGAGCCTCAATAGCATTTTTTCTTGGCTATTTTTCCCATTTATTCTTCCAGATGGATTTTAGAGTTTGTTCATAGGCTCTAAATCATCTGTTGAAACTTATATTGGAGTTGCTTTAAACTTGTGGATTAATTAGGGAAGACGATATTTTTGCAATGGTGAATCCTCCCATCTTCACTATTCTGTATTTTTACGTTTATTTGAGGGTTATTTTTGATCTCTCTGTAAATTTTTGTAGGTTTTGAATGTAGTTTTTTATGTTTATTAATATGCTTATTTCTATAGGTTTTGTATTTTTATTGCTCCTTTGAATGGGGAATGTTTTCAGTATCTTTTCCGGATTCTGCTAGTACAATATATAGAAAAGCTATCAATGTCTAGACACTTATTTTGTAACTTGTCCTCTTTCTGGAAACTTTATTGGATTTTAACGTTTTTTAGTTGATTGGCTTTTCAGGAGACATCACTTTTTTGCACAAGTCTTAAAATTTTCCATTTGGCTTGGTTTCTGCTACTGGCATTTTCCTGTTGAGATTTATTCCTTAATTTTTAGTGTTCTCATTACAGGCAAGCTTTGCTTATTATATATCCACCCATGTTTCTTTCCTTAAATATCAGAAATTTTATATCAATATTGGTTTGAATTAAAATCAAATTTACTACAGTTCTTAGATTTGGGAATTTGGATGTAAAACCTCTCTCCTAGAAGCCAGAAAGAGGGTTATGATGTCTTATTAATTTCTTCTTACCACATTGCCACCCTTCGAAGCCTTGACTATGATTTGCCCACCTTACTGACAGGGCCTGAGATCCCAGAAAGCCCCTTCCCTGAAGCTGTGTAGTTTAGGATGCTACCTGAACAAACAATTTAAGGATAACAGTGTATGGTATCATGAAGTCAAGTATTTAACATGACTTATTTTTACTGTGAACCTCCATAATCTTCAAAAATTAGGGGCTATATAGGGGTGGGGGGATAAGCAAAATTAATGAAGGAAATTAAGAGATACAAACTTCCAGTTACAAAATAAATGAGTCATGGGGATTAAATTTACAGCATGGGGAATATAATCAATAAAATATGTAATACCTTTGTATGGCAACAGGTGATAGCTAGACTTGTCATGGTGATCATTTTGTAATGTATAGAAATATCAAATCACTGTGTTATGTACCAGGAACTAACATGTGTTGTAGGTCAGTTGTACTTCAAAACAAACAGACAAATAAACTCATAGATAAAGAGAGCAGATTTGTGGTTACCAGAGGCAAGAGTTCGGGGAGGGGGAATTCGATAAAGATGGGTGAAAGGTACAAACTTCCAGTTGTAGGATAAATAAGTACTAGGGATGTCATTTACACATGATGAATATAATGAGTACTGCTCTGTGTTATACATGAAAGTGGTTAAGAGAGTAAATCCTAAGAGTTCTCATCGCAAGGAAAAAATATGTTTTTCTTTTTCTTTTCTTTTGTATCTGAGGTGATGGGTATTCACTAAACTTATTGTGGTAACCTTTTCATGATGTATGTAAGTCAAATCATGATGCTGCACACCTTAAACTCATACAGTGTTGTATGTCGATTATATCTCAATAAGATGGGCAGAAAAAAAAGAAAGGAATGACATCAATGGCTGAAAGGAGTTCAAGAATTAGTAAATTTTGAATTAAGTGCCAAAACAATAGGGGCTACTATTGGGCTGGTAAGGTCACACAACACATTCATTCAACAAATATTTACAGAGTATCTGCTAAAATTTTAAAAAGTAATGATAGTAAATAAACTCTATCAATGTTTTATAATACCTATATCTTGTACAGTCTAAATCTTTACATACATTATTCCATTTATGCTCACACCAGCACAGGGAGTGTTATAATCCCTCTTTTAAACTGTGTCACATTTAGTGTTGGAGCCAAGTTTTAAACCTGGAAAATCCCTCCTCTTAATCATCAAGAACGTTGCTAGTTGCAAGTGATGTAAAAGTTGAAAAGAAGTGCTCCATACCTTCAATACATTTAGTAGATATTGGGGGAGATAGACATTTGATAATTAATATATAATATGTAAGCTGAAGTATACTGTAAATGAAAAGATATACAAGGTGTAATGGGATTATAGGGGACATAGTTACCTATGATGTCACTGCAGATTTGTTTTTTAGTATGGATTTTGACATTACTGCATTGGAGACCTCAGTAGAAAATGTTTTTTAAATTTCCAGTTATTCTATGACAAAGATAGGAAAAAGTTCTCTTTGCTTAGAGAGTATCTGACAGTATCTTTCTCTCAGGGAAAGGTGAAATGATCTTGGAAGAATCTCCTAGCTTCTAAGATTTAAGTATCCCAGTTCCCTTTAGTCTCCCTTCATTTATGCCCGATGATGCTAGCTAGGTTCCTTAGGGTCTTATCCTTATTTGGCATCAATTCTTGATTACCAGTCCTACTCCAACTTATATTTGTGCTGCTACTATTCATCCCTAGGGCTATATTTATAGAATACTAAAAACTATGAATAAAGTGTTTTTAAAAAATATGTCAATCTTGGCTATTTTGACAATACAGTCAAAGGCTGTTTCCAAATAGTCGAGTCATTCAAACATGTTTAACATATTTATTTCTTATTGCATAGATAAAATGACTGAATTAATTTGTCACTTTCCCCAGGGCTCTTTAGTTTTATATCTATTTATGTAGATATGGCTAAAGAGTTAAACTAGTTGTGTTTGCTTTGCATTAGTCTTACTCTTTAAATTGTCCTTTGCTTTTATGTAAAGGTGCAATTTGATGATCAGCAGTTAATAAAGAGCATGGGTTATAACCTTTGTCAAGCTGGATATTAATGATGCTCTCTTGAAATGAACAGCTTAATGAGAACAGCTTTTATTTTTAAATGAGTTTTTATTTTACGATCTTGTTCATATTGGTGAATAATTACCAACTGCTATAGAGGGTGCTGCAATGGTCTGACTTAGCATGATCTGAGAGTCCTTGGAAAGCTTTACTCAGATTCTCCCTGCTATAATTTAGGTATATTCTGGACTTGATGTGACTGCCTCTTGCTGCTGTTGAGTGTATGCTCATATTAGTACCACCTTTTCGATTCTTATGAAGGGAAGTAGTCACATTCAGCTTTTAAATACATTGGCATTGTCCAAGAGTAATTTAGTAAGTAACATCTTCTGAAAAAAACCAGCCATGGCTCATCCTCAAAATGCTGTTTTCTTAGTTCAAGGTCTTATGGCAAAAATAAGTAAGTAAATAAATAAGAAATATGCAGAAGCACTGTAGAAGTTATGAGAATACACCTGTCAAATCTCTGACTGTGAGGAGCATAACTGACCTACAGTCCCAGCTGCTGGGCTCTGAGATCCATTACTGTGTTTCCACTTAGGCCAGGCTTCCTATGGGCTACACCAGCCAATGACTGAGCAGGGCAGAGACGCAAAAGCAGACCTGCTTACTGGGCGACATGGGGCTCCTCTGACAGGTGACTTTGATGTAAGGATTCTCCAAAGGCTTTGCCAGTCTGTCTTAGAACCACACTGCTGTCTAAGACACTTCCACCCAACCTTCCTTCTCTCTCTTTCTCCCACGGCCAAGATCAGTTCTGCATCTCTGCTTGACAGCTCTCTCAGCCTGTTCCATCTCCCTCTTTATTTTCCTTAACAAACGTCACCCTCAATAAATATTTGTGCATCTAACCATTCCCATCTGGACATCTGCTTCTTGGCAGAATTGGTTAACACCTTCACCTTTCAAGCTAAGACAGTATTACTAGCTTAGGTTTAAGACCAACTGGAACTCATGAAGTTGTGTATTTTATATCAAGCTTTGAGGTGACTGTGTAATTATGTCTTTAAATAAGCTGGACTCACAGGTAAAACTTTAAAAATCACTTTGTTTTTGTCTCCTACTGTTCCTTCAAACTTGTTTGGGGGAACATTCTCTTCCGACGCTCTTAGATGAAAACTTCAGTAGATATCATTAACTTTTATGTTATTCTTAGATAATAAAAAAGTTTTTTGAACATTTTAGTTTACCAAAGCATCTCAGTTCATCAATTGAAGTACCCACTTCCATGTAATAATCAAAAGGTCTATTAAAGTTTTATTAAAGTTTTTCCTCCCCTTCAGTTTAGGTCTATGGAGTCATCGCTGAGTTTTGGCAAGTTTTAAAACTGAGTCCTTTTCTCTTGGTTGTTTGGGAAACCCTTCATTACTGGGGGCCTCTCACTCTTGTTTCTTGATATGCCCAAAATCAAAACTCCTAGATATTTGCTTAAATTATCCTTCCTCTCTGGGGGATCTATCCAGACAGCTCAAGCATCTTTGTGGGGAGGTCGTAAACACATTCTGATGGCTTTCTTGAACATCTGAGCCAACCCCACATTGACTCTTTCACAGGTGTGTCCACATCTGCTCCATGGGAAACACTCACACATCCTTTGTCCAACAAACTCTGGGCGTGCTGGTGCCCCAACATATAGCAGGCTCACTGAAGAACGCTGTCCACTTCAGCAGATAGACGGCCATAGTCTCTTTTCCTTTAGATTTCTCAGGCATTGTGTCTCTTAAACTCTGAGGGATACAAATCAAACTCTATGTTAGTCCCATTCAAGACCTTTTCCCAAGGCTTGAGAGATGAAAGAATCTCCTCTATATTTCCCATAGGTTACGGTATGGCAGGGTGTGAAACATCCTCAGTATGCAATATTCTCTCCAGAATTCATCTAAATTCTGAGCCCCCCTCTTGACCCCTCTAATCTTTCTCACAAGCTAGAGGTGCATTTTATTCTCCATGTCACTAAACTAGTATTAAGCAAGCTTCTTTGCAGTGTAGGCAAACTTTCCTGGTTTTGTGGTCCTACTGTGGAATGTGGCAATAGTTGGCACCTATTCAATAGATTGATATTCAAAGGATAGTACAAATACCAGCAGCATCCTCACCTGGGACTTTGCATAAATACTGAGTTTCCGGTCCCATCCCAGACCTACTGAATCAGAATCTGCATTTTAACCTGGTCCCCAGGTGATTTGTATTCACAGTAACTTTCGAGAAAGCCTAGCCTAGAGTACTCAGCTGAAACAGGTAAGAAGTATCCTATTTTAATATTCTATTACAACTATAGTTACTATTTATTCAGTAAATATTTATTGACTACTATTAGGTACAAGACATATTCAAAAGGCTGAATTGTGGTCTTGGAGGGGAGCTTGAACAAGCTCATACATAAACAAAATGCAAAGAATAAAATTAAAATGCTAAGAGATAATACAGTTCTGTAGGATTTTAGAGGAGGAAAGATTATGTTTTGGCTGGAGATTCAGAAAGAAAATGATTTGAATTGAGCTTTGAAAGACACATATCACCTGGCCATGTGTAACTGAGGAATTGGTCTTTTGATATGGAAGGATTAGAGTAAATAAAGGCACAGAGGGGGCCATTAGTAGGCACAGGTACAGAGAGCAGCTCTATTTGACTGGAAGAGAGGGTAAGTGGAGGCCACATTGGAGGCTGTACTGGAGGCAACAATAAGGAAGATACATCAGGGCCTTCAATGTTGAGTCAGAGTTTATACTTCATTTAGAAATGAAGTGAAGGAGTTCCTCTGGTGATATAGGAAATGATTCTCCTTAGCTTTTGTGCTTCAGCAACTACTAGTGTGTTAGAGGAGTAGCTTGAGACTTTAATAAGCTTCTGAAGCTATCTGGCCGGAGAGGAATATAATCTGGAGAGGTGGGTTGGACTGTGCTAGGTCAGCGGTCCCAGGGTTGGTCCCATGATCTTTGATACTGCTCATTTGTCTATTTGAAAAAAATAATCTGTGATAGACCAAGAACTGTGGCCTCAACTACTCCCAGGGGAATTTTAAAAGGGGGACATGCTGGGTATGGTGTTTGGGAGCCTGCTTTGGAGAAGTGCCAATTTTCTGCTCCCCTTCACAGGAAAACTTCCCTAGTTGTTAATATTGACTATCATCTCCCAGTGTTTCACTCTCATTCTCTCTTCAATGTGGATCAAGCCCCTTTTCAGGGCCACTAACATCACAAAAAGAGAGACAGCCAGACATTATATTCCTTCTAATGGGAGACCTTATCATCACCCATGAGGTAATCTCACCAAATAAATTGTCCCTGAACCTGATCAAGGATCTAAACCCAAATACCAATTTACTGAAAATACAGTGAAATAGAGTTTCATGGAAAACAACACCACAGGAATATAATCAGCAAAATCCAGACTGTGGGAAACGCTATAACTATAGAACAAATCCTCTCCCCATCATCTTTTTTAAATAAATAATTGCAAGCAAAGTGAGAGAGAGAGAGAGAGAGAGAGGCAAAACCAATAGGTTGAAAGAGACAACAAGCCAGTCACAATGTGTGGACTTAATTTGAATCCTGATTCAAACAAACTAAAATAATTTTTTAGTTATTTTTAAAATAATTTTTTAGTTATTTTTAAAATAATTTTTTTAAAGTTATGACATTTGAGACAACTGGAAATTTTTATCTTATGATATTAAAGAAATTGTTATTTTCAAAAAATATATGGATCAAGCCCCATTCTGATACAGTCTCCACTCAACTGCCAGAGTGGTCTTTAGACATAGTCTGATTATGACAATTTCCTGCTTTAAGCATTTAAAAATAACATAGACTAAACACCAGTTCCTTACCTTGCCTAAAATTTAGCACGGTCTGGCTCCTGCCTTCCTCTTCAACCTGATCTCATGCTCTTCCAGCCCTCATTCACTCTCCTCCAGTCTTCCGGGACAGAGGTAGAATGAAACCCACAGTAAGAGAGATCTAGGCTAAAAGAAAAGGAAAATCCTATATATTTCTTTATGTACATATATGTATGTAAATATATTTTTAACTATCTAGAAGGATATATGATAAATTAATGATTATGGTTATATGTTTTTGGTGGGGGGGAGTTTTGGATTGAGAGGAAAAATCTTCTTATCTCTTTTATCTGTAATGTTTGAATCCAATTTCTACCTATATAAGAAAAACACACTCCTGTGTTTCTTCTTTATTATCACTCTACCACATTTCACATTTGGTCACCAAATGTGTGGGGTGTTTTCCCACACATTAAGCAATTCTCCGTGACACCTGCTGGGTGTCATGTAATTCAATTCAATTCTGACACGAACTACATGGAGTTAGCATCAGATCTCACAAGTGAAGTCTCTGTCCCCACTTCAGACCCCAATTGCAAGTTCCAGGTTGTCATCTGCACTTCTGACAGACCGACTTTAAATTGGGATTTCCACACTCCCCTCATCGGGTTCAATAATTTGCTAGAATGGCTCACATAACTCAGGGAAACATGTTTCCTGGCTTATTATAAAGGATATGAATGAAGAGTCAGGTGAAGAGACATATAGGGCAAGTCCAGAAGGGTCCTATGTGTAGGATCTTCTGTCTTCCTATCTTGGTGGAGTTGGGCTTTGCCACCCTCCTGACATGTAGCTATGGTCACCGACCTGGAAGCTCTCTTGAACCCTCTACTATTGGGATTTTTATGGAGGTTTCATCACTTAGGCATGATTGATCATTAACTCAATCTCCAGCCTCTTTCCCCTTTCTAGAGCTGAAAGTTCCAAGCTTCTAATCATGGCTTGATCGTTCTGGTGACTTTCCGCCATCCTGAAGAGCCCACCAAAAGTCAGCTCATTAGAACAAAAGACACTCACATCACCCAGGAAATTATAAGAGTTTCAGGAGCTCTGTGCCAGGAACCAGGGGCCGATACCAATATACATATTTTCTATTTTTTCACACCACCTTAAAAATAAATTCGTGTATCACCTGGCAAATTTTTAAGTCAGATTTTTAAAAAGACTTAGTTAAGAAACAGCATTTCCCTTCTCCAAATGTCTTAAATAGAGAAAATTAGACCCTTTCTCTTCTGTGTTATCACAGTAGTTTGGTTATAGATCTATTCTAGCATTGCGTGTATTATAAAATATTTATTGAGGACCCCAAAAATGTAGTTTGCTAAGGTAGTCACCACCCCTTCCCTAAAGGAGTTCACTTTGTCTAATTGTTATGGTGTCCATTTCTCTTAAAATTACCTATTCATCACGTGTACTATTTGTTAGTTTGCTTTTTTTTTCACTTTAACTGTACATCTCACAGATTTTCCTATGACAGGAGATATAGAGTTACCTCATTCTTACCAATATGTAAGAAAATTGGTTGTTTTAATGGGGAACTTGGGACAAATCTTTGTAAGAAGATTGTGAAATGCTGATTAGTTACTATGCCTGGTATTGTGTGTAGTTTAATGATTTTCAGACACTTTTTCTTTCTTTAACTTGTAAAGGTATCAGGGGCCCAGAGTAATGGATTGTTTTCTAGGTAGAAAATGTCAGAGGACCCGAAGTTCCAATAACTCACTCGTCTTCGTAGCAAATTCTAGGAATAGACTCATAAGGAGCTATGGCCTCAAGTCTATCTGTAACTCATCTATGATTTGAAATGATCAGTTGTGTCTAGTAATGAGACTTCTATTCTTAAATGACTGATATGCCATCTCTAAGAGAAATTCATCAAAATAACATTGACATCATTGTTGGAATAACTTGTTTGCAAGATGAGTGTTGTAAAGGCTACAACACTCATTTGTATGTAGGGACACTCGGATTAAAAAACAAAACAAAACTAAGTCTCCCTCCTGTAGAGCCATGTATGCTAATGACTATGAAAGTTTCTCTGCCATATTGGTTTAAATTGCACTACCTGTTACAGAAGAATAGAGTGTGTTTTTACCAGTACAGAGATCAGGAACAATTCATGGCAGATTCAGTGGTCTTAGTCAAGCATAGTAGCCTGGGATGGTCCTTCTGGGATAGCTGGGTCTGGTGATTCCTTCTATAACTTCCTTTCCTTCATGTTCCTGGAACTGCAACAATCATCAGATCCCCAATCTTGATTCATGTGAACATCCCATTTTTTGGCAAGGATAGAGATTTTATGTTTTTATTGATACTTTACATGGGTTTCTTTCAATAGGTTATAAAGAAAGGAATGCACACCAGCAAAAGATAGATTGATACGTCATGAAGAATTACACTTTTCCAATTCATATTGGAAAATCATACAGGCAAGTGTTTAACCTTTCCATAGGCACATTTTAAAAACATCTTACCAGGAAACATTTTTAAGCAAGCAATTTAAGGTTTTCTTTTTGATAATTTGCAAATAATGATCTTGCTAATAGAGATTTCCATCTTTTTCATCAAACATCAGTGAATCCCTGAAGGACATTTTTTTTTTTTTTTTTTTTTTTTTTTTTAAAGATTTATTGATTGATTGATTGATTGATTACTATGTTAGGTCTTCGTTTCTGTGCTAGGGCTTTCTCTAGTTGTGGCAAGCGGGGGCCACTCTTCATCGCAGTGCACGGGCCTCTCACTATCGTGGCCTCTCTTGTTGCAGAGCACAGGCTCCAGACGCGCAGGCTCAGTAGTTGTGGCTCACGGGCCTAGTTGCTCCGTGGCATGTGGGATCTTCCCAGACCAGGGCTCGAACCCGTGTCCCCTGCATTAGCAGGCAGATTCTCAACCACTGCGCCACCAGGGAAGCCCTGAAGGACATTTTTATTCTGCAATACACTGCTAAAGAGAATCATCAGAGCTTGAAATAGTTGAAGATTTAGGTATGACTACAGTTGCCTCTTTAACTTGGAGCTAGAGAATGGATCGTTATTTCCGTTACTTTGCAATTTGTGAGTGCCTTATGTGTTTTACTGACCTGAATCATTCTGAGAAGACTTACCAAAGCTCAGCAGTCTCTGCTTTAACCAAAGATGTCCAAAGAATTTGATAGCACTTGATGAACTGGTAGAAGTTTTTAGTTGGAAAAGAGCAATTTTGTCTGAGTAGAACAACAATAAGTGACAGCAAATCCAAATTTCTCACCCCCAACTTCTTTGCAATTTGATGACAGAACTTTCTGGGGTATTTCAGTGTAAAAGGCTATAGCGTCCAAAAAGGATAGGATGCCCCTTTTCTTTCACATGCTTCCTATGAAAAAATCTAAGCCGTGGTTAAATCTAACATTCCTCCTGCTCCTACACTGTATTCTACACCTGTGCTGGTGAATTTTTCATGAAAAGAAAGCAGACCTGATAAGTGGTATCACTGTAAATATATGGCCGTGCATCTCAAAGGAGCCCTTTCCAGCCTCTCTGCTTCATTTCCTCAATAATTTTGCTTCCTAATTCTCCAAGATGACCTTTTCATAGTTCTACACTTTCTTTAAACTTCCAATATTTGTCTCCACAATGATGAACATTTTCAAACTTTCATGAGAAAACCCATCTTTCCATCATTGAACTTCTAAACGTATGTGTATCTGCACCCAGTGATTTCCCTTCTGATTAAAATGGAAGAAGAGCCCTCCTTTCCCCTTTACTTGCAGTCTTCACCCATTCACTCTGATTTTTTTTCAAACAGTTTGTTCCTCTAAAGTGGAAGCATGCTTTAATATATCCCATATTTAAAACAAAACATTCTTCTTACACTCCTCCAACTACCACTCAATTTCTTTTCTCCCTTTCACATACTGAAAGGGTTGTCTCTATCTGTTATGTCTACTTTCTCACCTTTTATTCTCTTTTTGACTCACTTCTTTCAGGTTTTTGCTACCACTACCCAAGGAAACAGTTTCACCAAAGTCAACAATGAACTCCACTCAGTCAAATATTAGCCTGTTTCTTACTTAGTTTCTCAGTATAGTTTAATATGATGGACCACTCTTTCTTTATTAACAGCTTCTCCAATCTTGACTTCCTTGGCAACACATTCACCAGCTTTTCTCCTGCCCCACTGACACTCCTTTTCAGTGTTCTCTTTTCTAAATTAACTAATTAATTAAATAATTATTGTAAAAATTATACTATTTTATTGAGGTATAATTGACATGTAAAAATCTGTATGTGTTGAATGGATACAACTCAGTCAGTTTGGAGATAAGTATACGCTCATGAAACCATCACTGCCTTGATCAAGGCCATAAACATATCCATCACTTCTCAAAGTCTCCCCCCCCCACTCCTTTATCATTATTTTCTGTGTGTGGTAAAACACTTAACATAAGATCTACCTTCTTAGCAAATGTTACGTATAAAACACGGTACTGTTGGCTGTAAGTACTATTCTATATAGTAGGTCTCTAGAACTTGTTTATCTTGCACAACTGAAATTTTGTGCCCTTTGACCATTGCCTCCCTTTTTCCCCTTCCCCTTGCCCCTGGCAACCACCATTCTAATCTCTTCTTCTATGAGTTTGACTGTTTTATACTCCACATTTAAATGATATCATACAGTGTTTGTTTTTCCATGTCTGGCTTGTTTTACTTAGCATAGTGTTCCCCAAGTCTATCCATGTTGTTGCAAATGCCAGGGTTTCCTTCTTTTTTAAGGCTGAATAATATTTTGTTGTGTGTGTGTATATATGTATATATATGCCATGTTTTTTTAAATCCATTCATTTGTCAATGGACATTTAGGTTTCTTTCACCTCTTGGCTATTATGAATAATGCTTCAATAAACATGGGGGTACATGTATCCTTTTCGAGAGAAGGCAGAAGAAAGCTATTTCTTGACCGTTGTAAGGGCACTAATCCCAATTTTGATTTCAATTCCTTTGGATAAATATCCAGAAGTAGGATTGATGAATCATACAGTAGTTCCATTTTTAGTTAAGAAAGGTACCTCAATATAATAAAGGTTATACATGACAAGCTCACAGCTAACATTATATTGAACAGTGAAAATCTGAAAGCTTTTCTTTTCTTTAAGATAGGAACAAGACAAGGATGCCCACTCTCACCACTTTTATTCCCCATAATACTGGAAGCGCTATCTAGAGCAATTAGAAATAAAATGCAGCTAAATCAGAAAAGAAGAAGTAAAATTGTGTTTGTTTGCAGATGACGTGATCTTATATATTGAAAACCCTAAAGACTCCACCAAAAATCTATTAGAACTAATAAATGAAATAAGTAAAGTTGTAGGATACAAAATCAACATACAAAATCAATTGCATTTCTAGACACTAACAACAAACTCTCTGAAAAAGAAATTAAGAAAGCAATTCCTTTTACAATAGCATGAAAAAGAATAAAATACTTAGGAATAATTAAACTTAACCAAGAAAGTGAAAGATCTGTATACTGAAAACTATAAAACATTAATGAAAGAAATTGAAGGAGACACAAATAAATGGAAAGATATCCCATGCTGATGAGCTAGAAGAATTCGTATTATTAAAATGTTCATACTACCCAAAGTGATCTACATAGTCAATGCAATCCCTATCAAAATTCCAGTGGCATTTTTCACAGAAATAGAAAAAACAATCCTAAAAATTCCTATAGAACCACAAAAGATTCTGAAGAGCCAAAGTATCTTGAGCAAGAAAAATAAAGCTGGAAGCTCCCCATTTTCTGTTTTCAAATCATATTTGATTTTGATAGTAATTGAAATAGTAACTATGCATCCAGTTACCTATACGGCAGATGTTTCACAGACATCTCAAAATTAACATGTAAAAAAAAAGAACTCTCAATATTCAAAGACTTATTAGAAATCCAATTACCATTATTTGAAATGTATCACTTTCTCTATCAGTACTGCATAATCCACACCATTATCTCTTTTGGGAACTAACTACATAGCTTTTAAACTGGTCTCCCTGCTTTCACTTTTGTCCATCCCTCTTGTTAACACCTTCCCCCCAGCCCTTTTTCCACACAGCAGGAGGAATTAATTAAAAAATGTATTTATTGAGGGTATAACGTATAATACACGTATAGTAAAATGCATAAATATTAAGTGTACAGCCAAATAATTAGCATCCAGATAAAAACTAGGACGTTATTAGCACTCCAAAGACCAGTATTTGTTCTTAAATCTGTTTCAGTTTTTTGTAATTTTTAAGTCTAGAATTTCATTTGATTTGTATATGTTTCTGTTTTATGGTAAAATCCTCCATCGTATGTATTTCCATATATATATATAATTTTTTTAATCTGTCTTTGATAACTCCAATATCTGGATAACCTGTGTTAATTTTTTTTCATTGTCCTTTTGTTCTCTTGATTTTTAGTTATTTGCTACTATCTCCTGACATGCTTGGTAGCTTTTTTTTTTAAATTGAATCATCATTACTATGTGTAAAAAATTGTATAGTTTTAAAATGACCTTATCTTTGTCTACTAAGAGTTCATTTATTTTCCAGAATACAGTCAGAATAAGTTCAGGTTGCTTTGCTGCATTAGAGACTGGTCTGTTTCCAATTTTATCCTATATTTCCTAGAGTAGATTTCTTCAGGGATTTCAATAGAAATCTTGAGGCCTTTAGCAGTTGTCTTAGTTTGTCAGGCTGCTATAACAAACTACCATGGACTGGTGATTAAACAAAAAAAAAAAAAACAAAAAAAAAACAAAAAAATTTACCTCTCGCAGTTCTGGAGGGTGGAAATCCAAGATAATGATGCTAGCAGATTTGGTGTGTTGCAGGGGTGTGCATTTCCTGGTTCACAGATGGCCATCTTTTTGCTATGTCCTAAAACGGGGGAGAGTAGAAGGCAGAAGAAAGCTATTTCTTGACCGTTGTAAGGACACTAATCCCATTCATGATGGCTGCACCCTTATGACCTCACCTAATCCTAATTACCTTCCAAAGACCCCACCTCCTGACACCATCACATTTGTAGGTAGGGATTTAACATATGAATTTTGAGGGACACAAGTATTCAGTCCATAACAGTAGTGTTCTCTTCCCTTGAAGGCTCCTGAATTTTAATTTTGATCTACCCAGAACCAGAGAAATGCTGAAGTATCTGCTTAGCATTTTAGTCTCTTAGCAACTGCTTTCTGTTGGTTCCTTGGTGTCTCACTCACATTTGTGCAATTTAGGGATTAGCAGATGCTTCTAGGGGAAATTGCCTACAGAATTTTAGGCTTCATGTAATTTTTTTCCTTATGTCTGTAATCTTGTCACCTCAAATACCAGTATTTTGATAATTGTCAAATGCCTTCATAGAGTTCTTTATTTTTTTCAAAAACCAGAGTTTATATTTCTTCCTGGTGTGGGAGTTAGTTTGATATTAGCTACTCTGCCATAGGCAGAAATGAAACTCTCCTCTGCTTTAAATGCAAAAATCAAATCACATCACTCCTTTGGTTCAAACTCTCCAACAACTGTCTATTGCAAGTAGTATAAGATACAAACTCCACACCATGACCTAAAGTACTGCAAACAATCTGCCAAAAGGCATATAGCAGAGAGTGACAGAACTGAATACAAAACTAGGGTCTTTTGATTCCCAGTCCAGGACGGCAATAATTTTCTCTCTTGTGGGTGCTTTGCCACGTGAAAAGCAGAATTTGTATTTTGATGCACTGACTGGGATTCCTCCCAGCCCCTGGTTAATTTGGCGGAAGCATATAGGACTTAATTGTGTGTTATTTCTGTTTCTAGTACCTGCCACAGAGCCTGCATCATTTTTCTAAAATTCTCCCCCTTTCTCCTAGCCCTTTTTATTAGCAGTTAATCATTATTCAAAGAGAAATTTATAGATGTATTGCAAGTCCTTAGATCAAATGTTTCCAGGACTAAATTTTATAATTTTGTAACTAGAGAGCACTACCTTCATGTTACATGTAAGGAAGCTCAGGTTTGTGCAGGTTAAATGACTTGCTTAAAGTCATTTACTTGACTTATAGCACAGGGAGACAGCAAAATGTGTTTCCTGATTCACAACCTGTGATTATTTTTATAGCCTCTCTTTGCCATGTTGTTGTATTAGAATGGAAATTTGTCCCTTTGGTCTGTGAGAGTTCCCACTCTTTCCCCTGTTGATTATAGCTGTTCTTTACAAATATTTTTAAAGCTGAAAAACATACATTTTTTACTAAATAAAATTGCATTCGTAATTCCAATATGTAGACGAGATAAGTGGAACTTTTGCAGATAAAAGGCTGTGGGACATGGAGGTCATACCATTTGTCCTCCTCATTCTCTTTCCACTGTTCAGACCCCCTTGGAGACCTAGAGAACCAAAGAACAGAATTTTGAAAACACTGGTAGGGTGAATCTGTTCAAATTACTAAGCCAGCTACCTTTGTTTAGTGCTTTTTGCATTACAGAGTTTTGGGACATATATTATCACATTTAATGCCCGTGTCATCCTGTGTAAGGTATCTGAGGCATGGATTTTAATATACCCATATTACAAGTGAGAAAACCAGGACTCGGGCTAAGCAAACTTCTGCAAATCATAAAAATAAAGAAATGAACACAGTGACACTAAAATATTATGTCTTGGAGTCCAGTATTCATTTTTCCACATTTAGGGACAATGCATATAAACTTTTACCAGATCCTTCTTAATATAATTACCTAGGAACTGGAGGTCCAGTCTAACCTGAGAATGTCTGTGCTATTGTATAGTATTTTTGTTAAAATTCAGTTTTCCAACTTTCAAAGAAAATGTCATAGGGCATCCAGAAGTACCTTGAGAGCCTCGTGATCTGGCTGAAGAATTTTCAGGTTGAAAACTTCATTGCTCTTGTGGAACTTGCTCCTGTACATCTGTGTTATGATTCCCAGACCCATTACTCATCCCCTTAATTCTAAAGCATGTCTGTACAACTGTGAATATGCTGTCCATGGAGAAAGATTCTCGCCTCCTTCTGGGGAGTGCAAGAGCAAAACAAATATTTAAAAATTACAATAAAAACCTTTTCTGTATATATCTAGTATTTTTTACTTTCTCAGCTTGGAGTATTTTTAAAAAGCCACAGTCTTTTACATATTTAAATTAAATGATTCTGAGTGCCCATTTCTACTGTTGAGAAGGCATCTGTCTTTCCTACTCTGCATCTTTCTTTACCCCTACTGTCCTCGTATTCTAAAAATAGGAACCCTGAGTGTGTTCACTTAGCCCTGGTGGCTCTTGTTTCATGGGATAAAAACGAAGAAGCAAATCTGATGAGTTCTCCTGGAGAGCAGCATTCTCTGCCTCTGTGGTTGCCATAGCACTGGTGTCACGTTGAAAATAAGTGATCCCTTGGCCGGATGCAGTACCTGTCTCTTGCTGGAAACCTGTTGATGGCATTAGCAGATCAATACTCCTTTTGTTCTGGAAGGAAGGCAGATTGTGTCCTCTGTGACTGAAGTTCATAGTTGGACAGTTTCTCAGGGTGCAAATCTGAGACAGAAAGACCTTTCCACAGTGCTTTGTTCAGCCGTGGTGTTGCATGCCCATCACAGGCCTGGGGTCTGTCAATTATGGCTATTTGGTGACTCGCTGACACACACACCTAGACACACACTCTCCTAACACATCTACCCATACACTCACATACCCAGAGGCACGCACATGCACTTGTGCAGACACACACACACACACACACACACACACACACACACACACCTACACTTACACTTTTCCTGAGGGGCGCACCAGGGTGACTGGGCACAGCCCACCTTCATCACCTTCATCCTGAGGCTTTGAGAGTGGAAACCCTCCCTTCTTAGACACAAAGCCCACTCTATTTCCTGACACAAGGTGGACACTATTT
The DNA here is from genome assembly GCF_028023285.1 of Balaenoptera ricei. Classification (NCBI taxonomy): domain Eukaryota; kingdom Metazoa; phylum Chordata; class Mammalia; order Artiodactyla; family Balaenopteridae; genus Balaenoptera; species Balaenoptera ricei. The sequence continues at coordinate 81,686,142 of NC_082640.1, read as the reverse complement.
CTTCCAAGTAAAAGTCATACCTGGTGGTATGTATAGGACATTTTATAGTTTACACAGTGTGTGGAAATTAATTATCTTATTTGAAAACACAATAGCATTTTACTTTTAGAAATTAAAAAGAAAACAAAGCTCAGGGACATTAAGGGACATGACCAAGGACACACTGCTTTTACATACAAACCTCTCACTCTCTCTGTCTCTTATATCCCCTCAATTTAGGGTGCGTTATTTAAAAAATGATACAAATTATTCTGACATAAAAATTATTCAGACATAAAAATGTCAAAAAACAACATACCCATGCACCAACCACCCAGTTTCAGAAAACAAAATATTGCAAAGAGAAGTGAACCCTGTGTGTATCTCTATATCCCCCTTTCTCTCTCTCTTCCTAGTAAATAACTACTATTCTCTATCTGTTGTTTATCATTTTCTCACATTTCTTTAAACTTTTACTACATATGTATGTATTTTTAAACAATGTCTAGTGCATCTTCTTACAAGTTTTATTACTTTTTGTTGTCTCAGTTTTGTCATTTATAAAATGGGAAAAATAATCATAATTACTTTATTAGGTTGTCGAGAGCATAAGTGATTTAGTATCTAAAAAAACAATAATGCTTGACATATAGTGAGATTTTTTTAAGTTTTACAATGCTCTTTTTTTTTGCAATTTCTTTTTTTCACTGAACTATATGTTCTTGAGATTCATCCATCTTGATATATGTAGTCTGAGCTTATTCATTTCTCCTACTTTCTAGTAGGCCACATTTTATTACAATCATATTAGGATTTTTAAAGTACTTTTTAAAAATACTGCTGCTATAAACATTCTTATACATGTTTTCCATGGAAGAGAGCCTCTAAGGAATATATAGAATTATTGAATTGCCCAGTCATGGAAACGCATATCTTTAACCCAACTTGATATTGCCAAATTGCTTCCAGAAGTCGCTGTAGCCAGTTACATTCCTACTGGCAGCTTATGAAAATGCATAAGGAGATGCCATATCCCTGCCAACTTTTTAAATAATTTACGAATTTCTGCTTATCTAAAGGAATTGTCAATTCAGAGGTTTTGTCCTTTTTCTAGTAGACTGTTTGTCCTTTTATCTCTCAGTTGTAGAAATTATTCATAATCCCTTGTCATTTAATTCAGCTAATTATACCTTATCACAGCTTGTGACCTTTTTTTCACTCTTTTAGGGTAACTTTTGATAGGTTTTACATTTAGTGCAGTAACATTTAATATGTTCCTTCTTTATGAGATGTGTCTTTGGGGATTTTGTTGAAAAGATTTTTCCCTACTCTGAAGTCATATATCCTCTTAAATTTTCTTCTAAAAGTTCTAGCATTTTAATCTTTATAGATAGTTCTTTAATTTGGACATTTTAAAGGAATAACATGAAATAGAAATCAATTTTATTTTTTCATATGTGTGTATAATTATCCCACCATAATTTACTCAGTCTTCCATTTTTCCCCCATTAATCTGTGATGCTACCTCTGTCTTGTACCTAGTGTATATAAAATACATATAAATATCTATATATATTTATATAGATAGATATATGCAGGGTCTGTTGGAGGCTTTAGCTTCTGTTCCATTGGTATATTTGTTTCTAAACCAAATCCTCAATTTAATTACTTTATATTAAGTATTACACGAAGTAGTATTTATTATAATTTTTATTGCTTTGTTGGATATTTTCAGCTATTTGTTCTTTCATAGCAATTTAAGGATCTGCTCAAATTCGATGAAAAACTTGATGGACATTTTGTCATATTTCCACTTTCTAAATCGCCCTTTTTGTACAATAAAACTTCATTCTTTTTATCTATTTTTTTCTCCGTTTATGACTATATGATTTTGGTCACTTCAAGGAGGTCCATTTTGGATCTGGATTTATGTTTTTTTTTAATGTACTCAGTAAGTGGTAAGGGCACTGATAACTACCCTATGGTAAAGAGCATGGATATGAAGTAACTAAAAATGGTGACTGCCCTCAGCACTTTAGAATTAACTAAAAATCAAGGACATTATTTTACTTCAATGGATAGTAAAATAATGGATAGGAGACTTTGCTGGAAAGTAATACCTTAAGGACTATTGATCTCTTAGCATCATTCAGGCTCTTTGCTACAATAACACGTAGTGGGATACAGTTGAAAGACTTTACAATCACTGTACTTCAGACCCAGGCTTTTCAACTTACTGGCTGATGGGGAATCACTTACTTGAATTTGTGTTTCCTCGTCTGTAAATGAAGATAATAATATGTAGCTTTCAAGGTTTTGGTAAAAATACATGAGATAATAATTGTGAAATAATATAGCATACTATCTGCTATGTCATAGCTGTATAAGAAAACATTAATTTTCTACCTCTTAAGAGGAACTGGTTTCAGTTAAGTAACTGAAATTTTTGCTGAGTAGCAAGGAGAAACATTGTTTGCAGGTGATTTAACTACTTGTTGAAGTAAGGGCAGTAGTGGCTCAATTAATTTTTAATGGCCAAAGAATGATTTCTTTTATATCATGAAAAAATTTTAAGTGAAATAAGACAGGCTTTGGAAAAAGATGTTCCTTTCTGAGACTCCTGGCTTTACTCTTTACTAGCTATGTGATCTGGAGAAGTTGGTTTTCGTATTGGTGATATGGAGATAATTTCTTTAAGGTCTTTATAAAAATGAGAGATAGTAGATTCAAACTTCCCACTGCACTGCCTGCTGTAGGGTAAGTGCTTCATAATTAGTAGCTGCTATTTTTTTTTTACCATTTTATAGAACTGAGCTTTCAAGTATCTTGACATAACTGAAGGAAGAACGTCTAGATTGTTCTACCTGCTTGAGAACAATCTCACTGAGTTGTATATCAATAAAAAATAACTCATTTTTCACTCTTTAATAAATTGAGCCCTAATACCTGAAAATTTTTTCTGGTAACTTTCACAGAGTCACCACTCACTAGGTGCACTTAGGATAAATGGAATAATGGAAAAATGATGTTTGTTTATCTCAATTATTGTTATCAGATATATATTAGTTGCCAAACCAGAATCCCATCAGGACACCTGTGAAGATTAGCAAGTATGTCATTGATAAAACACTTTCAACTGTAGGATTCCAACAGCAGAAAACAAAGAAGAACTCCTGGATCCCCTGAGTGTTAAGTTGGAGAATTCTGATTGACAAAACACCATCAAAGGAAATTCAAGAAAGGGGCATGGACACTTTTTCATAATGTCTTCCATAAAAAAAGCAAAGGGATTTAAAATTTTAGAAACCTGCCATGGGTTTTCCCCTTTTGGCAAAACACAAGAAACATGAAGAAAACCACATCAAGGCACATCATAAGCAAATTGCTCAAAAAAAGGTAATAAAGAACAAAACCTTTTTTTATTAAGTTAATTTTATATTTTGTATTTAATAGAATAAGTGGTGATTGGGGGACGATTATAAACAATACAATTGGTAGTGTATTTCCAGCCAAAACCAAGCTTTTAGGTTTTTCTTTGCTCTTTATTAGGTATTCCAGGACCTGTAACTAATGCCAACAGTTTTCTCCACTTGGTGCAGACCTTCCCCACCTCCGCGCACATGCGGGCACCTGAGCCTGACGCCGGTTGATGACCTGGGCTCCCAATTGTCCCCCGAGCCAGGCCCCATTTCACTTCGCCCGCTTCCACCCGAGGCCCCGCCCAGTCCTCGTCCCTGGAGCCCCGGCACCTGCGGGTATCATCGCTGATGGGAACAACCTGGGACGCCCCCGGGGGAAGCGTGGGCGGGAGAGAAGCTGAAACAGGCCGGGCGGGCCTGAGGAGGGCGCCGCAGTGAGCACGGGCTCCCGGACACGCGGGAGGTGTCGGGGGGGAGAGGACGGAGCGCCCGAGGAGCGGGAGGGACCCGTGAGCGGGCCGTGGGGTCACAGCGGCGACCTGCAGAGGCCATGGCAGCTCCAGGACGGAGAGCAGGTAAGACGGCGGCCCTGAAGGGAGGGAGAAAGCCCTCCCCTCTACCCTTGTGCCCCATGACGCAAGTGACCCCGAAGCGCCCCAAATGCGTACATTCAGTTCCCTCTCGGGACTGGCCTCCCCTGCGGGAGGGGTGAGATTCCAGGGCAATTGGATGTGCCTCCCCCAGCCTCCCCGCACCTATTTGCCGACGGCTGAAATTATTTAATAGCACCTAAGACCTTTCACTTCCATGCTTAAAAGATTGAATTATAATACAAAGGACAAATGTTTCCTGAACCCAAATGTGTTCGCAGTAAAGTATAAGTGACTAAGGTAAGGCCTGTTCAGTAGTGATAGAGGTTAGGAAAAGGGACACCTCGCTTGGGGTGGAAAAGCCCTGAAACGGGAGGCTGGGGTCCGAAGAGGCCGATATTCACAGTCTGGCCGTGTCCTTCTGGGCTGTTGACCTGAAATGGATCTGAGTCCGGGAGAAGCGGCCCGGGCGGGGTCCCCGGGTGGGCCGCCGCGTCGTCAGCCGCAGCAGGGCCACGGCTTGAATTATTTCCTCTGCCTGAGATCGCGCTCGGGACTTTTGTGTAGGAGAAGCGTTTCACAAATCTCTACACCGCAGAACACTTCCAAGTATTGAGTTGCTGAAAAGATGCTTACGATTCATGGGCGTGAACCTAGAGAACAAATATGCTCACACCAAAGGGGACAGACATAAATGTGGGGCTTTCTTTGATTATATTGGTTCCTAGTTAAACATAACAGATACTCCTTCTCCAGGTGTCTACAGACTCTTTTCCAGAGTGACAATAACTTTTTCCCTCTGACTCAACCTCCTCCTCCATCTTCTCGGCGTCCCCTGCCAGCAATGAGGGGATGGCCTCATTCCGAAGTCTGTTTGCCAGGTTATGGGAGCTTGGAAGTCTTTTCAGCTGTGGAACGCAGATTACTCACCCCTTTTCAAATGATCTAACATACATACAACCGTGGTTAGAATAGTGACTCGGCCACTAAGTGAGTGGGTATTTTTTTTAATCCATGACAAACGTGTTTGGAAGTTATCTTATTGTCCCCTCACTTCCTAATTAGGACACTGAAACGCTCTAGGGAGTCCCTTCCTTTCAGACGGCACTTTTCATTCTCTTTAGTGTATCTTCACATTCATTGTCTCCTTCTATTCGGTGCCAGTAAAGTAGGTAGGGCACGTGTCATTATTCTCACTTGACAGATCAGAAAGATGAAACAAGACACAGCAAGGGTTTGCTTTGGTCACAGAGTAAATTAGGAGCAGACCTGGATCTGTGCAGTGAGGTCGGCCGCATTGGGTGGTCTCCTGACCCAGGCCTCGCACAACTTCAGGCCCTTGTATCCAGGACTAATGAGCTCACCTGAATCTCACTAGGCCTGAGCATCAGGTGAGCTGTGGAGGGCCTGTCAGTCATCCAGCCGGCACCCTCCTCCCTCCAGATAGGATGGGGGTGGAGAAACCAAATGCAGGCTGTCTGTCCCTGAGTCAGGGCCTAATAGGCAGGGAGAGCTTTGCCTTTTTTTCAGAGAACCTTATCAGGTTCTTAAAGTGGGACTTGTAGTGAACAGTATTCTCAAAATAACAAGTGTCAGCCTTGGGCAAAATTTTCTAAATAGTAAAACATTACCACTGATTAGAAATCTAATGTATCAAGGTGCTTTGGGCTTAGAACAGGACACTTCTCTCACAGAGGGGGTTTGCTAACAATTCACTGGCTACGGTGGCAGAGCCAGGGTCTCAGTTCTGTCCCTCTCAGATCTTTGTTCTGTGTCTTGATCAATTCTTCTGTCATTCTCTGTCCTCTGTGGGTATGTTTGTGCGTGAGGGTAGAAAGGGTGAATGGATATGTGTAAATTCTCTGCAGTATATCCAGTGCCTGATTATTCTATTAAGAGGGCTTTGCTGTCCTGGCTACAAATCGTTACACACTTTCTTTCTCTCCTCCACTCTATTTGGAAAGTTTTTGTCTCAGATCATTGACTCTGTTAGTTAAATCAGCCTCCTTCTCTGCCTCTCCAAGAGGGAGAAGCTATTTACCTTTGAAGAGATATTATGGTTTAGGTGGGGAAGATCTGGCTCCCCGCAGAGCCCTGAGAGGAGGATCCAGGAAAGAAAATAACCCTGTATTTCTGGCATTTCCTGGCCACCCAGAGCATCTCTCTACAGCTGACATGGATAAAATTTTTTCAAAGGCTACAGGTTTTTAAAACATCATTTATAATGTGAGTCATATTAGCATTTAAGATACTGGTTATTTAATTTATTTTTTTAACGTCTTTATTGGAGTATAATTGCTTTACAACAGTGTGTTAGTTTCTGCTTTATAACAAAGTGAATCAACTATACGTATACATATATTCCCATATCCCCTCCCTCTTGCATCTCCCTCCCACCCTCCCTATCCCACCCCTCTAGTTGGTCACAAAGCACTGAGCTGATCTCCCTGTGCTATGCGGCTGCTTCCCACTAGCTATCTATTTTACATTTGGTAGTGTATATATGTCCATGCCACTCTCTCACTTCATCCCAGCTTACCCTTCCCCCTCCCCATGTCCTCAAGTCCATTCTCTACGTCTGTGTCTTTATTCCTGTCCTGCCCCTAGGTTCTTCAGAACAATTTTTTTTTTTTTTTTTTTTTTTTTTAGATTCCAGATATATGTGTTAGCATACGGTATTTGTTTTCTCTTTCTGACTTACTTCACTCTGTATGACAGACTCTAGGTCCATCCACCTCACTACAAATAACTCAATTTCATTTCTTTTTATGGCTGAGTAATATTCCGTTGTATATATGTGCCACATCTTCTTTATCCATTCATCTGTGGATGGACATTTAGGGTGCTTCCATGTCCTGGCTATTGTAAATAGAACTGCAGTGAGCATTGTGGTACATGATTCCTTTTGAATTATGGTTTTCTCAGGGTATATGCCCAGTAGTGGGATTGCTGGGTCATATGGTAGTTCTGTCTTTAGTTTTTTAAGGAAACTCCATACTGTTCTCCATAGTGGCTATAAGATACTGGTTATTTTTACTGCATAGAATATGACATATTCATTTTGCATGTTATCACATTTCTAAAAACTCAGTTTACCTCCTAAATTTATTGGAAAGCAATTTTTAAATGTAGCTTGACACTCCTGACAGACACAAGTGCTCTTGAACAAGTGGAAAGATACCTCGTATTCTTGCACAGGATGACTGAACATTATAAAGATTGCATTTTCCCTAAGTTAATTTTTTTTTATTTTTTATTTTAAAATTGTTCAGTTTTCTTGAGATATAATTGACATACAGCACTATATAAGTTTACACCTGTACAGCATAATGTTTTGACTTACATATAATGTGAAATACCACAGTAAGTTTAGTTAACATCCATCATTTCATACAGATACAAAAGAAGAAAAGATTTTCTTCCTTGTGGTGAGAACTCTTAGGATTTACTCTTCACTTTCATACATACCACACTTTTTCTATGGGTTTTTTTGTTTTACTTTTGTGTTGGCTTCCACGTATGAGATCATACATTATATGTTTTTCTCTGATGTATTTCACTTAGCATAATGCCTTCAACATGCATCCATGTTGTTGTAAATGGCAGAAGTTCCTTCTTTTTATGACTGCATAATATTCCATTGTGTATATACCACACTTTCTTTATCCACTCATGGGTTGATTGACACTTAAGCCATTTCCATGTCTTAGCTACTGTAAATAATGTGGTTAAGAACATGGTGATACAGATGTCTCTCTGACATAGTGCTTTTGTTTCCGTCAGATGTATTCCCAGAAGTGGAATTGCTGTATCATACGATAGTTCTATTTTTAATTTTTTGAGCAATCTCCATGCTGTTTTCCATAGTGGCTGTACCAACTTACAGTCACCCTAACTATGCACAAGTATTCCCTTTTCTCCACAGCCTTGCCAGCATTTGTTATCGCTTGTCCATTTGATAATAGCTATTCTGACAGGTGTGAGGAGATGTCTCATTGTGGTTTTGATTTACTTTTTTCTAATGATTAGTGATGTTTAGCACCTTTTAATGTACCTGTTAGCCGTTTGCATATACCTTCTTTGGGAAAATGTCTATTAGGTCCTTTACCTATTTTTCAATTGGATTATTTGTTTTTTGCTATTGAGTTGTATGATTTCTTTTTATATTTTGGATATTAATTCCTTGTTTGATATATGATTGGCAAATATATTCTCCCATTCTGTAGGTTGTCTTTTCATTTTCTTTATTTCTTTTGCTGTGCAGAAGCTTTTAGTTCAATGTAGTCCTACTGTTTATTTTTTATCTTGTTCATGTCATATCCAAAAAACTTATGCTGGAGGCCCATGTCAGGGAACTTTTTTCCTGTTTTCTTCTAGGGGTTTTATGGTTTCCAGTCTTACATTTAAATTTTTAATCCATTTCGAGTTAATTTTTGTGAATGATGTAAGATAGGGGTATTGTTTCATTCTTTTTGTATGAGTATCCAAATTTCCTGGTACCATTTATTGAAGACAATGTTTTTTCTCCATGAGTATTCTTTGCTCCCTTGTCAGATATGAGTTGACTGTATGTGCGTGGCTTTATTTCTCAGCTCTTGATTCTGTTCCATTGGTCTTTGTGTCTGTTTTTAATGCCAGTACAATACTGTTTGGATTGCTATAGCATTAGAATATAGCTTGAAATCAGGAAGCGTGATGCCTCCTGCTTTGTTCTTCTTTTTTCAGCATTGCTTTGGCTATCCAGTGTCTTTCGTAGCTCCATATAAACTTTAGGATTGTTTTTTCTACTTACTTAAAACAAAAAAAATTTTAGAGCAGCCAGAGGGTAAAAGATACCAGCAGACTCACACGCCAAGAAATGTTAAAGGTAGTATTTCAGGAAGCAGGAAAATCATACCAGATAGAAACATAAATCCAGACAAAGAGTGAAGAAAACTACAAATGTGAACTACATGTAAGATATTGTCTCTGCTCACCTATTAGGAAAAGTAAGAAGCTGGGTAGAACAATATATCATTCAACAAAGCCTGCTTAATGAAATTATTATTAAAATTATTTAAATGTTAAAATAATGTATTGCTTTTAATCAGTAACCTAAAAGACTGAATGAAATTTGAGTAGACAGTACCTCTGTCTCCCCTTCTCAGAACTTTGCCTCACAGCAACCCCTCAAAAGGTTTTTCTCCCTTTGTCCAAATAATGTGCTTATATCGTTATTGGTTCTCAATATTAATCATCCTTTATTAAACTTACATAGTAGATATATATTAAACTCGTTAGCATCTTTCTTTTCTACTCACCCTTCTCATTGCTCTATATTTCTCATTATTTATTGAAATAGTTCTTTGTTTAGTATGATGATATACTTTTGACTTCAAAGTCAACAGAATTCTACCATTAAACTTACTTAGTTGAACATCTTGTGTTTTCTCTAGAATTATTGACTGCTTTGTTCATTTGCTTAGTTTTCTATGACACCATCATTTTTTTTCTACGTGTACCATCATACCTATCAGACAACTGTTAAGTATTATTTCCTAAACATATAAAGCTTTTAAGGTACTTTGTTAAGTCTTATTTTGTTCTTTGCTCTGGATCCCTGCTTCATTGTTCTTCCTGGGACTTCTGTTGGCAACCATTCTTGGAATTCCCTTCATTGTCCTCATAAGATACCTGGATGCTATATCTCTTTTCGAAGTTGACTCTGTTATCATGGAAGTGAGAACATTTCTGACAAAGAATCCATATGATGCTCACTTCTTATCTTCCTTTTTGGAGCATATTCATGGTTGGAAATGTCTTTGTCTATAGAAACATTTTTGAAAAGCTGTAAGGTAATCTGGTGGCAAGCTTGAATTTTCATTGGTTTGTGTCCGAAAGTGCTGCAGATGTCACTTTCTGGGAATCTTGTCTCTGAGACTCTTCACTTTGTCTAGAGGAGGAGCCTCTACTTCTCTTAACTACAGGTCATCTGTGGTTCTGGGAGCAGATGTGGAAAGAGTTCCTAAAGTTCAATGGTTCATATATACGATTTCATTTAACTTTGCTGTCCTTATCTCATTCCCAGCATTTGCCTGGATTTTTTGAATCCATAGACTCCCAGATTCAATTTATCATGAGAACAAACCTTGGCTCTCCTTCCTGAGGTGTGACAACTTGACTGTGCATGATGGTGAACACAACCCAGGGGTCCAAATACTGTATTCAGATGGTCAGTCATTCTCTTGCTTTCATCCTCCTTCTTCTGGTGTGCACTCCTTGTTACCTGGTGCCTCATAGTCTGGGATATGTCAGAGGTTTTTGTGATTAGAATAAGTTTCTCTCTTGTAGTAACTACTCACTTAAGTATCTTTCCTATTGCTTCTTTCATTCTGAGGGCCTTTCTGTATTTTAGTTTATCACCTTAGTGAAATTACAAAAGGGAGAAGAGGTACATATTTTGGGCCAATTCATCAAGTTTAAACACAAGTTCCATGTTATATTTTAAAGCCCTCAGGTGAGTAAGGAATAGAAAGGTTTAAATAAAACAACACCGTCTACTACAAATGACCAAAAAACTTTCTACTAGTTTGTAATTAAAAATCCAGAGGCAGGAAAACCATACTGACTATTGGAGAAATCATGAAAATCTGAATATGACACTGATAGGACTCAGCAGAAGAATGTGAATGTGAGAGGGATTTAGGAGATGATTTCAACCAGACTGAGTGACCGATTGAATATGGGGGTGAATGTAATGAAAAGAATAAAAAGTCTAGGATGACTTTAAGGCTTTTGGCTTGATGACTGGGTGGAAACCATTATCTTCTTTTAAACAAAGAGAATGAAGGAGGGAGATTGGCAGAGGAATAGGTCAGATCTATTTTAGATTTACTAAATTAGAGATGCCTGGGGTTCACCCAAGCAGAGTTGGTCGCTAGGTAGATATTATGTTCTTAAAGTTTGAGAGGCAGTGATTGCAATGTGTGCTAGTGCCATTCTCAATGATGTACTTGTAATGAGCTCTAATAATTCTGTTTGTTGGTAAAGCAATGTTTCTTGATCCCTTGACTCTTTGAGCAAATATAAGTAATACAGTGATTCCATTTCAGAAGCATCTGCCTTTGTTTGAAATGGGAAAGAATTTTAAGACCTCTGAGACTCATGTTTAGAGAAATAGGAAATGATATTTAAAGCAGAATTTGAAGGCTAAAGTTTGGGTTTGTCAGAGTGGATAAATTTCCTTATAAAAGTGAATTATTACTGATCCTAAAGCCATCTTGAAGAGAATAAATATTAAGACAAGAACTTGAAATACCCCAATGACCACCTAAACTCCTCTAAATCTTAAAAAAAACACATCAAGTGCGGATATTTTCAGGTGTGCTGTTAAAAAGTGACTCTGAGCTGACAGTTTACACAGAATGACTTGTGATGGACTTGCTCAGAATAAAAGTAGCATATAATCATCATTTCACATACATTCTTGTTCTTTATTTTTCTCTCTTGTTCCAGCAGAAAAGTCATCCTCCTTCAAATCAAGTTATTCCTTTATTTTATGTTCCATGTGCTATCTCATCATCTCATCTTACCCACTGAATTTCTTTCTGCAGTCATTCTTTTTTTCCATTCCTTCTCTGAAAAGACATTTAATAGGTACCTACCATATGACTCAGACTTAAACTGGCCAAAATGTCAAAAGTAGAAACATGGATGGACCTAGAGATTATCATACTAAATGAAATGTTAGATAGAAGAAGACAAATATCCTGTAATATCACTTATGTGGAATATAAAGAAAATAATACAAATCAACTTATTTACATAAACAAGCTCACAGACATAGAAAACAAACTTACGGTTACCAAAGGGAAAAGGAGGTGGGGAGGGATAAATGAGGAGTATGGGATTAACAGATACACACCACTACATATAAAATATGTAAACAACGAGGATTTACTGTATAGCAACAGGGCACTATATTCAGTATCTTGTAATAATCTGTAGTGGAGAAGAATCTGAAGCTGTACACCTGAAACTAACACAATATTGTAAATCAACTGTAGTTAAATTAAAAAAAAAAATAAAGGCAATTGGACAATAGTGAAAGTTGATTGAGGGTGCACTGGCACTTGGCAGGCAGGCAGGATGGAAATAACACTTGCCTTGTTTTTTGAGTTTTCAGACTCTGCTCCACATAGCAGAGTAGTGGATCAGGGGGTACTCTTGCTCTTTTATGTTCCCCTGCTGTGTGTAATGAAAACTATTTTTAGAGTGAAGCCACATTCCTAGAAATGCAAATTCTCCAAATTAGTTTGTTTTGTAGGTTCCTATGCAGCAGCCTCATCTGACCATACTGACACCAAATACATTCTTGTGTAGAAAAATATCAGAAAATTAACACATTGCATTGCAACACCTATTTGCATTGATATGAAAAGAAATTGTGGCTAATATTGTGGACCATTTTCTTCACTTCAAATCATAACCCCTTATTGCAATTATATGCCTGAGCCATTGCCTGAATTTCTAAGGTTTAATACACCAATAGTTGAATAGAATAAGGCTGAAAATAAGGGCTTCCTAGGCACAAGGGGGAGAAAAGGCTGTAACAAAAAAGGATTTATCTTTGTATCTTAAATGATAATCACTCAGATATCAATATGAACATTTTCAAGCCAGTTTAATATAGTTTCTCATGCACTTGTAGTACTTTCATGTATTGCCTGATGTATGCAAGTATGTGCCAGGCACAGAGATGGAATGTGGAGTCCCTTATAAATGTGACCACCTGTTTCCCATTTTTGAAGGAGTTCACAATCTGCAGTAGAAGAAGGCAGTCCTTAAAATTTATGATATTAATTCAAACTTGGAACCCAGCTGAGAACAGGAGCAGAATTGGCTTTCCAATGGTACTGCTGCTTTCTTACAGAATGAGAATGCAGCTATCAGTTGAAAGGGAATTAATGTGATATACAACACTTAAGGGAAGTAGAGTCTTCTCTCAGGGCTTTATATTCAAGAGAATAATTCCCATTACTCTGCCATGGTTTTGTTCTCTTTTAAGGAAACATGAGAATAGATTAGATCATCTCTTCAGGTCTCCTTATTTTCATTCTAGGATTACATAAACAGGGCAGAAGCATCCTTGGAAGTGAAACTTCCCATTAAAAAACACTTGAGTTTTTCTTAATTTGTATTTTATTTCATTTTTTAACCTCTTTATTGGAGTATAATTGCTTTACAATGGTGTGGTAGTTTCTGCTGTATAACAAAGTGAATCAGCTATACATATACATATATCCCCATATATCCTCCCTCTTGCGTCTCGCTCCCACCCTCCCTATCCCACCCCTCTAGGTGTTCACAAAGCACTGAGCTGATCTCCCTGTGCTTTGTGGCTGCTTCCCACTAGCTATCTATTTTACATTTGGTAGTGTATATATGTCCATGCCACTCTCTCACTTCGTCCCAGCTTACCCTTCCCCCTTCCCGTGACCTCAAGTCCATTCTCTATGTCTGTGTCTTTATTCCTGCCCTGTCCCTACGTTCTTCAGAACCTTTTTTTTTTTTTTTTTAGATTCCACATATATGTCTTAGCATACGGTATTTGTTTTTCTCTTTCTGACTTCACTCTGTATGACAGACTCTAGGTCCATCCACTTCACTATAAATAACTTAATTTCATTTATTTTTGTGGCTGAGTAATATTCCATTGTATATATGTGCCACATCTTCTTTATCCATTCATCTGTCAATGGACACTTAGTTTGCTTCCATGTCCTGGCTATTGTAAATAGAGCTGCAATGAACATTGTGGTATATGACCTTTTTTGAATTACAGTTTTCTCGGGGTATATGCCCAGTAGTGGGATTGCTGGGTCGTATGGTAATTCTATTTTTAGTTTTTTGAGGAACCTCCATAATGTTCGCCATAGTGGCTGTATCAATTTACATTCCCACCAACAGTGCGAGAAGATTCCCTTTTCTCCACACCCTCTCCAGCATTTATTGTTTGTAGATTTTTTGATGATGACCATTCTCACTGGTGTGAGGTGATACCTCATTGTAGTTTTGATTTGCATTTCTCTAACTATTAGTGATGGTGAGCATCCTTTCATGTGTTTGTTGGCAATCTGTATATCTTCTTTGGAGAAATGTCTATTTAGGTCTTCTGCCCATTTTTGGATTGGGTTGTTTGTTTTTTTGATATTGAGCTGCATGAGCTGCTTGTATATTTTAGAGATTAATCCTTTGTCAGTTGTTTCATTTGCAAATATTTTCTCCCATTCTGAGGGTTGTCTTCTGGTCTTGTTTATGGTTTCCTTTGCTGTGCAAAAGCTTTTAAGTTTCATTAGGTCCCATTTGTTTATTTTTGCTTTTATTTCCATTTCTCTAGGAGGTGGGTCAAAAAGGATCTTGCTGTGATTTATGTCATGTAGTGTTCTGCCTGTGTTTTCATCTAAGAGTCTTATAGTGTCTGCCCTTACATTTAGGTCTTTAATCCATTTTGAGTTGATTTTTGTGTATAGTGTTAGGGAATGCTCTAATATCATTCTTTCACATGTAGCTGTCCAGTTTTCCCAGCACCACTTATTGAAGAGGCTGTCTTTTCTCCATTGTATATTATTGTCTCCTTTATCAAAGATAAGATGACCATATGTGTGTGGGTTTATCTCTGGGCTTTCTATCCTGTTCCATTGATCTATATTTCTGTTTTTGGGCCAGTACCCTATTGTCTTGATTACTGCAGCTTTGTAGTATAGTCTGAAGTCAGGGAGGCTGATTCCTCCAGCTCCCTTTTTCTTTTTAAAGATTGTTTTGGCTGTTCGAGGTCTTTTGTGTTTCCATACAAATTGTGAAATTTTTTGTTCTAGTTCTGTGAAAAATGCCAATGGTAGTTTGATAGGGATTGCATTGAATCTGTAAAATGCTTTGGGTAGTAGAGTCATTTTCACAATGTTGATTTTTCCAGTCCAAGGGCATGGTATATCTCTCCATCTCTTTGTATCATCTTTAATTTCTTTCATCAGTGTATTATAGTTATCTGGATATAGGTCTTTTGTCTCCTTAGGTAGCTTTATCCTAGGTATTTTATTCTTTTTGTTGCAATGGTAAATGAGTGTTTCCTTAATTTCTCTGTCAGCTTTTTCATCATTAGTGTATAAGAATGCAAGAGATTTCTGTGCATTAATTTCGTCTCCTGCTACTTTACCAAATTCATTGATTAGCTCTAGTAGTTTTCTGGTAACATCTTTAGGATTCTTCATCTACAGTATCATGTCATCTGCAAACAGAGACAGCTTTACTTCTTTTTTTCTGATTTGGATTCCTTTTATTTCTTTTTCTTCTCTGATTGCTGTGGCTAAAACTTCCAAAACTATGTTGAATAATGGTGGTGAGAGTGGGCAACCTTGTCTTGTTCCTGATCTTAGTGGTAATGGTTTCAGTTTTTCAGCATTGAGAACGATGTTGGCTGTGGGTTTGTCATATATGGCCTTTATTATGTTGAGGTAAGTTCCTTCTGCGCCTACTTTCTGGAGAGTTTTTATCATAAATTGGTGTTGAATTTTGTCAAAAGCTTTTTCTGCATCTATTGAGATGATCATATGGTTTTTCTCCTTCAATTTGTTAATATGGTTTATCACATTGATTGAGTTGCTTATATTGAAGAATCCTTGCATTTCTGGGATAAACCCCATTTGGTCGTAGTGTATGATCCTTTTAATGTGCTGTTGGATTCTGTTTGCTAGTGTTTTGTTGAGGATTTTGGCATCTATGTTCTTCAGTGTTATTGGCCTGTAGTTTTCTTTTTTGTGGCGTCTTTGTCTAGTTTTGGTATCAGGGTGGTGGTGGCCTTGTAGAATGGGGTTGGGAGTGTTCCTCCCTCTGCTATATTTTGGAAGAGTTTAAGAAGGATTGGTGTTAGCTCTTCTCTAAATGTTTGCTGGAATTTGCCTGTGAAGCCATCTAGTCCTGGGCTTTTGTTTGTTGGAAGATTTTTAATCACAGTTTCAGTTTCAGTGCTTCTGATTGGTCTGTTTATACTTTCTATTTCTTCCTGGTTCAGTCTTGGAGGGTTGTGCTTTTCTAAGAATTTGTCCATTTCTTCCAGGTTGTCCATTTTATTGGCATAGAGTTGCTTGTAGTAATCTCTCATGATCCTTTGTATTTCTGAAGTATCAGTTGTTACTTCTTCTTTTTCATTTCTAATTCTATTGATTTGAGTCTTCTCCCTTTTTTTCTTGATGAGTCTGGCTAATGGTTTATCAATTTTGTTTATCTTAAAGAACCAGCTTTTAGTTTTATTGATCTTTGTGATTGTTTCCTTCATTTATTTTTCATTTATTTCTGATCTGATCTTTATGATTTCTTTCCTTCTGCTAACTTTGGGGGTTTTTTTGTTATGCTTTCTCTAATTGCTTTAGGTGTAAGGCTAAGTTGTTTGTTTGAGATATTTCTTGTTTCTTGAGATAGGATTGTATTGCAGAAAACTTCCCCCTTAGAACTGCTTTTGCTGCATCCCATTGGTTTTGGGTTGCCATGTTTTCATCGTCATTTGTTTCTAGGTATTTTTTGATTTCCTCTTTGATTTCTTCAGTGATCTCTTGGTTATTTAGTAGTGTATTGTTTAGCCTCCATATGTTTGTATTTTTTACAGTTTTTTTCCTGTAATTGATATCTAGTCACATAGCATTGTGATCAGGAAAGATACTTGATACGATATCAATTTTCTTAAATTTACCAAGGCTTCATTTGTGACCCAAGATAAGATGTATCCTGGAGAATATTCCATGAGCATTTGAGAAGAAAGTGTAATCTGCTGTTTTTGGATGGAATGTCCTATAAATATCAATTATGTCCATCTTGTTTAATGTATCATTTAAAGCTTGTGTTTCCTTATTTATTTTCATTTTGGATGCTGTGTCCATTGGTGTAAGTAGAGTGTTAAAGTCACCTACTCTGATTGTGTTACTGTCTAATTCCCCATTATGGCTGTTAGCATTTGCCTTATGTATTGAGGTGCTCCTATGTTGGGTGCATAAATATTTACAATTGCTATATCTTCTTCTTGGATTGATCCCTTGATCATTAAGTAGTGTCCTTCTTTGTCTCTTGTAATAGGCTTTATTTTAAAATCTATTTTTTCTGATATGAGAATTGCTACTCCAGCTTTCTTTTAATTTCCATTTGCATGGAATATCTTTTTCCACCCCTTCACTTTCAGTCTGTATGTGTCCCTAGGTCTGAAGTGGGTCTCTTGTAGACAGCATATGTATGGGTTTTGTTTTTGTATCCATTCAGCCAGTCTATGTCTTTTGGTTGGAACATTTAATCCATTTGCATTTAAGGTAGTTATCGATATGTATGTTCCTATTATCATTTTCTTAATTGTTTTGGGTTTGTTATTATAAGTCTTTTACTTCATGTGTGTTTGCTGCCTAGAGATGTTCCTTTAGCATTTGTTGTAAAGCTGGTGTGGTGGTGCTGAATTCTCTTAGCTTTTGCTTGTCTGTAAAGGTTTTAATTTCTCTGTCACATCTGAATGAGATCCTTGCTGGGTAGAGTAATCTTGGTTGTATGTTTTTCCCTTTCATCACTTTAAATATGTCCTGCCACTCCCTTCTGGCTTGCAGAGTTTCTGCTGAAAGATTAGCTGTAACCTTATAAGGATTCTCTTGTATGTTAATTGTTGCTTTTCCCTTGCAGCTTTAAATTTTTTTTCTTTGTATTTATTTTTGATAGTTTGATTAATATGTGTCCTGGAATGTTTTTCCGTGGATTTATCCTATATGGGACTCTCTGTGCTTCTTGGACTTGATTGACTATTTCCTTACCCATATTAAGGAAGTTTTCAACTATAATCTCTTCAAATATTTTCTCAGTCCCTTTTTTCTTCCTCCTCTTCTGGGACCCCTGTAATTCGAATGTTGGTGCATTTAATGTTGTCCCAGAGGTCTCTGAGATTGTCCTCAATTCTTTTCATTCTTTTTTCTTTATTCTGCTCTGCGGTTGTTATTTACACTATTTTATCTTCCAGGTCACTTATCTGTTCTTCTTCCTCAGTTATTCTGCTATTGATTCCTTCTAGAAAATTTTAAATTTCACTTCTTGTGTTGTTTATCATTGTTTGTTTGCTCTTTAGTTCTTCTAGGTCCTTGTTAAACGTTCTTGTATTTTCTCCATTCTATTTCCAAGATTGTGGATCATCTTTACCATCATTACTCTGAATTCTTTTTCAGGTAGACTGCCTATTTCCTCTTCATTTGTTTGGTCT
Source organism: Balaenoptera ricei (assembly GCF_028023285.1). Classification (NCBI taxonomy): domain Eukaryota; kingdom Metazoa; phylum Chordata; class Mammalia; order Artiodactyla; family Balaenopteridae; genus Balaenoptera; species Balaenoptera ricei. The sequence goes on along the minus strand of NC_082640.1, from coordinate 81,667,897 downwards.
GGTGGGTTGTTACCTTATTCCTTCATCTGCTGTGTATTTCTCTGCCTTCTCATTTTGCTTAAGTTACTGTGTTTGGTATCTCCGTTTCACAGCCCGCAGGTTCATAGTTCCCGTTGTTTTTGGTGTCTGCCCCCTGGTGGGTGAGGTTGTGTCAGTGGGTTGTGTAGGCTTCCTGGTGGAGGGGACTGGTACCTGTGTTCTGGTGGATGGGGCTGGATCTGGTCTTTCTGGTGGGCAGGACCACATCCGGTGTTGAGTTTTGGGGTGTCCGTGACCTTGCCAGGATTTTTGGCAACCTCTCTGCTAATAGGTGGCTTTGTGTTCCTGTCTTGCTAGTTGTTTGACATAGGGTGTTCAGCACTGTATCTTGCTGGTCATTGAGTGGAGCTGGGCCTTTGCGTTGAGATGGAGATCTCTGGGAGTGCTTTTGCCATTTGATATTATGCGGGGCTGGGAGGTTTCTGCTGGACCAGTGTCCTGAACTCAGCTGTCCCACCTCAGAGGCTGAGGCCTGAGACGTGGCCAGAGCACCAAGCCCCTGTCAGCCACACAGCTCAGATGAAAAGGCAGAAAAAGAAACAAAGATAGAAAGAAAAAATAAATAAAGTTATTAAAAGTAAAAAAAATATTAAAAATTAAAAATTAATAAAAAAAGAAAGAGAGCAACCAAACCAAAAAACAAATCCACCAGTGATAACAAGTGCTAAAAACTATACTAAAAATAAATAATGGACAGTCAGAACCCTAGGACAAATGGCAAAATTAAAGCTATACATACAAAATCACACAAAGAAGCATACATATACACACTCACAAAAAGAGAAAAAGGAAAAAAAAAATATATATATATATAAAATAAAGAAACGAAGACAGCAACCAAATCTATAAACAAATCTACCAATGATAATAAGCTCTAAACACTAAGATAAACATAACACCAGAAACAAATTAGATGCAGAAAGCAAATCCCAAGTCTACTGTTGCTCCCAAAGTCCACTGCCTCAATTTTGGGATGATTCGTTGTCCATTCAGGTATTCCACAGATGCAGGGTACATGAAGTTGATTGTGGAGATTTAGTCTGCTGCTCCTGAGGCTGCTGGGAGAAATTTCCCTTTCTCTTCTTTGTTCATACAGCTCCTGGGGTTCAGCTTTGGATTTGGCACTGCCTCCCTGTGTATGTTGCCTGAAGATGTCTGTTCCCCACACAGCCAGGACGGAGTAAATTGAGCAGCTGATTAGGGGGCTCTGGCTCAATCAGGCTGGGGAGAGGGTGGGATACCGAATGTGGGGTGAGCCTGTGGCAGCAGAGGCCAGCATGATGTTGTGACAGTCTGAGGCATGATATGTATTCTCCCGGGGAAGTTGTCCCTGGATCACGGGACCCTGGCTGTGGCAGGCTGCACAGGCTCCCAGGACAGGAGGTGTGGATAGTGACCTCTGCTTGCACACAGTCTTCTTGATGGCTGCAGCAGCAGCCTTAGCATTTCAGGCCAGTCTGATGTCCGCACTGATAGCCATGGCTCGTGCCTGTTTCTGGAGCTCCTTTAGGTGCTGCTCTGAATTCCTTCTCCTCACGCACTCCGAAACAAAGGTCTCTTGCCTCTTAGGCAGGTCCAGACTTTTTCTCGGACTCCCTCTCGGCTAGCTGTGGCGCACTAGCCCCCTTCAGGCTGTGTTCACACAACCAACCCCAGTCCTCTCCCTGGGATCTGAACTCCAAAGCCTGAGCCTCAGCTCCCAGCCCCCACCTGCCCCTGCGGGTGAGCAGACATGCCTCTCAGGCTGGTGAGTGCTGGCTGGCACCAATCCTTTGTGTGGGAATCTCTCTGCTTTGCCCTCCGCACCCCTGTTTCTGTGCTCTCCTCCATGGCTCTGAAGCTTCCCCCCCAGCCTCCCACCATCTCCACCTATGAATGGGCTTCCTAGTGTGTGGAAACTTTTCCTCCTTCACAGCTCCCTCCCACTAGTGCAGGTCCCATCCCTATTCTTCTGTCTCTGTTTTTTCTTTTTTCTTTTGCCCTACCCAGGTACGTGGGGTGTTTCTTGCCTTTTGGGAAATCTGAGGTCTTCTGCCAGCGTTCAGTAGGTGTTCTGTAGGAGTTGTTCACATGTAGATGTAGTTCTGGTGTATTTGTGGGGAGGAAGGTGATCTGCACATCTTACTCCTCCGCCATCTTGATGGCGCCCCTTGAGTTGAGTCTTGAGAGGATAGAAATGTGGATGTTTTATGCTAAAAGTTACTGACAGTTGGTATGAGTGAAGATGAGAGAACGATGGTATCTGGGACTTTGATACTACTTATTGTAAAACAGGAAAAAACATATGTCAGAGGAACGTTTTTAAGTGTGTAACAAATACAAGTTTTATGTAGTTTTTTTTTTTTCCTGCTGTGTAGGAATGACTGTTTTCTTTTTGGTTCTGTAGCAAAGTTTTGGAGGTAATGATTTGACAACTGTGTTTTTTTGGTATTTCAACAAAATGCCTTTTACTAAGTAATCCTTTTATTTAAAAATCTCAAACAAGGTAGGTCAAGAAAAAATTATCTGGCATAACAGTCATAGTATTATAGTAGATTTGTTTTCAAGTCTCAATTTATACCAAGTTCCCTTAAAATTGTTTCCCCATAGCATATAGTTTCACCTCCAAAGGTGGATAAGAATTATCAATGGTCAAAGGAACAAGCTTGTCTTTCTTTAAGCTGTAACTTGATGTTTTCTCTCCATTTCTATTATGTCTGAAAAATAGGGACTATAGATTAAAAAGAGGTAAATTCCTACAGTCAACTGAATTTCTCTCCATTGGTTGATTTAGTGATTACAAGAAGGGGAGTCTCCTGTGGGGGATACCACAGATTCAAACAATCTTTTAGACAGAGGCACTCAGCAAACCCAAAGGAGGAAGAATTCCATGTCGCTGTTCCATCTTGGGATGGTTTGCTTTTATACATTCAGCTGGGAGGGATTCTGATAGATAGGGTGAGATCCAGAATGTGGAATGTGGGTATAAGCCTTCAGTTCCTTCATTTAGAGTGAGGTTACTGTAATTTCCACCTCCACATGGGGGTACTCTACCCACCTTTATCTTCTGCATCCCTTGCCCTGACAGATGTTTCCTACTTAGGATAAAAATGTTTCTCACCTGTGCCTGTCTCAGCCTCCAACTCATGCTTTACAAAACCAAAAGCTAGACATAGCAACTTCCCTGCTAGCAGAGGTAAACGTTTTACAAACTATTTTCTTCTGGCTAATACAAATAATTTTGTACTTAATAATCTTTAGAATAATCCACACCTCTTAAGCCCTATGTGTACATGCTTCTTGGTAAGATGTGGAATCATTATGAAATAGTGTGGTTTCTGAGCTGCACAGGTGGAGATTGTGGTATTACTGTTGACTATTCCCCCTCCCCCCTGCAAAATCAGTTAAGACAAGTGATTACAGTTCATTCCCTGTCAGTCACTTTGCTTGGTGGCTACACCATCTTCCCTGGGCATTAGCAGGGAAGAAAAGGACTATCCTAAACATCTCTAAGCATGGTTGCAGAACCTTCTGTTTAAAGTAGAAATATTAACAGACAATTCCTAAGCTGGATAATATTACAAAAGACAAACAGTAATTTTCAAAGATTTTATACCAGGAACAATAGAAGAAAATGTTGCCATTATTTGGTTTGTTAGGTTGAATGAGGTCTGAATTGCAAAATCAACTTCTGTGTCTTTAGTGTATAGCCTGGGAGGTGACATTGCTTTCTGTGTTTTGAGCATTTAGGGTGAAGATACTACAGGAATTTAAAAAAAAAAAAAGCATTTTGTGGTAGTTGGTTTCAAGATGATTAAAAGAGACTTCCATTCATCAGGGAAAATATAATTGAATGTTATTTGAACATTATAGCTATAGCCATATGACATCTTTTTGTGAAAATTAATGATTATTAGTTTTCCACACCATTAAGCGAAGCCTGGAGTAAAGATCAAAGTTGGTTTTTGTGAATTTTCTTCCTCATGAGCTTTGGTGCCTAACTTAATTATCCCCCTTCTTTAGTGATTTCCTTGAAGAGAACTGGTTAGCCTCAGGAATGACTTCCATTAGAGATTACTAAGCTAACAGGCAGGAATGGAAACTTGATTTAGTCCTGAAGTCCTGCAACTTCAGACAAAAATAAATGGTTGCTTTCCAAAAACTCACACACCATTGCACTTTCTTTAATGCATAATGCTTATTTACAAGGTTATCACTAGGTTGCTAGGTTAAGTGATTCCAAAAGTTCATGCCCAGTCCAGTGGGTGATGACTCTTTGTCTTCCAACTGTTGGAGCAGGGCATGATGCACACCCCCAAATTTGAGAGAGCACATTCTACCTTCTTTCTTCCCTGAATATGTACCAGAATTTCTGTGTTGGCAAATTAAAGATAATTTCACCTCTGATTTGACACTTACTTGGCAGAACATCCTGCTGTCTGTATGGTATACTGAGATGGACATAGAAACCAAAGGCTCTCATGGATCTTCTTAACAGCTTTCCATTGTGCTGAGAATTCTGTAGGCATCAAATCAGTTAAACATAGAACTATGTAACCTTGCTGGAAAATGACTTTAACTTCAGTTCTTATTTCCTTATAAAAAAAATAATAATCCTAAACCCAGTGATTTTCATCCTCCTGTTGAAAAGAACTGTTTTTGTGGACAAAGCCTTACCTGGAACCCCAATTACAAAGCAGATAATATCAGAAATGCTGTACTTGAATCAGGGGTCGTGGGTGTGGAGTCCTAGCTTCTAAGCCCCTTTCTCATCCCCTGGAGCCTCTTGGGAACCCAAAGGCTTCTGGGAACACAATTTGAAAACCAGTAGGCAATATGATCTCTAAAAGCCCTTTCGTTCTGAGATAATAGGTTTCTAAGAAGTAATTACTGTTTCCATGTTATTTGCTCTATACTCTGCTATACCAGTAATTGATGGGAAAGGTCCCTGTCATCAAAAGACGGTATGATATCAGCAGATGGAAAGCCAAAGAATAATTTGAGGGTAAGTGGGAGCCAGTCCTGGGAAGCAGAGAGAAGTGTTACCTTTGGTGGTAAATAGTGAGTCATGAGAGGAGGTATTGCTCTTCCTTAAAGGTCATTTGGCTCTCTAGACTCATACCCTTCCTTCCCTAGGGATAGTCACCATAAAAAATATCATGTGTGTTCTTCCAGGCTGCGTTGTCATAATTTTACTATGCATAAATACTATCAAAGTGGAGCTTTGTGATTTAAACATTTTAATACAAATGATGTCATACTAGATAATCCTGCAACTTGCTTTTTTAACTCAATGTTATATTCTTGAAAATTATTCATATTGATGTCTATTGATCTAAGTCATTTAATGTATAAGTCATTTATTTTAATGTATTTATCATATTATCAATAATATATAAAAATGTATCCATTTCATATTAATAGGTATTTATGCTATATCATTTTTTGCTGTCATAAATAATTTTGTAATAAAAGTCTTCCTACATGTAATCTGGTACATATGTGCAAGAGTTTCTTCATTTCACATACCTAGAATCAGAATTGTTGAGCAAAAGGGTAAGCAAATGTCACCCTTACTGAGATTTTGTTCTCCAGAGTGATCATGTAAATTTTTACTACCAACAGCACTACCAGATTTCACCTCGTGGATGAAAGTGTCCATCCATAACAACATAGCAGTCTTGGAGGCTATTTTTTTCCATTTCAGTCGTTGGGAAATAATATATCACTGCCATATTAACTTGCACAATCTTCATAGTTGAAGACTTTGAGCATCTTTTCCTGTGTTTATTGTTAATTCAGATTTCCTCTTAATGAATTGCATGTTGAAATGTACTTTCTATTTTTCTACTGGGTTGTTGTTCAAGTTCTTTTATTCAGGATGCTAAGCTGATCCTCTATGTATTGCAAATATCTTCTCCAGCTCTTTCATGATGTTTTTGTTGTCTCTCTTTTACTTTTGAGGTGATAAATTCACTATTCTTATCCTTTATGATTTATGCTTTCTGTGTCTTATCTAAAACTTTTTCTCATGAGACTATATAAAATATATTCTGTATTTTAAAGAGGTTTTGTTCACATTTAGGTTTCAATGAACCAAAAATGTGTTCACACATATGTTTGGAGAAATGAATCTAATATTGTTTTTAATGGAAGTATAGCTGATTTAAAGTAGTATTAGTTTCAGGTGTACAGCATAGTGATTTAGTATTTTTATATATTTCATTAAAATTTACTACAAAATAATGGCTATAATTCCCTGTGCTATACAATGTATCCTTGTTGTTTATCTATTTTGTACGTAATAGTTGTAGCTCTTAATCTCATACCTCTATCTTGCCACTTGCTTCCATCTCCCCACTGGTTGCCAGTAGTTTTTTGGGTTTTTTTGTTTTTTTCTGTATCATTAGTTTGTTTTTGTTTTACTATATACATTCATGTTATTTTATTTTTTAGATTCCATATGTAAGTGATATCATACAGTATTTGTCTTTCTCTGACATATTTCACTAAGCATAATACTCTCTAGGTCAATCTGTGTTGCTGCAAATGGCAGAATTTCTTTCTTTTCTATGGCTGAGTAATCCTGTGTGTATGTATGTGAAAAAATATATATGCGTGTGTGTGTGTGTGTGTGTGTGTATATATACACATACACACCACATCTTGTTTTTCTAAAGTACAATTTTACAATCTATTTTTATTTTGAAATTTACAAAAATGTCCTTTAAAATGGCTGTGTTAGATTGCTAACTGTCTTGGAAAAAAATGATTTTTCTCTTTATCTTTTTTTTTTTTTCTTTTTCTTTTTCTTTTTTCTCTATTTTTTTCCTCTCTTTTTTTTCTCTTTATCTTAACTGAAGTATAGTTGATTTACAATATTATGTAAGTTTCAGGTATACAGGATAATTATTCAGTATTTTTGCAGATTATACTCCATTCTAGGTTATTAGAAGATAATGGCTATAATTCCCTGTACTATACAGTATATCCTTGTTACTTACTTATTTTATACATAGTATTTTGTATCTCTTAATCCCATACCCCTAACTTGTCCACACACCCTTCCTTCTCCCCTTTGGTAACCTCAGGTTTGTTTTCTATATCTGTGAGTTTGTTTCTGTTTTGCTATATATATTTGTTTGTATTTTTTAGATTTCATGTATAAGTAATGTCATAAACAATTTCTTTCTCTGACGTATTTCACTCAACATAATATTCTCTAGGTCCATCCACGTTGCTGCAAATAGCAATATTTCTGAGTAATGTTCCATTGTGTGTATATATACCACATTTTCTTAATCCAATCATCTGTAGATGGTCACTTGGGTTGCTTCCATATCTTAGTTATTGTAAATAGTGCTGCTATGAACATTGGCCTGCCTCTATCTCTTTTAATTAGTGTTTTAATTTTTTTCCAGATATATACCCAGGAGTGGAATTGTTGGATTATGTGGTAGTTCTATTTTTAGTTTCTTGAGAAACCTCCATACTGTTTTCCATAGTGAGTGCACCAATTTACATTCCCACCAACAGTACACAAGGGTTCCCTTTCTCCACATCCTCTCCAACATTTGTTATTTGAAGTCTTTTTGATGATAGCCATCCTGACAGGTGAGGTGATATCTCACTGTGGTTTTGATTAGCATTTCCCTGATGATGAGCAACGTTGAGCATCTTTTCATGTGCCTGTTGGCCATCTGTATGTCTTCTTTGGAGAAACGTCTTTTCAGTTCTTCTGCCCATTTTTTAATCAGGTTGTTTGGTTTTTTGATGTTGAGTTGTATGAGTTTTTTATATATGTTGGATATTAATCCCTTACTGGTCATATCATTTGCAAATATTTTCTCCCATTCAGTATGTTCTTTGCGTTTTGTTGATGGTTTCCTTTTCAGTGCAAAAGCTTTCAAGTTTACTTAGGTCCCATTTGTTTATTTTTTGCTTTTATTTACTTTAGGAGATGGATCCAAAAAGATACTGCCACAGTTTATGTCAGAGTGTTCTGCCTATGTTTTCCTCTAGGGGTTTTGTAGTATCCAGTCTTACATTTAGGTCTTTAATACATTTTGAGTTTATTTTTGTATGTGGGGTTAGAGAATTTTCTAATTTCATTCTTTTACATGTAGCTTTCCAATTTTCCCAGTACCACTTAAAGAGACTGTCTTTTCTCCATTGTATATTCTTGCTTCCTTTGTCATAGATTAAGTGACCATAAGTGCATGTGTTTATTTCTCAGCTCTCTATCCTGTTCGGTTGATTTATGTGTCTGTTTTTGTGCCAGTACCATGATGTTTTGCTTACTGTAGCTTTGTAGTATAGTCTGAAGTCAAGGAATGTGATTCCTCTTTGTGGAAAACCACTTACAGCAACTTCAATAATTCCTCATGGTTTTGCACTGCTATTTCTTTTATATATAAGTCTGCATGTGTATGTGTGTTTGTGTATTTTGGAGCTCTCTGATTCCAATGTTTTTAAAATATGTTTTGTGACAGTATTACACTGTACCAATTTTCATAGCTTTTTAATTACCCTTAATATGTGTAGGGCAATGTTTTATACTCCTTTTCACAGTGTTGTTTTGGCTACTCTTAAATTTTATTTTTTGACCTAAATTTTAGATGTGTTTTATAGAAGTCTATGAAAACGTCTTATTGTAGTATTGATTACATGTGCACAGTCTTTACATATTAATTTTAGGAGATTATATCTTTAGGTACTGAGTTTTCTTACCCATAAAATTATATAGTTTTCTATTTATCTATGTCTTTTATCTCTTTCAAAAATGTTTTTTTAATTTCCTTTGTAAAGATCTTGAACTTATTTTGTTAGATGATGCTCTTATAGATATAATGTTATTCTTATACTGTTGTGAATAAAAATTTTTTTTGGTATATATTTCCTAGTTGGTTCTCATTAAAATATAAACGTGGTATTTCATTTTGTATGTTGATTTTTATAGGGAGTGACCAGAATGAACATTCTTACTAGTTTTAATAGTTTATCTATAGGTTCTTTTGGACTTTTACGTAGCTAGTAGTAGTGTCTGTAAACAAAATTTTTTTTTTTCCTTGCTTGCTTTAGCGAGGTCTTTGGAATACTGTGTTAAATTGTAGAAATGATGGCAGGCATATGTACCTGACTCCTGACCTAAAGTTTCATCATTTATGTATGTTATGTTATATTTTTAATAAACATCTTTATTAAGGTAAGGAAATTGCTGAAGACTCTTAATTTAATATGGTTTTGCTTTCTTCTGATTCTGGCAATTAATGAATGTTTAATTTTATTATTTTGCTGTATATAATGAGATTTTTCTTTTTCCTTCAATACTTTAATGTGGTGAATTGTACTGATGGGCTTTTTTACATCAACTTTATTGAGTTATAAGCTCCCTATATAAAATATACCCATTTTAATTGTGTAATTTGATCTGTTTTGACTGTTTACACCCATGTAACCCACTTCACGATCAAGACAGACAAAATGTCCAGCAACACAGAAAGTTCCCTCATGCCCTTTGCAGTCAATACCCCCAGCCTGCTATATTAGGCAACTGCTTATCTGATCCTAATTACTATAAATTAGTCTTGCTTGGTCTTGAACTAGAGAGGAGTGGAATAATGCAGTGTACATATTTGTGTGACTGGTTTCTTTCACTCAGCCTAGTATTATTGAGATCTATCTATGTGCTTGTCTGTAACAGCAATGTATTGCTTGTTTTGTGATGTAGCAAAATTTGTTTACTTATTGTTCTGTTGCTTGCTATTTGTGTTGTTTCTAGTGTTTAGCTATTAATAAAGCTGCTGTGAATTTTTGTCTTTAAGTCTTTGTATGGCCATACGTTTTCACTTTTCTTTCAAATAGTAGAATGCCTGGGTCATATGGTAAGTGTATGTTTAAATTTTTGAGAAGTAACCAACGTGTTTTCCAGTGTGATTTGTAGCATTTTACATTCTCACCTGCAGTGTAAGCAAGTTTGAGTTGTTTCACATACTTGTCAACACTTGTTGTCAGTCTTTTTAATTTTAGTCAATCTACAGGATGGGTCATAGTATCTCATTATGGTTTTAAATTTGATTTCCCCAGTGATTAATGATGATCGTATTGTTGTGTGCCTTTTGGTCATTCATATATTTTCTTTTGTGAAGTGTCTGTTCAAATATTTTGTCCAATTATAAATTGTATTGTCTTAGTATTTTAGATATAAATTCACAAATATATGTATATATTTAAATATGTATACCTACATATGTACATATATACATACATATATGCTTGCATACACATATATGAATGATAGAAATGATTTTCATATATATTTTTCTCAATCTGTAGTTTTTGCTTTCACTTTTTAAAAAATTAATTAATTAATTAATTTTTTTTAGACCATTACAGAGTATTGAGCAGAGTTCCCTGTGCTATACAGGAGGTTCTTATTAGTTATCTATTTTATATATAGTAGTATGTATATGGCACTCCCAACCTCCCAATTTAATTTCCCCCCCGCCCTGGTGACCATAAGTTTGTTTTCTACATCTGTGACTCTACTTCTGTTTTGTAAATAAGTTCATTTGTACCCTTCTTTTTAGATTCCACATATAAGCGACATTATATGATATTTGTCTTTCTGTGTCTGACTTACTTCACTCAGTGTGACAATCTCTACGTCCATCCATGTTGCTGCAAATGGCATTATTTTGTTATTTTTTATATATGCAATATTCCATTGTATATATGTACAACATCTTCTTTATCCATTCCTCTGTCAATGGACATTTAGGTTGCTTCCATGTCCTGGCTATTGTGAATAGAGCTGCAATGAACATTGGGGCGCATGTATCTTTTCAAATTATGGTTTTCTCTGGGTATATGCCCAGGAGTGGGATCGCTGTGTCATATGGTAGTACTATTTTTAGTTTTTTAAGGAACCTCCATACTGTTCACCATAGTGGCTGTACCAATTTGCATTCCCACCAGCAGTGTATGAGGGTTCCCTTTTCTCCACACCCTTTCCAGCATTTATTTTTTATAGATTTTTTGATAATGGCATTCTGACTGTTGTAAGGTGATACCTCACTGCAGTTTTGATTTGCATTTCTCTAATAATTAGTGATGTTGAGCATCTTTTCTGATGGCAATATCAAGCTTATTGTAGCTTCAGAAAATTAATTGGATACCTTTCCTTCTGTTTCCATGCTGTGTTTCTATGTGACTCTGGAAGTGCATAATATAAACTTCTGTAGTTAGGTTTATATTATCAGTATATTTGTATTATCTGTTTTATACAAACTTTATAAAATTTGATATTCTTTTTTGGAGATTTTCCTACTGATTCAGCATTTTTTAGTAATTATTGGTTTGTTTACTTTTTGTGTTTTGTATAAATTGTGGTAGGTTGTCTTAGAAAATTCATACTTTGGTAACAGTGTTTTTAGAAGATTACCCATTTCTTGAAGTTTTAACATTGATTGACATAAGGATGTTTTTAGCACACTCTTAAACTTTTTAAATCTCCACTTCATCTTTGGTTATATCTCTTTTCCATAATATTGTTCAAATGTGCATTACTTTTTCTTACTCAGCCTTGCTTAAGATTTATACTCTTATTAAAAAGTTTTCATTTTTTTATTTTTTATTTTTTTATACCGCAGGTTCTTATCAGTTATCCATTTTATACACAGTGTATATATGTCAATCCCAATCTCCAAATTCATCCCACCACCGCCCCCCCACCCCACTTTCCCCCCTTGGTGTCCATACGTTTGTTCTCTACATCTCTGTCTCTATTTCTGCCTTGCAAACCAGTTCATCTGTACCATTTTTCTAGAATCCACGTATATGTGTTAATATACGATTTTTTTTTTTCACTTTCTGACTTACTTCACTCTTTATGATAGTCTCTAGGTCCATCCTCATCTCTACAAATGACCCAATATCATTCCGTTTTATGGCTGAGTAATATTCCATTGTATACATGTACCACATCTTCTTTATCTATTTGTCTGTCAATGGGAAGTTAGGTTGCTTCCATGACCTGGCTATTGTAAATAGTGCTGCAGTGAACATTGGGGTGTATGTGTCTTTTTGAATTATGGTTTTCTCTGGGTATATGCCTTGTACTGGGATTGGTGGGTCGTATGGTAATTCTATATTTAGTTTTTTAAGGAACCTCCATCCTGTTCTCCATATTGAGGACATGGCTGTATCAATTTACATTCCTACCAACAGTGCAAGATGGTTCCCTTTTCTCCACACCCTCTCTAGCATTTGTAGTTTGTAGATTTTCTGGTGATACCCATTCTAACTGGTGTGAGGTGATACCTCATTGCAGTCTTGATTTGCATTTCTCTAATAATTAGTGATCTTGAGCAGCTTTTCATGTGCTTCTTGGCCATCTGTATGTCTTCTTTGGAGAAAAATCTATTTAGGTCTTTTGCCCATTTTTGGATTGGGTTGTTTGTTTTTTTAATATTGGGCTGCATGAGCTGTTTATATATTTTGGAGATTAATCCTTTGTCCGATGATTCATTTGCAAATATTTTTTCCCATTCTGAGGGTTGTCTTTTTGTCTTGTTTGTAGTTTCCTTTGCTTTGCAAAAGTTTTAAAGTTTCATTAGGTCCCATTTGTTTATTTTTGTTTTTATTTCCATGACTCTAGGAGGGGGGTCAAAAAAGATCTTGCTGTGATTTATGTCAAAGAGTGTTCTTCCTATGTTTTCCTCTAAGAGTTTTATAGTGTCCAGTCTTATATTTAGGTCTCGAATCCATTTTGAGTTTATTTTTGTGTATGGTGTTAGGGAGTGTTCTAATTTCATTCTTTTACATGTAGCTGTCCAGTTTTCCCAGCACCACTTATTGAAGAGACTGTCTTTTCTCCATTGTATATACTTGCCTCCTTTGTCATAGATTAGTTGACCATAGGTGCGTGGGTTTACCTCTGGGCTTTCTGTCCTGTTCTAATGATCTATATTCTGTTTTTGTGCCAGTACCATATTGTCTTGAATACTGTAGCTTTGCAGTGTAATCTGAAGTCACAGGGTCTGATTCCTCCAGCTCTGTTTTTTTTCCTCAAATTGCTTTGGTTTTTGGGGTCTTTTATGTTTCCATACAAACTTTAAGATTTTTTCTTCTCGTTTTGTAAAGAAAAATGCCATTGGTAATTTGATAGGGATTGCACTGAATCTGTAGATTGCTTTAGGTAGTATAGTCATTTTCACAATATTGATTCTTCCAGTCCAAGAATATGGTATATCTCTGCATCTGCTTTTGTCATCTCTGATTTCTTTCATCATTGTCTTATAGTTTTCTGAGTACAGGTCTTTTACCTCCTTAGGTAGGTTTATTCCAAGGTATTTTATTTTTGTTGCAATGGTGAATGTGACTGATACCTTAATTTCTCTTTCTGATCTTTCGTTGTTAGTGTATAGGAACGCAAAAGATTTCTGTGCATTAATTTTGTATCCTGCAACTTTACCAAATTCATTGAGTAGCTCTAGTAGTTTTCTGGTGACATCTTTAGGATTATCTATGTATCGTATAATGTCATCTGCAAACAGTGACAGTTTTACTACTTCTTTTCCAATTTTGTATTTCTTTTATTTCCTTTTCTTCTCTGATTGCCATGGCTAGGACTTAGAAAACTATGTTCAATATAATAGTGGCGAGAGTGGACATCCTTGTTGTGTTCTTGATCTTAGAGGAAATGCTATCAGTTTTTCACTGTTGAGGATGATGTTTGCTGTGGGTTTGTTGTACATGGCCTTTATTATTAGATGGAGGTTCCCGCTATGCCCACTTTCTGGAGAGTTTTTATCATAAATGTGTTTTGAATTTTGTCAAAAGCTTTTTCTGCATCTATTGAGATGATCATATGGTTTTTATTCTTCAATTTTTGAATATGGTGTATCACCTTGATTGATTTGCATATACTCAAGAATCCTTGCATCCCTGGGATAAATCCCCCTTGATCATGTTTTATGATCATTTTAATGTGTTGCTGGATTGTGTTTGCTAGTATTTTGTTGAGGATTTTTGCATCTGTGTTCGTCAGTGGTACCGGTCAGTAATTTTCTTTTTTTGTAGTCTTTGTCTGGTTTTGGTATCAGGGTGATGGTGGCCTCATAGAATGAGTTTGGGAGTGTTCCTCTGCAATTTTTTGGAAGAGTTTGAGAAAGATGGGTATTAGCACTTCTCTAAATGTTTGATAAAATTCACTTGTGAAGCCATCTGGTCCTGGACTTTTGTTTGTTGGAAGAATTTTAATCACAGTTTCAGTTTCATTACTTGTGATTGGTCAGTGCATATTTTCTATTTCTTCTTGGTTCAGTCTTGGAAGGTTAAACCTTTCTTATACTTTGTCCATTTCTTCCATGTTGTCCATTTTATTGGCATAGAGTTGCTTATAGTAGTCTCTTATGATGCTTTATATTTCTGTGGTATCCATTGTAACTTCTCCTTTTTTCATTTCTAATTTTATTGTTTTGAGTACTCTCCGTCTTTTTCCTTTTTTTTTTTTTTGTGGTGAATATGGCCTTTTTTTTTTTTTAACATCTTTTTTGGAGTATAATTGCTTCACAATGGTGTGTTACCTTCTGCTGTATAACAAAGTGGATCAGCTATACATAAACATATATCCCCATATATCTTTCCTCCTGCATCACCCTCCCTCCCACCCTCCCTATACCACCCCTCTAGGTGATCATAAAGCACCAAGCTGATCTCCCTGTGCTATGCGGCTGCTTCCCACTAGCTATCAGTTTTACATTTGGTAGTGTATATATGTCCATGCCACTCTCTCACTTTGCCCCAGCTTACTCTTCCCCCTCCTCATGTCCTCAGGTCCATTCTCTAGTAGGTCTGCATCTGTATTCCCATACTGCCTCCAGGTTCTTCATGACCATTTTTCTTTTTTAAGTCCATATATATGTGTTAGCATACAGTATTTGTTTTTCTCTTTCTGACTTACTTCACTCTGTAGGACAGACTCTAGGTCCATCCACCTCACTACAGATAACTCAATTTCGTTTATGTTTATGGCTGAGTAATATTCCATTGTATATATGTGCCACATCTTCTTTATCCATTCATCTGTGAATGGGCACTTAGGTTGCTTCCATGTCCTGGCTTTTGTAAATAGAGCTTCAATGAACATTGTGGTACGTGACTCCTTTTGAATTATGGTTTTCTCGGGGTATATGCCCAGGAGTGGGATTGCTCGGTCGTATGGTAGTTCTATTTTTAGTTTTTTAAGGAACCTCCATACTGTTCTCCATAGGGGCTGTATCAATTTCCCTCTTTTTCTTCATGTGTCTCGCTAAAGGTTCATCAATTTTGTTTATCTTCTCAAAGAACCAGCTTTTAGTTTTATTGATATTTGCTTTTATTTTCTTTGTTTCTATTTCATTTATTTCTGCTCTGAGCTTTATGATTTCTTTCCTTCTACTAACTTTAGGTTTTGTTTGTTATTCTTATTTCCTTTAGGTGTAATATTAGATTGTTTGAGATTTTTCTTGTTTCCTGAGATAGGATTGTATTGCTATAAATTTCCCCCTTAGAACTTCTTTTGCTGCATCCCATAGGTTTTGGATCATCATGTTTTCATTGTCATTTGTCTCTAGGTATTTTCTGATTTCCTCTTTGATTTCTTCAGTGATCTCTTGGTTATTTAGTAACATATTGTTTAGCCTCCATGTGTTTGTGTTTTTTTACGTTTTTTTCCCCTATAATTAATTTCTAATCTCATAGTGTTGTGGTCAGAAAAGATGCTTGAGATCATTTCAGTTTTCTTAAATTTACTCAGGCTTGACTTGTGATCCAAGATGTGATCTATCCTGGAGAGTTTTCCATGTGTACTTGAGCAGAAAGTGTAATCTGCTGTTTTCAGATGGAATGTCCTATATATATCAATTAAGTCTATATGGTCTATTGTGTCATTTAAAGCTTGTGTTTCCTTATTACTTTTCTTTCTGGATGATCTGTCCATCGTTGTAAGTGAGGTGTAAAAGTCTCCCACTATTATTGTGTTACTGTTGATTTCCTCTTGTATAGCTGTTAGCAATTTGCCTTATGTATTGAAGTGCTTCTATGTTGGGTACATGTATATTTATAATTGTTATATCTTCCTCTTGGATTTATCCCTTAATCATTATGTGGTGTCCTTCCTTGTCTCTTGTACCATTCTTTATTTTAAAGTCTATTTTATCTTATGTGAGTATTGCTACTCCAACTTTCTTTTGATTTCCCTTTGCATGGAATATCTTTTTCCATCCCCTCACCTTCAGTCTGTATGTGTCCCTAGGTCTGAAGTGGGTCTCTTGTAGACAGCATATATATGGGTCTTGTTCTTGCATCCATTCAGCAAACCTGTGTCTTTTGGTTGGAGTATTTATTCCATTCACATTTAAGGTAATTATCAATATGTATGTTCCTATTACCATTTTCTTAATTGTTTTGGGTTTGTTTTTGTAGGTCCTTTTCTTCTCTTGTGTTTCCCCCTTAGAGAAGTTCCTTTAGCCTTTGTTGTAGTGCTGGTTTGGTGATGCTGAATTCTCTTAGCTTTTGCTTGTATGTAAAGCTTTGGATTTCTCCGTCGAATCTGAATGCGATCCTTGCTGGGTAATCTTGCTTTTAGGTTCTTCCCTTTCATCTCTTTAGATATATCATGCCACTCCCTCTGGCCTGTAGAGTTTCTGCTGAGAAATCAGCTGTTAACCTTATGGGAGTTCCCTTGTATGTTATATGTCATTTTTCCCTTGTTGCTTTTAATAATTTTTCTTTGTCTTTAATTCTTGTCAATTTGATTACTATGTGTTTTGGCATGTTTGTCCTTGGGTTTATCCTGTCTGGAACTCTGTGCTTCCTGGACTTGGGTGTCTATTTCCTTTCCAATGTTAGGGAAGTTTTCGACTATAATCTCTTCAAATATCTTCTCAAGTTCTTTCTCTCTCTCTTCTCCTTCTGGGACCCCTATAATGTGAATGTTGGTGTGTTTAATGTTGTCCCAGAGGTCTCTTAGACTGTCTTCATTTCTTTTCTTTTTGTTTTCTTTTTTCTGTTCTGCAGCAGTGATTTCCACCATTCTGTCTTCCAGGTCACTTATCCGTTCTTCTGCCTCAGTTATTCTGCTATTAATTCCTTCTAGTGTATTTTTCATTTAAATTATTGTATTGTTCCTCTCTGTTTGTTTGTTCTTTAATTCTTCTAGGTCTTTGTTAAACATTTCTTGCATCTTCTCGATCTTTGCTTCCATTCTTTTTCCGAGGTCCTGGATCATCTTCACTATCATTATTCTGAAATCTTTTTCGGGCAGGTTTCCTATCTCCACTTCATGTAATTGTTTTTCTGGGATTTTATCTTGTTCCTTCATCTGGTACGTAGTCCTCTGCTTTTTCATTTTGTCTGCCTTTCTGTGAATGTGATTTTCATTCCACAAGCTGCAAGATTGTCTATACTTTTATTAAAGTTTTTTAAAACATCTTTTTTCATACCTGTTTTTTCAGAAAATAATTTTACATCATTATTTCCAGTCTTTACTGTTCTGATTTTTTACTTTCTTTGGGTTATGCTATAATTCTTTTTAGCTTCTTGAGTTGCATTTTTACTTTGTCTGTTTTAATTTTTTTATTTGCTGAAAACATTTAAGTCTGCAACTCTGTCATACCAGAGTTATCCCACAAATATATATATATATGTGTGTCTTTGTATATGCTTAATTTTAGTGTAGTTATTCACATTTCATGATTTATACCATTTTTTTTATTCTCTGTAAATCTTAAGGGGAAATATTGATGAGTTTCCAAATGGAGGTTTTTTTGTTTTTTTAAATCACTAACCTATTGTTGATTTCTTATGTAATTGGTCTTTAGGATAACACTCTCATGGAATATGTTGAGGTTTCTTTTGTGTCAAGGTGCATTGTCAATTTTTATTAGTACTTTATGTGAAAAGAATAAATGTATTTAATTTTGATATGAATTGTGAAACCACATTTGGTACAGGCCTGAGATTCAGTTTTTCATTTGTAAATTTTTTTTGTTTATGTCTTTAAGTGGATGGAAAACTTCCTTGTTTCTCCATTGCCATAGATAATTTTTACCTCATTCGTTTTTATTGCATGAGTGTATTTATACTGTATTGACTTCCTGATTTACCCAGGTAGCTTCAAAAAAAATTTTAGCTTTGCTTGTGCAGATTCCGTGATGTGGACTTAACGTTAAATATCACGACTGCTTATGTAATTTTATCTTTATTTTCAAGTTTGGTATCCTTAGTCCCTAGCACAGTGCTTAGCACTTAGGGGGCACTTGATCAATATTTGCTGAATGAATGAATGAATGGTTATAATACCCCTGTAAGTAATTTTGGGGTTTATTTCATTCATAGTTAGTGCTGAATTTCTACTTCATTTGTACGTATTGGGAGATTGTTCTTCTTTTTGAGTTTAGATATGCTTTAAAGTTTTAAAAATTACTTTACTTACCATTTGTGTATGTTTGTAAAATTGTGGTATATGTGGATCAATTAGCAGACCATTCCATATCATCTTGTTCTGCCTTGTCCAGAGGACTGGTTTGGATTTTTTAAAACAGAAAATAAAATTCTGTTCATGTTATATGTCACTGTCTTGCTTGGAAGACTATTTGTGATTTCAAATTGCAGTTAGGGTATAAAGTCCTTAATAAGATACGTGAAGACTTTCATACTCTGAACTCCATTTATCTACCTTTTATTTCTTAGTATTTACTCTCACATTCCCATGTTTTAGTTCCTAACACTCTATACTCTTTCAAGCTTCAGTGCCTTTTAAAATTATTTTCCCTCTGCCAAGAATGTCTTCATCTGACAAAGACCCACTCATAAATAATCTCCTGTTAATTCTTTCTAAACCCCTTATCCTCTCTGGCTAGAGAGAGAGATTTCTTCTCTGTGCTCCCATATCATATCTTTCATATTTTTGACTCAATTTTTCAGGTCACCTCCTTGAACAAAGGTGTAAGATGAGTTAATAAGCATTAATCTTTCACTTAGCACCCACCCTATTGCATCCAGAATTAGAACTGAAATGTGAGCCATGCTCACAGCATTTCCTTTGCCCTGGCAGCATCTAAGGAATATTGATACATTATAAGACAGTTCACAGCATTCAATAAAAGTGTAGATAATGTGCTTTGCAGATTATGTAGCACATAGTAGGTACTCTGTACAAGTTAATGGCAACTCAACAGTCCTATGATAACATTATAGCATTTTCTCTGAATTGTCTTCAGCTCCCATTTCATGATTCTCAGACATATATTATACATGTTGTAAAAGTGATAGATATTTTGATGTGCTGGTAAGTAAAGCAAACATATTTCTAAAGCAGATACTGAAATATTACTACCAGTGGAAGCTATATATTATCACTGAAGAATCTTAGAGCAAAGAAGTTTAACGAAACTCCTAAGCCAGGTATGACTCTAGAACTCACATTCTTTACAAACTTAGAGGTCTTTTCTACCAAATTTCCTTCCAAAGGTGTTGTGTTATGGGGTAAATTATCAAGAGCAGAAACAATTTTTACTTTTATCTTAGGAGAATGT
Source organism: Balaenoptera ricei (assembly GCF_028023285.1). Classification (NCBI taxonomy): domain Eukaryota; kingdom Metazoa; phylum Chordata; class Mammalia; order Artiodactyla; family Balaenopteridae; genus Balaenoptera; species Balaenoptera ricei. The sequence goes on along the minus strand of NC_082640.1, from coordinate 81,648,299 downwards.
GAAATGATTATAACTCATTTAAACATTAGATACTAATTTTAAATATTTTTGTGGTAGCTTGTGAGTAAATACACTTTGTTATAGTGAAGTTTTATTATACATACGAAAACAAAAGCATGAAATTTAGAGTTAGAGGCTTCAGATACATGCTAGTCAAACCTTAGTTCACTTATATGAGGGAAAACTGAGGGCAAAGGTGGTCACATGTTGCCTAAATCACATTCAGATTTCCTTCTCAGGGATGCTCACACAAGAACTTCTGATGGGCTTATTAAACTTACATCATGTGTACTCCTACATGCTAAAGATTTTCGTTTACTAGGTTCCCATGCAGCACGGTTGATTAGAATAGTGATGTTCACCTGATAAATATTATGTTTACAAAAATTAACTATGTTATTTTGAGACATTAAGAAACATATAGTCACAGAAATTCACTATAATCCCATTTATAGAGGAGGTTTCACTATAAGTAGATGGAGGCACCATGGGTCTATATTAAAGATATCAAGTCACTGAACTGCAAAATGACCTTGATGTGAGATGGTAGGGCTTCTAAGACAAGCAGCATTAGGAGAAGCATTATGGGGAGTATCCAGCATGTAATTCGAATTTTAACCAGAATTCAACTAAGCAAAATAGCTACATGTAGAGTAAAAGGCAATTCATCAAGGAACAAAGCCATCGTGAGAATGTGTATATTGATTACATACATATGTAACATGTATAATATAAATTTATACATATATATAATATACATACACCATTAATATTTCCTACATCTTTATATAGTCTTTAAATGCATTTATTTTAATGGTAGCAAATTATTGCATCTAGGTCATAGAACATAATTTTCAACCCACACTTCTATACTTGGCTGTGTATGTTTGTCCAGTTTTTTTGTTGTTGTTGTAAATAATGAAACAATGCAGATCCTCACACATAGATTGTTTTCAGTATTTAAAATTATTTTAGTTTGCTAGGGCTGTTGTAACAAAGCACCATGAACTGAGTGACTGAGAACAAAAGAAATTGTCTCATAGTTCTGGAGGCTAGATCCAGGTGTATTGACAAGGCAGTGCTCCCTCTGAAGGCTCTAGGGATGGATCTGTCAGGCTTCTCTCATGACTTTTGGTAGGTAGGTCCTAGGCTTTGCAGTATAACTCTCATTTTTATGTGATGTTTTTCTTGTGTGTGTTTATCTGTCTCCAAATTTCTCCTTCTTATAAGGACATCAGTCATACTGGATTGTGGATCACCCTACTCCAGTATGACCTCATTTAATTATATCTGCAAGAACTCTACTCCCAAACAAGGCTATATTCTGAGGTACTGGAAGTTAAGACTTTGGCATATGGATTAATGGGGACACAATTCAGTCCATAACAAAATTAATTGCCTTAGCATCAACTTCCGAAAAAGGAATTTACCCATCAGAACAAAGTTTATTGCTAGACATCACTAAAAGGTTTCTGACAAATATAATCTTCACTGTTACCAACCCTATATCAGAGTGCCTGATTCATGATATCCTCAAAGACCTTGGTAATTATTTTCAATATCATTAAAATTAATATCATTATTCTAGACTTTGCTAATTTTATAATCATGGTTAGGCATAGTTTTAATAAACTGGTTAATTTTTTATGCTTATTGACCATTGCATTCTAATTTGTGAATTATCTAGTCACATTCTTGACCATGTATCTATTGGGGTATTAGTGTCACTTTTTACAGACATGTGAGAGTTATTTATACATTGAACAGATTAATATACATGTTTTCAGCAAAAAATATTTTTATTTTCTTGTTTTTATATACAAAAATAGTAAATGAATATAAATTTATCAAACGTTTCTCTTTGGTGTATTCTTTTACTTCTAAGTTTGAGCATATCTTCTTATTCCATAGGCTTAATAAATATACATTTTTATTTTTACTTTTTCTTACTTGAATTTGAATTACTTTAAATTTAATAATACATCTGGAACTTCATGATATATGTATGAGATACAAATGAGTATTAGAAATATTTTCCCAATAAGTAGCATTTATTTATTTATAATTTTTATTTCATATTGGAATATATTTGATTTCAATGTTGTGTTAGTTTCAGGTGTACAGCAAAGTGATTCAGTTGTACATATACATGTATCTATTCTTTTTCAAATTCTTTTTCCATTTAGGTTATTACAGAATAATGAGCAGAGATCCCTCTGCTATAAACCAGGTCCTTGTTGGTTATCTATTTTAAATATAGTAGTGTGTATTTGTGAATCCCAAACTCCCAATTTATCCCTACCCCCACCTTTCCCCTTTGGTAACCATAAGTTTGTTTTCTAAGTCTGTGAGTCTGTTTCTGTTTTGTAAGTAAGTTCAGTTGTATTATTTTTTAATTTTCTTTATATAAGAAATATCATATGATATTTGTCTTTCTCTGTCTTAGTTCAGTTAGTATGATAATCTCCAGGTCCATCCATATTGCTGCAAATGGTATTATTTCACACTTTTTAATGGCTGAGTAATAGTCCATTGTATATAAGTACCACATCTTTATCCATTCATCTGTTGATGGACATTTAGGTTGTTTCCATGTCTTGGCTATTGTAAAAAAACGTTGCAGTGAACATTGGGGTGCATGTATCCTTTTGAACCATGTTTTTCTCTGGATACATGCCCAGGAGTGGGATTGCTGGATTATGTAGTAAGTCTATTTTTAGTCTTTTAAGGAACCTCCATACCGTTCTCCATAGTGGGTGCACCAATTTACATTCCCACCAACAGTGTAGGAGGGTTCCCTTTTCTCCACATGCTCTTCAGCATTTATTGTTTGTAGAGTTTTTGATGATGGCCACGCTGACTGGTGTGAGATGTTATGTATCTCATTGTAATTTTGATGTTCATTTCTCTAATAATTAGCAACGTTGAGCATCTTTTCATGTGCCTATTGACCATCTGCAGTCTTCTTTGGAGAAATGTCTGATTAGGTCCTCTGCCCGTTTGTTGATTGGATTTTTCTTTACTTTTCTTTCTTTTGGTAATGAGCTACATGAGCTGTTTGTAACTTTTGGAGATTAATACCTTGTCCCTCTCATTGTTTGCAAATATTTTCTCCCATTCTGTGGGTTGTCTTTTCATTTTGTTTATGGTTTCCTTTCCTGTACAAAAGCTTTTAAGTTTAATTAGGTTCCATTTGTTTATTTTTGTTTTGATTTTCATTACTCTAGGAGACAGATCAAAAAAGATCTTGCTGCAATTTATGTCAAAGAGTGTTCTGCCTATGTTTTCTTCTAAGAGTTTTATAGTATCCAGTCTTACACTTAGGTCTTTAATCCATTTTGAGTTTATTTTCATGTATGCAGTTAGAGAATATTCTAATTTCATTTTTTTAAATGTAGCTATCCAGTTTTCACAGCACAATTTATTGAAGAGACTGTCTTTTCTCCATTGTATAGTCTTGCCTCCTTTGTTGTAGATTAATTGACCATAAGTGCATGGTTTAATTTCTGGGCTTTCTATCCTGTTCCATTGAACTATATTTCTGTTTTTTTGTGCCAGTACCATACTGTTTTGATGACTGTAGCTTTGTAGTATAGTATGAAGTCAGGGTGCCTGATTCCTCCAGCTCCATTTTTCTTTTTCAAGATTGCTTTTGCTATTCGGGGTCTTTTGTGTCTCTATGCAAATTTTAAGATTTTTTGTTCTAGTTCTGTGAAAAGTGCCATTGGTAATTTGATAGAGATTGCATTGAATCTGTAGGTTGCCTTGGGTAGTATAGTCATTTTGACAATATTGATTCTTTCAATCCACGGTCATGGTACATCTTTCCATTTGTTTGTGTCATCTTTGATTTTTTTCATCAGCATCTTATAGTTTTCGGAGTACAGGTCTTTTCCCTCCTTAGGTAGGTTTATTCCTAGGTATTTTATTCTTTTTAATGCAATGGTGAATGGGGTTGTTTCTTTAATTTCTCTTTCTGATCTTTCATTGTTAGTGTATAGCAATGCAACAGATTTCTGTGTATTAATTTTATATCCTGCAACTTTACCAAATTCATTGATTGGCTCTAGTAGTTTCCTGGTGGCATCTTTAGGATTATATATGTATAGTATCATGTCATCTTCATAGTATCATATCATCTGCAAACAGTGACAGTTTTACTTCTTTTCCAATTTGGATTCCTTTTATTTCTTTTTCTTCTCTGATTGGCATGGCTAGTACTTCCAAAACTATGTTGAATAAAGGTGGCAAGAGTGGATATCACTGTCTTGTTCCTGATCTTAGAGGAAATGCTTTCAGCTTTTCACCATTGAGTATGATGTTAGCTGTAGGTTTGTCATATATGGGCTTTATTATGTTGAGGTATGTTCCCTCTATATCTAGTTTCTGGAGAGTTTTCATCATAAATGAGTGTTGAATTTTGTCAAAAGCTTTTTCTGCATCTATTGAGATGATCATATGATTTTTATTCTTTAATTTGTTAATGTGGTGTATCATACTGATTCATTTATGGATATTAAAAAAATCCTTGCATCCCTGGGAAAAATCCCACTTATTCGTAGTGTGTGATCCTTTTAATGTATTGTTGCATTTGGTTTACTGGTATTTTGTTGAGGATTTTTGCATCTATGTTCATCAGTAATATTGGCCTGTAATTGTCTTTTTTGTGGTATCTTTGTCTGGTTTTGGTATCAGGGGGATGGTGGCCTCATAGAATGAGTTGGGAATATTCTTTCCTCTGCAATTTTTTGGAATAGTTTGAGAAGGATAGGCATTAACTCTTCTCTAAATGTCTGATAGAATTTGCCTGTGAAACCATCTGGTCCTGGACTTTTGTTTGTTGTGAGTTTTTTCATCACAGTTTCAATTTCAATACTTGTGATTGGCATATTCATATTTTCTCTGTCTCCCTGGTTCAGTCTTGGGCGTCTGTATCTTTCCAAGAATTTGTCCACTTCTTCCAGGTTGTTCCTTTCATTGGCATATAGTTGCTTGTAGTATTCTCTTATCATCCTTTGTGTCCGTTGTAACTTCTCCTTTTTCATTTCTAATTTTTTGGATTTGAGCCTTCTTTATCCATTTTTTTTCTTGATGAGCCTGACTAAAGGTTTATCAATGTTGTTTATCTTTTCAGAGAACCAGGTTTTAGTTTTATTGATCTTTTCTATTGTTCTTCACTATTTCAATTTTTTCTGCTGTGATCTTTATTATTTCTTTTCTTCTACTAGCTTTGTATTTTGTTGTTCCTTTTCTAGTTGCTTTAGGTGTAAGTTTAGGTTATTTATTTGAGGTTTTTCTTGTTTCTTGAGGTGAGCTTGAATTGCTATGGACTTCTCTCTTAGAGCTACTTTTGCTGAGCCCCAAAGGTTTTGGATTGTCATGCTTTCATTTTCGTTTTTCTCCAGGTATTTTTTGATTTCTTTTTTGATTTCTTCAATGATCCATTTGTTGTTTGGTAGCATATTGTTTAGCCTCCATGTGTTTGTGTTTTTTTCCAGTTTTTTTCTTGTAGATGATTTCTAATCTCATTGCATTGTGGTCAGAATAGATGCTTGATATGATTTCAATTTTATTAAATTTACCTAGGCTTGATTTTGTCACTCAGCATGTGGTCAGGTCTGGAGAATGTTCCATGTGCAGTAGGGAGAATGTGTATTCTGCTGCTTTTGGATGGAATGCTCTGTAAATATCAGTTAAGTCTATCTGGTCTAATGTGTCATTTAAGGCCTTTGTTTCCTTTTTGACTTTCTCCCTGTATAATCTGTCTATTGATGAAAGTGGGGTGTTAAAGTCTCCCACTATTAATGTGTTATTGTAGATTTCTCCTTTTATGGCTGTTAGTTTTTGCCTTATATATTGTGGTGCTCCTATGTTGGGTACATATATATTTACAATTATTATATCTTCTTCTTGGATTGTTCCCTTGATCATTGTGAAGTGTCCTTCCTTGTCTCTTGTAACAGTCTTTATTTTAAAGTCTGTTTTGTATGATATGAGTATTGCTAGTCCAGCTTCCTTTTGATTTCCATTTACATAGAATACCTTATTCCATCCCTTCACTTTCAGTTGGTATGTGTCCCTAGATCTGAAGTGGGTCTCTTGTAGACAGCACATATATGGGTCTTATTTTTGTATACATTCAGCCAGTCTGTGTCTTTTGGTTGGAACATTTAATCCATTTATGTTTAAGGTAATTATCGATATGTATGTTCTTATTGCCCTTTTGTTAATAGTTTTGGTTTTGTTTTTGTAGGTCTTTTTCCTTCCCCTCCTCTTTTGTTCTCTTCTGTTGTGATTTGATGACTAACATTAGTGTTGTGTTTGGATTCCTTTTTATTTTTTGTGTATCTATTGTAGATTTTCTCTTTGTGGTTACCATGAGGTTTTGATATAGCAGTCTGTATACAAACAAGATTGTTTTAAGTTGCTGGTCCCTTAATTTCAAATGCATTTCCAATGTCCTGCGTTTGTACTCTCCTCCTCTCACAGTTGCTGGTTTTGACTTCATATTTGTGTGTGGATGACTTCCTACCTTTACTCTATGTTTGCCTTTACTGGTGAGCTTTTCCATTCATTATTTTCTTGTTTCTAGTTGTGGCTTTTTCTTTTTCACCTAGAGAAGTTCCTTTAGGATTTGTTGCAAAGCTGTTCTGGTGGTGCTGAATTCTTTTAGCTTTTTCTTGTCTGTAAAGCTTTTGAGTTCTCCATCACATCTGAATGAGAACATTACTTGGTAGAGTATTCTTGGTTGTAGGTTCTTCCCTTTCATCACTTTACATATATTGTGCCACTCCCTTCTGGCCTGTAGAGTTTCTGCTGAAAATTCAGCTGGTAACCTTATGGGAATTCCCTGTATGTTATTTTTGCTTTTCCCTTGTTGCTATTAATATTTTCTTTGTCTTTAATTTTTGTCAACTTGATTACTATGTCTCTTGGCATGTTCCTCCTTGGGTTTTTCCTGCTTGGGACTCTCTGCACTTCCTGGACTTGGATGACTGCTTCGTTTCCCACGATAGGGGAGTTTTCAGCTATTAACTCTTCATATATTTTCTCAGATCCTTTCTCTCTGTCTTCTCCTTCTAGGACCTCCATACTGAGAATGTTGGTGTATTTAATGTTGTCCCAGAGGTCTCTTAGACTGTCCTCATTTCTTTTCATTCTTTTTTCTTTATTCTGTTCTGCAGCAGTAATCTCCACCATTCTGTCTTCCAGTTCGCTTATCCATTCTTGTGATTCATGTATTCTGATATTGATTCCTTCTGGTGTATTTTTATTCCAGTTATTGTACTGTTCATCTCTGTTTGTTCTGTAGATCTTCTTGCTCTTTTTTAAACATTTCTTGTACCTTCTCTGTCTGTACCTCCATTCTTTTTCCAAGATTTTAGATCATCTTTACTATCATTACTCTGAATTCTTTTTCAGGTAGATTACCTATCTCCAGTTCACTTAGTAGTTCTTCTGGGGTTTTATCTTGTTCGTTCATCTGGGGCACATTCCTCTGCTGTCTCATTTTGTCTAACTTTCTGTGTTTGCCGTTTCTGTTGCTCAGGAGGCAGGGTTTTAGTTCTTCTTGCTTCTGCTGTCTGTCCCCTGATGGATAATGCTGGTGTAAGGGGCTTATGCCAGCTTCCTGGTGGGAGGGACTGGTTCTTGCCCACTGGTTACTAGAGCTTGGTCTTATCCCTCTGGTGAGCAGGGCCATGTGAAGTGGTGTGTTTATTGGGAAGCTGTGGGCTCAGGATGACTTTAGGCAGCCTGTCTGCAGATGGGTGGGGCTGTGTTCCCACCCTGTTGGTTGTTTGGCCTGAGGTGTTTCAGCACTGGATCGTACAGGCCATTGGGTGGGGCCAGGTCTTGTGGGAAAATGGTGACCTACAGGAGGGCTCTTGCCAATGAGTGTTCTCTAGAACTACAGCCTCCATTATCTTTTCCCCTGAAGTGAGCCACAGCTTCCCCCTGCCTCTGCAGGAGACCCTCCAATACCAGCGAGTAGGTCTGGCCCAGGCTCTTATGAGGTCATTGCTTTTTCCCCTGCGTCCGGGTGTGCACAAGACCATGTGTGCAACATCCAAGAGTGGAGTTTCTGTTTCTCCCATTCCCGTGGAATTCCTGTGATCAGAACCCCACTGACCTTCAAAGCCAGATGCTCTGGGGACTCCTCCTGATGCAAGACTCTCATGATGGGGTGCCTGATGTGGGGATCAGAACTTTCACTCCTCTGGGATAACTTCTGTCATATAATTGTTTTCCAGTTTGTGGGTCACCCACCTGGCAGGTATGTGATTTGATTTTATCATGATTGTGCTTCTCCTAGTGTCTCATTTGGCGTCTTCTTTGTCTTTGGATATCTTTATTGGTAGTTTCCAGTGTTTTCTTGTCAATGGTTGTTCAGCAGTCAGTTGTGATTTTGGTGTTTTGGTGAGAGGGGGTGAGCTCAAGTCCTTCTACTCTGCCATCTTGTCTCTGCCCCCATAAGCATCATTTATTAACTAATGTTTCTCATTTTCTTTGATAATAATATGTCCTTTCTTATTCACTAAGTTCTTAAGTATAAGGGTATATTACTTTGGTATATTTTATGTTTCACTGATCTTCTATTATTTTGCCACAACCATAATATTTTAGCTATTATAGACTTTTAATATTTGTGTAATCTGTCCTCATTAATCTCCTTTAAAACAATATTACATGTTTTTACTTGTTTGTTGACCTAGTTATACTTAGAATAATTTCAAGTTACAACAACTTGCCATTAGGATTTTAACTGTTAAATCTATAAATCTGTTAGAAAGTAATTCATCCTCCCTATACAGAAAGATGAAATAATAGTTTTCTTTATATGGATTTTTAAATACTTCAATAAAGTTGCATAGCTCATGTAAGGTTGTACATTCACTGCTTAGCAAACATTTATTAGTCATCTCCTGGTATTTCAGGAATATAATGGAAGTTGACAAAAAGATTAAATAAACTATCATTGAGACACTTTTTTAGAAGGATTTCAGATAAGGAAATTGGAAAATTTTGAGGGTTATCCAAGAGGAATACACAGTGTGCAGTGCTCATGTATAAAGACCATGAATCACTGAAAAGTGACAAGATTCCAGGAGAGGGGGTTATGCTTCAGCTGAGTTTTGGAGGCTGACAGGCAGTTAGCTGGATGAAGAAAGCGATAACTTGTTTTAGGGGGAGGAAACTGAAAATGCAAAGGCACACATTTAAAAGACATGTCATGGAAACTAAATGGCAAGAATTTAATTGTGGCCAAAGTGTAGGATGTGAATGAGGACTGGTGAGCCATGAATTTCCAGTATATATAGATCTAATTTTCTCAAATGGGCATTGGGTGACATTGGTGGGTTTTAAAAAGGGAAGTGACATCATATTTGTATTTCAGAAATGTTTCAAATGGGGACAAGAAAGGAGTCAAAGTGAATAACAAAGGTTCACTGATAATTAATAAAAATATGTATTCAATGAAAGAATGAATGAACATTGAATGAATCAATGAATGAAAAGTTAATGTATTACCACATTTAGCAGCTGAAAAATAACAACTTTGGTAAGATTACCTTTATATAGTCAAGTGGTTGCTATAAAAGCCAGTTAGAATGGAAGACTATGTCACAGTACTGGATATTTGAAATGAGATCTAATGTCATTGTATTCCAAACTAGTTATTGCTAGTTAGTAGGAAATAACTTAATGTTGTTATTTGATGTGTTGGTTATATATTCACTTTGCCACCTATTTTATTATCCTAATAGTTTTCCAGGTGGTTTGGTTTGGCTTGTTTTCAGGGTATAATACTGTAATTCCTGAAAAATAGTAACTCTGTATTTTACGTTTCAACATTTGTGTTGTTTATTTCTGTTTTAATATATTGGTCAGAATTTCTGGAATTAAGTTAGAATATGGTAGTGAACATTTTTGTTTTGCTTTTAATAACAGGGATGCCCTAATATTTTACACTTAAGTTGATTCTGAAAAAATCAACAAGCAGCCTGTCTGAAACATCTGAAAGATGTTTTTAGCATTTTAAACTTAAGACTTATTCCAATCCTATTTTAAATAGGTTAAAAATTATTTGGAAGATTTTGAAATTTTATCTGATAACTTGTGTGTTCCTGTTGAAATGCAGATATGTATTTTATGACCAGTTAATATGTCATGTTAAATTTGTCAGTGATTTTAAATCATGCTTATGAAAAAAATCTTCATGGCTATGATATATTATTCTTTTGATACTGTGCTGAATTTTATTTTCTGTATTTTGTGAAGTATTTAAAAGTATTTATGGCCATAAATAAGATTTGCTTTTTTACTCTATATTGTGCCTTACCCTGTTTTATATTCAAAGATAGAACCCTGGGATATTGTAAAATCTTAAATATTGCACAAAAATATTTAGTTATGTTAACCAGTTCATACTTAATGAGTCAAGAAAACAAATATATTTCAGATTTTTATCAATAAAGGTCATCATTGAGTTACATGACTTCAGGGAAATCTTTCTGTCTCTGGGGCTCATCTATAAAAATAAGGGGATTGGACTGCATGAACTGCAAAGTCATGCCAGCTCTAGCTTTCTGCAAACTTGTATTCATAGAGAAATCTCTCTAGCTTTATGCTAAAAAGCAGTAACACTATGTAAGGTAGAAATGGACCATGCTATGATGACCCTTACAGATTTAGACTTGAGTTTCAAAAAGAAAAAAAAAAAAAAGCACTAGTCCATTGTTCATCTACTTGGGCCCATGAGCAGTTGAAAGTGATAAATGTTGACCTTGTGATTTGTCTTAAGTTGCACTGGAGAACTGTGGATCAACCACCCCTCACTGTTTTGTTCAATTCACCAGAAACATTGGATCCAAAGGGCAACAGGTGGGGGATCAGAAGCCCTGGGTTTGTGTCCCACTCTGTCATTTACTAGTTTGGGGATCCTAAGTCATTTAACCCCTTGAGGCAAGTTTTCTTATTTGCAAGATGAAATATACTTAATTAATCTTTTAGTTCTGAAGTTCTATGAGAAGCCATAAATAATCCCTCAATAAAACATCTTTAGTTTATATAGTCACCTGGGGTTTACTTTCATATGTATTGATCTTAATTGATCCTCTCCACAACGTTTGGAGGCAAAAAGCAAAGTATTAGTGACTTGATTTCAGAGTTAGGTCTAGACTCCAGACTCCAGAGAATTTGGTAATTTGCCCAGTGTGCTTAGTAAATGGCAGCCCCAGCTGGAGCCTAGGCATTCTGATACTTCAACTGTTCTTTTCTTTTTATGACACACTGTCTTTCATTAAGTCCTGTAATCACCCTTTTATACTTTTCAAGCATTCTGGCACATTTTCCGGTTCTTTAAATTGTGAGGACCAACTATCCTTCTTCCCTTGGGGTTCATTTATGATTTTTAAACTATATAACACTAACACTTTGTTCATGTATATGTTTAAATGATTTCTTGAAAAGTACTCCATCTAACATTTATCCCTTCTTTTCCTGATTCTCTTTCAGATAGCAGTTCTGTGGATGAAAAGGTTTAAATCATACTTTTTCTTCCCTCCTGAGGGATTTTGTCTTTTGTACATGTTTGTTTGTGACATATTAGACCTGTTTTGGTTCTTCTGTTTTAGTTGTCAACTGTGCATGTTATCCCAGCTTTCCATTCTTTGGTTGTCCTTTAAGTGTGCCCCAATCTGTTGCATTTATGAAGAGGTTACACCTTGCCAGCTTCGCTTACTTTAGCTTACACTTGCCAACCTAGGGGTCTGCTACGGTCAAACTCAGCATCTGTTTTTAAGTCTGGCGAATCATGATCTCTCTGACTGATTCATGATCTTCACTGCACATACCAAGTTTTAAGGGCAAATAGTATTTGGAATATGATATTTTCCTCGACTCTGCCAGTGCTTTTGTCTGAATGCTGACAGCTAATTTCAAAACCTCCACTCACAAAAACACAGTAGCTTTGACTTGAAGCTGACCCTGCTTAGCATCTGTCATACTAGGTGTTACATGTCTAGTGCAGTTGATGCGTGTTCCAAATTCATGTATACACAGCTATAGGATGCTAAAAACCTCTTTCTTTTGTTTTGTTTTCCTCCATTTTCGTTTAAGGCTCGAATAGTAAGTGGCAATGGTTTGGATGCTTCCAAATTCTCTGCACTACAGGCGTTTGGTGGGTAAGTACATTCATAACCTTTCTAATTCATTCCATTCATCAGTGGTTCTCAGTGGTGGTCTCAACATATATATTTTGAGTGCAGAATGTTGCATGATGATATAACTAGCTTGCCTTGCTGTTGCTTTCTTTTCACAGTAAAATAGCTTTTATAGTGTTTTTAAAAAAGTAATATATAGATTTGTGTATATTTATGTTTAATTATATATACATGTATCTATATATAAAGAACAAAGTTGAAATCACCTAGCCAGAATAAACATTAACACGATCATTCCATACACAAAACATAACCGTATAATTTTACATTACTGAGTTCATGTTAATAAAATTAATAGTGTTTTGATTTGCTTGCTTGCACTTTACGATATGTGCATGAACATTTTTTTTATGTCAATAAGTGAATGAATGTAATCTTCACCATTATTTTTTATAGTTCCATTTAATGAGTGTATAAAGTATTTAAGATGTAATCACAAAATAATGTGTTAATTATATTTTCTATGTAAGATACTCAAACAGCAAAGGATCTCCTTTAATGCCCCTAATGACACATTGGTATCAGTTTGGCATGTGTGTTGTTAGGCCTTTTTCTGTGTGCTTGCAAACATATATGTTCTATAAGTTCATATAGAATAGTAGTTTTGTTTGTCTCTGTGTGTTGAACATAAATTAGGCCATTCTATATGTAAATAAAGAAGCACTAATTTAGTGCTGACATAATAGCAGATATCATTATAGTTGTTTCATATATAATGACTCATTTGTTCCTTACAGTAGCCCTGTGAGGTAAGTACTGTTTTGACCTCCATTTTACACATGAGGAAACTGATGTATAAAGTAGTTAAAAATAAAGAAAGAAAGAAAAGCAACCAAAACCAAACCTTTCTCTTCATACAGCTAGTAAGTAGCAAAGTCAGTATTCAAAGTTAGTCTTGTTCCAGAGTCTGTGATCTTAATTACTATGCTATATTTCATCTGCAGCTTGTGGGTTTCTTTTTCCTTACCTTTTCTTTTTTACTATTTGACAACATACCTTGGAAAACTTTCCACTTCATTATTCGTAAGTGATGTAAATATTTCAAAACATTTATGTAATGTTTGTTCATTCTTCTATTAATGAATTTTCCAGAATATTTCTGTGTCATTATTGTAAATGATACTAGAACAAACATATAATCAATTTTTGAAGTGTAATGTGTGGACCAAAGCTTATGCACAGGATAGATAGTTAAATTGTTATATAAGTGTTGAAATTTGAACACACTTGTGTACAATAGAAATAGAAGCAAAATTTAGATATATGGTTTAGGGTTTTTTGGAGGGGCAAAGAAATACTCTCACGGTTATGTTTTATAATATTCTCATCCTCTTCAAATGAATTTTGTTAAATAACATCCTCATGCTATTTTCTTTAAATTAAACATATGAACATTTTTGTTTCAAATTTAAGGGTCCTGAATAATAACATCATTTTTACTGAGATTTTTCAAATAAGTAACTAAGATATTATTTATGTATACAAACATTTCAGTGTCCTTTAAATATGTGAAGAATTATATTCACATTTGTAATGTCACAATAATTTAAATATGTTATAAAAACGAACTGTGGCAAAAGTTCACTATGGATTATCTATAGAAAATTCAAGTAATAAATGGATTACTCTCTCCCCACTACCCCACATATACTGTCTTTAAGTTTACACAAAAATGATACTGTGACAAAACTAATAAAATGTTTATTTTAGAAAATAAGTTGAATTCCAATTTAAATTTTAAAACAATTTGTATGCCATAGTCTTAGAGGCTTATCTGAGTTTATGAGCTTACAGTTCTTTCAATTCCTAACTTCCTGTGGCATCCATCACTTGAAAACAACTTGCTTTCTTAACTCATGTCTGAATATGGACTTTTATTATTGTCAGAACAATAGAGTTAATCTACATCCATGTTTTTGTTAAGTGTATGCTGTGTAAATGTCTAGCTACAATAGGTCATCTTTTCATTTCAATTCTTTAGATCCTTTCCACATTATTTTTCCAGAAATTTCCTATTTCAAGGACTTAGCAAGGGATTTTGGAATTATGATGGTATGGGAAAGGGGTGATAATTTTTAGTCTTCAAGAGAATTTGCTGTTATCTGAAGGCAAGTTCCTCTTGAAGAACCTGAAGAGTACCTTTAAATGCAAGCTTTCAGTCACAGCCTATTCCAGAAATATTTGTTTATTTTACTTTCCCTATCAATATTTAAATATATATATTTTAGTAGAGTAAAATATTGCTGTAATCCTCAATATTAAAATTTCTGTTGTCCTGGGAAACTGACACTGGAGCAGACTTTGAAAATAGGGAGTCATTGCTGCTTCAGGGCAAGGCTACTATATCCTTCACCTCTCTACCTTCAGCATCCCTAATGAGTTCAGAGCCAAACCACATCCATCCTTCCCTCTCACTTCTCAAGTGTCAATAAAAGCACAATCTATACACACTGAAACCAGACAATGGAATTAACAGTGCTGCTGATTTCTGCTCATTCTCTGTACATGTCCTGTAAGTATTGCTGGAAAATACATGCCAAACTTTATTTTTCCTATCTGTTACAATAAAAATTCAGACAGCTTCTTGGAAAAGAACTGAGAGGAAGAGAGAAAAGATGCACAGAAAAAGAGAAGGCTGGAAGGATGCTTGTTTCAGTGAAATCATTACATTTAACGTTTAACATCTCAGTGCTTTGATAAGAGTTTGGTAACTTTTGTCACATACGTAAGCTGAGAGTCATACCAAGATGACAGATGTACAAGAGCTTTTGGGGGAGAAACAGCTCAGATAAAGTGGAGAGACAGACAACAGGAGTAGGCAAGAAGTGCCTTGGACCATGATATAGGTCTGATACCTGGGGAAAGGGGGAGGAGAAAGAAGGAGGGCTAGGTATGAAAAGCCTTAAACTGACTGCAATGAAACTGCCATGAGACTGCAATAAAGTGTCAGTCGGACCAATGGGGAGCGCTAGAGGTGAGGCTCTCTGTTAGAGGAGTCCCACCTTGAGCATACAGGGGCAGCTCCTTACCCTCACCACGTTCACTCACTGAACGCTGGCAGCAGCTTGGGCAGAGTCTGGCCTCAAGTGAATGCTGCAGTTGATTCTGGAGGTGTGGTTACTGAGGGCTGACATCCAACTGTTCCTAGATTTTCTCTGAGGAATACCTGAGTGATACATGCCCGTGGCTACCCAGCCTCTGACATTTTGATGTCTTTAAATGTCAGTTTGATGACACAGAGATTGACAAATAGCAAAAGAAAAGCTTCTGTTTTGACCTCCCTTTCAAATAGGTAAAATAGCAAAAGAAAAAAAAAATACATGAAATAAGTGCTGAGATGTCCAAGGTTGTTCAATGATTGCCATGAACAAATAACTTTGTGAATGTGAATAAGTCAATCATTAGCCAAAGTTCTGAACAATTCCTTTGTTTTAAAGTTTACCTTGATTAAAATCATGGTTTTTGTTGTAGTTGTTACACCTGACATGAGTTAGGTGGTACAGTATATGGATACAGCAGGTTTAATATACTCTTGATATTTGTCATAGTTCTGACATTGCTTTTATAGTCGCTATAAACTTTAGGATGTCATATTCTGTCTTCACGCCACCTTCCCTGCTGCTAGTCTTTTTTTTTTTTTTTTGCCCATTTTTATTTTTATTTTTTTAACATCTTTATTGGAGTATAATTGCTTTACAATGGTGTGTTAGTTTCTGCTTTATAACAAAGTGAATCAGTTATACATATACTTATATTCCCATATCTCTTCCCTCTTGTATCTCCCTCCCTCCCACCCTCCCTATCCCACCCCTCTAGGTGGTCACAAAGCACCGAGCTGATCTCCCTGTGCTTTGCGGCTGCTTCCCACTAGCTATCTGTTTTACATTTGGTAGTGTATATATGTCCATGCCACTCTCTCACTTCGTCCCAGCTTACCCTTCCCCCTCCCCGTGTCCTCAAGTCCATTCTCTAGTAGGTCTGCATCTTTATCTTTATTCCCATCTTGCCCCTAGGTTCTTCATAACCTTTTTTTTTTTTTTTTTTTTAGATTCCATATATATGTGTTAGCATACGGTATTTGTTTTTCTCTTTCTGACTTCACTCTGTGTGACGGATAGGCAGAACACTCCATGACGTAAATCACAGCAAGATCCTTTTTGACCCACCTCCTAGAGAAATGGAAATAAAAACAAAAATAAACAAATGGGACCGCTGCTAGTCTTGATCTCCATGTTTTGTCAGGGCATGAAATCAGTCACTTAACATGGAAGCTAAGATTGTTCTTACTCTTAAGGGGCTCTTAACCCATCTTTTCTCATAGCAGCAGTCTTTTCTCTGGTAGCTGAAAACTTTTTGTTTGTTCCTATCTAGCCCATAAATTAAAATTTTCCCTGTCCCCTCAGGTAATTTCCTTACTTCTAAAGGAAAGGGCCAGAAATTCTCCGAAGCCTAGATCATGGCTCTTTCCAGAGCTATAAACCTTTCCCTGGGTCAATGGTTCATTGTACATTAAACATTCTTATATTCTCTGAACCAGGTTTGCCAAGTAACAAGAAAATGACAGCCCCGGTGTAAGTTTGCTTCACTCACAGTAGCAGGTCACTCTTTGGAGAAAAATGGAAGCTTTTTCTTTGACTTTCTGATTAGTGTTTTCATGGAAGAACTCCTTTTCTCGCCAGGGGCTTTGGTAGAGGAGTTCACTATAGATTTAGAGAGAAGTGAGTTAGGATTAGGACTGTTAATTGTTATAAGGGTTATCAGATGCAAACAGGATCTACTTTCACAATTCATAATTGTACAGCAATTCAATCACCATTACTGTACTTTTTTCAACTTATTCAGATGGCCATCAGTCTAGTTTTAATCCTCAATACCTTTTACCTAGGCAGTTGCAAGCTTATCTTCTACCTGATCTTCCTGCATCAATTTATTCCTCCACGTTAAGTCCAATCTATACACTGTTAAAGGTTAATCTCCTTAAAGCACAGTCCTTTTCTACTTAAATGTGTCTAATGACTCCTCATTTCTGCAATGTAAAGTATGGCTTTTTGTGCATGGCTTTGAATATACTTCTTGATTTCTATTTCTCTCTTTGTACAAAAGAGAAATATTATCTACCTTATCTGTGTTCTTGTTTGTGTCATTCCTATGGCACATATTAATTTCTTAAATTGCATAACCTTAACAAGATTCATATCCTTGATGACTTGATTTTAAGCTCTCTAAAGGCATAGAGTTGGTCTTTTATTACTTAGGTTTCCTTCTATAAAGTTTATGATAGTGTTTTGCCCATTCAGGACCTCATTCATAAGTTAATTTTGTTTTAGAATGGCAGTCTCTTTGATCAGTTGGTTAAGAATTACTTTTTAAGAGATTCAGGTCTACCACATTTTAAGAAAAATTTTTTCCTGAAATAATTGTGGTTTGAGGATCAGACACACATGAGAAGTACTCTGAGTTTTAAAAGCAGCTTAACCCACCCCTGAAACTCAGTGTTACTAAGCCCTTACAGGAAAAAAAATCATCAGGGGATTTTTCTCACAGTAGATGTAACCCTAGCTGACCAGGAGGCCACTTTGCTTTGGATTGTGAATCTCCTTTTCTCCATTTTGGAGAAACTTTTGAAGATTCTACTGAGAAAATTTATAAAAAATATTACTCTAATTATGCTAAGATAAATTTTATCCTTTCATTCTCCTATCAGAAAACCTTACCACTTTAGAAAACTCTAGATATAAATTCACACTGTATTAGAGATTTCCTGTAATAAAATCCATTCTTACTACTTGAGAAAGGAGAACTTTGGTGATTAATAATTGAACAAACTTTTTTACCTTGTCCTTTATAAAAGTAATAAAGGGAGTTGTCTTGCTTAATCTATTACAGAAAGAATGAAACCTGGCATCTCATAGCTAATGTCAGACATAATCATGACAGTGGGTAGTTATATAAGCTAGAAAAGAATCTCATATGAGGCTGAGGCAGTCCCAACCCTACTACAGACTCTGGATTATACCAGGTCCGCTAGTGCTCGGCACTCCGCCTGCAGTCCTCCTGCCAAGCAGAAATGTTATATTCTATACACCAAGATTTGGCCTAGACAGAGAGCCTCTTAACTAGGAAAACTGACATCAATAAGGCCATCAACTTTCTAAAACCCATGTATCAAATCCTGATTGCTAAGCCATTAGCTTCCCATGGCCAAAACAAAAACAAAACCAAAAAACCCTGGCTATCTAATTTTGGCCTACCACCAGCCATCAGTTTCCTAGTTCATGGTGAGCTGAAATGCTTCATTAGACTCTTGTAACTTACTCAGAGAGCACTCAATACCTCTATTGAGAAAATCTTGGTCATTAGAGAGTACATTTTTACGTTAGCCACAAAGACCAGCCACTAGACTGACTCCTTCAATGTATGAACCTACAAAACACCAGGACCACATTATTAGACCCTGTTAGTGTCTAGTGTTACAGTCTAAACCGGGCTTATAGATGCCATAGTTTTCTTGGAATGGATTATAAATCATTTCTTTCAGGCATATTTTTTTCCTACATAGATATTGGCAAAGAATTCACAGAACTCATTCAAAGGATTAAGAAAATGGAGCTGTTACCTCATTACTACTAGCTTATAGTTCACAAAGTTAGAGATTGACACCTTGCCTGAGTTTGTAGCTTAACATTTTTTTCTGACTATAAATGCAGAAGGACACTTGATTATGAGCCACTGTCAATCCAGGGATACTGTATAAGGCTCTCCAATCTTCTGGTAATGATACTAGTGAAAAGATTCTGCCATCCACAAGAGACCTGATGTCTACTCTAAATGAGACCATTTTCTGTGCCAAGAAAGCAGTCCATGGAGAATTCCTCACCCAGAGTACATTTGTACTTCTGTTATTAAATTGTTCATAAGAATATGCAACTTCAGGATCATCCTGGGTTGCAGGATTTTACTCATCACACAAAAGCCACTCTCTTGTTTTTGAGGAAGATAGGTTTACATTTTTGATCGAGAAGATGTGTGTGACTCTTCATCCATATCAGCCCTGGATGCACATAATGCCTTCATTCCAGGGAAGGAAACCACAGCCACCACCAGCCATCACCAGTGCTGACAGCTTTCCTTTAGCCAGTTCCTCGCCCTGGAGCCTTCCAGAATTGTTGCCTACAGCACTCGTTGGCTCCTCAGAAACAGCCTGCTTTTCCTTTTATCGTTAGGTGACTGCCAGGCAAAAACACACCCAACAGGAAGTGTTAGAAAATTACCAGCTATTGGTCAAAAAACATTGAAAATAACGCCTCTAGGTAAGATGGCAGTTATGACTACCTTGCTTCCTAAACCAGAGGATTCTTTCCAAAACTTAATTGATATGGCTGTTGAGTACATCGAACATACATGAACTATCTTAGGGGGAAAAAAATGAGCTTGATCATTGTATATCCCGGTAAAGCATATGTTGAATGGGGTTTTAAGTATCTTTTAATAAATGAATACCATATTCCATGAAGGCAGATAACAGAGATTTCCTCTTATAGGCAGACGATAGAGTAGAGCAGAAAAACAGTAATCGTCACTGCTAACAAAATAGTTTGCCTCCATACCTCGGAATTACTCCTTATTTGAAGTAACAGGTTTGCTTAATCCACGGTGTGTTCTTAAATATTTAACAGCTTGATGTTCGAACCATAATTCTCAGATATGACCAATTCTACCTTGATGTCCAGTAGGTAGTTCTTTGTTTTTAGTCTTTCTTAGCATTTAGAAACAGTATGAAATATTATAGGGGGAATATAAGGAAGCATTTTAGATATTTTAAAAATGGGGATGATGTTTTAAATTCATAATTATTATAATAATATTTTTTTCTGGTGTTACAGTATAACAGGCCCATATCTACGCATTATTTATGCATTATCGTCTTTAATCCTCATCACAACTTTTTGAGGTAGATGTTACAATTATTTTATTTTTCAAATGAGGTTACTGAGGCTTAGAGGTATTAAATATGGTCAAGGTGAAATAGTGATTATTAGAGCTGAGGTTTGAACTAGGTCTACCATATTCCAGGGCTTGACTGCTCTACTATTATGCCAAACTGATGTAATTTGCAAATAGATGATGCTTGAGTCTACCTCAGTTCTTTGTAATTATATATTATACTTTGAACTTGATATTTCATTATGTATTAGTCTGACAAGGTTTCTAAATATGGATATCGAATAAATGTTGTACATATATTTCTATCTAGATTCCAGGAAAGTATTTGCTAAGGGTTTTTGTATTACCCCTAGAAATATATAATATTTCATAATATCACTGAGGTGAATTAGTGATGGATTGAATGACTGATCCCAGAGTATTAGACAGATTATTTTTAGTTGAACTAAATGGAAATATGAAAGATCTGATTGTAGGATTTGAGGGTAACATGGTTGGGCAAAATAACTAGTGTTATTAGATAATGGAGTTAATATGTAAAAGATTTTTAGCATACTACAACTGAATATAACAAGATGAAGTATCAATAGTATATCAGTCAGGATAAACTAAGTTACTATGCAATAACCCACCATACTACCTCATTTTAGTGTATTAATCAAATAAAGGTTTATTTCTCACCCACACTACGTTTTCAATGCATATAAAACAAGTGAGGAGGATGTACTTGATAGTTGCCCAGGGAACCAGGCTGGCAAAGGTTTGTCTCAACACACACTTTCATGTTTTCACTGTAGGGAAATTAGGATGTGGCACACTGGACTCTTAACTCTTAAAACTTCCAGTTAGATGTGGCATGCCTCCCTTCTGTTCATATTACAATGGACAAAGCAAATCACATAGAATAACTACTTTAAAGGGAGGGTTGAGGTGCAGTCCTATCATGTGTCTGAAAGGACGAAAGACCTGGAATGTTTCTCAACAGCCCTAATTATCACAACTAGGGATAAATGTGGGCTTTGAACTCAGACTCTATAGAAGAGAGCAAATACAGTTTAACATCAGTGTATGAAAAATTTCCAAGTGTTCATTGAATCTAGTGACACATTAAGTAAGGTTGTGGTGCTAATGCAGGGGGCCTGCAGGGAAAGCCCCCGTAGAGCACATGGAGGGAAGTGCAGGGTTGGAACGGGACAGAAAGCCTGGCACTTGTCGAGCTCCCCTGCTTCTAGGACTGTGTGCTCAGTTCAGGGACCAACACCTGAACAGGGTGTAGACAAAAGAGAAGGCTTGCAGATCAAACAAACAGGTTGAAAAGGGGTCTCAAATCATACCATAGGAAAAACCACCAATGAACCAGGGACACTGAATCTGGAAAAGAGAAAGTTGTGGTGAGAATGTGCTCAAGGTCTTCAGATATTTAAAGGATTAGGTGTGGAAAAAGGGATTACATTGTCCTGAGCTTCACAGAGGGAAAACCATGGCTTACCGGTGAAATTATGAGTAGGCAGACTTCTCAATGTGAGAAGAAATTTCCAACAGGAAGAGATTTTGTAAAAACTAAATTCTCCATTTCCAGAGAGATTTAAATAGTTTGGGTGATCACTTGTTAGAAATGCTGCAAAGGAAATTTAAATATCAGATGTTTGATTCTTTAAAGCCTCTTCTAAACTTAAGATTCTATTACATCCTATCCTAATATTACATCCTATCCTAATATAATCACTCTATCAGACAGATGTTGCTGTGTAGTAAACCACCCTAAAATTCAGTAGCTTAAAACAATGAATCTACTAGTGTTGTCTGCATTCACTTAGGCATGTATGGTCCGCTGGACAGGGCCTGGTTGTCACATGTCTGTGGGTATATGGCTATTATCTGGGCAACAGAGGACAGTTGGCTTTATGTCACTCATTGTCCAGCCAGCCAGATCAAGCTTATTCATATGGCAGTGACGGGATTCTAAGAAAACTAGTGGAAGCAGCAAGACTACTTTAAGCCAAGGCTGGAATTGACAACCAGCTCTTTTGCTACATTCTGTTGTCCAAAAAAAGTAATAAATTCAGCTCAGATCCAAGGAACATGGAAATAGACCCTGACTCTTTATGGGAGACATGAACTGAGGCCATTTTTTTTTTAATGATCTACCATAATTATGTATACCTATAATTAAATATTATTCAAAAATAACATATTTCTTATAATTTGAAGAAAATAGAATGTTATTCCATGTATTTACCTTTACTTACAATATGATAGTCTCCGTACTTGGAATAATTAAAAAGTAGGAATTACTATGAAAATGCCAGAATCTCATTTTTGGTATTTAACCACTTAGCTGCAATACAAGGTAAAGTGTGACTTACTTTCCAGTGGATAAAGTGCTCTGAAAATTTATAAAAGGAAGATATTTCTGATTCGGAGTTATCAGGGAAGACTTGATGGAGAAGATGGCACTGAATTGGGCTTTGACGTTTGTGTAGGATTTTGATAATTGGATATAGAAAAGTCAGAGCAGGAAGCAGTACAAAAACTTAAATAGCATCATGGGCAAGAAAATGTATTGGACAATAATGTGTCAGAATTCATGCAGGAGAAAAGTGGAAGATGGGTTTGGACAGGCAAGTGGAAACTTTGAATACATGACTATAGATATTAAATATATTAATCTTTTGAATAATGTATCTATAACTTTGAATTCCTGCATCTTGTGAAAATGACTCAGTTGTTCTGGGAACATAATGGTTGAACAATAACTACTAGATGATGATAATGAAGGGAAGAAGCTATGAATTTATATTCACAAGATTGTATGGTTTTCTTTAACAGAATAGACTCATCTGCCAAAAGTACAAGAGACAATTTTTAGATACACATTAGTCTTCAGAGGCAAGTGTGCTCAGGCGTAGCAGACACGTCTTTTGTCTGGAGTACTTTTACGTAACTCTGTCAACCGTGAAAAACATCACTGCAACTCCTGCTCATTATCTTGATGCTTAGACTCTAAGGTTCCAGGGAGGAAAGGCCAAAGCAGAGACTGGTAGAAGCCATTGCTGCTCAGAATGATCTGAGTATAAATCTTTTCACACAGGGTGACACCATCTGCCTCATAATCTTTGCATATAAAGATTCCTTCAGGAAACAATACCTGAAATAATTGTTCCAGGTGACAACTACGGTGACAACTACAAAATCTCAAGTTTCAGAAGAATCCCCAAGTTTAATAAGATGCATTTATACAATTGTATCAAGTATAGGAAGTAAAAAAAAAAAAAAAAATGGAGACATAAAATTTCTTCTGGAAATGCAAATTAATCCAAGTATACCATGAGAGAAATACAGTGTCCCTTATAAACTTCACATAGGTACAAAGCAGAAATGTCAGAAGTGATGAAATATGTTAGTTGGTATATGAGTTTGTCTCACTGGAAATGTAAGTGCTTAGAAGGAGTTAAAAAAAAAAAAAAAAGAAGTGGGCTGACAGTATTTGCTGTAGCTATCTTTTGCTGGGTTTTGGGATTTGGAATATTTTTTGTTGTTTATTTACATATTTGCTTTTCTCTAGATCTTCTATATATTTTTGACTTTTCTATAATAAATGTGTATTAATTCTACATTTAAAATAAAAGTATAGAAAGTACCAAAGCTATAGCACAGGAGTGAATGAAACCACAGATTATATGCAACAGAGTATCCTGTCTGGGTCAGAGTTGAGACTCATTTGATCAATGTGGTGAGATCTGTGAAAGCTCTTGCCAAGGTATGTATTTGCCTTCGTTGATTTATACAGAGTTTGAAGAGAGTACGTGAGCAGTACTCATAATTGGGGTTCAGACTTAGACATATTTGGTGGTAAAGCTGGCTTAGCAGTAATGAAAGTGATTTGCAGCAGAATTCAGGGAAGGACAGGGGGATTCCTGTGAAATGTCTAATCAAAAGGAACAAAAGTAGCCTGACATGGCAATTCAGACTAAGACCTGAATAGGAGGGAGAAGGAGTTGTGTGTGTGTGTGTGTGTGTGTGTGTGTGTGTGTGTGTGTGTTTTAAGCTATCCTTATCCAGCCTTAAAAAGTTGTATAAGTAACTTGTAAGGAGAAAAAAGGGTATATGTGACTTTGAGCTGTTCTTTTTTTTTTTTTTTTTTTCATGTAATGTCTTTTGAGCTGTTCTTTTGGGATCCGGGCAAAACTGCTGAATCCCCCTGCCCTCCCCAGCTGAGTACAAACAAAGGGTACACACTAGAGACAGAACACTAAGTAAGGGCTAATCATATTTTCAGTTCTTTCATTCAGCCAATGGGACCTGAGGAGGGGAATATCCTGCATCATCCCTGAGCAAAAGGCAAATGTGGTATATCAGTGAATATACAGGCGTTGGAATTAGAAGTCCTCTTTTTCAATCTTGACTCCACCATTGATTAGCGGGGTGAGCTTGGGCAAGTCATTTAATCTGTAAGTCATGATGCCTCATTTGAAAAATGTGGTTTATAACCATAACAGTTAGCTCACAGGATCATTTAATGCATCTCAGCTTTTTCACCCAGCACATACAAATGTAATATTTTTATGATACATTACCAGAAAAGTAAAAGCTTTGCTCATGGTGGCCAGAGATAGGGTCTCCTGGGACCAAAGAGTTTTGCAGGACACAGGTAAACCCAGGAAAGCCCTGAGCAAATTGGGTTGAAGTGGCCATCCTAGAGGAGCCAAGGGACTCTGGCTGCCCCAAATGGCCACTAAGGTGGTTTCTCTAAGATCAGCATACCTGTAACACATGTGTAGCTCACTAGAAACTCTTGTTAAGGGAATTAAATTAGGCAATATACTTCTTTCTATGCAACTCTACTTCTCTGGGCTTCTGCCTGAAAAAATGCATGGATTCAAGCTTGGAGAAGTAGTTTCCTACTTCAGTTTCCTGCTCGGCATATTTCATTAGACATGATTGTTTGCCCCTCGAAAATACAAGGGTCATATCTCAAAGACAAAGGAACAGGGAAGAGAGGGGCCTTACGAGAGAGAATGGAGAGTCCATTTCTGATCTGAATTGAGAGTGAAAAGGAGAAACGGGTAGCATACAATCTGTTCTCTTGACCCTTTGAAGAAGCTACCGTAAGTAGAACTCAGCAGGGCTACCTCTCTTTTCTAAAAATCTTTGATGTTTGACTGAAGATGTGGCAGATACTGACAAACTTCCCCCCTTTTAGTGTGTATTACAGTCTAGTTCTCTGCTTTTATTCACTAGATATTAGCCTTATCATCTCAAATGAGATAAGCTTCTTCTTTCCTGCTATTGCAAGCTGGGGCATGGGCAGGCTTTTATTTCACTATCTCTGGCAGAAAGGGTGAACCTCTTGGAGTCAGAGCTGAAAACAGATCTGACCACTGCTTAGAAACTGGACACTCCCTGCATCACACCATTAAACATCTCCCTGATGGCAATGTGCCTTATTATTATACTTTAGCTGTCTCATACTCACTACTGAGCAGGCTACAATAGAACTAATAAACATTCTGATACAATAATTTCCAAGTTTCTCTAGTATCCAAATTCTATTGAGACCATTGGACCAGACAGCATAAACACAGTAAAAATCTGATATAATATAAATATCAATGGATTCAGTTGAGAGGAAAGACAGAAGGAGGACTGTAAAATTTTGGAGATAAGTCAATACATTTATTAAGAGTACACCAAGAGCAAAAGCACTCTTTATTCTAAGGATCTTTTTTGATTAGAGGGTGCAAAACATAAGGCCATCTCTCTCCTTGTGCATGTTGCATTAAGCTGAGAAGATAGTTGAGGGGATAAGACTGGCGTGTGAATTATAAGGGACCATAGGAAACAGGAAAGAAAAACCAGGTGGCCTTGTGGCCAAAATATACATGAATGATCTCTTAGTATTTAAGACCCTACTTAACAGTGACTTGGACATGTGGATTAGTGATCCATTTTGGTAGATGAATAGGGTGTTCATGAGGGGTATTATTGGGACATAAGGATTTTGAAAATCAGCTGGTACCAGATTGGGAAGGACCTTGAACATCAACTATGAAGCACGGGTTTTTTGTGTTTTCTAAACTGATTTTCTAACTCCAAATACCCAAAGGATATGTTGGCTCACCAGAATCAGGGGAAGTGCCATGTGCACCTTCCTCTTCTCTTGGATGTTGTATCACCTGCATAGCCTGTCGTTGAGGAAAGCACCGGCTTTAGACAATCAGAAGCCAGGGAGGACACTTGAACAACAATTTAAAAAAAAAAATTTGTATGAAGATTGAAGTGGAAGTTGTGTATTATATATACTAGAAACCAGATAATTGGAAGACTTGAAATATTATGGACAAAAAGCATAACGACTACTTTATCAGAACAAATGATGACTTTAAGCATCTTCAACTGGGGGAAATATGAAGTGGATAGTCAAATATAAATGTTGGGTAGTCTTCTAGGGACGAGGGACTAGATCATGGGTGAAAGTTTGGGATTGGTGTAGAGATTAGAGATTGAATTCTGCAGAAGTTGATAGCTAAATGGAAATGGCACAGATAGGGTATAGAAACCTACGCAGAATGACTAAGAAAGAAGAATGTTGTTAAATCCTCATGACAGTGTATACTACTTTCTTCCTTGTATCAAGTAGCAGAATGTTACAGCATATGCTTGTGTCATAGAAACTGTGATAAGTGGTTGTTCACTCCAGGATATCCTTGACTGATGTGTTCTGAGACTAATTTATGAAGATCTAGAGTCATTCATTCTCTTTTTAAATTTAGAAATGGAATTCATGTACTTTAATTCTGGTGTAAGATTCTGATGTCTGGAATTCTAGCTAAATAGCTATTTATCAGTACATCTATGGCAGGTTTCTTAATTTCTCTAAAATTAGTTTCTTCATCTGTATAAGTGAATAATTGCAATTTCCACCTCATTTCAGTGCTATGAGTATTAAATGAATCAGCATATGTAACTGTTTTACACTACTGTTTTACAATATATAGCATATAAAAAACAAATGGTCGTTACATGCTGATCGTTAATAATTGTTCCATGATTTCAAATATGCTTTAAAATCTGTATCTCTCATAGCTTCTTGATACTTTAGATTTTAAAGATCAAATTACTTTAATGAGAACTTAAGTGCTCACATCAGTGAATACCCTTTGTAACATCACATTCATATTGAACTACTATATGTCAGTTTAAAATGTGCTAAGAAAAGCCAATGTGGGTAGCACGACAGCCCCAAAATTGAGTGCTTTGCTGGTCCACACTTGATGGGTTATTATAAATAACTCTTTGGATCTATATTTAATTTTAGGGTCATTCTGTAAATTGAATAATAAGAACAAATAAGCTGGTGAATTTGGGCACAGAGAATGAGGTCTTAGGCTAGCATTAGTCATAAAGCCATGACCTGCTGCCTGGCATATGTGCCTAGTTTGACAGTGGCGTAAGACTTCCTGAAGCTAATGATTTTATCCAGGGAAACTGCAGCTGGCCTAAGTTTAAATATTTATTAAATGTTTCAATGAAATAGAATTAATAATACTGTCACAATTTCTCTTACAATGGGAATAAACATAATACTTTTATAGGTTGAGTAGTTTTCCTGTTTTTTGGTATTTTTATGTTTTATTTTTTATTGGATACAGTAGGCCTTTTGTCAATTATCATTAGAAGTTTGTTTTCACACACTTCCATGTCTCTGCCGTAGAGGGATTTGTGGTTTTGCTGAAGCATAAATTTTATGTTGTTTATCCAAAATTCTCTGTTCTATGTTCTCTAGCTATTAAGAAATTACATATTGTAGAGTCATATTGTTGTTATTTGTAAATCTGTGTGTAAATCTGTGTGTGTGTATGACAAATTGATGTTTAAGATTTTTTCCATATACCCGATACCAATCTATAACTCACAGGGTTAAGGTGAGGCCAGACATGAGATTCAAATACAATTCTTGGTAATTTCATTAGAAAGGTAGAGACTTGTCCATTTTCCTGTTTGGTTCCCTCCAGGGCTCATCCCCTGTGATTGCAGAATCTAAGACCAAATTCCCTTGGCTTGTGCCTTTATGAAATCATGAATGGACAAACCAAAAGACATTCAGAGAGACTGCCTGGGCCAGTCTTTGTAGTAAGAGAGAGACATTTGAACTACTGTGGCCTCATGCCAGAAGATCTCCTGGCAAGGATATTTAGGCCAGTTCCAGAACATAGACAGTTCCTGGATATTAGTGCAAAAGGTCTCCTGGGGTCTCTAGACTCAGAAATCATCTCCCACCTCCTTCCTGCATCTAATGCAAACTAGTTACATTCTAGTTAATGTGCTTTTTAGTTTCCACTTAATTCATTAGCTCTCTAGTCCCTTACAGAGCTGTGTTCTTAAACTACTCTGAATTTAAAATAGTTTCCTAAATGATCCCTTATTCAAATTCAACTAGATTAAGCATGAAGGGGATATCTAGAGAAAACAGACGTTGAACAATTCAAGTCACTGTGTTTAATTTTAACTTTTCAACCTATGTTACCTGAACAGGTAAGAGATGAGACATCTAGATAAAGTTATGCCATATTTTGGGATTTTCTTCTCTTTCTTTCTCTGTCCCTCTCCAAGGTAGACAGAATAATGGCCCCGCAAAAATGTATACATTCTAAACCCTGAAACCTGTGAATATATTGACTTACTTGGCAAAAGGAACTTTGTAGATGTGACTGAATTTAGGATCTTGAAATGAGGAGATTATCCTGAATTATCTGGGTGGAACCAATGTAATTATAAGGGTCCTTTTAAGGGAGACAGAAGCATTAGAGTCAAAAAATGAGATGTGATGTAAAGAAGGGAAGCAGAGGTCAGAGTGATATAAGGAAGGGGCCACAAGCTAAGGCAGCTTCAGCCTCTAGAAGCTGGAAAAGGCAAGGTAATTGATTCTCCCCAAAAGCAAACAGTAGGATCACAGCCCTGCTGATCCCTTGATTTTAGGATTTCTGACCAGAACTATAAAATAAGACATTTTTGTTATTTTTAAGCCACTAAATTTGCGATACTTTGTTATAGCAGCATATAGGAAACTAGTACCCTATCCCTCTATTTTTTTTTTTTTTAAATGGGTCTAAATCATTCTTAAACTTTACCGCCAGCATACTTTGCATCTTCTGGAACATCTACCGTCCTTCTTTTCAGTTTCTTGTCTTCTATCTTATACAGGTTGCTTTATTTTATAACCAGAGCCTCTTGTGCACATTTACTACTATGGCTACTTGAGAATTGAGATTGCTTCTGTCATCAATCTAACAGAAATTATTTATCCAATATAGGCTAGGTGCTCAGTGCTGTGCTAGATATTGTTTTAATGTATCCTTTTCTCTAACAGGTTACAATCTCTTTTGTAATCATGTGTTGAGTAATAAACTTGGAGAGGGAAGTTACTTGCAACCTGAAAAATCAATTATTACCTAGTTCATTAGCTAGCATAGAAAAAGAATTTCTTTTCCTAGCTGGAGTATTATGTTCTCCAATGTAAATTATAATACCCATTTATTTTGGAAGTTATTATTCATAAAGTTATTTGCTTCCTTAAAATGCCAGGTAAACAGTGTTAAAACTGAAAAGGAAGGAAACATGGAGCTAACATCTCCTAAATAAGAACAGGTTTTAAAAGTAGAAACAGCCTTTGTTCAATTCAACAGGGTTTCCAGAACCATCACCCTCTTGAGGGGCCGCTTTCACTAACAATTATGTTATGTATGTGCGTTGTTGAATTTGAAATACAGTGTTAAGTGCTCTGAATTGTTGTACACTACTTGGATTTGATTTTTCTTAGCAACCAATCCAACTGGCACTGAAGGACTAGAAACAATGAGAACTCTGATTTTCAAGCAGCAAAAAATTCAGGTAGTTCTAGTTTAGAATGATATCATCGTGATATTTTATAAGTTGGTGTTTTAATTAATGTGGTAGCAGTTTGTTTACCTTTAGGTTTTTGTACGTCACAGAATATTGTTAAAATAATTTATTTAAAAATGGAAAATACAGAAAAGAATACATCAAAATTACTTTCAAGATCCTGCAATCCAGAGATAGAGTTAATATTGTGTGTGTGTTTGTGTGTGTACTTTTAAATAATCCATACTCATTTCAAAATTTCCATGAACTCCAAAAGTGAAATTAATAAAAAGTCCAAATCCACATCCCTTCTCTCTTAGTATCTCCTTTCCCACTTCCCAGGATTAGCCATTGTTTACAATTTATTGTGTATTCTTCTAGAAATTCATTTTCTCCCTCCCTCCTCTCACTCTCCTCCCCCTTCTATATATAAAACAAAAATGGAATGTTCGCTTAAACGTGTTAGCAACAATACATAATTATATGCATATATTTATAATATTTCTGGAAGGCTGTGCATAAAAAACTGTAATAAGCACTAACTATGTGCCGAGTACTGCTATTTTTAATTAAATGTCTCATTTAATTCTCGCAACTATATTAGGTAATTCCCATTATTGTCATTTTACAGATGGGGAAATTGAGGGGTAGACATTAAATCCAAGGCACACAATGAGTAAACGGCAGAACTGTATCCTAATCCCAGTCCTGTCTTATTTCAGAACTTAGGTATTGTAGACATTTTCTCATCCAATAAAGGTTTATCATCTTTTACATAATATCACATATAATTCAAATATAATGATACATAATTTAAGTGAACTTTATCATTAAATATTTAGGTTATTTCTTTCTCATTATTATAAATAATGTGCTTTCAAAATTATTTCACTAAGATAAGTTACTGGAACTATAATTACTGGATTACTAAATTGCCCTCAATGAGGATTTTATTATTTTCTTACTTCCTGTACTGTTATATATTATTTATACTATAATTTTCTCCCTTGTCAATCTGAAAGGTCAA
Organism: Balaenoptera ricei; assembly: GCF_028023285.1. NCBI lineage: Eukaryota > Metazoa > Chordata > Mammalia > Artiodactyla > Balaenopteridae > Balaenoptera > Balaenoptera ricei. The sequence goes on along the minus strand of NC_082640.1, from coordinate 81,617,222 downwards.
AAACACATCTTATTTAAACATTTTTTTATTACCAGTGAAGTCAAACATTTTCTTGTTTCTTGCCATTTGCACTTTTTATTTTGTGATTGTTCTGCTGTTTTCTTCCCATTTATCTTTTGGGGTAAACTATCTTTTCAATTAAGGTTTGTAGGAATTATTCATGTATTAAGAGTATTTTTGGCTGTATATCATAATATTTTCCAGCTTATAGTATTTTAAATAGTATGTATAGTGTCATTTTGAAGAAATTTTAATTTTGTTTATTAACATTCTCCTGGTTACCGTCTCCAGATAATAATTATAAAACTATTCCCCATACCAAGATTAATGTGATTTTCTTCCAGTCTTCTTAAGCAAACATTTGTATCCTTAGTCTATATTAATTTATTTGAATGTATGGTATGAGATCAAAATAATTTTTTTCCCAACTATTTATCTAATTATAACATTTATTGAAGAACACCTTATTTTCCCAGATATTTGAAATTTAAGTATTTATGCCGAATCATATGTACTTGTACCCAAATCACTTTGATTATTTCTAGACTTTCCATTTTCTATCAGTTTTAGGGCTAATTCCTCAGCTTTTCAAATTAAGTATAGGAAATTATGCAAGAAAAAAGTGGGTTAAAGATTGGAAATGAAGAACTAAAACTGTCTGTATTTGTAGAGGGAATGATTATGTAGAAAAGCCTAAGGAGTCTACAAAATGATTACTGGAACTAATAGTGAAATAATCAAGGCAGTAGAGATTAAGGATTAATATAACCATAGTCAATTTTATTTTTCTATGCTATAAGCAAACTATTAAAACGTGAAAATTTTAAAATGTCATCAAATTGCATCAAAACAAATAACAGATACAGGAATAAAATTTAAATCATGTGCCAAATTTGCGGCTAAAAAAATTCAAACATGGTTGAGAGAAGTTTAATAAATTAATATGCTGTGTTCCTGGATTGGAAAATGCAAAATGTAAAAATGTCAGTTTTCTCCAATCTGATTCTGATTCAAACCCAGTCATAATCCCAGGAGTCTTTTTTTTTTTTTTTTAAATAGAAATTGACAAACTGATTTTAAAATGTACAGGTAAATGTAGTTGATATTCAAAGCAATCTTAAAGAACAAGTTTGAGGATATATGGTACTTGACTTCAAGATATAGTATAAAACTATACTATACTATATATGCCAGTGGGAACTGGCATAAAAATGAAAATATATCAATGGAATGCATAGGGTCCAGAAATACACCCACGTAAATATGCTTGTCTGATTTTTGACAAAGGTGACAAAGCAGTTCAATAGGAAAAGAAAGTCTTTTCAACAAATGGTGCTGGAATAATCAAATATCCATATGGGGGGAAAATGGAACCTCAACCTCGAACTCACACCACACACACAAAACAATAGTACATTAGACTTCAGTGAAATTCTGCTCAAGAAATGACACCATTAAGAAAATGAATAGATAAGCCATGTGTAAGGAGGAAATATTAACACAACACACATCTGACAAAGGACTGGCATGCAGGTGATAGAAAGAAATCCTACAACTCAATAATAGTAATTTACCCCAATAAAAATGAGCAAAAGATTTCAACAAACACTTAACAAAAGAACATATAGGAATAGCCAATACGCATATGGAAAAATGTGCAACATCGTTAGCCTTCAGGTCACTTTTTAACCTAATGCTAATTCAGAAGGGTAAGCCTGATGAGTCCTGCTGCTGAAACAGGTTGGATAGGCTGAAGGCCCACCTAGATAGGAACAACATCAAACAAACGGCAAGGAAACTTTTCCAGGTAACCTATCTATTAAAGAGGTAGAACCTGACAGAGACCATCAAAGAGTGTAGGCATTTGCTTACTTTTTTTTTCCATATAGATAAAAATTGTCCTTTTAAAACAGCCTGACCTGAGAGAATGTTTATCTGGGTAAGGTAAACAGTTGATCCTTGAACGACACAAGTTTGAACTGTTCGGGCCCACTTATACACAGATATTTTTTCAGTAGTAAATACTGCAGTACTATAGGGACTGTAGTTGGTTGAATCCACAGATGTGAAGGAACCCTGGATGTGGAGGGCCAATCATAAATTGTAGGCAGGTTAACTCCCCTCTTGTTCAAGGACCAACTGTATCTGGTGGACTAATTCAGAAGCCTATTGGTTGAAATGCATCTGACGGCTAAGCTTAATTTCTCTTGGTCATTTTGATTTTACACACTAATGGAATTTTGAACAACTTTTCAGAACCCAGCCTCTTCCTAAGTATGGGATTTTCTCTATGTAGAAAAACTATTGATTTTTTTTATAGCATTTTGCACATTACTGCCCATCTTACTAAGCTCTCTTATCAATTCCAATAGTTATTCATTTGACTTCTGGTGTTTCCAGGGGCATTCTCTGTAAATAATGGCATCCCATTGCACTTAGAATTAAAACTCAATACATTTAACACAACCTGAAAGAGGCCTAGGTTGCCTCCCCAGACTCATCTCATGCCCCACCTTCCTTACTTCACCCTACTGCTCACCATTATGGCCTGTTTTGTTTCCTCAAATATGACAAGTCCACTTTCCAGCCTGAGGGCTTTAAACTTGCTATTCACGTTGCCAGGAGTGCTCTTTGTGCACTTTTCACTTCTCCTCACTGACTCCTGTCCATACCTTAGATTTCTGTGTATGGGACCCTTCTTCCAAGATGATTTCCCTGGCCCTAGAGTTTTTACTAGGTACCCCTGTTCTCTCCCATAATGGCCAGTGCTTTTCCTTCAGGGAGCATTTCATAGTTTGTGAATCTGTATCTTTGTGATGATGTGTTTGATGTCTCCTCTCCCACAAGGTGGTATGCTTCACATCAGCAAGGAGGATATCTTTTTTTGTCAATCACTGTACCTCTACACCTAGCACGGAGCGTATTGTATAGTAGGAGCTCCATAAATACTTCTTAAAAAATAGAATGCTATCAAAATGAGTTCCTGTTTATTTCAGATAAGACCTTGCTCTCACCTGTCTGTTCAGAAGGAAGTAAGAAAAGCTTGTCTCTGTTATGATATTCATGTCTGATAGTGACTAAATAGATTTCCACTTGAGAGGCATTTATATTTGAGAAGCATACATGTTAATGGAATAGAGAGTTTGTCTAACGATAGGATTCTCAGAAATAAAACTATATGGTGCTAAGAGGAGAAAAAAATGAGAAAAACAATCATTAAGCTCATAGCTGCACAGGTGACTATCAATTTCAACTTACACATTTGGCAAAAAAACACGAGCTCCTAAAATATAGATAGTATGGAGGGAGTATAAATATAGAAAAGGAAATTATCTAGATAGTCTAGTGCATTTCAAACAAATGTTATTATCATTATATGTGGTACTGTGAGACTTTTTTAAGATTAAAAACATTGGTAAGAGTTTTTAATTGCCTTTTTCCCCCCCTAAAATGGCTTATTTTTCTTAGAAAGAGACAGCCATTTCATTTGAACAAGTTACAGGATTTTATCTGTGATAATGTGTATCCTATTCTTGAAGCTCTTGGGGTGTTAGATTAGTGATGGTGCTTGGAAGGCACAGTACCCTGCTAGAGAGAGTTCTGCAGTGAATACTCCTCAGGTGACCCCTGTGCACTAGGTATTTTTTGACAACAAAGACACTTCTTTTCAGGAATCCCCATTCTTTCACAAACACATAATGAGTAAATTGGCCTAGCCTTGTATGATAGACGATACTTGAATGTCTAGAGGTACATAAGGTATATCAGATTCAGTTAGGGTCTGAACAGGAAGCAGATGGCATTGCAAAACAGGAGAATTTGCTTACAGAGGGATGATATACAAAGTGTGGGTAGCGGAAAACCGCAAGGATGGGAATATACATACATTAAAACAAACCCATTTTAAGTGTATAATTCAATGAGTTTTGTCAAATGGACACACACTTGTATAAACAGCAAACAAAAATTCAGGATATCTCCATCATTGCAAAATGTTTTCTCTTCTCCCTTTATAATCAGTCTCTAACCCTAGGCTATGGGCAATCACTGAGCAACTTTCAGTCACTATAGATTAACTATACATGTTCTTGAATTTAATATAAGTGGAGTAATACAGTAAGTACTTTTTTTTTTTTTTAAGTATCACAGATACAGGGTCGTTCTTTTTATTTGTGCAAATAAGCAGGACATTTTAGAAACTGAATATTATTCAGTGTAATCTCTTATCTCACGTTGACTCCAGATTCTTTAGCTCATAAATTGTTGATTGTATTAGTAGTCATTTGTATATGGCTGAGTAATGTTCTACTGTATGAATATGCCACAGATTATTGGTCCTTGACTGAAACACACCTAGAATGTTTTGAGGTTTTGGAGCTGTTTTTTTGCTATTTTTATAACATCTCTATAAGCATTCTTGAACAAGTTTTAATTTTTGCCAAATCATTTTATATATATTTTTAATTTTCTGTGTAGGGCATTTTATGTCCTCTCTAAGAAATATTTTACCACCTCAAGATTATGAAGATTTTATTCTACAGTGTCATTTAGAAATTTTATAGCTTTAGCTTTTATACTGATACCTGTGAACCATTTATAGTTCATTTTTGTACCTATTGTAAGGGATACAATTTACTTTTGTCCATATGGATATACAATTGTTCCAACATCATTTATTGAAAATAATATACCCATGGAATTACCTTGGTACTTTTGTTGAGAATGAGTTGATCTTTATGGATGAGTCAATTTCTGGACCCTCTATCCTGATCACTGATTTATTTGTATGGTTTAATGCCAATATCATACCATCATGATTTCTTCAGCTATCTGGTAAGCCTTGAAAACCAGTAGTGTTATTTCTCCAATACTGCTCTCTTTTTCAAGATTTTTTTCAGCTATTATAATTCCTTCAAATTTCCATATAAATTTTTACAAGTTCTACCAAAAAAGTTTGCCAATATTATGATTGATAACACATTAAATCTCTTGGCCAATTGCTGGTTGGTTATCATCTTGAAAATAATGAACGTTCTGATCAAAGAACATAAAATGTCTCTCCATTTATTTAGGTTTTCTTCAATTTATCTTGATACTTGTTTGTGTACAGTTTTTGCAAGTATTTGCTAAATTCATCTCAAGTATTTCATGGTTTTTTTTTTTTTTCCACACACACACACACACACACACACACACACACACACTGTATTTTATTTTTACAAGAGATAAATAGACTGACACCAAGCATTGTAAATGGATGACCACTGTTTCATGGTTTTGAATGCTGTGGTAAATTGTACTTTTAAAATTTTACTTTCCAATTTTTTGTTTCTCAGAATTAGAGGCGGAATTTAGTTTTGTAATACTAATCTTGTATTCTGCAACCTTGCCAAAATCACTAATTAGGTTTCATTTTTGCAGCTTGCTTAGGATTTTCTGTGTATCCAACTCTGTTATCTGCATATACAGTTTTATTACTTCCTTCCTACAAATGGATTTTATTTCTTTTTCCTGCCTTAATGCACACGAGGATGTGCAGTACAATGCTAGGTAGCAGTGATAGAATGCACAGCCTCACTTTGTTCCCAGCCTTGAGGAGAGGGATTCTGGCTTTCACCATTACCCTAGTGAGCAGTAGGTTTCTCGTAGTTGCCCTTTATTATTAAGTTACTTCCTATTCCTGAGAGTTTTTAATCACTGAATGTATGTTGAATTTTGTCAAATGCCTCTTCTGAAGTCCCGCAGTAAAATAAGGTGAGTAAACATTCATTCTTGCTGCTCTTTGAGAAGCAGTACCTCACCACAGTGTCAAATGTTATGTGTCAGAAAGAGAAACATGGATTCAGTGACACTGAGTGAAGTGTCTTTGAAGGGTCAATTTATACAAATTGGCTGAGTCAATGTACATATATTTTTAAATGTTGTCACTTCTTATTGGTTCCTATGATTTCATGTTCTTAATGTCATGTCACACGGATCTTGATACTTCTTAATAGTCTCTTCCACACTTATTCCAAATGTTACTAAAGTTACTAATAAGAGCAGTACAGCAACATTTACCAGAACTTCACCCTAGTTTCTAGAGATAACGTAAGGTGAAATTGTTACATAGAGAATGGTGAAACACCTTCTCTATTTCTGTGACTTTATTTTAGATATTTAGATTATCATATTTAAAAAATAAATGATAGAGTAGAAAATAAATGATTGCAAAACAAAACAATTTGCTTTTACACAAATTACAGCTTCTCCAGGAATAAAAGTGTTTCTACAACTAGTGAGCAGGTTCATTTACATAATCAACTCTCACTTATTTGTGGAGAGATTATTCATAGAAAATCTTTCTTTTAATTTTTAATCATACCTTTGCTATTTTAATTCATATCAAAATTCAGCAATGAATTTGGTTTGGTTCAGGTGTGATATAAATTGTATTCTTGACTACAATGTAGTATAACATCAAGAAATAAAATTAAATGCTAGGATTAAAGCCAACTTGCACTTAAAACAAAATAACTTCAAAAAATATGAATAGCATATGATTATATTTTAATCTCAAATTCTTAAAGTAAAATGAAGCCTGGATCATACATTAATTCCATAATCATTTTTTGACTGCTGTCAAGGAGTTAGTAGACAATTAAGGGACATGGAGAGAAAAATAATTACAATAATCAACAAGAATTTTAGTGGTAAATGGATTAAAGAAAAAGGGGAGAAGAAGGCTATATCAAGAAAGTGGTAACAACGATGTGGCCTCTTGAGCTAAGTCTAGAGGAACGAATAGGGATTTCCACACAGACTAGATGTGGACGTTTTCATTGCCAGAAACACAGTGTTCTCAAAAGAAATGAGGTTTAGACAAACACAAGAAATCTGGGAAACCACAAGAATTTCAATATGGAGAAGATCAAGGTAAGGTGGAATTTGCACGAAGACAGATGTAGACAAAGTCCACAGCATGAAGGGCCCCCACACTATGCTGAGGAGCATGGTCTTTTACAGGAAGTTTCTGAAAACTCCTGTGGGATTTCAGTCAGTAGAACTGACAAAGTAGATCTAGCTTTTAGGAAAATCAACCTAGTATACTGCAGAAAATGAATTGTTAATTTGTGAGAATGAAGAGAGGGAGGCCAGTTAGAAAACTGTTGTAAAAATCGGGAAGAAAAGAAACCAAGGCACTAAAAAAGCAAGTAGCAGTGGGAATAAAGAGGAGAGCATAGATTCTTTATTTAGGTGGTGAAACTTAAAAGACTTGGGACTAATTAAGTATGTTGGAGGCACATGGCATTGAAAGGGGGGAGGGGCAAACCTAGGTTTATGTTCCGTGTAAATGTGGATGCAGAAAGGAAGAGAACAATTAACATGTTAGGAAGGCTATCAGCCACTAAAATCACAATCAAATACCCTGGAACTCAGTACATCACTCAGAGATAGTGGATAAAAGTCAGGATTTAAATATAAATATCTTTATAATGGTGAAGGCAGCTAGGCATCTGCAGATGTCAGTTTGTACCTCACTTTACAGTGTCTGTGGGATGTGTAATCCCCTGTCACTAACATGTCCTGTGAGATAAATATCATCACTCATGTCTAAAAGGAGCTTCTCAGAGAGATTACTATCCAGAGTCACTAAGTAGCAGAACTAAAATTAGAACCCAAGTCTGCTGAAATCCATGTAATTTACAGGATTTAAAAAGAGAGAAAGTGTTATCAGAATTGAGTGGAGGAGAAGATAACAACTGTTCTGGGCTTATAATGTTAGGGTGAAAGGATGCTTTGAAATTTTTTGATTTCTGATTCTGTCCTCCAATACTTTCTTTGAGTATAATCCATCACCCCAAATTGGATCTAGAATTTTGTTAAGAAGCCAGTGATATAAACCTTTATCCTTAAAGCTTATCTTGATAAAAAAACATTTGTGCAACAGAATGATGTATATCATGATTTACAAGGTGGTCACATGTGTCAGTTGTGTATCAGTTGTGAGGGACATTATTAACTAATATAATTTATACATTGTTATTAATAGCATGCCCCATTCACTTTCTGAAGAGTTTCCCATTTAAGTGTTATATTTTATAGTTATCTTAAAAAACTTCCAAGACTTAGAAATTTGGTTGCCAATTATTTTTCAATAATGTGAATTGTAGCCAGAGATTTAACACAGATTTCTTTAGATTTGGATTTTTAGTAAAGTCAGTCTATTCCTCAAAATTTAAGATTTAATGTATTTTTCTGCAATCTTATACCTCATTGCCTATGAACTTCCTGCTGTGGTGCAAATAAATTATTAAATGGATGCAAAGTTGATAATCTCCTTAGACTTTAGGATGAAACTTAAATTACTTTTACTTTCAATCATTTAACTCCAACAAGTGTTAATTTAGAAGAAGTTTGGCTGTGTGGGGCTGGACATCAGATACTACTGTGATTTTGAGGGATTTCAGTGATGCAGAATTGTTCTCCCTGCTCTGTAAGTTTTTATCTTTTAAGGTGAGCTTAGACAGGGAAGCTCAGTACCTATGATAACTGGATCACTGTATCCAAATTCACTTGAAACCGATTTATACTAAAACATTGGAGTGTACACTTTTTATTAAACTACTAAGGACATCTACTTTCTCGCATTGTGGGATATAAAGCAGAGGTAATAATTGAAAGGTAAATTGTAAAGTACGAAATTAGAGCAAAGTGAGGTGGGTCGTCTAGACCTTGCTGTCTAGTACCTTAACCACTAGCTACAAATAAGTATCAAGCACTTGAAATATAGCTAGTCTAAATTGAGATGTGCTGTAAGTATAAAGTACATATTGGATTTTAAATAATTTATATGATATAAAATACAAAATGGCTTAATTTTTATATTGATTACATGTAAAATAATAGTTTGGATATACTGGGTTTAATAAAATATATTTTACTTTATTTAATATAGCTACTATATTATCTTTCTCTTGGACAATGCTGAAGTCTAGAGACAAGGTCATTACCTTATGTTAAAGCCTGGTGATATCTCTGCTCTGCCAAGGTATGGTGAAATTTGATTGATTTCTGGGGGTATAGAAATGTTATAATCCTGCCTTGCCAATCATCCCTCTTTGCTTCCTCCTCTACCTACATATTAAAACAATTAAGAATTAAATTTTATTTTAGAAAGAACTGGCTAGTACCCAGTAACCCCCAATGCAGAACTTTTAGTTAAAAGCTCAATTAGGGAGCATTGCCAAAATGTTTTGATCCCAAAGTGGGATTATAACAACAATGAAGATTAACATTTATAAAAGGGCTATTCTAAGAGTTTAAATGTATCAGATCATTTGTTTAATCCTCACGGTAACCCTGTAAGAGAAGTACTATGAAAGTCCTCATTTTACAGGTGAACAAAATGAGGCACAAGGAGGTTAAATACGTTGTCCAGGCTTACCAGGTAATATGTGTCAGAAACAGAGATTTGAATCCAGGAAGTCTGACTCCAGAATCTGGTTTCTCTCTTCAGGATCAGTAGCCCAGGTCATAGTTCCCTGGATCGGGTTAGCTCCTTTAACATCTCCAGCGTTCAATTAATCCAGGACTCAGTCTTTCCCAAGTTCCACTTATCCAAAGCACTAAAGAGCCAACAGGGCACATGAGAAAATCATAGCATCAGCCCCAGAGCCACACAATTCAGAACCCATTATTTCCTCTGAAGTAACTTTTTTTTTTTAAAGAAGTTTATTAATTAATTAATTAATTTATTTATTTATTTATTTATATTTGGCTGTGTTGGGTCTTCGTTTCTGTGCGAGGGCTTTCTCCAGTTGCGGCAAGCGGGGGCCACTCTTCATCATGGTGCGTGGGCCTCTCATTATCGCGGCCTCTCTTGCTGTGGAGCACAGGCTCCAGACGTGCAGGCTCAGTAGTTGTGGCTCACGGGCCCAGTTGCTCCGCGGCATGTGGTATCCTCCCAGACCAGGGCTCAAACCCGTGTCCCCTGCACTGGCAGGCAGATTCTCAACCACTGCACCACCAGGGAAGCCCATGAAGTAACTTTTGATAATTTCTTTATCAAAAGTAGAGTCTCCTCTTGATTTTTCTAGTCATGAACAATTTTTTTTGTACACATAGATAAAGCAAGTGAGAATAGAGATAGTGGTCTTGATTTCAGTTTCTCTAAGATGCCAACTGGCCACAGTTCACAAACTTCGATTTTCAATTGATTTATAGGAAACCTCACATGAGATTAAATTTTGCTTTTTCCAAATGTTGCAGAATCCTTTTGTCAGGCTCCAGCCTACTGACCCCACATGCTTCTGCTTGCCCTTCCCAAACTTGGGATCCCAGTGGCGGCGAGAAGCAGGCTGATGCGTACCTTTCTTTTTGCTCAGCACCTAGGTTCCCAGGCCTTGGCTAACCTTCACTACTCCAATGGGGCCAAAATATTTCCTTTGCGCCACTTATTTTCTTGCTGCAACAGAAAGTAACTTACCACGGAAAAAGAAACTATTGATTAGCGGTGGATGAGAAACAGACTAAAGAGCAAAAAATGTTTCAAGACAAGCGCAAGAGGAACAGACTCCATGGTGGACAACTTAGCATTAGTAGCAATACCTTATTTGCCCTGATAGTACCCGTATAAACAGTAAACCAAAGATCTGTGCTTCTGAGATGAGTATCTCCTGATGCCAAAAGAATCTTCTTTGCTGTGCGTCTAATATCAGTTGTAGTCAGACGTTACCTAGAGCCTGCTTCTCCCAATAAGACACTTTACCTCTCACGTGCTAGTTCATCAGCTAAGCTCCTTTATGTTGTTTTAAAATTATATTCGGTGGCATAATGACCAGTAACCTTTGAAATCCATCTCTCCATCAGCTTTTTTTTATGTGGAATTCCAAGTTGCCGATGAAAACAAAATATTTCTTTCTTAATATCTAGACCACTGTTTGATACCTTAATAATGTAGGATTCTCTGGTAAATCTGATATAGAGCACATAGTTTAGGCCAGAGACCGAAGTGAATCTCAACCTCCCTGTAAAGTCTGAATATAAATATTGGAATCATACCGTTATTTTATTGCCTTTAGCAGACAGTCGACTTGGGTGTTCAATTGAAGAGAGGGTGATAGCACCAGCTGTGTAGGATTGGGTCTCCCGAACTACCAGATTTCAAGGAGTAGAAATTTTGGGGAGAGTGGAAGGCAGAGAAGAGAAAGAGTAAGATCATTACCTTAATGTATAACCAGGACATGGAAGTCATATTTTAATGCAAAATGATTCTAGACTGTTATAGCTGACCTGACATTTGGAACTTGACCAATTAGAATAAGATTTCCTCTTGTCAAGAAATAAGGATGTATTTGAACAGAGAAGCTGTCAGAAGAAAAGAGGCACGTTGTCCCTGCCAAACCCTGTTGTGGTCCAAGAACTCTTACCATTCCACAAGGAGATATACGGAAGCTGAGAGTAAGGGTTTAGAAAAACATTAAAGTGATTTGACATTGCTCTAACATTCAGATCCATGATCAGTGGGCTCATCTGATTAAATAGGAGTATGAAGCATGTGGTATAAACTGCATACTAGTTATGGGCAGTAATACCACATAGTGGTTTATTATGAATAGGATCTTTAAAAACTAAATCTTGCCTTTCACCATAGTTTGCTTGAGAAGTACTACTGCAGAATATATTTTTAGTGCCAAAAATAAAGTCTGCCATATATAGGGTTTCTCTTCTCCCACCCCTTAGGCAAACTGTCTCCTCTTTACTCAGTGTGGATGTTTATCCTTTACTTCATTTATGTCTTTATAATATCCTTTATTTTAACCTCATAGAATCACAGATTTTAACTTTCTGAAAAGAATCTTAAGGGGAAGACAGTCTAACATTTTTCAGCCACAGTCTTCAAACTGTAGATTTTTTGTCTCTATTAAACTTTATAGTAGTTGTTTCCAATGATGTATAAGAAACTATTTCCCACTTTTTGGTAGCATCTCTGAATCTCACTGTAGCTGCCGGCTTCTGGAAGATAAGAGCCAATTCTAGTGAAGGTACTGGGATTATTACCTTCTATCAAAGAAACTATATGCCTTCTGACTTGGGTTGTCTGTTCTGGCTTTCTGCTTCAATCTTTTTGAGTCTTGGGATCTGGCTTACATTGACCCTGTAACCTGCAATCACCTTTTATGATATCTTCTTTAACTCTTATTCACATTTTATAATATTTCTGCAGACATTATATATAAAAACATTGTTGGAACTATTGCTGAAAGATGTAGCCCTTTCAAAAAGTTCTTAAGGAGAAAATTATAATTCTAATAATTTATATTCACAGTAAGACCAGAGAGAATGAAAAAAAAATTTAGGTCTATAGAGCTATCTTTCATGAAAGTTTGATATTGAAGAATAGATTTAATATGATCAAATAGTACCTTAAACCACCAAAATGGTATGGATTTAATATTTGAGGACTATGACATCATATCTAGAATTAAATTTTTGGTTCACCATGCAGTCATGATTTCCACCTTATTCTATGGAGCAAGAAGATGAAAGTTTTATTGGAGGTGTTTTGCAGTGTTATAAAAGAAGCACGGATGCTACCCATGAAGAATCACCAAGTTAAGGTGAAGAGAGTTTAATAGATTTTATCAAATGAATAGCAGGAGTACTGACTGATATTACTAAACTATCTTTAAACTGGCAAGCTGGATATGTAATTGGATTGCTTAACTCTAACATCTCAAGTGAATACTTTTCTCTGATTATAGCCTAGGAATCTGGAAACCTAAAATGTTTCAAAGACATTCTGAAGGAAGATCTGCAAAGCCATCTGTATCTATCTAACAGTGTGGGCAAATATTTTAGGATTATACTATGCACTTGTGTAAGGGTTAACATAGCTAAAGAGAATTGATCCTATACAGGTACTGTTTTATAAAATACTGCCACCACTAGCCCAACTACCAATAGTAATAAAAAAATGATGGTGATGGTAATAGTTACCAGAGGTACTGTATGTGTTGCCTGGGATAATGACTACATCAGTCCATTGGGTTCTACCTGGATACCCAAAGAGGATTTTTACAATTCAGGATTTCATAAGCACCTACACACACACACATGGGCTAAGGCAACTTTCCATCCTCTGGGAAAGGACTACATACTGCTATTTATATTAATATAAGCATATATATAATAAATAAATAAATACAGAAATAACCATATTGTTGTTATGGCATGATTCACCAGTCTCTCTCATTTAGAGGTCAAAGAGAGGCCCTAAACTAATTCAGAGGAAAAGCAGAAACAAGAAGAACCTTATTTTTCTACTTTTACTCTAGTGTGTACTCTCTTCTATGGGTCTGTTTCCTGATAAATTAACTCCAAAATAAATTTTTATTTAAGCATCACATGTATAAACTCTTAAAAAAGAGAATGTGATATACAGCTGATTTTTCAAAAGAAACTATGGATGCTAGAAGAAAATAAAATGACATCTTTAAGTGCTAAAAAAAAACCCTGAGTCCACCTAGAACTCTATCCTGTAAAACTGTACAATCAGAGAAAATATCCTTTAACAAAAACTGAAGGAATTCAGCAGCATACATTTATTGCAAGGAATGCTAAAAGAAGTTCTTTAGATTGAAGGAAAATAATTCCAAATAGAAGCATGAAACCTTAGGAAAGACCAAAGAGCACCAGAAAAGGAAAATGTATACATAGTTATGAAAGAATATTGACTGTTTAAATGTAAATAAAATAATACCATGTGTGGTCCGTAACATATATAGCAATAAAATAAATGCCAATGATATGGTATAAATGGAGTTAAAGTATTATGTTTCATTCATCATTAAGGAAGTGATATAAGTACTAATTTGAGGTTGACTTTAATAAGCAAGGTTACAGTTTTAATATGTAGAATTACCACTGTAATAAAATAACATATAATACAAAGAAGCTAATAGAGAAGAAAAATGGCATAACAAAATTTAAAAATTGACCCAAAAGGAGGCAAGGAAGATAGAATAAAGGGGAAAAAAGAGATGTGGCAATGAATATCAACACTTTTCTGAATTTAAGTAAACTGGATCCAGTATTGACTATGCTATTAATTATCTGTGTAAATCAGGGAAGAGCAACTTGTCTTTACAAAACAAAACATTATTTTTAAGAAATGTTGTTTAATACATATATGATTTTTCAATAATTTCTTTCTGAAGAAATGGTTATCATTATTTGCCTTGCCTGAATATTTACATATGGAATGACAAGGTTTTTAATGGCCAGTATATTGCTGGTTTGTGCTAAAAATCAAGAAGAAATTTATCCATCTTTAGAGAATTTATAAAGTTGAGAGATGTGAATTATTGAAACAACATTGTAGAGAATATGAGTAATGAAACATGTTTTGAAATTCAGTTATTCACGCTATTAATATTTATTGAGCACATAATATATGCTAGTCTTTGTGCTTGGCCCCAGATATAGTGAGACGAAAAAGCATTTCAGTCTATTACTAGAGAACTATCATTGCAGATAGTGGTAAGTATTAGAGTAAAGGTAAATTCTACATTGAGCAGGGCCACAAAGGGAGGAATGGTTGGTTTTGTTTGAGTGAGACTTGGAAGTCTTCATGAAGGACAAGACACATTAGCTGTGTCTTAAATGTTAAATAAATGATCTAGTTGAGGAATGAATATTTGAAAAAAAATTGCAAGTAGATTCATAACTTGGAAAAAGTATAATCTTAAAATGTATGACAATTTTTTTAGTATAATAGTCTATGAAATACTGACCATGCATTTTCATCACATGAAGTATTACATCTGATTTAGTTTATTTCTTTTGTTTTGTTTCTGAAGTAACAGATGCTAATAAATAAAGTTAACAAGCAAGCAAATCAAGGTATTTTCCTATTCTCTGTTTGATTCATTATCCATTTGCTCTCTAGTTTAAATTTATTTCACTCAAAGTAGATGGAGAAAATAAAATAAATTCTGGTATATAGTTGACATTTGAAAACTTATGTCTTACGCAGAATAACTGTGTGGAAATCAATCAAGTACAGCAATATTAAAATACTTTCTCCTCAATTATACAGCATATTTCAGGATTCTAAAAAGCAAATTTATCTCTTTATACCACAGAATATAACTTTTCTCAAGCAGAATAATTTATATTATGATATATTATAACTGAGAATAAACCCACACCCACTGTGGGAAAATTAATTATGGATTGGGATTAAGGATGGCTCAATCTCCATATAAGAACAATTTAATATCTTTTAGATTTTTGGAGAAAATCTCTATTATTTTGTTGAAAAAGAGCATCTTTGACTTTAAAGTTACTTAATGCACATTGCCCTTAATCACAAACTACTATGATCTATAGCACACACTAAAAACAGGCTTGGTATCATTTTTACATGTATAGTGTTGGTACGGTGTTTATATGTATAAAGTAGGTGTGCAAATGGATACATAGCCATTTCTGAGAGTATTTTTTAAATTAAAGTAAAATCTCTGAAATTTTTCTTTTTCTCTCCATCACTACTTCTTACTCCGACCTGGACATCTACCATAGTCTCTCATGTGTTGTCCATCCTTACATCCATTCTTGCCCCACATCAAGGTGTTCTCCATATCATGGGCTATTTCAGAATGCATTGTGAATTGTTTAACATTCCTTAACGACTTTCCGTTGCTCTTAGAGATCAAAACCATCCATAAAATGGCCTGACACTTCTCCATAACGCTATAGTCCTGCTTTTTGCATTTCAGTCACACTGAATAGTCAGTTTCTAAAGTGTGTCTAGCTCTCTTTACCACTGGTCTTTTGTCTTTGATGCCCTCTCTGCTCAGAGCAGTCTGCCTATTTTTCTCTACCTAGGTAACTCCTGTTCATCCATCATATCTCAGTCAGCATGTTCTCAAGGAAAGCCTTTTCTGACCTCTGTGATGATATGATTTTCTTCTATAATAAGTTATCATGGCACCATGTATGTCTGTTTTACATCACTCAGCCAGCTAGCTATATTTATACCTTTATCAGTATAATGATTTGATCAATCTCTTCTCTCTCCACTAGATGGTGAGGGCCACCAGGAAGTAGATTGTATGTTTTTACTTACCAGTGGTTCCCCAGTATCCAGCAGAGTATGCCTGGTACATAGTAGGACTCAATAAACAATTGTTTAAATTTCTTACATCATTTAAACTAAGTAAAAAGTCATTA
This sequence comes from Balaenoptera ricei, assembly GCF_028023285.1. NCBI lineage: Eukaryota > Metazoa > Chordata > Mammalia > Artiodactyla > Balaenopteridae > Balaenoptera > Balaenoptera ricei. The sequence goes on along the minus strand of NC_082640.1, from coordinate 81,601,004 downwards.
CAACAGAAGTTAATTTCAATAACATAAGAAGACATAATCTGACCTCGTTTTGGATAAACCCCCAATTTAAGTATTTTCCAGTTGTGATGCATATAAAAGCAAACAAAATACTTGCTGAACTTTCATCTCACCCATGTAATAGAAATAGGCAAATAGTAATTATATAAGAAGAGATTTTATTCATCATTCTAAAAATCTATGTAATTATAATAGAATTTGATTTTAAAAATTTTGCGATGATGATGGAATACAGTAAACTATATTTGTTTTGAATTTTTTTGTGAGTGGTAACTTGCTAAACAATTTTCAAATATCAGTTATTTACTTCTCCTAAGTGCAAATGTGAATGGGATTCAAAATCAGGTTACCTGACTCCAGAGCCTAAGCTGTTTATTAAAATACTGCTTTGCTGTGGCAATTTTGTGTATATTAGCCATCATTTGCTAAGCATCTGTTATGTGCCAGGCACTCTGCTACGAGCTTTATGTACATGATCTCTCTTGAGCCTCATTGCTGGGTAGGTTTGTATTATTATCCCTGTTTATTAGATACCCTCTTTGAGTAATCACACGTATTAGAAATTTGAAACTGATTATCACAAATAGGGGAAATCACTAATGCTTAAATATTATTGTCTTTTCCAAACAGGAGTTTTTTAATCAGGAAGCAGTGCAGGTTCGCTCTCCTGTTGTTGCAGTTTTCAAATTCTCTAGCAACAAGGCATATATTTATATAATACTCTTTTGATAAAATTACATTAAAGATCAGGCCTGTTACTGATTTGAAAGTTGGTTTTGGCTAAATTATATTAAAAATTTATCACTAGAAAACTTAGAGATATCTGCACCCCAAAATAAATAAATAAAATATCAGGGACATCCCATTGGTTATCGTGAGTACTGGCCATCTGTTCTCTACATGTGAGAAGCTCATTTTCTTTGTCCTGCAGATCAGTGCCGGGAATCAGGGTAGAATGCATAAAAGTGGCTTAGGACATTTTTTCTTCTCCTCACCCAGAAAATAAACATCGCCTCAGCACACAAGGGAGAAATGAGTTGGAGGATGTGGGTGTTCAGCTTGCCTGTTCATATTCTATTTAGAATTTCTTTTCTTACAAAGCGAGCTCTTTGATGTTACCATTTTTAAAAATTCAATTTATTTTAATTGCTCCTTCAAGAAAAACAGCACCTTCATAGCACCAGTTGCCTACTGAACCTTTTATAACTATTAGGAAAATGAGCTCCAGAAGTAATAACTACTTCAGTAGAAGTTATTAGGCAATTTCAAGAGTATATTAGGGTGTGGAGCTATGTCAACAGAGGCAGAATGAAGGCGGCACTTGAGGCAGTTTTCTAGATATTTTGGGCAAATAGAAACAAGATGATTAAGAGAAAAAATTGAATTATTTGATTCAAGAGTTTGTCTGGTCATGAGTCAATATTAGTTGCAGCAAAGTCCATCAGACCATGTACAGATGAAGTTTTCATTGTCACCCACAGCTACTTTGTTGTGACATCTTTATTTTTTTGATGCCACTAGATACATATTTCAGTTTAAAAAATCCTGTTTTGGAAAGGATTCTACTGCAAAGATAGAACTGATTTAGATAATTTGGGGAAAAATCATAAAAATATGATGTAACATTTCAGATAAATGGTCTTTTTAGCTAATGTTTTTGCATTTGTAAGAAGGCTTAGGGGCCAGAACTGATTCTGCAAAATTTCATGATAATGTTCAGTGTGGCAATGCCTTACTCCTTAGGGTTATAGGGTAATACGTAAGTTCAATAAGGTCAAAGTTTCTAGTTTTGTGGTCCCTGCAGGTGGTTAAAACAACTACATTTATGAATATATATTTATATCTATATAACTGTAGAAAGCGAGGTACATTAACCATATGAATTGATTAATAATTTTACCCCCTGCTAACAATGGAATATTACTCAGCCATAAAAAGGAATGAAATTGGGTCATTTGTAGAGCTGTGGATGGACCTAGAGTCTGCCATAGAGAGTGAAGTAAGCCAGAAAGAGAAAAACAAATATTGTATATTAACACATATATGTGAAATCTAGAAAAATAGTACAGATGAACCTATTTCCAGGGCAGGAATAGAGATGCAGATTTAGAGAACGGACATGTGGACACAGTGGGGGAAGGGAAGGGTAGGATGAATTGGGAGATTAGGTTTGACATAAATACACTACCATGGGTAAAACAGATAGCGAGTGGGAACTTGCTGTATAGCACAGGGAGCTCAGCTCGGTGCTCTGTGACAACCTAGATGGGTGGGATGGGCGGGGGGTGGGAGGGAGGTCCAAGAAGGAGGGGATATAAGTATACATATATACATATAGCTGATTCACTTCACTGTACAGCAGAAACTAACACAATATTGTAAAGCAAATTTACTCCAATTAAAAAAAAAAGGCAATGTCTATGTCCCCCCCAAATTCGTATGTTGAGACGCTTAGCCCCAATGTGAGCACATTGGGAGGTGGGGTCTTTGGGAAGGGATTAGGTCATGAGGGCAGATAATTGTCTTTATAAAAGGGACCCAAAAAGAGCCCTCACCATGTGAGGTTACAGCAGAAAAAACAGCTGTCTATGAATTCAAAATCTGCCAGCTTCCTTATCTTGGACTTCCCAGCCTCCAGAAGAACTGTGAGAAATAAATTTCTGTGGTTTATAAGCCACCCAGTCTGTGGTATAGTATTATAGTAGCCCACACCCACTAAGTGGGCTACTGCAATGATCAACTGCTGCACAACGAGTAAGTGGCAGAGCCAAGACTCTGATCCAAGACCTACTAACTTGAAAGTTGTTGCTTTCAAAAAAAGGTTAACTTAAAAAGAAGGCAATACGTATACACAACTTTTGGAACAGCACCAAAAATACATTGTGATAAGAAAAATCTCCCATACCTATACTTCTAGTCACCCGTTACTTTTCCTTAGAGACAACCACTGTCATCCATTTACTTATGTTTCCTTCCAGTGATATTCTTTGCTCTACAAGCATTTTTATGTATGTCATTATGTGTGTAAAAAACATATGGTAGAATGTCATATATGCTATCCTGCATTTTTTTAACTTTATGTAGCAGAGTTTCTTCCATACTAACAGATATATAGCTACCTTATATATTCTAGAAGCTATGCAGTATTCCATTTTACACTGTATCATAATATCCATGAGGGACATTTAGGTTGTTTCCAGTCTTATTTTATTACTAACAGTGCTGCAAAGACTATTATTTTTATATATGCCATTTAGTCATTCTGTTTTAGGTGTCTCTTTCTTCATATAGTAGAGTTGAATTCTGCTTTTTGACCTAATGGTACAATATTTAAACCGTTTACATTTATTGATAAACTGGCTTAGTGCTATCATCTTTTTCCATTTTATATTTTCTCTCTTTATAAGCCATGACTTCTGTTTGTAGTCTGTAATATTTCTCTAGTAATCTGTAGAGTTTATCTTTCTAATCTATAATTAGTCTTCTAGAATTTGAGACAATATTGAAGTATTTCTCATGATAAACAAGGATAGAATTAGTTTAGTACACATTAGTTTAGCCCTTTAATTTTTTCCTCACCACCCAAGTGTGATTTTATTACTTATTTCTTTTAGATATGTTCTGAACTTAGATTTAAATGATAGCCTGGCCCATGATTCTAAAAATAATGATTTCAGCCAGCTTGAACTACTTCTCACCTCCTTTTCCCTTCTCCTCCTAGTTTTTGTCAGTTACATCATTTTTGCCTCATGAGGGCTTATATTTACATACCTTTCTGCAATTATGACATTAATACTCATTGTTATTGTCTTTGTATAACAGGTAAAATGACTCAATGTTTCCCCCTATTCCTTTTGCCAGAGTTTCTCCATTCACCTTAGTTGAAATTCATCTTCTTCTACTGTTTTTATGAAGGGCTCATGTAACTGTATTCTCTAAATTCTCAACGTTTAAGAAAAGTTTGTTTATTGCCTTTACCATTGAACGATAATTTAACTGGTTTATTAATCAGAATACAGTGCAGGAAACAAAAGCCATTTTAAGTACTTTAAGTAGCCTTCAGAAATGTCTTGCAGAATAACACAGAACTTACCCAACGGCAGAGTTATTACATCTGAGGCAACCACTGCAAATGCTGAATTAAATCCATAAAAGTATAGCTGCAATTTAGAGTTTAGGAAGCCAGAATTAAGAAGCTGTCACTGCTGCTGAAACCATCATACCTGCCTTTGAACTTAGAAACCTGAAGAATGAAAAATGAAATGTTGCTGCAGAAAAACCTGTTATGCTTACTAAAAAGAGGCAGAAAATGGACTTTGCAGCAATTCTGCTTTCTAAATCTCACTTGAGTCCATGTAATTGGTGGATCCTAATTTGAAATAATAGCCATATCTGCATGGGAGTCTGGGGAGTGGAGTTTTTACCTTCCCTTATCTGCAGTCCTGGAATACATACTAAATGGAAGATAGTCTGGAGATCAAATTAACCAACTCATAGTATCCATTATCTGGGTTAAAATAATATGTGTGTTTTTCTTTTCTTGAGGAACTTAAAAGCAATTCTATATTCTGAATGTTATTGTGAAGGAATCTAAGGATTACTCCTTTCCCCCCATATTTATTGGTAACTTAATATCTTTGCCTACTCACTCCAAGTATTTTTTATCTTTACGGTTCAGTAATTTTAATAAGATATACCTTGATATTATTCTGAGTCTCCGTTAGTCTGGAACATAATGTATCTTCAACATGTTTTGAAATGTCTATTTACTTATGGAATATTGTATTTTACAATACATTATAATTATTACTACAGTAGATCCTCATCTGTGGTTTTGCTTTCCATAGTTTCAGTTACCAGTGGTCAACCATGGTCCAAAAATATTAAATGGAAAATTCCAGAAATAACCAATTTAAAAGCTTTAAATTGGGCACCATTCTGAGTAGCATGATGAAATCTTGTGCCTTCCCACTCCATCCTACCTGGGATCCCCAATTGTGGATAATGTCTGCTCCTGACACCCAACAATGGACATTATCATAGCCCAAGGATCACCTGAAGCAGATGGTACTCCTTCTGATATATCATCAGAAGGTCAGTAGTAGCCTAAGACTGTGTCATTCACCTCACTTCATCGCATCAAATGGGCATTTTATCACCTCAGATCAACACAAGAAGAAGAGGGTGAGTACAGTACAGTAAGGTATTTTGAGAGAGAGACTACATTCACATAACTTTTATTACAGTCTATTGTTAGAACTGTTCTATTTTATTATTAGTTATTACCATGCATAATTTATAAATTAAACTTTATCACAGGAAAAAAACAGTATATATAGTGTTTGGTACTATCCACAGCTTCAGGTATCCACTGAGGGTCTTGGAATGTATCCCCCATGGATAAAGAGAGACTACTGGATTATTAGTTTTCTAGTCATTTACCTTTGAAGTATTGAATATGACTGGATGGGATCTCTTTTTGTTGGTCTTCCTATCTACCTTATTATTTAAAAGTGTTTTATATGATGAAATTATTTCCACTGCAGTTTGCTCACTCCTCTCAATCTTATCCTCCTTGACTCTTTCTGTATTTTCAGCAGTGCCTGTTCTCCTTTTCTTCTAGTCATTTCTATAATCATTTTTTCTTCTCTGATTCCTACCTTCTTTACCACTACTTCCAATGATTTATCTCTAACTGCTATCTAATTGTAGTTTCTCTGAGCTTGTGTATATTTCCGATAAAGTCTTATTTTATAAAGGCAATTGTTGCACATTATTTATTTTAACATCTTTATTGGAGTATATTTGTTTTACAGTGTTGTGTTAGTTTCTGCTGTATAACAAAGTGAATCAGCTATACATATACATATATCCCCATATCTCCTCCCTCTTGCGTCTCCCCCCCACCCTTCCTATCACACCCCTCTAGATGGTCACAAAGCACCGAGCTGATCTCCCTGTGCTATGCGTCTGCTTCCCACTAGCTGTTTTACATTTGGTATTGTATATATGTCCATGCCACTCTCTCACTTCGTCCCAACTTACCCTTCCTCCTCCCCGTGTCCTCAAGTCCATTCTCTACGTCTGCGTCTTTATTCCTGTCCTGCCCCTGGTTCTTCAGAGCCATTTTAATTTTGTTTTTTTTTTAGATTCCATATATATGTGTTAGCATACAGTATTTGTTTTTCTCTTTCTGACTTACTTCACTCTGTATGACAGACTCTGGGTCCATCCACCTCACTACAAATAACTCAATTTCATTTCTTTTTATGGCTGAGTAATATTCCATTGTATATATGTGCCACATCTTCTTTATCCATTCATCTGTTGATGGACACTTAGGTTGTTTCCATGTCCTGGCTATTGTAAATAGAGCTGCAATGAACATTGTGGTACATGACTCTTTTTGAATTACGGTTTTCTCAGGGTATATGCCCAGTAGTGGGATTGCTGGGTCATATGGTAGTTCTATTTTTAGTTTTTTAAGGAACCTCCATACTGTTCTCCATAGTGGCTGTATCAATTTACATTCCCACCAACAGTGCAAGAGGGTTCCCTTTTCTTCACACCCTCTCCAGCATTTATGGTTTGTAGATTTTTTGATGATTGCCATTCTGACTGGTGTGAGGTGATACCTCATTGTAGTTTTGATTTGCATTTCTCTAATGATTAGTGATGCTGAACATCCTTTCATGTGTTTGTTGGCAATCTGTATATCTTCTCTGGAGAAATGTCTATTTAGGTCTTTGGCCCATCTTTGGATTGGGTTGTTTGTTTTTTTGATATTGAGTTGCATGAGCTGCTTGTAAATTTTGGAGGTTAATCTTTGTCAGTTGCTTCATTTGCAAATATTTTCTCCCATTCTGACGGTTGTCTTTTCATCTTGTTTATACTACAAAGCTACAGTAATCAAGACAGTATGGTACTGGCACAAAAACAGAAATATAGATCAATGGAACAGGATAGAAAGCCCAGAGATAAACCTATGCACATACGGTCACCTTATTTTTGATAAAGGAGGCAAGAATATACAATGGAGAAAAGGCAGCCTCTTCAATAAGTGGTGCTGTGAAAACTGGACAGCTACATGTAAAAGAATGAAATTAGAATACTCCCTAACACCATACATAAAAATACACTCAAAATGGATTTATAAACCTAAATGTAAGGCCAGACACTATAAAACTCTTAGAGGAAAACATAGGCAGAACACTCTATGACATAAATCATAGCAAGATCCTTTTTGAACCACCTCCTAGAGAAATGGAAATAAAAACAAAAATAAACAAATGGGACCTAATGAAACTTAAAAGCTTTTGCACAGCAAAGGAAATCACTTTATTTCTTAAATGCAAGACAGTGTGCTTGTCACAGTTTTCATTTCTTTAGGGGAAACTTTTTATATCTTGGTAGCATTCTTATTGTCATTTGTTTTTCCTGTTCCTTTTCACCTTTATTTTTGTCGTGTCTTTCTGTCAATCTTGTGTTAGTGTTCCATTATTAGTAGTATTCAGTCATTTTCAAAAAGACATGAGTCCATCTTGGGGCATCTACCAGTAGAGGAGTGTCCCAGGCAAGAATATATTCTCCTTGACTTACAAGCTGTACCTGATGACAGAGTTGTGTATATGTGAATTTTTAGTTAATTAATTAATTTTTGGCTGCACTGGTCTTTGTTGCTGTGCACGGGCTTTCTCTAGTTGCGGCGAGTGGGGGCTACTCTTTGTTGCTGTGCATGGGCTTCTCATTGCAGGGGCTTCTCTTGTTGCAGAGCACGGGCTCTAGGTGCATGGGCTTCAGTAGTTGTGGCACACGGGCTCAGTAGTTGTGGGTCACAGGCTCTAGAGCACAGGCTCAATAGTTGTGGCACACAGGCTTAGTTGCTCGCGGCATGTGGGATCTTCCTGGATCAGGGCTCGAATCCATGTCCCCTGCATTGGCAGGCTGATTCTTAACCACTGTGCCACCAGGGAATCACTATGTGAATTCTTTTACCTTTTACTTCTCTCCCGACAACTGAGACTAGCACCTGCCAGACTGCTCACAATGCACCCTTTCTTCTCCAACATTTTATTCTTCAAATTATTATATCTGGATAATTCCTCTTCCTGTCGGTTCTTCCTTGGTTTACTTTACCACCATGCAGTGTCCACGGCACATCTTTTCACCATTACAAAGGATTATTGGCTTTATTACCCAAAGAGGTTTATCTAATTTTGAACATTGTGTCCTATTAGTTTCATCTGAGAGCTGTAGCTATAGGGCTGCTCTCTGTTTCATTTTGTACCTTATTCAACCTTCACTGCATTTGGCAGCCCTTTCTCATATGCTGTGGTTTGAATTAGAAATATCTCCTGGTTTTACCTAAAATCAAATTTGCTTCTCTCTCTTTCTCTCATTAATTTCAAATGAAAAGGGAAAGGAGGCAGTGCTATTTATTTTTATCTATTTTCAAAATAGAAACCTAAGCAACTTGAAGCTCATACTCTAAATTACTCTGCTAACAGTATTACATTACATTATCAATGCCTCGCTAGTATTTTTCTAGATAACTTACCATCTTAGCTTCATGATCATTACAATTGGGGCTCCAGGTATTTATAAAATTTTATTCTTCTGCTTTGGGAAGTACTAAGTGAGGTGATATTTAATATGTGACAAATGAAAAAAAATGTTTTGGTCTTTTAGGAACAATTGTTCTTGTAAAAGTTCTGATCAGAGTTTTCACATATCTCAAGAATCAGAAATTCAGCCTCACTCACCATTTGTTAGTAATGACCACATGATGTGCTTGCCATGATATCCACACTTCATGACTCCCTTCTCTACAAAGTCTGAGTATGTAAGGCACAGTTTTCCTACCATTACTTGATACACATTGACACCTCCCCATTGAGGAAATAACTTCTTTGTTTCAAAGGCTTCCCCTATTTACCTTTTCCCTATAGCTGGTCACTTTCTTATCCTTTTTCTCTTCCCCTCATCCACTTCTATGCTAGAAGCTTCCATCTGTGTTGAGTCACCTGTCAGCCCTACTGCTTTTCAACGTTTCCTCTTGCCCACCTACCAAAAAACCCTACACTCACATCCTCTGGCTATTCAATCTGCTCTGCCATTTTTGTTTTACCCTTTACAAATAAACCAGCTGAAGAACTAGATAATCTACTGGTGTCTACCATTATCTCCATTTTAATGATAAGGGAACTGAGGCAAGTAAGAGGTAAAGTAGCCTACCCTTCTCTCAGTATAAGGCCTTGTCTTGAGGGAAATTCATCTTTCTGTGAAGATTTCTCTTTTACTTGTATAGTAATGATTCCTAAATGTGCATATCTGGACTTGATTTCTGATTCTCACCCAGGTCTCCTTTATTATTAATAAATTAAAAATGAGTATTTTATACAAATGAAAATGAAATATTTAAAAATACATTAATTTTTATTCTTCACACTATTTTCATACAGAAAAAAAAATATATATATATATATATATAAACAGTTTTACTCTTTCTCTAGCAGTTATAATCCTGCTTACCCTGTTTCCTTAAGTATTAAGACTGTGCTAATACTGGTAAACTCTTCAATATTTGCTCCCAGACAGTATAAATTCTCTGAGTGGTCTTTCTTCATTTAAATTCACTTTAATAATACAGTTCACCATGGATTTCTGCTGACCATCCTATCTGCACCCTCTTCTAAATCTAGTCGTATTTTCACACAAGGGCTACGTGCGTGTGAACAATTTATCATGTCACTCCCTTGCTCAGAAGTTACAGTAGTTCTCTACTGAATATTGGAGAATATTCTTTAGTCATCCATTCATCACATGGTTATTAACCTCCTACAGTGTTTCAGGCACTGGTGTAACTGTCACAGGACAAGGTCTCACTGTCCTGGAACTTAAATTTTAATGTATAGAGAGAAACAAACAAGTAAATTAGGAGTATCAGATAATGTTAAGTGCTATGGAAAACAAGATAATGTGCTAGAGAGTGCCAGGTAACATTTCGGATTGTTTTTCAAGATAACACGATTTAATACCTGGATATTGAGATCTGGCCTAGCAAAGCGATCAGAGGAGGAGATGAGCCTAGCCCAATAGGAGAACAGAAAGAAGGCTAATGTGGTCCAAATATAGGCATGGACTATATTCTAAGGGTAGTGGGAAGCACTGAGGGGATTTTAATTAGGGAATCTAACTTACATGTGTAGTGATCACTCTGGAAGCTCTGTGTTAGGAGACTATGCAATAATCCAGTCTAGAGGGGATGATGGTTTAGATTAGAGCAGTGATGGATGTAGGTGATCACATTTTGAAGGTCCTTTTAAGGTCATTAGCCAAAGCCTGCTTTATCAAGCTCACTTCTTGTTTTCCCTGACACATACTCTTAATCTTCATTCTTTGTGAAAGGGTGATTTCTCACTCAACGGTAATAAATCATCTTCCATTTGTCAAATATTTTTTATTTTCAATGTTCTTTGACCTTTTCTGTAGCAAGAACAATATTGATCCATAATTTAATCGTAAGATGTTTTTAGTGTTAAATAAAAAACAGAAGTTTTAAAGCTGAAGCTCTTAGATAAACACATAATGAAGAATGCAGCTTTAAGGTACTTTTCTACATTGACTGCCATGTGAGAATTTGATAAGTTTGCTTGATTCTATAAATTAAAACAAAATGATGCAAAACTCTCCCTTGAACTCAAATTGCTTCAGAGCTAGTTGGTGAAATTTCAGTGTGAACTCTGGGTAAAATGCCATGAAGTGCATTTACTACTGTATTGGGTGTCAGGTGTGGGGTGAGGGGTTGAAATAGAGCAGGATACTGTCTAAAAAAATTACAAACCTAAATATATTTTTAAAACACTGAACACATTTATTGAGAAAAAGGTTAAAAGAAACTCTCAAACAAAAATCTTCAATAAAAGACAAATAGGAAATTATGATTGATTCCATAATTTAAAGTTCCTCTCTATGTAATGTCTTCCTTCATCAAAAATTATGTTTCACTACTGGTCTTCCATGCATTGAGTTCAGTTAGCCTTTCAGGATAAGAGTGTTTTGTGTGTATGTGTTTATGATTTTTTGGTTCTTCCCCCCAAATCTTTGATATTGCTCATATAAGGAGGGTAGAATTTCAATCTTGATTATTCTCCAATTGTTAACTACTCCATAAACAACTCTGCTGGAAAAGGAAAAAGCATATGCCCACAATAGGAGGGATGTTTATATTCTACCTCACTGTCTAAGTAGAAGCCTGTCTGGCAGACAAAGTGCAGGTGTGAATGTCATTTGATCATTCAACAATGCAGACACCACCATTCCAAGCTACTGTTCCATTGTAGCTTTGATATTGAACCAGTGTATAATAAATACAATGGTTTTGAAGAAAGCCATGTATACCAGCCCTTTCTTTATTCATTCAGTTAATATTGAGTGGCCAATTTTGCACTTTTTGATCAGATATGTAGAGTAATGGGAGGAGGACAGAGTAGCCCCTTGTGTACCACAGATGGATCAATAAGTACACCATTAATATCATGAAGCTTCCCAGGCACAAAGTGAGTCAAACGTTACATAATCCGAACTCCTCCTCTGAATATTCAAAATCCTCTACTACTTGCTCTTCAGTCTTCATACTGTTAGCAAATCAATCTCATTGCCATTCTATTTGTACTTTCTTTTCAGGGATGTTTATAATGTCATTTTGTTTTGAGTGGCAGAGTATGAGAAGGTTTTAGGAAAGTGAAGCCAAAGGAGAGAGTGTTAAGGACTGCAGAGAGGGCATTTTGTTGCAGTTGCTTAAAACTGCTCAAATTAACCTGTTGCTTTAGAGTACACTGAAGCTGAATTAATGTAAAATAAGCTACAGAGCTTGTTGTACTGCAGCTGCATCTTATTTTGTCTCATTGCTGCCTCTTTGCAAATGCATATGTTCTCAACCCTTTCTTGTAGTAGTGCATAGTCTTGGCCATCTTTGTTTCATCCCATATTCACCAACTCTAGGAATACTCCCCTCTAGTCACTCAAGCAGATGATGTTACATTATGGTGGGAAAGCTCTCCTATGAATTAAAGATGAGGTTTATCTTTCTCCCCACTCAATGTATGGCACACACTCATTTCTAAATAAAATATAAAAATCATCCTCTTAAATGTATTGCTGAGCTTGCAAGAAAGTAAGGAAAACCCTCATAAATTTCAAGTGGAACTGCAAATCCAGAGAGACAAGCGAACATAAAGTATCACCTGCCCCAGGGGTATCTGCTAATCTTGGAAGCCTACATCTTTAGCTTTGGCGGTAAGCAGGCCATATGAGAAAAGGACCTGGGACCTCTGTAAGTGAGACTTTGTAGTGGAGATCCATACAAAAAGCAGACCCTAGAAGGATTCATCTTACACTCATTTTTGCAGATAATAGAAAAAGAAGATACATTCTCCAACTTATTTTATAAAACTAGTATAATCATGTTGGTCAAATCATACCAGGAAAATAAGAAGCAGGAAAGTTATAGGCTGTGCTCACTCATGTATGTATATAGAAAATTAATAACTACAGTATTATATAGCATCCAGTATTTTGTATAAAAAGATAATAAATCATGATCAAGTTAGGTTTATCCCAGGGGTGCAAGTTTAACAGTAGATAATCTAACCTATAAGGTGATTAAAGGAGAAAAATTGTATGACCATTTCAATAGATGATGAATAATCATTCAATAGCATTGATAACCCATTAGTGGTTTTTGAAAAAAATCCTATTGAATTAGAAAGAAAAATTTCTTAACCTGATGAATTTATATAACAAAAACCTATAGGAAATGTCATGCTTAATGTTAAAAAAATTTACTTTAGACCAGTAATGAGGAAATAAGTCTGTGATAGCACCACCTCTATTCAGCATTGTTTTGGAGATTCTAAACAGCACCATGATAAAAGAAAAAGAAAAGCTATAACATTTTGACATAGGAAACAAAGCTACCATTATTTGCAGATTATACAGTGGTCTACATATAAAAATCAAGTTTGAAACAAATTATTTTAATAAGCCTGCTTGGAAAGAATACTGGATAGGCTTAATATACAAAAGTCAATTGCATTTCTATTTATTGGCAATAATGAGTTAGAAATGCAATTCAGTAAAAAGGAAGAATTGACAATGCTAATAAGAGTATAAGGACCATAGGAACAACCTAGTGGATAATATTTGTGCCATTTACAGAAAAACACAAAACTTAACTGAAAGCACTTAAAAAGGGTATAAATAGAGAGATCATGCTCAGTGCATAGATGATCCAATGGGAGATACCAATTCTCTGTAAATTGATAGGTAGTTAATATAATTAACACCTCAACAGGTTTTAAAATTTAATTGAAAAGGTGATCTAAAAATTTTACAGAAGACAGAAAGGAAAATAAGCTAACACAGTCCTTAAGAAAATGAAGAAGGTAGAGGCACTTATCCTACCAGTCAAATAACTTAGTTTAAAACTCTAGTAATTAAAACAGAGTAGTGTTGGGGAAAACAAGTGAATTATTATCAGAAAATTCAGGATAGTTACTTCTGGAGGAGAAGGATAAGGTTGAAGAGAGGCAAATAATATTGGAAACATTTTTTGAACTAAGTAGTAAATACAAGAGTGTTTATTTATATCATATATAGTCACCTACATTGTTACATATAAATTATTTCATAATAGCACAGCTTAAATGACATGTGAAAATAATCCTAAAATAAGCCTTATTCTTTTAATAATAATATTTTAATATTTGCTCTCAGACTTCTTGAATTGGGAGATATTAGAAGTAATGTTTCCTAATCCTGATTCATAATCAGAGTACTGAAGGATCTTTTAAAATATATATGTCATGACTCTCTCTAGATCTCTTTAATCAGAATCCTGCTAAATTACCTCTTGGGTCAGGGGAATATAGTAAAAGAAGTGATGATTGGTAGTATAGTCCTCTGTTTTAAAAACCAAATACATTCTATCTTCCATTTATTTTAATTCTCTAGGTGATTTTGATGATTAGCCAGTTCAGGGCAACTTTGGCTTTTTAGTTCATCCTCTCCCACAGTGTAAGATGTTTTTTTCTGCACTATCATAATAGATAGTCAATATACCTCACCTTGTCTATTTCCATTGGGAAGGAGCTCATTAAGCAGTCCTTCCACTAACATTAGATTCTCATTTTTCAAAAGTGTTAACATGGAGAAAAAAAAATGAGATGCTTTTTGTACATATCTTAGCATCATGCCTCATGCCTAGCACACAGTAAAGGCTCTATAAATATTGGCTCTTTCCCACATTTATTGTAATTATAGTGATTGGTGATGATTGAATTTCTAACTTGCTGTCATTTCCACCAATTTGTCCTAGTTCTGCTTTCTAGAGCAGCAAAGAACAGGTCTCTTTTCTCTGTCATAGAACTTGTTCTTTAAACATTTAAAGAGCCTTGTCATATCACCTTTGAATTTTCTCTACCTTTTGCAAAATATCTGTACTTTTTACTGTCAGGAACTCAGGTGAGCTGGAGTGGGGGTAGGTGAGAGCTGAGCTGCCAGGTCTCCAGAATAGCTGCTTCAAGCAACAAGCCAAAAATGAGAGTTCAGACTTTAATCACTTACTGTGATGGTATAAGCAGGAGCTGAAAACCAGAGAAAGTGCTGATTCTCCCTGTTCCATTTCCCCCATGGAACACTGATCGAGGGCCATGGGGATCAGTGCAGACCTGGGAGTCCTCACTGTTGAGAGAGCCCAGTACAGAGGACTCCAGCAGTTTCATTGACCCTGAGATGTGTGTTTAACAGAGAGGAAAAGGGGAAAGGGTTAAAGGTGGAAAAGTACTGAGTACTGAATCAGAGTAGGGGAAAATGTATCTTTAAGGTTTCCCTCTCCCTATAAGGAGAACTTGAGAAGCATCTAAAGAAGACCTCTGTCCAAGGCCTCAGAGAGACCTAGGAATGAAGTCCCCAGGGCTAGGAATCTAAATATGTGAAAGGCAGTGACCAACCAGGGGACTGAGTCCTTGACCGCACCTCTCTCCAGAAGTAGCAGTGCATTGGCCATGCACCCAGTCTGGTTTGGGGAGGGCAGCTTTACCCCGCGAGGGCTGATACTTAGAGCTTCATAACTGCCTGTGGTGAGGCCTGAAAAATCACACACAGGTTTTTGTTTTTTTTGTGTTTTTTTTAACATCTTTATTGGAGTATAATTGCTTTACAATGGTGTGTTAGTTTCTGCTTTATAACAAAGTGAATCAGTTATACATATACATATGTTCCCATATCTCTTCCACATAGGTTTTTAACTAGGAGCCAGACTCCTTACTTACAACTATTCAGAATATGATTTGGCAAGCGGACCCCTCACCTTTCCAAGCCCTTTTCTCTGAGTGTGTTATAGGGCACAACAACACAGGGAGAGAGTACATTGTAGTATTCCTTTAAAATTCCCTTACCAGTGAGATGACAAGAAAGTAATTAAATCAGTTTAAATTAGAGCTGTGTTTCTGAGAATGTATGAGTGGTATAGGATTAAACTAGGCATATCTAAGGACAGATTTCTCTAGCTGAACTATTAAGCTCTTACTTTCAGGGATCAGGGTATAATTTAATTTTCTATCAAGCATTTACTGTCATCTAAGATAACAGACTAAAAAATCAATGATATTAAAGTATTAATGCCTAGCAGATTGGATTTATAGTAAATACTCAATTTTCTAGGAGTACCAATATTCCTAATGTTAGGCTCTATACAAAAACTCCAAAATTACCTTGCTAAAAATAGTATCGATAATGATTTTTCTGGGGTTTTTTTGTTCTGTAATAGTATCTCTCCTTCTCTTTGTGCTATTCATTTACCACCCACTTGTTGTGCCTAAATTGATCTTCATAAGGCTCTTACCCCTCATCCTCCAATGAGCTTAAGTTCTCATTTACATAAATAGAAGTTATTTTCCATAACAGCAAAGGTTTGCTTTTTTTTCCCCATTGTGATTATTCTGAACTCACCTCTACCTTCTTGAAGCAGTTCAGTGTAGGCTAGCATCCCTCTCAGAAAATGGTTAATGAATTGCAATATTAAATTGTCACTGTTTAGACATTTAAATGTTGCTGCTTATTAGGGCTTGGACCATGAATCAATACTCACAATATTTAAGGACTCTATTACTTTTCTTCTGCTTCCAAAACAGAGCATATCATCCTCATAGTTGGGCAGTAAACCAGGATCAGGTGAAGGAAATGCCTGTCAGATATGATTCTGTCTAGACCAGACAGTAAATTGCGTTAAAGTTATTTGTGGCACTTGTCAGCAAGTGTAATATAAAAATGGGAGTCTCACAGTGCTTCTAATACATACAGCGAATATAAGGAGTCAACTGTTAGTGTGGTCAAAGAAACAATCTGGAAAATTACAGCAAAATGAAACTGCAAGGCAAGGGCTCTTGACTTATGAAATTGCTCTGGCAAGAGCAAAATTCATGAATGTCAGAAGTCTACGATGTGGTGACCTACAGTTATGTTTATAACTTGCAATATAAAGCATTGTGCTGGTGTTGTTAAAATATAACGCATTTCTAATGGAAAATAAAATCCAAGGTATCTGAAATAACAATAGCTTGAGTCCTAAATAGAAGTTATCATTAAAGTTTTGGGTCTCACAATATGAGAATTCTCATTCTCATACAATACAATGAGCCAATTTAAAGTAACAGGGACACCTTAGTTTTTTGTTTGTTTTTGCATAATTAGTTTCTTTTATTGGAGTTTTGCAGAGTAAGCCTTTAGTTGCAGCACGTTTTGAAGACCACTTACACTAAAAAATAAATCTTGTGCTTCTTAAGTAAATCTAGGTGATGCGCTACTTAATCTAAAAATTTCTTTTTGCATTAGAATTCCCTTTATTTTATTTTATTTTTTTTTTACATCTTTATTGGAGTATAATTGCTTTACAGTGTTGTGTCAGTTTCTGCTGTATAACAAAGTGAATCAGCTACACGTATACATATATCCCCATATCCCCTCCTTCTTGCGTCTCCTTGCCACCCTCCCTATCCCACCCCTCTAGGTGGTCACAAAGTACTGAGCTGATCTCCCTGTGCTATGCAGCTGCTTCCCACTAGCTATCTATTTTACATTTGGTAGTGTATATATGTCAATGCTACTCTCTTACTTCGTCCCAGCTTACGCTTACCCCCCACCCCTGTGTCCTCAAGTCATTTCTCTACGTCTGTGTCTTTATTCCTGTCCCGGCCCTAGGTTCATCAGAACCATTTTTTTTATAGATACAATATATATGTGTTAGCATGCAGTATTTGTTTTTCTCTTTCTTACTTACTTCACTCTGTATGACAGACTCTAGGTCCATCCACCTCACTACAAATAACTCAATTTCGTTTCTTTTTATGGCTGAGTAATATTCCATTGTATATATGTGCCACATCTTCTTTATCCATTCCTCTGTCGATGGACACTTAGGTTGCTTCCATGTCCTGGCTATTGTAAATAGAGCTGCAATGAACATTGTGGTACACGACTCTTTTTGAATTATGGTTTTCTCAGGATATATGCCCAGTAGTGGGATTGCTGGGTCATATGGTAGTTCTATTTTTAGTTTTTTATTTATTTATTTTTGGCTGTGTTGGGTCTTAGTTTCTGTGCGTGGGCTTTCTCTAGTTGGGGCGAGTGGGGGCCGCTCTTCATCACGGTGCGCGGGCCTCTCACTGTCGCAGCCTCTCTTGTTGCGGAGCACAAGCTCCAGACGCGCAGGCTCAGTAGTTGTGGCTCACGGGCCCAGTTGCTCCGTGGCATGTGGGATCTTCCCAGACCAGGGCTCGAACCCGTGTTCCCTGCATTGGCAGGCAGATTCTCAACCACTGCGCCACCAGGGAAGCCCCTATTTTTAGTTTTTTAAGGAACCTCCATACTGTTCCCCATAGTGGCTGTATCAATTTACATTCCCACCAACAGTGCAAGAGGGTTCCCTTTTCTCCACACCCTCTCCAGCATTTATTGTTTGTAGATTTTTTGATGATTGCCATTCTGACTGGTGTGAGGTGATACCTCATTGTAGTTTTGATTTGCGTTTCTCTAATGATTATTGATGTTGATCATTCTTTCATGTGTCTGTTGGCAATCTGTATATCTTCTTTGGAGAAATGTCTGTTTAGGTCTTCTGCCCAATTTTGGATTGGGTTGTTTGTTTTTTTGATATTGAGCTGCATGAGCTGCTTGTATATTTTGGAGATTAATCCTTTGTCAGTTGCTTCGTTTGAAAATATTTTCTTCCATTCTAAGGGTTGTCTTTTCGTCTTGTTTATGGTTTCCTTTTCTGTGGAAAAGCTTTTAAGTTTCATTAGGTCCCATTTGTTTATTTTTGTTTTTATTTCCATTACTCTAAGAGGTGGGATAAAAGGGATCTTGCCGTGATTTATGTCATAGAGTGTTCTGCCTATGTTTTCCTCTAAGAGTTTGATAGTGTCTGGCCTTACATTTAGGTCTTTAATCCATTTTGAGTTTACTTTTGTGTATGGTGTTAAGAAGTATTATAATTTCATTCTTTTACATGTAGCTGTCCAGTTTTCCCAGCACCACTTTGTTGATAATGGTGATGATGATGGTGATCATCAAGAATTAGAAAAGAGGAAGAACAGGAGTGGAACAGAAAAGGGAGAAGGATTAGGGGAAGGATAGGACAGAAGAAATTATGGAAACAATATGCCCACTGGAATTCTACAATTAACCAGGTATTTGAGGGAATGGGATAATCCATGTAAGTTAATTATCTAGAAAACCGAAGTGCCAGTTAAAGATACCTAAATAATTAATATTTTATTCTAATAATTTAGGTTAAGTATCTTTCTAAAAGTACTACATACATCTCTGCCTTCTTAAAATAATTAATACATAATATTTGTCTTTTCTTGAAATGGCTCAGGTTATCATTATGAATATCCATCACTGATGCAGTGGTTAGGAGGATTGACTCTGAAACCAGACTCCCAGGTTCAAAACTCAGCTCTGTAGTTAGTAGTTGTGTGATTTTGGAGCAAGATACTTAACATCTTTGTACTGTAGTATGCTAACTTATAAGGATAACAGTAATTCTATCTCATAGATATATTGTATGCATTAAATGAGTTAATGTGTGTAAAGAAGCTATAACAGTACTTGACACATAGCAAGAGCCCAATAAATAATTATTATTTTTGAACAGTTAATGGTTGTTTATTCATTCATTCATCCCATAATATTTATTGAGCAACTATGTGTTTATTCAAGGCACTTGGATACAAAACAAAGATCCTGCTCCTTATGCAGCTTGAATTCTTGTAGGGGTGATAATAAAAAATAAACATAAGTAAATTATGTAACGTGTAAGATAGTCATAAGAGCTATGAAAATAGAAAAAAGTAAAGCTGGATAAAGGGGATTGGTAGTGCTGAGGTGGGGGTGGATTTTGGCAGGGGAGTAGAGGCAGTTTGCATGTTGCAGTATTCAATAGTGGTAAGTTTGTCTCTTTGAAAAGATAATAAAATTGCTTTTTGGTTCTCTACCTGTGTATTATTTTGGCCCCCATATATTTATGCTTATCAGTGTTTGTCTATGTGGTCAAACAGAAATGGAGCAAGGAGTCTTGCTTTGGGTAATTCAGAGTCTCCAAGAGAGAAGCAGGTTCTTCTTCTTCTCTGAACACAATTTCCTCTCCTATAAAATAGAAATAATAATTCCTACTTGAAAAGCTACTGTATTACAAAGACTACTTGTAAAGACTCTATTGCACTACCTGCCCTATTGTTGGTGTTCAACAAATTGAAGAAATGTTTAATATCATTTATTATATAAACAACTTACTAGACTAAAATTTTTTGTCTAGCCAAACAAGTGTTAATTTTTCTAATCAGTGATATTGTTGAATGTCTTTTCTATCTTGGTTCTTTAAATTAGTTGCTGTGTTACTAATTAGATGATTAATGCTCCATCTACAAGCATGATCATGAATGAGGGTTGTGTGGCATAATTTACTTTTTAATGAAATTCAGTGCCATACCATAATTTTTTTCATGATGACAGATTCAAGTACTTATGATACAGATCTTTCCCCCTTTGTACTACTTGATGTAGCTTTATGTATTTTGGTTGTATGCAAGTCAGTGCTTTATAATTACATGTATTTATACATAATCACATCTCAACAAGTTTATATGTCTCTTTAAGACCATGAATAACCTTATTTTATATTATCCATGTCAGGAACTATGAAGGGCCTGATATTTTACCCTACAGACTAGCTGACAAGTTACCCTACCGTAATTTCATAGATGCTGGCAGAAGACACGAGGCACCTGGATCAGAGACAAAGAACTTCATTACTCATGGCACAGCAGATAGCATGAGCTTCATGTTTGCAACAGTTTCTCTTGTCCCTGAAGCCCCACAGGGGCAATGTGGTGACAGACCTAGGTGGATGCAAGGAACACAGTGGATTTGTGTCAGTTTTTGAGCTTAGGAAACCCCAATCTTTTGAAAGCGAACAAGCCAAATTTTGCCCCAGAAGGAGACACTGTATTTACTCTACTGGTCAGCACACAAATCTATCTTCTACTCCAGAAGAGTACGGTATCTCTATATGCATGCCACGAACATCTGTGAAAGGCTAATCCAGAACAAAGTCGGTCTCCACTCACAAGGTGTACAGAAATGCAAGAGACCCATAAGAAATTGTCTCCAGCACTCCACAGCAGTTTAGTAGTCTAGGTACACGGTAGGAAATCAGTAAGTGTTGAAATGAATGAATTTGACCAGAGAATCAGGAAGTCATTGCTGAAAATAACATGACTATCTTTGTGCCCTTTGTGCTGATTTCCCTTTCAATTGAGTTTCTGAGGAAGACACTAAGAACTCAAATATTCATACAAAGATGATGTCAAAAGATAGTAAGGACCCACATCAGTCAAAGATAGAGATGAATGGGAACGAAGGAGTTAGTTCAGTTAGTGAAGTGTCAAATTGTAGGAGTTCCTTCCTGGGACTATTAGCGAGCGTCGTGATTAGTGGTCTGCTGGTGTTTTACAGCCGGCTCTCCACTAAAGAATAAGGCCCTAATTTGTGTTGCTTGCCTATTTTCCTGGTCTGAGTAATCCTACCATAGCCAATTTCAAGCTATCAAAGTGACATCACTGAATGTGGAGTTGGGGAAAGATGTATACAGTCTGCTCTCCAGAGCCATGAGACCAGCTCCAGTACACCACTGGTTGCATTGGATAAAATGGAAGTAATAGTACCAAATGTCCTTTCCCCCAACTCTCATTTTTTGTCTCAGTGTTCTCTCTCAAGATAAAAAGTGTAATGAATGCAATGCTAGTGAGACTTCTAGGTAGGGATACCATATTTGATAAATCTAGTCTTAGTTGCTTTTTCTAGAGAAAATCAAAAGGATTAAGTCTGCATGAGAGCTGCCTAGCCTGTGAGCAGGACTCAGATCAGGTTGCAACCTCAGCTTCCATCCCCTACAGCAGTATTTTGATGGGTGCAAAAGTCTATTTTTCCCTTATATGTTGCCCCCAGGTTATAAGGCAAGGGCTTATAGTAGACTACTTCTCACTGGCTTATTCACTCACTCTTAAGACCTATGCATTTTTTATGGGACCCTAATTGTTATTGGCTCAAATGATTTATCTTGCATCGGGAGGAAAAATGACCAAGTTGTGATTCCAGGAGCTAAGATATCCTGTGGCCAGCACTTGCCTACTGGTTAAGGATGCTACCTTCGTTCCATTATCATATTGCTCGCACTTTACAAACAAACTTGACGTGTATTGCGAGCATGGAAGTTGCTGAGTTCTTGTACCAAACGTCTGAGGAGAGATCCCTGTGATGGATACATGGACAGCCAGGCATGCAGCTAAGGGAAAGATTCAGGTAGATCTTTGTATCATTTTTGTGTTAATGACCATATTGAGAAACATGCCCATTCTCAAGTAACTATACTTAAACACCACGGGCCAGATGATTCTTGCCCAAATCCAGAGACTCATATACAGTCATTGAAAACCAGCTCCAATATCAACATATACGGAGCGAACATTGCTGATCATGAACATGATAAGGTTTTCCTCATAGGCGCCAAGCAGAATAAACAAGGTTTTCCCATTTTCTGCTTCTCCAGTCAGCACAGTCAAACCCCCCAAGTCTACAGGGTTTGGTTTCGTCCGTCTCTCTTCCATTCTAATTACATCTATGTTTGTTTGTTTGTTTGAAATACTGGCTTTAAAAAGTGTTTCTAGAATACTAGTTTGACAGTGCTAGCAGAGTTGATGACACATTAGGTTAAACATAGACGGATTTGCCTTTGTTTAAATAACTGTAATTACCTTTTGGCTGGGTATGTGCTTTTTAAAGCTCCATTTCAATTCCAGTAACTGTACCTGAAAATGCAAGGCATATCCATCAGGAACAAACAGTACTTATTCTCTATTTAACCCCTGATTGCATTGGCTAAGTAAAGCTAAGAACAGTAAGAACAACATTTTGGATTAGAGAAATCATGACTTGATTTGTTTTTCAATTTTCAGAGAAGCATACCTTCTGGAATAATAATCTTTGTTCCAGATCCTGAGGCAGGCAAGAGAACTGGGACAGTGTTTTGATTTCTAATTACTTGAGATTCTACATGTACACGTTTATTTGCCTTAAAAAGGAATGTCTAAAAAATAACTGAAAAGAATTCTTCCAATCATTAATTTTACTGTTATTTACTAAGTAGTATGTGTACTAATACTAACATATGTCAAATCCTATACTCAATACTAGAGATGAAAAGTAAGTTGTATATAGTCCCTGTTTTTGAGGAGTCCATAATCTGAGTTAAAATCAGATATGAGCAAATAATTATCATTATAGAAGGAGTAAATTAAGTATAGTGGTAGCATGGTCAAATTGGTCCTTGGCTGTTAAATAAAGTTAAGATCACGCAGTTGAATTTTGTTAACTTCGTAGCCTCTGATCCCTTGTACAACCCTGGGCAGTCACTCCTCTGAGTACCTGCATGAGTCGCAGAGGAATGATTTTTCAGCAGATGGATAGGTTAGGGAAGCCACTTCTTAGCTTGCTAAGCATAATAGGTGGTTATGCTTGAAGCTTTCATAGGTATGAGAATGTCGCTGAGTCCAGTGGTTCCAGAAGTTTTCCAGCCATAGGACGTGAGATCCAGGGAGCCAGAGCACAGACTGAAGCTATTGAGGGAGAGAAGTAACAGACTTGGAATCAGTGGCCAGAGAAACATTTTTTAAAATAAATAATTAATATTATAATATTCTGTCCCTGCATATTTGTTTCAGTTGGAATCCCTCCAACACCCACTCCCTGGTTGGCAATTCACTAAACCAGTACTTGGTATATATTTATTGTTTTTCTAAAAGTATATTTTAATTCTACTGCAAGAATTCTGTAATATCCCTTAAAATAATGAGACAGCCATGGGATAACCTATCATCAGGACTTGAGTCGGTTATGTTATCTGTGAACGGGGTACTTCCTGAGATACACAGAGCTTAAGTTTTCTTCACTCTTTATTCTTTTTCCTTTGTGGTGAGCAGGGCTTCAGGATCTTTCTTGGTACTACCTATCAAAGGTAGACCACTGGGTAGGGTGTGTCTTTATTCTGAGCTAAATTCTGGGCCATGTTTAGTGTTTCTCTTTAGCATAGAGCAAATTATAGAAAGGATTCAAAAAACATTGAGAATAAGAGGCCGCTTGGGCTGTGAAAGTCTGGCAGCCACCTAATGGCTTAGTCTCTGCCTTTAGGTACTACCAGTTTTCATTAGTGATTGGAGAGGGATTGTTAAGAAACTAATTTTCATTATTGATAGGAGACGGAGTGTTTAAAATTTCAGGGGATTAAATATTTCAAGACAGCATATTTCTAAAGAATATTATGATTAAAAGGAATCTGAGGTTTCAGCTTTGAGAAATGTAATTTCTTTGCTATTGTATATTTGATTGTATTTAATGGCCTCTAAGTAAAGCATATTAAGAAGCTGGTATTTCATTAATTTACGAATGATTATATTTTATAAACTATATTTAAACGAATGCTGAGTTTTTCCAGAGAGAGATTACTAAGAAAATTAGCTTTAAACCAAGGAACATTAATACACACAATTTCGTATTTACTGTAGCTTTGTGCCACAGAAGCCTAGTTTAGGAGTTTAAAAACTAACACCCTAAATCAAGACCCTATGTGGCAAGAATTTTAATTAAAGGGACATTTTTTTCCAAATAATAACAATTACTTAGTCACAAGAAAATTTGGGGGCTGCATATTTTATTTGTTTTCTTTTGTGTAGTATGTGATGTTATGAGTTTAATCTAGGTGCAGATAATGTTATGGGAGGGGTAAGAAAAGTTTTCTGTGCAGGGAATTGCAAGCCTTAGAAAATGCTATATTGTCTATTTGATAAACAATCTGTTAAGGAAATGAGCCCTAGAAAGTACATATAATAATTGAGTTGTTAGAAGTTAATCCCTGACACCTGACACTGTCCCCATAAGACTAACACTGAGAAATTTTCAGGGGAGTGTTTAACAGCTGCATTATAGGTTTTCACTTCTGCAACTCATTGTGTGCTAAAACCTAGGACCATTTTGTTGTTTTGCTATGAAAAATATTTTTAATAATTAGAAATATAGTCTGCAATCCCCCCTAACAGAATGGTGAATGTTTTACATCCCCTTTATGTCTTTAAAAACTTAAAAATGACATTAGCTTTTGAAAAATAATGTAAAAATGAATAATGAGGTAGTCAGCATTTCTGAAACAATGTTTCAAAAGAACAAGGATTTGAAAGGAAAAGCCTGCTTAAAGTACTAAGGAGCATTACAGAGTGGTAAGAGGTCAATGCCTAGGAAAGGAGAAAGTAATTTAGTGGAATACAAAGGCTCTCCTTGGCAACGAGGCCATTTACTCTTTAAAATATTATAGTAGTTTGAATTGGAAATTTTACCAGAGTTCATAAAGTGGAATGAAGGGGTTGAAAAAGAAAGTGGTGAAACCACCTCAGTCAAGACCCTCATTAAAGAATCCAGAATTACTTCAACAATCTTTTAGACCATCTCTCTGTCTCCTTTATCTGTCCTCTAATCCATCATGAACAGCACTGCCAGACCAGTCTTCTTAAAACATTGCTTTCATCATGTTAGCCTCATGGCTACGTACTCATAGCAAGATGGACATGGCAGTTCTGTTCAAGATGAACTGCAGATAAGGAAGTTAGTAACTAGAAAGTCAACAGAAAGAATTCCAGGTATAATAGGATAAAATTCACAACAAAAATTGTGGTGATCCAAATATAAAGAAAGATACAAATGAGAGACAATGTGAGGAAGGAAAAGAAACTGTGATGAATGGAAATGGACAAGGCTTGTTACCTCTTGGATATTAGAAGCAAAGGAGAGGGAAGGGCATTAGTGATGTTCTGGAGTCCTGAGAATTTCTAGCTAGCTGCTGTAAGCTGGGTGTCTTGAACAAGCAAGTTTTTTGCAGCTGAGTTTCTGTATGCCTAAAATACAAGACTTAGAATATATACTTTCTTAGGTTGCTTAAGTTTTTCGACTTGGATTAGCTGTTATTAAGGAGTTTAAGCCTCTGCAACTGGACAAATGGTGACAGTATAAAAATCCGAGCAATCAAAAGGAGACATCCAAAATCATTTGCAGGAAAGATAATTGGTTCTAAAATGGATGTCTTTACTTGAAAGTGCTGACAGGTTTGTGGAAATATTCAAGAACACTTAAAAACTATTTATTGATATCCACTGTGCTCCAGGCACTCAGCAAAACAACCATGCTCCTTGCCTACTACAATGAAGTCAAGTCATATACAAATTTACTGTATGAACTAGAGAAAGAGTAAGAGAATGAAAGCAAGAAAGAGAAAGGAAACCATTTAAAAATGATGGCATCACTAATCATTAGAGAAATGCAAATCAAAACTACAATGAGGTATCACCTCACACCAGTCAGAATGGCAATCATCAAAAAATCTACAAACAATAAATGCTGGAGAGGGTGTGGAGAAAAGGGGACCCTCTGGCACTGTTGGTGGGAATGTAAATTGATACAGCCATTATGGGGAACAGTATGGAGGTTCCTTAAAAAACTAAAAATAGAACTACCATATGACCCAGCAATCCCACTACTGGGCATATACCCTGAGAAAACCATAATTCAAAAAGAGTCGTGTACCACAATGTTCATTGCAGCTCTATTTACAACAGCCAGGACATGGAAGCAACCTAAGTGTCCATCGACAGAGGAATGGATAAAGAAGATGTGGTACATATATACAATGGAATATTACTCAGCCATAAAAGGAAACGAAATTGAGTTATTTGTAGTGAGGTGGATGGATCTAGAGTCTGTCATACAGAGTGAAGTAAGTCAGAAAGAGAAAAACAAATACCATATGCTAACACATATATGTGGAATCTAAAAAAAATGGTTCTGAAGAACCTAGGGGCAGGACAGGAATAAAGACGCAGACGTAGAGAATGGACTTGAAGACACGGGTAGGGAGAAGGGTAAGCTGGGACAAAGTGAGAGAGTGGCATTGACATACATATGCTACCAAATGTAAAATAGATAGCTAGTGGGAAGCAGCCGCATAGCAGAGGGAGATCAGCTCCGTGCTTTGTGACCACCTAGAGGGGTGGGATAGGGAGGGTGGGAGGCAGACACAAGAGGGAGGAGATATGGAGATAAATGTATATATATAGCTGATTTACCTTGTTATACAGCAGAAACTAACACAACATTGTAAAACAATTATACTCCAATAAAGATGTTAAAAGAAAAAAAAATGATGGCAATCCAACATGGCAGTTCACTATTTTATTAACATTTGCCCAGAATGAGCAAGAGTTGGAGGATAAGAATATGCTGAACCTGACAAAGTTTCATTTCCCTTTGGCCTCGCAAATGGGAGCAGCATTGTCCCCATGCACATAATTTTCTATATTTTTTTTACAACCATGGCCTCTAAACTCAAGCCGATTACACTCACCCCTTGCTGTCTGTGGGAGATTGGTTCCCGGGCTCTCACAGTTACCAAAATTTGAAGATGCTTAAGTTCCTTGTATAAAATGGTGTAGTATTTGTATATAACCTATGTACATCCTCCTGTATACTTTTAATCACCTCTAAATTACTTGCAATAGCAAGTAGAATGTAAATGCTATTTAGATAGTTGTAAATTCTATGCAAATAGTGGCCAGCACACAGAAAATTCAATTTTTGCTTTTGGGAACTTTCTGGATTATGTTTTTCCAAATGTTTTCAATCTGCAGTTGATTGAACCTAGGAATGCGGAACCGGTAGATACACAGGAGTGGCTCATCTCACTCTCCCCCAAGCAACTAGTGATCACTCCAAGGCAAAAGGAAATATGGCTGTGCCAGTTTTACTGAGAGACATCATGTTGGTCTCTAATGTAGTTCCCGCCACAGAGATCATCAGTGGTAGTTTAGAGCACTAGATGTGATTTTCAGTAAAGACAAATATCCTGCTTTATGGCCACAGTTCAGAGAACCCAGGAAGTAATGAAGAGAGGATAGAGGAGTCTGGAATGATTAGTACTAGGGAGAAGCTTTATGCTTTGAATTTTATTTCTGTTTTAAGTCAGGGCTTAGACAATTATTTGAGAGGATAAAAGCAGTGTTTTTCAAGATTAGAGCTAACAGAAAAAATGGACTTGGTTGGAGCATCTGTGAGACCTTTGTTCAACATAAAGTTAAATAACTGGGACCAGGACTGTAGATGAGGGTTAGGCAAGGAATAAGCTCAGCCAAGATGCGTGCTCATCAGGGCTGAGGCACTCACCAAAACGAGACCAGCAGAGGAAAGAAGTCTAGACCAAAGCTGAGTCAGAAGAGGAAGTTAATAATGCTCAGGATACCGCATGGGATGCAATTACAAATTTGGCTTTCTGCCCTTCTCTTTCTTTAATTCTTTAAGTAGATAGCTACCCACAAGTGCATGCCTGCCAGAGACTGTTACTAATCTCTTCCTTAGTTGGAGGAATGTCACTAGCCGTAGGGCAGCAGTGGGCCAGCAAACATTCCATCAACTTCAATCATGTTCCTGTTTACACAAGTCTATAATAAAATAATTGCTACCAATAATGCATAATCTACTTACACATGTCTCCTCAATCAGTGCTCCCCACAATGCCACTGTGAAGGTAAATTTTGCATTTTCCATATGAGATAATCAAGGTTCATAGAGGTTAAAAAATATTTCCTGGTGGAGTAACTAGGCTCTAATCTTCTTCCAATGACTAAGTCCTTGCCTGCTACCCCACTTCAGTGTGTGGTCCTTACCTTTCTCCCTGGTCCTCTGGCTTCTGTCTTGTTCTTTTTAGGTGTTATTTCAGAGATAATGAAGCGGAGATAATGAAAACCATGGCTTGCTTAATGTCTCATCTCTCCAGTGTCAAGGCCTAGTCACTTGACCTTCCGTGTTTCAGTCTTCCCTGCTACATGCCAGAGTTGGCTCTAGGGGAGTAGAGAGGAATAAGATTTATTTCTCATTTTTTGGAAACCTGTATTCTAGCAGGGACTTCCATGTAAACGAACAGAATGCGGTTTTACAGGGGTCATGGCAGAAGACTTAGAACAACTGTTCTCCAATGTTTTTCTGCCCCAGTTCAACCAAAAAGCAGGATATCCTTCTCTCAGTAACAAATATTTACTTTTAACCCACAGCTGCTGAGAAGCACGACTGAAAAGCGGGAGGCATGGTCCTCCCCCTTTTTCCTCCCCTCACTCCCCAGCCCCTTCCACTGGGCATCCTGATGTTGAGGTCACAGTCAAGTAGAGTTGGCTGAGATGGGGAGGATGGATTGACATCTACCTTATGGACGGATGAGCATTCTGTTCAGGTTTCATTTGAGAGGTCAGTAGGTGTTAGCTTAGGCCACTCAGCAAGGAGGCCAGTACCACAGAGGAAAGAGCAGAGTGAAAGCAGACAAGTAGGGAACAGTGTGATGCCTCCGGGGATCTGCAAGGAGTTCAAGATGACTGGAGCGAGGAAGTCTAGCGAGAAGTCGAAAGAGATGAGACTGGAGGAGAAATCGTACCTTACTGGGATGTAAAGGGGTTTGTTCTTTGTAGGCGCTTGTAGGCGCTAAGGCATATTCAGTATAAAAAAAACACATCTTCAAATTTGTGTTCTAGAAAAATCACTCTGTTGGCAGTGTAAAAAATGGGCTGGCAAAAATTCTAAGACATTAGTTAAGATAGGAAAGCCTGGACTAGGGCACTGTCAAGGGGAGAGTTCAAGAGGGAGACGGTTGAATCGTTTTATCAATTCTACAATGCACATTTTTATACTTTATAACAAATGGAGATGCATCTTAATAACCGATGGTGTCTTAAAAACATTGGTAGCCAAGCAGCAGTTGTAAGAGTTTACAAGCCTGCACGCTTGTAAACTTAGTTAAAAGTGCCCTGGGAAAGTGTAATCATTTTATTGTGATTGCTAGTGGTATGGCTGGACAATTGCAATCTCTTAATGCTTCAGTTTAGAAAAACAGTGATGATTGGAGGAAGGATGAGAGTCTCGTTTGTCTCTTTTGATGCTTTTGGTAAGGTTGAGAGCCCACCATCACTGAAATCTGCAGCAGAACTATCTGCTTCTGGGAATACAAGAGACAGTAATGGAGCACTGTTTTCCGTAATGCCCGATCAACCATTGCTCTTGATGGCTTAAAGGGCAATAATTTGGAAAAAGTCCCAGACAGTGACAATTCTGGGTTGCAGAGTAATTCTGAAAGGTTGAATTTTGAATGAGAAGTTTAAGGAATAACAATTTGTTTTGCTTATATTTTCCTTTTCATATATAGAAAAATGTACATGACATACGACAGAAATCTATGCCATAGACAAAATCACTTAAAGAGTGCCCTTTCAATAAGTATAAAATTTAAATTCTAATTGCTAAGAAAGCATGGTGTCAGAGATTAATTTGATTTTTTCACAATGATATATAAAATAATGCTTTATCTTATGATAGATGGTGCCTTAGTTTTGATGAGATAAAGAATCAAAAAATCATTAGGAATTGGTGATTAATTGGCTGTGAGGAGTGAGTCATCAATTATACAAACATAAATACTCATTCGGTGTTGACAGTAATGGAAATCTTTTCCAGAAGGTGAAAAAAAAAAAAATGAAAAGAAAATATCCTGAATAACATATCCTAATATGCTGCAGGGGAATAATTAAAGTATATAATGATCATCAAGAAAAGTGTGTTAAAATGTATGTAAAATAGATCATGTTAAGCAAAAAAAGCAATATAGATCATTGTATGTTTATCATCATTAAGTAATGAAATAAATACAAAGAGTTGTTTTTAAAAGCCTGAGAGTACAGCTATATTAGAGGAGAGGGAGTTAATATGATTTATTGTTAACCTTTACATTGCCTTAATATTCCATAATGCTAAAAAAGATTAATTATATAGCCCTGCCCAATAATTGCCTTGGAAACATAGAAATAAACAGAAGCGCTATAATTTGTTTTTTCAGGCCTGTAGTCTTCAATAAATTTAACAACTCCTTTGGATATAAACAGAGTCTAACAATTTTCTGATTTCTAATGGAAATCAGCAAGTCTCTGAATATTACCAATTAAGCATCAAGCATCCACATGTGGAAATAGCCCATCTTTGTCCCATAATCAGAAAGTAATACTTTCAGGAAACCTGCTTAATTGTTTTCATGCAGTACTCTCCTGGTGCCTTCTCAGAGTTCTTTTTCAATCCGTAGAGACTCCGTATGTTATCAAATCAATTTTGGATTAAAAATAATTACTATGTACTTAGTAAAAATCAGCTTTACCTCTTCTACCTGTGTATCAGATTTCTTAAAAATTACAGCATACTGTATATATCTTTTAGACGATATGTGTTTTTTTCTGTAACAAGATAATTAACTGAACCCAAGTCAAGGTATATAGCCATATACTTTTATACTCAGATGTTATTAAACTCAGTAAACTTCTTTTAGTATGATTATGCAAAGAACTAAGGAATGAAACCATGAAAAATATGAAGACTTTTTAATAGAACAAATGTTGGATTAGAACACATCTCAATTTAGCCTGTAAAATTATATCCATTGTCAATTATATGTGATCATTGACGTTCCAGATATTTCTGTAGATCTCCTGATACTTTTATCTCATTTGTAACGCCTGTAGTCTAAAGGTCTCCTTTTTCCTTGGGAGAACACTTGAATAGCTGGAGAGGAACCACTTGGGAAGGATTGGGACTATCTTATACAGTAATACAGTGTTTCTAATTCGAAGATAATACCCTTAGAATACATTTTTTTAAATTCAAATACTAGCAGCACCTTTGCTAGGACAGGCCTCTGATTTCCTCCCACCAAAAAAAAAAAAACATATATTAGTTATTAAGAACATGAGGTTTGAGGCAAGACACTCCTGCAATGGAAATCAAGCTCTGCCAGATATTTCTAGGCCTAGGGAAATTGCTCAATTTTTAAAGGTAAAATGGGATTAATGGGAAACCTCAACTCATATTATTGTTGTAAATGTGGAATAATGTAATCATATAAGCAGTAGAGTATGGGAAGCCAAATCTTGGCAGTGCTGTCTCTGACTTAGATAATGACCTTTGGGATGATTCTGAACTATTCTATGCTTCCATTTCCTCATTTATAAAATGAGAGAAATAATTGTAGTTATACCTTATTGGATTTTTTGAGAATAAAATGAGGTAATGCTTGTAAAGACTGGCTATGATGGAGAGCATTCTCTCTGGCTCCTGGTAAGCGCCACGTAAATATTAGCTAGAATTAGCTAGTTTGCTTGCTACAGTTAAAGATGGCTTAATCCAATCAGCGATACCAGAAAGGGTTGAAATCAGACAGCTTCTTCCCTAGAATTAGGCTTCCCTTCAGAATTACTTGTCTGCTGTTGCCTGTTTTGATGACTTCCTGTGACCTCCTGATCATCAAGCCTAGCTCATTTCTTTAACGGATATCCATGAACTTGACCTTTTGCCTATAAGGCAATAATTTACTTACCTACTGTTCTTTCCAGGCTTCACCATTTTCTTGTTATCTAATCGCTCCCAGATCTCTCCTGGTTAGAAAGTCTCTCAGTAAATATTACAAAAATATTTGTGTAGAGCTTCACAGTATTCACCAAGCACTTCTCTATTCATGAGGTGAGGCTATTAGGGCAGGTTTGTTTTTTTTTTTAAGATTCAGGTTTGAAATAAAAGTTTTATTATTACTAGATGGATAAGCTCATTAAAGTATACGTCTATACAAACTTCTTACAGTAATGATGAAAATGTAAAATTATAAGGAAACACAACCTGATAAAGAACATTTTGGGGACTATGTGTGAACGTTAAGAGAACATTTTTATTGCATTGCAATTTAAAAATATAGGTTTAATGAAAGTAAATGACAAGCTCAGAGGGGACA
Organism: Balaenoptera ricei; assembly: GCF_028023285.1. Taxonomy (NCBI): domain Eukaryota; kingdom Metazoa; phylum Chordata; class Mammalia; order Artiodactyla; family Balaenopteridae; genus Balaenoptera; species Balaenoptera ricei. The sequence continues at coordinate 81,568,468 of NC_082640.1, read as the reverse complement.
GAGATGAATTTTGGATCCATATCTTCTAACTTGGGTTCAAGTTTGGCCTGGGTTCTTGGATATCTCTGTTCTGATAAGAGAAGCATAAGGGTGAAGTGTGAGGTTCAAGAACATACATATGTGTAATTGATTCCTGAATTTGTGAAAATATGAGGTTGCTCAAAATTCTAGGCTGGCTTGGGAATTTAAGTTCCACAAGAAGGAAAACATAAAGAAAATAAATAATTTGTTATTGATAGGAAGAAAACACATCATTTATATAACACTTGGCAGTTTATAAATCATTTTCTCAACCATTATCACAATTGAATGTGTTTCTTTAAAAAGTTATTAAAGTAACTTCAAAACATTTCAAAATATTTGGAGGCAGTTAGTATGATTGCTATGTAATGTGGTGGAAAGACATTTATTGATGTACATTTATGCCATTATTATTCTGTTCACAAAATAGAAACTGCTTGGAATCAGAGCCTTAGACTGGAGCAAATGAAACTGGAAAAATCCTTTTAGGAACCCACTCACATAATCCTTTTCCCATATATTTGATGTTTGGGATGTGGGAGGGTCAAGGCAGGGAGAGGGCAAGAATACGGAAATAGGATAGGAGGGAAGCAAGACGTCACACTGAGAGAGTAGTAGTCTTTCTGAAGATGAGTGTTGCAAAGAAAAAAAAAATTCACTGCCCTTTCCTCCTCCTATATACTCTGCAGTTTCTTGCAGTTCATAAGAAGATGCTGCCAATGATTCTTTTGTGATTGCAGTTCTTGATCTCTGACTGTCACTGTGACTATCACAACCCTTAACCTACAGAGTGTCAATTGGCATTATTCTAGAAAACGATGGAAGGTGTATTAACTCCTTTTTCACAGGTTCAGTGGTGGACTACTTAGGTGTCATCTCCCCTTACCACACACTGTCTCCCCTCCCATCTTTTATTCCTTCCCCCTCTTCTTTCTTTCCTCTTCCTTGATCTCTGCCCCATAATTACTCTTGTCCTGTGTTCTATGATATACAGGTAACTTTTACTTCAAGTGTGTGACCTTAAGTATATTCAGTTCGTCACTGACATCCTTCTGACCCATGTGCAGTGGTTTTAATATTTCACATTTATTACTGCATTTGGTCCTCATTTTCAGACGTAGTTTATGGCATTATTACTATTTATTACCATCTTATCTTTATTAATATTTTGCTTTTATTAATATTTTGTATGAGTTGTATGGTGCATTTTTGTAAATTGTCCAAGATCACCAAATTGGTACAACTGGAAGTATTTGAATTAAGACTGTGGCTACTAAGAGAGATCCAATAAGACAAAGGTTTCCCTTTGTTAAATTCAGCAGAAATGAAGAAACAATCTCTGAGTCAGTGAAAACTAGACAGTAAAATGCTGATAACCTATTATTGGCTGTTGTAGCCTATTCCAATGGCAGAGCTGCCCACCTAAACCCAGCAGTATGAATTGTGGTGTTTCTGGTGCAAAAGCTGACTCTCAGCTAGAGGTTAGCAGGGGTTTTGCAGTTCAAGTGAGTGGAAGGAGTAGCTATCATCAATGACGTTAGCACCTTTTTGGTTGTATAAAAAGACTAGCTTTAATGCAGTAAAACAAATTCAATCTATTAAACTTATTTTAATAAGCATTAATATTAATATATTTTAAAATTAGTTTAAATTGCAAAGATGGCACATGCTTATTATAAAAACATTGGACATTAACAGATTTATAACATAGGGAGAGTCTTCTCTTTTTCTATCACCCAATTTCTCTCACTCCACAGAGGTAACTACGGTTTACCAATTTGGTGAATATATTTCTAGAAATTTTCTGTGCATATATAAACGCACATACAAATGTGGGACCATACAAAACATAATAATATACAAACTTGCTTTCTTAACATACTATAAGTATTTTTTCATATATACACATATATATTTACCGTATTCACTTTAACAATTGCATCCTTCCCATTGTATAATATACTATAATTCATTCAATCAGTATACTGTTGTTGAATATTTAGGGTACCTAGCTTTTGTTGTTACTACAAAAAAAAAAGTTGCAGTGAACATCCTTGTATAACAAATTATTATAATCTTGTGCATTTATCTTTAGATAATTCAGATATGTGGAAATTCTGGTATTGGAATAATCACTAATATTTTAGATGTGTCTATAAATCCTTGAGATGCCACTTTGGAGTTCAATCTGTGAAGATGCAGTATACACAAAAGATAGTATTTTTACAATAAAAGTAATTTTTTTTTTACCATTGCAGACAGACCAAACTTTCACCAAAACTGGTTTGGTTCTGTTTCTTCCTCGAGGTGCAAAGTTCCATATATGTAACAATTTCAATTGTCCTCTCTGTGGTACAGTAAAACAATGTGTCAAAGCAGGCCATGTATAAAGTTTCAAAGTATGCAACTGTCCAAGAAGGCAAGTGATCACTGTGTGTGGTAGTCTCATTTTTGGGCAAGGTCCTTGAGTCTTGGATCTTTGCTGCTGTCTGAACCAGCATGATAATCCTTTAACCTTTTTTCACAGCCTTTTTACTACAAAGAGTGGAATTTTTCTTATAAAGAGTCAGTTAACCATTAAAATCATTCCTTTTTCCCCTCTTTCAGAGCCGGGCGGGGACTTTATGGTATTGATAGTATGCCAGATCTCCGTAGGAAAAAAACTCTGCCTATTGTACGAGATGTGGTGAGTCACTCCTGTTTTAATTCATTTTGACTGCATACGTTGTCTTTATCTTTATTAGATGTCATATTGTCCTTCTCATTAAATGCCTAGCCTGTAAATATATCATAGAATAAAACACAGAAGAAGCCGGATGCTAGCAAGTGTTATATTTATTATTTCTTTAAAATCTATTAGATGGAGGAAATAACTGTAACCTTTTGACAGCTTTTGATATTAGTTGAAATTACAAATTGAGTTAAAATGGCCCTATAATTGAGCAGAAAGAAGTCACACAGCATGCAAAGTGGGCTGCTGCAACTGGGCTTTGATGACCACAAGTTTACTTTGCAGTTGAAGGCTAGATTTGACAGTCTTCATCTTAACCCAGTAAACTTTAGTACTTTATGAAGCATGCAGATAATATTAATCAGTTCTTTATTCTCATATATTAAGATCAAGTCTAGCCAAATTAATAAGCTGTTCCACTCTCCAAAGAAAACCATGGCTTCCAAGTCATTAAAACCTTTATTAGCCCTGAACATAACTCTGAATGACAAACTCTCCTATAAGGAAATATGCTGGGGACTGCTTAGAGATGCAAAGAATTGATAATAGTCTGTATTAAATTCTAAACAGATAGCCCATCAACATGAAAAAGAAATGTTTTCTATCACTCACATTGTTTTCATGTTTTTCTGGAGGCATATTCTTAATAGTTTATTATATGAAAATATATTTTCCCTCAGAAAAACTGAAGTTTCCCTTTTAGCAACAACGTGCACAATTTCTTGATACCGGTAATCTTCAATTTTGCTATGAAAACCTTCATCTGAAGGTCATCACTTTAGTTTTAAATTAGGAAAGACAAAATCTTGCCTGGAAAAATCTTATGCTGGAAAGCATGATATGTCTGTACAATTAGCTCAGATTCCTGCCATTATAGCGTGACATTATTTTCAAGTGTTAGGCTTATTTAACATTATTATACTCTTTTCTCACCTGTCATATGTCTAACTATTTATATTTTGTTTTCTCTGTCACTTGGACACTTCAGGCCATGGTGAGTGACTTTCATTTTATTTAATTAATATTTGGCAATCTTCTCAAATGTACACTGCTCTTATTCATGGGATCAAAGAGAGCAAGATGGGGAAATAAAAAGAGACATATTAGAGTAAGAAGTTTGGGTTCTCCAAGAATTTAACATCTAGTTCAATTCTGAAAGACCAATTTAATAAACAACAGGTCCAAATACAGACTAAAATAAAATAAAAACATAATTTTAGGGACAGCAGTTGTCAGAGATGGAAGATCATCTTTGGAGCTAAGTCCTGTGTAAGTTTACATGGTAGGAGTGGAGATGGTAGGAGTTTACAAGCAAGGAGTGAGTCACCTCCTCACTTAGGACTGTACTGAACCTAACGGGGCACAACGGCTTTGTAGCTCCAAGGAGATATATTTCTGACCAGATCTATTATTCCACTCTGACTTCCCTTTGTTCGTAATGGGAGAGAAGATTTAATATTCCCATATAGAACTCCTGATTTCCAGAGTTCTCTATAGCACCATCCGACTATATTATATTGTGTATGTTTCAGGTGGGAGAAGCATAATGGTTCTATTTTACAGGGGAAACTAAAAGGGTGTGACTCTTATTTAAAATCACCTAAGTTACCAACACTGAGTGAAGAAAACAAGTCTAACGATGATTCTCAGTTGATAAAATGGACACTTGGAAGAAAATCTTCTGGCCAGATATGGAAGCATATTTCAGGGAACTGTGGACAACTCAAGAATCATCTAGTACCAGTTGTGCTTCAGGGCTATCAGACAGATCAGCTGGCCCTGTATCAGTGGTTATGTTTTATGAAGGAATGTGATTATGATCGTCTTGGGGAAAAACAATGTCTTAGAAGCCTCTTGCTAGCCTAGAAACCTTGGGCTGCAAGCCTGCCTTGCTGGGCCTCAGTTTTACCATCTGTAAAATGTAGAGCCTAGGTTTGAGGATCTAAAGGGACTTTTTCAGCTTTAATGTTCTACGATTCCACCTTCTGGGTGAACTGGCTGACTACTGAAAATGGTAGGTCCCTATTGACTCAAGTGTGAATAGTGATAGTCTATACTTTTACATTTTCACCTTCTACTGAGTAATAGGTACATAGCAGTCACCTCATAATTCTGTGTTTTTTTGTTTTTTTTTTTTTTAAGACCCTGGCTGCCCGGAAATCTGGACTCTCCCTGGCTATGGTGATTAGGACGTCTCTAAATAACGAGGAATTGGTAGGTGCAGAGTCACTTACTAACTATGCATTGATCATAGTCTGGGGAAAAGCATTCTGCTTGGGCTGCTTGTTTGTTATGTTCATTCCACAGTTCTAGGAATAATTGGGAACATGGGGAAAGTCTGACCCTAAACAAACTTTCTCAGGGCCTCAGCTGCACGATCATACACATTATCCTGTGCTGCTCAAATATGCATGCACCTTCCCATCTTTACAAATGCTATTTCATCCTAACTCAGTTTGCTTGTTACTGTCTACCTTAAAAATCCTGCTGAGTTTTTACATAGTTCACGTTTTGCTTCCTTTTGGAGGCTTTCCCAAACACCCTCCTCCCCTTCTGGCTCAATTATTAGTTTCTTCCACTGGGCTTTTCTAGCATTTAATCATGACCTCCATAGTATAGTATGGTATAGCATGGTTAAGAGTGAAGGCTGCTTGGGGTGAGTCCCATCTGTGCCACTAAATTAGCATTGTTGTGTCTGGTAAGTTATGTAACTTCTCTGAGCCTCAGTTCTTTCATGTGTATAGTGAGACGATAATAATACAGAAGATTAAGGGAGTGGATGAATATTTAACACGCTTACACAGCCTAGGGTACAGTAAACAATAATTACAAGCTGGTGTTCTTATTATTTTTGTTACTACAGTTTGATTATTTTGCATAAGCCTTTCCTTTTAGACTCCATGAAGGTAGCACTATATCGTGTTTGTTGTTCTTGTTAAATATTTTCATCCCTATTGCTTAGTACACTGTCTGACATAAGATAGATGCTTTGTCAATTCTTGTTGAATGAAAGAACCAGCATGATTAGAAGGTACAAGGAGGTCAGGGGTTCTTGAATTTGGTTCATTCGAATCAACTGGGGGAGCTTTAAAACATACTTATGTCTGAGTCTCACTCCCATGATTCTGATTTAATTGGCTTCAAGTATAGCCTGGATAGAAGAGGTTTTTTTTGTTTTGTTTAAACTTCCAGGTGATTCCAATGAGCAGTGGGTGTTGTGCCACTGTAACTGCGTCCTGCACAGCCACTCTGCTGGGGCTTTTAAAAAAAATAATAATTAATTAATTAACTTTCATGGCTGCGTCGGGTCTTAGTTGCGGCACTTGGGATCTTCGTTGAGGCATGCAGGATCTTTCGTTGTGGTGCACGGGCTTCTCTCTAGTTGTGGTGCTCGGGTTTTCTCTTCTCTAGTTGTGGCATGCAGGCTCCAGAGCGTGCGGGTTCTGTAGTTGTGGCACGTGCCGGCTTAGTTGCCCTGCGGCATGTGGGATCTTAGTTCCCTGAGCAGGGATCGAACCTGCGTCCCCTGCATTGCAAGGCGGATTCTTTACCACTGGACCACCAGGAAAGTCCCTCTGCTGGGGCTTCTGTCCAAGACAGTTTATCTGTGCCCTCCTTTATTGCAACTATGTACTCTACCTCCCCCAATTTTAGAGAATTTGTCATTCTTAGAGAATAAAAATGTGGCCACTATTATTACTTGTTTTAAATTTCTATGCACTTGCCATTTAAACACCATTATTTATAGTTATATTTTTCATTCTCTTCTTCCTGTCATTGTCGTCTTCCACCCAAAGCCAGCCTTTCCTAGGTGTCTATCAGCAAGCTGCGCTCCCCAACCCAATCAGCCCTTAAGTACTACATCAGCAATAGTACATGTCCCTTTGAATATCTGGGTGCTACAGCAAGTTCAGAACGTTTTTTATTGTGCCGTAGGATTTTTAAAATATGGCTGCTTTCTCAGGGGCTTATTCTTATCTACTGGGTTTATGATGCCATGTAATATGTTCACTATAGTTTGGACACGAGAGAAAGTAAACATTCTCTAGTATATGAGAAAGCCTCATATTGCTTGCTGAATCTCAAAGTATCCAGTCTTTTGCTTTTGAGGAAATAATCAAGGAAATAATCAAGATGGAAGGTTTTTATTGACTCCTAGACTGTTCCTTTCTTACATTTTAAAATTTGCTATTTGGTTTAACGCACAAATACTCATTCCTATGAAAAGTGAAGAGGAAAGCGACAGAAATTAGAGGAATGCTATTACATTTTCCGAGGCTCTGACAGAGACCACACCCTCACTTCATAGTTAAATTAGCTATTGATCTACTGTTTCTTTACTTAAACATATCATTTTGCTTCTTTAGTTTCAGAAGACCTATGTAGAAGATATTTCTGTGTGGGTGTTGAGTGGATGAACAGCTCCCTCTAAAACTCATCAGCTCCCTCTAAAACTCATAGAGCCCGTATCCCTGGGGCCCATGTCTCAAAAAGCAAATGAAATATGACTTCTGTACAACAGGCATATTAAATGTCACTCTTGACAAGCTGTCACATTAAGTCATTACATGGGCAACTAACACAAATGCTGGAACAAATAACTTTCCACTTCCCAGTTCCGTGAGTCCCAGGCACCCTCAATGTGAAGCAGGAAATATTTGCCATTACATGAAGAAGAAAGGCTTGGCCATGTGGAAAATGGTAGCCCTTCTATTTGAATTAAAGAGATGTGCGGTAAAAAGCTCAGTCATCTCTTCCAAGGAAGGATAGGGCTATAAAGTCTGATGCAAGATGACAGTGGGTCAGCCAGCATCACGTCTACTGACACACTGTTGGCAGTGGGCAAAGTATTGCCAGGTGCCCCATCCATCACCAATTCCCAGTCACCACAAGGAGCTACTGGGACTGATTGGGAATCTCAGTCTAATCAGCCCTTAAGTACTACAGCTTTGAAATATTCCCATCTGGTTTAATAACACCAGACAGGATAACAATCTAGTATCCATATACCACAACAATAATCTGCCCGGCACTACACTGCTCAGCTTTGTGCTTGCTTTCTCAGTGATAGTTTCCTAGGTTTAGACCCAAGAGTAGCACAATCAAAGTAAATCCGTTCACTGTTTCAACAAATATTAATTGACTGTCTTCTGTGTTTCAGGCATTGTTTCAGATTTTGGAAATAAGGCAGAGAACAACTCATTTAAAAATCCCTGCTGTCATGATGCTTATAGTGAGAGAGGAGCTGAGATATTATCTTTTGTACCCACTGTTGCTATAGTTCATGATGGAAGCTTTTAGTAGGCAGGGGTATTTAGACTAAGACAGGCTTAGATGATGGTTATGAGAAACTCAGGTAGAGTGAGGAATCAAAATCACCAAGGCTAAAAGAGATTCTAGAACACTGTTTGTTCTATCTGGGTTGATGTCCATGTTTAGTAGGCTGGCCTAAGGGCAGGCTTATAGGGAGTGTCAATTCTCATAAAGGGTTGATTTGTCTAGGAGGATAGAGGTCCTTCTTCCAATAACAGGATTCAGGCCAAAGAAAAGGGACTGGCAAGAACTAGGTGTGGGGATAAACAGGATATCAGACCTGGGTCCTATTCCTAGCATGACCTAGAAAGATACATGGAAGGAGGAAGCAGGTCAGAACACCTGTCTGGTGCCTGGGGTTCAATCTGGAAGTTGCAGGCTCAGTTCACCCAGGGATTCCAGACTCCCGCTCAGGAACAGGAATCCTTCCATACCACGTGAACAAGTATTGAAGTGATATGGCCTGAATTTGAATCTCAGCTCCACCTCTTATTGCCTTTGAGAACTCATTTCTTATCAGTATGCTTTGTCTCCCTGAGACTTGTTTATCTCATCGTTAAATTAATGTAATAATAATACTTATCTCACAATGAGAGAGAATTAAAGAAATGTCTTGCCAGGCACAGCAGTGGCAGTCAGGGCAGTGGGACAGGGACTTAGGATGAAGTATCCAGAGTACCTGCTAAGCCCAGTGCCTCCCTGTCACCTTTGCAACTGAGGGGCAGATTGCAGGGAGTACTGACAGGGGAGTCATCAGCAATGACACCAAATGTACAGGTTATCTCTTGTTTACAAGTAGTATTGCTATTGGTCCTGCTTCTTTCCTTCTTCAAGAGAAGGAAATCATGGTCCTTGGCTTGAGAAAAATGTCGGTCCAAGTCCACCATTTACTACCTGAGGGAACTTGGGCAAGTTACTGAAATTTCCTTGGCCTCAATTTTCTCATATGTTTGCTAATTATGTAAGATTTTTGCACCTATATTCATTAGTAAAATGGCCTATGATTTACCATGTCTTTGAACAATTGTGGCATCAAGAATAAACTAATTTTATAAAATAAGTAGGGAAGATTTCCTTTTCCACTTCTCTGGGGTGATCTGCATAAAGTAAGTGTTGCTAACCTTTGAAGACTGACAAAACTTGCCTCTAAAACCGTCTTGTACTTTTTTTGTTTTTGTTTTTTTAGGGTGGTTATATGACTACTAAATCAATTTATGTAGTATAACAATTCTATCCATGTTATTTAAACATTTGTTCTTGAGTCAATTTTAATCATTTATATTTTTTCCAGAAAGTTATCATTTTTTCTAAATTTGCAAATTTAATACCGTCAAATTGTTCCATATAATTATATCATTTATAAAAGCTTGTGCTGTTTTCATCTTATTATTTATTTGTATTTTTTTCTCTCTTTTATAGAATCAGTACTGCAAGAGATTCTCTGGCATTTGTTTTGTTGACTCCATATTTTGTTTCTTTGTTTTATATTTCATTTATTTCTGCTCTTATTCATCTTCTACTTTTTATATTTTCCCTGAAGCTATTTTTCTAACTTATTAAGTTGAATATGTAGTTTGTTAATTTTTATTGTTGCTATTAACTAGTGCATACACAGAAAACAATATCTACAACATAAATGAAGGGAGTAAATAACAATACAAACACCTTATATCCAGCACTCAGAGCTTTAAAAAGAGAATATTTCCATCCCTTGTATATTCCTTCCTCATTTTCTTCCTCCTTCTACATTTCAAAGATTTCGTATCTATCATTTTGTTGCTGTTGTTTATATTTTTACCACACTTGTATAACCTAATTTTCTTTTTGTCTTTTCTACCAAATGCATTTTAAACTATTCATTTTCCTCTCAGCACACTTTAGCTGCATCATACAAGTTTTGATGTATAGTGCTTTTATTGTTGTTGAAATAGAATTATTTCATAAATTGTCCAGTGATTAATATTTTGACTCATCAGTTATTTAGAAAGTATATTCATTACTCTTCCAGAGATAAAGGCTTTATTTTTGTTACTGCATCATGTTCAGAGGACATGGACTGTATTTTCAGTCTTTGGTATTTAATTGAAGATTGCTTTATGGCTTAGTACATGATCAACACTGTAGATATCCCATATGAGCTTTTTCTCTTCAGTACATAAATTTTGGGACTTCTATATCCCTGATAAATTGTTTCTTTCAACTTTTGGTAGCAATCAAATTGTTTCTTTCAACTTTTGGTAGCAAACCTATTAATTTCTTGAATGTTTTTTCCTTAAAAATATTCTGTGATATTAATACAGCTCACTGAAGTAATTAGGTTAATATCTTCCTTGATAGAAACTTTTCTAGCCCTTTCTTTAAATCTTAATGTGTTTTATGCATATCTCATAAAAACAGATAGCTTAGTTTTAAAATTCAATCTCAGAATTTGTCTTTTTATGGGTGGATTCAGTTTACATTTATTATAATAAATTTGAGCTTAGTTCTATTATTTTTAAATGTTTAATTAAAATACTTTTCAAATTTTAAAGTTGATCAATAATTCTGTCCTGAAAAAATATATAAAGGTCTGAAAATGCTTAGTCTCTGATTACTACCCTCAATGCCCACACTAGGTAGAAGGCAAGTCTAAATGTCATATCTGAAAATGGTCTGAAAACCCAAAGATCCAAGCCCATGGAGTTTAACTGGATCCCAAACATACCTGTTAGGTTTCCACAGAATCTGCTTTTTTAATTCTGTCATTAAGTTCCATTTATTTATTTATTTATTTATGTATTTAGGTGCCTGGGGAATCTTTCTTTGGAGCCCTTCTACATAGTAAAATGTTTTTTTCCAACACTTACCTAGTGGGCTATATCAACTTCATTTGCCAGGTTGCCAGATCAGTTTTCCAATAAACAAAATGAATATACTAATATTTCTAGAGGATTTGGAAGGGAATCAAATGAGATAACAAATAGACAGCACTTCAACCATTTTGGATGCATAAATATTATTTTTTTTATGATTGTCTACTTTCACTACACAGCTTTCCATAGCTACATGATTGACTTTCTTGGTTTTACAAGAGAAAATAGAATGGGTTCCCTTTAAGAGGGAGGGTCACCCCTTTCCCTCTCTTCCTTTTATAATATCCTAACCCTTCTTCCTGTTCTTTCATGGCCTCTGTCAGAAGATTTATAAGAACTCAGTCTCTGCCCCAACTGGTAAGAATTAGACTTTCCAGATTAAAATGCCTAAAGTTTCTCTCAGTGGAGAAATTCAAATTATTTTTGGCCACTTATATTTAATAAGTTACTCATCTCATACCACCTTCTTTATTTGTATATATATATTTTTTCATTCAAAGTTTGAATTGGAGAAAAAGTGATACTTATATAGTACATGACAAATTTACCCTAATTTGTTATCAGATCAAGATCCATGTCATGTATTGGCATGGAACCACATTGTACTTCAGAGTGTATATCCTATATTGTCCTCTCCTTAAATTATTGAACCATCTATTTTATCACTGTTCCACCCTCTTTATTTGGACTCAATCCATAAGTTACTTAGGTCACTGGTAATTAGTACCTGTTATAAAACAATATAAGTAAAAACAAATTACTTACAGTCTTCCATGTTTAGGCACATAACTTTTAGTCTCTGTTAGCACTTTCTGCTACAAAAAATTTTACCCGAGTAATTTTAGCTTCTACAGTCACTCTTATGTAATGATTAGTCTAATGAGTAAATCAGTCATGAAATTATGTCTGTTTTTATACTCAGGAACTTATTCTACCATTGTTCTGTCCTCATGCTTATAACCAATTTCAAAGGTCACATTGTACCTAATCTTTGCTCTGCAAATCTTTCTGATGCTTTTGTCCAGAAATAGCAAAATGATACTTAGAGGACAGTAAATAGATTTCTAAAATCATGCATCAAGTATGTGAAATATGCTTGAAAACAAGAAGCTTACTTTTTTTCCTGGAATTATCTAAATGTGATTGTTTTCAAGTATAGGAAAGAGATGGTTTACATAGTTCTATCAGGGAAGCCCACAGGATGCAGACAAAAATAGAACTTCATTAGTTAAGTTGCTGGTTAACATAGGAGAGGGAAAAGGAGAAAAGGTATGTGGCAAATGGAGACAGTCAAGCTTTGTTGCTGTTATAAGTGTTAACAGTTTGTAGATTGGAATTTTGGTGGTCCAAAAACACTGGTAATTGTTCTCTGCAGGAGGCTTGATTGCTTTGTTTCTCGGACTCATTTTAATTTCCCCATGTAGTTATCAATAGAAAAGGCAGTTCATTCCCTGTCCTAATTGTTCAGAAAGTGATATATTAGGGCAACTCACTTTAAATTCCAGTTTCTCAGAGCAGGAATTTTTAACAAAATCTATGTCTAAAATATGAGCATCTTCCTCTTTGTAGTCCAAAGGTTGTACTTGGCTACTAAGTCTTACCTGAGTGAAAGCAGAGTAATCATTTCTACAGATTAAAGCAGTGTTGAAACAATAAAAATGGCCTTACTTTCTGGAATCACACTAGTAATATAAAAATAATGTTTATTGTTTTTCACGTCATTGCAAAAGCCTGATATCATGGCTATAAATAGAAAAATTACTGGAAGAACATGCATCAAACCATACCTAACTTTGAAAAATTAAATTATTTTTCATTTTAATGCTTGTTTGGGTTTATAAATTACTTTTGCAGTGAGCATACATTTTATTATTATCAGAACATACATACATTTTAGCAAATAATATATGTTTGTTGTAGAAGATTTGAAAAGTTTAGAAACACTTAAAATAGATTAGCAGGAAGTCTCCCAAACTGCTGAATCCACTCTGTCCTTCCGTCCTAATTCCAGTAATTGAGCTCTGCTTGTTCTTCAGACCACCTTCTCCATATGTCTAGTTCCTTGTTTACCTAGGCCAGAGACCCTCTCTTGATAACATAACCAGTTCCCATCCTTTCACATCAGCTTGGATCCTATTAGCTACACCCTATTATCTTTCTACCTACTCTAAGTACATGTGTGTAGGTATGAAAGTATGTGTGTATATATATTTTCTCTTCCCTTTAATCCAACTCTTAAAGGTCAGTTACAGGCTTCCATTTCCCATTGTCCATGGCTAATTTTACTGTTTCCCCTTGTTTTCTTCTGCTTTGTTTTTATTCAGTGCCTGATATCCTATCTTTTGCCTTATTCCACAAAAACTCCACACTCTATGTCCGTATAATCTTGTTTGATCTGGTCTTATTTTGCTGCTAAAAATACACTCTTTCCCCCAGTATGCAGTATTCCCCTGAGATATGAGTCCCTTCTTATCAGATGTATTTTTCATGCTTTCCTTAGCCATTCATTTCCTCAGTTTCTAAAGTGACCATCATTCCATCTTAGTCTTTGTTGGAATAAGAAATGTTTTCATAAGCCATTTATTTTATTTTATTTTATTTTATTTATTTATTTTTTTAACATCTTTATTGGAGTATAATTGTTTTACAATAGTGTGTTAGTTTCTGCTTTATAACAAACTGAATCAGCTATACATATACATATACCTGCATATCTCCTCCCTCTTGTGTCTCCCTCCCACCCTCCCTATCCCACCCCTCTAGGTGGTCACAAAGCACCAAGCTGATCTCCCTGTGCTATGTGGCTGCTTCCCACTAGCTATCTATTTTACATTTGGTAGTGTATATATGTCCATGCTACTCTCTCACTTCGTCCCAGCTTACCCTTCCCCCTCCCTGCGTCCTCAAGTCCATTCTCTACATCTGTGTCTTTATTCCTGTCCTGCCCCTAGGTTCTTCAGAACCTTTTTTTTTTTAGATTCCATACATATGTGTTAGCATACAGTATTTGTTTTTTCCTTTCTGACTTACTTCACTCTGTATGACAGACTCTAGGTCTATCCACCTCACTACAAATAACTCAATTTCGTTTCTTTTTATGGCTGAGTAATATTCCATTGTATATACGTGCCACATCTTCTTTATCCATTCATCTGTCGATGGACACTTAGGTTGCTTCCATGTCCTGGCTAATGTAAATAGACCTGCAATGAACATTGTGGTATGTGAATCTTTTTGAATTATGGTTTTCTCAGGATATATGCCCAGTAGTGGGATTGCTGGGTCATATGGTAGTTCTATTTTTAGTTTTTTAAGGAACCTCCATACTGTTCTCCATAGTGGCTGTATCAATTTACATTCCCACCAACAGTGCAAGAAGGTTCCCTTTTCTCCACACCCTCTCCAGCATTTTTGTTTGTAGATTTTTTGATGATGGCCATTCTGACTGGTGTGAGGCGATACCTCATTGTAGTTTTAATTTGCATATCTCTAATGATTAGTGATGTTGAGCATTCTTTCATGTGTTTGTTGGCAATCTGTATGTCTTCTTTGGAGAAATGTCTATTTAGGTCTCCTGCCCATTTTTGGATTGGGTTGTTTGTTTTTCTGATACTGAGCTGCCTGAGCTGCTTGTAAATATTGGAGGTTAATCCTTTGTCAGTTGCTTCATTTGCAAATATTTTCTCCCATTCTGAGGGTTGTCTTTTCATTTTGTTTATGGTTTCCTTTGCTGTGCAAAAGCTTTTAAGTTTCATTAGGTCCCATTTGTTTATTTTTGTTTTTATTTCCATTTCTCTAGGAGATGGGTCAAAAAGGATCTTGCTGTGATTTACATCATAGAGTGTTTTGCCTCTGTTTTCCTCTAAGAGTTTTATAGTGTCTGGCCTTACATTTAGGTCTTTAATCCATTTTGAGTTGATTTTTGTGTATGGTGTTAGAGAGTGTTCTAATTTCATTCTTTTACATGTAGCTGTCCAGTTTTCCCAGCACCACTTATTGAAGAGGCTGTCTTTTCTCCATTGTATATTCTTGTCTCCTTTATCAAAAATAAGGTGACCATATGGACGTGGGTTTATCTATGGGCTTTCTATACTGTTCCATTGATCTATATTTCTGTTTTTGTGCCAGTACCATATTGTCTTAATTACTGTAGCTTTGTAGTATAGTCTGAAGTCCAGGAGCCTGATTCCTTCAGCTCTATTTTTCTTTGTTAAGATTGCTTTGGCTATTCGGGGTCTTTTGTGTTTCCATACAAATTGTGAAATTTTTTGTTCTAGTTCTGTGAAAAATGCCAGTGGTAGTTTGATAGGGATTGCATTGAATCTGTAGATTGCTTTGGGTAGTATAGTCATTTTCACAATGTTGATTCTTCCAATCCAAGAACATGGTATATCTCTTCATTTGTTTGTATCATGTTTAATTTCTTTCATCAGTGTCTTACAGTTTTCTGCATACAGGTTTTTTGTCTCCTTTGATAGGTTTATTCCTAGGTATTTTATTCTTTTTGTTGCAATGGTAAATGGGAGTGTTTCCTTGATTTCTCTTTAGCCATTTATTTTAGAGTAATTTTCACCTTTGGTAAACACGTGCCCATATCCCCAAAAATCAAGAATGAAAAAACTCATTATCGTTTTTTTGAGACTGGGGATATGTACCCTGTAGTGAATTACCTAATGTTTTTCTCCAGCTTCTACAGTTCTCAAATGTTATGGTTTATTCTAATGCCCCATTCAATTGATTTTCAATGTGCTGTCTAGTAAATTTTCCATGTTTCTTCTTTTTGAAATTAGCTTCACTTCCTCTTTTCATGAAATGGACCATCCCTCTTTAACCAAACCAACCCAAACCAAACATTTCAATGAAACCTTCTCAGCTGTCTTTCACTTGCTTTCCTTCAGCCTATTTAATTTTTTAGCAAGTGGTCCATATATTTATTACTCCTACTATAGCCTAAGGATTTAGAGCACTGAATATATGTCACTTGAATTCAATAAAATGAAAATGGACATAGGGAATTAAAGTGTGTTCATCATCAATTTTAAATTATGCAGATAAATTCATGTCCAAAATCAACCCCTTGCCCAACTCTGCTTTCTAAATTAATATGTATTTCTCACTTGCGTTCAGTAGCAGACTGTTCTCTTCCCGCCCAGTGTTCCAATGAGTTAGAATTGTTGTTTTCCCCTACTAAGACAACAAATTATGCAATCGCAAATATACCTAGACTCCATTCTTATTTTTTGAGCTCAACCAAAAATTCTGTATTACACACACACACACACACACACACACCACATATACACATTACACGTTCCTCCAGCCCCTCAGCTCAGCTAGAACATGAAATTGTCTATGGAGAGCTGATTGTAAATCTGTTATGCCAAGAATCATTCGAGTCACTTTGATGATATTGGATATCACTCTGCTAGGCAGTAAATGGGAAACAAAGACGCATAATACATACTTCTAATTCTAAAAGAACTCTTAACAGTTCTTTTCAAGACAAGACATCTTCATTATGGAATGAAGCCAAGAGATTTATTGGGTCAGACTATCTTTATTGAAAAGTGATGGATCTACTTGTTCTGTCTATACAAACCCTAACACAGGGGTCTTCTATTTGAGAAATTCCCATAGTTTGAACATACTGTTGCTCTGTAGACTCACTTGAAATATAAAGAGCTTTGATCAGCCCCTCATGTAGTAGCAAGGCAGGATCTTGCTGTTCAAAGGCTAGAAAAATGTTTTAGTAATGTTTAACTCCCTGGTAGGGAACCTCCTTCCACCATTAACAAACATATTCTGGGAAAATACATAATGAGGGGAATGTATTAATAAAGGGAAATATGCTGTTACCGTACTATGGATTTGAAAAATAATGACAAGTTAGCCATTTCAACACTGTGGGAAGATATTCTGAAATGAGATTTAAGGATGATTAATGCAAAATACAAGTGCTTCCTTTTTAGCGTTGCTTATCAGCTAGACTCTTACAGGATTTATGTAAATAACCATTCATTATGCATCAGGTAGTTGTGGGAAGTTATTTGTAATTGTAACTTCAGAGAGTGCTAGTCTTTCTACCAGGACATCACCTGCACAGTGGGATATGACAATCAATTGGACAGACACATCCAAACAAGTCTCCACTATCAACACTAATACTTAGTATTTTCTTAGTGTTTGAAGTCTATGGACTATATTTGTTACCATCTCACAGTTTGATCTTCAACATAATACGGTAGATAGGTTGTACAGGAAAGTGAGGATTAGAGAGTTTAAGTCTCTTCCTAGATCACAAGACTCTTAAGTAACAGACATTCATTCATTTCACACACAAAAAATGTGTTGTACCTTTACTATGCCCAAGGACAATGATAGGCACTGTTTAGGCACTAGAGAAATAGGGAAGAGAGCTCCTGCCTTCTGAAGCCCATTTCATATGTCACACGATGGGGCCTGTGCTCGGGAACTCGGGCCTCCTGGCTCCTCGTTCAGTGCTCACTCTACCAACAGCTTCCATGTGCTATTAAAAAATATCTCCCTTTAAAATATAAAGCACCATGGGAGAGTGCCACATTTAACCTTTATCTACTACTAGGGCTTTCTTATCAATTAGTTGATGAGCTCCTTCCTAAGGAATAGGTGATGAAAGCAGTTCCCTGTGGAAAGATCTATAAAAGAAGTGTACTTTGGGACTGGGGAGAGGTGTAGTGTTAGAGAGGGTATAGAATCAGGGAGATGAGGCCTGGGTAGAATATAAAAGAGGGGTGGGAGTGTTTCTAGGGGGTTAAAATCAGCATTGAGAATATTTTCCATTACTTCATAATTTTACCAAGAACCAGAAGAACCAATTTAGACCAAGGATAGTAATATAAATTCCTTCTTTTTTTTTGAATTGATGTTTCCTGAACACCTATCTCAAGCCAGAGACTAGGTTAGGCTCTGAGGATAGAGCCAGCGGTGAGAACTATGGTCATCATCCTTGCCCTCATGGAGTTCACAGGATAGAGGGACACAGTCATTATCAAGTAACAAGAGCTCTGTGCTGCCATGAAAGAAGCTTACACAGCAGGGAGCCCAGTCCAATATGAAGATTAGGGAGTTCTTTGTGTTCAAAGAACTGGATTGGGCCCTAGGACACTGAACGAAGAATAAGTGTGCAGAGTTATTTTGATGACTGTCCTCACTTAAATCAATAATCAAGGGGTCCCCTCAAAATAGCGTTTTCAGGAAAAAGTGATAAAATGGTTTGTTTTTTGATGAAATTCTCCAGATCCACTGATGTGTCTTGTGTTGGTTACTTGTCTCATCTTCACAGAAAATACATGTCTTCAAGAAGACTTTGCAGGCACTGATCTACCCCATGTCCTCCACCACCCCACACAACTTTGAGGTCTGGACGGCTACGACACCTACCTACTGTTACGAGTGTGAAGGACTCCTGTGGGGCATTGCCCGGCAAGGCATGAAGTGTTCAGAGTGCGGAGTGAAGTGCCACGAAAAGTGTCAGGACCTCCTGAACGCGGACTGTTTGCAGAGTGAGTATTCGGTTAGGTGAAGAAGCAGGTGTGTAGAGCTGGTCTTACCCTATGCATTTTCAGCTCTTGCTAATTCTCAACAAATCCTACTCACCTCCTGCCTACTCATTCACACAAAGGTATACATACTGCCCACCAAGTCATGTAACTGATTGTGTCTTCCTACACTGTTGACCTTGGCACTTTCAGATTCCTCAGAATAACTACCTGGAGTTCAATGGCACTCGGACCAAGTAGAAAACTTCACAGTGACTTTCAATCTTTGTTCTCACTTTTATCTCATAATAGCCCCACGTGGTCAGTGGGAACATGTGAAGTCACATTCCTCAAACAGGGGTTAAGACACACCCCTGCGATGACAGCAACTGGAATTCTTTTCCAAGCCTACTTGACACCTGCCTTCTGCAGGCAAGAGCCATGCTCTTTTGCAGCCCCTGTGCAGCCCTTTGAATTGGGAGGTCCTGTATTTGATGTCAAAGACAAATCTAACTGACCAGATAGGTGACCTTGGGCAAGTTTTTCTAACTTCTCAGGGCTTCATTTTCTTCTACCAAATAAATAGGAATAATAAAATGTACCTCAGTGGGTTATTTCGAAAACTAAATGAAATAGTTGCTGCTAAGAGTCTGGCACATAGTAGATGCTCAATGAATATTAATCACCTCTCCATTCTTTTACATTTCTGAATAGGTACATGTCACTTTGACTTTCATGACAGGTTATCTTAAATTTTCCATTTCCAAAAAAAAATCCTTTATGCTGGTACTTTAGATTAGGTCCTGAAATGCCAAAACATCATACTCTAAAATACATATTATTGGCTTTTCACTGCTGGATTTGTCTGATGACCTTATATAACTAAAAAAGCACGGCTGAACAAATCTATTTAAACATGGATTTTCATTTTCAAATGATCTTTTTCACATCTAGATATTGTCCCCTTTGTTCATTCTTTATAGGAATGCAGTCATTGTAAGGTACATAGGTTGCCTGAAATTGAGGGAGGACAGAGGAAAATGTCAAAATAAAGATTGAATCAGAAATGCTGGCACAGCTGGCTCTTGCAGTAACAGTCACACATACTGTACGCTTTCCTCTACCTGATCAGTATTCTCCCTACAGAGTCAGGTCAGCCTAAGACTGTTAATGGTAATGAATGTGTTTTTTGAAACAAAATAGTACCCCTTCTTTGAAAAATAAAAGGCATATTTAGGAATGAGTGCTTAGAAGAAGGCAGATTGACTCAATATTACTCAGCCAATTTACTTGCAAGATCTCATAATACAATTAAAATTCAGTCTACCTGTTTAAAAACTGAATTGTGAACAGGCATCTTAAGAAACAATCACATTAGGGCAGTGACATTTTGAGAAAACAGATAGGAAAAATATTGCCATCTAGAAACAAATGGCTTGAGTCCCTTAAAGAAAAAAAAAAATGATGCAGATAATACCTAAGAAATGAGTTCATTCTTCTTTAAGTCTTTCAGAGAAGAGAGATGCCACCCATTCATTAAACTTTAGAAACATTTTCATAGTCTATTTCCATTTCTTGATATTATTTGGTATTGGTTAAATACACTAGGCGAGCTTTGCGCTGAAGTTATTCATTAAAATGCACATGTAAATTGGAAGAATCACAAACAGTGAAGAAAAAATGAGGGTAGACATGTATGCCCCAGGAAAAGGATATTTTCCTTGATAACCCCTCCTTATTTTTCCCTAAAACCTGTGTTCTCACCTTGAATGGAAAGAGGTGTTGCTAATACATGAATTCAACTTCATCACTTGCCACAATAACTGTCAATAAAATTTAAAGTTGTCCCTACAAAATCAGTGACATTTCCTTAAGAAATTTCTCTTTTCATTGCTTTAAGCAAGAAATCTGCAATGTGACACCTTGTGTGAAATACTTCCATGTGTGCCAAAATTGAAAGAAAAGGAGAGAATAAAAAATTAAGAGAAATCAGAGTTGGAAAAGACAGCTAATACTGCCACTTGTAAGCCCAAGGAAGTTCTTTGATTTCCTTCTCCAAATGGTCATTCAATTTCTGTTTGAGCATCTACAGAGAAAATTTAACACCTTGGCAGGCAGCTTAATTCATGTTAGAAAATTCTAGCTTATAAAATAAAATTTGAACCAACTCTTGCCTTATAGCAAATTCTTTTCGTTAAGCCAAATCTGACCTTTGGAGAAAATATTTAATAAATTGACTTCTATCATATATGATAGTTTTTCAAATACTTGAAGATAATAGTCTTCTTTAGGTTTCTAGAACCCTCATTATTTTGCTAATTCTTTTCTGAAGACATTGCAGTCTGTCAACGTGCATACACACATACACTCAGAATAAATCAAAAGGAAAAATAAGTCTGCATTTGGGTCTGACTAATGACCTGTACAAAATAAAGGGTATTTAAAGTTACTTCAAATTAATTTGAGTTTGGTATTTCAGTCCCATCAAGTCTTGGGTCTGTGACTTACATACTTGCAGTCAAGGGAAATTAGACCAGGTGATAATATCCCACTCACTGTTCTAGTACCTCCGTGCAGGTGCAGAGATGCATGGAAATAGGTTCCCCAAACAGCATCATCTCAGCTCCTGTCTAGTTGATTCTACTTGGTGGTTTCTACACTTCACTGCCTTCCTGGCCTGAGGCTAACAGCCATGTGAAGTGGAAGGTAGGAGCAAAGGATAGCAAAGGAAAACATAGCAATGCTTGAGAGAAGAGCACTGATCTGTCATACCCCTCCCTGTTCCAGGCCAGTAGCGATGGATAGAGTTCACCTATTTTTCTTGAATTAACTCATTTCTGTCCTGTTATTTGAAAATACATTTACTCTTTTTTTGGAAATGGCATTTGGTGATGGAAGAAATGGCATTTGGTGATGCAGCTAATGGAGGAGCAGTTTCTGACCCTGAATGATATTCACGTAACCCATAAGGACCTTGCCAAAACAGTTATGGTGGCAGTTTTAAACTAGGAAAAAGTGAAAACAAGTGTATGTTGGCTGGGTTGAGGTTGTATGCAGAGTGAGACATATGTAAAAAGAGAGATCATATCTAAAATATTTTCCTTGATTATCTTTTTACAGTAGAAAAGAGATAACTTCAAAATCAGAAAAATATGCAAATAACCATGTAGCCCAACCCAACTGGCTAGCACTTTCTTAGACATCTCCAAAGAAGAAATTCCAGAGCCCCACTGAAAAAATATTCTGCCTAGTTTTAATTCCTAACTGGAAATTTCAAGTATCTGCATAAAGAGAGAAAGTATTTCATCAAGAGTTCAGGAAAGCAGCATCTTGTGAGATGTGCTATTTTGTTCTGTGTTTCCCACTGACATTATGTTAAGCTTACATGCACTAATTATTAGCCATTGCGAATTCGTAACATTCACAAAATCTGGCTAGTGCACTCCTGTCTGCAAACTAGATACTGATTTTTTTTCATATTTCTGCTACCACATTTGCAACCACACTATCTTAAGACGGTTAGTTATTTGTATATGTTGAACAGCTATGGGTGGGAGCGTTATTCTGGGCTTTCAGATCTAGAAAGAAAGAAATCAGTGTTGTCCCTGGACTCAGACATATTTTCTAAAACTTAACTCAGGTGAATAGATGTAAACACATATGTTGGAAACTTTTGACATTCTACTCTGTCAACAGCAATTATGCAAAGTACGTTTATGTTATGAATATACTTAGGAAGCTTAGAAATAGGATTTTGTGTATCTACTGCTATAGGGTGGAGACCGGTCTTTGTTTCCCCATAATTTAGCACACATTTAAGCACAGCTAGCTGCATAATAAATGTTGGGGAAGTAACAAATGAGGGCATGTGAACACAATTAGAAATAGCATGAAATGATTTAAAGATCATCCTTCCATAGAACCATAGATCATTAAGGGAGCCTTTGAGATCAGCGGATTGGAGAACACGATCTACTGATTTTACTTAGTTCAGACAGTTCAGTATCTTGTCAAAAAGAATCAAATGGTAACGTAGGTAGGGTTACAACTAAGGTCTCTGAACTCCCAGCCTAGTGATCTCTCCTAATTTATAAAGAAATATGCAAAGTGGACCCTAGGGGGAAAAATGGAAAGTTGTTAAATTTTATCTCCAGTGCTTTCCCCCCTCCCTGTCTTTTAGACATTCTGTGCTGCCCAGACCTTGGCTTCCCAGCGCTCCCCATCATGATGACTCCTCAAGGCCTCCCTCTATGACCAACCCACAAAGCTCGGGGTATACCCTCAGTCCACCGTCTCCAATCACAACTCACTCGCTACACTGACTTTTCAACACTAAAGAGGAAATGATTTGATAAGTTAATTTGGATAAAAGTGGAATCAATAGTTAAGTTAGCTTAGAACAATTGTCAGTTCCTTAACCCAAAGGAATAACCTTATAATGAAGCATTTTCAGGTTTTGGGATAGGGTACATGGGGCACAAAAAGGGTGAGTATGCCTTACATAATGTCACAGAAGTATTCTATGTAACCTAAGCAAAGTCTACCTATCTATCTATATACATTTTTTTCATACTCCTGAACTACTTGAGAAAGATCTGGCTTCTAATCCTGTCACTAGTAGAGTTTTTTAAAACCTCTCTGAGCACCATTTTCCATATATGTGAAAATAATAATACCTGTCAATGCCCTCCAGCTAAAGACCACCAGGAACACACCTATGGTTTTAAAAGTTCAGTTTATTCCCCATCACTTCATGGAGAATGCACACCAGGGCATCTCAGTAAGAGGGCATTAAAAAAGCAGAGGATTTCTCTTGATCGGGTTTGCCTTGAAGTGAGGACAATTCTGTGGTTGTGTACATTAAAAAAAAAAATCTACGAGGAAAGCAGAGTGAGGCTAATAGCTGTACTTAGTGAAGAAGCAGTAGTCACTCATATTAGGAGAGGGATGTTTGGTATTTTGTGGTTACACGGTGACCTGGTTTTCATCTGTGCTTAGAAAAACTTATAGAGTGGCCTTGTTTGTCTTGCTTTAAGAGGGACCATGTGTGAGGATGGTGTCCTATGAGAGTCCTTATACCCAGCTGGAAAGCATTACTGCCTAGTGGTGAGCGCCAGGCCAGCTTCTAGCCACAGTGTGAACCAGATGTGTCAGCCGAATTTACATGTGTCAGAGGCTATTTTAAAAAAAGAGAAAAAGAAAGAAATCCTATGTTTAATTTTTTCTTTTTTTTCTTTCTTTCTTTTTTTTGAAAAGGATATGAAGAAATCTATGTAACTAACAGTGGTGAGACCAAAAAGATCTTTCCTCTTCCAATCTCTCCCTTGCTTCCTTCTTTTTTCTTTACATAGTAAAAATGTTTTTGAAGTTGCCCCCCCCCACCTTTTTTACAATTAATTTGTTCCCTTATAGCTTATAGATAGTTCTGGACTCTGAAATGACTGGGAAATCTTGAGAAAGTAAGTAGATAACGCTCATGAGATGGAGTTTTGACAAAGAATTGTGAGAGTGTATTCCTGATTTTGTTGGGGGGGTTTTGGCAGGCACGTTTCTAAACTTGTTCTAAAAGTTTGCATTTACTAAAAATGGAATGATCGAATCTGGTGGGGTTGATATAGCGGAAGCAGAGGAGAGGAAAGGTTGCTTTTCTTTATTTGGGGCTGTAGGCTTACTGACAGTGAAGTCACTTTATAGAGGGTGGCAGTTCCTCAAAAGGAGGCTCCCTGCCCACATTCCCCACCTCCAGGGGTGGGAGATGACGCGCCGCTAGATCTGTGCTCCTGCCGTTACCCTCCTGTTAAGCATCAGTCCTTTGTTGTTTGTGAGAAATTGTGTGGAGTGTGCAGCTTTGATCTTACAAGAAAAAGGAGGCGGCTGACTTGAAGACGGGGGAGTCTGGGGCTGTTCCTTGAAAGATTGAAGGTATGTTAAAAGAGGAGGGTTAAGATCATCTTGGTCGTAAAGCAACTAAAGGGAAAGGGTAGCAAGTGCCAACTACATGCCCACCTACATGATTTCATGGGAAAGAAAAGCAGTTGTTAAAAGCAGGTCCACCTACATGGTTTTCCTGGTTAAAAAAAAAAAAAGAAAAGCAATAAAGTTTCTCATACTAGACGCTCTTAGGGAGACACGTGCCTCAATATCAGACCCTGAGTGCGCTTTCCAGGTTTATTAACCATCAGCTACCTCTGGGTTCACCAGCCTCAGACACAGGTAAGGGTTAATGGATGTTAATAATAAATTATTATTATCATTGTTGTTATTATTAGTAGTATCTTCTGCAGTCTCTTTGAACTCTGTTGTCTTTTATCTTCAAGCACTTCATTGACTCCCATCTAGTAAATAGCTACAAAGCATTTAGCCTGTGGCAGACACTGAGCATGGCACTGTCCAGGGAAAAGTTTTCAAGGAGTTGCTTCACAGGGCAAGTAATTATGAAGCTCAGAACCCTAAAATTCCTCGTTAATGTGAAATTCTTTAACAAATGCTTATAACTTCACCTCTTAGACATTCTGAAATCCCTACACTTATTCAATTGTTATTATTGAAACTATATGCATTATCTCATTTAATCCTTACAATGACCCTGTAAAGGAAGACACTACTATTCTTTCCTTGTGTTTCTCAGATGGAGAAACTGAGGCTTACAGAGAGGAATTAACTAGCACAAGTTCAAATGGTTAGTAAGTGGCAAATCAGGATTCACACACAAGGCTCTGTTCTGCTATATCCAGAGCACCATGAGCACCATGCTTTCTTGCCTTATTTAAAAGTGATTGTCTTGATTGATTTTTTTGCATTTATAATTGGATTTATGCCCTTGCTTTACGTTATTAAATTCATGAAGTATATATGCCAACCAAATTCTGCTTTATAATGCTGGGCACCCATTTGTTTTCTGAAAGTCCCAAATCTGAAGCTGAGGGCCAGGTGTGTTTTGTCTCTTCATAATATATATTCCACAGCATGTTTATCATTTTAGATAGAATTCATTCTTGTTTCTTCCAGGATTTTGACCTTGTGGTCACAGTGTGCAAGAAGTTTATAGCACATTAAATTAAACCCAGAGCCAACTAAATACTCAAATATATTGTTTCTTTTTTAGATTCCCCCAATAAACATTTTATCTTCTCTATTTATTGAGTGTATCCTATTTTCCAAGCAATGTGTTAGATACTTGGAATACACATTTACTTGTGGTTGGCCTTGAAGAGTAGTGTGTACATATATATATATATATTCAGGTAGTTGTGTCAGTGTTGGTTGATAAATATTGAAGAATTCTGTGAGGCAGTTCCTTGAAATCAGCCATGCTAGGAGTATTTACACCACAGAAATCTGCTAATGCTATTAATCAAGTTTGGCTTTTGTTGTTCAGCTTTTTTCCATGGGGGAGGGGAGAAAACGTGACCACTGAATTTAGAAAGCCTGCATTTCTGTTAAGAAAGAGATAAGATCATATGCTGAGAATGGAGAGTGATGGCTGCGGTAGGTGACTTGAAAAGAGTAGAAATGTTTTAGAACAGCTGTTTGGAAAAATAGGAAAGAGAAGAGACTGAGACCACGGTGGAATCATATATTTGTTACATGCGTATAGATAATTATTTGGAAGGAAAATTGAAATTGTAAGTTGCCATGTAAAAGTGGTGAAACTGACTTTTATATGCAATTTAGATGCTTTGGGTAATGAATAAAAATTAAAGAAAATGAAGGTTTCTAGTTAATTGGATGTTCCATTAAATTAGGTGGAAGGGAGCCATGTGGGATAAGTCTGCCTCTGTCTAAGGTTGAAATCTCTTGCAGTTTTGTTGTGCATAATTGTATTAATCTGTCAATTAAGTGTTTTTATTTATTTATTTTTAAATTTATTTATTTTTTTATCTTTGGTTGCTTCGGGTCTTTGTCAATGTGCACAGGCTTTCTCTAGTTGCGGCAAGTGGGGGCTACTCTTCGTTGTGATGCGCGGGCTTCTCATTGCGGTGGCTTCTCTGGTTGAGGAGCACAGGCTCTAGGCACACGGGCTTCAGTAGTTGTGGCGCACGGGCTTAGTTGCTCTGCGGCATGTGGAATCTTTCCCGACCAGGGCTCGAACCCGTGACCCCTGAATTGGCAAGCGGATTCTTTTTTTTTTTTTTTTTTTTTAAGTTTTAGGGGATATTTTAATTTTATTTATTTATTTTTGGTTGTGTTGGGTCTTTGTTTCTGTGCGAGGGCTTTCTCTAGTTGCGGCAAGCGGGGGCCACTCTTCATCGTGGTGCGCGGGCCTCTCACTATCGCGCCTTCTCTTGTTGCGGAGCACAGGCTCCAGACACACAGGCTCGGTAGTTGTGGCTCATGGGCCTAGTTGCTCCGCAGCATGTGGGATCTTCCCAGACCAGGGCTCGAACCCGCGTCCCCTGCATTGGCAGGCAAATTCTTAACCACTGCAGCCAGGCAGATTCTTAACCACTGTGCCACTAGGGAAGTCCCTAAGTTTTTTTAAAAATAGCAAAGATGCATTCCATTTGTATAATGTATTACTCTTTTCTTTTTTTTTATGATCCAGAGCCTGATTTTTTTTTTAACAACTTTATTGGAGTATAATTGCTTTACAAAGTTGTGTTAGTTTCTGCTGTATAACAAAGTGAATCAGCTATATGTACACATATATCCCCATATCCCCTCCCTCTTGAGCCTCCCTCCCACCCTCCCTATCCCACCCCTCTAGGGGGTCACAAAGCACCTAGCTGATCTCCTTGTGCTATGCAGCTGCTTCCAACTAGCTATCTACTTTACATTTGGTAGTGTATATATGCCAATGCTACTCTCTCACTTCGTCCCAGCTACCCTCCCCTACCCCTGTGTCCTCAAGTCCATTCTCTTTGTCTGCATTCTAGCAGCTTCATTGAAATACAGTAATATGTCACCAGAGATCAACAATAAAGGAGATCAAAAGAGATATTACACAGTGAAAGCACTTGGTAAAGTATGTATTGCTCTACCAAGTGCTTTCACTGTGTAATATCTCTTGATCTCCTTTATTGTTGATCTCTGGTTGACGTACTACCATTAGAAAAATAAGATGAGATATATAGGTTCAATAAATAACAGGGCAATGAAAAGTCATTGTAGATGAGTTACAAAAATTATGAATTTGTCTTGTTTCCCTGAACTAAATAGATCTACTTTGAATCGTTTTCTTCAGATCAAAAATATAAAAGTAGAACTTAAAAAAAGCTATGTATCTTTTCTAGAAATAACAGTTAAAAGGCTCAAACCTAAGTCTCTATTAACTTGCTCTCCTAGATTGGCGATTTCACAACTTATGGGTCTGTATGTTGTCTGTACATATTGAGTAGATATTCTACTCCAACATCAGAAGCATTGGTGAATGATTTCAAAGCTAATTGTCAAGCTTTCCTAATTAATTCCTTAAAAGAATTCAAGCGGCAGTTGTTAGGTACAGAGATTTGGTTTCTTAGGAAGAAAAATCTCTTGACATTCCAGCCTTGAATTTGGTAGTTATTACTAGAAAGAACATTTATTATGTGGATGGCAGTCAGCTGGCTTTTCCTGAATTTAGAAAAATAATCCAAAGTACATTTAACTCTTGGGAACTTTAACACACTTTTCTAGAGCTTTGAGGGCATAATAGTCACAACAGTAATAGTTGTTTAGAAATCTGGGGGAAGTCAACATTTTTATGACACTTTGAGCATTCTTAGAATGACCTTTACAAACCAAACTTCTGAGGCACTTTGAATCTTGTAGGTGACTTTTTCAAGGCACTGCTGTTCTTTCTTTTTAATGAATATTCCAATACTTGAAGTAAAATATGCCTTTTGGGGAGTTGTAACTATATAGTGTGGCCTAAGCTAATTTTACCATGTAAGAGTTAATGTTCTGTGGAGCTAAACCATTACTGACAAATTACAAAAATGCTTAATTGCTTAAAGGTGCACAATTCACAAATGTGTAGCTGTTCGAGGGCATGCTTTAACAGACGACTAGGGCATTTAGAATGTCCTTTCAAATTATATCTTAAATGGAATACATTAATTTTTAGTATTTTTTTTAAATGTGGTATAAATTCTCAAAGGTTAAAAAAAAAAAGAGAGATAAAGACAAGGAAACTGCCCTTTCTGCCAATAGATTTTTCATCTCTTTTAGTGTACTCTAATTATACTTTGATTACTATGAATGTATTTTTTCTACTTTAGAAAATAAATGTTTTATTTTCAAATAAATGAAGATGTTCAGTAAAATACTGCCGTTAAATTTTAGATGAATTTATTACGAGGAAAGTTCAGAGTTGACTTTTTGTATTTTGTCTTAGCTTCTGTACTTAAATTGAGCATAACATTCACAGAAGTAGACCCAAAGAACATTACTGAGGCTATCCTTTGTGATAGGAATTGTACAGATAAATTATCACATTCAGTCTCTAAACTCTATTAGTATGCTTATTTCAGAAATACAATATTTCAAAAAATATAATACAAGTTGGGCAGTATTTACAGTCATGGAGATAAAATTTGGAACGATTACCACCTATAGACACAATTTTCTTCTTCTTTTCCTTATATCTCAGTTGCTTCTGTACCAAAAAGTGTTTGGTTTCAGCAGCGACAGTTCCTATAGACCCTGATACATGGGCTTTTGCTTTCCTACTTCAAACTCAGTAAGGAAACATGAGAGCTGGAATCAGGGTCCACTATTTGCTTGTGGAATACTGAACAACGCAGAGGCCACATAAGACTATCCGGCTGGTAGTTGGAGAAGGTGAGGGACCCAAGAATTGGCTTTTGGAAATCCTTCATTGCCAGGATTTGTGTTATAAACAAAAGTGCCCAGAAAGTTGAGACCGATCATGAAAAAACAATGTCTTAGAAAACAAAACAGAGTTTTGAGTAGAAAGTGAAAATTCAGCCTGTTTAAAACTATGGCCATATCACAGAATGAGAGTTCAAGTCTGTGGTCCGTGAGGTAGAGGTAGTCCAGCCCAGTGGTTTCCACATCCTTTTTAAATAGCAGAATTACTTTCATTCCAAGTAAAATTTTACCCTATATTTCAATATAACAAATAGTGGTGGTATTTATTTTGCAGGGAAAAATTTAAGCTTTTCATTATGATAAATTTCATCAATTAAAAATAATTTGGTACTTTAGATGAACACAAGTATTTGAAATATTGATTTTCAAGTGACATTTGCCGTATGCATCCAGTCTGTTTCTCAATCTTGTTTTGGTTACTCGGTGAGTAAATATGTGTGGTATATAACAGATTTGATTGTGTGCGTTCCTTTTGGTTTTGAAATTTGTTTTTAAAAATTCAAACCAAATATTTGCACAACTGTGATTCAGTTCAGTAATACAACTGAAAAAACTGGGATCGTGGAGGTCCATTTCCTTGCCAGTAACACAAGGGCTAGTCTCAACATAGAGCTTGTCCCCCTGATATTTTTTGAAAAAGCCACCCTGACTCCTCACAATGAAAGCATTCATTCATTCTCATGTTCTTCCTTTTTTTTTCCTCCCTCTCCTGGTCCCTCAAAAAGTAACTTCATGTATATTTACATCACCGTTTATTTTTCTATTATAGGAGCAGCAGAAAAGAGTTCTAAGCATGGTGCGGAAGACAAGACTCAGACCATTATAACAGCCATGAAAGAAAGAATGAAGATCAGGGAGACAAACAGGCCAGAAGTGTTTGAAGTAATTCAGGAAATGTTTCAGATTTCTAAAGAAGATTTTGTGCAGTACACAAAGGCGGCCAAACAGAGTGTACTGGACGGGACGTCTAAGTGGTCAGCAAAAATAACCATTACAGGTAAAAATAAGTCTTTTTTAAAATTTTCATTCCATATTGAGATTTTTATATGTCTTAGAAATCACTGCTACTAATAGTTATAGGTAAGATAAATAGAATTTTTCAATCTTGTCAATATTGAAGTCGAATTGGTACTTCAAATTTCTGAAATGTGTACTAGATAATTGAAATCATTTCAGTCTATGTCTTGTTCTAATCAAAAGCTCTTCAAGAGGAAGAAAGTTCTGTTTTGTAATATACTCATCAATACGCTGCAGTTTACAAGAGACTAGTTTTGTTGCTGCCTGCTACTGATGACAAGAGTAGCCAGTAATCTCTTCAGTCAGTTTTTCTTAATGAGAAAACAAATATTGTTTTATTTACTCCTGGATTGATATCCCTCATTCATTTGATCCTTGATTCGGCAGTCTGAGTTTAGTGATGTCTAATAACTTGAACTTCTGAAGTTGCTTGTAGGTAACAGCAACTGCATATGTTACATGTGGATATTTACCACGCCTTTTAACTTACTCATATTGTATTCAAAAGGTAAAATAAAGAAGCTTCTATTACTGAGTTGAGTTGATCAACACTGACAGTAAATTCATAAATAAATAAATACATTTTAAATCACAGACCTTTGAATTACATTGGGTAATTTGCTTATTGTATGTGCATTCTCATTTATCTATACATGGTGCAGTGATATATATGAGTATATAGCTAATATGCATATGTATGTATACCACTACTGTTCATTACAGGCAAAAGCAAATATTCATCAGAGGAAGGTTTTAATGTTCCATGATTCATTCTTTTATTAAACATTTTGTTAAGTCCTGTTGCTCATGAAAATGAAAGCAATGGGGTTGCATTGCAAACCAAGGGGACAACGAAATAGAAAATGTTTCCCTCATTATCATTTTTGTTTTTTTCTGAGGAAATCTTTATATTAAAAGTTTGAATTTGGTTTATTTCAGTGGTTTCTGCACAAGGCTTGCAGGCAAAAGACAAAACAGGGTCAAGTGACCCATATGTTACAGTTCAAGTCGGAAAGAACAAAAGAAGAACTAAAACCATTTTTGGAAACTTGAATCCAGTATGGGATGAGAAGTTTTATTTGTAAGTAAATAATGAAACTATTACAAATATTAAAATATTTCAGGATAAATTTAAGACAGGCATGCAAAATATGCAAGCAGTAATTATCTCATATTTTAATTGTATCTATGCATAAATTATAAAAAATGTGAAAGTAATTTTATGAACTCAGTAACCTCATAATATTTATTATTTATTCTTCATCTTGGGAAGCAAGTGAATTAAAAAAAAATATTACAAACAAAAAAGTTGGCACAGCTAGGGTGAGTTTGCAGGAGAACAAAAAAAAAGATTATGACCCAATATAGTAAGGAATTTACAAGCTTGATTCAGCAATAGCTTGACATCTGAAGATTGATGACTAAAGACAATAGAAAGATTTTGGGCATCACCTGGCCCATTACAGCTACACCAGCCTGTACTGATGAAATTATTGATGATAACTTTTAAAACCTCTAATTTTCCATAAGGTCATTTATTTTTAAACCTCTTATATCCTGTACCAAACAGCAAGAAATCATTTTTTTGTCAAGGGTTCTTTTCTTTCTATTACCCCTTCTTGGAGAGAGATAAGGTAACTTCCAGTTACCATTTGGTAGAAATGAAAAGCCCTAACTGTGAGTTTAAAGGCAGACTGTTCTTTTTCTTTCCTTCTTTCTTTGTTAATAGTTTAAACATGGATCTCATAAACATGCTAAATAAGCAGACTCAACACATACAGCTTGTTTGGGAATGTGGACAAGAGTATATATAAAATACAGAATTTCACATGTATATTGGCTGATGAAGGGAGTGTTAAGAAAAAGGTGTGGAAAATCAGTTGGGACCCAATAACAGAGAGTACCATGGAAAAAGTTAAGAGCTTTCTATGATTTCTACTTCAGACTGCTGGGAGAAACCATTTTAATATCTCTTTGTTTGTTAAGAGAAGATAAGAAATCAATTGATAGTCATAAATTCTTATTCCTAAGGCAGTCAAGTAAGTGAATAAAGTAGGATAACGGCAACAAAGGGGAGGGACAAGGACTGTGGCAAACTTGAGAGCAAGTGACTTGGGAAAGAGACAGTTTCCACTGCCATCCAGTCCCGCAGCTGCAGTGCAGCTAGAGTTTCCAGTTTCTTAGGAGAAGCTGGAGATGTGAAAATTTAAAAAGAACTTTATTGAAGTATAATTGAAAAAAAAAAAAAGTCTACATCTTCAAACTGTACAATTTAAGTTTTGACATATGTATACCCCATGAAACCATCACCACAGACAAGAAAATGAGCATATCTATCAACCCAAAAAGGTTCTTTATGTCCCATTGAAGCCATCCATCCTGACTGCCCCCCCCATGCCAGGCAATCACTGGCTGGCTTTATGGTGCTATAGAATTTTTTTTTTTTTTTTTTTTTTTGCATTTCTACACTTTTATGTGAATAGATCTTACAGCATGCATCCTTCTTTTGTGTGGTTCTTTTCACTCAGCATAGCTGTTTTGAGATCCATCCATGTTGTAGGGTTTAGCAATAATTTATTTCTTTTTATTGCCAGGTAGCATTTCATTGTATTAAAATATAACCGTTTGTTTATGCGGTCACCTTCAATGGCCAGTTGGTATGTTTCTAGTTTTTAGCTATTAAAAAATAAAGTTGTTAGGAGCACTTATATTTGTATGGACATATGTTTACATTTCTCTTGAATAAATACCTAAGACTAGAATAGCTGGAACATATATTAGGAGCATGTTTGATTTTTAAGACTCTTCCTAAGTGCTTGTACCATTCTATATACATTTTCACCACCTGTACATTCTATATACCTTTTCACCACCTGTACATTCTATATACATTTTCACCACCATGAATTCCAGGTCATACAAATCCTTCCAATGTAAGGCCAGTCTTTTGGATTTTAGCCATTCTAATACATGTGTCTTGTTATCTTATACTGCTTTTATTTTGTATTTATCTAATGACTAATGATTTCAGGCATCCTAGAATCTGTTTATATGCTATCCATGTATCTTCATTAGTTAACTATCCAAGTATTTTGCCCACTTTTATTTTTTTGTGTTTTTATTTGTATAAGTTTTATATTTTTATGTTTCACACGTTGGTCTATGATACATTTTGATGTGATTATTTTTAATGTGGTATAAGTTATAGACCCAAGTTCTTTATTTCACATATGGAAATCCAATGGTTCCTGCACCATTTTTTGAAAACACTATCCTTTCTGTACTAAACTGCTTTTGCACCTTTTATAAAATTCAGCTTTCTGTATATGTGTGGAGATTATTTCTGTTTCTGGATTTTTTATTCTGATCTTTTTCTCCATGTATATGCCACTACCACATGGTCTTGATTACTATAGTTATACATTATAATAAATAAAGTCTTAAAATCAGATAGTGCTAGCCCTCCAACTTTTTCTTTTTTTCAAAGTTATTTTATCTATTTTAGAACCTTTGAATTATTTTCATGTGAATTTTTTAATTGGCTTATCATTTTTCACACAAAGGAAAGCCTGATACGGTTTTGATTGCTTTATTGCCTTGGCTAAGATTTCCAGTATAATGCCAAGTAAAAGTGATAAGAGCAGACATCCTGGCCTTGTTCCTGATCTTATATGGAAGACGTTCCTTTCTTGATTAACTGTGATATTAGCTTTGGGCTTATTGCAGATGCAACTTTTCCAGTTAAGACAGCCATCTTCTACTTCCAGTAGGCTAAGAATTTTGATCAGAAATCAATGTTGCATTTTGTCTAATGCTTTTACTGCATCTATTGAGAGAATCATATGATTCCAAATGTCATTTTTAAAACTTTACTTGACCGATATTGTTCCATTGTCTTTGTGTTTGCCTCGCTTCCTTATTTTCAATGATGAGTCTGTTGTCTTCTTTGTTACCTTGTACATGTCTTTTTCCCCCCATAATTGCTTTTAAGGTTTTGTTTTCTTTACTCACCTGTACAATTTGATTGCAGTGTGCCATGGTGTGATTTTCTTTGTGTTTCTGGTGCTTAGGGTTTATTGAGCTACTTGGGCCTGTGAGTCTGCAGTTTTCTTTAAATTTGGGGAAATTTTGGCCATTGTTTCTTTAAATATTCTTTCTGCCCCTGTCTTCTGGAGATTTCACTTATACATATATTAAGCCTCTTGAAGTTGTCCCACAGGCCACGGATGCTCTTATGTTCTCTCTCCCTCTCTCTCTGCCCCCCTTTCTTTCTCTGTGTTTCACTTTAAATTATTTCTATTGCTAGGCATTCAAATTCACTGACCTTTTCTTCTGTAATGTCTAATCTACTCTTAATCCAAGCCACTGTGTTTTTCATCTCAGACATTTATTTTCCATGTCAGGGAGTTCAAATTGAGTCTCTGTATCTTCCATATCTCTACTTAATTGTTTTAAAAATTAAGATGTTATGGGGGGGGGAGGTTCATAGGAAAATTGAGGGGAACGTGTAGTGATTTCCCGTGTACCCGCTACCCCCACGCATGCACAGCCTCCCTCCATTATCACCATCTCCCACCAGCATGTGGGTATATTGTTACAATTGATAAACCTACATTGGCACAAGATAATCACTCAAAATTCAGAGTAGACATTACCTTTCTCATAGTGTTTTACATTTTATACATTTGGGCAAATGTATAATGACATGTATCCATCATTATGGTATCATACAAAGTACTTTTTCTTTCTTTCTTTAAATTTTATTTATTTATTATTTATTTTTTTTGGCTGTGTTGGGCCTTCGTTTCTGTGCGAGGGCTTTCTCTAGTTGCGGCAAGCGGGGGCCACTCTTCATCGCGGTGCGCGGGCCTCTCACTATCGCGGCCTCTCTTGTTGCGGAGCACAGGCTCCAGACGCGCAGGCTCAGTAGTTGCGGCTCACGGACCCAGCTGCTCTGTGGCATGTGGGATCTTCCCAGACCAGGGCTCGAACCCGTGTCCCCTGCATTGGCAGGCAGATTCTGAACCACTGCGCCACCAGGGAAGCCCCCAAAGTACTTTTACTGCCTTAAAAATCCTCTGTGCTTCATCCATTCATTCCTCCTCCCTCACCAAATCCTTGGCAACTACTGATCTTTTTACTGTCTCCAAAGTTTTGCCTTTTCTAAAACGTCATATAGTTGGAGTCATACAGTGTGTAGCATTTCCAGATTGACTTTTTTTTTTTCATTTAGTAATATGCATTGAAGGTTCCTCTGTGTTTTTTTTTCAGGGCTTGATAGCTCATTTCTTTTTCAGCACTGAATAATATTTAATTGCCTTGATGTACTAGAGTGTTTTTATTCATTCACCTACTGAAGAACATCTTGATTACTTCCAAGTTTTAGCCATTATGAATAAAGCTGCTATAAACATTCATATGCAGGTTTTTATGTGGACATAAGTTTTCAGCTCCTTAGGGTAAATGCCAAGGAGTATGAGTGCTAGATTCTATGGTAAGGGTATGTTTAGTTTTGTAAGAAACTGCCGAACTGTCTTCCATAGTGGCTGGACCATTTTGTGTTCTCACCAGCAGTGAATAACAGTTCCTCTTGTTCCACATCCTCTCTAGCGTTTGACATCGTCAGTATTTTGAATTTCCGCTGATCTGGTAGGTGCGTATGATACCTCGTTTTAATTTGATTTTCATTTGAGACGATCTATGTGGAACATCTATTCATTTGCTTATTTGCAATCCTGTTCATTATCTTTGGTGAGGTGTCTGTTAAGCTTTTTGGCCTATTTCTTAATCATTTTGTTTATTATTATTGAGTTTTAAGATTTCTTTGAATATTTTGTATAATAGACTTTCATCACATGTGCCTTTTGAAAATACTTTCTCCATGTCTGTGGCTTGTCTTCTCATTCCCCTGACATTGTCTTTCTCTACTTAGCTTTCTGATACATGCAATACTTAAAACAATTGTTTTGATGCCCTTGACTGACAATTCTAACATCTGTGTCCATTCTTGGTCAATATTGATTGATAATTTTTTTCCCTTATTTTGTGTTGTGTTTTTCTGCTACTTCATGTGCCTGGTAATTTTATATTGGATGACAGACTTTGCAAATATTACTTGGTTAGTTGCTGGATACTTTTGGTATCCTCTAAATATTCTTGAGCTCTGTTCTGAGACATAGTTAAGTTACATGGAAACGTATAGTTCTTTAGGTAGGTCTTGCTTTTTAAAATTTGTTAAGTGGGAATGAAATAGCACTCAACTTCAGGCTAATTATTCCTCAGTACTGAAGCAAGACTCTTCCATGTCCTCCGCCTACTGACTCGTGAATGATAAGGTTTTCTTGTCTGTGCAGTAGACACAAGCACTATTTCTAGCCTTGGTGAGTGTTGGGCACTGTGACATCTAATCCTTTCAAGGGTGGCTTTTAACCTAGCTTTGGGTAGTTTCATCACATGAGTGCACTTATTACTCAGCTGATTGTTCAAGATGACCCTGTAGCAGATTGTTGCTTTCTTTCTGTTCAGTTCTCTTCTTTTTGATAGTATGTATGCCCTGTGACTTCTAGCTACATTGGCTTTTTCAGATTTTCAACTCTGTGGTTCCAACTCAGAGAGTCCACTGGACTCCACTTGGGTTTCCTCTCTTTGCACAGTGGCCTGGAAACTCCCTCAGGGAAGTAAGCTGAAGTAATGGTAAGGCTCACCTTGTTAATTCTTTTCACCTCCTTGAAATCACTGTTCTTCTTTGACAGATCTTCAGTATACTGAGAAACAAAGTTTCACATATTTCGCTCACTTTTTGACTTTTCATGTGGGGGGAATCTCTAGTCCCCCATTACTCCCTCTTGACTAGAATAGAAAGTCTGGAACTTTGAATTTAATTGATAAGCAAAACAAAATAAAACAGTATGAAAGCCAACACAGAACGTGTCAAACAAGGTACAACCTCTGGAGGTATGTGAGCCATAGGTTTTCAGTAGCAATCTATGAAATAAAGCATCCATTTAAAGAAATGCAGTAGTAGAAATATTCTAGTTTTATAATCCTGCAAAGGGCCCCCTTTGACAAATCAGCTGAATAATGATAAGTGCATGCATATGAGGAAACTTCCCAAGACCAAGGTAAGGTCCACCCAAAAGAACTAGATATGACAGTGCCCAGTGTTCAGTCACGTCAGGAATAGTGTTTGTTCCCACTGGACAGGCTAGAAAGATTCATGGTTCATGGGATGAGTATACTGGAATGGATAGTGAAAACATGAGTTATCAGTATTCTAAATGACAGTTTTTCATGTAATTTACTGTATACCTTTTCTGTATACCTTACTGTTTTCCTTTTGATAGGAGGCACCAACAATACATGTATTTTTAAAACAGCATCCTTTTCAAGGAAGAAGAAATTCAAATTTAAATTTATTGCACCAGGTTGTACATATAATATATATAT
Source organism: Balaenoptera ricei (assembly GCF_028023285.1). NCBI lineage: Eukaryota > Metazoa > Chordata > Mammalia > Artiodactyla > Balaenopteridae > Balaenoptera > Balaenoptera ricei. The sequence goes on along the minus strand of NC_082640.1, from coordinate 81,530,759 downwards.
ATATATATATATATATATATATATATATATATAGCATATTTTTCACATTTTTTACTTTACTGACAAAATATTTATGAGCTTTAAGTGAAATCATGCTCACAAATATTTTCCATATTTTCCTTCTAGAATATCAAAAAATGAGTGCCTAAATTTTCAACAGTAATTAATTTTGTTGCCAGTTACCTGATCTCCAAGATTCCATTTTTATTATCGATGTTCTATATCACTGGTTCTAGAAATACTATTTTGAATCTACCTGTGCATGATTTCATTTGACCATGAAAATAGTGTGAAAGTTGCAACCTTATCTTCCTTTATAAGGACGGAGGAAATGAGTTCATAGTGAATTTATGTGCAGATTTTGAAAAATGCGTACATGTCACAGATGAACTCACCCAGGCCTCCCACTACCCTGACAGTTCTGCCCCGTGAACCGGAGTGTAAAAACGTATCCTGACATTCTGAAAATAGGACAGCTTATTCATCGTATGGCTTTAGTTTGCATTTTGGGCAATTTGCTTCAATTCTGAGCTTTAGCTTTTCTAATATGGAGAAAATGGGATACTACGTACTTCCCAGGACTGATATATTTGTTGAGATAATGTATATAGAGTTTTTGTCACTTGTTAAGCATATTCAAAATGGCAGTTGTATTTTTACAATTATTAGCATTAATAACATGATCACATCCTTTGTGCCAAGATTCAGGACTTAGAGCAGAAATGGCAGTAATACTTTCATACCGAAAAGGTTCCAACCTGGATAGTGAGACCAAGAGGAGTCTGATGAACAAGGTGCTGTAGGAAGGAAGTATTGGTTAAAGAAGCATTTAGAGAACTGAAACTGGGCGAAGTCTTGAGACATGGTTTTATCCAACTCCTTCATTTTACTGATGAGAAAATCAAAGCTTAGACAGGTTATAGTAGAGCCAAGACTACAAAGCAGCCCCCTATTGTGAAGGCAAAAATAAGATGCAAGTAGAAATAAAGAGGTGTGTCTTTTCCCACATTCAGACTCTTCCTCTGGAAAAAGTGCACTTGACCTGAACCAGGCAGGCAGTCACAAAGCTGGTAAGACAAAAATGCAGATGAAGTAATTTTTCAATTTTTTTTGTTTGAAAGCCTAATTGTTCCCCCACTAATGGCACTTCGATGCCCTCAAAAGATTAATGCTAAGTAATTTCAATTTTAATTTTACCTCTCTTGCCATGGGTTAAAAAAAGAAGTTTGAAATTTTAATCTTCAAAAGACTGTGGATGTGTGATTCTAGAATGTGGCACTCTGGACAGTGTTTACAGAGAACAGAGACATGACCAATTAAGCCCTTGCAGAAATGTGGGGTAGGAGGGGTTGTAAACATGTGTAATTTTAAAAATATCACATGAGAATTAATTACGCTAATCTATATGAAAGCACTTTGAAAATGATATAGTGTTATGTAAATCTAACGTGCTCCTTATCTTTGCTCTTGGATCCTAGTAAGTTATGAATTCGATCATTTCATAATTAATTATGACCCAATTTATTTTCCTGTGCTACAATTAAAGAAATGGTTATGCTTAGCATAAACCATTCCCTCAGGAGGAAAAGGAGTCAGTCTCTCCCAGTGGGTTCTAGAGAGAAAATGGCAGTATAGTCTGCCCATTTGAATAAGACATTTTGTAGTTAGAAGACTTAAATTTTATATATGTGTTGATACTATGCTTTCTAGAGAACTCTACAGTTGATCCTTGGTGCCTCACTTTTGCTAACATAGGAAATAAAAACAAAATATGCTGATTCCCTCCTGGAGGGGCAGTAGCAGGTATGTATTGGCTATCTTTTTTTGATTGGTGTCAATATTAACCATTGGAGTAAAGAGTTATTTTAATAACAGAGAGTCTAGTCAATACAATGCCTGTGGTAGGAGTGTGGACATGCCCTCATTTATTCATGGTGGTGTTGAATAGGCATGGCAGTGGTGTTTAAACATTCTACTCGTGTATTGACTGAACAACCAGCTTCACTTGCTTTGTGGGGTATCAGTTAAATTCCACCTGCATTTCCTGAGTGTCCTTTATATGCAAAGCACTGTACTGGGTCCATGGAAAGTGCTGACTTGAGTAATTTCATCTTATACCCAAAAGCTGTCTGGCCTTCAAGTTTATAAACCTGAGTTCCAGAACTGTTCTGGATCCAGCATGCTTCTTGACCTCCAGGAAACCCCTCAACCTCTTTGAATCTCAGTTTCACAGTGGGCATTGTGCACAAAAAGTATTCCCCACCTTGACTCAGTGAAGTTATTGTTAAGAGGTAGTGTACACGAAAGCTCTTTTAACACATAAGCACCCAAAATTCATAATGCTGTTATTTACAGAGGTGTGATTGCCTTGGCCCTTTGAAGCATATGCCACCCATGTTGCATTCACAGCTACCCAGATGGGGTGGCACGCTGAGTGCCTCAGGCCCAAGGCTCTCCACTGTGCCATGTGCTGCTCAGCCCAGGGCTGAGTATGAATTAAGCATAAACTAAGCTCCATAGGAGATAACATTTAAATGCTACAGTTAAATACAAATGTCTTCAGAGCATGGCAGGTTAATATTTTAAAATGACAGCCTGAATGTAATCAAGGATTTGATTTATTGCCTGGATTACTAACAGATGCCTTTCCTGGGCTACGTGGGAAGGGAGCATTTCCTCAGTCATCTGAGCTAGCTTACAATGATGCATCAGGAAGTCATTTGTCAAGAAGATAGTCCCATGATTGTCTAAAGCAAGAAGGAGTTTAGTCACACTTTACGGGCTTACAAATTTGTTTACTTATCATTGTCTACATTGTGAATATGCCTGGCAACAGGAGGATATAATAACCAATACTGCCTTTCACTTAGTAAACGAGGTTGAGCCATTACTCATCCATATACAGCAGAGCCAATAGACTAGCACCTACTTCATGAATAATTCATACCAGAACTTAAGGGTTAATAAGGAGAGGAAGGTGTATGGAAAGAGGTCTGGACAGAATTCAATGAAGTATGAACTTAGGGCCACCAAAAAGAATTGATTTATAGTCAGCAAACCATAAAATTTTGGATCAGGACAGATCCTTGGAGATAGTGCTGTGATATTCTATAGGCTGAGATACAGAGGGCCATATACTTTACTTAGTTTTAAACTGAGGATCAACTGGAATTCAAACAAAATCCCCCAAATCTTTAGGGAGCAGTTAAATTACAAACAGCAAACTCTTGGGGCAATGGGGTCTATTCTGTAGAGATCCCTCTTGGTGGGAAGAAAGGGTCTACATTTAAACCGGTCCATAGAAGAAGAATTAGGAGGAAACAAATTGTATTACAGAAAGCCTTTGCAGGAATCCAGGAAAAGCCAAACAGTAGAACTCCAAAAGGACAGAAATTATTATGCCCGTTTATTTTCTCTATTTTTCTCTGATGTTTGTCCATCTCTACCTGTTTTTCTCCATCTCTGCCCCTCCATCATATTTTTTCTCCTCTCTTTCTCTGTCTCTCCCTCTCCCTGTCTGCCTCTCATCTGTCACTGTCCCTCCTTCTGTCCCTTCCCCTCCCTTCTTTCCTCCCGGCTCTGTACTCCAGTCTGATTCCTGATCTCTAATCAATAGCTTTTCATTAATTAGCTTCCATGTGGTTCGTAATAGCCTTAGCACTAAGGTCATGTGTTTCCTACCTCTCCTGCTCACAGTTTGCCTCCAGGAAGTTTCTTTGCATTTTTAAGCAATTAGCCCAATTCCTCGTTGTGAAACAAACCATGCAAGTTGTGGGTGGTCTCCTCGTGACTAATTTGAGCTTATGGATTGAACCAATTCCCCCTGAGTAGAATATATATGGAGACTGTAAGTAAAGGTACTTACAGTCATCTGGATTTATGTAACATTTTCAAGACCCAAGCACTATAGCCAGCCAACCTCGATTTGGTTCATCCCCCCACCTCTGGGATGTGCCCCACATGTGGACCAACCATTTTGAAGGCAGAGAAAGGAGTCTCACATGCTGGTACTATCCCTAGCCAAATTGGAAATGTGCAGATCTCTACTGACTTAGAACCCTACAATGTAAAGTCCAACTTCCTGGGCATTTTTTGTGTGTGTCAGTACCAGCTCCAACCCTCTTTAGAAAAATAATTCTTTCAACAAATATTTACATGTGAGGAACTCTCCTAGATGCTACAGACATTGAGGTAAATATGAACAATAGTTGCTTCCTCTTACAGAGTTCTCATTCTAATTGGCGGGGAGACTGTGCTGAGACTCATATCAGCTAGGAAGAGAGTCAATGCTAGGAAGTTAGGGGAGAATGGACAGTTCTGCTTGGTCCTGCCATCCTGGCTGAGCTTGACAATAGAACGTTTATCTCTATGTAAAGGGTGTGTAAAACAAGATAATATTGGATGAAAGAAATTCTAGATAAGTAATCACCTTATTGAGATATAATGGCTAGGAAGAAAAATCTAAAACCCAAATCACTGCAAGTATCATCATAATTATAGTCACTGATATTTGTGTAACCATTTACTGTATCTTAACTGCTACCACATGTATTACACTTCTCAACTACCTTACGAAGCATTGTCATTACTGTTGTTGTTGTTGTTATTGTAATTTTATAAATAAGAAAGCTAAGACTCAGGGAGGGAAACAGATTGTTGCTAAAGAATTCATCCAAACAAGGAAAGTAAAAGAACCAAGACTCTTATCCTCATCTTCTATTACCACAGTAAATGCCCTTTCCACACTATCTCATTCCCTTACTAGTGCCAATCATTCAAAACAACCACCCAAAGAGAGCCAGGGAAAACCCAGTACAAAAAACCCAATGTGAAAACAGAGAAGTGAAGATATGGAAGATATTTTTTACAAAAGACTGAAAATGAACTTCTAGAAATGAAAAGTACATTGTGTACAATGGAAAGTATACTGAATAGGAATGACAGCAGATTAAATATTGCAGAAGAAAAGATTATTTATCTTAAAGACATAATAATAAAAAACATGAGATGAAACATATAGAAAATTACAAAGAATAAACAGAACAGTTGAGACTGGTTCAAGCAGCCAAAAATCATCTAATCGGAATCCCCTAAAGGAGAAGAAAGGAAGATGGGTATAAAAAGTATCCGAGGAAATAATGGACTTTCTTTTCCCAAAGTTGATCAAAATTATAAACCCAAAGGCTCAAGAAGCTCAATGAATCTCAAGCATAAGATACATGAAAAAAGTACACCAACACAACATAGTCAAATTGCTCCAAACCAGTGAAGAAAAGGAAATCATGAAAGCTTTCAGAGAAAAAAGACACACTGTACACAGAGAAAGAAAAATAAAGATGGCCTCAGAAATGGTGTAACCAGTAGTACAATGGAGCAACATCTTTTAATTATTGAAACAAAAACTGTCAAACTAGAGTTCTAAACACAGAGAAAACACTCTTCAAAAACAAAGGCAACGAAGTGGTTTAAAACATACAAAGTCAAAATAAAGGCTTTCCATACATACGAAAGCTAAAAGAATTCCTTTCCTTCTGACTGGCACTACAAAAAATATTAAGAGAAGTTTCTCAGGCAGAAGAAATGTGATGCCAGAGGAAAATATGGATCTATATAAAGGCATGAAAAAGAATGAACTCTGGAAATACTAACCTCACTGACATATATATTAGGCTCTTATATTTTATTTAGATTTATTTAAAAGATTGGTCAGTATTAAAACAAAAATAATAATTTATTCCTGAGTTGTTAATGCAATAACTAAAATATATGATAATGATTGCATAAAGGTCTAGGGGACAAAACTGAAAATATACCATTATAAGGTTCTTACACTGTATATTAAAGGGTATAAAACATTTGTAGATTGTGATAACTTAAATATGCATACTAAAGTAACAACTTCAATGACAAAACAAAAGAATTAATAGCTAATATGACAACAAAGTAGATAAAATTCAGTTATAAAAAATAATTGAAAAAGCAGATAAAAGGGAAAATAGGATAAAAATGGGAAAAATAAAAAATAGCAAGATGCCTATGTCTTCCTCTAAGAGTTTTATAGTGTCTGGCCTTACATTTAGGTCTTTAATCCATTTTGAGTTGATTTTTGTGTATGGTGTTAAGGAGTGTTTCTAATTTCATTCTTTTACATGTAGCTGTCCAGTTTTCCCAGCACTACTTATTGAAGAGGCTGTCTTTTCTCCATTGTATATTCTTGCCACCTTTATCAAAGATAAAGTGACCATATATGTGGGGGTTTATCTCTGGGCTTTCTATCCTGTTCCATTGTTCTATATTTCTGTTTCTGTGCCAGTACCATACTGTCTTGATTACTGTAACTTTGTAGTATAGTCTGAAGTCAGGGAGCCTGATTCCTCCAGCTCCGTTGTTTGCTGTCAAGATTGCTTTGGCTATTTGGGGCCTTTTGTGTTTCCATACAAATTGTGAAATTTTTTGTTCTAGTTCTGTGAAAAATGCCATCAGTAGTTTGATAGGGATTGCATTGAATCTGTACATTGCTTTGGGTAGTATAGTCATTTTCACAATGTTGATTCTTCTAATCAAAGAACATGGTATATTTCTCCATCTGTTTGTATCATCTTTAATTTCTTTCATCAGTGTCTTATAGTTTTCTGCATACAGGTCTTTTGTCTCCTTATGTAGGTTTATTCCTAGGTATTTTATTCTTTTTGTTGCAATGGTAAATGGGAGTGTTTCCTTAATTCCACTTTCAGATATTTCATCATTAGTGTATAGGAATGCAAGGGATTTCTGTGCATTAATTTTGTCTCCTGCTACTTTACCAAATTCATTGATTACCTCTAGTAGTTTTCTGGTAGCATCTTTAGGATTCTCTATGTATAGTATCATGTCATCTGCAAACAGTGACGGTTATACTTCTTCTTTTCTTTTTTTTTTTTTTTTTTATTAGTTGTTTTGTTTGTTTTTTTATACTGCAGGTTCTTATTAGGCATCAGTTTTATACACATCAGTGTATACATGTCAATCCCAATTGCCCAATTCAGCACACCACCATCCCCACCTCACCGCAGTTTTCCCCCCTTGGTGTCCATATGTCCATTCTCTACATCTGTGTCTCAACTTCTGCCCTGCAAACTGGCTCATCTGTACCATTTTTCTAGGTTCCGCATACATGCATTAATATACGATATTTGTTTTTCTCTTTCTGACTTACTTCACTCTGTATGACAGTCTCTAGATCCATCCACGTCTCAACAAATAACTCAATTTCGTTCCTTTTTATGGCTGAGTAATATTCCATTGTATATATGTACCACACCTTCTTTATCCATTCGTCTGTTGATGGGCATTTAGGTTGCTTCCATGACCTGGCTATTGTAAATAGTGCTGCAATGAACATTCGGGTGCATGTGTCTTTTTGAATTACGGTTTTCTCTGGGTATATGCCCAGTAGTGGGATTGCTGGGTCATATGGTAATTCTATTTTTAGTTTTTTAAGGAACCTCCATATTGTTCTCCATAGTGGCTGTATCAATTTACATTCCCACCAACAGTGCAAGAGGTTTCCCTTTTCTCCACACCCTCTCCAGCATTTGTTGTTTGTAGATTTTCTGATGATGCCCATTCTAACAGGAGTGAGGTGATACCTCATTGTAGTTTTGATTTGCATTTCTCTAATAATTAGTGATGTTGAGCATCTTTTCATGTGCTTCGTGGCCGTCTGTATGTCTTCTTTGGAGAAATGTCTATTTAGGTCTTCTGCCCATTTTTGGATTGGGGTGTTTGTTTCTTTGATATTGAGCTGAATGAGCTGTTTATATATTTTGGAGATTAATCCTTTGTCCGTTGATTCATTTGCAAATATTTTCTCCCATTCTGAGGGTTGTCTTTTCGTCTTGTTTATGGTTTCCTTTGCTGTGCAAAAGCTTTGAAGTTTCATTAGGCCCCACTTGTTTATTTTTGTTTTTATTTCCATTACTCTAGGAGGTGGATCCAAAAAGATCTTGCTGTGATTTATGTCAAAGAGTGTTCTTCCTATGTTTTCCTCTAAGAGTTTTATAGTGTCCAGTCTTATATTTAGGTCTCTAATCCATTTTGAGTTTGTGTATGGTGTTAGGGAGTATTCTAATTTCATTCTTTTACATGTAGCTGTCCAGTTTTCCCAGCACCACTTATTGAAGAGACTGTCTTTTCTCCGTTGTATATCTTTGCCTCCTTTGTCATAGATTAGTTGACCATAGGTGCATGGGTTAATCTCTGGGCTTTCTATCTTGTTCCATTGATCTATGTTTTTTTTTTTTTTGTGCCAGTACCATATTGTCTTGATTACTGTAGCTTTGTAGTATAGTCTGAAGTCAGGGAGTCTGATTCCTCCAGCTCCATTTTTTTGCCTAAAGACTGCTTTGGCTATTCGGGGTCTTTTGTGTCTCCATACAAATTTTATGATGATTTGTTCTAGCTCCGTAAAAAATGCCATTGGTAATTTGATAGGGATTGCATTGAATCTGTAGATTGCTTTGGGTAGTATACTCATTTTCACAATGTTGATTCTTCCAATCCAAGAACATGGTATATCTCTCCATCTGTTGGTATCATCTTTAATTTCTTTCATCAGTGTCTTATAGTTTTCTGCATACAGGTCTTTTGTCTCCCTAGGTAGGTTTATTCCTAGGTATTTTATTCTTTTTGTTGCAATGGTAAATGGGAGTGTTTCCATAATTTCTCTTTCAGATTTTTCATCATTAGTGTATAGGAATGCAAGAGATTTCTGTGCATTAATTTTGTATCCTGCAACTTTACCATATTCATTAATTAGCTCTAGCAGTTTTCTGGTGGCAGTTTTAGGATTCTCTATGTATAGTATCATGTCATCTGCAAACAGAGACAGCTTTACTTCTTCTTTTCTGATTTGGATTCCTTTTATTTCTTTTTCTTCTCTGATTGCTGTGGCTAAAACTTCCAAAACTATGTTGAATAATAGTGGTAAGAGTGGGCAACCTTGTCTTGTTATTGATCTTAGTGGAAATGGTTTCAGATTTTCACCATTGAGAATGATGTTGGCTATGGGTTTGTTATATATGGCCTTTATTATATTGAGGTAAGTTCCCTCTATGCCTACTTTCTGGAGGGTTTTTATCAGAAATGGGTGTTGAATTTTGTTGAAAGCTTTTTCTGCATCTATTGAGATGATCATATAGTTTTTCTCCTTCAATTTGTTAATATGGTGTATCACATTGATTAATTTGCATATATTGAAGAATCCCTGCATTCCTGGGATAAACCCCACTTGATCATGGTGTATGATCCTTTTAATGTGCTGTTGGATTTTTTTTGCTAGTTTGCTAGTATTTTGTTGAGGATTTTTGCATCAATGTTCATCAGTATTATTGGCCGGTCATTTTCATTCTTTGTGACATCTTTGTCTGGTTTTGGTATCAGGGTGATGGTGACCTTGTAGGAGTTTGGGAGTGTTCTTCCCTCTACTATATTTTGGAAGAGTTTGAGAAGGATAGGTGTTAGCTCTTGTCTAAATGTTTGATAGAATTTGCCTGTGAAGGCATCTGTTCCTGGGCTTTTGTTCGTTGGAAGATTTTTAATCACACTATCAATTTCAGTGCTTGTAATTGGTCTGTTTATATTTTCTATTTCTTCCTGGTTCAGTCTTGGAAGGTTGTGCTTTTCTAAGAATTTGTCCATTTCTTCCGGATTGTCCATTTTATTGGCATATAGTTGCTTGAGTAATCTCTCATGATCCTTTGTATTTCTGAAGTGTCAGTTGTGACTTCTTCATTTCAATTCTATTACTTTGAGTCTTCTCCCTTTTTTTCTTGATGAGTCTGGCTAATGGTTTATCAAGTTTGTTTATAGTCTCAAAGAACAAGCTTTTAGTTTTGTTGATCTTTGCTATCGTTTCCTTCATTTCTTTTTCATTTATTTCTGATCAGATGTTTATGATTTTTTTCATTCTCCTAACTTTGGGGTTTTTTGTTCTTCTTTCTCTAATTGCTTTAGGTATAAGGTTAGGTTGTTTCTTTGAGATGTTTCTTGTTCCTTGAGGTAGGATTGTATTACTATAAACTTCCCTTTTAGAACTGCTTTTGCTGCATCCCATAGGTTTTGGATCGTCGTGTTTTCATTGTCATTTGTTTGTAGGTGTTTTTTGGTTTCCTCTTTGATTTCTTCAGTGATCTCTTGGTTATTTACTAGCGTATTGTTTAGCCTCCATGTGTTTGTATTTTTCACAGATTTTTTTCCTGTAATTGCTATCTAGTCTCATAGTGTTGTGATTGGAAAAGATACGTGATAGAATTTCACTTTTCTTAAATTTACCAGGACTTGATTTGTGACCCAAGATATGATCTATCCTGGAGAATGTTCCATGAGCACTTGAGAAGAAAGTATATCTGTTGTTTTTGGTTGGAATGCCCTATAAATATCAATTAAGTCCATCTTGTTTAATGCAACATTTAAAGCTTGTGTTTCCTTATTTATTTTCATTTTGGATGATCTGTCCATTGGTGAAAGTGGGGTGTTAAAATCCCCTACTAAGATTGTGTTACTGTCAATTTCCCCTTTTATGGCTGTTAGCATTTGCCTTTTGTATTGAGGTGCTCCTATGTTGGGTGCATAAATATTTACAATTGTTATAACTTCTTCTTGGATTGATCCCTTGATCATTACATAGGTCCTTCTTTGTCTCTTGTAATAGTCTTTATTTTAAAGTCTATTTTGTCTGATATGAGAATTGCTACCCCAGCTTTCTTTTGATTTCCATTTGCATGGAATATCTTTTTCCATCACCTAATTTTCAGTCTGTATGTGTCTCTAGGTCTGAAGTGGGTCTCTTGTAGACAACATATATATGGGTCTTGTTTTTGTTTCCATTCAGCTAGTCTGTGTTTTTGGGTTGGAGCATTTAATCCACTTACTGTTAAGGTAGTTATCAATATGTGTGTTCCTATTACCATTTTCTTAATTGTTTTGGGTTTGTTATTGTAAGTCTTTTCCTTCTCTTGTGTTTCCTGTCTAGAGAAGTTCCTTTAGCATTTGTTGTAGAGCTGGTTTGGTGGTGCTGAATTCTCTTAGCTTTTGCTTGTCTGTAAAGCTTTTGATTTCTCCATCGAATCTGAATGAGATCCTTGCTGAGTAGAGTAATCTTGATTGTAGGTTTTTCCCTTTCATCACTTTAAATATGTCCTGCCACTCCCTTCTTGCTTGCAGAGTTTCTGCTGAAAGATCAGCTGTTAACTTTATGGGGATTCCCTTGTATGTTATTTGTTGTTTTTCCCTTGCTGCTTTTAATATTTTTTCTTTGTATATAATTTTTGATAGTTTGATTAATATGTGTCTTGGCATGTTTGTCCTTGGTTTTATCCTGCATGGGGCTCTCTGTACTTCCTGGACTTGATTGACTACTTCCTTTCCCATATAAGGGAAGTTGTCAACTATAATCTCTTCAAATATTTTCTCAGTCCCTTTCTTTATCTCTTCTTCTTCTGGGACCCCAATAATTAGAATGTTGGTGCATTTAATGTTGTCCCAGAGGTCTCTGAGACTGTCCTCAATTCTTTTCATTCTTTTTTCTTTATTCTGCTCTACAGTAGTTATTTCCACTATTTTCTCTTCCAGGTTTCTTATCCATTCTTCTGCCTCAGTTATTCTGATATTGATTTCTTCTAGAGAATTTTTAATTTCATTTTTTTGAGTCCATCATTGTTTGTTTGCTCTTTCGGTCTTCTAGCTCCTTGTTAAACGTTTCTTGCATTTTCTCCATTGTATTTCCAAGATTTTGGAACATCTTTACTATCATTACTGTGAATTCTTTTTCAGGTAGGCTGCCTATTTCCTCTTCATTTGTTTGCTCTGGTGGGTTTTTACCTTGCTCCTTTATCTGCTGTGTGTTTCTCCGTCTTCTCATTTTGCTTAACTTACTGTGTTTGGGGTCTCCTTTTCGCAGGCTGCAGGTTCGTTGTTCCTGTTGTTTTTCGTGTCTTCTCCCAGTGGGTAAGGTTGGTTCATTGGGTTGTGTAGGCCTCCTGGTGGAGGGGACTGGTGCCTGTGTTCTGGTGGATGAGTCTGGATCTTGTCTTTCTGGTGGGCAGGACCACGTCCGGTGGTCTGTTTTGGGGTGTCTGTGAACTTATCATGATTTTATGCTGCCTCTCTGCTAACAGGTGGGGTTGTGTTCCTGTCTTGCTAGTTGTTTGACATAGGGTGTCCAGCACTGTAGATTGCTGGTCGTTGAGTGGAGCTGGGTCTTAACGTTGAGATGGAGGTCTCTGGGAAAGCTTTCTCCATTTGATATTACGTGGTGCTGGGAGGTCTGTGGTGGACCAATGTCCTGAACTTGGCTCTCCCACCTCAGGGTCTCAGGCCTGACACCTGGCTGGAGCACCAAGACCCTGTCAGCCACACGGCTCAGAAGAAAAGGGTGAGAAAGAAAGAAAGAGAGAGAGAGAAAGGAAGGAAGGAAGGAAGGAAAGAAATAAAGAAAAGAAAGAGAAAAATAAAGTTATTAAAATTTTAAAAATTATTGAAAATTAAAAAATTAAAAATTAATTAAAAAAAGAAAGAAAGAGAGCAACCAAACCAAAAAACAAATCCACCAATGATAACAAGAGCTAAAAACTATACTAAAAAAAAAAAAAAAAGGACAGAAATAACCCTAGGACAAATGGCAAAAGCAAAGCTATACAGACATAATCACACAAAGAAGCATACACATACACACTCACAAAAAGAGAAAAAGGAAAAATATATATATATATATAAAAAAAGAAGAGTGCAACCAAATCAATAAAGAAGTCTACCAGTGATAATAAGCTCTAAACACTAAACTAAGATAAACATAAAACCAGAAACAAATTAGATGCAGAAAGCGAACTCCAAGTCTACAGTTGCTCCCAAAGTCCACCGCCTCTCTTTTGGGATGTTTCATTGTCTATTCAGGTATTCCACAGATGCAGGGTACATCAAGTTGACTGTGGAGATTTAATCCGCTGCTCCTGAGGCTGCATGGAGAAATTTCCCTTTCTCTTCTTCGTTCGCCCAGCTCCTGGGGTTCAGCTTTGTATTTGGCCCTGCCTCTGCGTGTAGGTCGCCTGAGGGCGTCTGTTCCCCGCCCAGACAGGACAGGGTAAAGTAGCAACTGATTCGGGGTCTCTGGCTCACTCAGGCTGTGGGGAGGGAGGAGTACAGAATGCAGGGCGAGCCTGCGGGAGCAGAGGCCGGCATGACGTTGCAACGATCAAGCATTTACTTTTTTACTAGCATCACCAGTATATGTTTTCCTGCCTGATGAAACCTTACCAATGCCTTTAGTCTTCATGATATGTTACTTTTGATGATGCTTTTGATTAGAGTTGGAATTGAAGGGACAATAAAGGGGACACAATGCATTTTGACTTAAAGCACTGAAATAAGCAGTAGAATAACTTCTTGAGCTTTTACTAAGACTAGATTTTTGTCATCCTTTTTCGATCTGTCCTCACAGAACTATGGATAAAATTATGAAAGCACAGGATGGAAAACTACCACTAATTCTGAGGGGACATTTAACATGTGTTTTTATCTGAAGATGATATCTAAGACCTTTTCTGACATCATAGGTATATTACTTTATGAAACTTTACCATTGCCAAATAATTAAGTTCATGTATTGGGAAAATTCCTTCAAAGAAGGAGACACTGTTTTTTCAACACTGATAATATAAGGGCTGTATTTAACATGATTTAAAGCATGCTTAATTAAATGTTTGATTTTAAGCTATTGTTTATACCTTGCTTTGTTCCTACAAGTAATTGAAATGACTAGTCTAAGTTTATTTTTCAGTTGTATATTTAGTCACAAAGGTTGAAATGAAACTAAGTGATTAGAACCCAGACTATTTCGTAATACAGGAGTAAAGTTGTGGAGAAATGGTAAATTTCTGGGGAATGGTAGGGAAAGTTAAGTCGCTGATACTTTTATGCACTGCCTTTCCAGGAGATTTCAGAGGCTGTGCACTACTCTAGAATGAGGCATGCTTTAGTACAGGTAATAGCCAGTGGGCAAGCAGAAAGAGTCAGTCTCCCTAGAAGATTTTACATTTATGGAAAGAGGATCAGTGCAACTCAAGAGTAGCTCTTCTGTGAATGCTATCTACACACCTGGCTAGCTTTCCTTACCATCTATGGCCGTCTGTCCTTGACCTTAGACCTCTGACAGTCTTGCCTGGCTTCTACTGTGCCCTTTTTAAAATGCTGGCACCCTACATCTTTTCTCCTATTATGTAAAATCTTATCCTCTTTATTTATCTACTGTCCCTGATGAATATGGATCTTATCTTTCTAGAACCTCAAGAAATTCTTTAATAGCCAGAAGTTTTGACTGCTGCCTACTTTAAGGTCAGGATAATATTCTCACATGGGCTTAAGATCTTGAGATTTCCTTGAATAGACAAAATTAATCCATTGTCTGGTGGGGGAGGGATGAGGAAGTCCCCTGAGGAGTGACTGAGTTTCTTGAAAAATGTTTCACAGTAGTATTTAAGTGGCCCCCCTAGGATCAGTACCATTCTCAAATACATCCAATTTAGGAAATCTTGACTCTCTTTGTTATTTGGTACTTTTCTTTATTTTCCCTGTCACACCACCACCACTAATTTCTTCAGTATCTTGACTAATGATCAGACTAGGTTTTGTGAACGCACTAGTTTTTTAATTTCATAAAATTTCTTGTACTTGCCAAGTACAAAGTGGACGTTCAACTAGGACACAAACAAGATTTTGTTATATGGAACTAGTCATTCCTAGGCTAATCCATATGAAATTGCTGATGGTCAACTCTTTTGACCTACAAAAATGGCAATTTCATATGGTTTAACCTAAAGTAATATCTTCTGTTGAAATGAATTCTATCTGAATAATCAGTCATACCTTTATATCATCTGGAGGATAGTGTTTTTTGTACCTTTTTAACTTAAGCTATGTTTATAGTTGATCAAGTTGTGTTCTTTTGGAAGTTTGAAAACATTCAAATAGATGTATTTTTCATCTAAATTTTTGGCTAAATGTTCATAATTATGTAGATCGAACTCTAATTTTCAAGACACTTGAGTTTACATTTTAATGATGAAGGGTAGCTACTGTTGATGAGCACCATTGCCAAAATAACACAGGTGCTGTCAAGTGGTTTTTTGTGTGTTTGTGTGGCAACTTGTTTTTTTTTTTCTTTTTGAATTCTATCTCTTTGTATTTTCCATAACATCTAGCAAAAGAGTCCAGAGAGGTCTGAAGTATACCCAACATTACTATTTATGAATTCTTAGGCATAACTGCTCCATTCCTGATAATTGGTTGAGCTTAGATTTAAGTGGAAAAGTTAATTGGATGGTAGGATTTCCTAATGTTCCTTCTCTTTTTTAGCAATTCCTTGGTGATTAGTGCAGAAGTTTTCCACTAGCCTGTGCACTGTTGCTGTGTTGCTGATGTTTGGAATGAGAGGTGTGTTAGTTAATAGTATTTACCTTTATCATCGCTGCTTCTGATTCAAGTGTGGTGTTCAGATAAGGTCTGGTCAGGCAACTGATGTAACTGCAGCTTGCCACTGACACTCCCATCATTGCTTCAGAGTTTCTCAGGAGAATAGCAGCTGTTCTTTTCTAGCAAAGAGTGAAGGGGAACCTCTCAGAGAAAGGCCACTTAAGTGCCTATAAAAAAGCATGCTGACTGATTCTGTTCTCTTGCCAGGTACAGATTCTGGCTATTTATTTTAACCCTTTTTCTCTGGCAAGAAATAATCATAAGCTCTTTAGAGGTCTCTTTGATATATGGTGGGGGAGGGCACTTTTCATTCTTTTTTTTTTTTTTTCTCCTTTTCACTTGGACTGGTGTGGGAAAGAGGAAAATTTTGCACAAATGTTGTACATACATATTTCATTTTTTTTCATATTTAATTTAATGTATAACAGATGGACTCCCTAAAAGTCAATATAATAGGAGAAGGCATATTTCAGCTTTCTGATTAGCAAAGATTGAAAAGTAATTAGTACTCAGTACTAATGAAAATATAGAGAAACAGGTGTAGTGTAAGCACATATATGCTTTCTGCAAGATATTTTAGTAATTGTGTGTGTGTGTGTGTGTGTATCTATCTGTATACAGATGTGTATGTAACTGACATGACTTCCAACCTAAAAAATCCACTTTTAATGATTTGTCAGACTAGAATATTTTTATAAGTTCATAAAGATATACATACAAAGCATTCTGTATGGCAGTACAGTAAGATATTGGAAACCACCTAAATACCCATCTACTATCTATAGGGGATGAATTCAATTAGGAAACATCCATATAATGGAATATATCATATAATCATTAGAAAGAATGATGTATATGTGTATATGTCAGGATGGACATGATATATTAAATTTAAAAAGTGAAGATGCTAAATGGTATGTAGAGTATAATCCTGCATTTATAAAAATTCAATTAAAATTAAACACAATTATATAGATCAAGTATCAAACCTTTTAAAGGTAAAAACTAACACTAAGCAATATCTTTCCGTTAAAATATTGACAATAACATTCATTGAGTAAAGTAGGGCACTGAATACAAATATGTGATAATGTGAATTGTGCTTATTGCAGTGGAAATTGGAAGAGAGATGCTCCATCTTTCTGAAAAACAGTATTTTTAAAAAGTTTTAAAGCATCCATATGCTTATACAGAGTGACTATATAACATTAATGATAATAAAATGGTTTATATTTATAAAGTACTATTATTTTTTCAAAGCATTTTTATACTCATAATTTTCTTTCCAAATCACTCATTGTGTTACCTAGTGCAAAAATGTTTATTATTCTCTTTTTATCAGTTTCCTTTCCTGAAATAAGGAAGTTAAATGATACACTCTAGAAAAATGCTTTCAGCATTAAAGGGTTTTATCTATGAAGATGCAAATGTTAAGACCTCTTAGGGAAAGGCACGGCAATGCTAAAAGGAGTAAGAGAGAGAAACAAACACTTCAAACCAAGTGTATAGTATTACGTGTTTCTTTATGGCATTTTCTACATGAGTTTAGCATATGTGCTGGTCATTTACCTGTTTGCTATACCATTTATTCCCTGAAATGTCTTTGTTGTGTTCTTTATCTCAGGGAACTGAACTCTAAAGGCTACCTTTCCTAGACTTCCCTGCCCACTAGGTTTGGCCATGAGGAAGCACTGCAATAAGATCAAAGGTGGGAGGATAGGAGAAGCCTGAGTATTTTTTTTTCCTTCTCTCTCTGACTTGGACAGCATCACCAGTGATGTGTGGGTTTCCTTCATGATTCAAGCTTCTGTTGGATGGGACCTTCCTCTGTGGTCCCAGTTCCTATCTGTCTTTTCCCATTTTGTGAACCTTTGTACACTATTGGTGGGCATGCAAAATGGTACATCTGCTATGGGAACCAGTATGGAGTTTACTCAAACGTTTGAAAATAGAACTACCATTGATCCAGCAATCTCAGTTCTGGGTATATATTCCAAAGAATTGAGATCAGAATCTCAAAGAGATATTAGCACTTCCAAGCCCAGCATTATTCACAACAGCCAAGATGTGGAAACAACCTAAATGTCCAGTGACAGGTGAATGAATAAAGAAAATGTGTTATATACATGCAATGGGGTATTATTCATCCTTACAAAAGAAGGAAATTCTGCAATATGTGACAGTAGGGATGAACCTTGAGGATGTTATGCTAAGCCAGTTACAGAAAGACAAATACTGCATTATTCCACTTATATGAGGTATCTAAAATCATCATAGTCACAGAATTAAAGACTAGAATGGTGGTTTCTGTGGGCTGGAGAGAGGGAGAAATGGGGAGTTACTAATCAATAGGCACAGAGTTTTCTTTTTTTTTTTAACATCTTTATTGGAGTATACTTGCTTTACATTATTGTGTCAGTTGCTGCTGCATAACATAGTGAATCAGCTATATGTATGTATATATCCCTATATCCCCTCTCTCTTGTGTCTCCCTCCCACCCTCCCTATCCCACCCCTCTAGGTGGTCACAGAACACTGAGCTGATCTCCCTGTGCTATGCGGCAGCTTCCCTCTAGCTATTTATTTGACATTTGGTAGTGTATATATGTCAATGCCACTTTCTCACTTCGTCTCAGCTTACCCTTCCCCCTCCCCCTGTCCTCAAGTCCATTCTCTATGTCTATGTCTTTGTCTTTATTACTGTCCTGCCCCTAGGTTCTTCAGAACCATTTTTTTTTTTTTTTAGATTCCATATATATGTGTTAGCATACGGTATTTAATTTTCTCTTTATGACTTACTTCATTCTGTACGACAGACCCTAGGTCCATCCACCTCACTACAAATAACTCAATTTCGTTCCTTTTTATGGCTGAGTTATATTCCATTGTATACATGTGCCACATCTTCTTTATCCATTCATCTGTTGATGGACACGTAGGTTGCTTCCATGTCCTGGCTATTGTAAATAGTAGGCACGGAGTCTTAATTAAGCAAGAGAAGTTCTGGGATCTGCTATAAACCATGTACCTGTATCCAACAATACTGTACTGTACACTTAAAAGTTTGTTATGGGGAAAAATAATACAAATCTACAGTAACAGAAACAGTGTGGTACTATAATAAAGACAGACATATATAGATCAATGGAACAGAATAGAGACCCCTGAAATAAATCTTCACCTAAAACAGTGTTTTTAATAGTTGAATAAAATTTTATTATATCAATATATGTCAATTATTTAATTTTCAGTGTTCTGATAATTAGGCTACTTAAAAATGTCCCTGTTTTATATATTTGCAGTAACTTGTCCATGCCTGTTAAAGGCAAAATATATTTATATGTTTGAATGATGTACTTAGCTGCATTAGTTAGCTAGATCTAATTAAAGCCTACTAAGTGCCCAGCATAGTTCTGTGTTTTTTTATATATTTAATCACGTTTAGAAGATCATTATCGATGTTCTAGTTTTATAGATTGGGCATGGAGGCTCAGTGCAATTGCATAACTTGCCCAAAGTCATATTGCTAGTAAGTGGCTCAAATTTGAATTTGAATCAGGCAGATCTTTTTCCAAGTTTGTTCTGTTACTCCATCATGCCTAATACACATTGGCCTTGAAAGTAAAATGAAAAAGGCATAACTTATTCTATGAATCATAGACCTTGGAATATTAGAGCTAGAATAGGACAACCACAGACCAATGGCAACATACACTGTCCTTGGCTTCTTACAGTTACATTATCTTTTGCTGTGCAGCTTCTTTATCTATGGACAAGTTAGTTTAAGAAAAACATGCATGTCACCACTTAAAGAAAAATCAGATTTGGAAAGATAATACCTTTAATCACATGTCTAATAAATGTCAAACATATATCCAAAGTGGATCTTATTTCCAACTTAAAGCAAATGGTTAGATTTCAGCTGCATAATTAACCACTAATTGGAATATGCACATTTGTAATAGTTAATGAGCAACAATAAAGAAGATTCCATGTTGATTACTGTGACCTATGATATTTCTCTTATGTTTTTGGTAAGCAGTTTTTTCATATCTATTTGCTGTAGGTAGTAGGGTTTGGAAAAATTTTTCTTAGGGAAGTTTCACACAGAGGTGATATTTTATCTGGGTTTTGAAAGACAGGTAAGTGTTCATTAGGTGGAGGAGTAGGGAAAAGACATCCTTGCTCTAAGAAACACAATGAACAAAGGGTCTGAGTTGGGAAAAACATGTGGTGAACCAAAGAGGTGGTGAGTAGAAACCATCCCTATTGAACGCACACACACACACAAACACTCGCATGCATATACATTTCTCCTATTTTTTGAAAGAGTAATTTGATTCTCCTGTTTTCTACGTGTTGTTTCTTTTTAAATTATATTTGGCATATAGCACTGTGTAAATTTAAGGAACAATATGTTGATTTGTTACATTTGTATATTATAGTATGATTGCCATTGTAGCATTAACTAGTTCCTCTATCACATCACATGATTACCATTACCTCTTTTGTCGTGGGAATAATTAAGATCTAGTCTCTTAGCAAGTTTGGTGATTAATATAATATTGTTGTCTATATTCACTATATTGTGCATTAGATCTCTAGGACTTATTTATCGACTATTTTGTACTCCTAAACAACATCTCTCCTATTTCCCCACCTTCCAGCCCCTGGTAACCATTATTTTGCTCTCTGTTTGTATTAGTTCAGTTTTTTAGATTCCACCTAAAAGTGATATAATATAGATCTTCCTGTTTTCTGATCTCTCTCCCTAAGTGTTCTCTCTTTGCACAGCAAAATGGACAAAGTATTTTTCTAAACAAGCAAGTTTCTTACCTTTATTATTTTAACATAATTAAATTTTGTAATATTTAATATTGAATAATTCTCAAAACAGCTATTAAAATAAATTTATCTGCAACATTAGTACCTGGGAAGGAAACATTAGATATAAAAATAGAATACAGGACTTTGAGGTATTGATGGTCTAACTGTGGGGCTAGAAGGTGGGGCAGGAAAATTGGTATATCTTATAAGATCATACTTTGTTCTTTGGTTCTCTGACCTATTACAGTACTAGCACTTCATTCAACCAATCCTTAAATGTCAGCATATGAATTCCTCTTCAGCTCCTTTTCTTTTACAAAAGTACCTCTAATAATATAATTTATTTCTTATTCTCATTCTTTTGTCTTCCATGCCATTGATTAATAGAATGGATCTACAACGTCTAATTATTACATAGAATACCCTCAGAAAATCTTAAACAAAAGTAAAATATTGAGGACCAGTGGGTTTTTTTCCATCCTAATTCCCATAATTAAATTGTCCTTGATAAATGCAGTGGGAAAAGTCGCTGTGCACTGGCACTGGGTTTTGAACTTAGAGTTTGTCTCTCTGCTATAATGCAATTAAAAGATAATAGGGTTAGGGCTCTTGATTCAATAACAAGACACCTACACTGTGATGGAAGTGGGTTACATAATTCGTAATAAATCACTGAGAGGAAATGTGCACATCAAGTGTCTCACATATTTCCATTTGGTGGATCAGAGTTTAAGGAATTAAGCTGTAACTAGAGAATTCAATCACTGTTTGAAAGGCTGCTGCTGCTTTGCCTAAGGATGGCTCTTGCAGGTTTCTGGCTGATGATTTTCTCAATCAATGCCCTGCCTTCCAGCTTGAGTTGAAATGAGATTATTTACAATTACTAGATATTTTAAAATACAATTTTGTTGATTGTAATAGGAAAATATAAAGAATAAAATAAAATTTTTCACTAATTTTACCACCTATATTTTGACATATAACCTTACAGCTTATTTCAATGCATATATATATACATACACATATGGATATATATGTATATAAAAACACATATATTTAATATCTCTTATTAATGTGTCTATTAACAAAATCTGTTATAATAGCATTAAAATATTATAGAAATTTCATTTGTTATACTTAAAATATATAGCTAGAATTTTATAAACTCTTAAAGAACATGATTTTTAATGGCAACATCATTTACTATTGGCTTTTTTTCTGATATAGTTGCTGTGTGAGATGTATTTTAGTTGCTTCATTAGAACTAGCTTGACTATAGGTACAGTTCTCATTTTTGAATGGTCATTTGCTCATATACTAGTTTTGTAATGACTTCCCATCAGAGGATGACTGCTTGAGCAACAGCTCATTGTTCCATTGAAATCAGGCTTTATTAGCTTTATGAAACTAATGGGCATTTCTCTAGGTAAAGCAGTCCTTCTCAGAATAGGTTGAACTCTGATAAATTGGGTAAGAAGTGGGTTTGGGGTTTGTTTTTATTTGTTTTTTTAATTTGCTTTTTGTCTTTTTTTTTTGTTTTGCCTTAATTATAGGAGATATGTATTTGGGCCATATCCAGGAAACTCTAAATCTAAAAATGTTTGCAGTGAGACCATTTGCAAATTTGGAATAAATAATTATAAGGAAATTAGTCTTTTGGATGGCTGCCAAAAGAAAATTGGTCAAGTAGTGATTGGCTGTACAGAGCTAGGGTAACTGTGAATTGAAAACAAAAATAAAGAAAAAACAGAACACAAACACACACAATAATTCTGAGTCCAGAAGGGGGAAATGCTTTGCTTTAATTTAGGAAAGAATAAAATAACTTATTCCCATGGAAACCAAACCATTCCTCTCTTTAACAATGAAAAAACACAAAATTAGACACATGAAATACTCTTTAAGATGCAGATTGTTTTTTAGTTAAAAAAAAAAAACAACTACAAAGCAAATGGCTTTAACAATACTTATTTTATTTACCAAGAGTTCATGCAGTAAAATATCTTATGCTCTTCTTATAGAAAGGCCAAATCACAAGCTGGTGAACTAAACCAGGAGTCTTTGTTAGCTAATTAATCAGGTGAGGAATGATCTAGTGGAGTAAGATTTAATGGGAGTATGCTTTTTCTCTCTATTTTATGTGATAGACTTTTCCCTTGTGTGTAAAAATATTTCTTTCTGTCAAATTTTCCTACATAAGCCTCCAGTTTCCCATCTAAACTGCAAACCTTTATATTTTCATAAAAGTCAAGGTTTGTGAAACACATGTTAAATAGTTAAGGAATGAAACAGCAAGTACAAAAATAGTAAGAGTTAATAAATTAAACATTTTAAATCATTTAATATATAATCAAACAAAATGAACTTGGTAGATTTTTAATTACTTTCCCACTGATTCAATTAGAATTTTATTCAGCTTCACATTAAGCCATGATTGTGTCTTAGTCAAAAAGAGATTTATTTTTTTCATTCAACAAGAATTCCAGGTATAGGCATTTGAGGGCTAGTTTGGTAACTCAATTATTCCATTGAAGAAAAAAGCTAAATCTATCTTCCTGTTTTATCATCTTTAGTGAAGGATGTTCTACATGCATGTTCCAGAGTAATAAAAGAAGAGAACAAAATAGACAGGGCCAGAAGATTTTTGCTTGTATCTCATTGGCAGAACTATGTCAAGTGGTCATCTCTATTTGCAAGGGAGACTGGGATATTTCACAAAAGCAGGAAAGGGAAGGAGGGCTTAAAAGGTTGTTGAGTGAATGAACTTACTGTATCTGTCACCTTCCACCTCTCTGAGCATTCTATATTTATACACAATATTTATATCTTTCTCTGTACTTTAAATAAAATGAATTCATCCTCTGCCTTCCAAGGCAGGTAATCCCCAAATTATATCCAGTTACTGTATTTAGCTTGAAGTCTAGGATCTTTGGGTAATCTCTCCATCAGCTCCAGGTTTGGTTCTTTGTGATCCTTAGGTCTATAAATTAAAGACAAGTCATCTTCTTCTAACATTCCCAATGTATTACTGTGGAGAGAGAAGAAAATAGGATAATAGCAATTTAAAAAGTCTTATTCAGTAAGAGGGAATGTAGAAAATATATGACTGTCGGTGGTTCATAGCAAATATAGAGTCCTGCTGGGTGGGTTACTCAGGACTTCCTGATGCTAGCAGCAGAAGTAGTTACTTGGCTAGCCAATCTGGAGGCCCTGGTACTTGTTTCTTGGTGAATTTCTTTTATCTTTTTTCTCCAAGTCCTTGGTTCTACATCTGGAGAGACCTTCCTTGACCAATGTGCCAATGCCTACTAAAATGAAAGTAAAAGAAAGAGGGCTCCAAAAAGAATTAAAAGGCATTGCATATCTATAAAACCATAAATTGGGACCATCCCAGGAAATCCAGGTAAATGGTCTTCCTAGCTGGGAAGAGGTTCAACCTGGAGTCCATTTCCTTTCGCTGTGAGTTCAAGGACCCAGAAATTACTTTAAATACAGCTGTAGGGAGCCTGAGGCACATTTGGAAATACCATGCTCTGGAAATTTTACCAGGCTTCCAGGAGGTGAGTTTCAAGACCATTTTATGAGTAACCACATCAGCCTGGAAAATGTAACTTGTTGCTACTGACTCCTTTGTTCTGACCAATTCCTCACTCTTAACCTAATGGCTGCCGCCTCAGCCCCTGCAAAACTGCGTGCCAGGGTGCAACACCATTAATCTGATCTTTGCCACTAAGTTCCCCTTCATTGTCACTTAGAGACTTCCTAAAGGAAAGTGTTTGAAACACCCTGGGGCAACAGTTTTATACGTTTTTGAAGTTGCACTCAGAAACCTCTGCTTGTATACATACATTTTGTATACAGAAGCAGCTGGCTGTTCTCAACCCTCCAAGGTTCCAAATTATGATATTCTCAGTCAATTTATATTGCAGGACACAAGCACAGTGAGCCTCTGCTTGTAGGTAAAGGTAGCTGTGCTCCCTTGCATCTCTGCTTAGAGACTGTCTAGCTCTAGTTTGAGTGCATCTCTACCACAGTACACTTTTGAAAGCGGCAAGATTTAATACGCACATGCCAATATTCTGAATTTTATTCCTACCATTCACACTAATAAAAAAGCTTCAGTTGGCATGTGGTCACAGTTCCAAAGCACAGCAAGCAACAGTTTGACTAGCTCTTTCGCTACTGCATTTCAAAATGCATTAGCTTTCGAGCCTGAGGTAATTAAATCTTCACTGTTTGCCCTCATCATCTCCTTCACAGAGTCAATTCCACATTTTAAGTCCTATTATTGCAGCTCCCTTCATTCTTTAATAATTATTACATTGATCAGTATTCTTAGTTGCAAACAACGGAGTCTACTCTAATTAGCTTATACAGAAAAAAATTTTATTTCATAGACTCTTAGGTCACTCAGGAATTTTTGGAGAGTTCCAAATGCTCACCTCTAAATCTACTGTGCAGAAACAATGTCCAATTATATCATGGGGTTTCTTTGGAGAAAACACCATTGCCACCATTGATCAATACTTTGTCCCGGGCTTCCCTGGTGGCGCAGTGGTTGAGAATCTGCCTGCCAATGCAGGGGACACGGGTTCGAGCTCTGGTCTGGGAAGATCCCACATGCCGCGGAGCAACTAGGCCCGTGAGCCACAACTACTGAGCCTGCGCATCTGGAGCCTGTGCTCCGCAACAAGAGAGGCCACGATAGTGAGAGGCCCGCGCACCGCGATGAAGAGTGGTCCCTGCTCGCCGCAACTAGAGAAAGCCCTCGCACAGAAACGAAGACCCAACACAGCCAAAAATAAATAAATAAATTTATAAAAAAAAAAAAAATTCTTTGTCCCTCAGGACTGAATACTGGAGACTCTACAATAAAGTACAAGAGACCACCACCATTGTTGCCGAAAGAGCAAAACCCCACGATACAGTCACTGGCTCGCTTTGCTCAATTTGAGTTCAGATCTTGCTTGAATGCAGGTCAAGTATCTGGACCTTAACTACAAAGGAATCTAAGAATGTATTTGGTCTAGCTTGTCTTGAGAAGACGAGGAACATAAGGAGAAATGGAGCCAAAATGGAAGGAGAGTGTTTACAGATGCTGGGCATCCATATGTGATGATTTGATCTAACAATATCTTACATGCTTACTGGGATTTTTAGCTGATCAGTCGGACTCTGTGATGTCCACTTCCTCAACACCCATTGCAATTAAGTTATCTTTATGGTACAGAATTTTCTGAGCATGGACATGTTGTCATAGATAACTATTGCAAATAGGAAATATACCTTAGACAAAATATCCCAAAGATTTCTGATCCATATTTGATTATGTCCAGTTCAGTTAAAGGAAATAGAATGGAATGGGGTAGGATTTTCC
Organism: Balaenoptera ricei; assembly: GCF_028023285.1. Classification (NCBI taxonomy): domain Eukaryota; kingdom Metazoa; phylum Chordata; class Mammalia; order Artiodactyla; family Balaenopteridae; genus Balaenoptera; species Balaenoptera ricei. The sequence goes on along the minus strand of NC_082640.1, from coordinate 81,505,051 downwards.
CTTATTAACATTAGTTAACTATCACAACTCTTTTTCAATATCCCTGATACCTGCAACATCCCATGGGTGGAATAGTCTGTGGGAAATCTTATTTACTATGTGATATACTATGCCTTTCTGGCTTAGATAGATTTAAAACAAGTTGCTAACATCAGATGCCATTTAGAGAAGTTATCAATGGTTGTTAACTTATCCACATCTATTTTCAGTGAGTGCCATAACTCCACAGATCGAATCAAAGTCAGAGTGTGGGATGAAGATGATGACATTAAATCCAGAGTGAAGCAACATTTCAAAAAGGAGTCAGATGATTTTCTGGGACAAACAATTGTAGAAGTGAGAACCCTGAGTGGAGAAATGGATGTCTGGTACAATTTAGGTGACTGTCTTTATATCTACTTGAAAAATGTTAAATAAAATTCCAGAATATCTGTGGAAGGTATTATATTCCCATATAGATAAAAATAACCAGTGCTTTTCTTGAACATTCTCATGGATTTCAGGCAGTTTAGTTTCATTAGAAATTAAGGTGATAATTATTCAAACTCTGTATTATTGAAAGATATTGGTAAATTTGAGATGATAAGGGAAAAGTCTTTCTAGGAATCAACTGGGTGTCTTTTAGGAGAAAAATATCCCATTGTGAATTTTTAATTCATAAAGTATAGCTTCAAAAAACTTTGCCAAATGTATAGAAAATAAATAACTTATGACTTAATAATGTCTGACTTATTTCCTTTTAGTCCCTTAATGAATTTTGGCAATAAAGGAAAAGTGTATTTTGGATATTTTTCAAAGATGATATAAGAGTAGGCTTTAGCAGGCAAAGCCAGATACACATGTGAACTTCTGCTTATTCTGATGATGAAGATATTGAGAGTATGTTTAATTGGCATGATTTTAAAATGGAATTTTATTATGGAACCAAGAATTGAATAAAGATAAGTTTTCATTTGACTTTTACTACAATTGAATAATAAGCTAGAATCTTCAGTGCTGACTTAATAATAGTAAGAATATATGAATCACCTCATTTTCTGTAAAGGACATGATCCAAACTGGCTTTATCATATCATCTGAAATGTTTTAATTAAATTTTTAAGGTCTGGTTGTGAATCTAAGAAAGGTTTACATACTCCCAGGATTACGAAGTGTTTCCATTTAGGATACCAACTTATCTTAGCAAATTAAAGAGTGCTTTTGACTTTTTAAAAACCTACGTACTTCAAGTAATGTAATATTTGGCAAAGTAAAGGGGTAAGGCCACAAAATTAACGAACATCTGAATTACATAATAATTTAAAGAAGGAGAGATATATAACTTATCTGAACACAGATGATTCAAGCTAGACTAAAAGCTCGTTATCAAAAAATATTTTATTTTGAGGAAATCTTTAAAGAAAATTGGTGCTTCTCCATTATTGGCATAGAGTTTTTGCTTCACTTATAATGATAATCCTTCTGTATCTTGTTTATACTATTAAATAACTTTATATATGAAAACAGGTGTTAGGCAAGGGTAAACTTCAGGGCATTAATTCTGCACAATACTCACAAGTTGTGTTTTAATTAAAGAGGCTTGCCTACGTGAGTTTGTTTTTTTGTTTTTTTTTTTACAATAAGTTAACATGTTCTTGAATTGAGGGAGTTAGAATTTGGAACAGAAATTCCTCAAATTATTCTTTTGACAAAATGTACAAGGGTATATTTAGTTTGCAAAAGAATTTGAATGTGCTTTTAATAAAATCTGCCATCCAGCTCTTGTGCAGAAACTGTCCTTCAGTCTATGGAAAGAAAAACATGATGCAACATAACATGGACACCTTTGCTTGCTCAGCCTCAATTCATACTTTTGTGCTGTCATTGCTGATGTTTAACCTTTAGAAAGAGAGAGAACAGGTCTTAGCTTTGTATGACTTCCCACAGTGGGTTCCATCCCCATTAGTACCATATTTTCATTCTCTGTACAATGTTCCTCCTTCCTCATTACTTAGAATTCATTCCACCATGCAGAGGAGGACTTGGCCAAGAGTCCTAGGCATCTAAGCAGAGCCTGTGTCCCATGGATCCATTGTGATGATGGTAGTTAAAATGTTCCCCTGTGATTCCAGGAAAAGGTCTGTGACATAAAGGTCTCAGGACTTGACTTTCTCTTGGCTTCAGCAGAGAACTTCAGCATTTGTTGAGAATCAGTGATCTCCCAGCCAATAGGAGAAACTCTCAAGATCCTGGCAGTCCTAAGGGAAGAATCTTCGCAACACAATGACTATTAAATATTAACGATGAAAGTCATCAGACATTCCACAAGAAGAAAGTAGACTATGTGATTTAACTGTATCTTATTTGGCTAAAAATACAATTACGCTTAGAAAGAGGGGCAATTAAAGAAGTCTTCACCACTGACTTTGTGTCACTCTATCTCTTTATCTTTTGTTTTTGAGATGGGTCAGCTTGTTTCTTTATGTGTTTCATCGGGGAATTAGGTATCAGACATAGGTCTGTTACCTACATTCACACCCTAGGAATTTTGTGACTATGCTTTTCTTTCTCTCACAGCTACTACTCAGTTCATATTAGACACACGTGCATACACTTACACACACATTATTAGACTGAATTGGCTACATACTGATTCCATTCAAAGAAAGAGTGAATCTAACACATAAGTAAACACAGGCTGTAGACTATAGGTCTTCATGAATCACTGACAAAGAAACCTAATAACAAATGTTTTTGTTAGAGCTTTGACTCATTTTTTCAAGGACAGAAAGAAAGAGTGGGGCTTTTGGATAAAATACTTTCCTGATTAATTTTATCTTTTAGTTATTTTGCTTTTAATTACCCAAATAATTAATTTCATTGTATAAACTGATCTAGTACACAGAAATTTATATCAGAATGGTAGGGTCTTCTGATTGAGTTTTTCTATTTGAAATATTTATATCACAGTTTGCCAATCCCAGCGACATATCAGGCGCATTATTTTAAATTGTATTTAGCAGAATCATTATGGTTAATCAAATCTGATCTAGAAAAATGGCTTTTAGCAATATAAGCCCTTTTTTAAAGCTTTCGAGAACTTGTATAAGAAACATGATGTCAAAAATGACTGACCAATTACTTTTTGCTTTATTAGAGAAACGGACAGATAAATCAGCTGTGTCTGGGGCCATTCGATTGAAAATCAACGTGGAAATAAAAGGAGAGGAGAAGGTTGCTCCGTATCATTTACAATATACATGTTTACATGAGGTAAGTAAATTGAATTGTATTAATAACAAAGCCTAGGAAAGATTGTATTGTTTATGGATCATGCAACAAAATATTTGTTTTAAAAATAGAATTGAATTAGGTTTGTAAAATTGTCCCTGAAGTTCTTACTCTATACTATAGCAAGTGATGTGCTAGGGTATCACATAGCCTGTGTATTACCCCGTGAAGAGAGAGTTCGTTGTCTTTGAATGGATTTAGAACAAACGTATGAGGCAGGTTTTAATAAATGAGGCAATAAGATGATAATGAACAAGTAGACCAAATTAAATTACCGTTCTTCCAGGGAGGAAGAAGAATATTAGAAAGCATTTATTGAAGAAATAAGTCATGATATTTTGGAAGCATTTTAAATATATAGTACTTTAGTAATGGAGGAGAGGATCCAAATCATGATAGTTTTTGAGAATTCTGAGTAAGTGTTCAGATTTTGTTGAAGATTTAATTAGGAGTATTGTCTATTAAATATAAAAATTCTGACGTTGTAGCAATGGCTTTGGGGAGCCAATGTAATTAGCAGTAATTTTGTCTGTCTTTTTCTGAGTACAACAGAGGGCTTTATACATACTGAAGCCTCCTCCATTTTAACTACCCTTTACACAAACACATCTGGGTGGCAGGTATCAGAATGTAGCTTTCCATCCACGGATAGTAGGGAATATACTACCCAAAAGAAGGAGCCTGTTGGCTTAGAGAGAGGTAGAGACCACCCAATTTGAGTCAAAAGGGCAGATTCATCAGTTCCTGTTTGTGCCTCAGCGTAAATGCACAGACAGATAATCTTGGGCTTTTATTATTGGATGCTTTGCAACTGAGAGCTTAGTTAGACATGTCGCCAGAGCTTTTCCCTTATGCAAATGACACATCCCATGTATCAAAAAATATGAAGTGAAGCTGAGGAATATGCCTTTTCCCATGTTCAAAGGGTACAGAGGAAGTACCTTCCTAAGAAAGAAAAAGATAGCTGGGAGAATCTTTGCTCTTTGTACATTATTTTTCCTAAATATATCTATGAAAATGTATATATGTAATTATTTTCACCTCCATTTTACTAAAGAAGGAAATGAGGAACAATATTTAAGTCATTTACACATTATACAGTCATTAGATATAGAACCAAGCCTTAATTTCCTGACTACAGTCTAGCCAGTGATAATCCATCAAGAAAGGTGGTTCAGTTTTTAGACCAGTACCAATAAATCCCTTGAACTGGCAGGATGGGGAGCCAACACTGACCTTAAAATGTGGGCGGAGATTTAGGATCACAGGAACAGCATCATGCTTTGCTTTTCAGAGTCTTTTCTGTTGGTCCAAGACACAAAAAGAAATGAAATCCAAGAAAGGGTCCTTCAGTGACCCAGGCTGCATCCATGCAGCAGTTCCTAAACTTCTTCGAAGCGAAAAGGAATTCTTTGTAGTGATGTTTTTTCATTACAAAATTCTAAAAATATTTATTTTCAGCCTGAATTCATTGTCATGGCTCATACCGTTTTGCAGCCGAAGTCCTTTAGTATTATTTGCATACCTAGATTCTGTATTAACATAGCCAAAACACATTATTCATCCAGAGCTTTATAATTTACTCAGAGCCCATGAATGCAAAAGATGTTCCAGCATGTAGAAATGTTTACATGAGAAAACATTTACTTCCTTCTAAAATGATTTGGTATATCTGAAACATTTAAATCATTGATTCTGTATAAACGTAGACAGAAATAAAGTCAGAACTTGCATAAAGATGAGGTACGTTAGAACGAAAATCTGAGACGTTTCTATTGTTTATAGATGCTGATGAAACATTAGATGCAATTATAAGTATAATTTACTGAAAGTTACAGTTAAATATATCTGGCCTAGTCTGAGAAAACTGAACATTTGAAAACCACTTACTTTTAGAATTTGTTCCATTACTTGACTGAAGTGAAATCTAATGGTGGAGTGAAAATCCCAGAGGTCAAAGGGGATGAAGCCTGGAAGGTTTTCTTTGATGATGCCTCCCAAGAAATAGTCGATGAATTTGCCATGCGTTACGGGATTGAATCCATTTATCAAGCTATGACGTAAGTATTATAGAACATTTACATGTTCAAAATCTCTGTTGAAATCCAAAGGGGGAATAAAAAGAGTGTTCATTTCCCTTCTTCTAAATCAAATGAAATTTTGATTAAAAAGACAGTTACATTTTGGATGTAATTGATTGGATGCTGGCTACTTTCTCTATTACAGCTATAAAGTACTAAGGATTTGGTAACTCACTACCATCATCTTCCCAATTCTTATTCCATTCCCATGTGCTGTTCTTTGACTAGCAGCATTAGCAGCACCTAGGAACTTAGAAATGTAAAATTTCTACCTTACTTCAGACCTATTGACTCAGAAACTCTAAAGGTGAGGCCCAGCGATCTGTTTTAATATGCCCAACACGTGAGTCTCTTACACTCTGAAGTTAGAGAACCAATGCCTTACTTGATATCTGAGAAACAAAAGCCTGATGATTAAAGTGAGTCGTCCAAGGTTACAAAGCCTGTTAGCATCAGAGACACATCTAGAGTCCCTACGGTGTTGACCGTAACTTTAGACTATATCCTTCCTTCCTATGTTTATCTCAGTGCTGCTAATTTGGCGAAACCAAGATTTATTGACCACCCATAGAACCCAAACACTACAGTAAATGTGATCCTGTAGAAGTGAGCCATACAGAAACACACCCCTTACTGAGGAGTTTCAGTAAGGATTTAGAATGGGGTTATATTACTTGTCCAGAGTTTATCTTTTGAAACCTGGTCTAAGTTTATAAGTGCATTCTGTTCAGATATAAACCGTGTATAATATGTAAACTGTGTACATATATTAGGACTATTCTTTCATATTAGAGATCAAATCATATTTTCATGTGAACAGAATAGATGCTGACCCAGATAGTCAATCATTTTCAGCCAACTTGATGGATATATACTGGACCAAAATCTTCAAGGTTTATTGCTCAGAGAATTTAATCAACAGTCATATTTCTAGAACATCATATGTAAGAATGATTTTTTAAAATTTTCTGATAGTATGTGCTTTTTCAGGTTGCAGAATGTCCTAATACTAAATAACAAAAGCTTATAGATTCTTAGGTATGAAGAGGAACTTAGAGGTCACCCAATTGAACCTCCCTCTGAATCAGGAAACCCTGTTTTTGCATCCCTCACTAGTTTTTATCATCCTTTAGTTTGCTCACCTGCAGTAACAGGGAGCTCACTCCTTTTTCTTTTTTTTTTAAATATTTTTAAAATTAATTAATTTATTTATTTATGGCTGTGTTGGGTCTTCGTTTCTGTGTGAGGGCTTTCTCTAGTTGTGGCAAGTGGGGGCCACTCTTCATCGCAGTGCGCGGGCCTCTCATTATCGCGGCCTCTCTTGTTGCGGAGCACAGGCTCCAGACGCGCAGGCTCAGTAGTTGTGGCTCATGGGCCCAGCTGGTCCACGGCATGTGGGATTTTCCCAGACCAGGGCTCAAACCCGTGTCCCCTGCATTGGCAGGCAGATTCTCAACCACTGTGCCACCAGGGAAGCCCACTCCTTTTTCTTTTAATTGAAGTATAGTTGATTTACAATGTTGTGCTAATTTCTGCTGTATAGCAAAGTGACTCAGTTATACACATATATCCATGCTTTTTTATCTTCTTTTCCGTTATGGCTTATCCCAGGAGATTGGATGTAGTTCTCTGTGCTATACAGTAGGACCTTGTTGTTTATCCATTCTAAATGTAATAGTTGGCATCTACTAACCCCAAACTCCCAGTTGACCCCTCTCCCTTTCCCACTCCCCCTTGGCAACCACAAGTCTGTTCTCTATGTCTGTGAGTCTGTTTCTGTTTTGTAGGTAGGTTCTTTTGTGCCATATTTTAGATTCCACATATAAGTGATATTATATGGTATTTGTCTTTCTCTTTCTGACTTCACTTAGTATTATAATCTCTAGTTATATCCATGTTGCTGCAAATGGCATTATTTCATTCTTTTTTAGTATTCCATTGTGTGTACATACCACATCTTCTTTATCCATTCATCTGTCAGTGGACATTTAGGTCGTTTTCATGTCTTGGCTATTGTGAACAGTGCTGCTATGAACATAAGGGTGCTTGTATCTTTTTGAATTGTAGTTTTTTCTGGGTATATGCCCAGGAGTGGGATTGCTGGATCATATGGTAGTTCTAATTTTAGTTTTCTGAGGAACCTCCATACTGTTTTCCATAGTGGCTGCACCAACTTACATTCCCACAAACAGTGTAGGAATGTTCCCTTTTCTCCATACTCTCTCCAGCATTTGTTATTTGTAAACTTTTTAATGATGGCCATTCTGACTGGTGTGAGGTGGTACCTCATTGTAGCTTTGATTTGCATTTCTCTAATAACTAATAATGCTGAGCATCTTTTCATGTGCCTATTGGCCATCTGTATGTCATCTTTGGAGAAATATCTATTAAGGTCTTCTGCCCATTTTTCAATTGGGTTGTTTGTTTTTTTGTTGTTGTGTTGTATGAGCTGCATACAATATGAGTTGTGTATTTTGGAGATTAAGCCCTTGTTGATTGCATCATTTGCAAATATTTTCTTCCATTCCATAGGTTGTCTTTTTGTTTTTTTGTATGGTTTCCTTTGCTGCATAGCTTGTAAGTTTGATTAGGTCCCATTTGTTTATTTCTGGTTTTATTTTTATTGCCTTGGGAGACTGACCTAAGAAAACATGATATGATTTATGTCAGAGAATGTTTTGCCTGTGCTCTCTTATAGGAGTTTATCATGTCATGTCTTATGTTAAATAAGTCTTTAAGCCATTTTGAGTTTATTTTTGAGCATGGTGTGAGAGTGTGTTCTAACCTCATTGATTTACATGCATCTGTCCAACTTTCCCAGCACCAATTGCTGAAGAGGCTGTCTTTTTCCCATTTTATATTCTTGCCTCCTTTGTTGAAGACAAATTGGTCATAGGTGTGTGGGTTTATTTCTGGGCTCTCCATTTTTTTCCCCCATTGATCCGTATGTCTGTTTTTGTACCAATACCACACTGTTTTGATTACTGTAGCTTTGTAGTATTGTCTGAAGTCTGGGAGAGTTATGCCTCCTGCTTTGTTTTTTTTTCCTCAGGATTTCTTTTGGCAATTCTGGGTCTTTTATAGTTCCATATAAATTTTTGGATTATTTTTTCTACTCCTGTGAAAAATATCATGGGTATTTTGATAGGGATCACATTAAATCTGTAGATTGCTTTGGATAGTATTGCCATTTTAACAATATTAATTCTTCCAATCCAAGTGCATGGGATATCTTTCCATTTCTTTGAATCCTCTTTTATTTCCTTTATTAATGTTTTAATATTCTCAGCGTATAAGTCTTTCACCTCCTTGGTCAGGATTTATTCCTAGGCATTTTATTTTTTTGGTGCTATTTTAAAAGGTATTTTTTTTTTACATTCCCTTTCTGATATTTCATTGTTAGTGTAAAAAAAATACAACTGATTTCTGAATGTTAATCTTGTATCCTGCCACTTTGCTGAATTCATGTATTAGATCTAGTAGTTTTTGTGTGGAGTCCTTAGGGTTTTCTATATATAGTATCATGTCATCTGCATATAGTGACCGTTTTACTTCTTCCCTTCCAATTTGGATACCTTTTATTTCTTTTTCTTGTCTGACTGCTGTGACTAGGACTTCCAATACTACATTGAATAGAAGTGGTGAGAGTGGGCATCCTTGGCTTGTCCCAGATTTTAGCAGGATGGCTTTCAGCTTTTCACCATTGAGTGTTATATTGGTTGTGTTTGTCATAAATAGTTTTTATTATGTTGAGATATGTTCCCTCTATACCCACTTTTGTAAGAGTTTTTACCATGAATGGATATTGAATTTTGTCAAATGTTTTTTCTGCATCTATTGAGATGATCATGTTGTTTTTGACTTTTCTTTTGCTAATGTGGTGTATTACATTGATTAATTTGCATATGTTGAACCATCCTTGTGAACTTGGGGTGGATCCCACTTGGTCGTGGTGTATGATCTTTTTTATGTGTTGTTGGACTTGATTTGCTAATATTTTGTTGAGAATTTTTGCATCTATAGTCATCAAAGATATTGGCCTGTAATTTTCTTTTTTGGTGGTATCTTTGTCTGGTTTTGGTATCAGTGTGATGGTGGCCTCATAGAATGTCTTTGAGAGTGGTCCCTCCTCTTCAGTCTTTTGGAAGAGTTTAAAGAGGATTGGAATAAGTTCTCTGTATGTGTGGTAGAATTCTCTTGTGAAGCCATCTGGTCCTGGACTTTTGTTTGTAGGGAGTTTTTTTTTGTTTTTTGTTTTGTTTTGTTTTAACTACAGATTCTAATTTACTTCTAGTGATCGGTTTGTTCAGATTATCTATTTCTTCTTGATTCAGTTTTGGTGGGCTGTATGTTTCTAAGAAATTGTCCATTTCTTCTAGGTTGTCAAATTTGTTGGCATATAATTGATCATAGTATTCTCTTACGATTTTTTGTATTTCTGCAGTATCAGTTGAGATTTCTCCTTTTCATTTCTTATTTTGTTTATTTGGGTTCTCTCTCTTGTCTTCTTGATTATCCTGGCCAGAGGTTTGTCAATTTTTTTACCATTTCAAAGAACCAGCTCTTGGTTTAGTTGATTTTTTTCCTATTTTTTTAATCTCTATTTTAGCTATTTCTACCCTGATTTTTATTGTTTCCTTCCTTCTGATTACATTAGGGTTTGTCTGTTCTTTTTTTTTCTAATTCTTTTAGATGGTAGGTTGGCTTGTTTATTTGAGATTTTTGTTGTTTTTTGAGGAAGACATGTATCACTATGGACTTCTCTCTAAAAACTGCTTTTGTTGCATCCCATAGATTTGTATAGTTGTGTTTTCATTGTCATTTGTCTCAAGGTATTTCTAAATTTCCGTTTTGATTTCCTAGTTGACCCACTGGTTTTTTAGTAGCATGTTGTTTAGTCTCCATGTAATCGTTTTTTTTCTCATTTCTTTTCCCGTGGTTGATTTCTAGTTTCAGGCCATTGTGGTCAGGGAAGATGCTTGAAATAATTTCTATACTCTTAAATTTTTTGAGGTTAATTTTGTGCCCTAGTACATGGTTAATCCTAGAGAGTGTTCCATGTGCCCTTGAAAAGAATATGTATTCTTTTTTTTTTTAATGTGTAATGTCCTGAAAATATCAATTAAGACTAACTGTTCTATTGTATCATAGGATCCTGTTGCCTCATTGATTTTCTGTCTAGATCTGTCCATTGATGTGAGTGGGGTGTTAACATCTCCTACTATTGTTGTATTCCCATCAATTTCTCCCTGTATGTCTGTTAGTATTTGTTTTACGTATCTTGGTGCTCCTATATTAGGTGTATGTACATTGATGAGTGTAAAATCTTCTTCTTGTATTGATCCTTTTACCATTATATAGTGTCCTTCTTTATCTTTCTTTATGGCCTTTGTTTTAAAGTCTGACATGAATATTGCAACTCCTGCTTTCTTGTCATTTCCATTTGCATGAAATATCTTTTTCCATCCCCTCACTTTCAGTCTATGTGTGTCCTTTGCTCTAAGGTGGGTCTCTTGTAGGCAGCATATTGTAGGCTCTTGTTTTTTTATCCAGTCTGCCACTCTATATCTTTTAATTGGAGCATTCAGCCCATTGACATTTAATATAATTATTGATACATATGTATTTATTGCCATTTTAAACCTTGTTTTCCAGTTGATTCTGTGTTTCTTCTTTGTTCCTTTGTTTTTCTTTCTGTGGTTTGATTTCCTTTTATTTTATGCTTGTGTTCTTTTGGGGTTTTGTGACTCTATTTTATGTTTTTGATTTGTGGCTGCCCTGTTTTTCAAGTATGTTAACCCCTTTCTATATCTGCTTGCTTTAGACTGATAGTCATATAGGCTCAAACACATTCTAAAAAAAAGAATCTACATGCACATTCTTAAAAAAAAACATAATCTACATTTTCCATTTTATTACTCTCCTTACACACATTTTATGATTTTGATGTTCTTTTTTACATCTTCATGTTTATCCTTTTGCTGTTCCATGTGTTTATCATTGCTTTCACAGTAGTTTTTTTTTTTTTTTTAATCATCTGTATACTGGCTAATTTAAGTGATTTACTTTCCAATTGTGATTTCCTCCTTCCTATATCTGCTTGTTTCTTTTTGATTTAGAGAAGAACTTTCAACATTTCTTTTAAGGTAGGTTTAATATTCCTGTATTCTTTTAGTTTTTGCTTGTCTGAGAAATTCTTTATTTCTCCTATTTTAAATGATAATCTTGCTTGGTATAGTATTCTAGGTTGCAGATTTTTCTCTTTCAAGACTTTGAGTATATTTTGCCACTCCCTTCTAGCCTGTAGAGTTTCTGTAGAGAGATCAGCTGATAGCCTTATGGGGGTTCCCTTGTAATTAACACTTTGTTTTTATCTTGCTGCCTTTAGAATCCTCTCTTTATCTTTAACTTTGTCATTTTTATTATAATATGTCTTGGTATAGGTCTGTTTGGGTTCATCTTGTTTGGGACACTCTATGCTTACTATATCTGGATATCTGTTTCCTTCTTTAGGTTTGGGAAGTTTTCAGCCATAATTTCTTCAAATACATTTTCAATCCCTTTTTCTCTTTCTTCTCCTTCTGGAATCCCTATTATGCATAGATTGGCATGCTTTATATTATCCCATAGGCCTCCTATATTGCTTTCAGTTTTTTAAAATTTGGTTTTCAATCTTCTGTTTTGATTGGCTAATTTTCATTACTTTATCTTCCAGATCACTTATTTCTTCTTCTGCATTATTCATTCTGCTATTCATTGCTTTTAGCTCAGCTTTCATCTTGGCAAATGAATTTTCTAATTTTTCTTGGCTCCTCTTTATAGTTTCTAGTTCCTTTTTACAGCAATCTGCATTTCTGTCAATAGCCTTTCTTAATTCCTTCAGTATTTTCATTACTTCCTTTTTGAACTCTGTGTCTGTTAGACTGAAGAAGTCTGTTTCATTGTTTGCTCTTTCAGGGGAATTCTCTTGGTCTTTTAACTGGGAATCATTCCTCTGCTTCTTCATTTTGCTTATATTTCTCTTACTCTGTGAGTTTAAGAGAAGCAATTATCTACTGTAGTCTTGGAGGGCTATTTATCTGTGGGAGCATCACTGCATAGCTTGTGTGGATTTAATATTTTTTGGCATAGGGGCTGTTTTTGGCTTGGATGCTTGCCATCTCTTTCCTCAGTGTGTGCTGGTCATTATCCCCTTGATAGGGGGTGTGCAGGTGCATGGCCTGTGTGCACTCCCGGGAAGGTGTGGGCAGTGGTTGGTGCCCAGTCATGGGATCCTCGGCAGCAGCTGTGGTCTGCGCCCACTTCTGGAGTCTGAAATGGCAGCCGTGTCTCACGCTTGCCCCTGGAGCTTGTGTAGGCAGTGCCCTGCCACCTGAGAGCACTCTCCCAGAGAAGGAAGCTCCTATTTTGGTCCTACCCCTCTCCTCATGTGCCCCCAGACAATGGTGCCTTGCCTCTCTGGCAGGCCCAGACTTCTTCCCATACTCCCTCAGTTGTGTCACACCACACCCTAGCCCCCTCAAGCTGTCTCCACAAAGCCAACCCCAGTCCTCTCACGGGGCCTGACCTCCAAAACCCAAGCCTGAGCACCCAGACCCTGCCAGCCCCAGCAGATGAGCATCTCAGGCTGGGGAGTGCAGGGCAGCGGCACCTACCATCTGTGCATGTCTCTCTCTGCTTTGCCCTCCATAAACCAGTTACTGTGCTCTCCTCTGAGGCTCCAAAGCTCCCCCTCCGTCCTGGCTGATTGCCCTGCAAGTGAGGGGACTTCCCAGGGTACGCAAACCTTCCCTCTTTCACGGCTTGCTCTCTGGGGTGCAGGTCCCGTCCTGATTCCTTTCTCTCTCTCTTTTTTTTTTTCCTTTTTTCTTTTGTCCTACCCAGTTATGTGGAGATTTTTCTTGCCCTTTTGGGCGTCTGAGGTCTTCTGCCAGCATTCAGTAGATGTTCTGTGAGAACGGTTCCACATGTAGATGTATTTTTGATGTATTTGTGGGAGAAGGTGAGCTCCATATCCTACTCCTCCACCATCTTCATCTGATCTCTGGGAGCTCATTCCTTTTGAGGCAACCTATTTTGAAACTGGGCAGCCATGATGAAGTCTGTGACTGCTCTCTGCTCTGTCCCATGTCAATGGCTGTAAGAACTCATCATAGCAACTAGTATAAAATTTGATTACAATTAAAATGTAACTATGATTTAATAGTTTAAAATAAATGAACTGTACTGCCAAGGGAAGTATGTTTAAAAAAACCCACAAAAACCAAAAAATCTTCTGGAAAGAATCCCAGTAAAAGAAAGGATCAAGTTAAATTTATTCCAAAATATCTCTGTGAGCTGATGTCAGATTTCTTCATCGCCATGTTTCTGATATTCTGAGAAGCACAACCATGTTAATACAGAAAAAATGGTAAATGTATGGTAGTTTAAAAGAGAAGAATCATAGATCCTTCAACTTAAGTAAACAATAACAATAAAAAATAATTTTGGTTACTTTTTTGGTATCCAGTGACCTGCAGGTGAATTTAGATCCCATCATACTTATAAGACAGTGGGACAAAGCCCCTGCTCACACTGAAAATTGTCTGAAGCAGAGGTCGGCATTTTTTTTTTTTTTTGTAAAGGCCAGAGAGTAAGTATTTTCAGCTTTGTGGGTCCTATGGTGTCTGTCACAGCCACTCAATTCTACATTCCTAGTGCATAAGCAGCTGTAGATACTAAGTAAACAAAATAGCATGGCTTTGCTCTGATAAAACTCTGTTTTAAAAACAAAATCCATGGGCTGAATTTGGCTGTGGACTTTAGATTGCCAACTGCTTGTCTAAAGAGTGAGAGCAAGGTAGATAAACATAAGGAAAAAGAATGTCTGCTTTTTGTGGGATAAATTGACAATTGCACTTTGACAGTAACAAAATGTGGCACATTACCTCTACTGCTGGTTACACATTTGATTTGATATTGATATTTTTATTTATTAAATGTTTCTTTTAGCACTGAGTACTCATCAAGATGGCCTTGACATTTCCCTCAGCTTGACAAAACTTTAGACAGGCTTCTTTCTGCCTCTAGGCCCCAGGCCTCCCCCTCACCTTGGCCCTTGGAGAATCCAGAAAGTCTAACCTCAGAGGGCCCTACCTTCCCTTTCCTCAGAACATTTATTTTAGAAAACTTACTATATTTTTTCTCTGTCCTTTTGAGATATAAAAATTTTTAAAGCCTCTTGCCAGTTTTTCAGCCCAGGACCAGCTTTCTCAAGGACCTGGGAGACATCCCTTTCAAATGTCCTCATCAAGGAAGATAGTCCTTATTTCTCAGTCTCTGTGGGACCATAGGAGCCTAACTTGGGTAGCTGCCTTACTCCAAGTTGTAATGCTACCTCCTGTCATGAGGGTGAGAGAAAGTTTACTGTTGCTTTGGGTAAGGCCAATTAGCAAACACACATGACTGGGATTCCCCCCACTCCAGCTCTTAGAAACTCTCCCCTCCATCAATCCACCTCAGCTCTTAAAAACTTTCTCATTTTTTATTTCAGTGAAGTTGAGTTCAGACTAAGTTCTGGTTTCTCTTCCCTATTGCATAGCCTTGAATAAAATGTTGCTTTCCTATTTAATTTTGTCCAGTGCAATTTTGCTTTTATGGCACAAAAATTATCATCTCACCAGAATATTTTTTTTTAAATCCTATTGTTTGACAATCTGATAACTCCTAAAAAAATTTGTTACCAACATAGATATAATCTTTTCATTTACTATTCATTAGTGATCATTAGTTGCTGAAATTAATTATTTTAATAGGAAAATACATATGTACTCATTTTATATCAGTATGTAGCTATCATAATTGTATCTATATCAATATAATCATGCTTAAGAGAGATAAAGAGACTGGAGTCCCTTAGAGGGGCACTTGAATTCTATTCAAAGATTTACAAATTGAAATCTTGAATCAAGGAGTTACACATCTTTTATTAGTGCTTTGTAAGAAGTTCTGGGTGCATGATAGAAAAGCAGAACATATTTGTAATTGAATGTATGAGAAGCAGAAATTGTTGATCAGAATTACATTTATTAACCTCTCCTGGCATATCTCTTCATGTCAGAAATTTGCAGTTGCCAAAAACAAGCAAAGTGGAACTTGAATGTTTAATTAAGCTGGCGTAGGTATCTATTCTACCACTTATGTTGCATTTAAGTGTTTTAGAGCGTACTGTATTGAATGCTCATTTCTTGTAATCTGGAGAAATTTCACAGTACTGGCATTCTTTTGTCAGGTTTTGAAATATAACTTTCAGAGATGATTTTGATAGCATTTTCCACATGATACGTTTGTAACTTGAGTCCTAAACTATTGTTGGCCAATGAATAATGCAGCCACAACAAAAAAGACTTGATGAATAACCAACTTATCTTTGAATTTAAACTCGTTGCCTATTGAATCGGTAATTTGCTGTTGTTTTGAAACCTTGCTGGAGGGGATCAAGAAACATAACCAGAAAACCAACCAAACAACAATAAAACAGACCTAGATATATCAAGCCTGTCTCAGAAGTATCCCCTCTTATTTTTAAAAACACAAAATTAAGAAACTCAGCTTCAAGGAAAAAACAAATGTCCTCTCTATATAGTAAGGATACTTAAAAGTTTGGGAAAGGACAAAACTTTAATTCTTTGGACTTCCCTAGACAACGTTGGATCAGAAAAAGGAATCAAATCACAGTTTCTTTTGATATTTAAAGTCCCTTGATGCTTAGCCAGATCCCCAGGTAACTTCATAACCTTGCTCCTTTATTAGAGATTGCTTGGTTTCTTTCAAGCATACTCCCATTTCTTTGAAGATGGATTTGGAGCACAAATAAATAAAGGGGACGTATGTATTAAGTCATAGAGTCTGGATGTACATTATTAAATTTTCCTCTTGTGTATTTCTCCTCATAAGCAGGAGCCTGAATCTGTTCTGCTGGTAAATAACCTGAACATGAATACCAAACCTTCCAGTACTCCAAGGTACCTCCTGCTTACTGTAAATGTTTTTTCCTTTTTACCAGAGAACATTTGCTATGAGGGCACAATGTATTAGTCCTATTTGTTCCATAAAAATCGCTCTTTTGTTTTGGCGCGTTCATATTTTGGAGGAAAGGGATTACAATTTTCCTGTTTGGACAAGTGATTGATCACGGACCTGGAGGATCTGTTCCCACATGGTAAATTCAACCATCCATCTAACATAAAAGCAATTTTCCAATTTGTGACAGTAAGAATGAGAGTCTGTCCCCTTTTTCAAAGGAGCACGCTCTTCCACATGTTTAGCATGAGGTCGGGCAAAAAACCTGTTTACATCATGAGACTTCTGAGAGATTTAGATGCTTTTCATCTGTTTATGCAAATATATATGTTCTTAATATTCTGACAGACCACCTGTTCACCCCTGAACACAATCAAGGGAATTTCATGTCAAGCACTAAGGATTAAATCGTCCTCTAGAGGTGATTTCTGTCAAGCAAATACATTTTAACTGAGTGTTTAACAAGTCTTTCATTTATTTTAAAATGAAGCCCAAGATGTCTCACAAAATTTGAGATTCTGTTAGACTATTGTCATGCCTCTGTAATACCAAATAAGAGAAAAGCATTAGGTCATTGTTTTTTACATTGGCATGCTTAACAAACAACCATATACTTTGGCACTGGTCATCTTTATCTAATTCACATTTGAACCAGAACTGTTGAGATACACTTTACTTTAAAACCACTAGTCATTGTACCTGTTTAGAGCTATGAGCCTGCTTTCTTTCTTTTTTTTTTTTTTCTGTAACATCTTTATTGGAGTATAATTGCTTTACAGTTGTGTGTTAGTTTCTGCTTTATAACAAAGTGAATCAGCTATACCTATACATATACCCCCATATCTCCTCTCTCTTTCGTCTCCCTCCCACCCTCCCTATCCCAGCCATCTAGGTGGACACAAAGCACCGAGCTGATCTCCCTGTGCTAGGCAGCTGCTTCCCACTAGCTATCTATTTTACATTTGGTAGTGTATATATGTCCATGCCACTTTCTCACTTCCTCCCAGCTTAACCTTCCCCCTCCCTGTGTCCTCAAGTCCATTATCTATGTCTGCGTCTTTATTCCTGTTCTGCCCCTAGGTTCTTCAGAACTTTTTGTTTTTTTTTTTTAGATTCCATATATATGTGTTAGCATACGATATTTGTTTTTCTCTTTCTGACTACTTACTTCACTCTGTATAACAGACTCTAGGTCCATCCACCTCACTACAAATAACTCAATTTCGTTTCCTTTTATGGCTAAGTAATATTCCATTGTATATATGTGCCACATCTTCTTTATCCATTCATCTGTTGATGGACACTTAGGTTGCTTCCATGTCCTGGCTATTGTAAATAGAGCTGCAATGAACATTGTGATACAAGACTCTTTTTGAATTATGGTTTTCTCAAGATACATGCCCAGCAGTGGGACTGCTAGGTTGCATGGTAGCTCTACCTCTAGTTTTCCAAGGAACCTCCACACTGCTCTCAACAGTGGCCGTACCAATTCACATTCCCACCAACAGTGTAAGAGGTTTCCCCTTTCTCCACACCCTCTCCAGGATTCATTGTCTGTAGATATTCTGATGATGGGCATTCTGAATGGTGTGAGGTGATACCTCACTGTAGTCTCGATTTGCATCTCTCTCAAGCCATTAGCACTGTTGAGCATCCTTTCATGTGTTTGTTGGCAATCTGTATATCTTCTTTGGAGAAAGGTCCATCCAGGTCTTCTGCCCTTCATTTGAAGGATAAGCTAGTTTATGTTAAGCAGTATGTATTGGTTCAGTCATTTGCATCATATTAGTTAGCCTTTATTGGTGGCAGAGTGTTTGCTTCGGTACAGAATTAATAGCGCTTAGTAATGACTGCTGCTGGTGTGTATTTTTGTAAATGTTATGCACTCACTGAAAGGAATAAAAACACACACAAAAGAAAAAGACTTTTTTTTTTTTTTTGCCAAGGACAGTGTTACTGCCTAAAAAAAAATGATGCTATAAAATGGTGAGAGCTTCTTTCTGAATAGCCCCTGATTGGGTTGTTTGTTTTTTTGATACTGAGCTGCATGAGCTGCTTGTAAATTTTGGAGATTAATCCTTTGTCAGTTGCTTCATCTGCAAACATTTTCTCCCATTCTGAGGGTTGTCAGCTTGTCCCCTTTAATTTGCTGTGCAAAAGCTTCTAAGTTTCATTAGGTCCCATTTGTTTTTCTTTGTTTTTATTTCCATTTCTCTAGGAGGTGGATCATAAAGGATCTTGCTTTGATTTATGTCATAGAGTGTTCTGCCTATGTTTTCCTCGAAGAGTTTCATAGTGTCTGGCCTTACATTTAGGTCTTTAATCCATTTTTTTTTAACATCTTTATTGGAGTAAAATTGCTTTACAATTGTGTGTTAGTTTCTGCTTTATAACAAAGTGAATCAGTTATACATATACATATGTTACCATATCTCTTACCTCTTGCATCTCCCTCACCCCACCCTCCGTATCCCACCCCTCTAGGTGGTCACAAAGCACCAAGCTGATCTCCCTGAGCTATGCAGCTGCTTCCCACTAGCTATCTATTTTACGTTTGGTAGTGTATATATGTCCATGCCACTCTCACACTTTGTCACACCTTACCCTTCCCCCTCCACATATCCTCAAGTCCATTCTCTAGTAGGTCTGTGTCTTTATTCCTGTCTTGCCCCTAGGTTCTTCATGACCTTTTTTATTTTTTCTTACATTCCATATATATGTGTTAGCATACGGTATTTGTTTTTCTCTTTCTGACTTATTTCACTCTGTATGACAGACTCTAGGTCCAACCACCTCACTACGAATAACTCAATTTCGTTCCATTTTATAGCTGAGTAATATTCCATTGTATATAGAAGATGTGCCACATCTTCTTTATCCATTCATCTGTTGTTGGACACTTAGGATGCTTCCATGTCCTAGCTATTATAAATAGAGCTGCAGTGAACATTTTGGTACATGACTCTTCTTGAATTATGGTTTTCTCAGGGTACACGCCCAGTAGTGGGATTGCTGGGTCATATGATAGTTGTATTTTTAGTTTTTTAAGGAACCTCCATACTGTTCTCCATAGTGTCTGTATCAATTTACATCCCCATCAACAGTGCAAGAGGGTTCCCTTTTCTCCACACCCTCTCCAGCATTTATTGTTTGTAGATTTTTTGATGATGGCCTTTCTGACCAGTGTGAGATGATATCTCATTGTAGTTTTGATTTGCATTTCTCTAATGATTAATGATATTGAGCATTCTTTCATGTGTTTGTTGGCAATCTGTATATCTTCTTTGGAGAAATGTCTATTTAGGTCTTCTGCCCATTTTTGGATTGGGTTGTTTGTTTTTTAGTTATTGAGTTGCATGAGCTGCTTGTAAATTTTGGAGATTAATCCTTTGTCAGTTGCTTCATTTGCAAATATTTTCTCCCATTCTGAGGGTTGTCTTTTGGTCTTGTTTATGGTTTCCTTTGCTGTGCAAAAGCTTTGAAGTTTCATTAGGTCCCATTTCTTTATTTTTGTTTTTATTTCCATTACTCTAGGAGGTGGGTCAAAAAAGATCTTGCTGTGACTTATGTCAAAGAGTGTTCTTCCTATGTTTTCCTCTAAGACATTTATAGTGTCTGGTCTTACATTTAGGTCTTTGATCCATTTTGAGTTTATTTTTGTGTATGGTGTTAAGGAGTATTCTAATATCATACTTTTACATGTACCTGCCCAGTTTCCCCAGCACCACTTATTGAAGAGGCTGTCTTTTCTCCACTCTATATTCTTGCCTCCTTTATCAAAGGTAAGGTGACCAAATGTGCGTGGGTTTATATCTGGGCTTTCTATCCTGTTCCATTGATCTATATTTCTGTTTTTAATGCCAGTACCATACTGTCTTGATTACTGTAGCTTTGTAGTATAGTCTGAAGTCAGGGAGCCTGATTCCTCCAGCTCCGTTTTTCTTTCTCAAGATTGCTTTGGATATTTGGGATCTTTTGCATTTCCATACAAATTGTGAAATTTTTTGTTCTAGTTCTGTGAAAAATGCCAGTGGTAGTTTGATAAGGATTACATTGAATCTGTAGATTGCTTTGGGTAGTAGAGTCATTTTCACAATGTTGATTCTTCCAATCCAAGAACATGGTATATCTCTCCATCTGTTTGTATCATCTTTAATTTCTTTCATCAGTGTCTTATAATTTTCTGCATACAGGTCTTTTGTCTCCTTAGGTAGGTTTATTCCTAGATATTTTATTCTTTTTGTTGCAGTGGTAAATGGGAGTGTTTTCTTAATTTCACCTTCAGATTTTTCATCATTAGTGTATAGGAATGCTAGAAATTTCTGTGCATTAATTTTGTATCCTGCTACTTTACCAAATTCATTGATTAGCTCTAGTAGTTTTCTGGTAGCATCTTTAGGATTCTCTATGTATAGTATCATGTCATCTGCCAACTGTGACAGCTTTACTTCTTTTCCGATTTGGATTCATTTTATTTCTTTTTCTTCTCTGATTGCTGTGAATAAAACTTCCAAAACTATGTTGAATAATAGTGGTGAGAGTGGGCAACCTTGTCTTGTTCCTGATCTTAGTGGAAATGGTTTCCGTTTTTCATCATTGAGGACGATGTTGGCTGTGGGTTTGTCATATATGGCCTTTATTATGTTGAGGAAAGTTCCCTCTGTGCCTACTTTCTGCAGGGTTTTTTTATCATAAATGGGAGTTGAATTTTGTCAAAAGCTTTCTCTGCATCTATTGAGATGATCATATGGTTTCTCTCTTTCAATTTGTTAATATGGTGTATCACGTTGATTGATTTGCATATATTGAAGAATCCTTGCATTCCTGGGATAAATCCCACCTGATCATGGTGTGTGATCCTTTCAATGTGCTGTTGGATTCTGTTTGCTAGTATTTTGTTGAAGATTTTTGCATCTATGTTCATCAGTGATATAGGCCTGTAGTTTTCTTTCTTCGTGACATCTTTGTCTGGTTTTGGTATCAGGGTGATGGTGGCCTCATAGAATGAGTTTGGGAGTGTTCCTCCCTCTAGTATATTTTGGAAGAGTTTGAGAAGGATAGGTGTTAGCTCTTCTCTAAATGTTTGATAGAATTCTCCCGTGAAGCCATGTGGTCCTGGGCTTTTGTTTGTTGGAAGATTTTAATCACAGTTTCAATTTCAGTGCTTGTGATTGGTCTGTTCATATTTTCTATTTCTTCCTGGTTCAGTCTCGGAAGTTTGTGAATTTCTAAGAATTTGTCCCTTTCTTCCAGGTTGTCCATTTTATTGGCATAGAGTTGCTTGTATTAATCTCTCATTTTCGTTTTTATTTCTGCAGTGTCAGTTGATACTTCTCCTTTTTCATTTCTAATTCTATTGTGTCTTCTCTCTTTTTTTTCTTGATGAGTCTGGCTAATGGTTTATCAATTTTGTTTATATTCTCGAAGAACAAGCTTTTAGTTTTATTGATCTTTGCTATAATTTCCTTCATTTCTTTTTCATTTATTTCTGATCTGATCTTTATGATTTGTTTCCTTCTGCTAACTTTGAGGTTTTTTTTTTTTTTCTTCCTTCTCTAATTGCTTTAGGTGTAAGGTTAGGTTGTTTATTTGAGATGTTTCTTGTTTCTTAAGAGAGGATTGTATTGCTATCAACTTCCCTCTTAGAACTGCTTTTGCTGCATCCTATAGGTTTTGGGTCATCGTGTTTTCATTGTCATTTGTTTCTAGGTATTTTTTTATTTCCTCTTTGATTTCTTCAGTGATCTCTTGGTAATTAAGTAGTGTATTGTTTAGCCTCCATGTGCTTGTATTTTTTACAGATTTTTTCCTGTAATTGATATCTAGTCTCATAGCGTTCTGGTTGGAAAAGATGCTTGATACGATTTCAGTTTTCTTAAATTTACCAAGGCTGGATTTGTGACCCAAGATATGGTCTATTCTGGAGAATGTTCCATGAGCACTTGAGAAGAATATGTATTCTGTTGTTTTTGGGTGGAATGTCCTATAAATATCAATTAAGTCCATCTTGTTTAATGTATCATTTAAAGCTTGTATTTCCTTATTTATTTTCATTATGTATGATCTCTCCATTGGTGAAAGTGGGGTGTTAAAATCCCCTACTATGACTGTGTTGCTGTCGATTTCCCCTTTTATGGCTGTTAGTATTTGTCTTATGTATTGAGGTGCTTCTATGTTGGGTGCATAAATATTTACAATTGTTATATCTTCTTCTTGGATCAATCCCTTGATCATTATGTAGTGTCCTTCTTTGTCTCTTGTAATAGTCTATTTTAAAGTCTATTTTGTCTGATATGAAAATTGCTATTCCAGCTTTCTTTTGATTTCCATTTGCATGGAATATCTTTTTCCATCCCCTCACTTTCAGTCTGTATGTGTCCCTACGCCTGAAGTGTGTCTCTTGTAGACAGGATATATATATACGGGTCTTGTTTTTGTATCCATTCAGCCAGTCTATGTCTTTTGGTTGGAGCATTTAATCCATTTACATTTAAGGTAATTATCGATATATATGTTCCTATTCCCATTTTCTTAAATGTTTTGGGTTTGTTATTGTAGGTCTTTTCCTTCTCTTGTGTTTCCTGCCTAGAGAAGTTCCTTTAGCATTTGTTGTAAAGCTGGTTTGGTGGTGCTGAATTCTCTTAGCATTTGCTTGTCTGTAAAGGTTTTAATTTCTACATCAAATCTGAATGAGATCCTTGCTGGGTAGAGTAATCTTGGTTGTAGGTTTTTCTCCTCCATCACTTTAAATGTGTCCTGCCACTCCCTTCTGGCTTGCAGAGTTTCTGCTGAAAGATCAGCTGTTAACCTGTGGGGATTCCCTTGTGTGTTATTTGTTGTTTTTCCCTCGCTGCTTTTAATATTTGTTCTTTGTATTTAATTTTTGATAGTTTGCTTAATATGTGTCTTGGCATGTTTCTCCTTGGATTTATCCTGTCTGGGACTCTCTGTGCTTCCTGGTCTTGATTAACTATTTCCTTTCCCATATTAGGGAAGTTTTCAACTATAATCTCTTCAAATATTTTCTCAGTCCCTTTCTTTTTCTCTTCTTCTTCTGGGACCCCTATAATTCGAATGTTGGTGCATTTAATGTTGTCCCAGAGGTCCCTGAGACTGTCCTCAATTCTTTTCATTCTTTTTTCTTTATTCTGCTCTGCAGTAGTTATTTCCACTATATTATCTTCCATGTCACTTATCCGTTCTACTGCCTCAGTCATTCTGCTGTTGATCCCTTCTAAAGAATTTTAAATTTCATTTATTGTGGTGTTCATCATTGTTTGTTTGCTCTTTAGTTCTTCTAGGTCCTTGTTAAACGTTTCTTGTATTTTCTCTATTCTATTTCCAAGATTTTGGATCATCTTTACTATCATTATTCTGAATTATTTTTCAGGTAGACTGCCTGTTTAATCTTCATTTGTTAGGTATGGTGGGTTTTTACCTTGCTCCTTCATTATGTAGGCTTCTTGGTGGAGGGGACTAGTGCCTGTGTTCTGGTGGATGAGGCTGTATCTTGTCTTTCTGGTGGGCAGGTCCACCTCTGGTGGTGTGTTTTGGGGTGTCTGTGGCCTTATTATGATTTTAGGCAGCCTCTATGCTAGTGGATGAGGTTGTGTTCCTGTTTTGCTAGTTGTTTGACATAGGGTGTCCAGCACTCTAGCTTTCTGGTCATTGAGTGAAGCGGGTCTTGGCTTTGAGATGGAGATCTCTGGGAGATTTTCACCGTTTGATATTACATGGAGCTGGGAGGTCTCTTGTGGACCAGTGTCCTGTTGTTGGCTCTCCCACCTCAGAGGCACAGCCCTGACGCCTGGCTGGAGCACCAAGAGCCTTTCATCCACACGGCTCAGAATAAAAGGGAGAAAAAAATAGAAAGAAAGAAAGAAGATAAAATAAAATAAAATAAAGTAAAATAGAATAAAATTAAGTTATTAAAATAAAAATAATTATTAAGATAAAAATTTTAAAAAGTAAAAAAAAGCAAAAACAAAAACTGATGGACAGAACCCTAGGACAAATGGTAAAGGCAAGGCTATACAGACAAAATTACACTCAGAAGCATACACATACACACTCACAAAAAGAGAAAAAGGGGAAAAAATAATATATCTTTGCTCCCAAAGTTCACCTCCTCAGTTTGGGATGATTCGTTGTCTATTCAGGTATTCCACAGATGCAGGCACATCAAGTTGATTGTGGAGCTTTAATCTGCTGCTCCTGAGGCTACTGGGAGAAATTTCCCTTTCTCTTCTTTGTTCGCACAGCTCCCGGGGTTCAACTTTGGATTTGGCCCTACCTCTGTGTGTAGCTTGCCTGAGGGCATCTTTTCTTCGCTCAGACAGGACAAGGTTAAAGGAGCAGCTGATTCGGGGGCTCTGGCTCACTCAGGCCGGGGGGAGGGAAGGGTATGGAGTTCGGGGAGAGCCTGCGGTGGCAGAGGCCGGCGTGACATTGCACCAGCCTGAGGCATGCCGTGCGTTCTCCTGGGGAAGTTGTGCCTGGATCATGGGAGCCTGGCAGTGGCGGGCTGCACAGGCTCCTGGGAAGGGAGGTGTGGAGAGTGACCTGTGCTCGCACACAGGCTTCTTGGTGGCGGCAGCAGCAGTCTTAGTGTCCCATGCCCGTCTCTGGGGTCCGCGCTGATAGCCGCGGCTCGTGCCCGTCTCTGGAGCTCCTTTAAGCAGCGCTGTTAATCCCCTCTCCTCGCCCACTAGGAAACAAAGAGGGAAGAAAAAGTCTCTTGCCTCTTCGGCAGGTCCAGACTTTTTCCCGGACTCCCTCCCGGCTAGCTGTGGTGCGCTAACCCCTTCAGGCTGTGTTCACGCTGCCAACCCCAGTCCTCTCCCTGCGATCCGACCTCCAAAGCCAGAGCCTCAGCTCCCAGCCCCCACCCACCCTGGCGGGTGAGCAGACAAGCCTCTCAGGCTGGTGAGTGATGGTCGGCACCGACCCTCCGTGCGGGAGTCTCTCCGCTTTGCCCTCCACACCCCTGTGGCTGGGCTCTCCTCCGTGGCTCCGAAGCTTCCCCCCTCCGCCACCCGCAGTCTCTGCCCGTGAAGGGGCTTCCTAGTGTGTGGAAACCTTTCCTCCTGCACAGCTCCCTCCCACTGGTGCAGGTCCTGTCCCTATTCTTTTGTCTCTGTTTTTTCTTTTTTCCTTTGCCCTACCCAGGTAAGTGGGGAGTTTCTTGCCTTTTGGGAAGTCTGAGGTCTTCTGCCAGCGTTCAGTAGGTGTTCTGTAGGAGTTGTTCACATGTAGCTATAGTTTTGGTGTATTTGTGGGGAGGAAGGTGATCTCCACGTATTAGTCCTCTGCCATCTTGAAGGTCTCCTATGAGCCTGCTTTCTAAGGAGAGTGTTGCTTAATTGAATTATTGATTCCTTTAAGAAATATTTCTCGAGCGCCTACCATATGCCAGGAAATTTTAAAGGCACTGAGAGTACGTCAGCAAGCAAGAAGTTAAGGTCCAGGCTCTTATGGACCCCACATTCCAGAAGATGTAATTCATTTATTTGATAGACACTGTCTGAGGATATAAGTACGAGGACTTACACAGCGCAGTGCGGATATGGCAATAAAAGAAGCTCTTGTCCCCAGTGAGCTCCTAATCTGGGGAGAAGAGGAAGAATATTGGGTTGGCCAAAAAATTCATTCGGGTTTTTCTGTAAGATGTTACAGAAAAACTCGAATGAATCTTTTTGGTGGCCGAACATATAAATTGCATAATAAGAAGACAGTATAATGGGGGCATGCATGGGTGCTGTAAGGGCATAGACATGGAGGGACCAATCCAGGCACAGATGAGGAGAGATTTCAGAGAAAGCTGATAGGCAGCCTGAGGGTCCCATCCTTACTTGCTCTTCAACTTCCACCATTTCTCTAAACCCTACTTGTTTCATTACTTTCCTGTCCCTCACCAGTGCCGTGATACTCAAAACCTCCGTAATTGAGTTTGAGCAACTGTGAAAAGCTATGATGCTTTGGGCAAAAGGAGAAGTGATCCTTAAATATTTGAGCCCCTCTTTAGTGATGACAATGAATAAAATCACTGACATGCATGCTAATCTGAATTTTCAAGAACAAATGTGATAAATATTATTTTAGTGTATTTCTAACATTAGGAATACAGATAGTCTTTCCTTTCATCTTATATTGTTCCTCTGAAATCTCTTCTAAGGATCTAAGAATCATTGTTTGCATTTTAGTGCTTCTTTCCAATCATTCTGTTCCTATTTTCATAATAACTGATTTTTAAATCTTTTGAATCAAAGGCGTTTCCCATCCTTTGAAACCACAAGATGGGTATGATTAGGCAGAATTGTCCATGGAAAGGCAGAGGAGTTAGATGATTGTTTTGATGAAAACAAAAAATAAGACAATAGCAAGTGAGCTGAATCCAGATTTGTTATTTGAAATACAAATAATTTCCTAATATTTTGTCAGTAGTATTTTGAGAATGAATGGTTGATAATGTAGCAGTTGCTTCAGCTGAAAACATGCCAGTAACGATCTCATTTTTGGCAATTTAAGCATCTTTCTGGAGTTTGTGACTCTAATTTTCCCATGGCATTGAAATTCCGTTTGTTAAATTGAGTTAACACTAACCCCATTTTCTGGCAAAAGGAAAGTCACATGTTTTTAACATTATTAATCCACTGTTTTTTAATCATGTCTTTGTCGGGAAATGTTACACATTTTGAGAGATTATTCAGTAGTACTTTCTGACCTATTTTATTTGAAGGTGTGCTTTTTGAGGGAATGGTTTGCTGCAGGGATATACTCAGTCATTTTAAATTGCTAATTGTACTTTTAATCCTGTTCCCCTCTCCCCTCTCCCCTCTCCCCCTGGGAATAATTTAAGTAGTATTAGAACTGCAGCCTTAAAAGGAAATGATTTTCAAGGTGATGGTTAGAAGCAAGTTAAGTTTGCCTTGACAGTAACTTTGCATAAAGAATGGGCGCACATAAACTCAGAGGCAAATACTGCCAAGTTGAAGATCATGTAGAAGTCTGTTAGCTGAAAACTCTCAAAGAGCAAAGGATACCTCAAGAGGATTCCCTTGTCCCCTGCTTCCTGGTCATCCCAACTAACCATTGGATCCAACGAACCAAATGTTGTTGGTAGGGAAAAGTAATGTGTATGTCTAGGCCCGATGTGTTATCTGTATTCAGAAATTCATAGCATGTTAGAAGATCTAATCCTTACAATCTGTAATAGCTCTTTGATTTTACAGATGGAGAAACTGAATCTAAGAGTGATAAAGTTACTTTTCTAAGGCCACAGAACAGGGCAAGGGCTAGAATGAATCGTCTCTATGCCATGGTACCTATAACTCTAAATTGACCACCAGTAATCCCTCCCTACCCACCCCCACTCCCCTCCACATACCAAAAAACGCTTTTTACTGACTACTTCTGCAAGATTTCTAGGAAATGTAGCCACTAACCCTAATGAATATCTTTACTTCTTTGAAATTTGTCTCTTTTTTCTCTTTGTCCTTCACTCATCTAAGAAATGTGTACTTTGATGCATACTACTGAAGGTGAATCAGGCCTCTGGACCCCGACACCAAATTAAATCTCGGAGACAGAGTTTTGGGTGAAGCTGAAAAGAATAGCTTTATTGCTTTGCCAGGCAAAGGGGGCCACAGCAGGCTAATGCCCTCAAAACTGTGTGTCCCAACTTGGAGAGAGTAGTGAGGAGTTTTATAGTAATGGTTCAAAGAGGGTGTGATCCGCTTGTGGACATTCTTCTGATGGGTCGGTGGTGAGGTAAGTGGGAGTCGGCCTCATCAACCTTCTGGTTCCAGCAGGTCTGGGGTCTCTGTGCTTGTGGGCAGCACACCATCCTTAACAGATAACTTCTCCCACCTGGTGGGGGTTTCAGTATCTACAAAACAGCTCAAAGATATTTTGTGTGTATCTCTTGATGGGGAACTGGGACCCTGCCCCAAGGCTGCACTATTGTTTCTCTTGACTGTTGGTTTCTCCCTTGCCTTGCATCCCCTCCCTTCCCTAATTAACAGCTGCTTGAATCTGCCCCTTGGAAGTCAGGGAAGGTCATGGAGGCTGAAGGAAGCCTGTTTCCTGTAATCAAAGAAATGGGGGGACATAGAAAGACTTTTGTGGCCAGGAGCCCTACAGGGCCCTGCTTGGTATCACAACTACCTATATTATATTGGCTGCCTAATCATTTACGATTTAGGGTTAAAAGTGAACGTGGAAAGGCAAGTTCAATGTAGATTATTGGTTTGGTAACAACAGCCACTGTCCTTAACTTACCCAGCTCCTGGTCACAGTTTCTAAAAAAGGACAGATAATTTTTACCAACCAGGTAAAAGATTACACTTCCTATAGTGACCTGAAGATTTTGTTTCTGAGCTTGTGTTTTATTTGTTTAGTTAATATCAAATGCTTAAAATTTTAATCTTGGTATTCCAACCGATTGTTTACCTCCTGAGTCACTAATTCTACGAAGAACATTTTAATGTAAGTTCTAAAAGGTGACAACTACTTCCCGAGTATTGTGTCTTTAATCTTTAGGTATATTGAGACATGTTCAACTAAGTTCTGACCAAATTTAGGAGGTCCATATTTATGAATTTGATCTATTTTCCTTTTAACAAACAGCAAAATTTTTGTTGTTTATAGTTTTAATCTGACAAGAAAAACACCATAGTAATGATAATTTGATATTGAAACTGATGTAAAAATCTAATGGGAAGAACAGTATTATTAAGTGAAATATTGGGTTTTTCTCATTGTCCTTTGGTTTTTCATATCTTCACCATTCTCAGCCCTATATTTTGCATTAGGAAGTTATGAGCCAAGATCGTTTCATTAATATCTTTAAAATTAATTCTTGATATATTTTATTTAGTGTACTAAAACTGGCATCTATTGCATAGTAATTTTATGGCATTTTTTGCCTTTACTCATTAATCAGAAATTAGTTAGGTCTATGATAAATGTTGAAAGAAAAAATTATTTTATGGGTGATTTGTTTAACTTCACAAAAATCTTGTTTAATGGTACTGTAAAGAATAATATAGGCTTTTTACATTACATACTTTAAAGGTTTTGTGGCTTTTTTAGAAAAGAAAAATATAAAGAAATTTTTACTTTAGTCAAACAAAAATTTTAAAAAGAGTGGTATTACTTTGTTTCTTATTGGTGCTAAAAGTTACAAGGAGACTTGTAAAATCAACAATAGAGCAAAAGTTGAATTAACATTTACAAACTATAAATATATATGTAACTAAAATATTTTTCTGATTAGGGTAATAAAACATGCTAATGGGAAATTACTTTTAAAAATACAGGATATATTTTTTAAATAACAAAAATTTGTAGCTCCACCCAGAGATAACACTGTGACCATTTTATTTGGTTATTTTTTCTGTATAAGTGTGTGTGTGTGTGTGTGCGTGCACACACGTGAGTGTGCATGCACACACAAGCGCTTGTATGTATGTTGAGATAATAATATACAAAGATGTTTGCATCCTGCTTGTTTGGCAACTTACAGGGTCCTTTGAATCAGTATTTGTAGACCACCAGCGTGTTACCAGTACTCACCTGCAGATCTTATAATGGCAGGTGAGCCTCTAAAAATGTTCCCTCTGTGCCATGATGCAGTTTGCTTTTAGACTGGGCAAAGATGTTTACCTGCTCCTATTGGTGGACTTTTTAAGTATGAGAGCTGGATTTCTTTTCCTGGATAATGTAAACAACTTGTGAATTCTTGTCTTGCTAGAGCAGAACATAAAAGGTTATAGATAATCCCCACGGTATACTATTCCTGGTGTTCTTCCAACCCTTTCTTCTAACTAGCTTCTAATCCTGTTGCCCATTCCCTATTGCACAGGCTGTATTACACTCTTGGGAGTTGTGTAATCTTTAATGGATATAAAGTGAGAAGGTGTGGGAAACACGAGACAGCTTTATTGTGTCTGGAAGCCATTACCATGGAATAGGAAAGTGATCAACAGCCTTGCTGGCCAGCCGCCTAGGCCTCACATTTCTGATATGGGGGTGTAAAATGTATGGGTCCCAGAAATATCCTCCCATGTCTTCTCTAGTCAGGTGAATATTTTAGGAGTTTAGACACTGGATAGTCACCGAATATCTCTCAGTCTCTCCAGCTGCCCTAAACTGAGGCAAAGTCCCTCCCAGATATAGGGAAATCTTTGATTGGTACCCCTAATTTCCAGTGCTGCTATGACTTTACATCATTTATTTTTGTTTTCATTGCCATTTCCATGGGAGGTTCAGAGGGGTAGATCATGAACAGCTGGCTACCTCGCATCATACCCCAGAAATCATCTCAGTTAAATCTGAATCAGAAAGTACAATATTTCTGTCCGGTCTCTAAGATGAATGCATACCTAATGCTCTGGAAAATTTAAAATACTGCTCTCGGTGTACCAATTATAAGCAGAATACAGTTCACTTTCAAAGTTGTGATCATTATGGCATTAACTGCTATGCATTTCAACCCAGTGTTCACAAAGCAATTGGATGTTGTGATAAACTGTCATACTCAAAGTAAGCAAGCGCGTGTCCTGTACACTAACGCTACATAAATACCGTTAACTCATATCGCTTTCACTTGTTTTCATTAAATACTTATGGGCCAACTCCTGTGTACAAGAAAACACTATGCTAGAAGTGGGCTGGATTAGATGACAATTAAGCATGAACTAAACACAGTCTGGAAGAAACAGCTACATACACAAGTAATACACAACGTTAGAGAGGGAGGAGGATAAATTAAGAGAAGATCACCCTGGTGGTTAAGAAAGATGCTTCTGAGCTTACATTGCCTGAACTCTAATCCTTAATCATTTTACTGCTGTGTGACCTTAGGGAGAAAAAAATTAGAAAAGGAAAGAAATATTTAATTACAACAAGTACAGAGAGAGAATGAGACTTTAGAAGCACTGGCAAAACAAGACAAAACAGAAGAAAAACATAACATTCCTAAGGCTACCTAGTTTACATGGTGTTCTTATGCTGTTCTTGGTGGAAACAGCAGCTTTCCACCTGGTTTTCGTACTTTCAGAGGTCATATAATGAGATTTAATACATTTTCAGTTGTAGCATGGCTAAACTCCAGTTCAAAACTGTTTTGTTAGGAAGTTCAGGTTTTAGAGAAATATTAGAGGTTTTATATTTTGGAGACCAGAAATAATGTGATTCTGTGATTTTCAGATTATCTCAAGGTGGAAAATATTTTGTTCCTTATGACTGTGGTATGTGAAGGGCTTAGTCATATTGGAAGTGGGGCAGAAATGTCATTTTTTGCTTCTACATCTTCTAAATTGTTTTTCTGCTTCCAATACCTACTCATTTCAATCCATCTTTACACCAGTTCAGAATCATCTTTCCAAATTCATCTGACAGTATCACTTCCCTCTGTGGGGATTTCAGCTAACTCTGTGTAGTTCACATGAGAAAGTTAAAACTCCTTAGCTCTAAAGACCAACAAAATCTGTCCTTGATCCATTTTTCCTTGGTCATCTTCTGCTACTTCTCACTTTTCATCCTGTTCCATCTCGGTGCAACCTCCCGTTACTCCACTAACACTGATGTTGTTGCTGTCACAATGATGTTTATTTGTCAAGTCCAATAGTTATTTTATCTTCTTATAAGACTCTTTCAATGCACCTGTCAGCATCAATCATCCCTCACCCTTCAAACCTCCTATTCCCATGTTTTCCCTAATTCCATTGCCCTGGCTTTCCTTTTACCTATCTTTTTAAAATTTTTTTAAGGACATACTTAAAATAAAATCTATTTATTTATTTATTTTTGGCTGCATTGGGTCTTCGTTGCTGCGTACGGGCTTTCTCTGGTTGCGGCGAGCGGGGGCTGTTCTTTGTTGCGGTGCACGGGCTTCTCATTGCGGTGGCTTCTCTTGTTGTGGAGCGCGGGCTCTAGGTGCGTGAGCTTCGGTAGTTGTGGCACGTGGGCTCAGTAGTTGTGGCACCCAGGCTTAGTTGTTCCCCAGCATGTGGAATCTTCCCGGACCAGGGCTCAAACCTGTGTCCCCTGCATTGGCAGTCAGATTCTTAACCACTGCACCACCAGGGAAGTCCCTATCATTTCAAGTTTGATCTCAGTCATAGAATTTACTTATTGGTCTTCCACTAGTCCCTTATATATCGGTGTTTCCCAGGTTTCATTTCCTGACACTGTTCTTCATTCTGTATAATTCCCCTGGATGATCTTACCCATTTTCATGGTTTTGAAGTGATCCCCAGACCTAAGTGTCCAGCCCAGGTCTCCAGTAACCCGGTGAACATCCCCTTATGGAAACCCTACAAGCACCTTAAGCTCAAACTCGACTGGACACATGACCCGACCTTACAACCCCTTTTTCTCCTTTTTAGTTCCCAGCTCACTGGGCAGAAGCACCCCTCACCCAGTCGTCCAGACTGAAGCCTTGGAACTTCATCACTTCTCTTTCTCCTCTTTCACTCTTTATCAAGCACTGAGTCCTGACAGTTTTCCTCTCAATATTTTTAAAATATATTCCCTCCTCCCTATCTCTACAGCTACTGTCTTAGTTCAGACACCCATCATCTCTTCCCTTTATAGCCTCCTAATTGGACTCTTTTCTCAGTCTTAGCTTCCTTAAACCATCCTCCTAAAATCCCCTCCCACCAAATCTATTTTAAACTCAACTCTGATGATGTCACTTCCTACCCCATGTAAACAACGAGAGATTGTTGGTGGTAATTTTTCACCTATATTGACTCTGTAAGATTTTGAGTTTTGAGTTTTGTTTGAAAAAGTCTTCTGACCTATATAATAGGTCCTACTTGCCTACCATATTGCACAAGACTATCGTACATACCCCTCGCTTTGCCTCTGGTCATATAACGGTCTAGAATGTGCTCCTGGAAATTTGGGCTCCACCAGCCTAAAATTGCTAGGGTTCATTGTACACAATATTTTGTTTCTTTCCATTGTGTCTTGGTTTTAATTATTCCATTCCTTTGGAATATTTACATTCTTTATCTATCAACAATAGCAAGCCCTGTGCTCGCTCTGGCTATCTCTTAGTCATACATTAACTCTTAGCCCAGCATCATTTCAAGAAATCTTCCTAGACACCCCCCCCCACCACCAGGGTACAATACACACACTCTAATTTGGTGTTTCATAGCACTGTTATGCTTTTCTTTTTCATAACTTTCTCAAAATTGTATTACACTTCTTGTGTCACTGATTCTCCCACTAATCTGTAAGTGAACTCATTACCGTATACCCAGTATCTAATACAGTATCTGGCTTTCAGACATGTTCAGTAAATACCTATCAAAGTAAGTTCTAGGGACACTAAACTCTCCACTCTTCCATGGCCATTACATAATCACTCATCCTCTAGACCTTGACTCAGATGTTTCCCTCTGACTTCTCCTCTACTAGGTTCACCACTAGTGGTCTCAACTCAACCTTTGGACCTTTGCCATCCATCTCCAGGCCTCACTCCTCCATCCCATGGCCCACTCAAACCCTTACATACCTCTGTAACAGCACTTTCTCTTGTATGACAAAATGAGGGTTTAATGTGCATGCCTCTCAATTAAGGTATACATTAATTTTTTACACCAGGACCATGTTTTAATCAACTCAAGATTCCTATCAGGAAGAATAGTCCCAGACATATAGTAAATGTGTAGTCGTTAAAGGGAGAATACTTTGGCCAGATGCCTTTAACATTAAAAAAAAAAAAAAAAAGAATGAAAGGTTAAAGAGTAGAAAAACAATAGAATCAATTCTAATTCTATTTTTCATCAATTTTGATAAGAGAAAGTATTATAATTATACTATTTGCCTGTAAATTGAATTTATTTTTTAAAGAACAGCAGTGTGAATGGCAGTTTATTTTCCTGCTTTCTAATTGTTTATGAATAATATGTATTAACATTAAATTATAAACACATAGCAAATATTTCATTAAACTAAGAAACTCCAAATTACATTCATTTACATAGCTTTTTGCCTATATTACCCATAAATTTTCATGTCTAACAAATTATTTGTTAAACCTCTCATTTTGATTATAAAACATTGCTTTGGGATTGCAAAGCCACAATTTCATAGGGCATTTTCATCATTAAGATATTGGCTGAATCAAGTCAAAGTATAAAATAGACAAAGCTTGGTTGTTAATATCCCCGGTCTTCCCATATGACACTCATTTTTCCCTAAGATACCTTATAATTGCATCATCTTCAAAATAAAACTTTCTATTTCACTTATCAAATTCACACCGTGAACGCCTTAAGCAGAATATTCATATGTTTCTCCATTGTTCTACTTAAAGTACCTGCTAAGCTGTTGCTACTGCTCTTACTGGACACCAAAAATCACAGATTGGCAGCTGCAAGCAGTACAGACTAAGTAACACAGCTGCATTAGGAGAATACTAATTGTGGTTTAAAACCAAGAGCAAGATTATTCATTCTCATGACCTCCAGAATCTCTTTAAATAGATAATGCATGCTGAGGAAAATAAACTTCTGGTCTTTGAGTTCCTCACCAGTTTATTTTGACAGTTGGTGATTGTCTGTCTCTTGTTCCCACCTAGGTATGTATATTTCCCTTTTGCCATCTCCCACACCATTCCATTTAGGCATTGCATATTCCATATCTCTTGACTTCTGACTTGGGTCTAACAAATCTAATTATTTGACAGTTTTGAAAAAAGAAAGAAATGTGATACCATATGCTAATTTTTATTTAATTTCTATTTTTAATATATTTATATCACTTGTATTCTTAATAGATATAAATTATAAGTAGTGTATGATAATGTCAAAATATGCATCATTTACCTAAAACAGTAAAGTAGTGGTCATCTAATTCCAGGGTTAAATTACACAGATCATGTAACTCTCATGGCATACTTTGTTGTTCATGATCCTCAAAGATCCATGTTTAAAAATGTAGCCTACATTTATTAGCTAATCGAAGTTAGACGAGTGGCCTGGCTAAGATCTAAGAAAAGCACCATTTCCAGGACCTCCATCCATTTCTTTTGAGGTGCCACTTCGAGCATTTATTTATATGGGTACATTCTGTGTTTGTGTTCAATAATACAAAATTCAGAGATGCCTTGGTGTTGGATAAATTACTGAGATATGAGAGCAGAATAGGATCAGATTAGGTAATGAAAATTTCTTTCTTCCATGGGTATTTTATCTTTTCACTTTTATCACAAGTTGTGTTTTCAATTTTTAAGTCTTTTGTTAGAGTTCAAATGAAACAAATTTTCCTGAGAGAAATAATGGAATTGAACACTTGATGCTTCTGATGTCTGTAAATGATACTGTTATTCGAGGTTTAAAAGAAATGGTCTTTAAGCATAAAGCTGGCATAATTCAGTTTGTCTTCACTGTTCATTTGTTTGCTTAATTACATCCTGGCTTTAGCAAAACCTCAATAAACAAAACTGCTTGTGGAAGATACTCCTTAATAACAAAAGCTCACAAACTGGACTCAGGTCAGATGTTAAGTTGACTTGTTCAATCAGCATGCAATGAAAGGAGGGCCTCTTGTTTACCTTATCAATGTGAGAGGAATACAAGTGTGAAAGAACATTCTGGTTGCAATTCAGCATTTCAGGAACTGAAGTAATTGGGGACAGAGTTGCCAGAGAAAGGGAGACTCCTGGATTATTGCTTTTCGACAGTGTTAGATTCCACTGGAAATTGCACTTTTTGTGTGTACACACAACACTCTCCCAGTTGAAAGAAATTATGCACATATCCTTGTGGCAAATCACATTCTAATTAAGCCACTTCACATTTGTGAATGAGAAATTTTTAAAAGGCTGAAATTGCTTTCTCTTTCAATTAGTAATTGTATGTTTTCTCTCCTTTTCATAGATAGAGTAGAGGAATTATTTAATTTCTGATGTTAGAGGATACGCTGCTATGTGAATTAATTAGATTCTGCTTTTAAAGCACTTAATGTTTTTGTCTTGCAGGCACTTTTCATGTCTGTCTTCTAAATACATGTGCCCCGGTGTCCCTGCTGTAATGAGCACCTTGCTGGCAAATATAAATGCTTTCTATGCTCACACAACTGTTTCAACAAATGTACAGGTTTCTGCCTCAGATCGATTTGCTGCTACCAACTTTGGTGTAAGTATTATTTTTTGAACTTGAAAATTCCTCGTAACTTATGGGACTTAGATTTTCAAGGAGCTTTGGATTCCAGATATTCTTAGAATCTTACCACAGAGTGTACATCTTAAGGAGTATCTCTTAGTGTAATAGACTAAAGTTTAAAGTTTATTTGAAACATGTTCAGTGAAATACCTTTATTTGACCATCAATAGGTATCTTCATTAGATTAAATCTTCATATCTGGAATGGCTTTTCCAATGGAGGAAAACATACGTTTTGTGATAAAGTACTAGATTTATAGAAAATCCTCCATGCAAGCAAATTTGGGATTAACCATGGCAGATATCGTTCCCTCGTAAATGTGAGCTCAGTTGGCTTCTCTGGAGCCTTTTGGGCTCCATTTGCACTTCCTATTGGTTTCTACCGGTACTGATGGATAAAGGCATATCATCTAAGTAAAAAAAGTGTTAGGTGTATAAAGAAGCCAAGAAAACTATCTGTATCTAATTAAAACTGTCCACCTGACAGTCAAATGCATCAAGAACACACTGAAAAGTAAAAATGCAGGATCCTAAGGAGTCTCAAGTATTTATCTGTTGTAACTGGTGCTGGAACCCATTCTCCATAAGCATAATTAAATTGAAATTGACAAGACTAGAAATAGGATATAAATAAACAGTAATTCCAGTAAAGTCGCGAAGATCTAAACTGAGAATTAGTAGAGATGGGGTAGGAAGGACAAATTCCAGAGCTTTTCAGGGCATAGACTCAACAGCACTTGCTGTCTTTAGGTATGTGAACAGTGAGAGAAAGGGAAAGATGCCTGGAAAGATTCCCAAGGCTTTCACCAGGGTAGTTGGTAGGCGGTAGCTCTGTTCAATAACCCTGTGAGACAGGTAGTTCTGTACTTATTTGTTTGTGGAGGAAACTAAGATCCATTGTAGGAAAGTGATTTCCATGACACCATAGTTACTCTTTTCACTGCACTTCCAAATCGGTTCACTGAATAGATTTGTGTTATTGATCATGTTGTTAGAAATCAAATTTGAGGTATGTGTCATAAAGTAGAAACAAATGAGACCCAGGTAATAAAAGGTTGTAAAGCCAATAGGGAAAAAAATGTGCTGCTATGTTTACTCTTTTCTTGTCCTTTTCATTTAAAAGAAAATGCACGTGAAGTATGTGAGATGGGTTGGAATGAATTAAAAGAAAAGTAATTGTTATTTAACGACAATCAAAATAAATACTGGTAGAAGAGAACACTATCTGGGTTAAGAGTCATGGGGTTTGAGTTTGTTTTCAAATTTAACAAGTCAGTTCAGTCATTCAAGCCTCAATATCTCAATATGTTCAATGAGGGTAGAAATTATTGCTCTGACATGTTTCTCAAATTTAAGATGAAAATCAAATGAAGTAAAAGATAAGCTAGTTTGTAAGAGTTGAAAGTACTCTATAAATATAAGGTATGAGGATTTCATCTCTCCTGCCTATCCTCTACTTTTGTTAGACAGATTGGCTCTTGTAAGAGCTGGGACCAAAGAAAATTCCCTAGTCAGCTCAACAAAATACTATTATGACCATCACCAGATCATAGAATAGTTTTTGTTATAAAAACCTCATGAAATTGTTTTGCTTTTAATATTCTGCCTGGGTATACTGTAGAGAATAAGCCAACCTTGTGGAACACTGAGCCTTTCTACCTCTGAGAAAGAAGATGTGTTTATATGACTAATTTCCATAAAAGCTACCTGGAGGAAAATGAGATAGCATGCTCCTTTACTTCATGCGGACCCAAAGAAGAGAAGCCAAATTGATTTCACTACTTTGCAGTGTTTCAGTAGCAACATAGTTATAACAAAGTTCACTTTGTAAATCAAATAACTTATTGTAGGACAGGGTCAAAAAAGAAATCTTTCTTCAAACTACATCTGGATAACTTAGTGATTTGAGTGTAAATTTGACTAAATTTTTCTCTACCTATTGAAAATAATGCTATTTGCTCAGTCAAATATAATAAGTATAAAGCTTCCCACCTTCACTTGGCCTGAAGTTCTTATTTACCTGACTTCTGAAGCTGATACTGTCACTTGTGAATCCGGCAGGAACACTATTATATTGGCCCCTTTTTATCTTTCCCAAAGGTGTAATCCAGACATTTTTGAATTTCAAAAAATAAACCAGTGGAAAAGCTTTCTTACCTATGAGGACTGTAAAACAAACAAATATTTAAGAAAAGAAAATCATTACTCTTTCCAATCCAAACTTTTTGTGTGCAAGTGTATTTAAAGTCATGGTTTAGATGAAAAATGTTCAAGAACAAAGTGAAAAGAACAGAACCATTGAGTGTGGAGATGAGAGAGAAGCAAAATTTGCTGAGGAAAATGGTTAGAGAAATTGGGTAAAAATAATGATAAAAATCTGACGTTATTAAAGACAAGGTAAAAATATTTTAAGAAAAGAGGAGTATATTGCATTGTCAGCTGTTGCAAAAAGTTCAAGTAAGATGGCAAAAGGAATGAGCCTGTTGGCTTTGGCAATTAGGAGGTCATTGCTAAGTGAAGCAGTTGAGATTAAAGCCTAATTTCATAGAGATCTTCGGTGAATGGCATGTATGAATAGCTGTGTCAGTTAGGGTTCATTTATTCCCTAAAATATAATGCAGTCATTAAAAAATCAAGCTTTTTAAAGAAAAGTGTATATAATTGAGCATGCCCATGAAAAAATGACAAATGAAAATATATACATACAAAAATCTATATATAATCTAATGCCAACATTGAACACACACACACACACACATATATATATATATATATATATATATATATATATATATATATATATATATATATATACTGGTTTAGAAACAAGCCTGAAAGAAAATGTGCCAAAATGCCAATAGTGTAGCCACTTGGTGGGATTAAAGCTAATATTTTGTTGTTTTTGTTTTGTATTCATCTTTATACTAAAGTTGTACATTTTTCTATATTGTATTTGTATTTTATAATAATGACTAAAAGAGGGAAAGTGGGTGATGAAATAGAGACTAACCTGTTAAGCAACTTGAATGAGAAGGTAAGAGAGAGACTGGTCAAGAGTGAGAAGGTTTTACAGTGAAAAAAGAGATGTTACTTTTACTGTGTGGTTGGGTAGGAGTTTTTATTATTTAATAAGATACATTTTAACATATTTATAGATTGTTAGGACAGGAACTAGCTGCAAGAATGAAGTTGCAAATTTATCAGAGGGAGAATAAGTGATATAATAACATCCCAGAGGAGAAAGAAGTAAATGTAGTCAAGAAGATGGAAGGAGGGACATTCTTTGGAATAAGAAAGGACAAGTTACTATTCTGAAATTTGAGGAAATGTTGTGTGAGTCCTTGCAGAGAATGCTAAGCTTCTGATATAGGAGTGAAAAGTTGATGGAATCATACTATATTTCCCTAATCTTCTCTATGGTTGTCTACAGGACAAGAAATGCTTATATATAAGACAAGGGCTATGATAGAGAGGCACAAGGTAGAGGAAGCTGGAAAAAGGTTTGGATAAGCTCCTGAAGGTAATAGAAAGACAAATGCTTCAGGATCACGTAAGAGGAATTCCTAGCATGAATCTGTTGTTACAACAATTCATGTGGCTGTGAGTTTTTCTCAGAATTTCTCAGCATTCAGATTCTGATGTAGTAACATATAGCAGAAGGTTGAAATTTCCCACACACACAAAAAATAGAGGTGATGGAAGGGTTAGGGAATTAGCGTATAGGTGACACTATCAAAAGAAAGTTGAAGTGATTCACCATGGGATCTAGGTTTGATAAGTGGCACCATGATAGAGACAGAGATAAAGGATTTGGGTAGGAACATCATCCATGTAGTTAAGATTTCAAAGGGGGAAGCCTCAGGTCCAAGATGTATCTCTAGGAGTAGGTTGTTGAAAACTGAGTGTAAGAACAGTGGTGTACTGGAGCTAGTTTGTACCTGCTAACAGGCAGTGATTGCTGAATTTTTAGGAATATTGCAGGCTGGTTGTGGAATACAGCCATCTTGAAACTGGAAGTACTGAGAGTATTTACATCATGAAAACTGGCAAATGCTAAAAATCAAGGCTTTTTTCTTTTGGAGAGATGGTTTTGTTGCACACCCTTGAATGCGAAGATTGCTGGGAGTCAAGATTATCAAAGAACTTGATTGGATAAAACATCTCCATGGGTGTTGAAAACACCATGGGTAGAGGAAAAGTTGGAAAGGAAGAAAACTCCATGAGGTGGGGGTCAGTTTTTCAACTTTGAAGAAAACTCTTTAGGAAACTTATTTGGTTAGTTATCTTAAGACACAAATAGCAAATTATTAGTAAAATTGATGTTTATCTAGCTCAATTTTTTCTTGAGCATAGATACCCTCTGACATAGCCAGTGCCCTTCAAAAACAAATATGCTAATAAATATTTCCTTTTCATTACAGGTATTCTTTTATTTGGTTGCTTGTTCATTCAAGACATATTTATGTGATACCTCATATATGGCACTATGGCAGGTAGTAGAGGGACTGAAAGATAAATGTTTACCTCTGTTCTCTGGGTTTTATACTCTAATGGGATAGTCACCTAATCATGTGTAACAATAACCATAAATCAGTCCCCAAATGGGATAAGTGTCAAAGGAGTTCATACTTATAAATTTGCTTTGAGATTGAGGAGGAGAAAGTGATGGATACTCTTCAGAGGCTCATGGAAGCTTGCCAAAAGGAACAGTGCTTTTAGGAATGAGTAGTATTTTTCAAAGTCTAAGAAGTAGAAGGAAAACTACCTTAGGTCTTCGAAGTAAAGACAAGGAGAAGGTATAAAACTAAGTTCAAAGTGTGTGTAAGGTAGCCTGCCTAGTGAATAGGGCAGATAGAATAAAAGATGGAAATATAAGAGAACATTGTGTTACTGGATCGATATTAGATTGCTGAGGCCCTTTAATGCCCACTCAGATGTTTGGACTTCATTCTTGAGGCATCCTGTAGAATCTGATCGAATTTCTGATTTAGAAAGATCACTCTGTAGAGGAAATGTTGCAGAGGGGAGAGATAGAATGCATATCAGACAGCGATTCAACTATACGGTGATGGATGGGAACTAGATTTGTGGTGGTGATCGCTTTCTAGTGTATACAGATGTCAAATTATAATACTGTTCGCCTGAAACTTATATAATAATTTTAAAAAATCAGCACTTCCCCCTGATCACACAGCCATGCCCCAACTTATGTGTTCCTTTTCCAAATCCCTGGGAAACCCGAACTTTCTGATAGAGTGACAGGAAATGCTTACAATCATAGAAAATGCAAAAAAAACAAAAACATGGTGTCTAAAACAATTTGCAAAAAAAAAAGAAAAGAAAAGAAAATGCGCTAAAAATAAAAAAGGGAGGTTAAGACCTAGTGTCAAGAAGAAGCCTGTCTAAAGTTTAGTCAGACTGAGAGAAACGTTAGGTTTTCATGCTCAGTGAACAATAATATCTCAGTGCTTTTCAAGTTTGCCTATTAAGTGACTTCTTATATACTCTTTGAATTTGTCATTTATTAATTAGTGTGTCATTGATAGCATGGTTTCAGTGGCATTTTATAATTTATGGTATCTCTGTTGGTATCAGTATTAATCTCAAATCAACAAGAAATGCAAATGTATTTCCAGTATGTTCATATGATTAGCATTAATTAAATTATCAAAAACTTATCAAAATCACCTACACATTAATTCTACTTGAAATCTTTCTGTTCTGCTTAAAGAATGACTGCTTTCGATATGATCTGGAAAAAACTTTTTATAATTTGCTGGTCCAGGTCAGAATAATTTTATCCTATTCTTGTAAATTTATGAAAACGTAAGAGCAGGTTGCACATGCAGCTAGGGCTCCTCCCAGGGAAGCTGAATCAAGTGAGGACCCCGAGAGCTTAAGCATCATTAGCTTCAGGTGAAATCTACTGCTGCTGTTGGAGTGAGATACTGAGAAGCAAAGGAATGGGAGAGCGAAGCTGGGGATGATGCAGAGGTTTTTACACACCTTCTTTATAAGAGCTTTTCCTTCCACGATTCCCAGTGTCCTAGGGAAACTTGCTAAGAGTGTCCTTGTGGGGTAGCAACTGCCTCCCCCTACTCAAAATCTCCCCTCTTCTCATGGGTCAAAACTGGCTCACCAACTGGTTTTGTACAGCTCACGAGCTAAGAATGGCTTTTATATTTTTAAATGGTTTTTAAAAATCAAAATATTGTCATTTGTGATAC
This sequence comes from Balaenoptera ricei, assembly GCF_028023285.1. Taxonomy (NCBI): domain Eukaryota; kingdom Metazoa; phylum Chordata; class Mammalia; order Artiodactyla; family Balaenopteridae; genus Balaenoptera; species Balaenoptera ricei. Next base: position 81,462,230 of record NC_082640.1, on the reverse strand, counting down.
CTGAAAATTATATGAAATGCACACTTCAGTATCCATAAGCAAAATTTTATTGGAAAACAACCATGCTCGTTTGTTTATATATTGGTTATAGAAGCTCTTGTGCTACAATGGCAGAGTTTAATAGTTGTGACAGAGACCACAGAGCTGAAAATATTTATGATCTGGCTCTTTACAGACAGTTTGCTGACCCCCGGTCTAGAGTTATTCTTGTCAAATAATTAAACCTAAATACTTGATAACAGATAATGCTTAATGTTAATATTATAGATTTAGCCCCTACCTAATAGCAGACATATGTAGTCCTTACCAAATGCAAAGAACTGAGTAACGTGACAGTTTCAGATATTGTGGCATGTCCCTCGAGAAACGTTTTTTAATTGCAGTCTTTTCTTATACCTCAAATCACACCATGTAGGTGATAGGCCTCCTCTGCTCTCACAAAGGCAATCTCACTCAAGTTAAATAGAAATATGGTAAATGAAATAAAATTTCAGGCTGTCCTTCTGTTTAAAAAATGTCTGTGAAAATTGTATCAGGAGCACACTTTTAATTTCACATCACCTGATATTGTTTGGGATTTAGCGACAACAAGCCTGGCAGTTTTCTCCACAGTTTTCTATTTTTCTGGAATGTAAATTTTCCAGCTGCGCACTGAAGACCTAGGTTGGAAGACTAAATGTGTGATCTGTATCAGTCAGAATTCTGTTCAGCTGCATGAGACAAATTCAACAAACCTAACTCAATATTCTTTCCCATGTAATCTAAGTCCAAAGGTAGTAAGGAATTCAGGGCTAGTACAGCTGCTCAGGATTGTAATTTTTTGAAAGGGTGGGCAGACAGAGTTAGGCTGCCGTGTGGAGGCTCCTAGCTTCCTGCCTCATCATTCTTACCATTTGTTTAGCTTTTCATCTTATAGCCACGAGATGACTATTTGACCTTCTAGTATCTTGTCTGAGTTTAAGGTGAGAAAAAGGAGAGAGACACAAAGGGCAAATGGAAAAAAAGGCCTAACAAAGGATTATATAGCAAATACTAATACAACAAACTCTGCAGAGCATTCTTTTAGAATCTTTCTAAATAATAATTCATCGGTAATATGCTGGCTGGTTCCATTCCCTTTAATAAACTGTGTACATCTCATTGGCCAAAATCATGCTACCTGGCCATTGCTAGACTAAAAGAGGCCTGGGAAGGTAGGTGTTTCATAAAGGACATATTTGACTCTTGAGGTTCTATTAGGAAGAGAAGAAGAAGGGATATCGGGCAGACAACCAGAACAGTTGGTCCCAGTATACACAACAGGGCCAGTGATTTGGGTCATAGTGTGGTTGACTAGGGTCATATCAGCTGTCTTAATGATTCATACCAATCACAGAGGTCATATAAAGCATCCAGAGACTGACACAAACACTTTGATTTTTACAGTCGTTGAATGATTAACTACTATGGCCTAAACCGATGATTGTAGCGGCTCTTTTATTTTTCTATTTTGATTGAGATCCACTGACCCACATTGATGGGGGATGGGGGTTAATAAAGGGCAACATAGGTCACCTCCTCCCCTAGGAAGGTATGGTAGAGAGTAAGAAAGAAAACTCTAAGACATTCATTGTATTTTCCAGCAGCTTTACTGGAGAGTCTTACTTACCTAACAAGATAGCAAGCTTCTGGAAGGGTCATTTCTTAGGCTCCTTCATTGCCTCCACAAGGGTTATTAACACAGAGGCAAGACTCAAACTTTGTTCACTGATATATAAACCTGATAAAAGACAGTTTATTCAGAAAATTGAAGTTTCAACTTAGGAACAATTTATCAACTTCCGTTAATATTCGACTCACTTCATCAAGATCAGTGACTTAAAGGGATAACAGTTATATACCCCATAAATCCAACTTGTACGTGAAACTACTAGGAAAAATTTCTACTTTTGCTAATATATTCCAAAGTGTAATTTTGTGTTTACAGAATATTAATCTAGGGAGGAAACTTTACTGTCATTTACTACCATCCCCCTATTTTTTTTTCATTTTTATTTAGGAATCGGAAACTCAGAGTGGTGCTTTGTCTATTGTAAAGTTTTCATGTGTGACTTTGATGGTTTTTTACCTTATCTAATTTATTTAATTTATTTAATCCACACAACTATATCCTTATGCTTATTAGCAAAACGTTTTAATTCTTATCCTTTATCATCTTCAAAACCTTCTATGAAGAAGTCAGTCCAACCCTGATACAGCATCAGAGGGAGGCATTGGTAATTTTTGTTGACCTGATATTTTATACTTTTTTAGCACTAAATCATAAACATACTTTAAAGGCAGTCGATCCTTTCAGATTATGAAGTCTGTTACCAAAAGGAAAATACTTTTTGAAATTGTTTTTGACACAAAGAGCAGCTAGTCCCCCTTCCATAGGTGGGAGAAGTTTAAAAAAGCTATAGTTTAATTTTGGGGAGGTGGTGTGGTGTGTGGAGGTGGGAAGAGGGGTGGGTTATATTTTCTCTTGTTGACTCATACTGCTGTGAAGGAGTACAGTGGCAATTCAGTTGTCTGGACTCTTTCTTCATGACTCAACTCTTTGGATACTGTCTCATTCATCACAGAGAGGCAGTGTGACTTACAGGAAAGAGTGTGGCTTTGGTGTCAGAGACCTGAGTTTGAATCACTGCTATGTCCCATACCAGCTCTATGATCTTGGAGAAATCACTGACATCTTTGAACCTTCTTTTCTATCAAATGGGGACATTAACTCAGACAGATTTTGTTGTGAGGACTACATTTAGAATTATCATTGATTTCCATTCTCCTATTTTGTGTTTGCACAGAGGGAAAAATTCATAAAACTGCTGGACCAGTTGCATAACTCTTTAAGGATTGACCTATCAAAGTATAGGGTATGTACAAAATTATTTGCCTAAAGGTAAAATATGGTGTTTGGCTCAGATGATTTCTTGTCATATTGTAAAAAAAAAAAAAGTTATCCACTATGTAATGGAAAAGTAAAGATAATGATCTTGGAATCTTGGGTCCTGTTACACTAGACGGGTCCCTTAAGGAATCAAGTAGACATCCCTTGTTTAGGTACCTTGCTCCACATCAGCCTGCAGTACTCTGTGTGTGTGTGTGTATGTGTGTGTGTGTGTGTGTGTGTGTGTGTGCGTGCACACACATGTACAGCTTTAATTTTATAATTCTTTTAATAACCATCAGATTGAGTGGCCCTCAGCTAATTCATGAAGTAGACATGTGGCCCAGTCCTCATCTTAAAAGCTCACCCCTTCTTACTAAGATATCCAGCTGATATTTCCTCAGCTTTTGATATTCCTTCTGGGATTCACTGCTTAATTCACTCCTAGATCAATACAATGTGCGTTTTTTGAAGCTGTACAGAGTTCATTGTCAACAATTCTATACTTCCCCTGCAGGTGAAACACACACAAACTCACACATACACAAATATATTCATGTGTGTGTCTGTGTTTGTAAAGACACAGATATAATTTTATTTAGAAAATACAGTTACAAAAAAATTTAGTTACAAATTTTATTTACCAAAATATCTATAGTAACAATTATTGCATTCTTTAACAATTTATTCTATAATAAATATCTTTCCATATCTGTATATATGTATCTTTCTTACATTCAATTTTTAGTCTCTTATTGATGAATCGCTTAACTGTGCATTTCCGGAAATTATAATACCAAATTTTGTCAAACTTACCTTACATGTCAGAACTGGGGCCAACACTATGAGAAGGGAACTGCTATGACAGGCAGTGAAAATGATATTTGGGGGCAAGAAGGACCTTGAGGCCACCTCATTCACCATTACTTTGACACCCCAACTCTGCTTGAGTTCATGAATACCTAAAAGTTACCTGTGGTTTTCCTAATGGCTCTTTAAAAAGCCTATCTGAAAGCACATTAATATGAGAAATTTCTCAATGCTGAAATTGTTTCCTTAATTTTTTCATAATTCCTTTCCTTTCCTTTCCTTCAAAATTCTGAACATCTGCATTTTTATCTCACATTTTTCACCAAACTTCACTAACAAAAACTTTTTGTTTAAATCTGCAGTACTTCAAGGAGAGACTATGAAGTGCAGTCTTATTTTCTTTTTTTAACTTTTAGCTTCTTTGTGACTAAAAGTAAATATAGGACATGTAAAGTTTCCCAAAAGGATTTTGGAAAAAATAACCCATCTTGAGAAAATTATAAAAAATATTTTCAAATATGTGCTCACCTTCCCTCTTTCAGCAGGAAACCTATTTTGTGAAACAAGGATGAATAACCTCATAACATTGCATTAATGATATTATTTTGTACATTTTTGTTACATTGTGGGAATAAATAGAAGAATATGGCTTTCTAAGACTAAGATGAGAATACTTCCAACTTGTTTATTTTCTGTGATATTTTACAGTAAAAATACTGTGAGAATACTGTGGTGATACTTTTTAAATTTTACACAGTTTACTTACCATTTTCTTTCACAGAAAGTTAGTTGTAGTTTATTTGCCACTGGAGGCTTAATGCTGATAATTTACCCATTTTCTGTTTCCTAATTAACCAGGAAAACTTTCCCGCCAGCAATGCTGAAAGATTGCAAGACCTGAAATCAACTGTTGACCTGCTAACAAGTATCACCTTTTTTAGGATGAAGGTACATCTTTTATTTTTGTCACTGTCTTCGTGTGACACACATTTACTCCCTGATAGAGTCTGGTTTTACCCTTCTCTTGATCAGTACTGTTCATCCCCATTGATTAAGATGTGGTGCCTTTGCCTGAGCTAAATGAATCTTCCAACATAATGTGTGTTGAAAAAGAGATTATCCTAGACACTTAAGATATTCTGATACATTTGGCACAAATTTAGTTTTAAGTTAAATTCATCTTAAACAAAGCTCTCTAGTGAGTGGATGTGACACTTACCGAAAAAAAAAAAAAAAAATCCCTAAGAACATTAAATGGAAATGGAGTTCACTTTGCATTTCAATTTTAACTGAGATATCTTGCGGACTTTTTCATTGCAAGAGAGTAGCCAACTCTTTTAAGTTTACCCTAATCGTAGCAACTTCCATTTCCTGCCCTGGGAATGTCTGTATATGAATATGTGTGATTGTTTAATCCATTGGTATAATTAATTGTTATCTACCAACCTATGCAAACATTTCTTTTTAGGTATATCTTCTCTGCTTTAATAGCAAGTTGTCTGCAATTATAATTTGGCTAGCCAGACAATTCATGTAAAGCCTTTCTTAAAACTACTTGTCAGGCTATGGGCTAAACATTTTTGCCCTTTGAAAGAGAGTTTATGATTTTTTATTCAGGAAATTCCTGTACAGAAAAAAATAGAAATAATTATTTTTCTTCTTTTCAGTTGCCCATGATTATCTTCACTAAAACAATAAAATTGGTATTTTATAAGAGAGAAAGAAAACAAAACTATGCTATATAAACCATCCATCCTTTAAAGTCCAATTAAAATTCATTTGGTTTGAAGTCATGGTAAGATTAGGTGACTGGGATAAATAGAATTTACATCAATTCTGATCTGCTGGCAGTAGCTGCTGGAACAGTGCATAGAGGGTGATAGTGAGAACTGATCCAGGCTCTCATTGACAAGTGACGCCTGCCATTGACATTGAGGGGGGTAGGAAAATGAGAGTGAGGGAGGGGAGTGCCAGCACAGTGCTCAATACCTGCCTTTCCTCAATCACCAGCCTTGCAGTGTATAGGAAACAAAATCATTTCAAACTTGCAAGTCCTCCTCCCCCACCCTCACTACCAGCTGATGACCTTGCTTCTGATTTCACTGGAAAAACAGGAGCAACTACTGGAGACCTTCCTCGAGGTCTGACCACATGCTCCCGCCACCCACCCATCTACCTACTTACCTGCATCTGTGTCCATATTCTGTTCCTTCTTTTTTTATTATGATTGCTTAGCTGTTTGTTCTCCTAAATAAAAAAAAAAGCTGTATCTTCCACTGATGTAATTAATTTCTTCCCCTCCTGAGTTACTAAAACAGTGGTCCAGCCATCTTCCTCACTCACCTGAATTATCAGTCTTCCACTCTCTACTGGATACTCCCCATCACCCAACATGCTATTTTTTCCAGTCCTAAAAATATTGCTAGACTCCATTTTCTTCTACAGCTACTACCCTTATCCTTCTTTTCCTTTAATACCAAAACCCTTCAAAATAGTCCCTTTTACTTTTTCTTTCCAATTTATTTTCTCGAGTTGTCTTCTGAACAAGTTTTCTCCTTCTATTGTCTTTTTCTCCTCATTATAGACAGTAAAATTCACTCTTTTTGTCCTAGAGCTCTATTAGTTTTGACATGTGTGGTTGTAATAACCCACACTACAATAAAGATATAGAACAGTCCTATTCGCCTCCAGTATTCCCTTGTGCTAGTCCTTTATAGTCAACCTCTCTCCCACCTCCTGATCTGTTATTGTCCCCCTATGGTTTTACCTTTTCCAGAACATCGTGTAAATGAAATAATAATCTATGTAGTGTAACATATTGGCTATTCAGCCTTCTTCCTGAGTGTATCTACAGTTCATTCCTTTTTATTGCTGAGTAGTAATTCTCTGTTATATATGATCTACAGACATTTGGGTTATTTCCAGTTTGGGGTCATATCAAATAAAACTGTATAAAAATATTGATATATATATATATTTTTGTGTAAACATAAATTTTCGCTTTCGTTGGATAAATAACAAGGAGGGAGATTCCTTGGTCATTTGGTAAATGTATGTAACACTTTACAAGAAATGCCAATTGCAGTTGTCCTACATCTTCTGGTAAAGCTCTTGGCATTTTCCATGATTTTATTTTATTTTTTTAGCCGTTCAAATGATGCCAAAAACTCAGCCGGCCTCTGTGCACCAGTGTCAAATCGAATCTCAGAGACAGAGTTTTGGGTGAAGTAGAAAAGCATAGCTTTATTGCTTTTCCAGGCAAAAGGGGGACACAGTGGGATCCTGCCCTCGAAAACTATGTGTCCCTACCTGGGAGGATTTAGCAAGGAGTTTTATAGCAACAGTTCAAGGGTGAGGTTTCGGGTAAGATTAGGGTGTGTGCAGGGCCTGCACTCCTTTAATCTGGCCTCAAGTAATCTGATGAGTTTCTGTGGTTCCTTTAATCTGGTGGTCTTCTTGAAGAGCTTCTCTGGTTCCTTTAATCTGGAATGAAGAATGCTGGCATCTTCCATTTGTTGGGGGTTTTAGTTCTATAAAGAGCTTAAAGATATTGTTATGTGTATCCCTTGAGGTGGAACCAGGACCCTGCCCCAAGGCTGCACTATTGTTTCTTGACTGCTCCTCCCTTGTCTCGGCAGCCCCTCCCTTCCCTGATTAGCAACTGTTCTAATCTGCCCTTTGGAACTCAGGGAAGGTCATGGAGGCTGGAGTCTATTCCCTATAAACAAGAAATGGGGGCGAGAAAGACTTCCGTGACCAGGAGCCCCACAGGGTCCTGCTCAGTTTCACTAATAGGAATGAAGTTATATCTTATTATGGTCTTAATTTTATTTCTATATTAATTAACAATGTTGATCATGCTTTCTTGAGCTGATTTGCCATCTGAGTTTCTTTTGTGAACAGTCTGTTGAAATGTTTTGCCCACTCTTCATTCTTATTGTTGAGTATTGAGTTCTTTATTTACTCTGGATACAAGTCTTTTGTCAGGTACTTTATTTGCTGATGTTTTCTCCCTGTCAGTGTTTTGTCTTTTCATTCTCTAAAATTATCTTTTGCCTAGCAAGAGTTTTTAATTTTGATAAAGTCTACTTTATCAGTCTTTCTATTTACAGGTAGTGCTACTGACGAAACTAGGGTCACAAAGATTTTTCCGTGTTTCTTCTAAAAGTTTTATTTTACCTTTTACATTTAATCCTGGGTTCCATTTTGAGAGTTTTTTTTTTTTTAATAAGTTGTGAGGTATGGGTCAGGATCATTTTTTTGTATATAGATGTTCAGTAGTTTTCACACCATTTATTGAAGCGATCATCCCTTATTCATTGAATTTCATTCGCATCGTTATAAAAAATCAATTGATCATATTTGTTTGGGTCTATTTCTGGACTCTCTATGCTGTCCAAATGTCTATACTTTTACCATTACTATGCTGTCTTGATTACTGAAGCCTTATATCAAATCTTAAAATTAGATAGTTTTAGTCCTCCACCTTTTTTGCTACTTTTCAGAATTGTTTAATAGATTATATTAGTTCTTATTGGGATTTTGGTTAGGATTGCATTAAATCTATAGATCAATCTGTAGAGAACTAAAAAATTTTAAATGTTAAATCTTCAAATCCACCCTTATTTTTGGAACCTACTCCAATTAGACCTTTAACCCATCACTTTACCAAAAATGATCTTGTCAAAATCACCGGTGACCATCACTTTGCTAAATCTAGTGGTCAGTCATCAGTCTTCATCCTACAGTGTTCAGTATCACTTAATATATTTTATCAATCCCTCCTCCAGGAAAGCCTTTCTTCCCTAGGTTCCAGGACACCCCTCTTGCTTCTTTTTTCTCCTATCTCATTGGCTGCCTTTTTTCTCTTCTCCATTGCTTTGTTCTTTCTCATTTGTCTAATGCCATAGGGCTAGAATTACACAGGGTTTATTTTTTGGACCCCTTCTCTTCTCTGTCCATGCTCATCTAGTCTCATTTCTTTACATTCTTCTCTAAGCTAATAATTCTCAAATTTATATCACTAGCTCAGGCATCTCTACTACTCCAGACTCATTTACCCAAATGGCTGTTTGAAATCTACTTGTATGCATAACAGGCCTCTCAATCTTAACCTGTCATAAACTGAGCTCCTGATCTTCCAAGCATAGTCTTGCTCATCTAGGTTGAGACCACTTCCAGTGTACCAGTTATTTAGGGCTAAAACCTTGGTGTTAGGCCACCCCCCATAGGCCTACGAGGCCTGTACTTGCCCATCTTCAAGACCAAAGAAAGAATCTGGAATCAGCAACAGAGACGTCAATGGTTTAATGGATGGGGGATCTTATGTGTCTGAAGCAAGGTCCTGGAGTGAGACCTCGCTGTGTGCCCCAAGCTCTCGGCCGGCCATGAAGGCAATCTTCACTCCTGGGAGGAAGGGGAGGTTACCAGTTATAGGGGAATTGATGTCACGTTGGCACCTCAGTTACCAGGGAAACCAGCAGAGGGGCATGTCCCTCACCACCCCTTTGATAGGTTATCATCGTGGCTAAAGTTAGAGCAATCATTAGCTGGGGCCTGGGGCAAGTATGTAGGAAGGTCAGTCAGGTAGTAGGGTGTGGCTGAAGTAGGCATTCCTGGAGCAGGAGATGTACAGAGAGCAAGAGGACAGCCGTCTTGGGTGACCTGATCATACACTTGGTGTGTCTTTCTCTCACACTGGTCACCCAATCTGTCAGCAAATCCTGTTACCCGTTCCTTCCAAAATTAACCAGAATAGAATTTCTTCTAACAACTCCTTGCTCTACCATAGTTCAAGCACTGTCTTCTCATGACTGAATTATTGAACTATTCTCATCACTGGTCTTTCTGCTTTGTCCATACCTGGCCTTAAGGCAGCATAAGGGAGCCTTTTAAAAAAAAATAGGTCACTTTCCTCTTCTGCTCAAATAGTCTACTTTCTTCCCACCTTGCTCAAAGCTAAGGTTCTTGGAGTAGTCTACTTGCAATTTTTCCACTGGTCCCATCCTGTTACTTCTCTGAATTGATCTACTATTGAAGTCCTTTGTATTAAATTCTATTCCACTGAAACACTTTCTATCCCTCTTCTTCAGTGTATTTTTTTTTTCAGCATGCAACATCATGTAATATATTTTACTGATTTCTTTTGTTTATTATCTACTAAAATTAACTTAAAGAGGAAAGGGATTTTTGTTTCTTTTGCTCACTGCATTATCACCATTGTCTGATATATAGTAGGTGATGATAAATATTTGTTGAGTGGTTGAATGGAATGAATGAATGATATTGTGATTGGTCACTTTAAGTATTTCTATTGAATATTTACAACTATGCTCGTTTTCTCTGAGTTGTTATATTAGGAAGTTAAGGTGGGTGTTTATACATTTAAAACGTTTCTAAGACCACATTTCTCCTGAATACAGAAAGGTCAACTAAAAGTTGAATAAAAGTGTTTATTCAATATGGTTTGATTTATTTATACAGTTTATACAATGTTTTATTTTTGAATTTAAGAAAATATTTTGTCTACCAGGTTCTGGAGCTGCAAAGCCCCCCAAAGGCCAGCATGGTGGTGAAAGACTGTGTCAGGGCTTGCCTGGATTCTACGTACAAGTATATTTTTGACAATTGCCATGAACTCTATTCCCAGCTAATAGACCCGGTAAGGAAAGATGTGTGTCTGCTTTCTGTTCTAGTGTCTGCGTCCATAAGTTTAGAATGACAGTAAGTGGGAAAGTATGTTCATTCAACTTCATGTTAACTGCAGGTTTTAAGAATTTCCATATCTTTTCCTCACATTTGAACATCACTTCCTTATATATGAGAGTGAAATAGTTCACTCCTTAAAGTAACTTCATGTATTAAAGGTGGATATTGTTGTTCAAGTTTTTCTGGTGAGGAGTCAGTTTCAAAAGAATTAAGTGATTTTTCTCAAGGTCACACAGTGGGCAAGTGGCAGATTTGGGACTAGAACTTAGGATTTCAACTCCTACTTCTATGTCCTTCCCCTAATTCATCTGCCTCCCTTATCATTTTTTCTCATAAAACTGATAGATGGGGACATATTTATAGAACAGGATGGTAAAATTGTCACATATGTAAATTTATTATTAAGAAATATTTCTAAAAAGAAAATACAGAAAGTAAATCAAACATGCATATACTTACCACGTAGATGACCAACTGTTAACATTGAGCAATATTTGCTCTGATTTTTATTGTTTAAAGCCATTAAATGTTAGACATAAATTGGCATTTCACTTTGTAGTTCTTTCAAATTCCATTCTCCTCCCTTCTTCCTTCAGAAATGAACACTGTTTTAATATTGGTGAGTTTGAACATCTTTTCCAATATGCTCAATGAACACTTCAGTTTTATTTTCTGTATATCGCCTATTAATTCCTTGCTGATTTTTCTCTTGGCTTGCCTGTCTTTTGCTTATTAATCTGTAGAAAATTCTAAAATATATTTTGGATACTAATCTTTGTTGGTTATGTAATTTCATATATTACTTCTCTCTTTATATGTGATGTGTCTTTTTGTTGCATTGAAGTTTTTTAATGCACACTATGATTTATATATATCGCTATTAGTTCTATAGAACTATTGTTTGGGGATGGCTCTTTAACATGTATCTATTGTCTATCCACTTCCCTGAAGAATGCAGTTGCTCAAATAGATATTGAAAACTGTGCAGTTACCTATGGAACTTCCTGTTTAGTTGAGTGGGGCAGATTCTAGAAAGCCGATGTTGGATGAAGGCACATAGGACTCTTTCAAGCTAGGTTTCAGGCTGGGTTTCTTACAGTATTCATCCTTTCTGGGGTCACTGACTCCTTAGCCTAATAGGAGAAAACATGAAAGCTGGAGTCTGTCATTGTATAAGCAAAACAACATAAAACCACATAATTGTTCTTAACTTTAGCTTAACATTCCCACTACGTGTGCTCTTGTTTGGAAACTTGGTTCTCTGGGATTTCTACGGATTAAATTGTCTCTGACTTCAAATATCCCCTTGGGTGGCTTTCTAATGGCTTCCCTTTGTCTATTCTCTACTCTCTATCTTCCTCCCACAAAGCTCTTTCAATTCTTCCACTACATTTTCAACATCGTCTTTATTCTACCCAAAATATAAAAATTAAGCTTTTTATTATACCATATAAGTTACCCATACATAACTTTATAATCAATCTTACCGGGCTTTACCACCTTTAATTTCCTACTCCTTGCAATTCCAAACTCAAACTGGTCCCCTCTCATGAGCCCTAAATTCTATTATTTTCTATGGACTGGCCATCTTCTTTTACATTCATGTGTTTATCCTGTTCTATCTGCCTAAAATGTTCTTCCCCCATCCTCTGCCTTCAAAAAATCCAACTTAAATATGACCTCCTCTCCTACTAATTCACACTCAGTGGATGAATCAAATCATCAAGGTTAAGTGTCATACCTTATTTACTGTCTTTCTAATATATTAATACTAATAATAGTAAAATAACAGTTTTATTTATATAAGATATATAGAAATATGTGCAGTTCCCATAAAGCAAACATACCCCTAATAAAAAGCAAATAAATTGTCACATCAAAATGAGTCTAATATAGCTTAATATTTGCTTATTTGGCTTCAAAAACAATGTTTGTATGATTTTCTAACTAACTGGTATTCGTTTTATGTGGATAGATTTATAGATTTTATATGAAATCTTATCCATGTGGAGACTGTTTGGAGCTAAGCTTTAAATCTAAGAAAAAGACTTTTCCTTAAACATTGTTATCATTTGAAATTCTAAAGAAAGCACCCATTGGGCCTGAACAATTTAGGAAATTAATACTCCCTAGAGCCCTTCTGGAACCATCTGGGAAAAAATTTAATAATTAAGGCTTATCTCCCCTCAGTTGACTGTAACCCCATTCTCCGAGGAGCTCAAGTTAAGACCTTTTTCCTTCACACTATACATCTGAATTCTCCTCAAATTCTGATGACTTTATCTTCAAAATCAAACACCTTATCTTCACAGTACATCCAGAATCTAACCACTTTTCACCACCTTCACGCTCCCAGCTGGTCTGAGTCACCATTGTTGCTCACCTGGGTTACTACATAACTTACTAACAGAGCTCAGTGCTTCTACCCTACAACCTTTGCCTGTGTTCAACAGAGCAGCAAGAATGATCCTTTTAAAAAGTAAGTCAGATTATGTCACTCTTTTGCACATAATATTCTAAAGTCCCTTCATTTCAGTCATGTTCAAAGTCCTTTCAATGGCAGTAAGACCCAGGATCTGCCCATATTGCACCTTCCGCCCCACTCTGTTACTCTGTCCTTACATACATCATCGTGAGTGGAGAGGAAAGTAACATGAACAATGCTGTATCCCTGGTACCTGCAACAGTGCCTAGATCATAGAAGGTGCTCAGAAATGTGTTTGTCGAATAAATTGAATGAATGAATAAACAATTACTTTTCTTAAACGATACGATAAGAAATTACAGGTTATTTGGCTCTTTATAAACAAGACTGAATGAGGTGCTCTGTCATAGGAGACTCTCAGTCCTTGCCTGAAGCCTCTTGCAGTTGTACGGGGTAGTGTTGCAGGGTCCTGGACAAGATATGGGAGGAACTGATGAAAGCCACATCTAGTCCCAACCCTTAATAACATCCTGAAGTTTCCTCCAGCTCTCTCTCTTCTGCTATAGTAACCTGGAAGGACACACATTCCACATGGTATGGCTACCAGGTGGAGGACGGCTATCCAGCCAGCTTCAGCAATAACCCATTACTGCAGTAACTTATTGAGATTAGGAGATTTATCTGTTACCACAACAAACTTGGCTTATTTTGACTAATAGACCTTCAAATCCATTTCCAACCTGCCACCCAAACTGTCTACTTAAAATATATATGACTGTCCTATCTGTAACCCCCATTCACTCATGGGATTAAGTCTAAACTTTGCAATTATTCAGAGGCCCTCTAAGATGTGAGCTCTGACTAGCTTTCCTTATTTCAATGTAATTTTCCCCTTGCTTTCTGTGATTCAGGACACTAAACTCCATGATGCCTCCATCCTCATTGTTTTTACCTACCTGGATTTGCTTCACCTCCCCAAACCCCTTCATGGCTAACTCGAGCTCACTGACCTTTTCTTCAGAAAGCCGGAGTTGCCGCTCTCTGCCCTCATAATACCCTGACATGTCACCACTAGCACACTTACCGTGGTGCATTTATTAGGCATACAATGTAATTTTTGTCTGGCCGGTCTTCCCTACTAGGCTGTGAGTTTCATCTTTGTAGCCCCAGTGTTCAACGCTATGCCTGACAGAGAGTACAGTTGATTAAATAATTAATAAGAAAGAAATTTTATAAAAACAGTACTCTGTTACTTATTTATATTCTACTTCACTGACTCCACTTCAAAGTCTGTGGTCAAGAATATGATGTTTGAACCCCTGAGTTCAGATTCTGGCTCTACTGCTTATTAGTTTGGTCGCCTTGGATGAGGTAGTCAGCCTCTTCAACTCTCAGTTTCTTCACCAAGACATACTTTTAGTATTCATGCCACTTCTGTTTTTATCTGAGTTCTCTCTAGATAATGTAATGCCTGAAACCAAGAAACAAGAGTTTCAGGGTTGTTAGGCACAGTATAATTCTGATTATTTAAATGTGGAAGCTCTCTTTCTTTCTCCAAAGGGGTTTTGAAGAACCATATAAAAATAGTGCTCAGAATAAGAATGAAAAACAAACTTGAGAGATAAGGTGAAATTGTTGCAGGTAGAAGAAATAGCTAAAAAAGGCTGGTTGCACACTCCTGGAGTAGCATTTACCTTGGGTGAGTCACCTCGCCCATGTTTATCCTTCAGTTTAGCAAAACTAAGAACTCAGGTGTGGCAGTGTGGACTTAGGTGATTGATCTCTTGCATAAAGACACATGAGGGATCAATCTATAAACTAGCCCAATGTTCTAATTATATTTTGAATTAATAATGAGTTTAAGAATCTCTCATAAGCTTATTAGCTTTTTGAGTAACCATTTTTATAAATTACCTATTTATAGCTTGTGCTTATTTTTTAAAATAGAATCTCTTTTTCTGGTTGCTATTCTAAAGTTACTTAGCTCTTTGTCAGCTTTTGACCCTGCAAAGATGTTCACAATCCTTCATCTTTATCTTTGTCACAGTGTACATTTATAAGAAATTCTCATTTTTAATATAATCAAATCGACCAATTTTTCTATTTAAAATTTGGAGTATTAAAAAGTCTTTCCCACTCACCCCCAAACAGAGGATCTCCTTACATGGAATTTAATAAAATGAATGTGTTCCAGCTTCGTAGTAATCACCGTTAGGATTGTCCAACTAGTTCCCCTGCTGTTGCTCCTAAAGCAACCTTCAGATTATGGATTTTCTTTTCATATAGATGATCTTCCAGGAGAGGACAAGCCAATACATTTTCAAGTCTCTTTGAAATCTTTGGTCTTTTTTTTTTTTTTTTTTATCTTAAAGAAACTGTCGTTTTTTCCTTGAGGTGTCCTCAGAACCTACACTAGTGCCTGGCATATTAGAGTGCCTTTAGAGTCCCTTTGTTTCCCTCCCAAAACAAATTTCCCTGCCTCTTACCTCTGAGGCAATCTCTATTATTAATTTGATATTAGCTTTCTGCTTCATCTTTATGAACATTTATTATTCGTGTCTATTAACCATTTGAGTATATGAGTATGTCTCTCTCATATAGTACATTGTACAAACAAGCAGTGTAGTGATATGGTTACATGTACTAACTCCAGTACCAGACTAAAAAACGTTTAGTTATTTGGTAGGAATGATGTTGTAATTTTTAAAGATTGGTGTTACTTTTTGAGAACTATGTATTGTGATACATTTAGGTACAGTTTATTGATTTTTTTTTTTTTTACAGCTACGTATCACATAAATACACCACAATTTACATATCAATTCCAGTGTTTCACTTTTACAAATAATAGTACAATGAATATCATAATGCTTTTAAAGAACAGAAGAATGCCTTCCTTTCCTCTGCTTTTCCATTTCTACAATATATAATGCAAACATGATTGTACCATGTGGTCAAAACACCCTCTATTTTTTCCCATCTTAAAATGTCCTTCAACTTGTCTGATTCCCACAGGAAACACTGAGTTTAATGAGAATAGAAACTATTTTGTTTATTATTGAACTTGTAGTACATAACTCTGTACCTCACATACAGTAGCAGAAATCAGCGAATAACTGCTTACTTAATAGAACTTCTATGCAAAACTATCTATATGTATGCAGTATAAGTTACTGCTATTCGTTTAAAAATTTTGACCAAGATATCTTCTGAAAACTTTTTTAGAAAAAAGAAAACACCCTCCCACAATATCTTAAATTGGCAACTTACATGAACATATGCATGTCAAGTTTCAGAAAGTTTTCCTTGATTTGTAGATGTGTACTTTTTCAGTTATTTTAGCCAAAAAAGTTGCCATAGCTATTTTTGTTTGTTTTTTCTTTTGTTTTTGGTCTAGTCAATTCTAAATAATTCCGTAATAAAAGGAAAGTTTAAAATAAAATGTGACTTTGAAATTTACAAGTGGAAAAATTTCAATTCTATAACTCTTGAGATATTATTTAAATAGTAATCCTTAAGGAACTAGCTAGAAAGTGTCCCTGACTTTTCTTAGATTTTTTTCCCTTGCAATGGACTTTCTTATGCAATCAGTAGCATTAGTTTAGGGAATGATGTTCATTATGAAAAGAAGGTACTTTTTCACTACCTCCTGTGATTATTGTCATTACACTAGAACTAAGTAAATACAAACACATTTTAAGCTTAACTTTTCTTTAAATTTTATTATAAAATATGTGGAAGAAAGTTTATAAGTAGGACATTTCTTCTTAAGTGCCAGCTTCATAAGCAATATATAAATTCTTATCAAATGTTCAAAATGAGTAGTATCTTATTTATTGGTGAAGAAGACAGGAACATGAAAATCCAAAGCCTCAAAATTTATTAGACTGTTATGTTTCCATCATTGTGTATTTCAATTTTTCTAACAAAGTGAGGTCAAAAATTAAGCCACAAATGAAACCTTAATAAATTCTGAAAGAATAAACAACATGCAGAGTAAGTTGTGCCAGTAAGACTAGTGTAATCTTGATTCTAAAATGGATTATGACAATATTTGAAAAGAAAATTTTAAACACATTTTGTAAATGAACACTGATTTCAAAGTTCTAAATAAATTATCAAATGGCATATTTAAAATACAACCAGATCAAACAATCTTATCCCAGGAATTCAAGGATAGTTTGACATTAGGAAAAAAATTTATCAATATAAATCACTATAGTAGTTATCTAAAGGGGGAAGATCATATATTTATGCAATATATGTAGAATGAGCATATGGTGAAATTTGATGCCTCGTTATGATTAAAAAAGAAACTCAAAAAATTAGGAATAGAACAGATTTTCTTTTATTTAAGTTTACATTAAAAAAAACTATGGCTAACATTAGCAGATGAAATTTAGGTACATTCATTTAAGAAATAGAGATAATTATCCTATTAATACTGCTGTATAACATAATAGTTGAAGAAATGAGAATATAAATTAGAAAGGAAAAGAACTGTTATAATTTATGAGTCATATGACTATATGTGTAGGAAAACTAACAGATTCTACAAAAAGCTATTGGTTCACATAAGAATAAATCTAAAAAAAAAAAAAAAAGAATAAATCTCATTCAACAAATACAAGAACAATAGAATTTCTTTACACTAAAAATTGTGGCACACAGATTACTAGGGAAAGGAACAGACATTTAGAGTGTAAGGAAAATTGTCTCACCATATGGAGCTAGGGGTTGGGGGTTTGTGGGAAGAGCTGGTTTCTTGCCTAATACCATATCCAATGTGAACTTAAGAAGATGAAAAAGACAAGTGTTAATGTAATAATAATGATAGTATAGGATAATACCTTTCTGATGCATGGTAGGAAAGACTTCTTAAAACTCCAAAGCACAAATTTTAAATAGAAAAATTGATCTATTTAATTATTTTAAAATTGACAATTTATTATAAATGTACACTGCAAGAAGGATGAAAGATTGCAAAAAATCTTTGCAGTGTCAAAAGCTGAAAAGGACTAAGGAATTCCAAAATAGCAACCAAAAAAGATAGAGATTCCATTTAAACAATAGGCACAAAAAATGAACAGGCAATTTATAAAAATGCTTACTCAAGAAGCTTATAAGCTTTGAGAAGTTTCTTAAACTCGTTATTAATTAAAGTAATATAGTCAAAACATCACTGAGCTATAATCTTATATCTAGCAGGTCGGCAAAAATTAATAAACTAGATAATGCCAATGTCTCCATTTCATGAGGAAATGGAGACGTTGGTGCTCTCATGAACCTTTGGTTAGCATGGAAACTAGGAACCAGCAATCCTGGTATTAGATCTATATATTAGACATATTTGCACAAAGATCCCTAAGAAGATATTTAATAGAATATTCACTTTAGCATTGTTTGTGATACTTAGAAGTTGGAGGCAATCCATATGTCGTTCATAGGAGAATAGATACATAAAATGTGGATTTACCCATAGAATATTATGGAGCAGTTAGAAGAAATGAGTTAGTTGTTTACCTAGTAACATGGAAAGAAATTAAAAACATAGTGCTGAGTGAAAAAAAAAAAAAAAAGAAGAAGAAGAAACAGAAGGTGTTGTATAGCATAATACTAGTTAAGTAAATTTAAAGTAAACACACACCACAATAATAACATTTTACAAGATCAGAGAAATAGATAAACACCAAATGTAGTATATGATCTTATGTAGATTAGGAGGAGATGGAATTTTGGAATGGATGAAAAAGGAGTAGATGGAAGGATGGTTGGATGGATGGATAGATATACAAGAGAGATGGATATATGAATTGTGCATGGTCAAAATATCTGTATTTGAGATTTCAAAGTTTTTCCTACCTCCAGTAAAAAAAAGAATACATGTAGTATAAATTTCTGGAGAAAAATATTCTGTATTTGTGATATATTTGGAATCTAGTACCTAATCTTCATAAAACCTTTAAATTGATATGAATTTGGCATCCAACAAGTATAGAACTGGGTTAGATTTATTATTGACACTACCTGCTTCACGTGGTCATACACAATAATAGGAATGATGACCCCTGAAACTGTATAATATTGTAGCCATAAAGCTACCCTATTAGAATCGATATTGCATTATGTGATTTTTGTTTTAATGTGTTCCCACTTTAGAAATGTTTATTCTTTAAAGGTATACTTAATTCACAAATAATTACAGGCAAAAAAATCAATCTATGATGTGCTTCTTGGTATTTTTTTAATGTCTTTAATTAAGGTGTTTGGAATGTGGTGTTTCATTGAAGGTTATACATGGAGTCGAGTCATCTCACTTACAATTTATTCTTTCACACTGTGTTAACTGGAAAATCAATGGGTCTTGAATCTGTTACTTTTAAAACACATTTGTTGATTCAGATGGGGCATTTAGTAAATCAGATTACTTGAAATTCATGAAAAGTGCAGTAAACATAAAGAAGGAAACATACATTTTCTTATATTTGCTTGATTCTAGTTCAATATTTCCCAAACTGCCCTGATCCTAAGAATCACCTGGGGAACTTGACCACCTCAGAACCAATAAAGTAGGGTATATGAGAAGAATCCCAGGAATCCATATTTTAATAAGTCCTTCAAGAGATACTTGACATTAAGCAAGTATTAAATAAAATAAAATTTTATTTGTCACTACTTCTGATTTTTTTCTTTAGATTTTTTTCTTTTTGATAAGTATCCCAGAGAAAAAGAAAATAAACTTCAACTGCAAATTAAATTGCACAAAGAGCTATAGTATGTAAGAAATCTGCTTAAGGAATATTTTTGCCTAATAGTCTGTATTATTTTTCATGGCTTAGACTGCTCTTTCCCAGCTGCCCAGAATTTATAGAATTCTTAATATACAGTAAGTCCCCTACATACGAACCTTCAAGTTGCGAACTTTCAAAGATGCAAATGTGCATTCGCATGTCCAATCATATAAGTTAGTTCACATGTCTGGCGTACATTGTCACGTGTATGCATCCTCTACAACTGGTTGTGCTTTTGTGTACTTTACAGTACTGAATAGAGTACA
Source organism: Balaenoptera ricei (assembly GCF_028023285.1). Taxonomy (NCBI): domain Eukaryota; kingdom Metazoa; phylum Chordata; class Mammalia; order Artiodactyla; family Balaenopteridae; genus Balaenoptera; species Balaenoptera ricei. The sequence goes on along the minus strand of NC_082640.1, from coordinate 81,442,322 downwards.
GTAGTACAGTATCTTTATTTCAAGCCCAGGATGTCCAGAAGCAAGCATAAAAGCAGTGGTGATGTAGTTGATAATGCTAAGAAGTGCCAGCTTTTCAAGGTACTGTACTGTAAGATTAAAAATGTTTTCTTTATTTTTTGTGTTTGTTTTTTATGTGTTAGTTGTGTGAAAAGTATTATAAACCTATTACAGTACAGTACTATATAGCCAACTGTGTTAGTTGGGTACCTAGGCTAAATTTGTTAGACTTAATGAACACACTCTTGGAACAGAACTCATTCGTATGTAGGGGACTTACTGTAATTCCCTTTTAAGAGAAAAACTAAGTAGATGTTAGTGATATTACTGAATCATTAGTAAAATAATATAGCAATTAAGATCATAGAAGAGACAATATGGTGGTACAGACTGTAAACCCCACCAGAGCAGGAATTATGTCACTTTTGCCCATCAGTGAATTCTTCATGTGTGGTATAGCATTCACATATAATAGGTATTCCAAAAACACTGAATGTGTAATTGTTGTGATTTTTATTTATAATACATGTAATTAAAACTTTTTTTTTTTCAATTTGTGGCTCTTCTACTCACTAACTAGACTTAGCAAAGCAATCACTAATTAACCATTTTCTTATCTCTAAAATAAGCATAATGATACTTTTCCTCTCTAGTACAGAACTCAACAAACTTTCATTTTTATATATTTGTGAATGAATGAGTGACTTTTAAATCTTTAAAATCAGAAAGTTATATGTTTGAAAGTAGCTGGTAAATTAGAAAACAATGCAGAAACAAAATTAATTAAAAGAGAAATATAGTAAAAATAGAATTCAAGTTGAGATATCATTATTTACTCTGTGATTTTTACTTAAATGCAGACCTTGGGCAAATGTGAAATTCTAAAGGAGGAGATCAGGAACTCTTGGCCATCTAAAAGGGCCCTTACATGGTAACGTTTGATGTATTTTAAAAAATCAATATATGCAGCCTCCCAGTAGACATCGGTACTGTTGTCCTCATTGTTTTGACTTTATTTACATGCTTTTTTTTTTTAACTTTGGGTTTATTTATTTATTTATTTTTGGCTGTGTTGGGTCTTCGTTTCTGTGTGAGGGCTTTCTCTAGTTGCGGCAAGCGGGAGCCACTCTTCATCGCGGTGCTCGGGCCTTTCACTATCGCGGCCTCTCTTGTTGCGGAACACAGGCTCCAGACGCGCAGGCTCAGTAATTGTGGCTCACGAGCCCAGTTGCTCCACAGCATGTGGGATCCTCCCAGACCAGGGCTCGAACCCGTGTCCCCTGCATTGGCAGGCACATTCTCAACCACTGCACCACCAGGGAAGCCCTACATGCTTTTTAAATAAGGGGTGTGTGTGTGTGTGTGTGTGTGTGTGTGTGTGTGTGTGTTTAGAGGCAGAATATACCCTCCTAATACTTTTTATCATATTAATCGTTTTGGAACATCATCAGCAACAATAAACTCATATGAGTAAAATGGTATGACATTAAAAAAATGGGATATAATGTAATGATGAGACAGTCTCCATTAAAAGATCCTTATATTTAGTAGCAGTTTTCTTTTAAAGCTCCTAATCTTCAGAACAGTGTCAAATGGAAAGTATGAACCAAAAATATGGCAAACTATCTATTGTACTAACTTCCGTAATACATATGTAATTTAACCACCTCCCATACTTGGTGTCTATACATATTCTCTAATACGTGGTCAGCAAAGGCAAAATAGACTGTTATAATCTGGTAATCCAATTTCCCTCACTCTCTTCAGAGCAAGTTAAAGGATAATGGAGTCTCACAAAGAAGTGAATTGGTCCCTTTCTCCATTTCCTTGCTGCATTTTATTTTTCTCAAATGTACTACGTGGCTCTCCACAGAGAAGTTCAGCTTCCTCACCATTCTTTAAAATATGTTATTAAATATTCAGGTTTTATTGCCTTTAAATTTTCATCTGGTGAAAAACTCTAACTTTAGTTAATTTCTTATTTTGGCAATGGTAAAAGTGGCCAAAGGGAAGCATTCCAAATCATATGGAAGATTGGTTTTGAGTTCTCTGTCCCATATGGGGAAAAGGATTTAAAAGTCACACATTCATTCACAAATATACAGTAACTAAGATTTGTTGAGTTCTTATGTTCCAGGCACTGTTGGAATAAGGAAAAGAGCAGTAAGAAGAATAAGGGAAAGGACAATGAGTAGTCCTTGACTCACAGTCAAGCCAGAGAGGGAGATATTTAAAAAATAACGACACCACTAACTAAAATAATGTCAGGTGCTGGGAAGGGAAAATACAATGTGCTGTTGGAATATATAACAGAAAGAACCATCCTAGTCTTGGATGTAGGAAAGAGTACAACTTATAATAATATGATTTCTGGAAATCTGCCATGGCAGATCCTTCCATGGAGGTATTAATTCTGGAACTATGTATCCAAATACAGCAGGGAAGTGTTACAAAACAAAAATAAATAAAACATTCTCTTAACCTTTGTTCAAAATGACAGTATGGTAGGCAGTATCTGGAATACTGTAAGGTGTTCTATTTTTTTTTTTATCTCAGAAAAAAGGTAAATTAGACCCATTTTTGTTGGGCTTCAGTTATCTGCTTCTACTGAAACTGTCTTAACTAGGTCACCAAGTACCTCGACTTGACCTAAACCAGTGGTCAATTCTCTAGCCTCATTTTACTCAACCTCTCGGTAACATTTGTTACTGCTGACTACTCCATCTGTCTTGAAATACTATTTTCTAAGTGTTTAACAACCATCTTTATATGTTTTCCTGCACCCTCAGTGGCTGCTCCATTTTGAACATTTTACAAATCCCCTCCTCACCAGGCCTTTAAATGTTGGAGGCCCAGGGCTCTGTTCTTGGCACTTACTCTAGCTGTACTTTGTGATTTAGTCCAGTGCTTCAAACACAAGGCAGTCCCATAAAAACCCTGGGATCACATCAACCTGTTGGAAAAAAAGGGCTGGTGTCTGCTCCAGGATGAAGGAGGTAGACCCTTCTTCTTCAGTTCTGGAAATAGTTCCCATAAGTCCTACAGATATATAGATGGTCCTGCCTGCCTGCCTCATGTCAACAAAGAATCTTGTTCCGTTTTGCCAGTAAGTGGGCTTGTCTTAGGAAGAAATGAAGTTTTGAAATCACGTGCACCTGCATTCAAATAGAACCTTGTCCCCACCATCAACTTAGAAAGATATTGAGTCTTGGGCAAGTTATTTAATTCCTCTAAGCCTCAATTTCTTCATTTGGCAAAAGGGGATAACAACACTTACCTCATAGGATTGCTGTGAGGATTAAATGTGATAGTGCTTGTGAATAACCTTACTTATAGGTATTCAGAAGGTCTTCCTTTTCTTTTTTCTTTTTATTATAGTCCTTTTTTATTGAGGTATAATTGACATATAACATTATTATACATATAGACGTTAAGTTGATAACATATTGATTCAATATTTGTATATATTGCAAAATGATCACCACAGCAAGTCCAGTTAACATCTGTCACCATAAAGAGTTACAAAAATGCTTTTTCTTGTGATGAGGACTTTTAAGATCTAATTTCTTAGCAGCTTTCAAATATGAAATACAGAATTATTAACTATAGTAACCATGTGGTACAATATATCCCCATGACTTACTTATTTTATAGTTGGAAACTTGAAACTTTTGACCCCCGTCACCGATTTCATCCACACCCTCACCCCCCACCTCTTGGCAACCAACCATCTATTCTCTGTATCTATGAGCTTGTGTTTCTTTTTGCATTCCACATATGAGTGAACTCATACAGTATTTGTCTTTATCTCTCTGACTTATTTCACTTAGCATAACACTCTCAAAGTCCATTCATGTTGTTCTAAATGGCAAGATTCCATTCTTTTTCATGGCTGAATAGTTTTACATTGTGTGTGTGTGTATGCACGTATATGTACGTATGTATCTATATGTATGTATGTGTAGATGTATGTGTATCTATATATCTTTATCTCATATCTTCTTTATCCATTTATCTATTGATGGACGTTTAGGTTGTTTCCAATCTTGGCAGTTGTAACTAATGATGCAATAAAGATGGGGCTGCATATATCTTTTCAAATTAGTGTTTTTGGTGGATTTTGGTGATAAATACCCAGAAGTGAAATTGCTGAATTATATGGTAGTTTTCTGTCTTATTTTTTTGAGGAACCTCCATACAGTTTTCCATAGTGACTATAGCAATTTACATTCCCACCAACAATATACAAGGGTTCCCTTTGTTCCACATCCTAACCAATGCTTATTATATCTTGTCTTTTTGATAATAGCCATACTAACTGGGGTGAGGTGATATCTCATTGTGGTTTTAATTTGTATTTCCCTAATGTTTAGTAATATTGAACATCTTTTCATGTACCTATTGGCCATCTCTATATATTCTTTGGAAAATATCTATTCATATCTTCTGCTCTTTTCTATTTTAAGTGAATTTTTTTTGGCTATTGAGTTGTATGAGTTCTTTATATACAGGCAAGCCTCATTGTATTGTACTTCACAGATATTGCATTTTTTTTTTCAAATTGAAGGTCTGTGTCAACACTGCGTCAAGCAAGTCTATCCACCATATTCCAACAGCATTTGTTCACTTCCTCTCTCTGTCACATTTTGGTTACTCTAGCAATATTACAAACTTTTTCGAGGCAAGACCCTCTACCAGCCAAAAGATTACAACTCTCTGAAGGCTCAGATTATGGTTAGCATTTTTTTAGCAATAAAGTATTTTTAAATTAAGGTATATATGTTGTTTTTTTAGACATAATGCTATTGCATACTTAATAGACTACAGTATAGTATAAACATAACTTTTATATGCACTAGGAAACCAAAAAATTTGTGTGACTTGCTTTATTGCAATATTCACTTTATTGTGGTGGTCTGGAACTGAACCCACAATATCTACAGGGTATGTCTGTATTTGCATTTTAACCCCTTATCAGATATATGATTTGTAAACATTTTCTCCCATTCAGTAGATTACCTTTTCATTTGCTGATGGCTTCCTTTGCTGTGCAGAAGCTTTTTGGTTTGATGTAGTCCCATTTGTTTATTTTTGCTTTTGTTGCCTTTCCTTTTGTGTCAAACCCAAAAAATCCTCACCAAGACCAATGTCAAGGAGCTTACTTCTTATATTTTCTGCTAGGAGTTTTATGGTTTCAGGTCTTACATTCAAGTCTTTAATTCATTTGAGTTAATTTTTGTGTATCGTGTAAGATACTGGTCCAGAGTCATCTTTTGCATATGGCTGTTCAGTTTTCCCACCACCATTCATTCAAAAGACTGTCTTTTCCCCATTGTATATTCTTGGCTCTTTTGCCATAAATTAACTGACCATATTTATATGGGTTTGTTTTCTGGGCTCTCTATTCTGTTCTGTTGATCTATGTGTCTGTTTTTATGTCAATACCATACTGTTTTGATTAATATACCTTTGTAATATAGTTTGAAATCAGGGCACATGATGCCTCCAGCTTTGTTCTTCTTTATTAAGATTGCTTTGTGTGTTTGGGGTTGTTTGTGGCTCCATGCAAATTTTAAGATTGTTTGTTCTATTTCTGTGAAAAATGCCATTGGAATTTTGACAAGGATTGCATTGAATCTGTAGATTGCTTTGGGTAGTATGGATACTTTAACAATATTGATTCTTCCAATCCATGAGCACAGAATATATTTCTATTTCTTTGTATCTTATTTAGTTTCTTTTATCATCACTGTGTTATAGTCTTCACTGTACAAGTCTTTCACTTTCTTGGTTAAATTTATTTCGAAGTATATTATTCTTCTTGATGCAATTGTAAATGAGATTTTTAAAAATGTATCTTTCTGACTGTTCTTTATTAGTGTATAAAAATGCCACAGATTTTTTAATATTAATTTTGTATCCTACAGCTTTTTTTTTTTTTTAAAGGAATTCCTTTATTTTTATTTATTTATTTATTTATTTATTTATTTATTTATTTATTTATTTATTTATTTATTTATTTTGGCTGTGTTGGGTCTTTGTTTCTGTGCAAGGGCTTTCTCTAGTTGTGGCAAGTGGGGGCCACTCATCATCGCGGTGCGTGGGCCTCTCACTATCACGGCCTCTCTTGTTGCAGAGCACAAGCTCCAGAAGCGCAGGCTCAGTAGTTGTGGCTCACAGGCCCAGTTGCTCCGCGGCATGTGGGATCTTCCCAGATCAGGGCTCGAACCCGTGTCCCCTGCATTGGCAGGCGGATTCTCACCCACTGCGCCACCAGGGAAGCCCTATCCTACAGCTTTACTGAGTTCATTTATTAGTTCTAACAGTTTTGTTTTGTTTTGTTTTTTTTGGTGCAGACTTTAGAGTTTTCTATATATAATATCATGTCATCTGCAAATAGTGGCAGTTACTTCTTCCTTTCAAGTTTGGGTGCCTTTTATTTCTTTTTCTTGCCTTGTTGCTCTGGCTAGCACTGCAAATACTGTGGTGAATAAAAAGTGGTGAGAATGGGCATTCTTGTCTTGTTCCTGATCTTAGAGGAAAGGTTTTCAGCTTTTCACCACTGAGTATGATGTTAGCTTTGGGTTTGTCATATATGGCCTTTATTATGTTGAGATACATTCCCTCTATGTGCAATTTGTTGATGCTTTTTATCATAAATGCATGTTGAATTTTGTCAAATCCATCTTGTGAATCTGTTGAGATGATCATATGATTTTTATCATTTATTTTTTAATGTGGTGTATCATGTTAATTGATTTGCAGATGTTGAACCATACTAGCATCCCTGGGATAAATCCCACTTGCTTGTGGTGTATGATCCTTTTAATGTATTGTTGAATTTGGTTTGCCAATATTTTGTTGAGGATTTTTGTATCTATTTTTGTTCCTCAGGAATATTTGCCTGTAATTTTCTTTTCTTGTCATGTGAGAATGAAGGTGTGTTTCAGTCTTGTATCTGTGCAGTGCAGTGCAAGGGTGGTAGGTTGCCAAGAGCTGTTTCTCCAAGTGGTAGAGTCTCATGGGACCCAGGAATGCCATTTCCACTGACCTCCAGAGCCAGGTAACCAAGGGACATTCCCTGGGCTAAAGCCTTAAAAGCCAGGGTAGCAGACATGCATAAAAGGTTACCTTAAGGAGATATTGGTACTGTGGTGCATGGTAGATGAAGAGCATGATGACGGCACCAGCAAAAGTAAGAAAAAATAAAGGTCTAGAGTAATAAAATAAAGATGGCATCCACTAGCCTTAGCAAGGCAGAGGGGGAGAACAAAGATGGTGCCCCACTGTTTGGAAGATAAAGATGGCACCCACTGGAAAAAAAAATAGCACCTACCAGCTTTGCAAGAGAGAGTATGCAAGTGGCACCCACCAGCACCTCCATTCCCAGATGGTATCCCAACAGTTCCCCAACACTCTGAGATTAGCAAATGAATCTCTTTCACATAAAGTCTGGATGTTTTTCAAAAGCTGCCTCTGTGCTGGGCCTTGAGGTGAGTGAGTCTGTGCAAAAACCCTTGAAAAGTCATTTCTCAGTTTGCTACAGCCCTTTGCTCAGCCCATGGACCTAAGCTCTATCGGTTTTCAAAACCAGATGTTTGGGGGCCTCATCTTTCAGGTGCAGGTCTTAAAGTTGGGGTGCCGCATGTGGGGTATGAATCCTTCACTCCTCAGGGAGGAGCTCTGGGTTTCTGAGTTCCCTGCTGATTGTGGGTCACTGAGCTGGGGGTGGCATTTACAGTGAGATTGTGCCCCAGCCTCTCCTACCTGCCTCAGTGTGATCCTTTTCTCCTTTGCTGATGTGAAGGAGCTGCTCTGGTAGTTTTCAGGTCTTTTTCAGAGAAAATTGTTTCATATGTAGCTTGTTGATTCCGTGTGTCCATGAGAAATTTCAGGATCTTCCTACATCACCAACTTGGACAGCTCTTAGATCTTCCTTTTTTTAAAATTCTATCAGCAGAGTTGACCCTTGAACAACATGGGTTTGAACTGCATAGGTCCTCTTAAACACAGATTTTTTTCAATAAATACATACTACAGTACTATAGGATCCACAGTTGGTTAATGCATGGATGCAAAACTGCAGCTAGGGGGGCTGACTTTAAAGTTATAGGAGGTTTTTTGACTGTGCAAGGGGTAGGTATCCCTAATTCCTGCATTGTTCAAGGGTCAAATATACTTCCTTGTTCTTGTACTAAATTTACTGATGGAGGCAGGAGTTTACACTATAGCAACATGCACTAAAACACAGTTTTTGGTTCATTGCCTCTTTTGGTTCATTGCCTCTTTTGCTCAGTCTGACTTCACCGTGAGCAGATGTCACTGTGAAGGATTTTAGTGCTTTTCTAGATACGAGGAGATGCAGGAATTGGGCTCATAAAATCTTCTCCTGAGTTATCTAAGTATCTGAAGGAGGAGATTATAACACAAAATACACAGTTTGCTGGACTCATCAGGCTTACTCTGAAATGTATATGCTATTTCTCTCCATCTGCTCACAAAGCATCTTCCAGGTAGGAAACACTGGAGCACACTCTGTAGCTAAGCTTGGCACTGAAACTCCATCAAAACCCTTTCAAAGACACTGTCTTCATATACAAGCATATGTGCTTTCTAGATATACATATAGATGTATATATAGATATGTATATACATAGACACACATATATACAGATACATGCATCACCCCCCCTTTTTTTTTTTTACACAAATAGTATACTACACATTTCACTTATGTGTCTTTGAGATGGATTCATATCAATACCTAGAATATTTCCATTTTTTATTCCATTGAATGGATATTTCATAATTTATTTAACCTGCCCCTTTTGATGGAAATTCAAGTTGTTTCTAATGTTATGTTATTACAATGCTGCAAAAAGGAAAAAAAAAGTATGTGTATTGTTTTGTAATTTGTGAATGTATATTTGTTGGATAAAATTCCAAGAGGCATAGTTGATAGAACAAAGGACATTTGTTCTAAAATGAGATGTGTAAATTTTATTAGATAATACTAAATTATCTTCCAAAGATGTTTTATTTAAATTCAATCCCTCTACCAATCTACCATGGTGCCTTTTTCCCACTTCTCCTCAATACACTGTTAGACCAAAGTTGTTTTTTCATTTTTTTTCTTAAGTTGATAAATGTAAAAGAAGAAACTATCAATGAGTTTCAATTTACATTTCTCTTATTACTGCTGAGTTTAAACAATTTTCATATCTTAAAAAGCCAATTCAATGTCTGATCAAAGTTTGGTTCATTTCTTTTATCGGTTTGTGGAATTGTGATTTGTACTGTTTTGTTCTTTATTAAGGAAATAGGATCTTGGTCTTGATAAGGGCTGCAAACATAATTTCTGGCCTGTCGTTTTTTATTTTTTATTTTGTCTATGCCATTTTTTCCATGTGTTTTGTAAAGATTTTTTTACATTGTCAACTGTATGAGTTTATAGCTTCTGAGGTTTATGTTATATTGAGAAATACCTTTGTCAACTAAAAAAAAAAAAGCACAACATGAGAGTTGTGAGTTAAGTTTATTTGGGGCAAAATGAGGACTATAGCCCAGGAGACAGCATTTCAGATAGCTCTGAGAAACTGCTCCAAAGAGGTGGGGGGGGAAGGTCAATATATGTGTGATTTTGGTGAAGGAGGAGTATATGCAATCAGGCACATTTTTTTTTTTTTTTTAAACATCTTTATTGAAGTATAATTGCCTTACAATGGTGTGTTAGCTTCTGCTTTATAACAAAGTGAATCAGTTATACACATATAATATGTTCCCATATCTCTTCCCTCTTCCATCTCCCTCCCTCCCACCCTCCCCATCCCACCCCTCTAGGTGGTCACAAAGCACCGAGCTGATCTCCCTGTGCTATGTGGCTGCTTCCCACTAGCTATCTATTTTACATTTGGTAGTGTATATATGTCCATGACACTCTCTTACCCTGTCACATCTCACCCCACCCTCTCCCCATATCCTCAAGTCCATTCTCTAGTAGGTCTGTGTCTTTATTCCCGTCTTGCCACTAGGTTCTTCATGGCTTTTTTTTTTTTTTTTCCTTAGATTCCGTATATATGTGTTAGCATACTGTATTTGTTTTTCTCTTTCTGACTTACTTCACTCTGTATGACAGACTCTAACCCCATCCACCTCATTACAAATACCTCCATTTCATTTCTTTTTATGGCTGAGTAATATTCCATTGTATATATGTGCCACATCTTCTTTATCCATTCATCTGTCGATGGACATTTAGGTTGCTTCCATGTCCTGGCTATTGTAAATAGAGCTGCAATGAACATTTTGGTACATGACTCTTTTTGAACTATGGTTTTCTCAGGGTATATGCCCAGTAGTGGGATTGCTGGGTCGTATGGTAGTTCTATTTGTAGTTTTTTAAGGAACCTCCATACTGTTCTCCATAGTGGCTGTATCAATTTACATTCCCACCAACAGTGCAAGAGTGTTCCCTTTCCTCCACACCCTCTCCAGCATTTATTGTTTCTAGATTTTTTGATGATGGCCATTCTGATCGGTGTGAGATGATATCTCATTGTAGTTTTGATTTGCATTTCTCTAATGATTAATGATGTTGAGCATTCTTTCATGTGTCTGTAGGCCATCTGTATATCTTCTTTGGAGAAATGTCTATTTAGGTCTTCTGCCCATTTTTGGATTGGGTTGTTCGTTTTTTTGTTATTGAGCTGCATGAGCTGCTTGTAAATCTTGGAGATTAATCCTTTGTCAGTTGCTTCATTTGCAAATATTTTCTCCCATTCTGAGGGTTGTCTTTTGGTCTTGTTTATGGTTTCCTTTGCTGTGCAAAAGCTTTTAAGTTTCATTAGGTCCCATTTGTGTATTTGTGTTCTTATTTCCATTTCTCTGGGAGCTGGGTCAAAAAGAATCTTGCCGTGATGTATGTCATAGAGTGTTCTGCCTATGTTTTCCTCTAAGAGTTTGATAGTGTCTGGCCTTACATTTAGGTCTTTAATCCATTTTGAGTTTATTTTTGAGGCACATATTTTTTGCAATAGGTTACTGCTAGTGATGAGGAGCAGATGTCACCGTGAAGGATTTTAGTGCTTTTCTAGATACGAGGACATACAGGAACTGGGCTCGTTAAATCTCCTGAAATTATCTAACTATCTGAAGAACTGTTATGCCAGTTTTTCCTAGAGCACAGAGTACTTCATTCCTGATCTCCACCCTGAGCTTCTTTCAGGGGGTGTTGAAGGTCAGCAGCTACAGCAGCTCATGATTTAATCCATGTAGAGGTAGATTGCAAGTGCCAATTTGTAGTTGGCAGGGCCCCTTCATGTTCATACATTCGACCATGGTTTGGGAGGCATTTCATGGACATTTTGTCCCTCAGTGCTAGGAATGCTCATTCCCAGGTCTGGTGAAGATTTTGTTGATAGGCCACTCAATGTGCTGTTACTGGACTAGGCCTTATTAACAGTAGCCAAAAGTCTCTGGAGCACCTGTCTTACTAGTCTGTATGGTCCAGGAAAAATTCCCTCTTGTTGCATCTAGTTACACTATTACAATCGATGATCTCATATAGAGCTATATATTTTTGTTGGAGGCTCAGTCACACATTTGGTAATGCAAGAAACAGCAATCTTGTAAAAATAGGCAAAATACAAATAACATAGCTAGTAGTATTAGTAAAGTTGTAAGAATTAAGCCAAGAACTTCCATTAGATGTGGCCCAGTATATCCCCAGGTCATCTGACTTAGTCTCTTCTCTACCAATCCTTATTTTTCAGGGAAATGATATATTGGCACTGTCCATATGGCTCCAAGCCCAATTTCCTAATGTTACTAGGCTTTAAGGGGGACCTTAAAACTTAAATGAACATAGCCTGGTGTTAAGCACGTAAAACCATCCCATAATTGTGGGAGGTTTTATTCCTTGGCTGAAATTTTGTTTGTTGCTCTGACTGAGCTTGAATAACTTTGCAAGAAAATTCATATTCATGGCCAGGGTCAGAGCAGGTGTTACTAATTGGCTAGGTGAGGGGATCCCACCTAGTAATATCCACAGTGGCCTGAACAGGACTATAATTTATTTCTTCTAGAATAAGTTTCCTAAGGGCCAACCAATTAGAGCCTCGAAGTGGAGAAATCCACCAAGGTAACCCAGAAGTACTAGACACAGGTTATTGGGCACAAACCCAACAACTGAGTTGATTTTTACAACTAGCATAGGATTGGGCTTCCCTGGTGGCACAGTGGTTGAGAATCCACCTGCCAATGCAAGGGACACGGGTTCAATCCCTGGCCTGGGAAGATCCCACACGTCACAGAGCAACTAAGCTCCTGTGCCACAACTACTGAGCCTGTGCTCTAGAGCCCATGAGCCACAACTACTGAAGCCCACACGCCTAGAGCCCATGCTCCACAACAAGAGAAGCCACGACAATGAGAAGCCCGCGCACCGCAACGAAGAGTAGCCCCCACTCACTGCAACTAGAGAAAAGCCCACGCACAGCAACAAAGACTCAACACAGCCAAAAATAAAAAAACAAATAAATAAATTTATTTTTAAAAAGCTAGCATAGGATTGTGCCTATGATAGTAAAACATTTGATTCATAGGTAAAGGTCCAAGAAGTCAAGAAAACACTGCAAATGATCATACAATTCAGATCCAGGATCTTAGGCCAGCTGTCTACTTCTGATGTTGTCTTCTTCCTGTCCTGGTATGAGCGTAGTTTCCCTCTGTTTGAGTGTTGTTTTAAGATGAAATTGAGGTCAGCAGTCCTCTCTATAGACCAGTCCAGTGCAGGGGCCCTTTGCAAGTTGGAATTAATCCAAGAGTCAATTAATTCCCTTTGCTTTCACTGTGTATGAGCTAGTTAAGAGTACATGATAAGGGTCCTTCCATCTGGGTTGGAGATGGTCCTTTAAAATATGTCTTTTCCAGTATGCATATTCCACTGGTTGCATGTCGTGGGGCATCTGATTTTCATCCAAAGATAGATTACTAAGATAAGCTTCAGAAACAAACCTAGAGTGTCCTTTTGATAATTCAATTAAATTCTATGTTAATATAACCTAACAGCAAGGAACTATCTGGGAAGCGAGTCTTAGTAAATACAGACCTCCGTTAACAAAACTGGAATTTAATGTTCACTGAAACAATCTTTTCCTCTTTAAAATTACCCTAATTTCTACCAAATATAGCCAAATTAAGACTAATTTGTTTACAAAATAAGTCTCAATAAACATGGCTTGATGATGTATATAACTGTAATTGATCATATACGCTTTTTTTCTTTAATTGTCTTTGCTGAAATTTTTATAAGGAGTCTCAGCCTGAAGTTTTAAAGGCCCTCTCAGGGGCCTGTATCTGTTAGGAGGTAGCCTTCCTGATTTATCTGATAAAGCTGCTGGGACCCTAAGAGTTTCCAGTCTCTGGAGAGAGCAGATAGAATAGATAAATGTTTCAATTCTGCTTGCAAAGGTATAATTTACCAAATTACTGTAAATCATAATTAGTTTGAGGGGAAGGGTTTCCTTATATCTGGAAAACACAGATTTAAACCGGTAATTTTTTTTCAGATAGAAACCATACAATTAGAACCACATTCACCAGTTCACTCAGTCGTATGTAACTAATCCTTTTTGTTAACAGTTTTATGAAGGCATCAGTTTTCCCATTACATTTTTAAATTTCTTACCCAGTTCAGCATTATGGTCTGAAAGTCAGAAACTTGTATTTTCCAAAAGTCCTTTCTATAAATCTTCCTGAAAATGTTCTTGAAAAGATTTTTGTAAAGACATCAGAGTAAAACCATAACTGTCTATGACAAATGACTTAAGAAGGCAGGTTTAAAATCTGATTACAATGCAATTGACAAAGAAACTTGGTTACTGCTGTGACATATAACACTTTCAGATAATAACTAGAATTATGACTGATAACATTTCACCAGGACATATCAGATTTTTAGGAACTCCATATAATTTCTAGAATATCTATATTAATAACATTTACCATACAATCTAACCTAAGAAGATTTATTACTCATTTGACAATACTTCGCATGTAATTTAACATATCAAATGAATCTAATTAGTTTAATATCTCTCTTTGGGATATTTCAGGGGCCCTTTGAAGCATCCCAAAGTTAGCTAGTGGTCAAAAGGACTTCATTAGAATTTGATTTAGGAAGTTTTGTCAAAAAAAAAATACCAAAAAGGATTTGAAGTACTTGGTCATATAGGATCATAGGTCACTGTGAAACAATAGTTATTCACTTCTTAGCCATAGCGACAATAAAAGATTTCAAAGGCAAATACAGAACTGATCACTTAAAAGGCAAAGGAACTTAAAATCTGTTATCAAAGGCAGTTCAGCATTTTAAGAAAACTTGTCCTTGTAACAGAGAGAAAAGTCAAATTCAAGTTTTGCACCAGCTTACTTTTAAAATTCATTTACTCAATTAAATGTATTCTAACCTAGTCAATCCTGACCATGCAGAAAACTCTTTTCTCTGGGTCCACTTCCCACAAACCTTCCATCACATTCTGTCTCCATCCAGAAACAACCAGCTCTAAGACAGACAGACTTTCTTTTTCCTTAATAAAAAGTAATTCCATTCCTCATACCTTCTTTACTAAAAACACACATCCTACTTTCCTTAAACAGCCACAAACTGTCTTTTATATCAGCACTTTCCCTAATTTGAGATTACGTTAAAAATCTTATCCCATCATTTTATGCAGAATTTTTATAGTTTCTTCATATTTAAACTTGTGACTCACCTGGAATTTATTTTGAAATGAGGTGTGATGGAAAATCTTGTTTTAAACTAATGTTTTACTGCAACTTTGGAAATGAATTAAGTACGAATTATAGTGCAGAATCAAATCAACCAATGATATCTTTGTTTTGTATTCTGTTTCATTCTAAATTACAGCCTGGAGTACTGTAAAAAGATTCTTGTTTTCCTATAGTATCTATAACATGTCATCCTGTAAATTGTTTTAATGAGATATTAAATTTGAAAGTAGTTGTCAAGCTCAGCGTTAAGAATAAGATGACGTTTTTTCTGTTCTAACCTCATTACCTAAAATTCTAAAAAAAAAATCCAGCTAATTTTAATACTACATATTTTCATATAGCTCTTTGTACACTGATAAATATTTTAAAAGACAGAGCAGAAACTAAAAGAGATTGCATCAAACACATGCATTAAAAAAGAAAACTTCAAGCTCCCAAAGTTATAAAAACAGATAAATTGGGAAGTGTAAACTCTTTAGGAGGAAGTGACCTGCGGAGGTAACCACTGAAAAAGCCAGGGGAAAATACAAACAAACTATTCTCTGGTTTGCATATAAGTTCACTTTGTTCTTGGAGTAGCATTTTCTTACAAAGCACATTTTCCTTTTTTTTTTTTAATATAATGTCAGTCTTTCCTCAGTAATCACCAAAAGCCATGTAGGCTTGTCTATGCTAATTATGTTCTTGCCCAAAGATACCTAACTCTTTTTGGTTAAAAATAAATAACTAAAAGATTGAGGGGATTCTGTATTCAATCTATATGCAATCTAGATTATTCTCATCATCAATTTAAATGTTGAAAAATTAACCATGTGAAAATGTGGTGATGGTAGTGGTAGGTATTGAAATACCAGGAAATGCGGTCAGTACTGAGTTAGGGAAGTGCCAAAGATAAAGTTTTAAGGCCTTCACCAGTATCTCTACATGTAGGCTAATTTTAAGCCCTAAACTTGCCAATCCATGTGATAAACACTTGTACATTTCCTGTTGTATATAAAGCATTAGGCTAGATGCTAATTATGCCAGGGTGAATAACTCAGAGCTTTGCTTTCAAAGTTTATTTTCTACTGCAGGTTTCACAAAGTGTAGTCATAGACACATAGCAGCAACATTACCTGAGAATTTGTCAGAAACACATATCCATGGGCCCCCGCCAGGAGTTACTGAATCAGAAACTCTGAGGGTGGGGTCCAGCAATCTGCTTTAACAAGCCCCACAGGTGATTCTGATGCATATGCCTGTTCGAGAATCTCTGATCCACATAACTCAGACAAGTAAGGGGGCAATTACAATGCAATGTGGAAAATACGCCGAGGGAGGAAAGATAGGGTGTTCTGTGAGCATGCAGGAAGCTCAAATAAGGCCCTGGGCTGGGGTGGGTGGGGAAGAGGGGATCAAGGAAGGCTTTCAGGAATAAGTGACGTCTAAGAAAACAGAAAGAATAAGTAGGAGTTGAGCAAGCAGGGTGGGTTAGGTAAAAGAAGGAAGGCATGGTGAGGGACAGAAGGCAAGAGAGAGTATTACAAATAAAGGAGGGTCCCACACATGCAAAACCTCAGAGCTGTGTGAGGGTTTGCTCCCTCCCAGGAGTGAAGGCTCGAGCAAATTGGACCAACCACGGTGTAGAGCTGATCATGAGGCTTAATCAAGGGTCAGGAGTGTCACAACTACTAATAACAGTGATACTGATACTAATAATAGTGAAAGTAGTTTTGGTGATAGTAAGGCTGAAGAGGAAAGCAGATGCTTTGTAAGCCAAGTTAAGGAGTTTGGATTTGTCCTGCGGGAAGTGTGGAGCCACTAGGAATTTTAAATAGGAGCATCAGATTTGAGTTTTATGAAGATGGCTCTGGCTGCAGAATTGAGAATTAATTGGAGGGGTGAGACTGGAAGCAAGGAGAGTACCTACTAGGCTATTAGGGTAATCTGGTTGAGTTAAATTTTCTAATAGAATCTGACTTGTTCTTGCTAAAATAATTTATTTACAAAATATGCCTTAGGTCTTTGGCTTATGTTGAGTAATAATGCATACCGAAAGATTAAAATCTTATCTCTTAAATAATGGCTTCTAATTTGGGGATCCAGGACACAGTGGATGTTAATAGAAAATAAGGGGGAATCACAAGCTATTTTCAGTGTATTAAAAGGTCCAATAAGAATCATACATTTGCGTGAAAGCACATTAAAATTTATGTTTCCTTCCTTTTCATCTGAAGTTATGTCAATTCAGTATAGGTTCTGTGGTCATTTAATGCTGATTAGAAACTCCATCTTGACCTTTGTGTATCCCTGGAGAACAAAATCATGAGAAAATGAGTTTTTTGCTTGACTGATGCAGTAGGAAAGAAAAAGAAATAGAATCCGTGGGAGAAACTAAATGCATGTATCTTGCTATTTAAAGATTACAAACTGTGGCATGTTATCTATTATGTGGTAGCTGGACCTAAGGGAACTAGGGGACTAGCCAAGAGTTAGGCAGAAAAATGACCTGAAATGAAAAGAAAAATTAAATTGCCTGAAAATAGTTCAATTTTTGAGATTAAAAATCGTATTTTATTTATAAATAATTACACTCAGAGCTACTATGAGAAGGAAAAGCATCAACTTCCATGAAAGCCCCGTGTTCTCAGTATTTGAACAGACCCCGTTTCAATGTTCATTTGTCTTCAGTGTAGGGAGCCTAGTGGGGTTTGATGCCATTTTGTTCACAGTCAAATTCATTTCCTCTCATCCTCTGAGTGGCGGGTGCTTTTGTAATCAGATTGAGCAGATGACAGTTTGTACTTTTAGTGAGGGACAGGATGAATTCAGTTTAGTAACATTCTGTTATGGAAACAGACTCATATGACTCTAAATAAAAAGTTTAAAACCTTTAATGAAAACAGAGGCACCATATCTAATGTTCACCTCGGAGCGCTAGAAGTGTAATATGGCACTGATTGTACTTACTGTTTTCCCCATTAAATGACTTAATGGACCTTATTCGATGTAATTTGTCTAGGAAGTGCTGGTAACATACTTATCTAGTGATTGATTCTCACTGAGCAAGAGTTGTGAGAACTAGAACACGGTGAATGAATAATAGTAGCATACGTGAACCACTTTTGCCTGGACATAAGAACACTCCAACTGGGTCATAACCACCATGCAGGGTCCTGCATTTCCGTACGTTGTCGCTGACTCCAGCGCTGTGCCTGGAGCAGTAGCTTTGACTGAATTGCGAAGACTCAAGCCATGGAGATGGTGCAGCCCCAGTATCCTTCTGATTTTGACAGCCTTTTCCTCTTTGTCCAGCAGAGGAAATCCCATCCAGAGAGTTAAACTGTTCCCCGTCAGATCTGTAGAGCTGCAGAACCACCCACAGCCTTGGGCTGTCCTAATGGTCCTCTGAGTCCCTACCTGTCTTTATTCCTGACCTCACTGAATTCAGGGACTGCCCTGAGCTCCTTTCCTCTGCACCATCCTTCCCCATCTTGTTGGTTGATCTTCAGAGGCTAAGCTCACTGCGTCCACTGGAAGTCTCACCCTCATCTTCACAGTGTCTTGGGGAAGGGCGAGTCTCTGGTTATGGCCCATGGGCTCTGCATTGAAGTCGATTTTCTTTTTATTTGTCTAAATTTATGTTTTATATCTGCAAGATATCCTTTGTATTACCTAGGAATTTGGGCTAGCCTAGAAGTCCATATTGCTTTACAATTTTATGCACGTCAGCTATGCAAGCTGGGAGACCCAGGTTTTCTGATAGAAGAGTCCGAGCCTTTCGGGTCAGTCCTTATGTGAAAAATTTTTGAGGATCCCCACCTGCCCTTCATCCCCACCCCCAGCACTTGAACCCCCAGCAGCAGTTCATCCTTGTGAACATAGTAGAAACATTCTTCAGAACTTCTTCAGTTAGAATTTGTCTTCCTGAAGGCTCAGTACTTGGACAACTCATCTTATTCTGTTAGAAAAATATCATAAGTTTTTATAAAGAAGGGAAAATATATTAGTTTCATTTCCACATTTCGAAGATATTTAGAATTATGTTAACTTTTCTGACATTTGCAGCACTTTAGGTAAAGTGTTCTAGGAGAATTTGTTCAGTTGTTCCATACAAGCAAAGCAATTTGGGACATTATTTATGTGTGTTATTTTATTTCCTATTTTTGTTAATGGCTTTTTTTAAAATCGAGCATCTCTCCCTCAAAGACCTTATTTTTATTTTAAAAGCATCTTTATTATAACTATTCTGTGATTCAAAATTAATTACTGATGTTTTATCTGCATATAATTTTGTTGATGCATTTTCTACCTGCTGTACAACAGAGTTTGTTCCATAACATGGCAAAATGTTATAAAGAAACTATCAGCTTAGGGTACTTATGTTTAGCCCTTCCAGATTTCCCTAATGGCTTTACAGATGTGGATTTTAATCCTGCTTTGTATTTTCCCTGAGGTTCATTTTCCATCCCAAAGTCAGATCCCCAGTAAAATATAAAAACATTTTATATTTTACTTACGTGCACAAGATACAAGCGCGCGCATGCGCACGTGCACACACATACACACACCTATATGTGGTACCTATAGTGTTTTGTTTGTGATATCTTGTTTCTATAATATGTGTGTACTAAAATTGTAAATAGTATCAGTTAATTGGTTTGAAAATGATTAACTGTTTGACCCACAATACTGGCAGTAATTGTAATTCCAATTTGCTAGAAGAAAGAAGTCTGCCACGCTGATGGGAAGAGAAGGTCTCTCAGAGATATTTGTATTAAAAATCATCTTGAAAATGGATGATATCTTATGTGGCACTATGCCTCAGAGCTCACAGAGTTTACAGAAAATCCATAGAAGATGTTTTCTTCAGTTTTCTAAAAACTAGCTAACCTGTATTTAAAACATTTTTGGACAGCCCTCAATTATATACATATGATACACCCAGTCAGCTAAGGGCTGCAGGGCCCTGATGTCCTCACAAAACAGAGCAAGACACTATTCTGTAAGACCAAGTTAGATCTGGAATTCTGGGGCTCTAACATGGCTATCTCCTCATGGGAAAACTGGCTGTATGTTATCAAACTTCAGGAGCTAAAAGTGGCCATACAGTTCACAGAATTTAATTATGCATAAGATCAGCTATTAATGAAATAAAAATTACGTATTAGTTCAAATCTATATTAACCATCTGTTTATATCAAAATTGTTTCTTAGAAGTTAGAACAGAAGGTACCAACAAAACATAAGAAAGTATGTCAGCTCCCACACACCTTATACTCCAAGCAAACCAAACAGTTCCTCCCATACATGGCTCATGTTTTCCTCCTGCTTTGCCTTTTTGTTCTTTTTTTATAGAGGTCTTCCTGCTGCCGTATTCACATTTCCCAACTGTACCTATCCCTAAAAGCTCAATTTAAATACCACCTTTTCTATAAAGATCTTTTGATAGATCTAACAGTAAATAATTTCTCACTACTCTGAACTCCTATTTGGGAATTTGTTTCCCTTATATTATTGTTATTTTTTTCAGGTCTTAGCTCACCTATTACACCACAGGCCTTTTGGAAGGAGGATTTGAGTTTGATTCATTTCTAAGAATCCCTTTCTTCCCCCTCCCCAGCCTACACACTGTGCCTTGCATGTGTTATCTGCTCAACAAATAGTGATAGAATGAATGAATTCAAAAAAATACTTAAAAGTTCCTAGAGGGAAAATGCAAATAATTCAACAAATTATAGCTCCTGTGACTACAGCAACTGAGGAACCAAATTTTAATTGTTTTTAAGTTTCATCTAAATTTAAATAAACACATTTGACTAGTGGCTGCTGAATTAGAAAGCATAGCTCTAGAACTTAGACTATGGAAATTCACACTGTACTAAAACACTCCAGCTGGACCAGGACCAGGGTCCACTAGGATAAGCCTCCCTGGGTTGTGCAAGTGTAGCGTTAACACTTAAATTTTATACTAAAGGCACCTCACTTGCCTCACCCTAGTCCCAGCCCTGCATTTCAATGACTCTTAGCAGAAATTTCTCACCACTGATGCTTTGTCTTATATTGTTGCACCCCTCTGAAACCACCGATGGCATTGTGGTGCCATTACTGACTATTTGAGAACAACACAGAATCATCCATAGAATAGATTGTTCACAGATCTACAAAGTATTGTTTCTGCTATTGTGGGAACCAAGACATGTTTCCTTTTACCCCATCTTTTTCCCTTGGTAGCTTCTCAAATATCAGACCTTCTTTCTATAATTAAATGTCGTCTCCTCTGTGTAGTGACTCTTGGTGCTTTGAATATTCACTGCTCCTGACAAAACTGGGTTTAAACAGTTGAAAATCAGTAAAACCTAAACAAGTTGTTTAATTTTTCTAAGCTTCATTTCCTCTGCCCACCCCCAAAACATGGTGATGCTAATACCTAATTCATCTTTATTATTAACTGTTTAATGAGAGTCTGCTATATGCCTGGTATCTGCACTAAATACAGATCATTCATTCAGCATGGAAGATTTGGCCTTTTGTTACACAGAATAGATTTAGGTTAATAATTAAATAATTAAGTGTGATAGTTTCTGTCATGACTGAAGTGCTCCTGTTTCAGTAACTGAAATAGAGTAGGAAGTTATTAAATAGTGGTTTTTAGTATTATCCTTTCTATTATTATTAAGCCTGAGGAGTCTATTTCATAAAATCCAGAACATGAATGAATCAGTATGGCATTACTGTGTTAAACAACTATAGATTCATTTCACTATATTGTTGATAAAAGAAGACAATCAGAATCATTTCCTCCATGAAGGAATGGTTTATTCTAATATACCTTATTAAAAACCTCCCAGAGCCACAAATGAAGAAAAATAATTAATTTTGTCTAGCCACCACACTTGATAAAATTGAACATCTTTGTGTTTTGATATTCACAAGTAAATTACAGAAATAGACTTTGTGGATTAAAGGATTTTTAGCCAAAGAGGAGTACATTTTGAATGTTGGTATTCACCAGTTGAATGGTATGGTGTTACATTCTTATTTTATTTTAATGCTGGTAGTATTGAACTGAGGTTATTTGGGGTAGGGTTAATTTGGAGATTTTCCTCCATCAACAAAGGTACCCCCTTTACTTAAGCCCTTTCCTTTCTTCCTTATTGCAATCCAGCCTAACAGCCACATTTACAATTAAATTGTTAATTGACTTTTAGATCACTGTTCCCCATGCAACACTAAACTCGTAAGTAATGATTCAGGCATTAATAAGAAGCCATACAATTTAAAAATATGCACCACAAATTTTATGTTTACCCACTGAATTGAAAAATGCAGCAGGAAACTCTAGATGGGTGCTATCAACTGTAAAATTAAAGATAGTATGAAGAAAGCACAGTCTCCTTTTGGTTATTTGCAGATGCGTTATCTGGTTTGAAAGAGCCTTAGATTCACTTTTTCTATTTTTTGTTTATGACAATTTCCCTAATTTTTTACTTCACTATTGGGTGGATAAACAGTGAAGAAAAGTGCCACTCAGATCAGTCAGCTGACATGGCTAAAGGAGGAGAACAAAAATATATGAGGCCCTGTTTGCTCTTCTAATTACCCATCTTATCATTTTCTACTATTTTTTAAAAAAATGAGAGTTGACTGTATTAGAAACTCTGGTTAGTCAGGGATCCTCAGTTATGTTAACTACATACCCTCCTTGTGTTTTTCAGGGTGGTAAGAAATAATGGGCAACTTTTGTTTCATATGAGCTCATTGATTCTACTTAGTATCTGTTGTTGAGTTCTTGTGTCACTATCGCTGATATATTATGTAGAGCTAGCACTTGGTATTTCTGTAACACTTAGTATTTGCTTGGTTCCATGTTAACTACTTCCATCTCTCTACACACAGATTAAAACAACGCAAAACGAAAAACAGTATGGTGGCTTGCATTGCTTATTCAGTAAGTGATGGAAATGAACTGATACCTACTCTGTTTAGTGACCCCGTTTAGCATGGCTGTTAAACAATGAGAAATAGTCAGTTTTACAAAAGCAAAGCCCTAGTAACTGTCTATTTTTGCTAAGTTCAACATAAATTTTGGAGCCCTGAATTACCCTCAAGCATACATAAAATCAATAAATACCATACAATGAAACACAGACATTTGGACATACAGGTAAAGTTTGGTTACTTGTCATTAAGCCTAGAGAAAAATAGAACTTGAGATCTTTAAACCTCCTTTCAACTCTCAAACTCTCTCTGAGCAATCTGACTGTTATATCATGACAACATCTGCAGATACCTCCTCCATGCCAATTCTCCTCAAATTACCCCTGCCTGCATCTTGACTTTCAGCCTACTTTTGACAAAACAGGAATTTGGTGTTTTCAAGTTGAATCATTCTGATTTCTAAACTGACATCTTGTCATATTTTATTTGTAGATTTCAGTTTATAAGCCAGCATTCCAAAGACTACAGCTTTTTGGCCTCTAGTAACAGTCTCTCACCTAGGTATCTGGATAAGGTATAAGCATCTAAACTTCTCACAGGTATAAAAAACTAAATTAAAAAAAAAATCCCACTGACATAAGCTTAAAAATTAAAACATCAATCTTGGTTAAAATGTAAATTTTCACTAATCATTAATTTTCCTATTTGGAATAATTATCAAGCATTTGAAGGAAATGTATAGAATAGAAGTTCTTAAGTCTAATTCAACATATGTTCTACTCATTGCCCATTCTTGCCATTAATGTGGCACCCTATTAAGTTCCCAAATTGAATAAACTTACCCAACTCATCTCAAAACTTTTTTGACTGGTCTGAGACTTATCAGCAGTTCTTATTTCACTAGTCTATTGTGGATAAGACATCTTATTATAGAAAGATGTAATTAAATTATAGATCTTACCGTTCTGTTTGATGTCTCTAAGCTTATTTGCATGTGTAATTATTGAACTCACAGGATCTATCTATGGCTTTACTACAGCTTTGTTTAGAATAAAAGACTCCTTAATAATGGTAATATGTTGTATCAGTGGGTTCTATCTTACTGATAGAACTAAAAATAATACAAAAAGAATCAATCTCCTTTTCCGTAAGAGCTCAGATTATTTTTTAATTTTTTTTATTTTGAAAAATATCCTAAGTAAAAAAATAGTGAACAGTTATGTTTTAAAAAAATAATAATGAGGTGGACACTTAAGTATTTGTAGCCCAGATTTAGAAAAAGGTTTCCCTGTTAGCATGTGGTTCCCAGAAATAACCACTGTGGTGAAGCTTATGTTAATGATCTCTTTGCTTTTCCTTATACTTTCACCGCATACAAACATTTCTCTAAATTAGTTAATATCTAATACTACTCGCTTTTAAATTGATATAAAAGAGATTATATTGAATATGTTCTTCTGTCATGATCTTCTTCCTTAGCCTTATGTTTGAGATTCATATGTACTGAGGTGTGTAACAGTTCAGCTTAGCTTGGGTTCCCTGGAAATAGATTCTGAGGTGGGGAATTGCATGCAGAAGTTTCACCTAAGAGTGCTCTAAAGCAGGGCTGTCCATTAAAACTATATAGAATGGTGACCATGCTCTATATCTACACGGCCTCCTGTAGTAGCCATGGCCACAAGCTACATGTGACTTGAGTGCTTGAATTAATTTAATTTAGATGTAAATTTAAATATCTACATGTAACTAATGGGCTTCTGTACTGGACAGCACAACTCTAGAGAAGTATACCTATAAGGAAGTGGTAAAGGCAGAATTGGGCAGAGGGAGAAGCTGACTTGACATGTGGTTACATGGCAAGAGCTCAGCCAATCCTACAGGAAGGTCTGGAGCAGGGATGGCCCTTCAAAGCTGTCCCTGCTTTGAGGGACAAAGTTGAGGCAAAGCAACTGAACTTGAGTATCAGAGCATAAGCCAGTCATCTGTGGTGCCTTCTGAAAGAAGGAGAAATCTTGGGTGAATCAGTTTCTTGTCTCTGAGGGCAATTCCCACTGAAGCGCACAGCTATAAGCCTTCAGCAGCCAATATTACCAGTAGCAGGGGGGTTGGTGCCAGGCCCTAAAGAGGAAATCTGACCAGAGTACCATAGTATCCGTTATTCAGTTGGCCATTCATTTGCAGTACTCTATGGAGATTCCATTATATAAATAAATCACAATTTATTTATATATTCTATAAATGATGGAGAGTTGGAGTATTTCCAGTTTGGAGAAGTGTGGCTATTATAAATACTGTTTCTCTAAACATTTCTTCATATGTCTCCTGGTGAATAAATGCAAGGGTTTCTCTAGGATATATGCCTATAAGTGAAATTACAGAGAGTTGGAATATGTTCATAATTTACTAGAAAATGCCAAGCTGTTTTCCAAAATGGCGGTATATTTTACAAATTACAGACTTTCATTCAATATCCCAGTTCTGGCAATTGAGAGGTTTATTCAGAATATCTATTCTACCTTTCAGAAGACAAGCTTAGGGTCTTTGATATCATTTTCCTCCTGAATAAAGTATTAAAATAACTTTTACCCTTTAGAGGTTAGCAGAATTCTAAGATAACTCTCAATGAGTCATGCTCTTATATAATGTTTCTTCCTTAACTGTGGGCAGAATCTGTGATTTGCTTTTAGCCAATAGAATATGCCAAACACCATAAACCTAAACAAAAACCTAAACCCACGATTAGATGTATGTTAAAGGCGAAGGGTTTTATAGATGTAATTAAGGTTCCTCATCAGTTTGACTTTGAATTAATGAAAAGAGGTATTACACTGGGTAGGCCTGGCCTAATCAGGTTTGCCCTTTAAAAGGAAGCTTGGGCCTTTTCTGAGGTCAGAGACATTGGAAAATCAAGCTGCCATGGACTCTACATATATAAGGAAATTAATTTTACCACACCATGCAGGCTTGCGTGAGAACTCTGAGCCTCAGATAAGATCCCAACCCTGGCCAGCACCTTGATTGCAGCTCTGTGGGACACTGAACAGAGCACCCAGATATACTATGCCTGGACTCCTGACCTATGGAAACTGTGTGACAATAAATGTGTTGTTTAAAGTTGCTAAACTTGTGGCAGTTTGTTACAAGACAGTAGAAAATAAATACACCTGCTTAGCAGCAAAATTTCTCTTTTTTTCAACCACATAATTTTATTTCCTCCATGTGACTATTTGATTTCCTTGATTTCCTTGGGTCTTTTGCATTTGGAGTGAGAGACTTTATTATTTCTATCTTTAAGAGAATTCTTAATCCATTGAAAAGAGGCACTGAGTATACTTCAAATTGCTGCAGCATTGTATCTAGTAGTAACTGCTTCCTTTCAAAGAAATTGTATTCCTTTTCCATGGATGAGTACCTATAGGAACTTAAGTGTTGGAGGGAAATTATTTATGTCAATTTCAAGAATAAGATATCTAAAAGTTGCTTTCCTGAAACATCTAAGAATGGCTAAGCCTAAGAGAAAACATAAGGCTTTCTCTGATTCCTTTAGGGACAGAAAGGTTTTGAGAAGATAACAATGACAGAAACAAAAGAAAAATGTGGATGACGTCTGAAACATAGAAAAAAACCAGTGGGGAGTTTAAAT
This sequence comes from Balaenoptera ricei, assembly GCF_028023285.1. Classification (NCBI taxonomy): domain Eukaryota; kingdom Metazoa; phylum Chordata; class Mammalia; order Artiodactyla; family Balaenopteridae; genus Balaenoptera; species Balaenoptera ricei. The sequence continues at coordinate 81,415,948 of NC_082640.1, read as the reverse complement.
TTTGTAAAGAAAAAAAGGGCTTGTCTTATTACAGATCAAAGCAGATGGTAAGACAGAAAAACTTAAATTCAAATGGGAGTGATACATTTTATTCTCACTCACGTACAGTTTGTAAAAATGGATGTTCCTGTCATGGTTGGGGTTCTCTGGAAGTAGAACTTAAAAGAAGAACTTGTAGGTAGTTTATTTGAGACATGATCCCAGGAAAGAGAAGTTGAGTGTATAGGGAAAATGAGATAAAGAATACAGAAAAGCAATAAAGGGTGCATCATGAGCTGGTTATCTCTGTGGTCAGCTGAGGTCTGTTCCTTTGGAAGCCCACTGGGAAATTACATGGCACGTACCTCAGAACTGTCCCAGTGGATGATGGGGAGTGTGGTGGGTTGAATGGTATCACCCAGGACCTCAGAATGTGAGCTTATGTAGAATAAGGACCTTTGCAGATGTAGCTAATGTCAGCATCTAGAGATTAGAGTAAATCCAGTGACAGGTGTTCTTATAAGAGACAGAAAAGAAGACACAGCAATACACAGAAGAAGGCCATGTGAATATAGAGGCAGAGATTGGAGTTACTGCATCTGCAAACCAAAGAACATCAAGGGTTGCCCCCAGTCATCAGAAGCTAGGAGAGAGGCATGGAAGGAATTCTTCCTGGCAGCCTGCAGAAAGAAACAAGCCTATTGGATCTGATTTTGGATTTCTCGGTTCCAGAGCTGTGAGAGAGTAAGTGTCTATTGTTTTAAGCCACCAAGTCTGTGGTAATTTGTTACGGCAGCCCTAGGAAATTAATACAGGCAGTCTGAGCTGTTGACTCCTCTGCACGTCTGGGCCACACCTGAATGTGACAGAAGAGCCTTCTGCGACTTTATAAAAAGCCCCAGGCAGCAAATCAGAGAAAGGTTGCAGCAAGTGCTTGATGTGGGACCCTGACATCATACATGGAATTACTCACCATAGTTTCGCTGAAATGTGGTGGGCTTAAGAGATGTGACACTATTGTCCACAAGCAGCTGCTTCACTCCTCCAAGCAGTAATTTAGAGAACCCGCTCCCTTCTATCCTGTGATTCTACCATCTTAAACATGGTAGTAAAGTGGCTATGGTTTTGCATAGAAAAGTGGAAGGGAAAAGAGCATAGAGGGTTGTAAGTGGAAGGTTGAGAGGCTTAAGCAGTTCTGCTCACATTCTATTGGCAAGAACTCAGTCATATTTCCACAACTAACTGCAAAGGAGGCTAGGAAATATAGTTATTCTGGTTATCTGATTGCTCTGTAATAACCAATACCAATCTCAACAGCTGGAAAAAAACAGTAATTTATTTTGCTCATGAATCTGCATCTGCAGCTTGGGGAGGGCCCAGCTGGGATGACTCATCTCTGCTCCAAGCAGCACTAGTTTAAGTGGTTCATTGCAGTTTTGATTTGCATTTCTCTAATAATTAGTGATGTTGAGCAGCTTTTCATGTGTTTCTTAGCCATCTGTATGTCTTCTTTGGAGAAATGTCTCTTTAGGTCTTCTGCCCATTTTTGGATTGGGTTGTTTGTTTTTTTAATATTGAGCTGCATGAGCTGTTTATATATTTTGGAGATTAATCCTTTGTCCAATGATTCATTTGCAAATATTTTCTCCCATTCTGAGGGTTGTCTTTTCGTCTTGTTTATGGTTTCCTTTGCTGTACAAAAGCTTTGACGTTTCATTAGGTCCCATTTGTTTATTGTTGTTTTTTTATTTCCATTACTCTAGGAGGTGGATCAAGAAATATCTTGCTGTGATTTATGTAAAAGAATGTTCTTCCTATGTTTTCCTTTAAGAGTTTTATAGTGTCCGGTCTTACATTTAGGCCTCTAATCCATTTTGAGTTTATTTTGGTGTAGAGTGTTAGGGAGTATTCTAATTTCATTCTTTTACATGTAGCTGTCCAGTTTTCCCAGCATCACTTATTGAAGAGACTGTCTTTTCTCCATTGTATATCCTTGCCTCCTTTGTCATAGATTACTTGACCATAGGTGCGTGGGTTTATCTCTGGGCTGTCTTGTTCCATTGATCTATATTTCTGTTTTTGTGCCAGTACCATAGTGTCTTGATTACTGTAGCTTTGTAGTATAGTCTGAAGTCAGGAAGTCTGATTCCTCCAGCTCTGTTTTTATCCCTCAAGACTGCTTTGGCTATTTGGGGTCTTTTGTGTCTCCATACAAATTTTAAGATTTTTTGTTCTAGTTCTGTAAAACATGCCATTGGTAATTTGATAGGAATTGTATTGAATCTGTAGATTGCTTTGGGTAGTATAGTCATTGTCACAATATTGATTCTTCCAATCCAAGAACATGGTATATCTCTCCATCTGTTGGTATCATCTTTAATTTCTTTCATCAGTGTCTTATAGTTTTCTGTATACAGGTCTTTTGTCTCCCTAGGTAGGTTTATTCCTAGGTATTTTATTCTTTTTGTTGCAATGGTAAATGGTAGTGTTTCCTTAATCTCTCTTTCAGATTTTTCATCATTAGTGTATAGGAATAAAAGAGATTTCTGTGCATTAATTTTGTATCCTGCAACTTTACCAAATTAATTGATTAGCTCTAATAGTTTTCTGGTGGCATTTTTAGGATTCTCTATGTATAGTACCATGTCACCTGAAAACAGTGACAGTTTTACGTCTTCTTTTCCAATTTGTATTCCTTTTATTTCTTTTTCTTCTCTGAGTGCTGTGGCTAGTACTTCCAAAACTATGTTGAATAATAGTGGTGGGAGTGGACATCCTTGTCTTATTCCTGATCTTAGAGGAAATGCTTTCAGTTTTTCACCATTGAGAATTATGTTTGCTGTGAGTTTGTCGTGTATGGCCTTTATTATGTTGAGGTAGATTCCCTCTATACCCACCTTCTGAGAATTTTTATCATAAATGGGTGTTGAATTTTGTCAAAAGCTTTTTCTGCATCGATTGAGATGATCATATGTTTTTTATTCTTCAATTTGTTAATATGGTGTATCACATTGATTGATTTGTGTATATTGAACACTTCTTGCATCTCTGGGAAAAATCCCACTTGATCATGGTGTATGATCCTTTTAATGTGCTGTTGGATTCTGTTTGCTAGTATTTTGTTGAGGATTTTGGCATCTATATTCACCAGTGATATTGGTCTATAATTTTCTTTTTTTGTAGTATCTTTGTCTGGTTTTGGTGGCCTCATAGGATGAGTTTGGGAATGTTCCTTCCTCTGAAATTTTTTGGAAGAGTTTGAGAAGGATGGGTGTTAGCTCTTCTCTAAATGTTTGATAGAATTCACCTGTGAAGTCATCTGGTCCTGGACTTTTGTTTGTTGGAAGATTTTTAATCACAGTTTCTATTTCATTACTTGTGATTGGTCTGTTCATATTTTCTATTTCTTCCTGGTTCAGTGTTGGAAGGTTATACCTTTCTAAGAATTTGTCCATTTCTTCCAGGTTGTCCATTTTATTGGCATAGAGTTGCTTGCAGTAGTCTCTTAGGATGCTTTGTATTTCTGTGGTGTCTGTTGTAACTTCTCCTTTTTCATTTTTAATTTTATTGATTTGAGTCCTCTCCATCTTTTTCTTGAGTCTGGCTAATGGTTTATCAATTTTGTTTGTCTTCTCAAAGAACCAGCTTTTAGTTTTATTGATCTTTGCTATTGGTTTCTTTGTTTCTATTTCATTTATTTCTGCTCTGATCTTTATGATTTCTTTCCTTCTGCTAACTTTGGGTTTTGTTTGTTCTTCTTTCTCTAGTTCCTTTAGGTGTAATGTTAGATTGTTTACTTGAGATTTTTCTTGTTTCTTGAGGTAGGCTTGTATAGCTATAAACTTCCCTCTTAGAATTGCTTTTGCTGCATCCCATAGGTTTTGGATCGTCATGTTTTCATTGTCATTTGTCTCTAGTTATTTTTTGATTTCCTCTTTGATTTCTTCAGTGATCTCTTGGTTATTTAGTAACATATTGTTTAGCCTCCATGTGTTTGTGTTTTTTACGTTTTTTTCCCTGTAATTGATTTCTAATCTCATAACGTTGTGGTCAGAAGAGATGCTTAATATGATTTCAGTTTTCTTAAATTTACTGAGGCTTGATTTGTGACCCAAGATGTGATCTATTCTGGAGAATGTTCCATGTGCACTTGAGAAGAAAGTGTAATCTGCTGTTTTTGGATGGAATGTCCTATAAATATCAATTAAATCTATCTGTCTATTGTGTCATTTAAAGCTTGTGTTTCCTTATTAATTTTCTGTTTGGGTGATCTGTCCATTGGTGTAAGTGAGGTGTTACAGTCCCCCACTATTACTGTGTTACTGTCGATTTCCTCTTTTATAGCTGTTAGTAGTTGCCTTATGTATTGAGGTGCTCCTATGTTGGGTGCATATATATTTATAATTGTTATATCTTCTTCTTGGATTGATCCCTTGATCATTATGTAGTGTCCTTCCTTGTCTCTTGTAACATTCTTTATTTTAAAGTCTATTTTATCTGATATGAGTATTGCTACTCCAGCTTTCTTTTGATTTCCATTTGCATGGAATATCTTTTTCCATCCCCTCACTTTCAGTCTGTATGTGTCCCTAGGTCTGAAATGGGTCTCTTGTAGACAGCATATATATGGGTCTTGTTTTTGTATCCATTCAGTGAGCCTGTGTCTTTTGGTTGGAACATTTAATCCATTCACTTTTAAGATAATTATCTATATGTATGTTCCTATGACCATTTTCTTAATTGTTTTGGGTTTATTTTCGTAGGTCCTTTTCTTCTCTTGTGTTTCCCACTTAGAGAAGTTCCTTTAGCATTTGTTGTAGAGCTGGTTTGGTGGTGCTGAATTCTCTTAGCTTTTGCTTGTCTGTAAAGCTTTTCATTTCTCCATTGAATCTGAATGAGATCCTTGCTGGGTAGAGTAATCTTGGTGTAGGTTCTTCCCTTTTATCACTTTAAGTAGATCATGCCACTCCCTTCTGGCTTGTAGAGTTTCTGCTGAGAAATCAGCTGTTAACCTTATGGGAGTTCCCTTGTATGTAATTTGTCATTTTTCCCTTGCTGCTTTCAGTAATTTTTCTTTGTCTTTAATTTTTGCCAATTTGATTACTGTGTTTCTCGGCGTGTCTCTCCTTGGGTTTATCCTGTATGGGACTCGTTGTGCTTCCTGGACTTGGGTGGCTATTTCCTTTCCCATGTTAGGAAAGTTTTTGACTAAAATCTCTTCAAATATTTTCTCTGGTCCTTTCTCTCTCTCTTCTCCTTCTGGGACCCCTATAATGCGAATGTTGTTGTGTTTAATGTTGTCCCAGAGGTCTCTTAGGCTGTCTTCATTTCTTTTCATTCTTTCTCCTTTATTCTGTTCCATAGCAGTGAATTCTACTATTCTGTCTTCCAGGTCACTTATCCATTCTTCTGCCTTAGTTATTCTGCTATTGATTCCTTCTAGGGTATTTTTCATTTCAGTTATTGTATTATTCATCTCTGTTTGTTTGTTCTTTAATTCTTGTAGGTCTTTTTAAAACATTTCTCACACCTTCTCGATCTTTGCCTCCATTCTTTTTCTGAGGTCCTGGATCATCTTCACTATCATTATTCTGAATTCTTTTTCTGGAAGGTTGCCTATCTCCACTTCATTTAGCTGTTTTTCTGGGGTTTTATCTTGTTCCTTCATCTGGTACCTAGCCCTCTGCCTTTTCATCTTGTCTATCTTTCTGTGAATGTGGTTTTTGTTCCACAGGCTGCAGGATTGTAGTTCTTCTTGCTTCTGCTGTACTGCATACACCTTAAATGTTCATAACCCTCTCAGGAACCTTGCTTTGGACCTAGACATCTTTGCACGACTGTAGAGTCATACTAGTAAAGTACCCTGGGTTTGATACGTTCCCTCAAACTCTTTCTTGCTTTGAAAGTCTTGTCCTCTGGGGAGATTAAGGATGAGAAAGTTTTCATTTTGAACCCAGAAAGTCCTAGTTCCTTTATATTTCTTTGGAATTCTGCTTGGAAAATGATTCATTTGTTTTTTAGCTCATCTCTCTTTCCAGCTTTATGTTATTCTACATGACCTTGAGAAAACACTTGACAGATTCATTATTCTGCCAAATCCACCAGCTCACATTTTCTACTTTCTGTATTTATTGCAGGTGACAACGTTGACAAATTTTCCCTGCTAAGTAACAGGAGTCACCTTTTATGAGGCCTAAAATAACAATTTCCTCACTGTCCTTCAGGTTCTCACCAGCAAGTCTTCCGATTTCACTAATGATGTCCTTGCAGCCCTTCTAGCTTCTGCCTACCATTCAATCCTAAATCAATGCCACAGGTTTTAGGTTTTTAATATTAACACCCCACTTCCAGCATTACATTCTATTCTAGTTAACAAACCACCATAAATTGTAGTGGTTTAAAACTGTAACAGTAGCTTATTTTGCTCACAGATCTGTCATGTGGGTAGGTCTGGGTGTCAAAATCTCATCTCCGCTCTGTGCGGCTTCAGCTGGTCTGGCTTTACTGGAGCTGGGGAATCTACTTCCCAGAGGCTTACTCATATGGCTAGCAAGATATTCTTGCTGTCAGCTGGGAACTGCACCAGGTCTGTTGGTTCTTCTCCACATGGACTTCTCCATGGGGCTACTTGGGTGTCCTCACAATTTAGTGGCTGGATTTTAAGAGCAGGTGGTCCAAGAAATAGGAATTGGGAGTTGCCAGTTTCTTAAAACCTCAGCCTCGACACAGAGATAGGTCACTTCTGCCATATTCTTTTGGTCAAAGTCACCCATGTTCAAGGGAAGGAAAATAGGCATACCTTTAATGAAAGGATTATCAAAGAATTTAAAGGCATCTTAAATCCTCCACAGTAGTCTAGCTGTGTACCCAAGGAAAAGGGGAAACAGATCTGGTGAACAGCTATCCTTTCTCTGCCACAGTGTATTCTACCCTTTTAAAATAGTAGTCATATATTCAATGGGTATGAAGTTACAGTTATACAAGTTCTAGAGATCTGCTATACAACCTAGTGCCTATAGTTAATAATATGATATTGTGAATTTAAAAATTTGTTGGGAGGGTAGGACTCCTGTTAAGTATTCTTACTACAGGGGAAAGGGGTGGGAGGAAAGGGACACAAAGAAACTTTTGGAGGCAATGGCTAGGTTTATAACCTTGTTTTTAGTGATTCTATCGTGGATGTATCCATATATTCAGACTCATCAAACTGTGTACATTAATAAATGCAGTTTTTGTATATCAATTGCACATCAATAAGGCTGTAAAAAAAAGTAACATGTATTTGTGATCAGCATCCCATCAAGTGCTCAAAACTTATGTGTTCATCTCTGTGAATTTAGTTACTGGAGTATAATAATAGAAAGTATATTAAAAAGAAACTCAGAGATTGTGGTCAATTTTTAGGTACAACATGGACAAAGGATTTCTTGTATACCTTTAAATGGCTGGAGGTTTATAACATTTGTAGAGATCTGATATTTAGACATTTTTTTCCTTATGTTGTACTAAAATCTTCTCTACTGAAAGTTTTACTCACAAGTACTAGTTTTATTTTCTTGACCATGCAAGACAAATCCAATTTCTCTTCTAATCTCTTTCTATACCACAGTCCATCATGTATTTGAAGTCAGCAGTCGTGGTACTCCTGAGTTTGGTCTCAGTACTACTAGTTCTCTTAAATATGTAATATCTTAAATTGAAAATAAATGCCTTCTAGATGTGACCTATTACATTTTTTTTCTTTTTAATGCAAGTTTAATTTATGTAAAGAGAAAAGGGGAAAACTATTAGTTTATCCATTAAAATAGTAATATTTTATGTTCAAGAAACTGTCTTATACATCTCTCAGAATTTGAACAAGAACCTTGTCAATTAGCAGAGCATTTACCATAAATTTAATTAAAAGTGAGTATTCACCTGTTACGGTAATAAATGTCTCTTACTGAAGGTGTTCTACTTATATACTTGCTAGAACTACCAGAAAAATAGGATTAGGTATGTATACTCTGATTTCAATATTAAGAATCCAAATTTGAAGAAATAAATTCCTTGCCCAAGTTTGGACAAATTAATGTAAGCTTAGAACAGAATATAAATTTCTGATTCCATGTTCAATTATTTTTTTCTATTATTCCATGCTGTTAACTAATTTGTATGGATATATTTAAAGTCCACATTCAAAGTGATGACAATTTATAGTATGTATAGATCATTAACTATGTACAGTCTATTGAAATTCAAGGAATCATTTAGAGATTTTTAAAACCACATGGAGTGTCCAAATTTTGAAATGCAGTTTTGGCAATTTAAGTGTCAGGATATCTCAGACTTACTGAAGCTGAAAGGACCCAGTGAAGATTCTGTTTTGCTGTAATACAAATACAATATTCTAATATATGGAAATCCCTTGTTTTTTTTCTAACCATATTAACATATTTTTGGTTTTTAGTAATTACTCTTATTAAGACCACTAGGTGCTCAATTTTTTTGTTCTCAATTAGCAACAGTAAATTAAGTTATTTGGGTATAACAGTAATATCCTAGTGACTCTTAATTTAAAAAGTAATGTGTTTCAAAGGGGTTAGCATAGCAATCTATCAACACCTGGAATGGGCACCATATAAATATCCAATAAGTTACTCCACCTCCTCTTAAAATTAGAGAACTATGTTGGAAATTTGTCATATATAAAGATAAAAGAGAAGTCTTTTGTTATCACACAGAATGCAAAATCTAGCAACCTATGACTGACATTGGCATCCAGGAAGAGATGTATCACCCTTCCTTTAAAAAAAAAAAAAAAAAGGCCTATTTTTAACTGACTTACTGACAATTTAGTAGTGAACTCTACCTGTGGATGTGAGGATTTCCGAAGAGCAGAGCTGTATGTGTTAAGTCCAGACTCCCAGGCATAACTCTAGTTATCTTAATTTAGTAGGTCTGCAACAGGGACTCTAAAATCAAGTGTATGTATTTGTAATAAGAAACCCAGATGATTCTGATGTAGATGATCCATGGACCAGACTTAGAAAAACACTGGGCAGTGGCAGCTTTGCATATAGTCTCAAATTTCACTGCTTGGCATGTTTCTTTTAAGTTCTCTGCAAAAGTTACAATTCACATTGTCCCAAAGCATTTTTGCTATGGATTTAAAAAGTTAGTTATACAATTAATTATGGCAACTGGAATTTAGACTCTGCCCCAGTTAGCCCAGAAAGCAAAAATGGCACAACTTTGTCTGTGATGAAAGTAGACTCAGGTTGACTCACACATAACCAGAATACTCAGGGCTATTCATTATGTGTATGATCACGATCCAGCTCATTAGAGAATCCAGGCACTAAGCCTCATTCAGAATAACTTCCCAGAGTCTCTCCCACTCATGACCAAGTTTAAGTGACTTACTATATATCAGTAAAATTCAGTGGTGAAGAAGGCATTTTTGACAGTGGCATTAAAGATTAATAGTGGAAAAACCTTTGAAGTATTAGGTAGATAAAAAGCTGATAAACTTGCAAATGGTCTAAGCAAGAGATGAAATAAACTTTGCCAAAGGCAAAAAGAAAATTTTTTCAATAAGTAATGGGAAATATTGGCACCACCTTAAAATGGATGCCCCATTTATCTTAGCTCTTAAGATGTGTAAGGAGACTTAGGTCATCAGTTACAAATACTAATGCTTCCATTTAGCAGTGATTTTCAAACTTTTTAATTAGAGGGAGGGGTCATGAACCTGCTGATCAATAACTTAATTTGCTTCTTTATGCCTTAACAAACAAAATCCAACTCTGTCTTCTGCCATTTAACTGACTAATTTGTGTCAGGCTCAGTTTCCTCATCTGTCAGGCTGTTTCCTCATCTGTAGAATGCAGAAATTGCAGTAAATGTTTCGGTAGCCTTTTCAGTACTACACTGACTGAAGAACAGAAGAGGTATAGCGGTGTGTGTAGGTCTGTGAGTTCTTGGCTGTTAAGAAGTGAGCAAAAAAGATTTGCATTTACTTCTTCACCAATTTAAACTTCTGTATCTCTTCTTCTCTTATCTTGCCTGTGGACAGTCTCCTTGATTTTACTCCAAATGCAAGACCCTGGAATCCAGTTGACTGCCTTTGTCTGAGCTGACAAAGAATTGTAGAATTCTTCAGTGTGGTGACCAAGTTTCTCACATACAGTTAATACATCTTAACAATCTTTCTCCTCGTTTATTTTCTTCCTCTTCTAGGTACAAGCCTCCCTGAAATATTTTCACATCCTGCTTTTTAAATTTCCTATCTACCCCTTCACACCTTGATCAGAGACTCACATCATTTTCCCTAAGTGTAGTCAGTCAAACAAGGATTTAGCTGTCTGGAATTACCAAGATAAGCAATTTTAGTGAAGTCATTCTGGACACTATAGTGTCATTTTGATGGTTTCCTATATTTGGGCAAGTAGAGTGGGAGTCTATGAAGTGTTGGAACTTCACTCTCTGGGTCTCCTATTATGTCCATGTCTGGTTGCCCATCCTGCCCAAAGTTGAATGGAATTAAACCAACACTAATTGGGAGAAGCAGATAAAATGACTGCCACTGTATAAACTGTAAGGATTAACTAGTAACTTTAGTAAGAACTTTTGGGACATTCGATACTGATTATAAAGCAGTATCAATTAAGAAAGCTCTATAAATTAGGAGTTTGGAATTAATATATACACACTGCTATATATAACGTAGATAAACAAGGACCTACGGTATAGCACAGAGAGCTATATTCAATATCTTGTAATAAACTGTAATGGAAAAAAAAGTGAAAAAGCATAGATATCCATATCCATATCTATATCTATTTTTTAATGTTAATCCCAAACTCCTAATTTATGGAGCTTTGTTAATTAATACTCTTTCATCATTCATCAGTATCCAATGTCCCAAAAGTTCTTACTAAAGTTTCCTTTATAGGTTATTACAAGTTATAAAGTTACACGTATATATACATATAACCGAATCACTTTGTTGTACACCTGAAACTAACACAACATTGTAAATTAAATATACTTCAAAAAATGGTTGAAAAAAAAAAGAAAGCTCTAAAACTGGGGGGGGGGGGGAACAACTGGCAATTAACTTAGAACCAAACCCTCCTTGTGCCTGTAACTCTCAAACTGCAGATGAATGCTGAGCAGTTGTGAGAGTCTCAAGAATGCAGGACCTGTGCAGGGATTTCACATAAGCATCCATAAGTTTATTTTCTGAAAGCATTCCTTCTCATTCAAGATATATAACTCAGGATAAAAATCAGCCCATTATTATTAGTGGGAGGTCATGGTTGTCACCTGTGTCTACAAACTATGTAACCAGGGCTTGGAGTTGAGGATATAAAGAGAAAACCAAAGCTATACGTTTTTTAATGTGGTCTACGTGTTCTGTTTTCAGTGAAGAAGAAGCGGTCAGAAATAAGGTAACCCTCAGTTTCTTCATCTCTGAAATCAGGATTTTAATGTTTGGCTTTGATATTTGAAAATCAGTGAAGACCACCCAAATGAGAACAGACAGAGGCTATTTATTCAGATCTTGCTCAAACAGGGAAGGCGGCCAACATCACTTTTATTTGGCCGAGACTCAACAGCAGACAGGGAAGTGGAAAAGCTTTGTAGTGAAAACAGCAGGGAAGGTTTCAGGTCTAATATGATCAGAGCTCGTTGGCCTGGGGAAACGAGGGGTCACCTAGCTAGAAGAAGGCATCTTGTGTGCATGATTTGGGGGACATATTTGGCTTTCAATGCTTGGTCCTGAGTTAGAAGTCAGGGTAAAATATAAGGAAACTGGCAGCCATTGACCAAGTTCTGATCAATCTGGGCTGACTGTTGCAGAGATTTTGGGTTGGTTTCCCAAACTGGTTGTTCTGGAGATTGTGGGTCAGATTTCTGTCATATGTGGTCTGGCCATTGTTCATTTGTATATTCAGTCTCCAAGGCTGCAAGTTTGTTGTCAGAACTGACCATGGAATGAGTTTAAAAAAAGATGCCTCTGTTGGTGTTTTTGGAGATGGTGGAAGTATTATTAGACGATAAAGGAAAGGCAATAATATTTTGGAGAGAGAAGCAAGAAGCGTGTCTCCACTGATGTAAGAAATGTTCCACCTGCTGAGGGAAGGGTACCTAGAGAAACTGTTTCTAATCCTGCCTAAGGGAAGGCCAGTATAAATGTCCTCCTTTCTCCTGGCTGATAAACTGTCCATGTTGCTCTTCATAAAGACCTCAAATCCCCTGAGCATTTGAAACTTTATGTTCTGCTTCCAAAACCAGTAACAGAGTTCCAATTTTTCTAACCTGTGAACTGCTAGGGCTAAGATGTCCTTATCTCCGAAGTATGAGAAGACATACAGCCAACTCAGAGTCAGAGGAAGTTGCAAACTTATTATAAAAGAGCTATCTAGTTCATATTTTAATATTAGTTTACTTTGCTAGCCTTTTTGTTATAATTTAAAGCTTATTTCTTTTTTAATACTCAGGTTCACCTCTATTTCATTTTCTTTTGTGTCTTTATATTCACGCTGTCCTGATTTTCCAAATTCCTACCATCTATAAGCCTTGTTGCCAAAACTTTCAGCCATCACTTACCTTGAAAGAAGACCATCTTTCTATGTACGCTGCAGCAGTCACCTGCTCACACGCACACAAATTCTGTGAGCTCTTTTCAGAGTTACCACAGCTTCCTTATCTTACCTGAGGTATCATTTTCCTCAGCTCTCCTCGACCTCCACCCTAGAGCCCTTTACTTGATCTCTATTCCTGCCCCGCCGTGGTCTGAATGCCTAAACACACATCCTCCTCCAACAATCTGCTGTCCTTCCTTTCTCCTCCCTCCTTTTTCTAGATCTACTCCTCCCTCGTCCCTCCCATTTCTCTTCTTCCTTCCTCTGGACCATAAAATATATTTGTTCCAGCACTCCAACCATTCTGGTCAAACACATAAATCCTTTTCCTACTTCATTGCCCTCCAGTAGTAAATCTAACACTCTGTTTCCTTGACTTCTGAATCCAGTCCTGGAGGAAACTCACGATGGTCCAGAGTAGCACCCTTGTAAGTGCAGGGACCCACCCTCAACAGCGCTCCCCAGCTCCCTGGCAGGGCCACTCTGGGTCCAACTCAAGGCCCACTTTCATTCCTTGCAGAGGTTGTTTCAAACTTTTACTATTTACTCTTCCTCTTCTCTCAGGATAGAAACTTCTAGCTGTCCTTTCTCACCATCAACAAGACTTATCTGCAAGATTCTTTATTGCCTGACTCAGAGGAAGCCTTGCTCTTCATTTACATTCAAGGCTAATCCTCCCACATTTACTCTGGATCCCATTTTCTCCCATTTCAACAGGGGCCTCACTCCCCCATCTATGCCCCTCTTTCATAAAATGTTATTCTCTTTTAGACTTTCTCCCCAAGGTTTTGCCTCTAGCCCTGTAGTCTTCTCTCTCTCTCTTTGAGTAAACTTGTTTACTCCGTAATTTCAGCTACCACATACATCCTGGAATTCTTCAAGCTATATCAGTAGTCCAGAGTGCTTTCTGAACTCCAGGCTGGTTTACCTAATTACCTTCTGGATAGTTCCATTGACTTCTCCCTCTCTCTCTTCTTTCTCACCATTTACATAATGAGTTCTATTAATTTTACCTAACTACTTCATAAGTATTTTCATAAACCTATCAATTTTATTTATTGACTATTTCATAAGTTTTCATTTATTAAACTTCCTGCTACTGCCAAATCATTTTTTAAAAACACAACTGTAATTAAGTATTCCCGTGTTTAAAATCATACAATAGTCCTCATCAAATTTAGTTTAAATGCAAATCCCTTCATATAACACAAAAGGTCCTTCAGTATTTGACCCCTGCATCTCTCTAGCCTCTTGTTTCCCAAAGTATACTCAGAGGAACACTTTTTCTGTGGAATGTTTTACAAGATGGGATGTGGGGAATAGGAGGGGAGTAGAAGACTCTCAAATTGGCCCTGGGACCAACAGCACCAGAATTACTTGAGACTTTATTATATATGCGAATTCTCAAGCTTCACCCTAGACCTACTGAATCAGGAACTCTGTTGGTAGAGCCTACCGATCTGTGTTTCAGCAAGCCTGCCCAGTGATGCTGAGAAACGCTAAAGTTTGAGAACCACCATGTTAGAGAATCACAATGTACATTAGCATCTTACAACAAGAAGGCTGGAAATAACCTATTTAACTTCGTTTAAGCAAGATTTCCTCAATTTGAGCATGGACCGTGTGTGTGTGTGTGTGTGTGATACTCACTAATATCCAGTAGAACTAATGTTAGAGAAACTTGTCAAAAGCCTGAAGCCTCACATTGCTAGTAATTCCCCAATCAATATCATGTGCTTTTGCATTTAAACATCCCACTGTCTTACTCTACTAAATATCTCCCCCCAACCCCTGTCTGGCCAACTCCTTAGAGGAGGTATTTCAAAATTATATGCTTATTGAACAAATACATGGAATGGAACAGAAATATGTTGTAGCAACCTTAGAAGTGTTGCTAAGTCCTACTACCATGAAGATATAATCTGCTATTTCAACACATTTTTGCATATAATGGTTCTCTCTGTATATTGATCTCTTCTTAATGGAGTATCTTCATATCTTCTTCTTTGATATTGTGAAAGTATAATGTACATCTTATCAGCTTGTCTGTACAAGCTTTTTGTATTGAAATATCCTTTATAAATATGATGACTAGAAGTTTTTTCAGCTGATCCTACACCCTGGTAACTTTCTACTTTTAAAAAATTCTCTCCCCATTATACTTTCACAGTCTTTCTTTCATATCTCTTTCCTCAATTATCTATTAACAAAATAATTTTTAGACACTATAATACCAATGACCATATTAAGATTGGCATACTAAGTCATAGCTTTATAAACCTATTGTATTTTATTATTAATGAGGTTAATATTATATATTATACTTTTATATAATATAAATATATTTTATTAAATTTTTCTTGTGATACATATTAATTCATAGGGGTTTTAGTAAATATTAATACACTTATTACTAGTTTTCAGAATTTCTACTGCCATTATCTTAATTTTTCCAACCACAATTTCAAATGCCCCAGTTGACTTCTTAAGTATTCATAAAGTGTTACTTAGAAAAACTGAGTTCCTAAGCAGTCAAGTGAGTATCCTTATATAATGGTTGTACTACATGTTTCAAACATGCAGTTTATTCAAATGCACTAGTAAAATACATAAAGCATGATTTATGATACTGATATGTGGTACGTAAAAACTTCATGACTCAGCATCAAGTTTGGTTTATTCTGATGCAACATACAGAATTTTATGCAAAAACATTACCAACTGTAATCCTCTGATGTCATAAAAAAGTAATCTGTGACAGCTAAGGGACTTTGGAATGAATGTATATTCAACTACTTTGGTCTCTCCCCTTTCCCAGATCACTCTTTGCAGAATGATGATAAGTGACTCTGGTGTTAGACATGTCATCTGTAGTCATTTATTTTTATTTAATCACATTACTTGAAATGTTAGGCATATAGTTCGGCTATATACACATCATGATGATTAATGATAGTATTCACATATAGTCCACCGTGGTCATCAGAACTAATTTTACTTACAATCTTCACAACTCACCAGGTTCTCTGGCTTTCTAACTACATCATAGAGAAGGAAATCTATTGAGCTTAATGTAATGAATAAATAATTATGTTATTGTGACCATAATAAATTCCTGTTCATAAAAGAAAGATAAATTTCAATAGAAAATGTAACTTAATAATAGGCAAAGTCAGACATTTGTAAGCCTTTTTTTTTACTAAAGATCTTCTGATGTGCCTTGGTGTACCTAAGGAATTAAAAGAGGAAGGCTGCCAGAGTTTCAAGTGGTTCTCAGGGACCAGATATATAAGATTCTTAAGATCCTTTGGAGACTGCTTATAGTTCATTCTGGCAATTTGAAGTAATTTGTCCTAGCCACTAATTTTTTGACTATTTTAGCTCTTCAACTTTTAGTATCTGTTAAATTTTGAGCTTAAAGGTAAATCAACAGCATTTGGAAGCACCCTAGGAAAATTTAAGTCCCTAAAGGTGCATTATAGTCTGTGTATGAGGTCTCTAACAGTAAGTGGATTTAATACAGGTTTATATTTTAACTTAAGTGAGAATAATAATAGTGTGATGACTCATCCAAATCTGGTTACATGTCTTGGGCAGCATTAGACGATAGGCATACAACCATTCAGCAGAGGGTGGATGTTCTTTGGAAAAGACATGGTAGTTGGATAGGGCAAAAGATTGGATCAAGTAAAATCTAATCCTCCTTTTGTATGAGAGCCCATAAATTTCCTGAGCTACACATTGGAGTTTTCAGATATCCTGGATGTATGAGGTTATAAATAATTCAGCAAAAACAGTCAAGGAAACGATATGCTTCCCACTGAGTCATATACTTGAGGGAAAATTGTCTCGTCTTTATATTTTTTGCCTAATTTAAAAAAGTAAATGTGAAAGAAGTGTTATAAGAAGAATGCCCACCAGACAAAGTGACCAGAATAATTTATTTGTGTGTTCAAAGGAATTGTGTTTGTTGAGTATGAAGTTTATATGTTAAACATTCAAAATTGTTATTATACCCTGTTAATCTCACTGTAAATTTAGATCATCGAGGCAACACTCTTTCTAGAGGTGAGAGGGGAGAATTCATTCAGTATGGTAAATCAAGAAGGATTCCAATATGATTTAAATACACATACATGCACAAAAAAGAAAGACAGACTTACGAAGTTTTTGTTAACAAGATACATTTGTGAGTGGAATGAGAGAGTTCCAGACCATTCATGCAACTTGTATATGCTGTCCTATTTAACAGTACTGGCTTTGTAACCAGGCAACCTTGCTTGAGTTCAGCCCACTTTACTACCAGTGTGACTATGGACAAAATATTTAGGCAGGACAAATTTTATACACAACACACACACACACATCATTGTACAAACAGAATTCAACCTTTTGCCTTGGAAGAAGCCACATTAAAGGGATAATTTCTACAATAATAATTTCTAAGGTCATGAACTGCAATAGAGGAAGAGAAACCTCCATTCCAGAACCAAAGTACTTAGGAATTCAAGCCTGGCCATTGTGACTTTACCCTACAGGATGCATTCAATGAAGAGAGGAAACCTGAATTTAATAGCTTTGGCTGGCATGATCTGAGAGTTGTTCCATTACCCCTTTTCTCTGATCCTCCTGTTTGACAATGACATCTAACTAAAGTCATACCATTTAACCTTTTCTTTTGCATGTGCGTGACCTTGTGAGCAGAGTAAGAAACGGGACATTCCTCGGGAAGATCAGGGACCAACCACCAAAAATTTGGATTTTTGGCCCCAACTTATTACACTGATGGTCACGATTATTGATGAGGATAAAACTGCCTACACTCCTGTCCTGAATCAGTAAGTACACTGTTTTGGCAATAAATGGATTTTATTCCACTAAAGTTAAGAAAACAAAATATTTGAAGTATGGCTTATACTCTCATGACAATGACAAACTTTTCCAAAATCAAGCTATAGAAAGCAGTATATTTTTACTTTTATCAGTAAATATTAATTCAGTGATATTATGGATTTTTAGTTTCAGCCCCATACAGAGTGATTATTTGGATATGGAGACAAATATTTCCCACAAATTTATTTTTATTTGATGTAGAAAAATTTCTTCTTTCCACTGGTTTCTTTCATTGTCTTAAAAGAAAAAAAAATGCAATCCCCCAAAACTAAAAAGAATGTTAAAGAGTTAGTATTAAACATATTCCACTGTGACTTTATTAATAGTAAGGCTTTTTCAAAAAAACTTGCTTTCAAAATAGTTGTGTATGCTAGATGTAACAAATTTAATGCAGTATTTAAGAGAACAAGTCCATTTTCTCAAATAACCTAAGCCTATGCCTCCATGCATAGAATTTATAAATTATGAGCAGGTTGGCAAGGCATATGAATTAAAATTCATGGCTGTTCTAGAAGACTCTGAAATCATCAACTTATCAACTTAACACTAGCTATGAGACCTTGGGCAAATTATCTAATTTCCCTGGGTCTCAGTTTCCTCATGTATAAAATAAGGATATATTACCAGATAATTTCCAAGATCCAGTCCACCTTTAATGTTGCACATTTAGGATTTATTTCACACCCACACGTCGAGAGCTATATAACCAAAATAACAGCTGACTCTGCCCGCAGGGCATTTGCAATCTGGTAATGGAGAGAGTATCCTGACATATTGGTCATACCTGAAAACCTGTGGGCAGCAGGAATAGCAGAAATAGACAAACCATGAAGTACATTCAGGCTTAATATGGAGAACTGGTTTTATTATTTCTAATATTTTGTACTGGTCAAGACAGTTAGGGTCAAAAAGCTTGTGTGGAATACAATTGAAATTCCAATTATAGAAGAAATACATGTAAGTATTCCAATTTTTATCCTTTCCTGTTTCTTCACCACCCATTTTCACCTGCCCTGAATTTCTTCTAAATGTGGAGAAAGTATTCCTCTCTTTGATAGGCAATGACAGCATCGTTAGGTTTACCTTTACACTTTCTTCTTCCTTTTCTCCTTATATCCACCTTTTCTGCCTGATGCTAGAGTGTATCATGATGACCATCTGTAGAGATTTTCTCTTATTCTCTTCTGATAGCTCAAGACTAGATCCTCTCTTTTAATATATGGCATGTCCTCAGTTCCTCCTGGACAGCTTTGTGGGTTAGATATGTTTTCTCATTCATTCTTTGGATCTTTCTTGAAGATACAGTAGATTTCCTAAAGGTAGGGACATCAGTAACTTGTTTTAAGACTGTGCTCTTGGGCTGGGGTAGGTCAGTTGATTAATGAGAATGGAATGAAAACAAACATCTGCTGAGAAATGCTAATTAAAAGTTATTTGAAAGGATTTTATTTTTAATCAAATGAATTCTTTACATTTATCAAATATTCAGGATATGACTATTAAAAGATACATTATAAAATCATGGAATCAAAGTTCCCCAGAATCATCCTTAATCATATACCATGAAAGATATACAAAGATTTTAGTTACTTTTTTGTGACTGTGTTAAAGGAAGTGGAGGGAATGCATTTACTTATGGCAAAAATAAATGTTAAATTATGAGCTAAATTAAGTCTACTAAGTATAAAAATGAGCAAGGACACCAGGAAAGAAGAGATATGTCTTTGTCTTGCTTTTTATTTTTGTTTATAGTGTCAGAGTTTGGAGTCACTTTTGTTCCAATGAAAACCTAGTTCTAATAAAGCTGAATGCTTTCCCTCTGTTGGGAATCTATGCTTTATGATTGTATTTGCTCAGATTTTGAAGATGTTCTAAAGATTTTTTGCTTACTAAGGATCATTGCATTTTGTTTCTCATTTAATTAAATCTCTATTTTAAGTGAACTCACCTAGATAGCAAGGTGTGCTCTTAGTGGCCAATGTTGCATTTGTGTAATTTGATGAGATTTCCATTCATGCATGTTTCTTTATTTGTGCAATGTGTCATCACATTTAGGCATCATTAATTATCTCACTGGGTATTTAGACTATTAGGATCAAATAGGCTGATGGTTGCAAATGCAGATTCTGAGCTCCATCCCAAATCTACGGAGTTAAAATCTGAATTTGGCACAGAAGTCTGCATTATTAATAAAGTATCCCTTGTGTGGTTTTTATACACCAGAGTATGAAGGCACAGGTCAGTTTGTGAAGGACATGTCCAGATAAAACAAATTTTGGTTTTATTTTGAAGGTAATGGCAAGAGAACGGATGATTTAAAAATATAGGTCTTATTTTTATATCTTTCTTATTTTTTATATCTAAGATTATTGATATAAATAATTGAATGAAGTATTCATGGTTATTTTGACTAAACAAATATTGCAAGCATTTGCTTATTCAAGTTTGATAACAATTTATAATAAATGCAGAAAGTAAACATGAGGGGAAGGATTTGTTTTATTTTGTACACTAGTATGTATCCAGGCATATATATTGGTTGAATTAATGAATACATTAAAGTAAATCCATATGTGTAATTGGTATCTGTTCTCTCTGTTCCTACTCCATTGATTAACTGATGTACTAGAGTATTTCTTTGAGTGATATGTCTTCACATTTTAAAGATTAATTTTATGAAGTGGCTTTCCAGGTGTTTCTATTTCATTGAAACTGAAAACTGTTAAGCACAGTATTTTCAGATCTTTCAATGTGGATCTCTCTCTCTCTCCCTTTTAAATAGATGTATTGAGGTATAACTGAATACAGTTAAAAATTTAATTAGTTTTGACATATGCATCTAACCATGAAACCATCACCACAATCAAGATAATAAAGATATCCATAACCCCCATAAGTTTCTGTGTGCCTTATGTAACCCACCCCAGGCAACCAATGGTCTGCTTTCTAATACTACAAATTAGTTAGAAATTTTTATCCTTTTGTATAAAGGAATAGTATATTATGTACATTTCTTTGTCTAATTTCTTTCACTAATTACAACTATTTTGAGATTCATCCAGGTGGTTGTGGGTATCAATACTTCATCTCCTTTTATTTCTAAGTAATATTCTACTATATAGATACACCACAAAATGTTTATCCATTCATCTGTTAGGATTAGGGTTAAGGTTAGGGGGTAAATTTGGATTTTTTTTCAAGATTAGGTTTCTGTGAATATTTGTTTGCAAGATTTTGTGTAGACATATTCTTTTATTTTCCTTGGGTCATGTAATATGTACATGTTTAATATTTCTTAAAACTGCCAAACCACTTTCCAAAGTATTTGTACATTTCCAACACTTAGTACAATTAGACTTTTTACTTTTAGCCATTCAAATAAGTGTAGTGATAGCTCCTTGCGGTTTTAATTTGCACTTTCCTAAATACTGATATTGACCATCTTTTCATCTGCTTATTTGCAATACATATATCTTCTTTGGTGAAATGTCTGTTCAAATCTTTTTGCCATTTCCAAATTGGGATGTTTATCTTCTTATTAATGAGTTGTAATGGCTCTTTAATTATACTAAATAAAGGTCTACTGTTACGTAAATGTTGCAATATTTTCTCCTAGTTTGTGACTTTCTTTTCCATTTATTACTAGTTTCTTTTGGAGAGCTGTTTTTAAGAAAATAATTGATAGAGTAGTCCAATTTGTTGATTATTTTCTTTTATCATTTGGGCTTTCTGTGTCCTATTTAAGAAATCGTTGCAACACCCACAGTCAAGTTGCAATACTGTAGTTTTCTTCTAGATATCTTACATTGAGATCTATAGTTCATCTCCAGTTATTTTTTGTATACGGTATGATATAGAGTTTAAGATTATTTGGGATTTTTTTCATATGTTTAATCTTTTCAGCTCTATTTGTTAGAAAAATTATCCTATCCCCATCTAATTGCTTTGGTAACTTTGTCAAAAATCAATTAATTATATGTGTGAGTCCAATTCCGTACTCTCTGTTCTATTGATCCGTATATCTATGGGTCTAGTAGTGATTAACTTCAGCTTTTGTCTGGAAAACTCTTTGTCTCTCCTTCAATTCTGAAGGACAACTTTGCCAAGTAGAATATTATTGGTTGGCGGGTTTTCTCTTTCAGCATTCTGAAAAATCATTCCACTCCCTCCTGGCTTGCAAAGTTTCTGCTGAAAAATTCACTGATAGTCTTATGGGGATCCCCTTCAATGTAACAAACTTCTTTTATCTTGCTGCTTTTAGGATTCTCTCTTTGTCTTTTATATTTTCTCTTTGCTGAAATCCTCACTTTGTTCATGCATTGTTCTCTGACCTCAGTGAGCATCTTTATGACCATTATTTTGAACTCTCTATTGGGTAAATCACTTATCTCTATTTTATTAAGGTCAGTTACAGGTGATTTATCTTGTTCTTTTGTTTGGAGCATATTTCCTTATTATTTTTTTTTTTCATTTTCCTTGACTCTACTTTGGTTTCTGCACATTAGATTAGACAACCACCTCTCCCAGTCTGGACAGACTGTCTCATCAATCAGCGCAGCCCAAGCTCCTGGTTGTCTCTCAAACCTTTATGGTTGTCCAAGCTGCCATCTTTGTTCTTAGCGGCTCCCTAATTGAGGGTGTGCCAAGACCGGTCAATGTTTCAAGGAAAAGGATAAAAGTCAGCACCTAGATGCAGGCTCACTAAAAGCTGTACCCTCAGGCAATAGATGGGGAAAGATATAGTTAAGCCCCTTAGAAGGAGAAATTGGAAGATGGGCATTATTGCCTGCTTTCTCTGCACTGAGCCCAGGTGGATAGCCATGACAGTGGGGGAGGGACAAGCGGGGTGCTTCTGCACCTGTTGAAAAGCTGCTTGTTTTGTTTGCTGTAGTCCTGTGGGACTTGTGAATGAAAGACCCACTGGCTATCAGAGCTACGTGATTTGGGAACCCATCCCTCAGCTTGCAGCCATAAAAGTTGATGCATTAAATATGTGGACAAGCTCCTTCCAGGGAAGTACTGGTGGTTTGGTTTCATTGTTGGATCAAGCAAGAGGGAGAATGCAGGGGAAGTGCCCACCAGCTCCTCTGGGCTCTAGGAAAGATCTCAGCCAGCCTCTAGATGCATGCTAAATTAGAAGCCAGACCCTCAGGCATCAACTTGTAAAGTATGCAGTCAAACCCCTCCAAGGCAAGACTGGGAGATGGGCATTTTTGCCTGCTCTTTCTGGGCTGAGCCTTGAGGAGACAGCCACAGGGAGTGATGTGCACCCACTGACAAATGCTTCTTTATTTGCCATAGTCCTGTGAGCCACTGGATTTCTCTCAGTGGGAATTTCTCCATGTGTAGTTGTACATTCATTGCATCTGTGGGTGGAGGGAAGTTCAGGAGACTCCTATGTTGCCATCTTGGTTCCTCCCAAAACTACTTGTTCTTGACTGTGTTTTTGTTATTTGTCTTTCAAGGAATTTTTCTATTTAGTCTAAGTGGCAATTTGCTGTTGTATAGTTGCTCATGACATTTCTCTATTATGCCTTTAATGTCTATAAAATCCTAAGTCATTTCTCTTCTCTCATTCTTAATATTGACATTTTGTATCTTCTCTCTGTTTTCCTGTCTAACTGGCTAGACATTTATGAATTTTATTAGTCTTCTGGAAAAAAAAAAAGAAACAGATTTTGGTTTCATTAAATCTCAATATTATTTTTGGTTTTAAAGTAAATTGGTGTCTTCTCTATTTCTTATTATGTTTTTTCTTTTGTAAGTGTAGATAACTGTTAAGTGGCTCCAGCAGTAATCCAGTGAGAAAATATGAGGACTTTGGATAAGAAGATGGAGAGGTAGGATCAGATCTGAGAAATATTTAGGAGATAAATCAAGAGATCTTTTTGACTAACTACATTGAGTGGAAGGTTAGGAAAGAAGATGGAGACAATGAACACGCTGTATTTATGGGAGCACCATTAATTGAGATAATAAATTCAGGAGGAAGTTTCAGTTTAAGGAAGTACATAGTTAAAAGAAAGAAGTATACAGTGAGTTATATTTGGATATATAGAGATTTGGCTATCTGTACGACTTCCATGAATCATATGCAGTAGGCAATTGTATACTTAGCTGTGAAATTCCTTTAGACTGACAACAACTAAATGTATAATGTAGGGGAGGTTCACTAAATATGCTTGAAAGTAAGAAATCTCATATCTTTTAAAATATTCATGTAATTATACTCTCCGATTATTTAAATTATTGTGACTTAACATTACTTTGTTTTTGTAATGCTGACCAAAATGTAAGCAAAAATATGTTTCATCCATTCTACGGTCCTGTGTATTTGCATGTATTTTATTATTGTCTGTAATTTCTTTTAGCATCTTTCCAAAGTATACATACAGTGAAGGCTCAATTTATTTTCTCTCTGCATTAAGAGTGTATATCAGAGAGGCTCCAATGTGTTGAATAGAAAATGGAACAGTTTTCAAAAATCTGCTGTTTCATTTGTGAAGATGAGGTATGCTGCTTTCATTTTGTCAAGGCTGTGGAATGAGCCATAACATTATTTTCAAATTTTATGTTTTAAAAGATAGTATACTTCATTTGCTGCAGTGAGAAAATTGGGTTTCAGCTACTTTGATCAAGGATTTACATCTTCTTTCTGTTTTGGAACTAATGCTCTTCAAAGTATTAAAGCTGTTGATGTCTTTGCTTGCACTGTGGCTTCCCTAAATTATTTTTCTATTTAAAACTTTGTTACAAAACTGTTCATTATGCTAAAAAGTAGAGAGAGTATACAATGGAGCTGTATATCCATAACTCAAACTCAACAATTACTAAGATTTTGTCATATTTTCTTCACCTATACACTGAGCTTTATTATTCTTTTTTTCCCCTTTGCTGAATTCTTTTAAACAAATCTCAGATATATATCATTTCATCCCTAAAAATTATGGTTATTTTCTTACATATGACAATGTCATTCTCACGACTAATAACACTAACAGTAATGCATTAGTCTTGTGTACCCCTTCCCATAATCAAATGCTGCTGTGTTTCTTTAAAAATCCCTTTTTACATTTGTTTTGTTTTAGTCAGGATTCAGATGAGGTCCACATACTACATTTTGGTTATTTTGTGTCATAAGTCTCTTTCATCATAATTCCTCTCCCTTAACTTCTCTTTTATCCATACCACTGCTTTCTTAAAGAAGCCATGTTCATTGTCCTTTAGAATGTTCTACTTTCTGGATCATTCTGCTTGTCCCTTTCTTTTATTTAATTTGTTCCACCATATTCTGTACTCCCCATAGCTGAGCATTAGCTTAAAGGCTATCTTTCAGATCCTTTTTTTTTTTTTTTCACGAATAACTCACAGGTGACTCTGTGTACTTCATACTCCCATCACATCCACGGTCACATTAAGTCTGCTTGTTCCCCCTGTGGTCATGCCAAGATTGATCAGTGCTGCCAGCCTGATCCTTCCATTTCAGTGTTTCTGTTGACCTCTCCTCTAATGCTTTCATTTACTTATAATCATTTCAGAATAAGTTATTCAATTAGGGATGGCAAAATTGTGATTTTATAATGTTATTTGTTCAACATTTATTTAGTTAGAATTTTTCTGTGAAGAAGGACTTGCCTTCATCAACTAGGGCTGCTTATCTGGTTATTGTTGATGAAAATAATCAATACACAACCTATATTAGGAATAGAAAAGAATTTTATTTGAGTCAAACTGAGAACTCTAGCCTAGAAAACAGCCTCCCAGAAAACTCCGAGGAACTGCTCCGTAGAAGCATGGTTATAAGCACAGTTTTATATCTTGTCAGAACAAAGAACATGAAACAAGCCAGGGATACATTCCTTCAAGGTTTCAAAAAAAACAAATCAGCACGTACACAGTGAGTCAGTCTAGCCTTGGCACCTGGGAAGGGAGTCTTATCATCGAAGGAGTACCAGCATTGGTGCCCCAGGAAGGGAGGCATCTAATCTTTAGTTTTAACATGGTCTTTCTTTACTTCTGCTCAGTACACCCTGTTTTTTTAATAATTAAAGCACAAGCACAATTTATGTTTGATAGGCCACAAACAGGCTGTTGTAGTTAACATAAAATTCAAGTTAACTCATATATAAGCCAGAATGACTTCCCCATATCGCAGTATGTGAAAATTTCTTGTATCATTACCCTGAAATAGAACAAGTATAGGAAAGATAGGGCACATATTCAATTCTTTCTTTTAAAGATTTTTATTTCATTCTTTTTTTCTGCTCTATTTACTTTTATTATTTTTCATTAAAATTCTCATTTAAATAAATATGTATTGAATATTTGATAGTTGCCAGGTACTATGCAAAGCTGGGGCCACAAAGATTTAATCGGGAAAGAGGTATACAAAATCAAACATGAACCTTAAACTGTGCCTGCCACAATCACAAGTCATTCTGAGATCAAATTCCTCACCTTAGTCCCTTGTTAAGGTAACCTAATGAGAAAAACTAGATTTGGAATTAGATTAAGAAATCCAGAGATTGAGATAGTTGACAAGAATAGACATTGAAAGGTTATGAGTTTGGAGATGGCTATAGTAAGTGATCCAAAATTAAGAATAAATCAAAATGATGTGTAAATAGAAGCCAGGAGATAAACATGGTTGAAGGAGAAGAAGGCAGTTTTCAGTAAAAGAAGGGAAAGGATGCTTGCAAGGAAAATCAGAAACGATGAGAATAGCAGAGTCTTGGTATTGGTGGACGTCTTAAGTGAGGATCCTGGCTGTGGTCGCTCACTGCGCTCCCCTAATGCCTTCACCTCGGAAGGAGCTTTTTGTTCCTGGTGCCAGGAGACTGACTACTGGTGTTTGCTCCATCTGTTAAACCAAGTTCAGCTTTCCTTGGGTTCCAGTACAATGTGGCAAGGCAGTTTAGTCTTGTTTCTCCATTATGCAAAGTATACTTATCAAAATTACCTTTTAGTTATTTGCAGTTCCTTGAGTCTGTGATCCTTATAGCCAAAGTAGCATAACTAAACCATTATGATATTACATGGAGCAACATGTGTATTCCACTATATAGAGCTGCAGTTAGGTTGCTGTTGAAGTGTAAAGGAATGCTTCAATTTCGATTGCTGGGATATAAGCAAACAATATATTTCCTATGAGTAAACAGTTCTGCAGAGCTAGGGTTTACATTGGGGAGAATGGATAGCCAGAAAATCTGAAAACCTGGGCTAAAACTACCTGAATAAAAGCACACACACAAAAAAAAGAAGTCATTTTGAAAGCTTTTACTAATGTTAATTACAGCCAACTTAAATTTTAAAATAGATAAGGTGTTTCTCTGCAAATTCCCAAAACAATAATATATTATCTGCAAAGAATAAGAATATTTTTATAAGAGCATAAGAGTACTGTTGTAAGATTGCTAACTAAGAATTGTACTAATTCAGTCACTTCTGAAGATTTCAATTTTCTGCCTCCCTGACTGCACATCGTAGAGAAAACAAAAGGTTCATCTTGGATTTTCAGTTTATTATGCTTGCCAGATGATTTATGTACAACTAGATATCTATGTTATAAATATTACAACCATATAAATATTACAACCATCGTATAGGGAACCATGGGAAATTCATTGGAGCCAGACACTGTACTAAGCATTTTTTACAGTTTAATGTTTAATTGAATCCTAAATGTAATTGTAATAGAATCAATGCTGTTAACATCCCCAAAGTGCAGACGATGAAACTGAAGCACAGTTGGTAAGTGGCAGAATTAGAATCTAAGCAACCCTCTGCATTAACAAAATGATTAATTGTAGGGAAAAATCCCATAAGTAAGGGCATTAATCCTTTAGCTCCATCCAAACATTTCTGATGTCTCAATGATTAATCTGAATCTGGTCATGATAAACCTGAAACAATAATTACAAAAGTTTAAAGTGCAAGATATGCCATATGATGGCACCAGTTGTAGTTGTATATAAACCAATAGACAAAATGCATACAATTTGTAATTTACTGTAAGAAAAATATAAATGTGTAGTGTGTACTCACTGGCACCCTCAAGAGAAACCATGAAAGAATTTTTTTTTTCTAGAATTCTCTGTGTTAAAAACTTTGCTTCCCAAGCATTTGCGATACACAAAAATGATGTTTTCCCTTGTGGATTAGGTGCAACAAATGTCAGAACCAAGGAGGCCCACATTTAATAACTCTATAGAATCTAACTTCATACCTTTCTACATTTCTATGTCTAATATCATTTTATTTTTATATCTTCATTTTTCTTCTCTCTTTTTTTTTTTTTAAACATATTTTCTCCCTGGAGGCCCCCTGTGTCCTCCTGCTGGATTCTAAACTGGTTGTTCTCTAGGTCTGTTGCAGAGCTGTTATTTGGAGATAGTGATGGCTACCGTTGGTTTAGAAGGTTTCATTCATTTAACTTATGTTGATTACTGGACAATATGTTACAAACTGGAGATTCAGCAATAAACAAGCCAAAAGAAGTTCTTTATTACTTTTCCTGGGAGGGGAGAGGAGTTAGATAGCAAGGTACCTAAAAATAAACAGATAATACAATGTTTCAGGTATTGACTAATGCTATGGAGAAGATAAAGCAAGACAATACTGAAAACAGTGACTTGGCAGAAGTGAAGATCAGTGCTAATATGTCAATTTCAATGGCTACAAAAGGACTCTTGGAGAAAGTGACATTTGAATTGAAGCCTGGATCAGAGGAAGGCAAACATAAACAAAGCTTTGGTAACTGTAAACAGGAGAATCAATAGCAAGTACAAAGTTTCAGAGCTGAAGCCTGGCATGTTGGAGTAGCAGCAAGAAAGGCCATGTGATTGGGGCTTAATCAGTGGGAGAAACAGTAGGAAGAGTTGATGCCATAAAAGTGGCTCCTTTATTTATTGGATGGAGCTGCACATTCCCATAGACGGCAAGGCAAACAGACTGCAACACTTTGCTTTCATGTCCATATTTCAGTTGCTGTCACCTGGTATGTGGCCAGTATTTCCTTAGGTTAGAGAGAATGAGAAGTAGTAATTTGGTTAGTCAAGTTTCTTGTTTGGTTGGTTTTTTTTTGTTGTTGTTTTTTTTCTAGTTATTTTTTTTCTTCAGCAAAGGTAGTTTTACAAAACCCTTAATGGACTTTCTACTATCTAACTCCAAGTTCCCTCCACACTTTCCTTTACCCTTAAGATTTAAGACTTAACTGAAGCATTACCTCTTCCAGCTAGTCTTCCCTAATGCATCCAGGATGTATAGGTACCACATTGTGGTTCATCCATGAATTTACATTCTATCATTGCATTTATAGTATGGTACTATGAGTATATGTATATAAATCTGTTTCTTCTGCTATGCTAAAAAGTTTTTGAAGGAAAAGACCATGTCTTTTCATCTTTTTATTTTTACCACCTTAGCATAGTGTCCGATGAAGAGATGATGTTCCACTTGTTATCGAATGGGGGTCCCGCTGCTCCCACTTACAAAATCAATTACACACTCACAAATGTTGGCAGCAAACGACAGGCGCCTTTAATCAGAATGTCCGTAGTCTGGGGAGATGATGGACTCAACATCCCCCAAAAAACACCTCCAAAGATTCTGCTTGACCGTGAAACTTTTAAGGGAAAGGAGGGAAGTAATCTCAGTTAATCATTGAGATAGGGGGGTCACAGTTGTCACCATCCCCCCACTGCGTGCAGGCTCGTTGACTTCTTGTGATCTTCCTCTAGATGTTATCTCATTCACACAGTTTGGTCACACAGTTTGTTCGGGAGATGACTGAAGGGGAGGCTAGGGGAGAGATCTGGTCATCTTCATTTCTACATTTCATTGCTTATTCTTCATTTCTACTTCTTTGATCAATGGAAAGAACTGACAAGTTAGGCAAGGTATTGATTAAAAGATTTGAAAGGTGCACTTGGGCCAGAGATAAGTAGAGCATGGGGGCGCCTGGTTTAAAAGTTAGTTACAATATAGCTTTGCTAAAGTGACAGGAACAGGGGCTTCCTGCTGAGGGTGGTTTCCTGCAAAGAGCTGCTGACAGATTCTCACTTGTCAGAACGTCGTTCCATTTCTGTGGGATTAGGGGCGAAGGTCTGTCTTCTGTACCTTCTTCATGCTGACATAGGATGCTGTATTCTCAGAGTGGAAATTGTCAACGTGGGTCTGTAGCATCTCTTTGTTGGCAATTTTAGTTGTCACTTACATATATGGGCAGGGCAAGCTACAATTATTTTGATGCCCACAAAGATATAGATTATTATGAGCAATAATGTTAATCCCATTCTTTTGAGGCCAGTTCTTGGAATTGTGCTAGCCATAGATTCAATACTGCTCAAGCTGGAGCAGTTTATGTCATGGCTACAGTCTGGTCATCGTGCAGTTAGCTTTTTTACCTCTGGTGGCAGTTTTAGTATGTGTAAAACAACTCTCTAGTACTTGGGGGTGGGCGGAGGGGGGGCCTGCAGGGTTCTGCTGGGCCCCAAACTCATGTTTATTGAGTGTATAAAATTTGCCACTTCCATACTTATCCTGCCTCTGCCTTTGTCTAAGGCCAGTTACAGATTTTTCTCAGTGATACTCCCTTCTCCCTTCCTAACATGTAATTGAGACAGACCAATAGATGGTTACTTTGGTTTAGTAAAATCACATCCAAGCCCTTTACCATAAATGGCCTGCTAAAAGCTTACTGTGGGAAACTCTTAGCAGAAATTTGAGATTAATTTTATTGGCACCAGACAGGAACAATCAGATACTACATGTGCTTTTTCAATGAATGCAGACAGATAAAAGTGAATGCGGGCCATAGGGAAAGGATTTAAGGGAACTAGTTCTAAGCAATCTTTGTAACAATGCAGTGTCCTTGAGATCCATTCATAATTATACATTACACTTGGGAAACAACTTTTAGACGGAAGGGTCTCCCTCCATTGCTGCTCGGGCAGGCAAGATGTTTGTTGGTCAGTCATCCAACAGACATTAAGGTCTCTACTTTGAAGACAAATCTCATCTTATTATATTTTGTAAGCCATCTTAGTATTTTTTAATGAGATGAATACTTCAGTAATAAGTAAAAATAAAGAAAGAAAGAGGACTATGTTTTAAGTACGCAAAGATCAAGGTGGCTTGAGTGGCTTAGTGATCTAATATTTTTGCATGAGAGAGACTGAGCCATGAGACCTTAGAAAAGTTTTGCAACATTTTTCAGACTGTTTTCCACCTGTGAAAGATTGGGAGTTAAAACTGGAAAAATTGGGAGCTCAATCTGAAAAATTTGGGAGTTAAAACACAGAGGACCATTATGAGGATTCGAGGAGATAATGCTTAAAAGCACCTATCCCAGTGCTTGGCATTGACTAGATGCTCATCAGATGTTAACTCCCATCTCTCGGCGTTCAGTGCCTCAAGCTCCCTGCCTCCAACATGAAAATGAGGACTTGCTTTCCCCAGGTCTGTAATCTGGAAGCACTGGAGTAGCTTGAGAAACGTGACCTGAGATCAGTAAATTCCACTTACTCTTCACCCCAGGCACATTACCCACATTTTTTAAAGCTGTTTCTGCCATCTCCACCTCCTTTGCCACTGCCAGGTGACATCTTCACTGTCTTACAAAATGCTGATTTCAGTAGTTAATCTAGATCCATCCCAAATTTTATTTTTCATATTTAAATTAAATATGTATTTAAAGATCCAAGTTTATTAAAATAATACCTTAGGTTGTAGATGTAAATAAAGAGAAACAAAAAGATAAAAGGGTAGTTGGGTTTAAATGGCATTAGTGACCTACTTGCTTTTTAATACAAGAGAACTTAAGTACAAAAGGAAAGATGATCACCACAGGAAATGTCCAGTTGTTGAGTTCACACTCCAAATGCTTAAACTAACTTTCACCCTGAGCTGCTATGTTATGATATGTTTTAGTTGCCCTTTAATATAGCTTTAACTTGTAAGGCTAGTTTGTAACCCTACTTGATAAAGTTCATTCTTGGCAGTTCTCTCTCTCCATGGTAATGGCAGTTAATTGCACTAAGGCAAGTCTAGTTCTCTTAAATGGAGAACATGTTAACAAAAGCTGATTTAAAAAAAGATAACAATGTTAAAAGAGCAGAGCAAACTAAATGTCTTGACTTCTGACTGTGACAATGAAGCTTCAGTTGCATACATGACACATAATATCAGAGCCATTGCTTACTCACTTGTAACAATGAATACACTTATCTTCAAAGGCAAACTTTGCATATGAAAACAATACTTCACATTTAATGGATTCTAATTTTATCTGTTGTGACTAATGAATCAGTATTATCAAATTTGGCAGTGGAAGATTGTGTTTTCCTTATTTCACTGAGACATTTTCAAGATAATAAATTGGGTTATTAAATTGTTGTGTCTCATAGGAGTCAAGGTTTAAAACATTTATGCTTTGTATTAACTGCTGCAAATTAAAAACAGGAGACATTCAAATAATGTTGGAATGGATCAGTTATTTCATTAAACCTCTTTTTATAAATGATAGACTAAGTTAAGCTATAACTACATGGAAAATGAAAAAGAGGTGGAGCTATACATTCTAGAATTCAATTTGTGTACATTAACTTGGACCAGGATGAAGAGGACCAATTTTGTTTTTAAAATATGAATAATGAAATATGAGTATTTAATGTACCATATTATATGTGTACTTGTTTTAACTTTTAAATATATATACTAATTCCTACGAGGTTAGGAAATGGTCATGGAAAGTTAAAAACTCTTTTAGTCCTGCTTGTATCATAGTTTAGAATTCATTTATAATTAGCATATAAATTGTTAGTATATGGTTAGAGATTTCTGAAGTTTATGAAACCAGTTTACTCCTGTTAGTATATAATAATTTCCCTCTGCAACCAAGTTTATTGCTATTAATTTTATTAGCAATTTTTTTTTCTGGAGACTAATAACTAGCAACACAAATGTAAACTTCCATTCATATTCTGTGATAATTTTTTTCACATTAGAAATCAGTGGAATCTAAATAATATTTTCTTGTATGTCTTATGTCTTATTTACAGTTAAAATTTCATTATCATCAGCAGCAAGCATTTATTGAGTGCTCACTATGGGCCAGTGGCTGTACAAGTTATTTACATGTAAAATCTCATTTGATCCTCATAACAGCCCTAGAAAGGCCCAAATTGCAATTATTATCATCCCCATTTGACAGATGAGGAAATTGAGTTTTAAAGAGATTACTCAGTGCTCCACTGGGTCAATTAGTTAAGTAGCAGAGGAGAAATCAAATCTCTGTCTTTTGGATTACATTGAGGCTTAACCACTACATTACACTTCTGTGAATTGTGCACAGGAAATAGCCAGAACTGCCTTAAATTACAGAAAATAAGCCTCTAGCAAATATGCAAATGGCGTAGACTTCTTAGCCAGCCCAAAGAAAAGGCAGAAATATTCAACTGTGGAATGTGTTGGAAGAAAACAACTCTGTCATTTGAATCATTATTTGATACTGAGGAGACCACATAGACATAGCATATAAAATTTGATGCCAGAGTGAGATTATATATTTGCATATCTACAAAGGAAATTTGAGCACAGTGCAAAAATACACTCTTATGGGAATATGATTATTTTGTTGCCCCTTAAAAATGGAAACGTAGAATCTAGCTAGTAGTTACTCAGAACTTGATAAAAATCTGTTATGAGAAATACTAGGTGTCTCTCCTCTCATTCCAAGCTCTGATTTCCTTCTCTTATTTGTTGTATATAGTTGTGAATTTTTCTCCCCTTTTTCACTGAGTAGGTAGGAATAAAGAAGTTGTTTTGGAAACTGTTAGCTTTGCAGATGTTGTCACCAGGTTATATTCTGGTTTCTGTTTAAATTGCATGGAGAGGAAATATACATACATACATACATACATACAAATAAATAAATAAATAAATGCATATATAAAAATATATATATGTGTATATACATTAAGAAGATTATATAAGCACAATTAATATTACTTGTTAGTGAAGAGATACTAGATGGAGAATTGTTTTCTAATGCTAGCCAAAACTGATTAAAGAGAAAAAAAATTCATATTATTTCATCAGTTCTGAACTATAAAGCAAATGTCAATAAAATTAGACTAGATAAGCTAAATCTTGTGGCAACAGTAAAATTATGGAATTTACACAGTACAAAGCACCAATGCTATCACTAACTGTTAATATTTAGTGTGCTATGATTCAGTTTATAGTCACTGTAAACTTTCCTTTACCCTTTTCCCTCACAGCTAATTAATCACTGCTAATTCTGCCTTCATTACAACAAAAGACTTTAGTGGGAGGAGCTATGCTTTGAAGGAACAAAGAGAGTATTTATGATCAAATGGAAATTGAGGAAGAGAGAGAACAGTTAGGGGAAAATGATCAGAAGACATGGGACATCAGATATGTTAAGAAATTATAAGTAGTCTGGGTGGCTAGAGCATGGAAAGTGTTGGAGAGTAGAGACAGAGTTGAAGTGGGGGTCAGACTGTCATTGGCCAGGCAAGTCATCTTAATGAGTTGAAACTTCTCTGTGCTAATGAATGTGTGGCAAGCAATTGATGGTTTTAAAATAGTTGTTTGAAATATTACAGCCTATGTTCTTAAAAGGTAAATTAGGTGGTAGTATAGAGGATGAATTTGAAGAGGAAGAAATGGAGGCAAATAGATAAACTAACAGGTTAGTTCAGCTCTTGAGGCAAGGGAGGGTAAAGACTTGAACTGGAGATGTGATGGTAGGAGCAGGGCAGGGACAAATTCTACAGGTATGTCAAAGGAAGAATCCACAGGAGAGCAGAAAGGAGAAGATTCTGTGGATTGTGGAAGAGGTGGATGACCAAGTGTGCTATCTGGATTCAGGGCTGACTAGTGAGGTTTTTTATTTAACTGGGATTTATGTAGGACAGAGCCAGAGAAGTACTTCCAAATGCACCAAAAATACCACAGAGAAGTAGTAAAGTAAAATAAAAATATAGACTTCAGAAGAACCTATGTAACGATTAGGTAAACAAAGGATCTTTGAGTTATTTTTTTCTAGCACAAGGATATCTATTATTTCCATAGGTAATAGTAAGAAAACCAAATTTGAAGCTAGCCTGTCATAATACACAATAAGCAAAACTTGTAAAACAGATATCAGAATAATGTCTCAGACCCCAAAGATTATCTTCTGTATGGAAGCAGAGCTTGGCAAGAAGTAAATCTTGAGATTTAAATTTAAAGATAGACTATTACATAAAATATGAAGCTAATGATTTGAACTGTAAATATTTTAAGGCAAAATCAATAGGCTTAAACAAAACAAAAGAATTAGCTGTGAAGACATTTTCAATGCTTGGGAATTTCTGTTATTGTCATAAGAAAAAGAATGAAAAAGAAATATGGTCAAGAAGCATAAGCTCTATTACTGATTCTGTCACTGACGTGTTTCATGTTTTAGGACATGTTTCTAAATCTCTAACGTTCCTAAGTCTAAAATGAGTGTAGTCAAAGTTATCTTTATGTCTCTTCTAAGTATCAAAAAAATTGAATATTTGCTGCTTCTTTATTGGAGAGATCATGAGCTTTGGAAAAACAGCTCAAGGCTCTAATTCTGACCACCAATGCCTCATTTGAAAAATGAGAATGACAGCAGTCAAATGGGAATTTTGTGAGAAATAAATGAATGTTATTTAGCTTTTTTAAAATAATTACATAGTATTTAGTAAAATGCCCTTTGATGTTTATTTCAGAATTTATTTAAACTTTTGTGTTTATTAAAATATTCATATTCAACTTCATAGGCCTATTTGAAGTAGAAAGTGAAAGTTCTAATGTTTATGTATCATTTTTATGAAGAAAATAAATAAAAACCAAAAATAAGACTCCTTTACCCACACCTTACAAATTTTCAGTAGTTGGGTGTATTTTTTCCAACTATTATTTTGTGCACGTATAAGTATAGAAATTCATTTAATAATATTTATTTATTTATTTATTTATTTATTTATTTATTTTTAAATTTATTTATTTATTTATGGCTGTGTTGGGTCTTCGTTTCTGTGCGAGGGCTTTCTCTAGTTGTGGCAAGCGGGGGCCACTCTTCATCGCGGTGCGCGGGCCTCTCACTATCGCGGCCTCTCTTGTTGCGGAGCACAGGCTCCAGACGCGCAGGCTCAGTAGTTGTGGCTCACGGGCCCAGCTGCTCCGCGGCATGTGGGATCTTCCCAGACCAGGGCTCGAACCCGTGTGCTCTGCATTGGCAGGCAGATTCTCAACCACTGCGCCACCAGGGAAGCCCCAATAGTATTTATTTTTACTTTTTTTTTTTTACAAAATATAGGATATGTACACTAATCTGTAATTTGCTTTGTTCACTTAAAACTGCTTCACAGACATCTTTTCATGTCAATATAGGCAGACCTATCTTGCTCTTTTTAATAGATGCATATTATTCTCTAGTTTCATATAACACCATGATGATGCAGTCCATGGAGGGGACTCCTGGGACACAGGAGAGCAGGGAGTGGAAATAATGCAGGTATCGGAATAACATAAAAACTGAAAGCCTGTAGAGAGTCATTAAATAGCTTTTGGAAATCAGGTTCAGACAGGTCCTGAATTTTCATTAATATTTTCTGCTTGTTTTCTAGCCTGAAATGTCCTTAGTAAAAAATTTTTACTATTATTTTAATTGAAATTTCTTTGAATATTAGAGAAGTGAGCATCCCTTTTCTATATTTACTAGGTTTTTGTGTTGTTTAATTTTTAGATTGTCCATTCATCTCAGCCATTTTTTTCTAATATCCCTCTTTTTCCTCAGATTTGTAACAATTCTTCTTGTATTAATAGTATTAACCCTTTGCCTTTTATATATCTAGTGTCTATTTTTCTTGTGTGTTGTTTTTATTTTAAATAGTAGTTTGGTTTTGGTTTAAGATTTTGTTAAATCCTCAACAGTAATAATGAGAACCCTTAAGCCTTAGTTTTTCAAGAATGAAAATCAAACTTGACATTGCTTATGCAACTGAGAAAATCCTGACACTAATAGCTTATTTTTAGATTCCCTGTTTTGAAGTTATTTGAACAGTCTAGATTAAAGGAAAAATATTTTAAAAGTCACTTTGAGAGGCTTTTCTTATGGTAATTACAACCATTAACTGGGGTGCATAGCTTATCCCTTCCACCAATTAATCTTTATCCTCCTCCAAAAGTATATACACATCTTAACTTTCTTCAAGTAACTTCTGTGAATGACTGCACCAGTATATTCTTCTGCATCATATACTCTTAGCTTTATTGTGTTTAGTAATTTGTACTTAGTGCAAATTAAAATGTCCCTTTCCATTATGACGCATGTTTCTTTTTTTTAATTGAAATATAATTAATTTATAATATTGTGTTAGTTTCTGGTGTACAGCAAAGTGATTTGGTTATACATACATTTATCTATTCTTTTTCAGATTCTTTTCCATTATAGGTTATTACAAGATATTGAATATAGTTCCCTGTGTTATACAGTAGGTCCTTGTTTATCTATTTTATATATAGTAGTGACCCATGTTTCTTGAAGTCACATCACTCAAGTGTAGACCCAAGAATAGAAAAACAGCAGCCACTCAGGATATCTTTGGCTCTTTTTGCCCTTGCTCCTTGGTCTAGCTCCTCTGTATTTTCTCACCTACAGCTGATGTTCTGCAGTCTCCTTTTCTATTTATTATCCATGTTCCCATTCCCCATGTTGCTCTTCTCCTGTTCCCCTTTGATATCATGGCAGTCACCATCATTTACAGCATACACCAAGGTTCCTGTCACTGTTGGTCCTTGATGCCAGAAGTTCTGAATCTTCTCTTGCCAAACTTGTTCGTGCTGCTGCTTCCCATCTCTGTACAGGCTACAGGAGTGACCCTCCATTGAAAATAAGCTGCTGTCACAGCCCCTAAGAACCAGTAAAGAGGAGGAGTTGTTTCTCCAAACCCTTGATTTTCTAAAACCACTGTTTTCACAGCCAGCTCTATTGTTTCACCCTCTAGCTTTCTTTGTGAGACTTATCAAATATATATCATATGATATGTTATATATATATATATATATATATATATATTTTTTTTTTTTTTTTTTTTTTTTACTGCCATTTCTACTAGGTTGTAAACTTCTGAGGGGCAAGGACTGTGTGTGTTTTATTTAGCCCTTAGCACAGTGCATAGCACATGCTAGGCCTTCAATTAATAGCGACTTATTAACAAATATTACTTATTAAATGCTAAATGTGTTAGCACTCATTTGTATTATATTACCTCTTATTTTACTGCTTGTAAAATTATAAACTTTTTAGTTTTTTTCTAAAATAAACAAAACATTGCAAATTGGATTGAAGACATGTGTATATATGCCTCCCTGAATTCAATTCCCTTTACTACTTGCCCAAACCTATTAGAATAGATTTGATCTTTTTATCCCCATAAATTTCTTTATATCTTCATGATATATGCATGTATTTACTAGAAAAGTGTGTCAGGTATATGCCGACCCTCTCCCCTAGAGACATCAACTGATCTGCCTAGAGGCAGAGGCTGAGAGCCTGAGAAAGTACCAGTTGAAAAACTGAGAAAGCTGAGCATGGGATCAGTAGAATAATAGGAAATAAGGCCCTACAAAGTAGTGGGTCCTGGTGAAACCCCCCAAGCATACAGTTCTGGTATGAAGGGATATGTCCTAGGAGACAGTATGAATAAAATATTGACATGCTTTGAATAAGCTCAGTACCTAATTGGATTAAGGTCATCTCTCCCAACTTTAAAACACTACTGCCAGAAGAAAAATAAATTCTTTCTGAAAGAATACCAATATCACCCAGAGACTCAAATTTACACACACACACACACACACACACTTCTTTCAATCAGAAATAAGTAGACATTGAACTTCCCTGATGGTCCAGTGGTTAAGACTCCCTGCTTCCACTGCAGGGAGCTTGGGTTCCATTCCTGGTCAGGGAACTAAGATTCTGCATGCCATGTGGTGCAGCCCAAAAAAAAAAAAAAAAAAGTAGGCATTTTAAGAGATTAATGTAATAGAATCTAGAAATACGATGTTATAGTAACTATAATTAATATATTTAAGAAATTAAGTAACAAAATGGAGAAACAGTAGTGAATTTAAAACTAATGAAAGGATCAAATGGAAATTCTAGAACTGAAATCTACAACAAATGAAATTAATAACTGAACATATGGATTTACTGGTTGTTAGACACAGCTGAAGAGAGAATTAGTAAATATGAAGATAGTCCAGAAGAAAATATCCAGAAGGAAGTTCAAGGAGACAGTAGATGAAAAATAAAGACTTAGGAAAATTAACTATATGCTGGATGTAAATCGTCTCAACAAATTGCAAAATATTGAAGATACTGCTAAATGCAGCTCCTACAAGAAATTTATACCTTAAATATACATGTTAGAAAGGAACAAAGCCCCAAAATTAATTATCTAAGTATCTTTCTTAAGAAAATAGTAAAGGAACAACATATTAAACCCCCAAAGTGTAGAAGGTAAAAAATAATGAAGAGCAGAAATCGATGAAATAGAAAACAAACATATGGTCATATAACTACTATCAAAACCAAGATACAGAATATTTTTATCACCCAACAAAGGGTGATAAAAATATTATCCCAGGCCGCTGCCAACCACTGATATGTTTTCTGTCCTTATACTTTTGCCTTTTCAATAATATACTTTAGATGGAATCATACATTTATATAGGTTTTTTTGAGTCCAGTTTCTTTCATTTAGCATAATTCATTTGATACTCATCCACACTGTTAACATGTATCAATTGTTTATTCCTTTTTATTACTTAGTAGATTGCATTTTATGAACCTATCTCAATTTATTTATCCATTCATCAGCTGAAAGACATTGGCTATTTGCAATTTTTGCTGATTGAAAATTAAGCCACATACATAGTTTTTGTATAAATATAAGGTTCATTTCTCTTGGATAAATACCTGGAGTGGGACTGCTGATAAATATTTAAATCAAGTTAAATATATTTAACTTGATTGCCAAACTACTTTCCAAAGTGACTGTCATATTTTGCATTCTCAGCAGCAATGTATCAGAATTCCAGCTTCTCTGTATCTTTACACGTTTCCCAGCCCTTGGTATTGTCAGATGTCATTTTGTTTTGTTTTGTTTTGTTTTGTTTTGAAGCGATTTTAGTAGACATGTAGTGGTATCACATTATATCAATAATTTTTATTTGAAAGTACCTAATGACTAATGATGTTGACATATTTTCTTTTTTTTTGAATTTTTGAATTTTATTTTATTTATTTTTTTATACAGCAGGTTCTTATTAGTTATCCATTTTATACATATTAGTATATATATGTCAATCCCAATCTCCCAATTCATCACATCACCACCCATACATATTTTCATGTGCTTATTTTCTATCTAATTATTTTCTTTGCTAAAGTGTCATTCAGATCAATTGCCCATTTTTTTAGTGGGCAATTTTTTTCTTATTATTGAGATTTGAGAGTATTTTGGATAGTCCAGATATAAGTCCTTTATCAGATATGCATTCTGCAAATTGTTTTCTCCTACTCAATTGCTCTTCTTTTCATTTTCTAAACAGTTTCTTTTTAAAAGCAGATTTTAATTTTCATAATGTCCAATTTATCAGTATTTTATTTTATGGTTTGCACTTCTTGTGACAGATCTAAGTAACTATCGCGTGATGCAAGATCATAAGATTTTCTATGTTTTCTTTTAGAAGATTTATAGTTTAGGTTTTGTGTTTAGGTCTGTGATCATTTTGAGTTTTTTTTTATATGTTGTGAAGTTTGGGTCCAGGTTTACGATTTTTTTAAAATTTTTTGCATGTGGATACCCAACTAGTCTAGCAGACGTATTGAAAAGTGTATCTTTTCTCCATTGAATTAATGTAACGTCTTATTGAAAATTAATTTACCTTGAAGATACACTGTTTAATTACTATAGTTTCATAGTAAGCTGTGAAGACAGGTGTTGTAAATCCTTCAGCTATTTTAATAAATACCATTTTTGCTCTTCTAGTTCTTTTGCTTCACCATGTAAATTTTAGAATGAATTTGTCAGTTTGTGCAAAAAAAGTTCTGCTGGAATTCTGGGTGAGATTGCACTGAATCTGTAAATCAATTTGGGAAAAATTAACATTCTACTGACATTAAATATACCAATTCATGAATACAACATATTTCTCCATTTATTTAAGCTTTACTTCATGTTTCTACTCAGTACTTTGAAGGTTTCCTCATATAAATCTTGTACATATATTCTTACATTTATGCCTAAGTATTTCATCTTTTGCTGCTATTATAAATATATTGCTGTTTTAATTTCAGTTTCCAATGGTTAATTGCTAGAATATAGAAATACAATGATTGTGTGTCTTGACTTCATATTCTGTGACCTTGCTGAACTTATTTACTAGCTTATTTTTAGTTTTTTGGAGATCTTCTATGTAGATGATCATGTTGTCTGCAAATAGAGAGTTTTATTTCTATATGCCTCTGACATTATCTCTTTTTCTTGCCTGTTTACAATCTTTAGGAACTCCAGTACAGTGTTTAATAGGAATAGTGAGAGTAAATACCATTACCTTGATCCTTATCTTAGTATGATGTTAGCTGTAGGTTTTTGCAGATACTCTTTATAAGGTTAAGGAAGTTCCCTTGTTCCCTTTAATTTCCTAGTTTTAGGACATTTGTTTTTGGTTTTGATTTGTTTTGTTTTCTTTTTAGCATGAACAAATGTTGAAGTTCGTCAGATACGTTCTATGCATCTATTGAGATGATAAAAATTTTCTCCTTAGTCTGTAAATATGGTGAATCACATTGATTCATTTTTGAATGTTGAACCTATGCTGCATTTCTGGGATAAGTCTCTTGGTCATGATGTATTATCCTTTGTATATATTTAAGGATTGAATTTGTCATTTTTTGTTGAGGACTTCTGCATCAATTTTATGAGAGATAATGCTCTTTAGTTTACTTTTTGTATAATGTATTTTTTAACACCTTTATTGGAGTATAATTGCTTTACAATGCTGTGTTAGTTTCTGCTTTATAACAAAGTGAATCAGCTATACATATACATATATCCCCATATCTCCTCCCTCTTGCATCTCCCTCCCACCCTCCCTATCCCACCCCTCTATGTGGACACAAAGCACCAAGCTGATCTCCCTGTGCTATGTGGCTGCTTCCCACTAGCTATCTATTTTACATTTGGTAGTGTATACATGTCCATGCCACTCTCTCACTTCATCCCATCTTACCCTTCCCCCTCCCCGTCCTCAAGTCCATTCTCTAGTAGGTCTGCATCATTATTCCTGTCCTGCCCCTAGGTTCATCAGAACCATTTTTTCTTTTTTTCTTTTTTAGATTCCATATATATGTGTTAGCATACGGTATTTGTTTTTCTCTTTCTGACTGACTTCACGCTGTATGACAGACACTAGTTCCATCCACCTCACTACAAATAACTCAGTTTCGTTTCACTTTATGGTGGAGTAATAGTCCATTGTATATATATATGCCACATCTTCTTTATCCATTCATCTGTTGATGGACACTTACGTTACTTCCATGCCCTGGCTATTGTAAATAGAGCTGCAATGAACATTGTGGTACATGACTTTTTTGAATTATGATATTCTCAGGGTATATGCCCAGTAGTGGGATTGCTGGGTTGTATGGTAGTTCTATTTTTAGTTTTTTAAGGAACCTCCATAATATTCCCCATAGTGGCTGTATCAATTTACATTTCCACCAACAGTACAAGAGGGTTCCCTTTTCTCCACACCCTCTCCAGAATTTATTGTTTGTAGATTTTTTGATGATGGCCATTCTGACTGGTGTGAGGGGATACCTCATTGTAGTTTTGATTTGCATTTCTCTAATGATTAGTGATATTGAGCATTCTTTAATGTGTTTGTTGATAATCTGTATATCGTCTTTGGAGAAATGTCTGCTTAGGTCCTCTGCCCTTTTTTGCATTCGGTTGTTTGTTTTTTTGATATTGAGCTGCATGAGCTGCTTGTAAATTTTAGAAATTAATCCTTTGTCAGTTGCTTCATTGGCAAATATTTTCTCCCATTCTGAGGGTTGTCTTTCGTCTTGTTTATGGTTTCCTTTGCTGTGCAAAAGCTTTTAAGTTTCAATAGGTACCAATTTTTTATTTTTGTTTTTATTTCATTTCTCTAGGAGGTGGGTCAAAAAGAATCTTGCTGTGATTTATGTCATAGAGTGTCTGCCTAGGTTTTCCTCTAAGAGTTTTATAATGTCTGGCCTTACATTTAGGTCTTTAATCCATTTTGAGTTTATTATTGTGTATGGTGTTAGGGAATGTTCTAATTTCATTCTTTTACATGTAGCTGTCCAGTTTTCCCACCACCACTTATTGAAGAGGCTGTCTTTTCTCCATTGTATATTCTTGCCTCCTTCATCAAGGATAAGGTGACCATATGTGCGTGGGTTTATCTCTGCGCTTTCTATACTGATCCACTGATCTATATATCTGTTTTTGTGCCAGTCCCATACTGTCTTGATTACTGTAGCTTTGTACTATAGTCTGAAGTCCAGGAGCCTGATTCCTTCAGCTCCATTTTTCTTTCTCAAGATTGCTTTGACTATTCGGGGTCTTTTGTGTTTCCATATGAATTGTGAAATTTTTTGTTCTAGTTCTGTGAAAAATGCCATTGGTAGTTTGATAGGGATTGCATTGACTCTGTGGATTGCTTTGGGTAGTATAGTCTTTTTCACAATGTTGATTCTTCCAATCCAAGAACATGCTATATCTCTCCATCTGTTTATCATCTTTAATTTCTTTCATCAGTGTCTAATAGTTTTCTGCATACAGGTCTTTTGTCTCCTTAGGTAAGTTTATTCCTAGGTTTTTTATTCTTTTTGTTGCAATGGTAAATGGGAGTGTTTCTTTAATTTCTCTTTCAGATTTTTCATCATTAGTGTATAGGACTGCAAGAGATTTCTGTGCATTAATTTGTCTCCTGCTACTTTACCAAATTCATTGATTAGCTCTAGTAGTTTTCTGGTGACATCTTTAGGATTCTCTATGTATAGTATCATGTCATTTGCAAACAGAGACAGCTTTACTTCTTCTTTTCCGATTTGGATTCCTTTTATTGCTTTTTCTTCTCTGATTAATGTGGCTAAAGCTTCCAAAACTATGTTGAGTAATAGTGGTGAGAGTGGGCAACCTTGTCTTCTTCCTGATCTGAGTGGAAATGGTTTCAGTTTTTCACCATTGAGAACGATGTTGGCTGTGGGTTTGTCATATATGGCCTTTATTATGTTGAGGGAAGTTCCCTCTATGCCTCCTTTCTGGAGGTTTTTTATCATAAATTGGTGTTGAATTGTGTCAAAAGCTTTTTCTGCATCTATTGAGATGATCATATGGTTTTTCTCCTTCATTTTGTTAATAGGCTGTATCACATTGATTGATTTGCATATATTGAAGAATCCTTGCAATCCTGGGATAAACCCCACTTGATCATGATGTATGATCCTTTTAATGTGCTGTTGGATTCTGTTTTTGCTAATATTTTGTTGAGGATTTTTGCATCTGTGTTCATCACTGATATTGGCCTGTAGTTTTCTTTCTTTGTGACATCTTTGTGTGGTTTTCTTATCAGGGTGATGGTGGCCTCGTAGAATGAGTTGGGGAGTGTTCCTCCCTCTACTATATTTTGGAAGAGTTTGAGAAGGATAGGTGTTAGCTCTTCTCTAAATGATAGAATTTGCCTGGGAAGACATCTGGTCCTGGGCTTTTGTTTGTTGGAAGATTTTAAATCACAGTCTCAATTTCAGTGCTTGCGATTGGTCTGTTTATATTTTCTGTTTCTTCCTGATTCAGTCTCAGAAGATTGTGCTTTTCTAATAATTTGTCCTTTTCTTCCAGGTTGTTCATTTTATTGGCATATTGTTGTTTGTAGTAATCTCTCATGATCCTTTGTGTTTCTGCAGTGTCAGTTGTTACTTCTTTTTCATTTCTAATTCTAATGATTTGAGTCTTCTCCCTTTTTTTCTTGATGAATCTGGCTAATGGTTTGTCCATTTTGTTTATCTTCTCAAAGAACCAGCTTTTAGGTTTTTTTTGATATTTGGCGTTGTTTCCTTCATTTCCTTTTCATTTATTTCTGATCTGATCTTTATGGCTTTTTTCCTTCTGCTTACTTTGGGGGTTTTTTTGTTCTTCTTTCTCTAATCGCTTTAGGTGTAAGGTAAGGTTGTTCATTTGACATGTTTCTTGTTTCTTGAGGTAGGATTCTATTGCTATAAAGTTCCCTCTTACAACTGCTTTTGCTGCATCCCATAAGTTTTGGGTCATTGTGTTTTCATTGTCATTTGTGTCTAG
Source organism: Balaenoptera ricei (assembly GCF_028023285.1). Lineage (NCBI taxonomy): Eukaryota > Metazoa > Chordata > Mammalia > Artiodactyla > Balaenopteridae > Balaenoptera > Balaenoptera ricei. The sequence goes on along the minus strand of NC_082640.1, from coordinate 81,371,007 downwards.
GTATTTTTTGATTTCCCCTTTGATTTCTTCAGTGATCTCTTGGTTATTAATTAGTATATTGTTTAGCCCCCATGTGTTTGTAATTTTTACAGATTTTTTCCTGCAGTAGGTATCTAGTCTCATAGTGTTGTGGTCGGAAAGGATACGTGATAGAATTTCACTTTTCTTAAATTTACCAAGACTTGATTTGTGACCCAAGATATGATCTATCCTGGAGAATGTTCCATGAGCACTTGAGAAGAAAGTGTATTCTGTTGTTTTTGGATTGAATGTCCTATAAATATCAATTAAGTCCATCTTGTTTAATGTACCATTTAAAGCTTGTGTTTCCTTTTTTATTTTCATTTTGGATGATCTGTCCATTGGTGATAGTGGGGTCTTCAAGTCCCCTACTATGATTTTGTTACTGCCAATTTCCCCTTTTATGGCTGTCAGCATTTGCCTTATGTATTGAGGTCCTCCTATTTTGGATGCATAAATATTTACAATTGTTATATCTTCTTCTTGGATCGATCCCTTGATCATTATGTAGTATGCTTCTTTGTCTCTTGTAATAGTCTTTATTTTAAATTCTATTTTTTCTGATATGAGAATTGCTACTCCAGCTTTCTTTTGATTTCCATTTGCATAGAATATCTTTTTCCATCCCCTCACTTTCAGTCTGTATGTTTCCCTAGGTCTGAAGTGGGTCTCTTGTAGACAGCATATATACGGGTCTTGTTTTTGTATCCATTCAGCCAGTCTATATCTTTTGGTTGGAGCATTTAATCCATTTACATTTAAGATAATTATTGATATGTATGTTCCTATTACCATTTTCTTAATTGTTTGGGGTTTGTTATTGTAAGTCTTTTTCTTCTCTTGTGGTTCCTGCCTAGAGAAGTTTCTTTAGCATTTGTTGTAAAGCTGGTTTGGTGGTGCTGAATTCTCTTAGCTTTTCCTTGTCTGTAAAGGTTTTAATTTCTCCTTAAAACCTGAATGAAATCCTTGCTGCGTAGAGTAATCTTGGTTGTAGGTTTTTCCCTTTCATCACTTTAAATATGTCCTGCCACTCCCTTTTGGCTTGCAGAGTTTCTGCTAAAAGGTCAGCTGTTAACCTTATGGGGATTCCCTTGTATGTTATTTTTTTTTTCCCTTGCTGCTTTTAATATTTGTTCTTTGTATTTAATTTTTGATAGTTTGATTAATATATGTCTTGGCGTGTTTCTCCTTGGATTTATCCTGTATGGGACTCTCTGCACTTCCTCGACTTGATTTACTATTTCCTTTCCCATATTAGGGAAGTTTTCAACCATAATCTCTTGAAATATTTTCTCAGTGCCTTTCTTTTACTCTTCTTCTTCTGGGACCCCTATAATTAGAATATTGGTGTGTTTAATGTGTCCCAGTGGTCTCTGAGACTGTCCTCAATTCTTTTCATTCTTTTTTTTCTTTATTCAGCTCTGCAGTAATTATTTCCACTATTTTATCTTCCAGGTCACTTATCCATTCTTCTGCCTCAGTTATTCTGCTATTGATTCCTTCTAGAGAAGTTTTAATTTCATTTATTGTGTTGTTCATCACTGTTTGTTTGCTCTTTGATTATTCTAGGTCCTTGTTAAACGTTTCTTGTATTTTCTCTACTGTATTTCCAAGATTTTGGAACATCTTTACTATCATTACTCTGAATTCTTTTTCAGGTAGACTGCCTATTTTCTCTTCATTTGTTTGGTGGTGGGTTTTTACCTTGCTCCTTCATCTGCTGTGTGTTTCTCTGTCTTCTCATTCTGCTTCACTTACTGTTTTGGGGGTCTTCTTTTCGCAGGCTGCAGGTTCGTAGTTCCCGTTGTTTTTGATTTGTGCCCCTAGTGGCTAAGGTTGGTTCAGTGGGTTGTGTAGGCTTCCTGGTGGAGGGGACTTGTGCCTGTGTTCTGGTGGACGAGGCTGGATCTTGTCTTTCTGGTGGGCAGGACCACGTCCAGTGGTGTGTTTTGGGGTGTGTGGGGCCTTATTATGATTTTAGGCAGCCTGTCTGCTAATGGGTGGGGTTGTGTTCCTGTCTTGCTGGTTGTTTGGCATAGGGTGTCCAGCAGTGTAGCTTGCTGGTTGTTGAGTGGAGCTGTGTCTTCGCGTTGAGATGGAGATCTCTGGGAGAGCTTTCACCATTTGATATTACACGGAGCCGGGAGGTCTCTGGTGGACCAGTGTCCTGAACTTGGCTCTCTCACCTCAGAGGCAGAGGCCTGACACCTGGCCGGTGCACCAAGACCCTGTCTGCCACACGGCTCAGAAGAAAAGGGAGAAAAAAAAAAAAGAAAGAAATTATGAAAAGTAATAAAATAATATAAAATAAAGTTATTGATATAAAAAATAAATTATTAAAAATTTAAAAATTCAAAAGTAATAAAAAAAAGAAAAAAGAAATAAAGAATGACAGAAAGAAGTGGGCATCCAGACCAAAAAACAAATCCACCAATGATAAGAAGTGCTAAAAACTATACTAAAAGAAAAAAGAAAAAAAAAAAGGACAGACTGAGCCCTAGGACAAATGGTAAAAACAAAGCTATGCAGACAAAATCACACAAAGAAGCATACACATACATACTCACTAAGAGAAAAAGGAACAATATATATATACCGTTGCTCCCAAATTCTACCGCTTCAATTTTGGGATGATTCATTATCTATTCAGGTATTCCACAGATACAGGGTACATCAAGTTGATTGTGGAGATTTAATCCGCTGCTCCTTAGGCTGCTGGGAGAGATTTCCCTTTCTCTTCTTTGTTCGCTCAGCTTCTGGGGTTCAGCTTTGGATTTGGCCCCGCCTCTGCGTGTAGGTGGCCTGAGGGCGTCTGTTCTTCGCTCACACAGGACGAGGTTAAAGGAGCAGCTGATTCGGGGGCTCTGGCTCACTCAGGCCGAGGGGAGGGAGGGGTACGGATGCAGGGCGAGCCTGCGGTGGCAGGCGGTGGCAGACGCCGGTGTGACGTTGCACCAGCCTGAGGCTCGCGGTGCTCGCCGTGCGTTCTCCCGGGGAAGTTGTCCCTGGATCACGGGAGCCTGGCAGTGGCGGGCTGCACAGGCTCCCGGGAGGGGCGGTGTGGAGAGTGACCTGTGCTCGCACACAGGCTTCTTGGCAGCTGCAGCAGCAGCCTTAGCATCTCATGCCTGTCTCTGGGGTCCGCGCTAATAGTCGCAGCTTGCACCCGTCACTGGAGCTCGTTTAGGCGGTGCTCTGAATCCCCGCTCCTCGCGTGCCGTGAAACAAAGAGGCAAGAAAAAGTCTCTTGCCTGTTCGGCAGCTCCAGACCTTTTCCCGGACTCCCTCCCGGCTAGCCGTGGCACACTAGCCCCCTCCAGGCTGTGTTCACACACCAACCCCAGTCCTCTCCCTGCGATCCGACCTCCAAAGCCCGAGCCTCAGCTCCCAGCCCCTGCCCGCCCCCGCGGGGGAGCAGACAAGCCTCTCGGGCTGGTGAGTGCTGGTCGGCACCGCTCCTCTGTGTGGGAATCTCTCCGCTTTGCCCTCCGCACCCCTGTGGCTGCGCTCTCCTCCGTGGCTCCGAAGCTTCCCCGCTCTGCCACCCGCAATCTCTGCCCGCGAAGGGCCTTCCTAGTGTTTAGAAACCTTTCCTCCTTCACAGCTCCCTCCCAGAGGTGCAGGTCCCATCCCTATTCTTTTGTCTCTGTTTTTTGTTTTTTTCTTTTGCCCTACCCAGGTACGTGGGAAGTTTCTTTCCTTTTGGGATGTCTGAGGTCCTCTGCCAGCGTTCAGTAGGAGTTCTATAGGAGCTGCTCCACATGTAGATGTATTTCTGATGTATTTGTTGGGGGGGAAGGTGATCTCTATGTCTTATTCTTCCACCATCTTGAAGGTCTCCCAATGTCTTTGTTTTTTATATCAGGGCACCATAAACTGAATTAATACATTCTTTATTCTGGATTCAAAAAATTAAAATAATAGATTTCCTCATTTTATAAGCTTAAATCACTGTAATTATATCACTTACAATTTTGTTGCTGTGTATCTATTACATAAAAATTAATATACTACATATATGGGATATCCGTAGCTATCCACAAATGAAACATTACTTGCCAAAGGTTATTTTTATATAAAGGGGGTAAAATTTATTGTTGAAAACTAATTTTGTATATATCTAGGTTATATTTATTTTTTGATCATAGGAAGTGTTCTGTTTTAATACTTAATAATAATGCATCCGCATTTAAGTTTTAAAGTATCAGTTGACATTATTAGGTAAATTGATAGATGGAAATTGGTAAGGGACATTTGATGAAACACGCTGTGCTTTGGTGAAATAGTATGCAGGATATGTGGTCTTTTCTTTGTTGAGGTTATACTGAGGTCATATTTACTTAAGTAACCCTTTCTATCCCATTCAGGGTTATATTACTCTTTTCTCTTTTTTTGATTTGGACTCAAAGATATAAATGAATGTGAAGTCCTTATTGAATTTGTTACAATATTGCTTCTGTTTTATGTTTTGGTTTTTCGGCTGTGAGGTATGTGGGATCTTAGTTCCTCGACCAGGGATTGAACCCGCACCCCCTGCATAGGAAGACAGTCTTAACTTTCAATAAAGACTTTAAAAAAAAAAATGGTCCACTTCAAAAAAATCTTAAAAAAAAAAAATAAATGAATGTGAGAGTTATTCTTGTTACTTTACATGTATATGTATATATATATTTTTTCTTAATATGTTAGCTTGTATATATGTATATAAACATTTATATGCATGCACTTTATAAATAATATATTCAATGCATAAAATATATAATATATATTTGTTAGAACAGAAAATACTTTCAGTTTTGCATGTTGGCATGGGCTGAGTGTTTACAGTGAAATGAAATGAATGAAATTATTTTCACTGGGCTTACATGAGATTGAAAACATATACAAACAGAATACATATCCAGCAACAGTAGGAATCTTGTCTTTGGCTTAAGCTTGTTTGATCTAAAATACACAGCCTGCCTCGTAGTTCTGGAGTCCTGATTAATGGGTCCACCATGGGCCATTTTACCATAGGAATGAGGAATCTTTCTTGAAATAATTTGCTTTAAGCAAATAGAGAAGGGAAGCACTCAAGTTTGCTTCGAGAAAAATGGCTGACAGATGAATGCGAGGTGTGGGTTTTGCTGTTATATGGCATCTGCTCCTCAGATTCCTCTGGCCTATCCTCAAGTTGAGACATATGAAGACGAAGTGTTTGATAAAACTAAAGGAACTCTTTAGACACAAGCAAACACACAGCATAAGACACCCATCAGGAGCCCTGGGCACCATTACATTGGCACTGATGTAATGAAGTCTATTTTCCTTTCACCCAATAATTGTCTTTATCGCCACACTCTGGTGTTTAGCTTTTTTTCCCTACCCCTGAAAATTTATAAAGAGAAATCTCACAAGTAATAGTATTTATAAACTATGTAATAATTACTGTGGTGTCTATGGAATGTGAAGTGTATTGTTTTTTCAGGCACATTTTTCTTTTTGATCTACTAATATATGTGTTTGGTTTTAGGTTTCCTCAAGAACTGAACATGGGAAAAATAAGTGCTGAAATTATGTGGACCCTTTTTGCTCAGGATATGAAAGAGGCACTAGAAGGTAATTACAAATATTTAAACTTATTAAGAGTATACGTTTTAGTTAAATTCTGATTCTGTGTTCTTGATTTTAAATGTAAGGAACTGTTGCATCAAAACATCGATCACTGTGATCAGTTTAGTTCTAAAAGTTATTTCCACATTGTGGAAAGATAAAGATAGCAAAGTATTTAAAAGCCCTGAAGAAATGCATTTTAAATCAAATGGTCTAAGTTGCAGGATAATAGTGAGTATTTCATTTGTAGGACAAAGTTTAGATGCAGGAATACTTTATGGCATAAATACTTATGGCATAAATCAGACCATATTGAGAGGGTAGATGAGTAATATTAGTTCAGATATTTGTCTACCTAGACTTAGAAATGGTATCCAATGGCTGGGCAGGTTAAAATATAGCCAAAGCTGGTGCAAGGACAATGGCAGAGCTCTTCACCAGAAACTCCACTTTCAATATACTCAAATCATAGAATGTAAAGCATGGGAAATGCAGCTCTCAGTTGAAAAACTATAAATTTCTTTGAGCACTCACCTTGTGTTTATTTTATTTTATTTTATTTTTCTCACCTTGTGTTTAGAGTTGGAGGTAGTATGTTTAACCAGCCTAAGGTTCCTGCTCTCTAGGAATTTAAAATCTAGTAGAAAGTTTTCTTTGCACTTATTCACTATATCTTAAGCCCCTAGATGCTAAATGCCCAGACTGCACTCAGTATGGAAGATACAACAATGAACAGGACAGCTATGGTCCCTGCCCTCAACAAGATTATGCAGGACAACTGCAAATATGTAGACCCTCGCAACGTGGGGGTGGTCAGTGCTAAAGATGATGGAATATCTGGAGGTGAAGCTCCTAAGTCAGACTTAGGACAAGGGGGCAAGGCAGGTTTTCTAGAGGAGCTTCCTCTGAGGAAGTGTTATCTTGACAAAGACCTGAAGTATAAGTAGGAGTTCACTTTGGGAAGAGATGAGCAAGAAGCATCTCTGTCTTGTCCTGGTCAAGGACAAAGCATTAACAAGTAGAGTGAGCCCAAGGTTCATTTGAGAAGAGAACTCAGCTGGTCCTGTGAGGAAGAGGTAGCAGGAAATGAGGCTGGAGAAATTGACGGGGACCAGCATGTGCTGCCTTGTGGGCCATGATGAGGAGTTTGACTCTCTGCGAAGAGAAACGACAGACCATAACGGGATTTCAGGAGGGACATGTCCTATTCAGATTGGCAGCTTAGAACAGGCATTGGGACCGCAGAGTGGAAGATGACTGATAGAGTTTGTGCTCATTGTGCCACTGTTTTTTTCTTAGTGTTGCTAAAATGTAAGCTTGTTGCTAGGGCACACAGAGGAAACATACAGTACTTTTCCTGATTTGAAAAAGAAGGTACACAATAGATTTTAATACCTGATTTTCTGGTAAAGTCTGGGTCTACCACCTAATTAGATAAATTAGGATTTATCCTTAAAATTATACCAGAACTTGCTCAGAGATGCAAACTCCTTACTCTGCAGTGAAGCGTTCCTTCTCCATTGTACTGATCAATCCTGCTTTCTCTACCTCTGCCTCCTACCAACCACATCCTTTTATACCACTCTGCTTCAGTTGTGTCTTTGGGATCCAGAATGTATAAGTCAGACAGGAACCAGTTTCTTCAGATAGCATTTTACTCCCCTAGTCCTATCCCCGACACACCCCTACCCTCCTTGACTGCCTATCAGTCATCTCAAACTTTTTTAGGATCAATATAGAATTCTTAATCTCCCCTGTCAAAACCTGCTTCTTTTCCCCACATCTCTATTGCAATTACTGGCACCAGCATTCGACCAGTTACTTAAATCAAACACATAGGATTATCGCGGATTCCTTTACTTTCCTCAGCACACTTGAAGCACATTCCTGCCTTCGGGCTTTTTCATCAGCTCGTTTACTGCCTGGATTTTTCTTCCCACCACTCTTCACAAGCAGCCATGTAGGGCTCAGGAGCTAAAGTCACCTCCATGAATAACCTTATCTTAATCCTCTGCATAGCAACTAATTACTATCCTTTATTTACTTGTTTACTCGGGCTGGCTTCTTATCTGTCTTCCTTGCCACAGTGTAAATTTTTTGCCTGTGATTTTTATCAACATATCTATATTGCCTAGAATGAAGCCTAGAAAATAGAAACTACTTAATATCTATGTGTTGCATCAGTGAAGACTTTACCAGTTAATCCCAACTCAATGGAGTAGTAGAAAAAGCAGTAGAGACTTCTGTTTGTGATCTTTTTCTATGTGATCTTGGGAACATTTTAAGAGGTCAACACCTTTGTGTTTCATTGTCCTCACCTGTAAAATGAAAAGTTCACACTGGTTCAGAGGGCTGGGCAGTGGGCAAGGAGCCGCTCCTGCCCGTATTTCAGAGGAACTTGACTCTTTGGGACCGTTCCACAGTGGCACTGCCCACCAGTGCACATTTCGTTTGGACAGGGCCTCTATCTTTATTTATATAACATTTGTGCAACTATTGGATGTTTTATTTTATGTTACCTTTGCTTTAAAAAATAAGTAGTAATTTTAGACAACTAAGTATAATATTTATGTTAGGACACGTAAATCTCAAAAAATATAATGTTTGTTTGAAACAACAATGAAATTAGAAATGCTACACGTAAAGCACCATAACTTTGGTTGGATGTTTATTGATTAGAGGTTAATAATTTTGTACAAAAGCAGTATCCCAAAATGCTGAGATTGTATTATTAAAAGTCAGGTCCAAGATCAAGGATAAGTAATTATTTTGTGATTATCTTAGGTTTTCTGGAGACAAGAATCCTTTCCTTAACACAAATTTTTTTATGTTTTTTTAATTTATTATTTTATTTTTTTAATAGCAGCTGTATTGAGATATAATTCACATCCCATACAATTCACCTAAAGTGTCCAGTTCACTAGTTTGCACATTCACACCCATTTTCAGGAAGGCATGATGAGTATAGTAAGGGAGTAATTTAGATTGCAGTTCCTGGTTTATGTATCTTCTTCTACACCAGCTGAGAAGGCTTTTGAGTGTAAAGATTGTATTTGTCATTTCTGTATTCACTGAACCTTAATAGAAGCTTAGTATGTGTTAGTTTACTTGAATCAAGTTACAAATGGGACAACCTTATACAAAGAGCCTCGCAGACAAAGCCAGATACTTACGTTCAAACTAAACATTTGTAGTATTGCTAGTTGGGAGGCAGCAAGAGATCTGAGTCTGGGAAAAACCCAGTTTCAGAAAGCTTTCTCACTTATGAGCTGCACCAGCTTGAGCAATTAATGTATAACGTCTCCAAACATTAGTCTTCCTTTCAATAAAAAGGTGATAAGAGTTCACAGGTTGGTGTGAGGATTACATGATACCTCAAATATACTGTACTTCGAAATCACGGTGCTAATGGGAGGAGAGCATTATTATTATATAAATGGAGAAAGATCTGTGAAAGTCTCAAAACAGTCTCCTTTAGGGATCATTTAAGGTCTAAAACTCCTAGGAGAGTGTTTACAAATCCATGTTCATTTGTTCCCTATCTCTCCCTCCTTCCCTTTCACCATTTCAATGTAATATATGGCTTCATACTCTGACATTTTTTAAAATGTGAGATGAATCATAATTGTTAAAGAAAATGAGGACCAGGACTACCTTACAGAATAGAGGGCATATACTTAAAAACATTCTTCTGGCAGGCTCTTTTGCATGTGATAGTAATGTTCTTACTCTCCCTATTTGCCTTATAGAATGTTGTTAAAATTAATTGACTGTGGAGGACTGCTTCAGGCTATTGGCCTAGAAAGACTCTGTGTTGTTATATAATTTGGGCTACATAGTTTGTCTTATGATTAAAGCATCTGAGCCCAAGTTGTAAGTAACCTCTGATGAAGTCAGGTCAACAGAGAAGGGAGTTAGAATTTATGGACTTAAGGCTTTTTGATGCAGCTTTTTGCTTTACTTCATGAACTCATCAGCTGCTATGAAAAGAATAATTTAATTTAAAAATAAAATAACTTTTCCCCCAACTTTACTCAGTCTATATGAGCCATCTTATTTTGTTTTCATATTTGACAATAATCACCTTACAACTTTGATAAGCAGTATCAAACTTTGGTGATAACTTGCTGAATGAACCAGAATAAATTATTTTACAGATTTTACAAAAAAGATGTACTTTCTGTGGAAAAGGTAGTGTAGGAAGAAAAAGTCTCTGATGAAATATTTCATTTTATAGTGAAATAGAGTTGGTTTTGCAGAATTTTTTCTAAAGCACTTATTCTAAAGACTTTTATAGTCTTTAGCCTGGCTGGTAAAAATACAGGTTTTGCAGTAAGTTAGATCTATGTGTGAGTTCAGGCTCCGCTACTTTCCATTTACTTGTTAGCTATGATTTGGGACAGTTTATTAAAGTAAGTCTCAGTTTCCATATTTTAAAATTAGGGACAAAAATACCTACTTTACAAGGTTATTTTAAGGAGAAAGGAAGAAAGAGAGATAGATACGGGGGTGAGGAGCAGATAGTTTCCTACTGCATAATAAATACTCAAACATTAGCCATTATCACAATCTTGAGGATTACAATTTAGTAAACAAAAACTTGCAGATGATTTATAATACCACCCAAATGTCTAGATGCCTGTAACTGACTGAAAGTTTTACTTGGCAATTGCAGCTGACTGCACACGTTGTATATGTCATCTTGGTATCCATAGAACTTGGTTGCCTGGCAATCAAGGCAGTCCTGTTCAGGGCCCTGATTGTGTAACATATGTGGGTGTCTTCAAAGTCTCTATTAAAAGCAAACCCTGCTAGGCCCCAAGATAGCAGCCAGTTGGTGGATTGGGTCCACAAGCATTCAGGTGGTTTCTAATTAATAATTCTGTAGAAGAGTGCTTGGGATTCTTTAAATACTGCTTCTTAAAATGGAATTTGTGGCTGGGCTTTAAGTTATATTCTGAAATTGCATCCACTTGTAAGGATGGATGGGATGGGAGAAGAGTATCTAAGGCATTTGCCAAATTCTCAGATGAATCTTTGAATAGAAAAATAATTAAAAATCATTGAAAATAGATGAGTTAAAAATGACTGTTTTACTTAATTAACTTAGGCAGAGATGGAATTAATTATGATATGCAAAATACAATCATCTTTCACCTGGCCTTATTTAAAGTCTCCCAGATCAGAGCTCCTCAAACTTTAATGTGCACAATAGTCCCCGGGAATCTTGTTAAAATGCAGATTCTGGTTGAGTAGACCTTTTTGGGGGCAGGGTAGTTGGTTCTCCCCATTTCTAACAAAATCTGAGATGATGCCCAGGCATCTGGTTAGTGCACCACACACTGAGTAGCAGCAAGGCTTTAACACTGGACATTCTATCTTTTCATCACCAATCTTTCTGGTCTGCTGCTTAGTTATCATGTTGGTCCTCATCAATAGGTGAAAATTGTTAGACTGCCTTTGTAATCTTTCTCTATCTCATCATCCTAATAAGCACAACTGTTGCCGTTAACTCTGCTCTCACCGTTTCCATGCACTATCTTCTCTTGATGTATGAATTTGAGTATTTGCATATTGAATATCTTTAGAATATCTTATTCTCTTACATTTATTTTTGGAGGCCTTCTCTCAAAGAAGTATAATTTTTTTATTGCCCTTCACCCACATACAGGTCTCAGGCCACTCTGTGCATTTAAGAACATTGCCCTTGACCTTGTAGGCACAAAAACAATGAGAACACAAAGTCATGGTCACATCTCTCCTGATCTCGCTGACCACTTTGGCTATACGGAAAGAACTGACCTATTGGCCCATGAACTTCTCTAGCCTCCCTTAGAATATTCTTGTCCTTAACATCTTTCTGGTCTAGCTCATACCTGGTCTACCTCAAACTATTATTTGATACTTGTCACCTTTCTTGTCTTCCTATCAGTAATTTTCTGCTGATTTTTAAGTTTACTCTCACAAATCACTGGTTGTCAATTTATCTTGATCCTCACATTTTGGTAGAAAAGATTGGCTTCCGACTAATTTCTGCAATCAGTAAAACCTCCCTGGAAACAACTGATTTCTTTCGTCTCCTGTTTCCTCTTCTCAATCTTTCTTAACCTTATTGGAATGACAGAGATTAAAGCTATGCCTCTGTATTCTTCAAAGACTGTGGTTGGAGCCAAGATTGGGAGCACTTTGTAAAGGGTCTCTCTGGCCTCCTTTTCATACAGTAGTGGTTCTCAACCTGTTTGTCCTTCCCTGTTGCAACACTCCTCAGAGGTACAGAAATTCCCATAAATAACAGAGATGTTGGTATTTCTCAACCAAGGAGAGATGACAGGTGGCTTTCCCTCATCCTGTTGAGAATCTTCAATATTACTCTTGTCCGGAAACAACTGTTGAATGACTCAAAGAAATAATACAATACTTACTGATAAAATATTAGCTTTTAGTGGATAATGTCTTATACCTGAACAAATTCTATCCTATATTTCATATGACTAATAAGTCATTTTCCTGTTCTGAAAGCTTTTTTGCTAAGACTTAGGTACTTTGGCAATGGCTGCCAGAATGCCACAGAGACAGTTCAACACAACTTTAAGACACTTCTACATTCCTGATATTATAAAATAGCATCATAAACAGTACAGTTGCTTCAACTAAAAATTGGGAAATCATGGTTGACTTCTTCTCTTCTCTGCGTCCTATTAGCACATCTATACTGAAAGCTCTATATATGAAATTCTCTTCAGTAACTTTCCTTTCTATGATTCTTACTGCTGTTCTTGTTCAGACACATTATCTTTCCTGCTTCTACCTTCACTGATATGGTTCTTCCTTTGTAGACACCTCCTGGACCACTGGATAAGGTCCAAATTCCTTAGCCTAGATTACACCAGCTCCCTCCTCTCCTTTCTGTACCTGATTTCAGCCCTAGTGCTTAATACTTTGCTCCATACACATACTATATGCTCTACCTACGTCCACCTGTTTAAAATTTCCCTGAAATCCTTATACAAGTTTATTCCCCAGGAGGTGTGCATGATGTCCCTCACCCCCGCCCAGGCTTTCTCCTACTTGCCATCCCCAGCAAAGACTCATGCGTTCTTCAAAGTCCAATTCAAATGTTTCTTCTGTCAAGTTTTCCCTGAGAAATACCTACTTCTTCCCTATTCTCCCTTAATATTGAATACTTCCTATTGTACCATTTATGCTTGTGTTATACTTCACAGATACAACATCCACCGTGCCCTGAGCTCTCATTCATCTTTGTATGAATCTTCCTACTCTCCCTTTCTCTGACCCTTAATAAAAAATGTTATGAATCAATGAATGCATGCATGAATATAAGCCTATGTCTACAAACAGACAAAAGCAAAGATATACGTTCCATTCCCAAACTCAAATTTCCGGTCACAATTTGGCACAAATCACACAAACCAGTTACAATCATTCATATAAAGGAGAAATGTTTTCTAAGTATGTAGTCCCGATAATTACTTTTACCACATGTTGTGGTTGTAGCAGTTCTAGGAAGGTTTTAATAATCACAGATGTGGAAAAAAACAACACCTAAATACCTTTGATTTACCCACAGAAACTGTGTGTGTGTGTGTGTATGTGTGTGTGTTGCTCATGCATTTGTATGTGGTAAGAGAAGACGGTAGCATTATAATGCTTTGCTTTCTTAACAAATTGTGAAATACCTCTTCCAGTCACACTCTGTTCATCAGTCCCCACCTGCTTTTCTACAGCAACCCACGAATTTGTTTTGACATATCTTCACACAGAATTCCAAGTCTAGATTAATGGGCAAAAAATGAAAACAAAACAAAAGTAAATGGTTACTAACTCTCAGTGTTCATTATAAGACCAGTTCTATTCATTTAAATTGCAGGTCACATGAGTCAAACCATGAACCGAAACATGACTTCTGGATTGATGTATCAGTTCATATGTGGCAGCTTATTTGAGGGATCCTGTGTTATATTTGCCCCACACCCCCAAATAAAAAAAAGAACAAAGTGTATTTGTACCAGTACACTGGTACTTCTTAAGTTTTCCTGGTTCACTGGGCCAGTAGTTCTCAAAGTGTGGTTCCCAGACCAGCAAGCATCAGCATCACCTGGGAAGATGTTAGAAATGCAAATTCTTGGGTCCCACCCCCACATCTACTGTTTCAGATTGAGGCCCAGCAATCTGTTTTTGATTTTTTTTTTAAATAAGATCTCCAAGTGATTCTGATGCATACTAAGATTTAAGAACTAGTAATCTAGGGAATATATAATCAACATAGTGCCTTCTTCCATTGTTGAGCTGAACACACATGATTTTTTTTTTAATTAGAATATAGTTGGTTTACAATGTTGTGTTAGCTTCAGGTATACAGCAAAGTGATTCAGTTAAATGTATATATTCAGATTCTTTTCCAATATAGGTTATTACAAGATATTGAATATAGTTCCCTGTGCTATACAGTAGGTCCTTGTTGTTTATCTATTTTATATATAGTAATGTGTATCTGCTAATCCCAACCTCCTAGTTTGTCCCTCCCCCTTCTCTTTCCCTTTTGGTATCCACAAGTTTGTTATCTATGTGAGTCTGTTTCTGTCTTGTGAGTAAGTTCATTTGCATCATTTTCTTAGATTCTACATATAAGTGATATCATATAATATTTGTCTTTGTCTGACTTACTTCACTTAGTATGATAATCTCTAGGTTCATCCATGTTGCTGCAAATGGAATTATTTCATTCTTTTTTATGGCTGAGTAATATTCCATTGTGTGTGTGTGTGTGTGTGTGTGTGTGTGTGTATACACACACACTATCTTCTTTATCCATTTATCTGTTGATGGACACTTAGGTTGCTTCCATGTCTTGGCTATTGTAAATAGTGCTGCAATGAATACTGGAGTGCATGTATCTTTTCAAATTAGAGTTTTCATCTTTTCTGGGTATATGCCCAGTAGTGGGATTGCTGTGTCGTATGGTAGTTCTATTTTTAGTTTTTGAAGGAACCTCCATACTCTTCTCCATGGTGGCTGCACCAATTTACATTCCCACCAACAGTGTTGGAGGGCTCCCTTTTCTCCACACCCTCTCCAGTATTTGTTATTTGTAGACTTTTTCATGGTGGCCATTCTGACCAGTGAATGCACAATGATTTTTGAAGATATTTAAGTAAGTCAGAAAAATGTCCCTTATAATGAAAAGTTAAAGTGGAGGAATGGTATGGATGCATCAACTATGTAAGAACAAATTAGGAAAGAAAAACAAGTTCAAGGAGCAGACCCATTTGTAAATATCAATTTTTAAAAGTTTGTAAGTAAATAGAAAAGAAGAATTAAAATAATAATTTTTAAAAGGAGAAGAGAATTAAAAAGTAATTTTCAAGAAAATAAAGGGAGGAAGGGAATGGACTGGGCCAAGTCCATTAGCATGAAACTCAATGGGAGAAAAATGACAAGAAAGATATTGATGACTCAGCCAAGTAGGCATACAATTCTTAGGTTAAGAAAAGTCCATGGTGTATTCAGTAACTTAGAGGAAAGTGACCCTTCATTAGAAAAGAATGAAAAAGTTGCTTATTTTGTTTTATCTCCTTTTCAAAGGAAAAACAGAAGCTCATACACCATTCATGTCAAGTAATTTTTCATTTTTTTGTCTTGGAGTCAAATTACAACAAAGGCAAATAAATTTCCTATAATGTTTACATCTTTCTTTAAATCTTTATTATTTTGAATAGAGCAAAACTCAATGTATTTTGAAACATTTAATGCTTTTTTTGAACCATAATGCTGTAAAAGCTAAATGTTATAGAAAGGAGATAACTAGCTTTGCCATCTATTTATGTTTTATTCTTCTTTTCAGTGTGACTTTAACTGGGGATATTGGTAAGGCTTTGCATAACAGTATTTTCCACAGTTAACTGTCCAGCATGCTTCATATATATTTTACAGAAAATTTTTATTAAGTAGCATAGGTGGTTCTTACTAGTGACATTCTCAATTATATGAAGTTTTGACCTCTTTGAGGGAAGGGACCACATTGACCATATTCAGTCCTTAACAGATGCCTGGCACATATAGGGGCTCAATAAATAATCATTCAATGAAAATCCAAGGTGCATTAAAACAGTGTGTATATGAATGTGTGTGTAGGTTAACTACATGATTCAGAGTGATTTTCATCTATATTAGAGCCCAGGAATGCACATTGTTAAAACTTTCTATATATTTCCAGTACATTCTATATTAAAGTACATTATTCATCACTCGAATTGTCCATATTGATATTTGGGAAACAGCATATTAAAGCTTCAGTTCAACAAGATGTCTTTCATCACATAAGCCTTTGAGATTCAATCCTTAGCCAAAGGCTTCCCAACATATGACAAACTATTTCACATTAGCAAGCACAGCATACAAAACATATGGTAAAATTCTACTTCTATGAGATAGAGCCAAATTTTAGCCATCAAACAGATGTCACAGGCTGGTTAATAAAAATTAGCTGTCAAATTATATAATCTAAAGTCTAAAACCTTTAAATGCCAACCCCCCTGGAATTTAATAGGGAAATAAAAATCAGTGAAAGTAAATGTTAAAAAGCCAAGGCAAGACCAAGGTAGACAGATAGGTTTCAGCCCCGCCTTCCTCCACTTGTCTTATGTTTTCCTCTTACTCCCCACCAGTCCCTCACCCCTTCTTTATTATCCTCTCGAACACCTGGTGCACTCAGGACTTTCCAGCAGATTGAACACACTGAGGTGTTTGGGACATCTTGCTTAGCCCTTCCAAAAGACCTGAAATCAGAATAAGGAGAAAAAGCATTAAAATTAAAAACTGGGAGGAGTGGGGATGGCAAACTAAATCCTGCTTACCCTGGTGAGCTGGAAGTGGGCACACACTTAAAAGGAAATAAAATGGAAACTAGACATGAAGCTTATTTGACTCTGCTTTTCACCTTCTAAACATGTTATTTCTCAGACAGTTAGGGCTTTCTTGCCTCGTTTCATCTTTACTCTAAAGGAAAGCATCAGTGTTCATTCAAATGACCTCAACTGGGGAGCCCCGAGCCCTGCTCACACTTAAGAGTAAATGCATTTCGCAGTTGCTTCCTCTCTGGCAATTCCTCTTCCCTGCCCCCCATGATTAAGTTGAAACTACTTGTTTTGAATTTCTGGAATAGACAGAGAGGATGAGCTGTGTGTATAATGAATCTAGAACATGCTGACTACAATATTTGGCTTCTAGATAACAGGAAAGAAAAAAATAAGTGTTCAGGAGTGTTTGTAATGCTGTCATTAATCTCACCCTGTAATCACCTACCAACTCGCCTTATAATTGATTTTGGTAAAAATTAATTAAAATGTGCTGATCTGAGTACTATATTGTGTTCCCTGGATAGAAATGAGCATATCAGAGTAGGATGTAATTAACTGGTCAACCACTTTTTCTGGGTCCCCACATCTCCAACTCAGAAGGTAATCACACAGCAAGAACAGGTCTAAGTTAATTTAGGCTATGGGTGTGATCTCTCTGGCTGCATATGCACATATTTTGGTCAGACACACCCCATGTATGTTCTCAGGTTCAGTGCCACAGTTTTTAAGTCTGTCTCCCCACGGTGATGAACTTCAGCAAAATCTCAGGTAAACGGAAATTATTTTCCAAAAGCCAAGTAACCTGGTTTATTAGAACCAAGTGATGGAGCGTCACCTATTCAGCTATTTCAAATTGTTATATGACCAGTATATAAATAGCACTTAAAGGTCTTCATGGTCATTTTCTCTCAGCCCAAACTCAGTCTTAACCAGGAAAAATCTACTCGTTTCTCACATTATTCTTTGGTTTATTTGGTTTTGAAATAAAGAACAGTACTGGACACCAACAGTTCAGGGGGGTTTAGATTGGCAACCTGGCCATCTGTGCTCCTAAGAAACGTTGAGCTTTCTTGCATTTTTCTTTTAAGATAGTATTAGACTTTGTCGACTCAATTCAGGGTCCTGCATAGCTGACCCCTAACTGTTGAGCTTGGTACAGCTCAAGAATCTTGTTACTTTTTTTCTCTCTGGATGTGAGGCCTCAGGAAAACACAAAGCAGGAGACTGAGTTCTCTTTCTCTCCCCCGTAGAGTATGCCTATTTTACTAGCTAACCATTTCCTTGTATCTTACATGGGCTTAAAGGGTTAGGAAAAATAAAATGAGCAGATCACCTGCAGTGGCACCAAAATAGCCAAAGGGAAACTCTCAGCTCAGGCATCTAAAAAATAAAAGTTTAAGTTTAGTTCATCAGTTATGTATCACTGTGTAACAAATTATCCCAAAACTTTGTGAATTAAAACATAAATCAGTAATGTAGTATCTCTCATGGTTTCTGCAGAATAGGAGGTTTGGGGTTGGGGTCTCTTGTGAGGTTACAGTTAAGATAGGAACCAGGGCTGCAGTTGCTGAAAGCTTGATGGGCTGGAAGAGTCACTTCCCACGTGGCTCTCCCACGTAGCTCACTCACATGGCTGTCAAGCCACTATGGACTGTTGGTGGGAGGCCTCAGTTCTTTGTGGCCCTCTCCACAAACTGCTTGACTGTTCTCTCTGTGTGACAGCTAGCTTCTCCCAGAGTGAACAACGCAAGACACAGGATGGGAAACCTGCAATGTCTTTTCCAACCTAGCCTGGGAAGTTAGACTTTGTCCCTTCTGTGATATCTTATTAATCACACAGTTCAGCTACATTCAGTGTAGGAGGGAGCACACAAGGACATGAACTACAGGAGGCAAGGGTCGCTGGTGTCATTTCAAAGGTTAGTTTGCTCACACAGTTAGTATTTACCTCTCTGATCATTTCTTTATAATGTTAGTATTTTCTTATATTAGGACAGGCTTTTATTGTTTGCGTTGATTTTAAACAAAAGAAATAGCTTGGATAAAACCAATTTTCTTCCTTCTGCTGCTTTGCCTCAGCCCCTCCCCCTACCACAAGAAAAAAGGTCAGCATGAACCAGCTCTTGAGGTTTTAAGAAGAAAATTCATTTCCAAGATGCTAGGGCTCTTGCTAGCCCTCTCTAGTTTCCTAGCAAAGCTCCTCTGGGAAGGGAAGTCTGCTACGCTGAGAGGAAATTAACACCACATTCTCAAGAAAGGCACTCATCTATCTCTTGCTCTCTTTTCATTACAGAGCAGTGGTTGTCATCCTTGGCTGTGCATTAGAATCACCAGGCGTGGATCCTAGACTTTAAAAAAAAGAATACTCTAAGGTTTATAATCCTATTTAGCAATCACCTATTTAGCACTTATTAAGTACTTCTCTAAATGATATGCAAATATTAACTTATTTGAACTTCATAACAAGCCCATAAGGTAAGTACTGTTATATTAGCTCCATTTTATACATGAAGAACTTGAGGCACAGAGAGGTTAAGTATTTTGCCCAAAATCACACAGCAATTGAATAGAAGAGCCGAGACTTCAGGGAGTTCTGTTATATATCCAAGATTGAGTAGCACTACTCTTAATTAAGTGTTGAAGGCCTTTGAGTACCTCATGAAATATGCTGGGTCTATCACCAGAAAGATGCACATAGCATATACATGAAAAATGTGTATATCTCTTTTCAGGGATGTGTGTGTAAATCCCCCACAGTGCTTTTGCAGACTTTTTTCAGGGATCTGTGAACCCCAGATTAAGAACCTTTTCTTGCTAGAGCACTGATTTCCCCCGGACCAGCATCACCAGTATCCCCTGGGAAGTGGTTAGAAATGCAAATCCCCAGACCCTACCCCAGACCTACTGAATAAGAAACTCTGAGCCTAAGGTTCAGCGTTCCCTATTTTAACAAGACTTCCAAATGAATCTCATGTGTGCTAAAGTGTGAGAAACAACTGTTCTAGAAGGCTGGTGTGTAGAAGCAAGTGATTAACTGGTCAACGACCCTAGCTTCATGGTTCTGTAAAGACATCTCATTGTTCTTGCCTCACCATTAGGCAGGTAGAATTTTTCTTCTGTTAAAACTTGATTTCTTTGGAAAAAAATGATCACCAAAGGAAAGTCCATCACTGACGTTCATAAAAGTGTTCTTTAATAACAACACCTATATGTCATTAGGTCAGTAGATATTCCCTGCATGCTTGCTCTATGCTGGGAAAGCACGGATCAATACAACACACAAAATAAACAAAACAGTCATGACTCCTGCCTCGAGGAACTTTTTACTCTATAATGAGCAAATAATTACACGAATAAATGTATAATTATAAAATTGAATCAGTGCTGTGGACGAAAACTGTGTCTATTAGATCTCAAAATTACCTGTTAAAAATGAACCTCTAGAATTAAAACCTCCCCACCCAAATTCTATTCCTGTCTTGGCCTTTGCCATTCCAGCAAAAGATGCCACCATTTGTATAGTGTTTAGCCATTATCTTTGATTCCTTTATTTCTCTCCGTCTACCACCATCCACAGACACATAACACACAGATATCCATAAGCAAACGATACTTGTTCTACCTCCAAAACATACCTAGCTCTGTACCCTTCTCTTCATCTCCACTACCTCCAACTAGTTCTAGCCACAGACCTCCTTTGCTTTGACAGCTGTAATAGCCCCCTAAATATTTTGCACATTTCCACTCTTGCTTTCCTTTAATCCATTGTGCTCATAACATCCAGACTAACCCACACAAATTTAAATTAGATCAAGACATTCTCTGGCATATAAAAGCTTCCAAAATCTTCCCCTTTCAGTCAACCAAAACCCATTATTTTTAAAACCATGGCTTATGACATGCTGTGTAGACTGAATCTATTCACCCTCCAAGTGCATCTCATTCCCTTTCCCTCTCGTTTATCTGTAACCACACCGCCCTCATGCCTATTCCTCATCTGGGCCAGATTTGCTTCTACAGCAGGGCATTCACACTGGCTCTTCCTTCCACCTATAAAGCTCTTCCCTGCTCTCTGTATAGCAGGCTCTTTCC
This sequence comes from Balaenoptera ricei, assembly GCF_028023285.1. Taxonomy (NCBI): domain Eukaryota; kingdom Metazoa; phylum Chordata; class Mammalia; order Artiodactyla; family Balaenopteridae; genus Balaenoptera; species Balaenoptera ricei. The sequence continues at coordinate 81,350,425 of NC_082640.1, read as the reverse complement.
CACCCTGCAGGTCTTAGTTCACATTTCATTCCTTTTCATAACCTACCCTGACCATCCCATCCCTCACTCCACTCCCACAAAATCCACCCCCCTTTTTCTTTCAAACACTTACTGTATCTGAATCATTTTATTTAGCCTAGTTATTTATTCACTTATTTGCTAATTTTTTCTCTTTCTTTTATGGAACTATTTGTAAGCGTTTGGGTCACAATCCAAAGCAAAAACTACATTTTTACAATAACACAGTATATATACACACACAGATACACACACAACCAAAACAAAAGTTTCATGACACATGGAGTCTTGACAAGTGTAGAGGTAATGTAAGCCCTCAAACTTTATTCCTTATTCTGTTTTTCAATTTATATGTGTGTATATATATATGTAAATATACTAACTAAAATTATATATATATATTTTTTTAATTTTAGTTATAGTGCTCTAAATTGATTTTATGACCCATTGTTGAGTTGGGCCAGCAGTTTAAAAACACTGCTCTTAAACTTAAAAACAAGCTTCATGGAGTCAGAAACTTTATAATCCCATTTGTAGTTGAATCCTCACTCCTAGAACATGATAGGTAATCAAATAAAAAATTTTGAATCATTTAAAACTACACAGCAGTAAGACTTAAATCCCACAGAAGAACATCCAGACTTATTTCCATATTCATGAATTTTCAAATACCAATAGAGTATAGACATAATTTCCCCAATAATAATTGGGAATTTGACACAATTTTGATCCTGTTTTTGTGTACCTAACTCTTTATTTTTAAATACCTATAATGAGAATGTTATATTTAAGCATAACAATTTTTTCTCTTAAAACTAATTAAGATATTCCTGGCCAATTATCACATCCCTTGGGCAAGGTATTTGAATGGAGCATTTGAATGTGAAATCTATAGTAGGTCATAATTGCCAGGAGGAAAATGTAGTAAGAGTGCAATTAAGAAAATAAAGTTGGCAGTTGCTGAAAGCAAAGAAATGGGTTTGCATATGTCAATAGCATAACATAGTAAATTACCACTTATATGAAAACTATGTGTTTTACTCTTCATTTTCCCCTCTATTGTTTTCCTGCTATTAATCTTTTAGCCACGTCTCATCTGGGAAAAGATAGGGGGAAAATAAAAAGAAAAGTAAAGAAAAACTAACAAAACCTCAGTTAGAGTTTTCTTCCCTATTAGCAGTTTTAGTTAAAAAAAAAATTAGTAATAACAAATTGAAAGTAATTGTTAAAATTAGTTTAGAAAAACTCAATTTAAAAGGGAAATATAAATATTTAAATATCTTGGCCGTAAGATCCTTATTGCTGCCTTGCAGCCCCTGGTAGGTATTAAAGAAGACAAGATGATTTAGCAACACATGAACATTATCTAAACTACTTGACTTTACTTGTGGAACTTGTAAATTTACTCTCATTAAATCAAATCAAATCAATCACAGGTGCAACAGTGCCTGCAGATATACAGATGGAATCAAAGAATACAAATATCTGTAGCTTCTGGGTTAATATTTTGATCAAGAAACTTTGTCTTTGTTTGGAGATTCACAATACCCAGCAAGTGAAAATGTTTTGACAACAATGAAAACCCAGGAAGGGGATGGCAATTGGTATAAACCAGCTTTCCAGAAACTTTCTCCTGATAAGGAGCCCAGAAACCATGCTCTTGCCATGTTTTTTTATTTGGAGACATTCCAGGGAAAGCTCTGAACGAATGACCTCCTGTTGGTTCTCTTGGGATGATTGCCAGTTATAGACTATATATGATGCCTGGTTATAACTTGAGAAGAAGGGAAAAGGCCCTGTCTAAAGTCGCTTTGTGCTTTAGAGCAGACCTTGAAAGCATAATAGAAACAAGATGCACATAGTTTTCACCCTATTAAGAAACTACCTGTGAGTGGCTTGTGGTGGTGTAACCTCAGACTTATATCAATCTCATAACAATGGGTTATTCAAGATGGCAAAAGAGCTGAAAAGGGGCAAGAAGAGGGCATTTCTAGAAGCTTATTGGGAGAGGAAGACAGAGATTATACCTGGTGACAGTCTGATGCTGGAGAGAGCAGGTTGGAGTATGAGAGGCACTTTGGAGACAGAACAGAGATGTGTACTGGAGAAGGTGAATCCACTGTGCTGTGGTCTGTGTTGGGAACCCTCTTCTCCAAGTCCCCAAGAGACTTCAGTGCACTGTACACTGCTTGTCATTGGAGTGCTCCAAAATGATAATCCTGACTTCAAAATAGGTCCAACTAGAACCAAGGCTGACAAGCTACACAAATGGCATGTGCTGCAGGAAACTCCAGCCATTTCTCTCCCAGTAGGAACAACTTTAGCATTAAGAGAGTATGAGTGAAATTATTTTAATATATTTTAAAATAAAATACTATTTATTATAATATTATAATAATAATACATGACCTAAAATAATAGTTTCTTCTTTTAAAAGAGTGAAGTAACTTATCTATAAACTTTAGTAGCATCATTATGATGAATAAAATCTTCATTGCGTCATACCTCATAAATCACTGCATAGATGGAAGGGTGCCACAAAATAATGACCAAGAACCACTTCTTGGGCTTAGAGAAACACAAAGGCAGAAAGCAAAATGAATGAAAGCTGGGCACAAGGTTATGGGGTGGAGGTATGTGTGAAGATACTTCAGAGGCAAAGAGAAGCAACCAGTGGTAAGTCATTTGCAAACAGGAAAACTACAAGCACAGGAGAGTCACCACTCACATATGAGGCTGAAGAAGTACCATCCCAGAAGAGATCAAGATGGAGGAGTAGGAAGACACTGAGCTCACCTCGCCACCATGAACACATCAAAAATTCACGTACATGTGGAGCAGTTCTCACTGAAGACAAACTGGAGACTGGCAGAAAGACTCTTATACAACAAACGCTGGAAAGAAAGATCCACACGGAGTCAGGTTGGAAGGGAAAAAAAGTGATCAGGTCAGGACCTGCACCGCTAGGAAGGGACAAAGAAGGGGGATGATTACACAGGCTTGGAGATCCTCCCTGGGGAGTGAGCAGTTTGAACCACTTACTGGGCACCCCAGCTGTGAGGTCTGACACTGGGAAGATGAGTCCTCTTGGCTGGTTTTGAAGATCAGTGAGATTGGCAGTGGGGGCGGGGGGGGGGGACGGGGGCTGTGAGAAACTTGGGTTCCACCCATGAAGAGTATGCACACACTTGCTTGCTCCCGAAGCATGGTGGAGGAAGAAGATTGAGACTGCCTGGGACCCTGGCCAGTTTCCGGAACCTGCCCCAGCATGCACCCTTGACCACGCTGAGGACCTTTCCAGCCCCCATTGCTCCAGAGCGCAGCTCCCCACTAGGGCAAAGACTGTTGTTGCCAAGGAAAGTGTGCAAGTATGGGGGATAGAGCTGGCTCTGACCCAGCACTGCATCTGAACAGGGTGAAGGCACTCATGCAGGTGGCAGATTGGAAGCAGTCTTGAACTCTGGTCTGCAGGGACTGCCAAAGCATGGGTCCCAACCCATGCCAAGAACCTACTCTGCCCCCTCTTGCTTCAGCGTTGCTCCCTTCTGGGGCAAAGGTGCTGATGCTGGGAGGGAGGAGAGCACACTTACAGGGAACAGAACCAGCTTGAACCCAAACCTCAGGGCTTCTGTTCCTGCACCTTGGGACCTGCCTATACCCCTGATAAGGCTGTTTTGGCCACTGAGCATAGGAGAAGCCCTGACTTACACCTGGCTCTAGCTCTAACCCCTCCATCTCCAGCCCCACCTCCCACCAAGGTGATAGCTGCTAGCACACCCTGGGGGAAGATGTGACTCATACTCATTTCAGGTCCAGTTCTCCCACCAAAGCCACTGGGCACACACAGACTGCAAAGGAACACTCCTACACAAGGACACTCCTTCAAGACTGGGATAGGTAATTGCTTAACCTAATTTCATAGAGACAGAGAAAGTCAAGGAAAAATGGGAAGACAGAGGAATCTGTTTTAAATGGAAGAACAATAACAGCAATAACAACAACAACAAAAACAAACCCTGAAAAAAACCTAATGAAACAGATAAATAATTTACCAGATAAAGGGTTTCAAAGAAATAGTAATAATGTTAACTGAACTAGGGAAAAGAATAGATGAACACAGTGATAATTTTTAAAAAGAACTAGTAAATATAAAAAAAGAACCATTCAGAGCTGAAGAATACAATAATTGAAATGAAAAACACACTAGAAGGAATTAAGAGCAGACTAGGTGGTACAGAAGAACGCATAAGTGATCTGGAAGATAGAATAATGGAAATCACCCAGTCAGAATAGCAAAAGGAAAACAAATTAAAAATAGGACAGTTTAAGGGACCTCTGAGACAACATCAAGTGTAATAACTTTCACATCACAGGGATTCCAGAAGGAAAAGAGAGAGAGAAAGAAGGGCCAAAATGTATTTGATGAAATTATGATAGAAAACTTCCCAAGCCTGAAGAAGGAATCTAGGTACAGGATGTACAGAGAATCCCAAACAACATGAATCCAAAGAGACCCACACCAAGACATATAATTAAAATGTAAAAGTTAAAGAGAATTCTAAAGGCAGCAAGAGAAAGAGAAAAATAAAGGATCACATACAGGGGAACCCCTGTAAGATTATCTGCTGATTTTTCTGCAGAAACTTTGCAAGCCAGAAGGGGGTGGCATGATATTTTTAAAGTGCTAAAAAGGAAAAATGTGCAATCTAGGATACTCTACCCAGCAAGATTATCATTCAGAATTGAAGGAGGGATAAAGAACATCTTAGACAAGCAAAATGTAAAAGAGTTCATCAATATTAAACCAATCCTAGAAGAAATGTTAAAGGTTCTTCTCTAAGTGGAAAAGAAAATTAAACAACAAAAGCAAAAATTTATAAGAAGGGAAAAATCCCACTAGTAGAGGCAAATATATAGTCAAGGCTGTGGATTAACCACTTAAGTAAGCTAGTACAAACATGAAAAGACAAAAAAAAACAAATCATAAAATTAACTATAATTACAATAAACACTTAAGAGATAAACATGAAGACGTAAATTATGACATCAAAAACACAAAACTTGGGAGAGGGGAGTAAAAAAATATAGATCTTTTAGAATGTGTTTTAACCTAAGTGACTAGTTTAAAATAAGTAGATATAGTTATAGGTCAACATATATGAACTCCATAGTAATCACAAATCATAAACCTACATTAAATACACAAAATCTAGGGAGAAAGGAACACAAGCATGCCCCTAAAGAAACCATAAAACCAGAGGTTTGATTTCCTCACATTATATACAAAGATAAACTCAACATGGATTAACGACCTAAATGTAAGACCTGGAACTTTACAGTTGTATATAGTTCTGTAACTCCTAGAAGAAAATATAGGCATAACCCTCTTTGACATAAATAGTAGCAATCTTTTTTTTGGATCTGTTTCCTAAGGCAAAGGAAACAAAAGCAAAAATAAACAAACGGGACCTAATTAAAAGTTTTGCACAGCAAAGGAAACCATAAAACAAAGGGACAACCTATGGAATGAGAGACAATATTTGCAAATGATATTACCAACAAGGGGTTAATATCCAAAATATATAAACAGCTCATACAACTTAATATCAAAAAATAAACAACTGAATTAAAAAATGGGCAGAAGACGTGAATAGACACTTTATAAAGAAAACGTACAGATGGCCAACAGGCACATGGAAAGATGTTCATCATTGCTAATCATCAGAGAAATGCAAATCAAAACCACGATGAGATATCATCTCACACCTATCAAAGTGGCTATCATCAAAAAGAACACAAATAACAAATGTTATCAAGGATGTAGAGAAAAGGGAACCCTAGTACATCGTTTGTAGGAATGTAAATTGGTGTAGCTCTATGGAAAACAGAATGGAGGTTTCTCGGAAAACTAAAAATAGAACTATCATATGATCCAGCAATTCCACTCCTGGATATATATCCAAAGAAAATGAAAACAGTAATTTGAAAAAACACATGCATTCCAGTGTTCATAGTAGCATTATTTACAATAACCAAGATATGGAAGCAACCCAAGTGTCCATCTACAGATGAATGGATAAGAAGATGTGGTATATATACCACATGAAATATTACTCAAACATTAAAAAGAATGAAATTCTAGCATTTGCAACAACATGGGTGGACCTGGAGGGTATTATGCTTAGTGAAATAAGTCAGACAGAGAAAGACAAATACTGTATGTTAGCACTTATATGTGGAATCTAAAAAATAAACAAAGAATGAATATAACAAAACAGAAACAGACTCACAGATAAAACACACTAGTGGTTACCATTGGGGAGAAGGAGGAGGGGGGACAAGATGAGGGTAAGGGATTAACAAACTACTCTGTATAAAATAAATAAGCAACAAAGATATATTGTACAGCACAGGGAATATAGCCAATATTTTATAATAACTTTAAATGTAGTATAAGAATACTGAATCACTATGTTGTCCACATGAAACTAATATAATATTGTAAATCAACTATACTTCAATTTTTTAAAAAATTTGACTTCTCCAAAAAAAAATCATCTCTTACCCAACATAAGAAAATCTTACAAGTACTACCTGGCATGAGAGATCACATTAAGAGACCCAAAGACAAACAAGGCCTATAATATTGGGTTATTCTTTTCTCAGTATTTGTAGTCCCTCATAGTGATACTGTTCAGAGGAATTTCTCCATCTCCTGCGAAGTTAGTCTAGCTCACTTGCTCTAGCTATTGTGCTCTATGGAACACTCTAGGTCAAAACTTTAGTGACTACTTTGGTGGCACATGGGGTGTTCAGAGAGAAAGACTACAAAGCAGCTGATTCTTCTTCTGTGTGACAGAGTGTGTTTATTAGATATCTGTTGCTCTGTAACAAAATATTCCCAGAATTAGTGTTTCAAACAATGATTACTTCAGGCAATTCTGTAGGTCAAGTGTGATGTGGGTCTTTCTGGGATAAATCAAAGTGTTGACTGGGCTGCCTTTCTTTCTGGAGGCTCTAGGGTAGGATCCATTTCCTTACTTTTATAGCTTCTAGAGGCTTCCCACATTTCTTGGCTTGTGGCCACTTTCCATCTTCAAAGCCAGCAATATTTATTCAAGTCTGTCTTACACTACATCACTCTGACACTGACCCTTCTGCCTCCCTCTTTTACCTTTAAGTACCCTAGTGATTGTGTTGCGCCTATCTAGAAATCCAAGATCGTTTCCCTATCTTAAGGTCATCTTATTAGCAAACTTAATTCCAAATGAACATTTTGAGGGGTGCATTATTTTGCCTACCACAGTCAGTAGTCTGGGCATGGTTCAACTGTGACCTCTGTTTTAGGGTCTTTTACAAGGCTGAAATCAAGGTGTCATTCAAAACTGTGGTCTCATCTGAAGGCTCGACTGATGAAGCATCTTCTTCCAAGCTCTCTCACGTGGTAGTTGGCATAATTCAGTTTCTCAAAAGCTGTTAGATTGATGGCCTCACTTCTTCCCTTGCAGTTGCTTGCCAGGGGGACCTCTCTAACATGACATCTTATTTAATCAAAGTGTTCAAGCCAAAAAAGCAATAGTGAGTGAGTCTATAGCAAGTGGAATTCACAGTCTCTTATAACCCAACCACAAAAGTGTTATCTCCTAATTTCTGTTGTATTCTATGCATTAGAAGTCATTCGTTAGGTCCAATGTACCCTCAAGCGGAGGGAATTACTCAAGGGTGTGAATACCTGAAGGCGGGGATCAGTTGGTATTATTTCAGAGGATATCTTCCACAGAGTGCTAAGTAACAGAGAACGCTGGCTTTAATCACACAGGATGAGTACAAAATCCATCTCCACTGCTTACCATCCATGTGACATCCAGCAATTTTTGTATCAACTCTGTGCCTCAATTTCATTGTCTGATAAATTATATTATTGTGAGGATTAAATGAGGTGCTACAAACAAGATGGTTAGAAGATTGCCTGGCACCTATGAATAAGTGCCCCATGAATATTAACATTGAATGGAGTACTCAATGCTGAAACATGAGTTGAAAACTATTGAACTAGTTAGATCTAAATTAAAGATCTATGTACTTTATGATCTAAAAACTCTATTTTTTTTACCTCTTAGAATATATAGAAAATGTGGAACATAACATTTTATTAGACACCAGAGGATATGACAGGATGGTTTCTTGTCTATTAAAAATTTGTAATATTATTTTTATGATTGAAAAAATCAATTATGGGAAATTTGAAAGTTACAGAGAAGCACAAAAAAGAATGAATGAATGAATGAATAAATGTTTTTCTCAAATTTGACATACAAATACTTTTATACTTTTAAGTTTTTACATTATAATTAACCAAAATACTTTTTATGTGAAAATATGGTATTGCATTTTATCCTACTTTTGCTTTGTTCTTGTATTTTTTTTTAAATGTCATCCCCGATCTTGATTTGGGTTTTTTTCTAGCATATATTTGTAAGTCTTACTAGAAAGTATACATGGTTTTATATTCTAAGCCCCTGCATGTCTGAAAATATCTCTCTGTTGCACTTGAATGACTAAGTGGCTAAGTATATAATTTGTGGGTCATACTTGTTTTCTTTCAGAACTCTGTTAACATTTCTCTATTGCCTTGTGGTGTTCAGGGTTATAACAAAGGAATATAAGACCAGAATAACTTTTACTTTTTTCTTTGCACACAATCTGTTCTGTTTTGCTTCAGCCTGGTGCTTACTAGATATTTTTAACTTGAAATTTCTAATGTTGAAAATATGTGGAAGGGTTTTTTTCCATTGTTAATTCTGCCTGGTACTCAATGGGTCTTTAAAACATCTTTACTCAGATATTTCTCCAATTCTGAAAACATCTCTTTATTGTTTCTTTGCTTTGAACTGACAAAAATCAAATCATGTCACTCTTTTGCTCATAACCCTCATCACACTCAGAATGAAATCCAGAGTCCCTACCCTGGACCACAAGGCCCTACACAGTAGCTGGTGGCTTTCTCTGAACTCAGCACTCTGAGCCCTTCACTTCGAGTCAACCACTCTGACCTCCTTGCCCTTCGCTAATCATATCAAACACATCTCTCCCTCAGGTTCTCTGCATGTGCTATCCCCTCTGCTTGTAGTATCCACTTCAGGTCTCTAGGAAGGAAAGCCTTGCCACCTTATAAAATAGGAAAATCGATCCACCCCCAATCTATCACCCACAGGCATGCTTATTTGTCCATTTCCCCTATAGAATATAAGCTCCATAAAAGCAAGGCCTTTCTGTTTTGTAGGCTGCAGTACCACCAGCAACTATAAAACCGTCGTTAATCAAGTCCTGGTGGGTTGCTGCCTTGCTGTTTACCGGTTGTTCCCTCCTATGCCTCCTTCCTTTTGCTGTGTCCCATGTTTCCCAAGTCTTATATAATTTCTTAAACTTTCTTACATACGAATGCCATCCTTCCCTGGAGTCTTGGCTCTTAAAGGCTTTTGTAAGCATGAAATGAGATGGTGCTCAAAGTGCTTTGATATATTTACAAGGTTGTGCAACCATCATCATAATCTAAATTTAGACCATTTCATAATCACAAAAAGAAAACTTGCACCCCATAGCAGGGGTGCCCACCCTGTCTGCCCACCCTCTTTGAATTGTATACATTAAACAGATGAACTTTGTGCTATGTAAATTGTATCTCAATAATGTTCTTTTAAAAAGTGATTTATAAGCAGGAATGTCATATAGATGTTTTCATTTTTTTAGGCTGAAAAAAAATTAGAGACACCTCGAGGCTAACATGTTAAAGGATTATTCTTTTATGAACTTCCCATATGGTCCATCTTTTTACCTTTTAAAAAATGCAAAGGTTTATAACTTTAACACATTGTCCATTATTTTTCTCAAATTATAAGTTATTTCTCATGAACCATAAAATATGGTTTCATGTAAGTAAATATGGAAACATAAAGTTACATGTAGGCTTAATATATTAACTGTAACTAGAGATATCTGCATCATTTGTCTTTGTCAAATTCTTTCATGTAGATGCGCAGACAGGTAATTTCCATTCTGAATAGGTACCAATATGATTTATGAATATTTATGTACTTGTAATTTTAATTAGTTTTTCCCTTAGTTGAATTCTACGCACGTTCACTAATTTCCGATTTTATCATCTACTAATTATTTTTAAAATTTATTTTATTTATTTATTTATTTTTGGCTGCGTTGGGTCTTCGTTGCAGTGCGCAGGCTTCTCACTGCGGTGGCTTCTCTTGTTGCGGAGCACAGGCTCTAGGCATTCGGGCTTCAGTAGTTGTGGCACGTGGGCTCAGTAACTGTGGCTCATGGGCTCTAGAGCGCAGGCTCAGTAGTTGTGGTGCACGGGCTTAGTTGCTCGGCCGCATGTGGGATCTTCCCGGACCAGGGCACAAACCCGTGTCCCCTGTGTTGGCAGGCGGATTCTTAACCACTGCGCCACCAGGGAAGCCCTCATCTACTAATTCTTATTCTTTATCTGTATGGGAAATTGATATTGAAACTTTGAAGTCAGTGTAATGGTAGCATTGCCATTTTGCTATTCCTTTAATCTGCTTCTATTGGCCTAAGGAGAAATATGTCATGTCACTTAAAAGTAAGTATCAGAAACTGAAGAGTAATATAGTTGTGGATAAAATGTAAGAGATTTTATTTAGATAATAAAAATTGAATTTTAATGGTATTTTATCTTTTACAGTTAAACGAAGGCATATGATATACTGAAATGCACACTTGTCACCAAAATACTTTATTACCAAAAATAATTAGGCAATTTGAGGGTATCAACCTATGAACAAGTGTATAATTGACTATCATTTCATTTTTTCAGAGCTTCATACTCAAGCATATCTTTAATTTAACCATAAAACAGTCTTTAATAGTGAGTTGACATATTTGATGAGTGGTAGTCTCAGATTCTATATTCACTTTTTTTGTGAATAAGGAAAAATAACCTGTGTGCACTCTACCCTATAAAGTTATGATTTACCAACTCTTATTCCACTTAGGGTGATAAAGAATTATTACATTTAGTTCTAAACTCTTCAAATTATGATATCTTAAATATTTTGGTTAGTTCTTGGTAGCCAAACCCAAATGGAATAATCTTTCAAAGTTTTTAGATGAGTTGGGATAAAATATATAGAAATCTTAAAATTGTATTTATTACTCTTTGCATGCTCATTTCATATTGAATTCTGCCTTTCATGTATAAGTTTAAACATTTTTAAATGTGCTACTTGATCATTAGCCTATTAAGCTTGTCAGTATACTATGAGGTAAATCAGTGTTAAATACTAATAGAAATTGAGGTACACAGAGGTTAAATGACTTGTCAAGTCATATTTCATATGCCATTCGTTTTGAAGCGGTTATCTTGCTTAAATTTGCACTAACTGAATACAACTGTTTGTATGGGAATTGAAATCACATTTTCTTTGCACTCCATGGAAGACTGAGCCCGTGAGATTGATAACTACACTAAATACTATCTCAGGAATTTCAAGAAGCAGAATGAGCCTGCAGGGTAATGGAGGTCTTTCATTTGCTTATTCCACAGAGAGATTCTGGAACTTGGCAGCTATATTCAATAGCTAGTGTAACTGAGAGAACAGTTGGTGCGTGGGTTTGGACAGATTTTGCCTACTTAGTGATCCAGGTCTTTCCATGGGGAGTTTCACATAGCATGAAGCATGCTGCAAACTCTCTTTAGAGAAAATCTGGACAGGAGATGATAACACCCAAAGCAATAACAGCAATATTTTTTTGCTTCTCATTGCCCTTGCAAACAAAGTGATTTCTTAACCCACTACTCAGGGAGGAGTAATTATTGCAAAGAGAGTATCAGATTTGGGGATTTATTTTGGTGACTGTGTGGTTTCGTTAAATCACATATTCAAGAAAAGTAATGTGTAAAGCTGATTCCATTCAGCTTTATAACATGAGCAAATTTTCCAGAATACACAATTAAAATTTTAAAATTTCAGATCTCCTTGAATATTGTATAACTGTATTGAAAGGCTACCTCTACCAATTTTACTTCTCTGAATCACAATACTTTTCCAATATTTGTCCTCTCTCTTTATACGGGTTCTCAGAATTTACCTAGAACTACTTCCTCTTTCTATAATATTTGAATATTTAGAATATCTAATAGAGTGTCAAGTATGCATTATCATATTTTGTCAGGATGTGCCACTAATATACATCCGTCTGGTTTTATTTATTTTAAACTCTTTTATTTAAACTTCAAAGTTTGATGAAATGAATTTTTATTGTCTCACCATTCTTGTACGATCCACATTCTGTAAAACAGATCTATTTAAAATATGTGCTGCAATCTATATAATATGAATTGATTTCAGCTGAGAAAGTAGTTTTGAAGACTTGGTTTTATATTATGCAAATTACTTTCTCTAGTAAAGTAGCATTTTCTGGAATTCAGAATATCCTGTAGTTACATTTACAATTTCTTCTTAACAAAATAACAGGACACGTAGTCTGACAAGTAAGAGAGTATTTCCATATAAAGTGGAACAACATATTTGAAACTGGAACAGTCTTAGAGAATCCAGATTATGTGGACTCCATATCTATAATCCCAGGAAGTATGAAATAGTCATTTGGTAAGATCATTAAAGGAAGGCTACTGCAAAAATATTTTTAAGATGTGAATTGACCTATAATTTTTATTTAAATGCATTCCTTACATCCACAAAAAAAGTTACTCATTTATTTGAGCACTAAATAAGCTAATATTAATTTATTTTTTAATTGAAGTATAGTTGATGTACAGTATTATACAAGTTACAGGTATACAACATAGTGATTCACAAATTTTAAAGGTTATATTCCATTAATAGTTACTACATAATACTGGCTCTATTCCTTGTGTTGTACAATACATCCTTATTAGTGAGCTAATATTTAAATGTCTATTCTGTGTCAGGCACTCTGGTAGGTACTTGGGACCAAAAAGAGAGAATCTCTGCCCTTATGGAGCGCGAGTCTTGTCAAGAAGACAGGTATTGATCAAATATTCATGCTTATTTAGGTAAAAGTAACTGTGGTATCGGCTGTAAAAGATAAGTATATTGTGCTATTAGAACAGCTGAGAGGAACATTTTATTTTGTCAGGCAATTCAGAAAAGTATTCCCTAAGGAAGTTATTTTCCAGCTGACATCTCAAGAACAGGCAGGAGTTAACCAGTTGAAAAGGGATGGAAAGGCCTGTTATAATGAAAAATTTTAAAACCAGTAAATGTATTGCAAAATCTTTTCAACTACTGATTTTAAATATCATTATTAACCCTATAAGTCTATAGCTTGTGAAATTTAGAATTTACATTTCTCTGTTGGCTGCCTGCAGTGAGAGTATTTGGCTTATGTGTGGATGTGTTCACCAGTTTGGTGTGTATGGTAACAAACATGCTTCTTCCCCATGGTAAGATGAGTTTCTTTTTGAATAATTGCTCTCAATAGTTACCACTGAGCCTCAACTATTTTCTATGTTGGCAAGTCCCCAGAAGGTTCCAAAAGAGGAAATGCATGTCCATCTTTAGCTCTTTGATTCTATGTGTGATATTTTAGTCACGAAATAATTTCCAGCTGGCAAGCTTGACATACATATTCAACAGCAGCTAAATATTGTTGCTGCATCTATTACATAAGCTGCAAAGAAACTCAGTCAACAGATGCTCCAAAATTTATAAAAGTTTTAATACTCAAACATTTGATATTTTTATCATAAAAATCTGAGTCTCATTTATGATTGATTTGATTGTTCACGTTACAGCCCTTCCCTTCTCCAGATCCATATAGTTTGTTTATTTTCTGGGCTCCCATATGTTACGTCTTCAGAGTTGGGCCATTTTCCCAGAAGTCAGGCCATGGAGGAAGTTGAATGATAGGGAATCTTTTATGAAGAGAATCAGGTGAGTTGGAATTTAAGACCTATCAGAGGGAGGTCAGTTAGTCCAACTCTGTCCAGTTGTAAACAAGAACACTGGTAACAAGGAACATCAAATGATTGCTCAAGGTCACACAGGTGGTTAGGACACAGCTGAGGTGTGTAAACCACCTTCTCCAGAATCTGTCCAGTATAGTTTGTACTATACATTTATAGGATAATGATTAAAATCATCACTTGAAACCCATGAAATTAAAAATGGTTTTTGACTACGTTTAAGTATTGCTACAATTTGGGTATACAATGAAAGTAACTACTCCTATGTCCTTACATCTTTTATCTTATGTTCTTTGACTATACAATGAAAGTAATTACTCCTGTGTCCTTACATCTTTTATTTTATGTTCTTTGACTATCTAAAACTCAGAAATTTGTCTAGTTAGCAGGGGTGAGTGTGTTTATAAGTAGAAATAAGGTAAATAGATCCCAAGCAATCATCAGCTTAGTCCCTAAACAAAGTATATGATGGGGTTTACACGTAAGGAAAGCCTATATGTTTTCTCAGCAAAAAGAAGAAAAAGGGCCACATTTTTGGCCCAGACCAGGTGAGATTTTCAGGTCAGATTACTGAACCAGCAGCTATGATCCTACAGTAAATTCTAAGCTACATCAAGTTTGTGATTAAATCCTTACAAATTCAATTGATTTTCCTATGAGTGTCTCCTAATGCCCCTGATTTTTCTACTAAAATATGGATGGAAAGGGGATCACAATATAAAGATGCCCATCTGCTGGCTTTTCTTCTAGTAGAAAATGCTGTGTCTACAAAAGAGTTGTATTTTAAACCTTCAGTTTCCTTTTTTCCAAGGCTTTGTGCTCACCGATTATAAGCATGCACATTTTTTAAAAGTAGATTTAAGTATGGCTCACCCCTCTTCCCTAGTCAACATGAGGCATCCTCTTTCTGAGTGAATTCCTGGATTCATATACTCAGAATCTTCTCAATTCTAAAATGCTAAGTAGAATATATCTTAATGCATATACCCTTGCCTTAAAGGCACATGATCCACGTGGATCCACGATCCACGTGGATCCACGATCCACAATTGTATTTAGGTACAATTTCTCTGTCTTTTGAACTGTTTTGATCTATGCATCTGTGACTTACAATTAGCCTCTCTAGAGGGTTGGTGGTGGAGAAATATCTCTAGAATCCCAAAGTCAAATCAAGAATTCATCGTTTTTCCAAAACTGTTCTTCCTCTACTGTACTTGACAGCCTCACTCTGAGCCCAGGAACCCTACTCACATCCTCAGATCAGACTAAGCGCTCCACTCTTCCTTACTCCTCCTCTGCAGGGTCAGAGCTCCAACAGTTCTCACTTTTAAGTGTCCTCCTCTTTTCTCCCTTCTTCTCAAACCCACTCACAACTTCACTAGTACAAGACAAGATCATTTTCCCTATGGATTCCTTCCTAGATGCCAAGCTTCTCAAATTGCCTCTCTCCTGCTGCATAAGGTCTCTCTAAAATTCTCTCTCCCTCTCTCCCCCTCTGTCTCTTCTTCCCTCCCTCTCTCATCCTTCCTCTCTCCCTCTCCCTCTCTTCTACATGGAATTGTTCTAAATATAAAACATGTTGGTAAGATTCCATTAATAACAATATTATGTCCAATGTCTTTGCATTGAATAGCTGCTCAATTCTTCATGAATGCCATTTATGTGTACGTATATTACTATTCCAAAAGGAGCAGTCAGAAGCCAGTGCCTTTACCAGTTTTCATTAAACTGGGTAATCTAAAGCTTGAATTAAAATATAAAATAGAAACAATAATTCTCTGCTTCACGATGCAAGAAAAATGGTTCCTTTGTTGATAATTTTGAATTTATTTAACTTATGTTTTATTGTTCAGTAATCATAACAGAAATAGATTTTTAAGTTAGCCATGATCCTTCTTCTCCATTTTCTACTGCTACATATGCACACAGAACTTTGTATAATTGTAATAATAGCATAAATGCACTTCTGTATTTTTTAATGTTTTATGAATTTTGGCATATTGATAGAGTTTCAGAATATTTTCAGTAGTTACATAATATTTCACCACATCCGTAAACCTCAGCTTTTTAACCAACCCTCTATTTTTGGATAATCAGGTTAATAGCATTCTTTAAATTACAATGAATAATGCTACAATGAAAATGTTCTTGTATTATGCTTTTTCCTCATTTTGTTTACATCCTTGGGGCAAATTTCCAGTAGAATCATTGAATATCAACACTATGATTAATACCGTGTATATTTCTTGAAATGTGTTACCAAATCATGTACTGAAGTTTTCAACAGCGTGCACTGTCGCCAGGGGATGGGTACGCTTGTTTCAGCCCACCTTCGACAGAATAGAATATTGGAAAGACTTTAAGCTTGCTGTTTTAATAAAGTGGTACCTCGTTATGTGTTTATACTTTGAATTTCTTTCATAACTAAGGAATTGAACATTTTTTCGTATGTTTGTTGACTAATTTTACTTGTGTTATTTTTTTATTCATGTCCCTGCCCTTTAAATATTGGTCTTTAATTCAATGAATACTATTTTAATTTTTAATCTCTATGGCTTCTTTATACAGTATAGCTTTTAATTTTTAAAACTATTGCTGCATATATTTTTTTCAGGATGGTTTCCATTTAAATTGCATTATTTTTGTTATAAGGGGTTTTTATATCATATGATCTATCTTTATGGTTTCTTTTAGTTTCAGTGTTATCCAGCAAAATATGTTGTTAGTTTCTAATTTGATTTCTGTATGTATGTTAATTCTTTGATACCTTTGGTCTTCATTTTAGTGTTAAAAATCCATTTTATAATAGAAATATGTCATATGTTTTTGTGGTTATGGGAATAATTCAGTTGCACAGAGGAAAAATTTATGATGCAGAAGAGATAGTACATGATTGCAACAGCCAAGTCTTTGAGTGGGAGAAGTTGGTTATTATTCAGTACACAAGTGAACTACTTAGCTTTAGGTAGTAGTAGAGGTAGTTCAGTCATAGTAGCAAGAGGAGAGGAAAATTACATGGCTTTAGGAGGCAGAATGGTAAATGTGGTAGTGGAATCTCAGTGATCCGCTAAGAGTGGAGAGAGGACAAGGGTTCTTGGATGTTTGTGGAAAGAGAAGAACAGGAATATAAAATAATACTCTCAGAGCATAGGGACCAAGTGCTTAGTGAACTGTGGAGACGGCTGTCCATATGGAGGGCCCTTTTGACATTTGTGGCCATTATTTTAGATAACAACAGCCAGCATGGTGATGTTTTTTCCAGTCCTGTTGAGACACTAGGATACAGGCACAGAAGAGATAAGGAATTGGATTTACACAGTTTTGTCCTTGGCCAGGAGAGCATGACAAAGAGACAGGCCAAGTATTTGAGGGTGTATATAAAAAAAGAGATTACAGTCATGGACCGTAGACTCTCAGGTAGTTAAAGAGAAAGTAAAGTTATGAATGAGGTCATTTAGAGAGAAAATATAGGTCTCAGTGGATATAAGAGGGAGCGAGGTAAGGTAGTAGTCAAAGAGCACGATGCCTTTCAAAGAGCAGAATGCTTAAAATTGAGATTTGGAGGGAGTGCCCTTGTTGGTACTGACATGATCTAAGGTCAGACCATAGAAAGGGATGGCTGTTGTGGGAGGGAGGACAAACCCAAGGGAGAGTGGAGCTCAGAGCTGAGAACCAAGACACTAACTAGGTCATCTACATAGTTATCAAGGTCACAAAAAATGAAGACAGTAGTGATTGTGAAGAGAAAAAAGCAGTGGGCTAAGAAATGTAAATCCAGTATTGATAGTAATTTCCAGTAAGGTTGTATCATTAAAGATTTCTGTTAATGGTTTTGAAAGTGTCTGCTTCTCCATATCTTGCCAATACCAGGTATTATCAATATGCTTAATTGTTATCAATCTCCTGGGTGAAATTATCTTGGGATTGGATTTTCCTTTTCTAACAACAAGTACAGTTGATCATCTTTTCCTGTCTAGTCATTTGTATTTCCTTTTCCATTCACGAGTTTGACCATTTTTCTGCTGATGTGTTCACCTTTTATTAGCTACTTGAAAGAAATCTTCCTGGAATAGAGAAATTCCCTCTGAGATATAAACTGCCTTGCAAGTGCTTTCCAAATATTTTTTTTATTAGTTATCTATTTTATAAAGATTAGTGTATATATGTCAATCCCAATCTCCCAATTCATCCCACTACACCCCCCGACCCCGGCTTTCCCCCCTTGCTGTCCATATGTTTGTTCTCTGCATCTCTGTCTCTATTTCTGCCTTGCAAACTGGTTCATCTGTACCATTTTTCTAGATTCCACATGTATGCGTTAATACACGATATTTGGACATTTGTTTTTCTCCCTCTGACTTCACTTTGTATGACAGTCTCTAGGTCCATCCACATCTGTACAAATGACCCAATTTCATTCCTTTTTATGGCTAAGTAATATTCCATTGTATATTTTTACCACATCTTTATCCATTCATCTCTCGATGAGCATTTAGGTAGCTTCCATGACCTGACTATTGTAAATAGTGCTGGAATGAACATTGGGGTGAATGTGTCTTTTTGAATTATGGTTTTCTCTGGGTATATGCCCATCAGTGGGATTGCTGGGTCATATGGTAGTTCTATTTTTAGTTTTTTAAGGAACCTCCATACTGTTCTCCATAGTGGCTGTATCAATTTACATTCCCACCAACAGTGCAAGAGGGTTCCCTTTTCTCCATGCCCTCTCCAGCATTTGTTGTTGTAGATTTTCTAATCAGGCCAATTATAACTGGTGTGAGGTGATACCTCATTGTAGTTTTGACTTGTATTTAATGTGCCTCTTGGCCATTTGTATGTCTTCGTAGGAGAAATGTCCATTTAGGTCTCCTGCCCATTTTTTGATTGGGTTGTTTGTTTTTTTAATATTAAGCTGCATGAGCTGCTTATATATTTTGGAGATTAATCCTTTGTCTGTTGATTCATTTGCAAATATTTTCTCCCATTCTGAGGGTTGTCTTTTCGTCTTGTTTATAGTTTCCTTTGCTGTACAAAAGCTTTTAAGTTTCATTAGGTCCCATTTGTTTAATTTTGTTTTTATTTCCATTTCTCTAGGAGGTGGGTCAAAAAAGATCTTGCTGTGATTTATGTCAAAGAGTGTTCTTCCTATGTTTTCCTCTAAGAGTTTTATAGTGTCTGGCCTTACATTTAGGTGTTTAATCCACTTTGAGTCTATTTTTGTGTATGGTATTAGGGAGTGTTCTATTTCACTCTTTTACATGTAACTGTCCAGTTTTCCCAGCACCACATATAGAAGAGGCAGTCTTTTCTCCATTGTTTATCCTTGCCTCCTTTATCAAAGATAAGGTGACCGTACATGCGTGGGTTTATCTCTGGGCTTTCTATGCTGTTCCATTGATCTATATTTCTGTTTTTGTGCCAGTACCATACTGTCTTGATTACTGTAGCTTTGTAGTATAGTCGAAGTCAGGGAGCCTGATTCCTCCAGCTCTGTTTTTCTTTCTCAAGATTGCTTTTGCTATTCGGGCTCTTTTGTGTCTCCATACAAATTTTAAGATGAATTTGTTCTAGTTCCGTAAAAAATGTCATTGATCATTTGATAGGGATTGCATTGAATCTGTAGATTGCTTTGGGTACTATAGTCATTTTCACAATGTTGAGTCTTCCAATCCAAGAACATGGTATATCTCTCCATGTGTTTGTATCATCTTTAATTTCTTTCATCAGTGTCTTATAGTTTTCTGCATACAGGTCTTTTGTCTCCTTAGTAGGTTTATTCTTAGGTATTTTATTCTTTTTGTTGCAATGGTAAATGGGAGTGTTTCCTTAATTTCTCTTTCAGATTTTTCATCATTAGTGTATAGGAATACAGGAGAGTTCTGTGCATTAATTTTGTTTCCTGCTACTTTACCAAATTCATTGATTAGCTCTAGTAGTTTTCTGGTAGCGTCTTTAGGATTCTCTATGTATACTGTCATGTCATCTGCAAGCAGTGACAGTTTTACCTCTTCTTTTACAATTTGTATTCCTTTTATTTCTATTTCTTCTCTGATTGCTGTGTCTAGGACTTCCAAAACTATGTGGAGTAATAGTGGTGAGAGTGGACATCCTTGTCTTGTTCCTGATCTTAGAGGAATGCCTTCAGTTTTTAACCATTGAGAATGATGTTTGCTGTGGGTTTGTCATATATGGACTTTATTATTTTAAGTAGTTTCCCTCTATGCCCATTTTCTGGAGAGTTTTCATCATAAATGGGTGTTGAATTTTGTCAAAAGTCTTTTCTGCATCTATTGAGATGATCATATGGATTTATTCTTCAGTTTGTTAATATGGATTATCACATTGATTGATTTGCATATACTGAAGAATCCTTGCATCCCTTGGATAAATCCCACTTGATCATGGTGTATGATCCTTTTAATGTTTGTTAGATTCTGTTTGCTAGTATTTTGTTGAGGATTTTTGCATCTATATTTACCAGTGATAGTGGTCTGTAATTTTCTTTTTTTGTAGTATCTTTGTCTGGTTTTGGTGTCTGGTGGCCTCATAGAATGAGTTTGGGAGTGTTCCTTCCTCTGCAATTTTTTGGAAAAGTTTGAGAAGGATGGGTGTTAGCTCTTCTCTAAATGTTTGATAGAATTCACCTGTGAAGCCATCTGGTCCTGGACTTTTGTTTGTTGGAAGATTTTAAATCACAGTTTCTATTTCATTACTTGTGATTGATCTGTTCATATTTTCTATTTCTTCTTGGTTCAGTCTTGGAAGGTTGTACCTTTTTATGAATTTCTCCGTTTCTTCCAGGTTGTCTATTTTATTGGCATAGAGTTGCTTGTAGTAGTCTCTTATGATGCTTTTTACTGCAGTGTCCGTTGTAACTTCTCCTTTTTCATTCCTAATTTTATTGCTTTGAGTCCTCTGCCTCTTTTTCTTGATGAGTCTGGCTAAAGGTTTATCAATTTTGTTTATCTTCTCAAAGAAGCAGCTTTTAATTTTATTGATCTTTGCTATTGTTTTCTTTGTTTCTATTTCATTTATTTCTGCTCTGATCTTTATGATTTCTTTCCTTCTTCTAACTTTGCGTTTTGTTTGTTCTTCTTTCTCTAGCTCCTTTAGGTGTAAGGTTAGATTGCTTATTTGAGATTTTTCTTGTTTCTTGAGGTAGGATTGTATTGCTATAAACTTCCCTCTTAGAACTGCTTTTGCTGCATCCCATAGGTTTTGGATCATCATGTTTTCATTGTCATTTGTTTCTAGGTATTTTTTGATTTCCTCTGTGATTTCGTCAGTGATCTCTTAGTTATTTAGTAACATATTGTTTAGCCTGTATGTGTTTATGTTTTTCACGTTTTCTTTTCCCTGTAATACATTTCTAATCTCATAGAGTTGTGGTCAGAAAAGATGCTTGATATGATTTCAGTTTTCTTAAATTTACCGAGGCTTGATTTGTGACCCAATATGTGATCTGTCCTGGAGACTGTTCCGTGTTCACTTGAGAAGAAAGTGTAATCTGCTGTTTTCGGATGGAATGTCCTATAAATATCAATTAAATCTATCTGGTCTATTGTGTCATTTAAAGCTTGTGTTTCCTTATTAATTCTCTGTCTGGATGATCTGTCCATTGGTGTAAGTGAGGTGTTAAAATCCCCCACTATTATTGTGTTACTGTCGATTTCCTCTTTTATAGCTGTTAGCAGTTGCCTTATGTATTGAGGTGCTCCTATGTTGGGTGCATATATATTTATAATTATTGTATCTTCTTTATGGATTAATCCCTTGATCATTATGGAGTGTTCTTCCTTGTCTCTTGTAACATTCTTTATTTTAAGGTCTATTTTATCTGATAATGAGTATTGCTACTCCAGCTTACTTTTGCTTTCCGTTTTCATGGAATATCTTTTTCCATCCCCTCACTTTCAGTCTGTATGTGCCCATAGGTCTGAAGTGGGTCTCTTGTAGACAGCATATGTATGGGTCTTGTTTTTGTATCCATTCAGTGAGCCTGTGTCTTTTGGTTGGAGCATTTAGTCCATTCACATTTAATTATCAATATGTATGTTCCTATTACCATTTTCTTAATTGTTTTGGGTTGTTTTTTTAGGTCCTTTTGTTCTCTTGTGTTTCCCATTTAGAGAAGTTCCTTTAGCATTTGTTGTAAAGCTGGTTTGGTGGTGCTGAAATCTCTTAGCTTTGCTTGTCTGTAAAGCTTTTGACTTCTCCATTGAATCTGAATGAGATCCTTGCTGGGTAGAGTAATCTTGGTTGTAGATTCTTCCCTTTCATCACTTTAAGTATATCATGCCACTCCCTTCTGGCTTGTAGAGTTTCTGCTGAGAAATCAGCTGTTAACTTATGGGAGTTCCCTTGTATTTTGTTTGTTGTTGTTCGCTTTTCGCTTTTAATAATTTTACTTTGTCTTTAATTCTTGTCAATTTGATTACTGTGTGTCTCGGCATGTTTCTCCTTGGGTTTATCCTGGCTGGGACTCTGCCCTTCCTTGACTTGGGTGGCTGTTTACTTTCCCATGTTAGGGAAGTTTTCGACTATAATCTCTTCAAATATTTTATCAGGTCCTTTCCCTGTTCTCCTTCTGGGACCCCTATGATGCAAATGTTGGTTCGTTTAATGTTGTCCCAGAGGTCTCTTAGGGTGTCCTCATTTCTTTCATTCTTTTTTCTTTATTCTGTTCTCTGCTAGTGATTTCCACCATTCTGTCTTCCAGGTCACTTATCCGTTCTTCTGCCTCAGTTATTCTGCTATTGATTCCTTCTAGTGTATTTTCCATTTCAGTTATTTTATTGTTCATCTCTGTTTGTTTGTTCTTTAATTCTTCTAGGTCTTTGTTAAACATTTCTTGCATCTTCTTGATCTTTGCCTCCGTTTTTTTTTCCAAGGTCCTGGATCATCTTCACTATCATTATTCTGAATTCTCTTTCTGGAAGGTTACCTATCTCCATTTCATTTAGTTGTTTTTCTGGTGTTTTATCTTGTCCCTTCATCTGGTACATAGTCCTCTGCCTTTTCATTTTGTCTGTCTTTCTGTGAATGTGGTTTTCTTTCCACAGGCTGCAGGATTGTAGTTCTTTTTGCTTCTGCTGTCTGCCCTCTGGTGGATGAGGCTATCTCTGGACATTCAGAGGAGACTCCTGTGGGTCATGCCTTAGTGAAAGCAGCCAGGGGAAACAAAGACCTGTCTTGTGTTAGTGTTGGAGGGTCTGCTGCAGAGGCAGGTCCAATTATTTTATATTGATATTTTAGTGAAGTATTAATAAATCTTCCCATTCTTAAAAATAAACATTACAATTAGTATATATTTAGTAATCAATTGACTGTGTAGATAAAGCATCAGATTGATATATTGTTTATTTGGATTTAATTGATTCTTCTAAAGGACCAAAATGTATTGTATATGAGTTAAATATTTTTTAAACTTTATAGTGGCTGTAGTTAGTACAAGGAAAAAGACAGATCTTAAGTTTAAAAACCTTTTATTTGACTTAATTTGAATAGCTTAGGTTCTCAACAGCAACTCCACACATACATAGGCAGTACTGCTTCAGATAAATTTGTTGGATTTTTTGGTAGAAAATGAGAGTTAAATTAATGTAACACTAAGAGAAATGCAACTTTATTCACTATTTTCCTGACTGTTGAAAAGGTATTAAAAACTCACAAATGGAGTGCTTTTAAAGGATAAACAATTTCAGAGGTCTTCACACATTGATTTTCTCTATATCTTAAAACTTCTCTAATAACATGCTTCACTAAAATTTTCATTTATTGTCTAACTCCAAGGATAATGGAAGCTGATTTGCTATATATACAGTAGAATTTTTTTTTAACTGCACCAAAGGCATATCCTAGCTCTGTTAAAGGGCCTTCACCACAGTCAATATAAAAGCACAAAAAGTCCCATCAGTTTAATAATAATAAAACCCCCAAAATGGAAAACTGAGGGAGCAAGGAAGAGAGCCCTGGGCCAGGGGCATGGGGAGCCCTGCTCATGGCACCAGGCCTGGCCACAGGGCTCCCCTGGTATTGCTGTTGCTACAAGGTTGGGGGTCAGCAATTGTCCTGTGGGAGCCATCGTTCACCTGGGTTGAGGACCCTTACTTCTTCTGGGGTGTGCTCAGCTTCTGCATGCCCCAGATCTTGCTCAGCAGGCCAGAGATGAAGGCCTCAGTGGGTTTGTAACAGTCAACCAGCAGCTCCTTGACCCTGGCAGCTTGGGTGTCATCACTCTCCATGTCCAGGAGTTCATCCACATCAATCTCCAGCTCCAGGATCTCCTCTTCCTGGCAGTTGTAGAGGTGAGTGAGCTGCTCCAGGATCCACTTCTCCAGGTTGAGGCGCTTCTGTAGCTCCTTGAGGTTGTACTTGACTGTGACCTTCCCTTGGCGCCTCACTGGTCCCTCATCGTCTGTGCCACCTGGGCCCTCACCTGCAGCCCCAGGGCGGCTCTGAAAGTAGACACGGGGTCCTGGGCCACCAGTCCCTCGTCCAAGGGCCGGAGCCACCAACGCCGCACCCCCTGCGGGGCCAAGTATGTGTGTCAGGCCCCTCCCTGCGCTGCTGCCTCTGGGATGCCTGTTGGCTGGCTCCAAGCCACTGGCTCGGGTTAGCTCGTGAGCTCGGCTCCACAGGGCTCCTCATGGCTCCACAGCAAGGGCAGCGGCGGCGGGCACGCCTGGGGGCAGATGCAGCATGTGGAGCCCCCAGACCTGGTCTGGCCACACCCCGCCCCCTCCCCGCCAATCCCTAGAATTTTTCTGTATATTAAATTGATAATACTTATCTGGTAGCAGCATTCAGTGTCATGCAATATGTATTGATGCTATTGTTATCTGCTTTTGGAATAAGTCTGTGAGGTACTTCAGCTTGAAAGAAGCAATAAATGAACCAAAAAAATGAATGATAACTAATGAGACAGTGAAGAAAACAGGGTAAATTCCCAGATTTCAAATAAACTGTACTATGTCTTGACTCCACTCATCCTCAAATTATCCTATATATATACATATTCAGTCACCAAGAATACATCAGAAGATAATTATTTATATGTAGTGGTCTCCATAGTTATTTAGCCAATCCTTTTAGCCCTTGAATGATTAATTCCAATTCATTTATTCAAAGTTTTTTGAGCTCCTACTTTTTTCAAACACTGATATAAACACTAGGGTTAACATGATAAAAAAAAGGGGGGAGTCTCAGCATTATAGCTTGATTAGAGTAAGAGTTAATAAGAAAATACAAGGAATCATTAGTATGACTCCCGAGCTGAGTGAGAGGTCAGCATGGATTCATACTAGCAAGTGATAACTTCTTATATGTGTCATTGGAGTTTCCAAAGAAGTAAAGAGAGTCAGAGACAGTTGTTGAAATGGAAGGAAGATAGGTAAAGAAAATCTAGTATGTGGAAGTAGAGTCCCTGGAGAAGGAAAAAAAAAAAAGAAAGCAATAGAATTTATGTTTAAAACTGTAATAAAAGAAAATTTTATAGAAATAAAAGACTTCCAGGTACAAATTGACAAGGCCGACTTAATACTAGAAAATCAACTTGGAATTGTCAACTTTGAAACAGATCCTGGTAAAATTATTGGATCTTAAAGATAACGGAGATATCTTCAGGGTCTCTAGTCATAAAGTGATTAGGACCTTTTTTTAAAAAGCCGCAGAAAACTCCCAAGCCCCTTCCACACTGTGAAGATAAAAGAAGTCACATTCTGCAAGACCGAAAGGGCCTCCACCAGAACATGACCATGCTGGAGGCTTGACCTTGGACTTCCTAGATGTACAACTGTGAGAAATAAATGTTTGTTGCTTATAAGCCACCTAGTCTATGGCATTTGGTTATAGCAGCCCAAACAGACTAAGACAAAAGGCTAGTTTATTATTGGGAAATCCACTAATATCATATAACATATTAATAGGCATAAGAAGAAAAAGCAGATGATAAGTCTCCATGGATGCTGAAAAAGCATTTGACAAAATTCAATACATATAAACATTCAAGAACATAGAAATCAATGGATATTTCCTTACCATATTTCATAAAAATAATTATATATTTTTATACATCTAGATATGTATGTGTATATATATTAAATTTATATGAAATAGAGACATAATGCAAATTTGGCAAAATATTGACCATTGTTGAGTCTGCATAAAGAATATATGGGAGATCATTGTACTAGTCTTGCAACTTTCTGTAATTTAAAAAATTTATTTGTTTTGTATTTTTGGCTGAATTGGGTCTTCGTTGCTGTGTGTGGGGTTTCTCTAGCTGTGGCGAGCAGGGGCCACTCTTCATTGTGGTGCGTGGGCTTATTGCGGTGGCTTCTCTTGCTGCAGAGCACGGGCTCCAGGCACGCAGGCTCATTAGTTGTGGCCCACGGGCTCCAGAGCACAGGCTCAGCAGTTGTGGCACACGGGCTTAGCCGCTCCACGGCATGTGGGATCTTCCCAGACCAGGGCTCGAACCTGTGTCTCCTGCATTGGCAGGCGGATTCTTAACCACCGCGCCACCGGGGAAGCCCACCTTCTGTTATTTTTTACATTATATCAAAATAACATATTGTACAATTCACTATTTCTGAATAATAGAGATGAAAAATTGGCTAAACAATGTCATTTTCTGTGTCTAATCCTTTTTAACCAAGTTACTGTAATAGTCTTTTAATATGGTAGTTCTTGTTACAACTACAATTAATTGTTACAATTACTGCCATTTATAAAGTATATTTCAGTGATGGCACATTTATACAGTGTTATCTCACTGATTTTTCACAAAACAACCTGAAAGGGGGATAGAGTTACAATCCCATTTTACACAAGAGGAAACTGAGCCTTCTAGGAGTAAAATGGTTTGCCCAAGTTGACAAGGGCAGTGAGTGATGGATTCAAGACAAAGATTCATGTCTCTGTTTCCCTTGCTGTCTCAAATCTTTCCTCCACTGCATCCATCTAACCCCAAAGACATGAGTTTTTCTGTACTTTTGCTTAAATGTGGGGATTATATCCTAGGCTTCTTTTGTATTTCCATAGCACAATATGTAACTTGCACATCACAAACAATCAATAATACTTGTTGAATTGAGTTAAGTTACAATGTAGTATGAATAAATAAAAAGGGAAAGAGAAAAGAATAAGTCTGTGCTTAAATAGTTCCCTACATATATTGATTCTCTTTGTCTTAATTTTCACATAAAGAGTAAAATTTGTTAGCTGACGCAATGAAAAATTTAGGTAAATGACTATGAGCGATTGATTATATAAAGGTAGTATTGCAAATGTAAACAAAATATTTGACTAGTATTTTTAACTTTCAGGTGGGAATTTTATTGATGGTAAGTTCAATAAAGAGGGGGAAAAATACCAATGCTGTATTTTTCATACTCTGTCTATTCTGAAAAGTGTTGGCCTAGATATAGTGCAGTTGACATCATGTAATTTATATGTTCATAAATCCTCTAGTACATGAAGTACCTTCAATCGATGACCATTGCCTAAAGGATGAGGTATATTTTTCCTGAATACACATTTTATTGAACTATAGCATGCATAGAGAAATTGTGCAAATAATAGGTGTCCAGCTGGATAGATTTTTACACAGTGCACTTACCTGTTAACAGAACCTCAGAAGTCCCCATCATGTTCCTTTCCAGTCACTACCTAATCCCTCTGATAAAGTTACTCACTATTTTGACTTCTAACACGATACAATACTTTTGCCTGTTGTGGAGCTTCATTTACATCAAACCATAGAATACATTCTATTTTGTGCTGGGTTTCTTTCATTGAACATTATTTTTTTGAGATATTACCCACATGGTCTGTTCATTCTCATTACAGTATTATGTTCCAATGTACAAATATGCCACTATTCATTTATTCATTTTACTATTGTATATTTGGGTAGTTTCCAATTTTAGACTATTAAAGTGGTGCTATGAATGTTCTTATACACGTTTCAGTGGATATATATGTACACATATCTGTCATGGATATACCCAAGGAGTGGACTTACTAAGTCATAGAGATGCATATGTTCAGTTTAGTAGATATTACAAACTAGTTTTCCAAAGTGATTATACCAGTTACCTCGCCCATCAACAGTGTATACAAGTTCCAATTGCTCCACATCTCTACCAACTTGCTATTGCCTGTCTTTTTCATTCTAGCCATTTTGATAGGCGTGTAATGATAATTAAAATTGTAGTTTAATTTCTGCTTTCCCGATGACTAAGACAGTGAAATACTTTTTCATAAGGTTTTTGGCCATTTGGCTATTTCTTTTGTGAACCACCTTTTCAATCTTTTGTCCATTTTTTAAATTGAGCTTTCTGACATTTTCTTAAAAATCTTAAGCTCTTTATATATTGTAGATATTAGCCTTTTGTTGAATATTTGTATTGCAAATATTTTCTCAGTCTATGACTTGCTTTTTTACTCTCTTAATAATGTCTTTTCTTTATTGATGTATAGTTGATTTACAATATTATGTTAGTTTCAGGTGTACAGCTTAGTGATTCAGTATTTTCACGGATTATACTTCATTAAAAGTTATTACAAGATAATGGCTATAATTCCCTGTGCTATACAATATATCCTTGTTGCTTATCTATTTTATAGTAGCTTGTATCTCTTAATCCCATACCTCTGATATGCCTCTCCCCCCTTCCCTCTTCCTTTGGGTAACCACTAGTTTGTTTTCTAAATTTGTGAGTCTTTTTCTGTTTTGCATATACATTCACTTGTGTTATTTTTTTAGATTCCACGTGTATGTGACTTATTTTACTAAGCATAGTATTTTCTAGGTTCATCTATGTTGCTGCAAGTAGCAGAATTCCATTCTTTTTATAGCTGAGAAATATTATATTGTATATATATACCACATCTTCTTTATCTGTTTGTCTTTTGATGGACACTTGGGTTGCTTCTATGTCTTGGCTATTGTAAAAATGCTGCTAAGAACATGGGGTGCATGTATCTTTCTGAATTAGAGTTTTCATCTTTTCTGAATATGTGCCCAGGAGTGGGATTGCTGGATCATATGGTAGTTCTACTTTTAGTTTTTTGAGGAACCTTCATACTGTTTTCCATAGTGGCTGCACTAATTTACATTCCCACCAACAATGTACAAGGGTTCCCTTTTCTCGACATCCTCACCAACATTTTTTATTTGTAGACTTTTTGATGATAGCCATTCTGACAGCTGTGACGTGGTACCTTGTTTTTATTTGCATTTCTATAATAATTAGCATAGTTGAGCAGGTTTTCATGTGCCTGTTGGCTATCTGTATGTCTCCTTTGAAAAATGTCTATTCAGGTCTTCTACCCATTTTTTGATTGTGTTGTTATGTCTCCTTTGAAAAATGTCTATTCAGGTCTTCTACCCATTTTTTGATTGTGTTGTTTGGTGTTTTTTTGTTGTTTTGTTTTGATGTTGAGTTGTATGAGCTTTTTATATATTTTGTATATCAACCCCTTGTTAGTCATATCATTAGCAAATATTTTCTCCCATTCAGTAGATTTTTTTCATTTTTGTCAGTGGTTCCCCTTGCTGTGCAAAAGCTTTAAGTTTACTTAGGTCCCATTTATGTATCTTTGCTTTTATTTCTTTTGCCTTAGAAGACAGAGCCAATAAAATATTGCTACAATTTATGTCAAAGTGTGTTCTGCCTATGTTCTCTTCTAGGAGCTTTATGGTTTCTCGTCTTCTTTTTATAGAAATATTCTACTTATTTTCTTTATTTTTGTTTGTTTGCCTTTTGCTTGTTTTTATTTTTTAATTTTTAAAATCCATTTTGAGTTTATTTTTCTTTATGGTGTGAGGAAATGTTCTAATCTCACTGTTTTACACGTAGCTGTCCAGTTTTCCCAGCACCACTTGTTAAAGAGACTGTCCTTTCTCCATAATATATTCTTGCCTCC
The DNA here is from genome assembly GCF_028023285.1 of Balaenoptera ricei. Lineage (NCBI taxonomy): Eukaryota > Metazoa > Chordata > Mammalia > Artiodactyla > Balaenopteridae > Balaenoptera > Balaenoptera ricei. The sequence continues at coordinate 81,320,484 of NC_082640.1, read as the reverse complement.
TTTGTTGTAGATTAATTGACCATAGGTGTGTGGGCTTATTTCTGGGCTTTGTATCCTGTTCCACTGATCTGTGTGTCTGTTTTTGTGCCAGTACCAGGCTGTTTAGATTACTGTAGTTTTGTAGTATCTTCTGAAGTCTGAAAGTGTGATACGTCCAGCTTTGTTCTTTTTTTCTCAAGATTGCTTTGGCTATTCTGAGTCTTTTGTGTTTTCATATGAATTTAGGATTATTTGTTCTAGTTCTGTGGAAAATGTCATGGTATTTTGATAGGGATTGTATTAAACCTGTAGATTGCTTTGGGTAGTATGGCCATTTTAACATGCCATTTAATGATTTCTTTTGAAAAATAGAGGTTCTAAATTTAAACAGTGCGATTTATCAATAACCTCCTTTATTAGTAGTACTGTTTTTGTCCTCTTTAATTAATCTTTGCCTACCCAAGATTATGAAAATAATCTCTTATGTTTTCTTCTAAAAGCTTTGTTGTTTACCTTTCTATCTTAGACCTACAATCCATCTGAAACTCATTTTTTTGTGTATCAACCCCCTTGATGAAGTCATATGATGTAATAAAAAGATCTTTTATTCTCTAAGCTCAGACAGATCTGGAGAATATAACAGAAATATGTAGAAGTGTATGCCCAAGAATACACAAAGCATAGTTTTTAAAAACCATACTAAATGATGACATTAATTTTATTGGCATGGAAAACTGTTGAGTGAAAGGAGTGGGTTATAGAACATAAAACATTTATACAAATTGTATGCACACATATATTTTAGATACATAAATTCATACAGTGATATCCTGAAGCACACATATATTTTAGATACATAAATTCATACAGTGATATCCTGAAGGGTAATCTGGCATAGTTTAACAACATATCTGTGAATCATGGGATTTATGGTAATCGGTATTTTTCTTTGAACTTTTCTGTATTGTTTGAATTTTTTTCAGTGAGTATGTATCTTCATTTCCAGAATAAACATGAAAAATCATTCTTATTTAAATACAAGTACATAGGGGAGAAGAGTTATCCAGAGGTACCCATAATAACCTTTTGGATCTTTTCATTCAGTCATTTTTCTTGGCATAGATGGTGGCTGTTTTATCCTTTAATAAAAATTGTACTTCCTATTTAATTAGATTTCTGAATCTGGTACAAGTCTGGCCTGAGGGGGAGAGAGGCTAGAACAAAAGAACTCCTTGTGTCCAGTAAATAGATTTATTTCTGTAACGAAAAATGATTCATGATAAGATGTATCACTTTTATGGTTTATCTACATGCTTTATGAAAGAAGGAACCAATCCCTCCATATCTTTGCATGTTGATTAGTAGAGCCAGTTCAGCTGTATGTTCTTTGCCTTCATGTCAAAAACAAATCTGTATATAAATTTCTTTGGTCCACTGCAAATTTTCCTCTCACAACTCTGTAGATGTTGTTTAGTTATCCCATAGCCTCTAGGGAATGGAAGGATCACAGGTCAGCCTGCTTTAAATAATTTTATATACTTGCTTTTCTGTTTATAAGCCTAAAAGATTTTTTTCCTTTATTTTGTCTTTCAAACATTTTGGCAGATGTGTCTATTCATTAGTACCTAGATGTGAGTAACTCTTCACTAGTAGAGAATTTCTTAACTTCATACTTGCTTTCCTCTCTCTCTGACTAAAAATTGTTCTCTTTAATTATGTATCTTATTATTGATTCTGTTCCATTTGTTTGACTTTTTTTTTTTCTCCTTATGTTGGATCTCTCCTCTCTAGTCGTAGAGATCAAGATCCTATGTGACCCGACCCTGGCTTCTCTCTGAAATCAGCTCTCACCACTCTCAATCACTCACTCTGCTTTAGCCACACTGGCTTCCTTGCATCTCCTTGAACTTGTCAAGGACACTCTTTGGCTCCAGTGCCACTTCACTTGCTATGTTTTCTACCTGAAATGCTCTTCCAGAAGAAGGCTGCATGGTTTGCTCTCTGACTTCATTCAGTTCTGCTTTCATGTCGCCTCATTAGAGATCTTCCCTTAGGACCAAAATGTGGATTTCATTCACTTGTGCAACATATCTACTGATTATCTACTATGAACCAGGTACTATGCTGCATACTGAAAGTACAGCAAAGAAGAAAACAGAACATTCCTGCAATTTTGGAATTTATAATATAGTGAGGAGAGGCAGACAATAAAAACCACTCAATATAATGCGAAGTAGTGTAAGTGTTCTGGAAAAATAAAATGCAGGGTAAGGGAGCAGATGAGCTGAGCATACATTTTTTTCAATAGGCCACTAAGGGAAGAATCTCAACTACAGGTTACATTTAAATAAGTAATGAGAAAATGTACAGGAAACTAAAAGAAATGAAACCCATAAAGATTTAAGTCTTTTAAGAAAAAGCTATAAGCAATGATTTTGCAATATATAAGTTATAACCTGAGAAATACATGAAACTGATTATTTATGAGTGTTTTTTATGAGCTATGTATATGGGATAAAATTGTTTATATTTTATAGACAATTCTTAATAAAAAATTTATTGATCTACACAGGGCTTTTTATTTTAATGCAGAAAATTAGGTCTTTTAAGACACAGCAGTGGCTTTTCCCCATGGGAAGCTGTACACCAGCAAACTTTTAGACAATGTCCAATGTTAAACATGTCCTCTATCAGTTTGATTGATGACCCGGTCTATTCTCAGCCAAACTGAGGAGAAAATGAAGGAATAGAGATGGCGAAAGAACTGGATACAACCTTTACATTCTTTTATCCATCCATCTATCCATTTATCTTATCCTTGTCTGAGCAGACAAGGTGGTGTGAGGAATCAAACACTTATCTTATCTGTTGTGTTATCTGTTCTTAGAAAGCTTATCTAGGTAGAGAAGAGGTAAGAGGCAAGGTTATATGATGGAAAGACACAGAACCAGGATTAGACTTTATGCTGCACCACATCTACCACAGTCATCACTGTTACCACCCAAGTCCAAACTGCCAAGTCTGTCCATTGTTCATTCTACTGCAGTGGCTCCTCTATATACTGCTGCTTCCACTTTTAGATCCCTGTAATCTGTTCTCCAGACAGCAGCCAAAGTGATGTTTTGCAAATGTAAAATAAGACCAAAAACCTCCAGCATTATTCCATAACTCTTAGGAGGAGAGGTCCTTATCATAGGATTCAAGATCCTTTGTGACCTGACCCTGGCTTCTCTCTGAAATCAGCTTGCACCACTTTCAATCACTCACTCTGCTTTAGCCACACTGGCTTCCTTGCATCTCCTTGAACTTGTCAAGGACGCTCTTTGGCTCCAGGGCCACTTCACTTGCTCTGTTTTCTACCTGAAATGCTCTTCCAGAAGAAGGCTGCATGGTTTGCTCTCTGACTTCATTCAGTTCTGCTTTCATGTCGCCTCATTAGAGATCTTCCCTTAGTGGCCTATTGAAAAAAAATGTATGCTCAGCTCATCTGCTCCCTTACCCTGCATTTTATTTTTCCAGAACACTTACACTACTTCGCATTATATTGAGTGGTTTTTATTGTCTGCCTCTCCTCATTATATTATAAATTCCAAAATTGCAGGAATGCTCTGTTTTCTTCTTTGCTGTACTTTCAGTATGCAGCATAGTACCTGGTTCATAGTAGATAATTAGTAGATACGTTGCACAAGTGAATGAAATCCACATTTTGGTCCTAAGTACTAACTTTCATGGAAATACTCTGTACTACCTCTATTGCTAGGACTGCTAGGCCTATGTATAAAAGTACAATGTAAGTGAAGCTTGTTTTTGTTTATTTTTTATACCCTTGCTCCATGGCTTGTCAATTAATGCCAATAGCTTCTTTGGGTGCCTGTATTTTACCATTACGTTTCAGCCTGTTGGCCAGCTCTCTTTTTAAAAATAATTTCACATCTCATCCCGTTATTTTTGTATTATTATTTTTTAAACATCGTTTTTGGAGTGTAATTTCCTTTGCTGTGGAAAAGCTTTTAAGTTTCATTAGGTCCCATTTGTTTATTTTTGTTTTTATTTCCATTTCTCTAGGAGGTGGGTCAAAAAGGATCTTGATGTGATTTATGTCATAGAGTGTTCTGCCTATATTTTCCTCTAAGAGTTTGATAGTGTCTGGCCTTACATTTAGGTCTTTAATCCATTTTGAGTTGATTTTTGTGTATGGTGTTAGGGAGTGTTCTAATTTCATTCTTTTACATGTAACTGTCCAGTTTTCCCAGCACCACTTATTGAAGAGGCTGTCTTTTCTCGATTGTATATTCTTGCCTCCTTTATCAAAAATAAGGTGACCGTACATGCGTGGGTTTATCTCTGGGCTTTCTATCCTGTTCCATTGATCTATATTTCTGTTTTTGTGCCAGTACCATACTGTCTTGATTACTGTAGCTTTGTAGTATAGTCTGAAGTCTATCTCATCCCATTTTTTTCCTTATAACTATCCATCTCTAGTTTCCTAGCACCAGATTATGTGGTCCTGACTTCATACCACTTCCTGAATTTTAAAGGTCTATGACTCAGACAAATCATGCAGAATTCTTCCAAGTCTAATATAAAATGGTATGCTCTTCCTTCTGAGTATTATGGAAGAGCAGCTTCACACCCTGGCTTGCCTGTAAAACACTTCACAGATGTAGCAGTCTGTGTCGTAGATGAAGATTATAGAGGAAATGTTGGTGTTGTACTGTTTAATTTTGGCAAAGAAACATTTGAAGTCAAAAGGGTGATTGAATTGCACAGCTCATTTGTGAACAGGTTTCTTATCCAGAAATAGAGGAAGTTCAAGTTTTGGATGATGCTGAAAGGGGTTCAAGGGGTTTTGGCTCCAGTGGAAATAGCCAGTCTTATGCGAAACCCACCAGTCTAGATTTGTGGGTTGTAGATCTACACCAGAATTCTAAGCAGATATATCAGAGTGTATGGCTGTGAAGTATGTCTGACCTCACATCACTTCTGGTTTAGTTTACCAGGGAGCCTTGCTTCATTCTGGGATTCTGCTGAGATACTTGTTTTAATTTTGAGTTGGACTGCCAACTATAAGTATAAAGCTGCTTCTAGCATCAGTTTCAGTGGTCATGGAGTAAGGCAATATTTTACTAATTTTGCTTGGCTTTTTTTTCCTAGTGTTTTGCTAAGGCTTAGTTACCAGAAATGTTTCATGAAAGACACTTCTGTATCTTCTTTCTTACCCTACAAAAGTTAATGATATTTTTTCCTTCATTGTCATTGAATCTTAAGAAAGTTGACTACAATAATTGATTATTATGGCTAATCTTTTCTCTTGTTTGCTGATTTCCTTCTCTGGAAGATTCACATTGGTCCAAATTACTTTTTGCTAACATATTATTATGTATAGTCCATTATTTTTTCATTTTTATTTTATTACTCCAAGCTTTATTACCTTGTAAGTACAATACCTTACTTTGGCAGCCAGAATTTTACATGATATCTCACCTCCAAAGATGTGCTGATATTACAAAACCTTTATAGAGCTGCTCTAAAATGGAAAATTGTAATTCTTATTTTCTCTCTCTCCCTCTCTCTCTCTTCTCCCCTCCCCCTCTCTCTCTGCCTTTCTCTTTTTGCTTCTAGTTACATGGATTGGCATTCTCAGTATATGAAAAAGAGCCCATGATCTCCATCTGTATATTGTTAATATGCATTTATGCTTACCTTTGATAGATGTTTATATGTGTGTATTATCTGTAAAAGTCTGATACATATTTATTTTTACAATCACAGTTTCTGAGTGCTAAGGTTTGGGGTTTGTGAGCACATACTATCTTACAAACCATCATGTGCATTGACCCCCTAATGCTGACTCTTTATTTGGTGTTCCTTCCAAACCTTCCATATCATCACCTCTTAGAGATAGAGCAGCCTGTCAAACACTTAGAGGGATGTTTAAGAGAGCCCTACAGAATTGAACCACCAACTCTAGGACAACACAGAGTGTTTATGCAATAAAATGATGTCATAGATTAAGAACTGGAAAGTGACACTGTGATGATTGATGGCAGCAAATTTGCTTTTGGCATGAGAATGGATTGAGTGTATGTCACCCCATCCTGTAAATCGATACATAATTGTCCATAAAATCCCATGCATACACTAACTTTCAGAAGAAGATATATTATTTAAAAGTAAATGCTGGTAAACACCATCTAAAGGCAAACAGGAATAGTCTTCTAAGTTGCCAAGCTTTTTCCTTGTACAATTTTAATGAAGGATTTTTATTCTGGTAATAAAATATTCTTCTCATTGAAATTCAAAGATTAATTATTTAATATCTTTATTGGAGTATAATTGCTTTACAATGATGCATTAATTTCTGCTGTACAACAAAGTGAATCAGCTATATGTATACATATATCCCCATATCTCCTCCCTCTTGAGCCTCCCTCCTACACTCCCTATCCCACCCCTCTAGGTCATCACAAAGCATTGAGCTGATCTCCCTATGCTATGCAGCAGCTTCCCACTAGCCATCTGTTTTACATTTCGTAGTGTATATATGTCAATGATACTCTATCACTTCGTCCCAGCTTCCCCTTCAACCTGTGTGTTCAAGTCTGTTCCCTATGTCTGCATCTTTATTCCTGCCCTACCACTAGGTTCATCATTACCGTTTTTTAAGATTCCATATATGTACGTTAGCATACGGTATTTGTTTTTCTCTTTCTGATTTACTTCACTCTGTATGACAGTCTCTAGGTCCATTCATCTCATTACAAATAACTCAGTTTTGTTCCTTTTTATGGCTGAGTAATATTCCATCGTATATATGTGCCACATCTTCTTTATCCATTCATCTGTTGATGGACATTTAGGTTGCTTCCATGTCCTGGCTATTGTAAATAGTGCTGCAACGAACATTGTGGTGCATGACTCTTTTTGAATTATGGTTTTCTCAGGGTATATGCCCAGTAGTGGGATTGCTGGGTCATATGGTAATTCTATTTTTAGTTTTTTAAGGAACCGCCATACTGATCTCCATAGTAGCTGTATCAATTTACATTCCCACCAACAGTGCAAAAGGGTTACCTTTTCTCCACACCCTCTCCAACATTTATTTTTTGTAGATTTTTTGATGATAGCAATTCTGACTGGTGTGAGGTGATACCTCATTGTAGTATTGATTTGCATTTCTCTAATGATTAGTGATGTTGAGCATTCTTTCATGTGTTTGTTGGCCATCTGTATATCTTCTTTGGAGAGATGTCTATTTAGGTCTTCTGCCCATTTTTGGATTGGGTTGTTTGTTTTTTTGATATTGAGCTGCATGAGCTGCTTGTATATTTTAGAAATTAATCCTTTGTCAGGATTCATTTGCAAATATTTTCTCCCATTCTGAGAGTTTTCTTTCACCAAATATTAAATTTTGTAGAAAATTATTATACCGCAGTTCAGAAAATTAATTAAATGTTTTATCTTGTAAATGTAATGAGCAAGTTAAATATTTATTGCCAAAATTAAAGATGTAGGTGAACTGATGGCTAAATAAATTTGGTTGTTCACATCATATGAGATAAATGCAGTTTTGTGACTGGTCTACAACTAAGCAGAAAATACTTTGGGAGAATTAAAGATAATTTGAAGTATATCTTTGAATTTGATATTATAATATCTTAAATCAATATTTGGCATGTGGTAGTTAAGATATAATTGTAGTTTATTTGAAATATCTCCTTATAATATATCATTACACATTATGGGAGGAATACATGAAGACATGAGGAAAACAGGCATATAGATTTTGGAAAATAACAGCTCACTTTATATAAAATCATCCAAGTGGTGATAACTACTCAGCATATAGCTGAGAGACTACAAGTATGAAACGAGGCTGACAGGAAGATTAACTGTAATATTAGTCTCCCTGCAAAATGTATTACTTCTATGATAATTCCACTCTCAGAGCCTATATACTATTTTCTTAACATGGAACTTCTTAAGTTCTTAAGAAGTCTGATTCACTGATTTCCTACGTGATGGTGGATCAATTCACAGTGGGGTCTGCTAAAGGTTCTTACATTGATACAGTTCCATAAAGCAAGGGGACAGCCTGACTACATATGTGTGTGGGAGGGCGTGTGTGTGGGTGTGTGTGTGTGTGAAACAGGAAATTAGAAAGCAAAATAGTTTGGAGGTTAATTAATAAGCGCATCTTAACCTTTCAGAAACCTTTGTGTGATGCAACAGAACATAACCCCACGTAACCAAACTCCATAACGAATGATTTAACACAGTGCCAGCTTATTTATTTCTTAACCTGTACAAGTCAAAGAAGGTATTTCTGATTGGGTGGCTCTCCTCTGAAAAGTGGCTCAAGGACCCAGATTTCAACCGTCTAGCGGCTCTGTGATCCCCTAGAACCTTGGAATCCTTGGCTGGATCTTCTGCATCTGGCCACAAATGAGGGAAAGGCAAGCACAGCAGATTTCACAGGAGTTGTTTTAGGGCAAGGCTGAAAATAGCATATATTACTTTGGCCCACAAGTCAGTCATAGGCCAACCTATTGCAAGGAAGGTTGGGAAATGTAGTCTGGTTGTATGCCTGGGAGGAAAAGGACTTAGTGCGATAACCATCTAATTAGTTAAACTTGCCACAGATACTGGGGTTCTTGATGATCACCACAAGTCACTGCTGAAAAAAGTTAAACTCTACTTAATATTTTCTACTTAAGGACAAAACAGGTGCACCTTATTATATAGGCGGGTACCATTTCCATTATCAATTGCATTTTTCTTCAGATCAAACCTACCTCACAAACTAACTCAGTAAGCTGAAAACCTCTTGCTATGTCAGCTGAAGTGCACAGTGCATGCAAAGATGTCAATTACTCTGGTTGAACTGGCAAAATGTGACAACAGTTGGTACTGGTCTCTCGTTCCTGTCCACAGAGCTGTAAATATTAGCTGATGGTGCACGAGAGACATGCAACGTAAAAGAATAGAAACTAATTCCTATGAGTGTGAAAGCAATTCTTTTTTTTTTAAACATCTTTATTGGAGTATAATTGCTTTACAATGGTGTATTAGTTTCTGCTTTATAACAGAGTGAATCAGCTATACATATACATATATCACCATATCTCCTCCCTCTTGCGTCTCTCTCCCACCCTCCCTATCCCACCCCTCTAGGTGGTCACAAAACACTGAGCTGATCTCCCTGTGCTATACGGCTGCATCCCACAAGCTATCTGTTTTACATTTGGTACTGTAAATAAGCTCATGCAACTCCCTCACTTCGTCCCAGCTTACACTTCCCCCTCCCCATGTCCTCAGGTCCATTCTCTACATCTGCATCTTTATTCCTGTCCTGCCCCTAGGTTCTTCATGACTTTTTTTTTTTTTTTTTACATTCCATATGTATGTGTTAGCATACGGAATCTGTTTTTCTCTTTCTGACTTACTTCACTCTGTATGACAGATTTGAGGTCCATCCACCTCACTACAAATAACTCAATTTCGTTTCTTTTTACGGCTGAGTAATATTCTATTGTATATATGTGCCACATCTTCTTTATCCATTCCTCTGTCAATGGACACTTAGGGTGCTTCCATGTCCTGGCTATTGTAAGTAGAGCTGCAGTGAACATTGTGGTACATGACTCTTTTTGAATTATGGTTTTCTCAGGGTATATGCCCAGTAGTGGGATTGCTGGGTTGTATGGTAGTTCTATTTTTAGTTTTTCAAGGAACCTCCATACTGATCTCCATAGTGGCTGTATCAATTTACATTCCCACCAACAGTGCAAGAGTGTTCCCTTTTCTCCACACCCTCTCCATCGTTTACTTTTTGTAGATTTTTTGATGATGGCCATTCTGACTGGTGTGAGAGGATACCTCATTGTAGTTTTGATTTGCATTTCTCTAATGATTAGTGATGTTGAGCATCCTTTCATCTGTTTGTTGGCAATCTGTACATCTTCTCTGGAGAAATGTCTATTTAAGTCTTCTACCCATTTTTGGATTCGGTTGTCTGTTTTTTGATATTGAGCTGCATAAGCTGCTTGTAAATTTGGACATTAATCCTTTGTCAGTTTCCTGTTTTGCAAATATTTTCTCCCATTCTGAGGGCTGTCTTTTCGTCTTGTTTATGGTTTCCTCTGCTGTGCAAAAGCTTTTAAGTTTCATTAGGTCCTATTTGTTTATTTTTGTTTTTATTTCCATTTCTCTAGGAGGTGGGTCAAAAAGGATCTTGCTGTGATTTATGTCATAGAGTGTTCTGCCTCTGTTTTCCTCTAAGAATTTTATACTCTCTGGCCTTACATTTAGGTCTTTAATCCATTTTGAGTTTATTTTCGTGTACGCTGTTAGGAAGTGTTCTAATTTCATTCTTTTACATTGTAGCTCTCCAGTTTTTTCAGCACCACTTATTGAAGAGGCTGTCTTTTCTCGATTGTATATTCTTGCCTCCGTTATCAAAGATAAGCTGACCATATGTGCATGGGCTTATCTCTGGGCTTTCTATCCTGTTCCATTGATCTATATTTCTGTTTTTTGCCAGTACCATACTGTCTTGAATACTGTAGCTTTGTAGTATAGTCTGAAGTGAGGGAGCCTGATTCTTCCAGCCCCGTTTTTCTTTCTCAAGATTGCTTTGGCTATTCGGGGTCTTTTGTGTTTCCATACAAACTGTAAAAATTTTTTGGTCTAGTTCTGTGAAAAATGCCATTGGTAATTTGAATGGTATTGCATTGAATCTGTAAATGGCTTTGGGTTGTATAGTCATTTTCGCAGTGTTGATCCTTCCAATCCAGGGACATGGTATATCTCTCCATCTGTTTGTATCATCTTTAATTTCTTTCATCAGTGTCTTATAGTTTTCTACATACAGGTCTTTTGTCTCCTTGGGTAGGTTTATTCCTAGGTATTTTATTCTTTTTCTTGCAATGGTAAAGGGGAGTGTTTCCTTAATTTGTCTTTCAGATTTTTCATCATTAGTGTATAGGAATGCAAGAGATTTGTGTGCATTAATTTTGTTTCCTGCTGCTTTACCAAATTCATTGATTAGCTCTAGTAGTTTTCTGGTAGAGTCTTTAGTATTTTCTATGTGTAGTATCATGTCATCTGCAAACAGTGACAGTTTTACCTCTTCTTTTCCAATTTGAATTCCTTTTATTTCTTTTTCTTCTCTGATTGCTGTGAATAAAACTTCCAGAACTATGTTGACTAATAGTGGTGAGAGTGGGCAACCTTGTCTTGTTCCTGATCTTAGTGGAAATGGTTTCCATTTTTCACCTTTGAGGACGATCTTGGCTGTGGGTTTGTCATATATAGCCTTTATTATGTTGAGGTAAGTTCCCTCTATGCCTCCTTTCTGGAGGGTTTTTATCATAAATGGGTGTTGAATTTTGTCAAAAGCTTTTTCTGAACATATTGAGATGATCATACAGTTTTTATCCTTCAGTTTGTTAACATGGTATATCACATTGACTGATTTGCGTATATTGAAGAATCCTTGCATTCCTGGGATAAACCCCACTTGATCACAGTATATGATCCTTTTAATGTGCTGTTGGATTCTGTTTGCTAGTATTTTGTTGAGGATTTTTGCATCTATACTCATCAGTGATATTGGCTGGCAGTTTTCTTTCTGTGTGACATATTTTTCTGGTTTTGGTATTAGGGTGATGGTGGCCTCATAGAATGAGTTTGGGAGTGTTCCTCCATCTGCTATATTTTAGAAGAGTTTGAGAAGGATACGTGTTAGCTGTTCTCTAAATGTTTGATAGAATTCGCCTGTGAAGCCATCTGGTCCTGGGCTTTTGTTTGTTGGAAGATTTTTAATAACAGTCTCAATTTCAGTGCTTGTGATTGGCCTGTTTAAATTTTCTATTTCTTCCTGGTTCAGTCTCAGAAGGTTGTGCTTTTCTAAGAATTTGTCCATTTTTTCCAGGTTGTCCATTTTATTGGCATATAGTTGCTTGTAGTAATCTCTCATGATCCTTTGTATTTCTGAAGTGTCAGTTGTTACCTCTCCTATTTCATTTCTAGTTCTATTGATTTGAGTCGTCTCCATTTTTTTCTTGATGAGTCTGGCTAATGGTTTACCATCTCAAAGAACCAGCTTTTAGTTTTATTGATCTTTGCTATTGTTTCCTTTATTTCTTTCTCATTTATTTCTTCTCTGATCTTTGTAATTTCTTTCCTTCTGCTAACTTTGTGGTTTTTCTGTTCTTCTTTCTCTGCTTGCTTTAGGTGTAAGATTAGGTTGTTTATTTGAGATGTTTCTTGTTTCTTGAGGTAGGATTGTATTGCTATAAACTTCTCTCTTAGAACTGCTTTTGCTACATCCCATAGGCTTTCAGTCTTCGTATTTTCATTGTCGTTTGTTTCTAGGTATTTTTTGACTTCCTCTTCCATTTCTTCAGTGATCTCTTTGTTATTCAGTAGTGTATTGTTTAGCCTCCATGTGTTTGTATTTTTTACAGATTTTTTCCTGTAATTGATATCTAGTCTCATAGCATTGTGGCCAGAAAAGATACTTGATACGATTTCAGTTTTCTTAAATTTACCGAGGCTTGATTTGTGACCCAAGATATGTTCTGTCCTGGAGAATGTTCCATGAGCACTTGAGAAGTAAGTGTGTTCTGTTGTTTTGTTTGTTTTTTGTTTTTGTTTTTGTTTTTGTTTTTGGCTGTGTTGGGTCTTCATTGCTGCGCACAGGCTTTCTTTTGTTGCGGCTAGTGGGGGCTACTCTTCATTGCGATGTGCAGGCTTCTCATTGTGGTGGCTTCTCTTATTGCAGAGCACAGACTTTAAGTATGCAGGCTTCAGTAGTTGTGGTGCACAGGCTTAGTTGCTCTATGGCATGTTGGATCTTCCTGGACCAGGGCTCGCACCCATGTCCCCTGCATTGGCAGGCGGATTCTTAACCACTGCGCCACCAGGGAAGCCCATACTCTGTTGTTTTTGGATGGAATGTCTTATAAATATCAATTAAGTCCATCTTGTTTAATGTATCATTTAAAGCTTGTGTTTCCTTTTTTATTTTCATTTTGCATTATCTGTCCATTGGTGAAAGTGGGATGTTAAAATCCCCTACTGTGATTCTGTTATGTCAATTTCCCCTTTTATGGCTGTTAGCGTTTGCCTTATGTATTGAGGTGCTCCTATGTGGTGTGCATAAATATTTACAATTGTTATGTCTTCTTCTTGGATTGCTCCCTTGATCATTATGTAGTGTCCTTCTTTGTCTCTTCTAATAGTCTTTATTTTAAAGTCTATTTTGTCTGATATGAGAATTGCTAGTCCAGCTTTCTTTTGATTTCCATTTGCATAGAATATCTTTTTCCACCCCCTCACTTTCAGTCTGTATGTGTCCCTAGGTCTGAAGTGTGTGTCTTTAGACTGCATATATATGGGTCTTGTTTTTGTATCCATTCAGCCAGTCTATGTCTTTGGGTTTTAGCATTTAATCCATTTACATTTAAGGTAATTATCAATATGTATGTTCCTATTTCTATTTCCTTAATTGTTTTGGGTTTGTTATTGTAGGTCATTTCCTTCTCTTGTATTTCCTGCCTAGAGAAGTTCCTTTAGCATTTGTTGTAAAGCTGGTTTGGTGGTGCTGAATTGTCTTAGCATTTGCTTGTCTGTAAAGGTTCTAATTTCTCCATCAAATCTGAATGAGATCCTTGCTGGGTAGAGTAATCTTGGTTGTAGGTTTTTCCCTTTCATCACTTTAAATATGTCCTGCCACTCCCTTCTGCCTTGCAGAGTTTCTGCTGAAAGATCAGCTGTTAACCTTATGGAGATTCTCTTGTATGTTGTTTGTTGTTTTTCCCTTGCTGCTTTTAATATTTTTTCTTTCTACTTAATTTTTGATAGTTTGTTTAATATGTGTCTTGGTGTGTTTCTCCTTGGATTTATCCTTTATGGGACTCTCTGCACTTCCTGTACTTGATTGACTATTTCCTTTCCCATATTAGGGAAGTTTTCAACTATAATCTCTTCAAATATTTTCTCAGTCCCTTCCTTTCTCTCTTCTTCCTCTGGGACCCCTATAATTCTGATGTTCCTGCGTTTAACGTTGTCCCGGAAGTCTTTAAGACTGTCCTCAATTCTTTTCATTCTTTTTTCTTTATTCTGCTCTGCAGTAGTTATTTCCTCTCTTCTGTCTTTCAGGTCACTTATCTGCTCTTCTGCCTGTTATTCTGCTATTGATTCCTTCTAGAGAATTTTTCATTTCATTTATTGTGTTGTTTATCTTTTTTTGTTTGCTCTTTAGTTCTCCTAAGTTCTTGTTAAACGTTTTTTGAATTTCCTCCATTCTATTTCCAAGATTTGGATCATGTTTACTATCATTGCTCTGAATTCTTTTTCAGACAGACTGCCTATTTCATCTTCATTTGTTTGGTCTGGTGGGTTTTTACCTTGCTCCTTCATCTGCTGTGGGTTTCTCTGTCTTCTCATTTTGCTTAACTTACTGTGTTTGGGGTCTCCTTTTCACAGGCTGCAGGTACGTAGTTCCCATTCTTTTTGGTGTCTGCCCCCAGTATCTAAGGTTGTTTCAGTGGGTTGTGTAGGCTTCCTGATGGAGAGGACTGGTGCCTGTGTTCTGGTGAATGAGGCTGGATCTTGTCTTTCTGGTGGGCAGGTCTGTGTCCGGTGGTCTGTCTTGGGGTGTCTGTGACCTTATTATGATTTTAGGCAGCCTCTCTGCTAATGGGTGGGGTTGTGTTCCTGTCTTGCTAGTTGTTTTGCATATGGTGTCCACACTGTAGCTTGCTGGTCGTTGAGTGGAGCTGGGTCTTAGCGTTGAGATGGAGATCTCTGGGAGAGCTTTTACCATTTGATATTACATGGAGCCAGGAGGTCTCTAGTGGATCAGTGTCCTGAACTTGCCTCTCCCACCTCAGAGGCACATGTCCTGACACCCAGCCTGAGCTCCAAGACCCTGTCAGCCACACGGCTCAGATGAAAGGGGAGAAAAAAAGAAAGAAAAAAATAAAATAAAATAAAGTAAATTTATTAAAATAAAAAATAATTATTAAAAATTAAAAAGTAATAAAAACAGAAAAAAAAGGAAGAAAGACAGAAGAGAGCAACCAAACCACAAAACAAATCCACCAATGATAACAAGTGCTAAAAACTATAGTAAAAAAAAAAAAAAAAAAACCGACAGAACCCTAAGCCAAATGGTAAAAGCAAAGCTATACAGACAAAATCACAGAAAGAAGCATACATATACACACTCACAAAAAGAGAAAAAGAAAAAATATATATACATATCATTGCTTCCAAAGTGCACCACCTCAATTTTGGGATGATTAGTTGTGTATTCAGGTATTCCAAGATGCAAGGTATATCAAGTTGATTTTGGAGATTTAATCCACTGTGCCTGAGGCTGCTGGGAGAAATTTCCCTTTCTCTTCTTTGTTTGCACTGTTCCTGGGGTTCTGTTTTGGATTTGGCCCCGCCTCTGGGTGTAGGTTGCCTGAGGGCATCTGTGCTTTGCTCAGACAGGACAGATTTAAAGTAGCAGCTGATTAGGGGGCGCTGGCTCACTCAGGCCAGGGTAGTGGGGGAGTGCCGGGGGGAGGGAGAGGTATGGAATGCGGAGAGAGACTGCCACGACAGAGGCTGGTGTGAAGTTGCAACCGCCTGAGGCACGCTGTCTGTTCCCCCCGGGGAAGTTTTCCTTGGATCACGGGACCCTGGCAGTGGCAGGCTGCACAGGCTCCTGGGAGGGGCGGTGTGGAGAGTGACCTGTGCTTGCACACAGGCTTCTTGGTGGCTGCAGCAGCAGCCTTAGTGTCTCATGCCCGTCTCTGGTGTCTGTGCTGATAGCTGCCGCTCACACCTGTCTCTGGAGCTCGTTTAGGGGGTGCCCTGAATCCCCCCTCCTCGTGCACCCTGAAACAATGGCCTCTTGCCTCTTAGGCAGGTCCAGACTTTTTCCCGGATTCCCTCCCGGCTAGCTGTGGCGCACTAGCCCCCTTCAGGCTGTGTTCACGCAGCCAACCCCAGTCCTCTCCCTGGGATCTGACCTCCGAAGAAGCCTGAGCCTCAGCTCCCAGCCCCCACCCGCCCAGGTGGGTGAGCAGAGAAGTCTCTCAGGCTGGTGAGTGCTGGTCGGCACCGATCCTCTGTGTGGGAGCCTCTCCGCTTTGCCCTCCGCACCCCTGTGGCTGCGCTCTCCTCCATGGCTCCGAAGCTTCCCGCCCTCTGTCACCCGCAGTCTCCGCCCGCAAAGGGGCTTCCTAGTGTTTGGAAACCTTTCCTCCTTCACAGCTCCCTCCCAGAGATACAGGTCCTGTCCGTATTCTTTTGTCTCTGTTTTTTCTTTTTTCTTTTGCCCTACCCAGGTTCATGGGGAGTTTCATTGCCTTTTGGGAAGTCTGACGTCTTTGGCCAGCATTCAGTAGGTGTTCTGTAGGAGTTGTTCCACATGTAGATGTATTTCTGATGTATTTGTCAGGAGGAAGGTGATCTCCACATCTTACTCTTCCGCCATCTTGAAGGTCTTCCCCTCGAAAGCAATTCTTTAAGGAGAAAACTATTAGTAATTCTTATAAGGTTTGTTTTTTGTTTGTTTGTTTTTTAGCAGAGGGGGGTACTAAAACCCTGATAATTTGAGTTATCATATCACATACATTCTTAGGAACTAGAAAAGATGGTCTCCAGACTAGAGCAAAACAAGATTTCATCTTTTTAAAAGATAATTGGTCTCCTTCTTTTCTCCTTTCTTGTGTTTATCCTCAGTAGGAGGGACGTGGTAGGTGGGGAAGAAGAGTTGGGGGGCCTACCTACAGTGTGGCTACAGAACATTAGACAAATAGAAGTGTTCCTTTCCTGGAAATGTGGGAACAGCAGGAATGAGGGGAATGTAGGAGGGCAGAGACCTTGCAGAGTCCAGGAGAGTGGGTTTGGGGAGGGCTGTAAGCTCTGAGCAGAGTGCCCAAATAGGGAAGAAGGCAAGACTGCTGCATTTATGGAGAAGTGAAGTGTAAATGGTTAAGCAAATAAACTGCAGGTCTTGTCTAGAAATCTGACTGGGGACTGCCCACAGCTGCTTTTACCTACTCTCCAAAGTACAGAGGCGACTTCATTGTAAGGGGCAGAGATTGGCAAACCTTTTCCTTTTATGACACAACATAGGGTTCACCCAAACTTGCTACCAGAACATGAGTAGAAAGAGGAAAAAACCCAAAACCTTAATTGGAACCATAGTTATAAAATTTTGCAAAGGAGACACATCGATATTAAATAGCATTTCTTATATGAAGTTTTGTTTTATATAATACGTATCATCTGGCTCAAATTCCTCTTTGTGCACTGAACCACTAACAGCAAATAATTTCTGTATTTAATTGTTCACCTAAAACGTAAAATTGGGCTAAATTCATCTCCTCCAAGAGACCACATCCTCCTGTACATATCAAATCACGGCACTTGCCATACTATATTAAATTCCCTGTTACATGTCACCCTTCTTCCCTAAGCTCTGTGCATATGGGTCCTTCATCTTTATCTCTCTAGGGCCTCCCATGTGACCTGGCACAAGCTACACACTCAGTAAACATTTTTGTTATTAGATGGAACTGGGTTACCCTTCCCTCAGGATTCTGATAATGTGCAAAAACTCTTAGGAGAGGTAATAGATTTCCAGGCTCTCACCTCTAACACTTGCAAAGACAAGAGCATAAATGGAGGTCCACATAGCATAGACCTAAATATTTATCATTTCTAAATCAAGCTAATAAACTTTTAAATGAAATGTGTTCTATCGTCTTACCTCAAAAAGTCAACTTACTTTTGGCCTTCCCTGGTGGTGCAGTGGTTAAGAATCCTCCTGCCAATGTAGGGGACATGGGTTCGAGCCCTGTTCTGGGAAGATCCCACATGCCGCGGAGCAGCTAAGCCTGTGCACCACAACTACTGAGCCTGCATTCTAGAACCCGAGAGCCACAACTACTGAGTCTGCATGCCTAGAGGCCGTGCCCTGCAACAAGAGAAGCCACTGCAATGAGAAGCCCGCGCACCACAATGAAGAGTAGCCCCCACTCGCCACAACTAGAGAAAGCCTGCATGCAGCAATGAAGACCCAACGCAGCCAAAAATAAAATTAAAAAAATTTTTTTTAAAAAGAAAAAAAATAAACTTACTTTTATATTGATACAATAAAAAAATTTGGACCAGTTATTTTTTAATATGCTGAAAGTTGGCAAAATATCAAAGATAGCAATTGAATTATCAATATGCATATTTTGGTGTCCTAAGAGGCAATGTTTGTGTTTTCCAGTGAAGATACAAATAAGTCATAAATTATATTTTTCTTTCAGAAATGTATATTTTCACCTTTATTTCAGCAAAATGACTAATTATGCCATTATAATAAAATATTTCACATATTTTGTGTTCTATTTACAGTGGCACCAAATAATACATTTCCAAAGCCACATGATGTCTGTTGTCTTTAATTTTTTCCTGTTTTAAAATATTTAAGCATATCTTTGAACTTTTAAAAATTTCTTTTCAGCCTTTTTTTTCTTCTCTGAGGTTACATGTTTTCTATCCAATCTCAGTTTATATGCACTCTTTTTTTTAAATTGAGATATAGTTGATTTACAGTATTATATTAGTCTCAGGTGTACAACATAGTGATTCAAAATTTGTATAGATTATATTCCATTTATAGTTTTTATAAAATATTGGCTATATTCCCTGTGCTATATAATACATCCTGTGGCTTATTAATTTTATATATAGTAGTTTGTACTTCTTAATCCCCTACCCCTATCTTGCCCCTCCACCTTCCATCTCACCATCTTAACCACTAGTTTGCTCTTCCTGTGAGTCTGTTGCTTCTTTGTTGTATTCATTCATTTGTTTTATTGTTTAAATTTCACCTATAAGTGATAACATATGGTATTTGTCTTTCTCCTTCAGACTTATTTCCCTAAGCGTAATATGTTCCAGGTCCGTGTTCTTGCAAATGACAAGATTTCATTCTTTTTATGGCTGAGTAATATTCCACTGTGCATGTGTGTGTGTGTGTGTGTGTGTGTGTGTATACACCACATCTTTATTATCCATTCGTCTGTTGATGAGCACTTAGGTTGTTGGCATATCTTGGCAATTGTAAATAATGCTGTTGTGAACACTGGTCTGCATGTATCTTTTCAAATTACTGTTTTCATTTTCTTTGAATGTATACCCAGGAGTGGAATTGCTGGATCATATGGTAGTTTGATTTGTAGTTTTTTGAGGAAACTCCATTCTGTTTCCACAGTAGCTCCACCAATTTACATTACCACAAACAATGTACTAGGTTTCCCTTTACTCCACATCCTTGACAACATTTGTTATTTATGACCTTTTTGAACATAGCCCTTTTGACAGGTGTGAGGTGATACATCATTGTGGTTTTGATTTGCATTTATCTTATGATTAATGATGTTGAGCATCTTTTCCTGTGCCTGTTGCCATGTCTGTCTTCTTTGGAAAACTGTCTATTCACGTCTTCTGCCCAATTTTTTAAATCAAATTGTTTGGGGGTTTTTTGATGTTGAGTTGTATGAGTTGTTTATATATTTTGGATATTAACCCCTTATCAGTCATACAATTTGCAAATATTTTCTCCCATTCAGTAGGTTTTAGCATTTTTGTTGATGGTTTCCTTTGCTGTGCAAAAGCTTTTAAGTTTAATCAGGTCTCATTTTTAAATTTTTGCTTTTGTTTCCTTTGGCTGCAAGACAGATTCAAAAAAATTATTACTATGATTTATGTCATAGAATGTTCTACCTATGTTTTCTTCTAGTTTTATGCTTTCCAGTCTTACATTTAGGTCTTTAATCCATTTTGAGTTTATTTTTATATATAGTGTGAGAAAATGTTCTAATTTCATTCTTTTACATGTAGCTGTCTAGTTTTCCCTTTACTGATTATTGTGGATATAGATGATTTTACTACTTTTGTTTTTTAACCTTCCTACTAGCTTTGTACATGGTTGATTTACTACCTTTACTGGATACTTGCCTTTACCGAGGAGATTTTTCTTTCTGTAATTTTCATGTTTTTTGTTGTGGCCTTTTCTTTTTCACTTATAGAAGTTCCTTTAACATTTCTTGTACAGCTGGTTTGGTGGTGCTGAACTCTTTTAGCTTTTGCTTGCCTGTTAAACTTTTGACTTCTCCATCAAATCTAAATGAAAGCCTTGCCTGATAGAGTATCCTTGGTTGTAGTTTTTTCTCTGTCATCACTTTAGTTTCTGCTTAAAAGTCAGCTGATAGCCTTATGGGAGTTCCCTGGTTTCTTTTCCCTTGCTGCTTTTAATATCCTCTCTTATATTCAATTTTTGCCATTTTAATTACAATGTGTCTTGGGGTGGTCCTCTTTGGGTAGATACTGTTTGGGACTCTCTGTGTTTCCTGCACTTTGAGGTCTGCTTCATTTTCTAGGTTAGGGAAGTTTTCAGCTATTATATCTTCACATATGTTCTCTGCCCCTTTCTCTCTCTTCTCCTTCTGGGACCTCTGTAATGTGAGTGTTAGAATATTTGATGTTATTCCAGAGATTTATTAAACTTTCCTCATTTCTTTTTTTTTTCTTTTTTTCTTTTATCTGTTCAGCTTTGGTGATTTCCACTGCTCTATCTTCCAACTCACTGATCCGTTCCTCTGTATCATTTAACCTACTATCGGGTCCTAGCAGTGTATTTTTCATTTAGTTATTGTATTCTTCATCTCTGTTAAACTATTTTAACTTCTGGATTAAAGACCTAAATGTAAGACTGGAAAGCATAAAACTAGAAGAAAACATAGGTAGAACATTCTATGACATAAATCATAGTAATAATGATAATATTTACATACTAATAACTCTGTTCTTCCATTCTTCTCTTGAGTTCTTTGATCATCTTTACAATCATTACCTTGAACTCTTTCTCAGATAGACTGCCTATCTCCATTTCACTTAATTCTTTTTCCGGGGTTTTATCTTGTTCCTTTGTTTGGACCATCTTTCTCTGTCACCTCATTTTGTCTAATTTGCTGTTTTTATTTCTATGTATCTGGTAGGTTGATTATGTTTCCTGACCTTGGAGAAGTGGCCTTTTGTAGGAGATGTCCTATGGGTCTCAGCAGCCCACTCCCCACTGGTCACCAGAGCTGTATGCTCTAGGGGTGCCCCTATGTGTGTGGATCTTTCTGTTGTGGAGGGTAGACTACTGGGGGCAGTCTGGTAGGCATGGCTGGCTCCCAGTCCGGTTGGTTGCCAGGCCCATCCTTGCACAGCGGCTGCCAGTCACCTAGTTCATAATTTTGTCTGGGTGTCTGGTCTATAGGTACTAGTATATTACTCTTGTTTCTGTGTATAGATGTGTTTTCTCTCTGTCTCTGCCTCTTTCTTGGTCCTACAAATTGTCTTGAATTAATCATTGCTTAGATAATTTGAAAATGTTCGATTTGGGGTTGTGTTACCTCTTGTGTTTATTATTGGGATTTAAGTCTCTTTATAGTCAGGTTTTGAAAAGCAGGGATGACCTCAGTTACCTTATAACAATCTAATTGCTTCAGTTAGTGTTTTCAGCCTGGAATATTAAGTAAAGGGCATTCCTATTATAAATTAAAGCCCTTAGCTTGAAGGAGATTCACAGACCTCAACCAGAACTTCTCAGAGGACACTTTCAACCTACATATAGTTAGGGATATTTGGGGTTTGGTTGTGTCTATACTTAGAGCCAGAATTGGCCAACATATTAATATTGAGCAGAGATAAATGTGTTCAGTAACATTATTTTTGTCTCTATTCCCCAGTACTATATGTTCAGATCAAAGTAACAGTTTTAAGCTATACTTTTTGAGCAAGAGAGAGAGAAAAAGTCACATATTAGAAAATCCTGCTATATGGGAAAAGAATCTAAAAGAGTGGATATATATATATATATATATATATATATATATATATATATATATCTGATTCATTTTGCTGTACACCTGAAGCTAACACAACATTGTAAATCAACTATACTCCAATAAAAATTAAAAAAAAAGAAAATCTTGCTAAATAAATGTCAAAAAGTCACAGTGTACAAAATAATTTTTGCTGAACTTAAAAGGTGAAGAAGAAATCAGCTGGCTTAGAAGTTAAATATATTTCTTCTCCTTAATTCTCTAAGTATTAAATATCCAGGCCAAAAATGCAGTCTACTCATTCACATCTCCAGTATTAATCAGGGATTATGCCTCCTAGTTTGATTCATGTTTTATTCATGCTTACACGTTTTCATTCTTTCTGGCACTTTGCATCATGCTAAAAGTAGTCAAAATGTGAAAGCTTGCAGATATATAGAAAAATGGTGATACATTATCACTCTTTAACTCACCAGAATTCTCACCTTTTTCAGGAAGGCATATTAGAGCATTTCAGTCATTTCTCATTACTGCCTGAGCTATTCTACATAGGACCTAACAGATGATTTTTGCATTTTGTAAACTTTCAGGTCTGTCTTTAGCAATTCAATTTGCTTTAACCTCAGATATGTTATTTTTTTCCTTTTTGAAATACGAATAATAAAAGTAGATTGGAACACAGCATTGTTGGCAAACCAAACTTTATTAAATATTTGACTTTATCCGTTACAGAACATGAAAAGCAGCGGTTATGCAAGAGCACAGATTATATGAATTTGCATTTCAAAGTGAAATGGTTTTATAATGAATATGTGCGAGAACTTCCTGCCTTCAAGGATGCCGTTCCTGAATATTCCTTGTAAGTAGTGATTTTCACCTCCAAGTTTATTCTCAATTCATAGTCCTGTAAAATTAAACCTGAATTATGCAGCCGTAAAATCTCTTCACATAATCTTCATTTGAATGCTGACATTTCTGTCATAAAATTAACATTAAATGATTTGCATACTTTTGGGAACCATATTTAATTGAATTGTGTTGCATTTTTCAAGTATGACTTACTTGGATATTCAACTCAAAGAGAAAGAAATACATAATACATAATACACAATGGCTCACATGATGAAATTATTTCTTGTAAAAGTGCTTGAACTCAAATTTTGTTGGGAAAATGAGGGGTGCTTGTGTATTGATCTATATAATCTAAATTACTCTTTATTTCAAACCTAAAAATGTCTTAGATATTTATATTTCTAAAATAGAAGTCATTATTAAACAGGTAACATTTTCAGAAACATGAATCTATCAGATACAACTGTAATCACACAGATTTGTAATACTCTGCATTTTATATTTGTCAGAATTCTGTTTTATTCTGTTGAGGGAGGGCTTCCAAATTCTAGGCACTATGCCAAGTATTGTAGGACAATAGTGAATAAAATAAAGGCCTCACCTTGAAAGGAGCTTATACTCAAGGAGATAGTGTAAGAACAAAAATCCTGCTAAAGCAAGGCAAATTGAGATAATTACTAATTCAAGTAATATGAGCAAAGTGCAATGGGGTCTCACAGAAGAGAGATATTACCCCATTTCAATGACTCTACACAGTATTTATGGATGGGGTAGCATTTGATACAGACTTTGAAATGTTGTTCTGGCTATGGCAAGAAAACGAAAGGAAAGTTATGAGCATAATTATGGAGGAAGGAATACATGGGCTATGGTCCATGGGAAATAGTTTCATTTCAGTGGAGTACAGGGTATCTTTACAAAATTAGTAGAAAGTAATGTAGGAAATGTGGTTTTGAACTAGATTATATAAATACTGTGAAGCTTTTACCACTTTCATTAGGCATTGTGGGGGTTGGAAAAGGTAGAGAATGGAGGGAGGTAGGGAAGGGATTTAGAAGTTAGTGAGTAACGTAGTGATGAGATTAGAACTGCCCATTTACTTAACTTTTCTCATAGAAGCTTATAAGATAGAATTGTATACTGGGAGAAGTAAAAATTTTATACACATACTAGAGTGATTGTAGTAAAAATGTAAAGGATGAAGATGTATGGGAGAGAAATTTCAAAGATAGAATTTACAGAATTTGTCAACTAAAGACACATGAGGATAAAAGAAAGAAGGAAGAGTTAAACATGGAGTACATGTGCCTAAGTGTTGGTAGTATCATTGACTGGGAATAGGGAAATGAAAAAGGGAGCTATTTGCCAAGAGAATTCTGCTTCTGGCTCTGTGTAGACTAACTAAACTACACTAACTTAAATCAGACTAACATGCTCACTGAAGACCAAGTATAAAAGCAAAATAAAATTAAACAGTATCAGACAGCAATTGAGGCAACCAGGGATTGAGAAGCTATGGTCCCTGAGAAAAGAATTGCATTGAGGTGAACCCTGTATTTGCTGCAGTTTCTCTCCAGTCCTCTCCATCTACACGCATTTACCAATTTGCCATATAAGTCATGGTGGTCAAATAGAAAACAGTAACCCCGAGTTTATAGTGATCTCCCTGGGCTAGAGAAACAAACATTGGTGTTCAAGACTCTGAAGGCTGCTTTGTCTTGTGGGACCAACATCCTAGAATAAAGGGAACTACAGAGAAGTAAGTATAGCATGTTGCATGCAGTTTCTCCTTGAGGTATTCTCTGATTCTTAATCTGCCCATGTGTGGAGAGTAAGGCAGAAATAAACAAGTAGAAAGCAGGCACTAAGAGATTAAAAACCAAGCAGAGACTTCAGCAGTCTCACAATGCTGGGGAGATAAAAATTAGAAAGCAAGGCTTCCTAAGAAAGAAGACGCATTATAAACATCCCAGGTTTTCAGGTGAGATCCCTGAAGGACTCTGTCCTAAAAATAAGGGCAAACTGGAAGTAGCCCAGTCTAAAACCCAGTCTTTCCTAGATTGTGGTGAGCTCCCTACATTCTGTCTACAAGAAGAAATTCAGATCCACTTTGGAGGAAATGATCAACCAAATGTTCCATAATTTTTCATAGACAATGCACAATATTTAACAAAAGATTAAAGACTGCCAGGCAACAGGACCAAATGACTAGAATCCAAGAGAAAAAGAGATATTAGTCTTATCAGACATAGAGTTTGATGTGTACTTCAACTTATGGGAGAATTTCAACAGAAAAATGGAACCTATAAGAAGAATAAAATGGACATTGTAGAACTGAAATAGGATGAAATTAGGAATGTGATAGATGGACCTAATGGCAGAATATACATAGCAGAAGAGGGTTTAAAATAACTGGAACATATTTTTGAAGAATATATTCATATAAAAACATAGAAACAAAAAATACAAAATATAGAAAAAATAGAACAGAGATATATGGGACAAATTATAAAAAGGTCTAATGTACAAAGACCTGAGTTCCAGAAAAGGAGAAGAGAGAAACAGTACTAGAGCAGTGTGTGAAGAGTCACTAGATGTGGATTTTGCAAAACTGATGAAAAACATGAAGCCACAGTTCAAGAATTTCTATAAATCCTAAGAAGGGTAAATGCAAGGAAAACTACCTGTAGGTACATCATAGAAAACTGCTTAAAATCAAAAAGAAGAAGAAATCTTTAAATGTACTGGGTCAAGAAAGGGAAGACACTTTACCTTCAAAAGAGCTGCAGTAAAACAGTTGGCTGATTATTCAATAGAAGTGACTGAAACCTGAATACAATTCAATGATACCTTTTAAGTGCTGAAAGAAAACAACAATTTAGAATTCTACAAGTGTCAAACATAGCCTTCAAAAATAAAGGAAAATAAAAACATTTATATAACTGAGAAGTTGAGAGAACTTATTTCCAGCAGACTCTCACCAAAAATATACTCTAAGCCTTCAGACAAGGAAAATGACTCAAGATAAAAATACAGTAATATAGTAAAGAATTAAAATCATTAAAGAAGGTGAACAAATGAGTACATTTAAAACACATTAAAAAAATAAAAATTAAAAAATAAACACATTAACTATATAAAATTTTAAAAATCTGTAGAATAAAATATACATAGGATTAGGACTTCCCTGGTGATGCAGTGGTTAAGAATCTGCCTGCCAATACAGGCGACACAGGTTCAATCCCTGGTCTGGGAAGATCCTGTGTGCTGCGGAGCAACTAAGCCCGTGCGCCACAAATACTGAGCCTCTGCTCTAGAGCCCATGAGCCACTACTGAAGCCTGTGCGCCTAGAGCCTGTGCTCTGTAACAAGAGAAGCCACCGCAATGAGAAGCCCATGCACCACAATGAAGAGTAGCCCCCACTCACCACCACTAGAGAAAGCCCGCGCACAGCAATGAACACCCAATGCAGCCAAAAATAAATAATAAATAAACAAATAAATTTAAAATAGAAGACAGCAATAGCATGAAAAGGTAGAAGAGTGATTCACTGAGTAAATACAAGATCCTTGACTTGTTTGAAAAGTGTAAAATACTCATTTTAAAAAGCTTTGACTATGTCGTGGATGTGTATTATAATTTATAGTGTAACCCCTTAAGGTATAATATAATACTATGCATCAATAAGATAATGGGGAAGGGGAGGAGGATAAAACAAAATTATGTAAAAATCAAGAAACGAGAGTGAAAAGAGGGAAGAGCAAGTAGAAAATTGAGGGTGGGGGAAGCAAGATGATAGATTTAAAATTTAATGTATCAGAAAATTAAGTGTAATCATTAAATGCAAATATATTAATACTCTAGCCAACAAGTATTGTCCTACTAGATAAAATAGCAAAACCCAAAATATCTTGCTTACAGTTTATTCGTCTAAAACATGAGTCTAGAAATGTTAAGTGAAAAGATGAAAAAAATAATTGAAAGGAAAATTACACAGCTATCCTAATATTAGACAAAATAGATTTTAAGATAAATACTTTGAGAGAGAGAAATTTTTCATGATGATTAAAGGAGCAATTCGACAAAAAGATGGGAAAGATATCTAATGGAAAGATATCCCATGCTCTTGGATTGGAAGAATTAATATTGTTAAATGGCCATACTACCCAAAGCAACCTACAGATTTAATTTGATCTCTATCAAATTACCCATGACATTTTTCACAAAACTAATTATTACCCTAAAATTTACATGGAACCATGAAGGACCCGTGAATTGCCAAAGCAATCCTGAGGAAAAAGAACAAAGCTGGAGGCATAACCCTCCTAGACTTCGGACAATACTACAAATCTACAGCAATCAAAACATCATGGTATTGGCACAAAAACAGACATGTGGATCAATGGAACAGAATAGAGAGTCCAGAAATAAACCCACACATCTACGCTCAATTAATCTTTGACAAAGGAGGCAAGAATATATACAATGGAGAAAAGACAGTCTCTTCAGGAAGTGATGTTGGGAAAGCTGGACAGCTACATGTAAATCAATGAAGTTAGAACACTCCCTCACACCATACACAAAAATAAACTCAAAATGACTTAAAGACTTAAATATAAAACATGACACCATAACACTCCTAGAGGAGAACATAGGCAAAATATTCTCTGACATAAATCATAGCAACATTTTCTTAGGTCAGTCTCCCAAGGCAATAGAAATAAAAGCAAAAGTAAACAAATGGGACCTACTCAAACTTACAAGCTTTTGCACAGCAAATGAAGCCATAAACAAAATGTAAAGACAACCTATGGGATGGAAGAAAATATTTGCAAATGATGTGACCAACAAGGGGTTAAATTCCAAAATATAAAAACAGTTTATACAACTCAGTAAAAAAAACCAAACCACCCAATCAAAAAATGGGCAGAACAAATAAATAAATATCATTTTTCTTTTTGTTCAAACTTCAAAAATAAATAGGCAGAAGACCTAAATAGACAATTCCCCAAAGAAGACATACAGATGGCCAACAGGCACATGAAAAAATGCTCAACATTGCTAATTATTAGAGAAATGCAAACCAAAATGACAAAGAGGTACCACCTCACACTGGTCAGAATGGCCACCATCAAAAATTCTATAAATAACAAATGCTGGAGAGGGTGTGGAGAAAAGGGAACCCTCCTTCACTGTTGGTGGGAATGTAAATTGGTGCAGCCACTATGGAAAACAATATGGGAGTTCCTTATAAAGCTAAAAATAGAGTTGCCATATGATCCAGCAATCCCACTCCTGGGCATATATCCGGAGAAAACTCTAACTTGAAAAGATACATGCACCCCAAAGTTCATAGCAACACTATTTACAATAGGCAAGTCATAGAAGAAGCCTAAATGTCCATTGATAGATGAATGGATAAAGAAAATGTGGTACATATATACAGTGGAATACTACTCAGCCATAAAAAGAATGAAATATTGCCATTTGCAGCAACATGGATGGACCTAGAGGTTATCATACTAAGTGAAGTCAGACAGAGAAAGAAAAATATCATATGATGTCACTTATATGTAGAATCTAAAATATGATACAAATGAACTTATTTACAAAACAAACACTCATAGACACAAAGCAAACTTATGGTTACCAAAGGGGAAGGGGGAGGGAGGGATAAATTAGGAGTCTGGGATTAGTAGATACAAACTACTATGTATAAAATAGATAAACAACAAGGTCCTACTGTGTAGCACAGGGAACTATATTCAGTACCCTGTAACAAACCATAATGGGAAAGAATATGAAATAGAATATATATATATATATATATATATATATATATATATATATATATATATATATATGAAACCATAACATACATAACTGACTCACTTTGCTATACACCAGGAACTAACACAGCATTGTAAATCAACTATACTTCAATTAAAATATTTCAAAAATAAAATTTAAAAATATATTTCATTTCTAAATTTGTATGTATCAAATGACATGTCAGCAAAATATATAAAGCAAAAATTGTCAGAAGTAAAATGAAAAATCAAATCTACAATTCTATTTGGAAATTATACATCTTTCAGAAACTGATTGAAGAATCAGACAAAAAACGTTATTAAGAAAAAAGACATTTCAACAACATGATATCTGTCCATCTATTTCTGGTCACCCAGAGTTTCCACAAATTTTCATAGATATTATTTACACACATACACACACACACACACGCACTACCTATCTACAATTATAACCACCAATGAGAAAATACACATTGTTATCAGATGTACATGGTGCATTTACCAAAATAGACTATCTGATAGCAAGTATGATGAATTTTAAAAGATTGAAGCATATACTGTATGTTCTTGGACCACTGTGGAATTAAGCCAAAAATCTACTCCAAGAAGATAACTAGAAAGTCACCAGATAGGGAAATTAAGCAGATACTCTAGATCATTCATAAGTCAAAAAACAAATCACAGTGTAGATTACATGATATTTTTAACTAAGTGATAAAATATGGCATGTCAAAACTTGTGGATTACAGCTAAAACAGTAAACAGAGGAAGATTTATAGCTCTAGTTCTATAAAGAGAAAGGAAAAAAGGCTATGAAATCAGTAATATAAGTTATCAGAAGAAATGGTTAAAAGCCAGTCAAGTCAAGAGAAAGTAGAAAAAATAATCAACATGACCTGGAATCAAAATAAAGTAGAAAATTTAAGGAGAAATTAAAAAGCCAAGTGTGCTTTTGAGAAGACTCTAAAAATCAAAAAAACCTTAGTAAGGCCAGTGAAAAAAGATATGTCACAAATTACCATTATCAGGAAAAGATGTCCCTAAAGATGCTACAAAGATAAGAAATTATTAAGAGAGTATTTATGGTAGCACATTTAAAAGTTAGACAAAATGTACAAATTCCTTTAAAAAGAACACTTATCAAGCTAGCGTAGGAAAAAAGATAAAATCTGAGCGGGTCTCTAACTATTTTAAAATTTGAATCCTTAAATAAAAATCATGTCACAATTAAAACTGCAGGCCCAGATGGCTCCAAATGGAATTCTTCCAACTGTTTAAGAAAGAATATCAGCAATGTTACACAAACTGTTCCAGAGAAGGCAGGAATACTTCTCAAATCCTTTTTGAGGTCAGCATATCCTCACTACTAAAACCTATTGAGAACCTGACAAGTAAGAGTAATTACAGGCCAATTTCT
This sequence comes from Balaenoptera ricei, assembly GCF_028023285.1. NCBI lineage: Eukaryota > Metazoa > Chordata > Mammalia > Artiodactyla > Balaenopteridae > Balaenoptera > Balaenoptera ricei. The sequence goes on along the minus strand of NC_082640.1, from coordinate 81,290,526 downwards.
CTCTGACCATAGTTTAAAAAAATAAATGAAATATTAGCCAATAGAATTCAGTGGTCTATAAAAACAGTAATATCACATGACCATGGGGAATTTATTCCTGGAATATGAGATTAGTTAAACATTTTAAAAGCAATGAATGTAAATCACCACATTTAAATTATGAAGGAGAAAATCGCTACAATCATTACACTAAATATATAACAATAATTAGATAAAATAGAACATCAATTTGTTATAAAAATCTCTTATCAAGTTAGGAATAGAAGGGAACTCTCTTAATCTAATAAAAGACCCACCCTTCGAAAAAAACTGTACAAACCTTCTCATGGATAAAATTTTGAAAACTTCCCCTGAGATCAAGAATGACTGATTATATATATGTATAACTGAATCACTTTGCTATACAGTAGAAATTAACACAACATTGTAAATCAACTATACTTCAGTAAAATAAATTTTTAAAAAAAGAACGAGACCGATAGCTGATAACATCATTTTTATTTAACATTGTGCTAGAAGTCCTAGACAGTACAATAAGACAAGAAAGAGAAAAGTATAATGGTTGTAAAAGCATATAATGATGCTATCCATATGTGTATATGACATATTTATACACCTAGAGAATTCAAAAGAAAGTATAGGAAAACTAATAGAATCTAAAAAGTGAATGTAGTAAGTTCATTGTATTTCTGTGTGATAGCCACAGTTAGAAAATTACATATAAACAATACCGTTTGAATGGCATTAAAACTGTGATAAACACATGTGATGAAAGATGTGCGTGCCCTCTATTCAGGCAACTATAAAATATTACTGAGAGGATTACTTAAGATGAACGAAATAAAAATATACAATATTCCTAAAAAGATGCATTCTTGTAAAGGAGGTAGTTCTCCCCACATTGACATACGGATTCAAAGCAATCCCATAAGGAGTCCCGCAGCTATTTTTGTGCAGATTGACAAGTTCATCCAAAAATATGTAATACATAGAAATGCAAAGGGCTAAGACTAGCCATAGCGATCTTGAAGAGGAAGTAAAAAAGTTGGAGAACTGCACTATCAGTCATCAAGACTTATTCAAAAGTTAATTATTAATTGTATGGTGCTGTGTATGACAAATAGACCAATGAAACAAAATAGTCCAGAGACAAATCCACACATTGCCGTTACCTGATTTGCATGAAAGATGCCAACTCAAAGCAGTGGGGGAAAGGATGACCTTCTAAATAAATGGTGCTAGACAAGTGTACATTCATACGGAAAAAAGAACTTTGAAACTTAGACCATTCACAAAACCCACCTACTGGTGGATTGCAGATCACTAAAAGTTAAAGGTGAGCACCCAGGATCAGTTACAGGAGGTGAGTCGGTGTAGATGAAAGCCAGATGGTAAAGCCCTAAGAAATGAGAGAATGGCACAGTGGGGGACATAGCACACAAGATCTACATTTTACAGGATTTTGAATTGTAAAGGGAATTGTAGAGTGGGAATTGGGAACTAAGCATATTTGAGGCAGCATTGGAAGGGCCAAGAGAAAGGTAGAGATTGAAGGTAAAAGAGAAGGGGATATATATAATATATATATATATATATATATATATATATATATATATATACACATACACACAAACATATATATATATACACATATATATGTGTGTGTGTGTATATATGTGTGTGTGTGTATATATGTGTGTGTGTGTGTATATGTGTGTGTGTGTGTATATATATATATACACACACACACATGTATATGGTACACTGGACAGCATGCAGGACCTTAGTTCCCCGATCAGGGATTGAACCCATGAACCTGTACCCCATGTAGTGGGAGCTCACTTGGACTCCTAACCACTGGACTGCCAAGGAATTTTGGGAAGGGGATATGTTTGAGAAGTGAAACTAAAGGTCTTCAAGGTAGCAGAACTAGAAAAAGAGAAAGAAAAGAGATTTTTGGTCCTGAATTACTCTCAGATAAGAAAAGAGCAGTATTCACTGTTAATCATGTGCAAATGACATCGTTTATGGTATGCAATACTACTGATTTTTTTTCAGGTGGTTTGAACCTTTTGTCATGCAGTGGCTAGATGAAAATGAAGACGTGTCAGTGGAGTTCCTTCATGGAGCCCTGGGAAGAGACAAAAAAGATGGAGTGAGTTTAAATGACTTTCAGGTTGCTTATTGTCAAGATGCATTTACACTGCTCACTTTTAAGCTAACGGAAATTGTTAGGCTTATTGCTATCAATTAAGTTTAATTTTAATCCTCTCATTACCAAAATATAATTAAAACACAATTTTAAATGCTGATAAGAACCCTAGGGAATCGCTTTTAAAAAAAAATCAATCACGCTTTTGCCCCAAGATTCTTTACTCCTTGAATTGGTCTGAATCTACAAGTTCAGTGGGCTTATACAAAGCTCCCCTGTTGTTCTGGAACCTTTCCAGGATTCCAGGATTAGGAACAGACACCCTCCCAATCCCTCTGGAGCAAATCAAATGTCTTGAGCCACAATCGGCTTGCTAAACCATCCTAATGCCTGTGGGGAATGAGAAATTGAAAGAACCAGTCCCTCAATTCAGTAATGGAGAAACCAATTAATAGCAACCTGCCCCATGATATTAGTTTTACTACACTTTCCAGAAAAGGAGATGGATGATTTTAAAATGAGCAAGCATTTTATTACTGGGAAATGAAAGTACATGATATAGGAGATTGAGCTGTTTTTGTGAAATAATGAAGATTCCTTCCACAGTCCCTCTAAAGTATGCTTATGAGGATGGTTTCACCTTCTCTCCCCTCAGTTCCAGCAGACATCTGATCACGCGCTGTTTTCTTCCTCTGTGGTTGATGTCTTTGCTCAGCTTAATCAGAGCTTTGAGATTATTAAGAAACTGGAATGCCCCAATCCTGAAGCATTATCTCACTTAATGAGAAGATTTGCAAAGGTAGGTTAAATGGAATGAATCCTTTCTTCACTGGGACTATGGCATGTTGTTATTTTCCTGCACAGAATTTGAAAAATGCTGTTGTTTTGTAACATTAGTCTTGTCTGACTACTACCCCAATTTAATTTTCTAATTCCAGTAAAAATAGGCTGTTTCAGGTTTGTCATCTGACTCTCTTTTTACCCTTCCTGTTTCCTAAGTATGGATTTATCATCTTAAAAAACCTATTTATTATTCACATGAATGACTCAGTCATTTGTAATTGATGAGACTACCGTAGGTGGCCAAATTAATTTCTATTTCAGCTTTGTAGCTGAAAATAGATCTTGGAATTTCATATTCAAATCACAAGTATTTTTTTTTAATCAGGAGTACGATAAAAAGTATTTGAACTTGGAGTAATGAAAACTGAGTTCTAACTTCAAATCAGCCAATAACTGTAGTGTGAGTCTGAGCAGTTCCCTTGATTTTTTTTTTTAACATCTTTATTGGAGTATAATTGCTTTGCAATGTTATGTTAGTTTCTGCTGTATAACAAAGTAAATTAGCTATACGTATACATATATCCCCATATCCTCTCCCTCTTGCTTCTCCCTCCCACCCTCCCTATCCCACCCCTCTAGGTGGTCACAATCAAGGTCGCAAAGTCCCTTGATTTTTATGAGTTTAGTTTTCTTAGTTGGCAAGTTGATTTTGAGCAACCAGATTCCTCTGAAGACCTCTTCCTCCTCTTATTGTCTAAGAAGGCTTGCAAACTACTTTACTACTTTGCAAAAGTTTCTGGGGAAATATAAGAAATAAAAAATGCTGTCTCTGCCCTTCAAATCTTAAAAAAAAAAAAAAATATATATATATATATATATATATATATATATATATATATATATATATATATAGTAAGACCACATGGCATGAACTAATTGGAAGATGGCATGAGGAGGGACACAATTCAATCTCAAGCACAGTAGAGTGCACAGTAAGTTGAGCGGAAGGAAAACTAATGAGAGCTGAAATACAGTTTCCCTGGGAAAACAGGGCTCATTCAGCCTAAAAAGGTGAAGTTAGAAAAGTATTTTAAGCCACGGGAACAGCAGGAACAAAGGGAAAGTAAAAGCTGAGCGTGACGTGAAGAGCAGGGAGAAACAATCCTCTGGCAAAAAAGAAGCAAAAAGGAAAAGAAAAGGAAAAAGAAAATCTGTTCTGGGAGAAGTAGTGGGGAATGTTAGGAGAGTGAGGATGGGTCCAGATCTTGAAGAGCTCTGCTTCCCAGGTTGAGAAGTTTATACTTAATCTTTTGAACAATTTAAGAAACAGTGAATATTTGGAGAGTTTGAATCACGGTAGTGATACGACAAATGTAGGGATTGTAGGGCAATGACCTACACACTCCTATGCCTGACGGCCCTAAGGATAAGCCTGGCTTCATGGGTTAGATGATGGCAGAGGTTTCAGCTGGCTGTTTATTTGACAAGGGCTTACTCTTTGCCTCACTTGCACAATTTACTAGCCACTTTAAGAGATGTAGTCATGAATAAGCACGATCTCCAACCTCAAAAAACCTATAATGAGATGGCCAAACCTATAAACAACTATGAAAAAGTCAAATGCTATAATCAGAGTGTCTCAGAGGTTGAAAAATGCCTAGTGTATATCTATATCTTTCTATCTATATAGATAGAGAGAGAGAGAGAGAGAGATAGTTATAGATCATGTTAAAAAATAAAGACATGCCAAAACTCAGTGAAATTGTATAATATTTAAGACGTATTAATTTGCTAGGACTGCCATAAATAAAATACCACAGAATGGTGGCCTAAACAGTAAAAATTAATTTTCTCACAGTTCTGGAAACTATAAATCCAAGATCAAGGTGTCAGCAGGTTTGTTTTCTTCTGAGGGCTCTCAGGGCTTCTTGCAGATGAGTATCTTCTTACTGTGTCCTCACACAGTCTTTCCTCTGTGTACCTACACCCCTAGTGTTTCTATGTGTGTCTAAATTTTCTCTTCTTATAAAGACACCAGTCATATTGGATTAGGGCTCTCACTAATGGCCTTATTTTAACTAACTCACTTTTTGAAAGGCCCTGTCTCCAAATACAGTCATATTCTGAGATATTTGGAGTTAGGGTTTCAACATATAAATTTTGAGGGACAAAATTCAGCCCCTAAAGGATGTATACATTTAACATGCCACTGCTTTCAACCACAGACACCAACACAAGAGTAGATTACTTCATTTGCGTTATCACAAAAAGTCTAAATTTGAGATCCTTTATGAATGGGAGGCTTGAGCCTGACCCTGTCACTGGCTCTGGCTCTTAGAAAAGTTTAAGCCTGGTTCACTGACAGGTGGATTAGGAAAGGGCTTCTCGTAGGAGGCAGCATCTTTATTAACTGTAGTAAGATAGTTTTGCTGAGGTAACAAGGAAACCAAGAAACTGTATGATTTAACACAACAAAGATTTACTTCCTGCTCATCCCACATCAGATACTGGTTGGGCAACCCTATGGGGGAGCCTTTGTCAAAAATAAACAAAGCCAGATACTAGTTAAAGTTGTAAGGACAGATTTTAATTAGCAATAAGTGAGTGCAGTGGGGAAGAGTCCAGACTGAACGAGAGTCAATTTTGATTTGTACAGGCGTCACTGGCTGTTTTAGAGGCAGAGTGTAGGAACAGGGAGGGCACAAGCAGGGGCTCAAAAAGCAGGAAGAGGGGGGTTGGTCCATGGGAAGCCCATCTGGGTTTGCTAACTGGTGCTTATCGAAGTTAGCCTCCTACCCTCCCCCAGAGGCTGGGAGACAGGGGTGTTGGCTGGAACAAGTGGCAAATCTTTTGGCAGCCTTGCGTTTTCTCAGGCAGGCACTTTCAGGGCATTGAGAATCATCCCAGGGGTGTGGCCTTGAGCTGTTAGAAACTATGCTACTGTTTTGTTCAAGTCTTTATAGGCCAAGGTTGAGGCCTAGTAGGGGAGAGGACTCGGAAGAACCTGGGTAGAGTTTGGTCAAGAGAGAATCTTTGTTGTCCTTCACCATTCTGTGACTCAGGAGTTCTAGCCTGAGAGGTCCCACTGAAGAAAGAGCATAGGATTCGTAGAGTGCTGTGCAACTGCAGTTGGAAAGTTAGACCCGCATTGTAAAGAGTCGTAAAGAACTGGCAAAGTGGCTGAACTTCTTTAGTAGAAAATGAGGAGCCAGTGAAGGCTTTTAGGCAGACAAGCTGTCAGCCTAAACTGTATTAAAATATTTATCTGCCATGAGATATTTTGAACTCCAGTCTTTATATCTGTTTACTAGGAAGACTAAAGTAACCTCGCACTTTTAAAGAGGGTAATAATAGCTAAAAATCATTTATTGAGACTTTCTTGGTAGCAGCTGATTCCAATTTCCTGTAATGGGGAAATCTGCAGTGAATTCTGCAGACTTATTCTAAAAAATGCCCAAAGTCTTTTCTTGACTAGCAGCTGTGTTTTGGGTGACTGACAAGAAAAGAATGAAACAGGGTCATTAGGGATAGTGTTTTTAAAACTGTGTTACATGCTATTCCTGGAACTCTGTAGTAGAAGCAGATTCAGATGAGAATTTCAGAATCTCAGAGTTAATATATTTAGTAACATACTGTCATAATTGCACATATTGCAAAAGTAACTAGAATTCACCCTCAGAGTAGTCAGGTAGCAGGTTATGTAAGGTGGAGACACGGAAGCACTGAGTAGGAGTAGCAGGAAAGCCGAACTGGGACTCTCTGAAGCAAGAAGAAAATAATTAGGTTCCATGTGTCACTGAGGAAATGTGAGCTTTTATTGGCACAGTACAATAACTTCAGTGAAGTAAAGCATTTTTAATCCATGGGCATTCAATACTAATCAGGTATTATCTCAAGGAGATGAATTATCACAAGGAATGAAAAACATTTTCTGAGAAAGTAGAAATGGGCAACCTTCATTGAAAAATAAATTCTATGTTATTAGAATTGAAAATCATAAAAATAAAAATAGGCCTTTGTAGTTAATATAATTAGCTATTTCACAGTAACTTTAGATTACTGGAGTTTGTTTTATTTCATCAGATGTGACCATCAGTCTTGAAAACCCTATCCTTCTTAGGATTGGGATCCTTGTATCAAAAGATACTGAAATCATATTATCCTTCTGGGACTTAGACTGATTTAAACCATCCCCTGGAGAGAAGACACATTAATGACATCTGCCAGCACTTTAGAGGACACTTTAGCTAGCATTGTGAAATGGATCTTAAAGGGATGATTCACTTTTTTTTTAATGGATCTTAAAGTAAGATGATTCACTCTTACTACGTAAGACTGAATAAGATCTCAAACAAATGCTTCAAATTTCATAGCTGGTACATTTAGGAGCCGTGATGAGTGGTAAAATGGGCACATGAGCAGTGAAAATTCCTATGGCTGTATGGCTACTCTTGACAAGTATGGGTAGTTTAATTTAAAACCGAGAAATATGAAGTAATGGTATCTTCAGTACTACTTAAAAACAAATCAACAAATATTGACTTCTGGCTCCAAGTTGGCCGTACTATGGTGAATGAGACCCACATACTCTTTGTTCTCTGGGAACATAATCCTAATTTTTAAAAATAATAATTATAATTCATTGAGTACCACTATGTGCTAATCATTTTATATATATAAGATATATATACATATCTCACCTCTTAAGAGATAGATACAATTATTTTTCCTTATTTTTCAAATGACAAAACAAGCTCAGAAACTTTATATAATTCAAACAAGACTAGAAATGGTATGAATGGAATGCTTTCAACCACCAAGCTATACTACCTTCACATTCCAGTGTCATCAGAAATCAATTAGTAACTTGGAGAGCAGAATCTCACCATTTATTTTTACTCTTTAGACCAAACCTAGGCATCTGTAGGGGATTCTATCTTATGTTGGATGTGTTAAAATACAGCGTATAAAGCACTGAAGTAACATTACTAATGTCACTTAACAAATACTGCAGTCTTCTTGTCCTCTGTGTTGCTCTAATACTGTAAAGCTCCATGCATAAAATGTGACTGCAAAGATGGATTTGGACCAGGGTTCTTGTCTTCCTGATTGTAAGAGTAATACCCCTAGATGTACCGACCAGTAGTACTGACAGGATATTTAGCCTACTTCTACTAGTGTGGCATTAGCTTAAGGGAGACCATAATGGCTTTGTTTGAGTAATTGATGGCCATCCCAGCTCAATAGTACCAGAAGCTGCAGGTCAAATCAGAGCAGATTGAAGCTGGGAGATACTTTAGTCATCCTATCTGATTCTTTAAATACAGCAGAATCCCTTGCTTCACTGCCACAATCCTATTAGAATTTCATCTTATTTAATTGGGGGCTTTTTCAATGGTAGTTCCTTTGCTGTATTCTTAAAAGTATTATCTACATCTCATGACTATCTCTTCATAAAAACTGTATTTTACCATAGAACATGATGCAAACTTCCCCTACTAGGCTATCTGTTGCCTCTCTCTTTCTCTCTATACTGTCCCCACTGCTGAAGCCCAACAGTCCACCAAAAAGAAAATCATGACCTAAGTTCACACACTCAGAAATCCTACCTTCCAGGCCTTCCTAGGTACCCCTTCCATCAACTGTTTCTCTCTGAAGAGTTATCTCCACCCTGCTGTACATTAGGTAGGACAATGGTTCTCAAACTTCAGCTTGCACCACTACCACCTGGAGGCTTGTTAAAACATAAATTGCTGGGACCCAACCCCAGAATTGCTGCCTCAGTAGATCTGGGACTGGATCAGGGAATTTAGATTTCCGCCAAGTTCCCAGGTGATGGTTATGATACTGTTGGAGACATGCCTAAAGTAGACATGTCTTAACTAACTACAGATGACCCTTGAACAACATGGGTTTCAACTATGGGGGTCCACAGTTTTTAAATAGTGAATACTACAGTCCTACATGATTTGTGGTTGGTTGAATTCGGAGATATGAAAGAACTACAGATATGGAAGGCTGACTATAAGTTATAAGTAGATTTTCCACTGTGCGGAAGGTCAGTGCCCCTAACCCCTTGCTTGTTCAAGGTTCAACTGTACTCACTAGTATTAATTAAAGAACTAATATCTAGTAGTGATTTTACTTTGTTGAATAAATTAGAATGAAATCAAGGTTGCCCCTGAAATGTACATGAACACTTTCATTCAGGTGTACTTTGTATAACTCACAAAGAAATGGATGTTGTTATAGCCAGTGTACTCACAACTCTTATGGGCAGAAGGCCTTAAACTACATCCTACATGGCTGAGCCCTTTTCCTTCAATGCACCCTATCCTGACTTGCTAACCACTGGCATTTGTAGGCTAGTGGATGCGAGATCGTGGGATCAGTTTCCTCCCAGCAGGAATTCAAGGGACTAGGTTTTTCCTATGAAGTAGAGGCAAGAATTAGACCATGGGAAGACCTTAAGAATAATCAGAAATGGATGTCTGGATTCCCCTGCCCAAACTAAATCTTGAACAAGTGATAGTCTGAGTTACAACAAGCTCCTAAAGTCAGGCTTCTGTTGGTTTTTGTTCTTGCAATATAGTGAAATGATTCCTGCAGTTTACACTGTCATAAGAACCTGTAAATTGAGAGTAGTGTTCACATGTATGAGTAAATCAGCACTCATTAGGTAAGTCCCAAAGTAATTTTCAACATTACATCTAAAATAAGTTTTGAACAGGTGCATTTGGAAGATACTTTAGGCTGATCCACCACCTATTTTCCTAGATTTATTGGTCTGCTGCTTGATAAGATGTTATATTTTCCAAGGCCAGTCTTCCATTTAAATTGATGCATATTATCACTTTACCTTGTACTTCCACAAACTATGGATTTTCTGTTATCCCTAATTTCCAGTTTCAGGTTTTCGTTGTGATTTTTAAAGTCTATAAAACGAGTTCATAGTCACATTTGGTGAATTCAGCTTTGTAAATTAAACATCTCTCCTTTAGCTTAAGTCCTTGGACTGTCTCCCCAAGTTGATTTTGAGCCACAAAGAAACTTCAGACAAATAAGTTACACAAAAAAGAAAATCTTTTTTGTCTTTGCTTTTCTATGGAAAGAGATGGTCTGTATCTACTGCTCTTGTTGCGTTCTCTCTTCTAAGAAAATCATGTCCACATTGGACTTATGATAATTCAAGCTCTGTAAGTAACAGCAGTAGGGTGCAAACTCATCAATATCTCTTTAAGTAGTTGAAATAAAATGTAACAACGTTTGTTCATTTTCCCTTATTTTGCATAGTTAATGGAAGCAGAGGGCATCCTTAGGCTCAGAAAGAGTTATTAGATGGAGAAGGAAAATTTGGAATTAAGATGAAAAAGACAGAAAGAGGGGGAGGATTAGGCAATATTTTTAGCAAATATTGCACCAATAAATAACTTACTAATTAAAGGTAAATGTATTGAGATAGTGTGATGCAACAAAAGCTGAAGTTTAGGTCTTAAGAGGTGGTCTTTGTTATTAGTAAGGCTCCTTATCATAGAAAATTACTGAAAATATTCATTGCTAAGTGACATATATGGGAATGTTCTGACCCCCCTCTCATAATGAGTTATTTAAGAACATTGCAGAAAGTTGAAAAAATAACCACCACAAGGAATTTTATCATGGTAGGGGTGTGTGTGTGTGTGTGTGTGTGTGTGTGTGTTAGGGGTGGAGGGGGAGAGGATGGGAACTAGAAACCATGAGAGATGATGAAAGCATGAAGTGTTATTCATTCAGGAAAAGAAAAATCATTAGGGGGCATTAGGTAATAAGTATCCAAGCATAGAGGAGGTTACCACCAAACAGTATACCTTCTGAGTATTTAGATAAGTTAGAAATAAAGAATTTTGTGATTGAGCTGGTTGTATTAAAATGGAATGGATTCATGTGAAATATCTTCCAAATGTACTCAGAAATATTACAAATTGTCATCTAAATATAATAGTTTAATTGAGATCCTTCTTTTGGCAAGGGTGTAGATTTAATCACTACTTATGGCCTTTGTTCAGCTGAAAATGACATTTGAAAAGTTTTCCCAGTTAACATAACCTGGATTGTGTGTGTGTGTGTGTGTGTGTGTAGATAGATACATATATCTGTATATACATACATATAGGTCTCTACTTACCTGGATACATTTCACAATTTTTTTTCCTAGACCATCAATAAAGTTTTGCTTCAGTATGCTGCAATTGTATTGAGTGATTTCAGTTCATACTGTGATAAGGAAAATGTGGTAAGTAAAAATGTCTCTACTTTCAAGTATTCCTCAGTTGAGAACCACTTCTTCAAACTAATAAGTAAGCAAAGGAAGTTGTTTTCTTTCTGTTTTCATACAGGATGATAGGAAATAGGGATCTCAAGAAATTGTTCGAAAATTTCCTAGTAGTCCTGAACTGGTACAAAATAGAATTCAAAGGAAGGTTGAGAGCATCTCAATGCCAGCCAGCTTGTGGTTTTCCATGATGATAAGGAATAAGACTCATATAAAGAGCTGAAAACCCTCATCATTGTAAACACTGGAGCTGGGACCTAGGAGTTAAAAAGTGGTTTATTGTTAATACCAACTAGTGTAGTTTTGGCACCAATACCAAAATGAGTATAATTTAGCCTTTCAGTTTTCAAATAAATTGAAAAGGATGGTTAGTGTAAGGAGTGATGCTAATTTATACTCTGAATTATTAACTTAGCCTTTTATTTTTTGGATGATTGAGAAAACATTGATAAAATCGAAGCCAGTATTGCAGCTTAACAAAAGGAAGAAAGAGAAGTAAGATAAACTAATTTAGAATATAATCAGTGTTATTTTATGGTAGAGGGTAAAATCTTTCTATTCACCATATATAATTTTAGGAGAAATCTGTCGGTAACATTATAGGATTTTTTTTTTAAGCACTGAAAAAATATTTTAAAAGTCAGTACTAGATTTTTCAAGACAAAAATCAGGGTGTTTTTTTCTCCCTCAAAAAATCAGTTCCCACTATCAGGCAAGTCTTAAAGAGAATTCTTGCTGAAACCTCCTTGACCTCTTGCTGACAGCTCATTAAGATAAGTCAGTCCTAATGGTTCTTGAGGGTCCCAGAAGATGCTTCTTTTCCTTAAAGGAAAATGCTACCCAGAAATTTTACTGAAACTCCCAGTTATCTCAGCAGTGATTTCTAATTGCCATTGATTATAAATACTGTAATAGGCAAGATAGAATATTTATTTATTGAAAGCATATAGCTACAATTAAATTTATAATACATTTGAAAAGTATTATATTGAAAATCAAGACAGTGACAGATAATTTCAGAAAAGATTCTGATTTACTAGGACAACCAAACTGAAGATTTTGAAAGGTGGCTATGAATTATCAAGGCTAATTCCTGTCATTCAGAAAGGAAAAGTAGCCTTAAAAGGCCCCTGCAAACTTCTACTTTATGTTTTAACATTTATAGTATATTTTATTTTTTAAAGGAGAAAAATTATAAATCAGCATTTATTGTATTATTCTCTGTATTTTTCCTTTATATTTTATACTTTTCAAAATCAAATTTTAAAAAAGTCATTGAAATATTATAGCACAAGAACTTACTTTTCCTTTCTCAATGCTTTTCTTTCCTAATTACTGATGTCTTGACCAGTCTTAGACTCTCATTCAAATGCCAAGTATCATTTTAGCTTTTCCATGAAAGGATATCAGTTAGCTGCCTAGTTTAAGCTTTCAGCTGAGATAAATTGAAGAAGTGCTTTTGTACATTTGTGTGTGTACATATCACTGTTGTTACAGATTGCTTTAAATATCAAGAACATTGAAACATTATTGTTTTTTTATTTTCTCTGTATATATATGACAATATTCCTATTTCATCTGCAAATTGCACTAGAAACTTTTAAAGAGAGACATCTTCTAAGAGACGACCATAACACTTGCTTTCCCAAGGGTCAGAATTATAGATGACAGTTAAAATATCTGTGACAGAATTTTTTTTTTCTTCTGTGACATTTTAAATTTGGAATGGGTCACAAGTTTGTTTTTTGTTTTGTTTAAACAATTTTTTTTTTTTTTTTTTTGGCTGTGTTGGGTCTTCGTTTCTGTGCAAGGGCTTTCTCTAGTTGCGGCAAGCGGGGGCCACTCTTCATCGCGGTGCGCAGGCCTCTCACTATCGCGGCCTCTCTTGCTGCAGAGCACAGGCTCCAGATGCACAGGCTCAGTAGTTGTGGCTCACAGGCCTAGTTGCTCCGCGGCATGTGGGATCTTCCCAGACCAGGGCTCGAACCCGTGTCCCCTGCGTTGGCAGGCAGATTCTCAACCACTGCGCCACCAGGGAAGCCAGGTCACAAGTTTTCAATCCATTCTTCCACACTCCACATTATAGCAAAGCAACATTATCTAAATCAGAAATGCTTGATTTATTTTTTAAATCTTTTTCAACTCAAAAACATAATTTGGTGGAATCTAAAAAAATACAACAAACTAGTGAATATAACCAAAACGAAGCCAACTCACAGATATAGAAAACAAACTAGTGGTTATGAGTGGGGAGAGGGAAGGGAGAAGGGGCAATATAGGGGTAGGGAATTAAGAGTTACAAACTATTATGTATAAAATAAGCTACAGGATATATTGTACAACATGGGGAATGTAGCCAATATTTTATAATAACTATAATAGAGAATAACCTTTTAAAATTGGGAATCACTATACTGTACATCTGTAACTTATATTGTCCATCAACTATACTTTGGTAAAAAAAATATATTTGGGTCATGTAGAAATGGCCATAGGCTGAACAAATCTAACTTTTATATTCATTGTACTTTAGGTTCCTAACTTTGTTCCAGGTTTAGAGCAAATGCAATGCATTATGACATATTTAGGGGAAAAGCCAAAATATACAAAGATTAAAAATTAACTTCAAACATAGGTTATTTTTATCTAACTAAACTCATCAACAAATGATGCTTCTAAATTAGATTAATGTTCCCTTTACTGTGGGTATTTTTAGTTGTCTCTGCTTGTTTGTTTTTCATTTACTACTGAAGTCTTTAAAGTAAAAGCTGTTCCCCGATAAGGTTTAAGGTAGAGTTGTGTAATTCAATTCTCAGTACTGATTTGATAAATTGATTCAATAAAATTGAAATTTGAACATGTCAAGGTCAGGGGAAGCTTAATCAAAGAGGAAAGTCTCATATTTATTTTTATCTCCCTCTGGATAACTGCATCTCTTTTTTTATATGTAGCCTTACCTAGGTCAGTGGCAATCCATGCCAAGTGAGCCCAAGTGTCTTTGTTCCTTTGGCTTCTTAGTAGCTCTTTTCCATCGGAAATTATTATATTAAGAAGGCTTGGAGGTTGGTTTAATTTGTAAAGCTGGAACTAAAGTACTATTACATGTGTCGAAAGAGATAAGCTTGAATGCTAATATCAAATAATCGTAAATAAAAGAGACTACCCAGCTAACTTAGACCCATGAAAAGCAGGGTGATAACACCTTTACCCATGTAGTCTTCCTGCTTCTCATTGAGTCATGCTCTTCCTTAGTTCTTTTCCCTCTGCAATGAAAAAGAAAAAACCCCAATGGCCCTATACCCTCATGGAAAAAGCTCTGTTGGTTCAGTTTGTTGACATTGGGTCAAGATGCGGAAACCCTGAAAATCTGGTCATACATGCCACGGAAAGGATTGGGCCTGGATCCAGTGGTTCTCCATCACAGCTGGCAATCTGAATCATTTGTAGAACATTGTGGTTCAGCTTACTGAACAGAATCTATAGGAGATAAATCTCTGTGTTTAAAAAAAAGAAAATATTTAAGTGCCTGGAATTAAGAGAGTAGAAGTTCTAAATTGTTTTTGTAAATTGAAGTTAGGATGTGGTCACTTTAAGAGTCAAATAGAAAGTTTTTCAAAGGTCAGTAATGCGGTTAAAATAATAATAAAATCTTTCCACTGATGGGCACTCACACCTCTCTGATGTCCTGGAAGTCCTTTGCAGGCCTCTCTCTCTGATTCATTATTGGCTCATTTCCCAGCACCTTGGAAGGCATATCCATTTTCCTTTCTTTCACTCTTTTCTTCCCTTGATGTGCTGGCTTTTCAGAATCAGTATGTAGCAAATATTAAATTATTCCATAACTATTCTCAATTCCATTATAAATTAATTTCTACTATGCTGAGGACACATCTAGTCCTGTCAGAAAGCTTTACATCTTTATGTGATTGTTATATTTCTGCCTCCTTGGAAACAACTCAAGGAACATTTTTAAAGCATGTATTATGTGTAAGGCTCTGTGCAGTACTCTGTAAGAAAAAGCAGAAAAAGACACAGAGGCACATACAGTGCATTTAAGGTCAGCTGGCAAGACAGTCAAAAGCAACTCAAACGTGAAGTTAAATAAAACAAATGTCAAGTGAGTGACAAAAAAGATACAATCTGGGAAAACAAAGGCCCTAACCTGAATGATGGATATGACTGAAATAGGTGAAGAAGTTCAAGTGAAGGGCCTACATGCTCAGCCGAGCCACAGAGTCTGGAAAGCACAGGTGTTGGGGAGGTGGGAAGCAAGCCTCTTGGAGTTGAGAGTTCATCATAATACAGCAGAGGGAGAGGAGAAGAAAAGCATGGTTTGGAGCTGTATAACTAAGGGCCTTGAATACCAAGGGGTGGCCTTTATCGATAGCCAGAATTTATTAACATTTTTTGGGGTATTTTTTTTTTTTTTTTTTGCATTTCTGAAATTCAGATCGTGTTTTAGCTTTTGAAACAGTGAAATAATAGAATAGTTTAAACTAGTTTGTTTTTCTTAAAGTAAATCTTTAAAACACTAAACTGAATTTGGTTATTTTTGAAGTACAAAATGCCACAATGCTAAGAATAAAATAAACTCTAGTAATAGGTCTCCAACGGTTTATTGTCTAAGTATATTATTAAATTTCATTCCCCAAAGTGGTCATATTTTCTCTCTTCTATTGTTAACTGTTAAAAAGTATAATCTTAAAATAGCATAATTATTCTATTTGCCAAATAGAATTGAACTTAGGTGATAGTTGTATACTATCACACTGAAGGTAAACTCACTCAATAATTTAATGTATTTTTTGTTTTGTTTGCTTTATTTAAAGCCCTGTATATTGATGAACAATATTCAACAATTGCGGGTTCAGCTGGAAAAAATGTTTGAGTCCATGGGAGGAAAAGAGGTGGGTATGTTTTTATGCCTGCATTTGCCAAATATCTCAGAGATCATTAGCAGCGTATCTCTTTGCTATGGAGAGTGACATAATCAAGTTTTTACATGGCTTAGCTAAAGAACAGGAAATGCTAACAATCTAAAATACCATTAACAGCTAAGGTGATCATTACTCCGCAACAGAATACTTCAGTAAATACATCAGAAGTGTGAATAGGAGGAGGGAGATGGTCAATAGCCTTTTGTAATGTGTATATATAGTCATATATACACTATTACATATATTTTTGTATATGCTAATGATATGTAAAGTTTCACAGTTGCAGATGTCTTTTACCATACTGCACAATGTCGACTTGATATCAATTTTCTTCTGCAGTGTGCTTTGTGGCACTACTGGTTCTTGATGTATCGCTGGTTTATTTTTCACATCTCAAAAATCTGTCAAAACTGTGTTGTGTAGTGTCTGTAATGTGTTGTGTCCTTGTCTAACATCTCTGACCTGCAATTCATGAGCAGAAAAAGGAAAGAGAAAGATTCTTTTATGAGGTTTGTGATAGTAAGCGTCTTATGACTGTTTCCCCTCCAAACTCAAAGACGATTGCACTTCCTACTTGTTCTCATTTGCTTGTTTGGATCAGGAAGACTGTGAAATACTAACTGGGCACCTGCCTTGAGCTGCCGCAGTATTTCACAAACTGACATGCGCATCTGGGGAATTGAGGACTGGAGACAGTGCTGCAAGGGAAGGTCATGCAGCTGTCATTCTCCCACCGCCACCCCCTCCGTAAAACAATCCCAAGGGTGGCTAGGCTGAAGGGATATTTCTGTTTAAGGTTTTATTTACACTGTTCCTAATTATTGTGGTAAGTACGCAAGACGTATGTAAAGCTAGGTTCGATTTCAAAGCCAAGATCCCATTCATTTCTAAACTGAGAAGGCTGAAAACGCTTCTTTTAAGATGGGACCTCTTCACACATGATGGTTCTTTTAACCCAAGAGACATTTATACATTTTCCCCCCGATGTCGTTTTTATTATTCTCAAGTCTCAGTCTTTTGAAAAATGAACTTGCTATTTAGCATCCTACAAATGAGAAGCACCAGGATACATGGGTGAAGGTGCAAAACTTCAAAAATGAACTTTTCTGAACTGTGCTGCTGTTGCTGTCTCCGTCTAGTTTGTATGAAATAAGGCTTCATTCCCCAAACTGCATTAATGGGTTTTGCACAGTTTGAGGGCGTCGATCTCATTTTTAGAATTCTTTTGCTGAATTAGGTAAGCACAAGCAATTGGAGATCATAACTGGAGATTCCCTTTTTAATTTTAGTGATGTTTTATATTCAGACTTTAAGGCCACTTACTGTCTTGAAAAGTAGTGAAGAAATTACTGATTTCTTGTGGGAAATTCTATCTCCTTTTAGTGAACTTTAAAGACCACAAACCATTTGAAGATAGAGTTGTATTTGAAATGCCACATTTCCAGAAATGTCTCCTAATGCTACTACTATGTCATTATGATTTTGTGGTTGAACTCTAATGTGAGTGATATATCGCTGAGTTGAGTGTTAACTAAATTATGCCTGTATTTAAAGGAAACTGTGTGGGCCAAGCCACCTGCTAACCAAAAAAGCTATGGGGTGGTTTGTTCACCAACCAAAATTGACTGCTTGTTTCAGATAAAATTGCCAGTTTGAAATGTACAGGTTTTCTCATGATAAATTGAGCTGCAAACCTATGGCTACATCACAGAACTCTTCTTTACTGGAGAAAATGATGGAAGATGTGCTGAGCTGGATGCCTTCTCCCTTTATAACTCTTTCCATGCCAATTGCTAATTTAAACTCCTCATACATAATTTCAAGGGAAAATCAATTAAACAAATGAAACGAATGTCTAGCTTCTCAAGATGGAATTTGTTAGAGGGACAGCATTGACCCTAGCTCCTTTCTTTTCCTACATTTAAATATTTTTTTTCCTCCCCTCCCTCTCTTTACCCTCTTTTTATGTTCTCCTGTCTCCCTTTCTATGCTGTTTCTTTTCTCTTATTCTTTTCCATTTTCATCTTGTCTTTTGTAGCTAAGAAAAAGCTTTAGGCAGGCCCTGTCAGTACTACATAGGGATTGAAGAAATGTCAGGAAGGAGCTTGACTTAAACCCAAGTCTGAGTGTAACAGGCAGCCTCCCAAACAGAAATAATCTTTATTAATACAGAATGATGTTAGAGCTGCTGATTGCTACACTCAGCCTCCAGAATCTCAATATAATAGGCAAAGCCCATCCATTGTAGTTATCTATATGGCAGTATTTAAATGGGTTCCTTAACTTGGGCCTTTCATAAAGATGAAAAAGGATTTTACTGAGAAAGACAAATTCACTCGTTGATAGGAAAAGTATATACAGAACTTAGTATGAACATGTTCAGTGGTCTTTAATGATAATACAATGTGTTTGTACTATTACCAATTCCCAGTTGTTTCCTCACAGTGGAACTAGTTATAAAACCTTGACTGCTATTGCTAAGGAAAATTTTCTAAACTAGATTTGATCCTTCTTTTAGTAGTTTCTTACTAGTTTGTGCCCCGCCATCAGTGCTAGGATGTGCACTTCTTGCTACAGAAACCTAAAAAGCTAATGATTGCTTGTGCATATGCTCAAAATAGCTTTTTTTTTTTTTTGATCAATTAAAATTTATTCTTTACATCTTTTAGGAAACCTTA
The DNA here is from genome assembly GCF_028023285.1 of Balaenoptera ricei. Taxonomy (NCBI): domain Eukaryota; kingdom Metazoa; phylum Chordata; class Mammalia; order Artiodactyla; family Balaenopteridae; genus Balaenoptera; species Balaenoptera ricei. The sequence continues at coordinate 81,271,665 of NC_082640.1, read as the reverse complement.
CTGATTTTCCAAAATAGTAGTGATTTCTCCCTCTCTTTAACTCCTTTATCATTTTTTCTTTTTTTTGCCATGTGTCCATTAGATGGCCTCTAACAATATAACAATAATGTGGCTGGCCTCTCAGACCATCTGCAAAGTGCTGGCCGCTTGCAGGCCTGGTTGCATGATGCTGCAGCTCTCTGCTGCTTTGACCCAACCACTGTTGGGGCAGCTGCTCTTTCTCTGCAGGATCAATCTCTTTTCCCTCTGGAAACAGAAAAAGTGTTTAAAACCTTTTTTTATTCACTCTCTGTGTGGAGTCCAAGATGGAAACATTGCCTAATGCTGTGACAGCCTTGGGGGTGATGCCGTTGACAGTAGCTCCAAAAACAGCCACTTGAGTAGTCCCTGTTAAATGCACACACGGTAGCCTGTGGGCCCTGTAGGCACATTCTTTACCAATGCCCTATTTAGAAAAAAGAATCAAAAGAGAAAAGCAAACCACTATATTTCTTCTCCTATAGTCTCTTTCCAACACATTTCCCTGCGTACAAATTAAGAGCATGTTTTAGCTTAAGTCTCTGATTATTCTAGAAAATAAGAGTTAAAAAAAAGTCACAAACTATGAAGCAAAAGTAGCCTTTAGGAATGAGGTCCAGGGTCTGTTTTTTAAAGAGCATCCTGGTGATTTTTTATGTTCATACAGTTTTAGGAATCACTATAGTAAAACAGAAAAAATAACCAAACTGTGCTATGGACTGACTTGAGCTAGAAGTTAAATTATTTATACCACAGTTCCCAGATGGTATTACTTGTCCCTCTGTAACATAGTAACAGCAAAACAATCATCAGAATGCTAGGTAATAATTTTCATGTATTGGTTAATGATTGTTTTATCATCCTATAATAGCTCAAAAGTAAAACAGATATATTTTGGTTTATATCATTTTAATAGCTTGATTATTTCATGAGTATAACTCAGCACATATCAACTGTAAATAAATACTTAGTCTATATTCATTTTTTCATAAAAACATTGCTACAGTCTACAGAAGGGACTTTGTTGTAGTTGCTTGATCTGCAATCTAATTTTTACAAGTACATGAAAAAGAAAATCAGATAATCCAAAATGTACTTTCTTTTCAGAAAGTCATAAGATATTGGTTATGAACTTGCATTGTAGTGATTGATTTAGAAGAATTATGACTGTGCTGTGTAAGCAGAGGATGCACTGCTCCTTCACAATATTGGGATGGTAAAATCATCTTGAATGGTAGAATCTATAGTTATCCATAGGCCCGCTATTCTACTGACTGTGCTTCAAATTCTAGAGGTTAGCCATTATTAAGACATTTGGGGGAAATGGGAAGGGGGGATATTTTCTTAGCTAAAATTTCTCATTCTGCTGACCACAAAACAGACGAAGCAGGTATAATAGTAACGTTATTTTTATTGATATGTCCCAGAAGGATTGAATCTCTTGACTCATTGCACCTTGTAAACTTTCCTGAACAGGGTCGGGAATCAGGAACATAACCCTACCTATCCTAAAAATGTACATATTTTAATGAGCAACTTAATTATCTTTTGTTTCAGAGATGCATAGTATATTGCTTTTTATTTTTTAATGATGAATTTGATGTGTCAATTAGAAACTGAATCTGACTGCCCAAAAGTGCATGCATGTAGCTGATTGAAATTCACTGTAAAACTTACTAGCCATACAGGCTCGGTCTTCAGCTAAGCAACCTCTGACCAGAGAGGACAGAAATTAACTTCTGTCATATTTTACTTAGCAATACGCTTTCAACATTATAATTTCTGGGCTACAAGGGTTGAAGATCCCTGCTTTAAGGGTATTAATACTTCATGCCGGTAGTTTCTGAACTTTAGCAGGTATGAGAACCACCTGGAGAGCTGATTACGACACACATTGCTGAACTCCATCCTGGACTATTCAGCTCAGTAGGTCTGAGGTTGGGCCGCATGAGTTGCGTTTCTAACAAATTCCCATGTGGTACTGATGCTACTGGTCAGGAGATGATGTTGTGAGAATTATTGTTCTTTGCTTTTAGGATAGCAACCAGGTAATTGGGAAATGGCCCAGAATACCCCTTTGCCTTACCTGTGCTTGACTCCTAATCCACCTACTTAATGTGTTTTGAATCTTGAGAGCACATCGGATTTAATGTGTTTGAATGGACCTTGAGACAGCATGCAATAGACAGGGAAGCATTTGGATTAAAGAATATAATAATCCCAAAATATAGGTGGCTAATTTGCAGTCTTATACAAATATCCAGCATTTTTAAAACTCTGGAATTTTATACTTGCATTTTTATCTATAATCTTATTAAAAGAGGTGTAATAGTTGTAAAGAAGCTAAAAGCTTTATGTTCAGGTTTCTGATCTGTCTCAACTTTTCTCAATGTAAATAGAGATATAACTCACTAGTTAATACATTAATGAGAAGCCATCTGTGATTTCTATCTCTTTTTCAGAAATACAAAATGAATTACAAAATAAAATAATTAAAGTAGGTATTAGATGTCATTAGATAGTAGACTTTTAACTAGTCATAGTATGTCTTCCTTTTAGTTATAAAATATTTCCTAAAGCAATTTGCAAAATTCTTCCCATTTAATTGAAGTGTCTACTGGTGCCTACTTATATTTTCTATTGGGGGGCAGGTGTTGATACAGGGAATAGAAAAAAATTTTAATGAATGCTCTAGTCCTCAAGGAGCTAATAAGAAGGAGTAAGGAGGCCTTATAAAATAACAGTTAGAGCAGAGTTCCCTTTTGGGCCCTGTGAAAGAGATATTTAGAAGCCAAATGCTCCCTGTCCTGCCTGGACAACTTTACACACCTCTTGCCCTCGGTGCTGACTACCCCAAGAAAAACAGAGACTAGAGCTTGCTGCACATGAAGACAGAATTTACTCCTTCCTTAATTCATTCAACAAATTATTGATTTGCTGAGCACCTATGATGAGCTGTAAATTTTACTAGACACCAGAGTTACAATGATTACTAGCATGCAGACCCCACCCTCAAAGAACTTTGAATGTATGAGGGAAGTCAGAACAATTAAAGAGGTAAGGTTTGTTGTGACAATCCCCCCCATGACAATTTCTAAACTTCACAATACCTTTCAAATGAGAGTTGTAATTGTTATATCTTATCCCGCAATAATTCAAAGAATCAGCTCAAACCTCTAGCCTCTTATTGTGTAAATAAAGCCCAAAGGTGAGATGTATTTGGCTGAACTCAGTAAAAGTAAGCAGTTATTTCTAGTTTCATGGCAGCACATAACAAAGAGGACTGAATGCTTGAAATTTTAAGTGCTGGCCCTCTATTTTGGCAGCATGAAGATACTGCCTGATTTCTTTTTCCTCCTAACCATCTCTGCAACTAGAGTTAATAAGTTGGACTTAATCAAAAATTAAGGGAATAATGAGGACCAAAAGGGCAAATCGCATTGAGGCGATTTAATAAATATGATTAAGGATCTAGCACTACTACCACATAAAGTTCAGCTAACTGCTAAGATGGTGATATTAAGAAAAGGTGCTCCCTTGGAGGCTGAGAGGTTTCTGGGCGGCTGATGCATGTCAAAATGAAATTCAAACCCAGGGAGGTGCTGCTTGTTAACGTCATTCCCCAGAGCATTCCCCAGAGATCATAGGGTCACTCCCATACTACCAAGCATCTTTTTTTAAAATTAATTAATTAATTTATTTTTTAACATCTTTATTGGAGTATAATTGCTTTACAATGGTGTGCTAGTCTCTGTTTATAACAAAGTGAATCAGCTATACATATACATATATCCCCATATCTCCTTTTTCTTGTGTCTCCCTCCCACCCAGCTAGGTGGTCACAAAACACCGAGCTGATCTCCCTGTGCTATGCGGCTGCTTCACACTAGCTGTTTTATATTTGGTAGTATATATAAGTCCATGCCACTCTCTCACTTCGTCCTAGCTTACCCTTCCCCCTCCCCATGTCCTCAAGTCCATTCTCTACATCTGCGTGTTTATTCCTGTCCTGCCCCTAGGTTCTTCAGAACCATTTTTTTTAGATTCCATATATATGTGTTAGCATATGGTATTTGTTTTTCTCTTTCTGACTTACTTCACTCTGTATGACAGACTCTAGGTCCATCCACCTCACTACAGATAACTCAATTTCATTTTTTTTATGGCTGAGTAATATTCCATTGTATATATATGCCACATCTTCTTTATCCATTCATCTGTCACTGGACACTTAGGTTGCTTCCATGTCCTGGCTATTGTAAATAGTGCTGCAATGAACACTGTAGTACCTGACTCTTTTTGAATTATAGTTTTCTCAGGGTATATGCCCAGTAGTGGGATTGCTGGGTCGTATGGTAGTTCTATTTTTAGTTTTTTAAGAAACCTCCATACTGTTCTCAATAGTGGCTGTATCAATTTACATTCCCACCAACAGTGCAAGAGTGTTCCCTTTTCTCCACACCCTCTCCAGCATTTATTATTTGTAGATTTTTTGATGATGGCCATTCTGACTGGTGTAAGGTGATACCTCATTTAAGTTTTGATTTGCGTTACTCTAAAGATTAGGGATGTTGAGCATCCTTTCATGTGTTTGTTGGCAATCTGTATGTCTTCTTTGGAGAAATGTCTGTTTAGGGCTTCTGCCCTTTTTTTGCTTGGGTTGTTTGTTTTTTTTTTTTTGATATTGAGCTGCATGACCTGCTTATAAATTTTGGAGATCAATCCTTTGTCAGTTGCTTCATTTGCAAATATTATCTCCCATTCTGAGGGTTGTCTTTTCATCTTGTTTATGGTTTCCTTTGCTGTGCAAAAGTTTTTAAGTTTCATTAGGTCTCATTTGTTTATTTTTGTTTTTATTTCCATTTCTCTAGGAGGTGAGTCAAAAAGGATCTTGCTGTGATTTTTCTCATAGAGTGTTCTGCCTATGTTTTCCTGTAAGAGTTTAATACTGTCTGTCCTTACATTTAGGTCTTTAATCCATTTTGAGTTTATTTTTGTGTATGATGTTAGAGAATGTTCTAATTTCATTCTTTTACATACAGCTGTCCAGTTTTCCCAGCACCACTTATTGAAGAGGCTGTCTTTTCTCCACTGTATATTCTTGCTTCCTGTATCAAATATAAGGTGACCATATGTGCGTGGGTTTATCTCTGGGCTTTCTATCCTGTTCCAATGATCTATGTTTCTGGTTTTTTGCCAGTACTATACTGTTTTGATTACTGTAGCTTTGGAGTATAGTCTGAAGTCCAGGAGCCTGATTCTTCCAGCTCCGTTTTTCTTTCTCAAGATTGCTTTGCTATTCAGGCTCTTCTGTGTTTCCATACAAATTGTGAAATTTTTTGTTCTAGTTCTGTGAAAAATGTCATTGGTCATTTGATAGGGATTGCATTGAATCTGTAGATTGCTTTGGGTAGTATAGTCATTTTCACAATGTTGATTCTTCCAATCCAAGAACATGGTATATCTCTCCATCTGTTTGTATCATCTTTAATTTCTTTCATCAGTGTCTTATAATTTCCTGCACACAGTTCTTTTGTCTCCTTAGGTAGGTTTATTCCTAGATATTTAATCTTTTTGTTGCAGTGGTAAATGGAAGTGTTTCCTTAATTTCTCTTTCAGATTTTTCATCATTAGTGTATAGGAATATAGATTTCTGTGCATTAATTTTCTATCCTGATACTTCTTCTTTGCCAACTTGGATTCCTTTTATTTCTTTTTCTTCTCTGATTGCTGTGGCTAAAACTTCCAAAACTATGTTGAATAATAGTGGGGAGAGTGGACAACCTTGTCTTATTGCTGATCTCAGAGAAAATGTTTTCAGTTTTTCACCATTGAGAACGATGTTGGCTGTGGGTTTGTTATATATGGCCTTTATTATTTTGAGGTAAGTTCCATCTATGCCTACTTTCTGCAGGGTTTGTATCATAAAAAAGGTGTTGAATTTTGTCGAAAGCTTTTTCTGCATCTATTGAGATGCTCATTTGGGTTTTCTCCTTTAATTTGTTAATATGGTGTATCACATTGATTGATTTGCGTATATTGAAGAATCCTCACAATCCTGGGATAAACCCCACTTGATCATGGTGTATGATCCTTTTAATGTGCTGTTCGATTTTGTTTGCTAGTATTTTGTTGACGATTATTGCATCTATGTTCATCAGGGATATTGGCCTTTTGTTTTCTTTCTTTGTGACATCTTTGGTTTTGATATCAGGGTGACGGTGGCCTCGTAGAATGAGTTTCGGAGTGTTCCTCCCTCTGCTGTACTTTGGAAGAGTTTGAGAAGGATAGGTGTTAGCTCTTCTCTAAATGTTTGATAGAATTCGCCTGTGAAGCAATCTGTTCCTGGGCTTTTGTCTGTTGGAAGATTTTTAATCACAGTCCCAATTTCAGTGCTTGTGATTGGTCTTTTATATCTTCTGTTTCTTCCTGGTTCAGGTTCAGAAGGTTGTGCATTTCTAAGAATTTGTCCATTTCTTCCAGGTTGTCCATTTTATTGGCATAGAGTTGTTTGTAGTAATCTCTCATGATCCTTTGTATTTCTGAAGTGTCAGTTGTTACTTCTCCTTTTTTATTTCTAATTCTATTGATTTGAGTCTTCTCCCTTTTTTTCCTGATGAGTCTGGCTAATGGTTTATCAATTTTGTTTATCTTCTCAAAGAACCAGTTTTCAGTTTTATTGATCTTTGCTATTGTCTCCTTCATTTCTTTTTCAATTATTTCTGATCTGATCTTTATGATTTCTTTCCTTCTGCTAACTTCGGGGTTTTTTTGTTGTTGTTGTTGTTGTTCTTCTTTCTCTAATTGCTTTAGGTGTGAGGTTAGGTTGTTTCTTTGAGATGTTTCTTGTTTCTTGAGGTAGGATTGTATTACTATAACCTTCCATCTTAGAAATGCTTTTGCTGCATCCCATAGGTTTTGGGTCATCATGTTTTCATTGTCAATTGTTTCTTGGTATTTTTTGATTTCCTCTTTGATTTCTTCAGTGATCTCTTGGTTATTAAGTAGTGTAATATTTAGCCTCATGTGTTTGTATTTTTTACAGATTTTTTCCTGTAATTGATATCTAGTCTCATAACATTGTGTTTGGAAAAGATACTTGATACCACTTCAATTTTCTTAAATTTACCAAGGCTTCATTTGTCACCCAGGATATGATCTATCCTGGAGAATGTTCCATGAGCACCTGAGGAGAAAGTGTATTCTGTTGTTTTTGGATGGAATGTCCTATAAATATCAATTAAGTCCATCTTGTTTTATGTATCATTTAAAGCTTGTGTTTCCTTATTTATTTTCCTTTTGCATGATCTGTCCATTGGTGAAAGTGGGGTGTTAAAGTCTCCTACTATGATTGTGTTACTGTTGATTTCCCCTTTTATGGCTGTTAGCATTTGCCTTATGTAGTGAGGTGCTCCTATCTTGAGTGCATAAATATTTACAATTATTATATCTTCTTCTTGGATTGATCCCTTGATCATTATGTAGTATACTTCTTTGTCTCTTGTAATCGTCTTTATTTTAAAGTCTATTTTGTCTGATATGAGAATTGCTACTCCTGCTTTCTTTTGATCTCCATTTGCATGGAATATCTTTTTCCATCCCCTCACTTTCAGTCTGTATGTGTCCCTGGGTCTGAAGTGGGTCTCTTGTAGACAGCATATATACGGGTCTTGTTTTTTTTTTAAACTTTGGGTTTATTTATTTATTTATTTATGGCTGTGCTGAGTCTTCATTTCTGTGCGAGGGCTTTCTCTAGTTGCGGCAAGTGGGGGCCACTCTTCATCGCGGTGCGCGGGCCTCTTATTATCGTGGCCTCTCTTGTTGCGGAGCACAGGCTCCAGACGTGCAGGCTCAGTAATTGTGGCTCACGGGCCTAGTTGCTCCGCAGCATGTGGGATCTTCCCAGACCAGGGCTCGAACCCGTGTCCCCTGCATCAGCAGGCAGATTCTCAACCACTGCGCCACCAGGGAAGCCCCCACGGGTCTTGTTTTTGTATCCATTCCGCCGGTCTATGTCTTTGGTGGAAGCATTTAATCCATTTACATTTAAGGTAATTATCGATATGTATGTTCCTATTACCATTTTCTTAATTGTTTGGGGTTTGTTATTGTACGTCTTTTCCTTCTCTTGCGTTTCCTGCCTAGAGAAGTTCCTTTAGCATTTGTTGTAAAGCTGGTTTGATGGTGCTGAATTGTCTCAGCTTTTGCCTGTCTGTAAAGGTTTTAATTTCTCCATCAAATCTGAATGAGATCCTTGCTGGGTAGAGTAATCTTGGTTGTAGGTTTTTCCCTTTCATCACTTTAAATATGTCCTGCCACTCCCTTCTGGCTTGCAGAGTTTCTGCTGAAAGATCAGCTGTTAACCTTATGGGGATTCCCTTGTATGTTATTTGTTGTTTTTCCCTTTCTGCTTTTAATATTTTTTCTTTGTATATAATTTTTGATAGTTTGATTAATATGTGTCTTGGCATGTTTGTCCTTGGTTTTATCCTGCATGGGGCTCTCTGTACTTCCTGGACTTGATTGACTACTTCCTTTCCCATATAAGGGAAGTTGTCAACTATAATCTCTTCAAATATTTTCTCAGTCCCTTTCTTTATCTCTTCTTCTTCTGGGACCCCAATAATTAGAATGTTGGTGCGTTTAATGTTGTCCCAGAGGTCTCTGAGACTGTCCTCAATTCTTTTCATTCTTTTTTCTTTATTCTGCTCTACAGTAGTTATTTCCACTATTTTCTCTTCCAGGTTTCTTATCCATTCTTCTGCCTCAGTTATTCTGATATTGATTTCTTCTAGAGAATTTTTAATTTCATTTTCTTGAGTCCATCATTGTTTGTTTGCTCTTTCGGTCTTCTAGCTCCTTGTTAAACGTTTCTTGCATTTTCTCCATTGTATTTCCAAGATTTTGGAACATCTTTACTATCATTACTGTGAATTCTTTTTCAGGTAGGCTGCCTATTTCCTCTTCATTTGTCTGCTCTGGTGGGTTTTTACCTTGCTCCTTTATCTGCTGTGTGTTTCTCCGTCTTCTCATTTTGCTTAACTTACTGTGTTTGGGGTCTCCTTTTCGCAGGCTGCAGGTTCGTAGTTCCCATTGTTTTTTGTGTCTGCCCCCAGTGGCTAAGGTTGGTTTAGTGGGTTGTATAGGCTTCCTGGTGGAGGGTACTAGTGCCTGTGTTCTGGTGGATGAGGCTGGATCTTGTCTTTCTGGGGGGCAGGACTGCGTCCGGTAGTGTGTTTTGGGGTGTCTGTGACCTTATTATGATTTTAGGCCGCCTCTCTTCTAATGGGTGGGTTTGTGTTCCTGTCTTGCTAGTTGTTTAGCATAGGGTGTCCAGCACTGTAGCTTGCTGGTCATTGAGTGGAGCTGGGTCTTAGCTTGAGTTCGAGGTCTCTGGGAGCGCTTTTGCCATTTGATATTACGTGGAGCTTGGAGGTCTCTGCTGGACCAATGTCCTGAACTTGGCTGTCGCACCTCAGAGGCACAGACCTGACACCCAGCTGGAGCACCAATACCCTGTCAGCCACATGGCTCAGAAGAAAAGGGAGAAAGGGAGAAAGAGAGAGAGAAAGAAAAAGAAAGAGAGGGAGGGAGGAAGGACGGAAGGAAGGAAGGAAGAAAATAAAAAGAAATAAAGTTATTAAAATAAAAAATAAAAATATTAGTAAAAATTTAAAAATTAAAAAGTAATTTTAAAAAAAGAAGAAAGAAAGGTAGAAGAGAGCAGCCAAACCATAAAACAAATCCACCAATGATAACAAGTGCTAAAAACTATACTAAAAACAAGAAGAAAAAAAAACCGCACAGACAGAACCCTGGGACAAATGGTAGAAGCAAAGCTATACAGACAAAATCACACAAAGAAGCATACACATACACACTCACAAAATGAGATAAAGGAAAAAATATATATATCTATATATTTAAAAAAAAGGAAGAGAGCAACCAAATCAATAAACAAATCTACCAATGATAATACACTCTAAATACTAAACTAAGATAAACATAAAACCAGAAACTAGTCAGTTGCGTACAGCAAACCCCAATGTACACCACCTCAATTTTGGGATGATTTGTTGTCTATTCAGGTATTCCAGAGATTCAGGGTACATCAAGTTGATTGTGGAGATTTAATCCACTGCTCCTGAGGCTGCTGGGAGAGATTTCCCTTTTTCTTCTTTGTTCGCACAGCTCCCGGGGTTCAGCTTTGGATTTGGCCCCGCCTCTGTGTGTAGGTCCCCTGAGCTTGTCTGTTCTTCGCTCACACAGGACGGGGTTAAAGGAACAGCTGATTCGGAGGCTCTGGCTCGCTCAGGCCGGGGGGGAGGGAGGGGTATGGATGTGGGGCGAGCCTGCGGCGGCAGAGGCTGGCGTGACGTTGCAACAGCCTGAGACACGCCGTGTGTTCTCCCGGGGAAGTTGTCCCTGGATCATGGGACGCTGGCAGTGGCGGGCTGCACAGGCTCCCAGGAGGGGAGGTGTGGAGAGTGACCTGTGCTCACACACAGGCTTCTTGGTGGCGGCAGCAGCAGCCTTAGCGTCTCATGCCCGTCTCTGGGGTCCGTGCTGATAGCCGCGGCTCACGCCCATCTCTGGAGCTCCTTTAAGCGGCGCTCTTAATCCCCTCTGCTCGTGCACCCTGAAACAATGGTCTCTTGCCACTTAGGGAGGTCCAGACTTTTCCCCGGACTCCCTCCTGGCTAGCTGTGGTGCACTAGCCCTGGGATCTGACCTCCAAAGCCCGAGCCTCAGCTCCCAGCTCCCACCCGCCCCGGCGGGTGAGCAGACAAGCCTCTCGGGCTGGTGAGTGCTGGTCGGCACCGATCCTCTTTGCAGGAATCTCTCCGCTTTGCCCTCTGCACCCCTGTTGTTGCGCTCTCCTCTGTGGTTTCAAAGCTTCCCCCCGTGCCCCCCCGGCCGCCCCACCCCCACCGTCTCCACCAGTGAAGGGAAAACTTTTCCTCCTTCACAGTGCCATCCCAGAGATGCAGGTCCCGTCCCTATTCTTTTGTCTCTGCTTTTTCTTTTTTCTTTTGCCCTACCCAGGTATATGGGGAGCTTCTTGCCTTTTGGGCGGTCTGAGGTCTTCTGCCAGTGTTCAGTAGGTGTTCTGTAGGAGTTGTTCCACATGTGGATGTATTTCTGATGTATTTGTGGGGAGGAAGGTGATTTCCACGTCTTACTGCTCCACTATCTTGAAGGTCTCTCCAAGCATCTTTTTAAACTAACCTTCCTCTGAACCTTAAGAAAACTTCAGGAGAGAGGATGTGAGCTACAGCCAGAGGGCAGAGAAGCATTTTCTAGAATAGACCTATTTTATTGTCTTGTTGTGAACCCCCTACAATTGTTTATGCCTGCCTTAACAAACCATAGATCAATGCAGAAGGTAGTAAAACTTACTCCTTTAATCCAACCAAGCCTCCCTTTTCTCCTACTTGGCAGACTGGCCTTCAGGCACCTCATGCAGATGGCTCACTGAAGGCATTCTGTGCCCATCACTTGACGATTAACAGGTCCTCAATTCGGTTGATTGAGCAGAGTGTATTCACAGTACTGAGCAGTGGTGAGATTCAGTAATGTGAACAGCTGAAAGACAAAGACAGAGTGAGACAGGGCAAAAAGGCAGTTTTTACAGAATAAATTCTGAACATAAACTTTGTGTCTCATTTCTTCTATTCCTGAGTTATCCCTACTCTGTCCAGTTTCTTAATTGGTCAGCCGACTATAAGCCCAAAATTCCTTCACAGTCAAGTTACTGAACTTGATTTTTTATGACCATTTTCAGAAGAGAATTTCTTAAAAGAATATAGTTTCTTAGATCATTGCTTTTCAATTCTCATGTGGCCTCCCCAGTGTGTCATGTGACATGACACATCATCTAGGCCTTGATTTTCCCCACCTGTAAGAAAGAAAGAAAGAAATGAACTATAGGATTTCTGAAGTTCAGTCTAGTCTAAAAATCTGTGGTTGTAAGGACAAGAACCTTGTTATCAATCCATAGAGTATAAGATTAATGTATGTATTGTAGGTGAAAAGGAAAAAAAAATGTTTGAGAGCAAAGAATGTGTCACTCATATAAGGCTTAAAGGCTTTTTTACAAAAGTTCAGAGAAATAGAAATAGAAAAATTCATAATTTGCCATATATTTACTAACTCAAAACTACATTGAGTGAATTATAAAAGATGAGGCATTTTTTCCCTTCAGTTGTCTAGTCTGAAGAACCTAACTTAACATATCTCAAAGACATTTAGTTGATTTGAAGTACAATGACAGCTGGATTTACTGCATACGCTGTTTAATTAGGATGAGAGACAGCTACTGATGTTCTTCCACTTTTCGAAACCAAGAAGTTAGGAGCATGAATTTATATAACTGTTACTTCTAGCATAACAATTCATTCACATCTTAATGGCACAAAAATGTCATAGTCTATCTCCAAAAATGATCTTATAAGTTCTTGGGGAGGTTCTCTCATAAGACGAATAAAAAATAAAGAAACTAAAGACAGAGTTGCATTGGTAGATCTGGGGCATATTGTTTGCAGTAGAGAGGACCATGTGTTCTTCTATTTCTGACAACATACCATAGTATCCATGCTGAATGCTGTAGCTCTACAAAGTGATTTAGGGCATTTCAAGGAGAGTAACTTCCTGCTGGATTCACTAGGGAATTTTCACTGATTTCTCAGTCATCTATTGTAAGTTGAGCTAGGTACTTTAGGATGGATAAATTCTGGTCAAATAGAAGGGTTGGAGAGAAGTGATCTTTTCAAAATAAAAGAAATAGCAAGAGCCCAGATGAGACCAGAAGAAATTGCTTGAAGCACTTCCCTGGTTGAAAGTCAGCTAGAGGGGTCAGCAGATGCCATGATCAGATTTGGGCTTTATTAAAACACTCTAGGAAGAGTTAGGAGGATGGAATAGAAGTGGGAAAATAGCAAAGAAGAACACAACCAGGAGATTGCAATATAGTCTGGATGAGAAAAATTCCACATCAGAAAATGAAGAGGATAGCAGAGATGGAGAAAACATTTCCTAAATATTATCAATCATATTTGGTATCCAAGTGAATATGGAAGGAAGAAGGCAGAGAGGAGTCAAAGATGACTTTCATAGTTCTGCCTTAAACGACTGCATGCTATCAATCAAATCAGAGACAATAAGAAGAGAAATAAACTAAGGATGGACAGATAACAAGGTCACTTTTTGATAGGTTGAGCTTGAGGTTGTCAAAGTGGAAAAGGATAATAGGCAAATGGGAATATAGACCTGGTGCTCAAGCATCCTGTTAAAGCTGTAGGTGATGATTCAGAGGTCATTAGCATAGAGGTGGAAGCTGAAGTCATAGACATAAATGTGATTGCTCAAGAACGGAATATAGAGTGAAAAAGAAAGAGGACTAGAAAGGGAAAATTGCAGGGCATTAATGTCTAAGGAGTATACAGAGGAAGGGAAGTCAACCAAAGAGATAGACAAATCATAGGCAGAAAAATAGGAGACCTAGAGAAGGTAGTCTCTAGAGAAGCAAGGAAATAAAGAGCTTGAGAAAGAGAGTAAACAACAGTATGAAAGCAGTCTGAGTAGGATAAAGTCATTGGACTTAGCAATTAAGAGATCATTGGTGACATATATGTGAACAATTAAGTGGAGTATTCAGAGAAGAAACCACATGACAAAGGATTAGTGAATATGTAAGAGATAAGAAGGCAACAAATTTTACACTTACGTTGTGAGCAGTTTAAAGGTCAAGAGAAGAAAAAATATTAGCTAGATGTCAATAAGAAGGTAGTTACAAATAAGTTGGCTTTTTCTTTTATTATTTGCTTACTTTTTATGTTAACATAAATGCTATTTGAGTATGATTTATAGGATGGGGTAATAGAAATAACAATGGAAGAATGAAGATAGGGATATTTGATGGAACAAAATCCAAAAGAAGAAACTAAGAGCTCAAGTTGAACATTTTACTTGGAAACAAGGCTTTCTTTTTTTTATATATATAGAAATAGTGGTGAAGTTTGCATTTTCTGGAAAAATCTTGAAGAAGATGTGAAACCCACCAGACTAATGACCAAATTTTGGATGCTGTAAAGGTAAGGGCCAGGGGAGTGATAGACCTTCCTAATCTACACTTCTTTAGATGAGCAAATAATAGAACCCTAACACTGATGAGGTGAACATGAGGAAAGGCAGCCTAGTAGCCTGTAGAAAAGAGAAAGGAAATGAGATAGTAATGAAGACTGTGGAAAAGGAATACAATTCACACAAAAGGCCCTGAACTTCTTCCATAGGAAGTTTTTATTTTTCAGTAGTTTGTATTGTGCTATCTAAAATGTTTAAGTACCACTTTCCAACTCAATAGTTATATCTTTGTCAAGAGCTTGACAGTTGGTTTAACAATGACTGTTATAAGAGGTTGAAAAAACATATACTCTCTATAGGTCCATTAGGGAAAGAATTTATGCTAGGAAAAAAAAAATTCAGTGGGGGTATGGTAACCATATTTTTAGAACCAAACAAATATCAGGACATAATCCGACATGGTCTGGCAATGACACAAAAACTTGAAATTAGGACTAACTTGGTAGTTCCAGAATATGTGGTTGCTAAGGAATGAAAGATTTCAAATGCAAAAGTATTCTATTAATAGTCAATGCAAAGTATCAGTCTAAGGAGAAGGAGCACTCTGGATTTCAAGATTCCCTTTGAGGGAAGCATTTCATGCTTCTTGCTGCTCTCACCTCCTTCCTCAAATATTTGGTGAATGCCTAGGCTTGCAGGGACAGACACTCAGGAGAGAAAGTTAAGTAAGATAGAGTTTAGTGGGAGAGATAGATTCATAGGAGAACAGTTAAAAGAGAGGGCTGTATAGGCAGTAAGAGTGTACAGCAGAGTTAGTACAGAAACTAGAGCCACTGACTGCCTGGGGTGAGTGACATCTGGGGTCAGATTTGTAAAAGGAGGTGATAAGTAAATTGTCTTTTAAAGGAAAAGTAGGAGTGAGCCTTGAGGACAAAAATCTGCAAAGATATTTTGCCTTCTAGCTATCTCTTCCAGAAGTCATTCATATTACCACAGCTCAATAGTGTAAAATATCTCAGTGGTGTAAATAACTTTGCCAGCCAAGTTGTTCAGGTACACTTGCTAATACAGTTTCTAATTTAAAATAAATTTATTAACCTTGACTTTTGGATGCTTGAAATATTATCTTTTTTCTTTTTTCTCTTTGTTTCTCTTTTTCCTTTTAATGTCTAAAATACAAGAAAAGGCGCAAGTTACTCTTGATGTTTGATGTCATATTCCTTACAGAACTAAGCTAAGTTTTAAACATTTGTGAAAAAAATTAGGTAGCTTTTTACCTTTCCAAGGTAGCCAATAATTTGTAAAATATGCTATTGGTAATTTAGGCAATAAATTCTCAATGCCAAATTATTATTTCTTACAAACTTTAGGGAGTCTGTAGGAGTAAGGAAATTTTTCTCAATTTGGACACATAAAGAAACGCAGAAGAACTCAAGAATTGGTAAATTTGCTGGCCAAAGAGATTGTTTTATAATTAGATGGGTATGCTATTTATGCCCATTATTACAAAAGACCTGCAATTTACATATTGGCCTCAAAATTACTATTCCTATTTTAATGGTTTAATCATATGATTTGGATCAGATAAATATCAAATACCTAACTGAAACTAAAGCTTTTCTGGGGTTGTATTTTTTTTTTTTTTTTTTCCTGTTTATATGACAGAGGCATTCTGTCTGTACCTGCTTAGAAACTCATGCTTCTCTCAGGAAATGAAAACTGTCATCCAATATTTAAATCGCTGTATTTTGACAGTTTCAGATTTTCAAGTAATAACCAATTATTTGATAGGAAATTTCCATTCACAAAATACCTAAGGCAGACTAAAATGATTCATAAGAAAAGAGCATAATTTCATCCAACTGACCTACCTAACCATTTTTGTATGACTTTAAAGTCATTGTCTTAACAGGTGAACAAACTCAATCTGCGTATCAAACTAATATGGAAACAAAATACATACTTTAAATAAGAAGCAACCCAATTTCCTGAAGAAAACCCTACTGTCAGAGCCATTCCTTGGAGGTGGCAGATATGTGGGTGGGGAACAACCACCTATCATGGTTTAGCACGGAGTGGGGCATGAAGAAAATTCTATGGGAGGTCTTCTCTCATTTTCTGTTCCCAAACATTTTTATCCAAGTGAAGTTGGTCTAAAATTGGTATTAGGATAATAGCAAGAACATGTGATAAAAAACATTCGGCTTACAAGGTTCCCTAGGATTGGGGTGGGCAGTTCACATATGTTTTCTTGGTTAAGGGTTGAGGAGATATGTTTTATTAGGCTAATTATGTTTAAATGCACATCAGTGTCAGGGCTATTTAAAAATAGGTAATATCTAATTGTTTTTTCTGAATCACTGCCTTGCAACTGGTTATAGCTGAACGGAACTCTCAAAATATGAGACTTAGGGATATTGTAAGTTTCCAACTGCTAGAGAAGTCTGCATCTGTTAAGGTGGCCTGTGCATGTGTGGGTAATCTCTTATGACAGAGACAGAAAAAAATTAGTCCAGAAGAATCACATTGGCTCTGATAAAGGGGCAGAAACTAACGAATCCTGAAATCACCTAGATTTGAGTGAAAATTGACATTAAGGATTGGTTTGACATAACCAGTAAAGTATCAGGTGTCAAATGCAATCTTTGGTTTCTACTCCAATGTTTTTAATCAAGTTAGCATAACATAGAGCTACACAGATGCTGAGGTGTGTAAATAATACTTCTTCCTAATAGTTTCTTAGTATTAGAAAATGTTCTTGGAGGATTATACTATTTATGACCAGTGTATTCTATTAGGGACATTTTTTGGTCCTGGGTTGCCTCCCAGGAGTTTAAACTGATTTGGGTCATATATGTATTTGGTGTTCTTAGGTTCTCTTGTTTATACCAAGTCCTCCTTTAATTTTCTCTACTCCCTAAAGTTGTCTTCATCCTATGCCCCTCTCTTCAACAATAGTTCAGCTTGGGCAAGAACTATAGGTACTAATGGTAGGAAATTGAATTTCTGAAGACTCAAAGGAAGATTGGCTTACATTTCAGAGAATATTCTAGGTTTCCCTTTACATGAATTTCTATCAGCTAGATACAGTACATCTATTGTAAGTCATTCTATTTTGACAACTAGTTTGCAAAAATTAAATTAACAAACAGGATAAAATTTTCTAAATGCTGGTAAAGTTTGTGTTCATCCTTTACTTTAATTATAAAAAAATACTGCCACGTTAATAGTTTGATGTTTTATTTGTTTGTGTTCATTTATAGTATGTTATTTTCTAATATTGATTGATATTATTTTAGCACTGAAATCAGTTAAAAAGAATAATTGGCTTTTACATTGTAAGAGTAAGCATAAAATGTCCTCTTGATTTAACTATTTTTCTTTTGCCCCCCCCCCCAAAAGAAAAATTTAAAAATAAATAAATAAAATGGGAAACTTTGAATCTTGAACTCTGAGTTACCAATTGGCATCCAGGAAGAAAAGTTAGCCCTGTCACCTCCAGAGAAACACACTGGAGCAATAGGATAATTGTTTATTACTTTTAATTCCATACTTGGAAAAATAAGGCACAACACAACATGCAAAAATTAATTTTTAGCCATTTTTAAAGTTTTCAATGGGCCTATTTATTTACAGGGATATTAAAAATGAAAATATATTTTCAAGCAACACATATGTTCAACTAGTGTATAACCAGTTTTCTAAGTTATGAAGTTATCAAGTTCTGTAGGATATTTTGTCATGCCTTGCATCCTACTGCTGTAACCAACAAAGGCTTTGCTCTCTAGCTCTTTTTTGTATGCACGCTATGCATTTCAATCAATTTTTTCAAATGTAAAAACTCTACTGGTTTCATTAGAATTATCTAAATTTTGCATTTGATTTCAAAGGTTAAAAAAAGGAAAGGAAAGAAAACAGTATATGTATGCTATATTGTTTGAAGTTTACCTTGTAATAAGCAAAATGTTCTAAGAGATAAAAGGTGTGCTCTCCCAGAACTCCAAAGTAATATTGTTTATGGTCTCTTTGCAGCTAGATCCTGAAGCTAGTACTATTCTAAAAGAACTTCAGGTTAAACTCAGTGGGGTTCTGGATGAGCTCAGTGTCACTTATGGTGAAAGGTAAGTGGCCTAAGTAATTACTATCCAAATGTATTAGGTTTCATTTAATGATAGTCATGCCTTCAGCACTGTCTCTCTCCTCTGACTGTCTAAATCCGTTTAACTTCAAGACTCAATCTAAGCATCACCTCCTCTGGAAAATCTTCCATGACCCTGCGATTTTATAGTGATGTCTTGCTGCTTGCTCCCCAGAACTCCTGCTCCCCAGTATCCTGCAGTTGAGTAGCACTTACAACACTATGCTCTAAGTTCTGGTTAACTTTCCTCTTTCCCTCTCTTTATTGTATGTTTCTTAACATCTCATTCTCATTTGCAATTCTAGTGTTTAGAGCTTAGCAATTGGCTGTTGAAAGAATAGAGGGAGGAAGGAAGGCAGGGAGAAAATCCTCACATGTATAACAAGTATGAGTTGTGTTCATGCCATACATATCAGTGTGGTTTCACTTCCAAAGAACTGAACTCTTAACCCCATAACTGAATTAAGTCAGGATGATTTGTTTTAGGCTTTAGAAATGTTAATGCAATTAGTTCATGGGAAACTACTGACATATCTATGTTTTGTCTTTTTTTTTTTTTTTAATTAACTTTGCTTGCCTATGGTGTGGTTCTAAAGAATGAGAAGTTCATCCTAGATAAACTTCATTTTGGACCTATAGGAAAAAGCCATCATCTCATCAGCAAATGTTAAAATAGATTAGAATTAATCCCTTATCGGTCATATCATTTGCAAATATTTTCTCCCATTCAGTAGGTTGTCTTTTCATTTTGTTGATGGTTTCCTCTGCTGTGCAAAAGTTTTTAAGTTTAATGAGGTCCCATTTGTTTATTTTTGCTTTTATTTCCTTTACTTCAGGAGACAGATCCAAAAAATATTGCTGTGATTTATGTCAAAGAGTGTTCTGCCTATGTTTTCCTCTAAGAGTTTTATTGTATCCAGTCTTATATTTAGGTCTTTAATCCATTTTGAGTTTATTTTTGTATATGGTGTTAGAGAATGTTCTAATTTCATTCTTTTACATGTAGCTGTCCAGTTTTCCCAGCACCACTTATTGAAGAGACTCTCTTTTCTCTATTGTGTACTCTTGCCTCCTTTGTCATAGACTAATTGGCCATAAGTGCATGGGTTTATTTCTGGCCTTTCTGTCCTTTTCCATTGATCTATGTGTCTGTTTTCATGCCAGTACCATACTGTACTAATTACTGTAGCTTTGTAGTATAGTCTGTAGCATAGTCTGAAGTCTGGGAGCATGATTCCTCCAGCTCTGCTCTTTCTCAAGATTGCTTTGGCTATTCACAGTCTTTTGTGTTTCCATAAAAATTTTTAAATTTTTTGTTTCAGTTGTATGAAAAATGCCATTGGTAATTTGATAGGGTTTGCATTGAATCTGAAGATTGCCTTGGGTAGTATGGTCATTTTAACAATATTGATTCTTGCAATCCAAGAACACAGTATCTTTCCACCTGTTTGTGTGGTCTTTGATTTCTTTCAGCATCTTATAGTTTTTGGAGTATAGGAATTTTGCCTCCTTAGGTAGGTTTATTCCTATGTGGGTTTTTTTGTTTTTGTTTTTAATGCAGTGGTAAATCAAACACATTTTTGATGAGGTTCATTAATTTCATACAGAATTTGCTTTAGATATTAGTTCAATAAATGTTGACTTATTATTTGAAGCTATGTCTTCAGTTCTCAAATAAGACTGAAATTTACTCTTATGGAGAGGGCTAGTTATCTCTTTGAATCCCAGTCATCACTTATTAGTGTGTTTTGGAAAGATACATGCTTAACACACATTCATTGATTAGTTTTGCCACTCTTAAATCCGAAAGACTAAAACAAAAAAGATACTGAAAGTATCATATTTTTTCTCAAATGTAGAAATGAGGCAAAGTAAAGAAAAATCCTATGCTTGGACTTCTCTTCGGTATCAGAGGTGTGTTCATTATTTTCATGGAGCCCCCTCTCATAGTTTAAGTGCTGGGCCAGATGCAGTCTTGATGTATTGAGCTTTTAGGGTCATAGCTCTGCCTTCTGCTTTGTGTTGATAGCTGACCTGGATGATCCTGCATACTTGGCCTAAATGTTAATAAGCAATTTGAAGTTTCTGCTTACAAGGAGTTGGAGAGGCAGACATTGTCCCAGACATTTGGGGGCTCATTGGCTCTGACTTGGGGTGACACTTAGAGGCTTACCTCTCTTTATTCTAGTTGTAAATTGATATGTGATTAGCAGAAGGACTGTTGCCTTCAGCTACAAAGGCAAAAATAGAGATTATTTAGCAAAGTTAAGGGGAGAAAAAGGGGTCAGGAATAGGTAGAGGAGTTCAGAACCTTATGGGAAATAAGATGACTAAACAGAATAGAAACTATAATTAAATAAAAAAAGGATATTCAAATTATTTTCTGTAATGTATCCAAATCATCCTCTGAACAAGTACTTTTTATTCTGTTTTGTTTAAGATTGGGGAATATTCAGGTTACAAAGGCTGTAATGTGTATTATGATTGGAAAAACTTAGCAAACTTCTGTTATGAAATAAGGAGAGATGCCCTTAGGAGGGCACTTGAAGTACTTTAGTCATATGAAGTCAGCTATTTTAACCTAGATATTGAAACTCTTTGTTACCCTGTTTGTACTTCTTCATTATTTTTTAAATATAGCTCTAAGAGAGCTAGGATTATTGAAATAAACAGCCTACATGTCATGCTTTCCTTATAAAAAGAATAATTATTATATCTTTGTTGCCATAGATTTATTTCCAATACTGCCAACCAGGTCTGCATCACACACTCAGGGTGGGTGGGAAGTCCATAATGATCAGTGTGATCATGCTGTGAAGTCAAACTGGATAATTTCATGCTGGACTTCATGCTGTGAAGTTAAACTGAATCCACCCTTCTTACAGTCTAAATTAGTGGTCTAGAGTTTTAAAGTTAAGTGCATAATTAATTGCCCCAAATCCATTTCATCTGCTGTTATTAAAACCCACAATTAAATTATTCTACCCTATGTAGCTGGTAGGGTGATTTTTCAGGAAAGTCAGGACAGAGCCAAAGCAAACATCTGAAGCCCAGGTCCCCAGGTTCCTGATAACATGCACAGGGCTCCCGCCTGGGAACTGAGACTAAGCAATAGGACTTCAATGATATCTTAAGGATGTTCTTAATGTTTTCAAAACCTGTGCCACTTAGGTTTCTGCTTACACACATTTTGCAGCTTGGTTTTTTGATTTATTACATTTCTTTTAATGATATCTTTGATGCCAGTGGCTGGCTGGATTAAGTAGATTAAAAATTTAGGAATATTTCGTAAGATTTCTTCTGTGTGTTTGGCATCTTGAGTGCTCACAGAGTCTGTCATTATTACCTGGTACTGCTGATTAATAAAAACTTTTCAACTATAAAATGGATAGAAAAAAAAAAAAGACTCTTTAGGTGAATTTACCAAAAATTGATAGAGACAAAAGATTTTCAGGTCAAATGCAGGTGTTGATTCACCCTGGATTCATGCTAAGGTAGAATGCCATTCTCTTTTATTCTCTGGTAATCCTCCCTCCATCTGCCTCATCCCCCTACACAGAGCTGGCTTCTGGTGGGTGTTTACCATATGGATCTGTTGTAGGAACCTGTCTGTACATTTTTGGATCATGAGTATCATACCTTCTGCTCAGTCTATCCTCCACCCCAGTATACTGATTTGAGAATAAGTTCAAAAGAAAGTAGCTATTTCAAAGGTGATTATTACTACAGTCAGCAGGATCACTGATGCCCAGTAGTAAATCAACTAGGTCAAGTTTTCCAACATTATTTACCTTTCCTTTCTCTTGGCCCAAGTATCTACCACCACTACCCTTCACTAAATACACCCACCACCATCACCCCCTTCTCACCTTCTTCACTACCCCCAATGCCACCCTCCCCCACAACCACTACCTGACAAAAGTCCAAAGGCAGGTCCAGCCAGAAAAACGCCAAATGGTCAGGCATTCAGCTTCCTTTGGACCTAAACCTGAAACAGCATATTCCATTGAATGAGATAAATACACAGAGAGCCAAGAAATGAGCCACATCCACAGAGGCAAACTGAGATCCAAGGATCAAAGAACCAAATGCAGAGGAACAAAAATGGTGATGTCACTAGTAAAGAAAGTCACAGAGAAGTCAGGAGCCAAAGATGGAAACAGCCAAAACACAATGGTAGAAGTAGAATCAGGCCTTGACTACATGCTCAAAAATATGGACCAATATTTATAAACCTGCTATATCAGGAGCAAGAAAAATGCCCAAGTTGTGATAATTTAAAATACATCAAAGATTTCCCATATTAGGTAGCAAAACCAAAAACTAGAAAAATGAAATATTTAACAACAGACTAACTATAATATTTTTATAATGTAAATTCAAAAATAAAGGGTCAAATATGTGCCATAAGAATAAGGAATTTTATCTGTTTTGTTCATTGATGTATCCTAGTAACTGAGACTGGCACACAGTAAGTATTAATTAAACATTTGTAGAATGCATACATACATTAATAAATATTTATATTCTTTCTATTTAATGAATAATGACAGCATTATATAGTGAAACTTCCTAAACTTCTATATAAAATGTGAGGAATTGATGCATTTGGATCCTTCTTAAATAACATGAACTGTGTAATCATTGTGTGTGGAGAAAGAGGAATGGGACTGACTTGATTTCAATACTAAAATCAACTCCCTCCTTCTCATCACCATTCCCGGGACTTTTATTTACCCCCATTATCCTAACTGGCTTTTTTCTTGCCTGCCTGAATGTGTATTATAATTACTCCTATTGTTGGAGGTATGAAAGTAACAGACAACATAGAGGAATGGTGGATATGCTGAAGGTCTCCACTATTGAAATCTCTTACTATTTGCTGCTGCTTAGGTAGGAACCACCAAAATTGGTGTAGAGGATGTAAAAAATGAAAACAGTAATTCTAAGGCTTACTCTTCACAGACTTAGTTAATCTTTTTTCTAATCTTTCCTTGAGTGCTTGCCTGTGTTGGGTTAACAGTGTACTTAATAAATAATTTAATGTTGGATTGTGTTTATTTGCTGTTAACTGTCAGTATAATATCAGTTACTGATGTAAGCTTATGCAAGGAGAAATATTTCTTATTACTCATATTAACCTTATTGCTTCTATTGGTTAATAGATTGGTCCAATGTAAAACTAGGGGTTGATTTGCTTATTGTTGATATTAAGATAAAGGTATTGTTGAGCTTGAATGCTTTCCTAATTGGTGGAGCTTTTAAGCCAACTATGGTGTTGTTTATTTGCTCTCTAGATAAGGTTGTATCCATTTCTAAAAAGCTATACCTTTTTAGATTAACATTTAAAAATACAGTAAAATTTCTAATTTTGGGGTAATTTTTAAAGTTATTTAAACTAGATTTTTTTCTTGGACAACCAGCTGTCACCAGGCTCATTAGGCTCGTCACCTCTGCTTATAAACCTTCTCACTATTTTGCTACATAAATGAGTTTGTTCTACAAACTCTTCATAAGTAGCTTATCTGGTTTCGGGGTATTTAGCTAAGTTCTCTTTGTTAAATGTTTCCTAGTTAAATCATTATGCAAAATGTAAAAGGGGTAAACTTTGCTTTTTATTACTTGTAATGCTTCTTTCATCATTCCCTTACGGTGCTTTCTCTATAGCGCCAAAGGTTGTTTTAAATTTCTATCTCCTGTACTTTAAATGCTGAGTGAACGATTTATTTAATTTGCTTGTGTTAGTAAAATTTGTGGAGGTTTCGGCTAGAGTTGTTCAAAGTATTCATAGATTATGAAATCCCCTAGGTGTAAACGAGGTGCTTTTATTTAAGCTATGCTTTGATTGATCCAAGCACACTTTCCAGTATGCTTACCCTGTTACAACTTGTCTCCTCTCATATAGTTGGTGTTTGTTAATAGGTTATAGAAAGTTGTTATAATACTTGAGGATGGTGACGGGCGGTGTGTGTGTGCTTCATGGCCTTGTTCAACTAAGCACTCTATTCTTAAATTACTACTAAATCCTCCTTTGGTTTTTAGTTTTCATAAAAACTTTCGTGTGTGAGAAGTACATTCTCGAAACAGAAAATGTAGCCCATTTCTTCCTATCCCATAGGTTACACCTTGACCTAACTTTTTATGTATAATATTTATGCTTACTTTTATTCCTTCTTAGGGTTTGCTGAAGATGGCGGTGTATAGACTGAATTAGCAAAGCTTGGTGAGGTTTATCGGGGTTTATCGATTATAGAATAGGCTCCTCTAGAGGGGTGTGAAGCATCGCCAAGTCCTTTGAGTTTTAAGCTGCTGCCAGTAGTACTCTGGTGAATAATTTTGTTATTATAATTAGGGTTTAGGGCTAAGCATAGTGGGGTATCTAATCCCAGTTTGGGTCTTAGCTGTCGTGTAATCAGGAAATATTAAGGTCACTTTCATAGTTTATTTTAGCTATGGCTTTTTAGGGTTTAGTTAGAATTTAACTTTATTTTTTATTACTCTTTAACAGGGTTTACGCCAGTTTTCTATTAATTTGGATTAATCGTATGACCAAGGCGGCTGGCACGAAGTTTACCAACCCTAGATAATGTAACTTAGTCGAACTTTCATTTATGGCTTAATTTTTATCACTGCTGTTTCCCATGGGGGTGTGGTTAAGCAAGGTGTTATGAGCTACTACTATTAGTGTGCTTGATACCTGCTCCATTTAATAGTAATGATTTAGAGAGCATTCTCACTGGGGTGCAGATGCTTGCATGTGTAATTTTATTAAAAACTAATAGAAAGGCTGGGAACAAACCTATGGAGTTAGTAAACTCATCTAGGCATTTTCAGTGACTTGCTTTAGAATTTAAGCTACATTAACAAGTTGTGTTTATATAATGATGTAACATGTATATAGTTATCCTGTATAATTTATGTTAGATTTAGTATTAAAATTTTAATGAAAATGGCTGATAGATCTAGGGAGATGTCTGTCTATATAAATGGTATATATCTAAGTTATTCATTGGTACGATTAGGGTTTATTTTCTAGGTCTATCTTACTTTGAGCACTGAGATGTTCATGCTGTTGGATAGATTAATTAAATTCTATGTATTTATATACTTCTGTCTTGTTTTGGGGGGTTGGTGGGGTATTATAGGCACGTAGAGCATAGGGTTTAAGTGGGGGAGGGTCATTTATCTGTTCAACACATTTAATAGGGGTGGGTGGAAGGAGGATGGTCCATTGATACATTCAGCCAATATTTCTTGAGGAACTCACGGTGTGGGTATATAACACTGAAAAAAACGGTCCTGCCCTCATGGAGCTTATGTTCTATTTGGAGCAATAGACGACAAATAGATAAAAACTATGTAATGTGTCAAATAATGGAGAATGCAATAAAGAACTGTAAGGAAATGGAGAATGATAGGAATTTCATTTCAGGTGGAGTATTTATGAAAGACTTTTCCGAGGAGGTGACATTTGGCTTATGCCTGTAATAAGTGAAGGACTAACAGACCTATGAGAAGTTGCATGGGGGAGGGAACATAACAGTGGCCATGAGATAAGTGTCCTCAGAGAATTCTAAGGACACCAGGGAGACTACTGTGGCGGGACTGCAACGAAGCAGAGGGAATAGTGGCAAGAAATGACATCAGGGAGGTTTCCAGGGCCAGAATATGTTGGGATTTAATTAACTCCATGAAATACATTCGAGGCTTTTCTTTTTTTTTTTTTCAGTGGATCTGGAAGCCATTGAAGGTTTTTAGCAAGAGAGGAACATGATCTGGTTTCTATTTTAAAAGATACCTGTAGAGGGTTGAACAGAGAGATAATGTAGGAAATTATTACACAATTTCAGGTGAAAGATAATGGTGGCTTGGTCTGCAGTAGCTTTGTGGAAGTAATAATAGATCCTCAGATTTAATATACTTTATAAAGATTTGCTGACGAATTGGATGTTGAAAATTTCATTAGATTGGATGAGAAAAATTCATTAGACTTTTATCTAAGTAAAAAGGCTACATAGGCAGTTTAATAATGGTTTGTATTTTAGAGTAGAAGTCATATCTATAGATGTATATTTGGCAATCACCAGTATACAGACGGTAAGAAAATCATGAGACTAGATATGATTGCCAAGGAAGTGATTTTTTTAAATAAATTTATTTTATTTTATTATTTATGTATGTTTGGCTGCATTGGGTCTTCGTTGCTGCACACGGGCTTTGTCTAGTTGCAGCGAGCGGGGGCTGCCCTTCACTGCGGTGCGCAGGCTTCTCATTGTGGTGGCTTCTCGTGTTGCGGAGCACAGTCTCTAGGCGTGTAGGCTTCAGTAGGTGTGGCACACAGGCTCAGTAGTTGTGGCTTGCAGGCTCTAGAGCGCAGGCTCAGTAATTGTGGCTCACGGGCTTAGTTGCTCCGTGGCATGTGGGATCCTCCCGGACCAGGGCTCGAACCCGTGTCCCCTGCATTGGTAAGCAGATTCTTAACCACTTTGCCACCAGGGGAGCCCCACGGAAGTGATTTTTGATGGAGAAATGGTGTGGTCCAAGGACTGAGCTTAGAGGCGGGATTGCCAATGTAGGGTTGCCAGATAAAATACAGCATATGCCCAATTAAATTTGAACTTCATATAAAAATGGACAATCTTTAGTGTAAATATGTCCCAAGTATCACATGGGGCATACTTACACTAAAATTATTCACTATCTATCTGAAATTAAAATTACCTAGGCATTCTGTGTTTTAATATGCTAAGTCTGGCTACCTTATTACAATAGTTAGAGGTCAGACGATGGAGAAGGAGCAGCTAGTGAGGTTGGAGGAAAGCTAAGAGGGTGTGAAGTCCCAGAGGCTAAGTGAAGAAGGTGTACCCAGATGCCAAGAGTCATTCACAGTCATTTTTCAAAAAAATGCTCAGAGGGACATCTCAGCTATTACTGTGAGTGACGGGGGCCGAATGATCTCTCACTCAAGTTAATTCGACCTGAAAAGCATCATTCTTACCTACTTTACATATAAGGGTTCTAAGTAAGCTTTCATTGCAACACAATTTTTTGCAGCTAAACAATAAGTTTGAAAACTAATGAGCAAGGGCTATCACACCATTGCAAACAGGTCAAACTTCTTGGGGTGAATTTAACAGACACAGGCAAAGGAAGGCATAAATGTTTGCTCTTATTCCAGAATTTATATTCTTTATTTTCAGTTTCCAGCTTATCATTGAAGAGTGCGTAAAACAGATGAGTTTTGAACTAAATCAAATGAGAGCAACTGGAAATACCGCATCTAATAAGAACAGTACAGCCATGGATGCAGAGGTTGTATTAAGACCTCTCATGGACTTCTTGGACAAAATGTAAGTGTTCTACCCAGTTTTCTTTTTATTCGCTGCCCTCAATTTGGCTGATATGGATTTGAGAGAAAAAAAATATATTTTCCTCTATGTAGGACAGCTTTAAAAGGGCTTCTACAGAAATAGATCAATTCGTTAAAAAAGAAAAACTCTTAATTCATTACTAGATGGGAATGACTATGTACAGAAAAGGAAAAATGGAGAGGAAATAAGTATGGGTAACTAAGGAGGTTGCTGCTCTGAGGCATAGAGAGATGTAGGATTTCATGCTTCTCAGATAACATATTGTTCTGCAACTTCTTGGACATGGAGAAAGACTGAGTTGACTCCAGAATATCTGATTTCATGTCAGAAACCTGCTGAAGAAGAGAATAGCACAAATGTGACTACAGTTAATTCAGCTCAGAGGCAAGTAGATTGCTGCCTCACCCCCACCTTCAATAACTATTTACTGAGCGTCCACCTGTTTCAAACTCTAATCTAGGCACTGGACAGTGATGAGGGAGAGTCAAGGTCCTTGACTCCATGGAGATTCGAGTCCAGTAGTGGTGGGAGTGGGTGGGAATGAAGGTCTTCATGACCGACTAAGACCGTGTTCTGAACCAAAAAGGTTGGTTTATTTTGCTTCTGTTCCATCCCTCCTCTTCAAAGTTCTAATTTTGTAAGTTTGGAGTAGGGTCCAGACACCTACATTTTAAAATGTGTTCACAATTGGGAACCATTGCTTGAAAGCAACAAGAGGTATGATTTCTTAAATGGTGATACTTAAAACCAGAACTGAAGGTAGAAAAGCAAAAAATAATTTTGAATGCCTACCATGGGACCGGTATTATACCTACTAGTTTACATATATTACCTCATTTAATATTGTTGTGGAAAATTAATTAATGCCAAAGAGACCAAGATAAATAAGAGGAATACAGTACCTTTCCTTACAGATAAGGACAACAAAGAAGGAATTAGTAAGGAGAACCTCTTCTATATATTTATGACTTCTACTTTAATTCCATTTCCATTCCATTTGCTTATAACCTTACTGCATAAGTAAAACTAATGTTCTTATCACTTTAATTTTAGTATTTGGTAGAAAAATTAAGTCTTATTTTCTGTCTGCTATGGGGAAATATCTAGAAGATAGGTGAATAGGTAATTAGGTAGCTTAGCAGGAAGTAGGTAGGCAAGTGGTGTAGAAGAAAAAAGTAGAAGAAAGGGAGGAAGAAAAGAGAGAGAAGAGGAAGAAAGAGAGAAAGGTGTCTTCATATCTTTAGTTTCCTAATAGACACTTTTATCACCTCATTTCCTATATAATCCCTTGAAATTTGTGTCATCTTATATGGCTCTTTTCTATGGACAAGACTTAATTGAATCACAGAAACTACCATTTAGTTGTGAATGTGATGGTGAGTGGAGGGCAGGACAAAGCAATCCTGATCTTCTTAAAACTCCTACTGGAATGCCTTCTGTTTTTGGAATTCCAGGCAGCAGTTTGGAGAGACATCATTTATCATTGACAAAACTATTTATTTTTGCATATGTTATAAGCAAAGTTGTGGAACATACAAAAAGTTTGAAGTTATCCTAATACTGTTATCTACTAGTTGAGGGACCTTGAATCCATTTCATCATCTATAAAACAGAGCTAATACATAAAGTGGGTTGGCTCTTCTTTTCAGGATATTTAGATTCTTATTTTCCTCAGTCTCATTTTCTCTTTCTAATTATATCATCATGTATGTAATGTCCTCTAATTCTTAGTAAAAAGAGACAGTATATAAAAATAGAAAAACATCAATTAGCTTTAAAATATTGTAAAAGATTTTAAAATTTTGGAAAGAGATATTATATGAGGCATGGAGAGTTGTGGAAATTTTCTGGGCTAATACAGAATGTACAGCCATAAAGCCACTTGTTAGAGGACTTTTTTAAAAGTTAGATATTAATTCTGTTCTCAAGGAGCTAAGAGTTTAGAAAGAAAAAATAAGAAAAGTAGAATAAATGCAATAAAGTGTAAAGTAATCATCTCCTGTTCAGATGGTCAGTAGAAATTCCACTGGGGTTGGGTCTTCTTTAAAAGCAGTTAGGGTTCAGATGTATGGAAATAGGGGATGGGCGTTCCAGGGGGTAGGAAAAACAGCTGGATATGTTTTCATGGGAATATGATCAACTGTGTGACAGGAAATCATATTAGCAGCTAGTCTACATGGCATTTGAAAATTGTCTGGTTAATTGGTTCTGTGGTCAGCCAAAATAGATAGCTCAGGTTCCAAAATATATGTGTTCAGCTTGCATTACCAAGTTGGTTAACTCTGACTAAATCAAGGAAGCAGTTGCTAGATTTCCCCTCTGTTTTTTGTTATTTAAAATGAATGATTAAGGGCCAAAGTAAGTCTTCAAGGTGGTTTTGAGACAATCCCCTTAAAAATTTTTATATTATAAATATATAGACTCTCTTTGTGCAGCCTCCTTATATAAAACATCATATTTCTTTATGCTCCATTTTCTCCATCAAGACCTCACCACTCTATAAAACAAGGTATAAGGGCCATTTCCAGCTAACAGAAATCCCATGCAGAGCTGCAAACATGTCAACAATTTTATTCCTATTGGTTCAGTTCCAGTTTAAACAGGGTTAGTTAGCATGCCAAGTACATCAGCTGACCATAAAAACAAGATCCATTTTTAAACTCAGACCTTTTGGAAATGGCAATGACACACCTGCTGTAAAATGGGCAGGTTTGTTGCGTCTCAAATCATCCTAGGAATTTTTCTGAGGATAGGTTCTGCTGTTCTTCCATGACATATCATCTGGTTTCCACCCTATGTCCATATAGTGAATACCTATCTACCAGCAAGCTAGAACTACCACCTTTGAACAATGGTTTCCAAACCAGTGGGGCTACAGAGTTCCATAGCTATGCCTCAGGGGCCCCCAACCCTCCTCTTAAACCAGAGGAGGTCACTTTCATGTATTTTTATATATTAGGTATCTACACACAGCAGTGTTAGGAGAAATACTTCTACATGAAAATGTGTTTGGGAAGTCTCTCCCTTTGCCTCTCACACATCACATGCCTTTAAATATTAATTATATATTTAAATATTTAAAAGTCAATTCTGTCTCTATCAGAAGAACCCAGTTTATAATTTCTGAGTCCAAAAGTACAGAGTACTTAGTAGCACTATAGAAAGTCCATGAGGCTACCCTGAAATATATGATGCCCCCCTTTGGCCCTCTGTGCAACAGGTTTGACTAACTCTTATTAAAGGAGTCTCGAAGAGTTCAGTGTCATATTAGGGTACATGCCGTAAATCTTTATGCAGCACTGTGTCTTCATGTGTTGCTGGGCCTTCACACACAAGTACATTTACCAAGGGTAGCATGGGGCATTGGTCAATGTACTGGCCCTCACTTACTAGCCTCACTTCCTTAGACAAGTTCCCCAACGTCTCTGAGCTGGTTTTTGATTTCTAAAATGGATATACTAGATATTCATATAATAAGTGAGAAATCTGCAGAAGAGTTTTCTAAACTAAAGTGTTATATAAATGCTAGATGATGTTACCATCATTATCTCACCATGAGAAGAATTTGTAAGAAATACCTTAAGCCTATTAAAGTTGGTAAATTGGGAATCTAGAAAATCTGAACTCAGAGAGAGAACACATTTGTGCTGGCTGGAAATAGGTAAAGGGAGTCAAAGGGTACAAACTTCCAGTTATAAGATAAATAAGTCCTGAGGATGTAATGCACAGCATATATATAGTATAGTAACTCTAGGAAACTATACTAAATTATATATTTGAAAATTGCTAAGAGTAAATCTTAAAAGTTTTTATCACAAGCCAAAACAAAATGACTACGTCAGGTGATGAATGTTAACTAAATTTATGGTGGTGATTGTTTCACAGTATGTACACAGATCAAACCATTATCTTGTGCGCCCTAAACGTACACAATGTTATATATCAATCGTATCTCAATAAATCTGGAAAATAAAGTTGGTAAAGTTTTGCTCTTGAGTGAAATCATATGCATGTTTGCCATGTTGTTATGTTGGTCCAGTGCCAGATAGTGATGAAAATGTCCTTCTTTGGTGTTTTTGGCCTGTACCATGAACATGGAGCATGTAGTAAATATAAGTCTGGAATGCAGGTAAAAATTGTGTACTTTGGGAGCCTTGATGTCAGTTTAGGATGCAATTTAAGAAAGGAAATACGCTGAATTCATTTTCTACCGAACAGTGAATTACCTAATGTATAATATGATGAAACAGATTTTTGATATTATGTATTTTTTTCAGTAAATGAAATTTAGCATTTGAAAATTATAAAGACCTATTCAGGTATTTGAATGTCAGTGCTGAAAAATGTGAATTTCTGATCAATAAAATGATACCTCAGTAAGAGACTTATAAGTGATGGTGTGTTTTATTTCGTTTCAGATTAAGTCTCTCAGCAAAAATCTGTGAGAAAACAGTCCTGAAGCGAATATTGAAAGAACTATGGAAGCTAGTTCTCAACAAAATAGAAAAACAAATTGTCCTCCCTCCTCTGACAGATCAAACAGTAAGTATTCAAACTAACATTTGATTATATTTTCAATAGCCCACCTAATTGTTTTTTGTTTCAATGAATGGTTTTGATCCAGATGAAATAGTAATTAAATTCATTTGGGGACAAAGGTTGTGGTATACGGTGTCTTAGCAATGATCATTCCAATGACATCACCTTATACAAATCAATTTTTTTCTTTTCCATTATGGCTTATTACAAGATACTGAATACAGTTCCCAGTGTTAAACAACACGATCTTGTTGTTTATCCATTCTATATATAATAGTTTGCATCTGCTAATCCCAAACTCCCAATGCAATCCTCCTGCACCCCCACCACAAATCAATTTTAAATAGTGGCAATAGCAGTCATACTTCACACTGGCTTGACATTTCAAACGTTATCTCTTGAAAAACAAATGTATCAAAGCTCAACTTGTAGGGTTATCTGGTCTACACATGTAATTTTTATTTATTATGACCCCCCCCCACCCCAGGGAAATAGATTTTTGATAGAATATGCCTGCTGTGTTTCTTTCTGCAATTTTACAGTTTAAGAAGATAAAGCCAACACTGCTATCTGGAATTTTTTTTTACTTTTCCCTTTCGCTTTTATCTATCACCTTCGCACTTGGTGATTAATACAGGAGACATCTTTTACTGGATTTGAAGTATGTGATTGTATCATACACAGTGAAATCAAAAAGAACCAGAAAGATCAGTTGGCAGCAAAAGTCAGACAGTGGTCAAGTGGATACCCCGTCCAGCTAACTCAGCATATCCTGAGCCAAGCGAGGAAAGAAAGAACCCTAACAAGCACCTGCTATGGAATAATTTTTTTTCTGTGACTGAGGACGATAAGTTGATGCAAATAATGAGTAATTATAAACTAAACTAAAATATATATTGACACCATTAATCATGCACACTCAGTCCATATTTATCCAGTGAGATTATATAGAAAATGTTTGCTTGTAAAGTGCTCCAAGGTGCAAAGATTCATGTTTGTGTTGATTTACGGCCAGTGAGTGTTAAATATAAATCACTTTGAGTTTTGCTTCATGCCATGAGTGTATGGTATAATCATTATAGCCTACACAACGTGGGTAGCCAAATCACATACAGAAACACACACCCCACACCCCACATTCTCACACACCCCTTATTCTGCTATAACACGTAATGCATTTCTGTAACACCAGTTACCTGTCACTTAATTTGCCAATAGAGGAATGATGTCGGTGCAATCTGCAAGTGGGGTTGCTTTATAAGTAAATGTTTCTAGGTGAGAGGCTTGGGAATATAACAGAAGAGTTATAAACTTCAGCAGAAAAGGAAGGAGCACTCAGCTTGGCTGCTACATAGGCAGGAGCCCTTTCATCCTGTTTCTAAAAAGATAAAAAAGCGGAAGGGGGCATTCTTGCACATGGGTCTGTATCCAGGTACGTGCACCTAGCCTCTCACACGCGGCAGGCTGCCCCGTCCCTGTGCTCAGAGCTCCACTTCTACAGGCATTGTCTCAGCCCACGTTATACTCTATTGTGCTGCTGTTTGTTTGGGTTTTTTTTTTTTTTACATTTTTAATATCCCTCGAGGTAGCCACCAGCTTCACTGAGCTCCCTTTGCGCTGTTCATGCTGTCTCCCAAAGTGGCATTTATCGTTTTTGCTAGTTCTTTGGTAACAAAATTGCATGGACTTTGCACTGCCCCCTCCTATTTTCCCCAAAAGCCCTACTATTTCTAATGCACAATTTTACAGAATATGAGTTTTTTTCAAGACTACACCTATCATGCTATAATAGCAGAAGTGCTGTATATGACATTTCATTTTTTGATATAAGATCTTCCCTAGGAAAGCTAACCATCACCTCAATTTTCTCGAGCATCAAGATCTCCAAGTATGGATTTCTCAATGAATATACAGGCTCCAATAAAAACATGGAGACTACTACTTCAGAATAGCTGGTTTTCCTTATTGTGAAAACATTCTAGGCTACTGTTGAGTATTCTAGTAGTGCTTCTGATGTTTTTCAAGCTCTCCCCAGGGCCTTGGGGTGCTAGGGAAAACCTCTGGCTGAGGGAGGAGTTACGAGGGCAGGGCTCTGATAGATTGAATGGCATGTCAGGGGGACCACTCTGCCTTCTTCAGCTCTGGATCTTGACATTTTGCATAGATTTACTTTGGGGGGTGGGGAGTGGAGTGAAGTAGTTGCCTCTGCTACAAATAAAGAAATAAAAGGTAAAGCTCACTGAGGTAATACATAAACTACACTAAACTGGATACACTAGCAGTAATACTTGTATTGCCAGCAGTACTAGATATCTTTGATCCAAGTTGTAAAATAGACCAGTTAAGGGCTTATGGCATTAAAGTCACAAATATAATAAGAAAAATAGAGTACCTTGTCTATTGACTACATTTCTACTTGGACTGTTACTGAAGTTATTATGACTGAGTCCTCTTCTCTCCTTTTCTATGTGTGTGTCTCTAGGGACCCCAGATGATTTTCATTGCAGCTAAAGATCTGGGACAACTATCCAAACTGAAGGTAATAAGAATAAAGAAATTACTAGTTGTCTATGACAAGTAATGAGCTGACTACAACTCTGTGAGAAACCAACCTCCTATTAGTAATGGTATTTAATATGGCAGGACTAGGGAGGATGTGTATCTGGGATCTCACAATCTGCTTTAAGGATGAATCAGATCAAACTTTAGGGACTGAGTTGTACTGTCTTCTTCTCCCCACACTCCATATTTCTCATATTTTCCAATTCGTAGAGCAACTGGGAATTTTTGACTTTGTGTTGAAGCATGAAGCATTACTGCTTTAAATTAGACTAACTTAGAGAGCATATTTTCTTCTCTATAGTAAACTGACTTTGTATGAATAAAGGCAAAGAATGCTTCATAGAAATCCAGCAAAGTCTAGAGAACTCTTAACGCAAGAAACCTAATGCGGGAAAATAAACTCATCAAAGCAGACATTGAACTCGTCGACATAATCAACCCCATTATAACAAGGATTTGCTGTATAAATAACCTTACCTTTTATTATCGCTGGAGACTCACAAGACTTTGCAGTTGTGCAGGGAACCTCAGGTTTCTTTCCCCTGTAGAATAGGAATTCGATTGGTTAAAATACATATTGCGGTTCTGTGACAGGCTTTTTTCACTTAGCATAATGTCCTGTAGGTTCCTCCATGTTGTAGTATGTGGCAGGATTTCCTTCCTTTTAAAGGCTGAATAATATTCTATTGTAAGTATATACCACGTTTTTTATCCATTCATGTATCAGTGGACCACATACAGGCCAACATTGTGCCTGTAGTTGAAATATTTGTTCCTGTTCCATTACTACCTATTAGAATATAGTATAGCATGGGGGTGGGTTCCAGATACCGACCACCTTGGCTCAAATTCTACCTCAGCTGCTTCCAAATATGTGACAGTGCCCAAAGTATTTAACCTTTCTAATTTTCAGATTTGGCATTTGTAAAATCCAGACAATGTTAACACTTGGTTCAGAGAATTGTTGTGAGGATAAATGAGATAATGCATGCATTATCTTTGCATGGTAACTGTCAAGAGTATGCCATCTCCCACTCACAGAGGTTATCTTGCTTCCTCCCCCAGCTGGCAGCTCAGGGTTAGGTATCACTGGCACTGTTTTGTGCGTACAACACAGGCGAAGGATAATCCATTTGACTGTATAATTACTTACTGAGATAAAATAGGTGCCCTATAACGTCAGTACTTTATTATATCACCTTCATTATCCCCTTTGTCAGAAAAAAATGAAAAGCCAGTAATCCATTTAGAAGACATAACCATGATATAAAATTGTTTCTCACAGGTATTCAGTGATGTTGGTGGTTCAGAGGGAAAGTAAAAGGTAGATGTCACTGTCAAGCTATCGTTTTGGATCTTGGATCCCTCTTATTACCTCCCTGACATTTCTAGTCCCTACTTTGAAAAATGCATTTATACAGTGTTGAAGTTTCTCATAGGAAACCGTGAAAGTGAAACATCACAGTGTCTTATTACAAAAGAAATAGCCCTGGCTATGTGTCTAGCATTCTGTGTGACATCGGGAAACATAATCCATCTCCCCCAGCTTCAGTTTTCTGAACTGAATGTTTGTTATATCAGCTATAACTATTTCAGTTTCAAGTGATGGAAAGCCAGACTAACAAAAGCAAGAAGGAATTCATTGCTCCATGAAACTTTATAGTCCTGGGATAACTCTGGTTTCCATCACTGCCTGATTAGGAAGTCAAACAATGTTACAGAACCCAGTTACTCACTGTCTCTCAACTCTGCTCTTTCCTTGTTTGACTTACTGCCTTAACAAACCTCCTTTCCTGTTTGTAAGATGGTTCTCTGCTTATATCTAACATTTTTGAACTTGAAATCTTGTAAAAAACAAACAAACAAACAAAACCCCCCCCCCCCTTGGTGCAAAGAATTCCAGCAAAGTCCACTGGCACATCATCAACTCTAATAGCATATTATCACCACTCCCAAGCCAACCACTCTGGCCTGGGGAATGGCATATTGCTATTTGGCTTAATTCACTTACCCACCCCTGAGCTGGGGGTACAGGCAGCCCCCTTCAAATCTTACGAACACTAAATGGGAGAGACTGGATCCTCAGTGGACATATGCACGCTACCTGGGAAAAATCAGAGTCCACAGAAAACATCACACTTTAGGTCCCTTCGTGGCCTCAAAATTCCCTCAATTCAGTGAATTCTCTCTTGATTATAATGAACTAAAAGCAAATTATGAATAAAATGTCCTAAAAGAGTTAATTCATTAAGACTGAAATAATCTGAAGGACTAAAAATAGAATCGTGTTATCCATAGGTGATGGAAAAATAACTTCGTTTTAAATCATGTTTTCCTATTATTGTCCCTTGATTTTTAAATTTTTGGTCCATTTAGTTGTTATTATTTGAATTACAGAGCAATAAGCCTTCTACATTGTTATCTAAAAAATTAAAACTCTAACCAAAACACAGAATTGCAAATTTTTTAACTGAAGTTGATTTAGTGTGTTGTGTTAATTTCTGCTATACAGTAAAGTGATTCAGTTATACATATATATACAAATTCTTTACCATTGTGGTTTACCACAGGAGATTGGATATAGTTCCCTGTGTTATACAGTAAGACCTTGTTGTTTATCCATTCTATATATTATAGCGGTTTGCATTTGCTAACCCCAAACTCCCAGTCCATTCCTCCCCCAGCCCCCGCTTGGCAACAAGTCTGTTCTCTATGTCTGTGAGTCTGTTTCTGTTTTGTAGATAGCTTCATTTGTGTCATATTTTAGATTTCACATATAAGCGATATCATGGTATTTGTCTTTCTCATTCTGACTTACTTCACTTAGTATGATAACCTCTAGTTCCATCCATGTTTTGCTGCAAGTGGCATTATTTCATTCTTTTTTATGGCTGAGTAGTATTCCATTGTATATATGTACCACATCTTCTTTATGCATTCATCTGTCAATGACATTTAAGTTGTTTCCATGTCTTGGCTATTGTGAATAGTGCTGCAATGAACATAAGGGTGCATGTATCTTTTTGAATTGTAGTTTTGTCCAGATATATGCCCAGGAGTAGGATTGCTGGATTGTATGGCAACTCTAGTTTTAGTTTTTTGAGGAACCTCCATATTGTTTTCCATGGTGGCTGCACCAACTTACATTCCCACCAACAGTGTAGGAGGGTTCCTTTTCTCCACACCCTCTCCAGCATTTGTTATTTGTAGAGTTTTAATGATGGCCATTCTGATCCGTGTGAGGTGATTCCTGATTGTAATTTTGATTTGCATTCCTCTAAAAATTAGTAATGTTGAGCATCCTTTCATGTGCCTGTGGCCATCTGTATGCCTTCTTTGGAGAAATGTCTATTTAGTTCTTCTGCCCATTTTTTGATTGGGTTGTTTGGTTTTTTATTGTTGAGTTGTATGAGCTGTTTGTATATTTTGGAAATTAACCCTTCTCAGTCACATCACTTGCAAATATTTTCTCCCAGTCTATAGGTTGTCTTTTCATTTTGTTTATGGTTTCCTTTTCTGTGCAAAAGGTTGTACATTTTTTGTTTGTTTGTTTATTAATTATTATTATTTTTAACATCTTTATTGGAGTATAATTGCTTTACAATGGTGTGTTAGTTTGTGCTTTATAACAAAGTGACTCAGCTATACGTATACATATATCCCCATATCTCCTCCCTCTTGCGTCTCCATCCCATCCTCCCTATCCCACCCCTCTAGGTGGTCACAATGCACCAAGCTGATCTCCCTGTGCTATTTGGCTGAAAAGCTTGTACATTTGATTAGGTCCCATTTCTTGGTTTTTCCTTTTATTTTTCTGGCCTTGGAAGACTGACCTAAGAAAACATTGGTACAATTTATGTCAGAATGTTTTGCCTATGTTCTCTTCTAGGCAGAACTGCAAATTTTATAAAGCTGTTTTCCCATATTTTACTAGAATGTCACTTTCAATGTTTTTGTTTTCATTTTAAATCATGGGTCTTTTCATTTTCATGTATTAATTTGAAAGCAGATTTGATCCACAGGAAAAGCATCATTTGAAATAATTGTATTGATGAGTAAATTCAGAAATCCTATATAGAAATATTAACAAATGACTACCTTACTTAAAAGAACACAGAAACAAGGAAAATAGAACAATGAGAGAAACTAATTGCTTTTCTGCATGTGATTATGATTTAGGATTAATTCATTAAGCAAACATTTATTCAGATTTTGACATATTCTATATTACTTCATCCTCTGGAACTTTATCATGTATGCAATATTAAGTATGCCCAACTTATCACTATTTTATGGGATCAGATTTATTTGGCATAACATTTTTTTAAAAATGAATACATCTTTATGGACAGGTGATACAATATCAAAACCAGTTAGTAAAAATACATCTGAGACTATGAATTTACTGCAAGCAAGGAGTAACTCATTACAAGACTTTTTCAGAGACTACCTTATTTCAATGAGCTATGGCTAAATCCCAGAAAATCATTTCTTGCAAGAATTGTATTTTTCTATAGCATTAACATATATTATGTATTAGCATCTATTAAAAAATTATCTGACCACATCAAAAAGCCAGTCAAGATTGATGAAGTCAGAGAGATTTATTTAATATAAAGTAAAGCATTTCTCTCTATAATTTGGCAAAAATTTTCCGTCATTTTTTTGGGTCTCAATGGGTAGTTAATATTCTAACTACCCGTTTTTTTAATATTTTTAAAATATTAAATGGACTCATGTTTGTGTTGAAATCCCTGTATCTGGGTAGTTAATATTCTAACTACCCGTTTTTTTAATATTTTTAAAATATTAAATGGACTCATGTTTGTGTTGAAATCCCTGTATCAGAGAAAGAGGCAGTGAGATGCAGAAGTGTATATCATGGATCCAGCATTATACCATGTTTTCAACAATATTCAGAGGAGTGTGATTCCATTCAAGCATATTGAATCATTTAGGATATGCTGAAGAAGTACAATTCAATTACCAAAAACATATTGAGGGCCTAGCAGGTGATAATTGCCAAGAGAGATAGGCACTGAAAGTCTGCAGAAGTGAGTAAAACATATAGATTATCTTCAGAAAGTCATGGCATCTACTAAATGACAGAGTAAGACAAAGGCTAGAATAGAAGGATGAGCCACTGGCTGTGACTGTATAATTTGCACATTGCACAAAACTGTCCCACTAAGGGAGTGAATGACGGCCGAGTTAGGGCCCATGCAACACTTGCTAAGCCACATGTATTGATGTGCAGCTGTGCCCCGTAGAAAAAGAAGCACCTTTTATTACTGACCAAAAGCACTGATCCCTTGACCAAGTCATGCATTCTCAGAGCTACATCGGCTTTCCTTCTAATTCACAAAGAGACACTTACATAAGTTAGAATTTAAGCTCCAGGAGGACAAAAGTCTTTCTTTTATGAAACAATATATCTGTCACCTAGAACAGTGCTGGCACATAATAAGCACTCAATAAATATTTGTTGAATGTTGTTGACATAGAATAGTGGACGCCCTGGGGAGATTATATCAATATGGGGGTCAGGAATTTCTAAATTTTTCTTTTACACAAAGTTCCTTTATTGTTGTCTTCAACTTTCTATCATCATTTCCCTAAAATAGTTTTAAATAAAGAGAGAGTTCATAGTGAACAATGAGGAAAATGCATTGTTAATATGGAAATCAGTTCCAAAATATTGAAAAATGACTTTAAAATATAGAAAATCTCCAGAGCCGAAATCAGTTAATTCTTTAGGAATTTTCCTGGTAATGACTAAGTATTAAGGATATCCTAGAAAGAAAATAAAGTGGGAGCATTATACTTAAAGTAGGTTTTATCAGTGATAATTGAATGAGGCTAAAATTTACCTCCTAAATCCCTTACATGATGGACCTTCCTCTGTGTGACAGAACAGAAAGTAGGAATTAAGGTGGAATAGCTTGGACACACATTTTCCAGGGTTATCTCTTTTTTTTTTCCCCTACCATTAGCTTGCAGGTGAAAAATAAAGCCACCTATGAATCAAAGCACTGCTTTTTAAGTAAACATTTAAAAGCATTTTAAAATTAAAACATTCAAAAGCATTTCTTCTTTTGGCAAAATGGATTCTTATTAAATATCTGACAAAATCATCCTCTAAAATGTGTTCATATGAAAAAGATATCTCAAATGGGAAATATCTGCATACAGGGATTATATACAGATTTTGTTTGAAAACAGTTGTTAAATAAATGAACTGGTAATTTTATAAGCAGTTTTTCACTTGTTTGTTTTCCAGGAGCACATGATTCGAGAGGATTCCAAGGGTCTGACACGGAGACAGTGTGCTATAATGGAGGTGGTCCTGGCTACCATCAAGGTAAGGTTATAGTGTCCCTGGATATGGATCCAGAGTTCTCTGTGTACCCTCAGAGAAAGGTACCCCCAGATGCATGTCTGTAGAGCTGTGCCATCCATAGACACAGTAGACAGTTGTACACATACATTCTGGGAGTGTGGCAGACTTAGGCCATACTATGTCATTATTACATCCATATTGCTCTGCCCTTAGAGTTGCTTCCTTTGTCTACCTTTAGAAAATGTGTATGAAATTTATGTTTAACAGGTGTTTTCAAAGAAAGACATGTACCCCCAAAGCCCAGTTAAATAGATACTTCAGGGGATTTAGGATTAACAGAATTTCCGTTTGTGTTTTCTATGTTTGCTGAAATGGTTTTGGAAAGATCAATTTTCTCTTCTCTCTTAGTAAGGACAATAATTTAGTTTTCTGCTGAAAACGCAAAGGCATTGCATTGTGTGCATCAATTTTTCATAGCCAAAGGTTGATCAAAAGTTATTGTATTGTGGGCTAAATATAGGCAGATCTCAAAACATAACTTAGAAGTTCTTTGTTTTCATATGATTCTTTATAGATTTATATACATACATTTTATATTTATATGTGAAAGTTTATTAAAGAGTGAAAAATTAATTCATCTCCTAAATTTGGACTGTGTCCAATGTCTCAATACTTCACTTGGGGAAGCATCTATTATCAAAGATGTGTGAATAGTGTAGCAAAGAACTGTGAGCTACCACGAGCCATTTTCCGAGCACAGAATAATCTCACTGGATGGAAACAGACACTGCAATGGTAGTCATTAAAACAGAGTTCTATTTGTTTAACAATTGGACACCTTCAAAAACTATTACTCCATGACTTTTGTAGTTTCAGCATTTAATAAGAGGACATCTTTTGCTGCTTCAGTGTCAAAAACTGCAAAATGAAATTTGTGAGGTGACTATTTTGTGACACCTGGTGGAAAGTGGCGAGTGTGAATTTCAGCAGTGAGATGACAGTGATGGAGTTTCTAAAGATGCAGCCAGAGTATGGGCTGGAAGTATAAACATTTTGCAAAATCATTTTTTAAAATGGTAAACATGAAGACAAAGGAAAAGATAAAAAAACCTGTTCTTTTTGAAAATAATTTTCAAAAATATGAATAAGAAATGACTGACCCTATGGAGTTATAGCAGCACTAATGGCTACAAATAAGGAAGTGCTAGTAGAAAAAATAACTCCGAGGCACACCATGAACAGTAAAAAAAAAAAAAAAAAAAAAGTAAGATTTTTAAAATCAGAATTCAGCCCTTCATGGATTTTATAAGGTCAATGGATGACTCTGAGAGAGAGCACAAGAAAAATATGTTCTGTGAAAATAGAGAATGGCATTCAATGTACTGACAGACCTGGCTCCTGTTCCTAACCCCAGCATTTCTCTAATTCTTCTTGGTGGGGACAAATGACCACCTCCCACAGGACTAGTTCTGCCCAAACTCTGGGACAATCCTGATCCCCAAGCAGATCCCCCTGATCTACATGTTGACAGCTCAACTATCCCATCTTCCTTCCCAGGTCATCCAATGATATTTTAGTTCAGCCTCAGCCACCAGACACTTGCCTTGCTCTTTAGGAAAAAAACTACTGCCTGGTGTCCAAGATCCAGCAAATGGATCCATGTCATTATCTTGTTCTCCAGGACCAGAGTCTGACCCTGGTCCTTCTGAACCTCAGAGTCTGAGGTCAGGTCTTCAGTCTCCTTATTTCCCAACTTCTGTGATGCCAACTTTTTCTCTGAGGTCCCCATGCTACACCTGCTTTACCTGCTTTGAGACCCTTTTATCTTTTCTGATTCTGAGATTCGCCCTGACTATACTACAAGGCACTAACTGTAATGTTGACTGCAAAGGAATTCAGGAGAAAGAGGAGTACTACTTAAAAGAATTGTAGCCACAAGAGCTAGTGATTCAATATCTGCTGGGAGCCCAGCAAAGGGAACACTGTAAGGCAGAGGCTTCATGAGAAAGATATTCTTATACTGAAGCAGTAGATGCTACCCAGGCTGCCAAAGACATGATCCTTAATTCCTCTTTAGCTGAATTTAAGCAATAAGCTGGACATGAGAAAGTGAGAACTGAAGGAAGAGAATGCTATGGAATTTGTAGACTATAGACTGAAATAGTGTTGTGCATTATTTCAATCATCTTTCGTATACGTAAATTATCTCTCCTGATCCTTGTAAACATCCTGGGTGTTAAGTACATCAAGAATGATCATTCACATTTTACAGATGAAAAAGCAGAGGCTAAGCAGGTTTAACTTGTTTGCCTAAAGCCACAGAGTTGCTTGTAATTGGCAGAGCTGAGAAAAGATTCCAAACTCTAAAATCAGTGTCCTTGCTTCTATGTTTCATTATTTCACTAAATGTTAACAAGGTGTAGGAAAATGCAGCAAGCCAAAACAGGTAATATTCCTACAGAGAGATTAGTTCTTTTTAAATTAAAATACTGTATTTCAATTATTTAGTTTATTTTTTAAATATTTAAAATAATGTGAAATCCTTCAACCTCTACACAAGTACCAATGAAAATATTAACTTTCTTAAATACTAAAATTCTAATTGGACTGGATTAGTCATACCAGTTGCAGGTAGTTTCAATTGTAAGTTAAAAGGATAGAACATGGCACAAGAAACAGAATTACAATGATCTGCCGCAGCTGGCGTGGTTGGCCTTAGAGACATAACATTTACCTGCCAACACTAAGCCAAATCAACAGTATTTGAAAATAAAAGGAGAAAGGCAACAGCTCTGAAACAGACAGCTAACAGCTTAATCAGTATGTGCAAGCTGCTACAGAGGCCAATGGAGAAACCCTATTTAAAGTTGAGCTTTTGAGGAAGAGCTACAATCCTGCATCCTGTGGACCAAAACACATATTCTCAGAAACTTAGACAAAATGAAAAGGCAGAGGACTATGTACCAGATGAAGGAACAAGATAAAACCCCAGAAAAACAACTAAATGAAGTGGAGATAGGCAACCTGCCAGAAAAAGAATTCAGAATAATGATTGATAGTGAAGATGATCCAGGACCTTGAAAAAAGAATGGAGGCAAAGATTGAGAAGACGCAAGAAATGTTTAACAAAGACCTAGAAGAATTAAAGAACAAACAGAAATGAAAAATACGTAACTGAAATGAAGAATACACTAGAAGGAATCAGTAGCAAAATAACTGAGGCAGAAGAATGGATAAGTGACCTGGAAGACAGAATGCTGGAAATCACTGCTGTGGAACAGAATAAAGAAAGAAGAATGAAAAGAAATGAAGACAGCCTAAGAGACCTCTGGGACAACATTAAATGCAACAACTTTCACATTATAGGGTTCCAAGAAGGAGAAGAGAGAGATAAAGGACCCAAGCAAATATTTGAAGAGATTATAGTCAAAAACTTTCCTAATATGGGAAAGGAAATAGCCACCAAAGTCCAGGAGGCACAGAGTCCCAGGCAAGATAAACCCAAGGAGAAACATGCTGAGACACATAGTAATCAAATTGACAAAAATTAAAGACAAAGAAAAATTATTAAAAGCAGCAAGGGAAAAATGACAAATAACATACAAGGGAACTCCCATAAGGTTAACAGCTGATTTCTCAGCAGAAACTCTACAAGCCAGAAGGGAGTGGCATGATATACTTAAAGTGATGAAAGGGAAGAACCTACAACCAAGATTACTCTACCGGGCAAGGATCTCATTCAGATTCAATGGAGAAATCAAAAGCTTTACAGACAAGAAAAAGCTAAGAGAATTCAGCACCATCAAACCAGCTTTACAACAAATGCTAAAGG
The DNA here is from genome assembly GCF_028023285.1 of Balaenoptera ricei. NCBI lineage: Eukaryota > Metazoa > Chordata > Mammalia > Artiodactyla > Balaenopteridae > Balaenoptera > Balaenoptera ricei. The sequence continues at coordinate 81,226,783 of NC_082640.1, read as the reverse complement.
AACTTCTTTAAGTGGGAAACACAAGAGAAGAAAAGGACCTACAAAAACAAACCCATAACAATTAAGAAAATGGTAATAGGAGCATACATATCAATAATTACCTTAAACGTGAATGGATTAAATGCTCCAACCAAAAGACACAGGCTAGCTGAATGGCTATAAAAGCAAGACCCATATATATGCTGTCTACAAGAGACCCACTTCAGACCTAGGGACACATACAGACTGAAAGTGAGGGGATGGAAAAAAATATTCCATGAAAATGGAAACCAAAAGAAAGCTGGAGTAGCAATACTCATATCAGCTAAAATAGACTTTAAAAGAATGTTACAAGAAACCAGGAAGGAGACTACATAATGATCAAGGGATCAATCCAAGAAGATATAACAATTATAAATATATATGCACCCAACATAGGAGCTCCTCAATACATAAGGCAAATGCTATCAGTTATAAAAGAGGAAATCGACAGTAACACAATAATAATGGGGGACTTTAACACCTCACTTACACCAATGGACAGATCATCCAGACAGAAAATTAATAAGGAAACACAAGCTTTAAATGACACAATAGACCAGATAGATTTAATTGATATTTACAGGACATTCCATCCAAAAACAGCAGATTACACTTTCTTCTCAAGTGCACATGGAACATTCTCCAGGATAGATCACACCTTGGGTCACAAATCAAGCCTCAGTAAATTTAAGAAAATTGAAATCCCATCGAGCATCTTTTCCGACCACAACACCATGAGATTAGAAATCAATTACAAGGAAAAAAACATAAAAAACCCAAACACATGGAGGCTAAACAATATGTTACTAAATAACCAAGAGATTAATGAAGAAATCAAAGAGGAAATTAAAAAATACCTAGAGACAAATGACAATGAAAACACGATGATCCAAAACCTCTGGGATGCAGCAAAAGCAGTTCTAAGAGGGAATTCATAGCAATATAATCCTACCTCAAGAAACAAGAAAAATCTCAAATAAACAACCTAACGTTATACCTAAAGGAACTAGAGAAAGAAGAACAAACAAAACCCAAAGTTAGCAGAATGAAAGAAATCATAAAGATCAGAGCAGAAATAAATGAAATAGAAACAAAGAAAACAATAGCAAAGATCAGTAAAACTAAAAGCTGGTTCTTTGAGAAGACAAAATTGATAAACCATTAGCCAGATTCATCAAGAAAAAGACGGAGAGGACTCAAATCAATAAAATTAGAAATGAAAAAGGAGACGTTAAAACTGACACCACAGAAATACAAAGGATCATAAGAGACTACTATAAGCAGCTATATGCCAATAAAATAGTCAACCTAGAAGTAATGGACAAATTCTTAGAAAGATGCAACCTTCTAAGACTGAACCAGGAAGAATTAGAAAATATGAACAGACCAATCACAAGTACTGAAATTGAAACTGTGATTAAAAAACACAGAAAAGGGAACCCTCCTACACTGTTGGTGGGAATGTAAATTGATGCAGCCACTATGGAGAACAGTATGGAGGTTCCTTAAAAAACTAAAAGTAGAACCACCATATGATCCAGCAATCCCACTCCTGGGCATATATCCAAAGAAAACCATAATTCGAAAAGATACATGTATTCCAATGTTCATTGCAGCACTATTTACAATAGCCAGGACATGGGAACAACCTAAACGTCCATCGACAGATGAATGGATAAAGAAGATGTGGCACATATATACAATGGAATGTTACTCAGCCATAAAAAAGAATGAAATAGTGCCATTTGCAGCAACATGGATGGACTTAGAGATTGTCATACTGAGTGAAGTAAGACAGAGAAAGACAAATATCATATGATATTGCTTGTATGTGAAATCTTTAAAAATAAATGGTACAAATGAACCTATTTACAAAACAGAGTCACAGATGTAGAAAACAAACTTATGGTTACTAAGGGGGAAGGGGGGGAGGGATAAATTGGGAGTTCGGGATTGACATATACCCACTGCTATATATAAAATAGTTAACTAATAAGAACCTGCTGTATAGCACAGGGAACTCCACTCAGTACTCTGTAATGACCTATATTGGAATAGAATATAAAAAAAGAGTAGATATATGTATATGTATAACTGATTCACTTTGTTGTACAGCAGAAACTAACATAACATTGTAAATAAACTATACTCCAATAAAAATTAATTTAAAAAATTAGAGTATAACTGTGACATTCATGCAGTTATAAAACTTGTCCAAAATATTATTTAACTCATCAATTAATGAGGGAACCAGTAAGATCTTATAACTGGCTCAAAGAAGATTTCCAAGAACCACACATAAAGATAAGCAATGAGGAAAGCTGAAATAAATTTACAGATAGAGGCAAAACAGATCTAGCCACAAAACAGTCATCAGTTGCATCCCACCAGAAATAATTAATTTGCATTTCTGACAACTCTCAGTTGCCAAGAGATCGTGAAACATCATTGTAGCTGCTGCTCGTTATTCTTCCTGTACTTCACTAATTCTCCAGCACTTATGCTCAGGTTTGATAAAACTGAAGTTTGTCTGGGAAACATTGAGAGGGAGAATGCCTTCCCCTCCACAGATGCTACCTAGTCCTGGTTCAGTTTATCCCACTACTCTTTACAGTTAGGGTATGTTATTTCATATGATACTTCCCTGGGTCATTACGTAAACAGAGCTCCAGAGCTCACCCCACCACTCCTCCAGGAAAAACAAATCCAAGTGAAACCTTCCACTCTCAATACACTCATTTAATATTTTTCCACTTTAAGTATCATATCACCTTTCCTAAAGAAAGGAACTCTGATATTTTTTTTTCATCCACCAAGGCACCTGAAACGATTCTAGACTCTCAGTCTTCAATAAATACTTTCTACATGTGAAAATATTTTAACATTTATATAAGAAGATCAAGGTACAGAACAAGTTTAAATATTACAGCTTTGTCGACTCTTCAAAAATAAGAAAAGGCTCTTCCCATTTTGCTGTGCCCCCTCTTCATAACCATAGGTAGCTTTAGGTGCAGCTTGTGTTTTCACAGTGCACCCAGCTGGAGTGGAATGGAAATGTAAGTGGCCATGGGTTTTTCTTTGGGAGGAGGGTGTCTGCAGTTGTAGCCAACTTTCTTCAGATCATATCACCATTGCCTACTTCCTCAGGCCTGTGCCCTTAGTTTTCTCTACATTACGGTCTCTGAAATTACACTCAGATGCCTACAAATGCTCAAAATGTGTTTCTACTTAGGGAAGAAAACTAAGACAATTATGAATTTTCAGTTCACTGACATGTTTCACCTCAGAAATTTTTAAGAAGTGGGATAGAGGGATAACATATATCCATTTAGGAGAGTGTATCAGAATCATTTGTTGAGCTTTTCCAAAACATGCCATTCTGTAAGAATCCTAGATTGTATGAGGCAGGTTGCAATGAGGGTGTAGTTTAGCATTGTTGGTACAGGGAGAGAGAGAGAACCATTTATCTAACATTACTAGAATACTATAAACACATTATCATCTATAAACGGTTGGGAAATAACATCCTTAATCCTATCACATATCTCTAGTGAGCCCTCCAAAGTGATGTCTGTGCTTAATACCTGCAGCATTAGAAATGCTCATATCCCTCAATCACCTCATTTATTGTCAAATATATATGTTCTCTATTATCTTACCTATAAACATTGCAATGCTTTGAGTTTGCTGGATGACAAGAGCAAAAAATGAAGAAGAAAGAAGCTCTGTGTTTCATTGCATTTCTCAGACACAAGGTTAAGGAGATGTTGGATTTCCAAGGACCACTCTGCATCCTCAGGTTGGCCTATGTGTGCACCACTGTGTGATTAGATCATGGGGAAGATGAGAGCAGTGGGCACCTGTCCTAGAATTGCAAACTAGTATCTGGAAAATACATGACCAGGAGATACCTTCTTTATGAAATTTGACAACCTTAGATGTTTTTCTCATGTTCTGGAAACAGAAGTCAACAACCAAGTTGACACAGTATCTAAACCTGGCATTCTGTAAGCATGTTGACCACTGCATCTTCATGATCCCATTTCTTTAACTTAAGTGTTGAATGAGAGGAAAAGTCTTAAGCTGCGAGGATCTGATGTCTGTGATGCAGAGCAACACTTCAGAGATACTGAGGGAACCTGAACTACATGGTGATGACTTGGCAATGGCCATCTGGTGCTATTTCTTTGTATCTACCTCATGTTGATCATACTGTATTATTCCATTTGAGCCTCACGATTATGGCAATAAAATCCTTCATCTAATACTTCTTTCTAAATGCCTCTGCTTACATTATTTTTTTCTTTTTAGCAATACTTTCATGCAGGAGGAAATGGCCTGAAAAAGAATTTCTTGGAGAAAAGCCCAGATCTTCAGTCTCTGAGATACGCTCTCAGTCTTTATACCCAAACAACTGATGCCTTGATAAAGAAATTCATAGACACTCAAACCTCACAGAGTAAGTAACACATTGGATGTGAGAATAAGTAAACTGAACACAACTAAACTTCAACATAGAAATCATTATAAATAATATCTCTAATTTGACTATAATAAATTAAAGCAGCAAGAAGAATGGGTAATTATTATTCATAGAAAATTGCCCAATCTTTAGCAAATTATTTTATAATTTCAATAACACTGGGATATGCTCAATACTAAAACTATATAGAGTGGTTGACATTTGCTGTTGATTCTAATTTCATAAAATTTAGTAAACCCTAGTTTTGAATATCCATAACTGTGATATTCTCAATTTAGAACAAAAGAGTTAGTGTTTGTTGGTCTTGGTAACTTCCAAAGTAAGAGCATAATTCCCCAAATCCTGCCTTCAAATGCAAAAATCTCCTGCTATCGGGTTTTCAGGAGGGCAACATCATTTAATCCTAATTTTATATGAGAAAAATTCTAACTTACTTTGAAATGAGCCAAGAGCCAAGTATTTTATTGGAAACTCAGATCTGTTTCATGTGGCAAAGTTCCCACCTCGTAAGCTTCTAGGATATTACTGTTAACCTTTCTTTCAAGTTGCTTTGTGATTTATTATATTTTGGTAATTCCATGTATTTAAGATCTGGCATTTCTGAGAGATTATTGAAAATGTCCCTCTGAGTCAAAAAAAAAAAAAAGCCAAATGCAGGCTCAAACTCTAGAACATAATAAATTGCCTCCCAGATATAATAAAAAGAAATAAGAGGACACTATCTTCATTCATGAGAGCTCCTTCAAAGGAAGCATACGGATCTTTTTCCTCTGATGAAAATGCTCCAGACTTGTCTATGTTTCATCATGGATATTTTCGTTTTTCAAATTACATGGAAGATAATGCCAAGGTAGGTAGGTGCTAGGTAGGTGCTTGACCTGTCTTTAACATCATACTTTGTGCTTTCTGATAGTATCCGACTAAATGCTATAAATACTCCTCTTAATGTGATCTTCAAACCCAGCTTACATTTTAGGATGGTTCCAGAAAGGAGAAAAGAGTTGAGTCATAAAGCCTTGTCAAGATATACATTACTCCTTGAACCCATGATCCCTCAAGGTTTTCTAAACTGTGTAAATATGAATGCAATTCTAATACATCTTATCAGAATAGTGTCGTTGCTTTATTCCCAAAGAATGTGAGTGTATAAAAACTTAGCTCTGCTTTTATAGGTATACATTATGTGTATATACACACAACCCATGTTTCAACATAGATGTTACACCAAAAAACCTACATATGTATATCAGTTTTGGTGTATGGAATTTGGCACACGTGTTGATTTTCTTTTGTATGAATTGTTTGGCAACATCAAAAATAAATAGCGGCAGGGAATAAGAGGATTCATAATCCTAATAATCCCTGACAACATAACTTATTTTCATCTTGGTCTTTCTTTTTTCTTTTTTTACTCCCCTTTTCTGGCTTTTTCTAAGTACACAATTTTTTTTTTTTTTTTTTTGCATAATTGAAATTGGTAGGCTATGGATATGAAATGGGTTGCCTTTTCTCTGATAGTTACCTTCAACCATGCCAAGAGGAAACTATTTCCATCTCCTCCCTCACTCCCTTGTCATCCCTCCAACTGCCCCCCAGCCCAGCATGATCAGGCCCAAAGGACCTGAGGTGTGAAGGGGACTTGAAGTGCCCTTTGCTCCCCCGTCCCCATCATCTTCTAGATCCCTCTCTGCTTCAGGGTTTTGGGGGCAGAAACTGAAGGGGAGGAGGGAGATGTCTTTAATGCCCCCTGTACAGCTGCGTCCAGTACCTGCTTCCTGAGGGCCCCGTGCTAGGGATCCTCCTATCTGCTCAGCTCCCTTCAGGGAGTCCTCAGTTCTTGCCTCCTGCAGCACCTACTGTGGCTTCCTGCTCCTTGAGTGTCTGCTCCTAGTGTCCAGCCCTCTGGAATGGGGTCCCAGCCAGAAGGTTGCCGCCCAGCTTCCTCCAGTGGGGCCCACCGCAGCTCATATATGCTTTCCACGTCTTTGGTGATAATGGGGACTTCTCCACTATCAATCACCTGCCCTCTCTCTACAATTCTCCTTTCTACCTGCTCAAATACTTGCTTATACTTTCAAACTGGGGGAAGGGGAGGAGGAAGAGAGAAACACTGCTGCCTAATAGAACATAACCATTGTTCAATCAAAAACAGAGGCGAGCCAAGTCTCATCAATTAATGGATGCAGTGTTTCTGAGTTTTTATCCAGTTCCTTTCTTCCAATTCTATCACAATCCTATCGCAATACTCATTACCGTAGACTGAATAATAAAGTTAGCAACTGCACCATATCCCTTATAAAATAGGGAAAGGAGAGATAGAGGAAAATTCACTGAATGTTAGAATTCTGTATGACATACCCCAAAATAGAACATATTAAAGGATGCAATCCCCATTTCTATAACAGTCCCTATCATGGGTTGTATATATGACTTCCAAATGCCCGGGGCCAGCACATATTTCCTTTGGCTTCTAAGGAACCTCAGCTTCTAGGGTTCTTTAACTGACAGAGAAACATAGAAAAGTTGAATTCTCGAGGGTCTTATTTACATGGGCTGCTCTACTCTTCTATGAACATTTGACATGGGGTGTGTTGAAAGAGAGGAACTTGGGTGCCACCCCTTGGATTCCTTTGGTATCCTCCCTGCAGATGCTCATTTACAATTAATAGTAGAATCAACTCTCCCTTTTTTGTACCTGCTATCCTAGTATCAGGAAGAGTCCAAAATGACCAAATGAAGTCTCAGTTTCCAGTGTAAATATTGTTGCAATTATTCGAATAATTTTCTAGAACTTGGCTCAGTACCAAATACCCGCGAATATTTATTATGTTTAATTTTTGTTAATCTAATTTATATTTTGTTAATACAATTTAGAAAGACCATACTGGTGTTATGGTATCTTTCAAATATAAAATTTGAAATGGGAGCTAGTGCTGCACACTGCAAACCCCTGCTACCCTCTGCCTGAGGAGCCCCATTCAGGGTAAGCTGGGCTGTCAGACAGTTAATCCCCAGGAAGCAGCCCTCAACCAGTGAAAGATAGGAAGCTGGCAGATTAAAAAACAGACAAAACGTCAGCTTCCTCAGTTCAGACAACTCTAAAATGAATTCTACGCAAACTGCAGAGTTCCCCTGTAAGATGAAGCTTCATCCCTTCAGGGAGGATGCCTTCCCAGATGGACCATTTACCATGGAATGCTTGTCGCAACTTTCTGCTCCCTGGGGAACCCAAATCCAGGGTCACACTGCTGGAAAGTGAGGATCCAGATTCCAGGTCAGCTCCTCTAGATCTAAATCCTGGGCTCTTAACCATTATGCCTGCATCTTCTCGATGCTAATTAAATTATAAAGGCCAAATGCCCTGAATGAATTTTTCCCCATTACTTGAGCTTTTTCTCTCATGATTTCTTAAGTTAGGAATATAGAACTAATTAGAGAAACTCAACTTATAAAGTAGTGAACATCATTTGGAAACAAATTTTACATATTTCATTTACTTTATGACTGACAAAACACAAACTGATTTTTTGTCTCCTTCATTTCTAACTCATACTCTACAAGTATTAATGAATCATCATTCAAGTGTTACTTAATCAACATGTTGTGTAAAAGAACTTGGAATCCTTTAGAAATTTAACTGTGCTTTTTAAAGCATCCATATTTTGTTCTCGTATTCTCATAAAATCTTCCCCTACTCCGTTTTCTTCTTTCCCTCTCTCTTGTTAAAATGTTCTTTCACATCTCTTTCTCCTTTCTGTTTTTTCCTGATCTGTGTTAGCAAATTAATTGTAACATTAAATATATGGGGAAAAAAAACAATGAATATTAATGAATTATTTTTTCACTGTCTTCAAACTGAAAGACATACTTTCTTTAAAAATATTTTTAATTCAGTTTTTACACAAATGGGCGTGTGAGTATAGAAAAACTTGCTGTATATTGCTCACTTATTCTTTATTTTATTCCTCTTTTTTTCCCTTGCTCCATTCTCTCCATTTTCACCTTCCTTTCCTCTTTCTTTGATCTCTTTTTAGAATAGATTTAGATGTCCTCTTTCTCCAGTAAAAAAAAAAAAAAAAAAAAAAAGGGATAGAGTTTCATTCGAAATTTATGAGCCCAGAGTTCAAATGAAATCCATCAGTTTGGAAAAAAACACTGTCTTCTCTCCTCTTTCTATTCCAAATATTGGAAAATAAACAAATGCCAAATGGATAGAGAAGTATTCTTAAGTCCTCAAGTGAAACTGAGAGTTCGATTCATAAGAGTGTCATGTTTATTAGCCTAGCAAGGTACTGCAGTAAGAAAACACCATATTATGCTGCATTCACTTAACAAATATTTACTGAGCATCACCTCTGAATAAAGTCCCACACCACGGGGCATATATTCAAAGCTGAACATAGTGTTATGTACACCAGGTGCTCTAATATGGTGGTTCTCAAGCAGACGTGAATTTGTCCCCCCAGGGCAATTAATTTACAAATATCTGAAGAGCTCTGCTTGTCTCATCTGGGAGTGGTGGTCATGTTACTGGTATCTAGTGGGGGGAGAGCAGGGAGGCTGTTAAACGTCTTACGGTGCACAGGACAGTCCACAACAAGAAGTTACCTAAAGTCTCCAGGTGGCAGTAGTGCTGAGGTTGGGACACCCTGCTCTAATACTAGACTGAAACAACATGAGAAGTGATGTAACATGTCATGTTAGAAGAGGGAAAAATTTGCCTTGGGAAGAGCGGAAAGGCAGAACAGTCAGTGGGAAAACTGAGTCATGAGGAGGTAGAAAGAGGAAGGCATTCTGGATTCAGAAACTGTCCAGGAAAGAATATCCTTGCATTCTTAATTTTAAAATCCCAACATGTCAAGCATATCCACAGTATATTTTTATGAGGAAAAAGTGTTTATTTTGCTTTTAAAGCAAAATTCACCATATCACCACTAATAGATAGGGTTAAAAAGTACCTTAGAGTTCCTTGCACTGTTAACTATTTTGTGTAACATTAGTAGAAATTATTTTAGTATTTAAAGTAATTACCATGTTCTTCTCTTGGAGTTGGCCCTATGGCTTAAATTGGGTAGTTAGCTTGAAAATTTATACTTTTTTATTGTGGTTTCTCAAAAATGTGTTACTTACAGTTTTAGAAGCTGGTACAAAATTCATTTCTTGAATCTTAATTACAATATTCATCATCATTTTAAAAAAAGCTTCTGTAACAGCTATTTCATTATACCAAGGGCTCTTTGAATATTTCATGCAGTAGCAGACAGTGAAAAATGTATAAAACTTTAACATATTAAGTAGAATTCTTTTCAATGGATAACACAATTTGGAATGAGGCATAGAATGATTAATTGCTGACCTATCCTGTGTCATATTCTGTTTCCTTACCTGAGCATTTATTACAGCTTGAGGAACCTAAATCTAAAAAGCTTTAAAGACAAAGGGAATTTTTTATGTCTAAGTTACAAATGGCTCATAAAGCAAAAACAAAAAAAAAATGACTGTATATATTAAAATATATGAAGTGAAATGTCTTTATTCTATAATCTGTCCTCTTTTTAACTTTTTATGAGCAATATCTTTGAGTCCTTGCTTATTTGAAATTTCTTAAAATTTAAATCAGATCGTTTTGGCCATTATAATAACTTGTTTCCTGCTAAAGTAGAGTATAATATATTTTAATCTGAAATGTAAATCAGATAGCTACTGACTCACATTTTGAATCTACGAATATGCTTCAATACATTCATTATGTATAAAGCATTAATTATCTCTAATTATGTTCTTCAAATTACAAAAGATATGTCCATAAGAAGAAAAGAAACCCTTTGTGAAGTGGTTCACTGTAGAAAAGGTCTCTTCTTATCAGAAATGTAGAACTTAACATTAATAATATTTAGTTGGCAGAAGAGCTGGCATCAAAATAAAGAGATTAGCCTTTAGGCCAAGGGCCACAGCGGAAACTTCACCTTGATGCCACCTATGGGAGAAAATGCTGAGGAATGTCTTCAGGCTAAATAAAGTTCATTTAGCCATCTTCAACTTAATACTGATTTGAAAGCACAGTCAGAAGTGGTCTCTCATTTTAGCTAATAAGCCTTTCAGAGATCACCAGAATCCCCTCCAACACGTCTATGCCCCTGTCTTATCCCTGGGACAGTGGGATTCCACTAGCTAGCACTGCCTTCTAAGACAAGAGGTTAGCATTTCTTATGCAGTGGAAAAATTGAGAATTTATGCGATTTGGCTCTTCAAATTTTGCAGTTGGTCTGACGACATTCAACGCTGGGTGAGGCTCTTCAGTGCAGTCAAAAAGCTGTACACAAATAACTTTAGTAGGAGTGGTGATGTGATACGGCCTGAGCACACTGAATCCTTTCCCAAGGTAGAGATGTGTTAGATAAGGTTACAGTAATGCTGAGCAATACTGGGCACTGAAAGCAAGTTGTCCACCACTGTGCCAGTATTCCCAGCCAGTCCTGCGAGGTGAGTAACTCCATCCATGCTTGTTCAGGTTAAGAAGTGAGTCACAAATAGATTAAGAAACTTGCTAAACTCATATAGATAAGTGGCAGAGACAACACCCTTCCCACTATTTCACACTTATTTTAATCAGCAAAAAGCAGAATGTATTATTACTTCCTACACCCCGCGCTTTCTTCTCCATAGTTGTGAATAATTGGGGTTACACTTCATACTTCTTACTTCTCATTTTGGTAAGACTAAAGCTCCCTTCTGTTCAGGAGATAATCTTTCAGTTGGTATCTTTTTCACATCAGCAACAAACTCTCTATCCCCGAATGTCTTCCTTGCTTCCCAGTTTCTTCTCATTCTGGGCCCAGTTACTGGGCAGACTTAGTGGCCAGGGCATCTTTTGAATGTTAATTGGAAGTAATTGTACTGTAGGAACCTAAGTTGAGAATAAGAAAAATGCATCCTGCTTTCCAAAAACCCTTTCTAACATAGGCTGATTTCACTCCTCTAGAGTCTACTGTGTGTGTGTGTGTGTGTGTGTAGGCTATTGCTGCTTTGGTCTTTCTTCTCTTTTCTACTCTTCTCACCCTTGTCCCCCACCAGCAGAAAGATCATTTTGTACCACTCCCCTTGCACATAGACTCATATCATGAGTGCTAATCTACATTTCTCTCTTCTCCCAATGTAAATCCTAGAAGACAGGGCCTTGCTTACTCATCCCTCTAATCTAAGTGCTCAGTATCATGCTGGATACAAAGTAGGTGCGTTAGTGAATTTTAGAAAAAATAAATGCTGGGAAATTAAATGCAGAAAATTTTAAATTGTGTGATATGACATAGTCCTCGTATTTGAATTGATGCCATTACAAATCTTTATTGAAAGCAAGTATATTTACAGCCCAAAAGAGAGGGAGAGAGAAGAGGGGGGAAAGAGAGAGAGAGAGAGAGAGAAGTTTACAGTTTGATGGCTGATAGTGTTCAGTAGTTTCTGTACAAGGTAGAAGATAGTAAGTGCCACTGGAGAAATACAAAGGGCTATATAAAGTTAGATGGAGAGAATAAGATCACGCATTTGTATTAAACTCTTGAAATCACCATGTGTTATTCAATCTGTTACATGAACTTAAACATAACCAGGAAAAAATGAAATACACTACTGTGTTCAGTTTAGGTCACAGATACATTCATATACCCTTTCATTTGACTCATTTTTAGGAGCATTTGCCATGTGCCAGCCTTTGTGTTAGATGCTAGTTAAAACTACAATGAAAGGCTGTGCTGAATATCTTCCATTTGCCCCTTGGAATCCACCCTACTTTCTCCCTGGGGCTGGGGCGTATTGATTACAACAATAGACTCTCTTACTCCTTGTTTCCCATTGGGTTCAGCCAGTAGGGAGCCCCTGCAAAGCTGTGGGGGAGGCAAGAGTGAGGTAAGGTATTCATTCTGTCCGCTCCCTCTGGGCATGATCCATTCATTCAAGCTGACTTTGTCCTTTGACTCTAAGCCTCTCAAAGTTGCCTTGCCTAGAAGACTCTCCTTGTGGACCACAGTAGCGACTTCCGCCCCTCAGGCTTTAGGGATTATGGATATTAACAGCCCCACTATCCCTCGTGTTTTCCCTAACCCACCACCTAAACCTTCACAAACAGTCTCTTTCTTAAACCATCCAAAATTACCCTAATTTGAGTTTCCATCTGTTTGCTAATGATACCCCGACGCATACAAAGGCAAATCTTCATGGCTTTGCTAGGTTTTTCTTCCATGCCAACTCTTTCACTCAGGTCATCAAAGATTACATTTTAAAATAAACAAATCAAGCATCAGAATAATTATCTTTGGAATGAGAAACAAAAAACATTGCATTTTGATGACTGAGCTACCCAGAATGAACTGAAGAGTATATTAGCTTTTCACTCACAAGAATATTTGTTATACTCTGGCCAAGTCATCAAAATCCCAGCTCCCACTTTCTCATAATGCAGTTTATCTTGCTCAGTTTCATCTCTGAAAACTGGAAGTCAGATTGAGACAACTGGGAGCCACTGGTGAAATTTGCAAAGTTTAAGAGCCCTCATAGCACAGACTAAGCAGGTGTTTATTGTATGTCATGTAATGGGGAAATTATCATTCTTCGTGCGCTCATCTAAGTATGCATATTTCTAGGTCAGAAAAAGGGTACTTTCATTATTGCTTCATTCATTTTTTTAGCATAAATAGTTGAAAGATTAATTTTTCCATAACACTACCCATACAACTGTGTGTAAGGGAAAGGTATCTTTTCATTTCTCAATTGGGTGAGAACTAGATCTCATTCCAAGACTATGCAGAATATCATGGTATTAGAACACTGCTTTCTCACTTAAAGTACTCTCTGTTAGTTGCATCTTAAAGGCTAAGTTGGATTTAAACAATTCTGATAATGAGTAATGTGCATATTTTTCTAAAATTAAACCAAAAAATTAAATAAAAATTATTGTTTCTAAAACAAAACAAACAACAACAAAAAGCACTTGACATTGGCATTACATTCAAAGATCTAATGAATAACCACTCACACTTGGAGTTTACTATAGTTTATAGGCATCTTCAAATACCTTTTTCTCACCTGCGTCTGAGAACAGCCCTGCAAAGTCAGACAGAGGTCTTTGGATTATTGGTCTGATATTCCACACTGCCTCTGGGTGCTCTTTTGAGATGGTCATTTCACCCAAGAGCTGTAGTTGCCATTGAAGTGATTTGAGCAAGGGTACAGTGTGCAGAAAAAGACTGAAGGGAGACAAGACAAAAGAAGGCAGCCAGGTTGGAGGCTAGGCTGTGCGAATAACTATGTAGACATGCGAGCAGGTTCAAGATGTCGTTCAGCACTCTAATAGGCATGAGCTGGTGAAATAAATCTTGTCAAATTAATAGAAATTTAGGATAATAAATTTCTTTTATAGGGTATTAAAATAAAGCAATATTTACTTCTGTGTGGTGAAATTATGTTTTTTTTTCTGCCTGCTTATAATTTTCTGCACTTTCAAATTATCAAAGAAAGTCCAGGCATTTCTGTTGAATCATAATTTTAAAAGAAATATGTGGAGAACACACTTTGATCTGCAAAGTAAATTAGTTTCATTGAATACCAAGGTATAATCAGTTCAAGGTGGTAGGTTTTAATGTCTTTCAGGACCTTGGATTTAAATCTGTGGGATGAAATTAACAGCCCAATTAAACCTTCTCCTTACGATTCAAAGGATGTCAAAATTGCTCTGTTGGTAGGAGAATTTAAGAGTATGAACTACACATACGTGTTATACTTACAAACATATATATGCTATATGTGTATATGTAATTTAATTATTTATAAATCTTATTTTATGAAGAAAATGACCAGAGTAATTGTGTAATGCATTGATTAAAATTAAGCAAATGCTAAATCAGTGATAAAACAGGTATTCTTAAAATTATCTAACACTTTCTTATTATGGGTAATTATGATATTCTTCAATGTTTTTGTTGTTGTTGTTATTTTTGTTTTAGGACTGATTAGAAAGTGAAACAGAGGTTAGAATCAGTTGTTGGGAATTTTATGGAAATGCTGACAAACTGAGATGTCAGAAAAACATTCTTCAAATCACTGAGTCAAGAAAGCAAAACACAAAACAATTTCTCTGGATCCTCTGAGCCATAACATCTGTTTTTATTCACTGAGAACAGGTTTCTGTGACCAGTGGGTTCAGTAGCATTAATTGAAAATTGCAGACTATTGCTTTACAACCTCCATGTGCCCTTTATAACTGTTTTCTCCTTCGGTTATCCCGTGGCACTAGAAGTTAACCCTTGCTATTCAGTGTTTAATTTATCTTAGAAAAAGAAATAAGAACTGTGTTAAGTAAAATGGAAATAGTAAATCTCAATCTTTAAAGGTTGAAAGTCAAGCTTGTATAAACCTCTAGCATAAAGGTCTCTGCTTATTTATGGAGAAGAAGGGGCAAGAAATTGGTATGTTGGTTAAAACAGGGAAATGGGGGAACCATGCAGTCATGGCCCAAGCATCTGCTCTACCTCTGCTTGGCTATCTGACCTTGAGACAAGTCACTTAACTTCTCTAAGCCTCAATTTTCCCATCTGTAAAATGGATAACATAGCAATTCCAAAGTCCACTGGGTCCTGGGAGGATCACAATGGTAATACATGTGAAGTGCTTAGTGCACAACAATCTCTCAATAAATGTTAATTTTTAGTGCATCACTGATATTGGGCACACTGTCTAAAAAGTACCTCTTTCTTTTACAAACATGAACAGAGAGGAACTGTCTTAGGATGCAGCTCTCTGAGCAAGGAAGCTGATAGTCAATCACATGCTCCTCTGTGAGCTGTACCTCGTTACCAAGGGGCTCTCAGAGTGACTGAGAAACCTACCACACTGACACATGAAGGATTCACACCTGCAGTTTCTATGAACTTCTTCTCCATACACGCCGTGGTTGTCAAATAATTGTATATTTTTTGAACACTTGGTATATGCACAAAGTGCTATGCTGGTAGGAGACACAGGGGGAAAATTCTCTGCTCCAAGGAGCTTACAATGAAGCTAAAAACAACTACATGAAAGGGAAAAAGCATCACACAAGGTAGCTTACGCTAAATACCAGGTGAATCTAAAGACCAAGTACTAAGGGCTTTCAAGGAGGGAGAAATGACTGTGGGCAGGAGAGTTGGGAGGATTCAGAGAAGTGTGGCTCAAGGTGGGCTTTGACAAATGTCTGAGGTTCAGGTAAGAGGAGAAAAGGAGGGCACGTCTGCAAGGCACAGAGTCCACATCTACAGGAAGAAGTACTTCTCAAAGTGGAGTCCCAGGAGTAGCAGTGTCAGGGTCTCCCGGTGCGTCAGTCAGCTCAGACCACAGTAACAGAATGCCACAGACTGGGTTGCTTAAACCAAAGAATTGTATTTTCTTATAGTCCTGGAGGCTGAAGGTACCAGCAGATTCAGTTTCTGGTGAGAGCCCTCTTCCTGGCTTGGAGGTAGCTCTCATCTCCTGGTGTCCTCACATGGTGGAGAGAGCACACTCTCTTGGTGTCTCTTCATATAGAGACCCTAATCCTGTTGCGTCAGGGCCCCCCCACTCTTATGACCTCTTTTAACCTTAATTACTTTCTCAGAGGCCCTGTCTTGAAATACAGTCACATTAGAAGTTAGAGCTTCAATATATGGATTTTGAAAGGACACAAGCATTTGGTCCATTAACACCTGAGAACTTGCTAGGATTGCAGAATCTTAAGCCTCACCCCCAGTGCTGAGTTAGAGACTCCAGGTTTAAGGCCCAAAAGTCTGTGTTTTCACCAGCCCTCCAGGTAACTGAGTTTGAGAACCACTGGAGTAAAGGGTCTGTAGGGAGGAGTGAATGGAGGGGTGATGGAAGAAATAGGTTATGATCAGAACTTGGAGAGCTTTGAATGTCAGGCCCAGGAGTGTAGAGATTGACCTGCAGTCAATGTGAGGCCCAGAAGAAAGGGGAGGTCAACAGGTTAACCTAAAGGACTCATGCTATGCCATCTACTTTTGCATAGGAGGGAAGGAAGAAAGGAAGGAAAGAATGCAGAAAAGAAGGGAGGGATGGAGAGAGGAAGGGAAGGAGGGAGAAAGGGAGAAGGAATAGGGAAGGGAAGGGAAGGGAAGGGAAGGAAACCTCTTGGTAAACAGTTTTGCAGTTTAAATATTTACAGTCTAAATGTAGTAATAGCAGGAACAGACAAGAAGGGATGAATATGAGAAACATCATGAAGGAAGAAACTACAGGTCATTACAAAATAAAGCAAGCAAAGGAGAAAGAGTGGTAAACTTAGGTAACCTGTAGATCAGTGAAACCTACCGCTGAGCAAAATGTAGAAGTGTTGATGGGGGAGCTGTTTTGATGCAAGTGATAAATTCAATTTTATTTACGTCAGTGTTAATAGCAGGACATACAAGGGACTATGTCCACTGGGCAGATGGGAAAGGGAGTGGAGAGAGTGGTTGGTTCTTCAACTACATTCAGGAGGTGATTCCTGAATCCTGGGGAGAGGGTGCAAGCTCTGAGGAAGGGCACAGAGCAAGGGAGGATAAGCGAAATCACGGAGCAAGCCACCATTCAGAGGGAAAGCTGTGGCCAGGAAACAGAAGGTGAAGATCAGGGCAGGGTAAATATCAGTGCCATTTAAGCACTTTTGCTACTAGCGCCTTAAAAGGTCTCTGAGTCTGAGCACTTCAGAAGGGACAAGTTTATAGCTCCCTGTGAGTCCTGCGGGTAAATCATCATGCTCGTGACAAGGGCCAACTAGGAAAAATAGGAATTATGAGCATCATTGCTATTAGCCTACTGTTAAACCGGGTGATGGCCTTCAGTACCATCAGAAAGACCTAAGGGTGCTGACCATTTATATGTACTTAAGAAATGCATTAATTACTTCATTTTGGGTTTCTGTAACAATAAATGTGTGGTTCTCAAACTTTAGTGCACATGAGAATCACCTGCAGGGCTCGTTAAAACACGGACTACTGGGCCTCACTCTTACAATTTCTGACTCGTTGGGTCTGAGAATTTGCATTTGTAACAGGTTCTCGGGAGTTGCTGTTGCTCCTGGTCCGGGGACCACACTTTGAGAACTGTTGTTAAGCCTTACACAGAGGCACGCCCTATAATGACGTCACCTGTAGCTCATTCAAGGCATTGGCTGCAAACAATCATTTCAGGCAATTTTTTTTAGTGTTTCCAGGCTGAAACCTCTAGATCAGAGCACTGGAGAAGCATAAGAAGAAAGTATGGAGTCAATAAAAATGTTTTTTTTCCAAATGAAAGTATGTGCTTTACAGCCTCAAAGGAAGAGCCTCATGTAGACTCCACACACACACACACACACACATCCTAAAAGGTAAAATACAGAAAAGTCTTTATGAAAGAAAACAAAAGCACTTTCTTCTTGGCCAAAGTTGACATTCAGGCCTGCATATTTTCCTCTCATTCTCCTCATATTTTAGCTTTCACTTCAAATGACATTGCCTTTTTAGTATAGTAGAAGAACCTAGAAACTTGACTCCTGCCTGTGATTCCATACAAAAGGGGTTATTTTCAATTATTTTCAGTTCAGTTTTTATTCATGAACAATATGATGTGATTGAAAGGCCAATTTCTATGGGAAAACTTGGCCGTTTACGTATGTGTTTATAATGTAAAATTTTGTGATTGGTTTAGAATACATTAGATCCTCTAGCTCTAAATTGTATGGCTGTCTTATGTGTGGTTATGCCTCATTTCATTTTCCACTGGAAGTCATTTCATTCCCTTGGTTTATAAACACCTTGAATTCTCTTTAACTGAAAAGACAAGGTAACTTGATAGAGCATCCCCCTTAGCAATAATAACCCTCAAGGTAGACTCAAACTAAGCAGAGCAAAACTATAGGCATCATGTCCTACATCATTCAAGAAAGGAAAGAAAATGGTGCTGAAAGGCAGGAAGGCCACTATGAAGAAACTCAAAAGAATAGATGAACAGACGGATGTACTGGAAATGCAAATGAAGAATGTCAATTTTTCTTTTCCTTTGGAGTAGGCCAGTTTGGAAATTAGCAGGTAAAAAGTTACAGTTATTTAGATGGCAAGGCTAGTGAATCCTAGACAAACAGGGTCCAAATGTCCATTATACAAAGCATACCTGTGTATCCTACTTGATCCTCTCAGTGATCCTATAAAGAACAGGAGACTATACGCATTCTCCGATGAGAAGACAGATCTTCAGGGTGAGATTGGGTGACTTGTAAGAGTCACATCAATATTAAGTAGTAGAACTGGGCTCAAATCCAAATTTTTCAAACTGTAAACACAGGACATTTTTCACTAACCAGCCCACTAACCAAAGCTTTTATCGGAAAGCTGATTTTTCTAACATTTAGAGTAATGCTCTGGACATATGAGTAAAACCAATTTTGGCCCATAGTCATTACTCCTTGTCATTAGCCTACCATTAGTAATCTATATGAGCAGCAGAATTAAGATGTAATAAAGTCTAATAGAACCTCTTATTATTCGTGTGCATGCAACAGTAACCGAGATGGGTAACTATAGACATTAATTCAACAGACGTTTATATAGTGCCTAAATCTTTTCCCTGGCACTGGGGAGTGTTTGGGAAGTATAGTTAAAAAATAGTTTTTCCTCCCAATCTTTGAGAAGACAGGAACTAGAAAGGTGAATGTACAGAAGAATCACCTACTGAGGGATATAATTAGGTTGGACAGACTGTGAAAGCCATCAGTCAATATTAATTTACCAGCAGCACAGCCACTTTTCATCAGTTCCCTTGTTCATTCACTCAACATTTAACCATTCATAGATTCATTTTATACACCATATGGCTAGACGCTACCCAGATAATTTGTTTCCTTCCAGCAATCATTTATTACTATTGTAAATTGTGTAAGTCTATTGATTGGGATTCAAACTTAGATTTCAGCTTCTGACTTTTGTGTCATGTTGATTTGATACGATACCTATGAAGTGACATGACAGAATATCAGATGGCAGAATCTCCTTCTACCAGTGCCATTCAGAAAACCCATGAAATATTTATATGGCCTGAAGTTTCCTATGTGCCCAGAGTCTACTGTGGGAAACAGAGTTTTCTACACTCCTTCCCAGTTCTTAAAAACAACCAGCAAGCAATTAATACAACTTACTCAAAATGGCTGGTGTAAAAGGCAATTTGGACAGAGTGTGGATTTGCAATATTTTAAAAGATTATGTAGTTTTATAACTTCCGTGTTTAAATAACTGACAACAAAGAAGTTTGGCATTGGTTTTAAGGCCTCTGTACCCTCCCCCTACTTCTCAATTTATAGACATTTCTGTTAGGATGGGGTTCATCCCAGTAGGCATATGTCACTCTGCCCCCTTCCCCAGACAGCCAAATTTCTAGGGAGGGTATTTGTTATACCAAGTTTCAAAAGATAATAAAATTGGTCCTGGGCACTGACCATAGGTGAAACACTGTAGTCTCAGGAAGATGGATTTTGTCTAATTCTTGGATCAGGCAGAATCAAAGTTGTAGAGATTTGAAATCCCTAGATAAGATGGTTCAGCAATTAGCCCTAGAACCCAAAGCATTATCTGCTCAAATACAAAGGAAATGCTAATATATTTTAAATTTATTTTCTCAAGTAAATTGAAATTTCCTCTGCGCATATGGTCATATTATCTATTTCTTCAAAACTTGGCTCTGCCATTTATTAACTATGTAACATTGGGTAAGTTATTCATTTCTCTTTGCCTCAATTCCATTATCTGTAAAATGAGGATAAGAATAGTACCCCCAGTGTGGTTGGTGAGAAGATTAAATGAATTAATATATATAAAGCTCTTAAAACAATGCCTAATACTTAATAAGTACTTTACAATTGGATTCTCAATTACAGAACTAGTGATATTTTGTTCTTTTTGTTTAAATTAAGGCAATTGTGTTTTCGTCTCTTATTTTGCCAAGAAAACTCTATGGAAATCTATTTCCTAGCCCTTATGCTAAGAGTGGTTTTAGTGATGCAAATACATCACTTAAGTGTATAACATTTTTCTCCAGAAATAATTTAAAGTTCTTGGACAGCTTCTATTTGTTTCATTCTTTGGCTCATTTGAACAGACTCAATTTTTGAATGATCTGTACTTGATATTGTATAGAAATGTAGCCAAATAATTGAAAGATAATCTTCTATTCCTTTTATTATTCACTTCATCTCTTGAAAAATGATTAGGTGGCTAACAGATTTTCTCACAGCATAACAAATATTAAATATAAAAATGGCTTTAAGAACTTTCAATGAAAAAAAGCATCTTCAGTAGCAATTATAGTTGTCTATTGAGTGTTTTAGTGTTTTGACTGAACTAACTGGCAGTTTTGGTCAAACATCCAATATGACTGAGTCTCGCTGAATTGGACTGGGGTTGAGCTACTTAGTGTGAAAGTTCAAACCAGAAATATGTGTAAGTTCCATTTTAGAGATTATATTTACCAAAATGTTGCCTTTTCGTGGCATATAAATATAGTTAATACAACTGTGGGCATTCTTTCTCCTACAAATGTTACATTTAAAAGAATCTTTCCTGTAACACATGCCAAACATGCCTCCCTGTGAATTTTAGATAATTTGTCCCCATAGAAAGCTGACTACAGAGGCCAGCCAATTATAGTGTTTTTAGTTTTGTGGATTTTTTTTCATCTATGAATGGGAATTTAAATAAAAATATGTCAAATGACTTTAGGTCCAGACTGACCCTGAGGAGCTACCCTCTGCTATGCACGTGTGCAGACACAAGCACAACAACAACTCAAGAGGCCAAGCAAGAAAGGTCTCTAGGGACAAGTAGTGAGATCACGTGTGAGACATTACACAGAACTGGGTGCCCAGAGAAAGGCAAGAGCCAGAGGAATCCTACCAGGTTCACTAGGAGACAACGGC
The DNA here is from genome assembly GCF_028023285.1 of Balaenoptera ricei. NCBI lineage: Eukaryota > Metazoa > Chordata > Mammalia > Artiodactyla > Balaenopteridae > Balaenoptera > Balaenoptera ricei. Next base: position 81,205,334 of record NC_082640.1, on the reverse strand, counting down.
TGGAGGACAAACCGTTTGAGACCCAGCATCCTCTGGTAGAAAGGCATCCACAGCACCTCCAGACCAGAGTTTCTGTTGCTTCAGGCCCTCCACACACAAGGGGTTCATCTTAGCCCAGGGTTTGGGGCTCTCTGTTTATGAACCCCACAGATATGTCTGGGGGAAGATGTATGGAAGGAGAGGGAGAATTGCTAGGCATGGAGAATCGTCACATCCTGAGGCATTGCAGAAGGGGGCAAGAGTGCCCAAGCTGTGGGAAAGGTAATAATTTTTTAAAAAAAGAATTGGATTTTGATCTTCTCATGAACTGGCAATCTATTGCCTAACACATAAAAAGAACTCCACATGTTATTTGCGTAAATTACAGAATGATGTGTTAATACATTACATCAGAAATATCACAGGAAACTGCTTACATTAATGATGATTCTAAACGTTAGAAAAGCAGATACATTATATAAAATTCTTATTCTGACTGTATAAAAATACTATTATGTCTAGCCAGTAATATAAGCCATTTTTCAATTATATCTAATTTTCATGGAGCAAAATAATGATTTTTTTTAAGTTGAGGTATTAGATGTATTCCTGCAAGGCAGAGTTTGGCTTGATATTAGGAAAAATGTACTAACCATTGGCACTATCCAGTAAAGGAATGGGATGCCTTCTTATGTAGTTATCTCTGCATGATAGAAAATAGCCAAGCTAAGACTGGTCAGGACTTTCCAGGCATATTGTAGAAAGGACTGCTGCAATGAATGGAAGATTTTAACCTCTAAGGTCCTTTTTAATTCTAAGATTCTGTAAGATTGCTTGAGGATTTTAGAAATTCAGAGTAAAAAGCTATCTGAATACAGTCCTACAGTTTTATATTCTCCAGAGACATTTCCGTGCATTCTGTGTATGATTTGGGTGGACTGAAGTTCTGTGGAATCAAGCTAAAGGAAGCAGCACTAGGAAAGGTTTATTAAAGTTTTCCTAAAAGAACTTAGGAAATGTATCCTGATTTAGCTCAAGTATTGTAAAATTCAATTTGGTGTTATAATTTCCACTAAATTTCCTAAATTTTTCCTTCTATCTTTAGAAGGATTTGGCTGCTTGCATATGTCATTCATGAAATTTATTACCGAGCAGACACACAGTAGATGTTTGCTGTGTTGCAGTGAGGCTAGCCTTTGAGAGGATGGGTCGTTGGGTTGTTAGGCTTAAAAAAAAAATGGCCACTTGAGTTATTCTATTTAAGAGCTACCAGATAAAGAATACTTTAGTGTTTTCTAATTGTTCCTTAGGATGATGATAGAAGATATGAGGGGAAAAAAATCCAGAAACAAGAAAAAATAGGTTATGCGGTCAAATTAGTTTTGTGACCTCTGTCTTAAAACTAAAAGTTAAGGAGTTTTCCCTCATTTTTAATTTGCTAATATGCATTGAGAAGAGGACATAGTGTGCAATATTTCCACATATATTTGTTCATAGACATCTCTTATATTTACAAAGCTCATTTGGTATAAATGACTCATAACGCCATGTATAAATATTGATTAAACTAAAACACACGCATACACACGTACTCATGAATTTTTAAAGTTTGTTTTCTTTCAAAAATGACGGCAGGGTATTTGTTCTGTTCATTGCTGTACCCCTGGTGCCTGGTGCTCAATATTTATTGAATGAAAAATCAGCAATCATGCTAGTGCGAAAAAAAATAAAACAGTCCATTCTGTTATTCTTCTCACCAAATCCTTTCTTCCCGCTTAACCCCTCTCAGAATAATCAGACCTTACAGTAATAGCAGATTTTAGAGTTTGTTAAATATATCTGTGTTCATGATCTTACTTGATCCTCACAAAAACATAGGTAGAGAAATATTGTCATTCCTATCTTATCAATGAAAAAATTGAGGCTCTGAGAGGTGAAAAGACTCAAGCAAAGTCCCATCACTAATGATTAAGACACAAATCCCTGCTTCGAGTTTCCACATCCAGTACATTCTTTACTACCCATGAGCACTTATGCCAGCCTCAGAGGTTCAGATCAAGAAGAGAAAAGCTAAGCAATTTCTTCTGCATTGGACTCCTCCTGCTTTCACTTTGACATTGTATCTTTTATAAATCTCCAATGTAATTTCTATTTCTTCAGTATCTCCTTGCAATCATTGTTACTGTTTTTATCTACAACAGTATAACAGGTAAGAACTTTTTCTCTAACTCTGGTAAAACTGTCCAAGTTTTGAAAAATAAGGTTCTCCAGTAATATTAGATCATTATGGATCCAGGGCCCTGGGAGAATCTCAAGAGAGCAATTGTTCCTACAGTAATCAAATGCTTAAACCACCGAAACACTTTTGGTCTACACTGTTTTTAAGAATCTCCTTTAGGTGGCCCAATTCGTTTTCAATCCCTTGTACAGTGAAAAATTCTTCCTCACATTTAGACACATTTTCCCTGGGTATGTGTTAAGCTTATTTTATCTATGTTTCTGTCCTGAATAGAAATGAAGGATATCTGTTTCTTTTCTTCCTGAGATTACTTATACCCTAAAGAAAAAATGGACCTCTCATTCTTCTTGCTCTCTTGTCTCTCCCCAACCACTGCAAGTAAACTTGAAGAGCACATTAACTATCTATACTATTTAAGTTAGAGACCTTGAAACGATTAATTTCCTCTCTTGCTTTTAAAGTGGTTGAGTGTTTTGATTATTTCTGTTTGTTTTTAGGAAGAGGTTTCATAGGTGTAACATAGCAGACATATAATCATTTATTAACCTCTTATTCTATTAAATGCTTTGAGCCATGGAGAATAATGGATGCCATTCCTACCAGAGTAAGTCTTGGTCTAATTTACCAGAGCTAACAGGTAAGCATGGGACCGTTAGAGGGTCATTTCAAAGCAGCACTTATTAGCGTGGACTGCTCCTTCATCTCATTAGAGCGAGGCCTCTATAAATCCCAGAAGGATAGAGTTGTTATCCAAGGAGCATTGTGTGAAAGAGAGAAGTCTAGAGATGGATCTCGATAGAGGCATATGCTTTAGAGAAGCAAGGATTTTCTATGAACACAATATCAAATCATCAAAGGCAAAGAGTTAGGCTGGGTTCAGGATATGGGGGGCACAGGCCAGAAGGTCAGGAACAGAAGGTCTAGTTTGAGAACAGGATGAGCTCAGGTAGATTAAATTAGATTATAAAGTGCCTCTTAGACTTCTTTGTCCATATAGAACTTTCATATTTCTGAATACATAGTAACTGTAACACCTGAATACTCACTACAATTCACTTTTTGGTGCCTTATTTTTTTAGGCGTTTTATTGATAAACAACATTTCTGAATTTGGAACATCCTTCTCACCTAATCAGTTTTTGTTTTGTTTTTTTTTTCTTATACAAGTTTTTTTTTTTTTCCTCTCTCTTTGGGAAAAAAAGAAAAACACTCATCTCTTTTATACCTTAAGAGAACTCCATAGATTGATCATTTATTCATTCACGGGACTAATGTTAGCTAAGTGTTTATCATGGACCGCGCACTATTCTAGATGTTAGCGACACAACACCGAATACTTCAGCCTCTACTCTCAGGTCATCTACAGTCTAATGGATTAGGTTAGATTAGAGTGAACTACTGCATTCTTCCTAGCAATTAATTCTTTAGTTCCAGGGAATGGTTGGCATGTCATGCAATGGGTATGAGTAAAATAAATCAAATAAACAACAAACATATTTTGATAATCTATATGCCAGGAATTCTGCTAGATGCTACAGGGAATCCAGAGGACAATGTAATAGGGTTTCTAATATCAAGGGGAAGAAAACCTCCTGGGGGAATAGGCCACAAACAAAATTACTTAATAATCCAAGGCAAGCCTATCAGAGCATTACAGGGCAGTGCTATGGGTTTAGAGGAGGGAGAGAGCATTTGATGGCAGGAATGGGCTGAGGAGACACTGGAGAGACAAAGACCTAGCTTGACATTGAAGGATGAGTAGGATTTGTATAGTCATCAACAAGCAGAGAATAAAAGAAAGACATAAACATTGGGCAGAGTGGTGTAGCACTAGCCTTATTTGTATCACTGCCTTCTATAGGCAGCTAATAAAAATTAACCTTGTCTTTCACCGACTCTGTCAGCAGGAAAAAGTAGTAAAGTTTTGGTAATCACAGAGTACCAGACTTCCCTGATCATTACCACTTTGCTCTTTCATTTTGAGGGTATGGAAGAACGGTCCAGACATCTGCCTTCCTCCCTAGCCCCACCTTAAAAGAGTTCTGTCAGAGCTGTTCAATTAATTTAACAGCAGGCAGAAGGAAATCCCGGGTTGGCCGAAAAGTTTGTTCAGCTAATGAATACGTTGTTCAATAAAGTTCTTGGTGAAAATGAAATTTTTTTTTTTTAACTTTAAACCGAACAAACTTTTTGGCCAATAATAAAATCATCCAGGTGTCATTCTAGGGCTACTGCCAACCATTTAAGGTCCTGTTCCCCCTCAAAATGGAGACGTGGAAGCAGGAAAAGGCGAGGAAAGAGTGAGGATGAGGCGGGCCTGGTCTTTGCAGTCTATTGTAGTGATTTCCAGTCCTCCCCACACACTGCCCCATCAGTGGGAGGGCTGACTCACACCCTCGCCCTACTTCTCTTCTGTGATCCCACAGCCAGCTCCCCGGTCTTACTCCTGCCCTCCTCACTAGCCCTCTTCTTGTCTGGTTTAGCCTGGCTTACACTCAACAGGCAATTCTTTCTCCATCAGTTAACAGCTATGGAGAACAGATTAGCTCCTTACTGGCCTCTGAGGACCGAGAAAGCATCCAAAGGAAGCAAAGCCATTGGTGGTTTCCATGGAGCTGTGCAGCCTGGAGTTGGAGGGGATAACTTTATTTCTGAAGCACCTTAACTACCATAATAGCTCTTTAACACACTACTCGGAGTAATAAACACGATTGTTTCTAGCTTTCACTGAGAACAATAGATTAGATTCACTGGGCTGAAAGGGAGACAGGGTTAAAGCAAGCTGAGAGTAGGAAGAAAATCCTCCCACCCACAGCCAACCTCATAGAAATGAGGCACAGGAATATCCTTTAAGTGGCCACCACCGTTCCGCCATCAAGTAGGTAGCATATTTTAATATTTTTACTTTGAGGTTATAGTATCAATAGGTTTTATTTTTTAAGGTTTTTTTTTTTTTATTGTAAAATAAGTAAAGAGAACCACATAAAACAAATGTAAGAACCACAGAGGTCAACGAAGAGAACTTTGCCAACCACCCCAGAAGCGTCTCCATGTTCCCTGACCCAATCACACCCTCAGCCTTCCTCCAAACGTAACCACTGTCTTGACTTTTACAGTAATCAATTCTTAGCATCTCTTCGTAGTTTTATACCCAAGAGAGTTTATTTAGACTCGAGCGTTTCACCTTGCACACTCTTTTTTATTGGATACCTGTTAAGTCCCTTTAATTTGTAAGTTCCTCCTCCACCTTTTTTCTTTACAATTTACCTTTTGGAGAACATGGGTTGCTTGATTTATGAGTCTCCCATAGTCTGGATTTTCCTGACTGAAGATTTAGAGTGTGATTCAGCATATCCTTCTGTGTTCCTACGAATTAGCTACTGGGTCCAGAGGCTTGACTAGACTCAAGTTCCATCCCTTAGGTAAAGCAATAGGTGGGATTAGTGTAGCGAGTGTATAGAAGCTGGGGTGTTCCTGCCCCTGCAGTGTTCACTCTGTTCTCTGTGCCCTCTCCCGTTCGTGCACTGGGCAATTCCCCTCCAAGTTCCAGCTGCTATCTCAAATTGGCCCCCGGGACCATCTGGTGAGTACCTGTTGGCTATTTTGGGGCGCTCTGGTTCTCAAATCTGTCAGATGTCCCCATGCTTCTCTTCCAAATAGCCATCAGTTACACAAAAGCCTAGTGGCTGTTGGTGGTGGCTCCTGCATTCTCACGATTAGGGATTCATGGGCTCCCTTGGCACCGGTTACACGGTAAATGTTTCCCTCGGGTTTGTAGTTTCACCAAGTAGTTGCTCTGTGTGTCTTTTTATGGATTTAGGAAGATCCAAAAATTAGGCTGACGCTGTCTTGAGTCATCTTCTCAGAATTCTAGTATGATTTTTTATCATATGGAATGTATTTTTGAAGGAATAGATTCTTGTATATTTAATGAGAAAAATACTTGATATTCATAAAATCAGTTTACTGGCAACTTTGGGAAAACCTGCTTATTCTGTATATTGAGAGATTCTTATCTGGTTGTTTATCAATCCACAGTTAATTTGCTACCAGAACCCTATTTGTAGCACTGAACTCTTTCTTAGCCATACTCAGAAAATCACTTCTCTTGCTAATATTCCAAACCAGACCTATAACCATTCTCACCCCAAACCCCTTCACACACGAATAGTAAAAACACAAGGAACGTCTCTGTTCAAATACACCTTGTTGAAACCTCACTCCTGAGCATGATTTATTTTTTTTACCTGACTTCCTAAATATAGTGTTTCCATAGTCTTCATTACCAAGTTCCAAGTGTTTGTTCCCACTTATTCATAGGTCCTTTGATCTCCTCAGGCCACAGATGCCTGATACCGAGATTTCCAGACCTTTGATTTGCTTCTGCTGCATTAACCCTCAGTTTATTGGTCTGAGACCTGGACCCCTGCCCATCTCTTCATGGAGCTGGCCTTTTCTTAGTCCTACACTGGATTGGCTGGCCCCATTTTCATTCATGCCCTGACCTTGTAAACACCACATTGTATAGCATCAGATGGCCTGCTTTTCCCAATATTATATAACACCTTCACATGTCATTTAAAAATCTTGGAAAGTACGAGTTTTAAATAATGCATAATTTCCTACCATGCCTAAACTGTGCTGAACCATGCATCTAACTCTTGTAGGTTATTTTCAATTAAGGAAAACAACTAAGAATTTGAAATTGCAGGTACTCTTATACCAGAAAAAAGTAACAGCTACAACATCTCTGAGTTTAGGTGGATATTTGCTGTTGACACTTTGTTTTGACTGGGGTGGTAGAAGTTTTGGGGGATCACTGATGTCTTTATCCATAAGGGGTTCTCCTTCTTCTGTCTCCCTGATTCCCCCAGAATAAGCTCTAGTTCTAAATCTTTTTTTTTTTTTTTATTGAAGTATAGTTGGTTTATAATATTGTGTTAGTTTCAGGAGCACAACAAAGTGATTCAGTTTTGTATATATATATATTTTTTCAGATTATTTTCTGTTATAGGTTATTACTAGATCCTCCAGAGCCTGTTCCCATGCCCTCTGCTGTGCCCCACTACTGAGGCCATCTTGACTTCGTAGTGCTGGGGTAAGCATGGTGGTCACATGGAGGAATCTATCAAAACCCCCATCCTTAGGAAGTTTACAGTTTACTGAATTGGAAGTATATGCATTTTGTATACAAATAACTATAATCAAAGTAGAAAATACTAAAGCTTTAAACAGATAATAAATGAAGTTGTATCAAAGGAGAGATTATTTTCTGGTGGAGAGGTCAAGGAGGGCTTCCTGTAGGAAATGGTCTTTGACCTCAGCCTCACATCCTGTATTTATTTATTTATTTTTTACTTGAAAAGATAATACATTGAAATTGACTTCTTATTTTAGGGCAGTGATACTCAGTTCTAAGGCACATTCTGCATCATGAATGCAACCAGTTGTAGGCTCTGACTGAGGTCTAATTCTAAATAGTTTAAACAAAGAGGGAAATGAATTGTAAAAATGCTAGCAACTCTCAAGTTAGAACTGAGCCAGAGGTTGCAGGGATGTATTGGACCAGGGAAATTACTGGAAGCTAGTATTTAAATTCCTTCAAAACTCTGTCCTTATCTGTATTTCTCCATGCATGTTTGACCTTTTTCAGAGTCAGATCCAAACTTTTCTTTAAAAACAAAAATAATTTGTAATGCTCTACCCTACAATGGAGTTCCTCAGCATTGTTTGAACTTATGAAGTTTTTAGAGTGATGGCAGTTATAAAGAACACAATCACTGGGAATTATTTCTAAGGTCTTTGGCTTTTTTCCTGATGGCTTCAGACAAATAGTTGATTTTGTATTTTTATGTGTGTTTACTTCAAAACATAAAGTCTCCTCAAAAGTATGTATTCTCTAGATTCCACGTATATGCGTTAATATACAATATTTGTTTTTCTCTTTCTGACTTACTTCATATAGAGCAGGGAGCTCAGCTCGTTGCTCTGTGGTGACCTAGATGGGTGGGATGGGGGGGTGGGATGAGGGGAGTGGGAGAGAAGTCCAAGAGGTAGGGGATGTATGTATACATATAGCTGATTCACTTCACTGTACAGCAGAAACTAACACAACACTATAAAGCAACTATATCCCAATTAAAAAAAAAAAAAGTATGTATTCTCTAGGGGCAAAAAGAAAGCCAATTTCTCTTCACTTTTCTGAGGTTCAAATTTTTTTCAGAGGCTCAAGGTTTTTTGAAGAAAATAAGCATTACTGAAGAGTAGATATTAAAATTTTTCTTCTTAATCAAATCTAAGGCCTAGAGCAAAGCTAAAATCTAATCAGTATATTCAAGATACTTTCCTTTAAAACAAGGCATATTAGTATTTGCTATAAATATAAAATGTGTTTTTTAAACAAAAATAAAATAGATCTTTCCAAATTAAAGTGAAAAAACATAAAGGAATTAACATTTATAAGCACCTGATATATGTTAGACAGAGAGTTCAGCCAATGTTACCTCATTTTGTCCTTTTCATCTTATGAAGATGTGATTATTTCAGTTCCACAGATAAACCGAGTGTCAGAGATGTTAAACTAATCACCCAAGGCCAAAGCTAATAAACAACGGAGCCAGGATTCAAACCCAGATCTTTCAGATTACAAATTCACATTTAAAATTACAAAAATCTTCAAGTAGGGTTATTTATGTATCTATTTTATTCCACTGCTGTATAAGGAGGAAATGCAGTGCACTCATTTCACGGGGTTTTGCCCCCACAAAACCTAGCCAAGTGGCAGGCTTAATATATTAGTAACCAAATGAAGAAACCATGTTTAATTCGTTTATTTTTAAACTCTGTACAGTAACTCAATTTTTATATATCCAGATTCCAAAGTCTTATTCAGTACTGTATAATGATCAGTAAGCAAAACAGACTAAAGAAGGTAAAGAAAAGGAAAGAAGAAAAGGAAACATAGAGGGTTTCTTGCATGAAGTTCTCTAACTATGTTCACTGTACCTGCTGGGAAGTGGAACCATATCTATTCTCTATTTCTTTTCTGACAAATGTTATTCATTCTGTCCATTACAATTCCTTCTGTCTTGTTATGCTGTCTTCACTGAATTACATTAGATTAGACCAATTCTTGATAAAAAGTTCAGAGCAATACATTACCAAGCCCTGGTGCGTTTCTGCAGAGGAGTTCATTTGTGTATGTATGCCCACCTCCTGCAGAGTAACTGCCTCAAAGTGATGGGGAGAGTTACATTTTCCTATTAGAACACTAGCCTCTAGTTCTTTAGCCTTTTGACCTGCAATGAAGTCTATGATATTAAATGATCTCTCATTTAATAGTAGCACAATGCATACTATTGTGCTATTTGATTTTTCATACACACCTTTTCATGTCTTATATACGGATTTACCCCCTTTAGAGTGGGTTCATAATATCTCATAATAAGATATATGATGATGTACTCACTATTTTACTACTTATAAACATATAGGTTGTATCTAAATTTTTTAGTCATTATAAAAATGTTGCCATGAAATCTTTAGTCATACAATTCTTTGTGTATTTATGCAAATATTTCTGTATGACAGGTTCATAGGAAAGAAATTGCTAGGTCAAAGGGAATGATTTAATATTCTAATAAACAACCACAACAATAATACAGAGGACTTTCTATATGCCAGGTGCTTTTGTAAGTTCTTTACAGGTGATAACATTTAATCTTTACAACAATTGAAGGAGGCAGGTACTACTATTATTATTTCACAGATGAGGGAATTGAAATATAAAGAGATTCAACAACTTACCCAAGGTTACCCAGCTAATATGTGGTGAAGCCTGAATTCAAATCTAAGGCGTATGGCCCAGAGACTTGCTATGCACACTGCCTCCAAAACTTGCTTTCCAATTAATTTTTTATATCAGTTATCCCACCAGTTTTGCCAATAATGGATATTATTTTAAAATTTAGATAATTACAGTTTTTTTTAATTTAACATTGAAACAATTTTAATCTTGGTGTAACTTCATGATGCTATAAAGTTCAATCAGTAGAACAGACACAGGAGTACACAATGAGGCAGAATATTAAGTACGAAAATGGGTGGTATGGATAAGAACAGAGAAGTGGATGCAAGTGACAGTCAACCATATAGGCTGGAGTGACTGGAAAGCCATAAACAGATGGCAGAGTTCAGATGGGGGTAGTACTTAAATATATGGAAGGAAGGCTTGCAGAAAGGGCTACTGTTGAGTGTAGTGAGGGATGAATTTGATCATAATTGATGGAGGCAGAATTTCTAAAGCCAAGAGTTACTTAGGGAATGTGGAATTTCCCCTCAAAACAACAGGAACCCTTGGTTCTAGGAGAAGAAGAGTAATAGGAAGAAATTTGTATCTTGGAAAGTTTAGTCCTGCTAAGTGATATAAAATATAATAGAAATGTATGAAAGCAAAATGACTTCTTGGAAGGTGACAGAGATATCCAGATTTGGTGATGAGGTCACAAACTAAGAGAGTAGAATGTTGAAGTAGAGATTGAATCAAATAAACTCTGTAAAGAATAATGGGCAAGATTTACTTACTGGTTAGGATCAGCAATAAAGCAGAAAGGAAAAGTTCCATGAGGTTTTCAGTGATTTGAGCTTGGATAGCAGAAAGAATAGTGTCATCTGGTTGGAAATGGGGAAGCTGAGAACTGGAGTAGGTTTGGGAACACCATAGGTCAATTTTTGGACTTGATGAGATTAAACTAAGAGGGAAAACATCCAGCAAGGGTATCTATTAGACAATTAGAAATGGAGTTCATTTGGAAGATGAGGATAAGGACTAGAAATATATTTTTTTAACTTAATAAAGATGAAAGTTGAAACTATAACACTATGGAAAGGAGTACTGAGAAAAGAGAGGAGAGAGCCGAGGACTGATATCGGGGAATGGCACATAATGAAAAGCTGAAAGAAGAAAGTGGCTACAAAGATGGCAGAAAAGGAGTAAACCAGAGAAGTAAACAGTGAATCAAGAAAGTAGACAGTGAAGGAAGTCAAGAGGGATAAGACTACAAGGAGGTATTCAAATATGTCAAAGCCAAGGACATGGAAAATAGCAAGGAACTGGAAAAAATATATTTTTATATAGTTTAAAAAGAGATCATTGGGGATTCTCAAAATTTCCAGTAGAGTTATGCTATACGATCACAAGAGGTGACTTAAAACTTGCTTGGACATAAGTGAGCAAATGTAGAAGGTACATTCAAGAAATTTGATGATTAAATATGAGGGATAAGATAACATCTAAATAAGTCAGAAGGTCCATGCATAGGCTGGTTGAGTTTTTTAAAAAGTATATCTGAATTAATCTCTGGGGGAACTTGTAGGATCCTGAAAGGTTAAGCTATTTTTAATCTCCTTATCAAACTCTTCTGCAAAAATATATGGATATGCTGTTTCAAAACTCTATAATCAGGAGTTAAAAATTCCTATTTATTGATAAATTTTGTGTTTTAGCCAGTATGAAATCGAAGTTTCTTTTTTTATAGAAAAGATTTTTTAAATATTTATTTTATTTATTATTATTTATTTTTGGCTGCGTTGGGTCTTCGCTGCTGCGCGGGCTTTCTCTAGTTGCGGCAAGCGGGGGCTCCTCTTTGTTGCAGTGCTCAGGCTTCTCATTGCCTTGGCTTCTCTTAGCACGGGCTCTAGGCGCATGGGCTTCACTAGTTGTGGCAATGCGGGCTCAGTAGTTGTGGCTCGCGGGCTCTAGAGCGCAGGCTCAATAGTTGTGGCGCACAGGCTTAGTTGCTCCGTGGCATGTGGGATCTTCCCGGGCCAGGGCTGGAACCCGTATCCCCTGCATTGGCAGGCAGATTCTTAACCACTGTACCACCAGGGAAGCCCCAAAGTTTCTTGACACAAGTTTTAAAACATTGTTTTAACTAGGTTTCTTGTATTTTGATTATAAAGGTAATATATACATATTGGAAAATAGAAAATTCAGAACAGTATTAAAAAGGAAAAGGTTATTCACAAATTATTCACCTTTTGATATATTTTCTTGCAATTTCATCTTATGTTTGTTTTAAATACTTCAGAAGCTTTACAGGAAATTATGTATCCCTTTCATACAGCATTCCAACATAAGTATTTTAAAACTCCTTGTCAATGTGTCATGCTTATAATCCAATCACATAGATGATTCATAATTTATGTATTCCCCAATTACAAAATACTTAAGTTTATTTCTCATTTTCATTCAATATTTTAAATTACATTTACTAAAAATTTTCCAGGCAAATTTTTTCTGTATTTAGAATTATGTTTTGAATAGAATTCCATAAATGGAATTACTGAATCCAAAGTTCTGAATATCTAGAAGGCATGTAATACCCAATTAGCTTTCCAACTATAAATTTGTTCCAATCAAAAGTTGATTAGAATATTAGATTTTTCCACAAAAATCTCTAGTTCTAGGTGGTTATATTTGTTTAAAATATTTGTTAATGTAATAGGTAATATACATTAATTTGATTACAAAAGAATAAACATTTTCAATATTTTTTAACTAGTTGAATATTTCTTTTTGTGAATTGTCTATGACCTTTATTCATTTTTTAATGGTGCCTTTGAGTTTATCAATTTGTGTGATTTCTTTATACATTAAGGATAGTAACCCTCTATAACACTTGTTGCAAACATTTTCTCACTCAGTTGATTACTTGCATAGTATGTCTTTTGACACACAAATATTTTCAAATGTTTGCCTTTGTGATTTATTTCCTTAATTTTAAGCCCAAGGAGCCTTTCCACATGCAAATATCAAATAAAATTCATCTATGTTTTCTTCCTTTTTCAGTTGTATTTTTCAATTTTAACTTAATATATCAGAATTTGTTTTTGGTATATGATATACAGTGAGGATATAAAGTTTTTCTCCAAATAATAACCTATTCTCCTACGAATTATTGAATAATTCTGCCCTGTCCCACTGATTATACCTTTGCCATTGATACCTTAAATATATTGGAATTCTGTTTCTGGACCTTTTATCCTATTCTGTCTGACCATTTATAGCCCAAGATTGGACTAATTTAATTATTGTTGCTTAATAAAGTATTTTAATATTTTATAAGAATAATATATTTTTATTTCTCTCTTTTTAAGGAAAGTTCTTAGTTACTATTCAATTAGTGTTTTTAAAAATTCTTACTTTTAATAAGTTCTATTTTTAATAAGTTCTTAGTTTCTATTGTCCCTGCTTTTCAAATGAGCTTTGGATTCTGTAAAAACAAAAAAAAATATTGAAGTCTTTGGGATTCTGGTTAAAATTGCAGTAAATCTATAACTAAATATGCAAATAAGTGACATCCTTAAGACATTTTGCCTTAACTGTAAAGTTTAGGGATATGTTTCGTGTAATTATTATTTTATGCCTATATGAAATTTCATTGTTTTAACACATTTTTAATTAACTTTATTTCAGGGTTGTTTTTTTTTTCTGGCTGCTTTGAGAATGATATACTGTCATCCAGAATCATGTAACTATTTGTTTATTATGTTTTAATCTCTTATCAAATTAATTCAAGAAACACTCTTGTTCAATAATTTTTCAATTGTTGTTTTAGTTATTGCAAAAAAAATAATGTCACTATTTCCAGGACCCATACTGACTTTTCCATTTTTAATCATTAGCTCCACATAAACTTTCAGACCCTGTATTTATTCTTATTTTGCATAGTCTTATTTTGTTCCCAATTTTGAAAGGGAATTTCTAATGATTCACATGTGGGTATGATGTCAGTTGTTTTAAAAGAAACGTTCTTTATCACGGTTAGGAACCATCCTTCAAACCTGAATAACTAAGAGATTTTATCATGAATGTGCACTGAAATTTATCAAATGCTTTTTCAGAATTTATGAGAAAAGTTTCTAGTGATATTTATTAGGATAATAGTTTAAAACAACCATTTCTTGTTAAGATAAACCCTACTCGGTGATAGGGTTGCATTTTATCAATATTTTATTTTGAATTTTTGTAGTTATATATATATAAATTAGTTTAGCTAGGTCTTCTTTTTATATTCTCCATATTAAGTTTTTGTCTCAATGTTATATATATATAAAATTAATTAGGGAGATTATCATCTTGTTCTCTACACAAAAACAAGAGAATTGAAAAAGAAAAAAAAAGTCCTTATAAGCATACAACATAATTATTTACATAGAAAGCATAAGCAATTCTATAGGGAAACTATTGGAACTAATAAGACTTTTCCATGAAATCGTTCACTACACAATCAATATACAAACTCAACAGCATAACTTTACAAAACTAATAGCTAATTAGAATGTGAAATAAAAAAGAATCCTATTTAAAATAGGAATAAAAGAATACTTACAAATAAATTTAGCAAAATATGTATAAAATCTCTAAAATTATTTGAAATTTTACTCAAGGTAAGACTTGCTCCATAGCTAATACCCACAACCCCAAACTCCCAGAACCTCTATAATGAAGGGATTGCCATGAGCATCTCTAAGCTGCTACAAAGCAAATTTAAACTCCATAGTCATCTATTCACATGAATTGTTTTTATTTGCACATTTTTCCTGCAAAGATGGTAACTTGCCTCTGTAGCTGTTGTACTGAAAGAGAGAATACTTCTGTGTGATGGAAGCCAGACATAGATCAATACCCATTTATTTGACGAGGAAAATCTGCTTTAAGCACGCCTATAATTTCATTATTTTACCACTGATTCACTTACACAACACTAAAACACTAAAACGAAGAGAACAAACTTTTCAAAGTTACTTTCCCATTAAAGAGTTCATCCCTTCCTGGGCTTCCCTGGTGGCGCAGTGGTTGGGAGTCTGCCTGCCAATGCAGGGGACACGGGTTCGAGCCCTGGTCTGGGAAGATCCCACATGCCGCGGAGCAACTGGGCCCGTGAGCCACAACTACTGAGCCTGCGCGTGTGGAGCCTGTGCTCCGCAACAAGAGAGGCCGCGATAGTGAGAGGCCCGCGCACCGCGATGAAGAGTGGCCCCCGCTCGCCGCAACTAGAGAAAGCCCTCGCACAGAAACGAAGACCCAACACAGCCATAAACAAATAAAAATTTTTAAAAAAGAGTTCATCCCTTCCTAACACTTGCCTTCCTGTTCAATCCACACGTCATCCAAATTTCTGTTCATTCTCCTCTTATGGAGCTCCTTCACTGTGCCATGCACAGAGACAGACACTGGGAATATAAAACTAAATAAGACTACGCTTGCCCTAATAAATTCAAATCTAATAAGGAAGGTATATCCATTTGATATCCGCCTGATAGTTTATCTAAATCATGCTATTGCTTACTGACATACTTTCTACAACACAACTTCCCCAGTCTGAGGTTCTTTTGGCTGAAATATGTCTCCAAGTCATAGTCTCTGGGGAAACTCTGTGTGTGTGTGTGTGTGTGTGTGTGTGTGTGTGTGTGTGTAAAATAAATTTTCTTGGCTCTTGAATTACATTTTGTTTCATTCATACATGAGAAACAACTTTCCTAGATTTAAAATTCTATGATCATAGACTCTCTCCCTCATAACTTTGTAGGCATGGCTCATTTCCTTCTGATTTTTATTTTGTGAGGAAAACTATAGGCCAGCTGAAATGCTTTCCCTTTTCTTCTTGGATACATGTCTTCTTCCTCCTGTTCCTCCTTTCTTCCTCCTCCTCTTCTTTTTCTCCTCCTTCTCCTTCTCTTCTTCTCCTTTTCACCTGGATATACATGGGTATAGTCTGTGCTTTTTGATTTTTCTAAAACAAATTGAATTCTTTAAAAGTTGAGGGCTTTTTTTAAGCTCAAGAAATTTGCTTTTCTTATGCATTTGATTATGACTCCATTTTTCATTATGGTTTCTTCAGGAGCATCATTTCCAGCAATAAGCTTTTGCCTGAGTCCTTGAGATATTGTTACCTTTTCCTTGTGCCGTAGAATTATTTTTCAGAAGCCCCTGAGTTTTATATGTATATTTATCCTCAAATAAGAAGATCTATTCAGATCATACATTCAGGTAAACTGGATTACCCTTAGCCACATCTCAAAAATCCTTGGTTACTGATAGTTCCAACCATTTGAAGCTGTGGGGTGCATAGCCCCTAGCCTGACTTCACTTATCTAAACTAGCTCAGTTTCTACTACTACATTTATTGACATCGTCAGTGACTACCAAGAAGAAAAGACATGTCCTAAAGCTCTCATCCCTCAAAACGTATCCTACTCTAGTCTCCTCCTACCAACAATGATTTACATGGTGTGAATACATACTGCCTTATGAGAGTAATCTTTCTTATCTCATTCTCCTCCAGGTAGTAGTGTTTGCTAGTAGTCATGGTGCTAATGAAAAGATCTTAAAAGAGAGATGCTAACAGATCAGGTGAAATAGATAATGATTAGATATAATTCTTAGGCACTAGTCAGAATTGAAAGTTTAATTTTCTGATTTTTGCCACTTCTGAGTTTCCAGTAGGAAAAAACAGCAGTGACTGTCTATATCCACATCCTACCTACTTCCCAAATTCTACTGTTCTTTGAAAGTCTGCCCCATTGTGTGAATTCCAGAAGACCTTTTTAGAGGCAAGCTAGTTTGTCAGTGGAAAGAGACCTTCACTGAAAATAACAAGACCCACCACTGATACTGCCAAGCTATGGAAATTTGTACAAGACACTTAGCCTCAACTTCCTTACCTCTAAAACAAAGATATCGAATCAAATAGTTTCCAAGGCCCACTCTAGTTCTAACATTAAAACTATATATTTTTCAATACTAAAATATTTCAGGTTAGGATAACTAAACTTTCCAAAACAATTCTAAAAGGATACCCAACTAGCATAGTGACTCACTTCCAGGATTTGACACATTTCAAATCTTAGTAATCACTGATTAATTTTTCAGCAACACATTTAAGCATGCTATAGCCATGGAAACTCACTGACAGAAAGTAACAATATAAGATGTTTCAATCAATAGTAGGTTTAAGGATAAAACACAGAGAGCTATGAGACCATAAGCATCCCAGAACACAAAATTAATTTAAATATACATTTGAATGATTACCATGGGGCTTAATATAAAAAGCTGCAAATGAAAACTAAATATTATCACACACACAAAAATAACCTTAAGATATATCGATGCTTTCTGTCTATGCAGTATGTTCTTTGTCTTAGATTTCACATCTTCTTCTGCCTTTTAGTTCACCAAGACTTTAAATGCCATTAACAAAAAAAAAAATAAAACCACCAAGACAGTTTGCTTTCTCCTCTTTGATGTGAAAAAAGGAAGGGGGAGGGGAAAAGAGTAGAAGAGAAGCTATTCAATGAACATCACAGCATGTCAGAGATCTGAGGTCAAATTTCAGTTTTCCATTTACTGACTTTGACAGGTAACTAACATCCATGCCCAATTGCACCATCTGTAAAATGTACACAATACCTTTATCTGATATCAGAGCAAGATCTTATCCTTAAAGCATTCAGCACAATGCCTGGCACACACAAGTAGTCAAAAATTGTACCCATGATTGTTATCATTACCATGAATTACTTCAAATATAAATATTAAATAACATGGAGATAATGAGCAAAGGACAAGGAGGGAACATGAGGAAAGCACAAAAAGCATAAGAGAAGGAATGGGGCTTAAGTCAAGCCACTTCCCGGTTTATTCTACTCCTAGCACCTCTGATGATGTCTAATGACCTAGAAACCTGAATGGAGGTAAGTTACTCCCACCTGGAGTCCTAGACTTGAAGGTGGGAGGAGAAGTAGGTTAGGTCAGCTGTTACTGAACTATGACATTGCCAGAGTGGTCATCCCTCATGAATTCACCACACCTTTCCTTTGAGGGGCCCAGCAAAGTCCCATGAGGACTGATTCAAACCCCTTTGTCAGGGGCTTAAGCAGTTTGGTAAACTTGTACAAATGACTTGAGCAGCTGTGATATTTTTCATCTAGTATTTTACAGGATGCTAATTGAGACTTGGAGGTAATTATTTAAAACATAACATGAATAATCATTACTAAATGTTTTTTAAATTATTCATTCATTCACAGAATGTACTCAAATTATGTTGGGTGAGAGACTAACTCTATTAGGGGTGCTTATATAATGCTATATCATAATCTGATAGTAATCAGGATCTATTATCAAAAAGCTTTTTATCAAAAGCTGCTCTTCTAAAGAGAACTTCAAATAAAACAATCAGTTCTTTCATCCTCCTGCCCTTTGCCAATGTTTACTCACATGAGCATTACTCATTCCTGAATAGAGAGTTTGGTATTCATGATCCAATAATGTTGGTGACAAAGGACACATTCTAGGGGCCCAGAAGTTGATTTGAGGCACAATAGCCTAATTTCTATGGATTTAGAATAGACAAGATGATGTAACAGGCATAGCCTCTGATTAAATCTTCATTAAATGCTCATAAAAATTGTTAAATAGATGAACAACAATCTCCATATTAGATTATTCTCATATTTCATTCCGTCACAAATGGAAATCTCTTATATGTTACCTTTTTTTCTCTTTTTGGAAAATAAATGCTTGATTGATATATACCTTCTTCAACATGAAGATGCTTCTATTCAATACCATTTTTATTCAGGGATAGGCAATCAACAGATTTCACCATGCAGATGTTAGATGGATCAGATCAAGGTTATAGCAAACCAACCCCACCAAATGGGAAGAAAACTCTATTGCACAGTGCAACACAGATGTAAATCACATCTGACTGAATTAAGCAGCTTCCATAGTTTCAGCAACTACAAAAGTATTGTTTCAGCAACTGCAAAGGTATTAAATGAATCAACTCAAATATGTACAATCATAAAAATGACTGTGCAAACTGAAACTGTTCAAAGCAATCGTGCTAATTAATGGGGAAAATTATAATTCTACCAAGACTTTTGAAAACATTCTGTCAAAAGAAACAAAATCTTTTGCTGTCAGCTATAAATGTATAGGGAAATGAAAAAAGAGAAAACATCTATTTAATACGCTGTAATTGGAAGCATTAGAAACATGGAGAATTAAAGCACTTCGATTCTTTTTAAAATCTTAGCGGGTGTAGTTTGAACAGTACTTGCCTTTTTCTTCTCATCACATAACTATAAGGTGCAAGCATCTTTTCTGTGCCTTGTTGAATTGTCATTCCAAAGTTTGGATCAGTCGCCAACAGTTTATCCTTCCTGCTTTCGATGCGGTAACGTATCTCAGGGTTCCTTTAATGTGAAGTTTTTCTCCAGTGTCACCTCCACTAGGACATCTTCATCTTCTTTCTCATTTATGTCAATAAGGTCACTTTTCATTAAGTTCCTTGTCTGCTTCTCTAGAGCCCTGCAAGGGCAGTACTGTCAACATTCACAAGGTCAGTACTTTTTTTCTATTAATCCATTTACATTCTATACAAATTTCACTCCAGTGTTATCACTCTTTGTTCCTTAGTTGCACTTTCTTCTTTTCTGGCTCATTCCCTCTTTTGATTATCCATGTTTTTATCACTGGAAAACAAGGCAGCAACACAACTACACACTTTGCTATGTGTGAACTGAACAGGGGCACAGTGACCAATCACCAACAGACTTTAAAAGAAGTGATTTCATTGGTTGCTGATGATAATACCTATCTGTTACTTATATGATGATTTGTGGACTAAGAAACTAGCAGCAAAGTTTGTACTTTAGGCAATGATACACGTTTAATAGGCCATGATAACTGAAATTTGAATGTGTCATTGGGAAATGGGTGTTATTTAACTAAACTGTGGGCACTGAAATCCAGGCATATCATGGAACATGAAAACTCGTACAAAGTGAGAACTGCTCGCATGTTTAATCAATGAGTAAATACAAACTGGCCATTTAATATGTATCAAAAGAATATTATGTTTATTGTATGAATTAGAGATAAGTATGGATTATTCATATGAATAGAGGCTTCCTGCCATTATGGAATATAGTTAGGAAGAAAAAATCTGCATAAGTAACTACAATACTAGGCATAACATAGGTGCTAGGAGTGGTATAAACACTGTGCCATGGAAACACAAACCTGGAGTTCTCAGGAGACAATTATGAATAGCATGACTATTAAGCAATAATTGCAATAATGATAAAACCTTTTACACTAGTTGCATCTACTCAAAATTGTCAGAAGACGGTCACATTCCTAATTCCACTTTTTTAGGGTTGTACCATATTAAGCAGGCAGCTCTCAAGACTATGTTTGACTTGGTTGAGCAGTAAATTTCACATTTTATGTTAGAAAAGGAAATGTGTATTTTCTAGTCTATGTTTCCACACAAGAGGTTCCACAAAATTGTTCAGGGACTGCTGAGTACATAAGTGTGATTTTTTTTTTTTTTAATTAATTTATTTATTTATTTTTGGCTGTGTTGGGTCTTCGTTTCTGTGCGAGGGCTTTCTCTAGTTGCGGCAAGCGGGGGCCACTCTTCATCGCGGTACGCGGGCCTCTCACTATCGTGGCCTCTCTTGTTGCGGAGCACAGGCTCCAGACGCGCAGGCTCAGTAATTGTGGCTCACGGGCCCAGCTGCTCCGCGGCATGTGGGATCCTCCCAGACCAGGGCTCGAACCCGTGTCCCCTGCATTGGCAGGCAGATTCTCAACCACTGCACCACCACGGAAGCCCCATAAGTTTGATTTTTAACATGCTTTTCCCCACCAATGCAACCCTCCAAATCTTTTTAGAAAACACACACACAAGCACAGAGTTAGGATATACAAGTGGAGGACTAGAGAGCAGCAGTTTGGAAAAGGGAAAAACCTATCTATGCATTTAGAGTACCTTTTAAAAAGCTTTAGGCACATTTCTTTAGCTGTTAGTTGTTTTCAAACAGCATAAAATTCCTCTTCTATAAGAGCACTAAACAGAAACTCACATATTTTCCTAATTCAAGTTTTATATATTCTCCAATAAAAGTCAAATTCTGTAACAACACAGTTAAAGGCTTTAAATTACCTTGGAAAAGTTTCCGGTTAGAAACTCAGATGAAGAAATGGTACATCCTGGTGAGTGCTCTGATGGAAGGCTTTTTCTCATTTACAAATCTGTTAAATCAATTAACTTTCCATAATTTCTAGATGTTTACTCTGGGCAGAAACCAGCCATTGCTACATTGCTGCTTATAGTAATACATATAAGACCACACATAAAAGTCTTAACCACAAACCCAGGTACTGAGCAGGCTCTGATCCTTGGTGTAACAACAGAGACAAATACACAATCTGGATGCATTTTCAGTGTTGCTGAGAAACCATCTCTCATTTACTCTGATTTCAACAATAGTTAAACAAACAAACAAAAAACCTTTAGTAATCAAGAAAACTCACTTCACTGAATTCTTGATTAATCAAGGGTTTTACTGATACATCATAGTGGGAACAATATTCCCTAATAGACATTCAACATGAGGGCTCTTAAAAACCTTCCCTCTCTAGTGTACTCAACCCAGAAAATCTTACTGAAGAAAGTAAGAATTCCAAAGTTGTTCGGGAAAACTCCAGTCACTCATGTTGTCTTACTGCAGTATTTGATTTAGATAACTATAGCATCAATGGATTTTTCTCCATAATTTTTCTATGAATCTTTGAGGTATTTAATAACTTTGAAATACTCTTATTAAGAATTATTATCATCATAAACTTGGATCCATTTACCAGATAGCTGTTATGTGCAAGGCACATAATATCCTACATATTTTTCAAAATTTTCCCTTTTTAGCCTCACCATAATGTTGCCAGGTAGGTGGGTTTATCCCCAATTTACCAATAAGGAAATGCAAGTTTATAGAGTTTTAAACTGTTAATGAGTGACAGACCAGATTCATGATCAGGGAAATCTGATTTCATTGCCCAGTTTTTTTATACTATGTTATAGTATTTGAGGAAATCAGGAATATAACTACAGATTATTTATAGAATAATAAAAAATGAAAGTATTTTACAGTAGAGGTGTTTGGACAGAGCTTCATAAGATAATAGAGGGAAGATGTTCCAAACATGTGGTTTGAGTTGATGAAAACATGAAGAAAGTTTTGAAGAATTAAGCCAAAGACAACAGCATGGACCAGAAGTACAGATGAAGGAAAGGTCATCAGAAGCATCCTTGCAAAGGGCTGGGTTTTAGGATTTGATTCATGGTATAATAAGATGCAAGTGGGAGGTTTTCCAGAAGGGAATAGGGTGATAGAAATGATCTATCTTTTACACAGATGAGACAAATTCTTTCAAAATCTAGGTCTGACTATGCCCCCCATGGCCAAAACCTTAAAAGACTTCTCTGTATCTCCAAGATAGTGTCTAACAACTTTTATTTATTTATTTATTTTATTTTTTTGTCTAACAACTTTTAAGTGGCATTCAAAGGACCAACATTTTAACATTTCCTCTTGTTACTACATCTATGCTTGCTCCATCCACAGTGAACTCCTTGCAATTTCCAGGACACACCATTCTGTTTTATGCATCCACATGTGGGCACATGCTATTTCCTGCTCCTTTGTCTAAAACAAATGAATTTCAACTCAACCTTCAAGAGCCTCCTTAAGCATTGTCTCCCCTGTAAAATCCATCATGATAACAGTTAAGTAGTGAGGATCCATATTTTATGTCCTGTCTCCCCCACAAAAAAAAAATTGTCTCAATGTTCCTCAAGACCTAAGAATATTGTGAAAATACTAGAGGCATTTCCATTAAAGTTATGAGCGAATCAAAGATGTTAACTCCATTAGCCAAGGTTGCAGTAGGAATCAGATGGCACACCCAATTAAGATTATTTGAGAAGGATTTAATGGAGAAACTATGGACAAAGGTACGTGCTGGATATAAAGAGACCAGAAAAAATAGTAAACTAACCTCCCTGCAACAAAAATAACAAGGGAGGAAGAAGCTCCTAAAACCAGGAAAGAGACTGTCGCCTATTGAGGGCTGGTGAGGGGAATTTTGATTTTTGGTTGCAGGATTCAGCCAGCAAAAGGTGACCCCACAGGAAGGAGACTAAAGAAATAAATACCTGACCCGACTCTACTCCCTCCTTCCCCTACCTTGCCAGGACTTCTCGGCGGCAGTACAGTATAGAGGAGACCATTGAATTGTCCATCTAAGGGCAGAGTGGAGAAGGGTGGAAAATGAATTTGGAGAGCCAAATGGAAGATCACAAGCATGTCCACTTCTAACACTGTCATGGAATCTAGTATTAGAAACATAAGCTAATAAAATTAGCCAAGGCAAACAATATGAGGTATAAAAACTGGAAAGGAGAAGTGTCATTCACTGAAAATAATATGATTGTATTTCATTCACTCAAAAGGGGTAAATGTAAATCTTTCATTAAAAATTCAGTTGGCTGAATAAAAAAATATACAAAAGTCACTAGCCTTCCTGTTATACAATATAATGGAATAAACGGTCCCATTTAAAATAGGATGAGATACCATAACTAGGAATAAGCTTTTAAAATGTTCAATATTCACATAAAGAAAAATGTAAAACATAATTGAAATACACAAAAGGAGACTTGAATAATGGGAAGATATATTCTATTCTTCATACCAGAAGGATGTCACCAGTTTAGGAATGATATCTAACTATTTTATTTTTCCAAAAAGTGTTATCACCTCCTCTTATGAGCCCTACTTTCTACTGCATGGACACCTCCCTCACTGATATCAACACCCAGGTACATACCATGTTAATTACTTGCACTATTAGAACGTTATTCAGGTTCTAAGACCTTGTTCTGCTCACATTAAAGTTTTAATCACTTATTGGATTCAAAGCTCTCCTTCTTTCTACACAAGCAGGGGGAAATGGTGACTCTAGTAGTAGAAGCAGGAGGTGGAGGAAGACAAGGGCTTCTGTAATGTGTACCTTTCCTCTTTCTCCTGGACGTAGTTTCCCTGATACTGAGGAGGAAGGAAAGAGAGAAAAGAGAAAGATGACTCTTTATTTAAAACTTCAACGGTTGGGGACTTCCCTGGTGGTCCAGTGGTAAAGAATTCACCTTCCAACCCAGGGGACGCGGGTTCGATCCCTGGTCGGGGAACTAAGATCCCACATGCCCAGGGGCACTAAGCCCATGCGCCACAACTACTGAGCTCGTGCACCTCAACTAGAGAGCCCACACGCCACAACCAGAGAGAGAAAACATGCAGGCCACAACTAGAGAGAAGCCCACGAGCCGCAGCAAAGAGCCTGTATGCTGCAATGAAAGATCCCGCATGCCTCAGCAAAGATCCCGCATGCCGCAACTAAGACCCGATGCAGCCAAAAATAATAATAAATAAATAAATAAAATTAAATTAAAAAATAAACTTCAATGGTGGCCATTAGTGGTCATTATCTATTTAAAGGTCATTGTCTATTCAGTTAGTGGTAGAGCTTTTCCAGCCCCTTCTCTTAGGGGAAGTACAAGCTTGATTGATAGAACTGGCTGGTGTGAAACTTATTTCCAAATAGTTCCCCAGGGCATTGACGAACTCTTCCAAGACTCAAGACCTGGACACTTTTTCCTGCTGCACCTCACCTGGGCATAGCACATTCCTTTGAGAGGCCTGCCTCTTTACCACATCTGTGACAATCCCTGATAAAACAAGAGCCTACAATCACATTTTCCCTCTTGTCCCCAACTCTGGCACTTCAAGCCCATTCAGGAGCCATCTCCCATATTTCTCAGCAACCATGACTTTAAGCAGAGGGGAAGGTCCTGGCATACTCTGTGGCTTGCTGTACCTCACCTGGCCATGCTCAGGTCTGCTAAGTAGGCAGCCAATTAAAAAATGAAATGCTCATCTTGCTGGCACTTCTGGAGTCTAGGAGGACTTCTACTTGGAGTTTTCTTTCCTTCACCTCAGGAAAAGGAAACATTTCCGCTCTTCCCTTCCCACAGAACAATGAACAGTCCCTTGGCTAATGCCCAAAGTGATCGCTTTCTATCTTTCAGTTCTTTTATTATCAAATGGCTGGGGTGGGGTGTGGGTGAGAGGGCTGCTTGTGGTGAACCAGCTCTTCTCAGCAGGTCCTGTTAAGAGGTTCTGGCTGAAATCCAGTGATTTTATGAAGTTAGAAATTGGAAGTCTCTTAAAACCTTTCATTTTCAGCTTGGTCATTAGCCATTTATTTTACAAAAATAAGATTCTTATTACTCTCATATATATTGTAAATGGTTAAAATCTCTATGGGACAAAATTAGAATTCCACCTACCTTTGACAAATAAATACCATTTCTAGAAATTATACTATAGATAAACTTGTAAATATGAAAAATAATTATTTGTTACATTTTGCTCATAAGAGCAAGAGATTAGAAACAACCAAAGTGTAGTTAAATAAATAATGGTATGTTCATATAATGGAATAAAGGCTAAACATTATTTTAAATATTTTAATGTTTTCATTATTTGGTAAGCAGATTAGTGATTCATTTTTAAGCAAGTACTCAGGGAACACTGACTTTGTAGTTAATGCAGTGATATTACAGACTATCTTAAAGAATGGGGCATAGCTTTATGTATACTGAAATGGAATGATCTTCTTAATATATTTTTAGGTGAAAAGACAAAGGCAAGGTAAATGATAATTAGAGTATGTGCTTTTATTTGTGAAAAAAATACACGTGCTTATAGGTGATATGTTAATAGATAAGTGTGTGTGTGTGTGTATGAGGTTGATGTAGTTATCCCTGTTTTACAAATGAGAAAAGCAAGACTTGAGAACATAGCAAATTCCAATCACAGAACCAGTTGCAGCATAACTATGATTTGAATTCAAGCTTATCTGACCCCAAATCACAGGCACTTTCCAATACAACATGCTTAACCTTTGACTATCCTTTATCAGGGTAGAATTGACTACTCCTTTTTATACCATCAGTCGACCTTGTAAATGTAGCTATCTTAGAATGTATCACACTATATGCAGCAATATGTATATATGTTGCTCTCCCCTGGTCTAGTGTGGGCCTCGTGAGGGCAGGTGCTCTGTAGAGCCATCTTTGTATCCCGGGTGCTCTGGTGTGGTACACTGAAGAAAAGCACTTCACAAAGGAATGAAAGGCATGATACATCTTTGTACATAAGCAACAACGAGGAGAGCTTTATTAAGTGCCTAGTAAGGCAACTGCCTTTTTTTTTTTTTTTTTAACGATAGTAATACTAAGAGTGTGCCTTAAGGTATCTGAGTACTATATGAAAGTTTAGCTAAATGGACTAAATATGGTTATACCCAAGCCTCAAACCTGCATAGCAAATTTAATTTAGTGAACATTTATCAAAATGTATTATGTGCTGTTAACGAAAAGAACCATTTATTTCTATGATCACACTTTACAGTCCCTTGTGCACAGAATGCCGATGTCCGTTATTAAGTGGTCTGAAAGGTCAGGCCAGTAAACTTTTGCTGATTTGCAGGTCCCTCCTCCAGAGATTCAGTGGGTCAGATATCTGTTCATGTGGACATCACCGCCACCCCAGGAACAGGAGAGCATAAAGTCACTATAAAAGGTATATTTCGGGTCCAGGTAGATAAAACAGCCTATGAGACTTTAAACCTCTGGAAAGAAGTATATCAAAAATGTTGTTTTTTCTTGAATCTCTCTTTTAAAATCTATATTAAATGATTTCAGGGCATGCTCAGAATTTCTTCACGAATCTACAACTTTTGATTTAAAACTGAAAAAAATGAATGGCACAGGTATTTAACCTATGTTACTTGAAATATCTAAATGGTTTAAATACATTGGTGATTACATTTCAAAACTGTATACATTGAACGTGTTCTCTATGGTTGAGGCTATGATATACATTGAACATTGGTGCTGTGGTTGGCTCCAACTTGCCAATGACATTTTAGATGTTAAGTCAGCATGTTCTTACTATCCACATAATCTACCTACTTCTTCTATGTGATTTCCAACAACTGTTTGATTTTTTTTAAATGGGTGGTTGAATCCATTGGTTTTATATTATAAAAGCACAATCTGAAAATAGGGGTCATTTCAAAGATGTAATTTAATGATTAATACTTTGCTCAATAGAACCATGTTCTATTTTTATATTATTATAGACTTAGTCACTTTAAATAATATCTACTTTAATCAAAACCATGGCCTTCTAACATTTTAAAATTGCATTACCTAATGTATCTTTGTATTATAAAAGTAACACTGCTATGGGTTATAATAGATTATATACAGTACTGGTAATCATACAGAAAAGTGGGCATGACTATATATTCCAGTGTCACTAAATATATTTGAAAAATATTTTGACAATGCATATCAAATGGTAAAAGTTTTATCAACCTTTTGCATTAGCAAATTTAATTGTAAGACAATTCCTTAAGGATATCATCATCAAAGGATGAGCAAACCTGTATGAGAATGTTCATTTAAGTATTATTTATGATGCCTGAAATTAGGAAACCGCCATAATATGCAAAAACAAGTGACTGGGTAAATATAGAATGAAATGTACATATAATGAAATATTTGCTGTTGGAAAATATATAATAAATTAGAATGCTACCCGTGATGGGCTTAAAAAATAAAGCTACTTATAAGACTGCAATACATTATGATCCCATTCTATATATAAAGATTGAAAACATCATACCAAAATATTAACAGTCATTTCTTCTGAGTGATAAAATTATAGATTTTTAAAATCTATTTTCTGTATATTTTCTAAATATTTCATGATGAACATATAATTTAAATATGAAAAGCATCATTTTTTCACCTAAACAAGAATCATAACTTTTCAGTATTAATGATTGTCATTTCAATTACAGCTAACATTTACCATCCCAATGCCACATGGCTTAGAGCTGAAAGCGCCAACAAGCGTGCAGTCCAGAGAGTAAATTGTTTTTCCTCATCAGTGGGGTTAGGGTGCTATCAAATGCAAGTTACAACTTCATACATCATTTTTAAAAATAAAAATTCACTCTAAGGATCAAAGGGAGAGTCTAGGATTCCACACATTGGTTTGTTAATACTTTATATTCCTGTCTCTTTCCTTTTGGTTTTTAGTGATTGCTATTAATGACTTACACTGGCAGACCACTGCAATGTTCCGCCCCTTTGTGGAAGTTTGTATGCTGGGACCCAACCTCGGAGACAAGAAGAGAAAACAAGGCACAAAGACAAAAAGCAACACATGGTCACCAAAATATAACGAAACATTTCAGTTGTAAGTTATGACCTGAATCCTTTATTCAACCAGGCAATAGGCATTGTAGAGCTACACTTATGAGTGACTCACAGGGTAGGAATGGCACTGGGCTTTGCTAAGGAAAGCAAAACCTATGGGTTTAAAGATTCCTGTTCATCATTGATCCAAGGCAAATGAAGAAGTTTTTAGTTCTCTTCCATTTGTTTAATATTTGTCCAGTGCCTACCATGTATCAGGCAATAGTATAGGCATTGGATATATGTAGAAGGAGGACTTTGCTCTCGTGGAAGTTACTCTCTAGAGATAAAGAACGTATGATAAACAACATCATAAATAAATAAAGTTATCGTATGATAGTACTAAGCAGAGCATTAAAACAGGGTGATGTAATAGAGTGATCGGTTGGCTGCTTAGACGGGGTGTTCAGGGAAGCCTGTCTGAGCATGTGCCTTTTAAATAGGAACCTGAGAAAATAAAGAACCAGTCATGTAGGGAAGAGAGTTGAGAGCATTTTAGGACAAGGAAAATTGCGAGTGCAAGGATTCTAAGCAGGAGCATGCCTGGCATATTTAAGAAACAGTATATAGTGGGCAAGGGAGTGAGATAAAATGAATTTGAAGAGGTGGTCAGGTACTACATCACACAGGGCTTTGAAGTCAGTGGTAAAGGAGCCTGGGTCACATTCTAAGTTCAATAGGAGACGTTGAAGGATTTTCATATGAGGGTTTGAACAATCTGATTTACATCATTAATGATTATGGTGTTTGCTGTATAGAGAAGTAACTATAGGGAAGGCAAGACCAAACATGTAGAAATAAGTTAGAAGGCTATTGCAGTAGTCTAGGTAAGAGATAATAGTGACTGATCAGATAGTCTTAGGGAGGAAGGAAGTAGTCAAGAGATGTAAAAAAGTGGAAATATTTTGGATATGTTTTGGAATTCTAAGAGATCCTATAGAATTTACAGTGGATTGGAGATAGAATATGAAAGAAAGAGTATATGAATTAGGCTCCCAAGAACATTCAATTGAGATTAATTCAAGACATATATTTACAAAGGAATGTACAAAGATGTGAGAATAGAGGGGCTATGAGCAATAGAGGTGTAACCTGGGGCTAGTAATAGCCAGGTTATTACCCCTTCTGTGCCTAGGGGAGAGGAAGAGCAGTTACTAAAATCGGGACTGTGAAACTTCATTTGTAGTCATTCACCTTATTAGGAGAGTGACCTTCCATGGAGGGAAACAGCCTACTTGAGGGAACCTCACATGCAAGAAGCCAGAGAAATAAACTCTGACCTCACTCTC
The DNA here is from genome assembly GCF_028023285.1 of Balaenoptera ricei. Lineage (NCBI taxonomy): Eukaryota > Metazoa > Chordata > Mammalia > Artiodactyla > Balaenopteridae > Balaenoptera > Balaenoptera ricei. Next base: position 81,175,576 of record NC_082640.1, on the reverse strand, counting down.
ATCATTTTTTCTGATTTTCTAATGACGCTCCCTTTTGGCCAAACCCAACTGGAAGCCAGAGCACGGAGAAACTCAATGTGTGTGGTCCTTACAGGTCAGCACTGTATTGCAAAGTACAAGAAGAAGGGTGGAGAATAGATCCAGTTGGAGCAAACGGAAGCTATCTGGCACTGAATAAAATCAAGGATGACTCCTAGTTTTTGGCATAAGCAATTGGGTAGATGTTGATTTACTGAGATGGGGAAATAGGGACAGGCGATGAGGAGATCAAAGATTTTGTTTTAAATCTATTAATTTGGAGATGCCTACAGTCCATCCAAGAGGAGATATTAAATACATAGTTAGATATAACTTGAGAATTATCTGCATATAGATGTAATTAATTCTACAAATCTACATGAGCTGACCCAGAGACAGAGAGCAGGGACACAGGACCAAGCACTAGGGGCTTTCATACACACGCACACGCATGCACACTTACCAAACCGTCCCTTACTGGTTTGATTCTTTGTTATTTTGCATTCTCGATTGTTATTTTGCATTCTCGATTTCCCAGAGACCTTGCAGCACTCCGTTCTCTGAATATTTCACTCTCTTACCACTCATTAAAACCTAACTATCCTACCACATCAATTAAAAGGGTTCTAACAGATTAATCCCACTAATAATGCCTGCTAATAAACCAGCTCACAAGATTCCACCTATCTGCTCCTCCAAACTGCACAAAAACTTTGATCCAATTGAAAAGTCTTCCAAAAGGTTCTAGGACTACTTGGATAATGCAAAATTCAGATACAACGCTGTGAGCTACCAAGACCACAATTCTGGGAAAAGGTGGCATTTTGACTCATTTTAGTTCACAAGAAGACCCAGATCCCATCATATTTTGCCATTCTATTCTTACCCCCCAGGATTCCATCTTCTTGTATGTTATTTCAGATTGTCTCTTAAAATAAGTACACAGTTTAGTTGTCAATGTCACCTGGAAACAAAAGTCTGACTCGGCAAAATGTTTGATCAGAAAAAATGACTTAGAAAAGGAAGGAATTTGGAAGCTTGTACTGCTGAGGAATAGATGTGCATTCATTAAAAAGTCAGGACTATCTGAGGACGAATTAAAATAAGGGGCAGGGAAGGATTATCCTCAGAGTTTCTCCACTCAGCCTTCTTCATTAGGTTCAGTTCTGCACTAAGTTGTCTTGGGTTGTTATTAGGAGAGGCCATCCTCAGTCCCAATCTTGACAGGTCTAACTGTTGCCATAGGAAAGAGCTGGCATTGAAGCACCAGACTCTGCTGGAACTGATTTACTCTGGAGATTTCTATGCAATTTAGCATCTTGTGAATAGTGCTTGACAATCTGTCCAGTGTATTCCCCTGAGAAAAGGCTCCTAGATATAATAGCATATCCAGGAGTCTGAGGTAAAGAAAGGAAATTGTAATAACGGATGTTGAAATGGCACAGAAATTGTTCCAAAAGGTACCCGTCCCCCTTGGCCTAGCTTCCATGACCCCTAGTAACGCCTCCTACCCCTATATCACTGGGGAGACCTTGCCTCCAATGATTAATTACAACATAATATTTTAATTCCAGTTTCTATTAATATCCTTAACATCAGGGCAGTAAAGCATTTTTAGATTGATTTCCTATTTCTATCTAGGGAAAGAAGGAGTTTTTAAGTTCGATTGCAGAGTAATAGCTATGTAAATACAATCTAAGTAAAATTTAAAGGATATTTGCATCAGAGTTCAAAGACAATGATACTCTATTTGCCAATATAATATTCTGAGCAATGTATAAAATTTTCAACAGTCTATTAGAACCATATTGATCCCTATTTGAAAATGCTCAAAATCCGTATTTTTAATCCACACAGCATTCTGAGTAAAGAAAACCGCCCAGGGGCCTATGAACTTCACCTTTCAGTTAAAGATTACTGCTTTGCCAGAGAAGATCGAATTATCGGAATGACAGTAATTCAGCTCCAGAACATAGCAGAAAAGGGAAGCCACGGGGCATGGTATCCCCTATTGAAAAACGTCTCTATGGATGAAACTGGTTTGACTATCCTTAGAATCCTCTCGCAGAGGACCAGTGACGATGTGGCTAAAGAATTTGTAAGACTTAAATCTGAAGCAAGATCTGCTGAAGAGAGTGCTTGAAACAAATACTGCAAGATAGCATCTTTGAGAATTCATAAACTGTAACTGTTTGACTACTGCATGCATGTGCAAATACACGGGAATGTTTATTTCACTACGTTTCAGTGTTTGCCAGTACTCAAGAACAGTGTCTACAAGGTATGTGGAAAACCTGTGAAACTTTTATACCATTTCTGGTCTTTGAGAAATAAATGTTCCATGAAGTACCAAAATTATGATGTAAAGTGAAATATCCAGAGTATCTTTTAAAATGTTTATTTCATTACCACTTTCTCATCCATTAAACATACTAAAAAACAGCCTCTTAAGTTGGTCCATTAGTTGTCCTTGTTACATTGGTGTATATGGCCAGTAGGTATGAAAGCATTTGTTACTCAAATTCTATTTTATTTAGGCTTACCTCATTATAGATGTCTTACAAATACCCTTTTCTATCATGACTAGAAATGCAGTTACTTCTAGAAAGCATTTGTAATTTTATAGTTGCAGATATATTGTGATGATTTTTGCATACATATTAAAATAGAAAATGTGGGAAATATTTTATGCCAACCAGTTTCCAACCTTTCTGAAATCACTGTGAAGAAATGCTCTTAAAGCAAACTTATAAAAAGTAATGCTAAATAGTTTGTTAACAGTGTTTGATATATCAACAGAACTTTGTTCTTTAAAACTGCCAAGGTCACATCACATTTGTAAAAAAAAAAAAAAAAAAAAAAAAGGTAAGTTGAAGCATTTGCCATCTAGCATTATGTCTTGGCTTTACTAAATTTCATTCTTTAGAAAGTCATATGACTAATGGTTTAGGAGTATGATGGAAGGTTTGTTTCTTAAATTACCTACGATAAGTAATTATACTGTTAGTGTTTTCCTTCTGACAGTTATGACTAACTCCTTATTTACTGAGTGCTATAATCAGTTAAATGCTTTTCTCTTTTTAGAAATATTCAACAATTTGTACTGAATGCAGCATTACTATATATTGCACTGGAGCAAAAAGTCATGTCTTCAACTCTTTAGTGAAAAATGTAAAATGAAGTCTGAAGAAATTGCTTACAATTTTGTAATTTATGTTATTTATAAGCCCAAGATGCATACAACGCAATAGGAAAACAACTTATTACAGCTCGGTAGATAAAAATATAACTAGGTTAGAGTTTGAATATGAAATAGTTTATGAATATTTGCATTTTCTCTGTTTTTATGGTTTGACTTTTTAGAATCTGTACCTAAGTACTTGGCTGTAGAAGAGTACTTTGTAGTTGTAACTTATGGTCATAACTGTTAGTGGGCAACATACACATGCAGGAACAAGATCCTGTTAGAGTGACTGTGCTTTGTGAACAAGCTGGTCTGATATGTTAAGAACAGAAATCAAAGACGGTAAGATCCACTAATTCATGTTAAATTGATAAGCAAGTGCTTTGTTAATGACGTCTCCAAATGCATAGTACAATGCAATCCTCTGGCATATGCATTAATAAATGGATGTATATTGAGCACATGCAATACTTCATTGTATCTTCTGCCTTTTTATTTCATGTATGCAACATCATTCCACTATTTAAGAATAAAAAATCCAGGCTCTTTTTACTGGATAGAACACTCTTCACAACGTTTGGTTCTAGTATCTCATTAGAATTTGAAAAAAAATTTTTCCAGGAGTTGTATCCATGGAAAAAGCCACATATTACAGAATAATGACCCTGCAAATAAGAAAAAAGCTGATGTATCTACCTGTCTGTACGTCTCTGAATACTGTTAAGCCATGAAGAAAATTCAACATTCAACATATAGACAAGCAACACAGTTAAATAAAAACTTACATGACAAAAGGTTTCATTATTTTATTGCAAGATTCATTCAAGATTTATAACAATTTTACAGAACATTGACTTGAGCTCTTTAGGAGCACATTAATGTCATAAAGCAGCACACCCTTGAATAAATGGCAGTTTGCGTTTGCATTGATCACTTAAAAACTTATGAGCTAAGTATTTTTTCCAGTATTTGTTTAATTGGATCTATTCATTCCATCTTTGTGTGTGTGCACAATATATATCAAACACTAATGGTGATGGTATGAATTGAGTCTATTTATTAATATCATAAAGTATCAGTCCTAATTTTGAAATAATTATGAATTCTGCAGCCTTTGTTGTTTCTCCCAAGATACAAGTATTTGTTGTCTCCAGAACAAAGCCTGTTGTGTTTACATACCCAAATTAGTAACCACTCTGAAGTTCACAGCAATCTCTGTCAACTATAGACTCCATTAAAGTGTGAAGCAATTTATTTATCATATTTTAGATAAAATGCACAAAGACAAAGCTCTGTTTTTCATCTACAGATGAAACTCACATTAGAAGTTCTCAAAGAAACACATGAAAATCAAATTTGGCTAAAATGAGGTGTTTAAAACCACAGTGGAACACTTATTATTTAAAGGAGCTCTGATGAATTATTATTTAAGATAAGTAATCAGATGTCCTCATCACAACCTGCTCTAATTCATCTATTTCTAGGATAATTTATATATTGAATTTCCCTTAAATGAGGTACATTTATAAATGACAATCCTAGCTTAATGTTTTGCATTTGGCCTTTTAAAAAAAATGTTTGAAGTGAGGTTTATTTTCTCCTTTTAATTTCTCTTATATAAAGATGACTATACTAGCACTTTTATGGACTAACATAGTAGTTTCAATCTTCATACTCAAATAATGAAAAATAATCAGATTTATGCAGGACTCAGAAAATATCCCTGGATAGAAGTCTGAGACTAAGCTCCAATTTGTAAATATCATATTATACATATTTTAAAATATACTTTTTTCACATGATGATTTTGAAATCAGGATACATTTTATAATTATTGTCAAGCTATAGATTAATGGGTGCTTTTTTTCCTTTTTTAGTAGTAAATAATGGTTCATCTTGCAATGAATGACTTCTTAGAAACAAATGTAGAGAAAGAAAGTAATGGTTAGGTATCTTTTTAAAGAATCATATATTTTAATTTGCATATACTAAAATTAACTCTGTTGGTAAACGTTTCTGTTTTGACAAATTCATAGAATCATGTATCAGGCACAACAAGCAAAATATAGGACAGTTCCATCATCCTCCAAAATTCCATTACCCTACTACTTTGTAAACAAACTCTCTACTTTCAACTCCTGGCAGCACTGATCTATTTTCAGTCCCCCTGGTTTTATGTTTTCCAGAATGCCATGGAAAGGAATCATGATAGTAGGTATCCTTCTGAACCTAACTTCTTTCACTAGGCATTATTCATTTAAGAGTCATCCATGTTGTGGCATGTATCAACTGTTTTCATTGCTGAGTAGTATCCCATTGTATGGGCATATAAAAGAGCATCTGTTCATTCAGCAGTTCAAAGACATCTGGGTGTTGTTGGTTTTTGTAAGATTATGAACAAAGCTGTTATAAACATTTGTGTACAGGATTTTGTGTCACCATAAGTGCTTATTTCTCTTAAGTGAATACAAACTAGTGGGATTTCTGGGTCATATTATATATTTAACTTTATAAAAAACTGTCAAACTTTTACCAAAGTGTTGTATCATTTTACATTCCCAGCAGCAATGGGTAAGAGTTCCAATTGCTCCAAATCCTTGAAGCACTTGGTATTGTCAGTCCTTCTTCTATTTTAGTTTTCTATTTTAGTTTGCAGTCCCCTGATGATTGATGATGTTGATTATCTCTACATTTGCTTGTTTCTCATCCATATATTATCTTCGGTGAAGTGTCTGCAAATCTTTTGTCCATTTATTCAACTAGTTTTTTGTTTTACTATTGTTGCATTTGGAGACATCTTTGCATACTGGGTATAGAAATCCTTTGTCAGATATGAGATTTGCAGATATTTCATCCCAGTCTGTGGCTACTCGTTTCATTCTCATAAGAGTGTCTTTCAGAGAGCAAAAGTTTTAAATTTTGAAAAAGTAATTTATCATATTTTTCTTTTATGGATCATGGCTTTGCTGTTATATTTAAAAATTCTTTGCCTCACTCAGAGTCATAAAGATTTTCTCCCATGTTTTATTAAAGGAGTTGTATAGTTTTAGATTTTACTATTTGGTCTGTGATCCATGATCCATTTTGAGGTTATTTATTTTAATTATAGGATGTGAGGTTTGGGTTGAGGTTTATCTGTCTGTTTATTTCATTATTTTTAATCTACTAATTAATTTGCATGGGGAAGTCAAATTGTTCCAGTACCACACACCATTTATTGAAAAGACTACACTTTCTCCTATGAATTACCTTTGCACGTTTGTCATAAATCCATTGACCAAATGTGTGTGGGTCTATTTTTAAAATCTCTATTTCTGAAATCCCTTAACACCAGTGTGGCACTGTCTTAATGACTGTAGCTTTGTATTGTCTTGAACTTAGGCAGTGTGAGTTTTCCATGTTGTTCTTTTTCTTAAGATTGTTGTGGGCTGTTCTAGTAATTTTGCATTCTTAAAAAAATTAAAACACTACTGGAATTTTGACTGGGATTTTATTGAATCTACAAATCATTTTGGGGACAACTGACATCTTAACAATATTGAGTCATCAATCTATGAACACAGTACCTTGTCTCTGTTTATTTAGGTCTTCATTAATTTCTTTCATCAATGTTAGTTTTCAGCATAAAAATCCTACCAAATATTTCTTCTGTATGTGCATGTATGATAGTGTAAGCAGTAATTTGAGAATAAAATTCAAATTTCAATTGTTCATTTTAGTATAAAAATTGATTCTTGTATATTAGCATGGTACCCCACGACCTCGCTAATCTTCCTTATTATTTGTAGGATCTTTTTTGTGGATTCCTTGGGATTTTCTACATTGACAATCATGTCAAAGAGAGGCATTTTTGTTTCTTTTCATGTGTGTGCATATTATCGCTTTTCTTTCTTTATGTAGATTTAATCATATCATATACAACTACAACTTGTAGCACTGAAAATGACCCTAGAAAGAATTTGGCTTCAGTGGTCTCAAACTATTTAGTGTAGCTGAATTCCCTCCATAATGTATTCACACCACAGTATATAATATAAAGCAGGAAGAAGAGGCACAGTTCTTATTTTTTACATTAGTTTTATCCATTTGTTAACACACTGACTTCATATTTTAACCTATTCTCATGGCATACAATATTACAACTGAGTACAATCTTTAATAGGAGTGGTAAGCTTGGCTTGTTCTCAGTCTTAGGGAGAAAGCATTCAGTCCTTCACCATTAAATATGATGTTAGTTATAGGTTTTCTTTTATCAGCTTAAAGAAGTTCCCTCCTACTCCTACTTTGCTGACAGTTTTATCAAGAATGACTTTTGAATTTTATCTAATGCTTTTTCTGCATCAATTCAGATAATCATGTAATTTGTCTTCTATAGTCCGTGAATGTGGTAAACTACATGGACTGATTTTTTGATTGTTGAAGCAGCCTTGCATTTCTGAGATGAACCCCAGTTGGTCATGATGTATTGTCTTTTTGTGTATTGCTGAATTCAATTGGGTAATATTTTGTTGTATTTTTATATCTATATTCACGAATCCTATTGATCTATATTTTTCTTTTCTTATAATGTTTGTGTCTTGTTATCAGGGTATTTACGGCCTCCTAAAGATTTTGGAACTGTTTCCTCCATTTCTATTTATCTATTTTATTAATCTTTTAAAAAGAACTAGCTTTGATTTCATTTTCTCTATTTTTTTCTGCTTTGAATTTCAATGTCTTCAGTTCTTATCTTTATTATTTTCTTCCATCTGTTTGACATAGGTTTAATTTTCTCTTCCAATTTATTAAAGTGGAGCCTTAGATTATTGATTTGGTACCTTTTGTCTTCTAAAATATAAGCACTTAATGCCACAAATCTTCTAAACACTGCTTTAGCTTCGTTCCACAAATTTTGGTATGCTGTATTTTGTCTTTGTGCAGTTAAAAATATTTTCCAGTTTCCATTATGACTTCTTTGACCCATAAGTTACAAATTATGTGTCTTGTTAAATTTCCAAATATTGTCTCTTACTTATTTCTAGTTTCATTTCATTACAAGTTAGAGAGTATACTTTGTATGATATCAATTCTTTTAAATTTTATAAGATTTGTTTTATGACCCAAGATATGCATGGTAAATGTCCCATATGCACCAGAAAAGAGTCTATTTTGTTGTTATAATTTTATAATTTTACATTAGAAGTTATAATTTTAAGGCACCTATGAAGAAATCTAACAATCAAAGTCAAGTTGATTGGTAGTGTTCTTCTGATCATCAATATTTTACTGATTTTCTTTTTTGTTTTACCAGCTACTTTGAGAAGAGTGTTGAAATTGCCAAATATAATTATGAATCTTTCTATTTATCTTTCCATTTCTTCTGTTTGTTTTGTTTATTTTGAAACTCTGTTGTTAGGTACATATACATTTAGGATTATGATTATCTTCTCAGTGAGTTAACTCTTATAATTATGTGATGTTCCTCTTTCATCCTGATAATTTTCTTTGTTCTAAAGTCTGCAATAACTGATAGTAGTGTAGCTTTCTTTAAATTAGGGTTTAAGTTGTGTACCTTTTCCCATTGTTTTCCTTCTAAACTATCTGTATCACTATATTTAAAGTATGATAATTGTAGACAGCATCTATGTGGCATATATGGGTCTTTTTTTTTAAATCTAACTTGACAATCTTTATTTACATTGTACACTTTGACCATTTTACAAAGCTAATTAATTAGATTTTTTAAATTGCCAAAATTCTGATCTGAGATAGCTGAAATAAAAAGACTCATAATACATTGGTCTTTTGTCTTCTTTATAGAAAGTCATTTAGGCCACAAGTTTGAAAAGTTAATATAGGCCCAAGTTGTAAGCATCTACACTGGTACTTCTTGAAAAAGATATGACAGAATTATAAAATTTAAGAGCTGAAAGTAATCATACAGATAATCAAAATTCTTCACTCGAGAGAAGAAACTAAGCCTCAGAGGTATATAATATCTAGCCTAATATCAACTAGTTAATAGCATAATAGGAAACTGGACTCCAGATGAGCTAATTTTCCTAAAGCTATCTTCTCTCCCCCACACCAGTACCTTGTCTGGGGCACTTCTAAATACTCTAAAATCAGTCCTCTAGGGCTGCCTCCAGAAATCAAAGGGATAAATTTAGGCCAAGTTGTGATTTTTATCCCAAAAGTGGTATCTAAATTAGCCAGCTAATTCTCACATATTTTTTAGTGATGATATTAGATGCTTGAGTATTCTTTCTTTAAAATGTAGCATTATAGAAAAGGGAGGTTAAAAACATTAACAAACGCTAGTCATCTTTTTTGTTCGTATACCTAGAAGAATTGATTTAATTCTAATGAATCGTATCCTGTGAATATGTTTTTAATCTCAATTTTATGTATGAGGAAACCAAACCTTGAAGAGTTTAAATGACTTGGCGAGATTCATACACATTCTTACTTATTTATGCTCATATAGATATATGGACACATTCATAACCAATTATAAAATATATTAAGAAAAAAGAAAAAAATTCCATTCACAATGGCAACAGAAATTTTAAGGTACCTAGGAAGAAATCTAACAAACAATGCATAAAGACTTGTATAAGGAAATTCTAACTCTATTAAAGGGCATAGACGATAATACAAACAAAAGAAAACATAGGTCTCTTTATGAATGACAAGACTCGATATTATAAAGACGGTAATTGCTTCCAAATTAATCTACAAGTTTCATTACATTTTAATTTAAAAAACAACATATTTTTCTAATAGATTACAAGCTAATTTAAAAATTCATATGGAAGCAAAAGAAAAGTCAAGGCAATTTTGAAGAATGATCAAGTATCCCCCCCCAGCTGCACACCTCTAACAGATTTCATGATTTGTCATAATGCTGTAGTAAATAGTGTAGGTTTTGCATAGAGATACATAAATAGACAATGAAATACAATAGATTCCCTAGAAATAGATCTATGAATATGTGAGAATTTGATATCATGTTGGGTAGGGTAGACTTTTAATAAATGTATACATTAATATACATTTAATGAATATATATATTCTATATCTATATAGAAGTAGATAAAACTAGATCACAATGCAAAACAAAAATAAAACGAAATCCAGATGAATTGCACACCTAATAATTAATAGTCAAACAGTAATGTTTTAGAAGAAAAACTTATCTTCACCATGTAGAAATTAGGAACAATTTTTTAAACAGGAATTTTAAAGCATAAAAGAAAAGAGAGAAATAAATTGATAAATTTGCACATACTAAAATTTAAAACTTTTCAGTGACAAAAGGAACAAAGTTAGATGAACAGCCAAACAAAAAATATTTTAATATGCTTAATTAATAATGAACTCAACTACACTGTGGCACAAACTCTTAAAAATTACTTAAAAATTCAATAGAAAAATCAATGAGCAATCCGCAAAAGAGAAACACCAATGACAATAAATATATTTAGAGATGCTTATTCTCAATAGAAATAATAAAAATGCAAAATATATCTCACTCAAATCAGCAGAAACGTGAAAAAGTTGATTCAAGAATCAACATAATATTTTGAACAATCCCTCATCAATGTCATTAACAAGATCCAAGAAGACATTGCGTCTATGAACTATAAGAATGAAAGCCAAAATAAAGTGCTTTAAAAATGAGCATAGAGAAGTAAATAATGAGAGAAAATATTACATTTGGAGCAGATAATCCTTTGTCGTGGGGAGCTGTCCTGTGCACTATAGGATGTTTGGCAGTATAGCTGGCCTCTACCCTGGGTCAAGGTAATCATGGCCTTCACCTTAGAAATGGGCATGAACCACCCAGCACTATGAAAGCACTGTTAAACCAGGTGTAAACAGGTTGGCTGCATGATGATCCTCTCCTCTGTTGCTCTCCCTTCTAAACTCCCAAGGCTAAAAAATTACTACCTAAGGAGACAGTGTCCCTCCAGTGTTCCTTCTTTTTTAGAGTTTAGAGAAAAACCTCTGACAACTAGATGTTTCCTAGTGATGCAGCACCAAATAGAAGTTGGTAACAGTGACTCTGCAGTGCCAAAGACTCTATGCTGGGGCTCATCTCTCCCTTCTTCAACAAATTGGGGGGAATTGACTATGTTTTGTTTAAGTTTTTCTTCTACAGTAATTTGCAAGAAAGATACTCCATTTAAAATTCTACTAATGATTTATAGTTTTTTCACAAATAGTTATTTATAGTCATTATTATCATAAACACACATAATAACTTTTATCTCACACTTACCAGTCAAGAAATTTAACACACTTATTTCTTGGGGATTTGGGATTTTTTGTTTTGTTTTGTTTTTCAGCTTCCTGGCCTTTCTTAGACTTCCAGTTGTGTGTGTGTTTGTTTTTTTCCTGAAGTGAACTCATTTAAATATGAAAACTTTCAACATAAAGATATTTTTATTTTATATTTGTTATTGTAATATTTTAATAAATTACTTATATTTACTTTATCAATATTTCTCCCTTGAGCGGTTAGTTCTTTTATTCAGTTGTCCTTTATGCTTTATCGGCCTTAATGCTTAATAACTAATTACTACCATTAACTAAGAACTAGAATATGCCAGTCACTATTCTAAATGCTTTAGATGTATCAACGTATTTAATCTTCACAATACCATTATGATGTTGGTATTATAATAACCATTGTAAAGATAAGAAAATTGTGGCTTAGAATGGTTAAGTAGATTGCCTAATGTCATGAAGCTGTTAAGGAAATCAAGATCTAAACTGGGATAGTCTAATTCCAATTTTAAATTCAAGGGGAAAAAAAAGAGGGACAATGATATAGCTATTATAAACAAACATTCACTTAACAATACAGCCTATATCAAAATGTATTTAAGCAACAACCTATAAACCTAGAGGATTAAAAAGAATGAAACCAGAAAATATACTTGGAGAATTTAATATTATGCCCATCTCAAAAATTTATAAAGCCCTCTAAAATAGTCTTAGACATCAATGGTCTCAACAATACAATTACTAAATCTTAGGTATGAAATACATACAGAGAATTCTATATCCTACAAACAAGGAATATGATTTGCTTTTGAGCAGCAGCAGAACAGTTAGAAAAATAGCTAGTAGGCTACAAAGGCAAACTCAAAACATTCCAAAGGATCAAGAACACATTGAATGTGTTCTGACAAAATGCAATAAAAATATGAATTAGGGGCTTCCCTGGTGGCGCAGTGGTTGAGAATCTGCCTGCCAATGCAGGGCACACGGGTTCGAGCCCTGGTCTGGGAAGATCCCACATGCCACGGAGAAACTGGGCCCATGAGCCACAACTACTGAGCCTGCGTGTCTGGAGCCTGTGCTCTGCAACAAGATAGGCCGCGATAGTGAGAGACCTGCGCATTGCAATGAAGAGTGGCCCCCGCTTGCCACAACTAGAGAAAGCCCTCGCACAGAAACGAAGACACAACACAGCCATAAATAAATAAATAAATAAATAAAATTAAAAAAAAAAAAAAGGCAAATGATGTCTCAGTATTATAAAAGAAAAATATGAATAACAAAATGAAAGCTAAAAATTACATATGTTTGAAAATTAGCATCTTACCAAATACTCTTTGTCTTATGGAAGAAATAAATAAATAAAGGAAGGAAGGAAGAAAGAAATACTTGAAGCTGACTTGTGATAAAAACACTACATGTTGGGCTTCCCTGGTGGCACAGTGGTTGAGAATCTGCCTGTTAATGCAGGGGACACGGGTTCGAGCCCTGGTCTGGGAAGATCCCACATGCCACGGAGCAGCTGGGCCCGTGAGCCACAACTACTGAGCCTGCGCGTCTGGAGCCTGTGCCCCGCAATGGGAGGGGCCGCGATAGTGAAAGGCCCGCGCACCGCGATGAAGAGCGGTCCCCGCACCGCGATGAAGAGTGGCCCCCGCTTGCCGCAACTAGAGAAAGCCCTCGCACGAACCGAAGACCCAACACAGCCAAAAATAAATAATAAATAAATAAATAAAGTAAAGTTTGGGAAAAAAACAAACAAAAAAAACACTACATGTCAAAATTTATATGTGAAAGCAATACACAGAAGTAATTCTATAGCCTTTAATATATTTGTTTTAAAAACAAGAAATTATTAAAAATATAAGTGAAGTATCCAACTCAAGAAGTTGGAAGACAATCAAGAAAACAGGCCAAAGAAACAACAAAGAAGAAAGGTATACAGTTATGGTTAAGAAAACAAATCAGACACCTGGATATTCCTTACAAAAGAAAATCCATGTACAAGTTTAGCAAAACCAAAACCTAATTCCCTGAAAAGATTTATAAGATAGATAAACCTTTGGCAAGACTAGTGAAGAAAAATAGTAGAGAAGATACTACTGCATAAAATACAGAATGAAAAGGGGAACTATGGACCCAAAAGAAATATAATAATAATAAGGGAATAATGAATAAAACTACTTATAAAACAGATGAGGTGGATAAATGTGTAGAAAAATATAAAATGCCAAAACTGGCCAAAACATGTATAGAACCTCAAATAAACTCTAAAATGCTTTTTTTAATTGGAAAATTTATTAAGAAATTCACCTTCCAAAAATGCTAGTGAGTGTGTAAACTTGAACAGCCAATTGGGAAAGCAATATGGCAATACTTACAAGTTCCACTTAAAGGCTTTATATCCCAAAGAACCTCTCACTCAGGTCCAAATGTGTGAGACAGACTACATGAACATGCAGCACAAGGATAGAGCTTTAAATACATTGAATCATTCCTGCACCCCAGGGATGAAGCCCACTTGGTCATGGTGTATAATCCTTTTAATGTGTTCCTGAATTCAGCTTGCTAATACTTTGTTGAAAATTTTTGCATCTATATTAATCAGGGATATGGGTCTAAGTTTTCTTGTAGTCTCCTTATCTTGCTGTGATATTAGGGTAATACTAGCCTCATAGAGTGAGTTTGGAAGGGTTCCCATGTTCCCGCCTCTTCAATTTTTTGGAAGAGTGTGAGAAGGATTGGCATTAACTCTTCTTTAAATTTTTGGTAGATTTCACGAGTGAAGCTATCTGGTCCTAGTGTTATTTTGTGTTGGAAGTATTTTAATTACTGATTCAATCTCGTTACTCATTATTGGTGTGTTCAGATTTTCTATTTCTTCCTGATTCAGTCTTGGCAGGTTGTATGTTTCTAGGAATTTATCCATTTCTTCTAGATTATCTAATTTATTGGCATACAATTGTTCACTGTAGTCTCTTATGATCCTACATATGTCTATACTATTAGTTGTGTTATCTTTCATATCTGATTTTATCTATTTGAGTCTTCTCTCTTTTTCTCTTAGTCTAGCTACAGTTTTGTCAATTTTGTTTATCTTTTTGAGAAAGTCTAGCTACAGGTTTGTCAATTTTGTTTATCTTTTTGAGAAAATCAACTCTTAATTTCTATGATCTTTTCTATTGTTTTTCTGTTCTCTATTTCCACCCTGATCTTTAATTCATTCCTTCTGCCAACTTTGGGCTTAGACAAAGAAACTATAAGAATAAAGAAGTAGAAAGCTAGAGACACTACTCTTACTGTTTTCAAACTATACTACAAAGCTATAGTAATTAAAACAGTATGCTACTGATATAAAAATAAACACACAAATCAATGGAACAACAGAGAGCCCAGAATTAAAGCTCCACATATGTGGACAATTAATATCTGAAAAGGAAGCCAAGAATACTCAATGGGAAAAGGATAGTGTCTTCAACAAATGGTACTGAGGACACTAGATAAACACATGCAGAAAAATGAAATTGAACCTCAATTTTACACGACTCACAAAAATTAACTTGAAATGGATCAAAGTCTTAAACATAAAACATGATACCTTAAAACTCCTAGATGAAACATAGGGAAGCAGCTCTTTGATATTGGTCTCAGTGATGATTTTTTGGATATAAAACCAAGAGCACAAAACAACAAAAGTAAAAAATCAACAAATGAGACTACATCAAACATAAAAACTTCTCCACTGCAAAAGAAACAATCAACAAAATGAAAAAGCAACCTACTGAAGGGAAGAAAATATTTGCAAACCATTATCTGATAAGGGGTTAACATTTCAAAACATATAAACAGATCATACAATTCAGCATCAAAAGAAACAACCAATCAGATTAAAAATGGGCAGAAGTCCTGAATAGACATTTTCCCAAAGAGGACATATAGATGGCCAACAGGCACATGAAAAAGATGCTCAACATCACTAGTCATCAGAGAAATGCAAATTAAAACCACAATGAGATATCCACTCACACCCATCAAAATGGTTATCATCAAAAAGTCTACAAATAACAAATATTGGCAAGGATGTAGAGAAAAGGAAACCCTAGTACATTGTTGTCAGGATTGTAAATTGGTTTCAACCACTATGGAAAACAGTATGGAGGTTCCTCAAAAAACTAAAACACTAATTCAAAAAGATATATGCAACCCAATGTTCATAGCAGCATTACCTACAATAGCCAAGATATGGAAGCAACCTAAGTGCCTATCAACAGATGAATTGATAAAGAAGATGTGCTATACACAAACACACACAAACACACACACACACACACACACACACAAAATGGAATACTACTCAGCCATTAAAAAAATGAAATTCTGCCATATGCAACAATGTGGATGGACCTGGAGGGTATTATGCTTAGTGAAATAAGTCATACTGAGAAAAATAAATACTGTATGTTATCACTTCCATGTAGAACCTAAAAAATAAAACAAACAAATATATATAACAAAACAGAAACAGACTCACAGATATAGACAACAAACTAGTGGTTACCAGTGGGGAAAGGGGAAAGATAGGGGTATGGGATTAAGAGACACAAACTACTATGTATAAAATAGTAAGTATCAAGGATATATTGTACAGCACAGGGAAATACAGCCATTATTTTTTTAATAACTTTAAATGGAGTATAATCTATAAAAATATTGAATCACTATGTTGTATACCCAAAAGCAGTATGATATTGTAAATCAACTATACTATAGGAAAAAAAATTGGCAGAGGGACTAAATAGAAATTTGTCTGAATGAGACATCCAAATTATCAGCAGTTGCATAAAAAGGTGCTCAATATCACTAACCACCAGGAAAACACAAATCAAAACCACAATGAGATATCATGGCATACCTGTGAAAATGGCTATCATCAAGAAGAGATAACAAATGTTGACAAGGATGTAGAGAAAAGGAAAAACTTGGGTACTGTTGGTGGAAATATAAATCGGTACAGCCCTATGGAAAACAATATGAAGGTTCCTAAAAAAATTACTAGAACTACGATATGGTCCAGCAATTCCACTACTGGGTATATGTCCAAAGGAAATGAAAACAGGATAACAAAGAAAGATATACATTCCCATGTTTACTGCAACATTATTCACAACAGCTGAGATACAGAAACAACCTACATGTCCCTCAAAGGCTGAATGGATAAAGAAGATATGATATGCACACACACAATGAAATATTATTCAACCATGAGAAGGAGGGAATCTTTGCCATTTGCAACAACATGGATGGACCTTGAGGACATTATGCTAAGTGAGATAAGTCAGACATAGGAAGACCAATACTGTATGATATTGCTATATGTGGAATCTAAAAAATGCCAAACTCATTAAAAACCGAGAGTAAAATGATGTTTACCAGAGAGTAAAATGATTCCCCAGTGGGGGAATAGGAGAGATATAGGAGGGTACAAAGTTGCAGCTAGTAGATAAGTAAGTCCAGAAGATCTAATGCATAGGGAAGTGATTATAGACAACAATATTGTGTTATACTCTTCAGACTTGTTAAGAGACTAGATCTTAATTATTCCCACCACAAGAAAGAAATGATAATTACGTGATGTGATAAAGGTGCTAGCTAACACTACAGTTGCAATCATACTGCAAATTATAAATGTATCAAATCAACATTTTGCATACCTTAAACTTACACAATGTTATATGTCTCTTGCACTGTTGGTGGGAATGTAAATTGATACAGCCACTATGGAGAACAGTATGGAGGTTCCTTAATAAACTAAAAAAGAACTACCATATGACCCAGCAATCCCACTCCTGGGCATATACCCTGAGAAAACCATAATTCAAAAAGAGTCATGTACCACAATGTTCACTGCAGCACTATTTACAATAGCCAGGACATGGAAGCAACCTAAGTGTCCATCATCAGATGAATGGATAAAGAAGATGTGGCACATATATACAATGGAATATTACTCAGCCATAAAAAGAAATGAAATTGAGTTATTTGTAGTGAGGTGGATGGACCTAGAGTCTGTCATACAGAGTGAAGTATGTGTGAAGATACCATATGGAATCTAAAAAAAAAAAAAAAGAAAAAATGGTTCTGATGAACCTAGGAGCAGGACAGGAATAAAGACACAGACCTACTAGAGAATGGACTTGAGGACAGGGGATGGGTAAGGATAAGGTGGGAGGAAGTGAAAGAGTAGCACTGACATATATACACTACTAAATGTAAAATAGACAGCTAGTGGGAAGCAGCTGCATCGCACAGGGAGATCAGCTCTGTGCTTTGTGACCACCTAGAGAGGTGGGATAGGGAGGGTGGGAAGGAGACGCAAGAGGGAGGGGATATGGGGATATATGTATACATATAGCTGATTCACTTTGTTATACAGCAGAAACTAACACAACATTGTAAAGCAATTATACTCCAATAAACATGTTAAAAAAATTAAAAAATAAAAGAATAAATTTAGTAAATCCAGGACACAGGAGTAAGGACTAAAACACTGGTTGAAATTTTAAAAGATACTGACATGCTGAAATATAATGGAAAATACATAACATTTGAATAATACACTTAAATTAGAAAGAATTAAGTCACTCCTGAAATCTGCAAATATTATAAACAATACACATATTCTCTCAAGCCTATATGGAATATCTAAAAAATATGAATCAAATATTCTGCCACAAAGGAAATATCATTAAATATGTAGGAAGGAAGGGAGAAGAGAGAAAGCATACAGGCCATACTAGCCTCACACTAAAAGCTAATAAAGTAAACTATAAAATTAACTCTTCTTTCGAAAAGTGAAAAGATGAAAATATAAGCAAAATGATAGACAAAATTGGGATTGAGAAAAGTATAACTTTTTAAAAAAGAAAAATAACAGCACAAAGGCTTAAAATTTTAAGAAATTTGTAACCCCATGCTAATAAATTTGAAAGCATGGATAAAATGTCCACTTTCCTGGCAAACTTTTATTTACCAACTATATTAGGGTAAATAACGTTAGCTTCTGTAACAAGCAATGTGTCTCAGTGGCTCAAAACAATAAAGGTTTATTTCTTACTCACGGCAAACTGTGAGTTGGTTGACTCCTGGGCAGCTTTTCTTTAAGCAGTGACTTTCCTTCCTCCACTTACAGCCATCTAGACAAGAGAGAAGATAACCATGGAAGTCAGTCACATGGACCATTTTAAGGCTGTCATGGAAGTAGCATACATCATTTCCATCCACATTCCGCTGGCCTAACTGGAAGGCCACTGGCTGCAAGGGAGGCTGAACAAAGCTGGCATCCCGTGTTCCCTGAGAGAAACCCAGAGTTACCGAACACGTAGCCACTTTCTGCCATATCAATAGCGACTCATGATGAAGCAGCAAACTTGGCTGAGCTATAACTATGAAAGACATGGAAATAATTTAAAAGAATCTCCTCCCCAAAGGTTGTGGGGGAATTTGGTCTTACTGGTGAGTTCATTCAAATGTTCAAGAAGTAGCTCGTCTCTATACCCTATGAAATGTCAGAGTACTAAAAAATAGGGAACTACACAATGTATTTTATGAAGTTAATTTAACACTGATTTCCACTGTGATAGAAATAGTGCCTCAGCTGCCTCATCGGCAAAGTGGGGATAACAATATTCCCAGTGCTGGAATTATCGAGAGGATTAAATGAATTACATAAAATGCTGAAATAATAAATGGCACATGGTAAAAAACATATGTTCCTATTATTATTACATGCCACAAGTAACTAATAGACTAGTAAACTAATTTTTTTTAATAATTAAAATTATTTCTAACTATTCAATAGCATTGCAAGAAAATTATCTATGAGAGTAAATTTCTCCTAATACAAAGATCTAACATTAGGAAGTCCATTAATAAAATATATCACATTGATATATAAAATTTAAATGATTCTCTCATTAGAAGCTACAAACTGTGAAATGTAACAAATATGCTAGATAACAGTTTAGAGAAAATAGGAGTAAATCAATAACTCTCACCACAAGAAATGACTCCTTTAAAATGAGGAAAAAGACAAAATTTCCTACTTTCTACAGTATTTAATACTTTTCTGAAATTTTTTTCGTTTGTCTTTTTATTGTTTTATTGAGATACAGTTGATTTACAATATTATATTAGTTTCAAGTGTACAACATAGTGATTCAAAATGTTAATAGATTATACTCCATAAAAGTTTCTTTTCTGGAATATTAAAAGAATGCAGTAATGCATGAATCAAAGAAAAAAGAAGTGGGCTCTTCAGTTCACTCATGAAAATTACTGATATAACAGCAAATTTACAAAATACTGATTTTGTTGTTTTATACAGCCACTAAAATTGATGGCTATGGGCATTATGCGAAAATGGGCAATGCCTAGAATGTAATATTAAACAGGAAAGCAAGATACAAAATTATATTTATTATAGCTATGGAAAAGCAATAGTCATACATTTAAAAGAATAACTTTTATTTCTAGAGCAGTAATTTTGAAATCCAAGTAGTCTTTCAACATTTATAACAAAAATTGAACTACTTTTCAAGTGCCTACACAGCTAGTCATTTTGGAAATAATAACAATGGCTAAGATTGTATATCATTTACTAAACAACATTTTCACATATAGTATGCCATTTATTCTTCACAGAGGGCTTTTTAAAGGTAATAAAGCCCATTAACAGCAGGACCTGGAATTAAACCCAATCTCCACATGTTCTGTGACAGAAAGATCTATTTGCCTACCCATATTCCTTGTCCCCCTCTTCCTCACTAACAGAAGAGGAGAATAGACATTATTTCAGATGGCAAAGTGTCCTTTTAAAAGATGGTATTTCTCAACTTCCCTTGTAGCTGTGGGTAGACAGTACCTTTCTCTTCTGCTTTATATTTGCTTCCAGGATTGCAGGTGTGATGGCTGGAGGTGTAGCAACCACCTTGGATCATAAGGCAACCTTAAGGTCCTAAGTCATGTTCTAAACCTAGAACCCTGATGACTGTGGAGCCAATATACTGACCCCAGAGAGCAATTTCTAGACTTCATTTACATGAAGAAAAATAATTCCTTGTGTGCTCAAGTCACTATTATATAGAGTATGTGCTGTAGCTTGTATGTGCTAGCTGGCATGTGCTATTTCCTCTACAGTATAAATGAGGTAATCAAATTTCAGTGTAAGAACAGGACGAAAATATTTTTAAATATTTAAAACAACCTTAATTGTTTTCATCCTGTACCCAAACTTTAGTGTATAAGGAAGAGTTATAGTTCCTTTTTCCTATGGGAAAAAATTAAGTCACATCTGATCACAAGCTTATTAGACATTATTCTTTGGTGTGATTATTTGGTTGATATTTACCTGTGCCCTCTCCCAAAACACACACTGGATGCTCTGAGAGCATGGATTTTATCTGTTTTGCACTATCACTTTAAGTGAGGAATTGGCTTAAAAAGAAAAAGGAAAAAAAAAAAAAAAACCCAGCTGTGCACAGCCAGCCATACCTATAGCTTCAATTACCATCTTGCCCCAGGAACCCCAAATACATCTTAGCAGCATAGACCACTTGCGTGAACCCTAAACATCCACACGCAATTGCTTACTGATACCTCGTAAAAGTCTGAAGCAGTAAACTCAGCATGCCCAAAGCTAAATTCAGAAACTTCCCTCAAACCCATCTACCTTAACTCTTTCCTGTCACAGCACTTATCTTCTTTTGAGTTAGGTCAGCCAACAACTTAGGGGTCAATGTAAGGCAATCTCCCTAACCTCCCACACCGAATCCGTGACCAGTATTATCTGTCTAAGCTTCTAGGTATCTCTCAAATTTGCCCACATTTTCTTTCTCTCCACTAGCAGCCGGATCTACACAACTGTCATAGCTCTTATGTACTACTATCAAAACCTACCATTCTTTCTACTTGAATCCACTTTGGCCTCTCCTCCAATTTCCTCTGCAGCTTTGCAAGCAGCGTGACGTTTTAAAAAGCCGATCTCATTATACAAGTCCTTTGCTTAAAACAGTACAATGATTTTCCATTGCCTTTACGATAAAGATCAAAATTGATAACAACCTAAAAGAAAAACTATGGTGTGGTGTCTGGTAACTCTTCATCATTGTATTCTGTGCTCCAGGTTCTCCGACCTTCTTTATGTTCATCAAATGCACCTCCTGCATTTCCCTTTGGAGTCTTGACATAGGTTGTTCCCTTTGCCTGGAAGTTCTTTTCCTCTCTTCTTTCTTTACTCCACACTTTCTATTTCTTATTTTCCACTCAGCCTTAATCTTGTCTCAAATCTTCTTCATTGAGGAACTTATCTGATAAGATACACTTTCCTCAATATCTCATTATCATATATGTTTATTTCTTCCTAGTTATCTGATATTCCCTCTTAATATCTTTCATTGTGTCATAATATTTCTCTTCATAGCACTAAATCACAGTGGCAATTTACATATTTGTGTGATTATTTGGTTGATATTTACCTGTGCCCTCTCCCAAAACACACACTGGATGCTCTGAGAGCATGGATTGTATCTATTTTGCTCATTATTGCATTCCTGTGCAGTACTTGGCACAAAATAGGTACTGAAAAAGGTGTACATGTGGAGAGAGATTAAACGGACATAATAAATGAATGAATATATAAATATCCTAAAATATTAATAATGAGTGATAGGGTCATGGATTACATTTTCCTTATTTTACTCCTCTCTGTTTCATATTTCATACAATTAGCATTAAGAGTAATTTTTATTATTTTTTATATTAAATAAGTTTATTTACAAATTTGGAGAAATTTTAAAACAGCAGTAAATATTTCACATTCCAAAAAATACCACCCAAATTTATGTTTGAGGAAATATTCCCTTTGTACTAAAAATGCACATATGCACATTTGCATAGATCAAATTAAATTGGTTACTTTTGGAAGAACAGGAAAGGAAGTAGCCAGATGAAATGAACGGGTAAAGTTGAACAAGAGCAAAGTTTTAAATGTACCAATAACAGTGCATCATTAACCTAGGAATTTGATTAATTCAATCTCTATAGCATTAATAATAATTTTTAAAGATACTTTTTTTTTTAAATCTTGAAAAACAGACAATTGAGTTCTGTCAGGTAGGTAAAAGTCTTCATTGAACCAATGACAGTATCTCTTATTTCTTGATAGCAGTGGCCTTTGCAAAGGCTAAAAGCATACATAGAAAAACTGAGTGCCCAGAAAAGTCCACAAAAACTTATTTTTCCTGAGAAAATAAACATCTGTTAGCCTGGCCTTGAACTGGAAATAGAGAATTCTAATTACTCTCAAGCAAAACCTCCAGTATCTGCACATGTTCCGGAAGTGCATCTTTATCTACCATCATCATAAAAAGAAAAAAGAAGAGAAAATGGACTCCTTCAGAAATAGAACCATGTAAATCTTCAACACACTGCTTAGTGAGATTGAGATCCTGTCTGAATACACACAGTTTAAAATGCCCCTTTAATTAACCCTTCCCCAGGGAACTTGTTTGTTTCTTTTGTATTTAATGTCAAATAGCTTGTTCTTTTTTCATATATGGGGCTTATGCGGTAAAGTTTTGTTGCTGATTTTGACCTTTGCTTTTCTGTTCTAATCCTTGTCCCTTTTACTAACTGCAGTGTGGTCTTGACATAAAAAGCATCTAACTCAGGTACTCGGTAAACGCGTTTCGCATACTTATTAGCACAATATTTAATTATCATCCATTTAAGAAAAAAAAACATCCCACAAGAGTGCTTACTTTTCTTATGTGTCCATAGTTACTTTGAGGATTTTCAGCCTGTGTGATTGTTATTAAACAGAATATAAGTTACTGAAAATGTTATCAAAATGCTAAATAATTACATGAATCCTGGCAGAGAAAACTAAATGATTCAAATAAATCTCTCCTTTCTTTGGATATTGTGTGGGAGTGAACATTATTTATTTTAATGAATTTATATTTTTGTTTCTGAAATTAGATAGTTGAACACTTCTTGTTGGTATTTTAAAACTGTCTGGACAAAACATCTCAAATCTCCTCTGGCAGAAGATATGAACACTTTCATTAGGCTGGGGTTTTTGGTGGTGTTGTTTGTTTTGTGTTGTTGTTTGATTTCAGTTGTTTTGAGATGCTAGGTACTAAGTTAGTTGTTTCCTGAACATAAGTATATTTTAACACTTCTCTTTGCAGCTGTAGAGTCCATGGCACCCTAAAGTTTGATAATTCCCTCTGACTCACAAGAGTGTAAGAGAACGAGGAAGAGGTTTGGTGTCTTGCAGACTCAAGCTCAAATCTTTGCTCAGTATTAGCTAACTATGTGACCTTGAACAAGCGTTTTTACCTCTGACTTTCAATTTCCTCTTTTGTAAATAGAGCCTAATACGCACCTCTTGAATTTGTTTTGAGAATTGATTAGGAAAAAACATGACATGCCCCTGGCACAAAGCAGGCACTCAGTGAATACTAGCTCCCTTCCCCCTTTTTCAGAAAACTGCATTACATTCTGAATAGCATTTAAATAAAAGATTTTATGAGGTTTTTTAAATACAGATTTAAATAAATTTCTGTTTGTTGTTTTATGAAAAAATGTTTGCTTGGGCCAAACTCTCATGAGAGATGGCAAGATTGAAACGTTGGGAGCATTATTTACAGAACATTCTGTGATTGGAGACGTGTCACAAATAATGTAGGAAGCTTGATGTTGAGGGTGTGTGAAGTATGTAATGAGAGTTAACAACTTCTAGAGAACAGAGCATGACACTTGCTAAAGGTCATCACAGAGAAAAATATCACCCAGCACTTTGAGGATAGCTTTTCATTTATATCATGAAGATAGTTGCTGGAGTTTTACTCTGTCTTTTACTGCCGTCGAAACATGGACAAACATGATGAACAAACATCTAACAAACTTTTAACAATTAATTAACTTATTCATTGAACAAATACAAGCATACCTATTTCCTCATACTGGAAATATTAAGTCCTTTTTGTTGATTTTTTTTAATGGCTCCTAATGCATTCAGTCAGTGTGTGCCTCTGATGGATCTTTCATATGTATTAATTATTTAGAGAAGAAGTTGCACTGAAATCTGCTACTATGCAAGGAAGAGAATCTGTAGTCTGGAGATGGATGTCTTTTTTATCAAAGATTATTTTTTCTGACTCTATGGTTGCTCAGTGAACACATTATTTTAACCATAAAATTGTATGTATTTCCCACTGGACAGCTAGCTCCTTATCCACGTTCAAGCCTCCCTGATGGATAAGGAATTCCACAGTTCCTTACCAAATAAACCCCGGTTCCTTTGAAACAGTTAAACCAGGCTGATTTCAGAAATCTACAGAAGGCAGATTAAGCCCCACCCCCTTCAAGAAAGTCTCCCATCATTATTAAAACGAACCCATCGACACTACAGATTCACCAGTTCCTCCATTTTCCTGGAGGGCATGGTCCTATGACCCGTCACATTGAGTATTTCAAGGAGTTCTTCTCCTTCAGAGTTTCTGCCACTGTCAACCTGTATGCAAAACACAACTCACTTATTTTTGAATGAAGGAAAAAGAAAGCTTTCAGAGAATAAATGCCTTTCAAATGCCCTCATGATATTGTAAACATCTTTCTAAACTGATAAAACGAAATGTCCAGTAGGAGTTGACTTCAAACTCTGCCCTCAGCCTAGAATGCCCTTGCCTTCACCCTCTCTCATCTGGTTAGCTCCTAGAAGTCTGTCTTTAACTCAAGTTCAGAAGTCATATTTTTGTAGGAAACCTCAGTATCCCTTCCCAACACATACACACACAGATGTCCCTTTCCTATCCTATGCACATGTTTACTTATCTACTTCCATCATTAAACCTTTATTTTTGTATCCTGAGTGTTTGGAAGCTCAAAGTTTCTTGAATGTACAGCAAACAAATATCAAATGGACAAGCCAGAATCTCCCCTTAGATGCAGCTGCACAGAGGACAAGACTAAGAAAGCCCCAGAGATTCCCACTTCCCACATCTAAGTATAATATCCAGAGGTGACCTGACAAATGTCTTCTCAGAGATGTCCTAAGACTCACTATTTGGCAGCCAGTAATATAAAACTCTAATATGAGTCATATGTCTCAAGAGTTGTATCTCTTGATGATTTCCATGGTTCTTTGGACAAGTCTAGGTCATTCAGATCCCCAGCTGCCAATGAAGTAACACTTTGATTCCAAGTGTGTGTGATCTATAGTGCTTCAGAATGACTCTCTCTCACCAGGAAGAGAAGTCTGAGAGTTAAGGAGGCCTCTGGCATCTGAAGTCCAGCTGGGGTGAAGGGGTGAGGTGGAAGAGAAAGAAAAACTTGCCCACTTGCCTTTCTTTTTTTCAAAGTTCCATGTAGGCTGTCCTGTCTGTTCTGCATTAGGTATACTAATACATCCACCACAGACTAGCTACTTCCCTAGTGACAGCTTATTTATCAAGTTGGTTTTAATCTCCAAATCACAATAATAACTATCTTACTGATGGGCAAACTTGATCCAATGAATATAATGAGGTACATAGTAAATATTGATTATGAGTTTGGTGATATATGAACTACTAATTCTTTGTTATTTTTGTTAATAATGGCTTTGAAATGTGTTTTTTCTTCTCAAGTCACATTCTCATTGCTTCTGGCCTGGAATATGATAAGAGTTCTACACTGCTCTCCATATAATGTGTTTCATTTTGAATCCATCCTGAGGGACTACCTACAACTCCTTGCCTAGAATTCAACACAGGCAGAAATCTGGCACCACTCCGGGCATAAGTCACTTTCCGTATATTTACTGTTTGCTTTAACCAGGCTGATCTCCTCATTGTACTCCCCACTCACTTCCCACCACCCATGATTTATATGACACTTAGTCCCACCTCTGAGCCTTTGTTCAAAGTGCCGACTCAGCTGGTAACACCATCTAATCCTGTTTATTTACCTGGATCAAGTTCCCGCCCACTTGGCGCAACCTGCTCCAGCCACGTTCAAACTGAATAGACAGATACCATAGTGGTGGTAACCAGGAGTTAGAACATTCTGAGAATCTGCAACAGGACCCAGGGGACATTCTGTCTGCACAAAGAACACAGCTAGGCTTGCCTATCACGGATGTGGGAATTCACTTAAGCAACCAAAGAAGCCAAACTTTCTTTCTCACGTAGGTGAAACTACAACATAGAGTTTGAAATTGCTAACAGTCACAATTCCTGCCAAAGAGCAAAATACTCAATGTCTAAAACAAATACAAATCTAGATATTTAGCCTGATAAAAATAGGTTTCAGAAGAGGCAATGTGGTTAGGGCACCTGGATACCAGAAATGTACAAGGCAGCCCTGCTTGTATGAACTAGCCATCACCATCTATGGGGTCAGATGAAGTCCAGATAAGCCCACCTTCCTCATGAAAAGGTGTCTAGGAAACAACATGCAGCTGACTAATGTAATATTCTCCACCAAAGAAATGGTAGAAGATTATTTGGCAACCAGTTTAATTTATAAACCTAATATGAGTCAGAAATTTCAAGGATTTTATTTCTTTATTATGTCAATGACATTTTTTGTTCTGGTTGTGCTTCTTAGTAGCTATATACCTTGAGCAAGTTATTTACCTTCTCTCTGCATCAGTTTTACTTTCACCTCTGAGATGAAACATGTGGTAATAGGAAATATTCCCCTTTGGGGCAAAAACACTGCTCCTTCCTTTTTTTCTTAGATTGTTATATTAACAAACATCAGTTCTATGAAATCACATCCAATCATAAGTCATAATGGAATCTACCTATATGTTAACTTCCCAAGCCTCCCTCAATTACTCAGAATAACTGACAAAATAAACTAGTCTGCCTCATCTAGATGTTCCATAATATTCCACTTTAACTCACTATAAAGATATGATCTTATCAGGGCTGAAATATCTCTACTTGAATTGTGCTCTAAACTTGGTGTTTGGTGATCCAGGGGCAGGTATCCAATAGGAAGAGCATGTCTGAGTGGCAACTTAAGCAGTTTCTGTGGTGGCCTTTTTACATTCCCCAACATTCAGACACATTTCTTCCATTTTTCATTTTCCTTTTTCACCTCATTTTACTTCATTTCTCCCCCCTCCCATCCCTGCTTATTTCTTAAGCCTCCTGATGGCATCTATTAAATGGTATTTAGGACTGATGAATGATCAATCCTTTAATACCCTTCCCAGTATAACACAATTAAGGACCCATTTAAAATTTTCTAAAGCACTGTTTTCATCTGGATAATGACAAGTTTGAGCCACCGTCCCAACTCTGCAATTCAGCATGCAGTGCTAGTGTTCCCCCATATCCCTTCTCCCCCTGACATCACACCACACCTTGTAAAATTGGGATCAAAGAAGTCTCATTCTGGGATTGTTAATCTAAGGATAAAAACACTGATTTTAATACTGTTTTACTAGTTTCTGCCTTTTAAAGTAGGTAGGCCTATGGGTTTTATTCTGGAAATCACTGATGGTCATGACAGCCATTAATTATGTTTGTATTTTGTTATTTACCAACTAAACAGCATTTGAAAGAAAAATCTAATTTCTTTAATACACCCTCAAATCTGTTACTGCATCTTTTATTTGTGATGCAGTAGGACACTTGCCTGTATTAAAAGGGCCAAGAGTAAATGCTTTTTTTGTTGAACATGTCTATAGAGTTGGCAGTTAATGCTGAAATTTGTCAAATAGCCCTTCCAAAATTATACTTGTGAAATACACAAAAATAAATTGATCTAAATTTCAAAAAAAAGAAAAAAAAAGATATGATCTTAACGTTATGTTCACTTGTAAAATGTCTTCCTTGTCTAATTTTTTATGAGAAATAGCTGATATTTTGAAAGTGCTTTCATTTTTTTTATGATAAAGCATACTAATTAACTTGACCTCCACCCACAAAAAAAAATGCCTTATGAGTTTCTTTTACTCGTTCCAGTACAATACTACCTATTTGTTGTACTGAAATTCTATGTTTATCTTGTCTCTAAAGCTCTTAAGGCTAAATCTTAACTTTCTATTTTGGGAACTCATCATTCCAGTAATTTTCCAGCAATACAACTGTATTTACAACTACGTGAATGACTATACTGTTTCACAGAAGCTCCCAGAGTATGAAGTTAAATGACCAATTAAACAATAAGTTAATATGAATGAGAAGATGAAGTTTTCCATCATAACTTTGTAAACCTAAAACTTTGCAAAGCTTTGTCTACCTCTTAGACCAATGCATTTCCTTTGTTAACAATGGAAAGGGAAATAGCCCAGACAAAAATAATGTCAGTTAGGATCTGGATAAATAATATATTTCACTGTATCTGGAAGAATCTGTTTTGTCCTTAAATTTTGACTAGTCAAGATAATTCTAAAAACTAAATAGATCTCCCATTATCCTCAGAAATATCCCTCTGCTTCTACAAACACTCAGCTTGATTTATGATAGCAAGCAACATTAGTGCTCTATGACATATTTTTCACATTCCACAAAGCTACTGAAATAAGTTAATATTCCCATCTTGATGGATTTTTTGGTAAAAAAACGGTAGGGTATAGAATGACCTATATAACCCTTCCATTAAAAAAATACAGCATATCATGTTTGCGTCATTGAACTGGCCAGCTCATTTTCCTTCTTTTATTATACTTGTTGTTTTAACACTATCCATTGAGTTGTAGCTGGCATTTTGAAAATTTAAGGGAAAAAAATGAGTTAATACTTACTGTTTACAGTTTGGTGTTAGATGCGTTATTATACTGAAACCTAAAAGCAATCCTAACCAGTAGGTATTAATTCCATTTCACAGATTTATTCATTAGTTTATTTATTCTTTTACTTATCAAATACTTATGTGTTTTCAATGTGCCAGACATGGTTCTAGGCTCTACATCAGTTAACTAAACAGATAAACACTACTCACCTTGGTGGATTTTACATTCTAGTGTGGGAGAATGAGGAAAGTGAAACTCAAAAACGCTATGCAACTTGCCCAAGATAATTAAGATTTGAAGTGTTTCCTAAAATGTGGCTCTAAGAATGTCTGTTTTAAAGACACTGAGGATGTTTGTTTAAAGGTAGAAAGTCTTGGGTTCCATCTCAGAATCATTGGAGGTAGGAGGTAGGTAAGCCAGAGTTTGCACTTTTTAAAAAGAACCTCTATTTCCTTATACACAGATTTTTGAAAGTTATGAGCAAACAACTGAAGGTGTTTAGGGTCCTGCTCAGATCTGTCTAGATTTCTATTGCAAAGAAACAAAAACCTAACTATATGAGATATATGTAGAGAAATGTTTAGAGCAGCACTGCTTATAATAGAAAAGAGGAAAAGACCAAAACAAACCCAATGTTTATTAATGGACAAATGGTTGAATAAACTGTGGTTCATGCATGCTATAAAATACTCTGCAGCCATGAGAAACAATTATACACACACACATTAGAAAGATGTTCACTTTATACTGTTAAATAAAAAAGCAAGTTGCAGAATACTATATAAAGTATGATTACCTATTAGCCTGCTATATATACAACTTACACCTATATTTATGTTTCTATAGACATAGAAAAGCATACACAGCAAACCTTTAACCGTGTTTACTTCATCAATGAAAAGAGGACGGGGAAAACTCTCATTTTTAATTCATATGCTTTCTTATTTTTAATTGTAATAATAAGCACACATCATTTTTATAATAAAAGCAGATAAAAAATGGTTTTACAAAGAGAAATTCTTAAAATGTAGATGCAAAAACAATGATTCCATAGGAAAATGATGCTTTAGTAGGAGGGTAATTTCTGAGTGACGCGGATAATTAAATATAGAGGAGGTCTTGGATCACAGGTGAGAGGCACAAATGCTAACAAAAAGAATTCAGACATCAGGGGCTTCCCTGGTGGTGCAGTGGTTGAGAATCTGCCTGCTAATGCAGGGGACACGGGTTCGAGCCCTGGTCTGGGAAGATCCCACATGCCGCAGAGCAACTGGGCCCGTGAGCCACAACTACTGAGCCTGCGCGTCTGGAGCCCGTGCTCCGCAACAAGAGAGGCCACGATAGTGAGAGGTCCGCGCACCGCGATGAAGAGTGGCCCCTGCTTGCCGCAACTGGAGAAAGCCCTAGCACAGAAACGAAGACACAACATAGCAATCAATCAATCAATCAATCAATCTTTAAAAAAAAAAAAAGAATTCAGACATCAGGAAGATATGAAAAAAGAAAGCTAGATAACTGGTTTGTAATGCCTATAGAAATCTTATGGAGGAATTCCACCTAGTTTCAAGTTATTGGTATCTCTTCACATCATGAACATATGCCCTTGTATTTCTCTTCAGTAACCTCCCCCCTGGGGAATAAAAAACTACACTAAAACTAAAATTTAAGGTAAACTCAATTAATTAGTAAAATCCATCATGATCGCAAGGAGTTTTTATTTTTCTTGGACAGTAAATTGTTTTTCAGTTTAAAAGAAAAATGTGTTTTTCAACCACTGTGTGGCTTATTCTCTGAAACTGATAAACTCATTACAATGTTTCTTTTGTTACTCTTTGGTAACATAATATAAACAATAGAAATACTTGTATATTCTTAATTTTATTTTTAATCAACTTTATTAAGGTATAATATACATTCAATAAAATGCATCCATTTTAAGGGTACAGTTTGATGAGTTTGGACCCATGTATACACTCATGTAACCAACACCACAATCAAGACAACAAGCACTTGCCTCACCCTAAAAAGTTCCCTTGACCCCCCTTCCTTAGTCAATCCTGCCATTCCTGCTCCTAATTCCAAATCCATTTATAAGCTCTATGTAACTATAAATTAGATTTGTCTTTTCTAGAATTTTACATAAGTGTAATATACAATACATAACTTTTGTGTTGACTTCTTTTATTCAACTTAATATTTTTGAAACTAATGCACATTGTTGAATGTATCAGTACATTGCTCATTTTTATTATTGAGTAGCATTCCACTGAATGGAACTTATTTATCCTTATACTTGCTGATAGACACTTAAGTTGTTCACAGTTTTGGCTACTGTAAGTCTTGCTGCTACAAATATTAGAGTCTACACTATGTATAGATACAAGTTTCCTTTTCTTTTGACTTAATCCCTAAAAGTAGAATTACTGGTGTTTATGGTAAATGTATATTTATTTAATTGTATAAAAATTTCCACAATGTTTCCCAAAGTGGTTGTTATGATTTGGCATTTTTAAAACAATATAGGAAAGTTCCAGTTGCTCTATAACCTTGCCAACACATTATTATCAACATTTTAAATTTCAGTCATTCTAGTGGGTGTGCAGTCATATATTGCTGAAGATTTACTTTTCATTTCCCTAATGGTAAGTGATAGAAAGCATATTCACATGTAGGTATAAGCCATTTACATACCCCCATATGTGAAAGATCTGTTAAATCTTTCGCCCATTTTTAATTAGTCTTATAAATAAGTTGAATACACACACACATACATACACACATACATACAATTTCATCTTAGTCTTCTGCTTCATGCCTATTCATTTTCTCAAGGGTATTTTTTTATGAGAAAGTTTAAATTTCAGTTTAGTCCAATTATCAACATTTTTCTTTGTGAATCATGTTTTTTGTGTCCTAACAGATCTTCTACACCAAGGTCAAGAAGTTTTACCCTTTTTATCCTATGCTTTCTTTGATAAGTTTTTTAGTTTTAACTTTTACGTCTTTGATACATTTTGAATTTATGTTTGCGTATAGCATAAGGTAAAGTTTCAAGTACTTTTAAAAAATTATAATAAAATAAAAATAAAATACATATATTCTCAACTTATGTACACATACACACACAATATGTATGTCTATTTCTGGACTTTCTACTCTGTTT
Source organism: Balaenoptera ricei (assembly GCF_028023285.1). Taxonomy (NCBI): domain Eukaryota; kingdom Metazoa; phylum Chordata; class Mammalia; order Artiodactyla; family Balaenopteridae; genus Balaenoptera; species Balaenoptera ricei. Next base: position 81,143,152 of record NC_082640.1, on the reverse strand, counting down.
TTGTTGCATTTAGTTGATCTATTTTTTTTCTTATACTAATACCACACTATCTTGATTGCTATAACTATGGAAATCCTTTAAATCAGTCTATCATCCAACTTTTTCTTTTTAGAAATTATTTAGGATATTCTAATTCCCCTGTATTTTCTCTTTTTTCTTACATTTTCATGTAAATTTTAGAAGCAGCTCAATTTCTACCAAAAAAAAAAAAAAAAAAGACTACAAGTGTTCTAACTGGCATTTCAGTGAATCTGCAGAGCATTTTGAGGGGAACTGACATCTGAATAGTATTGAATCTTCTGACCCATGAACACTTATGTTAATTTCTCTCAGCAATGTTTTGTAGTTTTCAGGATATAGGTCAAGCACATATTTTGTTAAATGTATCCTATCACCTACAAATGGCACTTGCCAACTACCTCTACAATGATTAAATTATGAGCCACTGCAGCTGCTGACCTTCAACATCCCCTGAAAGGAGTTCAGCGTGAAGATCAGAAATGAGGCACTCTGTGCTCTGGAAAAAACTGGCAGAACAGGTCTTCAGATAGTTAGATATTTTCAGGAGACAATTTTATGACCTCAAGCCTTGCATCTTCTCATATCTAGAAAAGCACTAAAATCCTTTATGGTGATGTCTCCTCCTCGCGACTAGCAGTAACCTTCTCAAGACTAGCAGAAACCTTCTGCAAAAAATATGTGCTTGACTGCATGTACTCCCCCTTCACCAAAATCACATATATACTGACCTTCCCTCGACCTCTCTGTAGCAGTTTCTCAGAGCCAACTGATATGCCGTCTCCTGGGCTATAGTCCTCATTTTGCCCCAACTAAATCTTAACTCACAACTCTCATGTCGGGCATTTTTTTTCCAGCCAACGATCCCTAATTATTTCTTGTTCTCCAAAGCCACTTTAAATGGTAATTTTTTAAATTTTATTTTCTAACTGTTCTTTGCTGGACTGTAGAAATATAATTGATTTTTTAATATGTTAGAATTGCATGCATCCTGAAAAAAGTTAACATCATAATTTTTATGTTTTGTTTTCATTTTAATTCAGCTCAAAATATTTCCAATTTCCCGCATGAAATCTTTATTGCCCCATGGGTTATTTAAAAATACATTAATTTCCAAATATGTATTATTTTTCTCAAGTCTACATTGTGCTCACTTCACCATACCACCAAGTACTCAAGTGCTCAATTCCCCCTCAGGCTGTGAGCTAACAGTCAGGAATATATACAGACACCCAAGTTACTAAATTTTCTAATTCCTAACAGGCATGTAAGGAAAACTGATAGAAATCCATGATCACACTGAGCCACTCTTTCTTCAGCTCCTTTAGGCTCCTTTGGAAACAATGTCACAACAGGAAATAGCCCACTCAAAAGGATGAAGGCACAGAGTTGAATAAAGGGACTATTCACAAAAGATGGAATTAAGGGAAACCACAAAGGATGATGAGGCATCCTGGGGTAAGCAACGACAGGAAGCAAGTAGCCAGAATGGTTACTGACAATCACTGAAAGTTCCAAGAAAGGGCCATCCAACAGGAGTTGTGACCTCAAGCAGAGAGGCACAGAGAGGGGACTAAAGAAATAAACACTCCAGCCTCTTTTTCTTCCCGTGCACCAATCTCCTTTTGGGTCCTCCCATTGGGCATCTCAACCAATAGCTGAAAGGAAAAAGAGCCTGGTTTACAACATCCCTGGAGGTCAACCACCTAAACAGGATAAGAGAAAGCTGGAGAGTGAAGCCTGAGAGGCAGATTCAGAATATTCAGCAAATACAGCATGCTATGAATTTCTACACATCAAGTTGCAACCTTTATTACTGAAATCACCAGCTCTGAAAGAACAGAATGAGATCATGAGATTGCTCTCATAGATGAAATGTACGAACAAAGGATATTTTGTTTCCCCTAGCACTAATGACATCTATTTTTCCGCCCCCGCTTGACTTTGTTCTCAGGGTCCTGTTAAGCCCAGCTGATTGACACAGGGATCTGAAATGTAATCCTAAGTGACATTTACTCTTGCTTTAAAAGCTGCTTAGCGCCAGTCTGTGGGACTATTTGTTCACTGTGTGCTCACTACAGAAAAAATGCCAGACAAGGATAGCCAAACTCCCAGAAACAGTTGGATAACTATATCCAGGTGTTTTTCAGGACGTCAGGAAACCTTGATTGAATATGTCAGTGGGCATTTGGCCTTTACTATGTTTTTTTTTTTTTTTTTTTTAATTAACTTATTTATTTATCTTTGGCTGTGTTGGGTCTTCGTTTCTGTGCGAGGGCTTTCTCTAGTTGTGGCAAGCGGGGGCCACTCTTCATCGCGGTGCGCGGGCCTCTCACTATCGCGGCCTCTCTTGTTGCGGAGCACAGGCTCCAGACACGCAGGCTCAGTAATTGTGGCTCACGGGCCCAGTTGCTCTGCGGCATGTGGGATCTTCCCAGACCAGGGCTCGAACCTGTGTCCCCTGCATTGGCAGGCAGATTCTCAACCACTGCGCCACCAGGGAAGCCCTACTATGGCTTTTTTAATGTTTAAAATTTAGAGTTATCAGGCAGCTGCCAGCGCACACCCAGCACAAACTTGTCCGTGGCCTGTCCTGGCACTTCCTTTAGAATCGGATCATCTGACCAGTGGTTAGTCTAGTATTATGTCTAATCCAATCCAACTACACCATTTACATTCTTTTCCAGGAACACTGGGTAATTGTGCAATTAGACGAGGTCTATTTGTAACTGCTATAAATCAAGTTTTTCCAGTAACGGGTGTTGATCAAACTTGTTTTTTGTTTGTTTGTTTGTTTAAGATGGATAAGTATTAATTGACCACCCGGAGTATCCACCTATATCTTGAGGTAGTCCCTTTTCAAATATTCTTTCAAATATTTGGTAGTCCCTTTTCAAATTTTTTTAATTAATTTTTATTGGAGTATAGTTATTTTACAATGCTGTGTTAGTTTCTGCTTTACAGCAAAGTGAATCAGCTATACGTATGCATATATCCCCTCCTTTTTGAATTTCCATCCTTTTTAGGTCACCACGGAGCACTAAGTAGAGTTCCCTGTGCAATACAGTAGGTTCTCATTAGTTATCTATTTTATGCATAGTAGTGTATATATGCCAATCCCAATCTCCCAATTCATCCCACCCTACCCACCTTGTTGTCCATACATTTGTTCTCTATGTCTACGTCTCTATTACTGCTTTGCAAATAAGTTCATTTGTATCATTTTTCTGGATTCCACATATAAGCGACATTATATATTTGTTTTTCTCTCTGATTTACTTCACTCTGTGTGACAGTCTCTAGGTCCATCCACAACTCTGCAAATGGCACAATTTCATTTTACTACTCCCACTGGCTTTAGCAATTTTTGAAAAAAATAAACATGTGGAATTTAGAAAATATTTTCTTTATAGCTATCAGCATCATTTGCTGGGATGGAAAGATAGTGTGTGATTAATTTGCAGGCTACTTAGAAACACAGAACCTGGGAAACCTTTTAGACAACTGAGTTGTTTTCTTTCCTTAATAATAATTGTTCCTGTTTAAAAAGCACATACCATATGCCAGAAACTGTGTTAAGTTTTTAGGTATTTTATATTATTAATTCTCATGACAGATGCATGAAATAAATAGCATTATCACCCTTCATCAGGTGAGACTAAGATTTAGCAAGATTATGTAACTTGTCCAAGGTCACACACCCAGTAAGTGGGAGAGGTTTATGGGAGGAGAACATGAGTTAGTCTGATTCTGATACCCATATTCCCACCTGCTGTGTTATTTGTCCACCTAACAAAACATCTGGCAGAGCGCCTATTTCTTAGCCTGGCAGGACCGGATTAGCTGTGCAAAGGGAATGTAACTGTGTATGCAGATGGTAACCCACCAGTTACACATTAGGTATTGCTAGTCTCTCTTTATGACAAAGCCTTAATTAACTTTTCATGATTCTTGAATTCCAAAAGAGTTGCGAGCTCACAGTGGGATTTGAATTTTTCATGTCTGTTTTTGAGGGATCACTTGGGTTTTCTTTGGCCAGTCTGGGGACAATGCATCCTCACCATGGATGTCCCAAAGCATTTGGCAGCCACTTACCTAGGAAAGGACAGCAGGGGGCTGTTAACAGTGCAGAGAGACGATGCCAAAGCATGTTTCTCTCAATATGTCCTTTTAGGAAGAAATAGGGACATATAAGAAAAGTCGGCTTCTAGGTGACTGACCAAACCTTATAGAACAAGCATGGAGGTTCCAAATGGAGTCAAAGTGAAATAATAATTTAAGGTCAAGGCTATTTACAATGATAGTGAGAAACTCTACTGTTAATTAGCACTGGGGATCCTCAGGGATCTCTGGACCAAATATGTGAGCAAACTACTATAACAGTCACTGACAATAGAGGTCATGTAAATTTATAGACTGTATAGTGATATCATGCTACATAGGTAAAAGAATATAATATTGGATTATTTTCTGAACAACAGTTTAAAATAATAAAAAGTCATTCTGGACCTTATGTGACATTTGAATGTTACAGAAATATCCTGGAAGCCAAAAGCTTTCCAGAAATCTCTGTGTTAGAAAGCTCTAGAGTTCATCTCAGATCCAGTGCTGACTAGATCAAGAGGTAGCAGAGAGGAGAGAATGGCAAATCCGTCATTTCAGTTAAAGTGCACAAAAGGTACACTCGAAAAGCCAGACTAATTTCTACTGCTTCAGAAATTCCTTTAGGAAAGCATCCTTCATACCATGTCTATTTTCCCTGCCAGTGACACACTTCTTGAATAAGTTAGAATCCCGTAAAAGAATGTTCTATGGCCAGCTCTCAGATGCCACTAAAGATGCCAATAATAGTAAGTCTCCCTTAAGACAAACATTAGAGCAAAATATGCCTCACATGGACCTTGACACCACACAAGGCTGTCTGTGTGTATGATAACCAAGAAACAGGGATCAGAGAGGGCCCAGGACACAGGACTGACAGCAACGGCATCCGGTTACCAGTACTGAATTATTATAATGCATAAAATGCCTTCAGTGAGATTCTGTGATTAACATTTAAGGTCATATAGAGGTAAATACATTACTTTTTTTTTTTTTTTTTTTTTTTAAAGAATAGACTGGGGGACAGACTGCTTAGATCCTCTCCTGGACTAATTACAGTAAGAGCTCTGTGATTTCAGACAAGAACTTAACCTCTCTCAGCCCATTTCCCACATATTGGGTCAAGCCACTCATCCTAAACAAATAAGTAAACCAACAAATGGCAGAGCTAGAATTCACACCAGTCGGTCTGACTCCAAAGTCTAAGCTATCAAGCATTATACTCTGCTGCTTCCACTAAGTAAAAGCAAATCATTATAGGTTTTACTAAAAACACATGTGTTCAGTATAAGTTTGAGTTTTCTATCCCTGTTCCCATTCTTAACACTTTTAAGAAAGGCAATTTGTGGAAATGAATGGAAATCTAATATATTCAATATACATTTGGGAGCCATTCCTCCAAATTAACAGAAGTATTTAGAGTCATTTAAACAATAAAAGGAATGACACAAACCTGTTCATTAACCCGTAAGCATATGGCTATAAGGGTTGTTAATCCTGAACTAAAAGTGGTACTTATCATTTTCACTAAAAAATAAAATAGGAAAATCTCTAGCAATTTGGTTGCAGGAGGCAATGTATCACTTAGGTATCTCAAGGTCACTTAATTATTAAATTACAGAAATGGAATTCAAATGTATGTTTGTCTTATTGTCCACAAAAACACAGTATAAATATATATTGATTCACTCTTACCTAGAACACAATTCCTTGCATTGTTCTATGTCTTAACAAGCCATTAATTTGACTTGTTTCTAAATAATTTAACTGCATGTCATCATATAATTACAAATTATTTTATTGCCTAATTTATATTCTAAAGAATTACAAAAACTCAACTTTATCAAAAAATTGATAGGTATATTTTACAGTAAAATAAAAGAATATTAGGTCTGAAGGCACATCTTTAGAAGTTAGAGATGTTTCAGCAATTTAAAATTTCAAAACCCTCTTACTGCAAAGTCCAAATATTAATTATGAATTCAAGTACTAAAATAAAATTGAACTGCACTCAAACAGAAAAACTTTGCATTTGACCCTTAGCCTATTCTACACTTGGTGTCTGATTTTATATTCTCAGAGCATTATAGAGTTGAAAGGGCATATATTTGCTGAAAGTTTGTCAGCAGTGCCTGTTAATTGCTACAGAATACCATGGTGACCCAGCCTTTCCTGGGGCCAATTACAGCCCTCTGTGAAAGAGATATAGATAGAACAATGCCCTATATGATATGTAAAATATAAAGAAGTTGGGATTTTTGATTCTTGGCATAAATGCACAATAGTCTCTTCATGATCTATTTAGTTAAGTCATAAATCATGAAATATCAAAGGAGATAAAGCTGTAAGGAAAAACAGGCATCAGGATCTTCTTCTCCCACCCTTTGCTATATGGGTTAAAATGGAAATGGAAAAGTGACCCAATTGAGAAACAAATATATTACTGAACTTATAAACAATCATGTGCTTTCTCTTCTTTCTAAGACAAGCTTAGACCAAGACAGTCTGATTCACACTACATCGTGGGAGTCATGTAGGGGGAAAAAAAAAAAAAAAAACACAGATACTTTAACTTTTTTCCCAATGTTATGGTACCCCAAAACCCTAGGGTAGTTGGTTAACGGGAGAATTATCCTAATACATGGAGAACACAAACCTATTATTTACAGATGAAGTTGGGAATCAGAGAAATGAAGTGATATGCTGCCAGTGGCAGAAACAAAACTCAAATCCTTAACATTGGATTCTGAATCAAATTCACAAGGTATATCTTTCCAAAGAGAGATCTAGTAATATTTAGGGAAATTAATTTTGTAGCCAAGACCAATAAAGTAAGAAATATTTAGTGAACATCTACTATGTGTGATGCTGGGAATACAAGAGTTCATAGATGCACAAACCCTATGCTCATCATTCTAACACCCTAATGAAGAATAAGACAATTTAAAATAATTTTTAAATTAAAAACAAACCACCCAAACAACATATAACTTCAAACTATGGTAAGTGCTACCAAAAAAACAAAACAAAAAACCCCAACAGTATTTAATGAAAAAGAACAGCAAGACCAGAAGGAGAGACCTAGATATAATTTAGATAAGGTGGTCAGAGAAGAAATCTCTATAGTTATGACATGTAAATGGAAATGCAAATAATAAATAAGCTTCTTAGCACAGCTGTTTGAAGTATTTTTCTCTAATGAAAAGAGCAAGGAGTAGAACACTCAGGACAGCCCCGGGGAAAGTCTGTTTTGTCAGAGTTTGTAGGAGAAGGAGTTTAGGTTGCACAAAAATAGAGGAGCCTAATAACATAGGGCTATGTAGGAAATAATATAGAAATTAGATTTTATTTTAAGCATGATGATAAATCATTATAAAGGAGTAACATGATCAAATATATATTTTTTTTAATTATTTATTTATTTATTTATTTATTTTTGGCTGTGTTGGGTCTTCGTTTCTGTGTGAGGGCTTTCTCTAGTTGTGGCAAGCGGGGGCCACTCTTCATCGCGGTGCGCGGGCCTCTCACTATCGCGGCCTCTCTCATTGCGGAGCACAGGCTCCAGACGCGCAGGCTCAGTAATGGTGGCTCACGGGCCTAGTTGCTCCGCGGCATGTGGGATCTTCCCAGACCAGGGCTCGAACCCGTGTCTCCTGCACTGGCAGGCAGATTCTCAACCACTGCGCCACCAGGGAAGCCCCAAATATATTTTTTAAAATATCTCTCAGTGTGTGGCGTACGTGGCATAGATAGACTAAAGGGGCTCTAGAGCAGAAGACCAGTTAGGAGGCTACAGAAATCATGACGACTCTTGTCTAGATTGATGCAGAGAATTAGATTTGAGATACACCTGGCTGATGGTTTGTACACAGAAATGGAAATGGAGGAAGGCAAGATTAATTCTCAGTTTGCAGTGTGAATAAGTGGACAGACAGTGGTGTCAGTGACTGAATGGAGATTGGGAAGACTGAGGAAGATCCAATGTGGAAGGGAAAGCAAATGTCCAGTTAAAGAAACATTTGATTTCATGTATTTGTGAAATATTCCAGGGGAAACAATAACTAGGTAATTCACTATGTGAATGGGATGTTCAGAAGAAAATCTCATCTCAAGTTTTTATGCTGCCAATTACACAGGATCTTGAGTTTTATTGACTACACAGGTGATAAAGAGAAGCCTTAGGTCTTGCCAACATTTGAATAGAGATCCTTTCAAAAATACAAAATCCCAACACAACACTGTAAACCAATTATACTTCAATAAAATAAATTAAAAACAAAAATACAGAATCCCAAACGGGATATACACTCAGTAGTAGGGAAGACAGGGGGACAAACTCTACAACAAAGGAAGATACCAGAGAAATGGTCTGTCTAGGTCTGGGCTCTGAGTAGAGAAGAGAAAAAGACTCCCAAGAATATTTGCTACCAAAGGCAAACCCTCACACAAGTTTAGACAAATGTCTATCACCTACACAGTAAAACAAAACAAAAATAAAACAAAAATATTCTATCATATTTCTACCTTATAAATGTTCTTACTCTTGAGAACTTAATTTAAGGTAGTCCTGAGTTGATAGCATTCCTTGGCATTTGGTAGGGAAGAATCCAAATGTATTAGTAATCACAATAAAAACAAATGGGTTTAAAATTTTCCTTTAAAAGACAATAATTACCAGGCTGGATTTTAAAAAGCCACTTAGCCACAAACCTAAATTACAAGTATATAAAAGAATGAAAATAAAAGTATGAATAAAAGTGCACCAGCCAAATACTAAGAAAACAAGCTTAGAAATCTATACTAATATCACACCACACATGATTTAAAGCAAAAGGCATTATTAGCAATAAAAAGGTTCCTTACATACTAATAAAAAGCTTCAACAAACCAGAAAAATTTAATAATTCTAAAGTTATTTTCCCTTAATACTACTAGTTAAAAGAAAATGAGACAGAATTACAAGGACATATGAAAATACTAGCATAGTGGGTGATTTTAACATCTATTTATTAGTGAATGATAGGTCAAGCAATAGAAAATTTTAGCAACACAATCAATAAATTAGCTCTCATGGGCCCAAATAGAAACATGCACTCAAAACTTTGAGAATATAGTTTCCTCTGAGTCATCTAAGAAATATATAAAAGACCGACCAGGTAACAATTCATATAGTTTCAACAAACACATGTGATTTTCATACATAATAGTATGTGATAAAATTATATAATTATTTTATATTATTATATTTTATATTATAAATATTATAATAATATAATAAAGGTGGCATCTCAAACCACTGGAGCAAAGGTGGGAATTTTAATAAATGAAGCTGGGGCAACTAGGTAGTATTGGGAAAAACTACGATTAGATTCACAGTTTACACCATATATAAGAACAAACTCCAAATGGACCAGCGATTTCAATATAAAAATAAACCTTACAAGTACTAGAAGAAAACATGGATTAATTTATCTAACACCTCTGTGTAAGGAAAGACTTTTGAACTATGACTCAAAAATCCAGAAAAGGGCTTCCCTGGTGGCGCAGTGGTTGAGAATCTGCCTGCCAATGCAAGGGACACGGGTTCGAAGCCTGGTCTGGGAAGATCCCACATGCCACGGAGCAACTGGGCCCGTGAGCCACAATTACTGAGCCTGCGCGTCTGGAGCCTGTGCTCCGCAACAAGAGAGGCCGTGATGGTGAGAGGCCCGTGCACCGCAATGAAGAGTGGTCCCCACTTGCCGCAACTAGAGAAAGCCCTCGCACAGAAACGAAGACTCAACACAGTCATAAATAAATAAATAAATAAATAAAAGAACGTGAATTTCTTTAAAAAAAAGCAAACTGGGCTATTCATTTCAGTAACAGTCAAGTGGTCTTAGTTTGCATTCAATTTCCAATCAGTTTCTCAATCTATTTCATCTGAAGTCTTCACATTACCCACTATAAAAAATACCTATTTATTAAAAAAAAAAAAAAATCCAGAAAAAAAAAATGAAAGAAAAAATTCAAAAAAATGACCACATAGAAATCTCTAAAGTTTTCATAGGAAAAAAACCCCCAGAAACTCAAAAACAACTAATAAAAGGAAAGAAAATATTTACAGCATATACCAAAGACAAAGGGTTAATATCTCTAATATGTAAAGAATTCCTAAAAATTGAGACAGAAATAAAAATCTTATAGAAAAATGGACAAAAGACATGACCAGACAATTTGCAATAAAAGGATTAAAAATGGACCTTGAAGGACTTCAAATGGCCAAAGTGGGGACAAATTGAGTAACAAAATAAGTGATGACAGTAATGAATTATAATCCATAGAATAAATATCCATAAATTCATTCTGATATAAATAACTGAGTAAACAGACAGGTAGATAAAGAAAAACTGTTCTTCCTTATAGTAGAATTTCAAATGATAAATGTATAAATAATGAGGGAAATAGAAAATATCCAATAGGTGGACTTCCCTGGTGGTGCAGTGGTTAAGAATCCACCTGCCAATGCAGGGGACACAGGTTCAAGCCCTGGTCTGGGAAGCTCCCACATGCCGCGGAGCAACTAAGCCCATGCACCACAACTACTGAACCTGCTCACCACAACTACTGCACACACATGCCACAACTACTGAAGCCCACGCACCTAGAGACTCTGCTCTGCAACAAGAAAAGCCACCACAATGAGAAGCCCATGCACCACAACGAAGAATAGCCCCCGCTCACCACAACTAGAGAAACCTCGCGCACAGCAGCGAAGACTCAACGAAGCCAAAAAAAAAAAAAAAAAAAAAAAATCCAATAGGCAACCACCACAGCAATGATTGTGGCAAGCAAGAATCATCTATTCATAGTAACTCAATTGTGTCAATGTCATGATAGACCAAGACAGACTGAGGGACTGTCACAGATTGTAGGTGACTAAGGGAACATGACAGCTATATCATATGTGGGATCCTGAATAACTTCCTGGACCAGAAAAAGTACATGAGCAAAAAAGTTGACAAAATTTGATTGAGGTCTTAAAGGAATAAATAGTACTAAATCAATGTTAATTTCCTGATTTTGGTCTTTGAGCCAGGTGTTTTTACAGATGCCACCCTTAAATAATGTAAAGGGTATAAAGGAAATCTCTGTACTCCTCTTGCAACTTTCTGTAAGTCTAAAATTTCAAAATATTTTGTTAATAAATATAACTGCCTAAAGCAAAATGTAGTAAACGTGTATTCTCAGGTGTACAACATATGTGTAAGTAAAATTAAGGGAAAAATAACATAAAGGATAGGAAGAAAGAAATAGAAGTGTACTTTTGTGGTTCTTAAACCATATGTGAAATGGTAGATTATTTTAAGTTAGACTGTGAAAAATTAGTGATAGTGATACAATTATATATGTGTACGCATAACATATATACAAGTGTATATCAACATATCTCTACCATATGTATATATAGTAAACCCTACAAGAAACACTAAAAAAAAGAAGGTACAAATAATTAGAAAGTTATAAAGATAGAAAAGGCAGAAAATAACACCATATTTATTCACAGATTATATGATTACCAACAAAGGGAAGAAAACAGAATGTATAAGAATATTATTCAAAATAGTAAGAAAACTTAGAAAGTTTATCAATATAAGATCAATATAAACAACGTATTTCTGTAAACACACACACTTCTGGTCAATCAATCTATGACAGAGGAGGCAAGAATATACAATGGAGAAAAGACAGTCTCTTCAATAAGTGGTGCTGGGAAAACTGGACAACTATGTGTAAAAGAATGATACTAGAACATGCTTTAACACCATACACAAAAATAAACTCAAAAGGTATTAAATACCTAAATGTAAGACTGGATACTATAAAACTCCTAGAGGAAGACATAGGCAGAACACTCTTTGACATAAATCACAGCAGTATTTTTTTGGATTTGTCCCCTGAAGTAAAGGAAATAAAAGCAAAAATAAACAAATGGGACCTAATTAAACTTAAAAGCTTTTGCAGAGCAAAGGAAACCATCAACAAAACAAAAAGACAACCAATTGAATGGGAGAAAGTATTTGCAAACGATATGACTGATAAGGGGTTAACACCCAACATATATAAATAGCTAACACAACTCAACATCAAAGAAACAAACAACTAGATTTAAAAATGGGCAGAAGAACTGAATAGACATTTTTCCAAAGAGGACATGCAGATGGCCATGAAAAGATGCTCAACATCACTAATCATCAGGGAAATGCAAATCAAAACCACAATGAGATATCACCTCACACCTGTCAAATTGCTATCATCAAAAAGAACACAAATAACAAATGTTGGTGAGGATGTGGAGAAAAGGGAACACTTGTACACTATAGGTGGTAATGTAAATTGATACAGCCACTGTGGAAAAGAGTATGGAGGTTTCTCAAAACCTAAAAATAGATCTACATATGACCCAGCAATTCCACTCCTGGCTATATACCCAAAAACAAACAAACAAACAAACAAATCCCACTAATTCAAAAAGATAAACACACACACCCCAATGTTCACAGCAGCATTATTTACAATTACCAAGATATGAAAGCAACCTATGTGTCCATCAACCGATGAACAGATAAAGAAGATGTGATATATATATATATACACACACACACAATGGAATACTTCTCAGCCATAAAAAAGAAGGAAATTTTGCCACTTGCAGCAACATGGATGGACTTGGAGGGCATTATGCTAAGCGAAATAAGTCAAACAAAGACAAATACTGTATGATATCACTTATAAGTAGAATTTAAAAAAAACAACAAACTAGTGAACTTTACAAAAAAGAAACAGACTCACAGATATAGAGAACAAACTATTGGTTACCAGTAGGGAGAGGGAAAGGAGGATGGGCAATAAATGGGTAGGGGAGTAGGAGGTACAAACTATTAAGTATAAACTAAGCAACAAGGATATATTGTGCAACACTGGGAATATAGCCATTATTTTATAATAACCATAAATGAGTATAACTTTTAAAAATTGTGAATCACTCTACTATACACCTGAAACATATAATATCGTACAGTAACTATACTTCAATAAGAAAGAAAGAGAGAAAGGAAAGAAATAAGAAAGGGAGGGAGGGTGGGGGAGAGAGATTGATTTTCCTTTACAAACCCAGATTGTGGTTTCCACAAACTCCACCTATCATTTAGTCAAGACTGTTAATTAGGGAGCACAGACTTGGACTGCTAGCAAAGGCCCCCAGTTATTAACTAGGAGGCTGAGCTGGTGGCTGCAGCAGACACTGGAAATTTGCCAAGTGCTACCAGTGGGAGAGGGTCTACCTACATGACTGTGAAGCATGGGCGTTTCACTCTCCAAAGTCCTGAATATATCTTACTTCATTTATATTCACAACAACATAAAGGGTAAAAAAAAAAAAAAAAAAATAAGATGTGATTTCCAGATTAGGAAACTGAGGGTCGGAGAGAAAAAAACTTTCCGATGTCACCCAGCTGGTACATGGAGGAGCCGGGATTCAGAATAGCTCCTGACCCCAGGACCGTGCTCTGCCTCTCTCCAAAACAGATCCACCCACCTCAATTCTTGGCCCATCAGGCCTTCACCATTTCTCCACCCACTGAACAAACCACACCCAGTTCCATCCCTAGTTCCTTCTTCCTCAATCCCCCAACTCTCTAAAAGTCTCTGATTGTTTCACAGATTATTTTCACCTCTCCAGCCAGGTGGTAAGTTTCTTGAGGTCGAAGAGCATGTTTCCTACTTTGTTTTTCCTCCCAATTTATCTGGTGCCAAGCTGAGCATATCACTAACCATGGGGTAGGTGATGGGCCAGCAGAGCACCCACAAATGACATTCTGTTCATAGGCTACAGGGTTCAGGCTGTTGGAATGACTCCTCTCCATGTGCCCAACTGCTTTCTCTCCTGCAGTCATCCTCATGTTTCAGAGATCCCCTAGCAGATTTTTGGCTCTTAACTGAAATGCCACTCACTGGAGCCTTCCCTGGCCACCAAATCTCAAGTGTCATCCCTGGTTATTCCCTCTTTCTCTCTCTTCTTTTCACTTCTCTATAAATTTACTGTCCTTGATTGAAGATGTAATATAAACCAGAGCTCTAATCCACCTCTTTTTAAGTTATTCTCTCCCATGTATTTATGAGAAAGAAAGGGAGGGAGGAAGAGAAGGAGAGGGAGAGGGAAGGAGGTTAGGAGGAAGAAAGAGGCTATGGTTGATGAAGCATATGTGCTAAAGTAACAATTGGGGCATTTGTGTGAAGGGAATATGGGAATATAGGAGGTTTTTTTGTTTTGTTTTTCTTTTACTGTTATCACAACTTTAATGTAAGTTTGAAAAGATTTCAAAATAAATTATGAAAAAACTAATGAGGAATCTCTCTATATACAGTTGATCTTCAGAATATTTATCAGTGAAAAATAAGGTGTAAGAATGGCTGCCTTATGTTAGTAATAATATTGTTATTTTGCAATTATATATACAATGTAGAATAAGGAAAATAAATAATTATGCTAACATTATTCAGAACTAAGATATTCAGTTTAAAGAGACAAATATAAACATATCGTAATTAAGTTTTAAAAACCTGCATTTTTAGTCCTGAATTATAAATATCAATATTAACTCATAATTTCTTTCTCTAAAAAATGTATTTTCTAGCTCTGTCCATGGAAATAGCCTAGAAGTAATGAAAACCTAGTAGCAATGAATATCACAATTGCCCAAATTATGGTCTCTAAAAACCAATTCACTAGAGCCAAAGTTCCTTGGAGAAATAGCTAATTCCAGATCTTGATAAGGAAATTTACAAAAGGAACCTGGTGCATACTTTTGTGCAAGAAAGAAAGAAAAATGTCAGAGTATTTACTAGGCTAGTGTCTAAAGTATACTGGGGCCACCTTGAAGAAATAGAGTGGTTAAAAGTAGAAAAATAAGCATCAAAAAGAATAATGACTGCTATTGATTGACAGAGCAAATATATTTGTTAAAATTTATGAATTAATAGTGTTATTTTAAAAACTAAAACTATTAGTGCCCTTTGGAGGTTGCCAGGACATCAACCTATTAATCCAAAAGCTGGAAAGTTAAAGGAAAGAATCAAACGTTGACCCTGCCTTTCTGTATGAACTGTAGTTCAGATTTGAAAAACTTCTTCCACTAATACATTCTGTGACCTGTGTAACTTTCTTCACCTCTCTGAGCCTTGTTATCTATCTCTAGATGAAGATAATATCACCTACCTCACAGTGATGTTAAGAGCATTAAAATATATGACATATGTAAAGCTTCCTGTTCAGGGAGTTATCTTCTCTGCAAAAAGATTGTTATAGTCCTTAAGGACAATTAACCTTTACTGTACTTCTTTTGTATTCTCCAGTTATAAGTTTATCATTAAACTTTACCTACTCTAGGGCCTACTACATATTAATCACTGTGTTAGAGGTGAAGAATGAAGGAGATTAAGACATCCCTCCTGACCTTAAAGAACTTTTAATCTAATAAAACAACTACCCAGAATATAGTTGTAACTCATTAAATCCTTGTTGACTTAAACAGAAATTTTCAGACTGGTTTAGATTTCAAGAGTCTGTCTGGTGGTTCTTTATCACACATACTTCTTGTTCTATAAAAATAAAATAGGAGGACAGCAGCAGTCTTGATACGAAATTACCAAAAAGATAATACTAAAAGAAAAGCTGGGCTTCCCTGGTGGCGTCGTGGTTGAGAATCTGCCTGCCAATGCAGGGGACATGGGTTCGAGCCCTGGTCTGGGAAGATCCCACATGTTGTAGAGCAGCTGGGCCTGTGAGCCACAATTACTGAGCCTGCGCGTCTGGAGCCTGTGCTCTGCAAGAAGAGAGGCCGCGATAATGAGAGGCCCAAGCACCGCGATGAAGAGTGGCCCCCACTTGCCACAACTAGAGAAAGCCCTAGCACAGAAACAAAGACCCAACACAGCCATAAATAAATAAATAAATAAATAAAATAAAAAGAAAAGCTAAATGAAAAACAATTACAACAAATCTACAAAAAGAATAGATTTAATATTACTTAGATTTACAGGTAACAGTGTCTGGAGGATATGACTGTGTTTCAGTCTTAGCCAGCCTGCCAGCAAACAGGCACCATTAAGCTATTCAGGTCACGTTAACTGTTCAGGACAAATGGAGCAAGAATGAAGATTAATGAAGACAAATAGCATTTGAAATGACAGGATCTAATTCTAGGTAAGCTGCCCTAGAGATGACAGCTGAAATTCACTCATACCCCAAAATTACACCTAACAGCAATTCACTATACACATGAAATAAGATGAGAATCATTGACCCAGGGTGTGTGTGTGCCTGCTGGGAATCTCCTACAAGCAGGTGGCAAGCTGGATGCAAAAATTTATTCCTTTCTGAGTAAAAAGGTTTCTATTGTAAAAAATACATAGCAACAAGGCTAGTACCCCCTGAGAAATCCTGAGAAACAGTGACAGAAATGATTCCTTGGTTTAGTTATCTTCTGTTACAACCAGTTGTGGATTAAATTTTAATTACATGCTGTTTCACAAAGAAATACAAAATAAGAACTGGGAGGAAAGGAAAACAAAAGAAAGCAAAAACAGTGAATGGATAAACTGGCAAAAAAATTTTAAAGATACTGCAAATTTGTAGTGTGTGTGCAGTGAAATCTGTAGACATCTCTATGGTGACAAAACCGACTTAAAAATAACTTCTGGGGGCAGAGTCAAGATGGCAGTGTGGGAGGACACGGAGTTCATGTCCCCCCACAACTAAGGTGCCTGCCAGACACTGGTGGGAAGAATCCCGAAGCAAACTGGAAGGACAGGGTGGGGGGACTGAGAGGGGAGGAGAAGCAGAGGTCAGACAGGACCGGCACCCCTGAGGGGTGGCTGAGAGAGGGGAAGGGTTCCCACACCTGGAGGGACCCTCAGGGGCTCGGATCAGAGGGAAGCATGCCCAGCGTTTCCCCTGCCCAATCAGCTGGGGAAGTCTGCCCAGCTCTTAGGCTGGGTCCAGGTCCTATGCCCTCAGAGGTCCCCTCCGGATTGGGTTGGTCCCAGGGACGTAAGAGGAATGCCAAGAGAGAACAGGAGAGGCAGGTGGGAGGGGGTCTTCTGGGACTGGAAGAGCAGGGGAGGAGCAGAGGGTGTCTGCCCCACCCACTCGGGCCCAGGGAGCCTGCTGACCTCCCAGGCTGGTCCCCCGCCCTCTGAGACCAGAGGCAGGAGGCACACCTGGGCCCCTTCTGTTCTGTTGAGCCTAAAACACATCCCCCCACACCCCCCAGGGCCTTTCCAGCCCTATGAGCCCTAAGCATAGGCTGCACCTACCACCCAAACCTTGCCCCTGCTTAAGCCCTGCCCTCCAAAGCCAAGGCCTTTTCCACCTTTTTTTTTTTTTTTTCTCCTCCTCTTTTTTACTCTTGTGGTCCTGTTTTACCCTCTGGTTGTTATTTCATCTACTTTTTATTTTTATATTTTTTCTAAAATATCTGTTAGTTTCCTAATTTTATTCTTCACTTTGTTATTCTTCTCTTTTTTCTTTCTTTTCTGCCACCCCATGCAGCTTGCAGGATCTAGGTTCACGAGCCAGGGGTCAGGCCAAACCTCCTGCAGTGGGAGTTACAAGTCCAAACCCCTGGACCGACAGAGAACCTCAGACCCCAGGGAATATCCATCGAAGTGAGGTCTCATGGAGGTCCTCATGTGAGCACCAAGACCCAGCTCTAACCAACAGCTTAAAACTCCAGTGTTGGAAGTCTCAGGCCAAACAAACAGTAAAACAGGAACAAAATCCCACTCATTAAAAAAAAGGAAAAAATAAATGAGATGGCAAAAAAAATATGTCACAGATGAAGGAGCAAGGTAAAAACCTACAAGACCAAATAAATGAAGAGGAAATAGGCAATTTACCTGGAAAAGAATTCAGAGTAATGATACTAAAAATGATCCAGAATCTCAGAAATAAAATGGAGGCATGGATCAAGAAAATACAAGAAATGTTTAACAAAGATCTAGAAGAACTAAAGAACAAACAAACAGAAATGAACAACACAATAACTGAAGTGAAAAATACACTAGAAGGAATCAATAACAGAAGAAGTGAGGCAGAAGAACAAACAAGTGACCTGGAAGACAAAACGGTGGAAATAACTGCTGAGGAGCAGAATAAAGAAAAAAGAATAAAAAGTATTGAGAACAATCTCAGAGACTTCTGGGACAACACTAAACGCACCACCATTTGAATTATAGGGGTCACAGAAGAAGAAGAGAAAAAGAAAGGGTCTGAGAAAATATTTGAAGGGATTATAGTGGAAAACTTCCCTAACATGGGGAAGGAAATAGCCACTCAAGTCCAGGATTCACAGAGAGTCCCATAAAGAATAAACCCTAGGAGAAAAATACCAAGACACATACTAATCAAACTAAAAAACTTAAATTCAAAGAAAAAATATTAAAAGCACCAAGGGAAAAACAAAAAATAGCATACAAAGGAATCCCCATAGGGGTATCAGCTGATGTTTCAGCGGAAACCCTGCAGGCCAGAAGGGAGTGGCAAGATATACTTAAAATGATGAAAGAGAAAAACCTAAAACCAAGATTACTCTACCCAACAAGGATCTCATTCAGATTCGATGGAGAAATTAAAAGCTTTTCAGACAAGCAAAAGCTAAGAGAATTCAGCACCACCAAACCAGTTTTGCAAAAAATGTTAAAGAAACTTCTCTAGATCGGAAACACAAGAGAAGAAAAAGAACCACAAAAACAAACCCAAAACTATTAAGAAAACGGTAATAGGAACTTACATATCAATAATTACCTTTAATGTGAATGGATTAAATGCTCCAACCAAAAGACACAGACTGGCTGAATGGATACAAAAAGAAGACCCATATATATGCTGTCTACAATAGACCCACTTCAGACCTAGGGACACATACAGACTGAAAGTGAGGGGATGGAAAAAGATATTCCATGCAAATGGAAATCAAAAGAAAGCTGGAGTAGCAATACTCATATCAGATAAAATAGACTTTAAAATAAAGAATGTTACAAGAGACAAGGATGGACACTACATAATGATCAAGGGATCAATCCAAGAAGAAGATATAACAATTATAAATGCTTACACACCTAACATAGGAGCACCTCAATACATAAGGCAAATGCTAACAACCATGAAACGGGAAATCGACAGTAACACAATAATAGTGGAGGACTTTAACACCCCACTTACACCAGTGGATAGATCATCCAAATAGAAAGTAAATAAGGAAACACAGCTTAAAATGACACAACAGACCAGATAATTTAATTGATATTTATAGAACATTCCACCTGAAAGTGGCAGAATACACTTTCTTCTCAAGTGCACATGGAAAATTCTCCCATATAGATCACATTATGGGTCACAAATCAAGCCTCTGAAAATTTAAGAAAACTGAAATCGTATCAAGCATCTTTTATGACAACAACGCTATGAGATTGGAAATCAATTACAAAATCAATTAGAAAAAAAAGTAAAAGTCAAATACATGGAGGCTATACAGTGTGCTTCTAAATAACCAAGAGATCACTGAAGAAATCAAAGAGGAAATTCAAATATACGTAGAAACAAATGACAACGAAAACACAACGACCCAAAACCTATGGGATGCAGCAAAAGCATATCTAAGAGAGAACTTTCTAGCAATTCAATCTCACCTCAAAAAACAAGAAAAATCTCAAATAAACAATCTAACCCGACACCTAAAGCAAATAGAGAAAGAAGAACAAAGAAAACCGAAAGTCAGTAGAAGGAAAGAAATCATAAAGATCAGAGTAGAAATAATTGAAATAGAAACGAAGAAAACAATAGCAAAGATCAATACAACTAAAAGTTTGTTCTTTGAGAAGATAAACAAAATTGATAAACCCTGAGCTAGACTCATCAAAAAAAAAAAAAGGGAAAGGATGCAAATCAATGAAATTAGAAATGAAAAAGGAGAAATTACAACTGACACTGCAGAAATAAAAAGGATTATAAGAGACTACTACAAACAACTATATGCCAACAAAATGGACAACCTTGAAGAAATGGACAAATCCTGGAAAGGTACAATTTTCCACGACTGAACAAGGAAGAATTAGAAAATATAAACATACCTATCACAAGGAAAGAAATTGAAACTGTAATTAAAAATATTCCAGCAAAAAAAAGTCCAGGACCACATGGCTTCACCAACGAATTCTATCAAACATTTAGAGAAGAACTAACATCAATCCTTCTCAAACTCTTCCAAAAATTGCAGAGAGAGGAACACTCCCAAATTCATTCTACAAAGCCACCATCACTCTGATACCAAAACCAGAAAAAGACATCACAAAAAAGAAAATTATAGACCAATATCACTGATGAACATAGATGTAAAAAACCTGAACATAATACTAGCAAACAGAATCCAGCAACATATTAAAAGGATCATACACCATGATCAAGTGGCATTGTGCATTTATCTCAGGGATGCAAAGATTCTTCAATGTATGCAAATAAATCAATGTGATACACCATATTAACAAATTAAGAAATAAAAACCATATAATCATCTCAATAGATGCAGAAAATCTTTTGACAAAATTCAACACCAATTTATGATAAAAACGCTCCAGAAAATGGGCAGAGACGGAACCTACGTCAACATAATAAAGGCCATATATGACAAACCCACAACAAACATCATACTCAATGATGAAAAACTGAAAACATTTCCACGAAGATCAGGAACAAGACAAGGATGTCCACTCTCACCACTATTATTCAACATAGTTTTGGAAGTCCTAGCCATGGCAATCAGAGAAACAAAAGAAATAAAAGGAATACAAATTGGAAAAGAAGAAGTAAAAAGGGAAATATATTCGTGGGGAATTTACTGGCTGATAGAAAAGGATAATATGGTTCTGGTGCCCCTTTCTCTCTTGTACACTAGTTGTGGACAGCTCCTACCAACAGGGTCCCTTATTGCCCTATGGAAAAACAGGCTATGTGGCAAAACACTTGACTGAAAGGTGGGTCATGAATCTGTAACAAGAGAAAAGGCAGGCTGATCAAAACCACTGCAGAGGAGTTCAGGGTTTCTGCATGAAAAAAAACAACAACAGAGGATAACAACCGTAGATTTCAGTCCAGATTGTACTTGCCAGTTTTGAAAGGCTAGTAGAAAGATTTTTCACCAAAACGGAAATATTTTTCACATAAACACAAGGCAACACACAAGAGTGAAAAAAATGGCATGGTTGAGAATACAGCCTGAGGATTTAAAAAGAGAGAGAGCAAAAGAGTATACAAAGAAATCTCAAAGGAGGTTTTCAATATGAGACTTTCAACTCATAAAATAGATATTTATTATAATTTTCTTAGGAACTAAAGAAAATTTAAGAGGTAGCTCAGAGCAGGAATGTCACCTGGAGTATACTGCTTTGAAAAGCCCAGTTCAAACCAAAGTTCTGAGTTTCAGAGACAGGAAGAGAGAGCACCGTCAAGAGAACTCCACTGAGAAGGCAGAGTCCCAAAGCACTGAGGCTCTGAAGGCACCAGAGTAAGGATGAATCCACTGAGACTACAGGAGGGGGGGGAAGTACCCAATTCTCAGCAATAATAAAAGGCCTATGGAGGGCTTCCCTGGTGGCGCAGTGGTTGAGAATCTGCCTGCCAATGCAGGGGACACGGGTTCGAGCCCTGGTCTGGGAAGATCCCACATGCCACGGAGCAACTAGGCCCGTGAGCCACAACTACCGAGCCTGCGCGTCTGGAGCCTGTGCTCCGCAACAAGAGAAGCCACAACAGTGAGAGGCCCGCGCACCGCGATGAAGAGTGGCCTCCACTTGCCACAACTAGAGAAAGCCCTCGCACAGAAACGAAGACCCAACACAGCCAAAAATAAATTAATTAATTAAATTTTTTTAAAAAAAGACACAAAAAAACAAAAAAAACCCTGACTTTTGGGAGTTGAATTTCTAAAAAAAAAAAAAGGCCTATGGCGAGGTTCTTACTTTAGTCTCACTGATATTTATGATATAAGAATAATTTAAATCCCATAAATTAGAGAATTTCCACAATTTCTCACTCTTGACATCCAAGGGAATTATACATGTATATGTATATAAAGGACCTGTGTAAAGTTTGGGGGGATAAAAAAGTAAATAGATGAACACGTGTGGTCAGGTGTTACAACATCTAACTTACAAAATTTCGTTTTGTTCACTGGTGTACCTTCAGGGCCTAGATGAATGCCTTGCTCTGAATAACTATTTATTTAATGAATCAACAAGCAAACTTATCATTTCTTGTGATAGTGCTAGTAATAAAAAGTTATGCTCTTTTACCAAAAAAATTAAAATGTTGACAAGTTGACAATAGAAATGCAGAAGGATATAAGTATGTAAAAGGTACCAGAGAAGCAACCATGAGGGTAAGAGACATTACCCAAAAGAGGAAGATAAAATAATTGAAGAAAAAAACATCAGCATTTTGAGAACATTGAGTCTCTCAGAATCCAACATGCAATGTTTATGAATAGTTTAGGATGAGAGAATGATGAGATGTGTGTGTGTATATCTACTAACATAAAGAACTTTAAAATAAATAACCCAAGATTCAGTGGGCCTCCTCTTGAGACACTGGGTCCTCTAGAGTGACCAGTGGAGTTTGTCCAACCATTGGTGAGCCAGTGAGATGCTACAGCAGGGCTACAGAGGAGCAAAAGCTTTGGGGGGTGGTGGGACAAGACACCTCTACGCTGCCTTTCAGCCTTCGCTCTAAGTTTCTATTCTTAAATCTAAGTACGCTCTTTTCTGTTAAAATAGGAAACAAAAGGATTATATGAGAAAGTAGATTTGAAACCTGTCTCTGTGGCATGCTGAGCCAATTTCGATATGAAATGAAAGTAACTGTTTGCTTGTTGTTTTAATGAAAAGACTTTTTAAAGAAAACGAAGGAAGAGTAGATAAGGTGTCTGCACGTTAATAAACAGTGTTGAATGTATTGTGTTTCCAGAGTCACATGGATTGAGGATAATAAGTTTGAATACACAAGATGCCTTTGCTCAAAAATACCTTTTCTCATGTTTATCAGCAACTTTTGTCGGAAATGCATATATCCCTGTAGGAGAGTGTTTACATGGACAGGGTTTAGGAGTTTATAGGTTTGACATATATACACTACCATGTGTAAAACAGATAGCTAGTGGAAACCTGCCATATAACAGAGGGAGCTCAGCTCGGTGCTCTGTGATGACCTAGATGGGTGGGATGGCGGGCGGTGGGAGGGGAGGTCCAAGAGGGAGGGGATATATGTATACATATAGCTGATTCACTTCATGGTACAGCAGAAACCAACACAACATTGTAAAGCAACTATATTCCAATAAAAAAAAAACAAACCTATTAGTCATCGGTCTCTAAGTTTTATTTCAATTCCTAATTCACATACTGGCTTAAGGAATAAGAGCTTTCATGGGGTGATATGAAGATATTTGCAATATATAGGGCAGAAGAGCATTTGAAGAAAAATAGTAATTAAGTGAGTGAGAACACAAACTCTGACCACTCTGAGATTTTGCCTAGAATTCTAGTTGCAGCCAGCACATATTTGAGTATTGATATTAGGACCAATTTGGAGGACAAAAATCCTAGATTCCTAAATTCCACACAGTCTTCTCAGTTTAGATTTATTTATCTTTTTTTTTAAATTGAAGTATAGTTGATTTACAATGCTGTGTTAGTTTCTAGTGTACAGCAAACTGATTCACTTATATACATATATATATACACTTGTATATATATACACACACGTATATATATATATATATATTCTTTTTCAGATTCTTTTCCATTATAGGTTATTACAAGATATTGAATATAGTTTCTTCTGCTACACAATAGGTCCTTATTGTTTATCTATTTTATATGTAGTAGTGTTAGACTAATTTATCCAAATTCATGGTTCCAGAGCAGTGTATCACCATCCCTTTTATGCCCTTCATTCATTCAGGGTGGGATAAATAGATTCATCCATGGAGATGAGTAACCAAAAATGACAAAGGAATTAACATTTCTTAAATACCCACTATTTGTCAATTTGGGGGTTAGAGTCATGCATATATACAATTTTTTTAACCTGGCCTGATAAACCCTACATAATCTGGCTTCTGCCTCTTTCCAAACTACCCTGTTCCACTTGTCCTCTCTCCCACTCTGCAGTGGTCAAAATGACTTTCCTAAAAAAAAAAAAAAAAAAATGACTTTCCTGTTGCTCAAGTACACTAAGCTCATTCTACCTTGGGGCCTCACACTTGCTGTTTCCTGTGCCTAGAGTGATCTTCTCTTCTCTTTGCCTTCACAGGGCTGATTTTTCTTTCCTTCCATTCACTTTCTAGTCAAAAGTCACCTACTCACATATGCTGACCACCCAAATCAACAGCTAACACTTGACCCCTTCACTCTCTCTTCTCTCCCTGCTTGATTTTTCTTCAAGGCACTTATTACTACCTGAATATTTATTTTTTTGCATTTAGAATCTGTCTCTTCCCAGTAGAATGCAAGCTTTGTAAAGGCAAAGTATTGCTTCTCTCTTGTAATCCCTGTGTTTGTAGCACCTTCAGTGGTGTCTGGTATAATGTAGATACTCAAAAAAAGGTTTGTTGGATGAACAAGTATATTCTAATCTTCACAACAATAGTATGAAAATGATGCCATTTTTTATTATGTTACAGAGTAATAAGCTATTGTTCAAAGTGGCATTTAGTGATTTCCACCTAGTATTGTCTGGCTATAAGCACAAGCTTCTAGGTTCACTGAAACACCCAGCCTCATTGCAAGCCCTGACTCATATTTTTTATATGACAAGGAAATATGCTAAAAAGTACCCAAACTGAGGTTGAGTCAAGAATAAGAAAAGATAGATAGCTATAATCACATCTTTTTAATATAAATTGCCAAGGGAGTTCTACTGCTATTAATGGAAAGCTACAAAAAATGTAACTCTCGGGCTTCCCTGGTGGCGCAGTGGTTGAGAGTCTGCCTGCCAATGCAGGGGACACGGGTTCGAGCCCTGGTCTGGGAGGATCCCACATGCCGCGGAGCAACTGGGCCCGTGAGCCACAACTACTGAGCCTGCGCGTCTGGAGCCTGTGCTCCGCGACAGGAGAGGCCGCGGTAGTGAGAGGCCCGCGCACCGCTATGAAGAGTGGCCCCCGCTTGCCACAACTGGAGAAAGCCCTCGCACAGAAACGAAGACCCAACACAGCCATAAATAAAATAAATAAATTTTTAAAAAAAAATGTAACTCTCATCCTAACAACCAGAAAAAAGTGGAAAATCTACAGAATCATGTATTTTCTTAAGCCTACCAAGAGCTGAGGTTTCAGAAAAATCAAGTGAACTGAGTTCCAAAGGAAAGATGGGACACCAGAACGGTTTCACTTTTGACAAAACACAAAGAGAAAGAGGCAACCTGCCAAGAAAGGAAAAGAAGAAATCAGAAAAATAAATAATCCTTAAAGGCTGACTGTGGATTACCGTGACAGTCTATAATCCCTGGAAGCACAGACACAAGGGGTATCTATATTCATTCATCAACTCTTTTTCATAAGCCTCCACCAGGTGCTCACAAGAAAGAATGGAATCAGAGCAGGATGTCCAAATGAGCCCCTTTGGTGGTGCACAGGCACAAAATGTGTCCATTCTCTGAACCATTATGTGAAACAAAATCCTTAAGCCATACACCAGGTTTAGGAAATACTACTGTCCCTAGTGGCCAGGGAGGATAGTAGCAAAAGTTGTCTGCTGCTGAGTGCAGATAGAGATCCACATTGTGACCCATATATGCAAAGTGGTTATGAAAGTGGAATATGAACATTGAGAAAGACTTTGTGGCACCCCAAGCCCAAGGTAGCAGCAGCCCACTGCTAGAAGTATTTAAAGGTTATGGTACACTGAATGCAACTACTGCAACAAAACTCAAACCCAGCTCAACTACTGACTTGGTTCACTCAACTCCCCAGACTTGATTTGACAGAGGAAGAGGTGGGTCCATTTCCAGGCACAAGTATTATTTAACCTCAGTTTCTACCCTTCTTCTATACAATGCTTGGTATTTAATTGAAAAATATGACATATAAAAAGGTTAAAATAAAAACCACCCATTGTCAAGTGAAAAAGCAGCCTATATATAGAACTAGACCCAGAGATGACCAGGTGTTGGAACTTTCAGACAATGACTTAAAAATATCTATGATTAATATATTGAATGATCTAGTGGAAAGGATTGTAATATGCATGAACAAATGGGAAATCTCATCAAAGAGATAAAGCCTATGAAGAAAGAGTAAAATGGAATGCTGGAAATGTGAATAGATTCTACACCTGTAATACATATCACTTTTAAATTTTCTTTGGCAAACAGAAAATTCTAATGCTATAAATGTATACTTTAGTTTTTACATATCTTTAATTATAAAGATGTCATCTCCTAAATTTAGACTTAACCAACTCTTAAAAACCAAAGCATTCATGTCTAATATTGCTGATTATCTAGTCACCACCAGAAGTTCAAGTCCCTCCAAGTCTCCCATTATGTGGACTCACCCTGGGAATATTTTATACACTTATGGAAAAACTCACATCTCCTCTTCCTCCCAACTCCTTCTCCTGAAACTGCTAGAAACAGTCAGACCAGGTCTTGGCTCAGCTACTTACTTTGTACATGGATTTGAAAAAGGTAATTTGCCTTTCTGAGTTTTTAGTTCCTCATCAGTATAATAAGAAACTTAGACTTCCCTGGTGGTCCAGTGGTAAAGAATCTGTCTTCCAATGCAAGGGATGCAGGTTCAATCCCTGGTCCAGGAAGATCCCACATGCCGTGGAGCAATTGAGCATGTGTGCCACTATTACTGAACTTGCACGTCTCAATTAGATCCCCCATGGAGACGCCCACGCATGGCAATGAAAGAGTTCACATGCCTCAACAAGTATCCTGCGTGCCACAACTAAGACCCAACACAGCCAAAAATAAATTTAAAATAAATAAATAATAAATAAATATTTAAAGAAAGAAGAAAGGGCTTCCCTGGTGGTGCAGTAGTTAAGAATCCACCTGCAGGGCTTCCCTGGTGGCGCAGTGGTTGAGAATCTGCCTGCTAATGCAGGGGACAGGGGTTCGAGCCCTGGTCTGGGAAGATCCCACATGCCGCGGAGCAGCTGGGCCCGTGAGCCACAGCTGCTGAGCCTGCGCGTCTGGAGCCTGTGCCCCACAACGGGAGGGGCCGCGATGGCGAAAGGCCCGCGCACCGCGATGAAGAGCAGTCCCCGCACCGCGATGAAGAGTGGTCCCCGCTTGCCGCAACTAGGGAAAGCCCTCGCACGAACCGAAGACCCAACACAGCCAAAAATAAATAATAAATAAATAAATAAAGTAGCTATAAAATTAAAAAAAAAAAAAGAATCCACCTGCAAATGCAGGGGACGGGTTCGAGCCCCAGTCCAGGAAGATCCCACATGCCACAGAGCAGCTAAGCCCATGTGCCACAACTACTGAGCCTGTGCTCTAGAGCCTGTGAGCCACAACTACTGAAGCCCACGTGCCTAGAGCTCATGCTCCACAACAAAGAGAAGCCACCACAATGAGAAGCCCGTGCACCGCAACAAAGAGCAGCCCCCTTTTGCCACAACTAGAGAAAGCCTGCTCGCAACAACGAAGATGCAACGCAGCCAAAAATAAATGAATTCATTAATTTTTTAAAAACCTTAATTACCAGCTCACAAGTTGTCAGAATAATAAATAATATTGTCAAGTGGATACTATATAGAAGACACCCAATAAATGGTAGCTATGATTACTATAAATTTGTGCTTGTGTTCATAGTAGTTCTCATACACTTGAAGATGGGGGGAAAGTTGAGCTGTTGTCTGTAGAGCACATGGTCCTCTATACCTGAAGCAAGGGATGTTTGTCATGAGAATAAGAACCAAATTCTCCTTGATCCATGGCAATATAATCAGAAGAGTCACATCAGGCTTCTGGATCCTGGTTTCCTCAAATGTAAAATGACCAAGCCAAATAATCTCCCTAATGTATCTTGAAATTCTAAAACTCTACAATTTCAATCCTACGGGAATCCTTAAATTGTGACTTTGTATAATATTAAGGAGTTTATTTTTCTTTGTAAATCAAATAAAATCTTTATTATTCCTACCATGAGTTGATATATAGCATAAACAGGACATCTATCTGTGAATGAACGAGTAAAAAATAATACATCTATGCAAGCATCTGGGGTTCACGTACACTCATTTTATCAAATGATAAGTAACTGTATTAATTTGGCTTCTATCTTTCATGCTCAGAGTTCTAGTTCTACTTATTCTGTGTTATTTTTGTGATGTGAATTTTTATTTTAATCTTTATAAAATGATATAAAGAACTATGGTCATTAACCAATCACCACCTAATATACCCCTGAATCTCCACTAAAGATTTTCACCTGTTAAAACTTTTCTTTGTACTTTAAACAAAATGTTTCTGCATCATCTGGCTTTATTCTTGAACTACATGTGGGAAGATTAATGAAACTGATATAAATCACACATTAAACTAACACAAAACATTTGTTGTTGCCATCAAGAAGGCTTGCTAGGCTAGAAAATATTGTAAGCAAAATATTCCAAAGAGGATTGGTGTCAGAATATTTAGTTCTTTTTAAAACTTCATCATTATGGCTGAACTAGCATCCCTCTGGATTTCAAAATAGTTATAGAAAAAGTAGTATTATAAGAAAGGTTAAAAATCATTTATATGACACAGACTTTTTTTCTATAAGATGAACATCAAAATACTTGGAAATACCTGGATTTTAGCTAAAAGGTTTGTATTTTACTCAAATGTAAGCTCTATTTCACCAAGGAAAACAATTTGGTATTAAAATAAGGTGATAAAACTGCCTCTTACTTCAAGACAATTATCAGCACTAATGACATTTTAAATACAACAAACTATTTTGTACTGTGGAAAAGAGGGTCAAGGTATATTCATTTCAAGATCAAGTAAGTTGAAGAGGAGTCCAAGACAACAACACAGGAAGATTCTTAACTCTCCTCCTCCCATGGACACAGCAAATCTACACCTCCATATGGATCATTTCCTTTTGAAAAAGATTTGGGAACTAGATAAACTGTTTTCCACAACAAAGGATCAAAGGACCACATTGAGAAGGGAGAAGGGGCAGAGACACAGTCACACATAAAAAATACCCACCCCCCAGTGTAGCAACACACGACAGGGAAGCATGTCACCAGACAGGTGCCTCTCTCGGAGAAGTGAGGGGTTGGTGCCCCACATTAGGTACCCCCAACCCCTGGAATCTTCACTGGAGAGACAAGCTCCCAAAATGTCTGGCTTAGAAAACCAACAGAGCTGAAGTCCAAGGGACCCAAAGTGCTATAGGAAACTGAGATTCCCCTTTTCAAGGGCTTACCATGAAACCCAATGAAACAATATCGGTTTGGAAAGTGCCTAAGCTATACATGAAGGAGATTCATTTGCTAACTAAAAATGTTGTCTGGAGGGGCAGGAGACAGTCAAAATTCTCCCCAGAGACAGAGGTGCTGGCAGATGCCATAACATCCTCAACCTAATGTGTTGGAACAGGCAGGTGAGCTCAGCCATGGCACCCTCCCACCACCTTTCTAAGACATGGGGGAAAGCGGTCCTGGTAGTATCCCACTGCCCTGCTAAAGCCAGAGACGGCAGGCAGTTTCAGCACTCTCTTACTCTCTGGCTGGGGCGGGCACATGGGAATGGTTGCAGCATTATACCGCCGCCTAGCTAAAGCCTGTGAACCACAGGTGGTTGTGGAACTCCCCTGCCCCAAGCTGGGGCTGGAGCAATCTGGCATTCACTAGCTCCCAGTCTGAAGCCAGTGCATGTGCACAGACAAGGCACTCTCCCTTGCATTACTGAAACCTTAAGTCATGCACAATCAAGACATTTTCCCCACTGCCTTTCTAAAGCCAGCAAGCATGTCTTGCCTCTACTCTCCAGCTGCCTTGCACAATCCACACAAGGGACAGGACTTGATCACTTGGTCCTGGTGGTCAAGGGGGCTGATGTTCCTGAGTTCCATGGGATTAGAACAACTGGAAAGACAGTTCTTGCCAGGCCACCACTCCCTGGGCACTGCAGACAACAGACTGAAACACAACCCCATTCTTCCTGTGAAAAAGGGCTATTTACATAACCCAAAGCATCAGCCTGAGGCACAGACTTCCGGTTTCCCAGCCATCTAGAGGCTAAGGAGATGCAAGGACGGTGATATGCACCATCCTTGCATATCCCCTTGGCCTTGTTATGGCTCAATGAAATTTCCCAGAAATGAGCTTATACACTCTTCTAGAGCCCCAATTTTCACAACTGTCTCCCAGGGTCATCTCCAGATCTTTTGGCCTGGAGACCTGCAGGGATTGTGGCCCCACAGGACTGCATATTTTTATAAACTTTAAAAGCTGCTGCTGGGCTTCCCTCGTGGCACAGTGGTTGAGAATCTGCCTGCCAATGCAGGGGACATGGGTTTGAGCCCTGGTCTGGGAAGATCTCACATGCCGCAGAGCAACCAAGCCCATGCGCCACAACTACTGAGCCTGTGCTCCAGAGACCACAAGCCACAACTACTGAGCCCACGTGCCACAACTACTGAAGCCCGCATGCCTAGAGCCCATGCTCCACAGCAAGAGAAGCCACCGCAATGAGAAGCCTGAGCACAGCAACGAAGATTAGCCCCTGCTCCCTGCAACTAGAGAAAGCCCACGCACAGCAACGAAGACCCAATGCAACCAAAAATTAATTAATTAATTAATTTTTTTAAAAAAAGCTGCTACCTGAGATTTTGGCATCCAATCAGCCTGAAACTAGTTGAAACACTTCGAGTTGAAACACTGACAGATCTTGGGACACCCTCAACAATGGGGGTATTCTTATTTATTAAGAATAAATCAGGCAGTTTAGACCATCACGATGGTTTGGAGACAACCAAGGACAAAGTTAAACAAGGAGAGTTATCATGTACACAAGGTCACTTCTTCAAGACTGAGAGAGGTAGCTGTTTCACCAAATACACAGAAACAAACACAGAGAATCAAGCAAAATGAGGAAATAGAGAAATATGTTCCAAACAAAATAAAACAAAACCTCAGAAAAAGACTTTAGTGATACAGAGACAGGTAAGTGCCCTAATAAATAATTTGAAATAAAGATCATCAAGATGCTCACTGAACTAGGGAGAAGGATGGGTGAACACAGTGAGAACTTCAACAAAGAGACAGAAAACATAAAGTACCAATCAGAAGTCACAGAGCTGAGTAATACAATAACTGAACTGATAAATACACTAGAGGGGTTCAACAGCAGACTAGATAAAGCAGAAGAATGTTTCAGCAAGCTGGAAGAGAAAGCAATGGAACTCACCCGCACAAAGCCGCAAAAAGGAAAAAAGAATTTAACACATGAAGATAACTTAAGGAACCTCTTAGACAATATCAAGCATAATAACATTCACATTATTGGGGTCCTAGAAGGAGGAGAGAGAGAGAGAAGGGGCAGAAATCTTATTTGAAGAAATAATGGCAAAAAAGGACAGGAGAGGAGAGGGGAGGAGAGAGAAGGGGGGAGGGGGAGGGGGAGGGGAGGGAAGGGAAGGGAAGGAAAAAATGGCTGGAAACTTCCCTAACCTAGAGACGAAAACAGAGATCCAGGTCCAGGAAGACCAAAAAGTTCCAAATAAGCTGAACCCAAAGATATCCACACCAAGGCACATTATAATTAAAACATCAAAATTTAAAGAGAGAATCTTAAAAACAGCAAGAGAAAAACAAATTACTACATACAAGGAAACTCCATAAAGCCATCAGCAGATTTCTAAGCAGAAACTTTGTAGGACAGAAGGGAGTCACATGACATATGCAAAGTGATAAAAGGAAAACACTTCCAACCAATAATACTCTATTCAGCAACATTATCGTTCAGATTTGAAGGAGAGATAAGGAGTTTTTCAAACAAGCAAAAGCTAAAATAGCTCATCACTACTAAACAGGTCTAACAAGAAATATTACAGGAAAGCTGAAAAGAAATGACACTATTTAAAAACAAGACAACATACAAAGGTAAAAATCTCACTGGAAAAGGTAAATAAATAGTAAACATAGTCAAGTAATCACTTATAAAGCTACTAAGAAGGTTAAAAGACAGAAGTAGTAAAATTAACTAAAGCTACAGTAATTAGTTAAAAGATATATAAAATTTTTAAAAGTGAAAAGTAACATCTAAAAAGCAGCAAAATACACATTCTTCTCAAGTGCACATGAAACCTCCTCAAAGATAGATCATATGTTAGGCCACAAAATAATTTCTAATAAATTCCAGAAAATGTAAATCATATCAGGCATCTTTTCTGACCACAATGGTATGAAACCAGAAATCAATCACAAGAAGAAAATAAACATGTTACTGAACAACTACTGAACAACTACTGAGACATCGAAAAAGTCAAAAGAGAAATCAAAAACTACCTAGAAACAACTGAAAACAAATACAACATACCAAAATGCAATACCGCGAAAGCTGTCCTAAGAGGGAGGTTCACAGCTATATAGGCTTACCTCAAGAAACAAAATACAACAAACCAGTGAATATAGCAAGAAAGAAGCAGACGCACAGATACAGAGAAAACGCTAATGGTTACCAGTGGGGTGAGGCCAGAAGAGGCATTATAGGCGTGACAGAGTGGGGAGATACAAACTACTGGGTGTAAGATAGGCTCAAGGATGTATTGCACAACATGGGGAATAGAGCCAATATTTTTTAATACTGCAAAAGGAAAGTAACCTTTAAAAGTTGTATTAAAAATAAAAAAAAATTTTGAAGAATACAAAAAAATTTTTAAAGATGTAAAAGTCTAAGAAAAAAGAAGGTAAATCTCAAATAAACAATTTAACTTTAGACCTAAAAGAATTAGAAAAGGAACAAATGAATCACAAAGTTAGTAGAAGGAAAAAAATAATAAGGATGAGCAGAAATAAATGTAATAAAGACTAAAAAGACAATTGAAAAGATTAAAAAAACTAAGAGCTGGTTCTTTGAAAAGATAAACAAAATTGACAATCCTTTAGCTAGACTCACCAAGAAAAAAATCAGAAATGAAAGAGAAGTTCCAACCGATACCACAGAAATACAAAGGCTCATAAAATACGACTATGAGCAATTACATGCCAACAAATTGGGCAACCTAGAAGAAAAGAATACATTCTTAGAAATTAGTAGAATCAAATAAGTTGAAAGTGAGAAGAGGGTTCATGGATTTACAGAAGAAATTTATTTCAGACCATTTTCCTCTTAGTTAATGGGACCTACGATACAATGCAGTAGCATCCAATTTACACCCCACACAGGACCTTATCAGTGTGCTGAATAATTTCATAGACACAATGATAAGACTATATAAATTAGAAGAGGTCATGTTTTCCAGAGACTATAAATTTTCAGAACATGGTTTTAAGAGTCAAATATCTGGATTTCCCTGGTGGCGCAGTGGTTGGGAGTCCACCTGCCAATGCAGGGGACACGGGTTTGAGCCCTGGTCTGGGAAGATCCCACATGCCACGGAGCAACTAAGCCCATGTGCTACAACTACTAAGCCTGTGCTCTAGAGCCCACGAGCCACAACTAGAGAAAGCCCGTGTGCAGCAATGAAGACTCAATGCAGCCAAAAATAAATAAATAAACTTATTTTTTTAAAAAGAGTCAAATATCCATATTTCTTTGATGGCTTACCAAAATTAATTACTTAAAATATAATAATATAGCTACTTATTTTAAATAGTTTAATTTCTACTTTCACAAAGCTGAATGCTAAGAAAAGAACTTCTAAGAGCCAGAGAGAGTATATTTAGGCTCTCAGGGAATCAAAGAGTAGAAAGAAGGAAAAATTGCAGCCTGAGAACTCTTTGTAGAAGGGGACCAGAGGGTATTGGCACAAGACAAATCAGCAAATGCGTATGAGCAACAGGGTGAGGCAGTGCCCAATGGCCAACAGCCCACTCTGGCAGATCTAGAGAACTCTTGAGCAGTTCTATATTCTACACTCTGGTACCAAAGTTAACAGGATTAATTTCCCTAAATTAACACAGAAGTTAGGAGTAATGGTCCCAATCTAGAGTTTCTGAGAGTGGAAACGACGGTAATAAACCTATGGTCAGTATTTTAATAAGCGTAACAGAAATAGTGTCACATAAATTATAGTTTGTACTCAGTACACAAAAACTTTCTTAGCACAGACCTATACAGTGAGAAACACTAAAAATTGCCCTTCATAGTAAAAAAATAAATTAAAAATTTTGATACATCTGGAAAATACCAAGGCAGGGAAATGAGGGTCAAAGGGAACACATGATATTTTCCTGTCCTACCCCCTTTCACTTTAATTTTCATTTTTTTCTGTGTTCTCTTCTTTTCCTTCCTTCCTTTCTTTTTTCTTTTTTTTTTTTTCCTTTCTTCTTCTATTCTCCTATCCTTTTTTTTTTTTTTAAATCTCTTTCTAGCTTTTATTAGCTAAAAATCGACCATCCATTTTGGATCACTGGCAGACCCTGAATGAAAACTGTCCCCTTGAATCTCCTACCACCAGTACCAATAAATTTTTCTGTTTCTTACAGCCCACAGTGACACATAGTAGACACAAAACACATTTAAAAAATGGTGCTTTCACTTGCAAGTTAATCTTTTTGATAAAGATTTTATAGTCTTAAGAAAGCAGCAGGTCTTTCAAAAAGGCCATGTGTCTTCTGGCTTGATCCATCTTCTAGATAGCCTGGTAGCCTGAGTGAAAGTCATTCACTGAAATTTTGCAAGAAAGTAAGCCTAGATTTACCTTCAAGGAACTACATTAACCCAATAGGCTAATACAAAAACAAAGAAACAAAAAAAGTTTAATGTTCCTCAACTATTATATATCCTCTTTTGAGTCATAATTCTTAGTTTCAGGTCCTGTCCCTGGTTCTTTGAGTTCAGGTCCTGGGAATCACCAATGTCTTATTATGTATCCACCTTTTACTTCTCTTAGTGCTTGTTTAAGTGCACCAGTCATGGCATAATGCTACGATTTCCCAAAGAAACTACATATTATTTATCAATTAGAGGAACTCCCTTCTGATTAGTGATATTGTGGCAAACACAGCTCTTACAATGAGAGTGTACCTCAGTTCCTGCCGATCACTGCCAAATAGACTTATGCCTGCTTAGAAAATAGCTCAGTCCTTTTCTCCTGGGCCTAAAGAGGATATCCTGCCCCCAGATACCTCTACTGGGAGATTGGCCATTTCTCCCAAAAAGCCCAAAAGTTTCCACCATCTGTTGAATATACGCTCAAAGCACACACAAAAACTGATACACTGAAAAACACAGCTCTTGTATGGGGCAATTCTAAGGCATTTTAAAATTTCATTGTACCTTGGATCACTCAGTCTAAGTGAGGCTACTTTAATTTTCAGGCAGTGAGTGACGGACATTTTTTGCAAGCTAGTTTTTCTCCTTGTCTAAATTCCCAGTTTCTGTTGATCACGCCTTTCTCTGCTGCTTCATGACTAAGTTTTTCACTTACCCAATCCAACTGGAATTTATTACGCTACCTTTTGTATTTTGCAATAAGGTCCCATTGGTCAAATTCAATCCATATGACTTCAGGAGATACTTCTAATAGGCCGGTACAAGCCAGTAATTCATATAAGTTAGAAAGCTATACCACACAATTCAAATTTCAGAGAATAAAATTATCAGCACAAATCCCAAGTACTCTGTATTTTTCCATTATATTAATTTTGCCCTTGGCTCTCCCATATATTCTCATTTTGGCCACTAATGTTTTGTCACTTTGTTGCTCACAAAGCACATTTGTCTTGTCCTTTTCTTCTTATTGAACTGCCTAGGTCTACTCAAATCAATAAATATGAAAATGCAAAGAGTAACAAAAATTACAACATCATTACTAGTAACAATTTATGGAAAAGTTTAAATCTAAAATTTCTCAAACCTTCCAGCTCTCACATGTCACCTAGCACTTAGAAAGGGGCTTTGCAAGTCTCACTCTTCTATATTCAGAGTGGTACAAGATAAATTGTCTCCTATATTCTTCTACTGCCTCATCAGTAAACATAGAAGTCTGTGCTTTCACATTTGTAGTTCATATCCAGGTCATGGATGTAGGGTGCCTAGGCAAGTACGGAGAGATTTGAGAGAAGCTTTTTAAGAGTTTATATCCCTAAAGGACAAAGCAGCATCATAGGGAAAATTCCATCCTAAGAATCAGAAGCTGAGGCACAAAAGTTTGATCAACTACAGTATACCAGGTTGGGAAGAAAGATTCTGGTTATCCTACTCTTTAACTATGATCTTCCAAGAAGCAAACAGAATGATGCAATTAAACATGATTTGGGCTCTAGATTCATGATGCTTACTTGGTAGGGGGATAGTTTTAGAACTAGGGGGTAAATAAACAATTACAGACAAATCCAATTAATTATAATTTTGATGAATTCTGCAAATGGTAGTATGGGGTCATTAATGTAATATGTAACTTCATGCCATAAGATTCTTTTCTTTCCTCAATAAATATTATTATATTAGCACCTACTTGAGTTCAACACAGGGCTGCTACAGTCCTCAGGCAAAGTGAAATACAAAACTACTTCACATGAAGATCTCACCAGCCTGTCTTCACCAACTTTTGTAGCCTCAGTGATGATACCAACAGGTGGAAAGAGCTGCAGTAACAGTGCCCTTTGCAATGAGAATGTACAGTTTCAGTGCCCTCATTTCAGACATCAACTCTCTGGACCATGAGCAGAGACAACTTTGGCTGGCAGATAGAAGCAACTACTTCAGGCTTTGATAGTTTTGCCTTTGAAGGGCATCAGTGTGATGGAAGAGTAGTCACCCTTAAAGCTAAGAAACCAGAAAGTACCAAAAATGACTATGCTTAGGAAGTGGTTATGATGCTTTATTTTCTGGAGGTTACCAGAATTTTTTGAAAGAAAATCAATCTAATGCTGATTAAGCAGACCCAACCAGGAAGTATATGGTTTTATATTAGTTATAGACAGCTTCATTTTTATATTTTATCTGGTCTGACATAGGAAACATAAAATATAGAAAATATCCACACATGAATATCAATAACAGAATAACGTTAGTAAAGTAAGGTTGTTTTTGAGTAAAAGTATGATTCTATAGCACTGAAGATACATGCCTCCTGCTGATGCAAAAGAGTGAATCTGCTATAAAACTGAAGCCAGAAAGATAGATTTTGGGGCAAGGGATTTCCTACAAAGCATAAATCCGCCCCCCACCCCATCAGAGAATATTAATAACTGGTAACAAGTATATTATCTGTCTTCTGGAGTCTCTGTGCCTTGAGGAACATGTAGCTGTATATTATAAGACTGCATGATATCACTTATATGTGGAATCAAAAAAAAAAAAAGGAACCCATAGAAGCAGAGAACGAATTGGTAGTTACCACGTGTAGAAGGTGGGGAGTGGGGGAATGGGGTGAAGGTGGTCAAAATGTACAAACTTACAACTATAAGATAAATAAATTCTGGGAGTGTAATGTACAACGTGTTGACTATAGTTAACAATGCTGTATTTTATATTTGAAAGCTGCTAAGAAAATAAATCTTGAAAGTTCTCATCACAAGGAAAAAATAAGTGTAAATATGTGAGCAGATGGATGTTTACTAAACTTATTGTGGTGATCATTTCACAATATATGTATGTATCATAGCATTATGCTGTGCATCTTAAACTTATATAACATAGGTTATATGTCAATTATATCTCAGTAAAACTGAGGGAAAAAAAGAATTTTATTACCTAAAAAAATAAAAACCAAACAGCCTTAGGAGTGTCAAGATTCAGAACCAGACTCATTGGAGTTCAAAGCATTTGCCACTGTTTTTTCCCACACCAACTTGCCTAGACCAGGCATGTCCAAAAGTGGGCTATCTCATATCCTAGGGGTTCGACAAGATGATCCACTGCAGCATGATAAGAAAACATCCCAATTTTTATTTTACAGTTATACATGTATAGAAATGAACACAAAACTCAATCTCATTTACTATATGAATCAATACTCTATTTCTGTGTCAGCTCCATTCCCAGTACTGCGCCACCCTAAAGTAGGTGGGGAAGTTTCCCCACACAGAGTTGATGACAGTGGCACCTCTTCTTACATGCTTGCTTTTAATATACTGCAACATATTTCATTATATGCACAACTGATTAAATGGATTTTCAGTTTGTATTGTCTGTATTTGACCAAATTAACCCTCATTTTAAAAAAACACACACACACTTTAAAATTTCTGCAAAAAAAAAATCAGTTTGAAAAAAAAAATCAGTTTGGATACAATACTAATAGGAAAGCAGAAGCAGGCAACAAAAAAAAGCAGAGCCAATGCTATTCCTACTCTAAGTACAAGCCCTTTGTCAGCTTTGAGATTAAAAATATGACAGTCTAATTACGTCTGACAAGAAGTAGGCTACAAAAACTTGGATTTGTCAAGATTATTTTAAATATAGATCTACATCTAAATGCACTATTGTTACCAGAGAACCTCATCCTAAGGATACACTGTGACTTGAGATAGTAGCTAACAATGTATCACCACCCTGAAAAATTAGTCATCTAGAATCTGAAGACAAATCTCTACAATTTTGTAGCAAATCATGTTATTCTTAAACCCAGATATGACATATTTCATAAAATATAATTTAAAAAATGAAAAAACCTCTTTTGGGATTTATTTCACAGTGCAAGCCAAAAAAAGGTCATGGCTTTGGGACCAGCACTTGATCTACCTGAAGCCTTAAACATGGCTGAAATTACATACTGAATATGGTAGAGTGATTAAAATGACTTTCAGACAGATAATGCTTTCAGAAAATGAATAGATACATTGCTGAAATTCTGAAGACACAAGTATTAGAATAAATTACATAAGTATGGGAGTTTGTTGGATGAAAGAACAGATGTTTCTAACATCTAATAAAAGATTACACACATGCACACATTCTCAACAGTAAATGTATTCTTAGGGGGCGGAGTCAAGATGGCGGAGTTGGAGGATGCGGAGTTCGCATCTCCCCACAACCAGGGCACCTACCAGATGCTGGTGGGGGTCCTCGACATCCAAGGAGATGGGAGGAACCCCTGAGTTGACTGGGTAGGACATGGGGGGGAGTGGGGGGTGATGAGAGTGGAGGCTGTATAAGACTCAAGCCCCTGGGGGGTGACAGGGAGAGGGCAGGGGTTCCCACACCTGGAGGGACCCTCCCGGGCGTGGAGAATCACAGGAGAGCGTGGCTAGTGTGTCCCCTGCCCAATCGGGCCCCGGGGAAGCCTGCTGGGCTCCCAGCCAGGTCCTCTGCCTTCCAGAGCCCCCTCCAGGTGCATAGGTCCTTGGGGCGTAGGAGGGAGGGAGGAAGGGGGAAAAGGAGGAGAGGCAGATGAAGAGGGGCCCTCTGGGATCTGTGATCAGAAGATCACTGGGAACATGCCTAGCATTTCCCCCACCCAATCGGGCCCAGGGAGCCTGCTGGGGTCCTGAACGTGGGGCTCCACACTCCCAGGCCAGAGGCAATCCTGGACCCCTCCGGCTGCAGTGAGCCTAAGCCCCGCCCTCCCAGGGCCTTTTCCAACTGCATGGGTCCTAAGCCTAGAAACACCCGTTGCCTAAACCCCACCCCTGCCTGAGCCCCGCCACCCACAGCCAAGGCCTTTTCGGCTTTTTTTTCTTTCCTTCTCTTTTTTCCTCTTTTTTGCTATTGTGGTTCTGTTTTACCTTCTGGTTGGTGTTTCGTTTATATTTTTATTTTTTCTAACATATCCATTAGTTTTCTAATCTTATGTTATTTGTTACTCTTTGTTATTGTTCTGATACTCTTTTTCTTTTTTTTTTCCACCCCGCGAGACTTGCGGGATCTTGGTTCATGAGCCAGGGGTCTGGACTGAGGTCCTATGGTGGGAACTTTACGTCTGAACCACTGGACTAACAAAGAACCTCAGACCCCAGGGAATATTCATCGGAGTGAGGTCTCTGTGAGGTCCTCATCTCGTTACCAAGACCCGGCTCTACCCAACAGCCTACAAACTCCAGTGCAGGAAGCCTCAGGCTAAACAACCAGTAAGACAGGAACACAATCCAACCCATCAAACAAAAAAAGAGAGATGATAAAACAATGTTACAGATGAAGGAGCAAGGTAAAAACCTACTAGACTAAATAAATGCATAGGAAATAGGCAACCTACCTGAAAAAGAATTCAGAGTAATAATAGAAAAGATGATCCAGAATCTCGGAAGTAGGATGGAGGCACGGATCAAGAACATACAAGAAATGTTTAGCAAGACCTAGAAGAACTAAAGAACAAACAAACAGAGATGAACACACAATAACTGAAATGAAAAATACACTAGAAGGAATCAATAACAGAATAACTGAGGGAAAAGAACGAGTAAGAGAGCTGGAAGACAGAGTGGTGGAAATAACTGCCAAGGAGCAGAATAAAGAAAAAAGAATGAAAAGAATTAAAGACAATCTCAGAAACCTCTGGGACAACACTAAATGCAACAACATTTGAGTTACAGGGATCTCAGAAGAAGAAGAGAAAAAGAACAAGTCTGAGAAAATATTTGAGGAGATTATAGTCGAAAACTTCCCTAACATGGGAAAGGAGATAGCCACTCAAGTGCAGGAAGCACAGAGTCCCATACAGGATAAACACTAGGAGAAACACACCAAGACACATATTAATCAAACTAACAAAAATTAAATTCAAAGAAAATATATTAAAAGCAGCAAAGGAAAAGCAAAAAATAACTTACAAGGGTATTCCCCATAAGCTTATCAGCTGATTTTTCAGCAGCAACTCTGCAGGCCAGAAGGGAGTGGCAGGATATATGTAAAGGGATAAAAGAGAAAAACCTACAACCAAGGTGAGTCTACCCAGCAAGGACCTAATTTAGATTTGATGGAGAAATCAAAAGCTTTACAGACAAGCAAAAGCTAAGAGAATTCAGCACCACCAAACAAGCTTTACAACAAATGCTAAAGAAACTTCTCTAGGCGGGAAACACAAGAGAAGAAAAAGACCCACAAAAACAAACCCAAAACTATTAAGAAAACGGTAATAGGAACTTACATATCAATAATTACCTTGAATGTGAATGGATTAAATGCTCCAACCAAAAGACACAGACTGGCTGAATGGATACAAAAAGAAGACCCATATATATGCTGTCTACAATAGACCCACTTCAGACCTAGGGACACATACAGACTGAAAGTGAGGGGATGGAAAAAGATATTCCATGCAAATGGAAATCAAAAGAAAGCTGGAATAGCAATTCTCATATCAGATAAAATAGACTTTAAAATAAAGACTATTATAAGAGATAAGGAAGGACACTACATAATGATCAAGGGATCAATCCAAGAAGAAGATATAACAATTATAAATGCTTATGCACCCAACAAAGGAGCACCTCAGTACATAAGGCAAATGCTAACAACCATGAAAGGGGAAATCAACAGTAACGCAATAATAGTGGGGGACTTTAAGACCCCACTTACACCAATGGACAGATCATCCAAACAGAAAATAAATAAGGAAACACAAGCTTTAAATGACACAACAGACCAGAGAGATTTAACTGATGATATTTATAGTACATTCCACTCAAAAGTGGCAGAATACACTTTCTTCTCAAGTGCACATGGAACATTCTCCAGGATAGATCACATCTTGAGTCACAAATCAAGCCTCAGAAAATTTAAGAAAATTGAAATCATATCAAGCATCTTTTCCAACCACAGTGCTATGAGATTATAAATCAATTAGAGGAGAAAAACTATAGAAAACACAAATACAAGGAGGCTAAACAGTGCGCTAAATAACCAAGACATCACTGAAGAAATCAAAGAGGAAAAAAAATACATGTGAACAAATGACAATGAAAACACGATGACCCAAAACTTATGGGAAGTAGCAAAAGCAGTTCAAAGAGGGAAGTTTATAGCAATTAAATGTCACCTCAGAAAAGAAGAAAAATCTCACATAAACAATCTAACCTTACACCTAAGCAACTAGAGAAAGAAGAAGAAAGAGAACCCAAAGTCAGTAGAAGGAAAG
Organism: Balaenoptera ricei; assembly: GCF_028023285.1. NCBI lineage: Eukaryota > Metazoa > Chordata > Mammalia > Artiodactyla > Balaenopteridae > Balaenoptera > Balaenoptera ricei. Next base: position 81,100,739 of record NC_082640.1, on the reverse strand, counting down.
AAATCATAAAGATCAGAACAGAAATAAATGAAGTAGAAACAAAGAAAACAATAGCAAAGATCGATACAACTAAAAGTTTGTTCTTTGAGAAGATAAACAAAACTGATAAACCTCTAGGCAGACACATCAAGAAAAAAAGAGAGAGGAGGCAAATCAAGAAAATTAGAAATGAAAAAGGAGAAATCACAGCTGATACCGCAGAAATACAAAGGATTATAAGAGACTACTACAAACAACTATATGCCAAAAAAATGGACAACCTCGAAGAAATGGACAAATTCTTGAGAAGGTACAATTTTCCAAGACTGAACCAGGAAGAATTAGAAAATATAAACAGACCTATTATAAGTAATGAAATTGAAATTGTAATTAAAAATCTTCCAACAAGCAAAAGTCCAGGACCAGATGGCTTCACAGGTTAATTCTTATCAAACATTTAGAGAAGAGCTAAACCTATCCTTCTCAAACTCTTCCAGAAAATTGCAGAAGGAAGAACACTCCCAAATTCATTCTACGAGGCCACCATCACCCTGATACCAAAAACAGACAAAGATATCACAAAAAAAGACAATTATAGACCAATATCACTGATGAACATAGACTCAAAAATCCTCAACAAAATACTGGCAAACAAAATCCAGCAACACATTAAAACGATAGTACACCATGATCAAGTGGGATTTATCCCAGGGATGCAAGGATTCTTCAATATACACAAATCAATCAATGTGATACACCATATTAACAAATTGAAGAATAAAAACCATATGATCATCTCAATAGATGCAGAAAAAGCTTTTGACAAAATCCAACACCCATTTATGATAAAAACTCTCCAGAAAATGCTCATAGAGGGAACCTACCTCAACATAACAAAGGCCATATATGACAAACCCACAGCAGACATCATTCTTTCTCAATTCTTTCTTCAGTCTTTCTCAAAGACTGAAAGCATTTAAGAAAGAAACTCATATTACACTCAAGTATGAATCTGAATGTACTCAGATAAATCAATCTAACAAATTATCAGAGTGTAAATCTGAAATCTACAATGGCATAGTGGAAAACACAGGAGAATTGTCAAAAGATCCTGTTACACATCCACTCATCACCATTGGATGACTGCACGACTGCTGGCACATCATCTAACCATACTACAATGCCCAGCACTTGGTAAGTACTCAAAAACACCACCTATTTGTATTATTACTGCAATAGTAATAAAAACCCCTGAACCTCAGTTTCACCATGTTGAAAAAAAGGGGAGGAAATGATTCCTTCTGCACCCAGTTCCCAGAACTTTTGCAAAAATCAAATAAAATCATGTATATGAAAGCACCTGGAGCATGTAGAGCTCATGTAAATTGAGATGTTAATACACTACATAAAACTAAACATCCCTGGTTGACTGTTTTTGCATCGTAATCTAAACATAACAATTAAAATTACAACAACTTGGCTGCAGGAAACTTTACACATTAATGTACTTACACGTCACCTAACTGCAAAGAGTCTCAAAATTACTGGATGAAATAGGCAGGGGAGTCATTAATGGAGTTATATTCCCAAATACATTGATGGAGAAACTGAAGCCATAAGCCGACAGCAAATGCACAAAGAGAAGCCAGTTCTCTGATTTTAGTGCAGTGTCTCCCTTCACCACACTCACTTCTAGGAAGTATTTACAGCTACTTATCTGCAGATTTATAACAGCCCATTAAGATTTTCCATAAGTGTGCATAATTTTAGAAATACATGTGCTTGAGTCTCTTTCCATAATTACAATAGATGAAACTTCCTCCCTGGCTGTTTTAAGTTATGATTCATGAGGCTTGTTGTGGGCTCACCAGTTAGGTAGAAAATGTTTTAAAGCACATCAATAACAATAAGAAATTCCCATCAATACTGAATCCATGGGAGAGTTTCAAGTGAGAGGGAATATAGTATTTTATATATCATATTAAAACATAATATAATGGATCACTGTACATGTTTTATTCATTTTGAAATATAAAATATATTCATTACTTATGCTCAAGTCTGCTCATTTTTTCTCATCTGTAAATTGAATGAATCAAGTAAAATTATGCCTAATATCACTTTCCCAATCATCCAAGAACAAATTTGAAAGTATTTTTCATACACTTATAGATTATCTGAATAAATTTTCAAGTGAAAATATATTAATTCTATGTGCTACTATGTGATTCTTATCAATAAAGACAATACAGAGAAAAATAAATCCTATACACAGAGAAAAAAAAAAGTGAAAATTTGTTATATATCCTCCCAGAGTATTTTTTTAAGTTACTTTACATGATTTTACTTCTCTATTATAGTAGGAAAATGTTGAGAACTCTATCAACACAGTTTTGACAGGTTTTGAAGAGGAAGCAAAAATTCAAGCACAAAAGAAAATTTCATAGTGCCAAAGATAAAACCAGTTTGGTCTGTCCTTGGAAAATAATGGAGTAATTTATAAAAATAATACTGGTGTCTCATTGGACACAAATGCAGGAATGCCGCTGGCCCTCAGGATGGAATCAGCAGCTGGAAAGTAGTAAGAATCCAGGTAGTCTTCACTTGCACTCTCTAGTCTCTGCACATCTGCTTCATTTCTCTATTTTAAACACCAGCTTTTTCTCTTTCTAGGTTCATTCACATGGTGTAAGGTGACTCCATAACAATGAACTTTTCTCATAACCTCTATTTAAGAAACCAAATCTGGAACTAAGGCTTAGATCTTAGTTCTAATTGCAAATTAAAAGAGAAGCACTCTGTATTAATCAGAGTCCCAACAGAAAACAGAAGGCTTACTTGGCTGTTGTTTTTCAGCAGAATTTAATTAAGCAACGTATCTACAGCAACGGAGGAAAAATTTAAAGAACCAATAATGGAGATTAAGGCACCCAAGATCTAGCAACAGAAGGAGGTTTTTATCACCATTAGGTCTGAGGGAACAAGAAGAAGGAGCACTGGAGGAGGAGGTATCCTCAAAAGAGCTGTAGTTAAAAGACAGATGCATCCACTGTAAAAACCATAGTGATGAGGCAGAAAGAGAGCAAGGTAACATCCAGTCCACTATGCTCCATATTCCAGACCCTCTGGAAGCCAGAGGGCAAGGGACTCCCAGTAAGTTGATAGTGGCCAACCTCATGGGCACGGAGCAGGGCAGAGAAGGTTAAAAAAGGAACAGAATTGCAGGAGATAAGGAGATAAGAGATTGGGGAGAGGCAAAATAAGAATGACCAGCGTACAGTCTAAGTGATCTACCTGGATTGGGTTCCTTCCTTTCCATTCAACCAGTTATGACCAAGAGGTTAAATCACTAAAGAGTGACTCAAGAATGTTCTTTTAACATCCTGCACTTTTAAAAAATTGAAGTATAGTTAATTTACAATGCTGTGTTAGTTTCAGGTATACAGTAAAATGATTAAGTTATACGTGTGTGTGTGTGTGTGTGTGTGTGTGTGTATTCTTTTTCAGATTCTTTTCCATTATAGGTTACTACAAGACATGGAATATAGTTCCCTGTGCTATACAGTAGGTCCTTGTTGTTTACCTATTGTATATTTAGTAGTGTGTATCTGTTAATCCTTTATAGCAGTTATCCCATTTGATGTATACAGTTCTTACCGTTATTATTTGTTTAATGTCTGCTTCCCACCATGCATTTTCCCATAGGACAATGACCATATTGCTTCTTTTCATTACAGTATCTCCACTGCCTAGAGCTCAGCACTCTAGGTATGCATTTTTTTTCTGAACCACTTGGTGGTAAACTACATGTATCATGGCTTTTGTACCCATAAATAGTTTAAAATGTATTTCCTAAGAATAGAGATATTAAATGGCCATAGCACAGTCATCAACTCGAGTAAATATAATATTGATAGGATAATTTACCATTCAAATTCCAATTTTGTCCACTGACTCCTTTTTTCCCCTCCAGTACAGGATGCAGTCTAGGGTCAGGTATTGCATTTAGTTTTCCTGTCTCAGTTAACCTCCATTAATTTGAAATATTCCCACAGCTTTTGTTGTTGCTGTTGTATTGTCTTTTACAATATTAACGTTTTAATATAATACAGTACCTTTTTCTTTTAACGGAAATTTCCTAACTATTGGTTTGGCTCATGTTTCTCCATGATTACATTCATATTAGGCACTCAAACTCAGAACACTACATAGGTGATGCATCCTCAAAGTATTACAACTGGAGGCTCAGTATGTCCATCTGCCCTTTATTAGTGATAATTAATTTTTGATCACCTAATCAAGGGGTTGGCCAAATTCACCATGGTATAATCACTACTTTTCTCTTGGGACAAATAAGCATTCTTTGTGGGGGGACACTTTAAGAGTAAACAAATATGCTGCCTCCCATCAAAAGGTCTCCCTAGATTTATCATTTCTCTTAGTGAAAGTGAAATTGACTATCTTTTTATATGCTTAGAGATCAATTTTTCTCTTTTTGTCTATGACATAGACAATTGTCATAGACAATTTCTTTTTGTCATAGACAATTGTCTATGAATTGTCTATTCATATCTTTCACCCATTTTTCTCTTAGATTTTCGGTTTGTTGCTCCTCCAGTTTTAAAAGATATGTATTTTTTATCTCTATATAAAAAGGCCTTTTTGTTTACAGGTCTATATTTAATTTCTACTTTCACTGGATTTTGAACTGAGACTGTTATTTGTAATATTTCTAGTTAATACATATTTCTATTTTATGTAACCCAGTAATATTTCTTTGTGCCTCAGTATGATCAATTTTTGTGAAAGTTCTATATGTTAGAAAAGAAATAATATTTTCTAGTATTTGGGTTCAATCCATATCCAGTAAATCTTATGTTACTGAGGTGTTTTATAGCCTTACATATTTGTCTACTTGACCTGTTTTACTCAAAGTGATGTTAGTATCTACTATTAATATTTTTCTCCATATTTCTCCCTGAATCTTTTGTAGTTCTGTTTTGTGTAGGTTTTTGTGCATTATTTTATGCATAGATATTCATAGCTATTAAATTTTATTTTTGTATGTCATATTAAGTGCTTTGGCTTGTATTTCACTTTTTCTCAGGTCAGGATTGCAAGACCAGTTTTTTTATTTTTTCCATTTACCTGGTAAATCTTTGTCCATTCATATAATTGAATGGCCTTTATGAATCACTGCTCTTTAGGTGTATCTCATATCTGATATAGAGTTAAGTTTTTCCTAATGAACAAATTTGAAAATTCATTTTTAATTGGCAAGTTAAACCCATTAACTCTAACTTTTACAATTGGTGTCTGTTCTATCATATTATCATATGCTGTAATTACTGTATTGTGTAGTGTTTACTGCATTTTGTCTCTATTTGTTGTGCTCTCTGCTTTTTAAAAACTTACTTTGTTACTTAGAAAAGATTCTATTTTTATTATTCTTATTACCTTATTTAGCACATTTTTCCTTACCTTTTTGCTAACTGATATGTCAGTTACAGAAGGTATCATATGACTCCACCTGTTATCTATAAGACATTCAGTGATCTTATTATTTCCTCATTTTTCTCTGTTCTCTCATGCTATAACATGCAATGTTTATGTAATATTCTTCAATCTGCAACCCTACCTTTAGCTCTACAATTAAATATATGAAATACTGTCAGTCTTTTTGCCAAAGTTTTTCTGTTTGGATGAAGCTAAGCCCCTAGTATATTCTTCTGGAAGGCACATGTGCACAGTATTTCCTGAGTTCTGGCACAATCAAATTTCCGTAGTTTTGTTTCTTTGAAGAACATCTTGGTTCACAAATAATATCCTTGGTTTAAGTACGCTTTAACCCCATTTATTCCTCCCTGGGTTACTAGTGATTATTGTCACGTATTTTAATTCTCTATATTTTTAAGCATTTAATATAATTCTTTCATTATTTTTAGTCACCTTTCCATTAAATTAACATGCATATTTACTTTTTATCATTTCTCTTTATTATTTCTTGTATCTTAGAACTTTAATCTCTTCTCATTTTTCTTCTGCCTGAATAACATTCATTTGTATATATTTTAGTGTGGCTCTATTAAAACTTCTCTGTTTTTGTCTAATAATATTTACTTTCTTGTCATTTTTTAAAATGAAATGAACATTGAATTGTATTGGAACTCTAGGTTGGCAGTTATGCTCACTCAATGATTTCAAGATATGTCATTTTCCTATGGCTTCCATCTGTTCAGAAATCTACTACCATTCTTATTGCTGCTCCTTTCTGGTTATTTTTTTCTGTTTCTCTAGCCACTTTAGAGATATTTTATCTTTTTCAGAAAAGAGATATTACTATAATATGCCACAACTATATTTTATTTTTATTTAATATACTTGGGGCTTGAATCTGTGGTCTCATGTCTTTACCTAGGTTTACCTAATTCTACCTTATTTTTCTTCATGTATTACTTCTGAGCTATTCTTCTTTTCTCTTTCTGATACTTTAATTTTATATATATTATACCTTTTAATTATATTATATATGTCTCATATAATTTTTTGCATTTTGTATATTTGCATGAAATATCTATGGATTTATTTTTATTTTATCTTTTATTTCACTAATTCTCTCTTCAGTTGTATTTAACCTACAGTATAACCCATTCATAGAATTATTAGCTTCAGTTATATTTTCAGTTCTAGAATTTTGTCTTCATCATTTATTTCATTTTTGTACAAATTCTCCTCCTAAACTCTTAATTTAATCTTTTAATTTCTTGAACATATTAATCAAAATCATATTCAAATTTGTGTCTTAAAACTCCATTATATGGAGTCTGTTTCAGTTACCTATTATATCCTATGGGTTTCAAAAATATCTTGTCTTCTGTTATATCTGATTATTCTTTATTGAGTCTTACACACTATAAATGAGGATATATAGGAAAGATAATCTAAGACTCAACATAGTATAAAATGTTTTCTTACAGAGAGGACTTACTTTTGTTAGAGACATCATAATCCAAGATGATATTAATCCAATTACAAATTGAAAGGATGTAAAGCTAGGCTTCGGTCTTGTGAAGACTGAACTATTACTGGTTCACTATTATTCCTATGATATAGCATTTTGAAATTCTAGGAGTCTGGGATGTTTGCCAGAGACCATCCCTTGTCAAGCCCTAAAACTAATATTGTTTCCTCTCTGGATTTATCTCCACCATGTCTTCTCTATCATTTGCTGAATTTTTCTCAGAAAAGTAATAAATCATTTCTGGTTCCCACTAGGACCACATTTATCAAACAACCTCTATGTCTAAGCAATCTCCAACCTCTACTCCCTAAAGCAAATATCTATAAGAGTAGTTATATATAAATCTAATAATTCTTAATATTTACTTTGCATGCCACAGAAAATAGCAGATTATGAACCTACTACTCATAAGAAGTGTGAGAGGTAAGATTCTGAAACTTTTTCACTACAATGTACTAAGAATAAGAACCAGTTAGCAATATGCACATTTTCTACTTTAAATGTTATATATTGATACTGTGTATAAAATAGACAACTGATGGGAACATACTTTATAACACAGGGAACTCTACCTAATGCACTGTGGTAACCTAAATAGGAGGGAAGTCCAAAAGGGAGGGGGTATCTGTACGTGTATGGCTGATTCATTTTGTTGTGCAGTGGAGGCTAACACAGCATTGTAAAGCAACCATACTCCAATAAAAATTAATTTAGGGCTTCTCTGGTGGCGCAGTGGTTGAGAATCTGCCTGCCAATGCAGGGGACACGGGTTCGAGCCCTGGTCTGGGAAGATCCCACATGCCGCAGAGCAGCTAGGCCTGTGAGCCACAATTACTGAGCCTGCGCGTCTGGAGCCTGTGCTCCGCAACAAGAGAGGCCGTGACAGTGAGAGGCCCGCGCACCGCGATGAAGAGTGGCCCCCGCTTGCCACAACTAGAGGATGCCCTCGCACAGAAACGAAGACCCAACACAGCCATAAATAAATAAATAAAATTTAAAAAAAAAAATTAATTTAAAAAATCAAAAGTAATTTCAGTTTCATAATTCAAAGGTTTTTTAACTTTTTCACTTAAACAGAGAAAAAAATCATCAAGGACACAGAAAAGTTTTGCTTAATTTTTTCATGTTTTTCCCTCTACTTAACTGAATTAAAATCTTTAAAAGGGAAGAGATTGTGTTATCATTATCATTGCTTAAGTCATTATCATAATTACATTCATCATTACCATCGATACAGAGAATTTTAAATACATAACCACAATCTGGCAATTAAGATTCTATAAGCAAAATCTATTTTACAAATCATCAGACACAAAATAAAAGCTAATTGTAGCTTACATGGTCCATTTAATTTAGCACCCAAGTTATTGTCTTTAAGTGCTAATATGAAGTTAATTTGTTTCATTCAATTCATTCAACAAATACTTGTTAGGCACCTACTATGTGCCAAGCACAGTTCGATGTACTGAGGATACAGTGTTGAACTCAAAGTTTCAGCCCTCATGGAATTTACATTCTTGTTAAGAGAGACAGGCAATGAATAAACACAAAGGTAAATACAAAACACATTTTATCAGATGATGACCAAGGCTACAGAGAAAAATAAGGTAAAAGGAATTCAGAGGACTGGGTGAGGAGAGATGCTGTTTTATTGTCCAGATGATAGAGTGACACTATAAAAAGACCTGAAGGGATTGAGAAAGTGAACAATGCAGATATCTGAGGGAAGAGCACTCAAGGCAGAGAAAAAAACAACTGCAAAAGTCCTGAAGTAGAAGCATGCCTGGTACATTCAGGGAACAGCATGTAAACCAGAATACATGTGCTCTAAATGAGGTTAGAATGGAAAGAGTGCAGCTATAATGTTTAGGGCCTTAGAGGTTATTATAAAGACTTGGATTTTTACTCTGAAATATAGGAAGCCACTGAGAAGTTTTAATCGGGTAAGTGACATGATCTGACTTACACTGTTAAAAGATTACTCAGATTTCCATGTTGAAAGTAAAAGGCAGGGTGTGGGGCAGAAGAAAACCAGGGGACCAGCTTTGAGGCTACTGCAATAGCCCAGCTAAGAAATGATGGTGCTTGAATTGGAGTGTTGACATAATAATGGCAAGATGTGGTCAGATCCTAAATTATTTCTGAAGATAGATCTGACAGCTTTTGCTGACAAAAGGAACATGGAGATGACAGATAAATTCACAGTTTTGGGCTTAGGCAAGAAAGAAGGATGAAAATATTATCAACTGAGATGTGAAAGACAAGGCATGGTGTAGCTGCGTTCATTTCTAGAAATGATAAATTTTAATAGCTATTAGACATCTGCAGGGTGATGTTGAGCATGTCGTAAAATATATGAATCTGTATTCTAGGAGAGGCAAAGATATAAATTTGGAAGTCAACAGCTGATTTAAAGTCTTTACAGTTGGGTGAGATCACCTCATTAGGGAGTATGAAAACAAAATAGTAGAGGTCTGATAACTGAACATTGGAATATTCCAATATTCAGAGGTTTTGAAAATGAGAAAAATCAAACTGAAGAATAAGTGCCAGTGGAGTAGGAAAACCAGATGTTGATATCAAGAAAGCAAAGTAAAAAAGATATTAAAGGAAAATAAAGTGATCAAGTGATCAAATAACACTGATAAATTAGGTAAAACAAAGACTAGGAATTGACCATTGGAGCTAACAACATAGTACTAACTTTCAAGACTTCTGTAGAGCAGTAGACATAAAGTCTGATTTAAGCGAATTCAAACAAGAATGGAGAGGCCGCTCTTGCCTTCTGAGATGGCCCACACTCTGTCTGTGGAGTGTGTTTTTCTCTAAATAAATGCACTTCTTACCTATCAAAAACAAAAACAAAAATAAAAACAAGAACGGGGAAAAGGAGACTATACATATTGAGACAGCAAGTATAGGCTACTATTTTGAGTATTTTGCTGAAAGAAGCTTAGAGAAATAGAGCAAGGACAGAGAAGGGATGTGAGGTTAAGCAAGTTTTATTCTTAATTGAGAATATTATTGCCCATTTGAATAAACCAGTAAAAGGAGGAGATCGGTGATGCAAAAGAGACAGGCAGGACAACCACTTGAGTCATACCTTTGAGAGGGGATGGGATCCAGAGTAAATGTAAAGGGTTGACCTTCAATAGAGGCACACACAATTGACCAATAACAAAAAAAAAACATATACATATACAAAAGCAGTCAACATTGTTTCAGTTCTGGGGAGTAGGAAGAGAATAGGATTTAGCCAGTTTTCAGAATTTTCTGGAAGCATACATTATAGGAAGAAAGAGGCCATGAAGGCATTTGCAAAGTGGTGATTATGATAATAGATTATAAACTCTATAAGAAAGTGGAAGTGAGGACATGTGATGTGTGGAAATACTGCAACAGTACTAAAATCAATGGATTGTAGATCCTAGTTGGGCTTAAGAATTTGGGGGGTCTGGACACTAGAGAGAGTGAGTTGGAAAAAGAGGAATAGTGTTTGAAGAGTATGATGTTTAAAATGAAGATTTTGGAGGAGTGCAATCACTGGTAATGGCAACATCTATGTTATGAACATAGAAGTGAATGCCTGAGATAGGGTTAAGGTTAAGGATGTGACCACTGGATCACAGTCAAAGAACTGAGATGGCAGATATGTGGATAATTAAACCATTTAGTATATAGCAAATTCATTCTCTCTGTACATGTATAAAATATATATATATATAAATAAAATTACACACGCATATACATTCCAGTATGTGTGTGTGTATATATATACACACTGGAGAGAAAGAGAGAGAAAGTGAATGTGAATAAATTTGACAGATAGTAGAAGTTTGAAGGAATGTGGGAGAGAAAGAGACCTGGAGGTCTATGGAGGCTTGTAGCAAGGTGGAGTAATGAACAGCATAATCTGATAGCTTGAACCTCAAATCTGAGTATTTTTAAGGAGAATGGTCTGAAAGGTATCAAGAGAGTATCTAACTATCTCCAGGCCCAGTGGCAGAAAAGAACAGAGGGAAAAAACACCCCTTCCTTCAGAGGTTTCATGGGAAACAGTTTCTTTAGAGAGGGTTAAGTGTCAGAGAGCAAGGAGGTGAACAAATGTTTGGTAAATTGGTTAAAAATTCAGAGGGTTGTGTTAATAATAGACATAGTCCCAGAGTATTCATTGGAAGGTTTGGGGAGAAAGAAAGGAGAGAGATTTCATAAAAAGTAGAGACTTATTGGAGTAAGGGATGAATATGGATGATGGGGGGTGACTTGGAAATATCGGGGTTCACAGAATAATTGATAGAAGAATGAAGGGCACAATCTGATTAGTTCTGGATCCTTGAGCAGGATTCAACAGAGAGGCAGTGAGTGTTGGTGAGGAAGGGGGGTGGTTCTTAGCAAGAATATTTAAAGACCTGGGATCCACACTTCACTCCTACAGATAATGGTGTGAAAGCTAGAGAAGAAACCATATATGATGAGATCATCTAAAACACATATACAGAAAAATTATGACCTATCCAATAAGAGCTAAGGCATGTATGCAGTTCGGTTTCGGCCAAAATATCGTAGGGTCTGTGGAAAATCTAGAATTAAAATTTTGGTTGAAAAATAAAAAATTACAAAAGGTATTTTTCCCTCCCTGGAATTGAGAAAATAAACCAGTCTCAATTTTTGTTTCATTGTTAGACTCTCCACCTGTGGGTTGGGTACCTACAGGTACTCTCCACCTGTGGGTTGGTACTTGCTGTCTCAATATGTATAGTCTCCTTTTCCCCATTCTTGTTTTTGTTTTTGTTTTTGATAGGTAAGAAGTGCATTTATTTAGAGAAAATCACACTCCACAGACAGAGTGTGGGCCATCTCAGAGGCAAGAGCAGCCTCTCCATTCTTGTTTGAATTCACTTGAATCAGACCTTATGTCTACTGCTCTACAGAAGTCTTGAAAGTTAGTACTATGTTGTTAGATCCAATGGTCAATTCCTAGTCTTTGTTTTACCTAATTTATCAGTGTTATTTGATCACTTGATCACTTTATTTTCCTTTAATATATTTTTTCACTTGGCTTTCTTGATATCAAGAAATGTGTTTTCAATCATCAACATAAAATATTCACACTGCAAACATGCAGAGAATCCAACTTTGAATTGAAGCTAATTCTTAAAAAAAACATTAAGAACTATAGAACACTCACCTATCCAGGTACCAGACTTAAACTCTTTATCTCATATGACACTTGCAACAGACTTGTGATGTGTTATGCCCACTTTTCAGAGGAAGAAATTCAGGCATAGAAAAACAAAACTGTCCTCGGTCATACAGTGAGTAAATACTTGAAGGATGGTGTGTCTGAGCTGAGAGCACTATCTGAAAACAAGATCTCTATCAGGCTTCTGTAGTATTTCTCAAAGTGCAGAACTTGGACCTGTCAAATTGTAAGAAATGCAAATCCTAGAACCCCACCCCAAACTTACTGAATCAGAAATTCTGGGGGTGGTGTCCAGGAATCTGTATTTTAGTAAGGCTTCCAGGTGATTCTGATGCACATGGAAGTATGAGAAACCCTGTTCTAAAGTAAATAGGAATGAAGTATCAGATTATCAAGAGCATAATAAAGGACAGGATAACTACCTGTCATTTTAGGCTGTTTAAATTCTGTCTCACATGACTCTGTGTGTGTGTGTGTGTGTGTGTGTGTGTCTCACTGGGTGAGTTTGAGTAGGTGGGGTAGGAATGTAGTACTAGCTAATCTCCCTCCCTTGTAAAGCCTCAGGATTATCATTAACTTCAGGATTTATTGAAGTTGTGACAATCCAACAATTTGGAAACACATCTAGTTTACAATTTGGCCATTTTGAGGATTTGAACAACAGCACAAATGTTGCCCTTATTTTCTAGTCTATTAACTACATGAAGAAACAGTAACTTACTCTTTGAAACATTAAATTCTCATTTGCACTACAAAATCTGATGACTTTTAGAGATGTACTGCATATGAGTCTGAATTTTACCAGAAACAAGACTTTGCAAAACAGGACAGTTACGTTGTGGGGCTTAAGACAAGAAAACTGTCATGACTTTCTTCTCTGATTCTGTATAGGAAACACCTTGTTAGAAAAGATGTTCTTGCTGCCACAGAGCTGTTGCTAAGGGCAGCTAAACTGCTGAGACAGCCACTTAATCTCTTCTTTTTCAGTGAATAGAGAATCAACATGAAATAGATCACAACTGACTTTTTTGCATTACATAAATCAATGAATTTCATGGACAATAGATTTTCACAAAATCGTAGCAAGATTTCTCTCACCTATTTCCACACTTTCCACTCAAAATAGAGACCCATCACAAAATCATTAATCAGTCCAATACTTTTCCTCTAGCCCTGAGGGCACAATGAAAAACTAAATCTACCGGGAAAGAAGCCTCGTGGAGAGAAAATCCTGCATCTATTATTCATTTTGTAAAGCAAGGGTGGTGAAAACCAAGTAACTTTGTGCATTTGTCTGCCTCTGCTAATTTTTCTTTTAGCCACTTTATATCTGCCATATCACATGTATCATCACTGTAGAGGAATTAACAAAGGTACAATTATCTCTATTTTATAGAGGAAGAAACTAATCCCCATAGAAGTTAAGCAAATAGGCATATCTAATGCTACAGTGTTGTGTTTAAGACCTGATTTAGAAACCGGTTCTGTTGATTGTTACTTCTCTGACTCTGGCCCAATTCTCACCTAAACTTCTGAATGTGTCTAGGAAGAGTACATGCCACTCCCACTCAACAAATAGTTGATGATCTAGACCATAATTTTCAAACAGTTCAGGGTCACTCTTTCAGTGGGTCCATGAGGTCAAACACTAGGATGTTATTAGCCTTTTTCACTTTCATCCACTCCTGAGTGTACAGTGAAGTTTTCCAGGGGCTATATGATGTATGATGTGGCAATAGACTGAATGCAGAATCAGATAGGAAAATCCAGCCGTCCTCTATTAAGTTGTCCCTAGAGATTTGTAAAAATGTAAAAAATGTCAACCATTTGACCTAAATTGTTTTTGCTTTTGAAATTTTCATGAAATTATGTTAACATATAATGATGTTTTCATTGCTTCTAAATGAAGTAATAAACATTTCTAAAATGTATTAATTTAATTTTAATAAAATAAATAGCAATAGATATAACTGGCATTTTAATAAGCCCTTTGGGGTCCTCAATAATTTTTAAGAGTGTAAAGGGAGCTTCAGAACAAAATTTTGAGAACTGCTGGGCTAAACTAAAATAAAACCTGACCCACAAATTCCTGTGCTTCAATTAAGTTCTTAATGTATTCATTCTTAAATTCTTCATTCAATAAATATTTCTTGAGCCCTACTGTGTGCAAAACAGTGTCAAAAAATAGATACACAGTGATGACTAAAAGAATAGTCCTTACTCATATTGGAGGTATAAAACAATAAATAGTCAACACATAGTCCATATGTATTGTAAACTTTGATATATCTTTTAAAGAAAAAGAATAGGATGCTTTTAGGTAGAATAATGAATTGAGGGAAATATAGATTAGGAAGATTGTACAGAAGGATAAGGAGGAATCACCATAAAATAAATGAGAAAAAGGAGACCTGACAGAGGAAACAGAATGTCTTTAAGATCTTAGGGTAGGAAAGAGCTTGAGGAACTCAGAGAAGTGAAGTATTGACAGGGGGCTAGTGTATAACAAGCAAAGGAGAGACTGGAAAGGAAGACATTGGAAACTGAGGCACAAGCTATGTCTTACAAGCCATCATAGATTCATGATAAGAACTTTATATTTTATTCAATATGCAGTTGGAAGTTCTTAACGAATTTGAAACAGTGAGGTGGCACAACCCGTGTTGCAAGGGCAGTGTTGTTTAATAAGTAAATTTATTGTACTGAAAGAAGACATTAATCAAAGAAAACCAACAGAGATAGAATGGGAAAGTCAGTGAATCCATGGGAAAATCACTAAAAGCTTGCAGAGAACCAGGCAAACTAAGGTGGGGTGATGGGGGGAGGGTGGCACTGCAGACATATTAGGTTTAACTTGCTTGTGAGATATGTCAGTGGAAAAATGTAAGGAGGCAGTATGATAAAAAATGTATAGAGCACAGACATAAGATTTGGAATGAAATATACATTTAGGAACCATTGGTATGTATATTGTAGGACCTCAAATTTCAAGTGCTCCCTTAACACTTGAGTATTAAGACTTAAGATTTGTGAGTCTTTGAGGCTCACAAGGTCCCAGAGGCCTTTCCTGATCTCCCCAGATATGGTCCTCCACCCAGCAGGAAATTCTCCCCAGGCAGCTGGTTCCCATATCACCTGGAACAGCTCTACCTAACCCAGTCCTTAGCCTAAGAATTTCACCTGACAGCCTGCAGAATTATTCAAACAAGCCAACCACATCCACCCAGGTGGGGTACACCACCATCCTGTTACTACAAAGCCTGCTTCCTACAGCCCTTGCTTGTCCATTCTATTCCCTTGTGCAACCCCCATGTTGCAGTACTTCACATGGTCTCCATGTCCTCCTAC
Organism: Balaenoptera ricei; assembly: GCF_028023285.1. Classification (NCBI taxonomy): domain Eukaryota; kingdom Metazoa; phylum Chordata; class Mammalia; order Artiodactyla; family Balaenopteridae; genus Balaenoptera; species Balaenoptera ricei. The sequence goes on along the minus strand of NC_082640.1, from coordinate 81,085,188 downwards.
CAGGGTGTGAATATATGCATCTAAAAAACTGTTTCCAATCTCTTCTGCCAAGTGTGGGGCGTCACGTGTTCAGCCATCTTACACTATTTAGGACTGGATCCCTCATTCACCAACAAGGTGAAAAGAAGGTGATCAGAACAGTATATAAATAGCATTTAAAGACACTGACATAGGTTAACTAAGGCAGACAGAAATGTTAAAGAGAAAAGAAAATAGGGCCTAGCAATGAGGTGCAGTACTGATCCACCAGGAAAAGCTGAGAAATATTTTGACAGGTAAGAGGAAAACCAGTAAACTGCAGAATCTAGAGCCCAAAGAAAAGAATAGGACAAAAAATTACTTTTAACCCTATCATAAAAGTTAAAAGATAATAATGTGTTAATGGACACACAATATAAAAAGAAGAATACAAAATGCTGGCACAAAAAGTGGGAGTAAAAGTGCAGAGATTTTGTATGTGGTTGAAGTTAGGCTGATATCAACTTAAATATACGGTTATAACTGAAAGATATTTTATGCAAACCTCAAGCTAATCAGAAAGAAAAAGCCTGTAATAAGTACAGCAAAGGAAAAAAAAGAAAACAATCAAAGTAAATCATTAAAAAGTCATAAAATAATGAAGGAAGACAGCAATAGAGGAAGAGAGAAACAAAAGGAATGCACAACAGAGAACCATTAACAAAATTGTGATAAGTCCTCACCTATCAATAATCACTTTGATTGTAAATGAATTAAATGTCCCAAACAAAAAGAATAGAGTGGCTGAATAGATTTAAAGAAAAAAACAGCAACATACTATCTACAAGAGTCTAATTTTAGTTTTCAAAACACATAGGTGGAAAGTGAAAAGATAAAAAATATATTCCATGCAAACAGTAATAAAAGAAAGCTGGAATGGCTATATTTACATCAGGCAAAATAGACTTAAAGTCAAAAACTGTCTTCAGAGACAAAAAATATCATTAGATAATGATAAAGGGCTTAATTCAACAGGAAGGTAAAATAATTATTAATATATGGGCACCCAACATCAGAGCACCTAAATATATAAAACAAATACTGATAGATCTGAAGGACAATACTAACAATACAATAATAGGAGGGACTTCAACACCAACTTTCAATAATGGATACAAATCTAGACAGAAGGCGAACCAAAAAATGGCTGACTTGAACAACACATAGCACAAATAGACCTCAACAGACATATACAGAACTTTCCACCCAACAGAATAATACACATTCTTCTCAAGCACTAGCAAAACATCTCCAGATAAGATCACGCTAGTTCACAAAACAAGTCCTTACAAATTTAAAAATATCAAAATCATTTCAAGCATCTTTTCCAACCACAATGGAATGAACCAAAAAATCTGTAACAATAATAAAAAGGGAAAACTCACAAATATGTGAGAAATAAACATCAGACTCTTGAAGAACAATTGAGTGAAAGAGGAAATCAAAAGGGAACTTTAAAAGTATCTTGAAACAAACAAAAATGAAAATATAATGTATTAAAACTTAAAAGATGAAGCAAAAGCAGTTCTAAGAGGGAATGTTGCTGATAAATGCCTACATTAAAAAATAAGAAAGATCTCAAATAAATGTAACTATACATCTCAAGGAGCTAGAAAAAGAACAAACTAAGTTGAAAGTTAGCATAAGGAAGGAAATAATAAAGATTAGAGCAGAAATAAGTCAAAAATGGAGGCCAGAAAAACTATAGAAAAAAATTAATAAAACTGATACTTGGTTTTTTGAAAAGATACACAAAACTGGCAAATCTTTAGCTCAACGAGAGAGAGAAGACTCAAAATCAGAAATTAAAGAGGAGATATAGCAGCGGTTACCTCAGAAATTAAAAAATCTTAAGAGAGTATTATAAACAATTATATGGCAATAAATAAGACAACATAGAAAAAAATGGATAAATTCCTAGAAGCATACAACCTATCAAAACTGAATCAAGAAGAAATAGAAAGCCTGAAGAGACTAATAACAAATAAGGAGATTTAATCTGTAATCAAAAACCTCCCAACAGACAATCCCATGACCAAATGACTTCATGGGTGAATTCTACCAAACATTCAAAGAACAATAAACTCCAATCCTTCATAAATTCTTCCAAAAAATAGATGAGGGAACATTTCCAGACTCATTTTATGAGGCCAACATCACCCTGATATGAAAACCAGACAAGAACACCACAAGAAAAGAAAACTAAGGGCAATATCTCTGATGATCATAGATGTTAAAATGCTCAATACAATACTAGATAACCAAATCTAACAGCACATTAAAAGGATCAAACACCATTACCAAGTGTAATTTATTCCTGGGATGCAAGGATGGTTCGGCATATATTGATACAAATCAACATGAAACACCACATTAACGAAAATGAAAGAAAAAATCATATGATCATCTCAATAGATGTATAAAAAGCATTTGACAAAATTCACCCACCATTCATGATAAAAGCTCTCAACAAAATAGGTAAAGAAGGAACTGAACACAATGCAGACCATATATGAAAAGCCCACAGATAACATCAGGATCAATGGGAAAGAGCTGAAACCTTTTCCTCTAAGATCAGCAACAAAGCAATAATGTCCACTCAGAAAATAAAAAGCATCCAAAAAAAAAGTAAAGTTGTCTCTGTTTGCAGATGACATTATATATGTAAAAAATGCTAAAGATTCAACAAAAAAATGTGTTAGAATAAACTAATTCAGTATATTTGAAGGAGGCATAAGTTTAGGAATCAACTTAACCAAAGAGATGAAAGACTTGTACATCAAAAGTTATAAAACACTGATGAAGGAAATTAAAGTAGACACAGATAAATATAAAGACATACAATATTCATGGATGGGAAGGATTAGTGTTGTTAAAATGTCCATCCTATCCAAAGTGATCTACAGATTCAATGCAATTCCTGTAAAATATCCAATGGCATTCTTTACAGAAAGAGTAAAAGCAATCCTAAAATTCCTAGGTAGCCACAAAGACCCCGAACAGCCAAAGCCATCTTGAGAAAGAAGAATAAACCTGGAGCCATCATACATCTTGATTAAAAAATATATTACAAAAGTAACATAATCAAAACAGTATAGCACTGGCATAAAACCAGGCATATTGCCAACGAAACACAACAGAGAGGCCAGAAATAAACCCACACAGATAGAGTCAACTAATCTATGACAAGGTGTCAAGAACACAAAATGGGGGAAGGATAATGTCTTCAATAAATGGTGCTGAGAAAACTGGATACTTAAATAAAGAAGAATAAACTGTGACCCTTATCTCACATGGTACACAAAAACTGGATCAAAGACTTAAACATAAGATGTAAAACTGGAAAACTATAAGAAGAAAACAGAAAATTCTTGACATTGGTCTGCACAGTAATTTTTTTTTAAATATGACACCAAAACACCAGCAACGAAAGCAGAAATAGAAAAGTGGGATTGCAGCAAACTAAAAAGCTTCTGCACAGCAAAGAAAGCCATCAACAAGATGAAACAGTAACCTATGCAATGGGAAAAAATATTTACAAACTATATATTTGTTAAGGGGTTAATATCCAAAATATATAAGGAACCTATACAACTCAATAGCAAAAACAAACAAAAACCCAAATAATCCAACAGAAATCTAAATCCAAAAATGGTTAAAGGGCTTGAATGCACATTTCTCAAAAGAAGACAACAGATATATGAAAATGTGCTCAACATCACTAATCACCAGGGAAATGAAAATCACAACAGATATCACCTAATACCTGTTAGAATTGCTATCAAAGAGTCAAAGATAAGTATTGGTGAATATGTACAGAAAAAGGAAATCATAGTACAGTGTTGGTGAGAATGTAATTTGGTACAGCCATTATGGAAAACAGTGCAGATCCTTCTCAAAAAATTAAAAACAGAACCACGTTATAAGCTAGTAATGCTGCTTCTGGGTATATATTCAAATTAAACGAAATCAGAATCTCAAAGAAATATCTGCACTCCCATGTTTATTGCAACATTATTCACAATAGCCAAGACATGGAAACAACCTAAATGTTGTTAATGGATGATGGATAAAGACAGACAGACACACACAGACACGCACACACAATATATTATTATTCAGCCTTAACAAAGAAAGAAATTCTGAATGGAGGGTTTCTGGAGGACAGTATGCTAAGTGAAATAAGACAGACACAGAAAGACAATGCAGCATGATTTCTCATATCTATTTCTCTTATCAGTACTATCTAAAATAGTCAAACTCATAGAAGCAGAGAGTAGAATGGTGGTTGCCAGGGGCTGGGGTAGGAGAAAATTGAGAGACATTGGGAAAGGGATGCAAAGTGTTAGTTATGCAAAAAGAATAAGTTCTGGAGATCTAATGTACAGCAATGTGCCTATATTTAACAATGCTGTACTATCAATATATACTTGAAATTTGCTAAAAGTGTAGATCTTAAATGTTCTCACCAGGAGGAAAAAAAAAAAGGTAACTATATGAAGTGATGGATAAGTTAATTAGCATGGTTGTGGAGATGATTTCATAATGTATACTATACATGTATCAACACATCAAGTTGTGTGCCTTAAATATATATAGTGTTATTTGTCAAAAAAAGATTTACCCAGATCCATTTGGTAATATAGAAGTCATTGGTGAATAAGGCAAAAGCAGGTTAAAGGGAGTAGCAGGGCTGCAATCAGACTGAAGTGGACTGAAGAGTGAGTGAGACAAGAGGGTGTGAAGATATAAAGTCCTTTGAGAGTTTTAGTGAAAAGGGGGAACAGAGAAATATGTCACTAGATAGCAATCTAGAATCAAGGGAAGGAGCTTGTCTGAATTCTGGTAGGAGTAATTCAATAGGAAAAAAGTTTGATAATGTAAGAGAAAGAAGAGATATTCAAGAAAGAGAAGTCCTTAAAAGGCAGGGTGGAATAGAACACATTTGGAGAGAATGGTCTTTGAAAAGAGCAGGAACTTATCATCCTTGTAATGGGAAGAAATTTAAAAATTAAGTGTGGATACTGGTATATTCTAGATGTGATATAAAAGAGAGAGTTCTTTTCTAGTGGCTCCTATGTTCCCACTGAAGTTGAGGCAAATATAGCAGTAACTCAGAGTAGGAGTTTGAGGAGAAAGAGGCACTATGAAAGAGTTCATGTGGAGAGTAGAGAGAGAGAGCCCATTTCAAAATTATGGTAGAATTTCAACAGTTAGTGATTCTCACAGCAGTACTTAACTGCCTGTAAATCACAACTATAACAATAATTGCTACAATATTGTAAACATCTACTATCACTGCACATATATTATCTCTTTTCGTTTAAACAACTTTATGATATTGAAATCATTTTCCACATTTTAGATGTAAGGAATTTGAAGCTTAGAAAGCTTATAAGTGACAGGGTGGTGAACTGAATTCAGTTCTATTTAATGTGTCATATCACACCATAACCATGTAAATTATAATATACCATAACAGTGTTTCTCAAACTTGAGTAATGCAGACACAATTTAAAGGGAAACAATTCTCATGGACTCCTAGCATATATTGAAATTATTTTATTTAAATATGTACAAACATAAAAATGAGAATAAACTCTATACTTATAGCTCTTATATAACTAGAAAACCATCTAAAATTTTAAAATTAGCAACAACTATAAGATCAAAAAAATTCCAGTATCAACAGTATTTAAAAGTGATACTTGTTAAAACCGATTCATTTATAAAAAATTTAATAGTAAAGTAATATAGTTTTGTGTAATATGTTTAATTTTTGTAAATCTTTTTTACTTTGAACATAAGACTGTCACTTAAGTTGCCATCATTATCATTTTTCCTTTCTAACGATAGACTCATTTCTAACTACCAATCATTATTTTTAATACTGAATTTTGCACAAGTGCACTTAAAAATACAATATCAAAAATAATTAAAGAAAATGTCTTCATTGTGTACTTACTATGCTTACAGCTAACAAACAGTTTTAGGATAATACTTATAAAGGTGACATATGTTTACCATTTTTAGATATTGTCCTGACTGCCTGAGTGCGGGTACTTAATGGATGAATTATTTCCTTCACTGACACAATTCTCCATTCCAAATACTGTGCTCCCAGGTCATTTGATCTTCTCCTGACACCAGAGCATTTGTAAACTAAAATACAAATGCAGGCACTGAAATTGTGTAAAAACACCATTTACAAGGTAGTTATTCAAATGATCTAACGTTTGAGATATCAACCCAGTTCTCTCACCCCAGCTCAAGTCTGCAAACCTCTCCCTAACAACATAATGGTTACACCCCCTTCAAGTGAGCACTCAGATTTGTGCTCAGTATTTTAAGTAAAGGCAATGAACATATTCATTTGAAAGAATACAGGGTTCCTATGGAATAATGGCAACTTCCTAAATCTAATGTCTTTACCCATCATACAACTACCACAGAGAGAAACAAACAAATAAAACTGCCCATAAACTATGTCAAAGCACAAACTGGGAGACAAAGAATACAGTATAATTCAATACACATGTAAGTAAAGCAAATATCTGAAACTAGCGCTCAGCTTTGAACTCCACTCAAGAGTAGACAGTCAGGTAGAGACTGTACAGAATAGAGGAGAGGACAGTGAGACCCTAGCCCTGGTGGAATACAGATAAAACCAACCCCAGAGGGAGTCACATATTGAATAAGGGAAACCATAAGAACAAGTCTGAGACTTTGAGGATCAGAGTTCTAGCCCCACTGTGTGGGACTCATTTCTTAAGGCTTGTGAAGAAGTAAGCAGTGGAAATATGGCTCCTATGGGGAAAAAAATCACAAAATTAAAAGACATATCATCCCCTTCTTTCCTCACCCCTCCCCTTGGAAAAAATCTACTAAAGATTTTACAGCATCAAAAGAATAGGGTACTCTTAACTAAGGCATGTAGGAAACCACCAAAAGTTCAGAGTAACAGGCAGAATCATCTGTTACTGCTAATCCCAGAAAATGTAAGACATTTAAAATAAATGAAAAATGGCAGAAACCATCCATACAAAGCTATTCTAAGAAAAAAAAATAAATGAAAACATTTTAGCTGATAAAAATCTCCATCAAATATGTAAACACAAAGCACCAAAAGTTTGAAACGCAATATCCCAAGCTGAATTAAATATCTTTAAAGAAGCATTTGCAAATATTTTAAAAGGTTTTGAATTAAATATTTAAATCTCTGAATGTTAATGGACAAAAAGGGAAGCTATGGAATGATAATTGAACTCAGGAAATTGAAGAAAAACAAAAAATTCATCTCTAAAATCAAGGCAAAATTTAAGCTTTTTGCAAGACAATAAGTACAACTTAAAATATAATAAGGAGAATTAAAAAGAAATATGAAAATATCCAAGAAAATGAAAATAAGGTAAAGGGAGGAGTTAAAAAAAAAAGATTATAGGGATGGTGATAAATATGGTAAGTAAGCGAAGCTCTAAAAAATTATTGGAGTCACTGAAGAAAACATAATGAAACAGAATATTTAAAAACATGATCCAAGAAACTTTGCAGAAATAATAGAAAATCTAAATCTATATACCAAAAGGACCTTTAAAGATGAAAAATATGATCCTTTGGGCCTCCAGGCAAAAGGATTAGGTGATTTACAAAGGGAAAAAAAATAAAATTGGCATCAAATATCTCAATAACAACAGAGAGCAAGACCAGGGTGCAGCAGCACTTTCAAGCAACTCAGGGAAAGAAAGTATAAACTGAAGATTTTTCAATCTAACCAAGTTGTCCATCAAGCATCAAGATTTAGAAAATAGTTTAAATATCAAAGACCTCATGGAATACTGTATTCACAAAATCTCCTGGTAAAATCTACTGCAGAGCTAGCTTCATGCCATCAAGAGATGACTGACAAAAGGATGGGTTTGTGTTCAATACATTTAAAGTAAATCTAATCTAAAACAATGGTACAGACAGGGCTGGAAAACACATGTAAATAACACTAAAACAGGAGAGGAGAGGGAAAAGAGAACAAGGAAAGTTGAATAAGCACAAGGACTGCCCACTGGAATGTGGGCAAAGAATGTCACCTGACATTTCAGTAAATAAAGAATGTTTCCTGCTTTTCCAGTAAACAACAAATATTGCCCACTATTAAGCCATCAGCCGCTGAAGCCGCCCATGATAATGTGCTCTGAAAGGAATCAGGATGGAGAAGAACAGGATACTGGCCATAGTTAAGATGCACATCTAAGGATTAATTTTAATGAGTCCAGACTCTTGCATCTTCCCATGCATAGAAAAGTACTAAAATCATTAACTTGAGATGTTGGGGGGTGGGACTTGTGAATAGCAGTAATTTTTTGATGTTTGACCACATGTTTGTTTGTTTGTTTTTTCAGCAAAAACTCTTGGGTATCCTGGCCTCTTCAGAACAGTACATCAGACCTACCTGAGAAGCGGTCTCTCAAGGTACAGTCCTCTGTAAGGTCCTGAATTAAACATAACTCACCACCTTTAAGTTGTGCTTTCCCCCCCCGCCCCCATCAATAGGTATGAAGTGGGAATCAAAATATATTCTTTTGAAGCTGACAAACTAAAGAATCCAAACCGAAATCAAAGTTCAAATAAGGAAAAGAGTACAAAAACTACAATTAAAAAGATTACTATAAAGGAACAAGAACAAAAATTCAAACTTGCCAATAAAACAAAAGAAATTTTTTTTGATTTAATTAATTAATTTATTTATTTTTAACATCAATATTAGAGTATAACTGCTCTACAATGATGTGTTAGTTTCTGCTTTATAACAAAGTGAATCAACCATACATATACATATATCCCCATATCTCCTCGCTCTTGCATCTCCCTCCCACCTCCCTATCCCACCCCTCTAGGTGGTCACAAAGCACCGAGCTGATCTTCATGTACTATGCAGCTGCTTCCCACTAGCTGTCTATTTTACACTGGGTAGTGTATATATGTCCATGCCACTCTCTCACTTTGTCCCAGCTTACCCTTCCCCCTCCCTGTGGCCTTAAGTCCATTCTCTACGTCTGTGTCTTTATCCCTGTCCTGCCCCTAGGTTCTTCAGAATCTTCTTTTCTTTTTTTTTAGATTCCATATATATGTGTTAGCATACGGTATATGTTTTTCTCTTTCTGACTTACTTCACTCTGCATGACAGACTCTAGGTCTATCCACCTCACTACAAATAACTCAATTTTGTTTCTTCTTATGGATGAGTAATATTCCATTGTATATATGTGCCACATCTTCTTTATCTACTCATCTGTCAATGGACACTTAGGTTGCTTCCATGTTCTAACTATTGTAAACAGAGGTGCAATGAACATTGTGGTACATGACTCTCTTTTTGAATTATGGTTTTCTCAGGGTATATGCCCAGTAGTGGGATTGCTGGGTCATATGGTAGTTCTACTTTTAGCTTTTTAGGAAACCTCCATACTGTTCTCCAGAGTAGCTGTATCAATTTACATACCCACCAACAATGCAAGAGTGTTCCCTTTTCTCCACACCCTCTCCAGCATTTATTGTTTGCAGATTTTTTGATGATGGCCGTTCTGACCGGTGTGAGATGATATCTCATTGTAGTTTTGATTTCCATTTCTCTAATGATTAATGATGTTGAGCATTCTTTCATGTGTTTCTTGGCAATCTGTATATCTTCTTTGGAGAAATGTCTATTTAGGTCTTCTGCCCATTTTTGGATTGGGTTGTTTGTGTTTTTGATATTGAGCTGCATGAGCTGCTTGTAAATTTTGGAGATTAATCCTTTGTCAGTTGCTTCATTTGAAAATACTTTCTCCCATTCTGAGGGCGGTCTTTTGGTCTTGTTTATGGTTTCCTTTGCTGTGCAAAAGCCTTTAAGTTTCATTAGGTCCCATTTGTTTAGTTTTGTTTTTATTTCCATTTCTCTAGGAGGTGGGTCAAAAAGGATCTTGCTGTGATTTATCTCATAGTGTTCTGCCTATGTTTTCCTCTAAGACTTTGATAGTGTCTGGCCTTACATTTAGGTCTTTAATCCATTTTGAGTTTATTTTTGTGTATGGTGTTCAGGAGTGTTCTAATTTCATACTTTTATATGTACCTGTCCTGTTCTCCCAGCACCACTTATTGAAGAGGATGTCTTTTCTCCACGGTATATTCTTGCCTCCTTTATCAAAGATAAGGTGACCATATGTGTTTGGGTTTATCTCTGGGCTTTCTATCCTGTTCCATTGATCTATATTTCTGTTTTTGTGCCAGTACCATACTGTTTTGATTACTGTAGCTTTGTAGAATAGACTGAAGTCAGGGAGCCTGATTCCTCCAGCTCCGTTTTTCTTTCTCAAGATTGCTTTGGCCATTTGGGGTCCTTTGCGTTTCCATAGGAATTGTGAAATTTTTTGTTCTAGTTCTGTGAAAAATGCCAGTGGTAGTTTGATAAGGATTGCATTGAATCTGTAGATTGCTTTGGGTAGTAGAGTCATTTTCACAATGTTGATTCTTCCAATCCAAGAACATGGTATATCTCTCCATCTATTTGTATCATTTTTAATTTCTTTCATCAGTGTCTTATAATTTTCTGCATACAGATCTTTTGTCTCCTTAGGTAAGTTTATTCCTAGATATTTTATTCTTTTTGTTGCAATGGTAAATGGGAGTGTTTTCTTAATTTCACTTTCAGATTTTTCATCATTAGTGTATAGGAATGCTAGAGATTTCTGTGTGTTAATTTTGTATCCTGCTACTTTACCAAATTCATTGATTAGCTCTAGTAGTTTTCTGGTAGCATCTTTAGGATTCTCTATGTATAGTATCATGTCATCTGTAAACAGTGACAGCTTTACTTCTTTTCCGATTTGGATTCCTTTTATTTCTTTTTCTTCTCTGATTGCTGTGGCTAAAAATTCCAAAACTATGTTGAATAATATTGGTGAGAGTGGGCAACCTTGTCTTGTTCCTGATCTTAGTGGAAATGGTTTCAGTTTTTCACCACTGAGGACAATGTTGGCTGTGGGTTTGTCATATATGGCCTTTATTATGTTGGGAAAGTTCCTTCTATGCCTACTTTCTGGAGAGTTTTTATCATAACTCGGTGCTGAATTTTGTCAAAAGCTTTCTCTGCATCGATTGAGGTGATCATATGGTTTTTCTCCTTCAATTTGTTAATATGGTGTATCACATTGATTGATTTGCGTATATTGAAGAATCCTTGCATTCCTGGGATAAACCCCACTTGATCATGGTGTATGATCCTTTTAATGTGCTGTTGGATCTGTCTGCTAGAATTTTGTTGAGGATTTTTGCATCTATGTTCATCAGTGATATTGGCCTGTAGTTTTCTTTCTTTGTGACATCTTTGTCTGGTTTTGGTATCAGGGTGATGGTGGTCTCGTAGCATGAGTTTTGGGAGTGTTCCTCCCTCTGCTATATTTTGAAGAGTTTGAGAAGGATAGGTGTTAGCTCTTCTCTAAATGTTTGATAGAATTCGCCTGTGAAGCCATCTGGTCCTGGGCTTTTGTTTGTTAGAAGATGTTTAATCACAGTTTCAATTTCAGTGCTTATCATTGGCCTGTTCATATTTTCTATTTCTTCCTGGTTCAGTCTCAGCACATTGTGCATTTCTAAGAATCTGTCCATTTCTTCCAGGTTGTCCATTTTATTGGCATAGAGTTGCTTATAGTAATCTCTCATGATCTTTTGTATTTCTGCAGTGTCAGTGGTTACTTCTCCTTTTTCATTTCTAATTCTATTGATTTGAGTCTTCTCCCTTTTTTTTTTGATGAGTCTGGCTAATGGTTTATCAATTTTGTTTATCTTCTCCAAGAACCAGCTTTTAGTTTTATTGATCTTTGCTTTCATTTCCTTCATTTCTTTTTCATTTATTTCTGATCTGATGTTTATGATTTCTTTCCTTCTGCTCACTTTGGGGGATTTTTGTTCTTCTTTCTCTAATTGCTTTAGGTGCATGTTTAGGTTGTTTGAGATGTTTCTTGTTTCTTAAGGTAGGATTGTATTGCTATAAACTTCCCTCTTAGACCTGCTTTTGCTGCATCCCATAGGTTTTTGGTCGTCGCGTTTTCATTGTCATTTGTTTCTGGGTATTTTTTGATTTCCTCTTTGATTTCTCCAGTGATCTCTTGGTTATTTAGTAGCATATTGTTTAGCCTCCATGTGTTTGTATTTCTTACAGAGTTTTCCCTGTAATTGATATCTGGTCTCATAGCGTTGTGTTCAGAAAATATACTTGATATGATTTCAATTTTTCTTAAATTTACCAAGGCTTGATTTGTGACCCAAGATATGATCTATCCTGGAGAATGTTCCATGAGCACTTGAGAAGAATGTGTATTTTGTTGTTTTTGGGTGGAATGTCCTATAAATATCAGTTAAGTCCATATTGTTTAATGTATCATTTAAAGCTTGTGTTTCCTTATTTACTTTCATTTCGGATGACCTGTCCATTGGTGAAAGTGGGGTGTTAAAGTCCCCTACTATGATTGTGTTACTGTCGACTTCCCCTTTTATGGCTGTTAGTATTTGCCTTATGTATTGAGGTGCTCCTATTTTGGGTGCATAAATATTTACAATTGTTATACCTTCTTCTTGGATCGATCCCTTGATTATTATATAGTGTCCTTCTTTGTCTCTTGTAATAGTCTTTATTTTAAAGTCTATTTTGTCTGATATGAGAATTGCTACTCCAGCTTTCTTTTGATTTCCATTTGCATGGAATATCTTTTTCCATCCCCTCACTTTCAGTCTGTATGTGTCCCTAGGTCTGAAGTGGGTCTCTTGTAGACAGCATATATACAGGTCTTGTTTTTGTATGCATTCAACCAATCTATGTCTTTTGGTTGGAGCATTTAATCCGTTTACATTTAAGATAATTATTGATATGTATGTTCCTATTACCATTTTCTTAACTGTTTGGGTTTATTTTTGTAGGTCTTTTCCCTCTCTTGTGTTTCCTTCCTAGAGAAGTTTCTTTAGCATTGTTGTAAAGCTGGTTTAGTGGTGCTGAAATCTCTTAACTTTTGCTTGTCTATAAAGGTTTTAATTTCTCCATCAAATCTGAATGAGATCCTTGCTGGGTAGAGTAATCTTGGTTGTAGGTTTTTCTCCTTCATCACTTTAAATATGTCCTGCCACTCCCTTCTGGCTTGCACAGTTTCTGCTGAAAGATCAGCTGTTAACCTTATGGGGATTCCCTTATGTGTTATTTGTTGTTTTTCCCTTGCTGCTTTTAATATTTGTTCTTTGTATTGAATTTTTGATAGTTTGATTAATATGTGTCTTGGTGTATTTGTCCTTGGATTTATCCTGTATGGGACTCTCTGTTCTTCCTGGACTTGATTAAATATTTCCTTTCCCATATTAGGGAAATTCTCAACTATAATCTCTTCAAATATTTTCTCAGTCCCTTTCTTTTTCTCTCCTTCTTCTGGGACCCCTACAATTCGAATGTTGGTGCCTTTAATGTTGTCCCAGATGTCTCTGAGACTGTCCTCAGTTCTTTTCATTCTTTTTTCTTTATTCTGCTCTGCAGTAGTTATTTCCACTATTTTATCTTCCAGGTCACTTATCCGTTCTTCTGCCTCAGTTATTCTGCTACTGATTCCTTCTAGAGAGTTTTTAATTTCATTTATTGTGTTCATCATTGTTTGTTTGCTCTTTAGTTCTTCTAGGTCCTTGTTAAACGTTTCTTATATTTTCTTCATTCTATTTCCAAGGTTTTGGATCATCTTTACTATCATTATTCTAAATTCTTTTTCAGGTAGACTGCCTATTTCCTCTTCATTTGTTAGGTCTGGTGGATTTTTACCTTGCTCCTTTATCTGCTGTGTGTTTTTCTGTCTTCTCATTTTGCTTATCTTACTGTGCTTGGGGTCTCCTTTTCCAATGTTGCAGGTTCGTAGTTCCTGTTGTTTTCTGTGTCTGTCCCCAGTGGCTAAGGTTGGTTCAGAAGGTTGTGTAGGCTTCCTGGTGGAGGGGACTAGTGCCTGTGTTCTGGTGGATAAGGCTGGATCTTGTGTTTCTGGTGGGCAGGTTCACGTCTGGTGGTGTGTTTGGGGGTGTCTGTGGCCTTATTATGATTTTAGGCAGCCTCTTTGCTAATGGATGGGCTTGTGTTCCTGTCTTGCTAGTTGTTTGGCATAGGGTGTCCAGTACTGTAGCCTGCTGGTTGTTGAGTGAAGCTGGGTCTTGGCATTGAGATGGAGATCTCTGGGAGATTTTTGCAATTTGATATTACGTCGAGCTGGGAGGTCTCTTGTGGACCAGTGTCCTGAAGTTGACTCTCCCACCTCAGAGGCACAGCCCTGACACCTGGCTGGAGCACCAAGAGCCTTTCATCCACATGGCTCAGAATAAAAGGGAGAAAAAATAGAAAGAAAAAAAGAAGATAAAATAAAATAAAATATAGTAAAATAAAATAAAGTTATTAAAATAAAAAATAATTATTAAGAAAAATATTAAAAAGAAAAAAGAAAAAACGGACAGACAGAACCCTAGGACAAATGGTAAAAGCAAAGCTATACAGACAAAATCACACACAGTAGCATACACATACACACTCACAAAAAAAGAAAAAGGGAAAAAAATATATATCTTTGCTCCCAAAGTCCACCTCCTCAATTTGGGATGATTCGCTGTCTATTCAGGTATTCCACAGGTGCAGGGTACAGCAAGTTGATTGTGGAGGTTTAATCCGCTGCTCCTGAGGCTGCTGGGAGAGGTGAGTACTGGTCGGCACCAATTCTCTGGGCAGGAATCTCTCCACTTTGCCCTCTGCACCCGTTGCTGCGCTCTCCTCCATGGCTCCAAAGCTCCCCCTTCTGCCACCCACAGTCTCCACCTGCGAAGGGCCTTCCTAGTGTGTGGAAACCTTTCCTCCTTCACAGCTCCCTCCCACTGGTGCAGGTCCTGTCCCTATTCTTTTCTCTCTGTTTTTTCTTTTTTCTTTTGTGCTACCCAGGTATGTGGGGAGTTTCTTGCCTTTTGGGAGGTCTGAGGTCTTCTGCCAGCGTTCAGTAGGTGTTCTATAGGAGTTGTTCCACATGTAGATGTATTTCTGATGTACTTGTGGAGAGGAGGGTGATCTGCGCATCTTACTTTTCCGCCATCTTGAAGCCAGTGGTCCTCATTGTGGTTTTGAGTTGCATTTCCCTGATGATTAGTGATGTTGAGCACCTTTTCATGTACCGGCAGGCTATTTTGATTTCTTCTTTGGAAACATATCTATACAGGTCCTCTGCCCATTAATTATTTGAATTGTTTGTTAATGATTTGTATGAGGTCTTAAAATATCTTGGATATTAATCCCCTATCCTATAAGTGGTTTGCAAATATTTTCTCCCATTTAATAGGTTACCTTTTCATTTTGTTGATGATTTCTTTTGCTGTTCAGAAGCTTTTTAAGTTCAATGTTGTCTCACTTATTTTTGTCTTTGTTGCTTGTACTTTTGGTGTCATATCCAAAAACTTGTTGCCAAAACTTATGTCAAGAAGCTCTTTCCCTATGTTTTCTTCCAGGAGTTTTATTGTTTCATATCTTATATTTAAGTCTTTAATCCATTCTAAGTTAATTTTAGTGAGTTGTGTAAAATAATGGGTCCAATTGCATTCTTCTTCTTGTGGATACCCAGTTTTCCCATTACCATTTGTTGAAGAGACTACTCTTTCCCCACTGAGTATAGTTTGAATCAGGAAGTGCTTTGTTATTCTTTCTCAGGATTGTTTGAGGTAACTGGGGTCTTTTGTGGTTTCATACAAATTTTAGGATTATTTTTTCTATTTCTGTGAAAAATGACATTGGAATTTTGATAGGGATAACACTGAATCTCTACATTGCTTTGGGTAGTATGGGTATTTTAACAATATTCATTCTCCCTATTCAAGAACATGGGATCTCTTTCCATTTAGTTATGCCTTCATTTTTTTCATCAGAGTCTTGTAGTTTTCATTGTACAGAACTTTCACCTCCTTGGTTAAATTTATTCCTAAGTATTTTTATTGTTTTTGATGCTATTGTGAATGGAATTCTTTCCTTTCTTTTCCAGATATTCTGTTGTTAGTGTATAAAAATGCAACTAATTACTGTAAATTGATTTCATACCCTGCAACTTTACTGAATTCATTGATTAGTTCCAACAGTGTTTTGGTTTAGTCTTTAGTGTTTTCTACACATAATATCACATAGTCTGCAAATAAAGACAATTTTACTTTCCTCTTTCTAATTTGGATGCCTTTTATTCCTTTTTCTTGCCTGATCGTACTAGCTAAGATTTCCAGGACTATGCTGAATAAGAGTTGTAAGAGTGAGCACCCATGTCTTCTTCCTGATCTTAAAGGAAAAGCTTTCAATCTTTCACCATAGAGCATGAGGTTAACTGTGGACTTGTCATATACAGCATTATACTGAGGTGTGTTCCCTGTGTACACAGTTTATTGAGAGCTTTTATTATTAATGGATGCTGCATTATTTGAAAGTTTCTAAGACAGTAGATCTTAAAAATCCTCATCACAAGAAAAAAAATGTTTTGACTATGGTGTCAGATGTGAACTAGATTTACTGTGGTGATCATTTCAAAATAGAGTTGACCCTTGAACAACGTATGGGTTGTTGTTGTTGCTGGGGCCAACCAACACCTTCCCGCATCATGTGCAATTGAAAATCCATGTACAACTTTAGAGTTGAGCCTCCACACCCATGACACTGCATCCTCGAATTCAACCAATCTCAGATGGTGTACAACTGTAGTATTTATTGAAAAAAATCCACATAAGTGGACCTATGCAGTTCAAACTGATTTTGTTCAAGGGTCCATTCTATATATAAATATAGAGCCATTATGTTATACACCTGAAACTAATATGATGTTATATGTCAATTATGCCTCAATAAAAAAAGAATATCTTTATTATGACCACAAAAATTAAAAATTAAAGAGACAAGCAATAAACTATGAGAAAGTATTTGCAATATGCAGAGACAAAAGACTCATCCCTTTAATATATAAAGACCTGTTAGAAATTGAGCAAAAAAATAGAAAAAGGGTAAAAGCTATGAATAGACAAGTCACAAGAAAAAAAATGTATGAATGCCTCTTAAAGTGGAAAAATGTTCAACTTTACTCATAACAAAAGAAATGCAAATTAAAATTTCATCAAAATAAACTTCTTACCAATCATATGTTCAAAAATAAATAAATGACAGTAAACAACTTACTGATGACACCATGGAAAAGAGATAATCTTATACATTTCTAATGGGCATTCAAAGTGGTCCATCCACTATGGAGGATATTTGGCAAACCTAACAAATCTATATGCTTACCATTGACTCATGATTCCATTTCTAAGAATTTTACCCTGTAAATCTAGCTCCACAATTATGAAACATTTGCATATAGTTACACATAATGTTTTTATCTGTAATAACAAAATATTAAAAATCCTAAATGCCCACCCACAGAAGACCGTGTGAATATTCTGCTATATTAACATAATGGAGAATAACACAGCCATCAAAAAGGAGGAGGAAGATCTTTAAAAATTGATATGGGTCATTTTTAAGATATAGGGTTAAATGGAAATGTAAGGTGTAAAGGAGCATGTACATATATAAATACATATGTATAATGCTATTATACATGGAAAATGAAAATAAAAATATATATGTCTGTAGGTATGCATGCATTCATATACACATGCATGCATTTTAGTGATTTTTGCAAAAAAAAAAAACAGGAATGATAAGTAAAAATGTAATGAAAATGGTTACCAACAGAGTGGACAAATAAATAAAAGGGAAAGCAATAAGAATAAGACCTCCGAGTATACTGTTTTTACTGTTTTGATTTTGAGCTATGTAGTTTTCATATCAAAAATAAAATTAGGTAAAAACTAATGAAGTAAAACTAACACTAAAATGATATAGAAACAGAAAAAAACTTTAAGCTTGCTATATATTAGTTTGACAACTACACAAAAATAGTTCAAATAACATAGTACTCTGATTGTACAATCTAAGTAAGGTATTTAATAAGAAAAGAGCTATAAAGAAATCTTGAACTTTACTTAGTAAGTTTTGTTGTCCCAGGAGATAATAATTTTGGAACTATTTTGCATGTACTTTAGGACACAGCAAATATGTTGATGCTGAGAAGCAAGATTTTCAATATGGAAGAAGAAAATATTAAATGAGCAAAGATGAGAAATTATGTATACACACACACACACACACAAACACTTCCTAGCTCTGTTCACTGAAAGTACGCAGAAGCAAAGATACTTCGACACAAATGAGGACTTGTAGCTACTAGAGCTGGTTTTCTAAATACCATTCATTACTAAAAGAAAAGTGGGCTCCTTGGAGAAATTTTTTTTTCCAGGTCTGAGAAAAGAAAGAAAAGAACAAAGTATTACCCAAAAAGTAAGGAGGTGGTCAAAGACTAAAGGAGACCTGTCAAAATCACAGAAGCTGTTGCTCCTATTGGACAAATCAGGACAATCTGAGTATCAAAAGGAATAATTATCATAATGGATTATTTCACACTAAATAAAAAAAGAGTCCATGTGCTACAATGACACACACACACACACACACACATTCTACAAGGGAAGGGAAAGCTCTTCAGCATCATCTACAACAGAGGTCATCAAATTGCCTCCCATGGCCTATATCCTGCTCTAGGCTGTTTTTGTGCAGACCATGAGCTAAGAATATTTTTTCCATTAAAAAAAAGAAAAAAATAATATGCCACAGAGAACATATGTGACCCACAAAGCCTGAAATATTTACTGTATGGCTCTTTACTGAAAAAAAAATGCATACACCTCTGATCTAGAAGAATGATTGAATTAAATAATCACCATTTTGCAACCATCAATGTAATGCAAGATGCAGGAAAGAAATTAATCCTAAAACCATAGGCTAAAGTTTGCTAAAGACAAAACAACAAAAAAGGATACTCATAGATTCTCCAATTATTATTCATCAGATTTAATTACAAAGTAGAAACCTACATTAAAACGAATAGCTTCACCATTATTAGGACAAACTGACATGAAGTTCCTGGTGTGATAAAATGGCAAATATATAAAAATGGCAAATTTTTCCAAAACATTTTAACCACAACCTGATCCAAAGGAAACGATTAGACAAATCCAGTTTGAAGAACATTCCACCATACAGACAGTTGATCTAGTATTATCAAAACTGTCAATGTTTTAGAAGACAAAGAAAAAAAAAAGGCAGAGTATGAGCTATATTCTAGATTAAAGGGATTAGACACATGGCAAGAAAATCCAATATGTGATCCCTGAGATTACAGACATTTGGTCCTGTCCAAAATGCCCATTTAGACATTTGCTCTACGCCAAAAGGTCCTTGAAATTTGGTCCTATCAAAAATGTCCATGAGCATATTTGGTCCATGTCCAATGACCCTTGATATTTGGTCCTGTCAAAATTTTCCATGCTTAGAAAATGTCACTGGGTTCAAATATATCCCATTGTGTTGTGGCTTTAAGGCCAAAGTAACCCTTCTTGCCTCAGTAGACTAGCACATGGAGTTAGGTAGATGGGTCAGGCTTCAAATCTTGCAAAAGAATGGAATTTATATTAACTAAGCCTTCCAAGGAAGAGTCCTACAGTTAGAGAAGGATGGAATCTCATGAGGCATGGTGCATTAATGTGTGACTGAGCATTTGGTTGGATGTGGGGGAGACATTCAATAAGGGTGGAGTTTGAAAGGAGGAGTTTGGTCAAGCCTCTATGTAAAACAGGCAATGAACACATTGACATAAACAGATTTTTCAGGGATGGCACCTTCAAGCCAGCACCAACACAGTTCACTCAGTTACTTACTGGCCACAGTGTCGTATTGGGTTACACTACACCGTTGATTTATACATTAACAATGAAAAGACTAGAACCACATGTAGATACATATAGAATGAAGTACTTGCATTTGTATGGGAATTAAATCTCTACATTAACTCTTCGGAGGAAAAATTTTCTTCTACCCTTATAGGTCCTTTTGTTTGGCCTAATAATCAAATTGACACAAGATCGATAAACAAGGGAAAATCAAATTTAATTTTGTACATACAGAGGCCCCTTAGCTATGGGACCTAAGAAGTGACTGAAGCATGCTGTTCACCTACCCTTTTAGACAAAATCAATTATTTGTGAAGATTTGGCACGACAAAGGAGTTTTTGCTTGGGGTAGCAACTTAATGAAGAGTAACAACGTTTGTTTATATAGTTTCCTCAGCCTCAAACTCCCTATCTCCAGCCTTTCATCCTCCTGGCACAGGAAGGATACCTTCCCATGAAAGCTTTGTTTTCCACTTCCAGGGAAACAAAGGAGGGTATGAGTGTTCTTGTGCCAGCTGTTTCTCAAGTAACTTTAATTCAAAATAATCAATATGCCACCTTGGTATATTAGGGGGTGGCCTGCCCTGAGCCCCATCAGCAGATATAATAGAGAACATTTTGGACAGGACCAAATACAAAGGACTATTTGGCATGGACCAAATGTCCCAACAGATGTCTGGGACAGGTTCAAATGTCCTACAAGGGATCCCCAATTGATATAAAGAATATTTAGGAACAAACAGAGACGTTTACTTTAGACTGTACATTACATAATACCAATTATCAGTGGCAAATGTCTTTTCTGGGATTGTTGTTGTAGTTACATAGGAAAATGTCTTTGTTCTTAGGAAAAAGACCTGAAGTACTTCGGGGTGAAGTGTCTTGATGTCTGCAACTTACTTTCAAGTAATGCAGCTCTCCAAAACATGTGTGTGTGTGGAGAGAGGAAAAGATAAAAAGAAGCAAATGACAGAAAATGTTAGTAATTACTGGGCATAGGTAAAGGGTATATGTATCCTTATTGCACTACTTTTTTTATTAAAAGTTGGGAAATTGTGAAAGGCATTTGTTTGCTAAGTGAACATGGTTTTCAAATTTATCTGCTAAATTTTGATTTCCTGCAGTTTTTTGTGTTCTCATACCACCTGGTTGCTGCATGACTAAAATAAACCCAGCCACAAAAGAAAAATAAACTAAAAATTGTTTGACACAAAAGCCAAACAGTGTTTTCCACTGAGTAGGAAAAAAAAATCACCATCATTAAACTTATTGGCAAGTTATATTCTTATAAATTTTTATTCTCCTAATGCAATGTAACTATTTATTGCTTTGTGGCAGCATCTACTAAAAGGGAGGAACAAACAGGCAGAATTTATGCCCAATTACACTGTGGCAATTTTTTTATCTCTAAGACTAACAATATGCCAAACATTAATAAAAGAAGATACAGGAGGTATTTTTTCATAATTTACAAGACAGGAAATCACATTATCTCCTTCTATTACATGGTTAAGTATTGTAGGAAACATATATTCAGGTTTATAGTTCTAATAGACAGCTATACAAGGTGTATAATCAATCCTGTGATCCCTCATCATTACAATCACCCCAGTCTCAAATGGAACAAAAATGACACATGTAGAAAGGTGCAGAAAGCCAAAGTTACAGCTTCAGCTTGCTTCTAAATAGATCAATATTTGGGGGTAAATCACCTTCCTTCTCTGAGCTTCCATTTCATCTGTAAAATGAGGCACTTGAACTTGAATTAAGATTGTTAAAACTGTAGAATCAAGGGCCGTTTTTTTTTTCAAGGACTAGGTGGAGAGGAGCCAATTTTAAATAATCATTTTATAAGAAATAAAAACTCAATCTGAGTTGGATATTATTCCTTAGAACCCAATGGGGCAGAGAAGGGAGGAGGCCAGAACGTACATAAAACTGATGAACCTGAGGGAGTCACTCCCTTCTAGACTGGGGGCTACATTCTCTGGGGAGGACCACTTGACCAGAAGATCACCCTGTCAAAGTTCTGAGTGAGGGATGACCCCAGAGGAAGGCTGGAAATTAGACTGGGTCAGCAAGGTGACCTCTGACTTCTGTTTGATATGACCACTCTACCCAGAGCCACCAAAAATCCTTATATATTTGATGTGGTTAAAATTTTTTAATTATGAATTCTAGAAATAAACAATATTTTGAAATGAGGTAGCAACAGAAATGTAAAATGCCCCCACAAAGAGGAAAAAAGTAACCCTGAAGAAGTCAGAAATGCAAAAAAAAAGAAAGAAAAAAACACACATACAAACAAAAACAAAAACTAAGCTGAACTAAAATTAGAGTTTTAAGGAAGTTTTGCGCCTGAACTTTTGAGGATATGTTGCCTCCAAGTGAGGTATGAGGTAATTCAAACACAGTTAAGACCTTAGGTGAGCAGAATCCTTGGGAAATGGATTAGCTGATTAACCAATTTCAAAAACTTGTCAGTCTCTCAACTCTTCACTATTTAAAGTTTTTTTTTTTTTCTAAATAAGAACAGTCTCTTGAACATTACTGAATCTTCCTTTGATCATTTTAGATCCTTCAGTACCTCCAAGTCACTATTTTAAACATCATTACTCTGCACAGGGACTGAAGATATGGGATGTGCTAACATTGGACTGAATCCACTTAGGCTCATGCCTCCCTGCAAGATGCTTTTCTGGAGGGAGATAGGTCTTGAATATGAACTATTTTCTCACTCCTTGTCTCCTTCTCATGAAATACAAATGTGGCCAAAAAAAAAAAAAGAGAAAAATTCTGTTAATTGAGGCTTTTGATTAGTTTGAGTTCCGAAGACCGTACTCTTTCAACAGAGCAATTAGAGCAACATTTCTTTGCCCATATATTTTCAAGAAAGTTCCTCAAGCTTCTAACTGACAGTTCATTTTTTAAACTCTTACGAATTTAGAAGCAGAAATTCAACTCACAATTGAACTTCCTTAAGTTTGCAGACACAGTGTTTCAAATTCTAATTCTACTGTGGAGCAAACCTAGATTGAAAAATTTAGGACAGAAAAAGTATATCATTTACAGTGGGTGACTGTGTCCATAAACAGAGTTTTTGAAACACAATAGCAAGTTCTATTTAAGATGTTTATGGGGCTTCCCTGATGGCGCAGTGGTTGAGAATCTGCCTGGTAATGCAGGGGACACGGGTTCGAGCCCTGGTCTGGGAAGATCCCACATGCCGCGGAGCAACTAGGCCCGTGAGCCACAACTACTGAGCCTGCGCGTCTGGAGCCTGTGCTCCGCAACAAGAGAGGTCGCGATAGTGAGGGGCCCACGCACCGCGATGAAGAGTGGCCCCCGCTTGCCACAACTAGAGAAAGCCCTTGCACAGAAACGAAGACCCAACACAGCCAAAAATAAATAAATAAATAAGTAAATTAAGATGTTTATGTTCCTGGGAGCATTTCCTTGCATTCCTCCACTGGATTATTTGTACATAGATCAGTGTTCACGAACTTTCAATGGCACTGACATTAATTTCAATACTGTAAAAAAAAAAAAATCTCTAAATATATAAAAATTATTACTTTAAGAATAAATTTGATTCTGAATTAGTATCTGAGTTTGAGTCTTCTCTTGAAAATAAGATACCAACTTGCTCAAATTGTTTGTTTAAAAAAAAAATGAAAATGGCATGTGAACAGGCAATTGATAAGAGTAGACCATACGTCCCTGGGATGATTCACAGAAGCACTATTCATGGGGATTATGGATAGCAGTTCTTAAAGCAGGAAAGCAGATCAAAATTTTCAAGGTTACATTCAAGATAAACTCTGTTATGGAGAGAGGAGGCATGCATGAACCAAATACAGTAGGCTTGACCCCCCTTATTTGTAGTTTCCCTTTCCACAGTTTCAGTTACCCACTGTCAACCATGGTTTGAAAATATCAAATGGAATATTCCAGAAATAAACAATTCATAAGTTTTAAATAATGTGCTGTCCTGAGTAGCATGATGAAATCTGTCCCACCCGGATGTGACAGTGTATCTACACTAACCACCCACTAGGATAGGAAAAAACATAGTATATATAGGGTTCAGTATTAGCTACAGTTTCAGGCATCCACTGGGGGTAATGGAACATATCCCCTGTGGAAAAAGAAGAACTACTGGAGCTCAAAATCTCACTCAACTAGGGTTATCTAGCTACTGCCATAGCCAAATGAGGCAATGAAGATCAATAACGAGCCCTGTTACAGCACTGTCTCTTGGAAACCAACTGGCCACCTAGTGGTCAGGTGGCTACACAGGACTCTTTCTGCCCCCCACATGGCACAGTCATTCATTTTGACAAGAATCACCACACATTGCAGGTAGGGTTTCAATAAGTACCACTACCCAAGGCCTTACAGAAAGAGCATCTGATCCACTGCCAGAGCACACTGCACCTTCTCCACCAGACCAAGAAACTCACTTTGCACCAAAGGAAATAAGGCTGTGGGCATGTACACAACCATGAAATCCACTGGTACTTACTTCACTCCCCACACGTTGCTGGCCTAAGAGTGTGTTGG
Source organism: Balaenoptera ricei (assembly GCF_028023285.1). NCBI lineage: Eukaryota > Metazoa > Chordata > Mammalia > Artiodactyla > Balaenopteridae > Balaenoptera > Balaenoptera ricei. The sequence continues at coordinate 81,060,726 of NC_082640.1, read as the reverse complement.
GATGGCCTGCTGAAGGTGCTGCTGAGGTCCCAGAGGAGAGACCATATCCTGCTAGCATGGGGCACCATCCTTCAGTATGCTAAATCAAGGACCATTATATGGTACATTGTCTCCGCAAGAAAGAACATATGTGTTTCAGAATAAAGGCACCAAAACAGTAATGGCCCCCTCTACCATCACCACCAGTGGCCATGTGGGGAATGTGTGCTTACCAATCCTAAAACTCTGGGTTCTGCAGATTTAGAGGAAGAACCTTCCATCAGTAGATATAGCAGAACTCCCATTGGTCAGAAGTTATGGCTGCCACTCGGGCACTTAGGTTACCATGTGTCCAGGGTGAGCAACAAAAAAGGAGAGGTCACCATCTTTTGTGGTGATTGACCCAAAGGGGCAAGGGTTACTGGCCTAGTTATCAAGAAGAGGTAGAGCTGTTGTTACCGGCTGCAGTAGGGAGAAACGTGTGGCACTCGGGTGAATGCCATATCTTAGCACCCCCTCACCCACTTTTGATCACAAATCCACAGTTGCCACAGCCATGCCCTAAGAAAGGTATGGTAAACAGGGACTGGGTCTCCTCGAGGATGCAGGTCACCCACAAGGACATCTCCTCAACCAGTTAAGGAACTAACCAAGGGTAAGGCATCTAGTAAGGATCCTAACCGAGTTTAGCCTCGAGGCCAACTACAGTAGCAGGAGGTGCCATTTCTCCCATTAACGTTTCTTTTTATGAGTTTCCACCAATAAAGTGGTCCACCAGAGTCCTGAAGGAGCTGCTTCCAAAACTTATGGAGACAAGTGGGTCCAAGGGCAAGACATGGACTGCTGTGAATGTGGCATTCCCCCACCCACTTCACGACTGAGGGACTTCTCCCGCTGAAAATGGCCTCAAAGAATGAGATTCCCTCTTCCCCAGTCAGCCCCTACCCAAGGACTGGTTGATATGGGGACATAAGGGCTCAGCACTTTTCCCCCAGAAAGGAACAACTCTGAAGGGGCTTTCCCAGCTTCAGACCTGAGTCCTTACTGTGACCGCATCACAACCCAAATCTTCCTAGTTCCCTTGCCTCAGCTGGAGTTGACCCCAAGACTGCTCCCTAATAAACTTCCTGCACCCTTATTTCCACCTTAGCGTCTGCTTCCTTGGGCAAACCATCTACAACAATAATCTTTTCCTAAGGAAGCTGTTATGTACGCTTGCCGGATTAAAAGAAGAAAAAAAATAATCTCACTATTTTACCTAGGCCATATTTTTTTCTATATCCCTGCAGTATTTTTTCTTTCTCCTCTTAAGGTCTTTCAAGGAGCAAAGAAAATTTTCCCCTCAAGTGTATTTATAGTCTAACAAGAGCTGCACTATATAAGATTATTTTTTAAATAATCCTTGATTCCACCAATATAGCCACATACTTAAGGGAGCTAAAGAACCAAGACAAATCGGATTAAAAGAACCTGATTATGAAATAAAGTATTTTGGATTTTGTGTCAAAGAAATTGCTGAAACGTTTATGGTGCATAATTGACACATAACCTTAAATTGATCCAATATATCAGAAATCAAGTGACTTTTATACTAGGGTCAATTTTAATACCATTTGCTGGCCCTTCTTTCTTGTTTTCTCCTGTCTTTGCTTATCTCTCCATCTCTAGAATCTGTTTCAAGTCTGAAATCCTAGTAACTGCTCTCCTAACGTGTCATTGTTTACTTTTGAAAACTGATTACCACTCTGGACTTGCCAGACTACTCCATTAGCTCTCTGCTGACTTGAAGTGCCCTCTGCCCAGACCTGCAGTATCCAGCAGTGTCCAGTATCTGCCTTAATAAAACATCTTGTCCTGGCCAAATATATTTCTTCTTAATTGTAATACAGAGGAGTCATAGCTTCCTCCAGGTTAGGTTCTAACATCAAGCTGCAAGGCAGAAAACATGTTATCATTACCCTTGAAAATCCCATAAAATTGGGGGATGGGGGGAAGTATCTCAATAAATGAATCACTGCTGTTTTTTCTTCCAGCCTTTGAGTCAATCATTCTGAAGTGTTTGGCATTCATTTAAGTAGACGCTTGTCCCCTTAAAACAGTACCATGATTAAACACTAAAGTTCCACTTAGTTTAGCAAGATGCTGACTCTAAAAGGCATAAGCAACTTAAGAACCACTGAGGGAAAGGCCATTTCTGCTTATTGAGGGAAATTACTGGTGTACTCACTCACACAATGTAAATGATTATTTTTCCTTGATTTGTTTTCTTTCTTTGTTCATTTTTTTTGATGATTATATGCACTTGAATTCTTGTAAATGAAATGCATGCATCCTGACATCGATAGAATAGCCAGGAGATGAACTCACCCTAGTAGCTGTCAGACTCTCACCCATGCAAATGCAGCATCTTGCTGAAACCTTGTTCCTGAACCTCTTTCACGTGACTATTTCAGGTCTTCCAGATAATCTCAATTTATATATGTCCACCCACGTATGTAATTCTACTCATTCCAATTCAACTTTAGCCGATGTCTGGTTTTTAAATTTTCTATTCTATAAAAGCATTGACACCCCTCCCCCACCCCCACCAAAGGAACCTGAGATCCATATAGCTACTGGATTATTATACAGAAGAGAAAAATAAACCTAATACTGCATTAACATAAACATATCAGCTTTCTACAAGTCAGATCAACCTTGGCAGTGAATCTCACAACCCATCTCTTGGTTCATCAATATTATAAGCAAATCCATCCCTGTGGGCAGATTTTAAATATGAGAGAAATTAACACAGTTGCACTAATGCAATCACAATGTCAATAATTCATAATGTGAGAAAAGAAATTGGTAAACTACATTTTAATTATATGGGTTCATCCTGACATATGACTTATGTGACATTCTAAAATTTTTTCACTTAATAATTAATCTGGGCAAGATGGTTTTAATAAATTATAAACAAATACATTACAGTTGCATCCTTTTTTCTCAGCAATATTCTTTCCTATCTTATTGGACAGTTGTAAAAATATCCCCTGGGGTAAGATATATTCATGCCCTCCAAATATACCAAGCTATGTAAATGTTTTTAAATCATGTTAGTTCAATATGTTACCAAAGAGAGAACAAGTTACACAGTAAACAAGTCTATATCTGAAAGCATTACTATATGTTCATAAATTTCATATTTGCTCCAAAGTTACAATCAATGGAGAGGTAGATAGAGGCTTGAAAAGTCAAAGCATGTGAAATTCAGCAGTATGTTGGATGATTTTAGGAATTATAAAGTTCTAAAAATACAAAACCATGTTACATTTGTGGAAAATAAAACTAAAGCTCCTAATAGCATTAAAGATTTGAAAGGAAGTGTTTTTTTCTCTCACTTGTTTTATGACAGGCATATATTCAGTTTTGCCCGTGTGTGTGTGTGTGTGTGTGTGTGTGTGTGTGTGTGTGTGTGTTACAATAGTTCTAGTGATGTATCTAGCTTAAAAAAAAAAAAAAAAGACATATACAATCCTTTGATATTCTGAAGTCTCCTGGTTCCCTAGCAAGTTGGATATTTGAGGAAGAATGCTTGAAAGTCTTCAAGACCACCAGCCTGCTGCATTTTAAAAAAAAAAAATCTTACATTTATATTGCCTATTACAAAGTATTCCCACATGTATCAGCCTATCTGATCACTTGAAGACAAGTTAACCAGGATAGATATTACTTTCCCTATTTTATAGTTGAAGAAATAAATATTAGAAAGGTTTGGACTTGGCCAAGGTCACATAGTTTTGATGCTGGAAAGCTCCCGAGGTCCTCTTCAGGTTTTATAACGTTATTTTTTGTTACAGTTGGAGTGAAGAGAACACGCTTGTTTACACTTGTATCACTAGGGCACAGAGCAGTTCTGGATACCCAGCATTTTAATACACGGTTGATGAATGAATGATTAGAGAAATGGCCAGGTCCCTGAGTGACTGCTGGGTTCTACAGCATGAAAGATGGCTGCTCTTTGGCAAGAAATGGATAATTTTCTCATTGCAGTAGCACTCAGAGCTCTAGAACGCTCATAAATTTTACATGATTCCTAAAACATGAACACCTAAGGGCCAAATTGTAAGCTCCGTTTACAAGCGCCTGTCCGATTTTACTGACAAATCTGCAGGGCAGGTATCCTAGTGATCCAAGTATAATTCAGAGGAGAAAAACTATAATCTGGGTTGACATAATTACCAAGTCAAAAAATAATCTGCCTATGACTCAACAATTTCAGTGTCCTAGGTATTTCTAAAAATAAGCAATTAAACAACCCAAACCTGGAATGGAATTGAAATTTGCCCCACTCAAACGTGCTTTTGTTCACTTGTAAGCATGGGAATTTTAGAAACAATGATGATTTCTCTGTGCTTATAAAGTACATTCAGCAGGATGGGTCTCACTAAAATGTTTCTAAGTCTTTCTGCTTATCTAGCTATTAAGTTGTAATATGAAGTAACCACTCAATAATTCACTAGAAATACTCTTCTCTAGTGACTGTGAATTTAAGTTTTTTTGAGTTAACATTGATTTATAACATTATATAAGTTTCAAGTGTACAACATTATATTTCTACATCTGTATACCCTATCACACCTCTCCCCACTAAAAGTTTATTTTCCATTCATCATTATACAGTTGATTCCCTTTACACATTTCACTCTCCCCCTCACCCTTCATCTTTCCTCTCTCTTAACCACTACTCTGTTCTCTGCATCTACGTGTTTTTGTTTGGTTTGGTTTGTTCATTTATTTTGGTTTTGTTTGTTATATTCCATATATGAGTGAAATCATACAGTATTTGTCTTCATCTGATTTACTTGCAGGAGATTATTTAAATGGCATCTAAGAAGGCAGAGTGGGCTGAATGCCAATTACCTGCCCATCAAATGTACTCTGATGACATGTGTCAGAACTCACGTGCTTGTAGATCAGGAGGACAGTAGAGTTATTCCTGCTCATTTCTATAGCATGTACTCTAGTTTACCACTGTGAGCCAGGGAGGAGATGAGAGAGTATGTGATGGGCTAAAAACCCTCAGAGAAATAAAGCACAGCTGAGGCAGATGACCAGAAGAGGTGAGGCTGTGAAACTGCCGTCTTTATTTTAGATACTAGGAGCCGTTCTTTCTCATAAAGCTCAGTCTATTTTCCTCACAGAGGTGGAAGAGGGAATTGGGGGGTAAAATCATATGCTAACTAGTACGGGAAGAATAAGTTCTAATTTAAAACCATTTTCAAACGGATGTGAAATTAAAATATTAAGGCAGGCCTATCATGACTAAGACCAAATATACAATAATAACTAATACTTATCAACATCATCATCATATACTGAACTTTTACTATATACCAATAGGTTACACTGACGCACCCTCAAGAAACCTGTATAAGCCGCGTACTCTTATGAACTCCATTGCACAGATGAAGAAACTAAGGCCTAGGGAAACTTTAAGTAACTGGTCCAAGCTTGCTAAGCTAGCATGCATCAGAGAAGAGAGTAGAGTGGCCTTGAAATAAGAACATTGAGTAGAATTTGGATAAGAAAAAAAATGTTACAGGAGGAAGGAGAAAGAACATAGCAAAGAAAAGAGGAGAAAACAAGTCATGTTTGAAATATAATTAAGAGAACAACAGCTTCAGTGGGGGATGTTACTGAGGAATGCTAGGAGGCAAGCTGAAGAGAGTAGACCAAGGGACATATCAGTCAAAGGTATTTGAAAAGCAAGCTAAAACCTGGGGCAGTTCAAAGCCATTAAATATTTTTGATCAAGGAATCCAATGCTTGTTTGGATATTCCTGTGCTTGTTTTAGACAAAGAACTCACACAGGCCCATTAAAACTTCCAGCTAAAATGAATCTTATGGATCATTCGGTTAAACACCTTCAGTTTAGGAAATAAACACTGAGATGTGAGAAGGGCATCCCCACTCTCTGCTTCTGCGATTAATTTAAAAATCAAGATAGTGTAACATTTTACATGTAGCTAAGAAATAACTAGTAGCTGCCTTTTGAACACTATCCTTTTACCACTGTTAATGACATTTTATTCCCTGTGAATTGGTGATCTTCCCCATCCTTTTGGTAGGAATTTTATAAATGCATACTTTGAGTGAGGAAGCAGTTAATGTCGTGGTGCCAGCCGGACAAAACATGAATTAGGGGGAAGTCATACGCCCCCATGAAACTTACGTGCCCCAAGACCCCCAGAAGGCCACTCACCCATATGTGCTAGCCAATATTCTGTGGCTTTCAAGGTATTATCACAGAGCTTTCTGGGAAAGGAGCATAGAATACATATCAGAACATCTCTTAGGTCACCTCCCACAGGGAAATACCTTCCTTTTCAGGCAGCTTGTCTGACTCTGCACTTTCTCAGTCAGTTGCCTCAGATTATCTTTCCCCTTCTGGTTTTTGACCACTGACTTCCAGAATCTCTTGCTACATGATACTTGCAACGTGTGCTTATTTATACGTGTAGAAGTTGCCAAAAACTGCCCCAGAAGCACTGTGTTCCAAACCTGAGAAAGAATTTTGATTTGTTTTACATACTGTTTGATTTTAGGCTGGCAAGCAAATGCATCCTTAAAGGCCTAGATAAAATCTTCCCTTCCTCTGGGAAGACCTCTCCTACATACTCCTTCAAACACAGATTATATTTCTGAAAAGGGCCAAAAGTGGGAAAACCGTGATGGGCAAATTCATTTTGTCATAAACAGTAGTTAGGGAAAAAAATAAACAATAAAAATGACATTGAATATACACATTCACATATGTTGGACAGATAGATGATAGATACATAAATATGTAAACAAAAATTCTGAAGACTATCCAATTTCAAAACAAAAAAGATCAACTAATCTTAATGTTTTTATCTTTGCTGTATTCCTTTCTCCTGATTCACCTTCTTCAGAGCTTTGGGAAGTGTTACAATAATGTTGGTGTCTTCTAAGGTATATTCTTCGAATTTTACATTCTGCTTCTTTTAAAAGGCATTTGAACCAATGCTAGCTTGTTGTAAAATTGTCTTTAACATGAGCATTTTCTTTTGTTTTGTATCACATGTCTTTGCAAAAAAAAAAAAAAAATTATGACAATTTGACTTCCTCATCAATTTATTTGATACCCAAGGACTTCTTTTACTATATTATGTCCATATACTGAAGGAGTAGACCTATTTTCTATATGATGTAGTAATGCATCCAATGTTTATAACAATGTTAGAGATCAAAGGAAGTACATAAAACTATATACATTTTGATATAAACTTGGATATATTTATATGTGGATATGTACCCAAAAGGGTCTATCACTGAATGATAGGCTTATAGATTTTTAAAAATTTTTATCTTCATCTTTTTATCCTTTATGTGAGATATATGTACACATATTTGTGTGTATATATACACACATATGCATATATTTGTAAATACATATACACGTATGCAAGTGTATATATCTACACATATATACACATATACAATTTATACCAGAGTACTCACCATAACTTTACTTTTAAAGGAAGAAAAATAGAACTACATTACAATTTACATATGATCCATCACTTTCACTCCTAGGTATATACCCAAGAGAAATAAAAACATACATCCACACAAAAACTTGTACAGAAATGATTGTAGCAGCATTATTCATAATAGCCAAAAGGTATAAACAACCCACATGTCCATCTGATGAATAAATAAACAAAATGTGGTATTCATACAATGGAATATTATTGGGCCATAAAAAGGAAAAGTCCTGATACATGCCACAACATGGATAAACCTTGAAAACATTATGCCAAGTGAAATAAGCCAATCAGAAAGACCATATATAATAATATTCTATTTTTATTAAATATCAAGAATGGGCAAATCTATAGAGACAAAATATATTAGTGGTGGCTTATGGCTGGAAGGGATGAAAGCTTAGGGATGGCAATAGATCAAGGGTATGGGTTCTTTTTGAGGTGATGAAAACTAAAATTGATGGTGGTGATGGGTGCAACATGTCAGTGAATATATTAAGAACCAATTAATTGTATACTTTAAGTAGGTGAGATGTACGGTATGTAAATTATATCTCAGTAAGGCTGTTTAAAGAAAGAGGTAGAAAAATGGCACTTGCATTGTTAACAGTTTTGTTTCCTTTGTTTACCACTTTAATTCAGTGTTTGGGGGATAAGACTACAAGACTAGGTGCTTTAGTGACACAAATATAAAGCAAGTACATGCCACTTGATTTAGGAAAATTATGGAATCTTAACAAATCTCAATGCAGAGACTGCAGACTGAAATATTATGTGTTCTATGTGTGAATGTAAAGTATGTATATTTATTTGAGTAACACTTGCCTTTGGAAATTTAGATCCCTTTTTTTCCCTCACAAATACATATTTACTCTGAACTGTTGGTATTCCACATGAATTTATTTAGGACTAAATAGTTCAACCTTTGAGAAATGTACTGGCAACATCATGAGTGTGTTTTCTGGGCCAGGAAAGCCTAACCACACCACTGCAGGTGAGATTTGGGTTTCCAAGAAGGAATGGATGTTACCATTGTCAAACATTCAATATCATGAAATGAGCAAAGCTCCCTTAGACAAGAGGAGACGGGACCTGCTTCTGTCTCTAGCATCCAGGAAGTTTGCTTTCTGGTATCCATGGTATAAGGTGGTGTATATTACTCATTCATGGAGCTAAGATATTTCTGACCAGGCAGCAGCCTGCCAAGAGCTAGGCAGGAACCCTGAGGTTGGGTTTGTATCAGAGCACTAAGAGAAACTAGTAATAGTAGCAGAGTAATATACTTCCCCTGCCGGGATGTAGGTACCTGCATTCACTAAAGTTTTATGACACACCACAGCTTCATCATAGCTATGATTTGGGGAAATTAAATGAGGGACTTCTGTTCACCATGTGAATGACTTGAAAGAAGAGTAATATAGGGCTTCCCTGGTGGCGCAGTGGTTGAGAATCTGCCTGCCAATGCAGGGGACACGGGTTCGAGCCCTGGTCTGGGAAGATCCCACCTGCCGCGGAGCAACTGGGCCCGTGAGCCACAACTACTGAGCCTGCGCGTCTGGAGCCTGTGCTCCGCAACAAGAGAGGCCGCGATAGTGAGAGGCCCGCGCACCACGATGAAGAGTGGCCCCCGCTTGCCACAACTAGAGAAAGCCCTCGCACAGAAACGAAGACCCAACACAGCCAAAAATAAATTAATTAATTAATTAATTAAAAAAAAAAAGAAGAAGAGTAATATAGCCCAGAAACTCCCTGGAGATAGTGTAAAGTGATCTGAGAATTCTGGAGATTTAAAGCAAATGTAGGACACAAAATAACAACAACAACAAAATGTTAAACATACACAAAAAATCCTAAACATACACATAGCTAAACATACGCGGTACATATTCTGCATATTCTATACATATACTTGGGGGATTTCCAGAAATTTCTTGGATAGAGGAATGAACTTCCTCCTGTGATCCAGAAAAAAAGGGGTCTGAAATCTCTGTAATGTAGATATTTAAAAGATGTGATCAAATATTAAAGTTATAACACAAGAGGCCCTGGAGAGACAAATCTACTTCCTTTACTAGGAAAAACCATCACAGAACTAATACCAAAATATTAATTATGATTCTATCTGGATTGTGAAATAGAGTTTTCTGTTTTCTTATTCATCCTTTGCTACTTTCCAAGTGTTCCACCATTAATATCTACAAAAGTATATATTGCTCTTATGGTTATAAAACGTTCATTTGTTTTTAAAATTGTATATATTTAAGGTGTATAACATAATGTTTTGATACACATATACAGAGTGAAGTGATTACTACAGTTAACCTAATTAATATCCATCTCATCACAAAGTTACCATTTGTGTGTGTGTGGAAGACCACTGGAAATCTACTCTGTCAGCAAATTTCCAGTATACAATGTAGTGTTATTAACTATAGTCACCATGCTGTACATTAGATCTCTATACTTATTTATCCTACATAACTCCAACTTTGTATGCTTTCATCAGCATCTCCCCATTTCCCCAACCTCCCTACCCCTGATAACGACTGTTCTACTCTCTGCTTCTATGTATTCAACTTTAGATCCCACATATAAGTGAGATTATGCAGTATTTTTCTTTCTATGTGTAGCTTATTTCACTTAATATAATGTCTACAGGTTCACTCATGTTGTCACAAATGGCAGAATCTCCTTTTTTTAAGGCTGAATAATATTCCTCTGTGTATTTATACCACATTTATCCATGTATCCATCAATAGACACATAGGTTGTTTCCATATGAATAATGTGCAATGAGCAAGGGAGTGCAGGTATCTCTTTGAGGTACCGATTTATACTGTTTTCCATAATGGCTATACCAATTTACATTCCCGCAGTGTACAAGGGTTCCCTTCTCTCCGCACTCTTAGCAACATCTTTTTGATAATTATTCTAATGGGGTGATTTGTTATATTTTAATATCATGTTTCTATGCTTTAAGTAACATACTATAGATAGATATTAAATTTAGATATATATTATGCCCAAGGCTAGAGAATAAATAATACAGTTCATTTGAAATTTGGAAAGGTTTAAGCTTTAGAAATCTCATGTTTGTTGAGATTATACCTATCCTAGATCTAAATCTGTAGTTTATCTCAAATACGTCAATAAGCCGTACTGTATGTGAAAATAATTAAAATATCCTTCCTGAATCTGCTCCTCAAACTAATACTTCATTTCTTTCAACTCCTCCTCAGATAATGTGGGCTAGAATTTCCTCATTCAGGGGTGATATTACTATTATTTAACATAGTATATTATGGACAGTGACCTATCAGAACCAGATGCCAACTAAATGGAAAAGATAGAGATCAATCAGAACACATGCCAGTCTATCAGAATGGACAGAGGTGAGTGCTAGAGGACGGTCCTAGAAGCTCTCACTGCTATGCAAGACATTACCTCACCAGCTGCTAAACCATGAGAGATATCCATAGCTCCACAGAAGGGGCAGGAGGCTTGGGGTAGCAACTAACAACCAATCCATTTGAAAGTGTTTTGGAACTTTAACTTGGATAGTGTAACAATGCACACTGGCTGAATATTAGCCCTGCCTTTATTTTACTTCTTTCTAATGTCCTCTAGGGTGTTCTAGGTTCTTTTTAAAATGTTATAATCATAGAGTTATGATTAAAGTGATAGCTGACTTTGTAGAAAGGAGAAGTGTAGCCTAAGTGGATATTAAGGAAAATGACAATGAGAAATGTGCTAATTCGTCTTTTCCCACCATGGGAAATTTCAAATATTGGAGATGTTTGGTATCCCTGGGGGCGATGAGGCATGACTTTTAATATGAGGGATTGCCATTGCACTCTACAAGAGCAATTAGACTGTGTCTCTTTTTGTGACCCCATGCAAACAAGTGATTTTCCCTTTCTTCAACCTCCCAGGAGAAAACTTATTTGTTTTATGGAGAAATTGAGTCCGAGAGTCTCAGAATCCAGGATCAGTAAGGCACAGTAAATATCAGGGTGAAGTGCCATACTAGAAACAGGAAGATTCAGTGAAAGCACTAGACCCAGTCACCTTCACTCATCCAAATTCTGAAAAATTCACAGACAGGCCTTCAGAGAGTTAGTCTCTGGAGAAAATGTTGGTGGGAATATAAACTGGTACAACTACTTTGTGAAATAGTTTGGCAGCTTCTTAAAAGACAAATACACACTAATCATTTGATCCAGCCATTCTGCTCCCCTAGGAGCTGCATATATCTATACAAAAACTTGTACGTTATGTTCCTAACAGCTTTCTCTGTAATAGACAAAAACTGGAAACACTGTGGATGTCCGTCAAGAAGTAAATAGACTGTGACATATCTATATAATGGACTACTACTCAGCAACAATAAGAAATGAACTATTGGTACACACAACAACATAGATGAATCTCAGAAGTATTATGCTGGGTACAAAAAAACTACACAAAAAAAGAAGCACATTCTTTACATATAGAGGTGGGGAACAAGGAAGGGTAGGAGCAAAGATTACAGAGGGGCATGAGGAAACTTGGGAGGTTATGTTTATGTTCACTATCTTTGTTGTGCTGGTTTTACCAGTGTTTAAATATGTTAAAAACATTAAATTGTACATTTTAAAGGCATACATTTATCATACGTATTAAGTACAGTTTATTGTATATCAAGTAACTCAAATAAATAACGATTACAGCTCAAATAAAAATTAAATAAGAATGGAAACCCAGGTATACTCCTAGACCTTTGTGTCTTTAAAATTTGGATTGTCTACATATTATCGTAGACATAGGTAGGCCTCTTTAAATCACTAGTGAATGATATGATAATCTTTAGGTCTTTGGCATTATTTTAAAATTTAATTATTATAGGAATCATTTTCGTAGTTCTACTATTTGTTGCATGCTTCAGCTTGAATGTAAATCTGTATCAACAGTAGACAATGGTATCCAATAACAAACTGCAGGTTTTAAAATAAACTTTGAGAAATCAAAATATAAAATTTACAAGTACAAAAATGATGGGTCTGCCTTAGTTTATTGCATAGGTAACTTCAGAGCATGCTAATGATTATGACCAAAGTTGTTTTACTTTCATCTGAATGCCATGATTCCTTTTATGAAAAGGTACTCTAAATTTAATATATATCTTTTATGTCTGGTTGAAAGAAAATAAGGTGTGTGGTATTTGTTACACTAGTGAATCACTTCTGCTGGAAGAAGAAAATTTTTATACATTCATTTGGAAAAAGTTGAAAACATCCCAGTAGATGCAGCGTAATTCAGTTCCTTTACTACTTTATCAATTTCATTTTGAATCATTTATCTTTGTTTGGATTTGTAAATCATCTTTAGCATATGCTTGGTATACCTGCATTTTCACATTACCCCGGGTCAATTTCTTATATGCTCTCTAGGATCACAATTTAACTCAGAGTTTAGTACTGGCTGCATATTACGATCACCTATTGATACACCAATGCCCAGACCCAACTCACAGAAACTCTGAGTTAACTGACTCAGGCAAGGCCTAGTACAAAGACTTTTTTTAAACACCCTAGGTGATTCTAATGTGCAGCCAGTACTAAGAACCACTGACTTAACACTCTCTCTCTGTCAATGTTTCACAAACTTGTTTGAACATAAGAATGTTCAACAAGGTACTTAAAAAAAAAAAAACCTGAAAAAAGTACTACCAAGAGAATGAGACGATGAGCCACTGACTGGGAGAAAATATTTGCAAAATATACATCTGATAAGGAACTGTTATCTAAAATATAAAAAGGACACTTAAAATTCAACCTTAAGAAAATAAACAACCCAGTTGAAAAGTAGGCCAAAGACCTTAACAGACACCTCACCAGAAAAGATACACAGATGGTAAATAAGCATATAAAAAGATGCTCCACATCATATGCCATCAAGGAAATGCAAATTAAAACAACGAGATACCACCCCATATCTATTAGAGTGCCAAAAACTGGAACTCTGTCAACACCAAACATTGGTGAGGCCGTGCAGCAACAAGAACTCCCATTCATTCCTGGTGGGAAGGCAAAACGGCACAACCACTTTGGAAGACCATTTGGCAGTTTCTTACAAAACTAAACAGACCCTTATCATATGATCCAGTAGTCACATTCATTAGTATTTATCCAAAGGAGCTGAAAACGTACAGCCACATGAAAACTTGCACACGAATATGTATAACAGCGTTATTCATAATGGCCAAAACTTGTAAGCAACCAAGATGTCCTTTAGTAGGTAAATAAACTATAGTACATCTAGATGATGAAGTATTATTTGGTGTTAATGAGAAATGAGATATCAAATCATGAAGAGACATGGAGGAATCTTGAAAGCATATTACTAAGTGAAAAAAGCCTATGCAAAAAGGCTACATACTGTATGATTCCAACTGTATGACATTCTGACAAAGTCAAAATTATCAAAACAGTAAAAAAGTTCAGTGGTTGCCAAGAGTTGGGCAGGGGAGGGAGAAGTGAAAAAGTGGAGCACAGAGGATTTTTAGGGCAGTGAAACTACTCTATTATAATGATAGATACATGTCATTATTGGTTTGTCCAAACCCATAAGAATGCACAATACCCAAAATGAACCATAATGTAAACTGTGAACTTTGGATGATTATGATGTGTCAATGTAGGTTCAACAATTGTAACAAATGTACCACTCCAGTGGGGGGTTTTGATAATGTGAGAAGGGGTGTGTGTGTGTGTGTGTTTTGAGGCAGGGGATATATGGAAAATATCTGTATCTCCCACTCAACTTGCTGGGAACCTAAAACTACTCTAAAAAATAAAGTATTTTTTAAACTCAATTCCAGAATTCCAGAGCCTCAAGCCAGACCTCCAGAATCAGGAGCTCCAGGGAAGGAAGAAGGACCAAGAGGCCCAGAATGAGAAACACTGCTTCACAAGATGCCAATGAATCTCCAAAAGGGTAAGAAAGGAAAAGGAAAAAGTAATAAACTCTGCTACCTCATCATCTCCACTTCCAGCGTATCACCCTTAAAGAAAAATAATTTACGTGCTAAATATCTTTGAAATACCTCAACTTACCTCCATCAACCCCCTCTGCCTATCGTCCAAGCTCTTAACATCAAGCCTCAGTGGTATGCAATATCCTCCCATGGAATATTTGCCTGCCACTGGTCTTCCTCCAACCTGTTTTTCCCATTAGAGCCAAACTTATTGTTTGGAACATCAACCTGATCATGTCACTCAGGACCTGAAAATATTTCCCAAAGCTTTTAGGATCAACACAAACATTTAACGCAGCTTCAAACCCTTTGTGGTCTGGCTGCCACCTCCTTTCCCAGCCTCATTTTCGGTTTACATTCCCCTTTACTCCCTCTCATCTGGCCATAAAAGCCTTCTTTCAATGTTTCCGTATTGGCGAAGGGCCCTCCTGCCACAGGCCATCTGCAGAGGCTGAGCCCTCTGTCTGAACTGCTCTTCCACCCTGACTTTATCAATACTTAATTCTTATGCATTTGTCAGAGCTCAGGTAACAGCCAAGTCCTAGCATTTATACAGTAGGTCAAATCTCTCAACTTCAGGCTTTCTTAGTACTACGCATGTCTCGCGCCTAGAACTCGTCACAATTACATCATTGTATTTATATGTGTGACTTCATTATTGTTTTCCCCATCTCCCCAACAACCATTTCACAATGAACTCAATAAGGATGGCACATTACTTTTGGTCTCCAAGATCAGACTGCCTGGGTTCAAACCCTAGCTTACTGGTTTGGCGACTTTTGTTATTTATTCTTTCTTGCCTCAGTTTCCTCATTTATTTAGTAAGGCCCACACTAGTACCTATTGAATTGGGCTGGTTTGACTATTAAATTTACACGTAGAGCGCTTAGCACAGGGCTTGTCTTTTTATTATTATTTTTACTATTATTTTGCAAATTGCTTAGCAAAATACCTAGTTGTGGAAGACAGAAGAGAGGCTCCTGATTCTAGGAACCTGTGAATATGTTACCTTACATGGCAGAAGGGACTTTGCAGATATCATTAAGGTTACAGACTTTCAAATGGAAAGAATTTGGATTATACAAGCGGGCCCAGTCTAATCACATGAGTCATTAAAAGCAGAGGAGTAGATTAGTGAAATCATATGGAGGAAGTAGGAGATAGCATGAGAGGAATTCAACGTGCCATTGCTGGCTTTGAAGATGGAGGAAGGGGGCCATGAGCCAAGGAAAGCAGGTGACTGCTAGAAGGAGGGGACAGCCTCCACAGGATACCCAGCAAGGAAATGCGATCTCAGTCCTACAAATGCAAGGAAATATTTCCAACAATCTAAATACGCAGAAACTGAAGTCTCCCTGTGAGCCTCCAGAAAGGAACACAGCCTGCTGACCTCTTGATCTTAGCCCATGAGACCATAGCAGACTTCTGACCTACAAAACTCTAAGTAAGGTTTCTGCTGTTTGAAGCCACTAAGTTTGCAGTATTTTGTTACGACGGTGATAGAAAACTAATACACAGGCACGTAGCAGATACTCAATAAGAGAAGAAAAAAAAAAAGGAAAAAGAAATAATTCTGATCTGTGCTGGAATGTTGGACACTTACAATGTTTTACATATTTTTTCATTTAAATTTTCACAGATACCTTGTGAATTTGTCGTTCATTTTCCTATTTTGGGGAAGAGATAACTCCAAGATCACTCAGGTTTTCCCCTGACCTATCTGAGTCTAAGGCTGAAATTTTCCTCTACTACATTGCATCTTTACTCACCAAAAGTATTCATTTGATTTATATACCACTTAAGAGTTTATAAATCACTTTGTATCTACATTGTCTCCTCAGTGCATCAGTCTAAAATCTCTGACCTTTGCAGTATGAATGAAAATGTACTATATAAAATAATATGGGATAAAAGCTAAAAATAACTTTTGTAATAACAATAACCAAAATTCATTAAACACTTACTATGCGTCTAGTACTATTTTAAACATTTCGTGTATGTTAACTCATTTAGCCCAGATATCAATAAAATATGATGGCAATTACTCCAATTAATTTCCCTTCATCATTTTTTGCTTAAGAGCAGTTGATTTTTTCAGATTTATATAGTCGTGTTAAACTAAATCTTTGATATTAATTGCGACAGAATAAAGTCAAATATTGTCATTATACTTTTCAGCTCAGCTGAAATACATATTAAAATTTTTAAATACATATTAAAAGGTCAAGAGACTTCTTCATCCCTGTTTCTTTTCTTTTTGAGTGTGATTTTTAAAAAAACACCTTGCATTTGAATGATAAAATTAGTTATGTTTAGATGGTAACAGATCTCCATGGAAGAGATATGTCCCCCAGATGTAAGGCTCCCTGGAGAGACAATTTGTAAATGTTTAATCACAATTTAAGCTGTTAATTGGCACAGCAAAGAATTTTTTAAGGCAAAATTATTTTTATTACTTTGGACTTAGATATTAAAATGGAAATTAGATAGAATAGTAAATGAATAGTTTTATTGGTATACATTCAAAATTATACCAAATGTAAAAGTTCTTATACTGCTGTCATTTGATTTTGGTATTTCTAATATACAATATATGAAGTTGAAGGCATCTCTATCAAAAAAATTAAAGATGGGATATTTCCACATGTGTACACACACACACATAACCAACCTAAAAATCTGCCATCTCATTTAGAGTGAAGACCAGTTACAAACATTAACTATCAAAAAAAGGTGCTTTATCGCAAATGTTTCCTGCCAATATTCTCCCTCCTAATTATTCTGCATTCAGTAACACTCAATTCCTCAACTCTTTCACACATAACTTTTTCACTCTCTGTTTCTTTTGCCTAACCTGTCTTCCTTTCCTCTACCTGACAAGTCACTGTTCAGTGCTCTTGATCCAATTCAAATGCTGCATCTTCTGTGAAGATGTCCAGATATTTACCACATTTATCTGTTTATATGTCTCCACCTTGGACTATAAGTATCTACAAGTCAGGGACCAAGAATTTGGGATTTCTGAATCCCTGGAATCTGGAGTTCCTGGTGCACACACAGTTTATACTTAATCAAGACAAATATTGGTCAAGTAAGTGCTTTATGTGTAAAGTATACAAATGTGTTTATTCATATTTTCATCCTTTCTATAGAAATATACCAAGTGCTTTTCAGATACCAAGCAACTTGTCATGTACTAGAGATACAAAGAAGATAATGACACACCCTTGCTCTTAGAGGAGGCGGACAGTCTTGTGAAACCCTAAGAACAGGATGTCAACACACAATGTGACAAGTTCCTTAATGGAGGCTACTGTTGTCTATTAGGGAAAGAAGTTGTTTTAAATCAATAACTGACTCTTTCCTACTAGATAACCTGGAGGATGTTGTCTGAGGTCTCCTCAATCTCAGATATTTATCTGTAATGTGTCAAAAAACAACAAAACCACTATATATATAGGGCAAATATAGGACTATTAACTAAATACCAGAAACTTAAAATGCTTTATTTTGGAGATTCCACAAAGCTTGAAAGATGACATTGTTGGATGAACAAGAGGGTCCACCTCTACCATTGTTCACTGCCCATAGTCATCATGGAAATCATTACACCAAGAGGTGATACTGACTGGATTTTTTTCATATTATGAGTAGTATAAATACTTTTTCTCATGAGTCAATTCTCTACAACTTGTTAAACAAAATTAGTGGAGGAATAAAAAAGAAAATCAGTGAAATTTGCAGTGCAATTCTAACGTTCTGAGATCAGAAGGAACAGCTGTTCTTTTATAATTGATTTTAGGACTACAGTGTTGTAAGACATGTTCCTTCAGGTGAGAAAAATGAGCCATAAACCTTATTCTCCAAATTTAACTACTTTTTCATAGTTCAAATTATTGCATATTAATATTAGTCCAAGAGTTCTCAAAATGGAATAAATTTGTATGTATAATAATAAGGAGGTTAAGAAAATAGGGATACTATTTCTTAATGTTCTGAATTAATATCACACTTCTGTAGCATTTACCGACAACAATATACAACATGTTTCATAAAACATACAACACTCTCAAGCCACCTCTTCACTAGGCTAGCTCAGTGACCCAACATAATAAAATTCTATTTCTTACCTTCATCTATCACCTGAAGTCTAACATCTGAGAAGAATAAGGCAGTAGCTTTTGGCTGTTTAAGAGAAATTTGTTCTTCTACCACAAAGAAGGATGCCACAGCATTTGCCACACAAAATTTTAAACATAGCAAATGAACTCGTGTTTCTCTTCCAACAAGCCCTTTGCTCATTCTAAAGAAGAGGATCTGTGCTTGCCCCCCTTATAATCTTGTATCTTTCTCTAAAGATGAGCTAAAAGATAATACTACACAAATGACCAAATAACTGACACTCAGGCAAATAATATTTAAAGAGGGACAGAATCACTTCTTATTGGATAGGTAGAGCTACACACTGGGTTTTTAGATTAAAAATCTAAGTCTTTTTTCTTTTAATAGATTTTACACAATTTGAGAAGGATTTTGTTTTTCATTTATATGAAGTCCACCAAACTTGTCCAACAGAACAACCATCTTCAATTCATTTAGCTGCTTCTTCTAATATTTAAATCTATATTTTAAACTAAACTTCCATAGTGCTATTTCTATACTGCACAGATAATTTTATGAATTATTACTGGCTTCCTATTATGGTATATAAGGATTTTATTTCACTTAAATTCCTCTTTCTTTCATCTTCCCAATGTAATTATTTACCATTTTTCCATTTATTTTTTATTGTCATGAATGTGTAAATATTGCTTACTGCTGACCCAATTAGTATGCTATGATAAAATCTCTATAAAATTTTTCTGACATTAATAAGTGTCTCTTATTTATTAATTATTCTTTTAATACATGACTGAGTCTCCCCATACCTACTAACAGCTCTGTAATCATGTCTCATGGTACAACTTTCCATATAGTCCAAACTGTTAGATAAAAACAAACATTAATAATGATCATTAACAACAATTATTGAATGCTTACCTACATGCCACACACTATTCTGAGCACTTTGTATGTACTTCTCATTTAATCCTGACATCAACCCAATGATGCAGAAACCGGTATTATCCACATTTTATAGATGAAGAAACCAAGGCACTAGGAAATTAAGCAAATTGTCCTAATTTATACAGTCAGCCATAAAGCTGGGATCTGTACTCAAACTTCAATAAGGCACATTTTGTGGTGGCTTCTTAAGAAGGGTATTTGGGAAGTATATTTTTTTGAGTATTTGCATGTTTGAAAGTGACTTTATTTTATTGTCATGCTTGAACAATAGCTGGATATAGAATAATAGGTTGAAAATACTTTCACTCGGAATTTTAAAGACATTGATTCCAGTGTTGCTCTTGGCAAATTTGATGTCATTCTTATTTTCATGTGTCCTAGTTTTGTCTCTCTGAATTCTTTAAGAATTGTGTTTTGGGGAGGAATGTCGCCAAGATGGCAACATAGGTCATTCATGACTTCTTTACTCTCATTTCACAAGAAGAACGATTAACAACTACTCATGGATAAGACACCACTGAGAGAATCCTAGAGCATGGAGGTGAGGCTGAAGCACCCCCTGCACCACAGAGACCAAGACAGACTGCATTAGAATGGTAAGAGGAATGGCTACATGCTGACCATGTTACCCCTCCCCCAGGCTGGCATAGCACCATGCAGAGAGGTCTCCCTGGAGCCTCCAGTTCCTCCACTGAGAAAAGAGAGCCCAGGGGAGACATCCTATTCCCCCAGCATTGTGGGTCACCTCTTGGGAGCCTCCACTCCAGTCTCCTCCCACAGGGATTGCAGGGGAATCTGCAGGGCTTGACCATTGGGAATCTGATCATGAAGAAGAAGGGGGAAGGGGCTAGTGACAACCAGTATTCAGATCTAGACAGACCCAGATCTTACCTGCAGAACCCGAGTAATTGCCCCAACCACCAGCTTTGCTCCTCTGCAGAACCAAGTTGATGGTGCAGTGTGACAAGAGAACTATAGCCAGGACCACTCCTCAATGTAGCCCCTGGCCCCATCTGACTGGAAAGGCTTCCAAGAGCACCTGGAAGCTGCATAGTCCAACAACACTAGATCAGAGAGGCCAACAGATAGAGCTGACTGTCCACAGAGGAAAGCCAGTGCTGGACATGGACGATTCCCCTTCTACTTCCATGCACAGGAGATTCCCCTTCTATGTCCATGCTTCTACGTCATAGCCACACCTGCTGCTGAGTGTAGCTCCAGGCCCCTTCTCTCCAGAAAGGCTGACAAGAGCAGTGAAAGCTACATAGCCCAGAAATGCTCACACAGAGAGGCTGGCAGAGCAAAGCAAGTAGTCCTGTTCAGCCAAGGAACTTGGGCATGGATCAGCTTGAGTCAAAAACACAAAGAGCCTTACTGGCTCTCTGGCTGTGCCTGGGCAGGGAAACAAATTCATAGCCCCACTCATTGTTTAAAAAAAAAAAAAGTCTTCAACCCTTCTAACCAGGGAACCTAACCAAATCACATAGGAAGCTGCATAGCCCATCTAATACCCCTGTTTACAGTGACACTTGAACAGAGAGCACAGCCCATATGGCTATTCTCAAGCAAAACTGGTGGCCTTGTCTGGCCAGGGAATTCAGTGAACACTTTTTACTGATTTGAGCCTGCAAACAACATGCTGTGCAGGCTGTGGGCCCTCTTCTCCTGCCCCACCAAGGCAGGGAAGCTAATTCATAGCCCCCACTTACTGCTTAGTATCAAGTCCTAATCAGTGGATTTGAACAATACTATAGATCAAATGGACCTAAAAGACATATCTGGAACATTCTGACAATAGTAGATTACATGTTCTTCTCAGCATACATTGAAAATTTTCTAGGATAAACTATATGTTAGCCCACAAAACAAGTCCTAGCAAATTCAAGAAGATTGAAATCACACCAAGTATCTTCTTTAACCACTATGGTATGGAACTAGAAATCAATAACAGGGGGAAAACTGGAAAATTCATGAATGCATGGAAATTAAATAACATGCTCCTGAACAACCAATGAATCAAAGAAGAAAATAAAAAGTAAATAAACTATCTTGGGACAAACAATGTAAACACAATATACCAAAACTTATGTGATCCTTCAAAAACATTTTTAAGAGGAAAGTTCATAGCAATAAATGCTTACATTAAGAAGCAAGAAAGAACTCAAATAAACAACCTAACTCTCTGCCTTTGGGAACTAGAAAAAGAAGAACTGAGACCAAAGTTAGCAGAAAGAAAGAATAAAAACTAAAACAGAAATAAATGAAATAGAGAACAGCAAAACAATAGAAAAGATTAATCAAACTTTGAGTTGGTTTTTTTAAAAGATAAACAAAATTTTAGCTAGACTAACCAAGGAAAAAAGAGAAGACTCAAATCAACAAAATTATAAATGCAAAAGGAGACATTACAATTGATACCACAGAAGCACAAAGGATCATAAAAGGCTACTATGAACAGCTATATGCCAACAAACTGGATCAACTAGAAGAAATGGAAAAATTCTTAGACACATGTCAACTACCAAGACTGAATTAGGAAGAAATAGAATATGTGAACAGACCAACCACTGGTAAGGAGATTGAATAAATAATCAGAAATCTCCCAAGGAAAAAAAGCCCAGAACCAGATAGCTTCTTGGGTAAATTTTATCAGAGAAGAATTAATGTCAATCCTTCTCAAAGTCTTCCAAAAAACTCAAGAGGAGGGAACACTCCCAAAGACATTTTATGAGGCCAGCATGACCCTGATAACCAAAGCCAGAAAAGGACACTACCAGAAAAGAAAACTAAGGCCAGTATCTCTAATTAATATAGATGCAAAATTTCTCAACAAAATACTAGCAAACTGAATTTAGCAGCATATTAAAAGGATTATTCACTATGACCAAGTGAGATTTCTCTGTAGGATGCAAGAATGGTTCAGCATATGCATATCAATCAATATAATACATCACATTAATATAATGAAAGAAAAATAATATGATCATCTCAATAAACACAGAAAAGGCATTTGACAAAATTCAATATTCATCCATAATAAGAATTCTTAACAAATTAGGCATAGAAGGGACATATTTTATCGTAATAAAGGCTATATATGAGAAGACCACAGCTAATATCAAACTCAACAATGAAGGGTTGAAAGCCTTTCCTCCAAGATTGGGAATAAGACAAGGGTGACCACTTTCACCACTCCTATTCATCATAATACTGGAAGTCATACTCAGAGAAATCAGGCAAGAAAAAGAAATAAAAGGCATCAGAATTGGAGAGGAAGAAGTAAAATTATCTATTTGCAGAAGACATGATTTTGTGTATAGAATATCCTAATGACTCCACAAAATAAATGCTGTTAGATCTAATCAAAGAATTCAGTAAGGTTGCAAGATTCAAAATTAACATACCAAAATTAGTAATTGTTTCCATCCACTGACATATTATCTGAAAAGAATAAGGAAAACAATCACACTCACAATAGCATAAAAACCATAAAATACTTATGAATAAATTTAACCAAGGGGGTGAAAGATCTCTACTCTGAAAACTACAAGACATTGATGAAAGAAATCAAAAGCAACACAAATAAATGGAAAGATATCCCATGTTCATGGATTAGAAGAATGTGGTTAAAATGTCAATACTACCAAAATACTACCAAAAGCCATCTCTAGATTCAGTGTGATCACTATCAAGATTTGAACAGCATTTTTTACAGAAGTAGAAAAAACAATCCTAAAATTAATGTGGAACCACAAAAGACCTTAATAGTCAAAGCAATACTGAGAAAGAAGAAGGCAGGAAACATCACCCTTCCTGATTTAAAGCTATATTATAGAGTTATAGTAATCAAAACAGTATGGTACTGGCATAAAAACAGACATATAGACAAATGGAACAGATGAGAGAGTATAGAAATAAACCCAAACATATACTGTCAACTATATTTGATAAGGGACCAATGAATACTCAATGGAGAAAAGATAGTCTCATCAATAAATGGTGCTGGTAAAATTGGATATTCACATATAAAAGAATGAAACTAAAGTCCTATCTTACATCATAACAAAAATTAACTCAAAATGGATTAAAGGTCTAAATTTAAGACCAGAAAGCATAAAAGTCCTAGAGGAAAATAGTTCTTTGACATGGGTCTTGGTGATGATTTTTTGGATATGACACCTAAAACACAAATGACAAAATCAAAAACAAACAAGTGGGACCACATCAAACTAAAAAGCTTCTGCACAGCAAAAGATACAATCAACAAAACGAAGAAAGAAAAAAAAATGTAAAGAATGGGGAAAATATATGCAAACTATTTATATCTAATAAGGGGTTAATATCCAAAATATACAGGGAACTCATACAACTCAATAGCAAAAAAAAAAAAAAATACAAT
Organism: Balaenoptera ricei; assembly: GCF_028023285.1. NCBI lineage: Eukaryota > Metazoa > Chordata > Mammalia > Artiodactyla > Balaenopteridae > Balaenoptera > Balaenoptera ricei. The sequence goes on along the minus strand of NC_082640.1, from coordinate 81,036,712 downwards.
CCAATTTAAAAATGAGCAAAGGACCTGAATAGACATTTTTCCAAAGAAGATATATGAATGTCCAACAGGTATATGAAAAGATGCTCAACATCACTAGTTAGGAAAACGTAAATCAAAAACCACAATGAGGGAAATGCAAATCAAAACCATAGTGAGATCTTACCTCACACCTATAAGATTCAAAAGACAAGAAATAACAAATGCTGGAAAGGATGTGGAGAAAAAGGAACACTTGTACATTGTTGGTAAGATTATAAATTGGTACAGTCACTATGGAAAATAGTATAGAGGTTTCTCAAAAATTTAAAAATAGAACTACCATATGACCCAGTAATTCTACTTCTGGGAAAAAGGAAACAAAAATACTAACTCAAAAAGATATCTGGGGGCTTCCCTGGTGGCGCAGTGGTTAACAATCTGCCTGCCAATGCAGGGGACATGGGTTCGAGCCCTGGTCCGGGTAGATCCCACATGCCATGGAGCAGCTAAGCCAGTGCGCCACAACTACTGAGCCTGCGCTCTAGAGTCCACGAGCCACAACTACTGAGCCCATTTGCCACAACTATGAAGCCCATGCACCTAGAGCCCGTGCTCCAAAACAAGAGAAGCCACCGCAATGAGAAGCCCATGCACCTGAATGAAGAGTAGCCCCCACTCGCCGCAACTAGAGAAAGCCCACGTGCAACAATGAAGACCCAACGGAGCCAAAAATAAATTAAAAATAAAATTAATTTGAAAAAAGATATCTGTACCCCCATGTTCATAGCAGCATTATTAACATTAGCCAAGACATGGAAACAAAGTGCCCATCAATGGACAAATGGATAATGAAGTTGAGGTATATGTATATACCATGAAATATTATTCAACCATAAGACATGAGGAAATCCTGCCATTTGTGACAACATGGATGGACCCTGAGGGCATTAGGCTAACTGAAATAAGTCAGATAGAGAAAGACAAATACTGTATGATCTCACTTACATGTGGAATCTTAAAAAATAACACTAACCAACCTAATTCATAGAAAAAGAGATCAGACTTGTGGTAACTAGAGGGGGATGTGGGAGGACAGGGAATTGAATGAAGGTGGTCACAAGGCATGAACTTCCAGTCATAAGATAAATAAATACTAGGGATGTAATCTACAACATGACTATAGCTAATACTGCTGTATGATATACAGGCATATCTCAGACATATTGCGAGTTCAGTTCCAGACCACTGCAATAAAATGAGTATCACAAGAATGTAAATTACACAAATTTTCTGGTTTCCCAGTGCACATAAAGTTATGTTTACACTATATTGTAGCCTATTAAATGTGCAGTAGCATTATGACTAAAAAACAATATATATACCTTAATTTAAAATTACTTTATTTCCAAAAAAAAAAAAATGCTAACCATCATCTGAGCCTTCAGCAAGTTATCATTTTTTGCCAGTGGAGGATACCGCCTCAGTGTTGATGGCTGCTGACCGATCAGGGTAATGGCTGCTGAAGGCTGGAGTGGTTGTGACAATTTCATAAAATAAGACAACAATGAAGTTTGCCACATTGATTGACTCATCCTTACAGGAAAAATTTCTCTTTAGCATGTAATGCTGTTTGATAGCATTTTACTCACAGTAGAACTTTCAAAACTGGAGTCAATCTTTGCAAAACCTGGTGCTGCTTTATCAACTAAGTTTGTGTAATATTCTAAATCCTTTGTTGTCGTTTCAACAATGGATTAAGTTCACTGTCTTATATGGGTGTGGTTCATGGTGCCTCAAAACAATAATAGTAACATCAAAGATGATCATAACAAATATAATTATAATGAAAAAGTTTGAAATATTGCTACAATTGCCAAAATGTGACACAGAAACATAAAGTGAGCAAATGCTGTTGGAAAAATTGTGTTGATAGACTTGCTCAATGCAGGGTTGCCACAGACCTTCAATTTGTAAAAAAAAAAAAAAAAAAAAAAAAAAAAATGCAGCTTCTACAAAGCACAATAAAGCAAAGTGCAATAGAACAAGGTATGTCTGTATGTGAAAGTTGTTGAAAGTAGATCTTAAGAGTTCTTATCACCAGGAAAAAAATGTACATACATGTAATTTTTTGTGTGTCTATACAAGATGATGGATGTTAACTAAACTTATTGTGGTAATCTTTCACAATATATATAAGACAAATCATTATACTGTAAAACCTAAACTTATACAGTGTCGTATGCCAATTATATCTCAATAAAATTAGAGAAAAAAATTGTCTCTTTATCCTTGATATTTCAAATTTCACAAATAAGAGCAGTCACTGGGCTGGGAATTTGCTGGGCCTTGACAATGTGAAAACTCATGTCATACCTAGCAAAGACTAGAAAACGGTATTTAATGAAAAAATAAATATTAATAATATAAATGCAAAAGTACAGTGGTCAGATCTATGATTCTATAACAGATTCAGTTTCAGTCATCTGACTCTTTACTATAGACCCATCTCCTTTGCAAAATTGATCCTAACAAGTTCTAGAATCAGCCTGTCCACTTATAATTTCCCAATGAAGATGTTTAGGAGCTAAGTCTCCTGATGAAACCCAAACACCATTTTATGGGCAGTGACTTTTCACTCCTTGGAATAATTGTCATCATCCAGTTGCCATCCTCACTAGACTGCATTATTTATGACTTTATAAATGCTTCCTCCTATTTCAAATGGCTCTGAGTTACCTTCATCAATAAATCAATAAATCATGGCTATAACTAGGAAATTCTCCTCAGGTATTTATTAATAGCAAGCCAATTTCCAAGGAGCCAAAAATTCAGAAGGTCAAATAACCTTGGAACACAGTTATTTTTCTAAAGTTTCAGAGAGTTACTAGATTGGTTTCTAAAGTTCCTTCCAAGCCCAGGTTTCTGTGATTAGATAATAAATAGACACATACACAAACACACGTATTATATTGTATATATTAATGATGGTCATTTGTCTACTTTTGAAATATTTGAATCCCTTATAATAACTTCACCGTCAGCTACATCGTCCATATTGAATTTGTCTAATATTCTAATAAATTATCTCTTTCTATTATGGAGTGATGATTTACAGAGAGATGATAGATGTGGATAGATGGACAGTCAGACAAGTGAATTAAATTGGTTAACAGGTAAGAGCTTGGTCTCTAGAAACAGAGAGACTTGAACTTGAATCTCCGCTCTATTACTTGCTAAATATGTAATGTTTGATAAATTACTTTATGTTTCTAAGTTATAAATTCCCCATCTGTAAAGGGGACATGGTAATACTTACCTCTGAAAGTTACCATAAGTATTAAAAGATATAATGCATAACAAGTATATAATTCTGGCACATAGTAAGTACTCAGTAAATATTAGCTCCTTAATGTTATTAAAACTTTCAAATGTTCCAAAATGCAAATCTTTATGCAAGTGTATGATGTTCAGGGCACAGATGACACTTTTTCCCTCCGTGAACCACTGAAGAAAAGGGCTGGTAGGATGTGACAAATCCTTTCACCAGATAAAAAATGATCTGGGCTATCTGTAACATAACCTCCTTCCAGTTTCCCAGTAATTCAAATGTCTACTAATTCCAAAGAACTTAGACCTCCCGTAATGTGCCATTGTATGCTATACCTCCAGGTCTTTATAAAAATTTTCTCTGACAAAAAGTTACCCATACTTTCTTGCCTGTAGGACTCCTAACAAACTTTTCAAGAGCCAGCTCAAGTACTTCCTCTTCTGTGAACCCTCCCTCAATTGCTCACTTCCTGTTTTATTGCACCAAAGCACTAATAGATGCTTTTACTTACCCTAACTCTGTTTCATAAGTATATGAGGACCTATGAATCCTTCTGACTGGTCTATGAGCTTGTTGAAGGTAGGTAGGTACTATGTCTTATTTCTCTCTGCATTGCTGGTACAGAGCAAAGAGCCTAACATCACATAAGAGATAAGGAAATATTGAATTAATGACTGAAAAAAATATAGTATATTATAAAATGACTCATAATTTCATGGATTCAATCTGTGTTAGGGAAGCTATACAGTACTATGATAAAAATCACTAGACAGACATACACTCAAGAATAGGTTCAATTTCATGTGATAGAAAACCCAAAATAACAGTGGTTTAAACAAGTTAGCAGTGTTTCTGTCTCATGATAGAAGCTCTGAGTTAGGCATTTTAGTGCCAGTATGGAACTCCTACAGTCACTGTAACCAGAACTCAGGCTCCTTCAAGCTGTCAGCTACAATATCCCTAGGATGTGACTCTTGTCTTCTTGGTTTAAAATGGAAGCAAGTGCTCCAGCCAGAACTCTGATGTTCTATCATATTCCAGCAGTGGAGAAGAAAATGAGGATGAAGAGCTTCTCCTTCTTAAGATGGCATCTTGGAAGTACGACACAGCACTTTGGATTACTGGTTAGAACTTAGTCACATAACCACATATCCTAAGGTGTTTACCAATGGTAAGAGGTAGTCGGGCATTTCCAATCTAGGTTCTGCCACCAAAGAGAAATCAGTGAATCCACATTAGGAACAGGCCGCACAGTCTCTTCCCCAATAAGTAACTGGGACCAACACAATTATTGCTCTGCATTTTAGTTTATTGCAGCATGAAGAGGTTGGACGAGGAGATCGCTGAGATCTCTTGCAAATCTTTCCTATTTGTCTATTACTGTGAAAAAAGCACATATATTAGACTTGCACATGGTGAAAAACAAAGTGTGGTACATTTAGCCTAAGACTTTGTGATTATTTTAATCCCCAAAATCTGGATTTCAAAGGGTTCTACCATCAAAAGATCCAGAAAACATGGAAAAGAGTGGAGGCACACCAGTACTTTAAAAACAACCTTTAAAAAAATATTTTTGTAATGTTAAAGAGATGTCTAAGCCTGTGTCATCAGTGGGTGTTTCAAGTCAGCACTCTAATTATTGCCATCAATCTCCCCAAGACATCCAAATTAAAATACATTATTGATACAGACCATTGAGACTTCCTCAATCTTGTACTAAATATGAGTAAAAATACCTTTAGATATTTATTATTTTTATTGATCTGTAACATTAAAAGCAGTTTGCTTGTGAAACAAATGCAGCTTTGGAACAAGCCCCCCAGACTTCATACAACCTTACCACTGCCACTACTCTTAATGGCCAAAACCCCGGCCATAAAAATCCTGGAAACACCACCATTTAGACTTGAGGAGTAGGAAGCTCATAGCCAAAACTCAAGGCATTTTACAACAAAGAATTTTTGTAGCTATCATGTACTAACGGCTCTTCATAGTTCTTTAATCATAGTCATTTCAGGCACTTAGAAGTTGCTGCCCATCTATCAATGAAAGGACTCTTCCTATATCCAAATATAAACACTGATCAAAACATCAATCTGAGGTGTCTCTGTAAGCCACAGAAAATAGTCAGCCAAAGGGATGTGGCAGTGCAGTCTCTGAGCTAATACTTCATACTTGCTGTTGCCAATTTCCTGCCCCAAAGAAGTAAACCCCTTTTTGTCTGGTTTTATCTACTTATTTATTATCTTCATTCCAGGGCAATCCAATTAGATTTCAAGGTTCTGTCACATGAACACACATCAGAAAACTGAGCTTCTTTCTTAATTAATATGCCTCATAACCCATCCTTGTAACTCTTTAGAATAGAGAATAGTTTCTTTTTTCCATCATTCAGTTTTGACTGGGGCTAAGAAATATTAAAATGCTATTCCCATAGACAAATAATTTTCTGGGGCAGTGCTCAGATTGAAGATGACACCTTCCTTCAGTACAGTCAACCACCTACCTATTAACTAACTAATTGGGTCTCATGTCCTACCCCTGGGAACTAAAAAACCATTACCATTAACTGCCCCAATGGGAGAAGAGAGATCATGAAGTGGCCCAGTCCACACCTGAGAAATGATTTGTGCCTGACATGGGGTAAAACAGCCCAAGGGCCTGGTGTTTTCCTTCATATTTTGGCAACAGTTAAACCATCAAAAAAAAAAAAACGGGAACAGTTTTGAGTCTGAGTCAAATGCGTATATAATGAAAAGTAAATACAAACCTTACACTTGTGTGCTAAATGTCAAGTAGTAATGGAATCAATTGTCCCTATTGTCGCTGGAAGGATGCCACCAAAGCATTCTCCTGTTTTATGGAAAATAAGTACCTCATTCCGTCTTCATCCTGTATGCTTTCTTTTCTAGTCACAGGTAAGTTTAATCACTACAACTTGTATCACCTCCGTTTCTCATAAACCTCTTTCCAGGCCACAGTCTTGTCAAAAAATACAGCATTCCCAATAGAAAATTATTCACAAGATTTCTATAGTCTACTGAATTAAATTCAAACTTTCATTCATTAGGCCCAATTTCTGTACTTTGGTAATTTTGTGCTCAGCACCTAGATAATAGATAAATTATATCAAATATACTTTAAATGTGTTGCTGAGTCCCTTAAAAAAAAAAAGAGGGCTTCCCTGGTGGCGCAGTGGTTGAGAATCTGCCTGCCAATGCAGGGGGCATGGGTTCGAGCCATGGTCTGGGAGGATCCCACGTGCCACGGAGCAACTAGGCCCGTGAGCCACAATTACTGAGCCTGCGCTCCGCAACAGGAGAGGCCGCGATAGTGAGAGGTCCACACACCGCAATGAGGAGTGGCCCCCGCTTGCCACAACTAGAGAAAGCCCTCACACAGAAACGAAGACCCAACACAGCCATAAATAAATTAATTAATTAAAAAAAAAAAAGAAATACTCCTGGTTGATGGCACAAAAGCTCACAGTCTTAGTTGCAACATTCTAGTTTAAAAAAAAAAAAAAAGAAAAGAAAGAAAGAAAAATTTCCAAAACACAAAAATAGCAAAGACAGAAAAGCAGAGAGTTAAAATAAGAATGATACATGATCTCAGAAACTAGGACTGTCTTGGAACAACGCTGATGCTAGAAACCAGATCTCTAGGGACTTAGGGCTTAGAAGAAAACAGAAAACTAGGCATGGGTTTGCCAGAGTATATGCATATGTGAGGGAAAGCTGAATCTGAGACTCAAACCTAAAGTCAAGACCCTGAAAGGGGCAACACAGTCAAGGAATGGTAGATTAAAACCTACCCACCTGCCGTAATGGAAACCTGTTCATCTCTGCTAACACCATATGGAAAGTAACAGCAATACTAATAATCTCCCCTGGGACTTTGTTAACGTGGGCCTCCCATCACTTGGATATGCAATCCAAATCTGAATATCTGCACAGTAGGAAAAAGTCTGATTCAAACAATAAGGTGGTCCTAAAAAGGTCTTAGAAGCTGTCAGAAGCAACAGATAATCTACAAGGAACTGCAATCAGATTGACTGCAAACTTCACAAGAGCAAAAATTGTACTGCACAAAGTGAAATAAATAAGGATGACCATGTTCAAGACTATTAAAATTAGGGACACAGGCCAGAATGCAATCCAAACTCAACTCTGTTGAAACAAATGGTTGGCAACTTTTTAGGAACTGGGTTGAGAGGACTGTAGGCCATCTGGATTTGTTAATTGGCTTTACTCAAAAGAAAAGTAAGCTTTCTGGTATCTTTAGGACAGGAGGCAGTTTTGCAGCTTGGAGCAAGGCACCCACCAGAGTTAGGGTCCGCCTCTCATAGGGCACCAGCTGCCTTTCCAATTACATTTCAAAGCGATGGCTCCATGATACTTGAGAAAGACACCCTGGTTTTTACAACTGGCAAGAAGCTTTTTAAAAGATTTACATCTCAAAGGGACAGAGAAAGGATTTACAACTATCACAAGTTTTCTAAAGTAAATGCTAAGAAAAAAAGTGGTCAGGGACCTAGAATCGGAAAAAAATAAAATAAAAAGTTTAGTGAAACTGAAACTTAGTTAAGAACTAGAGAGGAGATTGATAAATCGACCCTCGTTGTATGAGATTTAACTTCTCTCCATAACTGATAGATCGAACAGGCAAATATTTAAAAAAATAAATAAAACACCTAAGCAACACATTTAGCATTTTGATTTATTGGCACAATTAATAATTAGTGAATTCTTCATAAGGACACATAGAATATTTATAAATACAGATCATTTAGCAGACCACATATATACACTACCAAATGTAAAACAGATAGCTAGTGGGAAACAGCCGCATAGCACAGGGAGATCAGCTCGGTGCTTTGTGACCACCTAGAGGGGTGGGATAGGGAGGGTGGGAGGGAGACGCAAGAGGGATGGGATATGCTGATGTGTGTATGTGTATACCTGATTCACTTTGTTATACAGCAGAAACTAACACACCATTGTAAAGCAATTACACTCCAATAAAGATGTTAAAAAAAAAAAAAAAAAAGGAAGAAATTTCGAAGTTGGTATTATACAAATTGCTTTCTGATCACAAAGCAATTATATTAGAAAACTGAAATATTTTATTTTTTTTTTTGATATCAATACTTTTAAGGATCTAGTATTTGCCAAGTCTCTTCCTTTTGAAATTAGGTCAGATAGAAACTATTATGAGTGAAATGAATACAATTCAGGTTATGCCTCTGAAATGTCTTTTTGCCCCTCTCACTGTTGAATCCTACTCAACCTTCCAGACCTAATACAAATAACCACTTCTTCTATGAAGCTATCCCATCATGACTCCAGCTTACTTTATTTATCCTTTCCTTTTGAATCTCTTAATGTCCTTCTTGTAGGTAAAATGTGTTCGCCTGTACTAATGAGTGTTTCCCTACAGCCCCATTTAACATCAAAATTAACACAATCTCACTCTGCATGGGAGCAGTTGTACTTTCAGCATTCCGTAAAAATAAACAACGCTGACGGCACACGGGTTGTGCCCTTTTCTCCACAAGAGGAACCACAAACTGTTCTCATACAATTTAGCCAGCTAATAGACCATTTTCCTTCTGTTACATTCTAATTCTCAGATTCAGAATAAAAGCTTCTAGAGATCTTCTAGAGATCTCTACATCTTCTGAAGATCCTAGTAAAATGCTGGTTATAAAGTATGTTCTCAAACAACGGACAGTGATTCATTGGCTGAGACGTAGACCGGTCTAAGAAGAGTAACTCAGGAGTGACTAAAACCAAAGCCCAAGGATTTTTTTTTTTTTTTTTAAGCCCAAGGATTTTAATGCCTACGCAGGTATCACTTTGTCCCAAACCCTAAAACTATAAAGTGCTGGCTCAGCTTCCTTCTTTTTCAGCTCAGTTCTTCCCCACAAAGAGAGGAAGGTATAGTAAGAGAAAGTAAGTTCTGGAGTCCTGGCAGAAAAACTTTTAAATCTTGGATCTGTTTGAATGCTTTACATATTCCCTAATCTTACTCAACCTCCCTCAGCTTTCTCTTCTCTAAATAGGAATGATGGTTACTAACCTCAAAAGGTTGCGTGAGAAGCAACCTACAAAGCACATAGCAGAGTGCCTTGTACAAAGGCTCACTCAACAATATTTTCCCTTGACCCTTTCTAGAGCAATCTATTCCCTCATCTTCACTCTCCTGCTTTATCTTTTATCCCAATGTTCATACACACTCAAATGCATGGTTTAAACACTTCAGGGCTACATGTCCTGATGTATCATTCTCCATTTGGAATTAGAATTTCATATCATAGGCTATGAATCCTCACAAACCAGAAAATTAAAAGGTATCACATCAGATCTGTGATTATCCCAGTTGTTCAGTTTTATAAAAATGAGCAAATAACAAGAAATATTCTCTTGCAAGTAACCAAGATAGATCTGTATCTATTCCTGGCTCAGATGCAACTACTTACTGGAGAAGACAAGGCAAAAAGGAAGAGCCCATTGTTATTCTTCAAAGCTCTACAGTCTGTGGAGTGAGAATTTCTTACCTTCATTCTGAAGCTTAAAGCAAAACCAAAAGGAAAGAGCAGACGACCATGGAAATAAATCTATTTAAAATAATCATTAACAATGCTAATCCTCATTATCAGTTGACACATGTTGAACCAGTCACCTATGACAGGTGATCACTAATTCCACACACTCTTCGAGAATGGTCTTTTGATGTTTTTTAGCCCTTAAAACAACATTTTGAACAACTGCATTCAAAGACACTGAGTTTGATTGTGTCTTCTGACTACTGTTTTCTATTCCCCAATTTAATATTTTAAACATATATATTGTTAAATCTGTAATTGTTTTACTTTTTAAATTATTGAAAATGCTCTCAGCCTTCCTTCTCTCCGTGTTAAGTAGACCGGGTACAGACTCCTAAGGAGCTGATAGGTAAGTGAAAACCCAGTGTGTATTTGCACTTTAAAAACTGGAAGTACTATTTCAAAATATGGACATACAATTCCTGGAAGTATTAATAAGAGTGATAAGAGTTTTACAGAAAGAATACATTTAAGATATCTTTCTCTGATGCATGTTTTAAGTCAACATTCAGTGAACTATTTCTGAGCCTTCACACATGTAATCATATTAAGTCAGAAGGAATGTGCGCTATATAATTTAAATACCAGCTCCAGTCTCGACTGGAGGATTTGGCATTTGAGACTGTATTAGCCTTTGCTAATGGAGTGTGAGCCTAGAGACAGCCTGCCTAAGAGCAGACAGAGTCTCAAAGTGACAGATGCAGCTTTTGTGTCCATTTAGTGAGGAGGGATTTTGGCTTCCAAGAGGAAAAACAAAAAAGCTAATAAAGATAGGTATAAAGAAAGGATTAGGACAAAGATAAAGACAAATACAACAGTTGGAGAAAAGAAGGTTATGGGATTGTGTGCTTAAAAACCTCTAATCTTTTTGAAGTTGATTAAGCCTTTTCTCCAGGTCACCCCCACTTCCACATCCCCACCTCCTTAACCCACTGCCAAGGTGGGGCAGCAATTCCCCAAGGCTCTCCTTAGTAATTTCCTCTTTCTCTCTCTAACCATATTGCCTACTCATTTTTATTGCCTCATAAGCAAGCAGTATTTGCTAACAAAACTTTTCTTGTGCTTCTCTCATCAAGACGTGGCCAGGTGGGTAAAGGGCGCACCCAATATCAGACCCAACCTGCTACCAAGGGATAACTGTTCATTAAATAGGTATGAAGAAGTCTGAGAGTAAAAATTAATAAGACTGCGAAAGAGACTATATGGGAACTCTCAGTACTTTTCTGCTCAATTTTGCTGTGAACCTAAAACTACTCTAAAAAATTGTCAGTTAAAAAACTGATGAGACTCAAAGTAGCAGCAATTCTGAAAGTATTAACAAGTAAGGAGAAGTTCACTTGCTCAGGCCTGAGTTAACAGCATATTCTTTGGTATCTGTGATCATGACTAGTGTTTAACTGGCTGTAAGTACAGACCCTCCGTATCTTGCACAATCTAAAGCCAAAGAAAACATGATTAAATACAGCACACCTCTCCTCCCTAGTGATTCTTCATTTGCCATATTTCCACCTACTCCTCAGTTTCCACTTAACATATGGAGGCAAGAATATGGGGTAATTCTGATCAATGGGTCAAAAAGGAATTTCAAATGGACATCCAAAAAATTCCTTGAGGCAAATGAAAGTGGAAACACAACATACTGAAATTTTATGGAATGCAGCAAAAACAGTTCTAGAGGGACATTTATAGTGATAACACCTACATTAAGGGAAAAGAAAGGTCTCAAATAACTATTTAACTTTGTACCTCAGGGAACTAGAAAAAGAAGAACAAACTAAGCCCTAATTTAGAATGAAAGAAATAAAGATCAGAGCAGAAGTAAATGAAATAGACACTAGAAATACAATAGAAAAGATCAATGAAACTAAGGGCTGGTTTTTTGAAAAGATAAACAGCACTGACAAAACTTTAGCTAGACTAGCAAAAGATAGACTACTCAAAATCAGAAATGAAAGATAGTCATTAAAAGGAATAACAAAGAAACACTAAGGAATCTAAGATATGAATATGAACAATTATATGTCAACAAATTAGACGATCTAGAAGAAATGGATAAATTCCTAGAAACATACAATGTACCAAGACTAAATCATGAAGAAATAGAAAATCTGAACAGACCAACCATGAATAAAGAAATTGAATCAGTATTCAAAAACTCTCAACAAAGAAAATACAGATAGTTTCACTGGTGAGTTTTACTAAATATTTAAAGAAGAACAAACACCAGTCTTTCTCAAACTCTTTCAAAAATTGAAAGGCAGAGAGCACTTCCAAACTCACTTTACAAGGACAGTATTATGCTGATACTGCCAAACAAGGACACCACAAGAAAAGAAAATTACAGGCCAATATCCTTGATGAGCATACATGCAAAAATTCTCAAAAAAATATTAATAAACCAAATTCAACATCTCATTAAAAGGATTATACACTATATTAAGTGGGATTTATTCTGGGATACCAGATAATTCAACATACACAAATCAAGCACTGTGATACACCACGTTAAAAAAATGAAGGATAAAAATCATAGGATCATCTCAATAAATGTAGAAAAGGCATACGACAAAATTCAAACCTTCCAAGGTAAAAACTTTCAACAAAATGCACCTCAACATAATAAAGGTCAAATATGACAAGTCCACAGCTAACATCGTACTCAATGTTGAAAAGCTGAAAGCCTTTCTTCTAAGATCAGGAACAAGACAAGGATGCCACTTTTATTCAACATAGTACTGGAAGTCCTGGCCAGAGAAATCAAGCAAAAGAAAGAAATATCACCCAAATAGGAAAGGAAGAAATAAAACTGTCTCTATTTGCAGATGGCATGATCTTACATATAGAAAACCCTCAAGACTCCACTAAATAATAAATGAATTCAGTAAAGTTGCAAGATACAAAATTCAAAGTACAAAAATCAGTTTTATTTTTATATACCAACAACTATCTGAAAGAAAAATTAAGGAAATAATCCCATTTATAATAGCATCAAAAAAATAAATTTAACCAAGGGGGTGAAAAATCTATACACCAAAAACTGTAAGAGGTGTATGAAAGAAATTGAAGAACACATAGGTAAGTGGAAAGACCTCCTGTGTTCATGGACTGGAAGAATGAATATTTTAAAATGTCCATACTACCCAAAGCAATCTACAGAGTCAATGCAATTTTTATCAAAATGCCAACAGCATTTTTCATAGGAATGTATAGCATAGTGACTATAGTTGAAAATACTGTATTGTATAACTATAATTTGCTAATAGAATAGATCTTAAGCATTTTCACACACACAAGAAAGTATATATATGCTAATTGACCAGGTGGTAGGAATCATTTCACAATGTTTATGTTTATCAGATAATCATGTACATTTAAATATTAACATTTTATTTCTCAACTATATCACAGTAAAGCTGGGGGAGAGCATATGAAGTGACGGGGAGATTCTGTTCCATCTTTGTTAAAAACTGCCCTCTTACTCAAGTCAGAATACCTGGGGGTGACTGATCTAAGAAACCTTTTCTTATACATGTGTAGAAACATGAAAGATTATTTTCTTACCCAGACCCATTAATTGAGCAAAAAGATTAAACACTACTCTAAGTACAATGTCTATTACTAGACATAGGTTCATTAGTAAGGTATAATCTATAACCCAAAAAAAGCTCACCCACCACCTATCAGGCAAAACATAAAACATTCACAGATAACCATAATAAAAGATGAAAAAGGACATGTGCCTTGAAAGGAGGGAGGAAATATCACAGGTGTCTAGAGAACAGAGAGGAAACTTTCACCGGGGCCAGGGAACTACTTGAAAGATATAATGCCCCAAGAGAAAATACCTGAAGGATAGATCCAGGTATTGTCCGCAATTACAATTGTTCTCAATTTCCCACACTGAGGGAGAATTATATATCCCTGCCCTTTTGGTTATTTTGTTTTGTTTTTTGTTTTTCTTGAAATATAGTTGATTTACAATGTTGTGTTAGTTTCAGGTGTACAACAAAGTGATTCAGATATATTTTTTTTTTTTTTCGAGTCTTTTCTATTATAGGTTATTACAAGATATTGAGTATGGTTCCCTGTGCTACACAGTAGGTCCTTATTGGTTATTTATTTTATATACAGTAATGTGTACATTTTAATCCCAAACTCCTAATTTATCCCTGCCCCCCTTTTTCCTTTGGTAACCATAACTTTATTTTCTATGTCTGTGAGTCTATTTCTGTTTTGTAAATAAGTTCATTTGTATCATTTTTTTAGATTCCACATACAAGTGATATATGATATTTGTCTTTCTCTGCTTGGCTTACTTCACTTAGTATGATAATCTCTAGGTCCATCCATGTTGCTGCAAATGGCATTATTTCCTTCTTTTTTATGGTTGTAATCCATTGTGTATATGTACCACATCTTCTTTATCCATTCATCTGTCGATGGACACTTAGGTTACTTCCATGTCTTGGCTACTATAAATAGTGCTGCTATGAACATTGGGATGCATGTATCTTTTGTGAATAATCCAGGTATTGTTCACAATTACAACTGTTCTCAATTTCCCACATTGAGGGAGAATTATATATCCCTGCCCTTTTGAATTCAGAATGTCCATGTGATTTGCTTTGCCACAAACTGAAGTGAAAGTGTGTATTTGCTTTGGCTCTTTCGCCTTTGTGGGTGGGACACTTACAGATGTCCAAATGAAGACTGCTCTATCAACCATCATATACCAGAGTGATGTCCACTGAGGCCTCTCCTTTTCCCCTCTGGCTACTCCCTTTAGCCACCACCAAGACCATCAGACCAAGTAGACAACATTTCTCAAGGCCACAGATAGTAATTTTTTCCTCCTCGTCTTTATTGCCCTCACTAGCAGCCCATGTTTGCTAGCCTCACTTGCCAACATTTTCCTTTTGTCAGGACTTGGCTTGCCACATTCAGGCTGTATGCTGACCTCAAACTCAACCTACGGTCAAGGGGGCTTCCTGCTCACTGGAAAAGAACAATGGGTGGACCTGCGGTATGGTGGAGAAAAAAACCTTTGTTGTCACCGAGATTTGGAGACCACTGATGACTGCAGCATAATTTACTCTACCCTGGCTGCTTCACCAGGATTTGAATATGTGGCAATAGAGAGATGGCAAATAAATGGAGAGAATTCGGAAAACATTTATGAAGAGCAATAGTTCAAAAGTGTTATTGCTTAAGGTATATGAAAAGAAAGTGAAGCCTGCTGTGTTTGAACCTACATTTTAAGAAAAATTGCAAGTTCTTATATCCAGCGATATCTATTCCTAGCTCAAGTCATTTTTTTCAAAGTTTTAGTGATTTCTCTACCTGCTTTTATTGCTTTTATTTAATCTCACACACACAAAATTGACTCAATATTATTCCGTCATCTCCAGGTGACATTTAAAGATTGAATTAAACCCAGCAAGCTCTGATTTATGTGGCTCTGATAAACCATGACATTTCCCAAATGAGTCTATAAAAAATGCATAGATCATAGATTCTCCTGATGCTGAGGGTATAATGATGATTTCTACACTAAAGAAATACATAAATTCTACCTTTTAAATTGTCAGTGTATACCTATATCCTCTTGATTTAGGGAGTAAAATGAATATATTATGAGAGAAGTGCTGTTCTTCAAAATTTAGAGACTATTCTCTGATTAAGTAAGAAGCCTTTGGACAAGAAACTAACCTCTCACAGCCACTTCCTAACCTTGTAATGGAAATACATATAATTTACAACTGTTTTATAATGGTTTTATGGCAAAGGAATGACTACATATATCCTAAAGCTATCATTCACCTTTCCTTTTTAATAAACAAAACTGTATCTTTTCATATAGGCTGTTACTAGCCAGGGCTTTCACACGCACACTCTCATTTAATTCTATTAACACCTCAGAAGAGCATAATTGCACTCATTTTACAAGTAAGGATACTGAGTTTCAGAGAAGTTGAGGTTTTTCTATGAAACATTTATTATAAATTTAAGCCACAGAATTATACATAGTAGAGCAAAAACTCGAACTTCCAAATCCTGGCTCCCAGTATTTCAGTCAGCTTGGTTTCCTTTAATATCCAGCCTTAAACACTCCTCTACTATGGATGAAGCCACAGGTATCATATTAACTGCTCCCTCCATCTCTCCAGCTGTGCTTTCTGCTGGCCCATCAGGCTCTCCTTGCTCCTCTGGGTCTCACTAACCCCAGTTGCAGAGCCTGCACTTCCTATCCCATCTGTGCTTTGACATCGAAGTTCTCCTGGGCTCCTGTTTTACATCTTTCTCAAGTGACATCAAACCTGGTCCCTCTCATCTCACTCCTGGCCTTGGCTTTCCAGGTGGTCTAAAGCCCTAAATGCTACACTTGGCAGAGAACCCAGCATCCTTTCACTTTCATGTTTTATGCATTCTTTATACATATATGTGCATAGTGGGCTCTTATACGAAACTACTCATCTGTCCCACATTTTTAGTCCTTCAACATGTTTCCCTGTGAAAATAATTCACATTTGAATCCAACCCAGAACTAATAAAATGTTTTTGATGTCTATTCTTACCACCTAGATAGTTTGGGATTTGCTTTGTTTGTTTCTAGGTCACACACACATAACTGGTCACAGTGACTCTCCGCAGCCCACAAACACATTTGCTACTTGTATTTTACACACAAGTCCTCAGTTCAAAAGCACATGTCAAAGGAAGTCAACAATTGTAAACAACCCCTAGACTCAAAAAATATGCCACAACTCAGGGACAATTTGCATGGGGTACGTCAACACATGTTGCCTTAACAAACGTAATTCTTCTTGACCAGATACATCTCAGGCAGCACAGTGGTCAAAAGATTTGCTGGTATATATGTGGTAAATTGGGAAAAGCATAGGGCAATGTAGCAATTCCTTTTTTGCTAGCCAAGTCATCGTCGTCACTATCCCTGGCCCTAATCTAGAGATTTAAAAAGAAAAGGATCTTTAAATGGTCACAATGTTTTGTTAAGTCTGGTGGAAAAACTCAAACTGAGATGATCTGGCAAAAATGAACCTAAAGCTTTCCCAATGCATGAAGAGCCAGTGCCTTTTATTATCTAAGAAAATTTTTATTGCTGTTGTTCAAACATATAATTCATGCCTGCACTTCTCTTGTATCCTGCAGAGGGTCTGTCACAAGGCTGGGTGCTTAGATCATGGTTCAGCAGAAGACTCCTGGACTGGAAATCAGGCCACAGGCTTCCTGCTCCAAGCCCTGCCTTTACCTTACAGACTGTCTTTTAACTTCTCCAGACCTCTGGTTGCTCATCTGAGAGCAACGGCCTAGATGATCTCTTCCAACTCTAACTAGTTGGGTTCTCGTGACTTCCTTCAACCCATACTGGTTGATAGTAATAGGCTTATGCAAGTCATGTCCTGACCCTCCTCTTAAAACTCCAAGGTTGGCAGAGTTCCTTTGTGCAAATCTGCTGGTAGGCGTCTCAGTCAAAGATACCATACAAAAGGAAAATAACTGTAAACAAGGTAGAAAATGAGAATAGTATCTATGTCAGAGCCAGCGTGTTAAGCCAGCCTTAGGGAATTGCTCATCACAACAAAGAATGAGGGCAAATGAAAGCGAAAAAAATTGAAAAGAAAAAATAGAACTGTTATTACTATGGGCCACTGACTTTATCAAATCCTGACAAGCCTCTTGACCTTGATTCTCCCTGCCTCAGCAATATTGCCTATGATGAATTCAGCAATAACTGCGAGCCTGGGCTGGTTTTGTGAATGCACACTAGTCAGTATTCACCACTTTTGAGCAAAGAGCTAGTGGCTGAAGAGCATTTAGTTTTTTTGCCAATATCTCTTCTGTTCCTCATCTTTAGAAAGAAAAAAAAAATTTGGCCTGACACAATAATTAAGTGATATGCATAGCTGTACTCTCCTCATGCAGCTCCCATGAAGTTATTAATTCCAGCTTTCAATTGTCTTTATAAGCTATCAAATAAATGTTAAATTATTAAGAAGCCAGATTGTTATTTATTTATCCACATATGAGGTCCTACCAGCACTTATAAAGGCTGCTTCTCCTGCAGTGTTCCTGCTTCTTCCAGGGCCATGGCCATCCTCTTAGTTACCAAGGCTGAAAGCCTTAGCGCTATCACTGAACTTTCCCTTCTTTAGCCCCCAAATCTGGTCAGTTGACCCAGTCTCTCACCTGTACCTCCAAAATGTTTTTGAAGTTCACTCTGCCTTCCCCACTCCTGCTATCACTCTCCTGCTTATCCCATAATTCACCTTGCCTAGACCATTAAAAAAAAGTTCTCTTTTTTCCTCCTTACTCAGTCTCTCCTTTCTGTGATCTATCTTCCTTCGAAATAATCTTCCTGAACTTCATGTCACAGCTCTGCTCAAAACTTAGAATTCTTCTTTAGTTACAGGATAAAGTCTAAATCCCCTTGGCCTAGCATTAAAGCACTGTTGGCTTGTATTTCTAAAATATGTTGTCCATTGGGCTTCCCTGGTGGCACAGTGGCTAAGAATCCACCTGCCAATTCAGGGGACACGGGTTCAAGCCCTGGTCCAGGAAGATCCCACATGCCACGGGAGCAACTAAGCCCATGTACCACAACTACTGAGCCTGCACTCTAGAGCCCATGAGCCACAACTACTGAACCTGTGTGCTGCAACTACCAAAGCCCATGTGCCTAGAGCCCGTGCTCTGCAACAAGAGAAGCCACCACAATGAGAAGCCCGTGCACCGCAACAAAGAGTAGCCCCCACTTGTCGCAACTAGAGAAAGCCTGTGCGCAGCAACGAAGACCCAAAGCAGCCAAAAATAAATAAATAAATTTATAAATTTAAAAAAAAATAAAATATGTTGTCCATAAAATACTATTTTTAGGTTAACTAGCTGTCACAATTAATTGTATGTGTCACTTTGGCTAGGTCATGTAACCCAGATATTTGCTAAAACATGAGTCTAGATGTTTCTATGAAGATATTTTTAGATCAGTGTTAACATTTAAATCAGTAGACTTTGAGCAAAGCAGATTATCCTCTATAATGGTGGTGGTTCTCATCCAATCAGTTGAAGGCCTTAGGAGAATAAAGACTGACCTCCCTGAGTAAAAAAAAAAAAAAAAATTCTGCCAGCAAACTGCCTTTGGACACAAACTGCAATACAGCAGCTCTTCCTTGGGTCTACAGCCTGCCAGCCTTTCCTGTATATTTTGAACTTGCCAGCCTCCACAATTGTGTGTAATAATTCCTTAACATATCAATCAATCTCTCTCTCTGCCCCTCCCCCCATACTGGTTTTGTTTCTCTGGAGAACCCTGCATTAGCTTAATGCAAAAAAAGTTCAGTGGACAAATGCTTTCAGGAAATGAAATAGTTTTATAGTGAGTCTTCTAAAATCTAATAATATTCTCGTGTGCACTCTAAAACACTAAGTCATGCTAGTTTGTGTCCCAAAACTCAGAGGAAGAAAAACATTGTAGTTTGAACCAGCTGGGAAAAGAGGATGGCAGAACATTCTTAGGGCGAGAACATCTACTTACCTAGGTAACTCCTTGGTTATGAATTCTGAGGCTCCACCTTCAAGCACAGCCCAGATGTGAGAAGTCTACACAATGCCTTCAATTTTTCTACACGATAAATGAGCTGGAAACTTGGAGTTATCTTTTGCTGTCTAAGTGAGGGACTTGAGAAACTTCGGACCTGTGTGTCTAAATGAACACAACTGGGGCAGACCTGAGATTAGAATGTGACTCCTACACCAGGCTGAACTGAGGATGCAGACTAAACGTGGAAGAAGAGGTGAGTCACAGGTGAAAAGAAAGACTAGAGATCAAAAAAGAGATTGGAAAGGCAGAGTTTCAGAGGAGGGAATCATCCACAAAGTGAACAAGTTCACACTGGAAAAGAAAGGAGATTTGACACCTCTGGCATAAGAGAGAAGGAACTCAAGGGTGAAAAGGAAAGGGGCATGACAGAAACATTCTGAGGCAAGGAGGAGGGAAGTTGGAGAAGCATGTTAAATTCTTTCATCATCTCAGGAAATTGGAAGGCTTAGTGGGAGGAAGAGTAGGCTTCAGATTCAGGCCCGTGATGTGAATCCTGGCTCTATTACTTAACTACTCATGTAACTAAGACAAGCTACTTTTCTCCACTGTACTGAGGTAAAATATGGCAACATAGAAAGAAATCGATGAAGGTTTATTACCATTACATTGGTGTTGTAATGAAGCACTAGCCTTATTTATTTAACAGATGGTTTATGTAGTACTTACTATATGCAAAGCACTACTCAACAAGCTTTACACATATTATCCTACTGAATCATCAGAGCAACCCTATCAGGTAGGTGTGATTATTATGTCTCACTTTCCTGATGAGTAAATCAGGGCCAAAGAGGTTAAGTATCTTTCTGAAGGTAATAAGTGGTATAGAAGTTAGATAAAGAGGTATATTTTTAGATACGCTAGAAGCCAAACATCTTTATCCCCAACCAGAAGTTCATCAGTTTGAAGTATTAATTGTGCACTCACTGCTAAGTATATTGGGGCCAGAGAGGTCAAGTCTCTTTCTTCACAAAAAACAACAAAATTAAAAATAATAAACAAAATTATTATAACACAGTCTCAAACATGACACCTAAAAGTCAAAATACATTTAGGGATTCTGTATTTTTGGCATTCTGTGAAAGGAAATCCTCTTATAATATTAAGTCTGTTCAATTTTTAGCAGTTACATAAGTTTCTAGAAATCCATAATATATAAAAATAGAGACCCTCTGCTGCACTTACACATGAGACAATAAAATTTATATTTTAGGATAAAGCATCTGCTCAGAGTGTCTTCAAAGTGTGATACCTAAGTATGGTTTACCTGTATGTAAATTCACACATGCAGGAATAAAAAAAGTTTATAGAACAAATTAGGAAATTATTAAAATTTGCAATGATTGTAATCCTCATCTTTCGTTCCACTTTGAAGGTTACAAGTACTTCCACATACACACATTCTATTCTGATTGATCCCATGGTGGGCAGTGGGCATGTGACACAGCTGGCAGGACACAGTTTTGGAATCAGGGAAATAGGGTCTGATGCTTCTTCTCCCTGATGCTGGCTGCTATGTAATGTTGAAAACTTCTTTAAATACTTCATGACTAAATTTTCTCAACTCCAGAAATGAAGAGAGCAATGACTACATCAAGTTTTGTACAATTAAAACAATGCATTTAAAAATTTCTGATACCCAGCCTGGCTCATTTCAGGGAGAAGGGTAAACTAAAATCTACCAGAAGCTAAGTTCTCCTGGTCCATCTGAGCCCACCCCACTCAGTGAAAATAAAGTCACCATTCACATTGTCCATGTTCTTGTAAAGGAAATATTGTGATCTTGAAGTTTTATTACTTATGGGAAATAAAGTGACTACTTCACAATGACTTTTCCTACTAGTGTGTCTTGACATTTCTAAACCTCTCTCCTTCAAACTGAGATAAAAATTCAGTTTTACTCAGAAAGGCCACAGGTTTGAATTTAAATCAAAGGGCACAGAAAAGAGGCCTACACCTCACGTTCATGCTGCAGATCCAGCACTATTTGGATAGTATCTTTAAAAATATCGAGGGCTAAATGCCATGCAGTATCCTGGATTGGATTTTGGAACAGAAAAAGGACATCAATGGAAAAAGTAGTAAAATATGAAAGAAGTCTGGAGTTTAAGTACTACTGTTAATTTTTTACTTCTCACAAATGTACCAGGGTTATAGTACCAGGGTTATTCAAGATGATAACATTAGGGGAAACAGGGTGAGAAGTATAGAGGAACTCTTGGTTCTATCTGTGAAACTTTTCTGTTGTCTAAAATTATGTCAAAATCAAAAATTTATTTTAAAAAATTATTAAGGGGACCTAATAATCTTACTGTTGGAGGAGGGAGTTATAAGTACAAAAAGGGGAAACAGAGGCGGGGTCAAGATGGCAGTGTGAGAAGACATGGAATTAGCATTTCCCCACAACTAAGGCACGTGCCAGCCACTGGTGGGGGACTCTGATGCCCAAGGAGACGGGAGGAAGCCCAGAGTGAAATGCCCGGAATCGGGCAGAAGTTCCTGTGGTGGGAGTTCCAAGTCTGAACCACCAGACTAACAGAGAACCTCACACCCCAGGGAATATTCATTGGAGTGAGGTCTCACAGAGGTCCTCATCTCAGCACCAAGACCCAGCTCTACCCAATAGCCTACAAACTCCAGTGTTGGAAGCCTCAGGCCAAACAACAAGTAAAACAGGAACACAATCTCACTCATAAAAGGAAAAAAGAAAACAGAAAAAAAATGAGATGGCAAAAAAATGTCACAAATAAAGGAGCAAGGTAAAATCCTACAAGACCAAATAACTGAAGAGGAAATAGGCAATCTACCTGAGAAAGAATTCAGAGTAATGATAGTAAAGATGATCCAGAATCTCGGAAATAGAATGGAGAAATACAAGAAATGTTTAACAAAAATCTAGAAGAACTAAAGAAAAAACAGAGATGAAAAACACAATAATTGAAATGAAAAATACACTAGAAGGAATCAATAACAGAATAACTGAGGCAGAAGAACGAATAAGTGAGCTGGAAGACAAAATGGTGGAAATAACTGCTGAAGAGAAGAATAAAGAAAAAAGAATGAGAAGAATTGAAGACAATCTCAGAGCCATCTGGGGCAACACTAAACACACCAACATTCGAACTATTGCGGTCTCAGAAGAAGAAGAGAAAAAGAAAGGGTCTGAGAAAATATTTGAAGAGATTATAGTTGAAAACATCCCTAACATGGGAAAGGAAATAGTCACCCAAGTCTAGGAAGCACAGAGAGTCCCATACAGGATAAACCCTAGGAAAAATACACCAAGACACATATTAATCAAACTAACAAAAATTAAATTCAAAGAAAAAATATTAAAAGCAACAAGGGAAAAACAAAAAATAACATAAAAAGGAATCCCCATAAGGTTATCAGCTGATTTTTCAGTGGAAACTCTGTAGGGCAGAAGGGAGTGGCAGGATATACTTAAAGTGATGAAAGAGAAAAACCTACAAACAAGATTACGCTACCCAGCAAGGATCTCACTCAGATTTTGACTCAGCAGTCAAAAGCTTTTCAGAAAAGCAAAAGCTAAGAGAATTCAGCACCACTAAACCAGCTTTACAACAAAGGCTAAAGAAACTTCTCTAAGCAGGAAACACAAGAGAAGAAAAAGACCCACAAAAACAAATCCAAAACAATAAAGAAAATGGTAATAGGAACATACATATCGATAATAACCTTGAATGTAAATGGATTAAATGCCCCAACCAAAAGACACAGACTGGCTGAATGGATACAAAAATAAGACCAGTATATATGCTGTCTACAAGAGACCCACTTCAGACCTAGGGACACATACAGACTGAAAGTTAAGGGATGGAAAAAGATATTCCATGCAAATGGAAATCAAAAGGAAGCTGGAGTAGCAGTACTCATATCAGATAAAATAGGCTTTAAAATAAAGACTATTATAAGAGATAAGGAAGGACACTACATAATGATCAAGGGATCAATCCAAGAAGAAGATATAACAATTATAAATGTTTATGCACCCAACATAGGATCACCTCAATACATAAGGCAAATGCTAACAACCATGAAAGGGGAAATCAACAGTAATGCAATAATAGTGGGGGACTTTAACACCCCACTTACACCAATGGACAGATCATCCAAACAGAAAATAAATAAGGAAACACAAGCTTTAAATGACACAATAGACCAGAGAGATTTAATTGATATTTATAGGACATTCCACACAAAAGTGGCAGAATACACTTTCTTCTCAAGTGCACATGGAACATTCTCTAGGATAGATCATATTGTGGGTCACAAATCAAGCCTCAGAAAATTTAAGAAAATTGAAATCATATCAAGCATCTTTTCCAACCACAACTCTATAAGATTAGAAATCAATTACAGGAGAGAAACTGTAAAAAACACAAATACATGGAGGCTAAACAGTGTGCTAAATAACCAAGACATCACTGAAGAAATCAAAGAGGAAAAAAATATACATGTGAACAAATGACAATGAAAACATGACGACCCAAAACTTATGGGAAGTAGCAAAAGCAGTTCAATGAAGGAAGTTTATAGCAATTAAATCCCACCTCAGAAAACAAGAAAAATCTCAAATAAACAGTCTAACCTTACACCTAAGCAACTAGAGAAAGAAGAAGAAAGAGAACCCAAAGTCAGCAGAAGGAAAGAAATCATAAAGATCAGAACAGAAATAAATGAAATAGAAACAAAGAAAAGAATAGCAAAGATCAATACAACTAAAAGTTGGTTCTTTGAGAAGACAAATAAAATTGATAAACCTCTAGCCAGACTCATCAAGAGAAAAAGGGAGAGGACTCAAATCAATAAAATTAGAAATGAAAAAGGAGAAATCACAATTGATAGAGCAGAAATACAAAGGATTATAAGAGACTACTACAAACAGCTATATGGCAATATAATGGACAACCTCGAAGACATGGACAAATTCTTGAGAAGGTACAATTTTCCAAGACTGAACCAGGAAGAATTAGAAAATATATACAGACCTATCACAAGTAATGAAATTGAAACCATAATTAAAAATCCTCCAACAAACAAAAGTCCAGGACCAGATGGCTTCACAGGTGAATTCTATCAAACATTTAGAGAAGAGCCAACACTCATCCTTCTCAAATGCTTCCAAAAAATTGCAGAGGGAGAAACACTCCCAAATTCATTCTATGAAGCCAGCATCACCCTGTTACCAAAACCAGAAAAAAAAATCACAAAAAAGGAAAATTATAGACCAATATCACTGATGAACATACATGTAAAAATCCTGAACAAAGTACTAGCAAACAGAATCCAGCACCACATTAAAAAGATCATACACCAAGCTCCCCTGGTAGCTCAGCAGTTAAGAATCTGCTTGCCAATGCAGAGGACACGGGTTCAAGCCCTGGTCCAGGAAGATCCCACATGCTGCAGAGCAACTAGCCTGTGTGTCACAACTACTGAGCCTGTACTCTAGAGCCCACAAGCCACACTACTGAGCCCACATGCCTAGAGCCCATGCTCCACAACAAGAGAAGCCACCACAATGAGAAGCTCACGCACCGCAACAAAGAGTAACCCCTGCTTGCCACAACTAGAGCAACCCCTTGCACAGCAACGAAGACCCAACGCAGCCAAAAATAAATAAATAAAATAAATAAATTAAGAAAAAAAAGGATCATACACCATGATCAAGTGGGATTTATCCCAGGGATGCAAGGATTTTTCAATATACACAAATCAATCAATGTGATACACCACATTAACAATTTAAGGAATAAAAACCATATGATCATCTCAATAGATGCAGAAAAAACTTTTGAAAAAATTCAACACCTATTTATGATAAATACTCTCCAGAAAATGGGCACAGAGGGAAGCTACCTCAACATAATAAAGGCCATATATGACAAACCCACAGCAAGCATCACACTCAGTGGTGAAAAACTGAAAACATTTCCACTAAGATCAGGAACAAGACAAGGATGTCCACTTTCGCCAACTTTATTCAATATAGTTTTGGAAGTCTTAGCCAAGGCAATCAGAGAAGAAAAAGAAACAAAAGGAATATAAATTGGAAAAGAAGAACTGTCACTGTTTGCCAATGACATGATACTATACATAGAGAATCCTAAAGATGCCACCAGAAAACTACTAAAACTAATCAATGAATTTGGTAAGTTTGCAGGACCCAAAATTAATGCACAGAAATCTCTTGCATTCCTATTCACTAATGACGAAAAATCTGAAAGAGAAATTAAGGAAATGCTCGCATTCACCATTGCAACAGAAAGAATAAAATACCTAGGAATAAACCTTCCTAAGAAGGTGAAAGACTTGTACTCAAAAAACTATAAAACACTGATGAAATAATATCAGATGGAAAAATATACCATGTTCTTGGATTGGAAGAATCAATATTGTGAAAATGACTATACTACCCAAAGCAATCTACAGATTGATTGCAATCCCTATCAAACTGCCGATGGCATTCATCACAGAACAAAATATTTTACAATTCGTATGGAAACACAAAAGACCCTGAATAGCCAAAGCAATCTTGACAAAGAAAAACGGAGTTGGAGGAATCAGGCTCCCCGACTTCAAACTATACCACAAAGCTACAGTAATCAAGACAGTATGGTACTGGCACAAAAACAGAAATATAGATCAATGGTACAGGATAGAATGTCCAGAGATAAACCCATGCACATACAGGCACCTGATATATGACAAAGGAGGCAAGAACATACAATGGAGAAAAGACAGCCTCTTCAATAATTGGTGCTGGGAAAACTAGACAGCTACATGTAAAAGAATGAAATTACAACACTACCTAACACCGTACACAAAAATAAATTCCAAATGGATTAAAGACTTAAATGTAAAACCAGATACTATAAAACTCTTAGAGGAAAACATAGGAAGAACACTCTTTGACATAAACCACAGCAAGATCTTTCATGACCCACCTCCTAGAGTAATAGAAATAAAAACAAAAATAAACAAATGAGACTTAATTCAACTTAAAAGCTTTTGCACAACAAAGGAAACCATAAACAAGACAAAAAGACAACCCTTATAATGGGAGAAAATATTTTTAAATGAAACAACAGACAAAGGATTAATCTCCAAAATATACAAACAGCTCATGGAGCTCAAAATCAAAAAAACTAACAATCCAGTTAAAAAATGGGCAGAAGACCTAAATAGATATTTCACCAAGGAAGAAATACAGATGACCAAGGGCACATGAAAGATGCTCAACATCACTAATTATTAGAAAAATGCAAATCAAAACTACAATGAGGTATCACCTCACGCTGGTCAAAATGGCCATTATCAAAAAATCTAGAAACAGTAAATGCTGGAAAGGGTGTGGTGAAAAGGGAACCCTCCTGCATTGTTGGTGGGAATGTAAATTGATACAACCACTACGGAGAACAGTATGGAGGTTCCTTAAAAAACTAAAAATAGAACTACCACATGACACAGCAATCCCACTACTGGGCATATACCCTGAGAAAACCATAATTCAAAAAGAGTCATGTACCACAGTGTTCATTGCAGCACTATTTAGAATAGCCAGGACATGCAAGCAACCTAAATGTCCATCGACAGATGAATGGATAAAGAAGATGTGGCACATATATACAATGGAATATTACTCAGCCAGAAAAAGAAATGAAATTGAGTTATTTGTAGTGAGTTGGATGGACCTAGAATCTGTCATACAGAGTGAAGTAAGTCAGAAAGAGAAAAACAAATACCATCAGCTAACGCATACATATGGAAGCTAAAAAAAAAAAATTATACTGATGAACCTAGTTGTAGGGCAGGAATAAAGATGTAGAGGTAGAGAATGGACCTGAGGACATGGGGTGGGTGGGGGAAGCTGGGGCAAAGTGAGAGTAGCATCGACATATATACACTACCAAATGTAAAACAGTTAGTTAGTGGGAAGCAGCAGCATAGCACAGGGAGATCAGCTCCATGCTTTGCGATGACCTAGAGGGGTGGGCTAGGGAGGATTGGAGGCAGGCTCAAGAGGGAAGGCATATGGGGACATATGTATGCATATGGCTGATTCACTTTGTTGTACAACAGAAGCTAACACAGTATTGCGAAGCAATAAAGATCTATCAAAAAAAAAAAAAAAAAGAATTCCCAACAAGAGTGGTTTATAGGGACTTCCCTGGTGGTCCAATGGTAAAGAATCTGCCTTCCAATGCAAGGGACGCAGGTTCCCTGACCAGGGAACTAAGATCCCACATGCCGTGGGGCAACTAAGCCTGCGCACCACAACTACTGAGCTCGTGCACCTCAACTAGAGCCCATGTGCCACAAACTACAGAGCCCACGTGCTCTGGAGCCCATGCACCACAACTAGAGAAGAGAAAACCCGCAAGCCCCCACTAGAGAGAGGTCTGCGTGCTACAACGAAGAGCCTGCATACTGCAACAAAAGATTCCACGTGCCACAACTAAGATCCAACACAGCCAAAAATAAATTAAATAAATAAATAAATAATAAATTAATCTTTTTTAAAAAAAGAGTGGTTTACATAGTTTTGGTGTGGTGGTTAATAGGGCAGGCTCTGGAGACAGAATGCTGGTTTTTAAATCCTTGCTCTATTGTTAGGTGTGTGGGCAACTGTGGACAATTTACTTCAAGCACTTTATGCTTCAGCTTCCTCAGTTTAAGATGGGAAAATAATGGTATCTCCACTCTAGGATTGCTGCAAATGTAAAAAGGGTTAATCCCTGCAAAGCACTTAGAACAGGGCTTGGCTAGTCCAGGAAGTCTGGGGTGAGGCAAGTCCAGCTTGGGTTCAGTTTCTGTGACATCAGTGAGAAGCAATAGTTTCCCCTCTTTCTGTCCTGTCACCTCCAGTGTGTTGACTATTAATCTCATGTAACAAGATGGGAGCCACAGTTTCAGGCATCACATGTAGAAATAATGCCTGACAGGAAAGGAAGAAGAAAGCTGTTTCCTTTCTTGTTTTCATTTTAAGAAGGAAGAAAGCCATCCCCAGACAACTTTTCCTTGTGTCCCTCAGACCATAATGGGGTCTGAGAAAGCAAGTATCAGGATTCTCACACTCTAGTGTAATTTCTGCTAGCAAAGAAGCTACAACAGTGAAGATGACTGTTTGTTAGGCCACTAACAATATAAGGAAACAATTTCAAAGTTGTTAAGTTGCTTAAGGTCGCCCAGCTAGTCTATGACAGAGCTGGAACATAACAAGTCTGGACCTTCTGCTAAAAATGCCCTCTCCCAGACCACTGCATACAGATTGTATTGCCTTGCTAGGGTTACTGTGACAAAGCAACACATACTGGCTGGAGCTGAAGCAAAAGAAATTTATTGTTTCACAGTTTGGGAGGCTAGAAGTCCAAGGTCAAGGTGTTAACAGTTTGTTCCTTCTGAAGGCTCTGAGGAAGAACCTGTTTCATGCTTGCCCCTTAGCTTCTGGTGGTTTGCTGGAAATCCTTGGCATTCCTTGGCTTGCAGAAGTATCACTCTTATCTCTGGCTTCATCTTTACATGGTGATCTGTCTGTATCTGTCACTAAATGTCCCCTTGATATAAGAACATCAGTCATATTGGATGAGAGTCTACCCTAATGATGTCATTTTAACTTGATTACCTGTATAAAGACCTTATTCTCCTGTGTCCTGTATCTGTAAATTTCACAAATGAAAAGTTATCCTCTCTCCTCTGCCCCCAGTCACCCAGTTACCAGCCCCTAAGGAGCTGTTGTTATCAGGTGCTTGTGTATCTTTCTAGAGATTGATTATGCATTTAAACTCTTACACTGTTTTTTTATTTTGTTTTGTTTTTTAATGCACACACAGAATGATTCTCATCTCCATATCTGGTTTCATGAAGTGCTGAGGAATCTCATGAAACATCAATGGACACTGCTTAACGTCCTTCCAAAAGAGAAGTCATTCAGATGGGAATAAGCCACAGCCTTAGTACTGCTAAGACACGCCCCACAGTCCTTCATGTTTACTACTGAGCTGTTGAAAACTTGATTGTAATTCCTATAGAATACTTAAGTAAATTCTGCCCTGACGTTTTATTTTCATTCTCTATTTATACTGATTTTAACAGTTTTAAAATATAATTGATATACAATAAAAATTGCACACGTTTGATGCATACAAGTTGACGAGTTTAACATATGCATACACCTGTGATATTATCACCACAATCAAAGTAATGAAGATACCCATCACCTCCAAAAAAGTCACATGGCAATCACAGAATCTTTAGCTTCTCTCTGAAGTACCTAGATAACGGTATCCAATGCACATTTCCTATGTTGTTTTAACAGATGCTAAAACCTCCACCAATTGGAAGAAGTTAACTACTTGATGATCATGAGCCCCTTAGCCTCCAGACCTACTGGAGCCTAAGGATGGATAATGTTAACCCTTATGACACCACTCTGTTACCTCACCATCAACCAATCAGAGAATTGTGCACAAGCTGATCACATGCCCTGTGACTCCCCTCCCTCACCTGGCCTTTAAAAGTGCTTTCCTGAAACCCATCAGGGAGTTTGGGTTTTTTGAGAATTAGATGCTCTGGACTCCACGTCTGGCACTTTACAATAAACGTTGCACTTTCCTTCACCACAACCTGGTGTCAGTAGATTGGCTTCACTGTGCATAGGCAAGTGGACCCAAGTTTGGTTTGTAACAGTACGTGCTGGACTTCAACAAATCAATTTGGGGAGAGACACAATTCAACCCATAATAACATGGGTGAAAACTGTCTTAAATGGAAACCAAGAATCTTAGTAGAAAATAAGGGAGGGGATGACATCCTTCTATTTACCCAACTGATAGAGAAGTAATTTTAAAATACTGGTTCAGACAAAAACATCCACAGACATAATACAGGAAAAAATATAGGTTAACTGAGATCAAAAATAAATATTCCTTCAACATAACTAGTAACAATTCTGAGGGGTAAAAAGTGTGCTGTTTTGGTCCCTTGCATCTTTTTTTTGTCTCTGACAAGGGATAATGCATTACTCATAATGTAATAATGCTTTGCTTGATGGAAGTGCTTTTAATTGAAACCCTTAGGGGGAAAAAAACCATGAAACAGATCTTATCTTCCTTTTTATTTTCTAAGAGGTCAAGTATTTAAGAATTCTAAAATTTAGTCTATTAAGGACAAGAGCTTTGTTCTTAACCGTTATCATGGGTCACTCATCTCACTAAACAAAAGCTTGTCATTGGTCACTAGCAGATGAGGCAAGAACTCAAAGGGTCACACTTGGAAAAAGTAATTCATGTTTTTGGATATTGAGATCACTGTGTCTAATAGCTAATACTAAGAAATAGCAGACATTAAACAGTCACTGTGGGGTAAGCACCCGTCTAAGCAAAGCACGGCACTTTGCAAGGGTGAATTCATTTTGTTCTCAAAAAACAATTTTATAAGGATGTAACTATTTCCATACCCTTGCTGTAGATAAAAAGGCTAAAGCATAGAAAGATTGTTCAAGACCATCCCTAGTAAGTGGAAAAGCCAAGGGTTTGAACCCAGGTCTGCTTAATTTCAGAACTCACACTCTTAGAGCAATGGACTTAATGTCAGATACTAGTTTTGTCACTGACTCCATAAAGCTAAGAAATCTTTTCATCTGTAAAGTGTGGTTAAGACTGTCTAGCTCAATTATGGGAAAGCTGACATTTTCCCTTAGACCTCTCACCTTTGAATAAAAATACTTGACCATATGTGTCCTTTGTCCCAGTAAGACGGGTAATTGGTTTGGGTTTTCAGACCACCACACAAACATCATTTGTCTAAATAAGGGTTCTCCCTGAGCCCCACTCCCTCAATACTTGGTGTGTAGACTTTCCTCTAGCATCACTTTGTATTTTCTTCACCAGTGTTGCATCTCAGCTCATAAAACATCAGTCGGCTTCTGCATCCAGCCTCCTTTCCTTCTGTTAGCTATGTCCAGCTTTCAATGCCATCTAGAACTGCACAGCTGCCAGTAATGGCTTTCTTCCCTCTCTTTATGTTGTTCAGGTCTCCAGACAATAATGGGCTTCCATCTTCCATCTTGTAGAAGCTATGAAAATGGGAGCCACAGGAGCAAAGTGGGGCATCATCCATCCTGTTCTTTCTCCTATTAGAGTAGATGAGCAGCCCCTTTTACCTAAAACCAATCTTCTGCCTATGCTTTAGGTTCAACCCCCTTTTGCTTCTAACGGCATGTTCACTATTAATTCTCTCTTTTGTTAAACCTCAAGGTTTAGAAGTTGTGTTAATGATTCCCAGTTTATGGCATATTTTCATCACTGATCCATGCAAAGTTCCTATTTATTTGCATTCTCTCACCACATTCCCATTTCCCATCTCTCACCTCCCAGGCAACCTTTACATTCTGTTTTAATGTTCTTTGTATGTTGTATTAGTCAAGATTCCTCAGGAAAACAGAACTAGTAGGAGGAGACCGTGTGTGTGTGTGTGTGTGTGTGTGTGTGTGTGTGTGTGTGTGTGTGTGTGGCGAGAGACAGAGAGAGACAAAGAGAGAGGGAGAGAGAATGAGCAAGGGCAAGAGCACGAGTTCAGTGGGGGGCAGGCTGAGATTTTAGAGAACTTGCTCACGCAATTGTGGAGGCTGGCAAGGCTGCAATCAGTAGGCAAGTCAGCAGGCTGGAAACTCAGGTAACAGTTGATGTTATAAACTGGAGCCCAAAATCTACAGACTAAAAGGTCAGGCACGGTTTCTATGTTTCAAACCTGAAGAAGAATTTCTTCTTCTTCAGGAAATCTGTCTTTGCTCTTAAGACCTTCATCTGATTGGATGAGGCCCACCCACATTATGGAGGAGAATCTGATTTACCTCCAGATAACTGATTTTAAGTGTTAATCACTTTCACAAATACCTTCACAGAAACATCTAGACTAGTATATGACCAAACTGACCACCATAGCCAAGGTGACACAAAGTGAACTATGACATATGGATTACAAAAAAATGGGTATCACTGTTGTGTGTTTTTGAATTTATGTAAATAATATTGTGTTAATAATTCCAACTCAAAGCAGTCCTGTGTCAGGCAGCATCAGCATCACCTGTGGTCTCTATACAAATGCAGAACCTTAGGCCTACCCCAGACCTACTAAGACAGAATCAGCATTTTAATAATATCTCCCTTATTTCCTACCCTATTCAGAGAGATATTGAGAAGACTAAATGGGATGAAGAGCAATTTTACTCTTAAGTATATATTAAAATAAAATTAATGTATACATTCCAGGAAACATGTTAAGAATTCCCTTAGCCTTATTAATTATGATATACAAACTTGTTTGTTAACCAGACAACAAGCTTATTATCTGATTATGCATTAATCAGTGTGGTGCATTCATCAGTGATCCCATTCCCAAAGTTTCATTAAAGGTTAGCTGCACGTGACAGCCTTACAGTAGGCGGTAGTATGAGGAAATGAAGCAATAGAACCAATGCTCAGTATGACCAAGACAGCACAGAAACAGGACAGCAGTCACAGAAGAAAGAAACATATAGAGGTCAGGGAATGCCTGGATGGAGAAGATCAGAGCAAAAGATGACCAGGAGAAACAAAACTCCTGAAGCTCCTTCTAGATCTTGGGGAAGAAGCTGGATTTCCTACAACATGTGGAATAGGGGCTCAGTCCACTCTACTCATATATTTCATGGAAGAGTGATTCCAGCAGTCTGAAGGACTTGAGCGTGCCAGGAAATGGATGCTTTGTCACCTTCACCTTGTCAGCATCCAGCATGAGAGTTTAATATTTTTACCAGCAGCCTTATATAGGCCTCAATTAAATATTATAGATGAAGGCCATTTCCAAGTGGGCTTGTGGAGCTGTGAAACAAGGAACTCTTAACACTATGACCAGAGATTGAAGTTCTCTTGAGGATGCCACAGTCACTTAATAGTGCTATGTGCTCCTAAAAAGATGTAGCCACTCAGGACTTCCCTGGTGGTCCAGTGGTAAAGAATCCTCCTTCCAATGCAGAGGACGTGGGTTTGATCCCTGGTCAGGGAACTAAGATCCCACACGCTGCAGGGCAACTAAGCCCGCGTGCCAAAACGACTGAACTTGCATGCCTCAAAGACAGCCCACGTGCCGCACACTACAGAGCCCACACACCCTGGAGCCCATGCTCCACAACTAGAGAGAGAAAACCCGTGCACCACAGCTAGAGAGAAGCACACCCGCCGCAACGAAAGATCCCTCAACGAAGGGAGGGATGCCTCAGCGAAGATCCTGCGTGCCACAACTAAGACCCAACACAGCCAAAAAAATAAAGAAAATTAATTAATTAAATTTTTAAAAATGTAGCCACTCGTAATCATGACAGTTCACCCACAAAAAGCCATGATTGGTGATGTGGGCAAGTAAATAAATAACTCAAAATTCAATAAAAAAATTATAGATCACTTTGGTCTCATAAAAAGAATACCCTAAAATCCCAGGTTAAAGGCTTTCTGTGTAAGAGAGAAAGCAAAGAACAAAACGGGTAGGGTGTCTGGTTAAAAACAAAACTTGAGTCTATCAAGTACCATCCATACAGCCCAGAAAATTTTGTTGTAGTCAGGTCAATTCCTTAAGTCCCCTCTGTTTTCTACCATAATTTTTCCTTTGCCATAGAAAGGTTACATGAAAGCCATGGCCTTATGTTTATAAACATGTTTCCTTGTTGGTAACTCTTAGATCTCAAACAATTTTAAAATGTTGAGAGACCTTCAAGCTTCTAGAAAGCTTACTCAAAGCGAAGTGGGAGAAGAATTTGGTTTCCTCTGCCCAGATAGATACACGTGGAATGAAAAGGGTGTAGTGCAATATAATTGCCCAAGCAATGTGGTTTTCTTCTCTATGCCAACAAATACCTCCTACACTTTCAAACATTCTCC
This sequence comes from Balaenoptera ricei, assembly GCF_028023285.1. Taxonomy (NCBI): domain Eukaryota; kingdom Metazoa; phylum Chordata; class Mammalia; order Artiodactyla; family Balaenopteridae; genus Balaenoptera; species Balaenoptera ricei. Next base: position 81,002,243 of record NC_082640.1, on the reverse strand, counting down.
CTAAATGCTGATAATTCATATTACGTAAACATGGTGAGGCAGTGACCACTCTGGAGGAGCCTGAAGGAGGAAAAACAGGGTCCTGTCACTATACATTTAACATCCCTACATTGTCCTTCCAACCTTTTATGTCAAAAGTCACATAGGCTAATAAACAGGGAGAAAGTAATGAAAGACTATCTTCCTTATATAAGGGCAATTAAAATTAAAAGTAACCTCTGGAACTCTAGAACTAGAGGATATAAAAGGCAAAAAGCTCCATCACTTATGCTTTTATTTTCTTCAACAGGGTCTTCTTCCCTGGGTTTTATTATTGAGAATCATACAATTATCCCATCTGCCCCTCTCCTGAGTTGCCATTCTCTTGGTACTGTGTGGTACCTGTATGTTCAAAATGTGATAGCCTCATATTTTTTTATTTCTAAAAAATGTCCTCAGTGCCTCAAAGGTTTATTTGTTCATGCACACAATTTTTAAAAGATATTAAGGGACTGAAGAAAATAATAATAATCTAGGCAGCCCCAGGCAAATCAAGTTTTAATAGGGAAAAAGTCTCATTTCCTAACTCTCTATAGCCTTTTTGGGAGAGGTTCAGTCAGTTCAGTCAGGTTCAGTCAACTTCAGCACATTGTTGAGGTCTCTGCCATCGCTGGTGATCAGACAAAAGTTGGGAGTCATAAAGTTAAAGTTTAATGTAAAACTAATGGAAACTGAACTAAGTCAAGAGCACATTTGGTGTAAGAATCATACAGCAGACTTCAAATGTGGTGGCAGAGACACTTATCAAACATGAAAAATCATGGTAATACAGTATCACCAAAAGAAAATGACAATTTTCCCAAACCCAAAGACATGGAATACTGTGGTCTAACTGATAAAGAACTTAAAATAGCTGTTATGAAGAAATTCAAGAAGCTACAAGCTACAAGAAAACTCAGGAAGGCAACACAGTGATCTTAGGAATAAAATTAACAGAATGAGTATTTTACCAAAGAGAATGAAATTCTTAAAAAAACCTAACAGAAGATCTGGAACTGAAGAACTTTCCAATGCATTAGAATGCACTGGAAATAGAGCAGATTATATGGAAGAGAGAATTAGTGAGCTCAAGGATAGACATATAGAAATGATTCAGGTGGAAGAAGAGAGAAAACTAAGATTTTTTTAAGTGAAGAAACCCTATAAGAACTATCTGTCTCCATTATAAGTGCCAGCATAAGAATAATGGGTATTCCAGAAGGAGAAGAGAGGGAGAATGGAGCAGAGAGCATATTCAAAGAAATAATAACTGAGAACTTACCAAATCTGGGGAAGGAACTGGATACACATGTCTACAAAGCTAATAGAACACCTTATATCTCAAAGCAAAAAGAGGTATCTTTCTATCTCTTCTCCAAAATGCATACTAAAACTGTCAACAATAAAGAAAGAATTTTAAAGGCAGTGAGGGAAAAAACCCAGTAACCTACAAAGGTATGCCCATATTCAACTATCAGCAGATTTCTCAGCAGAAACCCTATAAGCCAGGAGAGAATGGATTCACATATTCAAAATATTGAAAGGTAACAAATGCCAGCCAAAGATACTCTATCCAGGAAAGTCATCCTTCAGAAATGCAACTGATTCAAACAACACATTAAAAGGATCATACACCATGTTCAAGTGAGATTTATCCCAGGGATGCAAGGATTTTTTCAATATCCACAAACCAATCAGTGTGATACATCAACAAATTGAAGAATAAAGACCATATGATCATCTCAATAGATGCAGAAAAAACTTTTAAGAAAATTCAACACCAGTTTATGATAAAAACTCTCCAGAAAGTGGGCAGAGAGGGAACCTACCTCAACATATTAAAGGCCATATATGAAAAACCCACAGCAAACATCATTCACAATGGTGAAAAACTGAAAGCATTTCCTCTAAGATCAGGAAGAAGACAAGGATCACCACTCTCACCACTACTATTCAACATAGTTTTGGAAGTCCTAGCCATGGCTAACAGAGAAGAAAAAGAAATGAAAGGAATCCAAATTGGAAAAGAAGAAGTAAAATTATCACTGTTTGCAGATGACATGATACTATACACAGAACACCCTAAAGATGCTACCAGAAAATGACTAGAGCTCATCAATGAATTTGGGGAAAGTTGCAGTATACAAAATTAATACACAGAAATCTTTTGCATTCTTATCACTAACAACAAAAGACCAGAAAGAGAAATCAAGGAAACAATCCTATTTACCATCCCATCAAAAATAATAAAATACCTAGGAATAAACCTACCTAAGGAGGTGAAAGACCTGTACTGAGAAAACTATAAGATACTGATGAAAGAAATAAAAGGTGACACAAACAGATAGAGAGATATGCCATATTCTTGGATGAGAGGAATCAATATTGTGAAAAGGACTATACTACCCAAAGCAATCTATAAATTCAATGCAATCCCTATCAAATTACCAGTGGCATTTTTCACAGAATTAGAAAGAAAAAGTTTACAATTTGTATGGAAACACAAAAGACCCTGAAGAGCCAAAGTAATCTTGAGAAAGAAAAACGGAGCTGTAGGAATCAGGCTCCCTGACTTCAGACTATACTACAAAGCTACAGTCATCAAAACAATATGGTACTGGCACAAAAACAGAAATATAGATCTATGGAACAAGATAGAAAGTCCAGAGATAAACCCACTTACCTATGGTCAACTAATCTATGACAAAGGAGGCAAAAATACAATAGAGAAAAGACAGTCTCTTTTATACGTGGTACTGGGAAAACTAGACAGCTACATGTAAAAGAATGAAATCAGAACACACCCTAACACCATATACAAAAATAAACTCAAAATGGATTAAAGACCTAAATGTAAGGCCGGACACTATAAAACTCTTAGAGGAAAACCCAGACCAAACACTCTCTGACATAAATCACAGCAAGATCTTTTTCAATCCACCTGCTAGAGTAATGAAAATAAAAACAAAAATAAACAAATGGGACCTAATGAAACTTAAAAGCTTTTGCACAGCAAGGGAAACCATAAATAAGACAAAACAACAACCCTCAGAATGGGAGAAAATATCTGCAAATGAAGCAACCAACAAGAGATTAATCTCCAAAATACACAAACAGCTCATGCAGTTCAATATCAGAAAAACAAACAACCCAATCAAAAAAATGGGCAGAAGATCTAAATAGACATTTCTCCAAAGAAGACATACAGATGGTTTAAAAGCACATGAAAAGATGCTCAACATCACTAATTATTAGAGAAATGTAAATCAAAACTACAATGAGGTATCACATCACACCAGTCAGAATGGCCATCATCAAAAAAATCTACAAATATAAATGCTGGAGAGGATGTGGAGAAAAGGGAACCCTCATACACTCTTGGGGGGAATGCAAACTGGTAGAGCCACTACAGACAACAGTATGGAGGTTCCTTAAAAAACTGAAAATAGAGCTACCATATGATCCAGCAATCCCACTCCTGGGCATATATCCAGAGAAAACCATAATTCGAAAAGATATATGCACCCTAATGTTCATTGCAGCACTATTTACAATAGCCAAGACATGGAAGCAACCTAAATGTCCATCGACAGAGGAATGGATAAAGAAGATGTGGTATATATATACAATGGACTATTACTCAGCCATAAAATAGAATGAAATAATGCCATTTGCAGCAACATGGATGGACCTAGAGACTGTCATACTGAGTGAAGTAAGTCAGACAGAGAAAGACAAATATCATATGATATCGCTTATATGTGGAATCTACAAAAAAAAAAAAGGTACAAATGAACTTATCTACAAAACAGAAAGAGAGTTACAGATGTAGAAAATATACTTATGGTTACCAAGGGGTAAGTGGGGGGAGGGATAAATTGGAAGATTGGGATTGACATATACACACTACTATATGTAAAATAGATACAAAATAAGGACCTACTGTATAGCACAGGGAACTCTACTCAATACTCTGTAATGGCCTATATGGGAAAAGAATCTAAAAAAGAGTGCATATATGTATATGTATAACAGATTCACTTTGTTGTACATCTGAAACTAACACAATATTGTAAATCGACTATACTCCAATAAAAATTTAAAAAAAAAAGAAATGCAGGAGAAATAAAGCCTTTCCCAGAAAGACAAGAGCTGAGGGAGCTCACCATCACTAGACCTGCCTTACAAAAAGTGTTGAAAGAAGTTCTTTAAGCTGAAACAGAAAGATTAAAGTACACAAAACTCTGAGATGGAAAACAGAATACCATGACTCTTTTTTAAAACAGTATATTAAACTCTTAACTATGGCATAAAAGTTTTTTAAAAAGAGCATTAAAAATAACCATAGCCACTATAACAAGAAAAATCACAACATAAAATAATTTGTGACATCAATATATAAAAGGAGAAGAGTAAAAGGATTGAAGCTTTATAGGCAAATGAAGATAAATTTCTATTAGCAGAAAAAGGAATATTTTATCTGAAAAATTTTATATAAAACTGATGGAAGCAAAAATCTAGAGCAGAAACACAAAACATAAAAAAGGGGGAGACTAAGCAAATCACCATGGAAAACCACAAACTTACAAAGATAGACAACTGGGTGGGGGGGAAAAAGGAGACAAAAAATAACCAGAAGGCAAAAGATAAAATGGCAATAGTAAATCCTTACATATCAATAATCACCCAAAATGTAAATGGACTGACTGCAGCAAAAGGCGAAGAGTGGCTGTACGGATAAATAAACAAGACCCAATAATGTGCTGCGCACAGAAAATTCATTTAAGCTCTGAAGACACACATAGGCTCCAAGTGAAAGTATGAAAGATGATATTCCAAGTAAATGGAAGTGAAAAGGCCACAGGTATAGCCATACTTGTATCAGACAAAGGCATCAAGCCAAGAAGAATAACAAGAGACATATAAGGCAATTACATTAAGGAGTAAATATATTAAGAAGACATAACAATTGTAAACATATATGCTCTTAACACCTGAGCACTGAAATATATTAAGTAATTAATAACAGATCATAAGGGAGAAATAGACAACAATATAATAATTGTAGGGAAATTCAAAACCCCACTATCAGCAATTGATAACTCATCATTACAGAAAATTAACAAGAAAATGCTCGAATCAAACCACACTGTAAAACAAACAAACTTAATAGACATATACAAAATATTTCATCTAAGGCTTCCCTGGTGTTACAGTGGTTAAGAGTCCACCTGTCAATGCAGGGGACACAAGTTCGAGCCCTGGTCTGGGAAGATCCCACATGCCACAGAGCAACTAGGCCCATGCACCACAACTACTGAGCCTGCGCGTCTGGAGCCCATGAGCCACAACTACTGAGTCCGCATGCCACAACTACTGAAGCCCACGTGCTTAGAGCCTGTGCTCTGAAACAAGAGAAGCCACTGCAATGAGAAGCCCGCACACTGCAACAAAGAGTAGCCCCCACTCGCCGCAACTAGAGAAAGCCCACACGCAGCAACAAAGACCCAGCACAGCCAAAAATAAAAATAAATTTTAAAAAATATTTCATCTAACAGTCACAGAATACACATTCTTCAAGTGCACATGGAACATTCTTCAGGATATATAGCATGATAAGCCACAAAACAAATCATAGCAAATTGAAGAAGTTTGAAATCATAGCAACTATCTTCTCTGACCCCAATGGTGTGAAACTAGAAATCAGCAACAAGAGGAAAGTGAGAATATACATAAATATTTGGAAACTAAGCAACACACTTCTAAACAGCCATTGTCTCAAAGAATAAATCAAACGGGAAATTAAAAAGTATCTCAAAAGAGATGAAAATGAAAACACAACACATCAAATATTGTGGGATGCAGCAAAAGCAGTTCTGAGAGGAAAATTTATAACAATAAAATGCATATGTTAAGAAATTAGAAACATCTCAAATAAACAAGCTAACTTTACACCTCAAGAAGTTAGGAAACGAGGAACAGTTAAGCCCAAAGTTGGCAGAAGGAAGTTAAACAGTAAGAATCAGAGTGGAAATAAATGAAGTCGAGACCAGAAAAACAATAGAAAGGATCAACAAAACTAAGAAACAGTTCTTCAAAAAGAAAAAACTGACAAACCTTTAGCTAGTTAAGAAAAAAAGAGGGAAGACTCAAATATTAAATAAAATTAGAAATGAAAGAGACACTACAACTGATACTACAAAAATACATAGAATTATGAGAGTAACATGAACAATTATATGCCAACAAATTACATAGCCTAGAAGAAATGGATACATTTCTAGAAATATACAACCTACCAAGACTGAGTCAGCAAGAAATAGAAAATCTAAACAGACAATAACAAGTAGAGAGATTGAATCAGTAATCAAAAAACTCCCAACAAAGGAAACTCTGGGACCAGGCAGCTTCACTGAAGAATTCAACCAAACATTTAAAGAAGAATGAACACTAATCCTCCTCAAAGCCTTCAAAAATACCAAAGAGGAGGGAATACTTCTAAACTCATTTGACGAAGTTAGCATCACTTTGGTACCCAAATCAGAAAAGGATACCAAAAGAAAAGAAAATTAGAGACCAATATCCCTGATAAATATAAATGCAAATATTCTCAATAAAATATTAGCAAAGAAAGTTCAAGAATGCATTAAAAGGATTATACAGCATGTTGGATTTATCTCTAGGCTGCAAGGATGGTTCAACATATGCAAATCAATAAATGTAATTCATCAAATCAATAAAAGATAAAAATCACATGATCATTTCAACAGATACAGAAAAAGCACCTGACAAAATACAACATCGTTCCATGATAAAAGCCCTTAACAAACTGGATATAGAAGGAACATACCTCAACATAATAAAGGCCATATATGACAAACCCACAGCTAACATAATACTCAATGGAGAGAAACAGAAAGTGTTTCCCTAAAGATCAGGAACACTGCGAGAATACCCACTCTCACCACTCCTATTCAATATAGTATTGGAAGTCTTACCTAGAGCAATTAGGCAAGATGAAAGAGTTAAACACATCCAAATTAAAGGGAAAGAAGTAAAACTGTCATCATTTGCTAATGATATAATCTTATATATATAAGTCCCAAACAATCCCAAAGTCAAAAAACTGTTGGAATTAATAAAGATTTCAGGAAAGTGGCAGGATACAAAATAAACAAACAGAAATTAATTGCACTCCTTTACACTAATAATAAGGCATCTGAAAAATAAGAAAAACCATCCCATTCACAATAGTATCAAAAACAAAATACTTAGGAATAAATTTAACCAAGAAAGTGAAAGATCTGTACAATAAAAACTACAGAACTTTGCTGACAGCAATGGAAAAAGACACAGACAAATGGAAGGATGTACCATTTTCATGAATCAGAAGAATTAATATTGTTAAAATGGCTGTACTACCCAGAACCTTCTATAGATTTAATGCAATCGCCATCAAAACACCAAAGGTATTCTTCACAGAAATAAAAGAAACAATTCTAAATTTTGTGTGAAACCACAGCAGACACCAAATAGCCAAAGCAATACTGAGAAAAAAGAACAAAGCCAGAGGTATCACACTTCCAGATTTCAAACTATGTTAAAAAGCCATACAAATCAATATAGTATGGTACTGGCACAAAAATAGACAAATGGTACACAATTAAGAGCCCATAATTAAACTCCAGTGTATATTGTTGACTAATATTTGACAAAAACAAAGTAAAATGGTGGTTATTGGGAGTGAGAAGGGGTAAGAGAGATGGTGTTCAAGGGTACAAACTTGTAATTAGTAGTAAATAAGCCACAGAGATCTAATGCATGGTACAATGAATATGGACAATATTGTATTATAATTATGTAAAATGATAAATACTGATACATCAGCAATCATATTACAATATATAAATGTATCAAAGTAACATGCTATATACCTTAAACTTACACAATGTTACATATCCAATTTATTCAATAAAAAAAAGAAAGGAAAAAGAATTATTGTATAGCAGGAAACCATATACCTAGAAGCAGAATGAGAGAGTGGAAGGAACCCTGGTGTAGAAGTTTAAAAATTTAGGTCCAATTCCAGCTCTTCCAAGAACTGGCCTGTGTAATTGTGAAAACCATATGACTTCCTTGCCTTTCATTTTTTTCATTCATAAAGTGAGAGTAACAACATTTACCTTAAGCGTTACTATATTTATTAAATAAGGTTATCGATGTGAAAACCTCAAGTATGTAATAAACACTCAATAAATACATGGGAATCTGAATCTAGACTTTTTGTGATCCCCCAGTATTCATATAAGGGTCAAACGCCCTATCATCCAACTTTATGGTACTAGAATCTTGTATCATGGGAAGGTGTCACATCCCCCCTAGAGAATCCTTATACACCCCACAACATACTTTCCTAATCTGACAAACCTCAGAGGTCTTTGCCATAATTATGCTAGTTGCCGAACTAGGTGACAACCAGTTTTCATTTCTTTGTAATCTTCACAGGCCCTAGTTAGCATAATGCTGCGAGCACAAGCAGACTTGTGATATATGTAGGAAATATATAAATCTAAGGGAAAACTTACAGAACTTTGTTACTCAAAACAATGAGCTAACAATAGTGGTGAGATATTCAAGCCAATCAAATTGTTTGCCTCTTAGGTATGATTTTGCTGATAAATCCAATTCTTGTGTTAATGTAAAAGGCACACTTTTCTAGCTTACTAGGAAATGAAGCATCCATAAAAATGTAATAGAGATATCACTTCTACCTAGAGGGAGTTAAAAAAAAAAAAAAAGCAATAGGTATGTTGTATTATACAACTGAAATCTTAACAAATGTGATGTACTCTAAATTTTTACAAAATGAATCCTTTTCTAGTTATTTATCTGAGGTTATCATAAAAATCACATTTAAAAGAAAATAAACTATGAGATTTATACCTATAAAATGGTGGTGATTTCCTTTCAAACATCACCTCAAAACAAGTTTAACAATAAACACAAATGGAAACAATTTTTAATAAAACTAGGTAAGTCAACCTCAAAAACAGAATATATCAAAGACCTTCCAAATGCCCTGAAGTCAAGTAAGCATGCAAAACAATTATGAGAGGACATCTCAGGCTGCACTCTTAGAGAATGGTGTCAGAGATCATGTCTTCAAATATATGGAACACCCAAAAGGCAAAACCAATAATATCTGGAGTTTAACAGCAGGGATTTGATCTGTGCCATGTCTGTCAGATCCCACAGCTTCCAAATCTTGATGATCAGAGAGAAGTGAAGGCCAAAAAATCCCACTTACATATGCAATGTATTATAAGAACTTTTGTTATGAACCAGGAAGACTTCTGGTGGCCAGCCTAAAACATAATGACGGCTCTTTCTCAGCATGAACCTCTTGCAAATAGGTACTGCAGAAAGAATTCATCTCATTCAAAGATGAGTAATAAGTGAAAAAGAACCAGCACTAGAACTATATAAGCACGTCACAATTTTATTTTAATGTTTGGAGTAAAGAATAAGAAAAATGGATAAAAGAAAATCATAGTAAAAAGAAATTGCCATAGAGGAAACAAAAATCAAAGAGAGCAACTGAATTAGAAATACTGTAATAATTACCTCCTTAAAAATAGCTCAACAGATGCATAATAGTTATGGAAATAAGTGATAAAGACCACAGCAAGAAAAAAAAAAAAACATGCTGAGTCAGAAATAAGATTGGAGGGAAAACTCACAACTCTTATAGAAACAAATACGTTGGAAACAACATAAAGCAGATCAGACACTACTAAAAAGAGGACGAGAGAGATGAGAAAAATAAGCAAAATGAAGTGACAGAGAAGAGTTATAAATAGAGAAGATACAAAGAAGTTTTAATACCTAAACCTTTTTTTCTGATGAAGATAATCCCAATGACAGTTCAGGAAATAAACACACATACAAATATTGTATGTGTATAAGCAGCTGTGCACTTCAGACTGTAGTAAAGCAACACTTTTTAAATTGCACACTATTTCAGGCTGATATACTTATTTAAAGTAATAACAGCAATAATGTCACAACAATGTCAAACAGCTATAAAACTTTCCAATTGCTTACTCTTGTTTTCTCTATTTATCTCATGGACAAACAAACCAAAAACCAGCATTGGTCCACAGACCACACTTTGATTACCTGGTTTATATATAGGTGAAGAAATTGCCTAGAATGAAGCACAGAGATATCGAGATAGAGACTGAAATCTTGAAAGAAAATGTAGGAGACAATGGTGGACAGAATGAGAAAGAGTACCAGTAATTGGAGTTCCTGAAAGAGAGAATACAGTAAATGGGGAATATTTTGAAGAGATATTCCCTGAGAAATTTTTATCCTTTAGTGAAACTTGTAAAACCTCTGCTATGAATCACAAATCTAAAGTAAAATGAACAACAAGAAGTCTATACCTAGCTATATCTATCATACTGAAAATGCAGACCACCAAAGACAAAGAAGTATCATAAAAGGAAACAGAGACAAAGATAGTAGATCTACAGAAAATCCATAATTACACTAAGTAAAATATAGAAAGATACAAATAGTATCTTCAAAATGATGAGAAAATGTATCTTCAAGGTGTTGAGAGAAAATTACTGTTAACCACAAATTCTGTAACTGCTTAACCAGTAATGAAGGATAGCAAAATTAACATTTTTCAGACAAACAAAACAGAGTTCAGCAACAACAGATTCTTACTAAAGGAATTACTAAATATATATTTCAAGAAAAACAAAATTATTAAACTCTAAAAGAAGAACTGAAATTGGAGAAGAAATGGTGAGCAAAAAATATCATAAACGTCAGTAAATACAAAAATGGACTATATATATCAGTAATAACAGTAAAGAATAATTTGAACAATAAAAGGAAAACAAGCTGAAGTTAAAATATTGGCCCAAAATAACACACACACACACCAATCTTCTCTCTCTCATTTGAAAGTATAAAGTTCAGAGTTCTCTTTTTGCACTGGGTAGCACATGAGCAAATTATTTTTTACTTTTTCTAACAACCACTGGAAACTGATCAATAATCAAAAAAGGCAGGAGAAGGGAGAAACACAGAGGTTGTTCAAATGATAATTTATCAGTAGATACATAATATAGAAACTGCTATCTATATCATCTATTGCTATCTTATTCATTTTCACATTCTAGGCTTCTAAATATGTATATATGTGTATATATATAATTATATATATATTAATGATATGGTATTTTCTAATTATTTAAGGCTATTATAAGTAAAATGGTTAAAAGATACTGTAATTTGTAAGCATAAGTACTAAAGATATATGCATTGACTTTTTGCTTTAGTTTTAAGGGTTTTTGATTTTTTTGTTTTTTTACTTTTCATTTTGAAATAATTTCAAACTTGAATCAAAGTTTTAAGACTTCAAAGAATTTCCATTTACCCTTCACCAAGATTACCCACTGTTAACATTTTACTACCTTTACCTCTCTCCTTCCTCACATTTTTTTCTGAACTACATATGAAAGTAAATAGCAGACCTGAAGTCCTTTGTTCACAAGTGCTGTAGTGTGCATTTCCTAAGAAAAAGATATTCTCTTACATAAACACAGTGTAATCAAAATCAAGAATTAAAATTGATATAATACTCTTATCTAACTACCAGCCTTACTCAAATTTTACTAATTTTCACAGTACTATTCTTTATAGATCATTTAATGGGGGGAAAAAAACCTGATTCAAGATCACACATTGCATTTAGTCATCATCTCTCTTTAGTGTCTTTCATCAGGATGAGTTCACTCATCTGCTTTTCATTCATGACCTTGATGTTTTTGAAAAGAAAAAACAGTGATGTTTGTAGGCCAGTTAATTTATAGAATGTCCTTCAATTCTGATGTTTTCTCATGCTTATATTCAGCTTATGCATGTTTGGTAAGGTATGAAACTGAAGTTATGTTTTGCCTTTCTCAAGACCTATCAGGAGGTACATGATGTCAGTTTGTCCCATTCGAGCAGGTGGTAACTAATTACTTGGTTAAGGTTGGGTCTGCCGGGCTTCCCCTATGCAAAGCTACTATTTTTCCCTTTGTAATTAATACAGAATTAGGTGTATATTTTGTGGAAATCATTTTCTTCAACAGCACTGATGATTCTTGCTTGAATCAATTATTACTATAGAGGTAAAAATAACCATTATAAGTTGACATTTTGCTGCAAAGAAAAACGTCTCCTCCCTCTTGCCTTTCTTTTGTAAATGTATATCAGTGTGGACAAATTTTTATTTTGCTCAGTGGGATATAGTCCATTATGATCATTAATCATTTTGATGCTCAAGTTGTCCCCATAATACTTTGAGCAATATTTTCTTTTGCACAGCAAGATGTTTTAAGTTTATATAGTACTTTCCATCCCTCAGCTCTGAAATCAGCTATGTCTCCAAGAAGAAATGGCTCTTTTTACTGGAGAATGATATTTCAAAACCAAGACCTGGCCATTACATGTGATCATCACTGCTGATATGTCATTGCTTCTAGTACATCTTAACAGAAGTGTTAGGAAATCAATTTATGTATACACACACATGTATGAACAAGCATGAACACACACATTATGAATCCATACTGATAGCTGTACTTAAAATCCATCACTACACTTCATTCAAATCTTCCCTTTTTCTAAATTTTTAACTCCTTTCCCCCAAAATGAGACATATGGCACCCATTACCTTAAATATATTTACTTATATATTATACATGGAAAGTAATTTTAGAATTGTTAAGCCATATGACTACAAAAATAAAATTACTTTTCAGAGTTCAGTATATCTGGTTATCATTTATTTTGTCTTTAGTTTGAGAGTATACTGTCAAAAGACTCTTCAGAAGTTATCTTTTTCTGTTGTTAATTTGGAGTATAGTTGGAGGTAACTGTTTGTATTTCATTATGGGGAATCCTTTTCTTCATCCCCATTGAGGTTTTTTTTCTTGTGTATGTGTGTGTGTGTGTGTGTGGTTTTTTCTACATGTGAAAGACACTAACATGTTTCAATCTTTTTTTTTTTTTTTAACATCTTTATTGGAGTATAATTGATTTACAATGGTGTGTCAGTTTCTGCTGTATAACAAAGTGAATCAGTTATACATATACATACATTCCCATATCTCCTCCCTCTTGCGTCTCCCTCCCACCCGCCCTATCTCACCCCTCTAGGTGGACACAAAGCACCGAGCTGATCTCCCTGTGCTATGCGGCTGCTTCCCACTAGCTATCTATTTTACATTTGGTAGTGTATATATGTCCATGCCACTCTCTCACTTCGTCCCAGCTTACACTTCCCCATCCCTGTGTCAAGTCCATTCTCTATGTCTGTGTCTTTATTCCTATCCTGCCCCTAGGTTCTTCAGAACCTTTATTTTTTTTTTGGTTCCGTATATATGTGTTAGCATACCAATCTTTTGTTTATACTTTTCTTCTGTGTTTCTTGACAATGCAGCTCCATTATTCCCTTACTTTGTTTGTTGCTTCTGAGAAGTCTAATTTAGGTATGATTCTCTCAGCCTTAAAGATATGCTTAAAGAAATAACACTCCCTTCTCCATCTTTTCCACCTCATTCCCGTACATGCAACGCAGGTAAACAATTTTATTATTTATTTTTTCTTCCTTTGACTGTCTTTACAAAAATAAGTAGATACATATGTATTTGCCACTTCCTTTTCTCTCATACACAAAAGTTGGCATCCTAGATATACTCTTTTACACTGTTTCACCTAACAATACATCTTGGAAATCACTCTATATAAGTTCATAGGAATCTTCCTCATTCTTTTTATACTCCTGTGATACTACATTGTGTTAAAGTACCGTAGATTAAATACTCTCCTATCTGTTGGTATTTATATTGTTCCTAATATTTTTCAATTACACATAACGCTGTAGTAAATGTACTTGAGCATATGCATTGTGTGTATACTACTGTATGCGTCTCTTTGGAATAGTTTCCTACAAACAGGATTGCTATATCAAATGACACATATGTATTTAGTTTTCTTAAATGTTGCCAAATTGTGCCTAAGAGTAGTATAAACTTTTATTCTCACCAGCAAATTATCAGAGTCCTTGTTTTCCCAACTGTTTTTCTATAGTCTTGACACTTGAAGGACAGGTTTTTTAAATGTAAAGTCTATTGTTTACATTTTTCTTCCTTGTTTCTTGAAAATACTGCTCCATTATTCCCTTATTTATTGCTTTTGAGAAGTCTAATGCACGTATAATTCTCTTGGCTTTTTAAGTCACTTGCTCTTTTTTTCCTGAAGACCCTGAGAATTTTTTCTGAGTCTTTAAAGTCTAATGATTTTAATAGGATATATCTTAGAGTTGATTGTTCAAGATAAATTTTCCAAGGTTCCCTCATAGATCCTTTCAATAAATAAACTTGGGTCCTTTATTTCTGGAAACTTTCTTTGATTTATAGTTTTGTTTGTTTTTTTCTATTTCATAGATTCCAATTACACATATGTTGGATTTCATTTACCTGACATCCATTTCAACCACTTTCTTTCTGATATACTTTATTTTTTTCCTCTCATGTTCATTCTAGTGGCTATTTTTGATGACTTCATTCAATGCCCTTTGTTAAATTTTCATTTCTGTCAATTCTTTTTTGGGCATTTACAATTTAGTCATTGCTGACATTTTTACTTCACTATTTTATTTACTGATGCCAATCAATTCTTATTTCTTTTTATTTACTATCCATTTCTGTTAGTAAATTTTGAATTTCTGATTTGTGTTACTTCGCATGTGTTTGTGGGTATTTAATTCCATTTGGAATATTATGATACTTTTGTTTTCTGTTTCATGGTTGGCTTTGTGGGAAATTTATCATCAGCTCAAAGGTTTTTATTCTCATTTTCTATTTTTTTTAATAAATAGCTTTGTATAGATAAGATGGCTTGCATCTCTGCATTGCATGGACAGAGCTAGCATTTGGGGTGATTTATAAGATGTCTAGTTCAAGAATGCATTCCCTCAGTCAGTGTAGCACTTTCTTTAACATGTGGCCTTTTTGCAGGAGTCAGGGAGAAGGACTTTTTTGTCCTTCCATTTTTTAGTGTTGTCTGGCAGGGTTTGAAATTTCCCTCTTGTTTTTTCTTTTTTTTTTTTTTTTCCTTTTCCAGTCAGTTTCCAAAGGATGACTTCCTCACTTTTATTCTCCTTTTCTCCTAAAGTATTTCCCTTTCTAAGACTTCTTCCTAAATCCCAGCATACACTTTAAATCCCTTCCCTATGTCAGTGCTCTGATCTCCTATGACTCCTTTTTTTCATTACTGTCATTTTTTTTTTTAACATCTTTACTGGAGTATAATTGCTTTACAATGGTGTGTTAGTTTCTGCTTTATAACAAAGTGAATCAGTTATACATATACATATGTTCCCATATCCCCTCCCTCTTGCGTCTCCCTCCCACCCTCCCTATCCCACCCCTCTAGGTGGTCACAAAGCACCGAGCTGATCTCCCTGTGCTATGCGGTTGCTTCCCACTAGCTATCTAGTGGAGTGACTTTTGAATGACTTTTGAAAGTATTGCCCAAAATGTTGCTTAAATTGTAGATAATATTACTTGTAGCAATTGCTTTCATAAGAGTTCACAGTACATACAAAGTTAGAGGTTGCAGGAAACCACATAGAAATCCTACAATCATGAGTTTTCTAATTTTCATTTTCATTTATCAAAACAACATAAGGTTTAAAAGAAAAAAAAAACACCTTTGTCATTAGCTTAGAGTTGTCAACATTGTTCAAGTTAGGATTTCAATATAACAACTAGCTACTATTACATTTTAATCCCAAAAGAGAAAGAATAAATATAAAATTAAAAAACAGTCCTTAGAATGAAAAGTTTTTAATATCCTTAATGTTTTTCACCTTCTATCCAGGAGAATTTTATCATCAAATTAGCACTTATCTGAGGAATGTGTTTTGGAACAACTGAATTAGTTTAGATTTATCTTCTGTGAGATAACTTAGATCCAGAAAGTTTAGATATTCTTGTAAGGCCTGTGACAAGTTCAGGGTTTTTTCTACTATATCATGCTGACTTTTTTGTGTTGTAGTAATAACAGTGAAGACAGTTCACAAAGGTTGAATGTGTTTTCTGTTTGTTCTTCTATTTGTTTCTGGTTCCTTTTTTGGTTCCTCATTAAATGGTAAGTCTATATTGCCAAACTTTCACTTGCTTGCTCATGCACACTATTGTTTTTCTGACAAGCTTACTGAAAACTTCCATCAGAAAACTGTTTTTTTCTCTTTACTTAATTTTGACTAATGAGCTGGAACCATAAACCTTTCAAACTCTCAGTGAAGAAAAGAAACATCCTGCCATTTTACCTTTCACAGCACATTATAAAACTATATTTGGTATAAAATATATGAAGGATTCTTTCACCAAGCATTAGGATTCAAGATACCTTTTTGCATTACTACTGATGCAACATTGCTTTGTTTGTCAATGAGGAGTAGGACTAAGTTCCTTTTGCCTCACATATTTCTTATGAAACATTTTTATTATCTTTATTTGCACAGAGGGGTCGAATTAATCATACATTGAAAGCTGTTTAATGTTTCACCATCACTCAAACTGTTCCCAAATGAGTCAGAAATGTGTGCTCTATAAGTTGGGTATCCAATATATTATTTCAAGTCTCTTGACACCTTACATATTTCAAAGTTTCAAGTGAAAGGATTGCACATTGTACCAATACCTTTAAACAACAGATTATGATAGTTTTCCAAGAAAATGATCTAAAGATATGAGTCTCAGTCCCTGGCAACACTGCTTTCATAATTTATATACAATGGTTATTTTGTTTTTCATGATAATTCAATTCTTTTAAGTCATGATAATCACCCCCAAGTAGAGCTTACTAGATGCTTGCTGGTTATAAACATTCTATCAAAACTATAGGGGTTGGGACTTCCCTGGTGACACAGTGGTTAAGAATCCACCTGCCAATGAAGAGAACATGTGTTCAAGCCCTGGTCTGGAAGATCCCACATGCCGTGGAGCAACTAAGCCAGTGCACCACAAGTACTGAGCCTGCGCTCTAGAGCCCGTGAGCCACAACTACTGAGCCCTCGCGCCTAGAGCCCATGCTCCACAACGAGAGGCCACTGCCATGAGAATCCCGTGCACCACAACGAAGAGTAGCCCCCGCTCGCCACAACTAGAGAAAGCCCGCGTGCAGCAATGAAGACCCAACACAGCCAAAAATAAATAAATTTTTTAAAAAACTATAGGAGTTTCCAAAGATTCAGGAGAATCTCTTTTTCCTTGTAATTCAAACATCATGTTTGAATTATAATACATTCTTGGTAGTGGTAGTTTACAAGCTCAGATGATCACCCATGTCTAAACGTATAGGCATTTTTAAATAAGGAAAAAATTTGGGGAACAAACTAAATCTACTGGGGGGCTATGCCAATTGTCTTAGAAAGTTTAAAAGTCTAGACAAAGGCACTTCCAGTTAAAGCAAAAAGCAGGCATGGTATGGAGGTGAATGTCACTTTAGCACATTAACACCAGAGTGAATATTTTATGGGGAGTATGTTAATTGAAGAAACATTCATTTCTCACATGTACTGGACTTTGGAAAAAACATTAATGCTCATTGTAGCAAAGTGTATAGACCTTAGATATTTTATTACAAAAAATAGAAAGGAAGAGGAAAGCCCATTTTAACACTTAGCTAAAGCCAAAGGTACTAGAAGGGACAGAAGACTGAATTC
Source organism: Balaenoptera ricei (assembly GCF_028023285.1). Lineage (NCBI taxonomy): Eukaryota > Metazoa > Chordata > Mammalia > Artiodactyla > Balaenopteridae > Balaenoptera > Balaenoptera ricei. The sequence goes on along the minus strand of NC_082640.1, from coordinate 80,984,425 downwards.
TACCCTCAAGCATGGAGAAAAAATGTTTACAGAACAAAATAAAGCAGAAAGTAAGTCACAGAGTGAAGACTAAGGTTGTTGAAGAAGTTGTGGAGAGAAGACAACAGAGAATCAGGAAGATAAAGAAAATTGAAATGTAGACAGAATTAGAGATAGTGTTGGAAGAAGTAAACCTTTACATGGGGCATCTAAAAGTTTCAGCAATGTGTGGGCTAAGAAGCAAAGAGGACTGTAGTCCAGAAACGGCTCTACAGGCATGAGAAATTATGACTGTTTTCCCTGACCCTTCACTCCATAGGATGTCAAGGCATGAGGCCAAGTGGATGGCTCTTGACACAATTTCATCAAGTTCCATAAGATACCTCCAGAGATGATATCTTTAAAGTAGGTATGGTGTCTTCTCCTTCCCCTCTGAAACTCTGTTACATACCAAACCACTATTTGAGGAAATTTTTTTATACATACACACCAATTTTATAATTAAGCTAGCCATGTTCTGGTCCATAATTATCTGCCAAGTAAACCATTGAAAAGAGAGTTAATATCTGAGTTATAGAGAATAAAAATTAAAATAAGCCTGCATATTGGCCCAGGATGAAAGGTAAACAGGTGTGGTTTCAGCCATGTTTTTGTCTGACAGAGACACAGAGGCAGCACTGTGCATAGGCATGGGAGATAGTTAGATGGGCTCCAGCAGGCTAGGACACATATTCCACTATCCTCATGTTTCCATGTGGTCCCTCCTTTCTATATTCCACTCCCCAACAAAGGGCAGCATTGGAAACAACAATGCAGGCTGAGGGGTGGTAACAAACTAAGGTGCTTTGAGTTTCACCATCTAGGTAGTAAGGTTGCACTGAAAAAGTACTGGCCCATCTATTTTCTCTTGTCCTTCAAATGTAGTGAAGTGAATTTCAAACCTCTATTTACATGGCTAGGAGAATGTGCTTGGAGCTTACTCTTCATGTTTAACCTTCTCCAAGACTGCTCCTAATATCTAAACTTAGGAGTAAAAAAAAGGCAGAAGATCTTACCTTAGCCTCAGGCCCAAGTCACTCCTCCAGTTGAATCCATCACAAACCCTGCATTTTGAAATGACACAAAGGGTAATATCCTTTGTCTCATGAGGTTCCTCCAGTCTCTATCCATTGGTTTACAACCCAGAAGGGCCAACAGGTTGTTAAACATCCTACTTAGAGCTGAGAGCTCCACCTCCACCTTCTAGCATGAATAAAAGAAGAGTTACAGACAGCCAAACGAAGCAAAGGAAGTTAAACAGAGAATTAAGGGGCCTGAATGATGGTGACAGGCAAGTTCAATGATTTTTTGGTAAGGGAAAATTGGGCTACTTAAAGAACAAAGACACAGCCAGGCAATAGTCAGATTAGAGTCAGGGGAGAGAATCTTCTAGAGAAAGAAGACTAAGGGGAGATGAGAAGGATGATGTCTCCTCCCCAGAAACCATCTCTAATAGCCATCCTCCCCTTCCTTAAATTTGACATAAAACATATTTAAAGAGGAGAGAATGTTAAGGCCCTTCTTCTGTACGTTCTGCCTTGTACTAAATTTTTTTGGGTATGCTTTATGTTTTATACTAAATTTGAGGGTATGAACTGTACATAATTCTTCTCTATATTCATCATTAAGTGCTAGCACAGAGCCCGATATTCAGTAGGTTCACTTATAAGAACCCATTAATCATTAAAAAATTAATACAAATAAAATAATGCTCAGATGAAGGTGAACAGCCTAAGATGGGTAGTCAAAGTACCAGTAGGTATTAAAGCAAAGCTACAAATACAGACACTCAGCAGAGAGGAAGAGGACTCTAGGGACTAAGCAATTCTCATCCTAAAGGTGCTACCAAGGCACATGGAAAGTTGCAAACAACGTATATCTGGAATTTTCAGAGGACCCATTAGGGAGAAGGTGTTCCCTCCATGGACAGATAGAGTCCATAGACAAATTTCCAGCAGGACTTCATCTGCATGAACTTAGAGCCTGGTTCTGAGTAAAGGGAGTAGAAGTCAGGGGAGAAAGCAATCTCAGATCGGATGGGGACACAGCCCTGGATGCTGAGACCCAAGGAGAACCAGTAAGGGGCACAGCGAGTCAGCAAGCCATCCTCCCTCCATGCTTTCCACCTGTTCCCTATCAATCTCACTTAAGCTATTTCTCCTGCCCTGAACTTTTATTCCCAACCTCTCATTCTCCCACACTCCTCAGTTCTTTTTCTTGTTCTCTGCCCCATCAGTCTGAATTTTCAAGCTTAAGTTCCAATCTGAACTCTATTTATATTTATTCTACCTATATACAGGTGGAAAAGAAAGCAAGAAAGAAGAAACCTGGTAAAACTACAAGTATAAATTACAATAAAACACAATTGTGCTAAGCCTGACACTCAAAACTTTTCAAAAATGAAAAATTCAACCTCAGACTTCCAAGTAGCCACCTAGCTACCTGTTTCTCAGTATTTCCTACCCAAAAAAAAAAAAAAAAAAAAACAAAAACAGAACAGGAAGGGGCAAAATACATCTATAAAAGGCCACACTCTCAGCTTAATTTCAAGACAGACAACGTTGATACTTCAAAATAACAGAGAAGGGAAACCACCAAATCTAGTACACAATTTCTAATGTTCTGCCCCACTCTTACCTCATCTTGAGATTTTGAGGCGAGCAAGAGTGAGAAAAACTGCTGAGAATGCAGAAGATGGAAGCTAGTGAAAGGACCTATGGGCAATCTAAAACCACCTCCAGAAGAATATGGGCATCTTAGCCTTCATATACACTAACAGTAAAGTTAGAAGATGTAATTGTAGAGAAAACCCCATTTATCATAGGGACAAAGATTATGTGCTTAATAAATGTGCATACCTAATAAACATACAAAATCTATGTGAGAATAATTGTAAAACACCTATTAGATACACAAAAATAAAGTTGAACAAATGGAAAGAAATTAACCTATTAGAAATGACAATTTCTAAAGATGTCAGTTCTCCCCAGATTAATTTATTAATTTAACACCATCAATAGTAAACATCAATAAGCTTCTTATGAATAGAAACAGAAATATAGATGTGTGTCTGTGCACGTGTGTATGTGCATATGTATGAATACATATATTCTCTGTATGCTGCCAAAAGGGCCGAGAAACAATGATACTCCAGAATCAATAAGCAAACCTATAGTCAAGACCCTGCGTTCTAAATACCATTCTTCAATAAAAGGAATCAGGAATTCTTGGGGAAAATGGTTGATTCCAGATCAATTGGGCTGAGAAAATACAAAATGAGTCTGAAATATCTTGTGGTGCCAGAAAGTAAGGAAGTGCTCAAAAATTGATGGGCCACATTGATAGGAAACAGGAGTCAACATGAAACAGCTCCTAATGGCAAAATTTGGGACAATGAGAGCAATAAAATAATGACAATATTGGATTATATCCCACAGAAAAAATTAAATATCCATGAATCCATACTGATACAAATAAATAATTGAACAGCTAGATAGATGGAAGAGAAGGTACACCAATTCCTTACAGAGGAATCCTGATCAACAAATGTAGAAAGAATGATGGAAAATCACCTTTAGGCAAACATTAAAGCAATAGCTGTTGCAGGTGAGAACCAACAACAGATATTAAAATTAGTGGGAAAAGTGTGATGAGAAAGGGTATAGTATTTGCTTAGTCTCAAAGAACTTCCCCAATTATCATACGTATGTAATATGTATCATATTTATCATAGATTATCATACAAGAAAAGAACAAATAACTTTACAGTGAAGAATCCTGGCAGACACCTCCTTAACCAGGTGATCAAAGCTGACGTCACAGCAGTAAGATAGATCAGCATCATGTACCCCCTAAAATAATGCATGAGAATGTCACATCATCACTTCTGTAGTATATTTGCCAAATATATATAGCCTCAATCTAATCATGAGAAGACATCAGGAAACACGAATTGGGGACCATTCTCCAAAATAACTGACCTGTAGACCTCAAATGTATCAAGGTAATGAAAAACAAAAGAGCCTGAGGAACTGTCAGAGGTTGTAGACTAAGGAGATAACTTAGTAATGATAACAAAAAGTAATGCAGGATTCAAGATTGGTTCCTGGACCAATCCTGGGCATTATAAAAAAAAAAAAAAACTGATGAAATTTGAATAAGGTATGTAGATTACTTGGTAGTTTTATATTGATACTACTGGTATCAGTATTACATTGATATTAGTGCTCTTGGTAATTGTACTATGTTTATGTAAGATGTTAAAATAGGGGATGATGGACTACAGTTTACGGAAACTCTATAGGATTTTTGCAATTTTTCTAAAATTAGCTCAAAATGAGCAGTTAAAAAATATAAACTAACATGAAACTTTTGTTTACCAAGTTTTCTATTGAAATCCTGCCAAATGGTATCAAAATTACTGATATTGTAATATTTAAGGGTGCCTACTATTTGCCAGGCATCATCTTATGACAGGAATACAGTGGCAAGCAAACAGAGAAGGTCCAGATCTACTTTTATGACACATGTTCTTATGGGGACTAGGAGAAGGAAAAAGAACAAATAAGTGTGTAAAGAAGAAAAATAAGGGAGAACAACAGATTGCAATGCAGGCAAGGGTAAGAGCTGACGCAATATCTCTGAGTCAAGAACATGTTTGAGGATGGACTGAATATCTATCTCTTGCTTACTTCCCCATTTTCCCATGGGAAAATAAATTCACACCAGCCCCCAAATAACTTCTCTTCCAACCTGGAAAATGTTCCAGTATTTCATCGCTTTCATAAATCTTTATCATGCAACCACCTGTCAACAGTTTCCATGTGAAAAATAACTACAAAATCCTGGACTAACCTCACAGCACCTTGTGATATCAGGATTGTGCCAACTTGGCACTAACAAATATTCACAGCCTAATGATACTTTCCCAAGTGAGTCTGAAAATTATACTGAAATTTTATCTAAGAATGTAACACCCTAGTGCAACTGTGCAATTCAGGTAACATGATTTTCCAAATGATGAATAAAGGCAGTCTCTCACAACCCTGTAGAGTAGGGAGACTCTGCTCTCTGCACCTAGAAGGGGAAGAGACTAGCATTGGGAAATTATGTCATGTTTCATTATGAATAGAAAAGCTTCATGTGCTCTATGTTGGTATAGCAACGCTATGAGCAAAAAGTGAATATACTCTAGAAATTTAATATAATCTCAACATCCCTAGGTCACATTTAATTTATTAGTACAAATGAAGTGATATTAACAGCTATAAGCCCAATTTCCTACCTTTGCCCTCATCTGTTTATGAAGAATATTTGAATTTAAAAGTTTCTCCCTTGTTTGGCTCCTATTATTTCTGGAAGTTCCCAAGGGTATTTGACATGCACAGGCTGATCTAAGAACTACAGTCACCCTAAGGCAGCTGCCACGACTTTCCTTTCCTGCTCTCCCAGATCAATGTCCTTTGCTCAGTAAGCTTCATGACAGTACCTCAGGCTTCCACTGTCTGATGATTCCTATCCCTAGAGAATGCCAATGTCTGCAAGGATGCTGTCCATTCCACATGCCCAATGTCCTCCTTCCTCATGCTGCAAAATGTTACATTCCAAGAAGAAACTGGGAAAATGTTTCCAGTGTCACCATGTCAAGCTTTGTTTCCTGGTGGACCTATACAATCTTCCCAGACTCCACAAGCCAATGTCCATTAGAAAAAATAGCTTGAAGATCTAATGCACAGTACAGTGAATATAGAGAATATTGTATTATAATCAAACTTGGTAAGAGATTAGATCGTAATTATTCCAACCACTAAAAAGAAATAATTATGTAACATGATAGTAGTACTGATTATAGCCCCAAGTACCATCGTGTTACAGTATATAAATATATCAAATCAGCATGTTGTACATCTTAACTTTACACAATGTTGTATGTCAAATATTGGATATTTCAATTAAAATAAAGAAAAGAGCTTAACTCCCGCTGGATTTGCTTGAAATAACTCTCCCTTACATGCCAAAGAAATAAGAAATAAAAATCTTATGGGGTTGATCATTTCAGTCCCTCTATTCTCATCCTCCCCAGAAGCTGAGAAACAGTTCCTCCTTTGTCATTCAATCAAAAGAAAAAAATTCTCTCGTTCATATTCCTTAAATAAAAAAAAATCAGACACATTCATCCCTATGTAGCTCAGCTGAGACCACCCACAAGTTCAGCTGCCAGTGTTTCCAGATGTTTTCTAATACAACTAATTATTTGTCACTACTGCTACTTTTAAAAGGCACCTTTTAAACTGTAAAGTATCTCACAAGTATTTTATTGAAATACCCTTGACTAACAATATTATGTTAGTTAGATATAGAACATAGTAGTCTGATACCATATATATTATACGCCATAGAAAGTTACTATAAACTATTGACTACATTCCCTGGGCTGTACATACATCCCTGTAACTTATTTATTTTATAACTAGCAGTTTGTACCTCTTAATCCCCTTCACCTATTTTGCTCCTCCCTCCCATCAGTAGCCAGCAGTTTTTTCTCTGTATCTGTGAGTCTGTTTGCTTGGTTATAATTGTTCATTAGCTTCATTTTTTGCATTCCACGTATAAGTGAAATCACACAGTGTTTGTCTTTCTCTGTCTGACTTAATTTCACTAAGCGTTATACCCCCCAGGTCCATCCATCTTGTCACAAATGACAAATTTTCATCTTTTTATAGCTGAGTAATATTCCATTGTGTATTTATATATACCACATCTTCTTTACTATTCATCTGTTGATGGACACTTAGGTTACTTCTATATCTTGCCTATTGTAAATAATGCTGCAATGAACAGATGTGTATATTTATCTTTCAAATTAGTGTTTTTGTTTTCCTTGGGGAAATAACCAGAAGTGGAATTACTGGATCCTATGCTAGTTCTACTTTAACTTTTTAAAAAACTTCCATACTGCTTTCCACAGTCGCTGCACCAATTTACATTCCCATGAACAGTGCCTGAAGATTCCCTTTTCTCTACATCCTTGACAACACTTGTTATTTCTTGTATTTTTGATAATAGCCACTTTGACAGGTGTGAAGTAATATCTCATTATGGTTTTGATTTGCATTTCCTTGATGTGATGTTAAGCATCTTTCCATGTGCCTGTTGGCCATCTATATGTCTTCTTTGGAAAATTGTTTATTCAGGTCCTCTGCCCATTTTTTAATTGAGTTGCTTGGGTTTTTTGGTATTAAGTTGTATGTGGTCTTTATATACATATTTTGGATATTAACCCTTTATCAGGCATATCATTAGCAATTATGTTCTCCCCTTTATTAGGTTGCCTTTTCATTTTGTTGATGGTTTTCTTGGCTATACAAATGCCTTTAAGTTTAATTAGGTCCCATTTGCTTATTTTTGCTTTTGTTTCCCTTGCCTGAGGAGACAAATCTAAAAAACACTGCTAAGACTGATGTCAAAGATCATACTGCCTATGCTTCCTTCCAGGAGTTTTATGGTTTCGGGCCTTATATATAGGTCATTAATCCATTTTGAGTTTACTTTTGTATATAGTGTTAGAAAACATTCTACTTTCATTCTTTTACATGTAGCTGTCCAGTTTTCCCAACACCACTTATTGAAGAGGTTATATTTTCCCCATTATATATTGTTGCATCCTTTGTCTTAGATTAATTGACCATATGGGCATGGGTTTATTTCTGGGCTCTCTATTTTGTTCCATTGATCTATGAGTCTGTTTTTGTGTCAGTTCCATACTTGTTTTAATTACTGTAGCTTTGTAGTATAGTCTGAAGTCAGGGAACATGAAACCTCCAGCTTTGTTCTTTTTTCTCAAGATTGCTTTGGCGATTCAAGGTCATTTGTGGTTCCATACAAATTTTAGGATTATTTGTTCTAGTTCTGTGAAAAATGTCATGTATGTTAATAGAGATTACATTAAATCTATAGATTGCTTTTGGTAATATGGACATTTTTACAATACTGATTCTTCCAATTCATGAACACAGAACATCTTTACATTTATTTGTATCATCTTCAGTTTCCTCCATCAATGTCTTACAGTTTTCAGAGTACAGGTCTTTCACCTCCTTGGTTAAATTTATTCCTTGGTATTTTATTCTCTTTGATTCTATTGTAAATGAGATTGTTTTCTTGATTCCTCTTCTCCTTCCGATACTTCATTATTAGTGTATAAAAATCCAACAGATTTCTGTAAATTAATTTTGTATATTGCAACTTTACTGAATTCATTTATTAGTTTTAATACTTTTTTGGTGGAGTCTAGGGTTTTATATATATATATTATATATATATAAATATATATTATATATATATATATGGTATCATGTCATCTGCATATTGTGAAGAGTTTACCTCTTCCCTTCCAATCTGCATGCCTTTTATTTATTTTTCTTGTCTAATTGCTGTGGCTAGGACTCCCAAAGCAATGTTAAATAGAAATGGTAAAGAGTGGGCAAGCTGATTTTAGAGGAAAAGCTTTCAGCTTTTCACCATTGAGTCCGATGTTAGCTGTGGGTTTGTCATAAATGCATTTTATTATGTTGAGGTATGTTCCCTCTATACTAAGTTGTAGAAAGTTTTTATCATGAATAGATGTTAAATTTTGTCAAATGCTTTTTTCACATCTATTGATATGATCATGTGGCTTTGATTCTTTAATTTGTTAATGTGGTATATCACATCAATTAATTTGTGGATACTGAACCACCCTTGCAACACTGAGGTAAATCCCACCTGATCATGACATTTGATCCTTTCAATGTACTGTTGAATTCAGTTTGCTCTTTTTTTTTTTTCTATGGATATCTGCATCTATGGTCATCAGGAATATTGGCCTGTAACTTTCTTTTTTTGTAGTGTCTTTGTCTGGTTTTAGTATCAGGGTAATTCTGGCCTTGTAGAATGAGTCTGAGGAAGTGGTCCCTCTTCTCCAATTTTTTGGAATAATTTGAAAAGTATAGGTATTAACTCTTTCTTTAATGTTTGGTGAATTCCCGTGAGACCGTTTGGTCCTGGACTTCAGTTTGTTGGAAGTTTTTTTTGTTAATTATTCAATTTCATTACTAGTAAGCAGTCTGTTGAGATTTTCTATTTCTTCATGATTAAGTCTTGGAAGATTGTATATTTCTAGGTATTTGTCTATTTCTTCTAGGTCCAATTTGTTGGTGCATAACTGTTCATAGTATTTTCTTCTGATTGTTTATATTTCTGTGGTATAAGTTGTAACTCCTGCTCTTTCATTTCTAATATTTGGGGACCTTATTTTTTTTCTTGATGAGTTTGGCTAAAGGTTTATCAATTTTTTTTTATTTTTTCAAAAGAACCAGCTCTTAGTTTCATTGGTCTTTTCTGTTTTGTTTTGGTTTTTGTCTCTATTTTATTTATATCCACTCTGATCTTTATTACTTCCTTCCTTCTGCTGACTTTGGACTTTGTTTGTTCTATTTCTAATTCCTTTAGGTAGAAAGTTAGGTTTAGACGTTTTTGTTTTGAGGTAGGCCTGTATCACTATAAACTTTCCTCTTACAACTGCTTTTTTGACAACGCATTGATTTTAGAAGTTGCATTTCTATTTTCATTCATGTCAAGGTGTTTTTTAACTTCCTTTTTGAGTTCTTCATTGACCCATTAGTTTTTTAGTAGCATGTTGTCTAGTCTCTGCATGTTTGTTTTTTTGTTTTCTTCCTGTAATTGATTTCTAGATTCATACTGTTATGTTCAGAAAAGATTCTTGATATAACTTCAATCTTCTTAAATTTAGACCTCTTTTATGGCCTAGCATGTTAGCTATCCTGGCTAACATTACATATACACTTGAAAAGAATGTGTATTCTGCTTTTTTTGGATGGAATGTCCTGCAGAAAGTTATCTATTAAGTCCATCTGTTCTAATGTGTCACTTAAGGCCACCTTTTCCTTATTGATTTTCTGTCTGGTTGATCTATTCATTGATATAGATGGATTATTAAAGCTCCCTACTATTATTGTATTACTATCAATTTCTCCCTTTATGTCTGTTAATATTTGCTTTATATATTTAGGTGCTCCCATATTAGCTGTGTATGTTTACAACTGTTATATCCTCTTCTAGGATTGACTCCTTTATCATTATAAAATGCCCTTGTCTTTTATTACAGAATTACTTTAGTCTATTTTTTCTGACATGAGTATTGCTACCCCAGTTTTCTTTTTTGTTTCCATTTGCATGGAATATCTTTTTCCATCCCTTCACTTTAGTCTGTGTGAGTGTTTAGTTCTGAAGTGAGTTCTAGTAGGCAGCATATAGATGGCTCTTATTTTTTTAATGCATTCAGCCAACCTATGTCTTTTGATTGGAGCACTTAATCCATTTACACTTAATTTGATTTTAGGTATGTACTTACTACTATTTTGTTACTTATTTTCTGGGGTTTTTTGTAATTCTTCTCTGTTCTTTTCTTCTTTTACTCTCTTCCTTTGTGGTTTGATGATTTTCTGTACTATTATGTTTGGATTGCTTTCTCTTTGTTTGTGTGTGGGAGGGTGTATCTATTGCAGGTAAGTTCAAACATTCTAAAAGCTCGTTTTTGACCCCCCACCACCCCACGTTTTATGTTTTGGTGTCATATTTTACATCTTTATGTGTACCCTTTAACTGTTTATTGCAGTTATAGTTCATTTTACAATTTGTCTTTTAACCCTCATACTAGATTTTTTATTTTTTTGATCCACTGTCTTTACTATATATTTAGTTTCCCAGTGAGTTATTTTTTCTTCATATATTTTCTTCTTTCTTATTATATCCTTTTCTTTTTCACTTAAAGAAGACCCTTTAACATTTCTTGTAATGCCAGTTTAGCAGTAATGAACTCAGTGTTTGCTTGTCTGGGAATCTCTCCTTCAATTCTGAATGATAACCTTGCTGAGTAGAGTATCTTTGGATGCAGGTTCTTTCCTTTCAGCCCTTTAAATATATTATGCCACTACCTTCTAACTTGCAAAATTTCTGCTGAAAAATCAACTGATATCTTTATGGGAATTCCCTTGCATGTGACTCTTTGTTTTTTTCTTGCTGCCTTTAAAATCCCCTTTAACTTTTATCATTTTAATTATGCTATATCTTGGTGTCTCTCTTTGGTTTCATTTGTTTGGGACTCTCTTGCTACCTGGACCTGGACACCTATTTCCTTCTTCAGTTAGGGAAGTTTTCAGCCATAGTTCTCCTTTTAGAACCCCTATAATGTGAGTGTTAATATTCTTGATATTGTCCTAAAAGTCCCTAAATTATTCTCATTTTTAATTTTTTTTTCTTTTTGCTGTTCTGATTGGGTGATTTCCACTATTCTGTCTTCCAGGGCACTTATGCATTCTTCTGTATCACCTAATCTGCCTTTAATTCTTTCTCATGTACTTTTATTTTCAGTTATTGTATTCTTCAGCATTTGTGGCTCTTCTTTTATGTGTTCTAGTTCTTTGTTGAAGTTCTGTGTTCCTCTATTCTTTTCCTGACTTCAGTGAGCATTTTTATGTCTATTGCTTTGAACTCTTATCAGGCAAATTACTTATCTCCACTTCATTAGGTTGCTTGGGATTTTTGTTTGTTTGTTTCTTTCTTTCTTTCCTGGAGTTTTATCCTGTTCTTTTCTTTGGAACTTATTCTTTGATCTTCTGATTTTGTTTGACTTTCTTTATCTCTATGAATTTAGGTGAAACAGTTACCTATCCTGGTCTTAAAGGCATGTCCTTGTGTGTAAGCATCCCTACACAGTCTGCTTGTGCCCAGCGGTTTTGCTGGGAAAGCTGGGTCTGAAACATGGGCCACATCTTCCCTAGAGTGTGCTGACATCTACCACCTTGGTGGGAGGTAGGACCTGAGATCTAGAGCCAAAGCCAGTATGAGTCAGAGCTTCTCTCAGGCTTGATGGAGGTCTCTGCCTTGGCCAGGGAGTGGGGGTGGGGCCCAAGGGCCTGAAGTAGCAGTTTTGAACTAGTTTTGCCTCTCTGTGGAGCAATGGCAGCCTCTGAATGGGGGCGGGGGGAGCAGTGCCAGAGCAGGAGGTGCTGGAGCACGAACCCAGTGCCATCTGGGGGACCTGCTGAGGCACACCAGGCAGGCCAGCCAGAGCACTAGGCCATTTTCATTCTACGGTCTCTGCACTTGGAAGCAAACAATTCTGTGTGTGCATTCTTCAGGATCAGAGTCTCTGTTTCCTACAGCCCTCTGGTAAACCCCACAGGATTTCAAACCATAGGGGCTCATCTTCCCTGTGCCAGATCCCAGGGCTAGGTTGCCCAATGTGGGCTTGAACCCCTCGCTCGTTAGGATGGGTCCCTGAGCCTACTTTATGTCCTTCCTCTTCTGGGTCACTTGCCAAAAGTGTGAGTCCCAACTAGATTACTTCTCCCCCACTCCTACCAGTTTCTGTGTGGTCTTCTTAATAACGTTGGTTGCAGAAGCGCCATTCTTCTAGTCTTCAGGCCGTTCTCAGAGAGTGTTGCTCTATGTGTAGTTGTAGTTGTGATGTGTTTGTGAAAGAAGGTAAGCTCAGAGTCTTCCCACTGCACCATCTTGATCTCCTCTCTCACAAGGATTAACTATTATAATTTGATCGATGATTTCCCAAAGTTTGAAAAAACTGGTACTCTGAGGTTCTTCTCCTCTATTATTTTTCAATAGATAAAACTATTTTTCCAAGCGGAAGGAAAGTTATCTTTCATCTAACAATAATCATGTATGATAAAACTTTGGAATTTTATTTCTGCAGTAGCTTTGTTGCATTGTCATACCACTTGCATAAGCATTAGCATAAGTACTCAGAACAACAACAACAAAAAAAACTAACCCAAACTGTGCTAAGAGAATATAGGACACCTAATACAGTGAATTAAATTCATGTGTTTTTTCCTACTTTATCTTGGACACACCTCTATCATTGTACCCCTTTTATATTATATGATTACCATCACTTGTATCATTGACTTCCCTGGAACTGGGCTCTACTCCTCTTTGTATCCATAAAGCTATGAACATTTCCAACTACATAGTAAGTACTCAATACATATTTGATGAACAAGAGAACAAAAAATTACTTTAAGTGACAGGGCTTGGTCGAGATCAGAGACCTCCAATCCATAGTCTATAGACTAGATCTTGCCTTAAATTGAAACACATTCTCCAACATTTAGAAATCAGAAAGGTTCACCCCTAAAATCCAGATTTTAGCTTTTCTTCAAGTATCATCATCACTGGTCCCACATTCCCAACATGGCACTAATCAGTTGGAGATGCCATGCTGCCCCCATTAGTTCAACACAGTCCCTCACTGTCCCACTTCACTCACTCACATAACTGACTTGACTCCAAAGACATTTGATTTCATGAATCTTTGACCAGATGATTTCTATGTTTTCCTTCTACTATAAATATTACTAACCCATCTTCTCACACATACCCCAGGCCTCTCCTGGTACAATTGTTTCTTCGTTTCTTTCAGAAGAAGCCCAGAATATACTTGGTTCAATGTGACTATACTCTCTCTCAACAGCTAAGTCCTGCCATACAGAATACACTGCCCCAGGAGGAGAAGGTGAGATGCATTTCTGTGTATTCTGTAACCTGAATCATTTTGTAAAATAAAAATTCAGAGTTTTAAAGACTTTATGTAGAGCACAATCCCCTGTAGTCCTTTGCCTTCCAAAAGAGAAAAAAAATCATGTATCAAGTCTTCTTAGAAAGAGTCTGTTACTTAAGCAGCTAGCTACTTAGGGAAAAAAAAGAAAAATAATCTGGATATTTAAATAATAATTACACCTATCATTTGCTCCATCATTTTTGCTTTCCAAACAGCTTTCACAGTTTCCCAGTTTATAGTCAGGTGACATCACAGAAGGGCAAGGGACATAATGTCCTACATCTGGAAGAGGTTTCAGAGATTATCTAAGAACAGAAAATAGAGGCCCTGAGAGCATCAATTTTGCCTGAGCTCATGGCATAAGAGGTCTGTTCTATTATAACCCAGGGTTTGCATAAAGTCAAAGATTGTCCATTAGAGACAATTAAATTTGCAGGACACTTTTACTAGTTGGATTTCCTAACTACATGGGAGGCTGATGAAAATGCACACACATTCCCATATTATGAGGAACAGATCTAATTTCCCTCAAAAATGAAAAACTATAAAATTCTTACTTATAAGTAGGCATGTCAATCAGCCCATCAAAGAAGAAATAGCCAGCCCAAATCGGAGAAAACTTTGGCAAGAAAATGCAAGTGATAAACTTGAAATATTCTGTCTCTAGTCTCATAGTTCATCCAACACAGACAGGTGAGCTCTCAGAAATAAAATACCCTCCTGCCAAGTTGATGGATTTTTATTAAGGTTTTTCTCCAATGGCATTTTTAAGGCTTGAGGATAAATTAACAGTTCATTTCTCTTTCAACAAATTCACAGGAACAGCTCCAGATTTCAGGAAATACATGGGTCCAAAAAGTGTGGTTATATATTGTGTATCTGCCTCGACATGCTTGGATAGTATGGACCTAGGTTACAAGTTTAATTTAAAATTACACAATTTCTCATATTTTCATAAAGTCAGAGGGAACCACTGTAAAGAATATAGATCCAAAATGGCTCCATTGCTAACTGGATGTATGAACTTGCAGATGTTAAGTCTCTGAGTTCCCCTTTTTTCACTTGTGAAATGAATTTGCAAGTGCCTTATCTCATAGTGCTATTGTGAGGATCTAAGTTGATTCAGCTCACCCACCTCTCATGATTGCAAGTACACTGGTATGGGGAATCAGGAGAGTCCACACCAGTCCTGGTTCTGACCCCAAGGAAACCTCTCTGGGACACTGTTATCTATAAGCTGAGGGAGGATGGAGAGAAGGGGTAGATAGGGTACTCTCCCTAGGGTTCCTTACAGCATAAATACTCTATGGGCTAAAAATGAGTTGGACATACTGAGAATAACACAGCAAACCTGCAAAGGATGAAGGGAAAAGGACATGCTAGAAAATTAGCTTCTTAACAACTTCCCAGGAGGCAAAAGATATCAAGAATATCTTTGCAGAATAATAAGAGACTGCTACAAAGCACATCCTCTCCTTTCCAGGAATCTGCATTGGAGAAGGCATGTCCCCTTAGGGAATAACAGCTCTCAGTACAAAAAAAAAAAAAAAGAGTATATTCTAAAGGAGAAGACAAAAGTGGAAGAGTGTGGATAGGTAGAAACATGAAGGCGTGTTGGTTGGAGATGAAAAAAGAAAATGAATTATACCAGGATGTGTCAGTGAAGCCAAACACAACTTGAGTTTTTATAAAACTAATGGAGACTTCAAGACCCCTATGGGATTTCTTTACATGAGATGATATGCTTAAAATCTCTTTGTTTGGGGCAATTGTCTAATTTGGAAAATTAGGGTAGACCAGAAAAAGGGAGATGTTCCCCCATCCAGCCCTTGGGATTGGTTTTAAATATCAAGGAGAGCAGGATTAGGACTATAGATTAAGGACCATTTGAGTTGCTGGCACTAGCTGTGTTGCTGTTTAGGGGCCAGATGACGAAGTGAGACACAGAACGGAGAACATCACTATTTCATGGAGATCCTACCTCCCACCACCTGCAGAAGACAGTGGCTCTGAGGACACCAGGAGAAGGCACCCTGGGCACAGGAAATGGCGTCCTTATGTTCCAGCTCAGACAACACTAAAACCCTTTCCAATGGATTTGAGGGTAGGAGACACAGGTTGCTGAAGCAAGGACACAAGGTCTCCATGGTATTATGGCTGACAGGGTGTTTTGAAAGGAATTCCCGGAAGTCCCAAGATGACTTTGAAAGGGATTGAAGATCCTGCATGATCAGTTGGGTTAAGGACACTGGTATATCTTCATTTATAATACCAGGCTTTACGAAAGTGGATTCTTTCCTCCACTTATAATTACATCAGTGTAGCTTCTATGGGGAAAACCACACTATGAGGATGCCTTTAAGGTATGAAGTGGAGTATCATGGAGAGAGCAGGCAAATAATTATCAGCTGCCAAATTCCTCCCATAATCTGACTTGCAAGCACTGCAATTCATCTAATAACTCCAGAGTTATACGAAACTCCTACCTCTCTTACTACCCACATCTATCAAATTCAGTCAGTTCCTCTTTAATGGCTCTCAGAGTCTTCCCATCATCTTAAAACCCATTCGTCACTTCTTACCAGATGCCAGATCTCATAATTGATTTCCCTGTCTCAAGTATACTACCTACATTTCATCTTTTATACTGCTTATTATCATGCACTCTTCTTAAAATCCTTCAGAGGAACCCAGGTCTTTAGGATAAAATACAAACTCTGCGGTATGACTGTTATCTAGCTGCTACCTACATTTCCGCACTTAATTCCTATGGTTTCTCCTCTTGAACTGTGCTCTCCAGTTACACAGGACTGCTACAGTTCCCAGAATTCATCTTTCCCTCTTATAAGTACATACCTTTACACCTGCTGCTCCCTGTAAATGTATCCTCTCTGCTCACCCCTTCATCTACCGAGCCAGCTCACACTCTTCATTCAAACCTCACTCACATCTTACCCACCCCAGGAAAACTTCTCTAACTCCATAGTCTGACTGAGGGGACCTTTTGTGTTTCCATAGATAGTTATGTTTCCTTCTGTATTCTCTATTTATTACTACATTATCTCTATTCCCAGCAAAGAGTAAGCATTTTGAGGGGAAGTTCTATAGCCTGCATTTCTGAATTTTTAGTGCCTAAAGCCAAATCCGGCATAGATCTAACACATTTTTTTAAAGAGTTTTATAAATGAGCCAGATGAATGAGTGAATTTGATTTCCAGATCTCAAATTTCTCATCAGTAAACTAGAATTAATAATCTGTTTCACCACATGAAAAGATGCTCAACATTGCTAATTATTAGAGAAATGCAAATCAAAACTACAATGATGTACCACCTCACACCAGTCAGAATAGTCATCATTAAAGAGTCAGCAAACAACAGGTGCTGGAGAGGGTGTAGAAAAAAGGAACGTAAATTGGTACAGCCACTATGGAAAACAGTATGGAGGTTCCTCAAAAAACTAAAAATAGAGCTACCATATGATCCAGCAATGCCACTCCTATGCATATATCTGGACAAAACTCTGATTCAAAAAGATACATGCACCCCCTATGTTCATAGCAGCACTATTCACAATACCCAAGACATGGAAACAACCTAAATGTTCATCGACAGATGAATGGCTGAAAATGTGGTACATATGTACAATGGAATACTACTCAGCCATAAAAAAGAATGAAATAATGTCATTTGCAGTAACATGGATGGACTTAGAAATTATCATACTAGGTAAGTAAGTCAGAAAGAGAAAGATAAATACCACATGATATCACTTACATGTGGAATCTAAAATATGACACAAATGAACTTATCTACAAAACAAACAGACTCACAGATATAGAGAACAGACTTGTGGTTGCCAAGGGGGAAGGATGGATAGGGAGTTTGGGATTAGCAGATACAAACCATTATATATAGAATGGTAAACAATAAAGTCCTACTCTATAGCACAGGGAAATATATTCAATATTCTGTGATAAACCGTAATGGAAAAGAATATGAAAAAGAATGTGTGTGTGTGTGTGTGTGTGTGTATACATATATACATATATATGTGTGTGTGTGTGTATATATATATATAACTGAATCACTTTGTTGTACAGAAGTTAACACAACATTGTAAAGCAACTATATTTCAATAAAATAATTTCTTTAAATCTGCCTCACAATATCATTGTAGTTATCAAATGAGATTATATTATTCAAAACTTTGTTTAAAATTAATATGCCAAAGAATGTTTGTTATATTTTTAAAAGATAACACTCTACTCTTAGAACTTTCAATTCTCTTGGCGTTAGTCCTTCCACTGCACCTGCTCTTCCAATCCCCAACTTTGGAGTACTCCCTACTGTCCTTTTACTCTCCTTGTGCTTCTGTTTCTTGCTTGCCGAAGGCTTGCTGGAGAGAATTTTATAAACAAAATGATTAGCTCCATTCTAAATTTATGATCTTCAACATCAGCTGGGACCTCAGTGCCTCTCAGTACCTATCTTTCACTCATTTATCCCATTTCAAATATCAGCTGTTAAAACGTTTATCATCCTCCTAAAGTCCTGTGAACCACATCCCTTATTCTCAGTGAATAAACAAGTCTAAAAATTCATCAAGGCATTAATTTTGTCAGTTGTCATCCCATCAGCATCCAGTCTTAATTCCAAACATAATTTTCTCTTTACACCTCCACCTCCAAATAAGATTGTCATCTGTTCCAAGTTCAGCCCTTCTACTAATTTAGTAGCAATACTTTATATTTAGCTGTTTTTCCTACTCATAGATCATGTGTTGACCAAAGTTGGCTAATACCTAAGTTACAAAAACAAAATTGGAAAATCTTTGTCAGATTCCATTATCCAAATCAGGATGCCTTCAGCCAAAATTAAAAGTCAACTAAAATAAACTTACAGAACTACAAAACAAATTCACAAAAGGTGAAGTAGAATAGGTTCAAGACTGATTGATCTACCATTTCAACCACATCATCCAAGACCTGTATGCTTTCTACTTCTCCACTGCCATGTACAGCTTCATCTTAATTCTGGTTCTCTTTGTAGTTGTTTGTCAGTAACAAGTTGGGGCTATAGGTTCCTCATTTATGTATGAGGGGAAGAAAGACCAATTTCCCATGAGGCTCTCTGAAAAACACTTTCCCAGAAGACTCAGTATACTTTTCCTTGCATCGTTAAGTTACATGTCCTTTTCTGAGACAATCATCACCAAGAGGGATGAAAATACTTTTAGGTCAGTCAAGCGCACCACTAGAGCTAAGGACAATTCTCCAAATCACATTAGGAGGAGATTCAAATGCTATCAGGACTTCAAGTACAATGACCATTACACCAATCAAACGACCCTCTCACATACTTGGGCATTCTGCCTGGAGCTGCCCCTTGTAGTTTGGTTAACAAGATTTCCTCCAATCTCACCACATTCTTACCCTTCTCCTCTTGAAGCTCACTATCCACAAAGCCCTTAAGTATAATACAGCACCAATTCTAAAGCTGCCAATATTCTCCAGAAGAACAAGATTCTGTTAAAGTAGGTATAAATGCCTGTATTCACTTCAGTCATCTTTACAACTAAATTTCTTGTACTCCACACATAGGTTTAACAAGTGGGTCCATATCCTCAACCCTGGGTTACGATTGTCAAGTGGGAACTGAAGTATCTTTATCCTCACAGGTAGTCTCTCCCCGGGGATTCAACCTGGGCTAGACTTGCGGACACACAAAATATTGTCCTCCTTAAGCATGTCTCCCAAGAAGTTATGTTTGAACTCCTCCCTCCATCACACAGAAAGGTTTCATGTAGAATATCTCAGGTAAATAGATTCCTTACCAACTTCCTACTAATTTCCCCAAAGTGCTCAGACTTACCTGCCCCCCATATGGGGACACAGCCTGGGGAAACCAGTATGTAACTGTGGGATATAAGCTTTGGAGTGAGAGAACTTCTGGCACAAATGTGTCATCAATACATGTTAGGTGAATGAATATATGAATGCATTTCCCTTCTCTTAGCCTTAGTTTTCTCACCTAAAAATTGGGTTAATAGCCAAACTCACATGGGTGAGTCATTTTGGATAAATTACTTTACCTCTTTTAATCTGTAGTTCTCTTCACTGCCAAATGTAGTTTACATGCAGCACAGCACAGGGCTTCTGTGGGTATCAAATGATGTATGTAAAGTATCCAAAATGATACCTGACTCGCTGTAGGTCCTGGGTAAGTATTGTTCTCTTCCCCATCTTTTTAAATCCCTCAATCAAGTCAGAATGTAGTAGGGAAGATGTGACAACTATAAGTTATTAACTGTTGACTACGTGCTAGGAGCAGCGCTAAGCTTTTTATACTCAATATCTTGTTTAATTTTCACAAGAACAGCCAACATTAGTACTAATGTCCTCTATTTTACAGATGAAGAAACTCAGGCTCAGAAGCTCAATAGCTGATAGAAGGTTACATACCCATTTTTGGAATCAAGATCCAAATCTAGGACTTTAATTTGGTGCCTACACTCTTAGCCATCATACCATCAGCCTCACTAAGATAGCTTCCAGGCCAAGACATGTGCAAAAGAAATAATGGCAACCTTGGGACTCTTCTGTGCATATATTTAAAAAGTAGAAAAATTGACTTGTCAAATTGGATCCTTCAGTGGGTCTTTCTCCCGAGAAAGGAATTGGAGTTTTCCATTTTACACTTTTTTTTTTTTTTTTTTTACTCTAACCACCTGTCCTTGAGCCACCTGCCAGAATATTTCCTACTAATGTCCTCTTCTCAAGCTGTGTGACCTTAAATAAGCGACAGTCTCCCCAAACTGTATCTCTCCATCACTAATACTGGATTTTAACAGCATTTCTCTCATAGAAGTTATAAGAGTGTTACATAATAACATATTTTTAAAGCATTGCATCTGCATGTAGTACAATCCCAATGAATAATAACTTATTATTTGTGACCCAAATGTTGCCTGGAGTTACCACATCTCTTAAAATCTAGGTAAGATTCACACAAACTCTCACTCTTTCTTAGCAGAAATTCTCATGACCTCACAATATTTTTGCAAGCTCCTAGGAGGGTAGGGAGAGCTTCTATTCTTGTTACTTCTGGCTCCAAGCTCTCACTAAACTAGCTCAGTTTCTGAATTGTCTTGCTGTCCCGGGCATGCTATCCCTATTCCCAATTTCAACTACTAGGCATGGGACTCAGTTTCTTCAGTTGATTAGTAATCATTTTTTTACATTCTACTTCTCTTTTCACACAGACACACACACACAGAGCCTGGGTACCCATGACTTAGACAAGTCTTTTCAGTGTGAGTAATGGATGGGATTTATACTGGAGCAAACAGAACTTTAAAAATCTGTATTAGCCACCTTTGTTCTTAAAAGGTCCCTTGACCTGTTTTGCAATTCAAACTCCAACCTACAGAAGTATTGGTGCTTTGTCTTCTCTCTTTCCTCTCTTCTATGCTCTCACAATCCTGGATTCCAGTTCATTTCCAAATAGAAAAATTTGTTTCTCATTTGTAGCCCTGTCTCCTGCTAACCTGTTCCCCAAGAGTAACAATTTCTGCCCTGGCTGTTAATAATTTTTCACTCTGATCATTAGGGTGAATCATTTATCCATACTTGGCCCTTATTCTCATACCTTCTGGCAGCATTATGCCAGAGTGAAAATTTCTATTTGACCGTGGGGTTAGGATCTAAGGGATAGAAAATAAGACTTCTTTAAAGTCACTCATTCACTAATTAATTCTTTCAATGAATATTTACTGAATTTACTCTGTGCCAGACACTGACAAATTCTGAGGATATCTTGGAGAGTAAGACAGACTTGGTCACTTTCCTCACAATGCTAAAGCTATCTATAAATACAAGGTTTTTAAATTGAGCAATTTAAATTGTGGTGGCTACCACAGAAAGGGAAGTATACAGCACCATGGGCATATGTGACAGAAAGATGGTCATGGATTTAGAGGAAAACAAACACAGTAAGAAAGAAATGGAAGATTTACAAAAGACCCAAAATGAACAAATGACTATTAAAATACTTGAAACAAACATGTTATTAGGTTCAGATAACAACATATTATAGATTACAGAAGAAAATATTAGTAAACTTGAAAATATAGCAGAAGAAATTATCCAAAAGGAGCCACAGAGAAAAGGAAGACCAAAAAAATAATGCAGTCTCACTCAGTGACCTCTGCAACATATCAAGCAATACAATATATATGTAATTAGAGCCCCAGAAGGAGGGGGAAACAATTTTTCAACAGCCAAGTGTTTTTCCAAATTTGATTAAGACTATAAACCCACAGAGCCAAGAAGCTCAATGAAACTCAGGCAGAATAAACACACACAAAAATAATACTAAAGCATACCACAATCAAATTGCTAAAGACCAGTGATAAAAGGAAAACCATGAAAGCAGATAGGGTTGAACACATTATGATATATACAAAAAATTTCTTTTTTGTGTATATCACCATAGAAATTGATTTCAACATAGAAACCATTCCAGCAGGAAAATAATGAAACAACGTTAAGGGACTAAAAGGAAAAAGCACAACCATACACCTAGTTTTCCATATTCAACAAAAAAAAATATTCTTTTTAAATGAAGGTAAAACAGACTTATACAAGTAAGGCTTGAGAAACTCTTTCACCAGTGTACATTCAGTACAAGAAATAATCAAGGAATTTCTACAGGAAAAACAAAGTTACAACAGATGGACAGAAAACAAAGAAGAGAACCTGAAATGATGAATGGTAGCTGAGTAAGTTAAATATAAACCATGTTATCACATTCTAAAATTTCTTTAGGAGAGAATGACTGTTTAAAGCAAAACTTACAATATATTTTGAAGTTTGTAACACCGGTAGAAGAAAATCTATGAGAAAAAAAAATTTTTAAGATGGGTAGGGAGAAAACGAAAGTATAGTCTTGCAAGTTTTTTATGCATGAAGTTACAGGACATTAATATTTTTGAGAGTAAACTGTGAAAAGTTACAGTTGAATATTCTAAACCTATGGCAACCACTAAAAAAAATTTTTTAAAAGAGATATGATTAATAATTAAATAGTGGAGATAAAATGGAATTCTGAAAAATGCTCAGCTAATACAAAAGATGACAGAAGAGGGAAAGGAGGACAAAAAACAAATGACACAAGCAGAAAACTAATAGTATAGTAGATTTAAACCTAACAATATAGGTAAGTATATACGAAATATAATTATGCTTACCACTCCATTTGGAAAACAGAGATTGTCAGACTTGATGAAAAAGCAAGACCCAATTATAAACAGTCTAGACAAAACCAAATTAAAATATAATGACAAACGGTCTTCAAGATGGTGGAGGAGTAAGATAGGGAGATCACCTTCCTCTCCACAAACACATCAAGAATACACCTACAGGGCTTCCCTGGTGGTGCAGTGGTTGAGAATCTGCCTGTCAATGCAGGGGACACGGGTTCGAGCCCGGTCTGGGAAGATCCCACATGTCATGGAGCAACTGGTCCCGTGAGCCACAATTACTGAGCCTGTGCGTCTGGAGCCTGTGCTCTGCAACAAGAGAGGCCGCGATGGTGAGAGGCCCGCACACCGTGATGAAGAGTGGCCCCCGCTTGCCACAACTAGAGAAAGCCCTCACACAAAAACAAAGACCCAATACAGCCATAAATAAAAAATAAAATTTTAAAAAAATTACTGTTAAAAAAAATACATCTACATGTGAAACAGTGGCTACAGAAAAACTACTGAATGCTGGGTCTTGGTGCACTGGCCAGGGGTCAGGCCTGAGCCTCTGAGGCGAGGGAGCTGAGTCCAGGACGTTGGACTACCAGAGAACTCCTGGCCCCATGGAATATTAATCGGTGAGAGCTCTCCGAGAGGGCTCCGTCTCAGCACTAAGACCCAGTTCCTCCCAAAGGCCAACAAGCCCCTGTGCTGGATGCCTCACAGCTAACAGCTAACAAGACAGGAACACAACCCCACCCATTAGCAGACAGCCTACCTAAAGTCATACTAAGCTCACAGACACCAAAAAACACACCATCAGATGCAGCCCTGCCCATCAGAGGGACAAGATCCAGCTCCACCCTCCAGAACACATGTTCTAGTCGCCTCCACCAGGAAGCCTACACAAGCCACTGGACCAAACTCACCCAATGGGGACACACAACAGAAGTAAGAGGAATTATAACCCTGCAGGCTGTAGAAAGGAGACCTCAAACACAGTAAGTTAAACAAATGAGAAGACACAGAAATATGCAACAGATGAAGGAGCAAGGTAAAAACCCATAAGACCAAACAAATGAGAAGGGCAGTCTACCAGAAAAAGAATTCAGAGTAATGATAATAAAGGTGATCCAAAATCTTGGAAATAGAATAGAGAAAACACAAAAAACATTTAACAAGGACCTAGAAAAACTAAAGAAAAACAAAGAGTGATGAACAACACAATAACTAAAAGTACTCTAGAAGGAATCAATAGCAGAATAACTGAGAGAGAAGAAAGGATAAGTGACCTGGAAGACAGAATGGTGGAAAAAACTGTCAGGGAGCAGAATGAAGAAAAAAGAATGAAAAAAATTGAAGACAGTCTCAGAGACCCTCTGGGACAACATTAAATGCAGCAACAATCAAATTATAGGAGTTCCAGAAGAAGAAGAGAAAAAGAAAGTGTCTGAGAAAATAATGGAAGAGATTATAGTTGAGAACTTCCTTAACATGGGAAAAGAAATAGTCAATCAAGTCCAGGAAGAGCAGAGAGTCCCATACAGGATAAATCCAAGGAGGAATCACGCCAAGACACATATTAATCAAACTATCAAAAATCAAATAGAAAGAAAATATATTAAAAGCAGCAAGGGAAAAGCAACAAATAACATACAAGAGAATCCCCATAAGCTAATCAGCTGATATTTCAGCAGAAACTCTGCAAGCCAGAAGGGAGGGGTAGGATATATTTAAAATGATGTAAGGGAAAAACCTACAACCAAGATTACTCTACCCAGCAAGGATCTCTTCAGATGTGATGGAGAAATCAAAGCTTTACAGGCAAGCAAAGTTAAGAGAATTCAGCACCACCAAACCACGTCTACAACAAATGCTAAAGGAACTTCTGTAAGCGGGAAACACAAAAGAAGAAAAGAACCTACAAAAACAAGCCCAAAACTATTAAGAAAATGGTAAAAGGAACATACATATCAATAATTACCTTAAATATGAATGTATTAAATGCTCCAACCAAAAGACACAGACTGGCTGAGTGGATACAAAAACAAGACCCATCTATATGCTGTCTACAAGAGACCCACTTCAGATCTAGGGACGCATACAGACTGAAAGTGAGGGATGGAAAAAGATATTCCATGCAAATGGAAATCAAAAGGAAGCTGGAGTAGCAGTACTCATATCAGATAAAATAGACTTTAAAATAAAGACTGTTATAAGAGACAAAGAAGGACACTATATAATGATCAAGGGATCAATCCAAGAAGAAGATATAACAATTGTAAATACTTATGCACCCAACATAGCACCACCACAATACATAAGGCAAATACTAACAGCCATATAAGGGGAAATCGACAGTAACATAATAATAGTAAGGGACTTTAACACCCCACTTACACCAATGGACAGATCATCCAAAATGAAAATAAATAAGGAAACACAAGCTTTAAATGATACATTAAACAAGATGGGCTTAATTGATATTTATAGGACATTCCATCCAAAAACAGAATACACTTTCTTCTCAAGTACACACGGAACATTCTTCAGGATAGATCACATCTTGGGTTAACAAATCAAGCCTCGGTAAATTTAAGGAAACTGAAATCATATCAAGCATCTTTTCTGACCACAACGCTATGAGACTAGATAGCAATCACAGGGGGGAAAATGTAAAAAATACAAACACATGTAGGCTAAACAACATGATACTAAACAACCAAGAGGTCACTGAAGAAATCGAAGAGGAAGTCAAAAATACCTAGAAACAAATGACAATGAAAACACAATGACCCAAATCCTATGGGATGCAGCAAAAGCACTTCTAAGAGGGAGTTTACAGCAGTACAATCTTACATCAAGAAGAAAAATCTCAAATAAACAACCTAACCTTACACCTAAAGCAATTAGAGAAAGAAGAACAAAAAACCCCCAAAGTTAGCAGAAGGAAAGAAATCATAAACATCAGATCAGAAATAAATGAAAAAGAAATGAAGGAAACAATAGCAGAGATCAATAAAACTAAAAGCTGGTTCTTTGAGAAGATAAAATTGATAAACCATTAGCCAGACCCATCAAGAAAAAAAGGGAGAAGACTCAAATCAATTGAATTAGAAATAAAAAACAAGAAGAACTGACACTGCAGAAATACAAAGGATCATGAAAGATTACTACAAGAACTCTATGCCAATAAAATGGACAACCTGGAGGAAATGGACAAATTCTTAGAAAAGTACAACCTTCCAAGACTGAAGCAGGAAGAAATCAGAAATATGAACAGATCAATCACAAGCATTGAAAGTGACACTGTGATTAAAAATCTTCCAACAAACAAAAGCCCAGGGCCAGATGGCTTCACAGGGGAATTCTATCAAACATTTAGGAACGAGCTAACACCCATCCTTCTCAAACTCTTCCAAAATATAGCAGACGGAGGAACACCCCCAAACTCATTCTACAAGGCCACCATCACCCTGATACCAAAACCACACAAAGATGTCACAAAGAAACTTACAGTCAATATCGCTGATAAACATAGATGCAAAAGTCTTCAACGAAGTACTAGAATCCAACAGCACATTAAAAGAATTATACACCATGATGAAGTGGGGTCTGTCACAGAAATGCAAGGATTCTTCAATATATGCAAATCAATCAATGTCATACATCATAGTAACAAACTGAGGATAAAGACAATATAATAATATCAGTAGATGCAGAAAAAGCTTTCAATAAAATTCAACACCCATTTATGATAACAACTCTCCAGAAGTGGGCATAGAGGAAACCTACCTCAACATAATAAAGACCATATACAACAAACCCACTGCAAACATCATTCCCAATGGTGAATAACTGAAAGCATTTCCTCTAAGATCAGGAACAAAACAAGGTTGCTCACTCTCACCACTGGTATTCAACATAGTTTTGGAAATTTTAGCCACAGCACCCAGAGAAGAAAAAGAAATAAAAGGAATCCATATTGGAAAAAGAAGCAAAGCTGTCACTGTTTGCAGATGACATGATACTATACATAGATAATCCTAAAGAAGCCACCAGAAAACTAGTAGAGCTAATCAATGAATTTGGTAAAGTAACAGGATACAAAATTAATGCACAGAAATCTCTTGCATTCCTATACACTAACAATGAAAAATCTGAAACAGTAATTAAGGAAACATTCCCATTTACCACTGCAATGAAAAGAATAAAATACCTAGGAATAAACCTACCTAACGAGGCAAAAGACCTGTATGCAGAAAACTATAAGACACTGATGAGAAAATCAAAGAGAATAAAAACAGATGGAGAGATGTAACACGTTCTTGGATTGGTAGAATCAACATTGTGAAAATGACTATACTACCCAATCTACATATTCAATGCAATTCCTATCAAATTACCAGTGGCATTTTTCACAGAACAAGAACAAAAAATTTTACCATTTGTATGGAAACACAAAAGACCCCGAATAGCCAAAACAATCTTGAGAAAGAAAAACAGAGCTGGAGGAACAAGGCTCCCTGACTTCAGACTATACTACAAAGCTACAGTAATCAAGACAATATGGTACTGGCACAAAACGGAAATATAGATCAATGGAACAGGATAGAAAGTCCAGAAATAAACCCATGCACATACGGTCAACTTATCTTTGACAAAGGAGGGAAGAATATACAATGGAGAAAAGGCAGCCTCTTCAATAAGTGGTGCTGGGAAAAATGGACAGCTACATGTAAAAGAATGAAATTAGAAAACTCCCTAACACCATACACAAAAATAAACTCAAAATGTATTCGAGACCTAAATGTAAGACTGGACACTATAAAACTCTTAGAGGAAGACATAGGAAGAACACTCTTTGACATAAATCACAGCAAGATCTTTTTTGATCCACCTCCTAGAGTAATGGAAATAAAAACAAAAATAAACAAATGGGACCTAATGAAACTTAAAAGCTTTTGCACAGCAAAGGAAACTACAAACAAGACCAAAAGACAACCCTCAGAATGGGAGAAAATATTTGCAAATGAATCAACAGACAAAGGATTAATCTCCAAAATATAGAAACAGCACATTCAGCTCAATATTAAAGAAACAAACAACCCAATCCAAAAATGGGCAGAAGACCTAAATAGACATTTCTCCAAAGAAGACGTACAGATGGCCAAGAAGCATATGAAAAGCTGCTCAACATCACTAATTATTAGAGAAATGCAAATCAAAACTACAATGAGGTATCACCTCACTACAGTTAGAATGGGCATCATCAGAAAATCTACAAACAACAAATGCTGAAGAGGGTGTGGAGAAAAGGGAACCCTCTTGCACTGTTGGTGGGAATGTAAATTGATACAGCCACTATGGAGAACAATATGGAGGTTTCTTAAAAAACTAAAAATAGAAATACCATATGATCCAGCAATCCCACTACTGGGCATATACCCAGAGAAAACCATAATTCAAAAAGACACATGCACCCCAATGTTCATTGCAGCACTATTTACAATAGCCAGGTCATGGAAGCAACCTAAATGCCCATCGACAGACGAATGGATAAAGGAGTTGTGGTACATATATACAATGGAATATTACTCAGCCATAAAAAGGAATGAAATTGAGTCCTTTGTTGAGACATGGATGGATCTAGAGACTGTCATACAGAGTGAAGTAAGTCAGAAAGAGAAAAACAAATATCGTATATTAACACATGTACGTGGAACCTAGAAAAATGGTACAGATGAACTGGTTTGCAGGGCAGAAGTTGAGCCACAGATGTAGAGAACAAATGTATGGACACCAAGGGGGGAAAACTGCGGTGGGGTGGGGATGGTGGTGTGCTGAATTGGGCGATTGGGATTGACATGTATACACTGATATGTATAAAACTGACGACTGATAAAAAAAAAAAAAAGAACATATGGGAGCTCTCTGTACCATCTGTGCAATTTTTGTGACATTGAAATTTTTCTGTAAATCTAAAACTGTTTTAAAATAACATGCTTAATTGAAATATATATTTTAAAAAAATTATTAAAAGTAGCAAGGGAAAAACAACAAATAACACATAAGGGATTCCCCATAAGGTTAACAGCTGATCTTTCAGCAGAAACTCTGCAAGCCAGAAGGGAGTAGGAGGACATATTTAAAGTAATAAAGGAGAAAAACCTACAACCAAGATTACTCTACCCAACTAGTATCTCATTCCGATTTGACAGAAGAAATTAAAAACTTTACAGGCAAGCAAAAGCTAAGAGAATTCAGCACCACAAAACCAGCTTTACAACAAATGCTAAAGGAAATTCTCTAGGCAAGAAACACAAGAGAAGGAAAAGACCTACAATAATAAACCCAAAACAAATAAGAAAATGGTAATAGGAACATACATATCGATAATTACCTTAAATGTAAAAGGATTAAATGCTCCAACCAAAAGACACAGGCTGGCTGAATGGATACGAAAACAAGACCCATATATATGCTGTCTACAAGAGACCCACTTCAGACCTAGGGACACATACAGACTGAAAGTGAGAGAATGGAAAAAGGTATTCCATGCAAATGGAAATCAAAAGAAAGCTGGAGTAGCAATTCTCCTATCAGACAAAATACACTTTAAAACAAAGACTATTACAAGAGACAAAGAAGGACACTACATAAAGATGAAGGGATCAATCCAAGAAGAAGATATAACAATTGTAAATATTTATGCACCCAACATAGGAGTACCTCAATACATAAGACAAACACTAACAGCCATAAAAGGGGAAATCGACAGTAACACAATCATAGTAGGGGACTTTAACACCCCACCTTCACCAATGGACAGATCACCCAAAATGAAAATAAGCAAGCAAACACAAGCTTTAAATGATACATTAAACAAGATGGGCTTAATTGATATTTATAGGACATTCCACCCAAAAACAACAGAATACACTTTCTTCTCAAGTGCTCATGGAACATTCTCCAGGATATATCATATCTTGGGTCACAAATCAAGCCTTGGTAAATTTAAGAAAATTGAAATCGTATCAAGTATCTTTTCCAACCACAACGCTATGAGACTAGATATCAATTACAGGAAAAAATCTGTAAAAAATACAAACACATGGAGGCTAAACAACACACTACTTAATAACCAAGAGATCACTGAAGAAATCAAAGAGGAAATCAAAAAATACCACGAAACAAATGACAGCGAAAACACGATGACCCAAAACCTATGGGATGCAGCAAAAGCACTTCTAAGAGGGAAGTTTATAGCAATACAATGCTACCTTAAGAAACAAGAAACACTTAGAAAGGTATAACCTTCCAAGACTGAACCAGGAAGAAATAGAAAATATGAACAGACCAATCACAAGTAATGAAATTGAAACTGTGATTAAAAATCTTCCAACAAACAAAAGTCCAGGACCAGATGGCTTCACAGGTGAATTCTATCAAACATTTAGAGAAGAGCTAACACCCATCCTTCTCAAACTTTTCCAAAAAATTGCAGAGGAAGGAACACTCCCAAACTCATTCTATGAGGCCACCATCACCCTGATACCAAAACCACACAAAGACACTACAAAAAAAGAAAATTACAGACCAATATCACTGATGAATATAGATGCAAAAATCCTCAACAAAATACTAGCAAACAGAATCCAACAACACATTAAAAGGATCATACACCATGATCAAGTGGGATTTATCCCAGGTATGCAAGGATTCTTCAATATATTCAAATCAACCAATGTGATACACCATATTAACAAATTGAAGAATGAAAACCATATGATCATCTCAATAGATGCAGAAAAAGCTTTTGACAAAATTCAAACCCATTTATGATAAAAACTCTCCAGAAAGTGGGCATAGAAGGAACCTACCTCAACATAATAAAGGCCATATATGACAAACACACAGCAAACATCATTCTCAATGGTGAAAAACTGAAAGCATTTCCTCTAAGATCAGGAACAAAACAAGGTTGCTCAGTCTCACCACTGGTATTCAACATAGTTTTGGAAGTCCTAGCCACGGCAATCAGAGAAGAAAAAGAAATAAAAGGAATACAAATTGGAAAGGAAGAAGTAAAACTGTCACTGTTTGCGGATGACATGATACTATACATAGAGAATCCTAAAACTGCCACCAGAAAACTGCTAGAGCTAATTAATGAATATGGTAAAGTTGCAGGATACAAAATTAATGCACAGAAATCTCTTGCATTCCTATACACTAATGATGAAAAATCTGAAAGAGAAATTATGGAAACACTCCCATTTATCACTGCAACAAAAAGAATAAAATACCTAGGAATAAACCTACCTAGGGAGACAAAAGACCTGTATGCAGAAAACTATAAGACACTGATGAAAGAAATTAAAGATGATACCAACAGATGGAGAGATATACCATGTTCTTGGATTGGAAGAATCAACATTGTGAATATGACTATACTACCCAAAGCAATCTATAGATTCAATGCAATCCCTATCAAATTACCAATGGCATTTTTTACGGAGCTAGAACAAATCATCTTAAAATTTGTATGGAGACACAAAAGACCCCGAATAGCCAAAGCAGTCTTGAGGGAAAAAAATGGAGCTGGAGGAATCAGACTCCCTGACTTCAGACTATACTACAAAGCTACAGTAATCAAGACAATATGGTACTGGCACAAAAACAGAAACATAGATCAATGGAACAAGATAGAAAGCCCAGAGATAAACCCACGCACCTATGGTCAACTAATCTATGACAAAGGAGGCAAAGATATACAATGGAGAAAAGACAGTCTCTTCAATAAGTGGTGCTGGGAAAACTGGACAGCTACATGTACAAGAATGAAATTAGAATACTCCCTAACACCATACACAAAAATAAACTCAAAATGGATTAGAGACCTAAATGTAAGACTGGAGACTATAAAACTCTTAGAGGAAAACATAGGAAGAACACTCTATGACATAAATCACAGCAAGATCCTTTTTTGACCCCCCTCCTAGAGAAATGGAAATAAAAACAGAAATAAACAAATGGGACCTAATGAAACTTAAAAGCTTTTGCACAGCAAAGGAAACCATGAACAAGACGAAAAGACCACCCTCAGAATGGGAGAAAATATTTACAAATGAAGCAACTGACAAAGGATTAATCTCCAAAATTTACAAGCAGCTCAATATCCAAAAAACAAACAACCCAGTCCAAAAATGGGCAGAAGATCTAAATAGACATTTCTCTAAAGAAGATATACAGATTGTCAACAAACACATGAAAGAATGCTCAACATCCTTAATCATTAGAGAAATGCAAATCAAAACTACAATGAGGTATCATCTCGCACCGGTCAGAATGGCCATCATCAAAAAATCTACAAACGATAAATGCTGGAGAGGGTGTGGAGGAAAGGGAACCCTCTTGTACTGTTGGTGGGAATGTAAATTGATACAGCCACTATGGAGAATAGTATGGACGTTCCTTAAAAAACTAAAAATAAAACTACCATATGACCCAGAAATCCCACTACTGGGCATATACCTTGAGAAAACCATAATTCAAAAAAGTGTCATGTACCAAAATGTTCATTGCAGCTCTGTTTACAATAGCCAGGACATGGAAGTAACTTAAGTGTCCATCAACAGATGAATGGATAAAGAAGATGTGGCACATATATACAATGGAATATTACTCAGCCATAAAAAGGAACAAAACTGTGTTATTTATAGTGAGGTGGATGGACTTAGAGACTGTCATTCAAAATGAAGTAAGTCAGAAAGAGAAAAACAATTACCGTATGTTAACACATATATATGGAATCTAAAAAACAAAAATGGTCATGAAGAACATAGGGACAAGACAGGAATAAAGATGCAGACCTACTAGAGAGTGGACTTGAGGATACGGGGAGGGGGAAAGGTAAGCTGGGACAAAGTGAGAGAGTGGCATGGGCACATATACACTACCAAATGTAAAATAGATAGCTAGTGGGAAGCAGCCGCATAGCACAGGGAGATCAGCTCGGTGGTTTGTGACCACCTAGAGGGGTGGGATAGGGAGGGTGGGAGGGAGGGAGACGCAAGAGGGAAGAGATATGAGGACATATGTATATGTATAACTGATTCACTTTGTTATAAAGCAGAAACTGACACACCATTGTAAAGCAATTATACTCCAATAAAGATGTTAAAAAAAGGGGGGGGTGAAGAAGACAAATATTCATCTACAAGATATATTTCTGGTTCCAAACAAAAATATTTTTCAGTTTCCAGTGAAAACTACCATATAGCTGTCCAATTAGATTTCTGTGTTCTTGGCCCAATCCCAGGGCCAGAGAAAAGTGTCAGGAATCTTAGGAGTACAGATCTGTATCAGACTAGGAAGTCTGCACTAGACCTAGGCTGGTGCTGAAGACTCATGGCATGCCCATGAAGTCAGAGCCAAGAGAAGCCCCTTCATGTGTTCTTGAAAATAGCACTCTCTGAGCTCATGTTTCTTTAATCCCTAGCCCCTAGCACCACTACAGCAATGCTAGGTACAAAATTCAATCAAAGATACATGATGACCTGATGAATGTGGGAACCTTCTAAGTGTTCAGAAATGACCAGGAACAGAGCATATAGCTCTTCTTTTCCATTAACCTCACCAGACTTCCTCACACCTCCAAATACCATCATCTGCCCAAATTGGTTGGTTGTAAGCTTTGCAGATCTGTCCTAAATCAACCCATACTTTGGGCATGGCTTCAGTGGTGCTGGGTGCTCTAGGAAAAACTATCAGGATCCTTTCTGAGTGTGGCTATAATCCCTGTACTAAGACATGTGCTAAAGGGCACACATTTCTCTGACCACAAAAGTGCCAGAGATTTGGGCACATCATTTGCGGCCAATGGCTCAGCAAGGCCAATCCTACATGAAACTCCACAAAGATAAAGCTTATTTTGGCCCCTGTCCACCTTTCCTTTAGTTTCTTATAAATTTTCTACTTTCTCTACGTTCCCAAACCAGAGCCAAGCTGGGTTCAGCACTTCCTTAGCAGTTCTTCCAGAGACAGGATTTCTCAAAAGCATTCCTTTCCCAGAGAATTCCTTATCCAAGTGGTTTGGCAAAACTCAGAAAATTACATCCTCTACCTGGAGATTAATATTGAACCTTGGCATATTTAAGACTGAGAAATGCCTCAGTAAAGATTTTGTTTAATCCTACACTTCTCAAATATAGTTGATCATAGAACTGATCACCCATCCTCACATAAAATCCCTCTTAGAATCCAGTGGAACCAATATTTTGTAGTACATTCTTTGGGATATGTTTAGGACATGATGATTCATCTTTCCCAGAAATGTGGTAAGGGATAATTTTTAAGATTAAATCATAACTTCCATACAAATATAAACATGTATCATTGATTATGTTTAACCTATTTATG
This sequence comes from Balaenoptera ricei, assembly GCF_028023285.1. Lineage (NCBI taxonomy): Eukaryota > Metazoa > Chordata > Mammalia > Artiodactyla > Balaenopteridae > Balaenoptera > Balaenoptera ricei. The sequence goes on along the minus strand of NC_082640.1, from coordinate 80,950,101 downwards.
AGGGAGCCAGTGAGATTTTACAGTAAATCCAAAGGGAACCCCAAAGAGTAGACACACATAGAAAGAAGAAGGAACTCTGACATGAATTCAAATATAATGTAAAATGGGCAATAAATAACCGATGTGGCAATCAATAACTGCATTTCACTGGATACAATTACTTTGCATTTCTGTGAGCAAGAATCATTTGTATGATCATCAGTTGGCTACAATTTTCAGGGTTGTAAAATAACTCAAAACAAGGAAAGACAGCTATATCCCAGATGGATGAGCTAGGCAAGACAAATCTTACTTTGCCCATTTCAACATCTTTCACAGTTTTTCCTGACAGGTATTTTCTTTTCAATCCACAACTTCTAGAGACTGAAAAGAAGGAAACACAAATGGGCAGTGAGGAAGATTTAAATGCAAGGCTCTGATCATCCTCCAGCCCTACAATCTGAGCAGCTAGCATCCATGCTTTCTGAATGGCTGACTTCCATGAAGCAGATGGGATTTCCATGCTGCCTTCTTAAATAGACCACATAGTACAACTCACACTCAAATCTCTTTTCTGGGCTGCAGCTTTGCTTTTCTCCCCAAATGACTATTTCCCCAAGTCCTCTGAGATAGCAGGGTAACTTCAGATATTTGAGATTCACATCTCAAGATGTTCCAGATTTGCATTTTGTACCATATTCCCCTGAAGTGTTTTTCAGTCATGTGGCGATCACTACTGTGTGTGACCACAAGGGACTTTTAATAGAAGCATTAAATAGAGAAGCTTTTATTTTAGGGCTATAGACATCTGCTGAAGCAGAAGAAGTTCTAACATGATGCCGGATGAAGTTCTTGTTGTGGAACACATTTGAAAAGAAGGGGGAGATTCTGTAAAGCAACTGTCACTTCCTTTGCAGGTTTTGAGAATCCCAGGGAGACTGCATATGCTGTATTGCCTGTTGCTCAGCCGAAGCAGAAACCCCATATGCGTAGCTCAGGGTGTTTCAAGCTGCAATAAAGCACTCAAGTGGAATAATGATGGTTGCCATTTGTTGCCACTGAGAGAAGACTAACTTCACTCTCACCAAATTAAACCCAAGCATTAAACTCCTTGATGAGACTGAATCGGGCTTTGCCTGATTATCAGTTAGGATGAGAGAGAAGTTCCTTAGTTGGGAAACCTTATTCTTTTTGGCATAAAGTCTTCTGTTAAATGACTAGTTTTGCTATATTTTCAGAATGTCCAAGGTTTAAGCCCAGGGTCCCTTTCAGATAATAACTTGAACATCTCTGCTTGTAACTATTCCTGTCCCTTCTGGAGGGACCATTCTACCAGTATGTAACCTCCTTAAGGGCAGGAACTGGGCCTAGCTTATTCCCCTATTATGTCACAAGGGCCTAGCAGAATATCTAGGGTATAATAGTCACACAAATATTTGTTGAATGATTTCCTGAATGGAAATTGTATATATGTATACTGTAAGTAAGAATGAAATCTCAAACTTCAGGCTGGGACTATTTAAGAATCCCTAATGCCCATATAACAAAGATCTACTTACATCCCTCCAAAGTCTGCAGAGCCCTGGTAGAGAACGGAAAGATACAGGGAAAGAGCCAGAAATTTCACCAAAGGACAAAGAATAAAGAATGAAGGCAACCAATCTATGAAGCAGAGTGCCAATAGCTTTACATCCATTATATCATTTAATATTTTTAAACCTTTTTACTTTATGATTTTCAACAAATCACTATTAGGTGAAACATCAGAAAAACATATAAATTCTAATCCTATCTCCCCCACACTCTGTCCCATATCCTAAGGTAACCAACAGAAACAACCTAGTGTGTGTCCTTCCACATTTTCTCCTTGCTCAAATATTCACATATTTGTAAAATGTATTAGATATTTCTTAGTTGTTTGTTTGTTTTTTTAACCAAAATAGAATCATATTCCCCATATTTCTCAAGACCTTGCCTTTTCCTCTTAGGAGTTTTTCATGAGTATTTCTGGTCATACCAAACTCATTTTTCTAATTTATTTATGCATATATCTGGACAATAGAAAAATGAGAAAACTCCCTATTTTTTTCTCAGGAAGTTAGCAGTTAAGGTTCTAAAGGATATTATGTTAAGCAAAATAAGCTAGTTACAAACGGACAAATAGTACATGATTCCACTGACAGGAGTTATATAAATAGGGCATTACTGATCAGTGAGTATAAAGGGTCAGTTATGCTACAGATTGGGTTTCCCACAATCCCTTCCCTGAACTTCAGACACTAGTTCCAAGTCCAGGTTGTTACCTGTATTCCTGACTGATTGGCTGTAAATCAGACATTCCCACAACCCCTCTGTGGGTTCAATTAACTTGCTAGAATGGCTCACAGAACTCAGAGAAACATTTTACTTACTAGATCACCAGTGTATTATAAAAGGATATAATTCAGGAATAGCCAGATGGAAGAGATGCACAGGGCAAGGTATGTGGGGAAAGGTTGTGAAGCTTCCAGGCCCCCTGGGAGCACAACAGTCTTCCCAGATCTCCATGTGGTCACCAGCCTGGAAGCTCTCCAAATCCTGTCTTTTGGAGGTTTTATGGAGGCTTCATTATATAGGCATGATTTATTAAGTCATTAGCCATTGGTGATTAATTCAACCTTCAGCCCCTCCCCTCCTCAGAGGTCAGGAGGTGGGACTGTAAGTCCTCTAATCACAAGGTTGGTTCTCCTGGCAACCAGGCCCCATCCTCAGGTGCTTTCCAAAAGTCACCTCATTAACATAAAAGACACCTTTATTGCTCTCTTCTCTTGGGAAGTGCCAAGAGTTTGGAGAGCTCTGTTCCAGAAAGGAGACAAACATCTAATGCAGTTGGCTCTCTTTATCCACAGGTTCCACAGAGAGTATTCAACTAAGTTCAGATGGAAAATATTCAGAAAAAAATTCCACAAAGTACCATAAAGCAAAACTTGAATTTGTCACATGCCAGCAACTATTTACATAGCATTTATATTGTATTAGATATTACAGGAATCTAGAGAAGATGTAAAGTAAAGAGGATGTGCGTAGCTTACAAGCAAATTCTGTGCCATTATATGTATGGAATGTAAGCATCCTTGGATTTTGGTACCCACAGTGTCCTGGAACCAATTCCCTATGAGTATCGAGGGATGACTATATACAGTTGACACTTGAACAACACAGGTTTGAACTGCGCAGATCCATTTACACATGGATTTATTTTTCAATAAATATTTACTAGAGTTCTACACAATCCACAGTTGGTTGCATCTGCAGATGCAGAACTGCAGATAAGAAGGGCCAACTACGAAGTTATATGCGGAAATTTTACTGTGTAGGGGTTGGCGTCTCTAACCCTATTTCTATCATTTCTCCCTTAACAATCATCCAAAGTGTGGGACAAAAAACCCATCATCACCACACACATCATTGTTCTGCCTTGGGACCACCAGGCCAATGATGTGAAGAAGGGGAGTCAACAACACTCCACATTTGCCTACTACATCCACAGAACTCCCAAGTAGCACTCTTTTCTTGCATTTAGCGCTTCCTGTTTTGCTCAAATCAGTTGAAGGTTGTGAGTGGGCCATTGAGGACTTGGAAAAGCCATTCTTTATCCTCTCTTGATAATCAAAAGCCATTTTGTAAGACAGTTTTGTTTTTGTTTGTTTTTTAATGAAAGGTAACAGCAACTACATAGCACTTAGAAGACATTGCTTCTTTTTGTTTGGGAACTTATATGGCTGTCCTGAAATGAGGATCCTTATATTAGGGTCTTCTTACATATCTGAAAGCATTTTCTAATAGGTTTCCCAACTAGGTAATGATGCAATACCTCACCCTTCATCCCAAATCCCTCTGCATTGTTTGCCTAAGTTGTGTAGCAGTGAGGAGAAAACAAACAGCAGTGACATTCCCCAGCACCACCACCCCCAACCTTCATTTGGAGGATTTACCACAAGTACCCCTCCTAGCCAAGGACTTCATTAGAAATGCTGCCAACATCCACCTGTGTTCCCAGGAGCTTCTCAACTTGTAGGAAAAGCAGTCCCTCATCATGACAACTGAGCTAAGTAACAAGGGTAGACATATTAGAGGGAACCCATCTCCAACCCCAGGCCCCTGTCCACCTTCTTAGCTCACAGTTACTTTGGACCTTCAGTATGATCATCTCCCACCACCCTGCCTTTGAGGTAAAAGAGGCCTAATGGGCTCACAGAGCCAAGGATTGTTCCTAAGACTTGTGTACCAAATATTGGCATTTCCCCCTCTCCCTGAGGAGGCTTGCATGTCCGGAAAGTATACTTTGATGACTCAGAGATCATACTGTATTTCAGAGCCAGAGGTGGGAAGGGAGTTATATCTAATGACTGGCCCAAACTTGGCTGAATCCCATTTACAGATCAAAGAGTGCTCTACTTCAAGGACACAGTAAAAATTCAAGTGACATCTGGATGTTGACATAATGAGGTATAAGCTCCCAACTCTTTGCCACAAAATCACTTTTTGTGGTTTATTATAAAAGAAAATGTCAGACATTAAACGTATAAAGAATATTTTATCTCCTGTGTTTCTACCATTCAGCTCAAAAACAAAACACTCAACCCATTTGAAATCGCCCATGTGTTCCTCCCTGACACATCACCTTCCCCCTCTCCCCACCTCTATCTTTAGAGGTAATTACTCTCAGAAATTGAAGTTTATCATAGCACAAAAAAATTAGGAAATGCATGGTGATATGTATGGATCCCTAGGCAATACGTTTTAAAATTTTATTTTCGGGATGTGATGCCGTGTATATTTTTCTGCAACTTCATTTCTTTAGTTAACTTTTTATTTTTGACTCATGCACTGCTCTACAGTATTCTATTTTATGGTTATACCATAAATTTTTATTCATTCTCCCAATGATAGACAACTAGGTTGTTTCCAGTTTTCTTTTCATTTTTAATTACAAACATAGCTGTTGTTAAGTATTATTCTACATATCTCCTTGTGTACCTGAAGGAGAGTTTCTTTAGGGTATGTATTGATGGTGTTCAGGGAAAGCCACCCCAGAATGTGCCCCTTTGGCATGTGGATTATTTTGAGCTAAAAATCAATCAAGTCCCTAGAGATTCAAGAAGAGCTCTTTACCTCCCCCTTAACTGCCTAAAAGAATTTAGATGAGGAGCCTGGTTCAGGAAAAGAATTCTCACCAGAGACAACTGCAGAGAGTATGGTCTAGGTGTGGTAAGCTGGGAGGAGCTCAGCAGGACCTCTTCGTTCAAAGTCCTCTCTGCACCCCATTGTTTCTGCATGGCATGGAAAACATTTGTTTACCAAATATTTGCTCTTCCCACCTTCCTGTGAATTGTAGTTCCCATCTTCCTCCCCTTTGTAGTTCCAGACACCTACCCTCCTTCTCCTTAGCTCAGGGTGGCATATAATCCTCAATTGCCTGACTGTCTGGGAGCTTCTTTTGTCTATGTGGGGCACCTATACATACAAAACAATTGTTTTGTTTTTCTCTTGTTACTCTGTCTTATGTCAATTTAATTATTAGACCAGCCAAAAGAACCTAAGAGGGGAGAGGAAAAATTTTCCTCTCCTACAGTATCTAAAAATGGGTTTGCTGGATCAGAGGATAGGCACACTTTCAACTTATCAAGATTGTCAGATTGTACCCCAAAAGGATTATGCCAATTTATATTTACCCAAGATTGCAGAAGAGCTCCTATTGCTCTCCAATCTAACATTTGCTATTCTGTGACTGTGAAATGGTATGTATGTGTAGTTTTATAATTTTCCTGATTAGGGGTATCAAAGTAGAAGTTGCATTGTCAAGCTTAAACAGGTAAGGAGACTTCATTCAAGGCTATTTCAATGGTAGAGAGAATGCAGTCTGAACTCAAGTCTGCTGAAACAAAGGGCAGGAGGATTTTTAAAAGCTGGGGTGAGCTAGCAGAAGAGTACTAGAGGATCTTATGTTGGAAACATGGACCAAAACCAACAGCAAGAAATTTAGCAGTAGTGTGTGTAGCTTTCTTTATTTGGGCTTAAAAACTATACTTAATACAGCTGTTCGTGTCAAATAATACCTGAGAAAGTTCTGACTGGAAGCTTCTCATAAGCCAACAAAGAGTATAATCCAGATGCTGAAAAACGGTGTGATCTGGGCTGCACTAATAAAACTGTGATGTCCAGATGAAGAAAAGGAAGGAAAGTGTTCTAATGTACTCTGCTGGTTGGACCACATGTTGTTTTCTCTCCTGGGTACCACAGTTTTAGAAGAACATCAACAAACTGGAGAACATATGAAGAATACATCTGGAATAGTCAAGAAATCTAGAATATACATCAGTTAGAGATTTCAGGGAAATAAGGATATTTTCCTGGATAAAACATATCTGAATTATTGTCAAGTGGAAAATGGACTGGACTACATCTGTGCTACTGCAGAAGAAGGAACCAGAGCCAGTGTAGAGAAATTCCGTGGAAGCAGATTTCAATTCAAAGCAAGGAAGCACATGCTCTCAACTTGGGCTCTCATACAAAGCAATGGACTGCGTTTCAAAGCCCAAAGTTCTCTGGCAAAGTATTTAAGCAGAGTCTGGAAGGATCACTGTCATAATGTCGGAAAGAAATTCCTGAATGGCAGGGAAGTTTGAACTCTATTTTCAAAATCTTTTTCCATGCCAGAGTTGTTGACGCAACATCGGAGGATGAGAAACTCTGAGTTTTAGTCCCAGCTCTATCACTATTATGACAGAACGTTAGGAGAGAGCCTTTCATCTAGTCCAATCCTTTCATTTTGCAAATGTAGAAAGCCAGGATCTACGAACACAAATGACTTGCGCAAGATCGCAGTAGGTCTAGGTCCCCAAATCATGTCTCTGTGGAATAACTTTCAGTAACTGGTATTGATGCTTCAAATTGAGAATGAAGACATAATGCACAATTTAAAGCTAAGTGAAAAAATGCTTTTTATGTGAAATAATATGTTTAGAAAAAACAGAATGGAACGAAATACTAACAGGTATAGTGTTAAGAGATGAAACAGTTGTTATTTTCTTCTCCAAATTCCATAATTTAATTGTTGTGGGTGTATAATTTTATAATGAAGAAAATACATAAGAGAGAGCTCTTCACTCCCCAAACTGTCCTAATTTTTGAGTGGATTCAACCCTGCTTGGTAACAGCAGAGAGCAGAGTGAATAATCAAAGCAGGAGTCTCTGTGTGCGTGTGTTGAAAACACTCAGGGTCACCCTCTTAGCAAATTTCAAGTACAGATCTTCCTCTATTTACGACGGGGTTGCACCCCGATAAACCAATAAATTCTAGTTGAAAATACCTTAAATCAAAAATGAATTTAGGGCTTCCCTGGTGGCGCAGTGGTTGAGAATCTGCCTGCCAATGCAGGGGACACGGGTTCGATCCCTGGTCTGGGGAGATCCCACATGCCGCGGAGCAACTGGGCCCGTGAGCCACAATTACTGAGCCTGCGCGTCTGGAGCCTGTGCTCTGCAACAAGAGAGGCCACGATAGTGAGAGGCCCGCGCACCGCGATGAAGAGTGGCCCCCACTTGCCACAACTAGAGAGAAAGCCCTCGCAGAGAAACGAAGACCCAACACAGCCATAAATAAATAAATAAATAAAATCAAAAAAAAAAAAAAGAGGAGTGTTTGCAACTTCCTATACATTTATAAAAAAATAAAAATAAAAAAATGAATTTAATACACCTAACCTAGCAAACCTCATAGCTAAGCCCAGCCTACCTTAAACATGCCCAGAACACTTACATTAGCCTAGAGTTGGGCAAAATCATCTAACACAAAGCCTATTTTATAACATAATTAACATTTATTTCATATGTATATGACTTGTCACACTGTAAAATCACCAGCAGGAGGAAGTGGCATCATATCTGAGGTCAATGGTAGTACTGCCCAACAAGTTCAGTCTGAGGCTGCCTCTGTTCCATTTGTTTGGATTCCAATTGTTTTCATAGTTCACTTCTTTGGTCTCCTCTTTACCTCATCTGAGTGTCAGAATAATTTGCTGGAAAAGGCAGCTTCCTGAATCCATGGATTCAATATGTTTTACTTATTTTGTTAAATTCTTTGACTCCTGGGAACACAGCTCACTGCTTATCTGTCCATACAAAGCCCCTTTCTCCAGCTCTCCACCCCCAACCAAAACACAACTGCTCTACAGTCTGGGGGCTCCCTGCCAGGTTACTTTCCAGAATGGCCTCTCCAGGCATCACCACCACCTGTGGTGCACATGAACTCCTGGGTGTCCACATCACCATCCACACTAAGCATCACACACTAATGTTTGACTACATAATGGGTTAAAAGTGGCACACTGTTGTTTTGACTTGTATATCCTACTGACTGAGTCTCTCTTCACAGTTTGATTACTTTCTAAACCTAAATCTAAATCATTTCTATCCTACAGTACAATTCATTTTCCCTACCCTGCACTCGTATACCAGGCTTGCTACATCCGTGTTCAGGGTTCTATTACACCAGACATTCTGCTGTAGAATGACATGAGGGGGGTCAGGGGGGCTGGTTCTCTTCCTCTCCTCTCCGTACACCAGTCCTTCTCCATACACACACAAACCTATGCTGGTTATGTCAGTATGTGTTCTCACAGACCTGCACTCTCCACCTGAAACCCACCTTTAAGACAGCGACCTTCATCAGCATTGTTTTGACACCTTTGGAACATAGATCAGGGACTGCAAAGATCCTGACTTTATTAGAAATTGGTAACCTTAATCTCATTGGCTTATAAGGTAATCTAGGTCCTGACAACTTAATATGCCAGAGAGATGCTCCTTTAGTTCCCAAAAGGCAAGATTTGATTCCTTTTAAAATCATTTCTTAGATTATTTCTGAAAAGACCATTTCAGTAGAGTCAGTTCCTATTCCTTTGTTGTCTCTCTTGTCCTTTGTGCATTCTCTCAATTATCACTCACGTTGCTTACTTCTTGACATCTCAGAAGTCCCCTGATATCATGCATGATTTTCTCATCAGACCCTCCTGAAATGCTTTTGTGAAGGCTAGGTCTCTACACGTCACTTTGAACTAGTCCATGTGAAAATCTATGATGTGCCTCCAGTAACTTGCTAAAGAATAGGAAAGCTTTCTAAAATTTAAGGAACAGAAGCAGCTTCTAATTCTGATGGCTGCTCATGGTATTCCAAAGGCATGATGGACTCACAGAATTTCACAGGTGGAAACAACAGAGTTCTATTCCTTCATTAAAAGAGAAAGATATTGAGGGCCAGAGAAGTTATTCAAGTTCTTAAAACATGTAGCATTCAACTGGAACCCTGGCATCCAGACCATTCTGCCTGCTATCCTGTATTAGTGGGCAAGAAGAAAGATTCTTACAAAAAGTTACTACTCAGGAAGGACTGCTCATCTCCAGGCCAGTTGTCCCCCAGCAGCCTGAAGCTTGAAAGGAGTGGCTGCCGAACCCCAATTTGTGCTACAGCCCCAAACAGCCCTGCAGTTCTGGGGTCTTTAGGTTGGTGTCAGGCTGCCCTGGGGGCCCTCCAACAGCACAGGGAGGCTGCTGACAGGCCCCACTAACTTCCACACTGGAAAATCTCTTAAGCAGAAGTCATTTTTGAAGCTTTCCCAAAGAGCTTATAATCATAAATCTGATGTGTGAGCTCTGGTTTGCGGTATTTTTCAAATAGCCAGGCTGAAATTCAGGCTTTATGAAAAGACAGACATAAATGCTTTAATTTTTGAAGGGGAACTGCCACGGATAGCCAAGGATTAAGACCAAAGCTGGTAAAACTCACAAGAGCAATACTGGGCTCAAGGCCAAAGAAAAGCCTTCTGCAGGAAGTATACTAAGGCTGTACATACACTCCAAAACACACCACCAGACACAACTCTGCCCATCAGACGGACAAGATACAGCTCCACCAACTAGATCACAGGCACCAGTCCCCCCCACCCACCCACCAGGAAGCCTACAAAAGCCACTGGACTAGCATCACCCACTTGGGGCAGACACCAGAAGTAAGAGAAACTATAACCCTGCAGCCTGTGGAAAGGAGACTCCAAACACAGTAAGTTACATAAAATGATAGAAAACAGAGAAATATGCAGCAAATGAAGGAGCAAGGTAAAACTCCACAAGAACAAATGAAGAGGAATTAGGCAGTCTACCAGAAAAAGAATTCAGAGTAATGATAGTAAAGATTATCCAAAATCTCAGAAAAAGAATGGAGAAAATACAAGAAATGCTTAAAAAGGACCTAGAAGAGCTAAAGAGCAAACAGTGATGAACAACACAATTACTGAAATTAAAAATATTCTAGAAGGAATCAAAAGCAGAATAACTGAGGCAGAAGAACAGATAAGTGAGCTGGAAGACAGAACAGTGGAAATAACTGCCACAGAGGAGAATAAGGAAAAAAGAATGAAAAGAATTGAGGACAGTCTCAGAGACCTGTGGGACAACATTAAACACACCAACATTCGAGCTATAGGGGTCCCAGAAGAAGAAGAGAAAGAGAAAGGGTCTGAGAAAACACTTGAAGGGATATTAGTCGAAAACCTCTCTAACATGGGAAACGAAATAGTCAAGTCCAGCAAGCACAGAGAGTCCCATACAGGATAAACCTAAGGAGAAACATGCCGAGACACATAGTAATCAAACTATTAAAAATTAAATACAAACAAAAAATATGAAAAGCAGCAAGGGAAAAGCAACAAATAACATACAAGGGAATCCAACTAAGCTTATCAGCTGATTTTTCAGCAGAAACACTTTAGGCCAAAAGGGAGCAGCAGGACATGTTTAAAGTGATGAAAGGGAAAAACCTACAACCAAGATTACTCTACCCGGCAAGGATCTCAGTCAGATTCAACGGAGAAATCAAAAGCTTTACAGACAAGCAAAAGCTAAGAGAATTCAGCACCACCAAACCAGCTTTACAACAAATGCTAAAGGAACTTCTCTAAGCAGAAAACACAAGAGAAGAAAAGGACCTACAAAAACAAACCCAAAACAATTAAGAAAATGGTAATAGGAACATATATATCAATAATTACCTTGAATGTGAATGGATTAAATGCTCCAATCAAAAGACACAGGCTTGCTGAATGGATACAAAAAGAAGACCCATATATATGCTGTCTACAAGAGACCCATTTCAGACCTAGGGACACATACAGACTGAAAGTGAGGGGATGGAAAAAGATATTCCACGCAAATGGAAATCAAAAGAAAGATGGAAGAGCAATACTCATATCAGATAAAATAGACTTTAAAATAAAGAATGTTACAAGAGACAAGGAAGGACACTACATAATGATCAAGGAATAAATCCAAGAAAAAGATATAACGATTATAAATATATATGCACCCAACATAGGAGCACCTCAATACATAAAGCAAATGCTAACAGCTATAAAAAGGGAAATTGACAGAATCACAAAAATAGGGACTTTAACACCTCACTTACACCAGATCATCCAGACAGAAAATTAATAAGGAAACACAAGGTTTAAATGACACAATAGACCAGATAGATCTAATTGATATTTACAGGACATTCCATCTGAAAACAGCAGATTAAATTTTCTTCTCTAATGTACATGGACATTCTCCAGGATAGATCACATCTTGGGTCACAAATCAAGCCTCGGTAAATTTAAGAAAACTGAAATCATATCAAGCATCTTTTCTGACCACAACATTATGGGATTAGAAATAAATTACAGGGAAAAAAAATGTAAAAAACACAGACACATGGAGGCTAAACAATACACTACTAAATAACCAAGAAATCACTGAAGAAATCAAAGAAGAAATCAAAAAATACCTAGAGACAAATGAAAATGAAAACATGGTGACCCAAAACCTATGTGATACAGCAAAAGCAGTTCTAAGAGGAAAGGTGACAGCAATATAGTCCTACCTCAAGAAACAAGAAAAATCTCAAATAAAAAATCTATCCTTACACCTTAAAGAGCTAGAGAAAGAAGAACAAAAACAAAAAAAAGGTTAGTAGAAGTAAAGAGATCGTAAAGATCAGAGCAGTGGGGTCTGGTCAAGATGGCGGAAGAGTAAGATGTGGAGATCACCTTCCTTCCCACAGATACATTAGAAATACATCTACACGTGGAACGGCTCCTACAGAACACCCACTGAACGCTTGCAGAAGATGTCAGACCTCCCAAAAGGCAAGAAACTCCCCACGTACTTGGGTAGGGCAAAAGAAAAAAGAAATAACAGAGACAAAAGAATAGGGATGGGACCTGCACCAGTGGGAGGGAGCTGTGAAGGAGGAAAGTTTTCCACACACTAGGAAGCCCCTTCGCGGGTGGAGACTGCGGGTGGCAGAGGGGGGAAGCTTCAGAGCCACGGAGGAGAATGCAGCAACAGGGGTGCGGAGGGCAAAGCGGAGAGATTCCCACACGGAAGATCAGCGCCGAGCAGCACTCACCTGCCAGAGAGTCTTGTCTGCTCACCTGCCGGGGCGGGCGGGGGCTGGGAGCTGAGGCTCGGGTTTAGGTCGGATGGCAGGGAGAGGACTGGGGTTGGCGGCATGAACACAGCCTGAAGGGGTTAGCGCACCACAGCTAGCCCGGAGGGAGTCCGGGGAAAAGTCTGCAGCTGCCGAAGAGGCAATAGACTTTCCTGCCTCTTTGCTTCACGGTGCACAAAGAGAGGGGATTCAGAGCGCCACCTAAACGAGCTCCATAGACAGCCGCGGGCCGCGGCTATCAGCACGGACCCCAGAGACCGACATGAGACGCTAAGGCTGCTGCTGCCGCCACCAAGAAGCCTGTGTGCGAGCACAGGTCACTCTCCACACCGCCCCTCCCGGGAGCCTGTGCAGCCCGCCACAGCCAGGGTCCCGTGATCCAGGGACAACTTCCCCGGGAGAACGCATGGCGCGCCTCAGGCTGTTGCAATGTCACGCCGGCCTCCGCTGCCGCAGGCTCGCCCCACATCTGTACCCCTCCCTCCCCGCCGCCTGAGTGAGCCAGAGCCCCCAATCAGCTGCTTCTTTAACCCCGTCCTGTGAGAGCGAAGAACAGACGCCCTCAGCGACCTACATGCAGAGGCGGGTCCAAATCCAAAGCTGAACCCCAGGAGCTGTACGAACAAAGAAGAGAAAGGGAAATCTCTCCCAGCAGCCTCAGAAGCAGCAGATTAAAGCTCCGCAAACAACTTGATGTACCTGCACACCTGTGGAATACCTGAATAGACAACGAATCATCCCAAATTCAGGAGGTGGACTTTGGGAGCAGGATATATTAATTTTTCCCCTTTTCCTTTTTTTTATGAGTGTATATGTGTATGCTTCTGGGTGAGATTTTGTCTGTATAGCTTTGCTTTCACCATTTGTCCTAGGGTTCGGGCTGTCCGTTTTTTTGTTTGTTTGTTTCTTAATAAATGTTTTCTTAATAATTTTTTCCTTATTTTCTATTTTTAAAAATAAAAAATTTTTTCTTAAGTTTTTTCATATTTTTTATTTTAAGAAATTAAAATTTTTTTCTTAATAAATGTTCTTAATTTTTTTATTATAAAAAATTAATAAATTTATTTTTAAAAATTAAAATTTTTTTTCTTAAATATTTTCTTAATAATTTTTTTCTTATTTTTTATTATCATAGCTTCATTTATTTTATTTTATCCTCTTTCTTTCTATTTTTTCTCCCTTGTATTCTGAGCCATGTGGATGAAAGACTCTTGGTGCTCCAGCCAGGCATCAGGGCTGTGCCTCTGAGGTGGGAGGGCCAACTTCAGGACACTGGTCCACAAGAGACCTCCCAGCTCCACGTACTACTAAATGGCGAAAATCTCTCAGAGATCTCCATCTCAACATCAAGACCCAACTTCACTCAACGACCAGCAAGCTACAGTGCTGGACACCCTATGCCAAACAACTCGCAAGACAGGAACACAGCCCCATCCATTAGCAGAGAGGCTGCCTAAAATCATAATAAGGCCACAGACACCCCAAAACACACCACCAGACGTGGACGTGCCCACCAGAAAGACAAGATTCAGCCTCATCCACCAGAACACAGGCACTAGTCCCCTCCCACCAGGAAGCCTACACAACCCACTGAACCAACCTTAGCCACTGGGGACAGATACCAAAAACAATGGGAACTACGAACCTGCAGCCTGTGAAAAGGAGACACCAAACACAGTAAGATTACCAAAATGAGAAGACAGAAAAACACACAGCAGATGAAGGAGCAGGGTCAAAACACAGCAGACCTAACAAATGAAGAGGAAATAGGCAGTCTACCTGAAAAAGAATTCAGAATAATGATAAGTAAAGATGATCCAAAATCTTGGAAATAGAATAGACAAAATGCAAGAAACATTTAACAAGGACGTAGAAGAACTAAAGAGGAACCAAGCAACGATGAAAAACACAATAAATGAAATTAAAAATACTCTAGACGGGATCAATAGCAGAATAACTGAGGCAGAAGAATGGATAAGTGACCTGGAAGATAAAATAGTGGAAATAACTACTGCAGAGCAGAATAAAGAAAAAAGAATGAAAAGAACTGAGGACAGTCTCAGAGACCTCTGGGACAACGTTAAATGCACCAACATTCAAATTATAGGGGTCCAAGAAGAAGAAGAGAAAAAGAAAGGGACTGAGAAAATATTTGAAGAGATTATAGTTGAAAACTTCCCTAATATGGGAAAGGAAATAGTTAATCAAGTCCTGGAAGCACAGAGAGTCCCATACAGGATAAATCCAAGGAGAAACACGCCAAGACACATATTAATCAAACGATCAAAAATTAAATATAAAAAAACATATTAAAAGCAGCAAGGGAAAAACAACAAATAACACACAAGGGAATCCCCATAAGGCTAACAGCTGATCTTTCATCAGAAACTCTGCAAGCCAGAAGGGAGTGGCAGGATATACTTAAAGTGATGAAGGAGAAAAACCTACAACCAAGATTAATCTACCCAGCAAGGATCTCATTCAGATGTGATGGAGAAATTAAAACCTTTACAGACAAGCAAAAGCTGAGAGAGTTCAGCACCACCAAACCAGCTTTACAACAAATGCTAAAGGAACTTCTCTAGGCAAGAAACACAAGAGAAGGAAAACACCTACAATAACAAACCCAAAACATTTAAGAAAATGGGAATAGGGACATACATATCGATAATTACCTTGAATGTAAATGGATTAAATGCTCCCACCAAAAGACACAGACTGGCTGAATGGATACAAAAACAAGACCCATATATATGCTGCCTAGAAGAGACCCACTTCAGAACTAGAGACACATACAGACTGAAAGTGAGGGCATGGAAAAAGATAGTCCAGGCAAATGGAAACCAAAAGAAAGCTGGAGTAGCAATTCTCATATCACACAAAATAGACATTAAAATAAAGACTATTACAAGAGACAAAGAAGGACACTATATAATGATCAAGGGATCGATCCAAGAGGAAGGTATAACAATTGTAAATATTTATGCACCCAACATAGGAGTACCTCAATACATAAGGCAAATACTAACAGCCATAAAAAGGGAAATTGACAGTAACACAATCATAGGAGGGGACTTTAACACCCGACTTTCACCAATGGACAGATCATCCAAAATGAAAATAAATAAACACAAGCTTTAAATGATACATTAAATGAGATGGACTTAATTGATATTTATAGGACATTCCACCCAAAAACAACAGAATACACATTTTTCTCAAGTGCTCATGGAACATTCTCCAGGAGAGATCACATCTTGGGTCACAAATCAAGCCTTGGTAAATTTAAGAAAATTGAAATCATATCAACTATCTTTTCCAGCCACAACACTGAGACTAGATATCAATTACAGGAAAAGATCTGTAAAAAATACAAAGACATGGAGGCTACACAATCCACTACTTAATAACCAAGAGATCACTGAAGAAATCAAAGGGGAAATTAAAAAATACCTAGAAACAAATGACAATGGAGACACGACGACCCAAAACCTATGGGATGCAGCAAAAGCAGTTCTAAGAGGGAAGTTTACAGCAATACAAGCCTACATCAAGAAACAGGAAACACATCGAATAAACAACCTAACCTTGCACCTAAAGCAATTAGAGAAAGAAGAACAAAAAAGCTAGCAGAAGGAAAGAAATCATAAAGATCAGATCAGAAATAAATGAAAAAGAAATGAAGGAAACAATAGCAAAGGTCAATAAAAGTAAAAGCTGGTTCTTTGATAAGATAAACAAAATTGATAAATCATTAGCCAGACTCATCAAGAAAAAAAGGGAGAAGACTCAGATCAATAGAATTAGAAATGAAAAAGGAGAAGTAACAACTGACACTGCAGAAATACAAACGATCATGAGAGATTACTACAAGCAACACTTTGCCAATAAAATGGACAATCTGGAAGAAATGGACAAATTCTTAGAAATGCACAACCTGCCGAAACTGAACAAGGAAGAAATAGAAAATATGAACAGACCAATCACAAGCACTGAAATTGAAACTGTGATTAAAAATCTTCCAACAAACAAAAGCCCAGGACCAGATGGCTTCACAGGCGAATTCTATCAAACATTTAGAGAAGAGCTAACACCTATCCTTCTCAAACTTTTTCAAAATATTGCAGAGGGAGGAACACTCCCCAATTCATTCTACGAGGCCACCATCACCCTGATACCAAAACCAGACAAAGATGTCACCAAGAAAGAAAACTACAGGCCAATATCACTGATGAACATAGATGCAAAAATCCTCAACAAAATACTAGCAAACAGAATCCAACAGCACATTAAAAGGATCATACACCATGATCAAGTGGGGTTTATCCCAGGAATGCAAGGATTCTTCAATATATGCAAATCAATCAACGTGATACACCATATTAACAAATTGAAGGAGAAAAACCATATGATCATCTCAATAGATGCAGAGAAAGCTTTCGACAAAACTCAACACCCATTTATGATAAAAGCCCTGCAGAAAGTAGGCATAGAGGGAACTTTCCTCAACATAATAAAGGCCATATATGACAAAGCCACAGCCAACATTGTCCTCAATGGTGAAAAACTGAAACCATTTCCACTAAGATCAGGAAGAAGACAAGGTTGCCCACTCTCACCACTATTATTCAACATAGTTTTGGAAGTGTTAATTACAGCAATCAGAGAAGAAAAAGAAATAAAAGGAATCCAAATCGGAAAAGAAGAAGTAAAGCTGTCACTGTTTGCAGATGACATGATACTATACATAGAGAATCCTAAAGATGCTTCCAGAAAACTACTAGAGCTAATCAATGAATCTGGTAAAGTAGCAGGATACAAAATTAATGCACAGAAATCTCTTGCATTCCTATACACTAATGATGAAAAATCTGAAAGTGAAATTAAGAAAACACTCCCATTTACCATTGCAACAAAAAGAATAAAATATCTAGGAATAAACCTACCTAAGGAGACAAAAGACCTGTATGCAGAAAATTATAAGACACTGATGAAAGAAATTAAAGATGATACAAATAGATGGAGAGATATACCATGTTCTTGGATTGGAAGAACCAACATTGTGAAAATGACTCTACTACCCTAAGCAATCTACAGATTCAATGTAATCCCTTATCAAACTACCACTGACATTTTTCACAGAACTAGAACAAAAAAATTCACAATTTGTATGGAAACACAAAAGACCCCGAATAGCCAAAGCAATCTTGAGAACGAAAAATGGGGCTGGAGGAATCAGGCTCCCTGACTTCAGACTATATTACAAAGCTACAGTAATCAAGACAGATTGGTACTGGCACAAAAACAGAAACATAGATCAATGGAACAGGATAGAAAGCCCAGAGATAAACCCATGCACATATGGTTACCTTATCTTTGATAAAGGAGACAAACATATACAGTGGAGAAAAGACAGCCTTTTCAATAAGTGGTGCTGGGAAAGCTGGACAGGTACATGTAAAAGTATGAAATTAGAACACTCCCTGACACCATACACAAAAATAAACTCAAAATGGATTAAAGACCTAAATGTAAGGCCAGACACTATCAAACTCTTAGAGGAAAACATAGGCAGAACACTCTATGACATAAATCACAGCAAGATCCTTTTTGACCCACCTCCTAGAGAAATGGAAATAAAAAAACAAATGGGACCTAATGAAACTTAAAAGCTTTTGCACAGCAAAGGAAACCATAAACAAGAACAAAAGACAACCCTCAGAATGGGAGAAAATATTTGCAAATGAAGCAACTGACAAAGGATTAATCTCCAAGATTTACAAGCAGCTCATGCAGCTCAATAACAAAAAAACAAACAACCCAATCCAAAAATGGGCAGAAGACCTAAATAGACATTTCTCCAAAGAAGATATACAGATTGCCAACAGACACATGAAAGAATGCTCAACATCCTTAATCATTAGAGAAATGCAAATCAAAACTACAATGAGGTATCATCTCACACCAGTCAGAATGGCCATCATCAAAAAATCTAGAAACAATAAATGCTGGAGAGGGTGTGGAGAAAAGGGAACCCTCTTGCACTGTTGGTGGGAATGTAAATTGATACAGCCACTATGGAGAACAGTATGCAAGTTCCTTAAAAAACTAAAATTAGAACTACCATATGACCCAGCAATCCCACTACTGGGCATATACCCTGAGAAAACCGTAATTCAAAAAGAGTCATGTACCAAAATGTTCATTGCAGCTCTATTTACAATAGCCAGGACATGGAAACAACCTACGTGTCCATCATCAGATGAATGGATAAAGAAGATGTGGCACATATATACAATGGAATATTACTCAGCCATAAAAAGAAAAGAAATGGAGGTATTTGTAGTTAGTTGGATGGAGTTAGAGTCTGTCATACAGAGTGAAGTAAGTCAGAAAGAGAAAAATACAGTATGCTAACACATATATGTGGAATCTAAGGGGAAAAAAAAAAAAAGGTCATGAAGAACCTAGTGGCAAGATGGGAATAAAGACACAGACCTACTAGAGAATGGACTTCAGGATATGGGGAGGGGGAGGGGTAAGATGTGACAGGGTGCGAGAGTGGCATGGACATATATACACTACCAAATGTAAAATAGATAGCTAATGGGAAGCAGCCGCATAGCACAGGGAGATCAGCTCGGTGCTTTGTGACCAACTAGAGGGGTGGGATAGGGAGGGTGGGAGGGAGGGAGACAGAAGAGGGAAGAGATATGGGAACATATGTATATGTATAACTGATTCACTTTGTTATAAAGCAGAAACTAACACACCATTGTAAAGCAATTATACTCCAATAAAGATGTTTACAAAATAAATAAATGAAATAAAATAAAATTTTAACTAAAAAAAAAAGCTCAGAGCAGAATTAAATGAAATGGAAACAAAGAAAATAGCAAAGATCAATAAAACTAAAAGCTTGTTCTTTGAAAAGATAAACAAAATTGATAAAACTTTAGCTAGACTCAACAAGAAAAAGAGTGAGAGGACTCAAATCAGTAATATTAGAAACAAAGGAGAAGTTACAATGGATACCACAGAACTACAAAGCGTCATAAGAGACTACTGAGACTACTACAAGCAACTCTATGCCAATAAAATGGACAACCTGGAAAATGGACAAATTCTTAAAAGGTATATACTTCCAAGACTGAACAAGGAAGAAAGAGAAAATATGAACAGACCAATCACAAGTAATGAAATTGAAACTGTGATTAAAAATCTTCCAACAAACAAAAGTCCAGGACCAGATGGCTTCACAGCTGAATTCTATCAAACATTTAGAGAAGAGCTAACACCCATCCTCCTCAAACTTCTCCAAAACACTTCAGAGGAAGGAACATACCCAAACTCATTCTACAAGGCCACCATCACCCTGATACCAAAAACAGACAACAATATAACAAAAAAAGAAAATTACAGACCACTCTCACTGATGAATATAGATGCAAAAATCCTCAACATAATACTAGCAAACTAAACCCAACAACACATTGAAAGAATCTTACATCATGATCAAGTGGGATTTATCCCAGGGATGCAAGGATTCTTCAATTCATGCAAATCAATCAATGTGCTACACCATATTAACAAACTGAAGAATAAAAGCCATGTGATCATGTCAATAGATGGAGAAAAAGCTTTTGACAAAATTCAACACGAATTTATGGTAAAAATTCTCTAGAAAGTGGGCATAGAGGGAACCTACCTGAACATAATAAAGGCCATATATGACAAACCCACAGCCAACATCATTCTCAATGGTGAAAAACAGAAAGCATTTCCTCTAAGATCAGGAACAAGACAAGGATGTCCACTCTCACCACTTTTATTCAACATAGTTTTGAAAGTCCTCACCATGGCAATCAGAGAAGAAAAAGAAATAAAAGGAATACAAATTGGAAAGAAGAAGTAAAACTGTCACTGTCTGCAGATGACATGATACTCTACACAGAAAATCCTAAAGATGCCACCAGAAAACTACTAGAGCTAATCAATGAATTTGTTAAAGTAGCAGGATACAAAATTAATGCACAGAAATCTCTTGCATTCCTATACAATAACAACAAAAGATCAGAAAGAGAAATTTAGGAAACAATCCCATTCACCAGTGCAACAAAAAGAATAACATACCTAGGAATAAACCTACTTAAGGAGGTAAAAGACCTGTACTCAGAACACTATAAGACACTGATGAACGAAATCAAAGATGACACAAACAGATGGAGAGATATACTATGTTCTTGGATTGGAAGAATCAATATTGTGAAAATGAATATACTAACCAAAGCAATCTGCAGATTCAATGCAATCCCTATCAAATTACCAATGGCATTTTTCACAGAACTAGAACCAAAAATCTTAAAAATTTGTATGGAAACAAAAAAGACCCCAAATACCCAAAGCAATCTTGAGGCGGAAAAAACAGAGATGGAGGAATCAGACTCCCTGACTTCAGACTATACTACAAAGCTACAGTAATCAAGACAGTATGGTACTAGCACAAAAATAGAAATATAGTTCAATGGAACAGGATAGAAAGCCCAGAGATAAACCGACGCACCTATGGTCAACTAATCTGTGACAAAGGAGGCAAGGATATACGATGGAGAGAAGACAGTCTCTTCAATAAGTCGTGTTGGGTAAACTGGACAGCTATATGAAAATGAATGAAATTAGAACACTAACTAACACCATAAACAAAAATAAACTCAAAATGGATTAAAGACCTAAATGTAAGGCCAGACACTATAAAACTCTTAGAGGAAAACACAGCAAGAACACTCTTTAACATAAATCACAGCAACATCTTTTTTGACCCACCTCCTAGAGTAATGGAAATAAAAACAAAAATAAACAAATGGGACCTAATTAAATTTAAAAGCTTCTGCACAGCAAAGGAAACCATAAACAAGATGAAAAGACAACCCTCAGAATGGGAAAAAATATTTTCAAATGGATCAATGGACAAAGGATTAATCTCCAAAATAGACAAACAGCTCATACAGCTCAATATCAAAAACCAAACAACCCAATCAAACAATGGATGGAAGACTGAAATACACATTTCTCCGAAGACATAGAGATGGCCAACAGGCACATGAAAAGACGTTCAACATCACTAATTATTAGAGAAATGCAAATCGAAACTACAATGAGGTATCACCTCACACCAGTTAGAATGGGCATCATCAGAAAATCTACAAACAACAAATGCTGGAGAGGGTGTGGAGAAAAGGGAACCCTCTTGCACTGTTGGTGGGAATGTAAATTGATACAGCCACTATGGAGAACAGTATGGAGGTTCCTTAAAAAACTAAAATTAGAACTACCATACGACCCAGCAATCCCACTACTGGGCATATACCCTGAGAAAACCGTAATTCAAAAAGAGTCATGTACCAAAATGTTCATTGCAGCTCTATTTACAATAGCCAGGACATGGAAACAACCTACGTGTCCATCATCAGATGAATGGATAAAGAAGATGTGGCACATATATACAATGGAATATTACTCAGCCATAAAAAGAAACGAAATGGAGGTATTTGTAGTTAGGTGGATGGAGTTAGAGTCTGTCATACTGAGTGAAGTAAGTCAGAAAGAGAAACACAAATATCGTATATTAACGCATATATGTGGAATCTAGAAAAATGGAACAGATGAACCACTTTGTAAGGCAGTAATAGAGACACAGATGCAAAGAACAAACGTATGGACACCAATGGGGGAAAGTGTGAGGAATTGGGAGATTGGGATTGACATATATACACCATTATGTATAAAATAGATAACTAATGAGAACCTGCTGTAAAGCACAGGGAACTCTACTTCACTGTACAGTAGAAACTAACACAACACTGTAAAGTAACTATACCCCAATTAAAAAAAAAATTCATTAAACGTATTTTCACTGATTCCAATTCCTTAGTAAATTACTATTATAGAAAAAAAGTTAATGACCAAAGTTTACAAAGTCTATCTTATATCAATGTGCATTTTGTTGTGTGTAGTTGTTAACTCAACTAAATGCAATTATTTAAGATTTTAAACATTTAAACATTGTCAGATTTTTAAA
Organism: Balaenoptera ricei; assembly: GCF_028023285.1. Taxonomy (NCBI): domain Eukaryota; kingdom Metazoa; phylum Chordata; class Mammalia; order Artiodactyla; family Balaenopteridae; genus Balaenoptera; species Balaenoptera ricei. Next base: position 80,927,518 of record NC_082640.1, on the reverse strand, counting down.
TTATTTATCAATACTTTACCAAATTAAAATCTTACCATGTAAATTTTAAAAAAAAACCAAAAACGTGTTGTCAAAGATGTAGAGAAATTGGAATTCTTAAACACTGTTGGTGTATTTTTTTTTTAAATGGTGCAGTAACTATAGACACCAGTATGGAGGTACCTCAAAATATTAAAAATATAACTACCATATGATCCAGCAATCCCACTGCTAGGAATGTATCCGAAATAAGTGCAACCAGGATCTTGAAGAGAGAGCAGCACTCCCATGTTCACAATTTTTTAAAGGCTTTGTGTGGCCTGTCACTACACCTGGTAAGCTTTGCTCATTGGGCAGGATATAGTCTCGCTAGATTTGAAATACATCAACAATCTAATTGGTAATTCCCTATTTTCTTGAAAAATATAGCAACTGAGCAAAACGCTTTGAATACAATTAATAGGTGCTGCCTTCATCAAACTGGGGTAACCTGGTGAACCACTCTTCCTCTTTGTAGTGATATTCTTGCCAAACTAGAATATTCACATTCTCTGTTGAAGGACTTTCTTTTTTTAGATACTGTGAGAGACACGTTGATAAACGCTTATTGAACAGCGCCATTTTCTCTGCTGGAATGGGTTGAATGATGTCTCCCAAAAGATACGATAGAGTCCTGACCCCACATCCCAGAATGTGACATTTAGCAATAGGGTTTTTACGAAAACAATCAAGTTAACATGATGTGATTAGGTTGGAGCCTAATCCAATATGACTGGTATACTCACAAAAAGGGGAAATTTGGGCACAAACCAGATATACACAGAGGAAAGGAGAAATGAAGGCACAAGGAGAAGGTGGACTTGTGACAGGGTCATGCATCTACAAGCCAAGGAACAGCAAGGATTGCTGACACACACCAGAAGCTACAAGAAGCAAGGAACACTTCCCCCCCTGGAGCCTTCAGAGGGAACGTGGTCCTGACGACACCTTGATTTCAAACTTCTAGCTTTCAGATTGTGAGAATAAATCTCTGTTTTTTAAGCCTCCCAGTTTGGAGTATTTTGTTAAGGAAACTAATACATCTACAATTAACATTGCACACCCTTTCTTGTCTTACTATATCTTCATATAGAATATGATACCTGTTTTATGGCTTAGCTACTGATTATAAATGTAAACTGGTTCCTTTCCAATGACACACAGGAAGGCATAGTTATCTTTCAGATACCTTCCTCCAAAAAAATTCTATGAAAGCCATGTCCCTCATTCTCATCCTTTAAATCATTCTTTCTTCTGTTCTTTTGGGCCCTTTGCAAGAGCACAGATGGCTCTCTTCCTTCTTAGGATTATTTATTGTTATTTGGTACAGAATCAAAATGAGATATTTATTAAACTACATGAGACAGGCCAAAAGCGTTTTTCCAAAGCCCCTTTACTCTCTGTCCAAAATTATATTAAGTGAAAACTGAATATTACCCAAACTGTTCTTCAGACCTCCACTGGTGACACTTATTCCCCTTTTCAAAAGTCCAAGCAATTTTGGATACCCAGTAAGAGCAGAAAGAAGAAAGATTTCCCCAAGGGCAGCATTCAAATTAGAGTCTATTTCATAGGGGATAGGCATTCTGATCTCTTTTGATTACTTACCCCAGAGTAGAAATTATCTATAGAGATGACATAAAATTTTAAGATTTTTCTTCTCATTTAAGGCACTAAGAGGCATTTTCCCCCTATTTCCTATGAAGAAACATTAGTATAGCAAGCATGTATAATTTCTAAGAAAGAAAATAAATATATTGCAGAGCACAACCATTTTTACTGATGTATAGTTGACTTACAATATTGTGTTAGCATAGTGATTCAGTGCTTTTGAAGGTTGTATTCCATTATGGGTTATTACAAGATAATGGGTACAATACCCTGTGCTATATAGTAAAATCCTTGTTGCTTATCATCTATTTTATAAATAGTAAACAACTTCTTCTCTGCTAAAGAACTCTTTTTATCCCATTTTCATTTGTATTGCTAAGCAACACCCTGTATCCCCAGTTTTATTTCTGGTTCTGCATTTATTGTCACAGACACCTCCAAAGTTACATCCCACATACTGGAGTATTTTTAGGCTTCATTTGTGAGCAGTCATATGTGCTATCAACTACCTCAATTCACAGTAATGTTGCTTCATACTTGTACAGAAGTTATCTTCACTGTCAAACATATCATGAACTTTCTCACCCATTTTATGACTCCTGAAGTACTCCATGAAGTTGCCTCTGGTGTTCCCACCATGAAGGGAGATGACTCAACTAAGATCACACACTGTAGGACAAAGACTCAAGGCAAAGGCCCATGCCAGGTTTCCCACCCCTCATACAACTCAGAGCCCTTTGACATGTGATAGCCCTCAGTTTATTTATCTGTAAAATGCAGAGATTTGGCTTGATCATCTCAATGTATCTACAATTTACTTGGTAGATAACATTGCATGTCCCACAAGGAATTTTCTTGCTTCCGGCTGATGCATGCCCTTCTTTCACCAACTGATTTTGAAAATGGAAACAAATAGAAATTTGGCTTATGTTCTATAAAAACTGATGTATATAAATATGAAGCCAGTATTTAGAAGGAGCCTTGCAAAAGAAAGAGTAGAAAATTAAAAGAAGGTATCGTTGACTCAAAGTTTTTATTTTACCCTTCATCCCTGTCATACCCTGATTCCTAGGATCAGCAAATACCTAAAAGTATTTAAAAGAAGCTGCCTACCAAGGATCAATAATTATAGTACCAGGGACTCACAGAGTCACAGGATTTTAAAGTCAAAGAGAACTTAAGAGACCAAAAAGCCATGAGTCATAATTAAAGGAACATTTCACAGGAGGACCACAGTTGGTGATTCAGGATATGGGTGAGAGTCAGGAATGTGGCCTGGAGGCCACACCAAAAGACAGCTTCCTAAGTGGCCAGAAAACTATGAAGGAGAGCTTTGGTTAGAGCCAGAAAAAGGAACTATAAAGAACAGCAAGAGGCTAAAATATCCATGCAACTATAGCTTACCTAGTTTGCATAAGGTTGTTAGTTTATTTATACCCTATCTTATTCCCAAAAAAGGTTTCAAAAGCAGTTTAACAGTCAAACAATATAGCAAGTTTAAATAAACTTTAAAAAGGAAGAAAAGGAAGGCAGAGGAAATGTAGAAGTAGGAGGTGTATTGTTTTAACTCAGAATTTCTAGTGCTGCAGAGAAACGCATTTATCCAGTTTAAATAACTGAACTTCATTGCTGTGGCAGGAAGCACGGGGCTTAGCACAGTGTCTGGCACACAAATACTCAAGTTCTGTGAGTTACTATTCATGTTACTAATGTTGTTATTTCTCATTAACCTAATGTTAGTTTTCTCCCCTAACTGACTCTTCAAATAAGAGGTCAAACTAGCCTCAGTGGGAAACTCCATTCCCAGTCCTACCTACTCCCTTCCCCACTTCCTTTTTGTCCCCAAATGCCCTAACTTTATGAAATAACAAATAAAAATATAATAAGCCTTCTGGGCCCTGGAGCCAGTATCTACACTACTGGCAATACAACCAGCTCCTAGCAAAGCTGTGAAATTGGCCACATTTCTCATCCTTTTTTCCTGACTTCCTTCTTCTTTCCCTTTTCCCAGTGGCATTGTGTAGCCCTATTTAGGGTCTCTCTTCAACTCTGTGCTGCACCACCAGTATATGATACATCCCTTACTCTGCAGGGTAAATTGTGCACACAAACTTTTGGTTGTTTTGATAAATAATTTTATCATTTACTTAATGAGAAAACATTCTCTACAAAACTTGGCTTCTTACTTCCTCAGTGGAAATTAGATCATTGGGCTGGGAATTAGGAGACAGGCCTATTTTTGATAATGTGCACACAAATTTAAAGTCCTGCAAGGGTTACATTTTCAAATGGAACAAAGCTTTAAAAGAAAGGCATTAGGGCTTCCCTGGTGGTGCAGTGGTTGAGAATCCACCTGCCAATGCAGGGGACACAGGTTCGAGCCCTGGTCTGGGAAGATCCCACATGCCGCGGAGCAGCTGGGCCCGTGAGCCACAACTACTGAGCCTGCACGTCTGGAGCCTGTGCTCCGCAACAAGAGAGGCCGCGACAGTGAGAGGCCTGCACACCGTGATGAAGAGTGGCCCCCACTCACCGCAGCTAGAGAAAGCCCTTGCACAGAAACTAAAAGACCCAATGCAGCCAAAAAGAAAGAAAGAAAGAAAGACGTTAAATTCTTAAAGTAGAAATCCAGTTGTCCATGGGTGAAAGGGTACAGGAGGTTTTGTTTTTGTTTTTTCAGAGAGAGATATGGAGAAGAAATTGTAAATAATTTCCTATTGATTATAGTACAAAGGTAGAGTACCACTTGAAAGTATATCCCAAATATTACTGGGGCCCCCAAGTGGCATAGTGTCAATTATGATGAAATTGAGTCCCACTAAAACTGAGTTCCCTCGCCAAGTTTATGATTAATCTCTCTATCCAAAACTTTATTCTCCTTCTCATCCCATCCCTGTTCCCCTCAGGATTGAGGAGTATCAAAGAAAAGTGGGGACTGAAACCAAGCAGGGCCTTCCCAGGTACACAAGCCCCTCCAGGTCCCCCATTTCTTGTTTGCAGAAAAAAGATTTTAGTCTCCTAGGCCTTCCCCTGAGATCCAAGGAGCAAACTCAAGCAGTTAATGATTAGAACAATAGACTCACAGGACTCCTAGTTCCTCCAGAAGGGGTATAGATAACAATCTGATGTATATCTTTGAGCTGTTCTGCAGAAACTAAGACCCCCACCCAGAGGCAGATGGTGACTATGTGATGACCACAAGCACATTGATCCCAGACTAGTTGGAACCAGAAGGTTGAAGACTGACTACTGAGATTCCCAAAACATCACCCTGTTATCTCACCACCAGCTAATCAGAAGAAGGTCCACAAGCTGATCAGACATCCTAAGACCCTCTCCCCTAATACTGTCTTTAAAAACCCTTTCCTAGGACTTCCCCTGGTGGCACAGTGGTTAAGAATCCACCTGCCAATGCAGGGAACCCAGGTTCGATCCCTGGTCCGGGAAGATCCCACATGCCACAGAGCAACTAAGCCTGTGCACCACAACTACTGAAGCCCGTGTGCCACAACTACTGAAGCCTGTGCACCTAGAGCCAGTGCTCCACAGCAAGAGAAGCCACCACAATGAGAAGCCCCCACTCCGCAATGAAGAGTAGCTCCCGCTCACCACAACTAGAGAAAGCCCAGCAACAAAGACCCAATGCAGCCAAAAATTAGTTAATTAATTAAATAAAGTAAAAAAAATTTTTTAAATGCTTTCCTAAAAGCCATTGTGGAGTATAGTCCTTTTGAGCATAAGCTGCCTGTTCTCCTTGCTTGGTGCATTGCAAATAAACCTTTACTTTGCTGCAAACACCTGCTGTAAGGATTTGGCTTTCAGCTCTGTGGCCACACAAGCCCTTGCTTGATAATAAAAGACAATTTTGATTCTCACAATTTTAAAAAATGAAAAATTTCTATCTGTAGTGAAAGGCTTAACTACCTACTTAATATACAGTTTAAAATCTTTAAAATGCTTTAGTTCATCCTGGTAATTCTCACTCTCCTCCTGATGGCAATGCTTCCCCCCAAATTGTCTAACTCAATCCCAAACAAAGGAAGTTCCTAAAACATTGATTTCCTGGTCCCTTCCACTTTCTAGGACTCTTTCTCTTGTTTGAAATTTCTTGCTTTACTCCAAGTTTCTAGCTCTTTCTATTTATTAGCATAATTAACATAACAAAATGTCAGTAGTCCAGCAGTTAGACCCTAAACTTCCTTTAGAAGGGTGGCAAGGAAGAGAGAGAGGGAGGGTAGGAGGGGGAAAGAGAGAGGGAAAGACAGAGAAAAAGAGAAAGATCTGGCCCTGCTCTAAAGGTAAAATTAAGACTGTCACTGAAGAGAGCAAGAAAGAAGATGGGACCTAAGACAGGACCTCTCAGAATAAGGACCATACAAGATAGTCTACTCGTAGGGAAAAAAAAAAAAAAAAAAAAAGTACCAATATAACTAAAGCCTCAATTTCATGGACAAACAGAAATTGTTTATTCCAGTAATTGCAAGGTAAAAGCAGGCATGCTCTTTAGGGAAGAGCACATAAAGCCATACTTGAGCCCGTTTTTCAGGTAGTGTAGAGGCCAGCACATCTCTCAGAGTCAATCTCAAGGTCAGGGCTGAGCTGTTAGGTATCCTAAAATGATTATTCTTTCTTGAAACATTTATTCCAGGCCGTATTTCCGAAGACAACTTCAACAACAACGCTATCGTCTTGCCATACAGACTTTTTGCTGTCCAGTGACTTCCTGCTTCACATGTGTACTATTGTTTTGCATGTGTACTCTCCTCCCACTACTGCCTTAGGTAATTATGAGACCCCTTAGTCAAGTGCTTGCATCAGGTGTGGAAGTAAAGACCCTACCTTTATTTATGAAACACAGGACATCTTCCAGAGTTACTTCCCACTGTCAAGGGCAAGAAAATCGCTCTGAGTATATTAGGAACCATTTTGCATTATTATAACATACAGCTGTAGCTCAACTTGTCTACACTTAAATGCCTGGAAATTTACCCAGAAAAAGCAGTATTTAGTTGCTATGTCATTTAGCCATAAGTATTCATAATTTTTACCTTTTTCCCATGTTTCTTTCACTCTTACATTATCTTTTTGATGTCCACAGGCCATATAAAGAACAAAGAATAATCTTTATTGCAGCGAAAGAAACTCCTTGCAAACTTTACCCAAATGTGCTACAGCATAAAACTACGTGAATTAAAAGAAATTCAATAACCACTAACATGAAACTAGAGAACTTCCAAGATACAGATCAATATCTCTGTAGTTCAGGAGGTACTTCTACCCATAGTCATGTCAAAACCCAATACTGCTTTTCATTTCCAGTGATGAGAGAGAGGGTAAGAAGAACCTCACTCCTATGGTAACAAGATAAACCTAGATAAAATTTTACTTTTCTATAGGGCTAATCAAGAAAATACTGGTGAACTGAGCAGAACGTTGTAGCAGCTTCTATACCTAGGGATAGACATCTGATCTCGGTAAGAGCAAAGGGAGAGCAGGCATGCTGTAGGCTGGGGAATTTCAGAGATGACTACAGCATTGTATCTCAGTATCAGTTGGAATCTGAAAGAGCCCAAAACATGAACACAAATCACTTGACCCAGTAACTCTCCACCCCAGAAGCAGCTGAGAATGCAGGACTATGAAGCAGAGAGAAAGTGTAATCCTATACAATCTCAGAGCTTCAATCCTATGACCCTACCAGAGTTGAATATAAATGTAGAACAACACCATCTAGTGTTAGAGTCTAATCCCATCCCAGATGAACTACTGACCAGATCAAAGGGACAGTGCTGGTATCGGAGGTTGGGGTTTTGGTTGAATGGAGAAGAATTCAATCCAGTTCAAGTTGCTACCTGTCCAGTTCAACTGGACTACAGGAAAAATCTAAATAATTAGCCCCTTACCCTAACCACATCATGGATAAAGACCTTCAGGCTTTAGAAACTGTTTTTAAAAAAAGAACAGATTAAATAGAGTTGGGAGACCAGAAGGGGGAGCTCTCATGCCCTGCCAGAATAGCACAGCCTGAAGGAAAAAGAGTTTCCTTCCTTCCTAGCAAGGACTCAGTCAATGAAAATCCATAGACTCTTTGTTTACTATAGCCCTCCCAAGTTCTTTTTCCTCTCTATAAATGTGTTCTCCTTCCCTTGCTGTGTGGAAACTTGAATGTGGCTCATCATGGTGGCAGACCCTGAATTCAATTCTCTGCTGGAGAAATATCTGGTAGTCTATGTCACATCTACAAAACAAAACCAAAACACTATAATTCTCTGCACTGTTGTATTATACATAACATCCAGTGTGTAATAAAAAGTTGAGACATGACAAGAAGTAGGCAGGTGTGACCCATAATCACCAAAAGCACAGCCACACCCTGATCAAGTGGGATTTATCACAGGGATGCAAGGATTCTTCCATATATGCAAATCAATCAACGTGATACACCATATTCACAAATTGAAGAATAAAAACCATATGATCATCTCAATACATGCAGAAAAAGCTTTTGACAAAGTTCAACACCCATTTATGGTAAAAAAAAAACAAAAACAAAAACAAACCCTCCAGAAAGTGGGCTTAGAGGGAACATACCTTAACATAATAAAGACCATATATGACAAACCTACAGCTAACATCATACTCAATGGTGAAAAGCTGAAAGCATTTCCTCCAAGATCAGGAGTAAGACAAGGATGTCCACCCTCACCACTTTTATTCAACATTGTTTTGGAAATCCTAGCCATGGCTATCAGAGAAGAAGAAATAAAAGGAATCCAAATCAGAAAAGAAGTAAAACTATCACTATTTGCAGAGGACATGATACTATACATAGAAAATCCTAAAGATGCCACCAGGAAACTACTAGAGCTCATCAGTGAATTTGGTAAAGTTACAGGATATAAAATTAATGCACAGAAATCTCTTGCATTCCTATACACTAATAACAAAAGATCAGAAAGAGAGATTAAGGAAACAATCCCATTTACCATTGCATCGAAAAAGAATAAAATACCTAGGAATAAACCTACCTAAAGAGGCAAAAGACCTGTTGCAGAAAACTAAAAGATACTGATGAAAGAAATCAAAGATGACACAAACAGATGGAGAGATATACCATGTTCTTGGACTGGAAGAATCAATATTGTGAGAATGACTATACTACCCAAAGCAATCTACAGATTCAATGCAATCCCTATCAAATAACAAATGGCATTTTTCACAGAATTAGAACAAAAATTTTTATAATTTGTATGGAAACACAAAAGATCATGAATAGCCAAAGCAATCTTGAAGAAAAACAGAGCTGGAGGAATCAGGCTCCCTGACTTCAGACTATATTACAAAGCTTCAGTAATCAAGACAGTTTGGTACTGGCACAAAAACAGAAACATAGATCAATGGAACAGGATAGAAGCCCAGAGATAAACCCATGCACTTATGGTCACCTAATCTATGACAAAGGAAGCAAGAATATACAGTGGAGAAAAGACAGTCTCTTCTATATGGATAGCTACATGTAAAAGAATGAAATTAGAACGCTCAATAACACCATACACAAAAATAAACTCAAAATGGATTAAATACCTAAATGTAAAGCCAGATACTATAAAACTCTTAGAGGAAAACATAGGTAGAACACTCTGTCATAATCACAGCAAGATCTTTTTTGATCCACCTCCTAGAGTAATGAAAATAAAAACAAAAATAAACAAATGGGACCTAATGAAACTTAAAAGCTTTCCCACAGCAAAATAAACTATAAACAAAACAAAGAGAAAACCCTCAGAATGGGAGAAAATATTTGCAAATGAAGCAACTGACAAGGAATTAATCTCTAAAATTTACAAACAGCTCATGCAGCTCAATATCAAAAGACAACCCGAACGAAAAATGGGCAGAAGACCTAAATAGACATTTCTCCAAAGAAGACATACAGATGGTTAAAAAGCACATGAAAAGATGCTCAACTTCACTAATTATTAGAGAAATGCAAATCAAAACTACAATGAGGTGTCACCTCACACTAGTCAGAATGGCCATGATCAAAAACTCTACAAACAATAAATGCAGGAGAGGGTGTGGAGAAAAGGGAACCCTCTTGCACTGTTGGTGAGAATGTAAATTGATACAGCCACTATGGAGAACAGTATGGAGGTTCCTTAAAAAACTAAAAATAGAACTACCATACGTCCCAGCAATTCCAGTACTGGGCATATATCCGGAGAAAACCATAGTTCAAAAAGATGCATGCACCCCAATGTTCATTGCAGCACTATTCACAATAGCCAGAACATGGAAGCAACCTAAATGTCCATTGACAGAGGAATGGATAAAGAAGATGTCATACATATATACAATGGAATATTACTCAGCCATAAAAAAAATAACAAAATAATGCCATTTGCAACAACATGGATGGACCTAGAGATTCTCATACTGAGTGAAGTAAGTCAGACAGAGAAAGATATCATTTGGTATCACTGATATGTGGAATCTTAAAAAAAAGGCTACAAATGAACTTATCTACAAAACTGAAATAGAGTTACAGATGTAGAAAATAAAGTTATGGTTACTGGGGGGTAAGGGGAGGGGGAGGAATAAATTGGAAATTGGGATTGACACATACACATTACCATATATAAAATAGATGGCTAATAAGGACCTACTGTATAGCACAGGGAACTCTACTCAATACACTGTTATGGCCTACATGGGAAAAGAATCTAAAATAGAATGGATATATGTATTTGTACAATAGATTCACTTTGCTGTACACCTGAAACTAACACAACCTTGTAAATCAACTATACATCAATAAAAATTTTTTTAAAGAAGAAAAGCATAGCCAATAAAAACCACAAAAGAATTGGTAGCTAAGGACTTTAAATCCACTACTATAAAAAAGTTAAAGAATTTATAGGAAAATATGAATACGTGAAAAGAGGGTATTTCAGCAGAGAAATGTAAACTGAAATATAGAAAACCTAGAGCTGAACAAATAGAGTATCTAAAATAAAACGTTCATTGGATAGCTTAGAAGCAGATTGAAAACTGCATGTAGAAATTTGTTTAGTGGCCAGAAATTAATTCCAACACAGTAGGCGTATCCTTTTGTGATGTGACTTTGCCACTCTTCTCATACAGAGATGGGAGAGTATTTCTACACCCCTTAAATATAAAATGGCTTTGCAGCTTTCTTTGACTAAAAAAATGCAGTAGCAGTTATGTTAGTTTTTCTTCTAAGGCCTTAACCTGAGGCTAGACCTAAAGAGATATTGAACGTCTTGGCAAGCGATGAGGAAGCCTGGGATGAAACACCATGTGACAAAGAGATACAACCCTCTCCCAGCTGAGCTTAACTTCCAGCCAATGCCCCTGCTGAATGAAGCTATATGTGTGAATTTAGATGCATCCAGCAGAAGAATGTACAGTCAACATATACACTTCTGACAAATTATAATCTGATAATGTTTTAAGCCACTAAATTTCATAGTGGTTTATAACAATAGATTATTAATACACTGCAGATAAAAAGATCAGTCAATTTGACTCTAGTTCAATAGATGTTACCCAGACTGAAGCAAAGAGATAATAGGTAGAGAATAAGTAACGCTCAAGAACCTCAAGCTGGATAAATCCAGGGAAAACCACACCTGGGAACATTATAGGCAAACTGCTAAAAAATAGAGAAAATTTAAAAACCACTCACAGGAAAAAACAGCAGCATTACATAGATGAACACTAGATCGAGAAAGAAAGTTAATTTCTCATCAGACACAATGAAGGCCAGAAAGCAGTGGAAAGATATCCAATGACAAAATATTCCAGCAAATAAAAATATTTGTGTGCATCTACATGCACATACACACATATATATGCATATGTATGTTATATGTGTATACCCACACAGAATCTTTTTTAAATGTCAGGTTGATTGAGGTATAATTTATGTACAGTAAACTTCACTCAGTCATCCTTCTTAGGTATAGAGTTGGAAGATCTGTGAGCAATTCTCTCATTCCCCTTTGTTATCAATCACTACTCCCACCCCCTAACCCAGCAGTGATCTGATTTCATCTCTATAGTCTGGCCTTTCCAGATGTCGTATAAATTCAGTCTTAGAGTATGTAATCTTTTGTGTTCAAGTTTTTTTTTTTTTAGCATAATGCAGATGACACTCATGCATGGTGTTGCCTATATTACTAATTTAACCATTTTTATTATTGAATAGGATTTCATTGTATGAATGAGCCAAAATTTGTTTATTCATTCACCTGCTGATGAGAATTTGGGTTGCTTCTAGTTTTGGACAATTATGAATCAGACTGCTATAAACATTTTTCTACCAAATTCTTCTGGTGACATGTTTTTATTTCTCTTGAATAAATACCCAAGAGTAAAATTGTTAGGTTACATAGTAAGTGTATGTTTAAAATGTTATAAGAAACTGCTGAACTGTTTTCCAAAGTAATGCTACCATTCTGAATTCCCACTAGCAAAGTCTAAGAGCTATGAGACTTCCAGTTGCTCCACATCCACTTGGCACTTGATATTTTAATTTTAATCATTATAATAGATATGTAATGACATCTCATTGTGGTTTTAATTTGCAAGTCTTCGATGACTAGTGATGTCAGGGATTTTTTAATTTGTCATCTCTCTCTTTTGAAATGTCTGTTCAAATCTTTTGTGATTTTAGAGGGTATTTGTTTTCTTATTGAGTTGTGTAAATTCTATATGTATTCTGGATGTATATCCTTGGTCAGGTACATATTTTGTAAATATTTTCTTGAAGTCTGTGTCTTGTCTTTGTATTTAATGTCTTTCAAGAAGAAAAGTATTTCATTTTGATGGACTTTAATCCACACTAATTTTGTTTACAGTTTATCCTTTTCATGTTTTCTAAGTCATTGCCTAACTCAAGACCACAAAGATTCTCTCCTGTACTCTCAGGAAATTTTGTAGTTTTAAGTTTTACATTTAGGTCTGTGATATACTTAGTGTTCATTTTTGTAAATAAGAGGTATAGGTCAGGTTTACTTTTCTATATATGGATGTCCAAGTGTTTTGACACCATTTGTAAAAAAGACTATTATTTCCTTATTGAGTTACCTTGTCATCTCCGTCAAATTTTTTTAAAAATTAATTGCTCATAGCTGTGTGGGTCTATTTCCGAATTTCCTATTCTATTCCAAAGATCTGTATGTCTATCTTTTCACCAGTAACAAAGTATCATGATTTCTGCCCAAATAAGTACTCCAAATGGTAGGTATAAAACAGTCAAATATATGACAACAATAGCACTAAAGATGAGAAGTTGGGATAAATAGGATTATAGTTTTACAAAGTTCACACATTGTGATCTTCTTGAAGATAGACTATGGTAAGTTAACTAAGTACACTGTATTCTCTAGAGCCACCACTTAGAGATATAGCTTTAAACCACACCAAAAAAAATCAATAGGAAAGATAAAAATACTAAAAAAAAAAAAAAAAAGATACAAAATTCAAATTACCCAGGAGATGGAAGAGAAGGATCTCTCTCTTACTTTAGACCTGAATTTCCAATTTCCTACTGTGTGGTATCAAAGGATGCTGTACATCTCCAGAATATCCTTCAACATTCACTAAGTATTTACTGAGTATCTACTCTAATCTAAATATTGTGCTAGGCACTGAGTAAAATAGTGATGAATAAAATAGGCATGGACCTTGACTTCATGGAGCTCAGAATCCAATGGGGAGACAAACATTGAAAACACCTACAAATATCATTTCAAATTCTGAGAAACACAATTAGAAATCAAGCAACAGGGCTTCCCTGGTGACACAGTGGTTAAGAATCTGCCTGCCAATGCAGGGGACACGGGTTCGAGCCCTGGTCCAGGAAGATCCCACATGCCATGGAGCAACTAAGCCTGTGCGCCACAACTACTGAGTCTGAGCTCTAGAGCCTGTGAGCCACAACTACTGAGCCTGTGAGCCACAACTACTAAAGCCCACGCACCTAGAGCCCATGCTCCACAACAAGAGAAGCCACTGCAATGAGACGCCACCGCACTGCGACAAAGAGTAGCCCCCGCTCGCCGCAACTAGAGAAAGCCCACATGCAGCAACGAAGACCCAACACAGCCAAAAATAAATAAAATAAATAAATTTATTTTTAAAAAAAGAAATCAAGCAACAGGGCTCTATAAGATCTCATGAAGAACAAATGCAGTGAGCATAGTAGACAATACCGGGGTTCAAATCACTGATATTGCCAGTTTTCTTTTCCTTCCAGGCCTATGGGAGAATTACATTTCCCTGGCCCCTTAAAATTACATGTGCCAGTGCTTTGTCCAATGAAATGTAGGCAGAAATGATGCATCATTTCTAGGCAGCAGCATTTAAGAACAAAAATTTTTTTAGTATTTTTATTGGCGTATAATTGCTTTACAATGTTGCGTTAGTTTGTGCTGTAAAACAAAGTGAATCAGCTATATGTATAGATATATCCCCATATCTCCTTCCTCTTAAGCCTCCCTCCCACCCTCCCTATCCTACCCTTCTAGATCGTCACAAAGCATCAAGCTGATCTCCCTGTGCTATGAAGCAGCTTCCCACTAGCCATCCATTTTACATTTGGTAGTGTATATATGTCAATTCCTCTCTCTCACTTCATCCCAGTTTCCCCTTCCCCCCGTGTCCTCAAGTCCGTTCTCTACGTCTGGGTCTTTATTCCTGCCCTGCCACTAGGTTCATCAGGAAGTGTTTTTGAACCAGTTCAAAATCTTCCTTGTGCTCTTCCCCTGCCTCAGAATAAGAAACATCATGTTGAACTTAGAGCATCTGGGAGATTGAGATTGACATATATACACCAATATGTATAAAATAGATAACTAATAAGAACCTACTGTATAAAAATAAAATAAAATAAAATTCAAAAAAAAAAGAAAGAATTTGGAGCATCATTCAATGGTGAATGAAATAAGTCACTGTTGTTTTAGGGTTGTTAAAAACAGAATAATCTAGTCTAATCTGACTGATACATTGAGTATAGACAGCTTTTTACACCAAGACCCAAAAGATAAATAGGACATAGGGAGAAAGGGGTGGGGGAGATGAGGGAAGTATTCTCAGCAAAGGGAATAGCAAATCCAAAACTTTGAAGAAATAATGCTATTGGTTCATTTGCGAAATGGAAAGAACACCAGGAGGGTATGACATAGTGAGCAATGGGGAAAATATGGAAGGATAAGGGTGGAGAAGTTTTCCAAGGACAGACTATTCAGGATATTAGAGACTGTGTTCAATATTTTAGATTTTCTCCCAGATGCAGAATTCCCTTGAGGTTCTTACATACTACAGAAATGTTTAAATTTTTAATTGTCTCTCTCTGGACATTGTGGGAAGAATGGATTAATAGTGGGGGAGACAGAGTGGAAGAAACAGGACACACTGGGAGACCATCTTAGTAGTCAGCAGGAAATGTCATGGCTTGCAGAAGGCAGCCACAGTAGAAACAGAGAACAGGGTGGATTTTGGAATTGGAATTGGCAAATTTGATAAGGGATTGAATGTAAAGTGACGGAGAGCAAGGTATCAAGAATGACTGTCCAATGACTGGCTCCTGAAGCAGGTTGGTTGGTGGGAAAGATGAATGACCAGGCAAGGCAAAAGGCCTGATGAAAATACAGAACACTGTCTGGGACATGTTAGATTTGGGAGAACTATGGGGTATCCAAGAAAAGGGTCTAGCAGGAAACTGGATACAGGAATCTAAATCTAAGAAGAATTGCATGGTTTAGTAACAAATTTAGGAATCACTGGCATTTTAAGCCAATGAAATAGATGGTCTTAAGTTAGGAGAGGACAGAAGGTGAGATGCAAAAATAATAATAATAATAAACTACAATGCTAAAGAACACCAACACTTAGAAGTTTTTAGTGGAAGAGGGGCTAGCAAATAAGATTAAGTAGTAGTCAAAGAGGTGGAAGGAAAACCCGGAGAAGAATCGTAATTCAAGAGACCAATGTTTCAATGGGGAAAAAGAGATTAGAAATTTCAAGATACTTAAGGACTCAATTTTTCATGAAGTGTGAAAAATAAATATAATTTCTCACTTTAGGAAGATCAATTAGGTAACGTGTTGAAAGTGAAATCAAGACTGGGCTGACTTGAAGAATGACTGAAAATGGAAAATGAAGATGGCAATGTTGACAACTTTCTATCAGAGAGGCTAAGTTATAAAACAGAGAGACAGAGGCCAGTTTGATGGGAGGTGATATGGTTTCAAGGGAAGATTTTTATTGTGTTTTGTTTTCTAATGGGAGAGACAAGAGCATGTTCAAAAGTTAGTGAGACATATCCTGAACAACAGAACTCATGTTCCTTCCCCTTTACTCCCCAAGCCATATCCCCACATAATCACACACCTAATCAGTTACCAAATCCTGTTGCTTCCATCCTTAAAATGTCTTGAATCCCTTCCTTTTTCTCCATCCCTACTGTCTCAGCACTAATTAAAGTTTTTTATGTCTCTAACCAAAGCTTTTATTACAGCATCTACCCAGAGTTAACCAAACTGCAAGTTTAAGGGTACAGTATTGCAGACTGACAAGTCAGCCCACAGCTTCTGACCCCCAAAAGCAAGAAATTAGGGTACGACTACAAAGTTAGAGGGAAAAGTTCATACCAGATCATCATCATTTCTGACACCAATTGCAAGTTTGGGAGTTTCCCAAAATCATCCTCAGTTTTGAAAATTCATTAGAAAACTCACAGAATTCATTGAAACCTATAGTACTCATAGTTACATTTATTACCTTAAAAAGTATACAAATTAGAACCAGTTGAAGGGAAAGAGGAATAGGGCAGAGTATAGATGGATTCCAAATGTGAAGTTTCAGCTGTTCTCAGAATTCCAACACCCTAACAGCATCATTGTATGACAATACACATGGCGTTTTGCCAACCCAGGAAGCTTACTCCAGCTTCAGTGTCCTACATTATATTAGGGCTTTATTACATAGGCATGATTCGTGCCCACATGGTTGAACTCCATGCCCTCTAAGATTGGCCCTGGCTTCCATCTCCAGGCTAATATCTCTATTCCACACAATCCATCAGACTAGCTCTTCCCTCCAAGATTCATGCTTTTTCATGTTTCCATGCTTTTGTACATGTTGGTCTCTCTGCCTGGTCTGACCTCTCCATTCACCACTCCCTCATATTCCTTAATTTTCTGATATTTAGTCATCTTTTGAAACTCATAATATCACCTCCTCTGGGAAACTTTTCCAGATTCCTTTAGCTCTAACTAGCTTCTCCATATTCTCCCATGTTACTGTTATACTCTTTTAAATAAACACTTACCAAAATTGTGCGTTTCTTCCACCAGACCTTTAGAACAAAACTATTATGCCATATGAACAAGTTCTAACAACATCTGGCATATGTTAGAAGTTTAATAAATGTTTAAGTGTATGAATGGGTAAGTCAGTGAATGAATGATCTAAGACAAAGACCAGGCCCTTTTGAATGGCATTCAAGACCCTTCACAGTTGAGCCCCAAGCTATACTTTCAGCCTCATCTTCTGTTATCTTACAAATGTACCCTGTACAATATCTAAGTGCATGTCCACCCAATATACTGTGTATTGCCATAGTTCTGTGAGATTATTCCAGTCAGTCTCAGTGTGAACTCTTTTCTCTTCCAGCATCCCATCCCACTGTTTACTTGTAAAATCTCTGTTTTCTAAGGCTCAGCTCAAATATCATCCCTATGTATAGGTTTCCGTAGTTCTGCCAATGCTCCAATCTCTATCCCATAATGCCTGCAGAGATGAATTTCATTTACTCCAAAATATGAAGGAATCAAAGCCATAAATGCAAAATCAGGCAATGCTAAACGGGTGAGTTTGGCATGGAGTAATTACATGGGTTTGTCACTTGCCAAGAACCTCCTGAAGATAGTCCTACGTCACACTTCACACTGACTCCATCACGTACTGGGTGTTTGACACATGCAAATATCTCTGGGCCCCAGATTCCTCATCTGGAGGAATGAAAACATCTACCTCATAGAGTCAGTGTGAAGATTAAATCAGTCCATGTACTAGGTGAATACTCAGTGATGGTTCCCTTTCCTTTCCGTTATTCCAATACAGGGCAAAACTAAATTTCTTAACTCTAGAACATAAATGGCCAAAAAGTCAATCTCTCTGTCCTTAATAGGGAAATTGGCATATATATTCTCCCTCAGCCTAGTGACATTTTAACATTTACTCAAGTCACAAGGTTCCCAGATCTTTCCCTCTTCTCAGCCAAAATGAGAAATGCCCATGACATGACTATTGCCCTTGCCATTGCATTTTAACTTTTTGTTAATTTCAACCTAACTAGACAAGACAGTGTATCTGTTGCCAAGTTTTCTTCTCCCTTGGAAAAAAAAAAAAAAGCCGTGACGACTTTTTGTTATCAACACTGTCCTCTTTTATGCTCTTCCAGCAACTTAGATCTCTACTGGTACTGTCTGGAAGAGAAACTAGTCTAACCTCACCCCATAAATTGGAAAAGTGAAGGATGAGATGATCTACGTCTCCAAGGTGAAATGCCTTTGGTCATTCATAGACTTACTGGGAGAGGCATCTGGAGCCAACAGAAGCCATGCTAATCTCCCAAGGGAAAAAAGACCATAATAGAAGCAGTGACCACAGCATCGATCACTTGATTAATACGTGTCTTATTCATCCCATTCTGCTTATTTCAGAATTCTTTTACATGAACTAGTCTCATAGTCACCCTAAGAGGAGGTAGGGCGAGTAATACCCGTGTTTTACGAGGAGAGTGAAGCACAGAGAAGACATGTGGCTTGACTAAAGTGTCACAGCTGGTTGTTATCAGATCCAAGAACAAAGCTGAGGTCCCCTGACTTCCAGATCCAGATTACTCTCAGCAGTTAGTATTAAAAATATTAATTTTTCTATCACTCTACTTCTTCATTCTGTCCTATCCTCAGATTATGTTTTAATAAACCAGCTATAGTGTTTTAGTATCCAACTCCCTCATGTTTGTATATCAAGGAATTAACATTGGAACTTTCCTTTAAGCCAATCAGCTGGAAATTATCAGGCTTCAAAAGTGTCAGCTCTTCTCATTCACAGTTGTTCATTTTTTTGTTTTTTTTAATACCAAAACTGTGGTCTCCAGGGAGTTTCCTCCTAATACTACTCCTGAATTTTTTCTTTATTCTATTATTCTGTTGTTTTATCTATAAGGAAGTGATACTTCTTTTAAGAAAGATTCAGTACAAGCCTATAAAGATATTCAGACATAACTAATCAATTGATTAGCAAGTGTCCTCCAGAAATTTTCTTAAGCGTGTCTTTGATTTTTTAACTTGTTTATATTCACTTTCCTTTGTGCTGTTTTGAGGTTCTGTAGCGGGAAAACAAGGGAAGGACTTTGTGTGCACAGCTGAGAGCATAAGAGGAAAGTGGATAGAGCAACAATTTTATGCCAGATTCCATGAGGAGGGAAGAGGTTCCAGAGTAATCTTAGCAGCTCTGGTCAAAATGTTACATAATTTCTTCAATGAGAAATTACAAATGGCAAACAGATACATGAAAAAATGCTCAACATCACTAAACATCAGGGAAATGCAGATCAAAACCACAATGAGATATCACCTCACACCTGTTAGGAGGCTTATTATTTAAAAAACATAAAGATAAGTTTTGGTGAGAATTTAGAGAAATTGGAACCCTTGTATACTGTTGGTGGGAAAGTACAATGTAACTGCTGCTATGGAAAACAGTATGAAGTTTCCTCAAGAAAAGTAAAAACTGAATTACCATATGATCCAGCAATCCCACTGCTGGGTACATATCCTAAAGAATTGAAAGCAAGATCTTGAAGGGATAACTGCCCTCCCATGTTCATTACAATATTATTTACTATAGCCAAGATATAACAACCCAACTGTCCATCAGCAGAGGAATGGATAAAGAAAATATGATAAATACATACAGTGGAACATCATCTATCCTTTAAAAAGATGGAAATCCTTCCACACGTGACCACGTATATCAAGCTGAAGGGCACTGTGCTAAGTGAAACTAGCTGGTCACAGAAATACAAATACTACATTAGTCTACTTACATGAAGTATTTAGTCTAACTCATAGAAACAGTAGAATGGGGTTTCCTGGAACTAAGGGAAAGGGGAAGTGGGGAGTTGCTGTTCAATGGGTATAAAGTTTGTTATAAAAGATAAGTTCTAAAGATTTGCTGTACAACATGGTGCCTATAATTAACAGTATGATGCTGTACACTTACAAATTGGTTAACAGGAATTAGGGAAATGCAAATAAAAACCACAGTGAAATATCTCCTCACATCCATTAGAACAGCTATTATCAACAAGACAAGAAATAACAAGTGTTGGAGAGGATGTGGAGAAAATGAATACTTGTACACTGTTGGTGGCATTCTAAAGTGTTGCTCACTATGGAAAACATTATGGGGATGCCTCAAAAAAAGAACTACCACATGATCCAGCTGTTTCATTTCTGGGTATTTATCCAAAGAATATGAAAACACTAATTTGAAAAGATATATGCAGCATTATTTACAATAACCAAGATATGCAAACAACCTATGTGTCCATCAATGGATGAATGGATAAAGAAGATGTGCTTGATACACACACACACAAAATGGAATGCTACTCAGCCATAAAAAGAATGAAATCTTGCCATTTTCTACAACATGGATGGACCTTGAGGGTATTATGCTAGGTGAAATAAGTCAGAAGGAAAAAGATACTGTATGATTTCACTTACTTTTGGAAACTGAAAAAGCAAAACATAAAAACAAACTCAAAGATAGAGAGCGTATCAGTGATTACCAGAGAAAACGGGGCTGGGCAAAAGGGGTGAAGGTGCGTATGGTGATAGATGGTGACTTCTGGGGGTTATTACTTTGTGGTGTATACAGATGTCAAATTATAATACTGTACACCTGAATACATATATAATTTTTAAAAACTGGTTGAGAGGGTAGACTTCACGTTGTGTGTGCTTATCACAGTAAGAAAACATTTCATAGAATGGGGGAGAGCAGCCCTCTCTAGCTGGGTTCCATGAGAACAAGGGATCCCAGGGTATTCCTTACAGCTCAGAGGTTAAAACGCTGCATAGAGTGGGGAAGAGGAACACTCTTCCTCCTCATGGGCAAGATACAGTGCAGTCCCAAGGCAAGAAGAACCACGCTGGAACTGCTAGTGTAGACAGCACGAGGCACAGCAGCAGAGATCCCTGAGATCAAGAGCGTCAGCACTATCCTGCAAGAACCAAAAAGCACTGATCATGTGCCCTCCACACAGCTGCAAGGGCAGGAGAAAGGGGAAGAGGAGGACAGAGCCTGAATTTAAAAGGAACTGAGAGCACTGTCTGTGAGCATGTGCTACGTTCCTGCGGACTGCCAGAAATATCAGAGTTTTTTGGAGCTAAGGAGCTAAGATATATAGTAGGTACATGAACCACTAACTTAAGCCGAGGTGACATTCCTGTCCAAAGGCTGGTAGGACTTTGTCAAATCACACAATAAAATACCACACATGAGTACAGAAAATTTGATTCTTGGAAAGCAAGTTTATCCTAGAAATAGTCATGTATTGAACAAAGCAAGGTTAATAAAACAGCTTTAGGACTTATTACCCTGGGTCCTTTAAGTTGCCTGAATGCTTTTGGAAAATAGACAATACTTTTTTAAAGTCATTTATAGTCTCTCAATGTTGAATGCTGTTATCCAAGAAAATGTGATCATAATTAAGAAATTTTAATACAACTGAGTATTTTTTTAATCCCTTAGAGGATTTTTCCAAAAAAAAATATTCTGTGGAATAAAATATCCCCTATTTTATTTAAATAGACCCAGCTGTTTCTAAAAACTGTACTCTTAATGAGAATAAATACATATATAAATAATTATTCACTCGCACATATAAAGAAAACATTCACTTGGTCAGGACTATTAGTAATAATTAGAGAAATATACCTGATATAATGACACATTTTTATCCCATTTTTTTATAACATTTGGTACAGTGCTAGACTTAAGAATTTCACATTGGTGATGTTATAGGTGAAATTGTGTACCCACCAAATAAAAAAAGTTTAAAAAGATTTGAAGTCCTAACCCCTGGCACTTTAAAATGTGACTTTATTTGGAAATTAGGTCATCAGATACAATTAGTTAAGATGAGGTCATACTGGAGCAGAGTGGCCCCTGCTCCAGTATGACTGATGTCCTTAAGAGATAATGGACACGTAAAGAGAGAAACACAGGGAGAATGCCATGTGGCAAAGGTAGAGACTGGTATTATGTACCCACAAACTAAGGGATGCCAAAGATTGTCAACAAACCACCAGAAGCCAGGAAGAGTGAAGGAAGGATTCAGAGGGAACGTGACACTGTCAACTCCTTGATTTTGGAGTTGTGGCCTCCAGAACTTTGAGACAGTAAATTTCTGTTGTGTTAGGTCACATAGCTTGTGGCACTTCATTAGGCAGCCCTAAGAAACTAATACAGGTGGCAATAAGGCCAGTGGTCGGAGGCTCTTTACTTTCACTGAGCCCCTTGCACCATCCTGTCCTGCCACCTGAGAAACATTAATTGTTCCCGATTCTTCAGTACCTCCCAGTAAATACGTAATCCATGGCCCTAGCCATGTAACTTTGCAAGCTCCCCTCATTAGAGTAGGTGCAAATGCTTCCTCATCCTACTGATGGGCTTGGCATGAGGCTGCTTGGACCAATGAAATGAGGAAAGAAGAGCCAGTGTGCTAGTTTCAAGCTGAGACCTTAAGGAGGCCTGGCAAGTCTCCTACAGTCTTCTTGGTGCTTCTGCCATCCACCATGTAGCCACTAGCCCAGAATAAAAAGACACATGGAACAGACCTGAACCCAAATCATTGCCCATACCAAGGCCCAGTCAAACCAAGCCAAGCCCAAGAAAGCTATAATAGCAAGACCTACAAACGTATCAGTGAGAAATACATATTTTTTTTGATAAGCCTCTGAGCTTTAGGGGTTATTATTAGGCATTATTATTAATAGCTAAGTGAAACATTCACATAATCGTTTTTACTCCTTGCTTGGGTTTCTGCTCCACATTCCTATCTGGTTTCCTGAACTCTAAGCTGAAATCTTCAGATATTCCTGTGTATCATTTCCCCCTAAATCCTTAAAAACACAAACAAACAAACAAACAAAACTGCAGCTCTGAAGAGCCTTAATGAAGGCTATTAGTGAAAGGTATCCTCCACTAGAAAGAGAAGAAGGAAGAGAGTTCATTAAGGATAGGTTATTTTATCCATTCCTCAAGGAAAACCTCACCTTCAAATAGAACAGATGTAATATCTATACATTTCTCCATTTCCTTCTTAGGCATCTCAGAGTGCCCCGCCCTATGACAAGACAGGATAAGCACTACATATATGCTCATAGATTGAACGAAATGGATTTTTGTTCTCTCATTTCATCTATTATATTTGCTAGCAGCCTACAACACTGCAAGCCAGTGGGAAAGCACCCGAGAGTGGCAGTTAGGAGCAAGAATTATGCATCATGGGCTTCCCTGGTGGCGCAGTGGTTAAATATCTGCCTGAGCCCTGGTCTGGGAAGATCCCACATGCCGCGGAGCAACTGGGCCCGTGAGCCACAACTACTGAGCCTGCGCGTCTGGAGCCTGAGCTCTGCAACAAGAGAGGCCGCGATATTGAGAGGCCCGCGCGCCGCGATGAAGAGTGGCCCCCGCTCGCCGCAACTAGAGAAAGCCCTCGCACAGAAATGAAGACCCAACACAGCCATAAATAAATAAATAAATAAATCCAAAGTTAAAAAAAAACAAAACAAAAAACTGTCAAATACTAAAAATAAATATTAAAAAAAAAAAAAAAAGAATTATGCATCAAGCTATTCCCTACATTCTAAACCAGAAAGAATGAGATGGCACCGGGTGATAATTTCTGATTGACAGAGCAATTTCTAAATTGGTATCTCAGCCATGACAGGTACACAGATACTCATGCAGATTTGAATACCCTTTTTACAACCTCTGTAACAGCAAAAGTCAGCTAAGGTGACTTGGAAGAAAAATTGCCACTTTTGGCAGGGCAATCAGTGAGGAAGTCTTCAGGGTGAACTTCATTTCTCAGCAGAGGTGAAGTCAATCCAGTTCAGTTTGACTTTCATAGGACATTACACACAAGTTGTTTGTAGGAATATTCAAAGTAGGAATCACCCACAGATCTTGACTTTAATACCTGTTTTCCTTCCTCAGGACATGAATTGGGAAGCAGTAAGTTCCCCCTAGCTGTCAGAACAGTCACTCAAAGCTAAAGGGGAAAAAATAGTTCAGAGTAAGGGTCACAGGACAAGAACATTCTGAAAATTAAACAGAACATAGGTGTCCCACAGGTGAGTCTGCACCTGCACCAAGAGGAAGTGCTACATCAGATGTCCAGAGGTGGCCACTTAAATAGTCAAAAGTTGGAAGAAAAGAGGTAGTGCCGGAGTACTGAGCAGAGCTGGAAATGTGAACCCTTCCTTCCTGCTGTGTGGGAATGACACTAAGTCCCATTTGCTCAGCTTCATGGTACATGATTTCTTTCACATACATTCACATACATTATGGCAATTGGTCCTCACAAAAACCTTGTGAGGTAGGAATGATTACTGTATTAGTTTGCTAGGGCTGCTATAATAAATCACCACTAACTGGGTGGCTTAAAAAAACAAACTTATTCCCTCACACATCTAGAGCCTAAAAACATGAAATCAAAGTGCTGGCAGGGCCATGTTCCTCTGAAACCTCTAGGGGAGGGTCTTTCCTTGCTCCTTCCAGCTGTGGTAACCCCAGGCATTCTTTGGCTTGGAGCTGCATGACTCCAATCTCTGCCTTCATTTTCACAGTACTGGGTTCTCCCTGCGTCTGTCTTCGGACAGTGCTCTCTCCTTCTTGTAATGATAGCAGTCATGTTGGATTACCACTCCCCATCATGACTTCATCTTAACTTGATTTATCTGAGAAAGCCCTACTTCCAAATAAGGTCACATTCCTAGGAACCACTGATTAGAACTCCAACATATCTTTTGGAGGAATACAGTTCAACCCCTAAAAAGTTAGCCCCATTTCACAGATAAGAAAACTTGAGTTTTACAAAGGTCAAGTGATCTAAGTTTACACTGTCGGCAATGAGCACAGCTAGGACTTCAGCCAGGTCAGACTTCTGATCCTGGGTTTTATCCATCATATGACAAAGCCTTAACAGTTGCCAGCTCCACAGCATTGCTACAGCTATGAGCCCCTTAAGGCTTGATCTAGAAAAAGTGGATCAAGAATGCCATATCCAACAAGGGCTGATGGGCAGAACCCAGTGGGCATCTGCTCAGAAATGGTTTTGAAAATCTCCCTTCCAGTTGGCCAGGTACATCAAGTGACTTGAGGGCCACTACAGGGCCCTGCACACCAGTCACAATGCCAGAATGCCCATGATTCAAGAGTCCTTCCTTTGGGTCTATTCTGTAGTGTCCTATTTGAATATAAATATCCTTGGGCTATTTAGCTTAATCAGGTTTATTTTGTAAATATTACTGACTTTAAGGGTCCTTTCATACATGAAAATCTGTTTACTTACAGAGGTGTTATATGTCATATGGATAAAGGGATGGATGGATAAAGTTATGCCAGGCACTTACTGAGAATACAAAATAATTGAAAACATGGCCTCTGTTCTTAATGTGTTTATATTAGAATAACCATAGTGAAAATAAGATACTTTTCCAAACATAACCAGAAAGATGTATAAGTTGGTGGTACCCAAACTCTGTTGTCCTTCATGATAACTTGGAAGGCCTTTTTTAAAGTAAAATTTCTATTATCAAATGATACTGAATTGGAAAATTTTAGGAATAATCAGAATTTATTATCTAGAAAGCAGTTACAAAAATAAAATATTCTATGTAAAAACAACCAGCTTGCAAGAGGGAAGAGATATGGGAACATACGTATATGTATAACTGATTCACTTTGTTATAAAGCAGAAACTAACACACCATTGTAAAGCAATTATACTCCAATAAAGATGTTTAAAAAAAAAAAAAACCAGCTTGAATATAATTGAAGTGACTTTTACAAGAAAAAGATAAAGTAACTATATATAAAATAGATAACCAAAAAGGACCTCATGTATAACACAGGAAACTATACTCAATATTTTGTAATAAGCTAAAAGGGAAAAGAATCTGAAAAAGAATAGATAGATATAACTCAATCACTTTGCTGTACAACTGAAACATTATAAATCAACTATACTTCAATAAAATAAATAATAACCAAAAGAAGAAAGAAAGAAAAAGATAAAATACCTAGGAGTAAACGTAAGACTGTGTGTCTGGTTCAACATAATGCATTGAACACTCCTTTGTCACTCTAAATCCCTACTAAAATGACAACAAAGTAATAAAAATACACTACCTACATGGATAAAGAGTAGGAGAAAAGAAATAGATGAGCACTGTCAACCAAAGTTTTAGAAATAAAAAGTGGGTATTAAATAGTCCTTAATTAGCTGAACTGATAAAGTGGAATGACTTTGCAAAGCAAACCCTAAACAAGCCACTTTATTGACACGTTCTAGAACCCTAGATGGCCTCCAGAACTGGATGCACCAAATGCCTTTGAAAGGAGGAAAGGCATAAGAATTGGAACAGCCTTACATTTCTTAGGCAAGAGAACTATTTAATTGAACTATATCTATCAAAACTGTAAATGCACAAAACACTGACTCAGCAATAACATTTACCATAATATTTTTTCTTATGAGTGTACTCAAATATATGTACAGATATGTGTAAAATGACTTTCATAGTATATTAATTAAAAACTAGAATTAAACTATTAAATATAATAAACAATGATATATCCATACTGGAATATATCTTTATCAAATGGAATATTTTCAGATAGTAAAGGAAAAAGAGATCTGCATGTGCTCTTAAGAAAAAAAAATCTCCCAGTTTAAAAGAGTTAAAACACAAACAGTGTGTGGTATGCTCCCAACTTAGCCCATTCCCTCATCCTCCTGTGGGAGAAGATTTGATCTCAGCCCATTTAGAGATACTTATCTCTGGACCTCGGTCTACACTGAGGTCCAACAGGTAGATGAATCCATCTGTCTATTGGTCTTTGGAGAAGGCCCTGAACAGAAAAGAAAGGCAAGTGGACCTCTGAATGAAAACTAACATGAAACCCCAAGTCTAGAAAATGGATCAGACAGGGCAACAAGACCTTCACATCCAAGGAAATAATAGTTCTAGGTCTAGTGTGAGGCTGTGTGACCATTCCTCAATCAGCCTCTCCTCCACCAACGCTCAACTAAAGCTTACTAACTCTCAACTACAGGAAGAGAACAACGGGAAAAGACACAACCATGTGGTCAGGGCCCAGCAGCTCTGGGTAAACTTTCAGAAACGTCTGGCCCTGTAGTGGAACAGAAGCTCCCTTCTGTTCAGAGCTGAGGGTTAATACCTAGACATTTTTACAAGCCACAGAAGCAAAGAACCTGGTTAGCCCAGGACCACAACATAGTCAGGAAGTAAAAGGCAGAAGACAGCATCTCTGATCAGAATAGAGAAACCATTCTGTGCACATGCATGACTTCTGGAAGAAAAGACTAGACTTCTTGTTAATCAAGCAAGAGATTGCTCAGAACATTAAGACTTGTCACACTGTTATAAATGTGACACTCTTGTAGTCAATGTGTCCGGCAAAATAATGAGATGCAAGATAGAAGAAGCATCATAGTTATGGCGTTTATCTTCCATTTTCCCTCCAAATCTACTCTCCATTCTTTTTCATTTTGCTCCATGCTTAGAGAGGCTGTCCTGTGTGGACTTAATCAACTGGTTCCTTTCCCTCAGGGTTCTGGTCTTGGAGAGCCCAGCTAGAGGTCAGAGAAATGAAGGGGAGTGAGGTCAGAATATTTATTTCCCTGGATCTCTCCCATGCAAGGTCATTTCAGGCTGAGGACACACCTCCATCCAACATGCCAGTTCCTGTAGAGGCAGCTCTTCACATAAATCTCCTTCCAGGCTCTGGTAACATTCCCTCCCTCACACCTTCAGCCAAGGACAGTAACTTCCAGATGTCACTCATTTGATGTTTGGCACCAGCCCTTGTGGTTTCAACACCCTGCCCATAACTTTTAAATAATCCATGTGTTAAACTCACCTCAAATTATCATCTATTATTGCTGGGGCCATGACTGATATGTGATTTTCAAGGAAAAAACAAACATGTCTTTCTAAATAAGCTTCTGAAAGGATTTTTATCACATGTGATGTAAAATTTTATGGGGAAAATATTGGCCAGTATTAGACATTGACAATGTTTCATAGCAATTCATTCATTCAGTCTGTAAATAATTAATATCCTAGTACATACCAATAACTCTTCTAGATGTTGAGTATAAATCATTAAACAAATAGACAAAGCACCTGCCCTAATGTACCTTCTTCATTACAAAATTAGAAACAAACTGAATCAAAACTGTTAGGTAGTATGAGTGTTAAATATATATATAAGTTACAATAACAGGACAGGGGGGAAAGGAAGGGCTATTTCGGTAAAATTGTCACAGAAGGCTTCTCTCTGCAAGCAAAATTTGAACATAGACATAAGTGAATTGAGGATGTAAATGAAATAATTATAGAGGAAGAATGCTCAAGGCAGGAAGGAAGGGAGTAATACTATCATATTTATATTTTTAAAAATCATTCTAAAAGAACAGGAAGTCTTAGAGCAAACAGACAAAAGAATAAAAGGCATCCAAATAGGAAAGAATTAAAATTGTCTGTTTGCAAATAATATGATCTAACGTACAGAAAATCCTAAATATCCCAAAAAATTACTAGAAGTAATCAACATATTCAGTAATGTTATAGGATACAACATCAACATTCAGAAAACAGTTGAATTTCTGTACACCAATAACAAAACATCTGAAAAATAAAGAAAATAATCCCACTTACAAGAGCACCAAAGCAGTAGAATACTTAGTAATAAATTTAACCAAGGAGGTGCAAGATTTTTATGCTGAAAACTATCATACTTTGATGGAAGAAATTGAAAGCACAAATGAATGGAAAGATATCCCATGTTCATAGATTGGCAGAATTAATAATGTTAAAATGTCCTTATTACTTAAAGCAGTCTACAAATTCAATGCAATCCCTGACAAAATTCCAATGGCATTTTTCACAGAAATGGAACAATCCCAAAATTTGTATGAAGCCACAAAAGACTCCAAATAGCCAAAACAGTCCTGAGCAAGAAGAGCAAAGCCAGAGGCATCACACTTCCTGATTTCCAACTATACTGTAAAGCTCTACTAATCAAAACAGTGTGGTACTGGCATAAAAATAGATATATAGATGACTAGAACAGAATAGAGAGCCCAGAAATAAATCCATGCATATATGGTCAATTAATTTATGACAAATGATACAAGAATATACAATGAGGAAAGAACAGTCTCTTCAATAAATGTTGTTGAAAAAACTGGACAGCCATATGCAAAAGAGTGAAACTGGACCCCTATCTTACACTATACACAAAAATTATCTTGAGACGAATTAAAGACTTAAATATAAGATCTGAAACTCTAAAACTCCTAGAAGAAAATATAGGGATAAGTCTCCTTGACATTGGTCTCCACAGCAATTTCCTGGATGTGATATCAAAAGCACAAGCAACAAAATAAAAAATATGTGGAACTACATTAAACTTTTGCTCAAGAGAAGAAACAATCAACAATATGAAAAAGCAACCTATGGAATGGGAGAAAATATTTGCTAATCATATCTGGTAAGGAGTTAATATTCAAAATATGTAATGAACTCATAAAACCCAATAGTTAAAAAAAAAATCTTTTTAAATGGGAAGAACTGAATAAACACTTTTCCAAAGAAGCCATACAGATGGCCAACAGGTACATGAAAACATAATCAACATCACTAATCAGAGAAATTCAAATCAAAACCACAATGAGATATTACCTCATACCTGTTAGAATGGCTAGCATGAAAAACAATTAGCAAATACTGGTGAGGATGTGAAGAAAAGGAACCCCTTATGCACTGTTGATGGGAATGTAAGTTGGTACAGCCACTATGGAAAACAGTATGGAAGTTCCTCAATAAACTCAAAACAGAACTACAATATGATCCAGCAATCTCACTTCTGAGTATATATCCAAAGGAAATGAAGTCAGGATCTTGTAGAGATACCTGCATTCCCACATTTATTGCAGCATTAGTCACAATAGCCAAGATACAGAAATAATCTAAAAGTCCAGCAACAGATGAATGGATAAGGAAGATGTGAACACACACACACACACACACACAGGAATATTATTCAGCCATGAGAAAGAAGAAATCCTGCCATTTGTGACATCAGTGAACCTGAAGGGCACTATGCTAAGTGAAACAAATCAGACAGAAAAAAACATTTTATGATTTCACTTATGTGGAATTTTTAAAAGATGAACTCAGAAAAACAGTAGAGTGGTGGTTACCAGAGGCTTGGGAGTAGGGGAAGTGGGGAGACATTGGTCAAAGAATATAAATTTTCATGTACACGATTAATAAGGTCTGGAAAATCTAATGCAGAGCACAGCAATTAGACCTAATACCGTATTATATACTTGAAAGTTGCTAAAAGAGTGATTCTTAAATGTTCTCACAACAAAAAATAGAGATGGTAATTGTGTGAAAAGATGGAGGTGGTATTCATTTTGTAATATATAAATGTATCAACATATTGTACACCTTAAATTTATGTCATATTTCAATTATGTACTAGTAAAACTGGGAAAAAATTAAAAGGCAAAAGACAAAAAAACATTTCATTGAAGAGGATACAGAGATGGCAAATAAGCACAAGATGTTCAGCATCACCAGTTATTAGGGAAACGGAAATTGAGACCATGATGAAATATCATATACCTATCAGAAGAGCTGGATTTTTTTAAAGTGACAATACCAAATACTGGTAAGGATGTTGAGAAACTGGACTGGTCTTACATGGCTGGTGAGTGTATAAAATTACCAGCCACTCTGAAAAAGGTTGGCAGTTTCTTAATAAACTCACATCATGTGATCCAGCATTCTCACTCTTGAGCAGTTATCTCAGAGAAATAAAAAATTATGTCCACACAGAAATCTGTACAAGAATGTTCATAATGAAATCTGTACATTCATATTCCTGAACTAGGGGGTGAGTCCCTCAATACATTAACGGTTAAACAAGCTGGGCTACATCCAGACTACGAAACACTGTTCAGCAATAAAGGTGAATTAATATTGATTCAGTGACACTGCATGGATCTTCAGAACATTGTGCTAAATAAAAAAGCCAGTATCAAATGATCACATACTCTGGGATTCCATTTACGTGCTTAACATTCTTAAAATGACCGAACTATAGAGATGGAAAACAGATGAGTGGTTGCCAGGCTTAGAGATGCTGAGTGAGAGTAAGAGACTATAAAATGGTAGCAAGAGGGAAATCTCTGATGATGGAATAGTTCTGTATCTTGACTGTAGTGGTGGTTACCGGAAACTACTCATGTGATAAAGTGACACAAATCTATATACGTACATTGCAACAATGTCCAATGCCTGTTCTTGATGTTTTACCATAATTATATGGGGAAACTGAGTGAAATGTACATGAAACCTCTTTGTACTAACTTTGCAACTTCCTGTGGATCTGTAATATTTCAGAATATTAAGTTTTAAAAGTTCATTCTTCTGCCATGGGGAGAATATATCATAGGAGCAAAGGTGGAGTCAACAAGACCAGTTAAGAAGTCTTCACCATCATCCACAAAGAGATGCATGTGACTTGTTACTAGGGTGGTATCTGGAGAAGGGGTAGAAATGTTTGGATTTGACATATTTTGAATGGGAAGCTACAGGACTTGCTGGTGAATTGGAAGTGGTATAAGAGAATGAGAAGCAAAGGAATAATTTTAAAGGTTGGGTTTTTTTGTTTGGTTTTGGTTTTTTACACCTAAGCAACAGGGAAAGTGTAGTTTTCATTCATGCAGGCAGGAAGACGTGAGGAGGAATGGCTTATGCATAGTGGGAATCAGTTTTAGCCATGGTGAGATGCCCATTAGCCATCACATGGCTCTGTCTGGTAGTGAGATATGTAGTTAAATCTGGAGTTCAGGAGGAAGGTTGAGGCTAGGATATAAATTTTGAGGTCAGCTTACGGATGGTATTTGATGCTATGACTATATGAGATCACCCAGAATGCATATATAGAGAAGAGTAAAGGTCTGAGGACACTCCACCATTTAGAGGCTGGGAAAGTTAGTATTCAGCAAAGTAGGCTGAGAAGTAGCCACTGTGGAGAGTAGAATTCCAAAGAAGGGTAGGATACCGGAAAGCAATAGAAGAAAAATTATTTTGGGTGGGGAGAGGGGTAATCAGCAGTGTGAAATAATACAGAAAGATTAGAAGTGAGAATTGACCATTTGGGTTGAAGAGACAATAACTTTAGAAAGAACAGTTTCAGTGAAGTGAAGATCCTATGGATGTATTCAAAAGAGGATAGGAGATAAAATATCTTCTTTATACAACATTTTTGAATGTTTGTTGTAAAAGGAGCAGGGAAATTGGGTGGTTACTGGAATAGTGTGCGTAGATCAAATGGAAAAGATTAAGATGGGAAATATCATACGCATGTACTCTGGTGGGAATGTTGCATTAGAAAGGAGAAGTGATACAAAAAAGAATGAATACATGAATGAGTGAAGTCCATAAGCAGGTAAGAGGGAATGGGATCCAGTGCACAAGTTGAGGAGTTGGCCTTAGATATCAACACTGGATAGAAGCAGAGTATAAAGGCACAGATGCATACATGTCAGTAGGCTCTGTGCTTGGAAGATGTGGTGCACTCTTACACTATTTCTATTATCACGTGCAAGAAGGTCATTAACTGAGAGCAAGGAGAGGGAAGGGATGTTAGAGACTGAGAAAGCAGAGCTATGAGATCATCTTTGAGGATAGGAGCAGAACAATGAATTCACAAAGAAAATGCAATAGGATTGTTTGGCAGCACTGAAAGCCCATTGCCTATTTATTTGATACATATATGAATTTAATGTGAGAGAAGTCAGCATGGTTGTGGGTTGTTCTTCCAGCCTCCTTCAGGTGTTTGGGTGCAAGTGTGAAACTGAGCAGAAATAAAGAGGGTCTCAAGGGAGTTGAGTACAGATGCAAAAGAATGGTAGTAATAATGGAAGATGGAATCTAAACTGGAAAAGGAAGCAAGGCCCTTTGAGGGAGTTGATGAACAGTTAAAAAGTGGTAAGGTCAACTGTAGTATATTCTGGATAGTAAGTTATTGGAGGGGTCATCCTAGAGAGTAAATTGGAAAGAAAGGAGGTGATGGTCAGAGTAGGATGCTTTAAACTGGTATGACACGAGAGGACGGGTAGAGGTAGGCTGGAAGACAGAAGCCTTAGAGGTGAGGAGTTTAAAGAACTGAGAGGTCAGGACATTGGATGAATCATCCCTATGGATACTGAAATTCTACAACATGGTAACAGAAGTGGTGGTAAAGTAAATACAGTAAGTCAGGTGGTAAAATCAAAGTGAAAGGGAAAGAATCATAAATTACTACAACAAGCAGTAGGCACTAAGATGCTTCAAAAGCTCCGAGAAGGGATGGGGGAGAAATAAACCGTGGTTGGAAAGCAGCACTAATGAACAAGAAGAATACCCACCCCACCTCCAAGACTAGGAGTACACAGGGTATGAGAGAAAATAAAAGAAAGCCATGACTGAGGACACTGTAGAAGTGATCGCCATATGATTCTTCCCATAGCAACCCTCACAGTAGCACAGAGCTTTCTATAACCAACAATCAAGAGGAATTCCAAGCAGGAATGTTCATGATAGATAAAGCTGCTACATGATAGATAAAGGTGTGGTGGAATTAAGAAACAGAATAGTTGGTGGTAGGGGAGATGACATCTGAAAAGGTGTTTCTACCTCACAAAGTAGCACATTCACCTATCATTGTTTCTTCATAACCAAGACAGATCTATTGTATGTTCACTTGTCCTCAGCATCATAAAGGAGACAGCAAAGTCTCTCTTATAACATATCTCAATAGACATGTGAACTAAGGTCTCTGATTCTGTCTTCTGCTGAATCAAATCCATGGACCCAAAATGGAGACTTCATTTTTCTTTCTACCCATGCATAAAAGTGACTTACCATCTGATCATTAACTCACTTTAGTGCATTTGGGATTTCTGTACACATTCCAAAATGGAAAAGGTAAGCGCTTCGGGGATCATAGTTACATAAACCACAGGCTGTGATGATAATGCTTTAACATAGTTCATTCTCTTAAGCGCTTAAAATGCTGAGCCACAGAAATAGCTTAATTAGTCTCAGCTTTCCTCTGAGGTAAGAGGGATGCTATCAAGTATTCCTCAATTAAGAGTTGAGGTTCAGAGAAGTTGTGACCCCCCTCCCCACCCCTCCTGCTTGCTCCGAGGAAGCAGCTAAAGAGCCAACTAATCTCAACTGAACTCTGCTACGATGACAGTCTGCATGAGAACCACTGCAAGCTCTGTTCTTTGCATTAATAGGCTCTAAGCCATAAGCTGTTGGCCAGTAACAAATGTAATCATGCAGATCCATCCTCTCTCTTCCCCACGCATATACACATACCCTTTCTAGAAGAAACAGATTATCAGGTACAAGGGTGATAAGAGGCCTTACAAAAAAGGCAAAGACATGCCACCCCTACGGGTGTTGAAACTCTCACCAAGGACATCACAAAAGCGTTATTAATAGCCAATGCTTATTGAGAACTTATTGAGAACCAGACACTGCTCTAAGTGCTTTCCATGCTTTGACTCTCCTACACCAGTCATAAGGTAGATATTATCCCACTTTACAGAGGAAAGTGAGACACAGAGAAGTGAGTAACTTGCCCATGATTTTATAACTAGTTCAGTGGTAGAGTCAGAATTTGAACCTAGTTGTTCTGGCTTCAGAGTCTAAAATTTTAACCAGTATGCTTTATTACCCAAAACACACACACGCACAGCAGTCTCACCAACTATACTTGCTGTCAGAAATCATTTCTTCATGCCTTCCGGGAGGTGTGGGACCACTTCCCAGAGCAGAGGTAAGAATCCCTTTGCTGCAAGACAGGATGATGCTCTTGTTTAATTTAACCCCAAAGTCCTATAAAACATAGAAGCAGCTACAACTCACAGAATAAATTTGTTC
Source organism: Balaenoptera ricei (assembly GCF_028023285.1). Classification (NCBI taxonomy): domain Eukaryota; kingdom Metazoa; phylum Chordata; class Mammalia; order Artiodactyla; family Balaenopteridae; genus Balaenoptera; species Balaenoptera ricei. The sequence goes on along the minus strand of NC_082640.1, from coordinate 80,892,515 downwards.
TCAGCAGAAAATTATCCTCCAAGGCTTCCCCTCTCCGCCACCCGCAGTCTCCGCCCACGAAGGGGCTTCTAGTGTGTGGAAACCTTTCCTCCTTCACAGCTCCCTCCCACTGCTGCAGGACCCGTCCCTATTCTTTTGTCTCTGTTTTTTCTTTTTTCTTTTGTCCTACCCAGGTAAAACCGATAGCTAGTGGGAAGCAGCCGCATAGCACAGGGAGATCAGTTCGGTGCTTTGTGACCACCTAGAGGGGTGGGATAGGGAGGGTGGGAGGGAGACGCAAGAGGGAAGAGATATGGGGACATATGTATATGTATAGCTGATTCACTTTGTTATAGAGCAGAAACTAACACACTATTGTAAAGCAATTATACCCCAATAAAGATGTTTAAAGAAATTAGTCCTTATAAAAAAAAAAGAAAATTATCCTCCAGTAGAGTGTTTGAAAGTTTAATGGTTATGATATTCACTTGTCCAGCTTATTAAAAATGCATTTTCAGGGGACCTAGCCCCCAGAGTCTGATTCACTAGATCTGTGATTGGGTCTAGTAACATGTGCTTAACAAGCCTCACCATCACCACTGCCGCTGCCCCCAGGCAGACCTAATGGAGGTGGCTCACAGAGCACACATTGCTAAGGGTCACTCTCAGGAAAAGACTATTCTAGTTATGAATGAGAAGTGGGGGAGGGAAGAGTCACATGAGATAACGATATTTAGTTCTTAGGTGAATTTTTCCTTTGATAATTCTTTGAAGTCAAGAAGCAATTTAAACCATTGCTACTAAAATAGCAAAAAATATATGAGAAAGATCATGAATCTGGGAGTTAGAAACGTATGAATGAACCCCAGACTTCCTGCTTCACTGCTTGTATATCTTGGGAAATTGAGCCTCCATTTTCCCCATTTTGTAAACCAAATATGATATTGTGTACAATTCTGTTGCAAGCTTTAGACTATTTATGCTTATTCCCACCATATGCTGGAAAAGTAGGCACATACTTTTCTTCCTGCCTGGGACGTGCACACAAGGCTGAAGGTGGAACCGCCATCCTGCCGTTATGACATGAACAAGAGAAGGAGCTTCTATCTGACAGAATCATGGGATGTCCTGCCAGCTCCGGACTACCCATCTCTCGAGGTTTTACCAAGTATATACAAGTCCAAACTTAAGCCACGGTTTTTCAGATTTCTGTTACTCACTATTGAATGAGATCTCTATCCCTTTATCATTGTGTAATGTCCTCTTTGCCTCTTGTTTACAGGCTTTGTTTTAGAATCTATTTTGTCTGCTGTAAGTATTACTACCAGAGATTTTTGTTTTTATTTGCATGCAATACCTTTTTTCATCCCCTCATTTTCAGTGTGTGTGTGTCTTTGGATCTGAAGTGAGCCTCTTGTAGGCAGCATATTGATGGGTCTTTTTGTTTGTTTGTTTTTTAAACTGTTCAGCCACTTTGTCTTCTCATTGGAGCCTTCAGCCCATTTACATGTAAACAGTAATTATTGATAGCCATGTACTTATTGTCATTTTGTTCACTGTTTTCTGGTTGTTTCTGTTGTTCATTTTGTTCCTTTCTTTTGCTCTCTTGTGATTTAATAACTACCTTTAGGTGTTAATGTTTGTATTCCTTTCTCTTTTTGTGTGTGTGTATTTATGGTGGGTTTTTAGTTTGTGGTTACCATGAGGTTCATATAGAACAACATATGTGTGTATATATAATTATTTTAAGTTGATTACCTCTTAAGTTCAAAGGCATTTTTACACACCCCCCACGTGTAATATTTTTGACATATTTTATACTTTTTGTGTATCCAACTACTTATTGTTAATATAGATGATTTTACAACTTTTGTCTTTTAACCTCCCTATGGCTTTATAAGTGGTTGATCTACTACCTTTACTGTATGTTTGCCTTTACCAATAAGATTTTTTTTCCATAGTTTTCATATTTGTATTTGTGACCTTTCCTTTTCCGCTTATAGAAGAACTTAAATATTTCTAGAGCCAGTTTAGTGGTGAACTCTTTTAGCTTTTGCTTGTCTTGTAATATGTGTCTTAGTGTGGACGTCTTTAGGTTCATCTTATTTGGAACTCTGTGCTTCCTGGACTTGGATGCCTCTTTCTTCCATAGGGTTAGGGAAGTTTTCAGCTATTATTTCTTCAGGTAAGTTCTCTGCTTTTTTCTCTTTCTCCTCTCCTCTGGGACACCTATAATGGGAATATTAGTATATTTTATCTTGTCCCAGAGGCCCCTTAAACAAAAATTTTTTCTGTTTGCTGTTCTGACTGGGTGATATCCACTATCCTGTCTTCCAGATAGCTTATGTGTTCTTCTGTATCACATAATCTGCAATTGATTCCCTCTAGTGTATTTTTCATTTCAGTTATTTTAGTCTTAAGGTCTGATTGGTTATTTTTGTGTTTTCTAATCCTTTGAAGTTATCCCTGTGTTCCTCTATTCTCCCAAGTATGGTGAGCACTTTTATGACTGTTGCTTTGAACCCTTTATCAGGTAAATTACTTATCTCCATTTCATTAGGGTTTTTTCCTGGGGTTTTATCTTGTTCTTTTTTTGGGGGGGGGGATATATTTGTCTTCTCATTGTTTGACTTCGTGTCTCTATGAATTAGAATTAGAAACAGTTACATGTGTCTTGAAGGTGTGTCCTTGATAGGAGTGTCCCTATGCAGACTGCAAGTGCCCAGTGGCTTTGATAGGAGGGCTGGAGCTAAGTGAACATGAGCTGGGGCTTTTTTGAGGGTGCAGTGGGGCCACCACCTTGGTAGAACCAAAGTTCAGCACACACTGGGGGCCGCCACCTTGGCAGGGTGCAGGGGGCTGGAGCCATAGCTCAGCACAGGCCAGGGGTTTTTTGGGGGTGTGCTAGAGCCAGAGCCCAGCATAGGCTGAGGCTTCTCCCAGGGTGCACCAGGGGCCACCGCCTTGGTGAGGGGCTGGAGCCAGATCCAGGCACAGACTGAGAAGGTAGGTGCTGGAGTGGCTTTGGCAGGCTGGCTAGAGCACCAGGTGCTTTTCAACCTGCTGCCCCTGCACTGATATGTTGAGCAAGTTTGTGTGCACAGCCATTAAGAGCAGAGTCTCAGTTGCCTATACTCTTCCAGCTCTGATTGTAAGCCCTGCCTGTTTACAAAACCAGTTAAGGGGATTCATCTTCCCAGCGCTGGTCCCTAGGGCAGTGGTGTTCAATGTGGAGCTCAAATCCCTCGCTCCTTAGAGAGAACCTCCAAGTTTGTGATATCCTCTTCCTCTACTGGGTTACCCACCAGAGATGTAGGTCCTGAATAGACAGTTCTCTTCCTCTCCTACCCATCTTAGTGTGCTTTTTTCCCTTATGTCCTTAATTGTAGAAGACTTGTTCTACATGTAATCATAGTTTTGTTGTGTTCATGGGAGAAAGTGAGCTCAGTTTTCCTATTGTTTTGATTCCCCCATTTGTTACGTTTTTCCAAATTTAAAAATTAAAGAAACCCTACATGGGAAGAACATCTCATTTGTTCCCACCCCAAGAAAATTCATATTATTAATTCATAACACTACAACAACACCTTGTCTATGGGTTCCCAGAAGCACTAATTTTATTCTGTGAAGTCATACAGAATGGAAATAGTTCTAAAAGATTAAAGAAAAAATGCCTAGTATGTTTCCTTAGAGCATTAGACCAGTATGTTTACTTCATTCTCTCATTAAGTTCTATTAATAGGCTATCAAATGATTTGTGAGCACTTATAGAAAGCAGTCATCACTATAAAGCAGTATGAATTCATTAAGAACAAGCTCTGTTAAATTAATGGCTTTACCTAAGAAATAGGTTTGCAAGTTTGCAGCATTTATTGATCATTGATTATTTATTGATGGATTGATCATATCAGAGATATCATCCCTGGGTAAGGTGAAGAAACATGGATTGGCAGAGTATATGGCTAGGCAGGTTTCTAATCAAATAACTATGCCCAGAAGGGGCCAATTAGTGAATAGATGTTAAGAAAACCAATAGTATCAGTATTTTATCAACATACTAGAAAAAAATTTTAAAAGCCTATCAATTTTGTAGATAAGCTAGGAGGAATAGTTAATTTGTTACATGAAACAGTCAAAATCTCATCATCTCTCAGAGAGTAGACATAAGAGCTTTGCTTTTATGACCTAGAGAATAAAATATCCAAGAATGCTTTGTAAAACCAAGCTTGATAGTAGTTGATACAAAAAAAAAAAACTCCAAATACTTCTGTGTATTGAAATGCCTAAAAAAGCTAAAACAAACTCAGGCTAATTTAACAAAGGTAAAATTTTCTGATCAAGCTATATTGTCTTGATAGATACCTTTAATAAATGTATCATGTATTCTGGACAGCTACATGTAAAAGAATGAAATTAGAACACTCCCTAACACCATACACAAAAATAAACTCAAAATGGATTCGAGACCTAAATGTAAGACCAGAAACTATAAAACTCTTAGAGGCAAACATAGGAAGAACACTCTCTGACATAAATCACAGCAAGATCTTTTTTGATCCACCTCTTAGAGTAATGGAAATAAAAACAAAAATAAACAAATGGGACCTAATGAAACCTCAAAGCTTTTGCACAGCAAAGGAAACCATAAACAAGACCAAAAGACAACCCTCAGAATGGGAGGAAATATTTGCAAACGAATCAATGGACAAAGGATTAATCTCCAAAATATATAAAGAGCTCATGCAGCTCAATATTAAAGAAACAAACAACCCAATCCAAAAATGGGCAGAAGACCTAAACAGATGTTTCTCCAAAGGAGACATACAGATGGCCAAGCAGCACATGAAAAGCTGCTCAACATCACTAATTATTAGAGAAATGCAAATCAAAACTACAATGAGGTATCACCTCACACCAGTTAGAATGGGCATCATCAGAAAATCTACAAACAACAAATGCTGGAGAGGGTGTGGAGAAAAGGTATCTTGCACTGTTGATGGGAATGTAAATTGATACAGACACTATGGAGAATAGTATGGAGGTTCCTTAAAAAACTAAAAATAGAATTATCATATGATCCAGCAATCCCACTACTGGGCATATACCCAGAGAAAACCATAATTCTAAAAGACACATGCACCCCAACGTTCACTGCAGCACTATTTACAATAGCCAGGTCATGGAAGCAACCTAAATGCCCATTGACAGACGAATGGATAAAGAAGTTGTGGTACATATATACAATGGAATATTACTCAGCCATAAAAAGGAACGAAATTGAGTCATTTGTTGAGACGTGGATGGATCTAGAGACTGTCATATAAAATGAAGTAAGTCAGAAAGAGAAAAACAAATATCGTATATTAACGCATGTATGTGGAACCTAGAAAAATGGTACAGATGAACTGGTTTGCAGGGCCGAAGTTGAGACACAGATGTGGAGAACAAATGTATGGACACCAAGGGGGGAAGACTGCGGTGGGGTGGGGATGGTGGTGTGCTGAATTGGGCGATTGGGATTGACATGTATACACTGATGTGTATACAATTGATGACTAATAAGAACCTGCAGTATAAACAAACAAAAAAACAAAAAAAACAACTAATACTAGACTTTCTTTGGGTTATTTGTATGGAAATATGTTAACATAAATGTTTCAGACATTACATGAAATTTCTAAAAATCTTATATGTTCTGGTATAATGTTATAAGTCATAATTCTAGTTATTACTTTAAAATGTATATCTCAGAAATAACTAAATTTCCTTGTCAATTGATTATGAACTTTCATCAAATCTTTAACTGTGGTCATTTTTAAGTCTTTTGTCATTTACAGACAGTTCTGGGTGTACTCTGATGCTTTTGCAAAAATGTTCCTATAAAAGGGTTTCGTCTTCAAGGAATTCATGGAAAAGACTCTGACAAGTACAGGTTTCTGGTAACTGGCTATACTGCTGAACTGAATGACTAAGCATTTTCAGAACTCTAATGAAAAACTGATGAATTCATAAAAGTGCTAATAAAAGATCAAGATAAAAAAAATTAATTACATGGGACTGAGTGAACTGATGAGGATGATTATAATTTTTGTGACTTTGAATAAAAAAAAAAAATCCCACAAGGACTCAGAGGCAAAAAATATACAAATCAATTTTCACTGCAAAGTAAAGGAGTTGTTACAGTGGAGGATTACTGGACTGAATGTCAATATTATGACATAGTATGAGTGTGTTTCGTGTTTGGTAATTACAATCATTGTTGCTTTTGTTGTGGTCATCCATTTACAATGCTTGGTGTCAGTTTATTTATCTCTTGTAAAAATAAAATACAGTGTGTATGTGTGAGTTGTGGGAAAAAAATAGGACTCTAATGTAGAATAAACTTTCAGTTGAAATCAAAAATAAATAAATAAATAAATCCATCCTCTAAACTATGCTAGTGTTAGCTAAGTGAAAATATTAATACATGAATATTAATAGTCCATTATTCTCCACAGTTATCTGAAGGAGATTTTGAAAAATAAAGTTTTAAGATGTTAAGTTATATTAGATGAAACATTTTTTTGAAACATTTTTTTCAGAACATAAACTTTTTACAGTCTGTTTTTCAATTCATTCCAACACAAGTATACTCTATATTCTCTAAATATACTCTATATAAACTTCAGGTTTTGAGGTTTTTGGTTCCCTTCCCCTTCAGTCTGTACTCTAATTATAAAGAGTAGAAATATATTGGCTTCCCCCTTAGTAGTCTAAAGTGGCATTTCCAATGGTGTAATGGATAAACGGTGACAGTGCAGTTGGAATATATGCGTTTCAACTCAGTAGAAAAAGATTATACCTTTATCTGTTTTCACCATTCAATAATGATAAAAAACACAATAAAGAAATGTATTTCAAAAAAAAATTATCATGTATTCATAAGCAGGTAAGCTACATCTGGAGCACTGTGTACAAATTTGTATGCTACATCTGTGGTTTATGTCACCTAAATCCTACCTGGAAATTCAAGCCCTGTCCAGACTCTGGGACCACTACTATCCAGTATATAACCCTCCTTTTTTTCTCCCTAGATAGGCAATACAACAGCTTAGTGCTGTAGATTCAACTGCAGAGGAAAAGATATCATTTTCTTACCTCTCAGATTTGAAAGGCTGTGGGAGATAGAAACTCAAAGTACCACTTACTATATAATAAGAAGAGCAAGTATTTATTTATTCCCTGATTAGCTGGGGAGGAAGAGGATTATCCTAGAGCAGAGGCAAGAGAGGAGAGAATGCATATGCTCCACTCCTGCCTACTCAGGATGTCATTTACCTGCCTGTTCTCAGACCTATTTCCCACTCTCTTTCTGCCTCAGCTGCCTTGCCATCTGCCTTCCAGGTACCATCAGTTAACTGGAGACACTGATGAAAGACTAAAGGGAGTGAGAATATTTCTGCTTCTTCCTTTAATTCAGGCAATGCCTCCAGCAACGATTTTGCCTGTTCCATGGCTCCAGCTACCACTGAACAACCCTTCCCTCTGCAGTCCTAGCTCCCATATGGCAGCCCTCTCCACAGTTCTAGACATCACCACCTTCCCTCCCTGTTCCCTTCCAGCCCACAATGGCCCCAAGTTTCTGTGAGAACCCCTAGTTGCTCCTTTAGTTCTTTTGTCATCTAAGTAACCAATTTGTTATAATAGATTATTTCTCTTAAATAATCTAGTGTGGGTTCTTTGTCTTCCTTGATAAATCCTGACTGATACTGTCTTACCTTATCACTCTCCCTTAGTCTAATGATATACTGAAAAAGAATAATTTAAATACTCCTTTAAGTTTGGAAATTAGAATTTAGTGGACTTGTGCCTCGCTTCTGGCTGGGAATTTGAGAGCTGCTGCCTCTGAGAGAAACCCCGATCTGAGCACAGTAAGGGCAATAGAAAAGGCAATATGGCTGAAGAAGGCTCATTACCCTGCCAAGATTCCTGTGGCAGCCAGTGGCATGAAAGAGATGCAAGAGTTCCCTACAGCTACGCTGCCACTTCACATTCAGTCTTAGACCTTCTGAAATCCGACTTCTCTTTTCTAAAACTATTTTTACAAAGATCTGAAGTGACCTATTTGTTTTCACTCCATTTTTTCAGTATTCATTTTATTTGACAACTTGTCCACATTTGACTGGATAACTACCCCCTCAATCTGCAACTCCAGGTTGTCTCACCCTCCCTTGCTGGCCTTAAGATATAAGAAATGGGATTCAGAGCAATGAAGGCTGTCCATTTTGCTACAATCCCAATTAGACTATGATGGTTCTCAGTCTTCTCAGTTTTATCTACTTTTATTTTAAATATTTACAGGTATTGTGTTCTCTTAGGTTTAAATTTGTAGGCATCTTCTATATCCTTAAAAATGCTTTTTGTCTGAGACGTAGCTACCATAGCTTTTAATTTAGTATACATCTGGCATATTTAACCTTTCCTGACAGCCTAGAGATCTGTTTTAGCCTAACAATCTCTGTTAATTATACTCTCTATTGAAGCTAGTGATTAATTACTTCGATTTACTTCTACCATCTTACTCTGATCCCTATTTTGGTGGAGATTTTTCCTTGTTCCATTTTTCCTTATGTTAGAGTACTTTATTTGGATATATAACCCTAGAAAACCACACTAAAGTGAAAAAGAAGGAAGGAGAACCAGAACAAGGATCTGTAGAAATGGCTGCCACCAAGTGGCTGGTTGCTCCATCCTGAGAGACCCCCTCATAGAACCCATCTCAAGCCATATACCCAGCAAAAGAAGCAGGGAGCACTTCTCCACTGGCTCCCACCTACTCAGAGTCAAAAGTTCAGCCACAATTCAAACCCCTTTCCATAGGTACTTCTGTACCAATTCATTACAAATCTCCAAGCAAGCCTCTCACTCTGTTGTGCTCTAAAATATCAGAAATGATCTCTTTATCAAACAAGCATCTCTCATCTCCCTGATCAAGATATTCTTTTACTGCCTGCATCATGTTCACCTGATTCTGTTGAATTAATACATACTATTCATAGATCAAATAAAAACAATTCCCAGTTAAGTATGCATTTCAGATAAACAATGAATCATATCTAATTATGCTCTATGTAATATTTGGAACATACCTACCTACTAAAAAAAAAAAAACAAACCCACCTATGGAAAACAAAACAATACAAATAATTGTATCTTTAAGTCCAAACCACTTAGAAGGTTTATTACCCATATAATATTACTTAACCAAATAAATTCCCCTTGTCTGTTACAATATATTTTACTTTTCATCAATACTACCAATATTCTTCATTGTAAGATAAAGTTCCAATCCTCAGCATGTTACACAAAACCTATCATGATTTGGCTCCAACTTCATTCATTCCCCAGCATCATTTCTCACCTAATCACATTCTTTTTTCTAGAATACCTGTGGTCTCCTGAACAGATATGCCGCACACTGTTCTTACGCTCCCACACAGTGCTCCCTCCTAGCCAGCAGTTTCCCCGGGCTAACTCCTACCTGTCCCCCGAGATTTAGCTTTCCTGCCAATTCTCACAACCTACTTTCTTCAACTCAATTCCGCCAAATCTCATGTCACCCAAAAATTTGTTTAGAGTCAGAACGTTACAGTCAAATTCTGCAGAGTTTGCTGAATATATTGTTCCTGACTTTCCAGCCAACAAAAATGCCATAAATTATGCATCAGTCCTACTACTGATAGAAATACAATTTCCTGAGGAAAACAAATATACTTTCCTCTTTAAATTCAGGGTAGAGACACAATGAATTTTTTCACTATTGGCCTCATGTAAAAGATTGTTACCCTTGGACTATCATGCATTTACTCTTTCTTTCTCTCCCATGGCTGTGTACTTGGAAGATCACATTCTCTTCAGGATGAGTGTCTTGGATGAGGGTGTCAGTGAAAGGATGGTTTGGAATTAAATTCTGCTTATTTCTCTCCCCACATTATACTGGAAAAAAGGTTGCCAGCCTCTCCATCATACAAGTCATTAGTTCACTGGGACCAGCATGGACAGAATAAAACCAGAGTGACATAGAACCCTCCTAAGTTGAGGACTTAATGAGAAGAGCCATCCTTGAGCATTCATTCATCACTTACTACTTCTCTAAACCCCAAGATGGTTATGTCATATCCCAATTCCCTCAAATCCTAATTTCAGTATCTCTGGAGTTTAAAGGCAAAAGTCTGACCTAGAGGGGTGGTAATAGCACACAGCAGTTTTGTGATGTTTGAGATTCTCTGCCCTCTCACTCACCTCTCCCCTCTTCTCTCTTTTGAATTCACAGGGAGGGAGGCAGATGGCCTTTGGTCCTTCTCCAATATACATGATTATACATAATAGCTAATAATAAGAGAGCACAAGAGCATAAGTAAAAAGCTGAAGGCATCACACTTCCTAATACCAAACTATATTACAAAACTACAGTAATCAAAACAGCATAGTATAGGCAAACAGATAGACATATAGACCAATGGAACAGAATAGGGATCCCAGAAATAAACCCACACATTTACAGCAAATTGATCTTTGACAAAGGTGTCAAGAACACACAAGGAGGAAAAGGACAGTCTCTTCAACAAATGGTGCTGGGAAAACTGGATTTTAACATGCAAAAGAATGCAATTGGACCTCTGTCTTATGCCATATATGAAAACCACCTCAAATTAATTAAGGATTCAGGTGTTATATTTAAATTTATAAAACTTCCACAAGAAAACATAGGGGAAAACTTTATGACATTGGTCTAGGTAATAATTTCTTTGATATGACACCAGAAACACAGACGAGAAAGAGCAAAAATAGACAAGTGGGACTACAAAACTAAAAAGGTTCTCCACAGCAAAGGAAACCTGAGTGAAAGGCCACCTACAAAAGAAAATATTTGCAAACCATGTACCTGATAAGTGGTTAATATCCAAAATATGAGGAACTCCTACAACTCATTAGCAGAAAAATTAAATAAGCCCCAAACAACTTGATTTTTTTTTTTAATGGACAAAGGACTTGAATAGATCTTTCTCCAAAGACAACTTACAAATGGTGAAAAGATGCTTAACTTTGGTGAAATGTAAAACAAAGCCACAATGAGATATTACTTCACACCTGTTAGCACGGCTATTATCAAAAAAAAAAAAAAAATAGGGGAGAAAGGATAAGTGTTGGCCACAATGTGGAGAAATTGGAAAATTTACATTGTTGGTGGGAATGCAAAAGGGTACAGCCACTATGGAAAATAGTATGACGGTTCTTCAAAAAGATAAAAATGGACCTACCATCTCACTTTTGGGTATATATCCAAAGGAATTGAAATCAAGATCTTCAAGAGATAGTTGCATTCCCACACTCACTGCAGCTTTATTCACAATAACCAAGACACAGAAACCAATGAAATGTCCATTGACAAGTGAGTAGATAAAAAAAAAAAAAAAAAAAAAATGAAGGACATTATGCTAAGTGAAATAAACCAGTCACAGAAATATAAATACTGCTATTATTCTACTTATTAGTTATCTAAAATAGTCATACTCACAGAAACAGAATAGAAGGGTGGTTTCCAGAGGCTGGGGAGTGAGGAAAATGAAGGAGTAGCTGATTAACAGATATAAAGTTGTAGTTATTCAAGGTAAGTTCTAGTGATCTGCTGTAAAATATCAGGCCTATAGTTTATACTGTATTGCACACTTAAAAATTTAAGAGGGTAGCTCTCATGTTAGGAGTTTTTACCACAATAAAATAAAAGCTTTCTAAGTGACAATAGGTGAAATTTTTAAAATCAAAATATTTGGAATAAGAAGAATAGCAAAAGTTAAAGACTTAAAGTCAGAAGCTCAGTTTGAAGCACTCAGAACACAAGGAAATAAGTTTTCAAAAGAAAGCCTGTGGAAGATAGAAGTTCTAACAACTGACTAAAAAAAAAAAAAAAAAAAGTTCTGAATAGAGGCAAAACTATTTCTGCTAAAATTTGACATCCATTCATGAATTCAAAACAAAACATCAGCAATCCAGGAATAAAGAAGAATTTCCCAAGTCTGACTAAGAATATCTACAAAAAAACTGCAGAATATATTAAGGAGGAAGAGGATGAGAAATAATCAAGAGAAACTATAAGAATGAGAATATTCAGTTAAGATTGGATACAAAAATCTGCCTACCCCCCAAAATGATCAATACCTTTCTCTAAACCTGAGATGATCATCTAAGAAACATAAAAATAAGTTATTTTTAATAACAACAAAAACAAAGTACCCAGGTTTTAGCTTTAAAAAACTAAGTCCTCTATAGAGAAAATTTTTAAAATCTAATGAAAAATCTAACGAAAAATCTAATAGAAGATGACTGATATAAATAGATGGAGATTACCACAATCACAAGTGAGAGGATTCGTTATGAGATTTCATCCCCCAGATTAATCAAATTTAATGTAACCCTAATCCAAACTCCAACTGGATTCAAGGAACTCATTGATTTTAAAATGTGTATGAAAATAAAGGCACAAACAGCCTTGAAAAGGAAGAACTAAAAAAATGTTATGATGTTGTAGCACAGACATGAAGATATACTATAAACACCAATAAAAACTAGGATGGAACTAGTACAAAAACAGAAATAATCTAATGGGATAGTGTAATGAACTGAGATAGACTCATTCACATATGTGAACTTAGTATGTAATGAAAAAGGGGCACCACAAATCAATGGTGAAAGGATGATTTAAAAAGAGCTAGGGAGGAAGAGAGAAGATGGCGGAAGAGTAAGACGCGGAGATCACCTTCCTTCCCACAGACACAGTAGAAATACATCTACACGTGGAACTGCTCCCACAGAACACCCACTGAACGCTGGCAGAAAACGTCAGACCTCCCAAAAGGCAAGAAACTCCCCCCGTACTTGGGTAGGGCAAAAGAAAAAAGAAATAACAGAGACAAAAGAATAGGGACGGCACCTGCACCAGTGGGAGGGAGCTGTGAAGGAGGAAAGGTTTCCACGCACTAGGAGCCCCTTCGCGGGCAGAGACTGTGGGTGGCAGAGGGGGGAAGCTTCGGAGCCACGGAGGAGAGCGCAGCCACAGGGGTGAGGAGGGCAAAGCGGAGAGATTCCCGCACTTCCCGCACGGAGGCTCGGCGCTGACCAGCACTCACCAGCCCGAGAGGCTTGTCTGCTCAGCCGCCGGGGCGGGCGGGGCTGGGAGCTGAGGCTCGGGCTTCGGTCGGATGGCAGGGAGAGGACTGGGGTTGGCGGCGTGAACACAGCCTCAAGGGGTTAGTGCACCACAGCTAGCCGGGAGGGAGTCCGGGAAAAAGTCTGCAGCTGCCGAAGAGGCAAGAGACTTTTTCTTCCCTCTTTGTTTCCTGGTGCGCGAGGAGAGGGGATTCAGAGCGCCGCCTAAACGAGCTCCAGAGACGGGCGCGAGCCGTGGAGATCAGCGCGGACCCCAGAGACGGGCGTGAGACGCTGGGGCTGCTGCTGCCGCCTCCAAAAAGCCTGTGTGTGAGCACAGGTCACTCTCCACACTGCCGCTCTCGGGAGCCCGTGCAGCCCGCCACTGCCAGCGTCCCGTGATCCAGGGACAACTTCCCCGGCAGAACGCACTGCGCACCGCAGGCTGGTGCAACGTCACTCCGGCCTCTGACGCTGCAGGCTCGCCCCGCCTCCTCCGTACCCCTCCCTCCCCGCAGCCTGGGTGAGCCAGAGCCCCCGAAGCAGGTGCTCCTTTAACCCCGTCCTGTCTGGGCGGGGAATAGACGCCCTCAGGCGACCTACACGCAGAGGCGGGTCCAAATCCAAAGCTGATCCCCAGGAGCTGTGCGAACAGAGACGAGGAGGGGAAATCTCTCCCAGCAGCCTCAGAAGCAGCGGATTAAAACTCCACAAAAAACTTGATGTGCCTGCATCTGTTGAATACCTGAATAGACAACGAATCATCCCAAATTCAGGAGGTGGACTTTGGGAGCAGGATATATTAATTTTTCCCCTTTTCCTTTTTTTTTGTGAGTGTATATGTATATGCTTCTGGGTGAGATTTTGTCTGTATAGCTTTGCTTTATAATAGCTTTATTTTACTTCACTATATTATAGCCTCTTTCTTTCTTTCTATCTTTCTTTCTATTTTTTCTCCCTTTTACTCTGAGCCATGTGGACGAAAGGCTCTTGGTGCTTCAGCCAGGCATCAGGGCCGTACCTCGGAGGTGGGAGAGCCAACTTCAGGACACTGGTCCACAAGAGACCTCCCAGCTCCACGTAATACCAAACGGCAAAAATCTCTCAGAGATCTCCATCTCAACATCAAGACCCAGCATCACTCAATGACCAGCAAGCTACAGTGCTGAACACCCTATGCCAAACAACTAGCAAGACAGGAACACAGCCCCATCCATTAGCAGAGAGGCTGCCTAAAATCATAATAAGGCCACAGACACCCCAAAATACACCACAAGACGTGGACGTGCCCACCAGAAAGACAAGATCCAGCCTCATCCACCAGAACTCAGGCACTAGTTCCCTCCACCAGGAAGCCTACACAACCCACTGAACCAACCTTACCCACTGGGGACAGATACCAAAAACAACGGCAACTACGAACCTGCAACCTGTGAAAAGGAGACCCCAAACACAGTAAGATAAGCAAAATGAGACGACAGAAAAACACACAGCAGATGAAGGAGCAGGGTCAAAACACCCTACACTTAACAAATGAAGAGGAAATAGGTAGTCTACCTGAAAAAGAATTCAGAATAATGAGAGTAAGGATGATCCAAAATCTTGGAAATAGAATAGACAAAATGCAAGAAACATTTAACAAGGATGTAGAAGAACTAAAGAGGAACCAAGCAATGATGAAAAACACAATAAATGAAATTAAAAATACTCTAGACGGGATCAATAGCAGAATAACTGAGGCAGAAGAACGGATAAGTGACCTGGAAGATAAAATGGTGGAAATAACTACTGCAGAGCAGGATAAAGAAAAAAGAATGAAAAGAACTGAGGACAGTCTCAGAGACCTCTGGGACAACATTAAACGCACCAACATTCGAATTATAGGGGTCCCAGAAGAAGAAGAGAAAAAGAAAGGGACTGAGAAAATATTTGAAGAGATTATAGTTGAAAACTTCCCTAATATGGGAAAGGAAATAGTTAATCAAGTCCTGGAAGCACAGAGAGTCCCATACAGGATAAATCCAAGGAGAAACACGCCAAGACACATATTAATCAAACTGTCAAAAATTAAATATAAGGAAAACATATTAAAGGCAGCAAGGGAAAAAAAACAAATAACACACAAGGGAATCCCCATAAGGTTAACATCTGATCTTTCAGCAGAAACTCTGCAAGCCAGAAGGGAGTGGCAGGATATACTTAAAGTGATGAAGGAGAAAAACCTACAACCAAGATTACTCTACCCAGCAAGGATCTCATTCAGATGTGATGGAGAAATTAAAACCTTTACAGACAAGCAAAAGCTGAGAGAGTTCAGCACCACCAAACCAGCTTTACAACAAATGCTAAAGGAACTTCTCTAGGCAAGAAGCACAAGAGAAGGAAAACACCTACAATAACAAACCCAAAACATTTAAGAAAATGGGAATGGGAACATACATATCGATAATTACCTTGAATGTAAATGGATTAAATGCTCCCACCAAAAGACACAGGCTGGCTGAATGGATACAAAAACAAGACCCATATATATGCTGTCTACAAGAGACCCACTTCAGACCTAGAGACACATACAGACTGAAAGTGAGGGGATGGGAAAAGATATTCCATGCAAATGGAAATCAAAAGAAAGCTGTAGTAGCAATTCTCATATCAGACAAAATAGACTTTAAAATAAAGACTATTACAAGAGACAAAGAAGGACACTATATAATGATCAAGGGATAGATCCAAGAGGAAGGTATAACAATTGTAAATATTTATGCACCCAACATAGGAGCACCTCAATACATAAGGCAAATACTAACAGCCATAAAAGGGGAAATCGACAGCAACACAATCATAGTAGGGGACTTTAACACCCCACTTTCACCAATGGACAGATCATCCAAAATGAAAATAGATAAGGAAACACAAGCTTTAAATGATACATTAAACAAGATGGACTTAATTGATATTTATAGGACATTCCACCCAAAAACAACAGAATACACATTTTTCTCAAGTGCTCATGGAACATTCTCCAGGATAGATCATATCTTGGGTCACAAATCAAGCCTTGGTAAATTTAAGAAAATTGAAATAGTATCAAGTATCTTTTCTGACCACAACACTAGGAGACTAGATATCAATTACAGGAAAAGATCTGTAAAAAATACAAACACATGGAGGCTACACAATACACTACTTAATAATGAAGTGATCACTGAAGAAATCAAAGGGGAAATCAAAAAATACCTAGAAACAAATGACAATGGAGATACGACGACCCAAAACCTATGGGACACAGCAAAAGCAGTGCTAAGAGGGAAGTTTATAGCAATACAAGCCTACCTCAAGAAACAGGAAACATCTCAAATAAACAACCTAACCTTGCACCTAAAGCAATTAGAGAAAGAAGAACAAAAAAACCCCAAAGCTAGCAGAAGGAAAGAAATCATAAAGATCAGGTCAGAAATAAATGAAAAAGAAATGAAGGAAACAATAGCAAAAATCAATGAAACTAAAAGCTGGTTCTTTGAGAAGATAAACAAAATTGATAAACCATTAGCCAGACTCATCAAGAGAAAAAGGGAGAAGACTCAAATCAATAGAATTAGAAACGAAAAAGGAGAAGTAACTACTGACAGTGCAGAAATACAAAAGATAATGAGACATTACTACAAGCAACTCTATGCCAATAAAATGGACAACCTGGAAGAAATGGACAGATTCTTAGAAATGCACAAACTGCCGAGACTGAATCAGGAAGAAATAGAAAATATGAACAGACCAATCACAAGCACTGAAATTGAAACTGTGATTAAAAACCTTCCAACAAACAAAAGCCCAGGACCAGATGGCTTCACAGGCGAATTCTATCAAACAATTAGAGAAGAGCTAACACCTATCCTTCTCAAACTCTTCCAAAATATTGCAGAGGGAGGAACACTCCCCAACTCATTCTACGAGGCCACCATCACCCTGATACCAAAACCAGACAAAGATGTCACAAAGAAAGAAAACTACAGGCCAATATCACTGATGAACATAGATGCAAAAATCCTCAACAAAATACTAGCAAACACAATCCAACAGCACATTAAAAGGATCATACACCTTGATCAAGTGGGGTTTATCCCAGGAATGCAAGGATTCTTCAATATACGCAAATCAATGTGATACACCATATTAACAAATTGAAGGAGAAAAACCATATGATCATCTCAATAGATGCAGAGAAAGCTTTTGACAAAATTCAACACCCATTTATGATAAAAGCCCTGCAGAAAGTAGGCATAGAGGGAACTTTCCTCAACATAATAAAGGCCATATATGACAAACTCACAGCCAACATTGTCCTCAATGGTGAAAAACTGAAACCATTTCCACTAAGATCAGGAAGAAGACAAGGTTGCCCACTCTCACCACTATTATTCAACATAGTTTTGGAAGTGTTAGCCACAGCAATCAGAGAAGACAAAGAAATAAAAGGAATCCAAATCAGAAAAGAAGAAGTAAAGCTGTCACTATTTGCAGATGACATGATACTATACATAGAGAATCCTAAAGATGCTTCCAGAAAACTCCTAGAGCTAATCAATGAATTTGGTAAAGTAGCAGGATACAAAATTAATGCACAGAAATCTCTTGCATTTCTATACACTAATTACGAAAAATCTGAAAGTGAAATTAAGAAAACACTCCCATTTACCATTGCAACAAAAAGAATAAAATATCTAGGAATAAACCTACCTAAGGAGACAAAAGACCTGTATGCAGAAAATTATAAGACACTGATGAAAGAAATTAAAGATGATACAAATAGATGGAGAGATATACCATGTTCCTGGATTGGAAGAATCAACATTGTGAAAATGACTCTACTACCCAAAGCAATCTACAGATTCAATGCAATCCCTATCAAACTACCACTGGCATTTTTCACAGAACTAGAACAAAAAATTTCACAATTTGTATGGAAACACAAAAGACCCCGAATAGCCAAAACAATCTTGAGAACGAAAAATGGAGCTGGGGGAATCAGGCTCCCTGACTTCAGACTATATTACAAAGCTACAGTAATCAAGACAGTATGGTACTGGCACAAAAACAGAAATATAGATCAATGGAACAGGATAGAAAGCCCAGAGATAAACCCACACACATATGGTCACCTTATCTTTGATAAAGGAGGCAAGCATATACAGTGGAGAAAAGACAGCCTCTTCAATAAGTGGTGCTGGGAAAATTGGACAGGTACATGTAAAAGTATGAAATTAGAACACTCCCTGACACCATGCACAAAAATAAACTCAAAATGGATTAAAGACCTAAGTGTAAGGGCAGACACTATCAAACTCTTAGAGGAAAACATAGGCAGAACACTCTATGACATACATCACAGCAAGATTCTTTTTGACCCAGCTCCCAGAGAAATGGAAATAAGAACACAAATAAACAAATGGGACCTAATGAAACTTAAAAGCTTTTGCACAGCAAAGGAAACCATAAACAAGAACAAAAGACAACCATCAGAATGGGAGAAAATATTTGCAAATGAAGCAACTGACAAAGGATTAATCTCCAAGATTTACAAGCAGCTCATGCAGCTCAATAACAAAAAAATGAACAACCCAATCCAAAAATGGGCAGAAGACCTAAATAGACATTTCTCCAAAGAAGATATACAGATGGCCTACAGACACATGAAAGAATGCTCAACATCATTAATCATTAGAGAAATGCAAATCAAAACTACAATGAGATATCATCTCACACCAGTCAGAATGGCCATCATCAAAAAATCTAGAAACAATAAATGCTGGAGAGGGTGTGGAGGAAAGGGAACACTCTTGCACTGTTGGTGTGAATGTAAATTGATACAGCCACTATGGAGAACAGTATGGAGGTTCCTTAAAAAACTACAAATAGAACTACCATACGACCCAGCAGTCCCACTACTGGGCATATACCCTGAGAAAACCATAGGTCAAAAAGAGTCATGTACCAAAATGTTCATTGCAGCTCTATTTACAATAGCCAGGACATAGAAGCAACCTAAATGTCCATCGACAGATGAATGGATAAAGAAGATGTGGCACATATATACAATGGAATATTACTCAGCCATAAAAAGAAATGAAATGGAGGTATTTGTAATGAGGTGGATGGAGTTAGAGTCTGTCATACAGAATGAAGTCAGAAAGAGAAAAACAAATACAGTATGCTAACACATATATACGGAATCTAAGGGGAAAAAAAAAAAGGCCATGAAGAACCTAGTGGCAAGACGGGAATAAAGACACAGACCTACTAGAGAATGGACTTGAGGATATGGGGAGGCGGTGGGGTGAGATGTGACAGGGTAAGAGAGTGTCATGGACATATATACACTACCTAATGTAAAATAGATAGCTAGTGGGAAGAAGCCGCATAGCACAGGGAGATCAGCTCGGTGCTTTGTGACCACCTAGAGGGGTGGGATAGGGAGGGTGGGAGGGAGGGAGATGCAAGGGGGAAGAGATATGGGAACATATTGTATATGTATAACTGATTCACTTTGTTATAAAGCAGAAGCTAACACACCATTGTAAGGCAATTATACTTCAACAAAGATGTTTAAAAAAAAAAAAAAAAAAGCTAGGGAAACTGGTTCATGCATTTAGAAAAATTAAAATGGATTCCTACTTAATTCAAAAGGGTAGACTCCAAATGGAATAATAACCTAAAGATGAAAGGTAAACTATAAAGTCAACGAAAGAAAACATAGGAAGATATCCTCAAGATAAAAGCAGGGAAGAATTTCTTAGGCCAACAGAAACACAAACCACAAGGCAAAAAAAACCTGCTGAATTTGACTGTACCAAAATTAAGAATTTCTACACAAAGACACCATGGAAAGAGTTGAACAGATGACAAATGTGAAGAAGATACTACCAATGTACAAAGTTAACAAGGGTCTAACTATTAAAAAAATGAATTCTTGTAAATCACTGTAAGTCCAGTAAGAAAACAGGCAAAGGATATCAACAGTTTACAGAAGAACCCAGAAATCTAATAAGCATGTGAAAAGATGGTCACACCTATTAGTAATCAGAAAAATGCAAATTAAAACAATGCAGGGCTTCCTGCTGGCGCAGTGGTTGAGAATCTGCCTGCCAATGCAGGGGACACGGGTTCGAGCCCTGGTCTGGGAGGATCCCACATGCCGCGGAGCAGCTGGGCCCGTGAGCCACAATTACTGAGCCTGCGCGTCTGGAGCCTGTGCTCCGCAACAAGAGAGGCCGCGACAGTGAGAGGCCTGCGCACCACGATGAAGAGTGGCCCCCACTCACCGCAGCTAGAGAAAGCCCTCGCACAGAAACGAAGACCCAACACAGCCAAAATAAATAAATGAATTTAAAAAAAACAAAAAACAATAATGCAGTATCACTTTATGCTTTATGCCTAATAAACTGGGAAAAAATTACTAGAGAATGCCAAGTGCCCCTGGTGAGTGTACAGATTGAGCTCTAGAATGTCTGCACCAATCCGGCCTCACTTATTACATACTCTTTGACCTAAAAAGCCATACCTGAGCATTTATCACAAAAATTCTCACACGTCCTTTAGGGGGCATGTATAACAGTGTTTATTGCATTTCTACTGGTGATAGGATGGAAATGAAGGAAATTCAGCTCTCTCTCTGGTGCTGTTGGGTTGGCCAAAAAGTTCATTCAGCTTTTAGTAAAAATAAAAGACATTTTTCATTTTCACCAAGAATTTTACTGAACGTGTTCACTAACTGAACAAACTTTTTGGCCAACCCAATACAACAGGAAAATGGATACACAATATATGATAGATAAACCATAGCATACTATGAAGTAGTAAGAAGCAGTTAACTAGGTGTACCCACAATCACAAAGATAGGTCACCAAAAAACCATGTTAAGGAATATACAAAGTACTATAAAAATATCATTTATCTAAGTTTAAAATACCTAAGATAAAAAACAAAGCCTGCATTGCCAAAAGAAGTATGACTTATAAAATAAACAATGCAGAAGAAAATTTCAATTCTAAAAAAAAAAAAAAAAAAAAACAACAAAGTCTGGAATTTGCTTCACAATAAACTGGGTAGAGTCACGCTAAGTGGTTAAGGGGGGGAGAAATTATAGATAAGATAATCTGGGCCATGAGTTTATTATTATTGAAGTATTATGATTTTTCTCTCTACTTTTGTATACTTAACATTTTGTGTAATTTTTAAATGTATACAAAATACAAATTTTACCCCAAAAAGAGAATATACATAAAATGCACCAGAACGGTTACCTAAGGGAGTAGAAGGAATAATAAAGAGAATATAAAAGGAAAAATAAGAGGCTTTCTGTGGGCCAGTGATAATACAATTATAATACTTCTTGTTTACTGGTATATTACCTTAATTTTTCACTTCAGAGAAGCTTCTAGGTCTCTGGCAGTAAAAGGCAATTGTTGTATTACCATTAACTGGTACCCGTTGCTTTCGTTTGTCAAAACAAACTAAAATGAAACAATGTTCCTTAACTCAATAACTCATTCAGTACCATGACCCTCCCTGTAACAAAACTATTTCTTGCATATATATCACTATTGAGTTACTATTATTGTTTACTATTTACTTATTTCCAAGTAATTGGTTCATTTCTTCCTTCCCACCATGATTTTCAAATCTTAACTATTGGCCCTCTCTTATTTAACTCATATTTTGCATATTTCAAAACACTACACATAGCCAACTTGAACAATACTAGAATAAGGGAGTAGAAAGAACTATTTATAACAATGAAAGGGTGACTACTTTCGTTTCACCTTTTTCTATTAGGTCTTTTAGTCTCCAGATCATACATGTGCTTCTCTGGGAAGTGAACTGAACAACAAATATAATCAGGTCCCACTGAATCCAAAACCAACCTTAATACTGTGTGCCAAATAAAAGACTTTTTGTTTCTCCCTTACCTGCAAATGGAAAAAGAATAAGAACATAGCAATTATTTGGGGCCTCCAATCAAATGGGTCCCAAAAGAAAGGAAACATAGAGGGGATGAAACGCAGTACAATTAATAGTTCAAGCCAAGAGTTCTCAAATGTCAGCCTGTATCAGAATCACCTGGAGATCTTGTTAAATCAAGTGGTGGGGGCCACCACTGCGAGTTTGATTCAGTACACCTGGGTAAGATGCTAAGAAACACTATTCTAGCAAGTTCCTAGGTGTTGTTGATTAAGGTGGTGGTTCCAGGGCTAAGGTTTTCAAATTGACCCTGCCCATGTCCAGGGCCCAAACCCTTGACCACTAGAGCATACTACCTACATACTGACATGTCTTTGCTTAAAGTATTTTTCCAAACTACCAAAAATATTTAATTTGTATGCATATGCATGAGCAAAGTCTTGAACCAGATTCACCAGGATAATACTCCACTTAAAGAAACTAGGATTTCCAGGAACTTCGAGCTGCCCAAATACCGTGCCAAACACTTAAAATTCATTCTTTCCACAAATGTTTATTAGGGACTAACCGTGTGATCCAGTATTGCACTAAGCACTGGCACACTGTATAAAGGAAATAGAATCCCTCTTTCCTGGAGCTTACACTAAACTCCCAAAATGAAAGTCCCAACAGGGGCTCCATTCGTCCATATCATGTTTTCCTGTGAAGTATAAAAAGTTCTCATACAGCAAGTGGGGCACTGGTTACATTTTAACTCCTCCTTCACCCTGAGTTGACCCCTTGTACAGCCTAAGACCTGCATAAACAGTCACCCTGAGACTTGTTTATACAAAGCCCTTACGCTTAAACTGTCTTGTTTATTCCTATTAAATATGCAGTTCTCAAACTCAATTAGGGTTTTCAAATCCCACAGCATATTTCAAGGTTTTAGAGACATTTACAAGGTGGGTGGGGATGGAACTCAGGTACAAAGCTTGGATAATTCCTCTGTCTGTGGGATACTCTCATTATTATTCCCTAGGAGATTCTTGCTTATATTTCCCCTCTTCATCACTAGTCTTCCTCTTTTCCCCTCCCTTACAGGAAGCATACTGTGTTTAACAGTATCTATATATATATATGTATTATTTGAATGTACGTGTATGTGTGTAAAAACATACAGAAACTATACATATTTCTTTAAATATATTCATGTTATTTGAGGTCAATGTGTTTTTAACTTTCAAAAATTGCATTACACTGTAGACTTAGCCCTACTTATGTTTTTCACTCAACACTACATTTTTAAATTCTAATCCTACAATTAATGTACATCTAGTTCATTACTTCTAGCTGCAGCAAAGTATTCCATGGAACATATCCACCATATTTTGTTTTTCCACTCTCCAAGTGATGAACACTGAAGTTACCAGCAATGCTCAGTTGCTTCCAACAATGTTATAGTGAAAATTCTGATACTGTCTCTTAGTGAACTACTTCAGAATGAAATAGTAATTACAAAGTGAGAAGTGATGGTCGGAAATAGGTGGAGAAACGGAAAAATTCAAAACCTAAGCAGAAAATAATTTTTCAATGATTTTAGAGTAAGTGTTGCTGGAGTTGCCTTCTTATGGGAAGCAAAGGAAAAGCAACAAAAATGATTTCTTCAAGAACTGACAAGAAATGCTCCTCACAGACATGCTTCTATAACCACCTGGGGACTGAGAGAAACCAGAGGTATTAGAGTTCAGGACAAGTCACTTAATTAGAAGGAATTAGTTCGTAAATTTAGAAAAGTGGTCATGTTAACCTAGCAAAGGTTATTTTAGTATCAGCTGTATAAGAAAAAGGCAAGCACTATTCCACTTCTTATATGGATATGCTCATCTACTCCTTAGTTCATGAAATTCTCATCCTAGGAGAGTTCAGGAATGTTAGAAGAAAAACTTCAACACCTGGGCAAGCAGACCTTTAGTAGTTGTTGTTACCAATGGTTCTCAATGCTGCCTGAACCTCAAAATCACCTATGAAAATATTCCATTGCCAGGGCTCCAGGCTGGACCACTTCACTCAGATTCCCTAAAAGTGAGTCCAAGAGTGGTATATTTTAAAACTGTTCCTATAACCCAAATATGCAGATAGGATTGATAAAAATCACTGAACCAACCACTTGAAGTTACAAATACTCGGTTTGTCGATCAGGATATCAACATCAAATAAGAGAAAACATGGCTTCGAATTGGCATAATTAACAAGGAAATTTATCAGCTCACCCAGTCACAGTTCGTAATGCAGACTTCTGTCAAGGTATATCCAGGTCACAGCCATATTTCTGCAAAGTTCTGCCACTCCTGCTCTAACGGACGCCTTCCTCCTCAGGCTGGTAGCAAGATGGCTTGCAGCGGTTCAACACCACACGCCCAACCACACCCAGTAGCTGCTGCTTTACGGAAACGAAGCCTTTCCCAGCAGCCCCCAACACATATATACTCATGGCCAATTGTACAAGCTGACGATGGTAATTGAATTATCAAGACCAGCTGAGAGTGATGGTTCTCAAACTTGAGTGTGCTTTAGAATCACCTGGAGAGCCTATTAATTCAGATGGCTGCCCTACCCCAGAGCTGCTTATTCAGTTCTTCTAGAGTAGGGCCCAAGTATGTGCATACTCAGTTCCCAAAGCAATTTTGATGCCCTTTGGGAACCATTTTGAGAACCAGCTGACAATGTAAGCAGCTTTCCCTAAAACACATGGTTATTGGAAAAAGTAAACATCTGTGGTTATTTAAATATGTCCACAAAGTCTCTGACACTCCTTTCAAAAGCTGGACTCTAATTTCCCTTCCTTTGATGGTGGGCTGGACTTAGTGGCTCACTTCTAACTAATAGAATAAAGTAGAAGCGATGGCGTATGATTTAAATTGTAGGTCACAAAACACATTGCAGCTTCCATCTTGGTCTCTTGAATCATTCACTCCGAAGGAAACAAATGGCCATGTTGTGAGGACACTCCAAGGAGCATAGACATGTGAGCCAGTCCATTTGGAACCAGATCCCCCAGCTCCAGCCAAGTCATCAGATGACAGCAGCCCTTGCCATTATCCTGATTCAAACTCATGAGAGCTCCTGAGCCAGAACTCCCAAACAGACTGCTCCTGAATTCCTGACCCACAGGAATATAAGTTTATAAATATTTGTTGTTTTAAGCCACCAAGTTTTGAGGATAATCTGTTTTGCAGCAATAGATAACTAATACAATAAGTGAACAAAAAAGAGAGAAAAGAGAAACCATCTTGAGTAATTCACAGTGTCTGGTGCAGCTTGCTTCAGTTATTGGAAGTTCAGTATAAAAACACACCTGCCAAGAAACTCGGGAAACCCAAACTAGATTTTAAGGAACAGCAGGAAGTTAAAAGCCCTTCTATATTCAAGCAACCTCTAGGCATCTCAGCATCAGGAGCTCAGGGATCTTTACTGCAGTGCTGTTCCAAGGTTAATTCAAGAAATATTTGTTCCATTCTCCTCTTCCTATAGTCTATCCATCTCACGTTCTATTCTGTATCTTTTGTTGCTGTTAATCTCATAATCGCCATTCCCTCCTTCTGGTTTGTACCTCCCCCCAGGATTTCTTAGACTCTCTTAGACTGCTGCTCAGAGTTTGGTCTGTGGACCAGCATCATAGTTTCACCTGGGAGCTTGTTAGAAATGCAGAACTTGGGCCTGACCCCAGAGCTACTGAATCAGAATCAACACTTAAGTTTGAGAAATGCTGTTCTACACTATGACCGTTAGGCTTAAGCTCCCACCACTTACTGCAGTGGTCCCCAAATTTTGATGCATCTTGTAATTACTTGGGATGTTTAAAAACTGTCGGCTCCCAACCTAGACATTCTGATTTGATGTGTATAAGACAGGCCATTGGAAGTTTTAGAAGCTTCCAGGTGATTCTAATGTCCAATGAAATTTGGGAATTATTAGCTTACAACCTTCTTTCCTTGGTATTTCCCAGTTAATTTTTTTTAAAGAGGGCATTTGATTAACCTGTTTTATCTTTTAGTGCAAAGGTATGCCATGGGCATTTAACCATCCAACTGTGGGGGAAAGAGTAAGTATTGGAGGATTACATGACCCAAAATATAACCACTGCTGCTCAGAAAGGCTGTGGGGAATGTAGTTTTCTGTAGTACAGTGTTTCTCAATCTTGACTACACATTCGAATAATCCAGGGAGCCTTAAAATCTCAATGCCTAAACCCCACAAAACAATTAATTCAGAATCTCTGGGTCGGATCCAGCCAATAATATTGTTAATCCACCCAGACTATTCCAATTTGCAGCCAACAGTGAAAACCTCTGTTAAAATAAATAGTGGACATAGCAGTGACATACAACAGTATTCCAAAACAAATACAAATCAAAATTATGTTAGCTTTAAAATCATGGTTTTTATTTTTGACCTCAACCTAAAATTAGTTGACTGAATGGAAGCACCATGTAAGGAAAAGAACATAGGTATTGAATCAGAACTGGGGTTTAATTAACCCATTGGTTGAGTGGATTTAGTCAAGTTTTTAATCTTGATAAACTTCAGTGTCTTCATCCATAAAATGGAGAAAAAACCAACTAACTCAAAATGTTCTAAGAATAATAAATTTTATAATGTACATAAAACACCTTAGACATTGTAGGTGATGAAATGTTATTTACTTTCTCTTCCATGTATGAGGGAATATTTTCTTTAAAAAGTGTAATTCTGTATATTATTGGATGTAAACCTCCCACCACCCCCATAGAGTAGGAGTACTGTTGTTTTTCTAGTTTGACAGGTGAGAAAACTGAAACTCAAAAAAAAAGGTTAAATAATGAGCAATAAGCTGAGATTCAAACACAGGTTACCTAACCCCAAATCCTAGATTCTTAACCATCCCATTCTACTTCCTTTCTACAATAGCTACCTCCTCATCATGAAAGACAAATATTGGTGTGCATACAGGGTGGAAAGGAGGCACTGGGTTGGGAGAGAATAATGTCTTTAGTGATGGGATATGGCACATGTGCTACCAGCATCCTGCTAATTGTTCTGTTCTTTCTCTTCCCTCAGGCCAAGTTGTCAATTGCAGACCTTTCAGTACCGTCCTAGAAAGTCATAATGCAATTCTTCAAAGGTGGTACTGTCAGTATAGTTCTGAAAAATCACCAGAATGTGCTTATTTTTTTTTCATACACAATTCTCTGTCTACACAAGTATAACACAGTCTGTACTCTCACAAACTAAGGACTGGAAGAGGTACAAACCTATAAATAACTATTTCCAATTAACGTTCTTCTACTCTTCCTGTCTTTCAATTTGATCTTAGTTCTTTCTCCTTCAGAAGCCAATTACAGTCGTCACTTGATTTTTTCAGATATATTTCTTTTCTTGCTTATACTGCTTCTTCTATCTTGTTGTAGTTAATTCCTGCAATCCCCCTTGGTAAATTAATTAGCCAGGATGGTTTTCAATTTAAGTAAATTTCATTTGTACTTCTTTGCATCTTTTCTTTTTTTTTTTTTGCTTGTCTGAAAGGAAAGTTTATTTTTATATCCAAATGCCATATTTTAAAAATCAGATAATGCAGGCATCCTGTTAGGATTTACTAGATTAGCTAAAGAACACAAAACATCAGACTGTAATTAGATGACTACAGAGAAAAAACATAGGATGCATATTTCCACAAAATATCTGGCGTCCTTCAGCATATTCAAAGTAAAGATAAGTCATCTATTTTGGCCTCTCTGTGGTTTACAAAAGGGTTCTTTGCACAATGGCTACACGTTGGAATTCATCTTGCTTTTCTGAGAATATTATAGCATCTCACTATGCCTCCAAAAGGACCAGCCTCAAAATTATCAAGGGCACTTACATAGAGACCAGCAGTTAGAAAGAACACAGAAATAAAACATAGACTGATAAGTGGGTGGAAGTCATTCATCTTTTAAAGCCCATAAAACAAAGAGATTTTTAAATTAATATGTCTACAATAGGTTCAACACCTCTCAGCCCCTCCCCTCCCTTTGTCATGGAAGAGCACTCAAGTGTGGGAATGTTTCTCTTAAACATGTGTAAATCACACATTTAGTCATGCTTCAGCTTTGCATCTTTTCAATACACTCATCCCTGTATAACCCCTTAGTTTAAGATGCATGCAGAAAAGATGTCTATCAACACCTGAAACTAACACAATATTGTAAATCAACTACTCTTCAATATTTAAAAAGTGAGTTTGGATAGCAATTGATGTCTGTATTAATATCAATTAAATCAGCATTTTCTTAATAATAAAAAAAGACTCAGATATAGATTTAAGAGTCAGAATTGCAGCAGGCCCAAGTCCTAAATGTGAATTTAACTTAAGCTAAAGTTTGTCTTTGGCATACTTCGCTTACTCTCTTTAGTTACTAGGACTTCACATTATTCAGACCTTTTCCTATTTCTCTTTCCCTATCAAAATGTAACCATCCCATATTAAAGTCCCTTGATTCTCTGCTAAATAACAATTATCTCCTCTCTTTTCTACATTACTATACTCCTCTCAACTGGTTCATTCCCACTGGCATACAAGCATATTCAAATATTTCCCATCTTAAAAAGAAATTTTCCTTGAGCCCACATCACCTTAAAGCTACTATCCCATTTTTGACACCTTGTATAATAAAATCAGTTTAGAGTTGTCGATAGTCACTCTCAACTTCCTCACTATCTATTCCCTCTGAAACCAGACCAACGAACCTTCATCCCCACTACTCCACTGAAACAGCTCCTCAACAAAATTGCCAGCTACCTCCTCCTTGCCAGATCAATGGGCAATTCTCTGCTTTCATCTTCTTCACTCTCAGCAGCATTCTACAGTGTTATGACTAACTCCTTCCTGAAAAACATTCTTAGCTTGGCTTCCATGACACCAGGACAGGCTCCATGTTTTTTTTTTCCATTAGTTGCTCCCTCAGAGTCTCCTTTCATGGGTCTTCCTCCTCTGGCCAACTTCTGAGTGTTATCCCTCACCCACTTGTCTACTCAAATTCTCCCCAAAAAGGATTATCATGTATTTACATGACTCTGAATACTATCTAGGTGCTAAGCATTCCCAAATTTATGTCTCCAACCCTGATCTCTCCCCAAGTTCAAACCTGCATATCTACTTGCAAAACTGCAAGCAGTCCATTTGATGTGAATTGTATGTTTAATAGGCATCTCAAATTTAACATCCAACACAGAACTCTTAATTTGCAAACCCAAAACCTGCAGCTCTGCAAGCTTCCCTATCCCACTTGACAGCACCACCAATCACCCTTTGCTCTTGATTCCTTGACTCATCTGTCCTTCACCTTTATCCTTGATTTCTGTCTTCATTCCCTTCATCCCCCCACCCCACCCCCACATACCACTCATCAGTCCATCAGCTGATACTTTGATTCTACCTCTGAAACACATTCCAAATCCAGCCGCCTCTCACTATCTTCGTTGCTACCACTTCAAGCCATTGTCAGTTTTTTCCAGATTAAGTGTAATAACCTCCTAAGTTGTCTCTCTGCTTTTGCTCTTCTTTTCTTTACAGTCTACTCTCAATTTAGCAGAAGATCAAAGAATCCCTCTCCCCTAATGCCACTTCCACTGGCATTTAATTATACTTGGAAT
The DNA here is from genome assembly GCF_028023285.1 of Balaenoptera ricei. NCBI lineage: Eukaryota > Metazoa > Chordata > Mammalia > Artiodactyla > Balaenopteridae > Balaenoptera > Balaenoptera ricei. Next base: position 80,862,743 of record NC_082640.1, on the reverse strand, counting down.
AACATTTCTTTACTTTGCCTACATTTCTCATGGTCTGATTCCTGTGGTGGTCCTTATGCTTTTCTCCCTAACATATATTCTTTCTTCAAATGATTGGCCTAAACCAGTGGTTGTCAAACTTGAGTGTCAAGTGGCTGATTCTAGGACAGAAACAGGAAATATTCAAGATGATCCTGGAGCATCTTGTAGTGTCATAAAGTAAGGAAGCGCTAACACACAGACACACGTGCACACACGTGCACGCACACACACACACACACATACACACACACACTGGTAGAGGTATATCAAATGGGCACAGAAGCCAACTGAAAGAGCTTCCAATGTTCAACACTGGAATAATCTGAGCAAGAAAATACATAAAGTAGTATTGGGTTATAATCCAAAGTATGATATCCATGAGTCCATACCAATATAAATAAATGATTGAATAAATTAATAAATGGGGAGAAGAAACAATCTCCCATGCAGATAGATTCCAAATAAATTATTTAGATACTTCACCATAAAGCAGAAATCTGAGAAACACTATTTCAGCCAGATGATCAAGGTCAACATCAACAGTCATAAATCATGTTGATAGTATGTACCTTTGATGAAAATGACATTTCTGTAATCTTCCTCCCCAAAACCTATAACCCCTGTATAGTCATGAGAAAAACATGGGACAAATTCTAGTAGAAGGGCACACTACAATATGACTGACAATTACTCCTCAAAACTGTCAATCAAAAAAAAAAAGAAAGTCTGAACTGGAGAAAATATTTGCAAACAAAGCAACTGACAAGGGGTTAATCTCCAAAATATACAAACAGCTCATGCAACTCAATATCAAAAAAAAAAAAAACCCAATCAAAAAATGGGCAGAAGATCTAAATAGACATTTCTCCAAAGAAGACATACAGATGGTTAAAAAGCACATGAAAAGATGCTCAACATCACTAATTATAAGAGAAATGCAAATCAAAACTACAATGAGGTATCACCTCACACTGGTCAGAATGGCCATCATCAAAAAGTCTACAAACAATCAATGCTGGAGACGGTGTGGAGGAAAGGGAACCCTCCTACACTGTTGGTGGGAATGCAAACTGGTAAAGCCACTATGGAGAACAGTATGGAGGTTCCTTAAAAAACTAAAAATAGAACTACCATATGACCCAGAAATCCCACTCCTGGGCATATATCTGGAGGAAACCATAATTCAAAAGATACATGCACCCCAATGTTCATTGCAGCACTATTTACAATAGCCAGGACATGGAAGCAACCTAAATGTCCATCAAAAGAGGAATGGATAAAAAAGATGTGGTACATGTATACAATGGAATATTACTTAGCCATAAAAAAGAATGAAATAATGCCATTTGCAGCAACATGGAGATTGTTATGCTGAATGAAGTAAGTCAGATGGAGAAAGACAAATATCGTATGATATCACTTATATGTGGAATCTAAAAATAAAGCTACAAATGAACTTATCTACAAAACAGAAATAGAGTAACAGATATAGAAAATAAACTTATGGTTACAGGGGATAAGGGCGGAGGGAGGGATAAATTGGAAAATTGGGATTGACACATACACTCTACTGTATATAAAATAGATAACTAATAAGGACCTACTGTATAGCACAGGGAACTCTGCTCAATACTCTGTAATGGCCTATATGGAAAAAGAATCTAAAAAAGAGTGCATATATGTATATGTATAACAGATTCACTTTGCTCTACACCTGAAACTAACACTACACTGTAAATCAACTATACCCCAATAAAAATTAAAAAAAAACAAAAACAAAGAAAATCTGAGAAACTGTCATATCCAAGAAGAACCTAAGAAAACAACAGCTAACTGCAACATGGCATTTTAAATGGGATCCTGGAACAGATAAAGGACATTAGATAAAAATAAGAAAATCTGAATAAATTATGAACTTTTGTTAACAATAATGTAACAAAATTGCTTCACTAATTATTACAAATATAGCAAACTAATGTAAAAGGTTAATAATAGAGGAAATTGGAGGGTGGTATATGGAAACTATCTGTATTACCTCTTCAGTTTTTCTGTAAATTTTAAATTGTTCTAAAAAATAATGTCTGTCTTTTTAAAGTTTTTTTAAAAAGAGAAAAGAAGGACAAACCTCCTTCTGGGGAAGTTATAAACTTTCTGAGAAGGCAGCAGATTGCTCCAGGGCTTGAAATAGGAGTATGAGTCAATCTTATTCAAATCCCAGGCGACTTCTGATTTACACCACAAACTCACTAAGACGAAGCGCAGCTTTAATGCTCCAGGTGTAAATAAAAATCTACTTTCCTCTCTCCTTCTCCTCAAAGGCATAGTAAAATTGGTCTGAGGTTTCCCAGACTGAAGTGTTTATCTGAAGAAGCTCTGATGATCACTTCTCTTTGGCTTTCTCAAACTTAGGGCTATGGCACAATTGTCAACAAATCTCACAAGTTTATACCTTGTTCCACTTTGAATATATATACTTAAAAGCTTAAAGCAAAAAACAAAAAACTTGAGCATACATCAGAACCACCTGGAGGCCTTGTAAAAACTTTGGTAACTGGACGTCACTTTCAAAGTTTCTGATTCCTTAAGTCTTATATTTCTGAGTTCCCAGGTAATATTCATGCTGCTGTTCCAGGGATTACACTTTGAGAACCACTAGGCAAAACCAAGAATGGTAACTCCATTGTTACCCCAGTTTTTTAAGAAATGGATATGGGACCAAACTCAGCCAAAAGATACATGAGAGGAAATTAGAAGAACTGCTTCTGGGAAAGCCTTCCTCATCCTAAAAGGAAGGCACAGACCCCTCTCTTCTCCTGCATGTATTGTACTTAAATATAGCAACCAGCTTGAGACCAAGAGGGAAAGGCCCAAAAAATGGCATAGCAAAAAAATGGGGAAACCTGCATCTTTAATGATGTCATTGAGCTATTAAATCAACTAACCTTGGAGTCCACCTTATCGTCAAACATCCCATGTGAGATAAATTATTTCCTAATTGTCTATGCCAATTTGAATCATAATGCTTGGTTTCTGATAATTAAGATCATCCTGAGACACTACCTTCCAAATCCTATCCCTTCCCACTCTCCTCATCAGTTACTAGTTCCAGGCACAGTGGCCTTCAGTTTCTCAAACCTGCAAAGCCCATCCTACATCAGGATCTGCCATTGCTAGTCCCTCTACCTGGACACTATGCCCCAGACCTCCCCATGGCTGGCTCTTTTTTGTCATTGAAATCTTAAATCTGGTGTCACTTTTTCAAAGATATGTTTCCAAATCACACAATCCGAAGAGGTGTTCTCCACCTACCTCCAATACCCTTTACCCTATTACCCCATTTTATTTCCTTCAGAGCAGTTATACCATCCTAAAGTATATTCTAGTATTTGTACATCTGTGTTCCTTTTCAACCTTCACCACCCCCTCTCTATCTACAATGTAAGGTCCATGAGAATTGTGACCACCTCAATCCTGTTCATCTCCCTATCTCCAGTGCCTGGAAGAGTGCATAGGAATGGAGTGAGTAATTAACAAATATTTGTTTAATGAGTTAATTAAAAATGCTAACATATGCTCATTTTTAAATAAATCTGGACTTTTTCCAAATGTGAGAATTTCAGAAAGATTGTTGAGAGAAGATATTTAAAGGTAATTCTCAAAGATTCCCTTCAAAAAGAAATGACTCCATGTAGAGAACTATGTATTGCATCTACATATAGGGCACCCAGATTCTCAATAAGAGATCAAGTAAAGATTATCAGAACTCCTGCTGTATAAAGACAGCTGACAACGTATCCATACACCAGACTACAGCAATGCCAGCAAAAGAAAGGGCAGCAACTTTCAAAGTCAAAAGTCACTAAGGGCAGAGAAAATATCCTGTCTCTGACCCAGAGAGCTTCCTGTAATTAACAAGATAAGGGATTATTTCATACGTTTGTGTTTTTTAATAGTGGTATACATTTCAACATAAATCAGAGAGTGGAATCACTAACATTCACTTAACCTGGCCCAGCAATTCAAGTCAGTTTCCTAAAGAGATGATCAGAGACAAGCTTAGAAAGGAGCATGGCCTAGGGGAGTTGAAAAACTTCTTTCTCAATTTTTCTTCAGAGAGAAACTCCATCCAAAGGGCACTCTCAGGAGCATCTGGAGCACAGTGATAGGATAATTTGTTTCTTCCTCCAGTACCTGCAAGTTACCTGTTCCCTGGATTGATTGTCTACTCTGAAGTTACAGGAAGCACCCTCCCTGCCTCCTTCTGGGACATCATCATACGGGTTAGACAAATTGATTCTCCTCATATTCTGTTTTCAACCTTCTTTTGCAATTGGAAAAGCCTCTTTACCAAGGCTAGGCTGTCCTAATGAATGAGAAGAATCAGCAGCTACAGATGAGGCAGGATTTATAGTTGAGAGATGATGTCTTTGATTCTCAAAATACTACCCCAGCCACTGCCCATGATTGAACTTCACCTGAAAAGGGACAAAACCTTTGAAAAGGGAATGATTTCTGTTTTACATGGTGTTCATGTCCTATAACTTTCTTTAAGCATCTTGTTGAATTTAAACTATTTTGGTAATTGTGTTAGTAGGCAGGTGAAGTTCCTGGAGGAACTTACCCATCACTGGAAGATACATTATTAGGTCATCCTTATTCAAGTGGTCATGCTTGTAACAAGAGTAAGTCAAACAGGGTTTACTATGTAAGGCCTTAAACTAAATGCATGCTCAGAGGAAGAATTTTGTTTGGTTTTCTTTTTTCTCACAAATTACTTTTTAAGCCCAGGGGATATCGTCCCATCCTCCTTCTCTAGGGAAAATAGAGAACACCTTCTTTCTTTCCCATTCACCATCCAAATAGCCACAATATGTGTTTGAAGGCTGAGAAGCTAGAGTTCAAAGCATAGGGCTATCAGACACTATTCTGTTCAGAATTATAACTGTGAAGGATAAGAACTCTACTTACTATTGCTGTATATATTATTCATGGATTCATGGACAAAATAACTAATTAAAAAGGCTTCCCAAACTAGTTTTGCTTAATAAACCACTCTTCCCTGATTTTACTTCCATTTTTATTTGCTCCTGATTCCTATAAACTTACCTACATTAGTCCCGTTTGGTCTTTGTCTCTGATTTGTCAATTAATTTTGGGCTGCTTGCCCTGTTTTTGCAACTAAACTAATTATTCTATTTCTTTATCTGCCTGACTACTCTATTAAAGCTTAAGAAGAGAAAAAAGTTATTTTCAAATATTAGTCTTATGTTAATGTATTTATTAGGACTAACAGCCTGTGCCTTCACTCATTTATTTATATCAATAGTTATCAATCACCTGTGTATCAATCTTTAGGCTAGGCACCACAGGGAAAAATTAAAATGAAGACAGTTTATACCCATTATGTTAGTTACAGCCTGATAAACAATGTATAAAAACAAGTGTTATATGAGGTAGAAAGTGGTAAATATGCTCCAGAGATTACACTAAGCTTTGGTCAGAGGTCACAGCTAGAATACAGCAGAGGAAAGAGAGCCCAGATTCAAGAGAAACAGTTCATTAGGAGAGATGATGTAGTAAATTTCATTATCAAAAATATATATACCTACAGGAAAAATATATATATATTGGAGAGTGGAAGGAAGCTGCCAAGCATTTGATTTTAGGAACAACCAGGCTGAGGGGAGGAGTGAAAAACTGCAAAATTATACAACAGACTACATACCAAGTTCAGAAAATATATGATTTATTAAACCTTTATGCAGATTATAAACTTTATATATACAAGTGATGTAGAAGATCAACAATCAAGACACCACATTTGGTCAAATCCTATCTGAGAAATTCTGGACTTTGCTTCCAAAATGTGTTTCTCTCTAAAAGTATAGAGAGTCATCTGTGGAAACTGTTTCTCTAACAGGGAATAAATAGTTAGTCAAATGAAAATGTCAAAACCTTGAGGAAAAGTAATCATATAACCTTGGATTTTTGCAATAATTGGAAAAAGGGAAAGTTAGCCAAGTCAAGAGTATACACTATCTGGGAAGCCAGATTCCAAGACATTCATAAAAGAAAATGACTCACAAAGCTGGAAGATTTTTAAGATAATTTTGATGATATAGCATCAAGTCCTGATTAAAAGGATAAGAAATGTATTCAAGTAAGTGTTATATGGGATTTTTTCAAAATGGAAATAGGTAGGAGAGAAGGCTATGGAATGAGAGAATAGATGCCCAGGAGGTTCTCTGGGGAGCTCACATTCTCACAAATTAATTTCACATTAATTTGTAAAAATTTGGAAATATTATTCCAAAAGTTGGAAATAAGATGCATAATCAGGTATGACTTAAAAAAGAAGTCTTAGAATTAGAAAAAAGTGTGAGGTTTTGCTAAAACCTGTAGTAAACTGAGGCTTGAAGAAAAATTGAGACAAAGGGAAGAAGAATAAACATAGAAAGGATGGATGGGGGTTATATAATGAAATATTTTTAATGGCAAAGGAGAGAAATTAACTAAATAATATCAGTTGCAGCTCATAGACAAGGGAACAAAAATGGAAAGAGTGGTGGGTTGAGCTTCAGTGAAATTGGTTTTTCACCCCTGGAAGTACCACCTTGACGTCCTTGAGTTTCCATGTCTTTCTTGGTCCTACAGAGTTCTTTATGCCAGGGAATCTATTTGGATCTGTACATGGGTGAGCCACATACTTAGTCCACCTCCTTCTTCCCAAGACTCTCATTTTCTAGGTGGATTCTTTTATCAGTCAACTCCTACAGTCCTGTTGAACCTTCTTAGAGTCTTCCTACACTCCTATAGTGTTTAGGTGATTAAGAACACATACAAATTTAAAATAAGACAATTCTCCCTGTTGAAAATAGAAGAGATTTCCCTCTCATTTTTCTTTGAAAATTTAGAATTGTAAGTACTTTCTCATCTCTTTGAAATGTATATAAATCCTTTTGAAGACCAGATGGGCTTTTCAACAGCTAGTCTTTTGTCTATTTTATGACCCAGAATGTCTTTCTCAAGGACAGGGGAGTCACCTGTTTGAAATGCAAACATCAAAGGAGATAGCACCCCTATCTCTTAGTTTCTATTAGGAGGTATGAGCCTAATTTCAGTGGGCACCTTGCTCCAAGTTGCAGAACTACCTTCTTATCATAAAGAGATGAGTTTGCTTTTCTTCTGAATAAAACAATTTAGCTAATACAGATGGTCACCCCAATTACCAGGTAAAGTTAAGTTGAATTGTGTGTGACAAATGGTGTTATCAAGTTCTCTTACTTGAAGACCAGTTATTGTTTATCTTGAAAACATGTATGTAATTGGTTGTATATTCTTTGCTATATAAGGAGATGTGATTCCTTTCTGTCTTTGCAGTCTCTTAAAGTTGATTGCCTATGACACTCAGCACATTCTGGTTTAATGCTTATTCAGTAATAAAAGTGCTTTCTTTCTCTTACTAACTTTGCAAAGAGAATTTCTGGATTTAGAGAAGACTTTGTTTTTAATTATATTCCTCCAAAAGATACCAACATTTCCTTTCCTGACACATTGAAAATTAACATACAAACCTACTTCAAGAGACATTTATGCCTATAGGGAAAGAGATAGACTCAAATACACATAGTTTGGGAGTGTTGATTTATCCATCTCAGCAGCTGACATCTTCAATGCTGTATTTGTTACTGTTGGATAAAAAATTTTGGAACAGTTTTTTTTTTCACTTGATTCCAAGTAAGTAAAGATCAGAAGTGACCTTAAGTTGTTTTTTCTGTCCTACAAAAAAGATTGTGACCCATTTAATAATGTTGAAAGGACATCTGAAAATTTTTCCAAATGGAAAAAAATAGTGTTTCAGGTGTTTTCATTGGTATATCTGAATCCTACGAAACATTTGTAGGCTACGTAGCAGAACAGTCATTGTGCTCTACTGAAATCACCATCTTTCTGTAACAAAACATTTCACTAGGTTGTTGAAACCATAGAAACCATTTGACAGCATATTCGCTCCCACCAGCTGCTGTGTACTGATATCAATTGGCCTTCGACAGATATTTGCTAGTGGAAGCAGTGTGTTTCCCCATGGGGTAGGAACTAGCAGTCATGTTGGAGACAGGCATCATTCCCATACATAGACAACAGCAAAACAAAGATGGCCCTGTGGTGATGGATATAGAGGAAGTCTTAGTGAGGGTTTCAGAGAGCTAAGTTCCCTGTGGGCAGTAACCAGTATGTTTTAGGAATACAGAGTTAAACACAATTATCAGAGATGTCATTGCAATACTAATGGAGACTATAGATGACACGTGAGTTTCATTCCATAAGCCAACTTTAATTGAGAGTGATTGATTGGAATGCTGTGTTGAAGAAGATTCTGAGGCTGTGTCTATCATGAATGTAGAAGCAGGGAGTAGCAGCCCATGGGTTACATATCTACTTTTCCTAATATAAAGCTTCTTTTGTACTTTGTGCCTTTATTAGACCTTGTATTTGGTGCCTGATCCACAAAAGAGACCCAGGAAATGACTGCAATTTGTTGGATGACAAATTCTGACACAGGCTGTAGCATTAGGAATGACTGGTAAGTTTTGACCATAAGAACTCAACTCACCCAAAGCCATAATTTGGGGAAACTGGGGAGGAGACATCTGCTCAACAGTTCTCCAAATTTAAGAGTTGAATGGCTTGGCTTAGACAGAAAAAAAAAAAAAAACCCATATAATTCAACTAAGTTCTGAGAAAGCAAAGGACCATGCTAACCAGTGATCATGTGGGACATTTTTAAAGGAGTCAGACCTCTCCTTGCTTGTTGATTTTTAACTTTTTCTTCAAATTCCAACCGCCTATATTTATTGAATCCTAGACCTGAAAGGTATCTTGGAAGTTATAAAATATAACTCCCTCATTTTCCAGGAAAGGAAAGAAGGTGAGGCCCAGAAAGGTCAACTTTTTAAGGTCACACAGCTGCTAAGTGGCCGAGCCAGGTCTGAAAACCCTAAGATCAGAGGAGTCCAGTGCTCTTTCATTACACTATTCTGTGAGAATGATCCTCCCTCCTTCATTCACTCAACCTGGAGTTCATTTCTTGGGCAAACCCTCACCTCATGGAAGGGCTCCGCAGGGTCCTGCACAGAGGCTTGAAGATGTGTCTTCAGTGGAAAGATTTGAGCACAGGGCCCTACATGGCTGAACCCCTTGGGGTTCTTCTACGATTCTTATAAGAACTAGGTACCTAGTTATCCCCCCAGGTGTTCTTTGTAGATGCCCACATTCCCACCAAAAGGTTGGATTAGGCTTCCACACTGGGAAAAGGCCCCACCCCACACCCCTCATGTAGGGTCAAACCCATAAACAGTAGGACCCTCCCGTCAAGGGACCTCTCCATTCCTTGAGACTTTCAGTTCACCAGATCCTCAAATGTAGTCCCCATGGGTCCTCCTCTCCTATTCCTGACAGCTCCTGAGCACAGGAAAAAAAATGTAGCACTATTATTACCTGTTATGATACCTAGTTTCTTCTTCATTCTTAATGAGGCTGACTAAATTAAACACTCTTGACATGGTGCTCAAGCTTTTCAAGTTAAGACCTATGAAATGGAGTTCGATGGTCAACACTGGAAAGCTGAATAGCCTTACCTGTTCCCCAAGACAGGGGAATGCTTTTGGACAGAGGTTCACACTCTTTTTTCAACCAATCTTAGCTGCTTAGCAAGCTGAGGACTTGTGGATCTTTGTGCTCTAGTGCTCATTTCCAAACATTAGGATGAGAGGATAACTTCAGATCAGGCCATTCCTCTCTTTGGTCATGTTCTGGGATCAGTGCTAAGGAGACCATTTCAAAATTCTTCTGATGCTTTAATTTGTAAAATATATATTCTTCTCCAAGTTTATCTAAAACACAATGCCATGGACCTTTTATCACATTGCTTGTATATAGAACGATCCAGAGCACAAGCGTGAAAAAGTTGATTGGTTAATACTTCATGATTACTCCTCAGTGTATATTGGCAACCAAGACACCATGTGATTTCAATTCATACAAAGAGACCAATAACCACATAAATAATATCAACAATGGGAACTCTCCTGGAAGGTGAACATTTAAAAAATCCTTATAACATCATTACAGAAAACAAAGTTTTCTCCATCTCTAATTAGGACTTTCTCAGGGTAGGTGAGGTTCTCTTGGGGCCCTAACAGAGCCAGAGTCAACAGCAAGTTATATTCTACAATAAAACAAACCAAAACTCTGGAGGCCCTCCACCAGGCTTCAGCATGACAGTGTCAGAACATCTTATCTTCCTACGTTCACCCCTGCAAGGGAGCATCAGAAAGGAGAAGCAGCTGTAAGGACAGCAGTGAAGAATTACAAGCAAACAGCTCTTCTACAGCTGCTAACAGTCAAGGGGCTGACAAACCCCCTTTGATCTTCTTATCTTTCAAATGAAGAAATGAAATGAAATGAAAGAGACTGAAATGAAGAGACTCAGAAATATCCTAGCGATCAGGACAATATGAAGTCTTTCTTTTGCTTTTAAAGGTCATTATTAAGAGCCCAGCTATTTTACTCCAAAATTATGGGTTATACTGAGAGAAATAAATGGCCATTTAGTTTCTATGGAGTTTGTTAAGAAGAGAGCCTCAGGACCATTATCTATATGCCTGCCTTGTCCTGAGAAACAAAAAAGAAAGACCAACTAAACTGCATACCATGAGAAAGCAGCCACACAACAGAAATAGCACCAAGGGTGTGTATAAGAGCCACTTACAGGCTGACAACTTAAAGTCACAATAGCAGAAGGAAGAGCAAAGGGAACAGGACTCCTTCCCCAACTGAAGACAGAGCAGGCAACAAACTGCCCAAAAGAAAAGAGCACATCAAGAAAAAGTTCAAACGATGAGTTTTGCAAGGAGGTCGGCAAAGCCTCAGACACAAAGACATTACAGAGGGATGCTATAAACCCCTTGCAAGACCCACAGGAAAAATGACAAATGAGTCGATACCACAGCAGCTAAACTGATGCTGGCCTGGCTTTGCCTGACCTGAGCTCCTCATCAAAGCTGTGTGCGGTGGTTATGTGGGTAACAACTAAATTCACTTTTGTATGACATGTCCAAAATAAGGTATATTCATTAAAATATTTAACTGTTTGACTAAATTTATTAGTCACACATCTCCCCAGAGATAAGGTATGATTGGTCCTCTGTAGCTAATGGAAACCCTCAGCTGTAGTCTCGGCACCTCATACCAGTATACCTAGAGACATCACAAGGAACCAGAAAGCACATCACTGGAAGCACCCGAATGCAGAGAACTTCTCTATTCCAGGCAGGTCTGACTGATGGAATCCCAAATGGCTGACAGTTTTACCTCAATTCTTCCCTCCCTCTAAAAGAAGGGGACCAGCAAACTATGGTAGCGTGAGGGACAAATGCAGTCAGCTGCCTGATTTTGTAAATAAGGCTTATTGGAATACACCCACATCGATTTGTCTACATATTGTCTGGGCTCCTTTCTCACTGTTATGGCAGAGTTGTGTAGTTTTAACCATCAGTACACTCTATCACTTGCATCCTTCCTCTTCCTTGTCTTTCCTTCTTCCCATTTTAGGACTATTATTCAGCCTTAGTCTTAATACCAGGAAGTGTCTGGATCCCCATCTAATCAGGCAGTTTAGAACCCAGCTGCCACTAGTGGTTCATTCTAGTTTTGTTTTGGAGTTTGAGGAATTTTCATTGTTATTGTTTTCAATTCATTTAATTTATTAAATTGAAAGCATAGCTTTTAGTAACAATTGAAAGAAAGAGAAAGAAAAAAGAAAGAAAGAAAAAGAAAGAAAGAAAGAGAGAGAGGGATAGAGTGAGGAACGAAGGGTTAAGGATCTACCCCCTTCCTTCCATTATATCTCTTGAAATAGTCAATGTTAATATTTCAATCCTTCCATACTTTTCTCTAGGAGTGGCTTATTTTTTTAACATCTTTATTGGAGTATAATTGCTTTAAAATGGTGTGTTAGTTTCTACTTTATAACAAAGTGAATCAGCTATACATATACATATATCCCCATATCTCCTCCCTCTTGTGTCTCCCTCCCACCCTCCCTATCCCACTCCTCTAGGTGAACACAAAGCACCGAGCTGATCTCCCTGTGCTACGTGGCTGCTTCCCACTAGCTATCTATTTTACATTTGGTAGTGTATATATGTCCATGCTACTCTCTCACTTTGTCCCAGCTTACCCTTCCCCCTCCCCATGTCCTCAAGTCCATTCTTTACATCTGCATCGTTATTCCTGTCCTGCCCCTAGGTTCTTTAGAAACTTTTTTCTTTTTTTTAGATTCCATATATATGTGTTAGCATATGGTACTTGTTTTGCCCTTTCTGACTTATTTCACTCTGTATGACAGTCTCTAGGTCCATCCACCTCACTACAAATAACTCAATCTCATTTCTTTTTATGGCCAAGTAATATTCCATTGTATATATGCACCACATCTTCTTTATCCATTCATCTGTTGATGGACACTTAGGTTGCTTCCATGTCCTGGCTATTGTAAAGAGAGCTGCAATGAACATTGTGGTATATGACCTTTTTTGAATTATGGTTTTCTCAGGGTATATGCTCAATAGTGCGATTGCTGGGTTATATGGTAGTTCTATTTTTAGTTTTCTAAAACCTCCATACTGTTCTCCATAGTGGCTGTATCAATTTACATTCCCACCAACAGTGCAAGAGGGTTCCCTTTTCTCCACACCCTCTCCAGCATTTATTGTTTGTAGATTTTTTGATGATGGCCATTCTGACCAGTGTGAGATGATATCTCATTGTAGTTTTGATTTGCATTTCTCTAATGATTAGTGATGTTGAGCATCCTTTCATGTGTTTGTTGGCAATCTGTATATCTTCTTTGGAGAAATGTCTATTCAGGTCTTCTGCCCATTTTTTGACTGGGTTGTTTGTTTTTTTGATATTGAGCTGCATGAGCTGCTTGTAAATTTTGGAGATTAATCCTTTGTCAGTTGCTTCATTTGCAAATATTTTCTCCCATTCTGAGGGTTGTCTTTTTGTCTTGCTTATGGTTTCCTTTGTTGTGCAAAAGCTTTGAAGTTTCATTAGGTCCCATTTGTTTATTTTTGTTTTTATTTCCATTCCTCTAGGAGATGGGTCAAAAAGGATCTTGCTGTGATTTATGTCATAGAGTGTTCTGCCTATGTTTTCCTCTAAGAGTTTTATAGTGTCTGGCCTTACATTTAGGTCTTTAATCCATTTTGAGTTTATTTCTGTGTATAGTTTTAGGGAGTGTTCTAATTTCCATCTTTTACGTGTGGCTGTCCAGTTTTCCCAGCACCACTTTTTGAAGAGACTGTCTTTTCTCCATTGTATATTCTTGCCTCCTTTATCAAAGATAAGGTGGCCATATGTGCATGGGTTTATCTCTGGGCTTTCTATTCTGTTCCATTGATCTATATTTCTGTTTTTGTGCCTGTACCATACTGTCTTGATTACTGTAGCTTTGTAGTATAGTCTGAAGTCAGGGAGCCTGATTCCTCCAGCTCCGTTTTTCTTTCTCAAGATTGCTTTGGTGTTCAGGGTCTTTTGTGTTTCCGTACAAATTGTGAAATTTTTTGTTCTAGTTCTGTGGGAAATGCCATTGGTTGTTTGATAGGGACTGCATTGAATCTGTAGATTGCTCTGGGTAGTATAGTCATTTTTACAGTGTTGATTCTTCCAATCCAAAATCATGGTATATCTCTCCATCTGTTTGTATCATCTTTAATTTCTTTCATCAGTGTCTTATAGTTTTCTCCATACAGGTCTTTTGTCTCCCTAGGTAGGTTTATTCCTAGGTATTTTATTCTTATTGGTGCAATGGTAAATGGGAGTGTTTCCTTAATTTCTCTTTCAGATTTTTCAGCATTAGTATATAGGAATGCAAGAGATTTGTGTGCATTAATTTTGTATCCTTCTACTTTACCAAATTCATTGATTAGCTCTAGCAGTTTTCTGGTAGCATCTTTAGGATTCTCTATGTATAGTATCATGTCATCTGCAAACAGTGACAGTTTTACTTCTTTTCAAATTTGTATTCCTTTTATTTCTTTTTCTTCTCTGATTGCTGTGGATAAAACTTCCAAAACTATGTTGAATAATAGTGGTGAGAGTGGGCAACCTTGTCTTGTTCCTGATCTTAATGGAAATGGTTTCAGTTTTTCACCATTGAGATCGATGTTGGCTGTGGGTTTGTCATATATGGCCTTTATTATGTTGAAGAAAGTTCCCTCTATGCCTACTCTCTGGAGAATTTTTATCATAAATGGGTGTTGAAGTTTGTCGAAAGCTTTTTCTGCATCTATTGAGATGATCATATGGTTTTTCTCCTTCAATTTGTTAATATGGTTTATCACATTGACTGATTTGCATATATTGAAGAATCCTTGCATTCCTGGGATAAACCTCACTTGATCATGGTGTATGATCCTTTTAATGTGCTGTTGTATTTTGCCCAATATTCTTTACACTTCTTGGACTATCTTGATACTCTCTATGCCTGACCCAATTCTAGGAGCTATAGAAACCACAAAAATGATCAAAACCCAATGATGACCAACTAGGAATTTACTAGAGCTCTCTTGCTAGTATGGTCATACTTAAAGAAAGAATTCTGATCTATAACTACCTTATTCCCCAGGGAGAGCTGATATCAAATCACCAGACTATGCAGACTTTAGAAAATGCTTCACCAGTGGAACTGGTTGGTGACCACTTCCTGTTTCTAAGCGTTCACCTGGCTGGAATCCTCCCATTCAAACCTAACTAATGAGCTGGTCTGCTCTGATAGCCCCAGCATAGAGAAGGAGTTGTCTCTGGGTAAACAAAAGCCAAATATATACATGAGAGGTGAGAGGGAGAATAATTTTATTTCATTTTCATTATAAACGTACTGATCTAGGCACTAAGAGTATAAGTTAAACAGTACATAGTACCTGCCTTTAAAGATTGTAATTAAATGATAAATAGTTAAATGTAGTAGGTGCTATACTAGAGGTAGGTAATAAGTCCTAATCTGAGAAGCATTTCTGATACTGACTGTAGAAACTGATCTTCAAAAAAGAGGCAAACCTGATCAAAAGACACAATCAACAGCGTGAAAAGGCAATCTGTGGAATAGGAGAAAATATTTTCAAATCATATACCTGATAATGGGTTAATATTCACAATATATGAAGAACTCCTACAAGTCAACAACAACAAATAACCCTATTAAAATGGGCAAAGGATTTGAATAGACGTTTCTCCAAAGCTGTTATACAAAGATCAAAAAGCATATGAAAAAATACTCAACATCACTAATCATTAGAGAAATGCAAATCAAAACCACAATGAAAATAAATAACTAATAAGAACCTACTGTAGAGCACAGGGAACTCTACTCAATATTCTACAATGACCTATATGGGAAAAGAATCTAAAAAACAAAAAAGAGTGGATATATGTATATGTATAACTGATTCACTTTGCTGTACACCTGAAACTAACACAATATTGTAAATCAACTATACTCCAATAAAAATTTAAAAACAAAAAACCGCATAAAATCACAAGTGTTGGTGAGGATGTGGAAAAATTGGAATCCTTAGGCACTGTTGGTGGGAATGTTACAGCCACTGTGGAAAACAGTATGGAGGTTCCTCAAAAAAAGTAAAAATAGAATTACCATATGATCCAGCAATCCCACTTTTGGATATTTATCTAAAAGAACTGAAAGCAGGATCTCAAAAAGATATTTGCACACCCATAACCATAGTCTCCTTATTCACAATAGCCAAGGGATAGAAGCAACCCAAGTGTCCACTGACAAATAAATGGATAAATAGAATGCAGTATAGACATACAACAGAATATTATTCAGCCTTAAAAAGGAAGGAGATGCTGTCATATGCTACAACATGGCTGAACCTTGAAGACATTATGTTAAGTGAAATCAGTCACAGAAAAATGAATTCTGTAAAATATGATATGATATGTATAATACTGTGTTGGCCAAAAAGTTCATTCGGCTTTTTCCATAACATCTTACTGAAAAGCTGAACAAACTTTTTTGGCCCATCCAATATAATATGCGGTATCTAAGGTAGTCCTACTCATAGAAACAGGCTGCCAGGGGCTGGGAGGTAGGAAAAATGGGGAGTTGCTGTTTAATGGGTATATAGTTTTAGTTTTGCAAAATGAAAAACTTCTTAAGATCTGTTGCACAGCAGTGTAAAAATACTTAGCACTATTGATCTGTACACTTAAAAATGGTAAAAGAAGGTAAATTTCATTGTATATGTCCTTAATCATTATTTTTTTTTAAAAAAAGAGGCAGATGTAAATCTGTCAGAAGTAACAAGCTCTCCTTATTTCTTCCCACCTCCTACAACCAAAGAAATAAAGTTGACACATAAATTAAGAGTAATGGCCTCAAGGAACAAGTTCCTAATCTGACTTCATACTACTAAGACATGAGCATTGGGAAAGTGCTGTAGTCCCTGATGAGGTTGGAAAATCTTCAGGGCTTCTTATGGTTTGATCAGGAAGGGCAGTGAGTGCCCTAGATGTGTGGGAAAGAATACCGCTGGTGAATAGAGGCCAATCAGATCAGCAGAGATCAGGCCAGGAGAGAGATGCATATCTGTGCCAGCAACAGCAAATCTGCAGACTGCCCAAGAGGGAAATCTTTCCTCACCAATGTTCATAGACTGAAAGGAACATTGGATAATTGCTACCATGGGACTGTGGAATCCTATAATTTGTCTGTTCGAAGAGACATATTTTTGCTGATTTCTTTTGCTTCTATAATACTTCCTTCTGAAGCACTGTGGCTTGCAAGGGGTAGAATAAGTGCCAGCTTTAGGCAACAGCCAATGAAGGGGAAAGAACATTGTGTCTCTAGAGTATAAATCCAGTGGTACCACTTCCCAGTCAAGTAATCCAAGCAAATGACTTAAATGTTCTCATACTCAGTATACACATCAGAAAAATGGGAGTAGTAATGCCAACCCAAAGGGCCATTGTGAAAATAACAAGAGAGAAAGAATACAGATAAAATTCCTGGTAAAGTAACTGCATACTTTGGAAAATGGATAAATTAAGCCCAGAAACTTTAAGGAGTCCTATGCCACATGATCACATGTCAATATTATCTTTTCAGTACATGTGTGAAATCATGCTGTATAGATCAGCACCATCCTTATCTCTCTCATTCAGTTTAGGGAAACTCTCTGACATTCCCACCATGTTAGTCAATGACTGATTCTCCTAAAAATAAGAGAAGGAAGGACAGAGGCAGTGAGAAGGGCACAATCACCAGGACCAGCACCATCACATCCATATTTTCATAGGAGACATTTACATGACACGCAGCTTGAATCTTATTACACCCCTGCTCAAAAACCCTCCATCATTTCTGATATGCATACTCAAGAATTTAGGGGGAACAGTAACATGGATTGATGGACAAAGAATAGATTTATTTAGATATATAATTGTATAAGCCAGTTGCCAGTTATAAAATTATTTCAATTTTTCTCTATGGTTGAATATTTTCATAATAAAATGTTGAGGGGAAAAAAAAATCCATGGCTCCCTAACATGGCAGTTTATGTACAGAAGATGCTCAATACATGTTTGTTGGATAAAACCACAAGTGAGTGATAAATACTTTGACAGGGACATTATCCAGTGATGAAAACAACACAAAGCCCAAAAGGATTTAAACATGGGTGTATAAGATCTGAGGGAAATGATAACCTCTGATTCTTTTTCCATATCTTCTCAATATCCATTGTGAGTAGATTTGTCTTTTATCTGGTACAAGTCCCCTGGAAGCCACTATCTAGACCTGCAAGAATCCACATGGATGATGCTACAGAGCTCTATGTGTTTATACCAATTATAATCTCATGTTCACTCTCTTATCACTAGCTGACTAACCAGGATACAGGGAACTGCTCAGTATAAATTGTAGTCTCAACTCTGTTTTCAATTTTCTAGAAGACATTCATCAAGTTATTCATCAGTACTGTACTTTGGGCCCCACAGTCACCAAACAGGAGTCATGCCAACTATATTAGAGAGCAGTAGAGCCAAAGTCAACAGCCCTGCCTCAGAGACGTTGCCCGTGAGGCCTCTTGCTGGATGTGGCCCTTGGGCCCCCTGTAAGGTATTACCCATATATCCACCCAGTAACAGATGAAGGGGTGATCATGACTCCTAACCATTGGACAGTAGTTCAGAGATCACAAAGTATTTTTCACATATATTATCTTCTTTCATGCACATAACATTGCTCTTAGGTAATGTTGTCTTCCTTTTATATATGAGTAAACTGAGGGTCAACAATATTATAAAATTTCATCAAGGTCCATATTGAACTCAAGGACGAAGATCAGGTCCTCTGGTTCTGAATCTCACTCCGCTTTCATTGCATTGTTGTCTATCCCACTCCTTACACCACCAGGCTGTCCCATTTACATGTGACTCTCAGAGTGACCTCTCAGGTCACAGACTTAGGGCCTTTTATGATCTCTGTACCCCATTTCTTGCTGCCATTTTTATCCCATAGCAAATGAAGAGCGAACGCCACTTAGGACACTCTGAGAACTTTTCTTGCCCTTGCTGAGGACACAGGAAGAGTTTTAAGAGCCAGTTTTAAGGTATATAGTTTTGATTGTACTCCATGACCTTCTTCTAATTAGAAAGTGCAACTAGGCATCTCCACCATACAAGTAGGTACTTGGCAAAAGCTAAAATGTATCTTCAACACATATCCTCATAAAACATTGAGGATAGAAATTTCCAAAGTCCCCTGAACCTAACGGTGCAAAGTGATGCCCACAGAACTTCAAATAAATAAACATCTGATACTTGTGAATATATAACCAATATGTTAAACAGGAAAGATGTATCATAGGAATTGCTAAACAGATGGAAACTAAAGGGAACAGGAGAGGAGGAACCAAGATGGTGGAGTAGAAGGACGTGCTCTCACTCCCTCTTGTGAGAACACCAGAATCACAACTAGCTGCTGGACAATCATCGACAGGAAGACACTGGAATTCACCAAAAAAGATACTCCACATCCAAAGACAAAGGAGAAGCCACAATGAGATGGTAGGAGGGGTGCAATCACAGTAAAATCAAATCCCATAACTGGTGGGTGGGTGACTCACAGACTGGAGAACACTTATACCACATAAGTCCACCCACTAGACTGAAGGTTCTGAGCCCCATGTCAGGCTTCCCAACCTGGGGGTCCGGCAACGGGAGGAGGAATTCATAGAGAATCAAACTTTGAAGCCTAGTAGGAATTGATTGCAGGACTTCAACAGGACTGGGGAAAACAGAGACTCCACTCTTGGAGGGCACATACAAAGTAGTGTGCGCACTGGGACCCAGGGGAAGGAGCAGTGACCCCAGGGGAGACTGAACCAGACCTACCTGCTAGTGTTGGAGGGTCTTCTGCAGAGGCAGAGGGGGTGGATGGGGGGGCTGTGGCTCACCATGAGGACAAGGACACTGGCAGCAGAAGTTCTGGGAAGTACTCCCTGGTATGAGCCCTCCCAGAGTCTGTCATTAGCCCCACCAAAGAGCCCAAGTAGGCTCCAGTGATGGGTTGCCTCAGGCCAAACAACCAACAGGGAGGGAACCCAGCCCCATCCATCAACAGTCAAGAAGATTACAGTTTTACTGAGCTCTGCCCACCATAGCAACAGCCAGCTCTACCCACCACGAGTCCCTCCCATCAGGCCTCTTAGATAGCCTCATCCACCAGAGGGCAGACAGCAGAAGCAAGAAGAACTACAATCCTGCAGCCTGTGAAACAAAAACCAAATTCACAGAAAGACAGACAAGATGAAAAGGCAGAGGGCTATGTACCACATGAAGGAACAAGATAAAACCCCAGAAAAACAACTAAATGAAGTGGAGATAGGCAACCTTCCAGAAAAAGAATTCAGAATAATGATAGTGAAGATGATCCAGGACCTTGGAAAAAGAATGGAGGCAAAGATCGACAAGATACAAGAAATGTTTAACAAAGACCTAGGAGAATTAAAGAACAAACAAACAGAGATGAACAATACAATAACTGAAATGAAAACTACACTAGAAGGAAACAATAGCAGAATAACTGAGGCAGAAGAACGGATAAGTGACCTGGAAGACAGAATGGTAGAATTCACTGCTGCAGAACAGAATAAAGAAAAAAGAATGAAAAGAAATGAAGACAGCCTAAGAGACTTCTGGGACAACTTAAACACAACAACATTCGCATTATAGGGGTCCCAGAAGGAGAAGAGAGAGAGAAAGGACCCGAGAAAATATTTGAAGAGATTTTAGTCGAAAACTTCCCTAACATGGGAAAGGAAATAGCCACCCAAGTCCAGGAAGTGCAGCGAGTCCCATACAGGATAAACCCAAGGAGAAATACGCCAAGACACATAGTAATCAAAGTGGCAAAAATTAAAGACAAAGAAAAATTATTGAAAGCAGCAAGGGAAAAATGACAAATAACATACAAGGGAACTCCCATAAGGTTAACAGCTGATTTCTCAGCAGAAACTCTACAAGCCAGAAGGGAGTGGCATGATCTACTTAAAGTGATGAAAGGGAAGAAGCTACAACCAAGATTTCTCTACCCAGCAAGGATCTCATTCAGATTTGATGGAGAAATCAAAAGCTTTACAGACAAGCAAAAGCTAAGATAATTCAGCACCACCAAACCAGCTTTACAACAAATGCTAAAGGAACTTCTCTAAGTGGGAAACACAAGAGAAGAAAAGGACCTACAAAAACAAACCCAAAACAATTAAGAAAATGGTCATAGGAACATATGTATCGATAATTACCTTAAACGTGAATGGATTAAATGCTCCAACCAAAAGACAGGCTTACTGAATGAATACAAAAACAAGACCAATCTATATGCTGTCTACAAGAGACCCACTTCAGACCTACAGACACATACAGACTGAAAGTGAGGGGATGGAAAAAGATATTCCATGCAAATGGAAATCAAAAGAAAACTGGAGTAGCTATACTCATATCAGATAAAATAGATTTTGAAATAAAGAATGTTACAAGAGACAAGGAAGGACATTACATAATGATCAAGGGATCAATCCAAGAAGAAGATATAACAATTATAAATATATATGCACCCAACATAGGAGCACCTCAATACATAAGGCAACTGCTAACAGCTATAAAAGAGGAAATCGACAGTAACACAATAATAGTGGGGGACCTTAACACCTCACTTACACCAATGGACACATCATCCAAACAGAAAATTAATAAGGAAACACAAGCTTTAAATGACACAATAGACCAGATAGATTTAATTGATGTCTAAGGGACATTCCATCCAAAAACAGCAGATTACACTTTCTTCTCAAGTGTGCACAGAACATTCTCCAGCATAGATCACATCTTGGGTCACAAATCAGCCTCAGTAAATTTAAGAACATTGAAATCATATCAAGCATCTTTTCTGACCACAACGCTAGGAGATTAGAAATGAATTACAGGGAAAAAATGTAAAAAACACAAACACATGGAAGCTAAACAATATGTAACTAAATAACCAAGAGATCACTGAAGAAATCAAAGAGAAAATCAAAAAATACCTAGAGACAAGTGACAATGAAAACACGACGATCCAAAACCTATGAGATGAAGCAAAAGCAGTTCTAAGAGGGAAGTTTATAGCTATACAAGCCTACCTAAAGAAACAAGAAAAATCTGAAGTAAACAATCTAACCTTACACCTAAAGGAACTAGAGAAAGAAGAATAAACAAAACCCAAAGTTAGCAGAAGGAAAGAAATCATAAATATCAGAGCAGAAATAAATGAAACATAAACAAAGAAAACAATAGCAAAGATCAATAAAACTAAAAGCTGGTTCGTTGAGAAGATAAACAAAATTGATAAACCATTGGCCAGACTCATCAAGAAAAAGAAGGAGATGACTCAAATCCATAAAATTAGAAATGAAAAAGGAGAAGTTAAAACAGACACTGCAGAAATACAAAGCATCCTAAGAGACTACTACAAGTAACTCTATGCCAATAAAATGGACAACCTGGAAGAAATGGACAAATCTTTAGAAAGGTACAACCTTCCAAGACTGAACCAGGAAGAAAGAGAAAATATGAACAGACCAATAACAAGCAATGAAATTGAAACTGTGATTTAAAATCTTCCAACAAAGTCCAGAACCAGACGGATTCACAGGTGAATTCTATCAAACATTTAGAGAAGAGCTAACACCCATCCTTCTCAAACTCTTCCAAAAAATTGCAGAGGAAGGAACACTCCCAAACTCATTCTATGAGGCCACCATCACCCTGATACCAAAACCAGACAAAGACACTACAAAAAAAGAAAATTACAGACCAATATCACTGTTGAACATAGATGCAAAAATCCTCAACAAAATACTAGCAAACAGAATCCAACAACACATTAAAAGGATCATACACCATGATCAAGTGGGATTTATCCCAGGGATGCAAGGATTCTTCAATATACACAAATCAATCAATGTGATACACCATATTAACAAACTGAAGAATAAAAACCATATGATCATCTCAATAGATGCAGAAAAAGCTTTTGACAAAATTCAACAATGTTTTTGATAAAAACTCTCCAGAAAATGGACATAGAGGGAACCTACCAGAACATAATAAAGGCCATATACGACAAACCCACAGCAAACATCATTCTCAATGGTGAAAAACTGAAAGCATTTCCTCTAAGATCAGGAACGAGACAAGGATGTCCACTCTCACCACTATTATTCAACATAGTTTTGGAAGTCATAGCCATGGCAATCAGATAAGAAAAAGAAATAAAAGGAATACAAATTGGAAAAGAAGAAGTAAAACTGTCACTGTTTGCAGATGACATGATACTATACATAGAGAATCCTAAAAATGCCACCAGAAAACTACTAGAGCTAATCAATGAATTTGGTAAAGTAGCAGGATACAAAATTAATGCACAGACATCTCTTGCATTCCTATAGACTAATGCTGAACAATCTGAAAAAGAAATTATGGAAACACTCCCATTTACCATTGCAACAAAAAGAATAAAATACCTAGGAATAAACCTACCTAAGGAGACAAAAGACCTGTATGCAGAAAACTATGAGACACTGATGAAATAAATTAAAGATGATACCAACAGATGGAGAGATATACCATGTTCTTGGATTGGAAGAATCAATATTGTGAAAATGACTATACTACCCAAAGCAATCTACAGAGTCAATGCAATCCTTATCAAATTACCAATGGCATTTTTTATGGAACTAGATCAAATCATCTTAAAATTTGTATGGAGACACAAAAGACCCTGAATAGCCAAAGCAGTCTTGAGGGAAAGAAACAGAGCTGGAGGAATCAGACGCCCTGACTTCAGACTATACTACAAAGCTACAGTAATCAAGACAATATGGTACTGGCACAAAAACAGAAACATAGGTCAATGGAACAAGATAGAAAGCCCAGAGATGAACCCACGCACATATGGTCAACTAATCTATGACAAAGGAGATAAAGATATACAATGGAGAAAAGACAGTCTCTTCAATAAGTGGTGCTGGGAAAACTGGACAGCTACATGTAAAAGAATGAACTTAGAACACTCCCTAACACCATACACAAAAATAAACTCAAAATGGATTCGAGACGTAAATGTAAGACTGGATGCTATAAAACTCTTAGAGGAAAACATAGGAAGAACACTCTTTGACATAAATCACAGCAAGATCTTTTTTGATCCACCTCCTAGAGTAATGGAAATAAAAACAAAAATAAACAAACGGGACATAATGAAACTTCAAAGCTTTTGCACAGCAAAGGAAACCATAAACAAGATGAAAAGGCAACACTCAGAATGGGAGAACATATTTGCAAACAAATCAACAGACAAAGGCTTAATCTCCAAAATATATAAACAGCTCATGCAGCTCAATATTAAAGAAACAAACAACCCAATCAAAAAATGAGCAGAAGACCTAAATAGATATTTCTCCAAAGAAGACATACAGATGGCCAAGAAGCACATGAAAAGCTGCTCAACATCACTAATTATTAGAGACATGCAAATCAAAACTACAATGAAGTATCACCTCACACCAGTTAGAATGGGCATCATCAGAAAATCTACAAACAACAAATGCTGGAGAGAGTGTGGAGAAAAGGGAACCCTCTTGCACTGTCGGTGGGAATGTAAATTGATACAGCCACTATGGAGAACAGTATGGAGGTTCCTTAAAAAGCTAAAAATAGAACTACCATATGACCCAGCAATCCCACTACTGGGCATATACCCAGAGAAAGCCGTAATTCAAAAAGACACATGCACCTGAATGTTCATTACAGCACTATTTACAATAGCCAGGTCATGGAAGCAACCTAAATGCCCATCAACAGACGAATGGATAAAGGAGTTGTGGTACATATATACAATGGAATATTACTCAGCCACAAAAAGGAACGAAATTGAGTCATTTGTTGAGACGTGGATGGATCTAGAGACTGTCATACAGAGTGAAGTAAGTCAGAAAGAGAAAAACAAATATCGTTTATTAATGCATGTATGTGGAACCTAGAAAAATGGTACAGATGAACCGTTTTGCTGGGCAGAAGTTGAGACACAGATGTAGAGAACAAACGTATGGACACCTAGGGGGAAAACCACGGTGGGATGGGGATGGTGGTATGCTGAATTGGGCGATTGGGATTGACATGTATAAACTGATGTGTATAAAATTGATGACTAATAAGATCCTGCGGTATAAAAAAACAAACAAAAAAAAAACAACTAATACTAAATTTTCTTTGGGTTATTTGTATGGAAATATGTTAATATAAATGTTTCAGACATTACATGAAATTTCTAAAAATCTTATATGTTCTGGTATAATGTTATAAGTCATAATTCTAGTTATTACTTTAAAGTGTATATCAGAAATAACTAAATTTCCTTGTCAATTGCATTATTATGAACTTTCATCAGAACTTTAACCGTGGTCATTTTTAAGTCTTTTGTCATTTACACACAGTTCTGGGTATACTCTGACACTTTTGCAAAAATGTTCCTATAAAAGGGTTTCATCTTCAAGGAATTCATGGAAAAGACTCTGAGAAGTACAGGTTTCTGGTAACTGACTATACTGCTGAACTGAATGACTAAGCATTTTCAGAACTCTAATGAAAAACTGATGAATTCATAAAAGTGCTAACAAAAGATCAAGATGAAAAAAAAATTAATTACATGGGACTGAGTGAACTGATGAGGATGATTATAATTTTTGTGACTTTCTATTTGAATAAAAAAAAAAGGGAACAGGAAATGAGGAGCGTGGAAGTGAGAAAGAAGCAAGTGCCAAGTGTTTCGCATGCTTCATCTCATTCAATCCTAACAACCACTTGGCCAAGAAGGTATTATTATTCCATTCTACAATAGAAGAAACTGAGGTGGAGTCATTAGGGTATATGCCCATGGTCAACTAGTAGATGACTTGGGATTCAAACCCAGGTCTGTCTGAAGCCAGCAATCATTTTACCACTGAGGATGAGGAGAGAAAGAGAGAGACGTCAGGAGTCATACAGGCCCCTTCTTTTAGAAAAAGTTCGTAATTCATTGTCCCTCTCACCCAGTCAAACCATCGGTACCTCTGTAGGCTGCACTGTGTCTATTTAACAGTTCTTTTCCCAGCTTCTGAAGCACCATCATGCTCACTGATAAGACTTTTCAGTCTCTCCCCTGCAGAGGTCACTTGAGTCCATGTTAGTATCGGTAATGGAATTCAGTGGCAGATCTTCAGCATCATCTGCCAGTCACATGCCTGGTTTCCTGGCAAGGAGTAGGTCATCTTAGCTGCCTTTGCCACAGTGCATCAAGGGGAAACCAGAAAGCTATGTAAGTCAGACCTCACAGATTGTTCTCTAACCAGAATCATGTTGTTCACGTTACCTAGAAGTGGAAAACTCCGGAAAACAGGTTTATGCTACTGAAATTCATACTTGTTAGATTTGCTCCAGTGAGAGAGAAGCTGGCCGAGCTGACCAGAACTGGCAGACTATGAGCCATCCAAGAGACTTAAAACATGCCAGGGCTGGACAAAATGTTAGAGGTCTCTATCCAGTGGTTTTCACCGAGAGGACACCCAGCTCTGTTGGGAACCGTTTACATTTTAGGTTTCCTGGTGGATTTCCTTTGAAATCTGCTGCTGGAAAAGAAAAATTCTTGAACACAATCTATTCTAAATCTTTCATCTTACCCGTGGGAAACTGGGGCTCCCACGCATGAAAGGGCTTGCTCAAGGTCACCCTAATAGGTAATATGGGTAGGGTTATGCCACTGACACAAGAACTCCAAAACTCCCAGTGGCTTAACACTACAAAGGTGTATTTCTTTCTCACACTCCTTGCCCAGCACATCTCTTCATAATCCCTCAGGGACCCAGAGTAACAGAGGCTCCCTTTTAGCACATGCTTGCAGGATGACCACAGCGAGGAAAAGGAACATCGGTGTCAGGCACAAGCAAGTTGATGTTTCTACCTACAAGTAGCATATGCCTCTTCCACTAACATTTCATTGTCAAAGGAAGTCACATGGCCACACCTGACTTCAAGGGGCTAGAGAAGTGCAAACCTGGTGCCTAGCCGAAGGGAAGGGAGCAGCAATGTTTGTAAACAGACCTAATGACAACCGGAGTCAAGAAACTAGTTACGTGCAGAACCAAAACTAACACTCTAGTCTTCCAACACCCTGTTCATATCTTTTTCTCTTTCCCTGTCCTTCAAGGCCTAATTAAATTCTGCCTTCTTTGAAAAGCTATCCTTGACCTCCCTGGCCCATTTTGCTCACTCCCTCCACTCCACTCCTCTGATTCTTTAAACTCTACCTGGATACAATGGTAACTTGCCTCCGATGAAACCCTAATCCTTCCTGCCTTTTAATCTAGGGAATATTTATGAGGTAACACACTCACTCACACACACACACACACACACACATATTCATACATACATACGTGCAGTTTTTAAGAAAACTTTTCATTGATGCTGGATCCTACAGTCACAAAAATCCATGCTAGAAAGGGACACAAGACAGGGAGAATTTCAGTTAAAAAGGCAAAGTGCCAAACTTAAGAGGGGACAGTACAAACTGAGCCATGAAATGCATTTTGGCTCTAGGAAGCAATGTTTGCTAGGCTGGATATTATTTAGTCTGTCTGGTTTGGTTTGGTCTGGTTCTACAGTCAACATTCATTCCCATTCTTCTTCTATGCTCTCACCGTATCACAGGAGACGGTCACCCAGAACTGCAGTTTGCAGGTTTCCTTGCCTGCAGAGAGATGGGCATGAATTACGTTTTGCCTGTGAGATGCATTAACATGAGATTTGAGAGGAGCAAAGGAGGCAGAAGCCACTTTCCTCTCCCTCCAGCAGTACCACCAGATGCGTGGGCTTTACACAGATAAGTTTTTCAACACCCTGTGCAGTCCCCTGCCATTCGCTCATCTCAAGATGTGAAGAAACTGTGAAGTCAGCAGCAGTTTCCTGCAGGTTCTCAACTCTCGGGTAACAGCACTCTGACTCTGGACCATGGGAACATGGCAAAATTGAAAATTGATGGCTGATCCCCTTTCACTCCTCCAGGCTCCACTGTGATTTGTATGCACCGAAATAGCTGCATAAAATTATATAAAATTCCTGTTTTCCTGACTGAACCCCAACTGAAACAATTTGTCTTTTTTAATCATTTACTTCTGATTATAAAAGTAATACATGAAGTATAAGAAATAAATTTAAAGTGAGTATAACTCGCCACCCAGATATGACCCCGTACATATATTGATAGATTTTATTCTACTCTCTTTGCTATACAACACTGTTCCAGTCCTAACTCAAGGAGATTTCCATATATAAATAGATGATTCCAACACCCCTAGACTTTCAGTTCCTAGAGCTCCTCTCTTCAAATGACCTTGCCCTCCACCTTGTCTCAGCCACTCACTCCCATGGTCATGTCCATAATGACCTTGTCATGACCAATAACTGCAACCCCTCTGTGAATTCATTTTCATGCATCTCACTCCCTGACCACCATATTCCTTTCCAGCTCACACCCCTCTGGTACCTCGACTCCATCAATACTGTGAATACTATGACCCCAGACATGACCTCCAATTCACTGATCCTACCAACTTCTCATTCTCCCTCATCTACTGATTCTCCTCTTCCTTCCTTACCCAGCTTATTCTTTGGTAAATAATTACAATGAATTCATTCCTTTGTATCCCTTCACCTCCCTTGCCCTTCTCTCACATCATCACACTTGCTCTGTCAAAACCACAACACTAGTTAAATCCAAATTGCCATCTATACTATGCCTGCCCCTGTACAGCTGCCTGTGACTGAAGAAAAACATACAATCTATGATAACTGGCTTCACTTTGAATCCACTTTCTGGGATCACCTCTTGAATAAACAACTTGCACTTGTATCCTTGTCACAGAGTATGCTTTTTTAAGGAACCCAAGCCAGGAGAAGGCATTTAGATCAATGTTTGTCAAAACTGTGTGTTACATAATCCCTTGAGTTTCCCCAAAGATACACATGAGCACTCATAAAGTGAAATTCAGTAGGAATTCAGAAGCATCTCTAAAACCACCCAATGCAGTTTTATTTCTATCTGTTTTATGTATACTGTGGTTCCTCATAAGATTTCTAAATATTGGACATAATAAAGCTTCCCCTACAAAATATAAAACTTTGGATGCTGTGAAACCAGTTCATCTCTAGTGATCTCTAAGGCCCCTGTTAGTTCTAATATTTGGTCCTTCTAGCAACACACTTGTGAGTATTCACACCCAAGGAAGTTCTCCACCTTCAGCTTTTGCTATAAGGTTGTTATAAGCTTCTCATGGAGGTACCAGAAACTGGTAAATTTGGAAAGTTTCCCAGTAAATTAATAATGTATCCATCTGGGCACATTGTAGTACCTCATACCTGGCTGAGTGTCACTGCCTGGAGACGATCCCCTTTCTCCTGGAAAGTGGAAGGTCACTCACACCCACACCACTTGTTTCTCTCCTGTCGCCTCTTGCCTTAACATGACAGGCAATGATAACCTGGCCGAGGGATGAATGGACTGAGAGGAAACACTGCTCTCCTGCTTTTCCTTAATTAGAATCAGGCAAAGTATTTGACATTTTGCTATGGAGCTGAGCCACTGGTGACTCTCCCTCAGGGAGGTGGCATTTTCAACAGTCTCCTATTGTGCAAGTGAGAGTTGTTTATCATAAATTACATCATGTTTAGCTTGGCTGCAGGGTGTTCCAATAGGGGCAAAAATGTGTTAATAATTGCATTCCCTACTCCCCAACTCTCACAGCTTTGCTGCTGCTATTTGCTTGAATCCACACACAATAATCTAATTAAGCCCTTTATCCCTGATTATATAAGTCATTATAAGAATCCCCAGATTCCAAGATTGTCCATTATTGCCAACATTCTAATCCTTACGGCTCTATATGTCTCCTATTTCTCCCCGCTTTTCACCCACCCCTGCCCAGCTCCTGAAATCAGTCTGCCATGTTCTCTGGAATTCAGTCATTCTCAGAATGCCCTCTCTCTACCTCTACTTTTTTATCTTGTTCTACCTAAAACCAGTCTTCCATGAGGAAGCTACTTCCATGAAGCTCTCACAGTGGAGCCTGTTTTTTCCTCCACAGCCATCAAACCACTGGACCTAGGGGTGCAGTAGGTGGCATCCTTGCTCTTCATTGCCACTTTAATTCTCCCTCACTGCTCCCTAAAAATCTCCATCTTTCAATCTCAAGTCATCTGATTATATCACTTCTTATACCCCACTGTTACTGTCATTCAGCAACCCCCAGACCAATCTCACCTGTTTCCCACTGATTTTAGCTCTTAGTTCACTGTCATTCTACTCTTGTTTTAATTTTTGGCAATTTCAGCAGACTTAAGAGCGATCTTCCAAATACCCTGGTCTCTTTGTTCCTCAACTTCCTCTTCCGCATCACCTTGTCCTTCATCCTACCTCAACCTCTGACTCCCAGGGTCATGTGCTGGACCTTGTCATTACTGATTACTAAAATACTCAGACTCTAACTAACATACCAATCCATCTGACAGTATCACCCTTGCATGCTCTGTCTTCCACGTGTTAAGAGAGATAAACATATTCCTATCTAAAGCTTCCCCCCCCCCCAACTTTACACTAAACACCACTCCATTCACCGATTGAAGGACTTCTCCAGAAGTTCCCCCTCATCAATTTTTCCATCTCTACTGAATCTTTCCAAACAGAACACAAACATACCATTATTTTCCCATTTAAAAAAAAAGAAAAGGTCTATATAGACTCACTTTCCCCACAAGTTACTGTTTCATTCTTTGCACAATTTTTCAGCAAAAATCCTCAAAGAATTGCTCCATAATTTGTGTCTCTAATTCCTCTCTCTTAACTCTATCTTCAACCCACCCCAATCAGCTCTTCTTGGTCTATGTCACACCATCAGAACTGCTCTTAAGTGGGTCACCAACACCTCCATGTTGATAAATCTAATGGTAATTCTTAGACCTCATCTTACTTGACTTATCAGCATTTGACACAGTTCATCACTCTTTCTTCCTTGATGCTTTCTTTACATGACTTCCATGCTACTATAATTCTTTATTTTTCTCCTACCTCACAGCTTCCTCCTTTTCAATTTCCTTTCCTGCCTTCTCCTTTCTCCCTTACCTCTTAATATTGGAGGGCCCCAGGTATATAGTTTGAAAGTATTTTCTCCTTTTCCATAGGTTGTCTTTTCACTCTGTTGATTATTTCTTTTGCTGTGCAGAAACTTCTTAGTTTGATGTAGTCCTGTTTCTTTATTTTAGCTTTTGTTACCTATGCTTTTGATGTCATATCCATGAAATCACTGTCAAGACCAGTTTTATGAAGTTTTTCCCTTATATTTTCTTCTAGGAGTTTTATAGTTTTAGGTCTCACATTTAAGTCTTTAATCCATTTTGAGTTGGTTGTTGTACATGGCATAAAATAAGAGTCTAATTTCATGCTTTTGCATATGAAAATCTAGTTTTCCTAACACCATTTGTTGAAGAGACAATCCATTCCCCACTGTGTAATACTGGTACCCTTGTCAAAGACCAGTTGATTACATATGCTTACATTTATTTGAGGGCTTTCTATTCTCTTCCATTAGTCTATATGCCTGTCTTCATGCCAGTACATACTGTTTTGATTACTGTTTTTGATACACCTTGAGAAAACCATAATTCAAAAAGAGACATGTACCACAATGTTCATTGCAGCATGATTTATGATAGCCAGGACATGGAAGCAACCCAGATGTCTACTGACAGATGAATGGATAAAGAAGATGTGGTACCTATATACAATGGAATATTACTCAGCCATAAAAAGGAACTAAATTGGGTCATTTGTAGAATATGGATGGGCCTAGAGTCTGTCATACAGAGTGAAGTAAGTCAGAAAGAGAAAAACAAATATCGTATATTAACACATATATGTGGAATCCAGAAAAATGTGCAGATGAACCTATTTTGCAGGGCAGGAATAGAGATGCAGATGTAGAGAATGGACGTGTGGACATGGCAGGCAAGGGGAGGGTGGGATGAATTGGGGGATTAGGATTGACATATAGAGAATTCATTACATTAAAAATAACTTTTATTTATACATTGGTACATATATCCACACATGTTATCTAAATTAAAGTCCATTTATTCATTCAAGAAATATTTGTCAAGTGTTTTGTCTATGCCAAGCACTGTCCTAAGCACTGATAACAGTTCCATGAGATAGGAGACTAGTTATTAGCATTTCTGTTTCACAAATGAGTTAACCAAGGCTCAGAAAAATTACATGATTTGTCCAATACCATACAAAGTCATTTGATGGTAAAGGAAGGAAACATAGGCACTTGACTCAGAGTTAAATGTGTTTATTATCCAACCTTTCTACAAACTATACATGTTTTTCACTAAAACTATTCAGAATAAGTTATCTTATTTGAAAATAAAAGCTTATGCACTTCATGCACTCTCTATTACAGTTCTCTGTACTCTATATTGTATTTTTTAAAAAGAAATTCTAAAAAGAAAATAAATAAATGGCTCAGCTCCAGCTAGCTGAGATTATGCTTAGAAATGGGGAAAAAAGTTTTGATCACGTAATGAAAATTAAGAGAGAGAGGAAACCAGGGGAGCCTGAGAAATGCCAAGTACCTTCGGTATCTTCAGAAAACAAGTCTCACTTACTCTCCCAGGACAAAGATGATGGCAGTGGCTTCCCAACCAGGCTTTCCCTTTTCCCACCAAAACCTCCATTTTTGTTTTAACATATCATAACACTTGTGATATGCCAGGCACTGCTCTAACTGATTTACAAATATTCCCTTAAGAAGTCACCAAATTGCTCAAGCATCATTTCAAACACATCATCCTTCTCAGAAACCTGCAATGCTTCCAGTTGCCTCTGAGATTGGAAACTCCTTATCAAGGGTCTCAAACACAACATGTACCTGAAACTTTTTTGCAAAGTATGAAATTCAAAGTAAGTAGACGTTTCAGTGTCTCTACCAGTTAAGTTGACATTTCCCTCCACACCAGCTTTTCCTCTCTACTCTAAGCAAATAAACACTTCTACTCTTCATTTTTTTTTAACCAACTTTCCCTCCTCTCATCTCAATGCCTCCCATATGCTAATATTTCCTCAAACTCTTTGGATTCAGTAAAATTTCAAAGATCCTTCTTATAAGAGGATCATAATACATTTGAGAAACTGGAGAATCTTTGAGACTATCTAGTCCAACTCTCTTAAAGGTAAGGAAACTAGAACCTAAGAAATTAAAATAATTTCCCACTAATTAATGACAGAACTGGAATTATACACCGCTTTCTAATTGTGGGCCATTTTAGCAAAGAGAAAAATGAGCACATCCTAATGAACAAATAGGAAATCTAAGCACAGATGCATTTATACAGCACTAATTTTTAATTTGCTTACAATGGATTCATTGTCAAGTAAAAATCATTGTTTCTTTAAGACAGTTTATAATTTTCATTTTCTTTTTAAGAATTTCTACACTACACTGTGTAACAGTGTAACAGTATTGATTTATGCTCTGTATTTATATTGATCCAAAAGGACACCGCCAAGGTCTGCTTTAATCTATAATTAAAGAAGACAGTCTCCAAAGCCATTCCCTGAGAAATTAGTTCCTGGCACCTTACACGCTGCTCTTTCACAATCAAATATGTTACAACAGTGTAAGGACATAATTTACTCAGTTCACCATTTGTGCTAAAAGAGAAAAATCATGTTTAAAATAAATGTCTAGTCATTTGAAATAACATTCCACATTTATATTCCCTCAGGTTTTGCTTAAGATGGTGCTGGTTGACAGGAAAAGGGCAAGTTCATTGTAAATCCTTCCCCATATTTTCTCTTCTGTTAGGTAAGTGTTCCCTGGAATTTTTTTTTTTTATAACAGTCAATTTAAATTCAGCAACCATGCTCCTTCCTGACACAAAGAGCTGCAGTAATTACAAGTTAAGAAAAGATTGAGCAGAAACATACAATCTGACACTCAAGGAAATTCCATCCAAAGAGCAACAATTCTCATGGAGGAAGTTACTCTTGGCCTGGACCTCAAAGGATGAATTAGGGACTTCTGTAGACCAGGAAGGACATTCTAGACAAAGGTATGAGCAACTGTGCAAAGAGGAAAATCACGGCATGTGGGTGGGGAACACAAAAGATCCATTTGGCTGGAACGTCAGTCTGCACCCTGGGCAGAGGGAAATAGGTCGAAAGGGAGGTTAAGGTTGTTTTGCCTTTTGAGAAATATCAGACTGTGACTCCCTACTTAGTCAAAGATGAATGAATTTTCTTGATCCAACCTCTCTAAGAAAGGCAGGGAACATTTGCTTTGTATCTCTTTACGTCCTTATCTCTTTAGCATAGCTTAGCTTGATAAATAACAGTGTAACATACAGTTTAAGAGCACAGACTTGGGAGTCAAATAGACTGGATTCAAATCTGGTCCTCACCACTTATTAGCTATGTGACACTGGGTAAGTCTCACATTTTCCCTGCCTTCACTATTTTATAAAATGGGCATGGTAAAGTGTTATTTTGAGAACTCAAGGAAATTATACATGTTGAAGCACATAGTACCTTGCTTGGACATAGCATTCATCAAACATTAGATACTATTACTGTTTTGTTGCTATTAATTTTGCCCATTTTAGCAAAGAGAAAAATGAGCACATCCTTATTTCACTTAGCATAAGGTCCACCATGTTGTTGCAAATGGCAGGATTTCCCTCCTTTTTTAAGGATGAAATCTATATATATGGACACTTCCATTGTTTCCATGTCTTGGCTATTGTGAATAATACTGCAATGAACATGGGAGTCCAGATACCTCTTTGATAAAGTGATTTCATCTCCTTTGGATATATACGCCGAAGTAGGATTAGTGAATAGTATGGTAGTTCCATTTTTAATTTTTTGAGGAACCTCCATGCTGTTTTCCATAGTGGCTGCACCAATTTACATTCCTACCAACCGTGCACCAGGTTTCCCTTTTCTTCACATCCTCACCAGCATTTGTTATCTCTCATTCTTTGACTAGTGGCCATTCTAACAGGTGTAAGGTGATATCTCACTATGGTTTTCATTTGTACTTCCCTGATGATTAGTAATGTTGAGCACCATTTCATGTACTTGTTGTCCATTTGTATGTCCTCTTTGGAAAAAATCCTCTATTCAAGTCCTCTGCCCATTTTTAAAGTGGATTGTT
Source organism: Balaenoptera ricei (assembly GCF_028023285.1). Taxonomy (NCBI): domain Eukaryota; kingdom Metazoa; phylum Chordata; class Mammalia; order Artiodactyla; family Balaenopteridae; genus Balaenoptera; species Balaenoptera ricei. The sequence continues at coordinate 80,827,791 of NC_082640.1, read as the reverse complement.
AGTTTTTTGGGCTAATGAGTTGTATGAGTTCCTTATATATTTTGGATTAACTCCTTATCAGATGGATGGTTTGCAAATATTTTCTCCCACTCTATAGGTGATTTTTTCATTTTGTTGATTGTTTCTATTGCAGTGCAGAAGATTTTCCATTTCATGTAGTCACACTTGTTGGTTTTGCTTTTGTTTTCTGGGCCTGTTGTGTCATATCCAAAAAATTACTGTCAAAACTGATATCAGGGCTTCCCTGGCGGTGCAGTGGTTGAGAGTCTGCCTGCCGATGCAGGGGACACGGGTTCGAGCCCTGGTCCGGGAAGATCCCACATGCCACGGAGCAACTAAGCCTGTGTGCTACAACTACTGAGCCTGCGCATCTGGAGCTGTGCTCTGCAACAAGAGGCCGTGACAGTGAGAGGCCCACGCACCGTGATGAAGAGTGGCCCCCGCTCACCACAACTGGAGAAAGCCCTCACACAGAAACGAAGAAACAAAACAGCCATAAATAAATAAATAAATAAATAAATAAATAAATAAATAAATGATGCAGTTAAAAAAAAAAAAAAACTGATATCAAAGGAGCTCTTTCCTTATGTTTTCTTCTGTGAGTTTTATTGTTTCTAGTCTTATGTTTAAGTCCTCAATTCATTCTGAATTAATTTTTGTGAGTGATGTAAAATAGAGATCCAGTTTCATTTTTTGCGTATGAATATCCAATTTTCCCAACACCATTTATTAAAGAGAGTTTCCTTTCCTCATTGGGTATTCTTGGCTCCTTTGTCAAATATTAGTTGACTATATCTGTATGGGTTTATTTCTGCACTCTTAATTCTGTTCCCTTGGTATATGTCTATTTTTATGCCATACTATTTTGATTACTATAACTTTGTGAAACAGTTTGAAATCAGGAAACATGATGCCTTCAGCTTTGCTCTTTCTCAAGATTGCTTTGACTATCAGGGTCTTTTGTGGTTCTAAATGATTGTTACAATTGTTTTTTTCTATTTCTGTGAAAAATGCCATTAGAATTTTGATAGGAATTGCATTAAATCTGTAAATGGCCTTTGGTAGTATGAAAATTTTAACAGCATTAACTCTTCTGACCCATGAATATGGGATATTTTTCCACTCACTTGAGTCTTCAATTTCTTTCACCAGCATCTTACAGTTTTTGGTGTATAAATCTTTCACTTCCTTGGTTGAATTTATTCCTAAATATTTTATTGTTTTTGATGCTATTGTAAACGGGACTGTTTTCTTTATTTCTGTTTCTAATAGTTCATATCAGTGTATAGAAATGCAACTGATTTTTGTGTGTTGATTTTATATTTTGAAACTTTACTGAATTTGTTTATTAGGTCTAGCAATTTTTTGGTGGAGTCTTTGGATTGTCTATAAGACCTTTTACTTATAAACTTTGGAATAAGCTTTTTGTGTTCTTTAAAGTTCTGCTAAAATTCTAAGTTAGAATTGAATTTAATTGGTATATTAATTTGTGGGAAAATGACAAATTTACAATATTAAAATATTCAACCATGAATATGGTGTTTTCCCAATTATTCAGATCATCTTTATGCCCTTCGTTAGAGTGGAAACAAGATTTAAAAGGCATCACCTAAATTACCAAAAAAAATTGATTTAAGGATATATTTCTCTCAAGTACTTTTTACATATCTGACAAACTAAAAAACTTATTATCTCCAAGAAATAGTAATATCTGAAACCATAAATAAGTTAGAATATTCATCCCCTAGTCAGTTAAGTGAAACTGAAGGTGTGGCAGAGTACATGCTCTTTGAGGCTAATATCATGGAAGAAAATCCTGCCATCTGATATTATACTCTCTGTTCTATTAGCAGGTAGAATTATGGGCTTCATATTCAGAATTTTGTGGTCTGATTCAGAGAGGTAAATATTAGGCAAATGGGAGATTGTCCTAAGACCTTGGTCTTTCAAACTGTATTCACCTGAAGAAAGCAGGCATGAATAACTCTGAAAATAGAGCTGCAAGAGAACCTGTTTCTTAGCAAAAAAAAAAAAAAAAAGAAAGTCACTCACTGAGTAAGGGAAAGAGAAAGGGTGCATTAAAAAATCGAGCCCCTCTCTGTTGAAAATCCATTGATTCTGTAGCTAAGGTAGGGAAAGAAGAACTAACTTTTTGAAATGTTCGAAATCCCAGAACCCATCTATATTCATCATATGAAATACATTTTTCCCTCCCTTATTCTTCCAACCTACTCCTATTCCAAGTGTCATAAACCACATACTACTTCCCTCTAAGTTTTCCTGACAGTCATTTACAGCACTGAAGGACATTTCCAATGTGTCCTGAAGCCACCACGTAATTTCATGCATTTGCTTAAGCTCTTCCTTCTGTTTGGACAACCCTCCCCTTCCACTGTGCTTCCTATCAACCCAGTGAACTCTTATTCACTCATCAAGGCCCAGCTTACATATTATCTCTTCTCTGTAGTGTTACCTCATCTTCCTATCCTCACAGAGAGAATTAATTGATCCTTCATTTGTGCTCCCACGGTCCTGAATATATTTCCCTACTGTGATATATTTCCCACTTATCTCACTGAATTTTAGTTTACAGTTTAAATTAGTTAATATACATATAAAGTTCTTAAAATGGTGCCAGACACATGGTAACTGTTACATAAGCACTAGCTATCATTATATTTAGCACTGTTATTGTTGTCATTACTGTTTGTATATATGTTTCCCCTATCAGCACTTGACATTTCTCAAGGGCAAGGACAACATCTTATTCATTTTCATTTCCCCAGTGCCTGATACAAGATGTAGTATACAATAGAAATTCAAAAAATATTCACTGAATTAAGTTTCCTTAAGACAGTGGGAACTGTCATATCCAAAGCTGGAGCATGATGCTGACTCTGACCTTTCCAAGCTTATTCATCTTGAACTAAACCTCTGGCTGCTCTGCCCCTCAACTGATGTAGTCAGTTGGGTGATATAGCCATTGCCAGTGAAATCATCCATAATAATTGAGGTAATGCAATCTGTGGTGTACAAAGAAAGCATTCCAAACACCCTCTCAGAACTCATACTCAATAGGAAAAGAAATAATTTATTTTATATTGGTTCACTGCCAGCATGTCTGAACAATCTTTACTCCGGACTTGCAATAAAGTTTGGTGACTTTATTTCCAGCAGGTAAATAGTTGGATATTCTTGATTACTTCATCTTTTCCCCAAAATCAAGTATGCTTGAGGCAATGATAGGGAAATGTACCAAACCAATATCCACAATGACTTTTTTTAATTTGGGAAGAATTAAATCTCTCTTTCCAATACCCATCATATCTATGACCAAAGATGTCAATATATCATGCTTTCAACTGAGTCAATTTTCTACTGAAATGAATGTACTGCTCTTCTTTCTCAGTTCAATTCTGTGGAACTAGTCATAATAAGTTACTCTGGAAGAAAAAAATATGTTTTAGTCATTTCTCATCTAGAGATCCAAATCATATCCAGATGATTTATAAACCCAAGCCAGCTTCCCAACCAAAAATATGTCTTAAAACCTACACAAAGGCCAAAGAGTGCATATCTTGACACTTGTCAATGAAGTTACACATATTTGTAAATCCTAAGAATAATCTGAATTACTCACTAAGCATGTGTGTGGTTGGCAGAAGGGAGCTATGGAGTAGGACAACTGAGGAAAATTATCTCTACCTGCATTAACTTTAGAAACAGGCACTTGCCCATGCTGCCAGGCTCCCTTTTGCTTATTCAGGGAGCAGGTCTAGGCAATGGCGTCCCTTGGTTCCAGCCTACATATTTCCCAGCAAGCCACCTACCCACCAGGTGAATATTAGAAAAACCTAGGATGTGAAGAAAGAGAGACTTCCCTGGTGGCGCAGTGGTTAAGAATCCGCCTGCCAATGCAGGGGACACGGGTTCAATCCCTGGTCTAGGAAGATCCCACATGCTGCAGAGCAACTAAGCCCATGCACCACAACTACTGAGCCTGCACTCTAGAGCCCATGAGCCACAACTACTGAGCCCACGTGCCACAACTACTGAAGCCGACATGCCTAGAGCCTGTGCTCCACAACAAGAGAAGCCACTGCAATGAGAAGTCTGTGCACCGCAGTGAAGAATAGCTCCCCCTTGCCGCAACTAGAGAAAGCCCGCGCACAGCAACAGAGACCCAACACAGCCAAAAATAAATAAGTAAATTTATTTTTTAAAAAAGAGTCTTGATCCTTTCAGTCCTAGCTCTTCTTCCAATGCAGTGGCCATACTGTTCCCAAACTGAACTTCCTTAGCCCATGGCCCTTGTAGGATTTCATCTTCCTAGAGCAAGAAGCCACTCAGGAAACTTACATGACCATTTCAACTTATGCTAGACTGTCTTATTGACCAAGAAATTGTTGAAATCTGCAAAGAAGCATCAGAAATTATTCAGTCAAGAGGCTGAAGCTAGCTCTGTGAACCTGCTGAACTAATTCTATCTGGGCTTAGGATTTCCGTGGAACAGGTAGGGTTTACAAGCCTTCTTGACCTCCTTCTCTACTGTCCAGTATTGTCCTGTCCACTTAAGTTAGACTGAAGCTGCACAGATTATATGTATAAACAAAGATGCATATATGTATGTAAACAAAGTGTTTCTGACTAACTGAAGCCCTTATACTAGATTTGAGCCTTAAGATTACAGGGTGATGTCCTAAAATTGATGAAAGTCTTTGTAAGAGTCTGGTCAAGGGCTGAGGAACAGAAGCAAATGGACTTTGAGAGATGAGGCATAAGCAGGACAGCCTGGGGGCTTAGGGGTCAGTGTGGTGGAGGTGACCATTCACTGACTCTTGCAAAGAGCCTGGCAACATTCTGGTACCCTGAGCACTGGTATTTGATGGGACATAAGAAGACAACATGCTTGGAGTGGACAATGCCATGTCCACAATGGACACTTGAAGCATAAAGAGTGGCAAGACTTCCTCAAGCAACTTTTCATGTGTGATCAGTAAAGGGGGTTGGAACCAATCCTGGTGATCAATTCCATTTACAATAACATCAAAAAGAATAATATACTTAGGAATAACCTAACTAAGGAGGTTAAAAACTTTTACACAGAACACAACTATACATTGCTGTAAGAAATTAAAGATACAAATAAATGGAAAGACATCCTGTGTTCATGGATTAGAAGACTTAATACTAAGATGTCCATACTACTCAAAGCAACCTACAAATTCAATGTAATCCCTGCCAAAATCCCAACCACATTTCTTGCAGAAATTTAAACAATTAAATTCACGTGAAATCTCAAGGGACCCCAAATAGACAAAACAATTTTGAAAAAGAACAAAGTTGGAGTCTCACACGTCCTGATTTCAAAATATATTACAAAGCTACGGTAGTCAAAACAGTGTGACAGTAGCATAAAGACAGAAGAAATGGACAAATAGAATAGAAAGCCCCAAAATAAACCCTTGCATACATGGTCAAATGATCTTCAACAAGGAAGCCAAGACCATTCCATAGGGAAAGGACAGACTTCTCAACAAATGCTGTTGGAAAAACTGGATATCCACATATGAAAAAGACAAAATTGGAACCATATTTTACACCATATATCACAATTAACTTAAACAAATTAAAGACCTAAGATGATATTTGTAAGCTGTAAAACTTCTAGAAGAAAACATGGGCACAGTTTTATTACATTGGATGTGGCAACAATTTCTTGTCTATGATGTCAAAAGCACAGGCATCAAAAGCAAAAATAGACAAATGGGACTACATCAAACCTAAAAATTTTGTGCACCAAAGGACACAATCAACAGAGTGAAAAGGAAACCTAGGAAATGGGACAAAATAATTGCAAAACATATATCTGATAAGGGGTTAATATCCAGAATACATAGAGAACTCAAATAACTCAGCAACAAAAAATCAAATAATCCTATATAAAAATAGGCAATGGACCTGAATAGATATTCCTCCAAAAATGGTATATAATTTACTAAGCATATGAAAATACGCTCAACATCACAAATCATTAAAGAAATGCAAATCAAACCCCAATGAGATATTGCCTCACACCTGTCAGAATGGCTATTATAAAAAAATAAAATAACAAGTGCTGGTAAAGATTTGGAGAAATTGGAACACTTGTGCACTGTTGATGGAATTATAAAATGGTGCAACCAGTACGAAAAACAGTATGAAACTTCACCAAAAAATTAAAAATAGAACTATTATATGATCTAGCAATCTCACTTCTGTATGTATATCTAAAAGAATTGAAAGCAGGGTCTCAAATAGATATTTGCTCTCCCATATTCATAGCAACACTATTCATAATAGTCAAGAGGTAGAAGCAAACCAAAAGTCCATTGATGGATGAATGGATAAACAAAATGTGCTATATACACAAATGGAATATTATTCAACCTTACAAAATGAAGAAAATCTTGTCACATGTTACAACATGGATGAACCTTGAAGACATTATGCTAAGAAAAATAAGTCAATTCCAAAAAGACAAATACTGTATGATTCCACTTACATGATGTATCTACAGTAGTCAAATTCATAGAAACAAAAAGCAGAATGATGGTTACCAGAACCTGGGGGAGGGAAAAAGGGATGTTGTTTTTAACGGATATAGAGTTTCACATTTGCAAGATGAAAAAGTTCTGGACAACTGTTTTACAGTAATATGAATACACTGAACATTATGAAACTTTATACTTAAAAATGATTATGATGGCAAATTTTGTGTTATATTTTATTTACCACAAGTTAAAAAAACTGAAAAAATATACTGGTAGTCACTGTATTTGATGAACTAGTTTGTATGCACATGTGAGACACATCTTGGGTGTGGGGTCACAGAAATATCTGTGCGAACATTTTAAGGAACTGAGTTAATGCGAGGAAAAGTTTCAAATATCATTTTGATTTAGAAATTAATATAAATGCATATTTATGTTAATTATAAATAATTATAAGTATGTTATACATAATATAATGTATATTATGCATGTATAATACAAATATAAAGATGAGCCCATTTTGTCATTACATGATAAGACCAGGAGACATTTATTGGCATTCCATGGTAGTTTTTACCCATAAGGATGACAAAGAACATTCTTTTCCACACTTTATAAATAACTTCAGTGATCTGGCCAGCTCTAAACATCACAAAATGTGTCCCCAGATTAATCTCCAAAATATATAAACAGCTCATTCAGCTCAATATTAAAGAAACAAACAACCCAATCCAAAAATGGGCAGAAGACCTAAATAGACATTTCTCCAAAGAAGACATACAGATGGCCAAGAAGCACATGAAAAGCTGCTCAACATCACTAATTATTAGAGAAATGCAAGTCAAAACTACAATGAGGTATCACCTCACACCAGTTAGAATGGGCATCATCAGAAATCTACAAACAAAAAATGCTGGAGAGGGTGTGGAGAAAAGGGAACCCTCTTGCACTGTTGGTGGGAAGGTAAATTGAAACAGTCACTATGGAGAACAATATGGAGGTTCCTTAAAAACCTAAAAATAGAATTACCATATGATCCAGCAATCCCACTACCTGGCATATACCCAGAGAAAACCGTAATTCAAAAAGACACATGCACCCCAATGTTCATTGCAGCACTATTTACAATAGTCAGGTTATGGAAGCAACCTAAATGCCCATTGACAGACGAATGGATAAAGAAGATGTGGTGCATATATACAATGGAATATTACTCGGCCATAAAAAGGAACGAAACTGAGTCATTTGTTGAGATGTGGACGGATCTACAGACTGTCATACAGAGTGAAGTAAGTCAGAAAGAGAAAAACAAATATTGTATATTAACGCATGTATGTGGAACCTAGAAAAATGGTACAGATGAACTGGTTTGCAGGGCCGAAGTTGAGACACAGATGTAGAGAACAAACGTATGGACACCAAGCGGGGGAAAACCGCGGTGGGGTGGAGATGTTGGTGTGCTGAATTGGGTGATTGGGATTGACATGTATACACTGATGTGTATAAAATTGATGACTGCTTAAAAAATAAAAATGTGTCCCCAGATATTAGTATTACCTTGTGCATTATAGCTCCATGTTATCATCATATATATATATATATATATATATATATATATTATATATATATATATATTAATATATGTAAATATATATATCATAATTTCTCAACACTAAGGGAACAACTCATGGTTTCAGAATAGACACAAATTATTCCTGATTGTAATTAATAATGTGATGGACTCAGAGGAGACAATAATTCATGAACCTGATTTGAAGAGGTGCCTTGGGGATTCTTTGGCACTAAAAGCATGTCTACTCTATATCAATCCATCACAGCTGAGGAATAATATGTCATGAGATTGTTAGCAAGACCATAAAGACAAGTCTCTTTAGGTATAATGGAAAAAGTAAGTTGAACTTTATTTTAAAGCAAGTCATAAAATCTGCTTTTGGATCTGTCAAGGTGTATGACAAATCCATTTAAAACTTACCATTCAATCCAGTAGTTTTTATAACTAGCACCCTGATAAAAACCTCTACTCCCACTCCCACCCCACCCCCCCAAAAAAATCCTAACTATTCACTATTGGGATGAAAGATATGTTGGAATGAGAGAATTAGAATCAGGGAGACAGGAGAAGAGGTTGCTTCTTTAATCACATGGGATGACAAGGGTGCACTAAACCACTCGCCAGAGGTCAGTTCACTGAGCTCATATCAAAAGCACATCTTTATAAAAATTAATAAGGTTCTACCTTTCCAGTTATCTGGTTGTTCCACTCTAGTGTATTTCATTGGTTCAAACCTTCTGATTTCACCTACCACTCAGTGTCCAAGATAAACTCCACCCTTCGTGGTGAACTCTTTTGTTTACTGAAGCTCAGAAAAGCAGGATGGAAAGGCATATTAGATAAGAATCTATGGTCCTTTTATGAAAAATACTGAACTATTCAAGTCAAAATATCTGTTCCTAAGATACCAGTAGGGACACTTGTAGTTCTAATATTGGGTTAAAGTAGTTGGAAATAAACTGGAAAGGAGGAATTAGGCAGAAGAGAAAGAAGAGATAGAGTTTTATTTTATTTTGTTTTATAAGAGTTTTGTTTGTTTGCTACGAGTAAGAGTTATTGAGACAGATATCTACTAGCAACTAGAGATATATCAATAGAAGTTGAGAAAGAGGTTAGAGCTAAAAGTCTTGATTTGGAAGTCCTCAGCACAGGGGTTGGTTAAAGCCAACCCCTCATCAGAATGGTTAAGATTTTCCTTTCTGAAGTAGAAAGAATAGAAAAAATAGACTCAGAGGGCATCAATTGCACCTTGGGGAAGGCAGAGAGAGAGGTAGAGGAAGGGGATAGCACGGTGGCACTGAAGCTAGTGACGTAGACAATGCTTCTCGTGATGGAATAAGGTTCTGCATTCACTTGTCTCGTTTTTGAGGGCCAAGGAAGCATCATATAGTAGCACCAGTCCCTGAGGAGGACCTAGGAGTGGAGTCCCAACCTATCCATGGTCAAAAATTAATGAAGTGTGAGAAAAAAATATCTTTGTCCAAGACAGGAACCAAGTTGGGTCAGGGAAAATAAAAACTAGGAAAAGTTGTATGAGGGAGAACAACAAACCTAAATCTGAATCAAGTCACAGGAAAAGATTAAATGAGAAATAAAGATGACCCTTTGAACAAAATTACAGACACTGGGCAGATTGGGGTCCTGACTTCACCAGAACCAAACATTACTTGGAAGGACTCAGGGATGCTCTACATTTCAGGGCTGACTAGCCGTTTGTGTGAACAGAGTTCTGAGGGCTTCACAGTATACCATACATAGTGGTTAAGAGCACCAGATATAGCATCATATAGACTTCCAGTCATGTCCTGGATCTTACACTTACAGCCCTGTGACTTTGGAATAATTACCTATTCTTTCTGAGACTCAGATTCCTGATCTACAAAATGGAGATGGTAAGGGCGTATATGTCATAGAATTGTAGTAAGAACTTAATGAGATAATGTATGGGAAGCACTTAGCACAGTTCTAGCACATTAACAAATACTCAAGAAAGATATAAAATAACCTAAGCCTTACTGATTACATTTTCCCACACTGATGTCCAAAATTCTCTCCAGTCGGTTTGGGAGAAGCTATTGTAAATAAAGTTCTGTAATGTGCTGAGCCATAACTTTCATTTTCCAATACTCATGAAGTGGCACACAAATCCACTGAATCCTAGGTTGGGGAAGACAATCTATTTTGCCTGGGCATCCTCTATAATAAGCAAAGAGAAACTACCTATCTTTTTTCTGGTAGGCTAGTGCTCTACAGTGAAAAATGCAATGATAAATAGGGCATCTAATAAGTTATAAATTTCCCCAGCAACGTTATTACTCCAGAAAGCATGGGAGCCAAAATGAAAATCAGACCTGTCATGGCTAGTCACAAATTCTCAGAAGTAAGAAGGTAATTCTGGGACCCTAAACTTAAATTTGGACAACAAATTTGCTTATATACCAGCTTTATGAAAGGATATGAGGAAGAATAACTAATCCCACTCTACAGAAGGAAAAACAGAGGCTTAATGAGATTAGATGGTCTGCCCAAAGACACACAGTGTAGCTGGGTATTTGTAACGTTTTCTAGAGACCCAGCATATTTTGAACACCTTGTTATGTTTGGAAGACATTCTAAGTCGTATCTCATATCAAGGTAGAACCTAGAGAAATCACTACCCCAACCTCCTTAGAAGGTAACACATGGACTTGTGTTCTAGACTCCATGTGTGACTAAGATTCAGAAGTAAGAAACTTTATAAAGGAGGAATTCATGATTCATTTCTGTGGGTGACAGAAAAGGTGTCCAGATTTGGGGGGTCGGGAACAACTGCAAGGCCAAGTTTCTGGTGCAGAAGTGGCACTGGTGCTGGGGAAAGTGCCTGTGTGTTGCTGAGGTGTAGTTTTGGACATGGTTCCTGGGAACTTAACCTCAGCCCTGTTTCTCCAGTCAGGCCAATGAATCTATGAGCTTCCCGATAACATTTTAACAAACTTTTTCTGCTTAGTCAGCCATAGTCAGCCTCTGGTGCATGCTTCTAAGAACCTTGATGGAGTGAATCAGTAGTTGAACTATAAAAGTTATGTTACTTTCAACATAGGATGTTTCTTCTAAAAGAGCTTATCTGTTTATGGTCTTAATGATAATTCTTAGTTCATCAGAATAGACCATTCCCCAACAATTCCAAATAAAACAAGAATTTATTATAATTCACTTTGCATTGCAAAGGCTATCCTATGGCTGTCAGTGAATTGTGCCAAAGAAGTCAGCCAGTTTTCTCCAAACATCAGTCAACTCACCGGGGGAAAAAAATCAGTCAAAATAAGTTAATTTTTTTGCAGTGTATGACCCATACATTCTCCTGATCAATTGAATTTTTCTCTTTTTCAACCAACAGTGGCACTAAGAAAAGACATAGCTTTAAAAATTATTTCCTCACTATAAACGTAATATCCTCAGTATGTAAAAATGTATAGAGTTATGGGCAATAAACTTTTCCCTGAGAAAGGGAAATTGAGCAGATACTTTCCTTCTGTCGACACCATATTGGATTGCTGGGTGAAATAAATAGCATCTCAGTGGCACCATTTGAAAACACTAAGAAACTTAACTCTAGCCACTCCACTACTATCTCCCTAAATTCTCCAACAATTTTCCCTAAAGAAAAAAAGAGAGAAAGAAAACACCATCTGGTAGTTTTTAGGACTATCTGGAATTTTTGTGACATTACACCATCATCATGTCAAGGATGCCCAGGACACTTTGTCTGGAAACCCCACCACTAGAGAGTCCCTTCACCCATAGTGGGTCCTCTTCCTCAGTTTAGCATTATCTAGGCATCATCTTCCAACATTTCCCCGAGCCGTAAATGGTTATGCTTGTTTTGCTTCCCAGACCAGGGCCCCCTGAGTAACTTACCAACACCCAATTTATCCCAGACCCCTACACAAACCCCATTTTCTGCATACACCGAGACCACTCTCCGCATCACCTTCTCCCTTACCAAAGTGGATTTAAAGCCTTCCCAGAAAAACTCGATGTCTTTTGAACATTTCTGATCCTTCTTTAAATATTATCTAAAATTTAAAAACATGGAACAAAGTACTGCTTGGCCTTCAAACTACACACTGTTTCCACTAATACCCCTATTGAAAATTATTAAGTAACCAAAGACAATTGGTATACCTGGGCCCCAGACCCAACACCACACTGAATGGATTAGGGAAAGTCTCTTTGTTTCTCTGTACTTTGTTTGCTCAGTTGTGGGAAAATGATGTTAAACTAAGGTCTAAATTTTTGTTTTTATAGTACATTTATTTACTACAAAATTATGCATTTTGTTTATATTTAACTCTATCTCAATCTAAGATAAATGGTTATATTCATCTTTGAAAGAGTATAGGTATTAATTCTGCATATTCGCAGGTCAAGCAGTTCAAGGTGATCTAGATTTCTAGGAGTTTGTCCCATGATCCTATAGCATGAAGAAGCAAGAACTGAGTCTTCCATTTCTGGATACCAAAGTAGAACCAAAGATCCCAGAACTTTTGATCTTTGACAGTGCGTTGGCTACAAACAGGCATAACCGGATTTCTGTCATGAGTTTTCCTAAGGTGTAACAGACTATTTACAACTCTTTCAAGTAAAACTTCGCAGTCATTACCATCGGTCTCTCTTGTGAATACATCTGGGTTTGTAGACAGCACAGGAAATAATGACATTCACTCCTCGCATTGATCCAGCTGCTGGAGCAAGAAGAATCAATACACATTGCTGCAACGATTTGCTGAATTATCCATTCGAAGAAATCAGCTTCTATTTAGGCTGACAAACAAAATATCTCTAAATCTTCAAAAGAAGTTTGAGGGCTGGGGAGAATATTTAAGTCACAAAGAAAGTCAACATTGGGGAGATTAGATGGAAAAAGCAAAAGTCTTAAAAGTAGGGCAACCAAGTAATTTGAAAGGTTCAAGGGCCTATTTTTTCTGCCATGGCAGACGCCCAAGTGGATGTGATGATCTCTAGGTAGAACAACATCACAGCGTAATATGGGCTCTCAGATAGGAGCTGCTTGTTCTTCCAAACTGTCCCAAGTGAGAATATAAGCATCACTCTTATTTCCACTGTTACTTCCAGAATACTCTTCTTCCACCCTTATGCAAAAGTCTCTCAAATCATTCATTTCTTCCCTTAATGAAGACCACTGTCCTAGTTTCCCACCACACTCCTGATCATGGCCTCACGTTCACTGAGAATTTTGACATCTGATTATAGTTTTCCTCCCTACTCCTAATACTACCACCATTCTGGTAGATCCCCAAATTGGTATCGATAACCTATACAGGTCGAGCTCAGATAGTTCCTTGATTTCCTCAGTACCAGTGACCTTTATCTCATCTCCACAGTAAAACCCAACCCCATGGCCAACACTGGACCTTCCTGGTCAGCATGCAGAACTTCTCTACCTCAAATCAGAATCCATTATTCCATTTGCTGACCAAAATTTCTACTCAACTATAGATCACGTACCATCTTATTCCCCCCCACACCCATTTTTTGACTTTACCACTATCTGTAGTATCTTGAGCCCTCTAATTTTTCCCAAATAATCACCAATTCCTAGAATCACAGCATATCCCACATATCCTGGATCCCCATGGGCATGGTCAATCCTGAGAGTCACACAGTTAGCAAGTTTATTGTCTTGATTTGCTGCCTTATCTCACCCTGGATCAATCTAACCCTCTGCTTTTACTCTCAAGTATTTAGGAGCTTGATTCTGAAATGCAAAATTAAGAATTTAGCTTTGTAACTACTAAAACATTAAATAAACCACTGAATTTTGAGACACTGGATCTTAGAAATAATCTAGTTCAAGTCCCCCTCAATTTACAGATGAGGGAACAGAAACTCAAGGAGGTGAAATAAGTGATAAAGGTTACCGAGCTCATTAAGCAGCAAGGTTGGAACAGAATCCCAGGGTTCCTGGCCTCCTGAATCCAAGCTTAAAGCTCTTTCCTTTATGCCACATCACCTCCCCTGGCTGGTCAATCACTGACAGTTGTCAAGCAGGAGCTTGAATAAAGGGCATTTTACTGTCTGAGTTTGGGAAAGCTACACCATATAAACATCCTTTAAGACATTAGAATATGTTCTCTGTGTTTTGTTTCATTTTGTTTTATCAATCACTCCCTTGTCCACCTGGGGAAAATAACCCTTAAATACCAACAATACAGTGATTATAAATAATCTATAAGAATCAATAAACCTACAAATTAACACTGAATTCTAAAACTAATTCCCTATTTCAAAAGTTTTCAATCCCAATGGACATCAGCATCGCCAGGGGAGATTTTTTTTTTAACAGAGATTTGGATTCTTCTACTGTCATCCAATATAAACAATGGGACACATTATATGTGTAAATTCTGATCTTAAAAATATCTCCAGCAGCACAGTGTTTCCATTATTTAATTTGTGTATTATATATAGCAGTTCCTTTGTATTCACAGGGGATTCGTTCCAGAACCCCCTGCAGATATCAAAATTCATAGATGCTTAAAATGCTTATATAAAATAGAATGGCATTTGCATATAACCTACTCACATCTTCCCATATACTTTATTTCTTTTTCAGCACGTTACTTTATTCATTTAACATTAAATCTTAGAGACTGTTCCATATCATTACTAAAAAAAAAAAAAAAAAAAACCCTCTTCTCATTCTTTTTATTTTATTTATTTTTCTTAACATCTTTATTGGAGTGTAATTGCTTTACAATGTGTTGTTAGTTTCTGCTTTATAACAAAGTGAATCAGTTATAAGTTTACATATATCCCCATATCTCTTCCCTCTTGTGTCTCCTTCCCTCCCACACTCCCTATCCCACCCCTCTAGGTGGTCACAAAGCACCGAGCTGATCTCCCTCTGCTATGCAGCTGCTTCCCGCTAGCTATCTATTTTACATATGGTAGTGTATATATGTCCATGCCACTCTCTCACTTTGTCCCAGCTTACCCTTCTCCTCCCCATATCCTCAAGTCCATTCATGAGTAGCTCTGCGTCGTTATTCCCTTCTTGCCCCTAGGTTCTTCATGACATTTTTTTTTTCTTAGATTCCATATATATGTGTTAGCATATGTTATTTGTTTTTCTCTTTCTGACTTACTTCACTCTGTATGACAGACTCTAACTCCATCCACCTCACTACAAATAACTCAATTTCGTTTCTTTTTATGGCTGAGCAATATTCCATTGTATACAGGTGCCACATCTTCTTTATCCATTCACCTGTTGATGGACACTTAGGTTGCTTCCATGTCCTGGTTATTGTAAACAGAGTTGCAATGAACATTGTGATACATGACTCTTTTTGAATTATGGTTTTCTCAGGGTATATGCCCAGTAGTGGGATTGCTGGGTAGTATAGTAGTTCTATTTTTAGTTTTTTAAGGAATCTCCATACTGTGCTCCATAGTGGCTGTATCAATTTACATTCCCACCAACAGTGCAAGAGGGTTCCCTTTTCTCCACACCCTCTCCAACATTTATTGTTTGTAGATATTTTGATGATGGCCATTCTGACCAGTGTGAGATGATATCTCATTGTAGTTTTGATTTGCATTTCTCTAATGTTTAATGATGTTGAGCATTCTTTCATGTGTTTGTTGGCAATCTGTATATCTTCTTTGGAGAAATGTCTACTTAGGTCTTCTGCCCATTTTTGGATTGGTTTGTTTTTTGATATTGAGCTGCATGAGCTGCTTGTAAATTTTGGAAGTTAATCCTTTGTCAGTTGCTTCATTTGCAAATATTTTCTCGCATTCTGATGGTTGTCTTTTCATCTTGTTTATGGTTTCCTTAGCAGTGTAAAAGCTTTTAAGTTTCATTAGGTCCCATTTCTTTATTTTTGTTTTTATTTCCATTTCTCTAGGATGTGGGTAAAAAAGAATCTTGCTGTGATGTATGTCATAGAGTGTTCTGCCTCTGTTTTCCTCTAAGAGTTTGATAGTGTCTGGCCTTCCATTTAGGTCTTTAATCCATTTTGAGTTTATTTTTGTGTATGGTGTTAGGGAGTGTTCTAATTTCATACTTTTACATGTAGCTGTCCAGTTTTCCCAGCACCACTTATTGAAGAGGCTGTCTTTTCTCCACTGTATATGCTTGCCTCCTTTATCAAAGATAAGGTGACCATATGTGAATGGGTTTATCTCTGGGCTTTCTATCCTGTTCCATTAATCTATATTTCTGTTTTTGTGCCAATACCATACTGTCTTGATTACTGTAGCTTTGTAGTATAGTCTGAAGTCAGGGAGCCTGATTCCTCCAGCTCCATTTTTCCTTCTCAAGATTGCTTTGGGTATTCGGGGTCTCTTGTGTTTCCATACAAATTGTGAGATTTTTTGTTCTAGTACTGTGAAAAATGCCAGTGGTAGTTTGATAGGGATTGCATTGAATCTGTAGATTGCCTTGGGTAGTATAGTCATTTTCACAATGTTGATTCTTCCAATCCAAGAACATGGTATATTTCTCCATCTGTTGGTATCATCTTTAATTTCTTTCATCAGTGTCTTATAGTTTTCTCCATACAGGTCTTTTGTCTCCTTAGGTAGGTTTATTCCTAGATATTTTATTATTTTTGTTGCAGTGGTAAATGGGAGTGTTTTCTTAAATTCACTTTCAGATTTTTCATCATTAGTGTATAGGAATGCAAGACATTTCTGTGCATTCATTTTTTATCCTGCTACTTTACCAAATTCATTGATTAGCTCTAGCAGTTTTCTGGTAGCATTTTTAACATTCTCTGTGTATAGTATCATGTTATCTGCAAACAGTGACAGCTTCACTTCTTCTTTTCCGATTTGGATTCCTTTTATTTCTTTTTCTTCTCTGATTGCTGTGAATAAAACTTCCAAAACTATGTTGAATAATAGTGGTGAGAGTTGGGCAACCTTGTCTTGTCCCTGATCTTAGTGGAAATGGTTTCAGTTTTTCACCATTAAGGACGATGCTGGCTGTGGGTTTGTCATATATGGCCTTTATGATGTTGAGGTAATTTCCCTCTGTGCCTACTTTCTGGAGGGTTTTTATCATAAATGGGAGTTGAATTGTGTCAAGTGTTTTTTCTGCATCTATTGAGATGATCATATGGTTTTTCTCCTTCAATTTGTTAATATGGTGTATCACATTGATTGATTTGCGTATATTGAAGAATCCTTACATTCCTGGGATAAAACCCACTTGATCATGGTGTATGATCCTTTTAATGTGCTGTTGGATTCTGTTTGCTAGTATTTTGTTGAGGATTTTTGCATCTATGTTCATCAGTGATATTGGCCTGTAGTTTTCTTTCTTTGTGACATCTTTGTCTGGTTTTGGTATCAGGGTGATGGTGGCCTCATAGAATGAGTTTGGGAGTGGTCCTCCCTCTGCTATATTTTGGAAGAGTTTGAGAAGGATAGGTGTTAGCTTTTCTCTAAATGTTTGATAGAATTCGCCTGTGAAGCCATCTGGTCCTGGGCTTTTGTTTGTTGGAAGAGTTTTAATCACAGTTTCAATGTCAGTGCTTGTGATTGGTCTCTTTTTATTTTCTATTTCTTCCTGGTTCAGTCTCAGAAGGTTGTGCTTTTCTAAGAATTTGTCCATTTCTTCCAGGTTGTCCATTTTATTGGCATGTAGTTGCTTGTAGTAATCTCTTACGATCCTTTGTATTTCTGCAGTGTCAGTTGTTACTTCTCCTTTTTCATTTCTAATTCTATTGATTTGAGCCTTCTCCCTTTTTTTCTTGATGAGTCTGGCTAATCGTTTATCAATTTTGTTTATCTTCTCAAAAAACCAGCTTTTAGTTTTATTGATCTTTGCTATTGTTTGCTTCATTTCTTTTTCATTTATTTCTGATCTGATCTTTATGATTTCTTTCCTTCTGCTAACTTTGGGGTTTTTTTGTTCTTCTTTTTCTAATTGCTTTAGGTGTAAGGTTAGGTTGTTTGAGATGTTTCTTGTTTTTTGAGGTAGGATTGTATTGCTATAAACTTCTCTCTTAGAACTGCTTTTGCTCCATCCCATAGTTTATATGTTGTCATGTTTTCATTGTCATTTCTTCTAGGTGTTTTTTGATTTCCTCTTGGATTTCTTCAGTGATTTCTTGGTAATTTAGTAGCATATTGTTTAGCCTCCATGTGTTTGTATTCTTTACAGTTTTTTTTCCTATAATTGATATCTAGTCTTATAGCATTGTGGTTGGAAAAGAAACTTGATCTGATTTCAATTTTCTTAAATTTCCTAAGGCTTGATTTGTGACCCAAGATATGATCTATCCTGGAGAATGTTCCATGAGTACTTGAGAAGAATGTGTATTCTGCTGTTTTTGGACGGAATGTACTGTAAATATAAATTAAGTCCATCTTGCTTAATGTACCATTTAAAGCTTGTGTTTCCTTATTTATTTTCATTTTGGATGATCTGTCCATTGGTGAAAGTGAGGTGTTAAAGTCCCCTACAATGATTGCATTACTGTCGATTTCCCCTTCTATGGCTGTTAGTATTTGCCTTATGTATTGAGGTGCTCCTATGTTGGGTGCATAAATATTTACAATTGTTATATCTTCTTCTTGGACTGATCCCTTGATCATTATGTAGTGTCCTTCTTTGTCTCTTGTAATAGTCTTTGTTTGAAAGTCTATTTTGTCTGATATGAGAATTGCTACTCCAGCTTTCTTTTGATTTCCATTTGCATGGAATATCTTTTTCCATCCCCTCACTTTCAGTCTGTATGTGTCCCTAGGTCTGAAGTGGGTCTATTGTAGACAGCATATATACGGGTCTTGTTTTTGTATCCATTCAGCCAGTCTATGTCTTTTGGTTGGAGCATTTAATCCATTTACATTTAAGGGAATTATTGATATGTATGTTCTTATTACCATTTTCTTAATTGTTTTGGGTTTGTTATTGCACATCTTTTCCTTCTCTTGTGTTTCCTGCCTAGAGAAGTTCTTTTAATATTTGTTGTAAAGCTGGTTTGGTAGTGCTGAATTCTCTTAGCTTTTGCTTGTCTGTAAAGGTTTTAATTTCTCCATCAAATCTGAATGAGATCCTTGCTGGGTAGAGTGATATTGGTTGTACGTTTTTCCCCTTCATCACTTTAAATATGTCCTGCCACTCGTTTCTGGCTTGGAGAGTTTCTGCTGAAAGATCAGCTGTTAACCTTATGGGGATTCCCTTGTATGTTATTTGTTGTTTTCCCCTTGCTGCTTTTAATATTTTTTCTTTGTATTTAATTTTGATAGTTTGATTAATGTGTGTCTTGGTATCTTTCTCCCTGGATTTATCCTGTATGGGACTCTCTGTGCTTCCTGAACTTGATTAACTATTTCCTTTCCCATACTAGGGAAATTTTCAACTATAATCTCTTCAAATATTTTCTCAGTGCCTTTCTTTTTCTCTTCTTCTGGTACCCCTATAATTCAAATGTTGGTGTGTTTAATGTTGCCCCAGTGGTCTCTGAGACTGTCCTCAATTCTTTTCTTTTTTTTTTCTTTATTCTGCTCTGCGGTAGTTATTTCCACTATTTTATCTTCCAGGTCACTTATCCGTTCTTCTGCCTCAGTTATTCTGCTATTGATCCCTTCTAGAGAATTTTTAATTTCATTTATTGTGTTGTTCATCATTGTTTGTTTGCTCTTTAGTTCTTCTAGGTCCTTGTTAAACTTTTCTTGTATTTTCTCCATTCTATTTCCAAGATTTTGGATCATTTTTACTATCATTATTCTGAATTCTTTTTCAGGTAGACTGCCTATTTCCTCTTCATTTGTTAGGTCTGGTGGGTTTTTACCTTGCTCCTTCATCTGCTGTGTGTTTCTCTGTCTTCTCATTTTGCTTAACTTACTGTGTTTGGGGTCTCCTTTTTGCAGGTTGCAGGTTCGTAGTTCCTGTTGTTTTTTTTGTCTGCCCCCAGTGGCTAAGGTTGGTTCAGTGGGTTGTGTAGGCTTCCTGGTGGAAGGGACTAGTGTCTGTGTTCTGGTGGATGAGGCTGGATCTTGTCTTTCTGGTGGGCAGGTCCACATCTGGTGGTGTGTTTTGGGGTGTCTGTGACCTTATTATGATTTTAGGCAGCCTCTCTGCTAATGGGTGGAGTTATGTTCCTGTCTTGTTAGTTGTTTGGCATAGGGTGTCCAGCACTGGAGCTTGCTGGTCGTTGAGTGGAGCTGGGTCTTGGCATCGAGATGGAGATCTCTGGGAGGTTTTTGCCATTTGATGTTATGTGGCTGGGAGGTCTCTTTGGACCAATATCCTGAACTTGGGTCTGCCACCTGAGAGGCACAGCCCTGACACCTGACTGCAGCACCAAGAGCCTGTCATCCACACAGCTCAGAATAAAAGGGAGAAGAAAGAAAGAAAGAAAGAAAGAAAGAAAGAAAGAAAGAAAGAAAGAAAGAAAGAAAGAAAAGAGAGAAAGGAAGGAAGGAAGGAAGAAAGAAAAATAAAATAAAATAAAGTTATTAAAATAAAAAATAATTATTAAAAAATTTTTTAAGTAATAAAAAAAAAAGAAAGAAGGAAGAGAGCAGCCAAACCAAAAAACAAATCCACAAATGACAAGTGCTAAAAACTATACTTAAAAAAAAAAAAAAGACAGACAGAACCCAAGGACAAATGGTAAAAGCAAAGCTATACAGACAAAATCACACACAGAAGCATACACATACACACTCACAAAAAAAGAACAAGGAAAAATATATATATATCGTTGCTCCCAAAGTCTACCTCCTCAATTTGGGATGATTTGTTGTCTATTCAGGTATTCCACAGATGCAGGGTACATCAAGTTGATTGTGGAGATTTAATCCGCTGCTCCTGAGGCTGCTGGTAGAGATTTCCCTTTCTCTTCTTTATTCGCACAGCTCCCGGGGTTCAGCTTTAGATTTGGCCCCGCCTCTGCGTGTAGGTCACCTGAGGGTGTCTGTTCTTTACTCAGACAGGACGGGGTTAAAGGAGCAGCTGATTCGGGGGCTCTGACTCACTCAGGCTGCAGGGCGAGAGAGGGGTATGGATGCGGGCCGAGCCTGCGGCGTCAGAGGCCGGCGTGACGTTGCACCAGCCTGAGGCGTGCCTCGCGTTCTCCCGGGGAAGTTGTCCCCGGATCACGGGACCCTGGCAGTGGCGGGCTGCACAGGCTCCCAGGAGGGGAGGTGTGGAGAGTGACCTGTGCTCGCACACAGGCTTCTTGGTGGCGGCAGCAGCAGCCTTAGCGTCCCATGCCTGTCTCTGGGGTCCGCGCTGATAGCCGCGGCTCACGCCTGTCTCTGGAGCTCGCTTAGGCGGTGCTCTGAATCCCCTCTCCTCACGCACCAGGAAACAAAGAGGGAAGAAAAAGTCTCTTGCCTCTTCGGCAGGTCCAGACTTTTTCCCGGACTCCCTCCCGGCTAGCTGTGGTGCGCTAACCCCTTCAGGCTGTGTTCATGCCGCCAACCCCAGTCCTCTCCCTGCGATCCGACCGAAGCCCGAGCCTCCGCTCCCAGCCCCGCCCGCCCCGGCGGGGGAGCAGACAAGCCTCTCGGGCTGGTGAGCGCTGCTCGGCGCCGATCCTCCGTGCGGGAATCTCTCCGCTTTGCCCTCCGCACCCCTGTGGCTGCGCTCTCCTCCGTGGCTCCGAAGCTTCCCCCCTCTGCCACCCTCAGTCTCTGCCCGCAAAGGACCTTCCTAGTGTGTGGAAACCTGTCCTCCTTCACAGCTCCCTCCCACTGGTGCAGGTCCCGTCCCTATTCTTTTGCCTCTATTTTTTCTTTTTTCTTTTGCCCTACCCAGGTACGTGCGGAGTTTCTTGCCTTTTGGGAGGTCTGAGGTCTTCTGCCAGCATTCAGTAGGTGTTCTGTAGGAGTTGTTCCACATGTAGATGTATTTCTGATGTATTTGTGGGGAGGAAGGTGATCTCCGTGTCTTACTCTTCAGCCTTCTTGAAGCTCCTCCCTCCCATATACTTTGTCACCTCCAGATTACTTATAATACCTAACACAATGTAAATGTTATGTAAATTGTTGTAAATACAATGTAAATGCTACGTAAATAGCTGCCAGCACAAGACAAATTCAAGTTTTACTTTTTGGAATTTTCTGGAAAAAAATTTTTTTTCAAATATCCTTCATCTTTGGTAGGTTGAATCTGCAGATGCGAAACGTGTGGATACCAAGAACCAACTGTATATATTAAAATTATTATTTGGAAATTCTTAAGAAAAAGTGAGATAAAAAGTGCTGAGACATTCCCCTCTCCAGATCTAAACATCAGAAGTTCTGGTAGTGAGGCCAAGTTATCAGGAAATTTTTTAAATTTTCCCAGGGAATTCTGATGCCCATCTTGGTTGAGAATATTTATCTCATGTAGCAACAGCCTTAAAGAATGAGGTGGGTAGGATCTTTTGGGATCCTATTTCTTAAAAAAAACAACACAATCTAGAAACTTAAGCTGAAGATTCCCAAACTGGGCAAATATAGAAATCAACCTAGGTCCAAAGCTCACACCCACTATTACTCAGGTGTATAATTCAACCATACAGAAAGCTTATTATAGATTGTGATGTCATTATATGTAATGTTAGTAGCCTCATACAACATCTTCCTATGGTTTTCTTTATATTGCATTTTTGTATGACTTTATCTGTATGACATTGGGTATGTCAAAACTGCCCTGAGATAGTCTTTCCTCATCTGTAAAAATGAAAATCTTGAATTACTCTTTGTCTGAAGATCTGTAGTCACTCCCAGCTGCTCTTTCCTCATATGCCCTCTAAAGACTCCCTCCTGGCCCAAGTTTTGGTAAGACAGATCAGTTAAAACCATATTTTACATATATAAGACCAAATTGAAATACAAGTATTAATATTAGTATTAGTATTTAGCACTTACAATAGGCCAAACACTGTGCTAAGTATTTTAAAATATTATATTACAGGTAATCCTTTCAAGTCCTTACAGAGGCAGAGACCATTACTGACCACATTTACAGATGAGGAATTAGATTTAAAGAGGTTAGATAGTTTTCCCAAAATGGCACAGTCAGTGGCAGAACCAAGATTCAAACCATAGCTGGCTGATTCCAGAGCCCTCTCTTCAGTTTTATTCCTCTTCACGTTTAGAAACTCAAATAATTAGATATTCCAGTGAGGACTGCCTCATGCCCACATTATTAGGAATTTGAATAACTGGATTTTTAATTAATAAGTTATGACTCTCTTTTGTTTTTACAGAACATTAACCCTTTGAGCCTTACAAAGACCACTGTTTTCCATTACAGAAACATGCACACACACACACACACACACACACACACACCAAATAACCAATGGATATAGTTTCTGAATATTTCTGCAGGATGCGGTCTCTTAAAGAATGCCTACTCCAACTCTTTTTTACATATAGATGGTGAAACTGAGGCTCAGAGTCTTGCCTAAGGTCACAAATCTAGTTAGAGGCAGAGCTGGGATCCCTCTCTACTATTCATGCTGCCTCTAACAGTTAGGCATTACCAAGTTCTTTACAGCCACAAATGATTTTTTAATGCACTCATCAATTTTTAAAAGACACTGGTAAAATCCCATTAGTGTATTTATGTGCAACAAAGCTGTTTCTATGTAGCAGAGAATAGTTCAAAATCATGCTACTTTGTCCTTCAAAATCACATACAACCTTAAGAGTACATGAAATTCCGAAGATGAATTTTTTTTCTGGTGTCTCCATGTGGGAAAAGCCTGGTTGTGTATTTTTGTGTGTGTTGTTTCTTTTGACATTATCTAATCAGACCAAACTATATGCAGCTTTTGGTTCTTTTATATGAAAGTCACTTGCTCTTTGCTAACCATTCCTTCTTCTGAACTATCCAGATTCCTTTTATCATAAGGCTATAGAGCACTGAGTCTTGTTCCCAAGTGATAGTTTAAGGAGACGCCCAAGGCACAGAGTCAGTCCTCATCGTGGCTATGTCTGGAAATGTCCCATGCATATTTCCTATTCAAAAGAGAAGATTTCTACAGTTCATTCACTGAGCATACTCCAGCACCTCCTGGAGACATTGTATAAAATTAGGTGCTGGGGCTTCCCTGGTGGCGCAGTGGTTGAGAGTCTGCCTGCCAGTGCAGGAGACACGGGTTCGAGCCCTGGTCTGGGAGGATCCCACATGCCGCGGAGCAACTGGGCCCGTGAGCCACAACTGCTGAGCCTGCGTGTCTGGAGCCTGTGCTCTGCAACAAGAGAGGCCGCGATAGTGAGAGGCCCGCGCACCGCGATGAAGAGTGGCCCCCGCTTGCCACAACTAGAGAAAGCCCTCGCACAGAAACGAAGATCCAACACAGCCATAAATAAATAAATTAATTAATAAAAAAAAAATTAGGTGCTGGAAGCAAAGAGATGAGCAAAGCAGAGGTCACGCCTTCAAAGAACTCATAGTGTGCCAAATAAAACGGGTGTACACAGACAATGCAATAGAATTTGATAAGTCCTATGTCAGAGATAAATTCAGGATGTGGGGGATCTCACAGAAGGGGCATTTAACTATGCTTCCAAATGGATATGAGACATGAGGTGGGTCCTGAAGGATGAACAAGAATTCTCTAAAAGAGTAGATGAAGAAGGAAGAGGGATGAGCATATGAAAGGACATGAAGCAGAGGAGAACATGAAAAATATTTAGGAAAGTGGAATCAGCGAAACATGGAGCTGAAAGGTGGGCAGTGTCTTTGTCGTAAAGGGCTTTTTATCCTATGGACCTTGGGAAGCCTACTGACCATTCCATTCATTGATAACTTGTACTCTCCCAATTGTCTTCTCTATCTCAATGTCCTGTTATCTTCTTGAACAACTTCTATATCCAACCCATTAGGCTTCACTTTACTTAGCCTTTACTCAACTCTAATGACATCTATGTCTTTGCTTCATCTTTGTGCCAGAAGGAGTCTTCACTCTTCCTTACCAGTATCTCAAAAAAAAAAAGGGGGGGTGGTTATCCCTTCCTTTGTACAGCACCATTTTTTCAACCTGTGCTTTTAAGCCCATCCTCTCCCTGCATCTTTGAGTCATCGCCCATAAATTGTCCTCTCTCCCTCTTCTTTTTCCAGGTCAACATGTTAGTTTTAACACTTTGCTATGTACCCTCTCCATTCATTCATTCAGTATGTCATGTTTATTACCAAATCCACACTATGCATTAGGACCTCAAAAGGTGAATAAGAAGCAGATGCAGTCCTCAAGGAGCTCAGCGCAACAAAGAAAAGAGACATAAAAACAGACACAAGTAAATGTAATTAATTTAGCCCACACAGTATAGTATGTGACACAGTTCAACAGAATCATCCTGAATGTCTGCAATTAGTGCAGGGTTTATCTGTATTATCCATGAAGTGCCAAGAGGATCTGTCTTTATTCTTTTTTAATCCACGAAGGAAGCAACTCTGCCCACTGAATAATATTTACAGCGATCCACCTACAGGCATTGAGAATACCATTTGTAGCATTCCAAATCTGTTCTTACTTCTTTCTTCCCCAACTCAGTTAATGATACTGGCTTTTCAAACCAAAAATCTGGGAGTCATCCTGGAAACCTACATCATCACCTGTGTCTAATCCATCAAGTCTTAGTCTTTGAACTATATCTTAAATCTATCTGCTTTTAGCCACCTCTATCATCAGCCTTCATGATATCTCATCTGGACACTGCAATTGCTTCCAAACTGGTGTTTGCACTTCCACTGATGCTGCCCTTCGAATCATTCTCAGCTCACCAACCAAAACAGTATCTTTAATTGTAAATATCATGCCAGAATTCCACTTTAAAACTCTCAGTGGTTCTTATTTCTTTCATAAACTTAATATGATATGGCCAAAACGCCTGAGGAATCTTTCCTTTCTCTGCTTATCACATATGAAATACACAACGCCTCCCTTGCTCACCATGCTCTGACCCGCTTGCCCTTCCTTAAGAGCACCAAGTCAGTTCACACCTCAGAGCACTTACACAGGCAGATCCAACTGCCTAGAATGCTTTTCAACACAATTTTCACCCAGCTAATTCCTACTTATCCTTCAGAGTTCAATTTCAACATCACTTTGTAGGGAGCCCTCAACAACTCACAAATCTGAATCATATCTCCCCTACATCTCCTACAGCATCCTAGCCTTTTCCCTCAGATTTCAGAGCACAATATGTAGTCAGACATGTATTTGTGTGAATATTTATTTAATATCTCTCTTCCCCAATAGACTATATGCTCCATGTGAGCAAAGCCTACATGTGTATTCTTTACAACTGTATAAACAACATTTAACATAATGCCTGATACAGAATGGGTGTTCAATAAATATTTGTAAATGAATGAATGAATGAAAAAGAAAGGCAGGAAGGAAGAACAAAAAGAGAACAACTACAGTGATAATCACATTAGAGAGACAGGTATCACATAGTCATTCCAGCATCATTTTCAGTTCTCTGTAAGTTCTCCTCACCTTTCCTTTTTTTATCAGCTTTATTGAGATATAATTCACATACCATACAATTCACCCATTTAAAGTATACAATTCAACAGCCTTTTGTATATTCACAGAGCTGTGTGAATAACCTTAACCTCACTCCACATCCTTTAACAGTTACTCCTAAAACCCTTCCCCTCAGCCCTAGGCAACTACTAATCTACTTTGTGTCTCTGTAAATTTGTCTATTCTGGATATTTCACATCAATGGAATCATAAAGTATGTGGCCCCCTGTGACTGGCTTCTTTCACTTACCATTAATATTTTCCAGGTTCATCCATTCATGCTACATGTTGTAGCATGTATCAATATTTCATTTCTTTTTACCTGCCAAATAATATGCCATTGTATGGTATACTACATTTTATTTATCCTTCATTAGTTGATGGACATTTGGGTTGTTTCCACTTTTTGGCTGCTATAAATAATACTGCTATGAACATTCATATGCAACTTTTTGTGTAGATATAAGTTTTCATTTCTCTTGAGTATATACCTAGAAGTAGAATTCCTGGGTCATATGGTAACTCTGTTTAGCCTTTTGGGTAACTGCCAAACTGTTTGCCAAAGTGAGTGCTCCGTCTCACAATCCTACCAGCAACACGTAAAGAGGGTTCTGGTTTCTCCACAACTCACTATCACTTGTTATCATCTGTGTTTTTTTTTAATCCTAGCCTTTTAGTGGGAGTGAAGTAATATGTCTATGTGGTTTTCTTTTGCATTTCACTGATGGTAATGATGCTGAGCATTCTTTCATGTGCTTATTGGCCATTTGTATATTCTCCTCATCTTTACTTGCAAAAGCCCCAACCCATGGTAAATAGACTGTATTAAAGTCTATTCATACCCCTCATGGAAGATAATACACATGTAATTTTATAGTACTTGTGTTGCATTGCCATTGACTAGCTGACAAAATGTTGTATTTTGCAAACATTTAACTAAATATATATTGATTTCAATTTTGTAATTTTATTTTCCTATTTTTAAATCAGTAAAACATCTTTTCAGCGGTCCAATATCACTGTGGGTCACACCTGCCGTTCTTAAGGGTCATTCCTATTCAGTGGTAAAAGAGACTATTGGCATTTTGCATTCGATAATAAGGAAAGAAAAGCAGTGCCATATTGCCTGAAGGGGTTCTGAGAGTGTAGAGGAGAATAATCCAGGCCAAATCAGAAGTATTGCCTTAGTTGTATTCTTTATGGTTTATTTCAGATCCTGCAGGGAGGAGAAACTAAAAATTAATATGACAACTCACTACATAGTCATTTCAATTTGTTGAATATCTGTACATATTATAATTTATATTAAGTTTTTATTTCACAATATTAATTTACTAATTTTCAAAAATTACTTTACCTTCCTAACACCCCTACTTAAAAACTCCCTTCCAAAAAATTAGAATTTACTTAGTGCCTCTGCGCACTATGCTACATATCTGATATTCATTATCTCCCAATTTCTCCCTGGGAGGGGTTTGACTGAATACTTTCCTGGCTGTTGCTTGAGGGTCTGACTTCTAATCAGCCTGCATCAGGTGCTGACCATGATCTTCCCCTTTGGGAAACTAACAGGTCTTGACACACTCTCAACTACTGAGAGGCACTACGAAGAAAGACAACCACTCTTGGCAACCAGGAATTTGGGCCAGGCCAATTGATTAAGTTTATCTCCTACATCAGACAAGTCTGTCAAGGCTGGAAGACGTGGCCATTTTATCTAATGTGCGGAAACCAAGACAGAGTCAAGGAAGCACTGGTGAACGCTATCTGGAGGTTCACTAGAGGCTGCAGAAAAAGAATTAGAAGTACTGTTAGAGCTCAGAATGACTAAGTAGATGAATTTTTCTGTATTTCATGGACTACAAATAGTCTTCTGACACTACCATTCCATCACTGAGCTCTTCTGTCTACTATTTAAACTAGTTTTTTTCTTTTTAATTGAAAAAAGAAACACATATACATAGGGAAACAAGTGAAACAGAATCCAATGTATACAATAAAAATTAAATCTCCTTCCTACTCCAAATCCACCCAATTCCACGCCCTGTAGAACCACTATTAGAAGTTTCTTGGGTACCCATTAAAATATCTTCCATTTACAGGCAACAAACACACTGCTCTGCATCTTGCTTTTTAATGATAGAGATATTTCTATGTTAGCACAAATGTATTTATATCTTACTCTTTAATAGTGGTGTAATGCTCCATAGTATGAATCAGCCATAATTTACTTAACTGATCTCCAATTGATCGTTACATTTTGATATTGCTATTAGAAACAAGGCTACAGAAACATTTTTGTTCATAACTTCTTTGACCACTTATCTTAGGATAAATTTCTGGATGTGGAGTTAACTAGGTCACAGCATATGTGTGCATCTTCAATTCTATTAGCATCCAATTGCTCTCCAAAATGGTTGCACCCATATTTCTCTCATCTATGTTTGAGGTTGACAGCTTCTTCACTCTTCAACACCAGATATTATCAAATGTCTAAATGTTGGCAATCAGGTAGGTATCTCCTTGCTTTTTTTTGCATATCTTTAACTGTAATGCTGAATATTTTTTATATCTGTATAATCCATTCATATATCTTTCTCTATGAACTGCCTATTCTTATTCTTTGCCTGTATTTCTACTAAGTTATTAGGGGTTTTTTTTCCTCATATTAAATCATCTACTGCTGCTTTGGTTTAAAATGACTATTATAGAAAATAATATCTTTTCTTTCTCAAGAAACATAAGAACCACTTGAGAGTTTAAGCTATTCCCCATAGATTTATAAAGCCAAGATTATTTTTTAAGTCACATATTCTGTTTTTACCACTGCAAGGAAAGCCACAAAAGAAATCTCATATTTTTACATTTATGGGGTTATCATTTCAAATTTGATAAGCCTGATTAGAGTATGGAAAAACTTTCAACACCTACTAGATAAATATTTAATATTAAGGTAGACTCCCTTGAATTTTCACTACCTCTTTATTTCCCTTTTCTCTATTTTTTTGGCAAGAAGAATATTCTCCTTCTTTGATTCTTCTGTAATTAATCTCCCTTTTTATTTGACCATTTAGTCAAACAAATTCTTAATCATCAAAGCGTTCTTGACTTAAGGTGGATACTCCATAAATGTTTAGGGAAGTCTTGAACCAGTATATGGATAATGCCAGGCCTCCTTCAGAAAGCCTTTTCATTCACATGTCTGCTACTCTGGGTAAGAACTTACAAGTATATCAAGTGATGCTCCTCCATTTTCTGATAACAAAATCATGGGTCCATTCCCATTTTATCCTCATTGTATACTATACAGATGCTTCAGAAAAATCCATGACATTTTCTTGCACTTAGTTTATATGATATTTGCATACCTATCTATCATACTAGACTGGAAGCCCCCTGAAAGCCAAGCTGTGTCTAATTCATATCTATGCTTACTGTCCAGCATAGACCCTAGCACATGCAAAGGCCTCCATAAATACACTGAGTGAATGAAGAAACAAAGTTGTACTAGCTATTCACTTACTACAAGTTAACACAAGAACAGAGGCAACCCTTCCCAATTCACAGTTCATTTGTGGAGCATTCCCCAATAGACCCTCTCCGCCAGAAGCAGGAAGATAATCAGGTCTTTCTGAAGATAATCAGGAAAAGCTTTCAGAGCCTAATCAACCATTGCAAGATCTCCCTCAGTGGTTATTATAAGCTAAATTACAGAAGATCCAAGCTTGAAATATTTTATAAGACAATTTAAAAGATTTAACAGGATACTGAATTTTCAAAAAGAAACTGCTCTCTTTCCCTGGTTGTATGATGTATTGTTCATCTTCAGCCCAAAAGACGTAACTGATTATATGAAAAATAAATACATAACTAAAAGTGAAATTTGTTAGAAACTAGGATCTCTAAGAAGCCAGGCTGCCTTGGGCACATCTGTGCTGGTGTTTCTAGCTCCTTCCATCCTGAGATGATCATATTTTTGCTTTCTTAGTACAGGAAAGCTTCTGGCCAGAAGGGCATCAGTACACAGCCCAGCATCAGGAGAGAAGTCTCCTAGAGATGCAGGAGCAGGCTTCATTTCTACCTTGAATTGTTTTCTTAGTGGAATTCTACAATACCAAAAAGAGTTTTTGCTGAATTCTATACTGAAGCTTGTCACAACAAACTGATTAGACTGACAGCTTGGCTTGAGGTCAGAGGAGAAATATAGTTGAAAAGGGGCTCAGAGGAGAAATATAGTTGAATAGGGGCTAAGAGACTTGAGAGGAACCAGCCCACTACTGATGTTGTACGATTGAGAAGCAGTAGCCTGGAGTCATGGAGTTTAAAGCTAGAGAGGAACATCTCAATAATAAGGGACCTGAACCAGGTGAGGAAACTAAAGCCCAGATTGGTGCCAGCTTTTCCTGGGTAGAACTGTAAATAGGATCTAAAGAAATGGAGATGGTGAGTGTTGATTCCTCTTTTCAAAATTTGGTGCTGAAAGAGAAGGAGGCAATAAGAGCTCTTAAATACTTCATAACATGTCAAGGATTGTTGTCATAAGGGTCTCACCAATGAAGAAGCTGTGAATGATTTGGAATTCTTTTGAGAATCACAGCTCATGATGAAAGGGTGATGATATAGTGAGTTGCAGAAAGTCAACGATTTTGAATAGCCAGAAAGATACCATTTGGGTTACACACTCTTTTTTTTTTTTTTTTAATTTGTTTTATTTATTTATTTATTTTGGCTGCATTGGGTCTTTGTTGCTATGTGCGAGCTTTCTCTAGTTGAGGAGCAGGGGCTACTCTTCGTTGTGGTGCATGGGCTTCTTATTGCAGTGGCTTCTCCCATTGCAGAGCACCGGCTCCAAGTGTGCGGGCTCTGTAGTTGTGGTTCACGGGCTCTACAGTGCAGGCTCAGTAGTTGTGGCACATGGGCTTTGTTGCTCCACGGCATATGGGATCTTCCCGGACTAGGGCTCAAACCCGTGTCCCCTGCATTGGCAGGCGGATTCTTAAGCAGTGCACCACCGGGGAAGTCCTGGGTTGCACACTGTTTGAATATACAAATTCATTCTGCCTCTGTCTTTGGGGATCTAAGATCATTAGTTCCTATAGAATCTATAGAAACAAAGATGTTTACAACATAATCCCCAAAGCCTATGAATGTATTACCTTACATGGCAAAAGGAACTTTGCAGATGTGATTAAGAAACGAGATGGAGAGAGTATCATGGATTAAGCAGGTGTGCCCAATGTAATCACAAGTGTCTTTGTAAGAGGGAGGCAGGAGGGTCCTAGCAAGAGAAGGAGATGCAATGACAGAAGCAGAGATCAGAATGGGGTGAAGAAGGGGTCATGAACCAAAGAATGCACATAGCCTATAGAAGCTGGAAAAGGCAAAGAAAGGGAGGAGATCTTCAAGACGGTGGAGGAGTAAGACATGGAGTTCACCTTCCTCCCCACAGATACATCAGAAATATACCTACATGTGGAACAACTCCTACAGAACACCTACTAAACGCTGGCAGAAGACCTCAGACTTCCCAAAAGTCAAGAAAATCCCCACGTACCTGGGTAGGGCAAAAGAAAAAACAGAGACAAAAGAATAGGGATGCAACCTGCACCTCTGGGAGGGAGCTGTGAAGGAGGAAAAGTTTCCACACACTAGGAAGTCCCTTCACTGGTGGAGATGGGGGGTGGGCGGGGGGGAAGCTTTTGAGCCATGGATGAGAGCACAGCACCAGGGGTCCAGAGGGCAAAGTGGAGAGATTCTCTCACAGAGGATAGGTGCCAACCAGCACTCACCAACCTGAGACGCTTGTCTGCTCACCCGCCAGGGTGGGTAGGGGCTGGGAACTGAGGCTCGGGCTTCAGAGTTCAGACCCCAGGGAGAGGACTGGGGTTGGCTGCGTGAAGACAGCCTGAAGGGGACTAGTGCACCACAGCTAGCTGGGAGAGAGTCCGGGAAAAAGTCTGGACCTGCCAAAGAGGCAAGAGACCATTATTTCAGGGTGCGCAAGGAGAGGGGATTAAGAGCACCACCTAAACAAGCTCCAGAGATGGACACGAGCCACGGCTATCAGCTCGGACCCCAGAGATGGGCGTGAAACGCTAACGCTGCCACTGCTGCTACCAAAAATCCTTTGTGCAAGCACAGGTCACTACCCACACCCCTCCAGGAGCCTGTGCAGCACACCACTGCCACGGTCCAGGGATCCAGGGACAACTTCCCCGGGGAGAACACAGAGCGCACCTCAGGCTGTTGCAATATCACGCCAGCCTCTGCCACCACAGGCTGAACCCGCATTCTAATTATAACTATCATACCTCTCCCTCTCCCGGCCTGAGAGTGAGCAAGAGAGCCCTAATCAGCCACTGCTTTAACCCCCTCCTGTCTGGGCGGGGAACAGATGCCCGAGGGTGGCTTACACGCAGAGGCAGGGCCAAAATAAAAGTTGAACCCCAGGAGCTGTGCAAACAAAGAATACAAAGGGAAATTTCTCCATGCAGCCTCAGGAATAGCGGATTAAATCCCCACAATCAACTTGATGAACCATGCATCTGTGGAATACTGAATAGACAATGAATGTTCTCAAAATTGAGGTGGTGGACTTTGGGAGCACCTGTAGACAGGGTTTGTTTTGTGCGTCTGATCTGTTTCTAGTTTTTATGTCTATCTTAGTATGGTTTTTAGTGCTTGTTATCATTGGTGGATTTGTTTACTGGTTTGGTTGCTCTCTTTATTTTTATTTTTCTTTATTTTTTTTTAATTTTTTTTAATTTTTTCCCTTTTTGTGAGTGTATATGTTTCTTTGTGTGGTTACATCTGAATAGGTTTGCTTTTACCATTTGTCCTAGGGTTCTGACAGTTTGTTTCCTTTTTTGTTGTTGTTGTCTTTTTTTGTTTGTTTCTTTTCTTTTTATGAGTGTGTGTGTATATGTTTTTTTGTGTGATTTTGTCTGTATTGTTTTGCTTTTTCCATTTGGTTTGGGGTTTTATCTGTTAGGGTTTTTTTGTTTGTTTGTTTGTTTCTATTTTTTCTTCTGTTTCTTTGAAACGTGTGGATGACAGGGTCTTGGTGCTCCAGGTGGGTGTCAGGCCTGGGCTTCTGAGGTGGGAGTGCTGAGTCAAGAACAGTAGACCACCAAAGACCTCCCAGCCCCATGTAATATCAATAAGCGAGATCTCTCCCAGAGATCTCTGTCTCAACACTAAGACCCAGTTCCACCCAATGACAAGCAAGCTCCAGTGCTGGATGCCCCATGCCAAACAACTAGCAAGACAGGAACACAGGGCTTCCCTGCTGGTGCAGTGGTTAAGAATCCATCTGCCAATGCAGGGGCCACAGGTTCTAGCCCTGGTCCGGGAAGATTCCACATGCCACGGAGCAACTAAACCTGTGCACCACAATTACTGAGCCTGCGTTCTAGAGCCCATGACACAACCAATGAGCCCACATGCTGCAATTACTGAAGCCCATGCACCTAGACTCCATGCTCCACAACAAGAGAAGCCACCACAATGAGAAGCCCACACACTGCAATGAAGACTAGCCCCTGCTCACCACAACTAGAGAAAAGACCACACGCATCAATAAAGACCCAATGGAGTCATAAATAAATAAATAAATAAAAATTAAAAAAAAAAAAAGACAAGATAATCCCACCAATTAGCAGAGAGGCTGCTTAAAGTCATACTAAGTTCACAGACACCCCAAAACACACCACCAGACATGGTCCTGCCGACCAGAGGGACAGGATACACTGCATACAGGAAAAATCCAGGAGACACACAACAAGACACATATTAATCTAACTATCAGAAACTGAATACACAGAAAAAATATTAAAAGCAGCAAGGGAAAAGCAACAAATAACATACAAGGGAATTCCCATAAGGTTAACAGCTGATCTTTCAGCAGAAACTCTCCAAGCCAGAAGGGAGTGGTAGGACATATTTAAAGTAATGAAAAGGAAAAACCTACAACCAAGATTACTCTACCCAGCAAGGATCTCATTCAGATTTGATGGAGAAATTAAAATCTTTAGAGACAAGCAAAGGTTAAGAGAATTTAGCACCACCAAACCAGCTTTACAACAAATTCTAAATGAACTTCTCTAGGCAGGAAACACAAGAGAAGGAAAAGACCTACCAAAACAAACCCAAAACAATTAAGAAACTGGTGACATACATATCGATAATTACCTTAAATGTAAATGGATTAAATGTTCCAACCAAAAGACACAGACTGGCTAAATGTATCCAAAAACAAGACCCGTATATATGTGGTCTATAAGAGACCCACTTCAGACCTAGGGACACATACAGACTGAAAGTGAGGGGATGGAAATAGAGACTCTATGCAAATGGAAATCAAAAATAGCTGGAATAGCAATTCTCATATCAGACAAAATAGACTTTAAAATAAAGACTATTACAAGAGACAAAGAAGGACTCTACATAATGATTAAAGAATCAATCCAAGAAGAAGATATAACAATTGTAAATATTTATGCACCCAACATAGGAGCACCTCAAAACATAAGGCAAATGATAACAGCCATAAAAGGGGAAATCGACAGTAACACAATCATAGTAGGGGACTTTAACACCCCACTTTCACCAATGGACAGATCATCCAAAATGAAAATAAATAAGGAAACACAAACTTTAAGTGAAACATTAGACTAGATGGACTTAACAGATATTTATAGGACATTCCATCCAAAAACAACACTACATTTTCTTCTCAAGTGCTCATGGAACATTCTCCAGGATAGATCATATCTTGGGTCACAAATCAAGCCTTGGTAAATTTAAGAAAATTGAAATCTTATCAAGTATCTTTTCCGACACAACGTTATGTGACTAGATATTAATTACAGGAAGAAAACTATAAAAAATACAAACACGTGGAGGCTAAACAATGTGCTACTTAAATAACCAAGAGATCACTGAAGAAATCAAAGAGGAAATTAAAAAATACCGAGAAACAAATGACAATGAAAACATGGTGACCCAAAACCTATGGGAGGCAGCAAAAGCACCTTATAGCAATAGAATCCTACCTCAAGAAACAAGAAACATCTCAAATAAACAATGTAACCTTACACCTAAAGCAATTAGAGAAAGAAGAACAGCAACAACAACAAAAAAAACCCCAAAGTTAGCAGAAGGAAAGAAATCATAAAGATCAGATCAGAAATAAATGAAAAAAAAATGAAGGAAACAATAGCAAAGATCAATAGCAAAGATCAATAAAACTAAAGATGGTTCTTTGAGAAGATAAACAAAATTGATAAACCATTAGCCACACTCATCAAGAAAAAAAGGGAGAAGACTCAAATCAACACAATTAGAAAGGAAAAAGGAGAAGTAACAACTGACACTCCAGAAATACAAAGGATCATGAGAGATTGCTACAAGCAACTCTACGCCAATAAAATGGACAACCTGGAAGAAATGGACAAATTCTTAGAAAAGTACAAACTTCCAAGACTGAACCAGGAAGAAATAGAAAATATGAGCAGATCAATC
The DNA here is from genome assembly GCF_028023285.1 of Balaenoptera ricei. NCBI lineage: Eukaryota > Metazoa > Chordata > Mammalia > Artiodactyla > Balaenopteridae > Balaenoptera > Balaenoptera ricei. The sequence continues at coordinate 80,791,666 of NC_082640.1, read as the reverse complement.
ACAAGCACTGAAATTGAAACTGTGATTTAAAATCTTCCAACAAACAAAAGCCCAGAACCAGATGGCTTACAGGTGAATTCTATCAAACATTTAGAGAAGAGCTAACACCTATCCTTCTCAAACTCTTCCAAAATATAGCAGACTGAAGACCACTCCCAAACTCATTCTACGAGACCACCATCACCCTGATACCAAAATCAGACAACGATGTCACAAAAAAAGAAAGCTACAGGCCAATATCACTGATGAACATAGATGCAAAAATCTCAACAAAATACTAGCAAACAGAATCAAACAGCACATTAAAAGGATCATACACCATGATCAAGTGGGGTTTATCCCAGGAATGCAAGATTTTACAATATATGCAAATCAATCAATGTGATACACCATATTAACAAATTGAAGAATAAAAACCATATGATCATCTCAATAGATGCAGAAAAAGCTTTCGACAAAATTCAACACCCATTTATCATAAAAAACTCTCCAGAAATTAGGCATAGAGGGAACTTTCCTCAACATAATAAAGGCCATATATGACAAAGCCACAGCCAACATCATTCTCAATGGTGAAAAACTGAAACCATTTCCTCTAAGATCAGGAACAAGACAAGGTTGCCCAACTCTCACCACTATTATTCAACATAGTTTTGGAATTTTTATCCACAGCAATCAGAGGAGAAAAAGAAATAAAAGGAATACAAATAAGAAGAGAAGTAAAACTGTCACTGTGTGCAGATGACATGATACTATACATAGAGAATCTTAAAGATGCTACCAGAAAACTGCTAGAGCTAATCAATGAATGTGGTAAAGTAGCAGGATACAAAATTACTGCACAGAAATCTCTGGCATTCCTATACACTAACAACGAAAAATCTGAAAGAGAAATTAAGAAAACACTCCCATTTACCATTGCAACAAAAAGAATAAAATACCTAGGAATAAACCTACCTAAGGAGACAAAAGACCTGTATGCAGAAAATTATAAGACACTGATGAAAGAAATTAAAGATGACACAAACAGATGGAGAGATATACCATGTTCTTGGATTGGAAGAATCAACATTGTGAAAATGACTATACTACCCAAAGCAATATACAGATTCAATGCAATCCCTATCAAACTACCAATCGCATTTTTCACAGAATTAGAGCAAAAATTTTCACAATTTGTATGGAAACACAAAAGACCCTGAATAGCCAAAACAATCTTGAGAAAGAAAAACGGAGTTGGAAGAATCAGACTCCCTGACTTCAGACCTTACTACAAAGCTACAGTAATCAAGACAATATGGTACTGGCACAGAAACAGAAATTTAGATCAATGGAACAGGATAGAAAACCCAGAGATAAACCCACACACCTATGGTCACCTAGTCTATGACAAAGGAGGCAAGGATATACAATGGCGAAAAGACAGTCTCTTCAATAAGTGGTGCTGGGAAAACTGGACAGCTACATGTAAAAGAATGAAATTCGAACACTCCTTACCACCATACACAGAAAGTAAGCTCAAAATGGTTTAAAGACCTAAATGTAAGGCCAGACACTATCAAACTCCTAGAGGAAAACATAGGCAGAACACTCTATGACATCAATCACAGCAAGATCCTTTTTGACCCACCTCCTAGGGAAAAGGAAATAAAAACAAAAATAAACAAATGGGACTTAATGAAACTTAAAAGCTTTTGCACAGCAAAGGAAACCATAAACAAGACGAAAAGACAGCCCTCAGAATGGGAGAAAATATTGCAAATGAATCAATTGACAAAGGATTAATCTCCAAAATATTCAAGCAGCTCATGCAGCTCAATATCAAAAAAACAAACAACCCAATCCAAAATGGGCAGAAGACGTAAATCGACATTTTTCCAAAGAAGACATACAGATTGCCAACAAATACATGAAAAGATGCTCAGCATCACTAATCATTACAGAAATGCAAATCAAAACTACAATGAGGTATCACCTCACACTGGTCAGAATGGCCATCATCAAAAAATCTAGAAACAATAAATGCTGGAGAGAGTGTGGAGATAAGGGAACCGTCTTGCACTGTTGGTGGGAATGTAAATTGATACAGCCACTATGGAGAACAGTATGGAGCTTCCCTAGAAAACTAAAAATAGAACTACTATACGACCCAGCAATCCCACTACTGGGTATATACCCTGAGAAAATCATAATTCAAAAAAAGAGTCATGTACCACAATGTTCACTGCAGCAATATTTACAGTAGCCAGGACATGGAAGCAACCTAAGTGTCCATCAACAGATGAATGGATAAAGAAGATGTGGCACATATATACAATGGATATTACTCAGCTTTAAAAAGAAACGAAGCTGAGTCATTTGTAGTGAGGTGGATGGACCTAGAGTCTGTCATACAGAGTGAAGTAAGTCAGAAAGAGAAAAACAAATACCATGTGCTAACACATATTTATGGAATCTAAAAAATTTTTTTAATGTTCTGATGATCCTAGGGGCAGGACAGGAATAAAGACACAGACATAGAGAATGGACTTGAGGACACAGGGAGGGGGAAGGGCAAGCTGGGACAAAGGGAGAGAATGGCATTGACATATATACACTACCAAATGTAAAATAGATAGCTAGTGGGAAGCAGCTGCATAGCACAGGGAGATCAGCTCGGTGCTTTGTGACCACCTAGAGGGGTGGTATAGGGGATATATGTACACATATAGCTGATTCACTTTGTTATACAGTAGAAACTAACACAACATTGTAAAGCAATTATAACACAATAAAGTTATTTTTTTTAAAAAAAGGTGAAGAAAAGGATTCTTCCCTAAAACCTTGACATGGAACACACCTTGTTGACACCTTGAATTTTAAAACCTCTGACCTCCAAACCTGTAAGATAAATTTGTGTTGTTTTAAGCTGCTAAATTTGTAGTGATTTGTATAGCAGAAATAGGAACCTAACACAGAATCTAAAGTGGATTATGAAGAGGTTAATTTGCACATTTAATGGATTTCAGCCCTAGACAATGGGAATATGGGCACTATTAATATAGAGCTGGGCTCTGACCACCACCATTCCCCGGCCCAACCGTAGTCTTCCACAACTCTATGCCATGTGCTCATTCTGTTCCCTCGCCCTACTATTCACTTTTGTCCTTTTTCCACTTGTCATATTCCCACTCATCCTTTAAAGCAATTCCAATATTACCACTTTGTTTATAATGGCTTCTTGCATGCCTCCAGGAAGACTTAAGATTTCTGCCTTTGTTCCTATTGGAACTTTGTTTGTACCTCTGCTTTGCCCCTTAGTATAGTCTCTCATTAAATCTATATCTATGCCACCCCTACCTCATCCTCTGCCTTTGTCTTAGTCTTTAAGGGGGTAAATATTAATCCAATCCCCAATTGATAGGCTATCAGGCAATTTGTTGGCAAAAGATCTTCTGTTATTTTTTACAAATATCACTTGCAAATCATTAGTACCACACTGTTCTGATTACTGTAGTTTTGTAATAAGCTTTGAAATCAGGGAGTGTAAGCCCTCTAAATTTGTTCTTTTTTGGTATGGTTTTGGCTATTCAGGGTCCCTTGAGATTCTAGAAACACAATTGATTTTTGTATGTTTATCTTTTATCTGTGATCTTGCTGAACTCACTAGTTCTATGAAGTTTTTGTTGGGTTTTTGGTGTGTGTGTGTGTGTGTGTGTGTGTTTATGTGTCTGTGTGCATACATACCTTTTTTTTTATTCAATCATCTGTTGATGGACACTTAGATTGCTTCCATATCTTGGCTATTGTACGTAATGCTGCAATGAACATAGAGGTACATACATCTTTCAAATTAGTGATTTCATTTTCTTCAGATAAATATCCAGAAATAGAACTGCTGGATCATATGGTATTTCTGATTTTATTTTTTTGAAGAACCTCCATATTGTTTTCCATAGTGACTGGACCAATTTACATTCCCACCAACAGTAGACGAGGGTTCCTTTTCTCCACATCTTTACTAACAGTTGTTGTTACTTTTCTTTCAAATAATAGCCATTCTTACAGGTGTGAGATATCTTGTGAGTTTCTGTTTACATGTCCTTGATGATTATTGAGGTTGAATGCCTTTTCATGTGCCTGTCAGCCATCTGTATATCTTCTTTGGAAAAATGTCTATTCAGATGTTCTGCCCATTTTGTGTTACGTTGGGTTTTTTTTTAATATTGAGTTGTATGAGTTCTTTATATAATTAAAATATAAATCTCTTCTTGGATATATGGTTTACAAATATCTTCTCCCCTTCAGGAGGTTCCCTTTTTACTTTATTGGTGGTCTCCTTCATTGTACAAAAGGGTTTTGGTTTTTTTGTTTGTTTGTTTGTTTGTTTTGGTTTTATATAGTCCCATTTGTTTATTTTTGCTTTTGTTTCCCTTGCCTGAGAAGACATATCTTTAAAAAAAAAATTGCTAAGATTAATGTCACATAGCATACTACCTATTGGACCAAGTAAGAAAGTGTCCAATTTCATTCTTTTGCATGTAGCTGTCTATTTTCTCCACACCATTTATTGAAGAGACTGTTTTTTCCCCACTGCATATTCTTGCTCCTTTGTTGTAAATTAAGTGACCATGTAAGCATGAGTGTATTTCTTGGCTCTCTATTCTGTTTCACTGATCTGTTTTTGTGCCAGTACCATACTGTTTTGAATACTGTAGATTTGTGGTATAGTTTCAAGTCTGTAAACATGAAACCTCCAGCTTTGTTCTTCTTTGTCAAGATTGCTTTGGCTACTCGGGGTCTTCCATGGTTCCATACAAATTTTAGGATTATTTGTTCTAGTTATGTTTAAAATGCCACTGGTGTTTTGATAGAGATTGCATTGAATCTGTAGATCACTTTGGGGAGTATGGACATTTTAACAATATTATTCTTCCATTCTACAAGCACAGTATATCCTTCTATTTATTTGTGTCATCTTCATTTTTTTCTTCAATGTCTTCTAGTTTTCAGAGTACATGTCTTTCACCACATTGGTTAAATTTATTCCAGGGTATTGTATTCTTTTTGATGCAATTGTAAATGGGATTGTTTTCTTCATTTTAATTTCTGATAGTTCTTAATTAGTGTCTAGAAATACAACAGATTTCTACATATTAATTTTGTATCCTGAAACTTTGCTAAATTACTTGATTAATTCTAATACTTTTTTGGTGGCCTCTTTAAGGTTTTTCTATATATAGTATCATGTCATCTGCAAATAGTAACAGTTTTATTTGGATGCCTTTTATTTCTTTTTCTTGTCTGATTTCTGTGGATAAGACTTAAAATACTATGTTTTGTTCCCTTCATCACTTTAAATATATCACGTAACTCCCTTCTGGCCTGCAAAGTTTCTCCTGAAAAATCAGCTGATAGCCTTATGGGGGTTCCCTTGGGTGTGACTCTGTTTTTCTCTTGCTTCTTTTAATATTCTGTCTTCGTCCTTTTGCCATTTTAATTATGATATGTCTTGGTGTAGATGTCTTTGGGTTCATCTTATCTGGGACTTTCTGTGCTTCCTATACTTGTATGTCTGTTACCTTCCCCAGGTTAAGGAAATTTTCAGCCATTATTTCTTTAAATATGTTTTCTGTCCCATCATCTCTCTCTTCTCTTTCTGGGACCCCTATAATGCAAGCGTTAGTATACTTGATGTTGTCCCTGAGGTCCCTTAAGCTCTCCTTAATTTTTAAAATTATTTCTTCTTTTTGCTCTTCTGACTGGGTGATTTTCACTATTCTATCTTCCATCATTTATCTGCTTTTCTGCATCATCTAATCTGCTGTTGATTCCCTCTAGTGTATTTTTCATTTCAGTTATTGTATTCTTCAGCTCTGATTGGTTCTTTCTTATATACTCTAAGTCTTTGGTGAAGTTCTCACCGAGTTCTTCCATTCTTCTTCCAAGTTCAGCGAGCATCCTTATGACCATTTCTTTGAACACTTTAACAGGTAAATACTTTTCTTCATTTTGTTAGGGTTTTTCTTCTGGAGTTTTATTTTGTTTTTTCATTTAGAACATACTCCTGTCACCTCATTTTGTTTGACATTTGGTGTTTGTTTCTATGAATTAAACAATATAGCTACCTCTCCTAGTCTTGAAGGAGTGGGCTTGTGTGGGAGCATCCTCTGTGTAGACTGCTTGAGCCCAGCAGCTTTGGCAGGATGGCTTCAGCTGGAGTGGGCGCAGGTCAAGGATAATCCTAGGGTGTGTGATGCCACAGCTGCCTTGGCAAGGCAGCTGGAGCTGGAGCAGGCATATGCCAGTGTCAGTCCCCAGAAAGAGCCACAGTGAGGTTGCCTTGGTGGGGTGACTGGAGGTGGAGTGGATCCAGGACTGAAGCAATCCCTGGGAACCAAGACACCAAGGCTTCCTTGGCAGGACAGCTGCAGCTGAAGCAGGCACAGGCCAGGGGTAGTCTTGGGGAGGGCCACATTGAGGCCACCTTGGTGGGACAGTTGGCAGTGGAACAGGCACCGGCCTGGGGCAGTCCGAGGGAGCACTACATCAAGGCTGCCTTGGCAGGACAGCTGGAGCTAGAGTGGACACAGGCCAGGAGGAGTCCTGGAGGGATTCAAACAATGGTGTTCTCAGGTACCTCCAACCCCAGAGAGGACTCCAGCAGTTCCCCACTTGTTTGGCAGAAGCTCTAAGTTTAGTAAATGGATTTCTTTTCTGTATGGTCTAGGTTTCCTTTAAACTGCTGGGTTTTTGCTGTGTCCCAGGGCTCCGGTCCCTCAGTAATATCCATCTCTATTGTGGGTCACCACTTCAGGAGTGGGGTTCCATGGACGCTGTTTCTCCATCTTTCCTACCCATTTTTATATGGTCCTTCTATGTAAAGAAGCAGTTCAATAAGCCCTCAGGTCTCCTTCAGGAGGAATTGCTCCATATGTGTAGGTGTAGATTCAGTGTTGTCTGTAGGAGGAGGTGAGCTCAGGGTCTTCCTAAGCTACCATCTTGGACCCTTTCCTGAGTCACTTTTTATATCTTTAACATCTTTGCTTAACAAGTTTGATCTTTCCTCTGGCTTTTTAAGTGTATGAAATATAGTTATAACAACTATTTTAATAGTCACCTACTAATTCTATAGTGTCATTTGGGGATCAGTTTTGATTGATTAAATATCCTCCTCATTATGGCATATATTTTCTTTTCATTACTGGTAATTTTTTATTGGAAGCCAGATATTATGAATTTTACACTGTAATGTACTGGATATTTTGTATTCCTATAAATATTCATGAACTTTGTTCTGGGATGTAATTCAGCTATTTGGAAATAAAGTGATCTTCTTGAGACAATTTTTAAAACTTTTGTTAGGTGAAACCAGAACTGCATTTATTCTAGAGTTACTTTTCCACCCACTGAGGTGAGACTCTTCTTTGAACTCTGACTGATGCCCTGCAGGGTGTGAAACACTCTCACTTTGGCTTTTGGGAACAGACACTATCTCCATCCCTTTGTGAACTTCAAGCATTATTGCCTCTATTACTTTTAGGTTGTTATTTGCTCAGACTTGGGTGGTTTTCTAACAAGTATGTGATGATCAGTACTTAAGTGAAGTCTTGAGTAGACTTTCTGCAGATTTCTGGTGTTCTCTCTCTGTGTAACCCTCTTCTCCGATAACCTGTCCTGTGAACTCTGGTTGTCCTGACCTCCCCAGATTTCCAGCTTTGTCTCCTAAACTCAGGGCTACATCTGGCCTCTGAATGAATCCTGTGCCTTGGCCTAGAAACTTTATCTAGGCAGTAAGATGGCAGCAATATTAGATCTCACCACGTTTGTTTTCTGTTTCTTTTTGGGATCATGGTTTGTTTGCTTGTTTGTTTTTCTGATATCCAATGTCTTGAGAGTTGTTTCATTCATTTGTCCTGCTTTTTAGTTGCCAAGGCAATAGGGTAAATCCAGTCCTTGTTACTTCATCTTGGTTGGAGGTAGAAGTTCTCCTGTGCCACTTTATGCAAAGGTTTTATAAATATTTCCTGGAAAAAGCTTATTTTGTTTAGCAGCTTGCTCTACACAGATTTCTGATAAGCATTTAATACTTTTGTGGATGCATATGACTCCATTTCCATTCATTGTCTTATAGGTTTTCCTGGCATCCAAAGCCCTGGATGGGTTTGTGCAAGTAAGAGTGATTCTTTGAAGGAAGAGAAAACTGAGGCCTAGAGAGTCGAACTGACTCACTCCAATATTTACAATAACTTTAAGAATTGAGACTAGAACCTAGAAATCCAGAATCAGATTCCTGTCATCTTTGTACTACATCAGCCTGCTGTACTGATGTTTGAAGAACATCAGTTTGCAGGTTATTTAGGGAATTTTTTAAATTTCATTCTTTACTTCTTTAGAATATAAAACTTCTGTAGGTGAGATTGAATCCTTAAGTGGGGTCACTTGGTCCTATTCTATGGAGTCATTCGCTTCAGTCTATTCTATTCAGTCATTCATTCATTTACTCAAGAAATATATATGAAGCACGCATCATATGCAAAGATTTGAGAAACTGACAAGCCTGACACAATTTGGAGAAAAATTTATGTCTGTTTATACATCCTGTTTTTCTCTCCCTATTGTCACATTGATGTCTAGAAATAGTTGAAATTTGGGTCTTAGCTAAGACTCCTTTGAAATAATTTTATGCCTTCTTTTTTTTTTTTTAATGTAAGGAAATGAACTTCTGTCTGGCATAAGGAAAGATATGACACCTTAAAAATACTCCTATGGAGCCTATGGAAAAAGTATGAGGATGATTTAGCTTCTACCTTCCCTTGAAGGGATGTAAAGCAGAAGGACAAACAAGTCCTTCTGACACCTTAGGTTCTATTTCTGTCCACTTTGTAATCTATTTTTATGGCTACAATCCAGTTTTGTCTCCCTAGGTTGTATTTAATAGTATCTTGGCTTTGAGTCAGGCAGGATAGAAGAGCCTTGCTGTAGGGTGAGTTAACCTGGCCAAGCACAGACCCCTATGCCACTTAAGAGGCTGTAACAAAGGGCTATCTCACTCTGGTACTGAATATGTTGGGTGCACACATACACACACACACACAGAGTAAATTCTATCTCCAATTGGAGCTCTGGGGCATGTAAACAGCCATAAGAGAATCTCCTAGGCTTACAGGGTGGGGAGAGCTACCCCTCTCCTACGTATTAGCGGAAGTGGCAGATGGCAGCCTTCTTGCCTAATAATCACCAGATGGCATGTAGCTATGCCCTGTGGTACAGCAAGGAAGAAACTGGGTTGATCATGTATTTTCTACACTTAAGCTCTTCTTACTTGATTGAAATTTGCTTATGCTATTAGTCATATGGCTATGTAAGAAGAACTTAAAGAATGTGACCAGAACTTTACTGTGGCTGCAGAAAGCCCTTATCTTAATTTCATGAAGTTTTAGCATATTATACCAGCTAATAATTTTCTAGTCTGCTAAGCAGCTCATAGATTTCTGTTCACTTGTATTCTGAGTCATGATATCTGTTTGTACCATGCTGTGATCCATTTTAAAACCTTTTGCCCAGATGTTTTCAGGAATGATAAAATGTCTAGAGAACTTGTTTAATATTTTGACTAGCAGAATTTTTATTGTAAAATTTCAAAATAAATGTTTCTAAAAACTTTATACACACAACACACATACACATACTCGATTTTATGGAATGGTACACTAAACATAAATTAACTTTTCCTGTTAAAGACATCAGTTATGGTACAAGTACAGTTGATGTGGAAACATATGAGACTAAAAGCAGAATGAACTTTAATCCTAGAGACAATCCTAGAATAAAAGTTCATGACAATTTTAAAAAGAAGCTGTAATAGATATCCTTTTAATTAACAGATTGTAATGACTCAATGGGAATGAAGATCCTAGTATTATAATCAAAACCAAATTATAACAACATTAATCTAACATGTTTCAGTGGGTTCCTTAAATTATTGGGGTCCTGAATGGTAATTAGATATTAAGATGCATATTTTCTTCTCTGCATTTGGCTGTTAGGTTTATCTTTCTTGAATTAGGTATACAGTACCTTTAATGTATAGAGGTGATATATGGCATATTGAGAAGCTTCTCTGTCACTGGCAATAGATTCTAAATTGCTTTTCTGTAGAAACTGACCTTTTATTTTGTGGTTCCATTTACTGCTTTTGCCTCACAGGCTGACCTCAGCCTTTTCTTCTGGATTTTAATGCATAAAGTTTTTTAACATCTTTACTGGAGTATAATTGCTTTACAGTGGTATGTTAGTTTCTGCTGTATAACAAACTGAATCAGCTAGATGTGTACATATATCCCCATATCCCCTCCCTCTGCATCGCCCTCCCATCCTCCCTATCCCACCCTTCTAGGTGGTCACAAAGCACCGAGCTGATCTCCCCGTCCTATGCGGCTGCTTCCCACTGACTATCTATTTCACATTTGGTAGTGTATACATGTCCATGCTACTCTCTCACTTCATCCCAACTTACCCTTCCCCCTCCCTGTGTCCTCAAGTCCGTTCTCTACATCTGTGTCTTTATTCCTGTCCTGCCCCTAGGTTCTTCAGAACCTCTTAGATTCCATATATATGTGTTAGCATACGGTATTTGTTTTTCTCTTTCTGACTTACTTCACTCTGTATGACAGATACTAGGTCCATCCACCTCACTACAAATAACTCAATTTCATTTCTTTTTATGGCTGAGTAATATTCCATTGTATATATGTGCCACATCTTCTTTATCCATTCATCTGTCAATGGACACTTAGGTTGCTTCCATGTCCTGGCTATTGTAAATAGTGCTGCAATGAACATTGTGGTACATGACTCTTTTTGAATTATGGTTTTCTCAGGGTATATGCCCAGTAGTGAGATTGCTGGGTCATATGGTAGTTCTATTTTTCATTTTTTAAGGAACTGCCATACTGTTCTCCATAGTGGCTGTATCAATTTACATTCCCACCAACAGTTTAAGAGGGTTCCCTTTTCTCCACACCCTCTCCAGCATTTATTGTTTGTAGATTTTTTGATGATGGCCAGAGAAAGCATATTTTAGAAATGTGATAGATATTAACAGTTTGTCTTTCAAAAAGGTTGTATCATTTTCTATAATGCATTTCATTACACCCTTGTCAGCCCTGTATATTTTCAACAGTTTTGAGCTTTGCCAGTATGATAGATGAAAAATAGTCTGACAGATTTTGGTTACTTCATTTCTCATAACTTAGAAGAAGCAATAGGAGGATTTGTTACTCTGGACTTGATTCTGATCAACAAGGAAAAACTGGTTAAAACTGGCAGGAATATTGTGAGAAAATAACCCTCCAACCTTGGGATTTATGATGATAAAGAAATGAGACATTAGGTACAGTCAAGCATGTGCCCCAGGTTTTAGGAACAAAATTTCAAGAGGGTTCAAAGAAAAATCCTGGATGTCCTACAAGAAACTCTAAAATAAATGGGTGGTGAATGGGTTCCATTTCATACTCTAATGCCAATCAATTGTCTGCCTGGAGCCCAGTAATGAGAGGGACTATGAGGGAGCATACAGCTCAGTGATTTAAAAAAAAATAAAGACCAACTAGTGATGCCTGCAGTGACTACCATATGGGAGAGTGGTAGTGCTGAAACCATGTAACTCAGATTGGGACTTGAACCCATGGTCTTTTAATTGACATCACGCACCTGGTCTCAGGACTTAATGAAGCTCAGGTTCATGGTGTCTCATGGCAGGAAGAATTCAGTGAGAGACAAAGTGATAGGTAAGAAGTGGATTTATTTAGAGAGAAACACACTCGACAGAGTGTGGGCCGTCTCAAAGGCTAGAGGCCCCAAAATTTGGTGTGGTTAGTTTTTATGGGCTGGGTAATTTCATAGGCTAATGAGTGGGAGGATTATTACAATTATGTGGGGGAAGGGGTGGGGATTTCCAGGAAGTGGGTCACCACCCACTTTTTAACCTTTTATGGTTGGCCTGAGAACTGTCATGGCACTGGTGGGTGTGTCATTTAGATGCTAATGTATTACAATGAGTGTATAATGAGGATCAACGTCTACTGGAAGTGGAATCTTCCACCATCTTTGATCTAGTTAATTCTAACCAGTTTTTGTCATATCCTATGGCTATGTTATTCTTTTAAAAGTTGTGCCCTGCCCCTTTCCCTCCTGTTTCAGTATGTGTACCCCATCTCTTCCATCCTAACTAAAAACAGGCACTGCCATTTTTAAGGATGAAGCAATACTCTAGGAAGTAAAACTCTAACTATTTAATTGTGGAGTAGAAACAAATATTCAGTGCATCTACACTTGGGTTCAGGTTTTGGATTTTTGTTTTTGTTTTGTAACATTTATAGCAGTGGTTTTCAACAGGGAGAAATCTTACCCCCCAGGAGACATTTGGCAATGTTCTGGAGACATTATCGGTTATCACAGGCGTTGCTGCTGGCATCTATTGAATAAAGGCCATAGATGCTGCTAAACATCCTATAATGCATAGGACAGCTGCTACAACAAAGAATTATCTGGCTCAAATGTCAATTGTGTCACTGTGGAGAAACCCTCGTCTATAAAAGGAAGAAGAGGTACTTAATTAGGGAATAAGTTAGAGCCACACACTTGGAAAAATAGTGTCAGCAAAACTGGCCAAGAATCAGATGGGGCTTGTGAACAGTGCTTTAAAAAAAAGTTTTTTGAGTTTTGTTGTTTGGGGTTTTTTTTCCTTAGTTGCCGATGAGAAACTAAGCGAGGATGGAGTAGAATCACTAATTAGGGAAGATGATTCAAAACAGAGAGAACCATGCAATTGAATTCTTATTTTGCAAACCATCTCACCAGGGAGAACGATTTCCAAACTAGAAAGGAGAAAACAAATATTGAGTGGGAAGAACTAAGTCCAACATTAAAGAGAATTAATGTTCTGCCCAGCTATGTAAATGAATCCAACCGCTCAAATCCAGATGAATTACCTTCAGGGCATCTAAAGTGCTTATACCATCAATGATTTGAGAAGTCATGAAGAATGAAAAAGGCTCCTGAAGGTGAGAGAGAGGAAATGTTGTACCAGTTTTCCAAGAGGGACAGGCACAAGGGGAGAGAAAATTTTGGTTTCCAGAAATTATAGACCAGCAAATTTGGTGTCATTGTTTAGCAAATATTCATTTAGAAATTAAAGACTGCATAAGACACCACAACTGGTCATTTATTCATTTAGTCAGTCAGTCATTCATTCATTTACTTAGCAAACACTTTTTTAATGCCTACAAATCACAATGCACTTCTAGGTCCCATATTATTGCAAATCAACATTACTTCCTTTGCTATACAGGCCATAGTTCATCAATATACATCCATCTTTAGAAGGAGAAATATGGATAAAATAGGTAAGGGAGATTCACTGCCAGTTGAAGCTATGGATTACTGTCAAATTAGAACAATCGTTCCCAGTATTGTTGCTGATCAAAATCACAACCCTAGGAAGTGCTTTAAAGATGCATGATTCATGAAAACAGAGTACTTGAAAACAGAATGTCCAAAATCGGGCCTAGGAATTATTTATTTTTAAGTTTCCCAGATATCACTGATATAGCTGATGCAAAGATGTGCATTCATGAAACAGTGCTCTGAAATACAGCGCTTAGTGGTATGTTCCAGGGCTCAGTTGGTGGCCCTCTCTAAGAGTTTATTAGCAGCATGGATGAAGACACAGAAATCATAATTATTATGTCTGCCAATGGCACCAAGTCGACAGTGTTAGTCTATATACTGGAAAGCAAAATCAGGGTTCAGAAAGATGGACCCTGGAAAAATAGGGAATAACAAACAAGGTGAAACTTAAACAGCCAAACTTAAGGTTCTACATCTTGGTTCAAAAAAATTTTTTTGAAAAATATAGGTAACATGTACCTTGAAGTAATTAATGAAGGAGGGGGAAACTACCTCCAAGGAGTTGAGGTAATGAGTGGTTCCATATAAGTCAACAGTATGACATGAATGAATGCTAAAAGCCAGTGAAGTATTTGGTTGCATTTATAACCATCCTTGTTTCTTGCCAAAGATAGATAGTAGTCACATTGTGGTTTTCTGCTCAGGCTTCACAGGGAGTATATATCCAGACAGAGCAAGGTTTCTCAGCTGGCACTATTGACTTTTGGGGCTGGATACTTCTGCATTATAGGGCGCTGGCTTGTGCACTCTAGGATGTTTACCAGCATCCCTTGTCTTTACTCACTAGATGCCCCAAGTATCTGCCCCCAGTCATGACAACCAGAAATGCCTGCAAACATTGCCAATTGTCCCCAGAGAGGCAAAACTGCCCCCAGTTGAGAAGCACTGAGTTACAGGTGCCTCAGCAGACAGCTGCCCTCACTTTCAAAGGGTATTTGGGTATAGTGGCTTAGAGTGTGGAGTAAAGAACTTAAATTCATTCCTAACTCTGACAATTATCTGTGTGGACCTCTGTATGTTGATCTCCTCATCTATAAAGTAGGGATTTTAAAATATCAGAAGAACTTAACTTACTGGATTGTTAAAAGTATTTAATGAGTTAACATATGTGCTAGCACATGGTTGATGTTATAGAATCATTAGCTATTACTATTAATGGAGTTAATCAGTCCACCAGCTTCCTGATGGGAGCCTCAGAAGACATCCCCCAATCCTCCCTTTCCTTTTCCCACCCCCTCACCCTCTCCAGACCAGCACCGTCCCTCCTTAGAATCCTGACTGCCAGCCCAAACAGCAAAGGAAGGAGAGAGGAGCAGACAGAGAAGGAAAAAAGGGAGAAGACAGGGAGGAAAATAAACAATGAAAGCCAATCCTCAGCTTCCCTCAGACCCTGGAAGGAGAGATTTTGGATTAAGAAAAGTGAAATGTTTCAGAACAAAAATAAAACTGTCACACTGAGCTTTAGAATACCTTCATGTAATTTAATAGGTGTAGCACAACCTGGAAAAAGATGTCAAAATTGGAGGGAAACAGCCAGAAGTTCTGGCTGAAGTTGTTGGCCAACTTTGGCTGTGAACCAGTTTATGCCATAGTGCAGTTCCCCATTGTCTCCTGGGCCTGGCATGGGGCCCAGCATGTAATAGGCATTCAAAAATCACTTGATGGATAAATGAATGAATGGTTTATGAGAACTGTCACACAACTACTCTGTTGAGAGAATGGGGGTTGGAGGTGACCTACCTATTCATAGATCTGGCCATTAATACCAGTGAAGGAAGACCTTTAAAACATTTTTTTCCTTAGGTTCCCCAAACAAATCTCTACATAATTTTTGCAAGGGTTCCAACAAAGTGTTGAAAGGTATAACTGAGTCAACTTGCTGTACAGCAGAAATTAACACAATGTTGTAAATCAACTATACTTCAAAAAAATTTAAAATAAAAAGACAGAGGACCTTTTCATGAAGTCTGTTTTGTTCTCCAATTACTCAACAGCATTTGGGGACTGATCTAGGCTTTTCTGGGTATTTCTCACAAATCATGGTTATAACCCCAAAGAATCTTTTCCTCCCAATTTTAACCTTCCTTCTCTTCTCTTTCCCTCAAGTTTTTGTCCCTTCTTATGCCAATCTAAGTGACAAAATATACCTGTGAAGTGGTAAAGTCATTTGTGTTCCTTGGAGGTGAGTAGGAAGGGTGGTAGCTGGGTGGAGAAAGTGGGGTACAGGAAGGCATCGTGCCACCTTATGTCAGTGCAGTGTTTCAGGGGAGAAATTTCAGGCATCACTAAAATGTGGGGGAGAGGGGAGTGGTTAGACCAGAAAGTCTCTATAAACCTTTCAGTCCTCACATTCAGTAAACCTGAGCAAGAGATGTAACAATATTGTAATAAGATTTTTTCCTTGGGCTTGAAACTGTTTCTATGTGCTAGACATGAATATATGTGTCCTCACCCCACGTGCCGCTTCCAGCTGTCAGCTCCTGCAGGGTCTGCTTCAGTTGCAAAGAGCCTCCTTGCCCAAGGTCATGCCACTCTGGGGACAGCCTGCTTCCAGTGACTGAGCAAGGAGGAGTATAAAGTCACAGTCATTGTGGCCTGAAGCAAAACCCTAACAAGCAAGTCTTGCCCCATAGCTGTCTGCCCCAGGTCAGTCAAGTCTTTTTCAGGCCTGCATCACAGTTTAATTTCTCCCTCTACCCAATCCTGCTTTTCCCCATCCCTTCACAGGAGTTGAGCTCTAATAAACATCTGTCACCTCAAACTCTGCTGAAAGTGTCTGCTTCTGGGGAACCCAACCTACGGCATTTTAGATGATGATCCCGAAGAATGAATTCCTAAATTATTTGGAATAAGTAAATGGCCTCCCAAGAGGACTTTCTGAAGAAAAAACAAATGCTCACTGGGAGAGGTAAACCCCATTATGTCAGTTTGGGGTTGGGGGGGGGGGGAATTGCTCCAATACTTTATGCATTTTCATTTTTTAAGAAAGTGATCATGATTCTTTGTTAGGGCAAAGGACAGACTTTGCTGCAGAAAAGGAATTTGTGATTCAGAGATTTAACAAGCTAAACTTGCCCAGAGTTTTTTGTCTTTTTGATGCTGGAAAACAATGGTACGTGGTAGGAGTAAAGAATGAGACAAGTCAATGCAAATCAGTTGACTCATGCAAATTGAAGATGGATCTGCCTGAATCTTGTCAAGAATCAAGGTGAAGCTGCCATTGCTGCCATTGAGATGGCAGCTCAAGGAAATGGAAAGGCTGTTTCCAAGGCAATATATAAGAGCCCGTGAGTGGTCTTTACTGTCTCTTTTCTACAGGAAAATCCACAATGAGAATAGGACAACAAAACAGAAATTACTGAATTCGTTTCCCAAAATCCACCAAGTTGTCCTAGGTCCCAGCCCCGAAAAATTCTCCTCAGAGAGAACCCCTTATAAATATCATGACCTTAATGACAGTGAATTCTGATTTGTTGAAGTAGAAATAAAGCAGAAATTAAAGAGAACTTTGTATTGCACATAATGATAAGCCTCATCTGAAATACACATTTATGTGGTTATTTGGTTATTTTAAATACCCGTTAGAAAGTTTTATTAAGTATAGATGGAGCAATTGTTTATGGTTGATTAATAACAGTATTTATGGCTGTTTTTCTAAAATGATGGCTAGGAAAGTAATTCCATTCTAAACCAGAGTTATAATTTGTAGCAGACAGTGTCAGACCCTCACCTACACTTGCAGAGAACCAAGTGCCTCAGAATTTACTTTCCCTGGGAGCAGCTCTTGAGAGTTACTGACAAATGTTGAGGATAAAAGTCCAGCTCCCTTGCCTGGGAGTGGGAGTGAAAGCTGGTGACCCTCCCACCTGCAGGATGAACTTAACCTCCAGAGTTCCCCTGCAGGATCAGGCTGAAACTTCCCCCTGTGGCACTCTACCTGAAACTGTTCCCTTAATTGCCTCTTGTCCCTTCCTTATCCTTTTTTCCCCCACTCCATATATTTGAGAAAACATGAATAATAAAGGAAACAGAACTAAGAAAAATGCTGTAATATTAAATCTAATTACAAACATGGATATGAACTCATGACTTTTAAAAATATATTCCTATCTCTGTCCACTGAAAAGAGTCAAAAAGCATTCATAGTTCAGTAGGAATGAAGATATCTAGCCCCTAGATCTTGGCTTCTAATTTTCCACTAGTACATATACTGGGGTTCTTTGGGAAAATCAGCTGATTTTAGGTCTTGGGAAGGAAATGTACAAGATTAGCCTAGGGCATCTCATTATGTTAAAAAGCAAGGAAGCACTCGAAGACTAAGAGACCCAGAGCCAGCTTGAAGGGGCTTCCACTGGCCTTTGAAACAAATGTGAGCATCTAAAAGAATAATGACCATAATGAATATAATGTACTGAGTAAACAGCCATCCATGAACCATAATGAAACTCAAGAAAGAGAGCAAAAAAAGGGGAGAAAAAAAAGTTCTTATTTCATAATAAATGTAAAAGTAATAATGGAGATTGGAAAATCACCACATTGCTACCCCTACCTTAAAAATTGATTTAGGCAAGGATCCTCAATGGACAGTAAAACCACTGAGTGAAAAAATGTCCCATGGTACAAAGTCTCTCCCCATAGATTACTTGCAAATTGCAAATCAAAATATATATATACCTTTACAATAGAGCATAAGTAGTTACCTTAACCAAATAGCCAACCTTGAGTTTCTAACAGCAGGACAACCTAACCTTGCATGTGTCATGTGATGCAATTAAAAATATACAATACATGTGAAATATTCTTTCCAAAACGGTTTAACTTGAATCTAATCAAGCCTCCAGACCTACCTTACAATTTACAGACAGTATAGGAAATAGCAGTACAAGTTCAATCACATCATAAACAAGCAATCAAAAAAATCCAAAATTTGGGACATTTTACATGACAACTGGCCTGGACTCTTCATAAATCAATGCCACCAAAACAACAACAACAACAAGAGGGCAGGGGGATGTTCTCAATTAAGAGATCCTAAATATCCATAACAACCAAATGCAATGTGTGAATCTTGATTACATCCTCATTCAAAATATAAAGATTTAAATGACATTCTTGGGACAATTGGAGAAATTGGACTGGATACTAAATATTGGACAGGACATCAAATATTATAGAATAGAGTATTATAGGATGTGGACTGGATATAAACATTATAAAACTATTTTTAATTTAGATAACAGTATTGTGTATATGCAGGAGAATAATCCTATTATTAAAGTGATGCATGCTAATGTATACAGGAGCAAGTTATATCTGCTTCTCACTTTCAAATGGTTCTACCAAAACTTAGATATAGAAAGGGATAAAGAAAATATGGTAAAATGTTAACAATTGTTGAATATAGGTGTATGGTATATAGATATTAACTCTACTCTTCTTTAAACTTTTCTGGTGCTTAAAATTTTTCAGTGGAAAAGAACACATAGGGCTCCATGACAGTAATGAGTCCTTGTCAAGAAGTAATATCAACAATTTCCAGTTGGCCATTTTCCTCCCTTTAGTTTTTATAGAGGTATGCTATACCATTGATAACTAAAAGAATTTACATTTGTAAGGATGCATGCTTTAGGCTTAAGTGTGAAGATTTTAGAAAACCTTTATTTTCTCAAGTGGTCCCCAAAGTCATATCATTCAATAAACATATGGCTTCCTTTAAACTTGAGCCATTTTCAGATATTCCTTTATTCACTGAATTGGCTTAAGCATGTGTTAAAGTTTGAGGCATAACTTGCCTCTTACTAGTATCAAATGAGGTATTGGATTACATGTCTGAGCAATCTGCAGTTTCTATAAATACTTGATAAGATCTACTTTCTCTATTTAAAATGGAAAATCATTTGGACTCTGCTATAAGAGAAAATATTATGTTCAAGTGAGAAACATCTTCCCTGCTTATTCAGTTGTCTGTATTCTACTATTCTTAACATTAAATAAATTCATATAAAGCAAAAGACCCTGAGTATTCCAACTTCACATCTTACCCATAAAAACACAGACTTGCAGAGCTTATATGATTTATACAGGGTCATATAGTCATTAACTAGTGGTAAATCAGAACTGGATCCAAGGTTTTTGACTACTAGTTAAAATATAAACATTCCTACACAATATTGCTCTACTGCTTATTTACTGTGTGATTTTGGGCAAGTTGCTTAACCTCTTGGGGGAGGGATAAAAATGACAGAGTAGAAGATCCTGAGCTCACCTCCTCCCATGGATACACCAAAACTACAACTCTAATATGCTGTTGATTCCTTCTAGTGTATCTTTCATTTAAGTTATTGTATTCTTCAGCCCTGATCTATTCTTCTTATATCTTCTCTCTCTTTGTTGAAGTCTCACTGTGTTCCTACATTCTTCTCTAAATATGGTGAACATATTTATGACCATTCCTTTGAACTCTTTATCAGGCAAATACTTATCTCCATTTCACTAGGGTATTGTGTGTGTGTGTGTGTGTGTGTGTGTGTGTGTGAGAGAGAGAGAGAGTTTTTAATCTTGTTCTTTCATTTGGAACATATTCTGCTGTCTCCTCCTTTTGTTTGACTTTCTGTGCTTGTTTCTATGAATTAGCCAAAACAGTTATTTTTCCCATTCCCATTCCCTGAGAAAAACTTGAAGACTTGCAGAAAAGTTCTTCTACAGTTAAGGATATAAAGAAAAAACAACATTGACATAGGTAGGAGAGGCAGAGGCACAACTGAGTCAGAACCCACACATCTAGCACAGTAACCCATAAGCAGGAGGGGATATCACACATTCAGAGGTCCTCTCTAAGGAGCAAGGGGTTCAAGCCATACATCAGGCACTCCAGCCCTGGAAACCAGCATTGTGAAGATGGGCCCCCATAATATCTGGTTTTGAAAACCAGCAGGACTTATGTCCCAGAGAGCAGGAGAGTTTCAGGAAACTGAGACTCCACTCTTAAAGGACTCATGCACAGACTCACTCACTCTGAGTCCCAGAACAGAGGTAGCAGTTAAAAGTAAATGGCACTCTAGCCAACCTGCCTTGGCTGCTGCAATATGCCCCTAGCATACACCCACTCCAGCTTCAGCCACTCTGCCAAGGTGACCCAGCTCAGTCTAGTATAACCTGGAACACCACCCCCCCAGGCCACATCCACTCCAGCTCCAGCCACACTACCAAGGTGGCCCCAGCCTGGCATGCCCCAGGACACCCCAGCCTATGCCCACTCCAGCCCCTGCCTGCCTGCCAAAGCCACCCAGCAATCACAGTGTACATAGGGGACACACTTACACAAGGCCATAACTTCAAGAATGAGAAAAATAACTGTTTTATCTAATTCATAGAAACAAACACAGAAAGAAACAAAAGCAGGAGACAGCAGAATATGTTCCAAATGAAAGAACAAGATTAAAAACTCATACACACACATACACACACACACACCAAAAAAAAAAAAATCCTAGTGAAATGGAGATAAGTATTTGCCTGATAAAGAGTTCAAAGGAATGGTCATAAATATGCTCACCAAACATGGAGAAGAATGTAGGAACACAGTGAGACTTTAACAAAGAGAAAAAATAGAAGAAGAACCAATCAGGGCTGAAGAATACAATAACTTAAATGAAAAATACACTAGAAGGAATCAACATCATATTAGACAATACAGAAAAACACATAAGTTATCTGGAAGACAAAATAGTGGAAATCACCTAATCAGAACAGCAGAACCAAAAAAAAAAAAACTAAAGAAAATGAGCATAATTTAAGGGACCTCTGGGACAACATCAAGCACAATAACGTTTTCTTAATAGGGGTCCCAGGAGGAGAAGAGAGAGAGAAAAGGGAAGAAAACTTATCTGAATAAATAATGGCTGGAAACTGCCCTAACCTGGGGAAGGAAATAGATATCCAGGAAAAAAAGTACAGGAAGTCCCAAACAAGATGAACCCAAAGGGATACACACCAAGATATATCATAAGTAAAATGGCAAAGGTTAAAGATAAAGACAGAACTTTAAAGGCAGCAAGAGAAAAACGATTAGTCACATACATGGGAACTTCTATAAGGCTATCACATGATTTTTCAGCAGAAACTTTGCAGGCCAGAGAGGGAGGCATGATATATTTAAAGTGCTGAAAGGAAAAAACTTCAAACCAAGAATACTCTAGGGCTTCCCTGGTGACGCAGTGGTTGAGAATCTGCCTGCCAATGCAGGGGACACGGGTTTGAGCCCTGGTCTGGGAAGATCCCACATGCCGCGGAGCAAATAGGCCCGTGAGCCACAATTACTGAGCCTGCGCATCTGGAGCCTGTGCTCCGCAACAAGAGAGGCCGCGATAGTGAGAGGCCTGCGCACCACGATGAAGAGTGGCCCCCGCTTGCCACAACTAGAGAAGGCCCTCGCACAGAAATGAAGACCCAACACGCCATAAATAATAAAAATTTTTTAAATTAAAAAAAAAAAAAGAATACTCTACCTGGCAAGAATATCATTCGGAATTGAAGGAGATATAAAAAGCTTCCCAGATAAGCAAAAACTAAAAGTGTTCATCACCACTAAACCAACCTTACAAGAAATGTTAAAGGGTCTTCTTTAAGCAGAAAAGAAAATCCCATAACTAGAAATAAGAAAATACATGAAAGAAAAAATTTCACTGGTAAAGGCAAATATATAATAAAGGCAGAGGATTAGCTTCTTAAAAGGCTAACATGAAGGTTAAAAGACAAAAGTCATAAAATCAACTATATAACTACAATAAGTATTTAGGGACTACACAAAGAAGAAAGCTATATCCAAAAAATATGTAAAATATGACATCAAAAACATAAAATGTGTGGTGGTGGGGGACAAAGTAAAACTGCTTTTAGAATGTGTTTGAATATAAGCAAATATCAGATTAATATAAACTACTATATATATCAATAGCTATGAACTTCATGATTACTGCAAACTAAAAACCTATAATGGATACACAGAAAATAAAAAGAAACTCAAAGATAACGCTAAAAAATATTATCAAGCCACAAGAAAAGAGACTAAAAGTGGACAAAAGGAACAGAGAAGAACTACAAAAACAACCAGAAAACAATTAATAAAATGGCAATAAGTATATATCTATCAATCATCACTTTAAATGTAAATGTACTAAATGCTCTAATCAAAACACACAGGATGGCTGAATGGACTAAAAACAAAAATGACTTATATATGCTGCCTGCAAGAGACTCACTGCAGAACTGACACACAGAGACTGAAAGTAAAAGATATGGAAAAAAATATTCCATGTAAATAGAAATGGAAAGAAAGCTGGGGTATCAATACTCATATCTGACAAAGTAGACTTTGAGACAAAGACTACAACAAAAAATGAAGAAAGGCATTACATAATGATAGAGGTCAATCAAACAAGATAATACAACATTTGTAAACATTTATGCACCCAACATAGGAGCACCTAATAATATAAAGCAAATATTAACAGAAACAGAAGGAGAAATAGACAGCAATACAATAATAGTAAGGGATGTAATACCTCACTTATACCAGTGGATATATTCATTAAGACAGGAAACCAGTAAGGAAACTCTGGCCTTAAACAACACATTACACCAGATAAACTTAATACATATATACAGAACATTACACCCAATGGCAAAAGAATGAACATTATTTTCAAGTGCACGTGGAACATTCTCCATGGTAGATCACATATTAGGCCACAAAACAAGTCTCAATAAATTTAAGAAGACTGAAATCATATCAAGCATCTTTTCCAACCACAACAGTACAAAACTAGAAATCAGCTACAAGAAAAAAAAAACACAAACAGGTGGATACCAAAAAACATGCTATTAAACAATCAGTGGGTCAATGAAGAAATCAAAGAGAAAATCAAAAACTGCTGTGAAAATGAAAATGGAAAAACAACTCCCCAAAATCTATGAAATGCAGCAAAAGCAGTTTTAAGAAGGAAATTCATAGCAATACATACTGACCTCATGAAACAAGAAAAACCTAAAAGAAATAACCTGTGCATTTAAAGGAACTAGAAAAAGAAGAACAAGCAATGCCCAAAGTTAGTAGAATGAAAGAAATGATAAAAATCTGAGTAGAAATAAATGAAATAGAGACTAAAAAAAAAAAAATAGAAAAGATCAATGGAAATGAGTTAGTTCCATGAAAAGATAGACAAAACTGACAAACCTTTAGCCAAACGTACCAAGAAAAAAGAGAGCCCACATAAATAAAATCAGAAATGAAAGAGGACAAATTACAGTCAATATCACAGAAATACAAAGGATCATAAGAGAATACAATGAACAATTATATGCCAACAAATCTGACAATCTAGAAGAAATGGATAAATTCCTAGAAACATACAATCTCACAAGACAGAATCAAGAAGAAATATACAATATGAACAGACCAATTACTGGTATTGCAATTGGTCATTAATTTTTAAAACTCCCATTAAACAAAAGCCAGGACCAGACAGCTACACAGAGGAATTCTACACAACATTTAATGAAGAGTTAATGCCTATCCTTCTCAAACTATTTCAAAAAACTGAAGAGGAAGGAATGCTTTCAAACTGATTCTACAAGGTCAGCATCACCCTGGTACCAAAACCAGACAACAACAATATTTTAAAAAAAGAAAATTACACGCCAACATCCCTGATGAATACAGTTGTAAAAATCCTCAACAAAATATTAGCAAACTGAATTCAACAGTACATTAAAAGGATCATACACCAGGACCAAGTGGGATTTATCTCAGGAATGCAAGGATGGTTCAATACCTGCAAATCAGTCAATGTGATATATCACATTAACAAACTGAAGAATAAAAATCATATAACTTAGGGACCCAGTATGCAATGGCTGCAGACAGCAGCCTCCTCAGTAATGTATGCAGCCTGTTGCTTGAATGGGTGGCCCTAAGGGACCTTGGAGATAGCTCTTTCCAATTGACATTTAGTCTGACATGATTTCCCCAATCTAACCTCCAGACAAGTATGCTGGGTGCCTTTGAAAAGCCCCATGAAAAGTGGCCAAGGTCCCCACTGGCCAAGTCATCATGTTCATCCACATTAAGCTACAGAACAAGGAGCATAAGATTGAGGCCCTATGCACGACTAAGTTCAAGCTCCTTGCCACCAAAAGATCCACATCTCTAAGAAGTGGACATTTACTAAATTTAATGTGGATGTATTTGAAAACATGGTGGCAGAAAAGTGGATCAGCCCAGATGGCTGTGGGGTCAAATACATCTCTAATCATGAGCCCCTCGACAAATGGTGGGACCTGCATTCATGAGTACCTTGGCACTGTCCCCTCTTTACTCGTGCCCACCAATAAATCCTACTTTCCTGTAAAAAAAAAAAAAAAAAATATATATATATATATATATATATATATATATATATATATATATATATATAAAATCATCTCAATTGATGCAGAAAAAAAGCTTTTGACAAAATCCTACATCCATTTATGATAAAAACTCTCCAGAAAGTGGGTATAGAGGAAACATACCTCAACATAAAAAAGGCCATATACGACAACCTACAGCCAACATCATACTCAACAGTGAAAAGCTGAAAGAATTTCCTCTAAGATCAGGAACAAGACAAGGGTGTTCGTTCTTGTCACTTTTATTTAACATAATATTGAAAGTCCTAGCCACAGCAATCAGACAAGAAAAAGAGATCAAAGAAATCAAATTGGAAAGGAAGAAGTAAAACTGTCAATGTTTTCAGATGACATGATACACTATATAGAAAATCCTAAAGACAACTTCAAAAACCTATTAGAACTAATAAATTAACTTAGTAAAGTTGCAGGATAGAAAATTAATATATAGAAATCTTCTGTGTTTTTGCACACTGGCAACAAACAACCAGGAAGAGAAATTTTAAAAAAAATACTATTTACAATGGCATCAAAAAGAATAAAATACCTAGGAATAAATCTAACCAAGGGGGCAAAATACCTGTACTTGGAAAACTATAAGACACTGATGAAAGAAATTGAAGGAAAAACAAACAAATGGAAAGATATATCATGGTCATGGATTGGAAGAAGGAATATTGTTAAAATGACCATACTACCCAAGGCAATCTACAGATTCAATGAATTCCACATTAAAATACCAATGGCGTTTTTCACAGAACTAAAACAAATAACTCTAAAATTTGTATGGAAATACAAAAGATACCAAATAGCCAAAACAGTCTTGAGAAAGAAGAACAAAAATGGAAGAAACACACTCCCTGATTTCAAACTATATTCTAAAGCTACAGTAATCAAAACAGTATGGTACTGGCACAAAACAAGCATATATATCATGGGAACATAATAGAGAGCCCAGAAATGAACACACACTTACATGGTCAATTAAACTATGACAAAGGAGGCAAGAATATACAATGGGGAAAAGACAGCCTCATATATAAATGGTGTTGGGAAAACTGGACAGCTACATGTAAAAGAATCAAATGGGACTACTCTCACATCATCTATAAAAATTAACTCAAAATGTATTAAAGACTTACATGTAAGACCTAAAACCATAAAAATCCTAGAATAACACATAAGCAGTACACTCTTTGACACTGGTCTTAGCAACGTACTTTTTTTTTTTTTTTTTTTTGCTTCTGTCTCCTCAGGCAAGGAAAACAAAAGCAAAAATAAGCAAATGGGACTAAATCAAACTAAAAAGTTTTTGCATAGTGAAGGAAACTATCAACAAAATGAAAAGGAGACCTACTGAATTGAAGAAGATATTGGCAAATGATACATCTGATATGGGGTTAATATCCAAAATATACAAAGAACTCACACAATTTAACATCAAAAATACAAAAAATCAATACAAAATTGGCAGAGGACCTGAACAGATATTTTTCCAAAGAAGACATACAGATAGCCAACTGGCACATAAAAAGGTGTTCAACATCACTAATTATTAGAGAAATGCAAATCAAAATCACAATGAGATATCACCTTACACCTGTCAGAATGGCTATTACCCAAAAGTCAACAAATAACAAATGTTGGTGAGGATGTGGAAAAAAGGGAGCCCTTGTTCACTAGGAATGTAAATGGTGTAGCCACTACAGAAAACAGTTTGGAAGTTCCTCATGAAATTAAAAAGTAGAACTACCATATTCCACTACTGGATATTTTTCCAAAGAAAACAAAAACACTAATTTGAAAAGATATATGCATCCCTATGTACACAATAGCCAAGATATAGAAGTAACCTAGTAGATAAAGAAGATGTGGTATATATGTACAATGGAATATTACTCAGCCATAAAAAAGAATGAAATCTTGCCATTTGTGACAACATAGATGGACCTAGAGGGTATTATGCTGAGTGAAACAAGTCTGACAAAGAAAGATATGTACCATATGAGTTCACTCATATATGGAATCTAAAAAACAAAAATGAACAAATATAACAAAACAGAAACAGAGCCATAGATACAGAGAACAAACAGGTTGTTGCCAGAGGGGAGGGGAGGGGGGAGGGGGGAGTGAAAAGGTGAGGGAGATTAAGAGGTACAAACTTCCAGGTACAAAATAAATGAGTCATGGGGATGAAATGTACAGCACAGAGAATATAGTCAATAATAATATATTTGTGTGGTGACAGATGGTAACTAGACTTATTGTGTGATCAATTTGTAATGAATAGAAATATCAAATCACTATATTGTACACCAGGAACTAACATAGTGTTGTAGGTCAATTATACTTCAAAAAACAAACAAACTCAGAAAAAAAGACATCAGATTTGTGGTTACAAGAGGTGACAGGTGGCAGGAAGGAGAATTGGATGAAGGTGGTCAAAAGGTACAAACTTCCAGTTATAAGGCTAATAAATACTAGGGATGCAATGTACAGCATGATTAATATAATTAACACTGCTGTATGTTATATGTGAATGTTGTTAAGAGAATAAATCCTAGGCATTCTCATCACAAGGAAAAAAGTTTTGTTCTTTTTCTTTTATTTTGTATCTATATGAGATCATGAATGCTCACTAAGTTTATTATGGTAATCATTTCATGATGTATGTAAGTCAAATCATTATGCTGTACACCTTAAACTTGTATATTGCTATATGCCAATTACAGTCTCAATAAAACTGGAAGAAGAAATTATGGTAAGTACCAAAAACCACTGAATTGTGCACTTTGAATGGTTGAACTGTATGATATGTGAATTATATATCAAGAAAGCCATTTTTTTAAAAAAGAAAGAAACTCTGCACCTTGACCATCTCCTATTTTACTCTTCACTTCTAGTTTTCTCTATACATACTGTGAAGGGAAAAATAGACGATTTTCACATGTATCAAGAGAGAAAGTGATGGGCAGGAGACCAGCATATATGTCCATAACTGAATCATATTTAACACCTTTCTATGATGCTTTTCTCCAAAATTCCCTCCTACCATAAGAAAAAAAGTTGAAACACTGCTATTTTTCCAGAAAGCTGGGCTCTGGAATGCTATTTCAATTTGCACAATTTTAAGCAAGAAGTTATAGAATTGTATGCCAGTACATTTCCACAACAATAAAAAATAGTTCTAGTGGCTGAGATCTATTGGCAAAGGGGAAAGAGAAAGAGGTTTCAGATACTGTATTTATTCAGACTCAGGAATACAAAGTTGACAGAAAGATGAGAAAAGTTTCATAGGTGACAAAAAATAAATGGGAATGTTTAGGATCCTTAAATCTCTGACTTTTGTAGATTTAATTATTTTCAGAGAGACAGAGAGGAGTCCTAACATAGGCAGTCGAATACATCTCCTTTCCTACTCCTGTTGTCACACAGCGGGCTAGGTAGGATGAAAGCATATTAATTAATTCACTTACAAGTCCTCTTCATAATCAAGTGAGAGGCTGAAAAGAATGGACGGGGTGATACTGGGAATTCAGACAGTGTTGTTTATCAGAATAATACAATGAGAGCCCTTGTATCTGACATAATTGAGAGCAATTAGTAAATGAATAAAATAACAGTAGGGAGAGAGAATTATATAAAGTGATGCACTCATTTAAATTTTTGTTTTAACATATAAATCCATTTTCATTCATCAATCTTTTTACGTAGGACCAAAGCCTTTGCTTTTATTATGATAGAAACTACAATGATCTGATCACAATATTTATTAGTGGCTTGCCTTTAGCAAGTCTTTCCAAAACATTCAGTTGAGCTTTCAGAGAAACAATTCTCTTTTCACACTTTGGTTTATATAATATTTAACTAAATTACATAATTACAATATCAAGTACAACTGGTACAAAGAGCTTTGGGAACAAACACAAGTGACTTGTGGGAAGCATGTAACTCAGCTGACATGGCAAGAGCAGAGCATGCAGAGTTGTTTTTGAAACATTAATAGATATCGAAATTTATCAAAAGCTTGTACTGCATTCATCAAGATAACCATGAAAGAGTTCTTGTTTAGACAATTAAGACAGTGAATTGGGATTTCTGAAGTTAAACCATCCTTTTACTTGATCTGATATTTGTCATACACCAATAGACTTAGTTACATAGATTATTTAGGATTTCCACATGCCTTTCTTAAGCAGACCTATAATTATCTTTCCTTGTGCCGTCTTTATTTGGCTTAAGGTCATACTAGCCTAAAAAATGAGTTGGGAGGTTTTCCTCTTTATTTCTAAAATATATATAAAACATTGATTTTCTTTCCTTGAAAATTTGGTAGAACTCTCCCATAAAGCCATCTTTGTCTAGAGCTTTTGGGGATGAGGGTAGGGGTGAGGGTCTTTGATTATTACTTCAAATTCAAATGTTCTCTTTCTTCTGACACCAACTTTGTAATTTCATATTTTTCAAGAAACCTAGCTCATCTAATTTTTCAAAACATTTTTTGAAACAGTTTTCTAAATCACTTTTGTGAGGGGCTTCCCTGGTGGCACAGTGGTTATGAATCCTCCTGCCAATGCAGGACACATGGGTTCGAGCCTTGGTCTGGGAAGATCCCACATGGTGCGGAGCAACTAAGCCCGTGTGCCACAGCTACTGAGCCTTCACTCTAGAGCCCACAAGCCACAACTACTGAGCCCACGTGCTGCAATTACTGAAGCCCACACGCCCTAGAGCCCATGCTCTGCAACAAGAGAAGCCACCGCAATGAGAAGTCTGCGCACCACAACGAAGACTAGCCCCCGCTCACTGCAATTAGAGAAAGCCTGCGCGCAGCAACGAAGACTCAACACAGCCAAAAATAAATTAAATAAATAAATTTAAATCACTTTTGTGAAAGAAGACTCTAGGTTGTGGTCTCCTGGGAAATTCTGATATTATAGTCTGTAACCCTCTAAACACTAACCTTCAAGACCTTCATTCTAGCATACAGTTCTCAAAGTGGAGAAGGGTGCTGAGGAGGAGAGAAGGCTTGAAGACCAGTAGGTCTGCCTGCACCTACTGTAAACTCCCACTGCCCCAACCAGACTCACCTCCATGCTGTTAGATAGCTGTCAGGATGGCTACTGTTTTCCTACTTCATGGTAGCAATGCAGCCAACCACGAGCCACTCAAGTAAAAACCAGGGCAAGGAATCTTACCTAAAGATTCACACCTAAAATCCTCTCCCACCCTGTCTACTGCCTGTAGTGTGCCCATTTATTTTACATTCAACCATTGTGATTGAGCTTGTAGTCATGGCAGGCTCTGTCCAAGGTACCAGGAAACTCAGTAGTGAACAACATATAAAGGAGTCTGCCCTTTTGGAGTTATAGTCTAGTGCAACCCTGTCCAATAGAAATCTAATGCAGCCACATGTGGAATTTTAGATTTTCTAGTAGCCACATTTTTGAAAAATAAAAAGAAACAGGTGAATTTAATTTTAATAATGTTATAGGCTGAATTAGCACCCACCCAGCAATTCATATGTTGAAATCCTAACCTCCAGTACTTCAGAAAGTGGCTGTATTTGGAGTTAGGGCCTTTAAAGAGGTCTTAAATTCAGTTAAAATGAGGTCACTGGAATGGGCCCTACTTCAGTGAGACTGGTGTCCTTATAAAAAGAGGCGATTAGGACACAGAAACACACAGAGGGATGACAATTTGAAGATACAGGGAGAAGACAGCCATCTAAAAGCCAACAAGGAAGGCCTCAGAAGAAACCAACTCTGCTGACACCTAGACCCTGGATTTCTAGCCTCCAGATCTGTGAGAAAATAAATTTCTGTTGTTTAAGCTACCCAATCTATAGTATTGTACTTTGTTACAGCAGCCCTAAAAAACTAATACATATATTTTATTTAGTCCAGTATATCCAAAACATTATCATCGCAACATGTAAGCAACATAAAAATGAATTAGTGACATATTTTACCTTCCCTTTTTTATACTAAGTCTTCAAAATCTGGTGGAGGGTGGGGGAATGAGGTATTTTACACTTGCAGCTCATCTCAATTCAGACTGGCTCCATTGTAAGTGCCCCATAGCCACCTGAGGCTAGTGGCTACCCTATTGGGTAGTAGCAGTCTGGTCCAACCCTCTTCCAAACATGCTGCCATTTCCCACACTCTGTAACCCAGACATGATCTTTGCCTCAGTGTTCCTTAGAGTTTGTTTGTCTGTTTTTATTAGTTTATCAGACCCACTGACTTCCCTCTGGCTTTTGCAATGTTTTAATGTTGGTTACAGAAAGGGAGCCAGGAACCCAGCCTGGGTGAATCATATTATCAGAAGTCAGAAGTTTCCAAACAGGACTGAAAGTAGGGTTTGAACACACACTGTTCCTGGCTAGTCAGTATTCAAATCAAAGAGCATGGTAATGGCTCAGTCATATCCCTGCTCAGCCTTACACAAGTTTGTCCTCTCTAGATAGTTAGGGTTTTCCACAGCTTCGAAAGTGAAGAAATTGAGTAGAATATTCAAAGTTTTCAAATGTGCCCTCAGTGCTATGAGAAGAAATTGTGTAGAACCCCTCCACTTCCAGAGTCCCCGTAGCAAAGCCCCACTTCTGTGAAAGATCCTCCTGAGAGACAGACAAAAGAGATAATCCTTGACCAAGGACAGCTTTATTCCCATCTACTAAAAGGAAGAGCCACTTAGTGCTACACTTCAAACATTCCTTTCCCCTTCATGTTGAACACTGAAGTTTCAGCTTTCAAATTCACTTCTAAAGTTCTGATTCACTAACATCCTTATAAAAATTTATGATAGTTTTTTAAGTAGATGTAAGCCGGATATCAACTGGTGTTGACCTATTTCTTAATATCTAGATAAAGATAGATTAAAATCTCCACGTTATCAATTGTAGAAAAATGCAGTGGCATCCTTGGGATTTCTGCTCATTTCTGTGGCTTAGGAGTAGGGGGGCCCTCTAATGGTTGCCTCTGCCCCTGTGTCTGTTGACTGAATACTGAGATCAGCAATTCTCTCACCATCCACTCCCATCTGGCTCAACCCTGCTCTGCCCTCAGGTGTTCTTGTCCTTAATTTCAACCCGATGCACGCTCCAATCAAGGCATTTTGAGTAAAGAGAAGATATTATTGAAGGTTTTGGAAAGAAAAATCTACATTACTGCAGCAGAAATAATTTAAAATTCAATAATAGATATTTGTATTGCTAAAGGTCGCTTGGCTATTTCCTTGACTTGGGCACCAGCCAGCCTCCATATTGTTGCTTCTCTCTCTCCTCCTTGCCCCTTCTCTTTTGTCTCCCCCTCTACCTTCAGCCCCCTCTAAATCTCTGTTCATTTCTAAGGCACACCGCTTCAGCTATCATGAGTTTGCCTCGGCTCCTGCAGATCCCCATGCCCTACCCTATGATCACATCTTTGCTTCAAGTAGCTTATCAAGGTATTTTTGCTCTTCTAAATGTATCTATCACTATATCTCAAAAGGTCCCAATTGGATCAGTTTCAAGATTTGGATATATATCTCTGTGAAATTAAATAATATCTTTTTTTCTCTTTCCTTCTTCCTTCCCACCACCTTGTACTCTTTCTATTCATTACCTCTCCACTTAGAGTCCTAGATTCCTTTCCTGCCAGCATCCCATTTTAAAAATAAAAATATGATATAATCTTCTGTGTTCTATTTTTGTAGTTCCTTGTTTGCACTCTCTCTGGCTAATAGACAAATGTGAGTTGATACTGCGTTAAAGTGTTTCCTTTTTCACTGGGGTATTTGCATCCTGGTAGAAGAGCTAGGACCTTGCCAAGCTGACCAAAGCAAGGAAAAATAAAGGTGTCCTAATCTTGAGCACAAAACACAGTTATCTAAAACCAAGAGTAATCTCTTTGCCTTCTAGCCTTTGGTGGCCAACATTGGGCATGAGCAGATGGTTAGTCTTTTTATAAAGAAGAAACATGATTTAGAGGAGTCTAAAGCCAGAAGGGAAAGTGGACAGATGATGTAACTTGTTTTTGTCTCTATTACAACCTCAGCATCTTAACCAAAGGACACCTTAATTAGGTGCACACACAACTATCTCGTAACCGAGGAGAATGGTCAATTCAGGAAAGGGCCTGGGGGGAAAGGCTTTGCCCTGAGGTGTCAGAGTGTATGAGTTACCCCCTAGGAAGTGGGGAGTGCTCTTCATAGCACCTCCTCCCCAGCAGGCAGCTATCTTCCCTTCCTCTGAACTCACCCAGCAGGTCTTCATCTATCCCTCCCTTACATCATTTACCTGTTCCACCTTCTGTTACATGAGTTTACCTTTACACCTTTTTTCCTTATTAGAAATGAATTCCCTGAGGGCCTTGGTACTTGTTCTTCCCTCAGATAAATATATCTCTGATCAAATGTCATTTTATCGGAGATGCCTTCCCAAACCAACCTATCCCCCATCACCTCTCTCTTCATTCTCTGCTTCATTTTTATTTATAGGTCTGACTACTACTTGGCATATATTTTTTGTCTGTCTCTCAAATACACACCCAGGAATACAACTCACTGACAAAAGAGATTTCATTTCTAGCTTGCAAAATAGAGCCTGGTACAGAGTAGGCACACAGTAAATATTCATTAAATGGATGAACAAATCAATCATAAAACTTTTTCACTTATCTATATATCTTTGTATCCCCCACAGAACTCAGTACAAGGCTTAGCATTTCTTGAGAACCTAGTAATTATTTGTTGAAGGGAGGAAAGGGAAAAAAAGGGTGGAAGGGAATGAAAGAGGAAAGAAAGGATGGTTGAAAGGAAGGGAGAGGGGAAGGAGGGAAGAAAGAAGCGTTAAATGGCTAAATGAATGAATAAATGAACAGGTTATACATAAGTAACCTGTCACCTTGGGAAATTGTGGGAAAGACTGAAAGTGTCATTAAAACCAACCACCTCAAGGAAGGAGGCCCAGATAGTGGCTCATTTCCTTGGTAGAGACATTTAAGACAGAGAGTCAAGATGCAAGGAAAGTTACCATAGGAGAACTCCATCCTATAGGCTGGCCAAGTGATATATGAGATGAATTCAGGCATTAGCACTGCTTGGCCAAGAGCCACAGAGCTAATTGTTACCTGTTGTTTGAGTCTCTGAAGATGGCACCATTAAAACTTGCACTTTTAATATAATGAATAAATGTCTGTGAGCCCCATAATTAGAGGATGGTCTAGCAAATTAGGGAAATTACTTTTTTAAAAAGAGGAAATTAAGACTTGGAATCAGTCCAAGAAATTATTCAACTGCCTCCATATAAGACCAGTTCATATTTTCTCTCTGCCTCTTTAAATGTCTGTTGGCCATAAAACCACACATCTTCAGCTTCATCTGACTCTTGTCAACCAAATCATGCTGACCATCTTTCATGTTTCAGCTACTCAGCCATTTGGCACAGATGAGCAACAGAAGAGCACGGAAGGTGTCCATGAGAGAGTAAAGCACAGTGACTAAGAGTCTGGGATCAGAAGTCAGTTTTCTGGATCTGTCTTTTAACTGCTGTGTGACAGCTTGGGAAAGCTTTTTAACCTCTTAAGTCTCCATTTTTATCAGCAAAATGTGTGATAATAATAACACATACTTCATAGTATTGTAACAAATATGATGCATGCAAAAATATGGTATACTGTAGGTAGAGTTCCTAGCAAATAATGTTTCTAGTGAATGTTCATTCTTTTCTGTCTTGTTTGTATTTGTCTTTTTTTTTCCTTTGACAGGATAAATTCCTTAAAGGAAGAAACCCTGTTTCTCTTTCCTTGATAATGATTCATTTTAACTAATAAAAATATTCACCAAAAAAGGGTGTACTCACTATTGGTGATTCCATCCATCCCCAATTAGTAATCTTCACTTACATTTTCCTAAAGATAGCATCCAGTTGTGAAGCCATTAGAAAGATGTCATGGGTTTGCAGGTTGTTAATACGCACCTGCATGTTATTTTCAGGTAATATTCTGAGCCCTATTGCTTCTTTTTCTATTTTTCTCTTTCTCTCAATCTTCCAGTTATCTTCTACCTCAATCCCCTATTCCAAAAAGTTACACTGGATATTTGCAATCAAACTCTTGCCACTGGTTTGTTGTATAGTTGTCTAAAACCCAAATCACATTTCTCCATAAAACACAAATGCCTAACTGATGAAGTATAATTTAATTTCCCCAAGGTTGGGGCTGCAGTCGCTCTCCCCTCCTCTACTTCCAGAAGAGTCAAAATGCTGCTCTCCTTATCAGAAGGAATGGAAATAAGCATGGCAGACACCATGCTCTAGAATACTGAAGCCAGAAGGTGAGACAACAGTGCTGACATCTTGACACTGGTCTGCAGTCCTGCTGAGTGACCTTGCCAAGCCAAAGATTCTATCTTACCCCTGTTGAAGCTATAAGAAATCATTCTAATCGCTCCATGAAATTCAGCTCATTAATTTGTCCTGCCTTCATGCCCCAGATCCATCACTAGAGGGATCACACTGCTGTAGCAAGAAAGGATCTACCAGGACTTCCCTGGTGGTGCAGTGGTTAAGAATCCACCTGCCAATGCAGGGGACACAGTTTCAGTCCTGGTCTGGGAAGATCCCACATGCTGCAGAGCAACAAAGCCCACGCACCACAACTACTGAGCCTGCGTGCCCCAACTACTGAAGCCCACGCACCTAGAGCCCATGCTCTACAACAAGAGAAGCCACCACAATGAGAACCCCGCACACCCCAATGAAGAATAGCCCCCGCTCGCTGCAACTAGAGAAAGCCTGCGCTCAGCAACAAAGACCCAACGCAGCCAAAAATTAATTAATTAATTAATTAATTTTTTTTTTTTTAAAAAAAGGAAGGAAGGATCTCCCACTCACCACAGTACCACAGTGCCTATTGGCACTATGACAATTCAGGGACTTCCTGTAGGAGGAGAATCAAGAAAGTTTTTTAAAGGAGAAGAAAGGCTAATGGAAGCCTGCACATGTCCAAAAAATGTTCCTACATCATAGTTTGACAAACACAATACTTTGAAAAAATTATAAATTTGAGGATTCGGAAAAATAAGGGAATAGTTACTTCCTAAAGAATGAAGTCACATTTGGTGATTACTGGGATAATTCCAGTTTCAGTGTATTCTCTGTGGAGGAAAAATCTGGGTTCTTCAAATAGAAATGCTCCCTACATCTAAAGTATGTAAAAACTTGGGTTTGCTTGAACTTTTAAGTTTACTATCTGCCAAAATTTTAAGCCTGTTTTCTCACATAATCAAAACCTGGGTTACAGCTGGTATTAATAATACATCTAGGTTGCCTAAGTGCTGGTGTGGTGATTGACTCAGAACAATCTGAGCTGGAGTGCTGAACAAGGGACCCTCTCCAATTCAGCACACCCCCTCAAAGCCTCCCAGTGGACCTGTGGTGCATATTTTAATCAGTCACTTGAATGAAGACATAGGATGGCAGTGGATGAACAGGCTAACAGTCGTAATGACAAACAGGAATGGTGCTTTTGATCAAATGAAACCAGTCATGTCACTGGCAGGATCTTTGTGCTCTGGCTGGGTGTCAGGCCTGTGCCTCTGAGGTGGGAGAGCCAAGCTCAGGACACTGGTACAGCAGAGAGATCCCAACTCCATGTAATATCAAACAGTGAAAGCCCTCCCAGAGATCTCCATCTCAATGCTAAGACCCAGCTCCACTCAATGACCAGCAAGCTACAGTGCTGGACATCCTATGCCAAACAACTAGCAAGACAGGAACACAACCCCACTCATTAGCAGAGAGGCTGCCTAAAATCATAATAAGGTCAAAGACACCCCAAAACACACCACCGGAGGCAGTCCTGCCCACCAGAAAGAAAAGATCCAGCCTCATCCATCAGAACACAGGCACCAGTCCCCTCCACCAGGAAGCCTACACAAGGCAATGAACCAATCTTAGCCACTAGGGGCAGACACCAAAAACAACGGGAACTACGAACCTGCAACCTGCGAAAAGTAGACCCCAAACACAGTAAGTTAAGCAAAATGAGAAGACAGAGAAACACACAGCAGATGAAGGAGCAAGGCAAAAACTCACCAGACCTAACAAATGAAGAGGAAATAGGCAGTCTACCTGAAAAAGAATTCAGAATAATGATAGTAAAGATGATCCAAAATCTTGGAAATAGAATGAAGAAAATACAAGAAACGTTTAACAAGGACCTAGAAGAACTAAAGAGCAAACAAACAATGATGAACAACACAATAAATGATATTTAAAATTCTCTAGAAGGAATCAACAGCAGAATATCTGAGAAAGAAGAACAGATAAGTGACCTGGAAAATAAAATAGTGGAAATAACTACCACAGAGCAGAATAAAGAAAAAAGAATGAAAAGAATTGAGGAGAGTCTCAGAGACCTCTGGGACAACATTAAATGCAACAACATTCAAATTATAACGGGTCCCAGAAGAAGAAGAGAAAAATAAAGGGACTGAGAAAATATTTGAAGACATTATACTTGAAAACTTCCCTAATATGGGAAAGGAAATAATCAAGTCCAGGAAGCACAGAGAGTCCCATACAAGATAAATCCAAGGAGAAACACACCTAGACACATATTAATCAAACTATCAAAAATTAAATACAAACAAAAAGTATTAAAAGCAGCAAGGGAAAAACAACAAATAACATACAATGGAATCCCCATAAGGTTAACAGCTGATCTTTCAGCAAAAACTCTGCAAGCCAGAAGGGAGTGGCAGGACATAGTTAAAGTAATGAAAGGGAAAAAACTACAACTGAGATTACTCTACCCAGCAAGGATCTCATTCAGATTCAACGGAGAAATTAAAAACTTTACAGACAAGCAAAAGCTATGAGAATTCAGCACCACAAAACCAGCTTTACAACAGATGCTAAAGGACCTTCTCTAGGCAGGAAACATAAGAGAAGGAAAAGACCTACAATAACAAACCCAACACAGTTAAGAAAATGGTAATAGGAACATACATATCGAAAATTACCTTTAATGTAAATGGATTAAATGCTCCAACCAAAAGACATAGACTGGCTGAATGCATACAAAAACAAGACCCATACATATGCTGTCTACAAGAGACCGACTTCAGACCTAGGGACACATACAGACTGAAAGTGAGGGGATGGAAAAAGATATTCCATGCAAATGGAAATCAAAAGAAAGCTGGAGTAGCAATTCTCATATCAGACAAAATACACTTTAAAACAAAGACTATTACAAGAGACAAAGAAGGACACTACATAATGATCAAGGGATCAATCCAAGAAGAAGATATAACAATTGTAAATATTTATGCACCCAACATAGGAGCACCTCAATACACAGGCAAATGCTAACAGCCATATAAGGGGAAATCGACAGTAACACAATCATAGTAGGGGACTTTAACACCCCATTTTCACCAATGGACAGATGATCCAAAATGAAAATAAATAAGGAAACACAAGATTTAAATGATACATTAAACAAGATGGACTTAATTGATATTTATAGGAAATTCCATCCAAAAACAACAGAATACATTTTCTTCTCAATTGCTCATGGAACATTCTCCAGGATAGATCATATCTTGGGTCACAAATGAAGCCTTGGTAAATTTAAGAAAATTGAAATCATATCAAGTATCTTTTCTGAACACAACGCAATGAGACCAGATATCAATTACCGGGAAAACTCTGTAAGAAATACAAACACATGGAGGCTAAACAATACACTCTTAATAACCAAGAGATCACTGAAGAAATCAAACAGGAAATCAAAAAATACCTAGAAACAAATGACAGTGAAAACACGACAACCCAAAACCTGTGGGATGCAGCAAAAGCAGTTCTAAGAGGGAAGTTTATAACAATACAATCCTACCTCAAGAAACAAGAAACATCTCAAATAAACAACCTAACCTTAAACCTAAAGCAATTAGAGACAGAAGAACAAAAAAACCCCAAAGTTAGCAGAAAGAAAGAAATCATAAAGATCAGATCAGAAATAAATGGAAAAGAAATGAAGGAAACAATAGCAAAGATCAATAAAACTAAAAGATAGTTTTTTGAGAAGATGAACAAAATCGATAAACCATTAGCCAGACTCATCAAGAAAAAAAGGGAGAAGACACAAATCAACAGAATTAGAAATGAAAAAGTAGAATTAACAACTGACACTTCAGAAATACAATGGATCATGAGAGATTGCTACAAGCAACTCTATGCCAATAAAATGGACAACCTGGAAGAAATGGACAGATTCTTAGAAATGCACAAACTGCCGAGACTGAACCAGGAAGAAATAGAAAATAAAAAGAGACCAATCACAAGCACTGAAATTGAGACTGTGATTAAAAATCTTCCAACCAACAAAAATCCAGGACCAGATGGCTTCACAGGTGACTTCTATCAAACATTTAGAGAAGGGCTAAC
Organism: Balaenoptera ricei; assembly: GCF_028023285.1. NCBI lineage: Eukaryota > Metazoa > Chordata > Mammalia > Artiodactyla > Balaenopteridae > Balaenoptera > Balaenoptera ricei. The sequence continues at coordinate 80,752,332 of NC_082640.1, read as the reverse complement.
ACCTATCCTTCTCAAACTCTTCCAAAATATAGCAGACGGAGGACCACTCCCAAACTCATTCTATGAGGCCACCATCATCCTGATACCAAAACCAGACAAAGATGTCACAAAGAAAGAAAACTGCAGGCCAATATCACTGATGAATATAGATGCAAAAATCCTCAACAAAATACTAGCAAACAGAATCCAACAGCACATTAAAAGGATCATATACCATGATCAAGTGGGGTTTATCCCAGGAATGCAAGGACTTTTCAATATACACAAATCAATCAATGTGATACACCATATTAACAAATTGAAGAATAAAAACCATATGATCATGTCAATAGATGTAGGAAAAGCTTTTGACAAAATTCAACTCCCATTTATGATAAAAACCCTCCAGAAAGTAGGCATAGAGGGAACTTACCTCAACATAATAAAGGCCATATATGACAAACTCACAACCAACATCGTTCTCAATGGTGAAAAACTGAAAGCATTTCCTCTAAGATCAGGAACAAGACAAGGTTGTCCACTCTCACCACTATTATTCAACACAGTCTTGGAAGTTTTAGCCACGGCAATCAGAGAAGAAAAAGAAATAAAAGGAATCCAAATCGGAAAAGAAGAAGTAAAGCTGTCACTGTTTGCAGGTGATATGATACTATAAACAGAGAATCCTAAAGATGCTACCAGAAAACTACTAGAGCTAATCAATGAATTTGGTAAAGTAGCAGGATACAAAATTAATGCACAGAAATCTCTTGCATTCCTATACACTAATGATGAAAAATCTGAAAGAGAAATTAAGGAAACACCCCCATTTACCATTGCAACAAAAAGAATAAAATATCTAGGAATAAACCTACCTAAGGAGACAAAAGACCTGTATGCAGAAAACTATAAGACACTGATGAAAGAAATTAAAGATGATACAAACAGATGGAGAGATATACCATGTTCTTGGATTGGAAGAATCAACATTGTGAAAATGACTCTACTACCCAAAGCAATCTACAGATTCAATATAATCCCTATCAAACTACCAGTGGCATTTTTCACAGTACTAGAACAAAAAATCTCACAATTTGTATGGAATCACAAAAGACCCGGAATAGCCAAAGCAATCTTGAGAAAGAAAAATGGAGCTGGAGGAATCAGCCTCCCTGACTTCAGACTATACTACAAAGCTACAGTAATCAAGACAGTATGGTACTGGCACAAAAACAGAAATATAGATCAACGGAACAGGATAGAAAGCCCAGAGAGAAACCCACGCACATATGGTCACCCTATTTTTGATAAAGGAGGCAAGAATATACAATGGAGAAAAGAGAGCCTCTTCAATAAGTGGTGCTGGAAAAACTGGACAGCTACATGTAAAAGAATGAAATTAGAACACTCCCTAACACCATATACAAAAATAGACTCAGAATGGATTAAAGACCTAAATGAAAGACCAGACACTATCAAACTCTTAGAGGAAAACATAGACAGAACACTCTATGACATAAATCACAGCAAGATCCTTTTTGACCCACCTCCTAGAGAAATGGAAATAAAAACAAAAATAAACCAATGGGACCTAATGAAACTTAAAATCTTTTGCACAGCAAAGGAAAACTTAAACAAGATGAAAAGACAACCCTCAGAATGGGAGAAAATATTTGCAAATGAAGCAACTGACAAAGGATTAATCTCCAAAATTTACAAGCAGTTCATGCAACTCAATATCAAAAAAAAAACAAACAACCCAATCCAAAAATGGGCAGAAGACCTAAATAGACATTTCTCCAAAGAAGATATACAGATTGCCAACAAACACATGAAAGAATGCTCAGCATCACTAATCATTAGAGAAATGCAAATCAAAACTACAATGAGGTATCACCTCACACTGGTCAGAATGGTCATCATCAAAAAATCTACAAACAATAAATGCTGGAGAGGGTGTGGAGAAAATGGAACCCTCTTGCACTGTTGGTGGGAATGTAAATTGAAACAGCCACTATGGAGAACAGTATGGAGGTTCTTTAAAAAACTAAAAATAGAACTACCCTATGACCCAGCAATCCCACTACTGGGCATATACCCTGAGAAAACCATAATTCAAAAAGAGTCATGTACCACAATATTCATTGCAGCTCTATTTACAATAGCCTGGACATGGAAGCAACCTAAGCGTACATTGACAGATGAATGGATAAAGAAGATGTGGCACATATATACAATGGAATATTACTCAGCCATAAAAGGAAATGAAATTGAGTTATTTGTAGTGAGGTGGATGGACCTAGAGTCTGTCATACAGAGTGAAGTAAGTCAGAAAGAGAAAAACAAATACCGTATGCTAACACATATATATGGAATCTAAGAAGAAAAAAAAAAAAGGTCATGAAGAACCTAGGGGTAAGATGGGAATAAGGACACAGACCTGCTAGAGAATGGACTTGAGGACACAGGGAGGGGGAAGGGTAAGCTGTGACAAAGTGAGAGAGTGGCATGGACATATATACACTACCAAACGTAAAATAGATAGCTAGTGGGAAGCAGCCGCATAGCACAGGGAGATCAGCTCGGTGGTTTGTGACCACCTAGAGTGGTGGGATGAGGAGGGTGGGAGGGAGGGAGACGCAAGAGGGAAGAGATATGGGAACATATGTATATGTATAACCGATTCACTATGTTGTAAAGCAGAAACTAACACACCATTGTAAAGCAATTATACTCCAATAAAGATGTTAAAAAAAAAAAAGATGTGGCACATATATACAATGGAATATCACTCAGCCATAAAAAGAAACGAAATTGAGTTATTTGTAGTGAGGTGGATGGACCTAGAGACTGTCATACAGAGTGAAGTAAATCAGAAAGGGAGAAATAAATATCATATGTTAACACATATATATGGAATCTAAAAAAAAAAAAAAAAAACGTTTGAAGAACCTAGGGGCAGGACAGGAAAAAAGACGCAGACGTAGAGAATGGACTTGAGGACACGGGGAGGGGGAAGGGCAAGCTGGGACGAAGTTAGAGAGTGGCATGGACATATATATACCACCAAATGTAAAATAGATAGCTAGTGGGAAGCAGCTACATAGCACAGGGATATCAGCTCCGTGCTTTGTGACCACCTAGAAGGGTGGGATAGGGAGAGTGGGAGGGAGATGCAAGAGGGAGGAGATATGGGGATATATTTGTACATATAACTGATTCACTTTGTTTTAAAGCAGAAACTAACACACAATTGTAAAGCAATTATACTCAAAGATGTTGAAAAAAAGATTATTTGCTAAAAAATAATAATAATAATAATACATCTATATTACCAATAATTGCTTCAGGTTTCATTTTGGCATTTTAAGGATAATCATAATCCTTTGAAAAGTCCATTGTTTATTCTGTTTAAAGCTACTGTTAGAGTTAATGCACTTTCATTTTCCTACCTTCCATTCAATTAATCTGAAATCAAATATACATTTCTTTTATTTGTGTCAACTTTTAGCTTTCATTTCATATACCAAAGTAGTATGTTTGAGTGTCTAGCAGATAGGAATACATTTATGTATTTTGGTTACCAAATCCTATAAAAATCCTTAAAATATGCACAATAGTATCACATTTATGCAAAGGTCATATGTAAAATGCCTTCAGCCATCTGGATGGAATCTAAGAACCCACATGTAATTGAAGGTCAACGTCTCTAGCACAAATAGTAGAGGTTGCTTGTTGCTACTGTAGCTGCCCAGCGGTCTCCTACTGCTCCTTTACTGCCAACAGTACTGTCACAGCTGCAACCAGCCAAAGTCTGACACACTCTGCCAGAGGGTAGGGGGTCACCACTGCCAGTACTCCAGAAAGACATGCAACTTTCAGATATCTTCTCACACTACTAGTCTCACATATTTCACTATCATTCTGCCACTCATGACTTCCTGAGAAATGGTGAGAGCTCCTCAAAAGGACTTCTCTGTTCCCACCTTTAGCAGAAGAACTCTTGGCTCTACTCATTTCTGATTGCACTGAAAGGCACCTCTCCCAAGCCTTCAGGAGAAGGAAGACGCCAAACAATGAAGTTATTAGCGTTACTGCCCACACACGACATACTCTTACAAAAATGCCAATGAATGATCCCAACCTCCTCTCCTCCTCCCAGTGTTCAGCTTTCTTAATAGAAGGACTGTTGTCAACTCCATCTAGACTGAAGGTCTCACTTCCAAAACCAAAGCATTTGTCATGTCCTCCAAATCGTCTAAGCTTCTACCAGGAGGGAAATCACTTCTGTTTGATTCCTGTAATCAGCATCCCTCTACCTCTGTCCTACAACTACTCCCCTCAGTGTCCCAGCCTCCCCATGGAATAGGAAGATGGCTTGAGGCCACTGAGCCTGATAGACTCATGTTTTGACTGGGTCAACTCCCCTCCTAGGTCTCTAAACACAACACCTTGCTAAGCGGCTCCAGCACACTGCGTTACCCTGCTTATCCCAACCACACACATCCTAAGACACAAGTCTTGTCGTGGGCCTACTGCATGCAGGGCAACATCCCTCCCATACCATCTATAAACACTAACATCTGCAGCATCCATGGCTGAGACAGGCTGAGGGACCCTGTTGGTAATGCAGCTGGGGGATGCCTCAGGCTTCCCTGTTTCACAGCCAAAGACTAAGGTCACAACAGGCTTTCTATGGCCACCTTTCTACTATGTAGGCCAGACCACACATCAGACTCTGACACAACTGGCACCAGTGGTTATTAGTAAAAATGTGCATCCAAAATAGAATTCTACTGAGAATGAGAATTCAGACTTTAATAGATTACACCACATCTCGATCATACGTAATCCATAGAGTGAGGTCCCCTTTGTGTATCAATCTAACCAACAATGATTTGATTGCCTATAGAATACAGCACTCTGTGAAGTGCAATTAGGGATGTCTTTGAAAATTCATTATAAAACAACCTGTATTAAGGCATTTATTGCTAGAGAGTTGCAACATGTTAGATTTTCAGAGGAAAGTGAAGATGTGCTTTAGAAATGGGGGAAATTTATGAAGATTCCTAAGCTTAATACTACTTTACTCCCTTTACCCATTTCTTACTATCTCAGGAGAAAAGAACAATTTATCTTTCCTTGACTCTCTATATTCGTTTAATGTTGCATAAATTATCTTTCTTAAAATTATTTCACTGGTACACTCTGAGGTAAATTCTCAAAAACAAACAAATCTTACTCTACATTTCTAATTTGCTTTCCCCCGTTCTCCTTCCTTCTTCCTGCTGTTTCCTCTGGGGGTCAAATTTACCGTTTCTTAACCTTCTCTTTTATGTATATTCTCGACATCTTTTCCAGCTGGCGCGCCCTAACCAATACACCTGCCACTAGTTTCACGTGAGTAAATTACCTTATAACCATCCTGGTTTAAGTCACATGACTCTTTTCAAAATAAATCATTCAAGATAAATTATTATCCCTAAAGAGAGTCCAAGGATCTACTGAAGTCATTTTGGTGAGGCTTTACAAAATTTTAATTGTGTCAAAACAGGTGAGATTGGTTTAATTTTAAGTGCAGATTAATTCAGAGGGAAGAGTTTGAGCATTCCCTGTTTAAGAGCACTTTTAAATCGCTATCACAAATTTGAAAGTCCTGAGATAATTACTTTTTTGCTTTTCTTTGATAATATATCTGTGAGTTGTTTTTATGAGATGCTTTAGACCTGTGGCAGTGAAAATCACCTATTTGCCCAGCCAGCTGTGACAGCGATACAGCGATCTGAAGAGAGAAATCTGAAACAATTTCAGAAGACCACAAATACTAGAGGCCTGAAAAATCTAATGGGGAGAGGTGTATGGAGTGAAAAGCGAGAAGAGCTCCCAAGGCTAGAGTAAAGAGGTTTGGCCATGTGCCCATAGCAGTTGCCCTGTGGTAAGGAGCCAAGAGGAACCCCCTGAAGATGCCTTCCAAACTCAGCCAACCCCCACTGACCCGGCTTCCTCCCTCTTCCACCTCCCTCCTAACTTTTTCCAACTGAGGTCTCTGGAGAAAGGAGAGGAGATAAGGCAACAGACAAGAGTCAATCATGGTATCCGAGAATACAAGGGAAGGAACAGCAGAACGTAAGCTTACCAATCAGTTCCCCCAAAGAAGAAACAAACCACCCACTCCAACTTCTGAAGGAAAATAGGAAGGAAGGAAGGAATTCAGCAAGGGAGGGAGGGAGTGAGGGAGAGAGGGAATCAGAATCCCGGAGGGAAACACAAAATGTTCCTTAGAAACCAGATATTGCATCTTCAGCATTTCTTTTATTTCAACTGTCTTCTACAAAGTTATTATTTCCAAAACCACCAATCTTTGGGTAATTTAAGTACTTTACCATGGTCCCCAGGCAAACTGAAATATATCAGGAAAAGGGAGAGTGTGTTAGGTCCTCTAAGCTCTTTGTAATGTATAAACAGCCAATGTTGAAAACTTTCATTGCATAGAATTCAGACCTAAAGATATAGCTGATGAATTTTTCCATCTTCAGTTTTTAAAATTCCACTGTGCTTCTAACAGAATTAGTGAGATAAAAAATGCTGTGTTCATTTACTTCCCCCCACCCTGCCCCCATCTAAAGGCTGGCAAACAGACTTCTCCAGCCCTTCCAAAGTTATCGCAAATAGCCCAGTGCCCTCTATTGGCCTTCCTGACACACTGCTTCTCTATGGCCTCTGCAGCTACCTGGGTTGTTTTTAAACATTCTGCAGCCACAGCTCCACAGATAAATTAGTGGCTTAAGAAAAGTGCTGTTTGGATCGAACACAACTCATTTGACAAACAAAAGAAGAAATAGGTATAATGGACTCTGAAATCAAGCAGTAAAATTAATTACGGCAGGCTCAACAGTTATGTCACTTTCCTCTTTCAAAAAAAAGATTTAATTTGACTTTTCTTAAAAACAGCTTTGTTATATTGCTGAATTACCATTAAGCGTGGCTTTACCTGACTGGCTTCAGAAGCAGACAATGAACTGAATCAAATCTAATCAAAGTGACCCAGCAAGCAGGGGAGTGATGAGAGACCTTCGTGCTAGCCCATAAGGGCTGAGGGAGGAGGGGGGCTAAGTTTCTTCAGGCTTACATCATCTTAGACAAAGTTGGGAATGGGCTTAGGGAGTCAGATGCTATGAGGAGAAGAAGTTCCTTGAGGAGGACAAATTGGGCACGTTCAGAAAGCAACCCTTTCAAACTCCTAGAGAAACATTTCTTGACAGGAACATTTAACCCTACAGTCCTTCATCCAATTGTTGTTTTTTTTTTTTTTTTTTTTTGATGACACCATAGGGTGACCCTTACTGATGGATTTTTCTTTTTTGCATTAGAAGACTTTGCCCTCCATACAAAAGTTTATTTTACCCTCCTGTGTGAAAAAATCAGAACTTCCAAATTTGCTGGAAACAAACAAACAAAAAAACTAGCAAATAAGCCAAGAATAATTTCAGTCTGGGACCTGTGAGGTCTCCGTGTAAAACAGAGAAGGGACATCACCACAGCCCCCAGCTCCATTCTGACTGATCTGTTCCTGAGGCTAGAGACCTCATAGGTGACATTGCCTTGCAACACAAGATAGATATCAGGAAATAGCTACTCTTGCCACTAAAATAGTGAATTATGTTCCTGCCTCAACACTGTTGAATCATTTGTGTGCCAGGCATTGGACAGGGGTTGGAGGAACAGAAATAAATAAAACACAGTCTCTACCCACAAGGATTTCAGTCAAGCAGGATACAAAGACAAGTGAATATTATTAGAACCTAACACTGTAAACTCCGTGATAAAAGTATACACAAAGTGGAAGCAAAAAAGAGTTGGTTCTAGCAGGAAAGATCCATGATTCCAAATCACAGTTTGTATTGCACCCCCAAATGCATCACTTTCATTCAATGAGGACTCAGGAACTGCCTGAATTCTTTCATACCCTTCTGATGCATGGTTGCAAAGGAAAGTTGGTGATAAATATATTAAGTGAAGTATGATTTACTCATATCAGAGAAGCATCAAACATAAACAACAAGCTACTCAAAAACACAGAAGAAACACATTCAAGGAGAGGATGGTAGGCTTGTCCGATAGAGACAAGGTCAAGGAACATTCTGACTGAAAGGATTGCCGGATTTAGCAGCAAAAAGTCACTGGTGAGTTCAAGACGAGCCACTTCAATAGAGTGATGAATACAAGAAGGCAGGCTCAAAGAAAATGTGTTTAAAAAGGAAATAAACACAGTGGGCACAGATACTCTTGTAGGAGCAATTACCTTAAGTGAATGCCGTAGGAGACAGCACAGTGGAACATTTTCCTCAGGGACAAGAGCCTTTCCTGTGGGGGAGAAGATTAGAGTGTTGGCCCTCCAGTCATAGAGACCTGGGTTCAAATTCCAGCTGTGCCACTTAAAGTAATTTGCCACTCCAAACCTCTGTCAGATGGGATCATCAGAGCACCTATCTCATAGAAAAAGTACCTGGCACAGAGTAAACACTCACTGTGGAAAGTGCGAAGGAGTCAGAGAAACCCCCCTATTTCTTGAATTCTAAGACTCATATTTTAACATATCTGAAATCAGCATGCATCAGTTTGTCAGTATTTTCCCTTCTTAGCAGCACATAAAATAATGACTCATCTAACAATCAATGACAACTTGGATTTAATGAGAGAATTAGTCCCTAACCCTGGAGCAGTTGAGTAACTGACCTAGCTTTATGCAAACTGGGTTATGAAGAAATGTTAAAGTGAATATTTCGCTTAAATTCACAAGGGTTTCAAAAAATATTCTGGGTCCTTGCTACTTGTAATATGGCCCCCAAACCAGCAGCGGCAATATCACCTGGGATCTTGTTAGAAATGCAGAATCTCAGCCTCCTCCCCAGACATATCAAATAAGAATCCTTATTTTAACAAGGGCCCTAGGTAATTTATATGTACAGTAAAGTTTTTAAAGCACTGTTCTAGCATTTTTTTAATTTGTTTTAAGTTGGAGCTACTGGTATAATTGGACACTGAATTCACTTCCTTAAATTATTTTCCTTCCTTACTCACCAAAATTTTATTCTCTCATTAAAAATATAATGGCAAATTGGGATTAAGTTGATGCTTTCAAATCTTTCAATATTTCTGATGTATCTGGGGATTAATATAACTGTCCTTGGAAATCAAAATCTCTGAAAATCAGATATAATATTAATACCAAAGTTGGAGAGGTGTGGAATCAAGTTTTTTTTTTTTTTTTTTTTTTTTAAAGGGAGAGAAGGGCACACACCCTCTCTTTTTTTTTTTTTTAATTAATTAATTAATTAATTTATGGCTATGTTGGCTCTTCGTTTCTGTGCAAGGGCTTTCTCTAGTTGTGGCAAGCGGGGGCCACTCTTCATCGCGGTGCGCGGGCCTCTCACTATCGCGGCCTCTCTTGTTGCGGAGCACAGGCTCCAGACGCGCAGGCTCAGTAATTGTGGCTCACGGACCTAGTCGCTCCGCGGCATGTGGGATCTTCCCAGACCAGGGCTCGAACCCGTGTCCCCTGCATTGGCAGGCAGACTCTCAACCACTGCGCCACCAGGAAAGCCCAAGTTTTAATTTAAAAAATAAATCTCTTCTCCTGCAGCATCGCTGAATTTGGCTTTCAGTGATGTTCCAAATTGACATATTTATACTGTTAGTCAAGAGGAATACCAACCAGATTGAATACTTATAATGCATAAGGACTGAACACCTTGGGGCTCCAATTAACCTGTTCTGACCAACATAGGAAAACAATAGGCTGCCAAATATTTGATTGAACATCATATAATTAGAGTTATTGGACTGTTATAAAATTTATTGCTTGGTGACATCTACTCTGGAAAATATAAATCAATATTAAGGACTTTTGTGGTGCCCTGATTGAGGATAATACTAGTATAATCACAACCAGAGGTAGCACAACTTTGATTATCCCATTATTCTCTATGGTGGGTTCAGTAAAAGGGAATGTAAAATCAGGAAGCATAACCCTGAAATGGAATAGTTAGTCCTCCACATAAAGAGTTCTCTGGATTGGCTGACAGAATGCAAATAACTGGAGTGATGCATGTGAAAAGATTAGCAATCCAGAGAAACCCCTGGACGCTGTTACTTTATAGTGCGAATAAATTAGGTTTTCTATAATTCACGTAGGTAGAAGGAATTGGATTTGGCTTTTTTTTTTTTTTTTAATCTTCTTGGTTTTATTACACTGAGTAGGCACACGTGCCTCCTTTCACAGCCCCCAGGAATCTGGTGTCCACTGCCAGCTTCTTGCTGCAGGAGTCCTTTTACTAGCTGACCAGGACCTAGCCAAGCCCACAGAGGCTCTCTCTCTCACCCAAGGCCCATCTCTACTCCATGGGAGACACTCACAGTCACTCTCCTTTGCCCCAGCAAACACTGAGGTGTAGGTTAATCCCTACGCGGTAACCTCTTAGCCGCCCCCATCAGCAAAGCAGTCTGTCTCTCTTTTCTGATTCCCTGGGCAGGAGTCTCATCCCAGTTCTCTATGCCTGGCAGCCACGGTGGACACATAGCAAGCCCTCCAGATAGTGTTGTGAAAGCCCTGTCTTGGCTTGAGTCCCCCCAGAAGCAGGCACTGGGACAAGGGTTCAAGCGCAAGTGGTTTATTTAGGAGAGTCTCTCGGAAAACACTGGCGAGGAGTGGGAAGCCTAGGTCTGGTGGGCTCTGTGATGCATCGCCCAGATCCCCCAAGTAGGAAGGCTGTGCGTGTTACAGCAGAGCCTCAGCTATCGGCCCTCTTTGGAGATCACGTTGGCTGAAGACAACTGCCTCTCCCGAGGTCAGGCCTCCTTCTAGGCACAGCCCACACCCATTGACTAATCACTGTGAGGTTATAAACCTCCAAACTACTCACCTCAACTCGAGACAACCCTGCAGGGCCTCTCCAGCTCCAGAGTTCCCTAAGGGGTCGGCTGAGGCTTCTGTTTGGATTGTGTTGTGGTCCAGCTTCTTCTTCTGTTACTCTGCTTCCATCTCCTCCCTCCCACAGGTGTTGATCCTGAAAGAACTCCCTAATAAACACCCTGCATGCTAATAAGCCCAACCTGCAACAGGTAGGGGAAGGGAGCCAATACAGGGTGTGTTGTCAAGCAGTTTACCACTATGGGTAATTGAGCTCAATCCCACCAGAAAAGTTTAAGAAACAGTATAGAACATGTGTCTTAGAATTATCCCACCCAAGGGGCAAAGGAGCTGAGGTATTCACTGGTTGAGGACATAATTCCTTCCATAAATGGCGTGCCCCATGCACAAGAGGCTGCAGCTGCCAGAGGAAGCCTTCGGGCAGAGTCACGGGGTTGGTGCTTGGAGGCTGGGTGGGAGTGCGCAGAAATGAGAGATGCCAGTGGGATACGGATGGGCTCTGACAGGATCTGCTTCTAGCCACCTGCCCCAACTTAGGCCTGAGGGGAATCATCTTCCTGGACTAACGATGCTGTGGGCCCAGAAGTAAAGAAGCACCAGACATGGAAGAGCACTAGAAATACCTACCCCAATCAGGAAGGGATGTGGGCTTGAAACCCAAAGAGTGGCCATATAGCAAACACTGATGGAGTGAATAATACCTGCCAGACGTTCTATTGGGCTCTTCTCACTCCTGAACTTATTTAATCTTCACAACAGTTCTGTGAGGTATGTCTATTTAACAGTTGAGGAACTGAAGTTTAGAGGAGGGAAACTTTCCCAAGTTAGAAGCGTCATCCCAAATCTAATGCAAAATTCCATATTCTTAACCAGACTATACTATTTCACCTCTCTAGGAGTAAGAAATAGATTTCTCCAAGAAAGGAACATTTTTAGTGAGTCTTGGAAGCCAAAGGCCACTACCCACAAGGCTAAATAAACATGGTTCACTTTTGTGAAAAATGAAGAACGGTGTCCCCCTTTCCCCCTGCAAACAGCTAGCATGGGGGGCAGGGGGGAGAAAATGTAATGTCATAATAAGAATTTAACGGTACTAGGTGAAATTACTTTATGTTTTAAACTGTCAGAGTTTATTTATTTATTCCCTAGCATTAGGCAATCCAACTGCTGAATTGAGATTACGTTTTCAACTTAAAGTGACTATGACCGTGTTATTACCTAAAAGTAACCAGAAGAGTCATGGGTTGGCCAGAATTTTCATCCAATGGCAGGCACAGATTACTCTTCCTCAATAAATTTCATAAGGAAGATGGGAGACAAAAATAAAGTTGTGTCTCAATCACAGGCCACATCCCATGCATCATGCTAGCTCAACTTACCACTTACATACTGACTAACCTACAAAATTCACACTGACAGCCTTCCCAACTTCCATGAACTAGAGAATAACTGCTACTAAAATAATATATAGGGTACCTCAGTTTTGTTTCCAAACCTCACTTTATCTTTGACCTTAAAAAGAGATTTGAAGGACTTCCCTGGTGGTCCAGTGGTTAAGAATCCGCCTTCCAATGCAAGGGATGAGGCTTAGATCCCTGGTCAGGGAACTAAGATCACACATGCCGCAGGGCAACTAAGCCCGCGTGCTCCGGAGCTCACGCGCCACAACTGAAGAGAAGCCCGTGGGCCGCAACGAAGAGCCAGCGTGCTACAGTTAAGACCCAATGCAGCCAAAAAAAAAAAGAGAGAGAGAGAGATTTGAGCTGGCACTTGTCTAAATTGACGGTGCTGTCAACCACTTACTTTAAGATATAGAGAATGACACAGGAGGAAGTGACAGAAAACCAAATCAACTTATAGACTAGCAAGCCAAGGCAAAGAAGAGTCTCTCTCCTTGGCCACAACCTCCAGAATTTAAGATGCATGTGAGGCACTGCAAAGGCTCCAAGAAGAATCTTTTCCTTTACTTCTCCTCAGGCATCAGACTGAAGAAATTCTCTAAATGCTCTCTTATGATATATGGTCAATTGTTAGGGCATTTTCCCAGGACTGAGGTTTGAGGCTCAAAAAAAAAAAGTGAGGGAAAAAGTTTTCCATATGGAACCACAAAACCAGAGGAAAAAGTAGGCACGTCAGATGACAGTGAGTTGGTGAGAACAGAAAGAAGAAAGACACATGAAGAATCAAAAGAAAAAAAGTAAAAGTTTTAAGTGGTGGGAGAGAAAATAAGATAGAAATAAAGGCAGAGGGTTTTGTTTGTTTGTTTGTTGTTGTTTTTTTTAAACACTGGCAGTTTCTTTTTTTTATTTTTTATTTTTATTTATTTATTTATTTATTTATTTTTGGCTCTGTTGGGTCTTCGTTTCTGTGCGAGGGCTTTCTCTAGTTGCGGCAAGCGGGGGCCACTCTTCATCGCGGTGCGCGGGCCTCTCACTGTCGTGGCCTCTCTCGTTGCGGAGCACAAGCTCCAGACGCGCAGGCTCAGTAGTTGTGGCTCACGGGCTTAGTTGCTCCGCGGCATGTGGGATCTTCCCAGACCAGGGCTCGAACCCGTGTCCCCTGCATTGGCAGGCAGATTCTCAACCACTGCGCCACCAGGGAAGCCCTGAGGTGTTTTTTGTTTTTTTTTTTTAAAGAAAAAGACTGTAATTCCAGACTACACGTGAACCACCATGATACCCTGAAAAGATTCTGTTTCTCCTCATTTCCTTTTGGAAAGCTAATTAACTAATAGTTAGCTTATCAGCTGCCCTTTATCCATTTAAAATAATCCAGGAGGAAATGTTTGCTCAAGGCTGTTAACAGCATCCAAACAAATAACATCTCAGAGGCTAATCACCTTGGGAAGGAGTGGGTGAATGCTCCCAACTCCACTATAGAAAAATTGCTCATCTTACAACCCCAGTAATTACTTTGTAAATCATGGAGTGGTTATTGGTTATGGTGGTGGGTAAAACCTCACCATTTATCTACATCTAAATCTGGGACATCTGGCTACCCTAACTTTGTATACTAGACAGAGCATAAGTCACAGGCCAGGGAGCTATGGACAGTGAAACGCACAAAATTATGAAAACTGATGGCCTTACAAACAAAAGCAAGTGACAATTTCTATATACCTGTACTGTTTTATTTTTACATCGTCTTCCAGCTACCTTTGCATCATGGTTTGAATTTAGGGAAAGGCAAGTTTGATACATCTGGTTACTTATACCCAAAACTCATATTTAAAACAGCATTCCAAAAAAGTGATAAAAACCTCAATTGCCCCCAATAGAAAATATTATTTATCAAAGAATTGACCAAATGTAAAATAGATAGCTAGTGGGAAGCAGCCGCATAGCACAGGTAGATCAGCTTGGTGCTTTGTGTCCACCTAGAGGGGTGGGAAGGAGAAGCAAGAGGGAGGAGATATGGGGATATATGTATATGTATAGCTGATTCACTTTGTTATATAGCAGAAACTAACACATCGTTGTAAAGCAATTATACTGCAATAAAGAATGACCACTCCTAACAAGTATACTTCTGTATGCTTGTTTGTTGTTGTTTTTATAAGCATTCATTTATTTTTTGAATTTTTTAAACCAATGAAAATACTTTTTTAAAAAGATCTCCTCCTAAAGCCTTACCAGCATGTGATCTTTAACAGTTTCCTCCCCAGTGGTGAAAACAGGACACCCACACAGTCGGTGAAGAAAATTAGGCGATGTATTTAAAGCATCCAATACCACACTTAGCACAGCAGATGCTGTATGATCAGAGGCTACTGGTTTCTTTGGCTTATGACATTTTCAAACACCCAGAATCCAAAATTAAAATTTATATCAGAGTAATATTGTGGATTGTCATTTATTTTCATGTATGCATGAAAATCATTACAAATCAAATGAAAATTAGGGTTTCCCTGGTGGCGCAGTGGTTGAGAATCTGCCTGCCAATGTAGGGGACACGGGTTCGAGCCCTGGTTTGGGAAGATCCCACATGCCGCGGAGCAACTAGGCCCGTGAGCCACAACTACTGAGCCTGCGCATCTGGAGCCTGTGCTCCGCAACAAGAGCGGCCGCGATAGTGAGAGGCCCGCGCACTGCGGTGAAGAATGGCCCCCGCTTGCCACAACTAGAGAAAGCCCTCGCACAGAAACGAAGACCCAACACAGCCAAGAATAAATATAAAAGTAAATAAATGAATAAAAGATTACTAAAAAAAATGAAAATTAGAATCTTCAGGGGGAAAATTGTTTTAAGTAAAAACAATCTTCCATTATATAATGAACCCCACTAATAACAACTGGGTGTTACAACACTCTAATCCTTTGATATTTATTGAATTTTTACCAACAGATCATTATATAAAATAAAATTTTGGAAACACTCTGCTTCCTGTATCATAAGCCAACTCACGTACAATAAAAAACAATAATAAAAAAAAAAACAATAATATGACAAAGCTCCAACAACTCTAACTTAAAAGATAGCAGAAGACGCAGAGAAGAAAGATGCTATGGACCCAGAAGGAAAGGAGAACTGAACCCAGGTTGAAACATGAGACATGGACTCCACCATCTTCTTGTCCCCACACCTGTGTATGTATCAGTATCTGAACTCAGTTCACCACGCTTCCCTCCACTGCCAGTGGAAGAGTTTTCTTTCTTCCCATATCTTATTCTATCTCTAAGATTGCAACCTAACTTTATAATCTTCTACTTTCCATTTTCCTTCTCCTCCTTAACTCCTTCAAGAGTTTTTTCAAAACTCTCCTTCAGCTGTGTAACTCTCTAAACCTACCCTCCTCTAGCTCTCCTCCACCACTGCCAACTCTCTCAAGAGAATTAAATTATCTCTACTTTCTTATGCCAATTCACTCACCACTGAAGGCTTCAAACACTGCATCCCCAGCACTCCCATGTCGCCTAGCAAAGATCACTGGTGACCTCCATTGTCAAATCCAATGTCCACTCTCCTGATCTTGCTTGAAGTCTGGGTCTCTCTGCTGCACGTGACTCATCAGCCGCTTCACTCTCCTTGAAACTCTTATTCCTTGACTCCTCTATCACAGCTTTCTCCTTTCATCTCCCTGACTGCTACTTGTCAGTTTAATTTGCTGACTCAACTCCTCTGTCTCGGATGGCCCTGGTATGTTGACATATCCTGGGGTTCTGTCATTTGGTTGACAGTGTCAGTGATCCAACAGATTCCTTCTGCAATTTTAATACACTCCCAAGAGTCTGCTCCCACTTCTTTCCGATGGAGAGCTGCTCCAGAGTGCTAGAGTCCACTTTGCTTGTCTGCACTAAGACCTGGAAGTGCTTGGGAATTCACATCACCAAAAGCAGCCACTGGCCAGTGCTGACAGATGAGGAGTATAAATATTCCATCTCTCTTGGCCCCAAATCAGGACATCTCTTAAGTGAGAACTACACTGTCTCCAGAGCTCCCCTTGGGTTTAAAGTAAAGTCATCCTCTGTGGAAGTTTGTTTAATATTGCATCCATTGCTTGACTTCCTTCCTTTTCCTGACCCACTTCCCTACCTCCCTACTTGTCTTGCCTATTAAGTCACTTTTACACGAATCTCCATCACTAGGACTGCTCCTGGGGAGCCCAAACTAAGGCAGACACTGGAAATCTTCCCTCACACTCCTCACTCTCTCTGGGTGATTATATTCATGTTCACAATCTCATCTCCTACCCATAAGCTGATGACTTCTTAATAGTCCTATTAAGCCCTATCCTCTCCCTTGAGCTTAGACCTGTCTACTCAACTGTCTGCTAGGAAATCTCAACCTTCATGTTCCCCAGATAACTCAAACCCAACATATGTACAAGACTGAATTCATGGTCTAGCACCAGTTTCCTCTTTTTGAATTCTCCACTTATGATAGAATAACACAAACATCCGTCCTCCAGCACCAGCCAGGAGCCTGGGACTCACCATCCTCAGGTCTCTCCTTCCTTTACCCTCCACATCTAAGTGGGACCAAATCCTGTCAATTCTATTAATACTTGTCATATCAATCCCCTCATCTCTGTCCCGACTGCTGTTGCCTTAGTCAGGTCCCCATGTGCTGTTTCCTAGACTATTTCAATGAAGAGAGAGCATAGCTTACTACCATATACTACGGTGTGGGATGGCTCAGGTTCTAGAGACACACTGGTAGGTTCAAATCCTGACTCCCTCATGCACTAGCTATGGAATGTTAGGCAAATTATTTATACTCTATGCACCTCAGTGTCTTCTTCAGTAAAAAAGAGAATCACATAATTATCCCCATAAGGTTGTTGTTTGGTCTAAATGTAAATTTATAAAGGTAAGGCACTTAGAAGAATGTCTGGCACTTCCTGTTAAAAAATATACACATATGCATGTTGTTATTATTCTTGTTTTTACTGTGTTTCAACTAGTGTATTGCAGCAAGATTAGTTCATGGCAGCAACTGGTATTTGGGGATGAGATACTCAGTGTATTCCAGACCAAGTCAGGAGAGGCTCAGCGACTTCAACACAGAGAGCATTCATAGCACCCTCCTAACCCTTCAGAGCTACCAGAAGGCTTTTAGGAAATACATGGAATTTCCATTTTTGTAAGTCAAAAACTGTGCAATTACTGCAATATCACATGGTTCAATCTTTTTTTTTTTATCAGTCATCAATTTTATACACATCAGTGTATACATGTCAATCCCAATAGCCCAATTCAGCACACCACCATCCCCACCCCACCACGGTTTTCCCCCCTTGGTGTCCATATGTTTGTTCTCTACATCTGTGTCTAAACTTCTGCCCTGCAAACTGGTTCATCTGTACCACTTTTCTAGGTTCCACATACATGCGTTAATACACGATATTTGTTTTTCTCTTTCTGACTTACTTCACTCTGTATGACAGTCTCTAGGTCCATCCACGTCTCAACAAATGACTCAATTTCGTTCCTTTTTATGGCTGAGTAATATTCCATTATATATATGTACCACAACTTCTTTATCCATTCGTCTGTCAATGGGCATTTAGGTTGCTTCCATGACCTGGCTATTGTAAATAGTGTTGCAATGAACATTGGGGTGCATGTGTCTTTTTGAATTATGGTTTTCTCTGGGTATATGCCCAGTAGTGGGATTGCTGGATCATATGGTAAGTCTATTTTTAGTTTTTTAAGGAAACTCACATGGTTCAATCTTATACTTTAATGTATAGAAATGAAATATGTTTACACAAGAAAAATACTATCTTTAAACATATTTTGTTAAGGACCTTTAAAAAGTAGCCCCTCTTCCATTATGCTAAGTGAAATACGTCAGACAGGGAAAGACAAATACTGTATGATATCACTTATATGCGGAACTTAAAAAATACAACAAACTGATGAATATAACAAAAAAGAAGCCAACTCACAGATATAGAGAACAAACTAGTGTGTGCCAGGGTGGAGGAGGGACAGTATAAGAGTAGGTGAGTAGGAGGTACAAACTATTAGGTGTAAGACAGGCTCAAGGATGTATTGTACATCATGGGGAATAGAGCCAATATTTTGTAATAACTGGTAATGGAAAGTAACCTTTAAAAAATATATTAAAATTTTTTTCAATTTTTAAGTAGCCCCTCTTCTTTAAATAATTTTAAGATTTTTTTTCAAAGCCATATTCCTGTAGCTATATGTCATATCTCATCTTCATCAAGATTAAGACACTCATCATCAGTATCATTAGGCAAGCTCAGGTGTGAGCTTCTGGTTCTCCAGTCTTCACTGAATAGGTTCCTTGGGTCTCTGACATGCTAACTGTGAACTACCAGCTGCTTAATTTTAAACCCTGGATCATAGAGCTTTTAGCTTCTAAATTTGACTTGAACATTAAAGTGTTTAATGGAGATGCCTCTCCCTGCAGATGTTCTAAGAAGCTGGTGACCGCATCTGTTTTCACCCACACAGATATGTCAGCAAATTTTCTGGCCCATTTTGATGTTGTATGGCAATGACGGTGGCAACAGTTGCTTACAGAAGCAGCTCCACCTCACAAAAAGACAAGAATGATCAAAAGCACTTCTAGCTGAGTACGGAAGATGCAGGGTGTTCAAACAACCAGATGTTCTGATTTTGTAAAGGCAGCTTGGTTCTCATCACACATCCTGTGAGTTCTCACCCCAAGTCCAAGTGGTTCGAACTTAGATCATAGCTTCTGGTTAACTGTCAGGGAGGAGGAACATTTTTAAAAGATTTCCTTATCAGCATCACTCATACTCTTCTAATCCAAGTCCCGGGGCACTTGTGGAAGATTATATAAGAAAGAGAAGGCATTTTAGGAAACTGGAAGAGTAAGTCAACGACAGTACAAGGTCTAGGGACTATTCTGACACACTAACAGGTAAAGTAAGATTTTCAGTTCAAGAAATGTTAAAGAAAGAGCTGGAGTAAGGAGGACTCCTTCTGTCTCAAGGTACTGATGAGTTGGGCTGAAAAGACAACCTGCATAGAAAGGATAACATTTAGTATTAGTGGCCTAATTCTAGGGGCCAGACTGACAATAAGGAGATTGGGCAACAGCAACCAAAGAGCTCAGAAGAAGAGGCCAAATGCTGCTCAGAAAAGGAAAAAAGAAACAAACCCTTTGAGGCAAAGCGGCCAAGAAAGGGCTTTGGAAGAGAACAAATAGGTCCAAAGGGGATTTTTTTTAACTGCGTGTGATGAGATATGTGACACAAATCACCTCCTCCACTTTTCCTACGAAATTTTTTACCTCAGTTGTTGATTATTTTATACGATCAGGAAGATGTTTGTTGTTGTTGTCTTGTGTTAACCCAAAAAGATTCTGAGTTTGGCATCTAGGTTGGTCCAGAGATTCATCATGGCAATGCTGAAACTAGACTACAGTCTGGGTGGAGTTAATATCCTTCAGCATTCACAAAGGCCTCACTAAATCTTGAAGCACTCCCCTAACTTCAGAAGAGACTTGGTGGCCCAGGATTTAACTTAACTCAGAAAACACTCTCAGAGATTTCTTACAAAGCAAAGACTTGTTGCTACATTACATTTCCACAACTGCCCCAAACACAGACCCAGCAAAGAACCATTCCCTGAATTGTAATAAATAATATGTTTTTATTTATAAGTAAAACAAAAGGTAAAGGCAATCCAGAGTGATGCACTGAATGAAATAATAGTTTTGCAATTACACCATAGCAAAGCTGCACAAAAGTTGCATGGCAGATCGCTACACCACTCAAGGGAAGCTGGAAAAACATAAACACCCTCCAATGACTAATACAGCAGGGCTTTGGGAAGAGACAACCAGATCTCAATGCAAAGAGGCTTGAGTTCCAACTGAAGCCACTGGTGGCTGGCTGCCTTCCTAGGATCAATACTGCAAGTCGATCCCAGCTGAAAGGACTGTCATCTGAAAAGAAGCAGGAATAGCATCTAAAAGAAGCCAAATAGATGAGACGATTTTTACATTTTCATTTATCAAATATCACACAACTGTGTTTGTAGGAACAATCTGAGTGGATTTAGCTAAAATAATAAATAAAATGTAGCCCTGAAGTATTTATAAAGTACTTCTAGGCAATCCTTAGAGACAGTTATTATCTATCAGTTCTCAGTAGAAGTTGGTCTCTCAGCAAAATCAGTCAGATGGGTAAGAGGTTGAAGAGTAAAAGGCAGTGGTGACATCACCTGACATTTGTGACAATAAGCAAGAGGAAAACAGTTGCAATCCTAGCCTTCTGGAATGCCAGCATCAACCCTGCCCAGCAGGTAGGCCTGTGAAATGAGGGAACTTTCCAGGATGTAGGATGGACTTGCAGAGGGTAGAGAACTGCATGAGAAATGGGTAAGTGGGGACAGTGGAAAGAGACTTCGTTGGATTCTCTTTGGAAGCTGTGATTCACACGAACTCAACCACTGATATCTCCCAATCAGTTCGGGCAGGGGCAGGAGACTCTGTTATGTAACTGATTTACCAAGCCCGCTGGGCTCTCAGAGCTGATTCTTCAAACTAAGAGAGGAAAGAGAGAAGAAAACCTAACTAAATAAATAAAATTCTAAGGCATGAGGTACATTCAGTTGTCAATTTCCTGTTGTGAGGTGTATTAATAAGTATGAGCCAAATATGTACTTGCTAACCTGATGCACCTGTTGGTCTGCCAGTTCTCAGTTTTGAAGATCAAAATTTGAGACAGGGGCTTCCCTGGTGGCGCAGCGGTTGAGAATCTGCCTGCCAATGCAGGGGACACGGGTTCGAGCCCTGGTCTGAGAAGATCCCACATGCCGCGGAGCAACTGGGCCCGTGAGCCGCAGTTACTGAGCCTGCGCGTCTGGAGCCTGTGCTCCGCAACAAGAGAGGCCGTGATAGTGAGAGGCCCGCGCGCCGCAATGAAGAGTGACCCCCACTTGCCGCAACTAGAGAAAGCCCTCACACAGAAATGAAGACCCAACACAGCCATAAATAAAATAAATTTTAAAAAGTCTTAAAAAAAAAAACTTGAGACAGATGGGAGGCTTATAATTTATTATAAGCTGTGGACACTTAGAACTCCCTCTGGGGTACCAGTAATGCACAGCCTCGCCAGCAGGATGTCCCCTGTGCCTGCCAGGGGTGGGGAGGGGGGAGACTGAAAGGAGAACTTCAGGGACATAGCTTTGAACCCCAGGGGAATCCCAGGGAAGCCTGAAATATGAGAGACAGGTTTTTTTAATATACTGTATATAACAACTTCTCTTGGTGCTGATTAATCACTCCTTTTCAAGCATGAATGCTCCAGTCCTAGAGCTCTCTGTTCATATGGAATAGAACAAACAAGGTTGGTTGGTTATTTAAAAGCTCCTCAGATAGAAATTTAAAAGGAACTGTGATGCTGGTAGATCTCAACAAATGCAGAATGGTACCATGTACCAGCTGTCAGGAGTATCGGGAGCTATTTCTGCATCTGCCTCTAACTCTGTGTGACTTCTAGCCCTTGATTTTCCTCATCTGTGAAATGAGGCTGGGATAATAAATATTGTATTTCATCTCGTATGCATGACCTAGTTGACTGTCACTGGGTGCATGGATGGTTGTTTGCGAGGAATATGAGGCTGAGGCTAGGTACAAAGAGAAAGGGGACCGTGAGGTCTGCAATGCACACAAGATTAGAAAGTATTGACGCATGATTCACCATATGTGGAAGTTCTTTTCTGAGGCTGCAGCTCTGTAAGTCTATGATTCATGTACTTCAGATCTTATTGGTGTTCCCTCATACATAAGTTATTTTTCCCTTGATGGTTTCAAGATTTTCTCTTTGTCTGGATTTCGTCATTTCTGCAATGACGTGTCTGGGTGTGAGTCTTTGAGTTTATCCCACTTGGAATTTGTTGAGCTCCTTGGAAATGTAGGTTAATCATTTTCATCAAATTTGGGAATTTTTCAGCCATTATTTCTTTGAATATATTTTCTGCTCCTTTCTCTCTATCCTATCCTTCTGGTACTCTCATTATACATATGTAAGTGTGCTTGGTGTTTTCCCAGATTTTTCTGAGACTCTCTTCATTTTTCCTTATTCTTTTTTCTCTCTGTTCTTCATATTATATAATCTCTATCGAGCTATCTTTAAGTTGGATGATTCTTTCTTCTTCCGGTTCAAAACTACTGTTGAGCACTTCTGGTGAATTTTTCATTTCAGTTGTTGTGCTTTCAACTCCAGAATTTCAATTTGATTCTTTTTTTTTTTTTGGCTGCACCATGGGGCATGCAGGATCTTCCGTTGCATGGGGAGCACAGAGTCTTAACCACTGGACCTCCAGGGAAGTCCTGATTCTTTTTTATAATTCATATCTTTTTATTGATATTCTCTATTTGATGAAACTGTCTTCATACTTTCCTTTACTTCTCTAAGCATGATTTCCTTTAGTTCTTTGAATGTATTTATAATGGCTGATTTGAAGTCTTTGTCTATTAAATCTGATGTCTGAGCCCTCCCACAGGCAGTTTCTATTGCCTACCTTTTTCCCTGTGGATAGGTCACACTGTTTCTTTGCATCTCTCATAATTTTTTGTTGAAAACTGGACATTTTAGAAACTCTGGGTATTGATTTCATCCCCCATCTCTGGGGATTTTTCTTTTTTGTGCATGTTTGCCTTTTTACATGTTTGGACACTTGGATACTATTCTAGTGAAGTCCAATACCTCACCAGAGATGAAGCCTTTTGGATGAAAGTCGTTTTAGCAGAGCTATCTTTGAGAGTCTCTCTGTTAAGATGTCTGCCTCACTTGGTATCACACCCAGTCGTTAGGTTCCACCAGCTCATAGGGCTATTGTTTTCAACAATGCTTTGGGCATAAATTGCTCCACAATCTCATCCAATTAAATTCAGACAGTAGTTATTTTTGAGACCAGTTTTTGAGGTTTGTTCTGACCTGAAGAAGTATCTTCTTAGCGGTCTCTCTCCAGTTCTCACTGCTAAAATAACTTGTCTGTGATTTCGTTTGTTGCTTTTAATTTGTAAGAGCAAATTTTAATTTGTCCTCTTACTTGTTTACCAGCAAAACGTTCATATTTTGGAGAGCATCCCAGGTTTAAACTTCCCCACATTCTTTTTCAAATAAATTCAGTCCCACTGGGGAGAGCTTCAGATATATCTTTTGCCTCTTCTCTTGGGCAAAATTTCTGAGCTCCTACTCCAGGCACTGGGCAGGTGTGGTAGCCTCTGGTCTTCTTGACTTACCTCTCCTGGGTTGGAACCTCTGCTCTGCAAGTGAACCAGGACAGGGAAATTGGGGACAAATATGCTCATCCTGTCCCACCTGGGGTAGATCTGCCCAATGAGTGAGGGCTGGGTGGATGAAGGGAGCCACGTGACTTCTCAGTCTCTCTCACCAGTAAATTAGCCTCCTCAACTCAGAGATTGAGGGGATGAAAAGGGCTGGAGACCTGCCCCTCCTGGTAAATACCACATCCCCTGACCAGAAGCTGAGAGGAGAGGGAGCCCCATCTTCTTAGTCACACCCACCAGAAGTAGTGTTTCCATCAAGCTGATGGTGAGGGGGGCTGGTCATGGCTCAAGTGCCACAGACTCTCACTAATCTTACTCTCTTTCAGACATTTTCTTGAATAAATGAGTCTTCATTTACTGCATGCCCTTTGGAAATTTTCCAGACTTTAAATAGTTTGGCTTTATTTTATGGTTTTCAGTAGGTATGCTTATTTCACTGAGGAATGGGTCCACAGAATTCCTCACACTACTATCCTAGAAGTGGTATCTGACAGCTGCCTTCTTATCTGAAAAAGCAAACTTAAATTTGCTGTAGCTGTATCTTAAAGTTGTCACCTCTATTTTTCATGACTGAATGTCTGATCATCAGGTATTTTCTGTTATCCAGTTAAAATTGATGCATGGATAGAGATCTATGCTTATTTTCCATTCTGAAAAAGAATCTGTGTCACCTGAGGCTCTTAATTTTTGTAGAACCAAATTCTGGCAGAATCAGGGGATTCTTGAAGGAACACTTTCTTGCATACCATATAGATTAATTTTACGTCAACTTGACTAGGCCAAAAGGTGCCCAGACATTTGGTCAAACATTATTCTTGGTATGTCTTTGAGGGCGTTTCTGGATAAGATTACTATTTGAATTGGTAGACTAAATAAAGCAAATTGCCCTCTCTAATGTGGGTGGGGCCTCATCCAATCAAATGAAGACCAGATAAAACAAAAAATTTGAATAAGCAGGAACTCCTCCCTCCTGATTTAATGAGCTGGGACATTGGTCTTTTCCAAACTTCAGGCTCAGACTGGTGTTTCAGGTCGAACCTGCCATCTTTGGGACTGGAACTTCACAGCATCTCCTGTGTCTCCAGTTTGCCAACTGAAGATCTAGGGACTTCTCAGCCTCTATAACTGCATGAGCCAATTCCTTACAATAAATCTCTTTATAGATTAGATAGATAGATGATAGATAGACAGATAGATAGATAGATAGGAGATAAATAGATAGATAGATGTATAAATGTGTAAGTATCTAAATCCATCCTATTGGTTCTGTTTCTCTGGAGAACCTTGACCAATACACATAACAACTCCCTCAACTTTTGTAGGATTTGCTGCTGCAGGTAATTCTCAGATTTGGCTCTCTCCAAAGGATTAACAGGTTTAGCCTCAGGACAAACTTCAGGGAGTCACTCATGGTTTCTTCTACTTTTTTACTCATAAATGTTGATTAAGAAAGTAAGTTGCAAAAGTAAAGCTATTTTTCATCCTTTCCTGCTACATTTGACTCAGAAATAGCATGAGGCCAAACTATTCTGAGAATGCATACAAATCAAACACCACAAGACCAAGATGAAATAGATGAAGTAGCATTAACCAATCTGAGAGAAATATTCAAATGAATTGAGGACAAGAGCAATCAGACCAAGAATTGTGATAAAACTACATGGTACTTTCCACCAATTTCTGTACCATTCAGCAGAGACCACCCCTATTGACCACACAAAACATATTTGGACTATTCCCAAAGGACTTCCAAAATGAGTTTAGACCACTTCTAAATTTAAAGTGGTAGAAGAAATGAAATCTAGTATCAAACCTGCAGTTGTGACAAGGTTACTATCCATACACCACAACTGTAGACCATCCCAGCTCGATGAGCAATAGTCTGAGCTGGTTTGCACCATTGGCAAAATAATTTGGCAGGAAATAACTGAGCCAAAAACAGCAAACACACATTTTAAAGCAACTCTGTTTAATTCTACTAATATGATGCCATGTCTACTTCATTAAACATATTTGAAGAGAAAAGGGGCATTAGGTGTTTCACTGCCTTATGTGATCATTGCAAATCACCACAACTAGCAATCCTATGCCTAGAAGGATTACACAACTGCATCATCACACAGTAATCTTGCTGGCCGCCTCCAGGGCAATTAGCTCTATCAGTTTCTGCTGCACAAGTCAACTTGAATCTGCTTTTAAACCAGTCAAAGACATAATGAAAACCAGCCAGCACAACAGAACCCTACAATCCCCTACAGAACTGATCTGGAAGACAGCCCTTTCCCAGCCAACAATAAAAGCTGATCCTAATTTTTTTCTTTTTTTGGCCGCTCCACACGGCATCTTGGTTTGCTCCACAAGGGATTGAACCCGTGCCCCCTGCAGTGGAAATGTGGAGTCTTAACCACTGGCCCACCAGGAAGTCCCAAAAGCTGATCCTAACTTAAGCCTCCATTGCCAAGCACCATTTCTAGCCTCTCATGAGGCATTAAGTGGGACCCTCTACTTCTTTGGAAGACTATGTATGACCCTGACCAGTAACCATGGGTGTAAATCCTCCAGATTTTGCATGCCCTCGCTCCCTCACTCTGTAACAGACACTGAACCAGATCACGGGATGCAACAGTAAATCAGATACAGGGTCTGTCCTCAAGGGGCACCCAGTCTGAGCATAAAACTAAATAATTATAACTCCACGTTATGAGAGCTGCAAGTGAGACATGTATACATGGAGAATTTGGAACTCAGAAAATGTTAAAATCTCTGGCTGAGGAGAGGGAAAAAGACATCTTCATAGAGAAGAATTATCGAGCCAAGTTCAAATTTGTAAAGACCTGTTTATTCCTGTTCCTCTCTAGCCCCATTATCAGTCACCTTCAATAACCACCCAGCTTCTCACCTCAAAATCAATGGGTGCCCAGCCCTGAAGGCCAGCAGGTGCTCCCACTTCACTCCTATATGGCGTCAAGGGATAGTTTTTCATTGTTTTGTTCCTCAAGACTAAAACGCCAGCACTCAAGTTCCTGACAACACTATCAAACTCAGCTTCCCAAACCTGCCCTGCCGAGCAAATGGCAGTAGAAATTCTATTAATTGACTCCCATTTCACATTTCACCATGTTAACCAGCTGTGTCCATTCTGCCTATAAAACAGAGATGACAAAATGCATACTGAACAGTCACATTATGTGGGCTGGTCAGCCACTCCCTAGTACCCAAACACTTCTGCTCCCACTAATAAGTTCGTTGTATGTTTACTAAGAGTCAGTTGTGTTTGTTCCCGAACCTGTTTATGCCTCTCGTACTTGTAATCTGAATGGGGACTGTGGTAGACAAAATAATACCCCAAAGATGTCCACATCCTAATCCTCAGAATTTGTAAGTATGCTACCTTATGCGGCAACGGGGACTTTGCAAATATGATTAAGGTTAAGGACTTTGAGAAGGGGAGGGGAGAATGAATTACCCAGGTGGAACCAATCTAATCACCTGAACCCTTATAAGGAGAAAGCCTTTCCTGCCTGCGTCAGTCAGCGAGAAGCATGATGGTGGAAAAGCAGTCAGAGCTGTTAGCTTTGAAGATGGAGGACGAGATTTGTGAACCCGGGAGTGAGGACTGTCTCTAGAAGCTGCAAAAAGTAAGAAAACAGACTCTCCTCTAGAGCCTGCAGAAAGGAATGTAGCCCTGCTGATACCTTGACCTTAGTCTAGTGAGACTCGCGTCAGACTTCTGACCTACAGAACTGTAAAATAATATGCTTGTATTGATTTAAGTGTCTAAATTTGTGGTGATTTGCTATAGCAACGATAGAACAATAATACAGAGATTAAAGACCTCATCCTCCCACTATCCGTAATCCTTAGCCTTGTTGCAACTGCTGTGGTTTTCAGTGTGTAATGGGGACTCTGTGCACAGATGGCTTTCTAAGCTGCTCCCAGGGCCATGGCAAGGTTGCCGGAATCCTGCTTGCTTAGAACTCACGTACTCAGGAAAATACGAAGGCCAGTCTCCAGACTGAAGCTTCTATAACAGCTTTACTAGATCAAAGCTTGTGTACATTTCTAAGGTGGGAAATTACAGGACTGAGTAGTTATGAAGAAAGGAAAGCTTAAAAATAAGAGTCATGCTTCAGTCTCACCATACTGACAGCCTATGAATGTACGAAGAATTTAAGGGAGGCATGTAAGGTAGTGAGAAGAGTACAGTCTCTGGAAAGAGGCAGGACTGAGTTCCTCAAACAAACCACTTAACTTTACTGGTGAAATGGGAATAAAAATATCAAATTCACAGAGTTGTAGAGATACCAATGATTCATGTAAATCTCCTGGCACATACATGTTTACTACATTAGTCACCGTTACTGTGACACTGGCAACAGGTGCTGTGTCTTGACTGTTTTTGGCCTCCTATAGAAAGGTAACACCTGCCATGCTCAGGGCTTCAATTGTCCATTTACGTGTGTTGCCTCGTTTGATATTAACAACATCCTTAGAAGCAGGCAGAGTAAGCTTTTTTTTTTTTTTTTTAAACATCTTTACTGAAGTATAATTGCTTCACAATGGTGTGTTAATTTCTGCTTTATAACAAAGTGAATCAGCTACACATATACACACGTTCCCATATCTCCTCCCTCCCGCATCTCCCTCCCTCCCACCCTCCCCATCCCACCCCCACAGACGGTCACAAAACACCGAGCTGATCTCCCTGTGCTATGTGGCTGCTTCCCACTAGCTGTCTATTTTACATTTGGTAGTGTATATATGTCCATGCCATTCTCTCACCCTGTCACGTCTCACCCCTCCCCCTCCCCATATCCTCAAGTCCATTCTTTAGTAGGTCTGTGTCTTTATTCCCATCTTGCCACTAGGTTCTTCATGACCTTTTTTTTTTTCCTTAGATTCCATATATATGTGTTAGCATACTGTATTTGTTTTTCTCTTTCTGACTTACTTCACTCTGTATGACAGACTCTAACTCCATCCACCTCATTACAAATACCTCCATTTCATTTCTTTTTATGGCTGAGTAATATTCCATTGTATATATGTGCCACATCTTCTTTATCCATTCATCCGATGATGGACACTTAGGTTGCTTCCATGTCCTGGCTATTGTAAATAGAGCTGCAATGAATATTTTGGTACATGACCCTTTTTGAATTATGGTTTTCTCAGGGTATATGCCCAGTAGTGGGATTGCTGGGTCGTATGGTAGTTCTATTTTTAGTATTTTAAGGAACCTCCATACTGTTCTCCATAGTGGCTGTATCAATTTACATTCCCACCAACAGTGCAAGAGTGTTCCCTTTTCTCCACACCCTCTCCAGCATTCGTTGTTTCTAGATTTTTTGATGATGGCCATTCTGACCGGTGTGAGGTGATACCTCATTGTAGTTTTGATTTGCATTTCTCTAATGATTAATGATGGTGAGCATTCTTTCATGTGTCTGTTGGCCATCTGTATATCTTCTTTGGAGAAATGTCTATTTAGGTCTTCTGCCCATTTTTGGATTGGGTTGTTTGTTTTTTTGTTACTGAGCTGCATGAGCTGCTTATAAATCTTCAGAGTAAGCTTTATAGAGGTAGGAACTGAGGAAATATGCAGTGATTTGCAGACTGCTACTAAGCAGCAAAAAAAGCCAAGAAGGCAAACAGTCTGGTACACAGTCCGCTATCTCCCCACCTGATGTCTCCTGATCCTATCTCTGGTTCCCATGTGCAGTGCGGTTCTATTTGTGGAGCTTCCCAGCAAGTCCTTCAGTGCTGTTTTGTTTGAGCCAGTGTCGTGATGTTCCTTTTCCCACACTTCTCATGCTGACAGCCTCTCCCCTCCCTGTGCAGTGTCTAACAAGCTGCCTTTCCTTCAGCCATCCACAGCTCAGATCCTCCCACCTATGTTATGCAGCAAAAGCACTATGTCCAGACTGGTGGGCAGGGTCCAGATTTAGAGTTGTATGCTTGCTATAGGTTGACAGTAGTGGTCAGAGCTGATAAGTTTTCAGGATTGTAGGGTCAGCTGCATAAGGAAGTGTGACCACCAGCCCAGTCACTCCAAAGATCTGTAGAATGGTCTGAGGATATATCTATTGTTGCCTCAGTTGCCCAAAGTGGATCACTTTTCAGGATGCCAGTTGAGATGTGGCCCAAAGGCACACAGCAAATGACTTTAGCAGTGTGTTGTATATATGTATAAACACATACATATTCCTAGACGTCTCCAGTTGCAAAGCTTTTGGGTGTTCCTTATGGCTAAACCTCGAATGTTCACCTTCTTAATGTTTATGGCGCTCACAAGAAGTCTGATACTAGGTAAGGGGGTAGAATATGGACCAGAACTTCCACCTGCTCAGTCCCTTGGTTTCCCTGCTTTCACAGCCCACCTTGGGAGAAGGGGAAAGAAGAAAGGGAGGAAGAATGGAGACTAACATCTAGTGAGCCCCAACTATGCCTGGCACGATGCTGCAGGGATTTGTCACATGGCCCAGGGAAATAGGCACTGTTACCACTACAGATGAAGACCCTGAGATTAAATTGCCCAGTGTCACATGGCAAGTAAGTGACAGAACTGGGATCTAAGCTCAGGTTTGGTTGACTCCAAAGCCCATGCTCCTTCAACTCGGTCATGCTCCCAGAAGCATCTAAAGAGTAAACCTAAGGCTGATTATATCACAAACCTACTAGTCATCAACTACAGCTATATTAGCCTATAACAGCGGTTCTCAATCGGGAGCGATTTTGCCCTCTAGGGGATGTTTGGCCATGTCTGGGGACATTTTTCGTTGTCACAGGTGGGGAGGGGTACTACTGGCACGTAGTGGGTACAGGCCAGGGTTGCTGCTAAACATCCTACAATGCACAGGGTATCCCCACAACAAAGAACTATTTAACCCAAAATGTCAATAGTGCCAATATTGAAATTCTGACCTGTAAGAATCAGTCTCAACATTGACAAATCACTGTCCTTACTTCATTTCTTTAACCTCTTTTTTTTTTTTTCCTGCTACCTGTTTCCCTGTTAAGATGCTTTCTGCCACTCTCAGTATATACTCTGTATAATTCGGTTGATCCAGAGGAATACTTCAGGTCCTTGTGACCAATGTCCCCACCAGGTCAACTCATAAGCAGAATACAGACCACTCTGAGAATCAAGCCAAGTAAGAGAAGTCTTTCAAGCTTCTCCAAAAAGTCATGAACCAGGTGAGAAAATCTGAAGCCTAGTTCAGATCAAATGACTGAGGCAGTGAGGGTCCACTCCCTTGCCTGTGTTGTTGGAAGATTAGCTAATGAGAACCAGCTCTTGGTCTTGAGGAAAAGGACAGAGTCATGAATATTGTTTTATCTTAAACACTTCCCCAAGGCCCATGGCAGTGATCACTATAAATAAATGTCCCTTCTTGGATGTGAAACATTGATTGCCCTTATGGCAAATTCGGCCCCTAGCTGAAGACATGAATTTTCAACTCTAAGGTAGCCTTGAAAATGGAAAACAAAATAAGTGCCCTCTGAAAAATAGGAATACTTGCCCTGCCTACTTTCACAGGAAAGAGTACCTAGTGAATATCTTTTGATGCAGAAAATAAATAACAGTAAAGGAAACATAAAAAATTAATTCTAATATAGCTGTCTTTGCCCATTCTCCTTATGTGTACTTATGTTCTGAGTAAATATATTTTTATTTGACTAAAAACCATCATTGCAATATTAGATCCAGAAAATTAATTGGGATTTGATTTGTTCATTTTCTACTTGCTGATATTTTGAGAAACTGTGGTCACTTAAAACTCTCCAAGTATAATTTTTCAGAAATAAGTGTATCCACCAAGAGTTCAGTTGATTCAAGCTATAATTATCCCTGCACAAGGCTGCAACCAAATGGTCTCTCTTTTTACAAAACAAAGATTTTTCAAGAGGCAGTTTTCACCTTCAAGTCAGTTTAAACTGTCCTGTTCTTCCCCTAGGGAAGAAGCAGCAACCACTCTACTCCTACTGTTAGCCCCAAGCTGTTCCTCTAAACACCATAATATGCTGGAATCATCCACCAAGGAAGATCCAGCACATTTTCTGAGCGTCTGAGTCATCTAAGAACTGGTCCAGGTCAAAGCATAACATGTCATTTGCAGGTCGTGCTAAAACAACTAGAGAAAACAGAACAAACAGTACTGAGGGTCCACTTCTAGGCATAGCTCTGCCTTTAACTGGGTATGTGACCTTGAGCAAGTCTGCTGGGCCTTTGTGAGTCTCAGTTTAGTTACCTGTCACAGAGGAATAATATGTGTTCTGCAAACCATACAAGATTGTCATGCACCTCAAGTGAAAGAAGTGTATGAAAATGCTATGAAAAGTTAAGAGCTCTGTACAAATAGCAGATTATCATCTCTGAGTGAAATCTCATGGTAGTGGAGAGACAGTTACTTACTTCCAAAGATTTCCATAACCTAAATCATACTTGCCCCATTTCTAGGTGTATAATCTGAAATTGTTTCTTGATACTTCATTGATGGGAAATATCCCAAATCATCCTTATAAATAGGTTTATTTCACTATTTCCTTTCACATAGTTTTTCCATTCAAATCAATATCTGAGTAATTTTAACCCATGTATGAAAGCCCACTGCCTTTCCCTGATAGAACTAAAAGTAGAGGTGGGAAAAAAGAGGGCAGAAGAAAAAGTAAGCCATTCCTTTTTTATTTCCATTAGAGACCTTGACCAGAATCGATCCTAACCTCCTTAGCTTCTCTTACTGGTAAGAATATTGTCTGTCCAGCTTTCATCACTGCCTTGGACACAGATTGTCCCAACTGGTAGACTGAGCCCATGGTTAACAGTAGCCTCAGCAGCCTCAGAGCTCCACTTGTATTGTCTTCCACATCTGTCCAAATTGGCATGGTAAGATCAGCCAGAGAGATGTGCAGCCTTTCCACCGTACTCATAGCCCTAAGTCATGCCCTCCACTGCCTACCATTCCTCAGCCGGGATCAGGAGCTTTCAGCCCTTATTTTCTGCCCAATACATGCAAGCCCTATTATTTATTCTCTTCTCCAGCAATGGAGCAAATATAAGTTGCCAAATTCAAACATAATTCCTATCCTGCAGTTCAGACCTAAGGAATGTCTAATATTTCCAGTAGAATCTTTCCGCCCCCCACCCATTGAACAAAACATGACTTGAATTGTACTTTTTTTCTTTGGGTTTGGTGGAGGGTTTCCAGCTTTATCGAGATATAACTGACATAATATTGTGCAAGTCTAAGGTGTACAACATGTCAATTTGTTATGTTCGTGTTTAGCCAGATGATTACCACCATAGCATCATGTAATCATTTATTTATTGTTGTGAGAATATTTAAGATTATTCTCTTAGCAAGTATACAATATAAAATTATTATACAATATAAAGTATACAAGTATACTTGTATACAATATAGAATTAAGTATACAATATAAAATTACAATATAAAAGTATACAATATAAAATTAAGTATACAATATAAAATTATTAACTATGATCATCATGCTGTATGTGAGATTCTCCAGAACATATTCATCTTATAACTGGAAGTTGGTACTCTTTGACCAACACCTTCCCATTTTCCCCAGCCCCAGGTAACTATCATTCTGTTTCTCTGAGCTTGGACTTTTAAATTCCACACGTAAGTGATATCATACAGTATTTATCTTTCTATGTCTGACATTTAATTTAGCATAACGCCCTCAAGTTCCATCCATGTTGTCACATACGGCAGGATTTCCTTCTTTCTAATAGCTGAAGTACATTCCATTGTGTTTGTATGTGTGTATGTATATATCACATCTTCATTTATTCATCCATTGATGGACAGGTTTTTCCATATCTTGGCTATTGTCAATAATGCTACAATGGACAGGGAAGTGTAGATATCTTTTTGACCTAATGGTTTCATTTCCTTTTTTTTTTTTTTTTAATTTATTTTATTTTTATTTATTTATGGCTGTGTTGAGTCTTCGTTTCTGTGCAAGGGCTTTCTCTAGTTGCGGCAAGCGGGGGCCACTCTTCATCACGGTGCGCAGGCCTCTCACTATCGCGGCCTCTCTTGTTGCGGAGCACAGGCTCCAGACGCGCAGGCTCAGTAGTTGTGGCTCACGGGCCTAGTTGCTCCGCGGCATGTGGGATCTTCCCAGACCAGGGCTCGAACCCGTGTCCCCTGCATTGGCAGGCAGATTCTCAACCACTGCGCCACCAGGGAAGCCCTCATTTCCTTTTGATATATACCCAGAAGTGGAGTTGCTGGATCGTATAGTAGTTCTATTTTTAATTTTGGGGGGAAACTCCATACTATTTTCTACAGTGGTTGCACCAATTTACATTCCCACCAACTGTGCACAAAGGTTCCCTTTTCTCCACAACCTTGCCGACACTTATTTCTTGTCTTTGGATAATAGCCATTCTGACAGATGTAAGGTGATAGCTCATTGTGATTTTGATTTGCATTTCCCTGATGATTAGTGATGTTGAGCATATTTTCATTTACCGGTTGGTCATCTGTATATCATCTTTGGAAAAATGTCTATTCAGCTTCTCTGCCCATTCTTTCATGGATTGGATTTTTGCTATTCAGTTGTTTAAGTTCTTTACAAATTTTGGATATTAACCCTTTATCCAATACATGATTTGCAAAAATTCTCTCCAGTTTTGTAGGTTGCCTTTTCATTTTGACAATTGTTTATTTTGCTGTGCAGAAGTGTTTAAGTTTGACATACTCTCACTTTTTCTTTTGCTGTTTGTGTTTTTAGTGTCATATCCAAACAGTCTTTACCAAGACTGGTATTGAGGAGCTCCTTCCCTGTTTTCTTTAGGAATTTTATGGTTTCAGGTCTTAAGTTTAATTCTTTGATCCATTTCAAGTTAATTTTTTTTTCTTTTTTCCATACTGTAACAAATCTCACAATTACCAAATAGCACACACGTGAAAGAGGTAGTTCTGCATCAAGACTAAGGTCAAAAATGGAATGCTGGAGTCTTGTTGCTTGCCCTGGATCTTTACCTAACCTCAGGAGCTGTACCAGCAAAATAACCTTACAATCTTTGCCAGGATAGGAGTTGAGAAAGGGAAAAGACAGAGCCCAATTTCTGTTTTATTACTGAGGGTTAGAATCATTTTAGGGATAAGGAAAGGAAATACAACTGGAACAGAATGTGTGTCTATCTTTATTCTTCTGGTCTTCTCCTTCTTTGACCACAGTATATCTTTTTTGCAGCTTCCTTGATGATAGAATATCACTCCCCCTACCTTCCCTTCCTTCCTTATCCATTGTGTTCTTTTAGTAGTTTTTAAACTATTGATATGGTAAAGGAAGGAGGAAAGGAGGGTGGGGGGGAAGAAATGCAGCTTTGGAATTAAACTCTGGGAAACAAAATAAGCAACCCACAGATGACTCATGTAGGGAGGTGCTCGGAGGATGATGTTCATTTTTACCTTTTGATCCCCTTCACCCATTTCTCTCAAGTAAATTTTGAGTGATGTAAGATAAGGTCTAATTTCTGCATTTGGTTATCTAGTTTTCCAACACCATTTGTTGAAGACTATCCTCCCTGCACTGGATGTTCCTTGCTCCTTTATCAAATATTTGTTGGAGTGGGTGGTTAATTCTAGGTGCTCTGTTCTCTTCCATTGGTCTATGTGTCTGTGCCAACCCCATACTTTAATTCCTGTAGCTTTGTAGTGTAGTTTGAAATCAGGATGTGTGATGCCTCTGGTTTGTTCTTTCTCAGGATTGCTTTGGCTATTTGGCATCTTTTTGTGGCTCCATACAAATTTTAAAAGGTTTACTATTTCTGTGAAAAATGTCATTGTAATTATGATAGGGATTGTGTTGAATCTACAGATGGTTTTGGGTAGCATGGACATTTTAACAGTATTAACTCTTACAATCCATGAACATGGGGTGTCCCTTCATTTGTTTGTATCTTTTATTTCTTTCAGCAAAGTCTTGTAGTTTTCACTGTAAGATCTTTCACTTCCTTGGATAAATTTATCCTTAGGTATTTTATTGTTTTTGATGCTAATGTGAATGGGATAGTTTTCTGTCTTTTTCATGACTTGTATATCCATGTCCTTCCTCAGGTTTGGGAAGTTCTCACTATTATTTCTTTAAACTCTCTGCCCCCTTCTCCTTCTCTTTTCTTCTCTTCCAGACTCCAGTTATTCAAATGTTTGCCCTTCTGATGGAAATTGATAGCTCTTGTAGGCCTTCTTCACTCTTTTTAAATCTTAGTAAAGTTAGAAGATGAGAGGGAACTATTTTTATCTTCCTACACTCCAAGTTACTACTGCTTTCTTTCATCTGTTCTGCCCTGCTACAGATGCTCTGTATTGCACTCTTAATCTCATTTATTGAATTTTTCAGCTCCAGAATTCATTTGGTTCTTTTCTATATTTTCATTCTCTTTAGTAAAGAACTCCTATCCATTAATTTTATTCATTATTTCATTGAACTGCCTTTCTGAGTTTTCTTGTAACTTGTTGAATTTCTTCACAACAGCTATTTTGAATTCTTCATCATTTAGAGCACAATATTCCATGCCTTTGAGTATGGTTACAGAAGAATTACTATTTTCTTATTGTGATACTGTATTTCTTTTTGTGATAATATATTTCCTTGGTTTTTCGTATTGTTTGCAGCTATTCACTTCTGCTTTTACCTTCGAAGTAGCAGACACATTAACTAAGCTTTTATACTTTCTTTGGTTCTTAATATTCACCAGGCTGGCCATTTGAAACTTGTCTTTTGTATTCCACAAGGTGGTGCTATAGCTCATTTTTGGCTTCTCCTCTGCCAACCATTCATGACCTGTTTCCTAAGCATTCTCCCTCGCTACTGGAGCTTGCTCTCACAGAGGCATTCAGGAACACACACCAGGATCCAGCAGCAGAGTTAGGGGAGGTATGTGCTTGGCACCTGGGACTTTGGGAGTGCCCTGCCCAAGCCTTTAAGACCAGTTCTTAGTCTTGTGGCTTTTGTGCATACAAGCCCTGTTGGCTTTGAAAACTAGATGTTCTGGGGGCCCAATCTCTCAGCTGCAGGTCTTAAAAGTTGGGGTGGCAATTTCAAACCCTTCACTCCTCAGAGAGAATCTCAGAGTTGTGAGTTCCCTCCTGATTGTGAGTCACTGTGACAGGGGTGGGATTCATGGCAAGATTGTGTCAGTCTCTCCTACCCATTTTGATGTGGGTTTTTTTCTTACTCGCCTGATGTGTAGGAGTTGTTCGGTTACTTTTTGGATTTCGTTCATAGGTAGGGAACTATTCTCTATGTAGCTGTAGATGTGGTGTGTCCATGGCAGCAGGTGAGTTCAGGATCCTCCTACACTGCCATTTTGATCCAGTCCTTTTTACTGTTTTGTTTTTTTTTTTCCTTTTGCTCCTTTGATTGGATATTCTCAATTGATCTATCTTCAAGCTCAATTATTCTTTCCTGCTTTGTCAAGTCTAATGTTGAAGCTTTCTACTGATTTTTCAGTTCAGTCATTATATTCTTCAGCTCCAAAATTTCTATTTGTTTCTTTTTTTATGTTTTCTCTTTGTTGAACTTCTCAGTTTGTTCTTGTACTGTTTTCCTGATATCCTTAAATTACTTGTGTTCTCCTGTAGCTCTCTGAGCATCTTTAGAACAATTATTTTAGAGTCTTTATTAGGAAATTCCTGGATCTCCCTTTGGGGGGTGGGGTCAGCTCTGGAGGTTTACTGTAATCTTTTGGTGGAGTCCTATTTCCCTGGTTCTTTGTGATCCCTGTAGCCTTGTATAGGTGTATGCACATTTGAAGAAGCAGTCACCTCTTCCAGACTTTATGGACTAACTTTGGTATGGGAAGACTTTTACCTGCAGGTAGGGACATGCTGGAGCATGTTGTGACCCCAGGTCCAGTGTGCAGGGTACCACGTGTTGGGGGAGGGGTATAGCAGCACTGGGTCCAGGGGACTGTGATAAATCTTCTACTCAGCCTCCTGGGGTCCAGAGTATCAACAGCCACAGAGTTTGGTGAGCATTGTGGGTGTCCACAGTGGCTGCAAGAGCTATCAGGGTCCTAAGCAGTGCCTCCAAGTCCAGGAGCTAAGGACCAGGACAGGCAGCAGAGGTAGCTGGAGCTGGTGGTGTGCATACGCTCAGCTGCAGGGGCCAGCTGCAAGTGCCTGTGTAGTGTCAGGGGCTGGTCACAGACATACACATGTAGTGGTGGGGGCCAGAGCAGACAGAAAAGGCTGGAGCCAACTATGGGCATGCTGGCAGATGCAGGTGCCCTGGCTATCATTATGCATGCCTTGGCTGCTGCATCCCACTGCTGGTGCAGAGCAGTGGTGGCCAGCTATGGGGGTCAGGCCAAGGCTAGGCAGGTGCACAGCTGGAAGGGCTAGCTGCAGGTGAGTAGAGTGCAAGCGAGTGACAGAAGAAAAGGCCTTCTCCAGGCCCACAAGTGTATTGTGAGTTTTTTGGGGGTTGTGGGAGGGAGGACTATCTCCCATGGCTGGACAGTGTCCCCTTGGGCACATGCACCGCATTGGAGCCCAGTGATGAGTGTAAGGCCAGTACACTGCTGAAGGGGCTCTCCCTGAGTATACACACAGCAGAGGGGATCAGCTGCAAGAATCTAGGCTGATGTCTTGCATTTGTGTAGCCGCACAGGCCTGGGCTGGCTGCCAATACAGATCCTGGGCTCCAGACGGGGCTGGGGGGAGGGGCTGGAAATAGACAAGGACTCAGGCAGCTGGCATCAGTGAATGTGTGAATACCTGTGGGGCAAAAGCTGGTGAAGTCTGCAGGGGGTCCCAGAAAGCTCTGCTGGCCCTTGGTTTCTTTAGTGGGGAGAGCTGCCAGGTTTGTCTGCAGATCAGGTCACTGGGAGACATGATCACTCCTGCTGTGTGGCTACTCCTGGTAGCCCCTGCTTTTCTTCTCTGTTTCCTGCCATCTCTGTACGTCTCAGCTTTGCCAGTTGGAGTGGGGTGAAACTGGTGGAGGACATTCATGCAGTGCCCTGAAAGGCTGGGGAAACTGGTAGCTCATCCCTGCAACTCTTCCAAGGGAGGGGAGCCCTCCCTACCTGGGAAGTTGACTTTTGGTGCTGAGCAGTGCCAGCTTGGGGATGGGATGAGGCACACAAATGATGAAGCTGTCTTCTTTCCCTTTTTGAGCTGTTATTCTCAGGGGTTTTGTTCAACTGTGTTGCTAAAGTTTAAGTGGATTCCAGAGCTCTCTCAGAGCTCTTTTTGTTCATGGATGGCTGTCTAACTGTTCATCTTTGTTGGGGGACAAAGGCTGGGGTCTCCTATGCCACCATTTTTATGACATCACTCCTGAATTGTACTTTTGAATACTGCCCATCAGCTTCATGGTTTCAATTCGGTCTTTTACATCTTGCTCAGTGCCTGGACTGATGGACGACATCTCTAAGGACTAGATCAAGGAGCTTCCTTGTTCCAAGTAGAATCTTTCTGATCTTTAAACAAAAAGTGCAGAATGACTTTGGTTGAAGTCAGTAATTAGCCCTGAGATCACCAACTTCATTTGTCTGTTTTACTCTCAAAACCAAGATGACAGGAGTGTTCTCTGGGCAGTTCGCCAGCCCTTCCAATATCATTGCTCTGTCTTCAGTAAGCATGCAATTTGGGGTTTGAGATGAGAGCCCAGGTGACCCCATAATAACTTTCTGAGGCTGGAATTTCTGATAGCATTTTGGGAAAATTACCCCTTTTTTCCACTGTGGGAAAAAGCTCCAGTGTACCAGATTCTTGGGCAGATAAAAGCTGTCAAAAATGATTTCTGCATCAGCATGTAGGCAAATGTATACCCCTTTCTCTTGATCACTACTTCCCAAAAGAACAGCCTGTCTTTTTAAATAACTATTTTCCATGGCAACTTCCTCCACACTGAGAGTCACAGCAGTCCAAAGCTGGCCCGAGAAAACTCATAACCTTTGTTCCCAAGTTACGTTTTCAAGCAGCCCAGACAATCCCAAGCCATGCCAGCCTTTTCGTCCCATCCATAGTGGGGAAGGGTCTTTGCTGAGGTTAATGAGAACAGCTCATTCAGGTCTTGCGTGATCAGTTTGGGAATATAGATCAAAATATTTTACAAAGCAATAGAATAAGCCATGAAAAATTCTAATACTTGCTCACAAAGCCAATGCAGAAATCTCAGTACTCTGAAAAGTTTCCCTGCCGTAATATTGGCCCACATTTCAGAAGGCTGGAGGGGAAGCACTAAGAAGCAATTTTCTTGGTCAAAGAATAATTTGTCCTTTGGCAGAGCTGAAAGTCTGAGCAGCATTTCATAATAGAGCCCCTTGGGAATGATTTGAAACAGAATAGGCTACAGTCACTCAATGAATGTTGATCATTCAACAAGTATTTACTGAACATTTACTTTGCCAGGCTCTCTGGGGACTCGCTGGGGTTTCCAAAGATGAATCAGCCCTGCATCCTTCACCATAGAAATGTGGCCAGACTGGTCGAAAAGGAAAACAAAAGCATCAGCGGCATCACCATAATAGTTCCTATTTATTAAGCACTAGGAACTGTGCTAGGTAGTCTCATTGCATCTTCGCCACAGCTCTGCCAGGGAGGCACAGATGATAGACGTGCGATTCGGAGGTTCTGGTAAACTAGACCACGTGTGCACAGCTAGCGTGTGGCAGAGTCAAGATGAAAAGCAAGGCCACTCTGACCCCAAAGCCTCTAACTTGATGTACACCATAGGATACACTGGGAGAAAGTACACTGGAAGTGATCTCAGGTGGCCTCGGCCTGCAGCAGCTTGAAGCAGGATTTCGGTTCCCGGCCACATATTGAGGTCGGGCCGCGGTTGTGAGAGCGCTGAATCCTAGCCACTCGACCAGGGGTCAGTGACAAGGCCCTGGCCCTTTGGCTTTGCAGAAATGAATTCCCACAAAGACGGAAAGTAGTGAAACAAGTCAAGTGTTTATTAGGAGGAAAAAGAGTACGTGTGGATAGACACACAGGTGGACTCAGAGAGTCGCGCCCTGATGGTAGGTTAAATCACTTACATGGGGCATTTCTTCCGGGTTTCCTTTGGCCAATCATTTGGTTTTGAGTCCGTATTTGGTATATCTTGGGGTCCTCCCACGTGTGCGTGCATCTCCTAGCCAAGACAGATTCCAGCGAAGAGGCCTATGGGCAGGTTGACATCACCTACTATGGGGTGGCGCCCCCTACCTTTTGAGCTTCAAGGAGCCTTTTCTGTGCATGCATAGTCAGGAAGGTCTCCTTGACTTCAAGAATGAGAAATATGGGGTCTCTATTTATCTGGGCAGGGCTCAGACTCTCCTATTATCCTGCTATTATGGAATATCTGTCCACAGAGGATGAACCCCAGCTGCTCAGCCTGGGGCCCCTCTATCTCCTGCCTCAGAAGTCCTAAAGAGAAATTACATCTCAGCCTTTTTCATTTGGGGGTATCAGAAATCATGTTCACCTAAACTCGGTAGTGTTCCTTTTCGCACATTTAACATAAAACTTTCCTTGGCCTGTGAGTAAGCCCAGCAGCTTACTTCTGTTTCTCATGCCCACTTAAAATTTAGGAAAAGTTACTCATTGGATTATGGATCGTAACATCTTTGGATGGGACCTTTCCTATCCTGACCTGTTTGTCCTGGGGTAGTAAGTCCCACTCACACCTAGGCTGCTATGTGTCCTGTCTGCTTGCTTCCCTGTGTTCCCTTCCTCTTTCCTAGGGGACACCTTTGCCATATGGTTCCCATAGGATTTATCCATATCACCCCCTTTCCCCACGAACCTGATCTAATCCAGGTGGCCAGAATTTTCCATTCCCTGGACTGAGTGATTGGTTCAGATATGGACATGGAATCCAACCAGATCAGTCAGTCTCCCCTGGGACTTTTCTGCTACCGCCAAAGAGTCTTTTGCCCCTGGGTGTTAAGTTGGAAGAGTATGAGTTCAGGAATCCATTTGCCATCTTGCCCAATACAAAGAGCTGAGAAGGCAGAGTGAGGGCTCGCTGACAATATCGTTGTGACCTAGACCTCACATACCTAGGCTAGCAACATAGGCGATCTTTTCAGTAAGTACCCTCTCTCCATAAGCTAGTATGAGTTGGGTTTCGTCCACTAGAAACCACAACTTCTGAATAATACGTTAAGGCAGTTGTCTGCAGAGTTCTGTGATTACATGTACCTCAGCACTAAAAAATTGTGTTCACTCTCAAAATACACATATATGCATGTGTTTATTACATATTTGCGTTGCTGTACTAACATACTATGTAATTAAAGAATACACAAAATATATACATCATAAAAGGATGATTAAAAGCTAAATATAAATAAAAGTTTTAATGTTTTCTTTCTGAACCCCTTTGAATTATCTTGCAAAGTCCCTGAATGGTCACATCCCACTTTAGAGACCACCTATGAATGGAGTTAGGAGGGTGACAGAGGAGGTTGGGCACTACTGAGAAAATCAGAGCTCAGATCTTAGAAAATGGGGCAGTTTCTGCTGGTGATGCACTCTAGGGTGACACTTTGCTGGTAGGTGATGGAGATCATTGGCAGAGATGAAGGACATTGGACCACAGGGGATTGGGGAAACAGGACAGAATGACAAGTACCTCAGTAATGTCCTCTACTTTTCAGCATCATCACTGAAGCCCTCTGCATCCTCCCCATGGAATTCATAATTTTCTCATAACTCAACTTTGACTCCCGTCACATTGTATCATCGGTAGGTGACAAACCTTCTATCTCTCTGACTTAACTGTAAACATTTTAACCATATTTTGCTAAGTTCTGCATCCCTAATGCTTACTTAACACAAGACTTGGAAACTTCTGTGATGAACAAATGCATTCATTACCCCAACTTAGAGCCAGGAAAGGAAATAAATTTAAGGCACTAGCTTGGCAAGAGATAAGATAGTAAGAAATCCAATGTTATCACTTCTCAGCTGAGAGAACTTCATGTTAAGCTTTGTACGGGTCACTTTAAACCTGTGCGTGGTAAGAACTGTAGCCTATATCTACTACTTCAAAAGGGAAGAGACCACTTCTGATGCTTTCCCAATGACTCAAAATATAGTAGCAAACATTCAGTATACGTGACAAGCTCTTAATATGCATCAACTGAAAAAATAAATACTATCATCCTCAATTTACATATGTGAAAACTGAGTCTTACAGAGGTCAAATAACTTGCCTGAGTTCAGAGTGAGGATTCAAACAGCATCATGTGACTTCAAAGCCGTGCTATATCAGAGCTTTCATTTTTTTTAAGCAGCACTCTCTCCTGTAGATGGCCCTGGCTTCAATCCCTCCCAATCAAGATCCAGGATCTAGTCCCTGGATCTATACTGACTGTAGCCCCATTTAACCACTTCACTGACATTCTGCCTTTCTGAGCCTCTCAGTTTATTAGCACAGCACCTTTGCCTGGTGTTACCCTACATGGAATCCTGATTCTCGCAACTCTCTGCTGCCCCCACCTGGCGCCCAGAAGTACAGACTCCATCATTTCAGTCTAATCCCTTGTGAGCGCTATCCGATAGTCATGTCTGTAACTAAATTTTCTAGAGGCCATATTAACAAAGAGAAAAGATGAAATTAATTTTAATAAAATATTTTGTTTAACCTAATATATCTAAAATATTATCATTACAATACCAAAAATGTGTTAATGAGATTTTACATTCTGTTTTTCATCAAAATCTGGTACATATTTTACACTTGGAGTACATCTGAATTTGTACTAGCCACATTTCAGCTGCTCAGGTAACCACATGTGGCTAGTGACTTCAGC
Organism: Balaenoptera ricei; assembly: GCF_028023285.1. Taxonomy (NCBI): domain Eukaryota; kingdom Metazoa; phylum Chordata; class Mammalia; order Artiodactyla; family Balaenopteridae; genus Balaenoptera; species Balaenoptera ricei. The sequence goes on along the minus strand of NC_082640.1, from coordinate 80,708,882 downwards.
ATTCTACGTCTTAGCCTTAGACATTAAATCTACTCTTCATGTCTGATTAAATTAGTAAAGTGGTTCCCATCTGGAGATAAAATGGTATTACCAAGTTTTAATACTTAACTAATGGGTTCTACCAAATCTAAGTGAACTATAATAGAAGGATATCACTCGAGAGTCAATTTGATATGGTGGGGAGAGCACAGGCTTTATAGTCAGACGTTCTCAAATTAAAATCTCAGCAAAACGGTAGATAAAAGGATCTTCACTAATTGATTGCTTACAATAGTGAAAAATTAAGCTTTTTTTTTAAACATCTTTATTAGAGTATAATTGCTTTACAATGGTGTGTTAGTTTCTGCTTTAAAAAAATTAAGCATTTGTTTAAATTTCCCTCACTAGGGCAATGCATAACAAATTGTGGTATATTCCCATATATTCCCATGATGGAATATAACACATCATTTAAATGAACAAACTAGATCTACATGTGTGCACGACGCAGATATAACTAAAAAAAGATTAATGATAAAATGTATGATAGGATACCTTCAGTATGAGATCATTTTTTTAAAGTTTATATACATGTAAAATTCTGTAATACATTGTTTGTGGATATACTCTAATGACATGCAGTTATGAAGACGTGCCTGGAAAGATATACATCCACTTTGGAAGAGTGATTCTCTGGCGATGGAAGGAGGGAAATGGGGTGACAGTGTGCAAAGTAAGACTTCAACAGTATTTGGAATGATTTATTGAGGAGAAGGAAAAAATATTTAAGACAAAGACTTAGGCAGTTAACAAATGACTACAGCTCAGGAAGTCCCTTGCCTGAAGAACACTTTGCTCAGCCTCTTAGTAGTTTTGAGGAAGTAAAACCAGCAAGTGCAATTCTTAATCTAGAGACTTTCTAGACAAGCTTCCATCTCAAATCCGTTTTCCAAGGTAGCCCATCTTCCCACAAGGCAAACCCGTACTTCCACAACCCTGGCTTAGAAAAGGTTAGAGAAGATGAGAGGAAAAGCTATAAATACTGAACTTACCACCTAGTCAAGTCTGGAAAGAAATGCCTTTCTGAACAATCTAATGATTTCACTTAATTGAGCATGACAAGACATGCCTTGACAGTTTGCTCAATCTGCAGGATTTCTACTCAGAGCTGTAGACAGCAGAAAACTTAAAGTAATTAATGCAAAGTTAATTATCATGCAGGCATTGGGAATTTAATATAGTGCTTATAGAGGATTTATTCCTGGACATATTTTTTATCAACATCTCCTAACCCATCTGTGCTTCTACAGTAAGGTTTCTAACGCTAAAATCCTATGACTGTTTCCATTTGCTCTACCGTAATTATGCAAAACTGTGTGTTTTGTTCTGCCTGATCCTAGTTCAATTTAAACACTGATTAAATGGGAAATAAATTAATGTGATGCAAGTGTGGATGGAATCATCATAAACTGGTGCTTACCTACAGAAACAAACCATCCACTAATGAGATAATTGTACTCTTTATTTCAGGGAACACATTTGATGAGATCAAATGGAGTGCACACATTCATGGGCCCCAATAAACAGGTATGTTACAAGAATGACAGTAAATTAATTTGAAGAAGCTCTTCTAGCACAGGATATGCAGGCTCTAGTTAGAAAAATGAGGAGTCCAATGAAAGAGAAAACATGTGATCTGCCTTGCCCACTCAACGATGTTTGTCCTACCAAGGTAATGTGACTTTTTTTTTCTACTTTGTTTTATTCACTTCTGTATCTCCAGTGCTCAGAACAGTGCTTGGTACATAGTAGGTGTTCATTATATATTTGTTGAATGAATGGATGAATGTTTTAGGACCAGTAAACTCTCTAGCTGGGCACCAGCACTTCATGGTAGTTCTGTAATTTCTCTCAATACTCCTCCTCAAAATCAAACAGATTACTCAGAAAAACCTCTTAGGCTAAACTCGTTATGATAGTAGAGATGAGATTCATCTAGGGGAACAGCAACTGTAACACATTTTTGCAAAGGGTCCTGGCACTGAAACATTCTGTGGACACTATGATCATCTTCCATTCAACAAATATTTGACAGGTATCTATTATGTGCTTTGGTGTATATAAAAAAGGAAATAAAGAGACCCTGCCTTTCAAGAAGATTGTTTTTAGTAAGATTATTACTATCTATAATACTACATGAGATAAATACCCAAAAAAAGTCATAACAACACATAGCTCTTAGGGTAAAGTGGATGGAGAAAATATTTCCAATAGCAGTAGTCATGAAAAGCTTTATGTAAGAGCAGATATTTGAGATGGGTCTTGAAGCAAAGTTGGGATTTGACAAGTGGAGACAGATACTGGGATACAGAGAAGCTCAAGGTAATGTGACTTTTAATCAAAGAATGGAGACAATTAATTCTCTGATGAATAAAACATGCACATTTAAAGTAATAAAAATCCCAGGTGGTCACCTGAGAATTTCTGCGGAGACCACAGTAGACTTCCACAAACCAGCGTAATGCCACTGGCCCTGGATTCCCTGCAGATAAAATTTGGGGGCTCATTAAAGGTATTTTATGGCTAATCTTTGTAAGCCCATGGTGGCTTAAAAAGTGGTAGCTACAATATTTCAACCAAAAAGGACTTAACTAGACCCCAGCTTTTCAGGAGATAAGCCTGGATTGGACCTGCCAAAGTAGAGTTCTCAGCAGTTGAAGCATTCACTGTGCTCTTTGGTGATGAGGGATGAAACAGTCCTCTGACTTCCTCAGAATAGAACTCATGGATGTCTAAGAACATGATATTCTAAGCATGAACAGATGACTTTCTTGGTGGATGTAGCTCATTACTAAGCAGGCAAGTCCCTCAACCCATGTTATAGCTACTTTATTTATTTATTTATTTATTTTTGGCTGTGTTGGGTCTTCGGTTCGTGCGAGGGCTTTCTCCAGTTGCGGCAAGCGGGGGCCACTCTTCATCGCGGTGCGCGGGCCTTTCACTATCGCGGCCCCTCCCGTTACGGGGCACAGGCTCCAGACGCGCAGGCTCAGTAGTTGTGGCTCACGGGCCCAGCTGCTCCGTGGCATGTGGGATCTTCCCAGACCAGGGCTCGAACCCGTGTCCCCTGCATTGGCAGGCAGATTCTCAACCACTGCACCACCAGGGAAGCCCTCAACCCATGTTATAGGAGTAAACCATGTCCATCAGAGAAATGGAGGCATCACAGATACCGGCAATCAGGTGTGTACAGGCCAGGAGAGCAGTAGGAAAAGACAGAAATACCTGAACTTTTTAAGAAAAAAACATTCCTGGGCTGAGATAATGAGTCCAAGATTTAGCACCACATTTTTAATAGTTTCTTTTTGTTTCTAATTACAAAGTCAATACTTCCTCATTTAAAACAAAATCCAGATAAACACACAAAGAAAAATAACATGAAAAAACATCCATGACCCTATTTATCCAAAATGTATGTTTCCTTTCAATGTTGTATATAATTATTTAAGAGCAGGGTTTCTCAACTTCAGCACTGCTGACATGTTGGACCAAATAATTCTTTGTTGTGGGGGACTGTCCTATCCCTGACCTCTAGTCACGAGATGCACCACCTCAGTGTAGCAGCCAAAAATGTCTCTAAACATTGACAAATGTCCCCTGAAAGGCAAAATAGCATCCAGTTGAAAACCACTGTTTAAGTGAAGTCACATCATGCAATTTCAAAAGCCCCCAAATTTTTTATTGAAGTATAGTTGATTTACAATCTTTTATTGGTTTCAGGTGTACAACACAGTGATTCAATACTTTTATAGATTATACTCCATTTAAAGTTATTACAAAATATTGGCGGTATCTCCCTGTGCTATACAATAGATCCTTGTTGCTTATTTAATTTATACATAGTAGTTTGTAGTTCTTACACCCTTACCCCTATCTTGCACCTCCCCCTTTCCCTCTCCCCACTGGTAACCACTAGTGTGTTCTTTGTAATTGTGAGTATGTTTCTGAAACCCTCAACTTTCACTTAACAATATATTATAAGCATATTTCTGTGTAATAAGAAACAGAAACTTTCTGTGTAATAAGAAACAGAAACTTTCTGTGTAATAAGATTTCTGTGGCATCTTTTTTAATGGCTTCAGAATATTCTACTACATGATGCACTATAATTTAGTAAACTGTCCTTAATTTATTTAACCAGTCCTTGTTTTCAGTGTTGTGCTAAAATATGATGAAGATCTCTGTACATGCATATGCTTGCACAAAATTATTTCTTAGATTATATTTCTTAAGATTTCTGGGTCAAGATGGGGGTTTTTTTTGGGTTTTTTTGGTTTTTTAATGTCCTCTTATTTTAAAACTTTTGACAAACCCTTGCATTATTTTCTTTCTTTTCTTTTTTTAATTTATTTATTTTATTTATTTATTTTTGGCTGTATTGGGTCTCCGTTGCTGCGCGCAGGCTTTCTCTAGTTGCAGCGAGAGGGGGCTACTCTTCGTTGTGGTGCACGGCCTTCTCATTGCGGTGGCTTCTCTCGTTGTGGAGCACGGGCTCTAGGCACACAAGCTTCAGTAGTTATGGCACACAGGCTCAGTAGTTGTGGCACACGGGCTTAGTTGCTCCGCGGCATGTGGGATCTTCCCGGACCAGGGCTTGAACCCGTGTCCCCTGCATTGGCAGGTGGATTCTTAACCACTGCGCCACCAGGGAAGCCCCCTTGCATTATTTTCTGTTTGAGATTGGTGTCAGCCTTTACCTGGGACATTCTCTCCCACAGTGCACCATGAGTTCAGGGATTTATTTCTCTATTTTCTATATGCTGCAATATCCACACATTGTCTAGAGCTGTGCCTGGCACATAGTTGCAGCTCAATATCCATTAAATAGATGAATGGATACGTGAAAGATGGCAGTTAAAATTTCAAACTCCTTGCAAACTGCTAATTTTGAAACTTATCCAAAAAGAGTACATTTACGGTTGATTCTGAAGTAATAAATAGGTTATAAATGTACTTTGACTTCAGAGAAGAAGGAAGGGTATTAAGAGGCAGATTAAAAGTCCAAGACCTGAACACTTCAGTTTCAAGTTTGCATGAAGAGATTTTGGTGGAGGTAGGGAAATGATGAATTATTTAATGAGTCTCCTTAGCTCTGTTGTTTCTTTAGAAGATAATACCTATTCACTGCCTCATGACTTTACAGCTTCCTTACTGAGAAGAAAAGAATAAAAACAGAAAGTGGTGTCTTTGAATATTATTGTAAATCAAGACTAAGAAATTTGGAAGATGCCACTTTGACTAAACGTTTATGTTTTGTGATGGAAACATTCCAAAATGAGTTTGAATAGTTCATTTGTGTTAACACTTTGTACCTGTTTGTATCTAATTAGTGGACCCCGAACCCCAAAGTGATTGAGAAAATACAAATTTGATTATAACAAGGGTATGAGAAAAATGTTTCAAGCAATATTCCATCCTTTGGCTCTGTCCACCTACAGATGGTACAATACATCTCTCTTAAACAAAATCCCCAACTTGTTCCACTGATACATTCTCTTAACCTCTCTTTAAAGGTAGGTAAGTTTTATTTTTTGTGATAAGCTACTTCGTAGAAGAAACACAAGTGGAAGATAAAGAATATGATGAGAGCCTCAGGTAGGATTCAAGGAGTCCTAGCCAGGCCATTCATAATTGTAAGAATTAAAGGGCTTCCCTGGTGGCACAGTGGTTAAGAATCCACCTGCCAATGCAGGGGACACGGGTTCGAGCCCTGGTCCGGGAAGATCCCACATGCTGTGGAGCAACTAAGCCCATGCGCCACAACTACTGAGCCTGTGCTCTAGAGCCTGCGAGCCACAACTATCCAGTTAACTACCATAGTGGAGTCATTAAGTACTTGGAAAATTACATAACTGCTGCTGAATTTATACACACATCATGCTAAAAATGTTTCCATTATTTTGGAAAGCCATTTGATAACATGATGAAACAAATTAGAGTGTTTGGTAAAATTCCTCTTGAAAAGGCACTATTTGAAAACAACTTTGCATTAATTGTCTAAACTAAGAAATTCTAGATGTTATTAATGTTAGTCCTCAACCTTGGGAACACATTAGGATCATCTGATAGCATTTTTCAGCTTTCTTTAGTTAAAATTGATGAATAAAATTATAAGATATTTGAAGTATACAACCTGATGATTTAATCTACATAAACATACATTATGAAGGGATTCCTCACATCAAGTTAATTAACACATCCATTGCCTCACATATTTACCGTTTGTGTGTGTGACTGAGACACTTAAGTTTTACTCTTAGCAAATTTCAATTATACAATACAGTGTTAAGCCACTATAGTCACCATGTTTTACATTAGATCCTCTTATAGTGGAAAGTTTGTCCCCTTCTACCAACCTCTCCCTATTTCCTCCATTCCCCTGCCCCCAGCAATCACTTTCATACTCTGTTTCTATGAGTTTCACCTCTTTTTTCAATTCTACATATAAGTGATACCATGCAGTATTTGTCTATTTGGCTTATTTCATTCAGCATAATGCCCCCAAGGTCCATGCACATTATCACTAAAGGAAAGATTTCCTTCTTTTTGTGGCTGAATAATATTCCTCTTTGTGTGTGTATATGTGTGTGTATTGACATTTTCTTTACACATGTGTGGTCAGCAGACTTAGATTGCTTCTATGTCTTGGCTATTGTAAATAATGTACAACGAACATGGGAGCATAGAGATACCTCCTTGCCATAATGGTTTTGTTTCCTTTTGATATATACCAACAAGTGGGATTGCTGGGTCATGTTACTACATGACCAACATTTCTATTTTTAATTTTTTAATTACAACCAACAGTATACAAATGTTGGATTGTCTCCACAACCAAACCAGAATTTATGTATTATCTATTTTTTTTGCTTTTTTATTGAAGTATAATTTATTTATACTTTAGTTATAATATAACTAATGTTATATTAATTCAGGTGTACAACATAGTGATTAGGTATTTTTTTATAGATTCCATTTAAAGTTGTCAAAAAATATTGGTTATATTCCCTGTGCTGTATATTACTTCCTTATATCTTATTTTATATGTAGTATTTTGTACCTCTCAATCCTCTTCCCCTATCTTGCTGCTCTCCCCACCCCTCTGCCCTCTGATAAACACTCATTTGTTCTATGTATCTGTTTGTTTTGTTACCTTCATTTTTTTATTTTTTAGATTCCACATATAAGTGAAAACATACAGTATTTATCTTTCTCTGTCTGACTTACTTCACTAGTGATAATAACATCCAGATCCATCCATATTGTTACAAGTGGAAAATCTTCATTCTTTTTTATGACTAATATTCCAATGGAGTATTATATGTTATATATATGTAATATATTGTATATATGTTATATGTATAATATATTGTATATATGTTATATGTATAATATATTGTATATATGTTATATGTATAATATATTGTATATATGTTATATGTATAATGTATATATGTTATATGTATAATATTGTATATATGTTATATATATTGTATATATGTTATATATATATATATAGTATATATGTTATATATATATATAGTAGATATGTTGTATATATATAATATCACATCTTCTTTACCCAGTCATCTGTTGATGGACACTTAGGTTGTTTCTGTATCTTGGCTATTATAAATAGTGCTGCTATGAAAATGGGGGAGTGCATACATCTTTTTAAATTAGTGTGTTTTTATTCTTCAGGTATATACCCAGAGTGGAATTGTTAGATCATATGGTAGTTCTATTTTTAATATTTTGAGGAACCTCCATACTGTTTTCCATAGTGGCTATACCAATTTATATTCCCACCAACAGTGAATGAATGTTCCCTTTTCTCCACATCCTTTCCAAAATTTGTTATTTGTGGTCTTGTTGATTTTAGCCTTTCTGACAGGTATGAGGTGATATCTCATTGTGGTTTTGATTTGCATTTCCCTGATTAGTGATGTTGAGCATCTTTTCATGTGCCTCTTGGCCATCTGTACATCTTCTTTGGAAAGATATCTATTCAGATCTTCACCCATTTTTTTAATCAGGTTGTTTTTTGATAGTGAATTGTATGAGCTTCTAAATATATTTTGGTTGTAAACTCCTTATCGGTTATATCATTTGCAAATATCTTCTCTCATTCAGTAGGTTGTTTTTTCATTTTGTTCATGGTTTTCTTTGCTGAGCAAAAGCTTTTAAGTTTAACTAGATCCAATTTGTTTATTTTTGCTTTTGTTTCCCTTGCCTGAGGAGACAGATCAGAAAAATTCTACTAAGAATTATGTCAGAGTGTACCACCTATGTTTCCTTCCAGGTGTTTTATGATTTCTGGTCTTATATTTAGGTCTTTACAATTTGGGGTTTATTTTTGCACATGGTGTGAGAAAACTTTCTAATTTATTCATTTATGTGTGGCTGTCCAATTTTCCCAGCACCATTTATTGAAGAGAGACTGTATTTTCCCCATTGTATATATTTTCCTTTTTGTTGTAGTTTAATTTGCCATATATGTGTGGGTTTAGTTCTGATCTCTCTGTTCTGTTCCATTGATCTATGTGTCTGTTTCTGAGCCAGTACCATAATGTTTTGATTACTGTAGCTTTGTAGTGTAGTCTGAAATCAGGGCACGTGATAACTCCAGCTTTGTTCTTTTTTCTTAAGATTGTTTTGGCTATTTAGGGTATTTTGTAGATAAATAGGAATTTTAGGCTTATTTGTTCTAATTCTGTGAAAAATGTCATGAGTATTTTGACAGGGATTGCATTAAATCTGTAGATTGCTTTGGGTCATATGGACACTTGAACAATATTAATTCTTCCAATCCCTGAACACGTGATATTTTTTCATTACTTTGTATCATCTTCAATTTCCTCCATCAATGTTTTATAGTTTTCAAAGTAAAGGTCTTAACCTCCGTGGTTAAGTTTATTCCAAGTTCTTTTTGATGCAATTTTAAACAGGCTTGTTTTCTTGCTTTCTCTTTCTCATAGTTAATTATTAGTGTAGAGAAGAAAACAGATTACTGTGTATTATGTCCTACAACTCCACTGAATTCATTTATTAGTTCTAATATTTTTTAATGGAGACTTTAGGGTTTTATGCATATAGTGTCATGTCATCTGCAAATTGTGACAGTTTTGCTTTTTCCCTTCCAATCTGAATGCCTTCAATTTCTTTTTCTCATCTGATTGCTGTGGCCAGGACTTCCAATACTATGTGAAATAGAAGAGGCAAGAGTGGACATCCTTGTTTCTGATGTTAAAGGAAAATTTTTCAGTTTTTCACCATTGAGTACGATGTTAGCTGTGGGTTTGTCATAGATGGCCTTTATTACGTTGAGCTATGTTCCCTCTACACTCCCTTTAATTGAGAGTTTTTATCATGAATGGGTGGTGAATTTTGTCAAATGCTTTCTGCATCTATTGAGATGATCATGTGATTTTGATCCTTTGTTTTGTTAATGTGGTGTATCATATTGATTTATTTGTGGATATTGAATCATCCTTGCAACCCTCAAATAAATCCCAATTAATCATGGTGTATGATACTTTTTATGTATTGTTGAATTTGGTTTGCTAATATTTTGTTAAGGATTTTTGCATCTATGTATTCCTCAGATACTGGCTTGTAATTTTCTTTTATTTGTACTGTCTTGGTCTGGTTTTGGTGTCAGGCTAATGGTGGCCTCATAGAATGAATTTGAGAGGGTTCCCCTCTCTTCAATTTTTTGGAATATTTTGAAAAGAATAAGAGTACCTCTTCTTTATATGTTTGATAGAATTCACCTGTGAAGCCATCCAGTCCTGAATGTTTGTTGGGAATTTTTTTCTTACAAATTCAATTTCATTACTGGTATTTGGCCTGTTAATGTTATCCACTTCTTCCTGATTCAGTTTTGAAAGATTGTATGTTTCTGGGAATTTGTCCATTTCTTCTAGTTTGTCCAATATTTGGCATATAACAGTTCATAGTGTTTTCGTCTAAATTTTTTGTATCTCTGTGGTATGAGTTGTAATTTCTCCTCTTTTATATTTTGTTTATTTGGATCCTCTTTTGTTATGAACCTGGCTAAAGGTTTATCAATTTTGTTTACCTTTTTTAAAAAATAGCTCTTTTTGTTTTTGTTCTTGTTCTCATTGTTGTTTTTCTGGTCCCTATTTGATTTAATTCCTCTCTGACCTTTATTATGTCCCTCCTGGTGACTTTGGACTTTGTTCTTGTTTCTCTAATTCCTTAGGTGGTAGGTTAGGTTGATTGTTTGAGATTTTTCTTGTTTTTTGTGGCAGGCCTGTATCACTATAAACTTCCCTCTTAGAACTGCTTCTGTTGCATCCCGTAGAGTTTGGAAAGTTGTGTCTTTATTTTCATGTGTTTCAAGGTATTTTCTGATTTCCTCCTTAATTTCTTCAATGATTTATTGGTTTTTTAGTAGCATGATGTTCAGTCTCCAAGTGTTTGTGTTTTTCCTATTTTTCTTCCTGCAATTGATTACTAGTTTCATACCACTGTGGTCAGAAAACTTGCTTGCTATAATTTCTATCCTTTAAAATTTTGAGACTTGCTTTGTGGCCTAGCAGGTCATCTATCCTGGAGAACTTTCCATGTGCACTTGAAAAGAATGTGTATTCTGCACTTTTTGGATGGACTGTCCTAGGTATCTACTAAGTCCATCTGGTCAAATGTATCATTTAAAGCCAGTGTTTCCTTATTGATTTTCTCTCTGGATGATCTGTCCATTAATGTAACTGGGGTGTTAAAACTCCCTGCTATTGTTGTATTGTCAGTTTCTCCCTTTATGTCTGTTAATATTTGCTTTATGTATTTAGGTGCTTTTATATTATGTGTATATGTGTAGGAACATTATAACCACTTCATGTATTGATCATTTATCATTATGTAATTTACCTCTTTGTCTTATGTTATAGACTTTGTTTTAAAGTCTACTTTGACTGACATGAATATTGATACCCCAGCTTTCTTGTCATTTCAGTATGCCCGGAATACCTTTTTCCATCACCTCACTTTAAGTTTGTGTGTCTTTAGCTCTGAAGCGAGTCTATTGTAGGCAGCATAAGGATGGATCTTGTTTTTTCTTTTTTTCTCAATTACCCAAGCTATATCTTTTTTTAAGTGAAGTATAATTTATTTACAATATTGTGTTAGTTTCAGGTATACAGCAAAGTAATTCAGTTCCATATATACATATACACACACACATACACACACACATACACACACATATCCTTTTTCAGATTCTTTTTCATTATTGGTTATTACAAAATATTGAATATAGTTCCCAGTGCTATACAGTACTTCCTTGTTATCTATTTTGTATATAGTAGTGTATATCTGTTAATCCCATACTCCTAATTTATCCCTCCCCCCTTTTCCCCTTTCCCCTTTGGTAACCATAAGTTTGTATTCCATGTCTCTGAGTCTGTTTCTGTTTTGTAAATAAGTTCATTTGTACTATTTATTTTAGATTCCACATGTAAGTGATACCATATGATACTTGTCTTTCTCTGTCTGACTCACTTAATCTCTAAGTCCATCCATGTTGCTACAAATGGCATTATTTCATTCATTTTTGTGGCTGAGTAATATTCCATTGTATATATGTACCACATCTTCTCTATCCACTCATCTGTCAATGGACATTTAAGTTGCTTCCATGTCCTGGCTATTGTAAATAGTGCTGCTATGAACAGTGGGGTGCATGTATCCTCTTGAGTTAGAGTTTTCATCTTTTCCAAATATATGCCCAGGAATGGGATTGCTGGATCATATGGTAAAACTATTTTTAGTTTTCTAAAGTACCTCTATTATTCTTCATAGTGGCTGCATTAATTTACATTCCCACCAACAGTATAGGAGGGGTCCCTTTTCTCCACACCCTCTCCAGCATTTGTTATTTGTAGACTTTCTGATCATGGCCACTCTGACTGGTGTGAGGTGATACCTCATTATATTTTTGATTTGCATTTCTCTAATAATTAGTAATGTTGAGCATCTTTTCATGTTTCTGTTGGCCATGGCTTCTTTAGAGAAATGTCTATTAAGGTCATCCAACCATTTTTTGATTGGGTGGTTTGTTTTTTTGATATTGAGTTGTAGGAGCTGTTTATATATTTTGGAAATTAAGCCTTTGTCAGTTGCATTGTTTGCAAATATTTTCTCCCATTCCATAGGTTGTCTTTTTGTTTCGTTTATGGTTTCCCTTGCTGTGAAAAAGATTTAAAGTTTGATTAAGTCCCATTTCTTTATTTTTGCTTTTATTTCTATTGCTTTGGGAGACTGACCTAAGAAAATATTGCTACAATTTATGTCAGAGAATATTTCACCTGTGTTCCCTTCTAGGAGTTTTATGGTGTCATGTCTTATATTTAAGTCTTTAAGCCATTTTGAGTTTATTTTTGTGTATGGTGTGAAGGAGTGTTCTAACTTAATTGATTTACAAGCAGCTATCCAGCTTTCCCAACACCATTTGATAAAGATACTGTCTTTTCTAGAGAACAAAAGTATGGACACCAAGGGGAGAAAGCAGGAGGGAGGGTGGGTGGTGGTGGGATGAATTGGGAGATTGGAATTGACATATATACACTAATATATGTAAAATAGATAACTAATAAGAACCTGCTGTATAAAATTTTTTTTAATTTAAAAAATACTACCTTTTCTTCATTGCATATTCTTCCCTCCTTTGTTGAAGATTAATTGATGGTAAGTGTGTGGGTTTATTTCTGGGCTCTCTATTCTGTTCCATTGATCTATATGTCTGTTTTTGTGCTAATACTACACTGTTTTGATTACTATAGCTTTGTAGTATTGTCTGAAGTCTGGGAGGGTTATGCCTCCAGCTTTGTTCTTTTTCCTCAGGATTGCTTGGGCAATTCTGGGTCATTTGTGGTTTCATATAAATTTTAGAATTATTTGTTCTAGTTCTGTGGAAAATGTCATAGGTAATTTGATAGGGATCGCTTTAAATCTGCATATCACTTTGGGTAGTATGGTCATTTTAACAATATTAATGCTTCCAATCCAAGAGAATGGGATATCTTTCCATTTCTTTGAATCATCTTTAATTTCCTTTATCAATGTTTTATAGTTCTCAGCATATAAGTCTTTGACCTCTTTGGTTAGGTTTATTCCTAGGTATTTTTTTTTTGATGCGATTTTAAACAGGATTGATATTTACTTTCCCTTTCTGATACCTTAGTGTAAAGAAATGCAACCGACTTCTGTACGTTAATCTTGTATCCTGCTACCTTTCTGAGTTCATTTATCAGTTCTAGTAGTTTTTATGTGGATTCTTTGGGGTTTTTTATATATAGTATCCTATTATCTGCATATAATGACAATTTTACCTCTTCCCTTCCAGTTTGGATACATTTTACCTCTTTTTCTTGTCTGATTGCTGTGCCTAGGACTTCCAATACTATGTTGAATAGAAGTGGTGAGAGTGGGCATCCTTGTCCGGTTCCACCATTGAGCAGGAAGGCTTTCAGCTTTTCACCATTGAGTATTATGTTGGCTGTGGGTTTGTCATAAATGGCTTTTATTATGTTGAGAGATGTTCTCTGCATACCCACTTTGGTGAAGATTTTTTATCATGAATGGTGGTGAATTTTATCAAATGCTTTTTCTGCATCTATTGAGATGATCATGTGGGTTTTGTCTTTACCTTTGTTGATGTGGTGTATCACACTGATTGATTTGTGTATGTTAAACCATCCTTCTGACCCTGAAATAAATCCAACTTGATCGTGGTGTATGATCCTTTTTATGTGTTATTGGAATTTGTTTGCTAATATTTTCTTAAGGATTTTTGCATCTATATTCATCATAGATATTGGCCTGTAATTTTCTTTTTTGATACTGTCTTTGGTTTTGGTATCAGGGTGATTGTGGCTTTGTAGAATGACTTTGGGAGTGTTCCCTCCTCTTCAATCTTTTGGAAGAGTTTGAGAAGGATCAGTATAAGTTCTCTCTATGTTTGGTAGAATTCCCCAGTGAAGCCATCTGGTCCTGAACTTTGTTTGCAGGGATTTTTTTTTTTATTATTACAGATTCTAGACCACCTCTAGTGAACATTCTGTTCAAATTTTATGTTTCTTCTTGATTCAGTTTTGGCAGGCTGTATGTTTCTAGAAACTTGTCCATATCTAGGTTATCCATTTTGTTGGCATATAAGCGTTCATAGTATTTTCTTATGATTTTTTGTATTTCTGCATTATCAGTTATTTCTCCCCTTTTATTCCTTATTTCTTTTATTTGGGTCCTCTCTCTTTTCTTTTTGGTGAGCCCAGCCAGAGGTTTCTAGATTTTGTAAATCCTTTCAAAAACTACTTTGGTTTTATTAATTTTTTCTATTGTTTTTTAATCTCAATTTTATTTATTTCCTGTCTGATCTTTATTTCCTGCCTTCTGCTGACTTTAGGTTTTGTTTCTTCTTCTTTTTCTAATTCTTTAAGGTGGTAGGCTAGGTTATTTATTTAGGCTTTTTCTTTTTTGAGGAAGACCTGTATTGCTATGAACTTTGCTCTTAGGACTGCTTTTGCTGCATACCATAGATTTTGTATGGTTGTGTTTTCATTGTCCTTTGTCTCAAGGTATTTTTTTAATTTCCTCTTTGATTTCATCATTGACCCATTAGCTTTTTGGGGAGCATGTTGTTTAGTCTCCATGTAATCATTTTTTTTCTCATTTCTCTTTCTGTGGTTGATTTCTAGTTTCATGCTGTTTTGGTCAGAAAAGATACTTGAAATAATTTCTATCTTCTTAAATTTGTTGAGACTTGTTTTCTGTCCTAGTATGAGGTCTATCCTAGAGAATGTTCCTTGAATGCACTTGAAAGGAATGTATATTCTGTTTGGGCTTTTTTTTGGAGAGGGGGCATGTAATGTCCTGTAGATATCAATTAAAATTAACAGTTCTATTTTGTCATTTGGAATCTGTGTTGCCTTACTGATTTTTCTGTCTAGATCTGTCAATTGATGTCAGTGGGAGTTAAAAAGTCTCCTACTATTATTGTTTTCTCATCAATTTCTCCAATTATGTCTGTTAGTATTTGTTTTATGTATTTAGATGCTCCAGTATTGTTTGCATATATGTTAATGAGTGTAATATCCTATTCTTGTATTGATCCTTTTATCCTTATATAGTGTCCTTCTTTGTCTTTCTTTATGGCCTTTGTTTTAAAGTCTATTGTGTCTGATATGACTATTGCTACCTGCACTTTCTGGTCATTTCCATTTGTGTGAAATATTTTTTTCCATCCCCTCACTTTCAATCTGTGTGCATACTTTGCCCTAAAGTAGGTCTCTTGTTGGCAGCATATTGTAGGTTCTTGTTTTCTTATCCAGTGTGCCACTCTGTGTCTTTTGATTGGAGCAGTTACTTCATTGACATTTAAAGTAGTTATTGATAGGTATGTATTTATTGCGATTTTAAACCTTGTTTTCCAGTTGATTTTGTATTTCTTTTTTGTTCCTTTCTTCTTCTTTTTGTTTTTCCTTTTGTTGTTTGATGGTTTTCTCTTGTATTATGCTTTTTAGTTTTTCTGAATCTATTGTATGTTTTTGATTTGTGATCACCCTGATTTTCAAGTATGTTAACCCATAACTATATCTGCTTGCTGTTGACTTGTAGTCATGTAAGGTAAAACACAGTCTTAAAAAATCTACACTTTCTTACTCCCCCAACATTTTGTGATTTTGATGTCCTTTTTTACATTCTCATGTTTATCCTTTTGCTGTTCATTGTAGTTATAATCGCTTTCACAAAGTTTTTTTATTTTTTTAATCAATATATGGGCTTATTTATCTACTATATATATGTATATATATATATATAATCACAATAGGAAAGACCATATTTATATATGGCCTTTCCTATTGTGATTTTCCCTTTACTGTAGATTCTTGCTTCTTTATTTAGAGAAGACCTTTCAGTATTTCTTTTAGTTTTTGCTTGTCTGAGAAATTCTTTATCTCTCCTTCTATTCTAAATGATAATATTGCTGGGTTGAGTATCCTAGGTTGCAGGTTTTTCTGTTTCAGGACTTTGGGTGTTTTTTTTTTTTAATTGAAGTATAGCTGATTTACAATGTTGTGTTAATTTCTGCTGTACAGCAAAATGACTCAGTTATACATATATATTTATATATACATTCTTTTTTTATATTCTTTTCCATTATGGTTTATTCCAAGACATTGAATACAGTTGCCTGTGCTATAAAATAAGACCTTCTTGCCCATGCATTCTATATGTAATCGTTTGTATCTACTAACCCTAAACTCCCAATGTACCCCTCCTCTACTCCCCCTTCCCCTTGGGAACTACAAGTCTGTTCTCTATGTCTGTGAGCCTGTTTCTGTCTTGTAGGTAGGTTCATTTGTGTCATATTTTAGATTCCACATATAAGTGATATCCTATGGCATTTGTCTTTTTCTTTCTGACTTACTTCACTTAGTATGATAATCTCTAGTTGCATCCATGTTGCTGCAAATGGCATTATTTCGGTGTTTTTTATGGCTGAGTAGTATTCCATTGTATATTTATACCACATCTTCTATATCCATTCATCTCTTGATGGGCATTTAGGTTGTTACCATGTCTCGGCTATTGTGAATAGTGCTGCTATGAACATAGGGGTGCATATACCTTTTCAGATTAGAGTTTTGTCTAGATATATGCCCAGGAGTGGGATTGCTGGATCATATGGTAATTCTATTTTCAGTTTTCTGAGGAACCTCCAATACAGTTTTCCATAGTGGCTGCACCAATTTACATTCCCACCAACAGTGTAGGAGGGTTCCCTTTTCTCCACACCCTCTCCAGGATTTGTTATTTGTAGACTTCATTTTTTAAGTGAAAGCAGGTATATTGAGAGAGATATACATTCCATAGGTAGAATATGGTTGTCTCAGAAGGTGAAAGTGGCCCTGGGCTAAGGGGGTGGTTAGTTTTTATGTGCTGGCTAATTTCATGCACTAAAGAGTAGGAGGATTATTCCAACTATTTTGGAGAAGAGTCAGGGACTTCCAGGAGTTGGGCCACCACCCACCTTTTGGCCTTTTTTGGTCAGCCTGGGAACTGTCATGGTATCTGTAGTTGTGTCATTTAGCATGTTAATGTTTATAATGAGCATATAATGAGGCTCAAGGTCTACCAGAAGTTGAATCTTCTGCCATCTTGGGCATAGTTGGTTCTAACCAGTTTATGTCATATCCTCAACGGCTGTGTCATTATTTTCTTTTTTTTTTTTTTTATTGAAGTATAGTTGATTTACAATGCTGTGCCAATCTCTGCTGTACTGCAAAGTGACTGAGTTATACACATATAATCATTCTTTTTTTAAATATTCTTTTCCATTATGGTTTATCACAGGATATTGAATATAAGTTCTCTATGCTATACAGTGGGACCCTGTTGCTTGTCCATCCTATATATAATAGTTTACATCTGCTAATCCCAAACTTCCAATCCATCCCTCCCCCTTGGCAACCACAAGGCTGTTCTCTATGTCTGTGAGTCTGTTTCTGTTTTGTAGATAGGTTCATTTGTGCCATACTTTAGATTCCACATATAAGTGATATCATACGGTATTTGTGTTTCTCTTTCTGACTTACTTCACTTAATGTGATAATCTCTAGTTGCATCCATGTTGCTGCAAATGGCATTATTTTGGGGGGTTTTTTGTGGCTGAGTAGTATTCCATTGTGTGTGTGTTTGTCTGTGTGTATACACCACATCCTGTTTATCCATTCGTCTGTTGATGGACATTTAGGTTGTTTCCATATCTTGGCGATTGTGAATAGTGCTGCTATGAACATAGAGGTGCATGTATCTTTTTGATTTATACCTTTGTCTAGGTATATGCCCAGGAATGGGATTGCTGGATCATATGGTAATTCTATTTTTAGTTTTCTGAGGTACTTTCACACTAATTTCCATAGTGGCTGCACCTGCTTGCATTCTCACCAACAGTGTAGTAGGGTTCCCTTTTCTCCACACCCTCTCCAGTATTTGTTATTTGTAGACTTTTTAATGATGGTCATTCTGACTAGTGTGAGGTGGTACCTCATTAAAGTTTTGATTTGCCTTTCTCTAATAATTAACGATGTTGAGCATCTTTTCGTGTGCCTGTTGGCCATGGCTTCTTTAGAGAAATGTCTATTAAGGTCATCCAACCATTTTTTGATTGGGTTGTTTGTTTCTGTTGTGGTTGAGTTGTATGAGCTGTTTGTATATTTTGGAAATTAAGCCCTTGTCAGTCTCATTGTTTGTAAATATTTTCTCCCATTCCATAGGTTGTCTTTTCATTTTGTTTATGGTTCCTTTGCTGTGCAAAAGCTTTTTAAGTTTGATTATGTCCCATTTGTTTATTTTTGCTTTTATTTATATTGACTTGGGAGGCTGACCTAAGAAAACATTGGTATGATTTATGTCAGAGAATGTTTTGCCTATGTTCTCTTCTAGAAGTTTTATGGTGTCATGTCTTATATTTAAGTCTTTAAGCCATTTTGAGTTTATTTTTGTGCGTGGTGTGAGGGTGTGTTCTAAATTCATTGATTTACATGCAGCTGTCTAACTTGCCAGCACCACTTGCTGAAGAGACTTTTTCCCATTTTATATTCTTGCCTCCTTTGTTGAAGATTAATAGACCATAGATGTGTGGGTTTAGTTTTGGGCTCTCTATTCTGTTCCATTGATCCGTATGTCTGTTTTTGTGCCAATACCATGCCGTTTTGATTACTATAGCTTTGTAGCATTGTCTGAAGTCTGGGAGAGTTATGCCTTCTACTTTGTTCTTTTTCCTCAGGATTGCTTTGGCAATTCTGGGCCTTTTATGGTTCCATATAAATTTTAGAATTATTTGTTCTACTTCTGTAAAAATGTCATGGGTAATTTGATAGGGATCACATTAAATTTGTGTATTGCTTTGGGTAGTATGGCTAAATAGCATACTAATAACAATATTAATTCTTCCAGTCCAAGAGCATGGGATATCTTTCCATTTCTTTGAATCATCTTTAATTTCCTTTTTAATGTTTTATAGTTCTCAGCATATAAGTCTGTCACCTCCTTGGTCAGGTTTATTCCTAAGTTTTGTTTTGGGGTTTTTAAAAAAATTTTTTTGGTGCAATTTAATTTTTTTTTTACATTTCCTTTCTAATATTTCATTGTTAGTGTAAAGAAATGCAACTGATTTCTGTATGTTAATCTTGTATCCTGCTACCTTGCTGAGTTCATTTATCAGTTCTAGTAGTTTTTATGTGGATTCTTTGGGGTTTTCTATATATAGTATCCTATTATCTGCATATAATGACAATTTTACCTCTTCCCTTCCAGTTTAGATACATTTTATTTCTTTTTCTTGTCTGACTGCTGTGCCTAGGACTTCCAATACTATGTTGAATAGAAGTGGTGAGAGTGGGCATCCTTGTCTTGTTCCAGAATTTAGCAGGAAGTCTTTCAGCTTTTCACCATTGAGTGTTATATTGGCTGTGGGTTTGTCATAAACAGCTCTTATTATGTTAAGATATGTTCCCTCTATACCCACTTTGGTGAAGGTTTTTATCATGAATGGATGTTAAATTTTGTCAAATGCTTTTTCTGCATCTATTGAGATGATCATGTGGTTTTTGTCTTTTTTTGTTGATGTGGTATATCACATTTATTGATTTGTGTATGTTGAACCATCCTTGTGAACTTGGGATGAATGCCACTCAGTCATGGTGTATGATCTTTTTTATGTGTTGTTGGATTCGGTTTGCTAATATTTGTTAAGAATTTTTGCATCTGTATTCATCAAAGATATTGGCCTGTAATTTTCTTTTTAGGTGGTCTTTTAGGACTTTGAGTATATTTTGCCACTCCCTTCTGGCCTGCAAAGTTTCTGTAGAGAAATCAGCTTATGGGGGTTCCCTTGTAACTGACTGTTTCTTCTTCTCTTGCTGCCTTTAGAATCTTCTCTTTATCTTTAACTTTTGCCACTTTCATTGATATGTCTTGGTGTAGGTCTTTTTGGGTTCATCTTGTTTGGGACCCTCTGTGCTTCCTGTCCCTGGGTATGTTTCCTTGTTTAGGTTTGGGGAGTTTTCAGCCATAATTTCTTCAAATACATTTTTGATCCCCTTTTCTCTTTCTTCTCCTTCTGGGGTCCCTGTTACATGGAGATTAGCATGCTTTATATTATCCTATACATCTCGTATGTTGCGTTCATTTTTTTTTTCTGATTGTCTTTCTCTCTGATGTTCTGATTGGATGACTTACAGATCACTTGTTCATTCTTCTGCCTTATTTAGTCTGCTACTCATTGACTTTAGCTTGGTTTTTATCTCAGCAATTGAGTTGTGTAATTTTGATTGGCTCCTCTTTACAGTTTCTAGTTCCTTGTTACAGTCATCTGCATTTCTATCAATAATCTTTCTTAATTTCTTTAGTATTTTTATTACCTCATTTTTGGACTTGGGGTCTGGTAGACTGGAGAGGTCTGTTTCATTGTTCATTCAGGGAGTTTCTCTTGTTAGTTGGGAGTAACTCCTCTGCTTTTTCGTTTTACTGATTTCTCTGACTCTATGAATTAAGGAGAAACAGTTATCTACTGTGGTCTTGAAGATCTGTTTTTATGTGGGAGCCTCCCTGTGTAGGCTGCATGAGACAATATTTTTGGTGTGAGGGCTGTTTTTGGTATAGATGCCCGCCACATATTTCCTTAGGGTGTGTTGGCCATTGTTCCCTTAATATGGGGTGTGTTTCATGGGGTCTGCTCCCCAGTTGTTGGAGTAGAAGCCCCCAGATCCAATTCCAAGCTATAATGTGAGTTAGGCAGGACTGGAGTGCTCCCACTGGGAAAGGAGTCACTGTATATTCCTCTCCAGGAGCTATCCACCAGGACATGCAACTCTGATGCCACCTGACACCTGGCATGCATGCCAACAAAGTACTGTTGCTGGTGCTGCCCTGGGACCCACCTCCACTGTGAGAGCACTGGTAATCAGCTTGGACATCCCTCAGGCACTGCACTCACAAAGCCACTGGCAAAAAAATCTGCCAAAGCTATGCCCCCATACCTGCTGTGGGAGCCCCAGTAATTGGATTAGATTTCAGCCCCACCTCCACTTGTGTGTGTGCACCCACAAAGCCCACTGCTGCTGGCAGTGGACCTGTCTCCACTGCAGAAACACCAATGATCAGCTTGGATGTCCCTCCAGTGGTGCATGCATGCTCCCAACCCCTGCTGGTGATTGCACACTCCCAGTGTCTGCAGCAGCTAGAGCCATGCCCTGCTGTGAGTGCACTGACAATGAGACTGCTGGGGCAGCCCCACACCCCTCTCTTCACACGTTGACAATGAGACTCCTATGGCGGACCTACACTCCATCCCACAAGTGGACCAGACCACACTTCAGGCTCTTTGGCCTGTCTCTGTGCATTCAAACCTAGTCCTCTCCCCAGGGCTGTCCACTGTAGCCCAAGTTTCAGCACCCAGCCACTGAGTACACCAGCAGGCACACATCTTGGGCTGGGAAATGCAGTGAGGTGACCAGGACGGTCTATGCTGGTCTCTCTCTACCTTCTTTTCCCACACGCCAGCTCCTGCACTCTCTTCTAGAGCCTCTGAAACTCTTTATCTGTCCCGGCGTACCTCCCAGCTGGTGAAGGAAGTTCCCATGGTGAGGGAACCTTTCCTCTTTCATTTTGTCCTACCCAGTTACATGGGGATCTTTCTTGAAGCTTTGGTTGTATGAGATCTTCTGCCAGCTTTCAGTAGGTATTCTGTGAGAATTGTTCCACATGTAGATGTATTTTTGATGTATTTGTGGGAAAGGTGAGCTCTGGGTCCTTCTACTCTGCCATCTTGATCTGATGGATCCACCCTATGTCTTTTGATTGGAGCATTCAGACCATTGACATTTAAGAGATCGTTGATAGGTAGGTACTTATTGCCATTTTGTTATTTGTTTTTTGGTTGTTTTTCGAGTTCTTCTCTGTTCTTCTTCTTTTAGTCTCTTCCCTTGTGGCTTGATGATTTTCTTTAGTGGTATGTTTGTTTCCTTCCTTTATAGTTTTTGTATAACCATTGTAGATTTTTGATTTGTGGTTACCATGGAGTTCATATACGTTGACCAGTACTATATCAACTGGCTTTATTTAAACTAATAGCCATTTAAGGTTAAACACATTCTAAAAGCTCTACATTTTTTGCTCCCCACCCCAAGTTTTATATTTTTGATATCATATTTTACATCTTCATGTATATCTGTTAACTTTATTTTAGCTATAGTTGATTTTACAATTTTTGTCTTTTAACCATCATACTATCTTATTTAAATGGTTGATCCACTGCCACTAGTATATATTTGCCTTAAACAGTCCGATATTTCCCTTCCTATAATTTCTTATTTCTTATTGTAGCCTTTTCTTTTTCACTTAAAGAAGACCCTTTAACACTTCTTGTAAGGTCTGTTTAGTGGTGATGAATTCTCTTAGTTTTTGTTTGTCTTATAAGCTCTTTGCTTCTCCTTCCATTCTGAATGATAGGCTTGCTGGCTACAGTATCCAAGGTTATAGGTTTTTTTCCTTTCAGCACTTTAAATATACCATGCCTTTCCCTTCTGGCTTGCAAAGTTCTCTTTAAAAAATCAGCTGATAGCCTCATGGGGGTTCCCTTGAATGTTACTCTGTTTTTCTCTTACTGGATTTAGAATTCTCTCTTTTACTTTTGACATTTAATTATGATATATCTTGATGTGAATCTCTTTGGATTCATCTTGTTTGGAAATCTGTGCTTCCTGTACTTGGATTGTTTCCTTCTCCATGTTTGGGAAGCTTTCAGCCATAATTTCATCAAATAATATTCTACACCTTTTCCTCTCCTTCTCCTTCTGGGACCCCTATAACATGAAGGTTAGTATGTTTTATGTTGTCCCAGAGGTCCCTTAAACTGTTCTCATTTTTTAAAATTTGTTTCTTTTTACTGTGCTGATTGGGTGATTTCCATTATTTTATCTTCCAGATTGTTTATGTGCTCTTCTGTATCACCTAATCTTCTGTTAATTCCCTCTAGTGTATTTTTCATTTCAGTTACTGTATTCTTCAGCTCTGAGTGGTTCTTTTTTACATTTTCTAGTTCTTCTTTAAAATTATCATGTGTTCATCTATTCTTTCCCCAGGTCAGTTAGCATTCTCATTACTATTGCTTTGAACTCTATCAGGTAAATTATTTATCTGTTTTCTTAGGGTTTTTTTAGAGGTTATTTCCTTGTTCTTTCATTTGAAACATACTCTTCTGTCTTCTCGTTTTGTTTAACTTTATCTCTATGAAATTATGTGAAAGGGTTACTTCTCCTGGTAGGCATGTCCTTCTGTGAGAGCATGTGTGTGCCATCTGCCTTTGCCTAGTGGCTTGGTGAGAGAGCTAGATCTGAAATGAGCATGAGCTGCATCTTTCACCCCAGCATGTGCTGGCAGCCACTACTTTGGTGGGAGGTGGGGGCTGGAGTTGGAGTGGCTAACACCAGAGCCAGGTGCAAGCTGGGGTTTCTCCTATGCTTGATGGCCATCACCACACTATCAGGGGCAGGGTCGGGGGCCAAGGGGCTGGAGCAGGACCCCTGAGGAAGTTGGGTTTCTTTCAGGGATGATGACAATCTCTGCCTTGATTTGGGATGTGACTGGGGCCTGAGGGCATGGGGTTGTACTTCTGTGCTGGTTTCACTTTTTCCCCATGTTCACACCTTTGTTAGAAGGTGGGTCAGGGGTGGAGGGGTTGGTGCCACACTACTGAGCTTGTTTCACTCCTGTTGGCAACGTTGGTTTCCACCCTGGAGCTAGTTTCACTCCTCAACATGGGCAGAATGCACAAGCTGGAAATGGCTGTCTCCACTCTTGCCAGAGACAGAGCTGTGTCCAAGCTGGCTCCGTTCCCTCTAGGGGTGCTCACTCTTGTGGCAACAGCAGCCTCCACCCTAGTGGAGAGCAGCACCATTGCAAGAGGGGCTGGAGCAAGCGCCAGGTATGGGCTGGGTGGGGGTATGCTGGGGCAGTCTTGGCAAGCCTACCAGAGCCCCAGGCAATTTTCAATCTGATCCCTTCATGCTAAGACCAGGAGTAAGCAAATTAATGCATGTGCTTTTCAAGATCAGAGTCTCAGTTTCATACACCCCTCCAGTAAGCCACACTGATTTTCAAACCAGCAAAGGGGCTCATCTTCCCAGTGTCATATCCCAGGGCTGGGGTGCCTAACAGGTAGCTCAAACCCCTCACTCCCCAGGGAGGATCCCTGAGCCTGTGATAACACTCTCTTCTTCTTTGTCCCCCACTAAGGGTACCAGTCCCACCTATTTTGCATTTCCTCCCTTCCTACCCGAGTACATGTGGATCTTTCTTTACAGCCTTGCTTGTAGAACTGTTCTGCTAGCTCCTGGGTCAATTTCAGTGAGAGTTGCTCTATATGCAGTTGTAGTTTTGATGTGCTCGTGAGAGGAGGTGAGCCCAGCATTCTCCTACTCTGCCATCTTGGTCTCCATCTCTTATGTTTTTGATAATAGCCATTTTAACAGGTGTGAAGTGATATCTCATTGTGATTTTGATTTGCATTTCCAGGACGAGTAGTAATGTTGAGCACCTTTTCATGTCCCCATTGTGCATTTGTATGTTATCTTTAAAGAAATGTCTAGTCAGATCCTCTGCACATTTTTTAATCTGATTATTTAGGTTTTTTCTACTGAGTTGTATGAGTTCTTTATATACTTTGGATGTTAACCCCTTATTGCACATATGTGAAAATATTCTCTGCCATTTGGTAGGTTGCCTTTTCATTTTATTGATGGTTTTCTTTGCTGTGCAGAAGCATTTTAGTTTGATGTAGACCTACTTGTTGATTGTTGCTTTTGCTGCCTTATGATTCTTTGTGTTTGTTGTATCAGTTGTCATGTCTCCTCTTGCAATTATAATTTTAAATCCCATCTTTTCTTAGTCAGTCTAGTTAAAGGTTTGTCTATTTTGTTTATCTTTTTAAAAACCAGGTCTTAGTTTCATTGATCTTTTCTATTGTCTTTTTTTTTTTAAAGCTTTTTTTTTTTCTTTTTAATTTTATTTACTTATTTATTTATTTATTTATGGCTGTGTTGGGTCTTCGTTTCTGTGCGAGGGCTTTCTCTAGTTGCGGCAAGCGGGGGCCACTCTTCATCGCGGTGCGTGGGCCTCTCACTATCGCGGGCTCTCTTGTTGCGGAGCACAGGCTCCAGATGCGCAGGCTCAGTAATTGTGGCTCACGGGCTTAGTTGCTCCGCGGCATGTGTGATCTTCCCAGACCAGGGCTTGAACCCGTGTCCCCTGCATTGACAGGCAGACTCTCAACCACTGCACCACCAGGGAAGCCCTCTATTGTCTTTTTAATCTCTAATTTATTTATTTCCACTCTGAGCTTTGTTATTTCTTCCTTCTAACTTTTGGCTTAGTTTATCCTTTTTCTAATTCCTTTACATGTAAGATTGGGTTGTTTGAGATCTTGCTTTCTCTTAATGCAGGCATTTAATACTATAGTCATCGCTCAGTATCAATGGGATATTGGCTCCAAGACTGAGGATAACAAAATGAGCAGATGCCCAAGTCCCATGGTCAGCCCTCTGTATCTGCATATTCTGCATCCAAGGATTCAACCAACCGTGGGTTGTAAACATAGTACTCAATCCACAGTTAGTTGAGTCCACAAATGTGGACCCCATGGATACAGACAGCCAACAATTTTGGAAGAAAATTGTAGGTATTAAGTGGACCCATGCCATTCAAGCATGTGTTGTTCAAGGGTAAACCGTATAAACTTTCCTCTTTGAACTGCTTTTGCTGCATCTCATAAGTTTTGGTATGTTGTCTTTCCATTTTCATTTGTCTCAAAATATTTTTTGTATTTCCCTTTGATTTCTTCTTTGACCCATTTGTTGTTCTGGAGCATGTTGTTTAATTTCTTTATATTTGTGTGTGGGGGGGTGGTTTCCAGTTTCTTCTTGTAATTGATTCCTAATTTCATACCATTGTGGATGGAAAGGAAGCTTGATATGATTTCTTTTTTTAATTTAATTTTTATTTTATATTGGACTGTAGTTGGTTTACATTGTTGTGTTACTTTCGGGTGTACAGCTAAGTGATTCAGTTATACATATACATGTATCCTTTCTTTTTCAGATTCTTTCCCATATAGGTTATTCCAGAATATTGAGTAGAGTTCCCTGTGCTA
Source organism: Balaenoptera ricei (assembly GCF_028023285.1). Lineage (NCBI taxonomy): Eukaryota > Metazoa > Chordata > Mammalia > Artiodactyla > Balaenopteridae > Balaenoptera > Balaenoptera ricei. Next base: position 80,682,610 of record NC_082640.1, on the reverse strand, counting down.
TAAAGTAGGTCCTTATTGATTGCCTATTTTATCTACAGTAGTGTGTACATGTTAATCTCAGTCTCCTAATTTATCTGTCCCCCCGCCCCATGTTTCCCCTTTGGTAACCATAAGTTTGTTTTCCATGTCTGTGAGTCTGTTTCTGTTTTGTAAATAAGTTCATTTGTATCATTTTTTTTTAGATTCCATATATAAGTGATATCATATGATATTTGTCTTTCTCTGTCTGACTTACTTCCCTTAGTATGATAATCTCTAAGTCCAACCATGTTTGCTGCAAATGGTATTATTTCATTCTATTTTATGGCTGAGTAATATTCCATTGTATATATGTACCTCATCTTCTTTATCCATTCCTCTGTCGATGGACATTTAAGTTGCTTCCATGTCTTGGCTATTGTAAATAGCACTGCATTTAACATTAGAGTGCATGTATCCTTTCAAATTATGGTTTTCTCTGGATATATGCCCAGGATTGCTTTAGTTATTTAAGGAACCTCCATACTGTTCTCCATAGTGATTGTACCAATTTACATTCCCACCAACAGTGTAGGAGGTTTCCCTTTTCTCCACACCCTCTCCAGCATTTATTGTTTTTTTTTTAATATTGGAATATAGTTGATTAACAATGTTGTGTTAGTTTCAGGTGTATAGCAAAGTGATTCAGTTATATATATACATGTATCTATTCTTTTTCAAATTCTTTTCCCATTTGGGTTGTTACATAATATTGAGCAGAGTTCCCTGTGCTATATAGTAGGTCTTTGTTGGTTATCCATTTTTAATATAACAGTGTATACATGTCAATCCCAAACTCCCTAACTATTGCTTCCCCCTACCCTTCCCCCCAGTAACTGTTTCTGTTTTGTAAATAAGTTCATTTGTATCAGGGTTTTTTTAGATTCCACATATAAGTGATATCATATTTCACTTTCTCTGTCTGACTTACTTCACTCAGTATGACAATCTCTAGGACCATCCATGTTTCCAGCATTTATTGTTTGTGGACTTTTTGATGATATCCATTCTGACCAGTGTGAGGTGATACCTCATTGTAGTTTTTGCATTTCTCTAATTATTAGCAATGCTGAGCAGCTTTTCATGTGCTTTTTGGCCATCTGTATGTCTTATTTGGAGGAATGTCTATTTAGATCTTCTGCCCATTTTTTTATTTTTAATTTTTTTATATATATAGGGCTGCATGAGCTGTTTGTATATTTTGGAGATTAATCCATTGTTAGCCACTTAGTTTGCAAATATTTTCTCCCATTCTGTGGATTGTCTTTTCACTTTGTTTATGGTTTCCTTTGCTGTGCAAAAGCTTTTAAGTTTAATTAGTTCCCATTTGTTTATTTTTGTTTTGATTTTCATTACTGTAGGTGGTGGATCAAAGAAGATTTTGCTTCGATTTATGTCAAAGAGTGTTCTGCCTATGTTTTCCTCTAAGAGTTTTATAGCGTCCTGTCTTACATTTAGGTCTTTAATCCATTCTGAGTTTTTTTTTGTATATGGTGTTAGGGAATGTTCTAATTTCATTCTTTTACATGTAGCTGTCCAGTTTTCACAGCACCACTTATTAAAAAGACTGTCTTTTCTCCATTGTATATTCTTGCTTCCTTTGTCATAGATTAATTGACCAAAGGTGTGTGGGTTCATCTCTGGGCTTTCTATCCTGTTCCATTGATCTATATTTCTGTTTTGTGCCATTACTATACTGTTTTGGTTACTATAGCTTTGTAGTATAGACTGAAATCAGGGTATCTGATTCCTCCAGCTCAGTCTGCCATTGGTAATTTGATACGGATTGCATTGAATCTGTAGATTGCCTTGGGTAGTACAGTCGTTTTGACAATATTCATTCTTCCAATCCGATAACATGGTATATCTTTCCATTTGTTTGTGTTGTCTTTGATTTCTTTCATCAATGTCTTATAGTTTTCTTTTGCCTTGTTAGGTAGGTTAGGTAAAATACCTCCCAGGTATTTTATTCTTTATGATGCAATGGTGAATGGGATTGTTTCCTTAATTTCTCTTTCTGAACTTCCATTGTGATTGTATAGGAATGCAAGAGATTTCTGTGTATTAATTTTGTATCCTGAAATCTTACTGAATTCATTGATGAGCTCTAGTAGTTTTCTAATAGCATGTTTAGGATTTTCTATGGATAGTATCATGTCATCTGCAAACAGTGACAATTTTACTTCTTTTCCAATTTGGATTCCTTTTATTTCTTTTTCTTCTTTGATTGCCATGACTAAGACTTCCAAAACTATGTTGAATAAAAGTGGAGAGAATGGACATCCTTGTCTCGTTCCTGATTTTAGAGGAAATGCTTTCAGCTTTTCACCATTAAGAATGATGTTTGCTGTGGGTTTGTCATATATGGCCTTTATTATGTTGAGGTAGGTTCTGTCTATGCCCACTTTCTGGAGAGTTTTTATCATAAAGATGTGTTAAATTTTGTCAAAAGCTTTTTCTGCATCTATTGAGATGATCATATGGCTTTTATTCTTCAATTTGTTGTGTACAACACTGATTGATTTGCGGATATTGAAGAATCCTTGCATCCCTGGGATAAATCCCACTTGATCTTGGTGTATGATCCTTTTAATGTGTTGTTGGATTCGGTTTGCTAGTATTTTGTCGAGGATTTTTGCATCTATGTTCATCACTGATATTAGCCTGTAATTTTCTTATTTTTTAATTAATTTATTTGTTTACTTTTGGCTGCGTTGAGTCTTCTTTGTTGCACGCGGGCTTTCTCTAGTTGCAGCAAGCAGGGGCTACTCTTCATCACGGTGAGTGGGCTTCTCATTGCAGCAGCTTCTCTTGTTGCAGAGCACAGTCTGTAGGTGCGTGGGCTTCAGTAGTTGTGGTGAACAGGCTTAGTTGCTCTGCGGCATGTGGGATCTTCCTGGACCAGGGCTCGAACCCGTGTCCCCGCATTGGCAGGCAGATTCTTAACCACTGCACCACCAGGAAAGTCCTAGCCTGTAATTTTCTTTTTCTGTGCTATTTTTGTCTCCTTTTGGTATCAGGGTGATGGTGACCTCAATAGAATGAGTTTGAGAGTGTTCCTTCCTCTGTAATTTTTTGGAATAGTTTGAGAAGGATGGGTGTTAGCTCTTCTCTAAATGTTTGGTAGAATTCACCTGTGAAGCCATCTGGTTCTGGACTTTTGTTTGTTGGGAGTTTTAAAGTCACAGTTTCAATTTCGGTACTTGTGATTGGTCTGTTCATATTTTCTATTTCCTCCTGGTTCAGTCTTGGAAGGTTGTACCTTTCTAAAAATTTGTCCATTTCTTCTATGTTTTCCATTTTGTTGGCATATAGTTTCTTGTAGGAGTCTCTCATGATCCTGTGTATTTCTGTTGTGTTGTAGCTTCTCCTTTTTTGTTCCTAATTTTATTGATTTGGGCCCTCTCCCTTTTTTTCTTGATGAATCTGGCTAAAGGTTTATCAATTTTGTTTATCTTCTCAAAGAACCAGCTTTTAGTTTCATTGATCTTTTCTATTATTTTCTTCATCTCTATTTCATGTATTTCTGCTCTGATCTTTATGATATCTTTCTTTCTACTAACTTTGGGTTTTGTTCGTTCTTCTTTCTCTAATTGCTTTAGGTGTAAGGTTAGGTTGTTTATTTGAGATATTCTTGTTTCCTGATGTAAGATTGTATTGATATAAACTTCCCTCTTAGAACTGCTTTTGTTGCATCCCATAAGTTTTGGATTGTCATGTTTTCATTGTCATTTGTCTCCAGGTATTTTTTTATTTCCTCTTTGATTTCCTTGGTGATCCATTGGTTGTTTAGTAGCATATTTTTCAGTATCCACGTGTTTGTGCTTTTTAGGGGTTTTTTTCTTATAGTTGATTTCTAATCTCATAGCATTGTGGTTGGAAAAGACCCTTGATATGATTTCAGTTTTCTTAAATTTACTGAGGTTTGCTTTGTGGCCCACCATATGATCAATCCTGGAGAATGTTCCATGTGCACTTGAGAAGAATGTGTATTCTACTCTTTTGGATGGAATGTTTGGTAAATATCAATTAAGTCCATCTGATCTAATGTGTCATTTAAGGACTGTGTTTCCTTATTGATTTTCTTCCTGGATGATCTGTCCATTGATGTAAGTGGGGTGTTAAATTCCCCCACTATTATTGTGTTACTGTCAATGTCCCCTTTTATGGCTGTTAGCATTTGCCTTATATATTGAGGTGCTCCTATGTTGGGTGTATATATGTTTATAATTATTATGTCTTCTTCTTGGATTTACCCTTTGATCATTATGTAGTGTCCTTCCTTGTCTCTTGTAACAGTCTTTATTTCTAAGTCTATTTTGTCTGAGTATTGCTACTCCAGTTTTCTTTGGATTTCCATTTGCATGGAATACCTTTTTCCATCCCCTCACTTTCAGTCTGTATGTGTCCCTAGATCTGAAGTGGGTCTTTTGTGGACAGCATATATATGGGTCTTATTTTTGTATTCATTCAGCCAGTTTATGTCTTTTGGTTGGAGCATTTAATCCATTTACATTTAAGGTAATTATCAACATGTAAGTTCTATTTCTATGTTGTTAATTGTTTGGGGTTTGTTTTTGTGGGTATTTTTTCTTCCTTTCAGCTTCTCTTGTGATTTGATGACTATCTTTGGTGTTGTGTTTGGATTGCTTTTTCTTGTGTGTGTGTATCTATTACATATTTTTGGTTTGCAGTTCCCATGAAGTTTTGATATAGCAGTCTACATATGAACAAGATTGTTTTAAATTGCTGGTCTCTTAATTTCAAATGCATTTCCAATATCCTGCATTTGTACTCTCTTCTTCTCATGATTCCTGGTTTTGATATCATATTTGTGTATGGATGATTTCCTAACTTTACTGTATGTTTGCCTTTACCAGTGACCTTTCCCATTTGTAATTTTCTTTTTTCTACTTGTGGCTTTTTCTTTTCTGCCTAGAAAAGTTCCTTTAGCATGTGTTGTGAAGCTGGTTTTGTGGTACTGAATTCTATTAGCTTTTGCTTGTCTGTAAAGCTTTTGATTCCTTGGTCGAATCTGACCGAGAGCCTTGCTGGGTAGAGTATTCTTGGTTGTAGGTTCTTCCCTTTCATCACTTTAAATATATCATGTGAGTGCATCGTGCATGCTCCAGGAGAGAGGTGGTGTCAGAGCCTAAAGATTTTTGCTGAGTTTCCCTGAGAAGTTTCTGGAAAGTCAGAGCTCAAGGGAAGCTGGGGGATGGAGAGTGCAGGGAAGCAAGTATTTGAGAGAAGGAAAAGCAAAAAATCCAAAGCACACTGCCACTGCCCTGCCTCCATCCATCAAGTCATGACCAAAGCAAAGCCCAAACCCACCAAGACCCTCATGCCTTGGGGAAAAGCATGGGGATGACAGCAGCCGCTCCTTCCTCTGCCTGTGCCCAGACCCCAATGCCCCTCACCACAGGGAGAAGGGAGAGGGCAGGAGGGAACGATGAAAATCCTAAGACACTCACTGGGTGTTTGCATGGTGGAGCGAAAGCTGACATCCACGCTCTAAAGTGCCTGCACGCAGTGGGCCACTGGTGGCTCGTCACTGCTCTCTTGGGTGTGCACTCAGTGCGTTGGAATTCAACATGGCTGCCGAAGGCCTGCTATGGGGCTTTGGCCCCTTTTCCTTAATTTCTCCTCATCAGGGAACTCTTTGATTCCCCTTTCCTATCTTTACTTTGGTGACCTGGAGTTAAGCTGAGAGTGTGGAGACCCTAGGAAACGGGTGCTCCCTCCCCACATCCAACCAAAAGGGTGTCCTCGGCAGACAAGTGTCACCCAGCAGGTGTGCCATGCTCAGTTCTTTCCAGTTTGTACACCCTTAAGTAAGAGCCTCCTGAAGAGGGGGCTGTTTGGAAGGGAAAAGGCAGCCCAGGCACAAAGTTGCCAAGTCTTTTGGACTTGAGAGGGCAGAGGATGGTGCTGCTGGGTGGGGTGGCATGGGAAGGCCAGGGTGTCTCCACGTGGCCACGGAGGTGTGCCTGTGCCCGAGGAGGGCTGGGGCCCCCGACCGCCATCAAGAGGAAGCTCAGGCTTGCATTGCTGCGCTAGTGATGGGGTCCATGGCACCTTTAATTTCTCTGCAGCACCTTTAATTTCCCCACCAGTGCCCACTTGGGGCCTGGCCCAGCTGCCATCTTGTGACGCAGCTGCCATTTTGTGGCATGGCCGCCGTTTTGCCCAGCCATGGGGGCCGTGTGGTGGGGGAAGGGCGCGCTGCCAAAGAGGGGTGGGGCTGGCAACTGGGCACGTGCTGCCCCCAGGAGCAAAGGCGGGCAAGTCCCCTTTGTTCTTCTTCTGGGCTCAGGGCCGGGCTTGGGCTCTGCCACAACCGTCTCCAGACACAGGCCAGGTTCATGCGGTGTGTGAACCTCTAAAAAGGACAGAGAGGCATGCATGGAGTCCCAAATCCTTCTTGCTCTCTAAGCCCTTGAAAAGTGGGATTTCTCATGCCCACGCTTGCAGTGTGATAGGGATTGATTTTATGAGGCTGTGCTCAGAACTTAAGCCTGGGAAGCTGTAATTTCACTCTGAGAGTGAAGGTGCTTTCTGCAGTCCTGTGCTGCTGGGAGTAGTAAGCCCACTGGAATGCCATGCCTTGAACCACAATGGCATTCTGCAAATAAAAGTTAAACTGCGGACCTGGGAGACCCAACAATGGTGCTAAACACCAGTGTAACTGAGAGGTCAGTCTCCTTAAAAAGGAAAAAAAGAAAAGGGTAGTGTCTTTGGAGTGCCATCAACCATAGAAAAAGGGAGATGTTGCTTTTCATTGGCTGGCTTTGAAGCACACACTGTGCAACTATTTTCAGATCATGTTTATTCCATTATTTATATGTGAGCTATAAACTGGAACAATAGATTGGAATATCTTATTTCTGTCTGTTGAGGACATCTTCCATTTAACTTCTTTTTAAAATCCCTTATGAGTATGTAAATAACAAACTGACTCAATAAAATCAGTTATGTGCCAAAAATAAATAAATATCAATATCTATCTATCTATCTATCTATATCATGCCACTCCCCTCTGGCCTATAGAGTCTCTGCTGAAAAATCAGCTGATAACCTTATGGGGATTCCCTTGTATGTTATTTGTTGCTTTTCCCTTGTTGCTTTTAATATTTTCTCTTTGTCTTTAGTTTTTGTGAGTTTGATTAATATGTGTCTCGGCATGTTCCTCCTTGGGTTTATGCTGTATGGGACTCTCTGCACTTCCTGGACTTGAGCAAGTGTTTCCTTTCCCATGTTAGGGACGTTTTCAGCTATAATCCTTACAAATATTTTCTCAGGCACTTTCTCCCTCTCTTCTCCTTCTGGGACCTCTAGAATGCATTGGTACATTCAGTGTTGTCCCAGAGGTCTCTGAGACTGTCCTCATTTCTTTCCATTCTTTTTATTCTGTTCTGCAGCAGTGATTTCCACCACTCTGTCTTCCAGATCACTTATTTGTTCTTCTGCCTCATTTATTCTGCTATTGATTCCTTCTAGTGTATTTTTAATTTGTTATTGTATTGTTCCTCTCTGTTTGTTCCTGTAGCTCTTTGTTAAACATTTCTTATCTTCTCATTCTGTGTCTCCATTCTTTTTCTGAGATCTTAGATATCTTTACTATCATTAGTCTGAATTCTTTTTCAGGTAGATTGTCTATCTCCACTTCACTTAGTTATTCTTCTGGGTTTTTACCTTGTTCCTTCATCTGGAACATGTTTCTCTGCCATCTCATTTTACCTAACTTTCTGTGTTTCTGATCTCCTTTCCACAGGCGGCAGGATCATAGTTCCTCTTGCTTCTGCTGTCTGCCCCCTGGTGGGTGAGGTTGGTCCAGGGGCTTGTGTAAGCTTCCTGGTGGGAGGGACTGGTATGCCTGCCCACTGGTGGGTGGATCTGGGTCTTGTCCCTCTGATGGACAGGGCTATGTCAAGTGATGTGTTTAGAGGTGGCTGTTGGCTAAGTACATCTTTAGGCAGCCTGTCTGATGATGGGTGGGGCTGTGTTCCCCCCCTTCCTTGCTGTTTGGGCTCAGGCATCCCAGCAGTGGAGTCTGCAGACTATTGATTTGGGCCAGGTCTCAGTGCCAAAATGGTGACCTCCAAGAGAGCTCATGATGATTGATATTCCCTGGGGCCAAGCCAGCAGTGTCCTTCCCCCGACAGTGAGCCACAGCCAACCCCTGTCTCCCCAGGAGACCCTCCAAGACACACAGGTATGTCTGGCAGAGGCTCCTATGGAATCACTGCTTTGTGCTGTGTCCCAATGCACATGAAATCTTGTGTGTGCCCTCTGAGAGTGGAGTCTCTGTTTCCCCCAGTCCTGTGGAACTCCTGCATTCAAGCCCCACTGGACTACAAAGCCAAATGGTCTCAGCGTTCCTCCTCCCAATGCCAGATCCTCAGGCTGGGGAGCCTTACATGGGGCTCAGCACTCTCACTCCTGTGGGAGAACATCTGCAATATAATTATTTTCCAGTTTGTGGGTTGCCCACTCGGCAGGTATAGGATTTGATTATATTGCAAAAGCGTCCCCCTACTGTCTCATTGTGACTTCTTCTTTGTCTTTGGATGTAAAATATCTTTGTTGGTAGGTTCCAGTCATTTTTGTTGATGGTTGTTCAGCAGCTAGTTGTGATTTTGGTGTCTTCATAAGAAGAGGTGACCTTAAGTCCTTCTACTCTCCCATCTTGTCCAGAATCAAGGGGCTGCTTTTAGTCTGGATGCTTGCTGCCTCTTTCCTCAGTGTGTGCTGGCCATTGTCCCCTTGATAGGTGGTGTGCAGGTGCGGTGGCCTGTGCGCTCTCCCAGTACGGCAGGGGCAGCGATTGGCACCCACTCACAGGTCTCCCAGCCATGGCAGTGGCCCACGCATTCCCAGGACAGCAGGAGCAGTGCCTGGCACCTGCTCCTTTGTCTCTTAGTGGCGGTGACGGGCCGTACACTCCTGGGATAGCAGAGGCAGCAATTAATGCCTGCTGCTGCTCATGTGTGCTCCTACAGGTCTTTTGCCTCCTTAGGTAGGTTTATACCTAGGTATTTTATTCTTTTTGATGTGATGGTAAATGGGATTGTTTCCTTAATTTCTCTTTCTGATCGTTCGTTGTCAGTGTATATTTATATGATTTCAATCTTAAATTTATTGAGGCTTGCTTTGTGGCCTAACATAATCTATCCTGGAGAACATTCCGTGTGCACTTGAAAAGAATGTGTATTCTGCTGCTGTTTGATGGAATGCTCTATAAATGTCTATTAGATATATCTGACTAATGTGTGGTTTAAAGTGCAGTATTTCTTTATGGATTTTCTGTCTGGATGATGTATCCTTTAATGAAAGTGGGATATTGAACTCCCCTACTATTATTGTACTGCTTATATATTATTCCTTTCATGTATGTTAACACTGAATTTATATATTTAGGTGCTCCTATGTTAGCTGCATAAATATTTACTGATGTTTTGTTCTACTGATAAATTGAACCCTTTATCATTATATGATGACCTTCTTTGTTTCCTGTTAGTCTTTGACTTAAAGTCTGTTTTGTCTAATGTAAATTTAGCTACCTTGCCTTCTTTTGATTTCCATTTGTTTGGAATATCTTTTCCAATCCTTTCACTTTCAGTCTATGTGTATCCTTAAAGCTGAAGTGAGGTTTTGCTTGTTTGTTTTTTGTTGTTTTTGTGTGGGGGGGGGGGTTGTTTTGTTTGTTTGTTTTGGCTGTGCCTCACAGCTTGTGGGATGTTAGTTCCCCAATCAGGGATTGAATCCATGCCCTCAGCAGTGAGAGCATGGCATCCTAACCACTGGACCACCAGGGAATTCCCTGAAGTGAGTTTCTTGTAGGCAGCATATAGTTGGGTCTCGGTTTTTTTCATCTTTTTTTTTTGTTTTTGGTTTTGTTTGTTTGTTTTATCCATTCAGCTACTTTGTCTTTTGATATGAGAATATAGCCCATTTACATGTAATGATTGATAGAAATGGACTTGATATTGCTATTTTGTTGTTTTTCTGGTTGTTCTGCAACTGCTTTTTCTTTTGATCCTCTCTTGATTTCTTCCTTGCGATTTAATGATTTTCTGTAGTGGTATTCTTAAAGTCATTTCTCTTTATCTTTTGTGCATCTACTATAGGTTTTGCTTTGTGATTACCATGATGCTTACATAAAATATAAGTCTATTTTAAGCTGATAACATAACTTTGAAGCTCTACATTTTTACACTCCCCCACCCACATTTTTGTCACAATTTGTCTTTTTATGTTGTGTAACCATTAACAAATTATTGAGGTTATTATTAATACTTTGGTCTTTTAATCCTTATAGTAGAATTATAAGTGACTTACCCATCAATGTTATAACTTTACAGTATTCTGAGTTGAACTATATAGTTACTTTTACCAGTGAGTTTTATGCCTTCTTATGTTTCTCGTTACTAATTAGGATCACCTAATTCCAGCTTGAAGAACATTTCAATATGTCTTGTAAGGCCAGTCCAGTGGTGATAAACTCCTTTAGCTTTTGTTTGTCTGGAAAACTCTCTCTCCAAATCTGACGGATATTTTTGCCAGAGTATTCTCCATTGGCAGCATTTTCTTCCTTTCGTTTCCTTCTTTCTTTCCTTCTTTCTTTCCTTCTTTCTCTTCCTTCCTTCCTTCCTTCCTTTTCTTTCTTCCTTTCTTTCTTTCTTTCTTCTACTTTGAAAATATTCTGCCACTCACTTCTGTCCTGCAAAATCCCTGCTAAAAAATCCATTGATGGTCTTATGGGGGTACATATACAACTTGTTGCATGAAACAAGTTGCTTTTCTCTTGCTGCTTTGAAGATTCTTTCCTTTTCTTTATCCTTTGGCAGTTTAATTATAATGTGCCTTGAATGGGTCTCTCCGAATCCTCTTTATTTGAAACACTCTGACATTCACAGATCTGTAAGTCTGTTCCCTTCCCCGGATCAGGGAAGTTATCAGCCTATATCTTTAAAAATAAGCTTTCTCTCTCTCTCTCTCTCTCTCTCTCTCTCTCTTTCTCCATCTCTCTCTCTCTCTCTCCATTTCTCTCTCTCTCTCTCCCTCTCTCTCTCTTTCTCTCTCTCCCTCTCCCCCTCCCCCTCCCCCCCCCTCCTCCTTCTAGGATCCCTTTAATGAATATAATTGTGCTATGATGGTATCCCATAAGACCCTTATGATATCTTCACCTTCTTCATACTTTTTGGGTTTTGCTTCTCTGGATGAATTCCATCGCCCTGTCTTTAAGTTCACTGATCCTTTCTTCCACTTGCTCTCATCTGCTCTTGAATCCCTCTATTGAATTTTTTAGTTCAATTTATATTTTTCAGCTCTGTGATTTGTTTTGTGCTTTTCTGCATTTTCTCTCCCATTTTTGAAATTATCGTTTTGTTGTGCATTGCTGTCTGACCACAGTTAGCATCTTTATGACTGTTATTTTGAATTCCATCAGGTACTTTACTTTTCTCCATTTCATTAAGACCTTTTTCTAGAGATTATCTTCTTTTGTTCAGAACATACTCCTCTATTTCTTCATTTTCCTTGATTCTTTATGTTGATTTCTGATAAAACAGCCACCTCTCCCAGTCTTGACAGAATGGTCTTGTGTAGGAGATAAACCTCATCTATCAGCCTGACCCCAGCTCCTGGTTCTATCAAACCTCTGTGATCTTCCAAGCTGCCTTCTTTGTTCTGAATGGCTCCCAGTACTTGAGGGTCTACCAAGATCTGCCAATGTCCTAAAGTGGAGGATCTCAGCCAGAACCTAGATACAGACTGATTAGAAGGTAGACCCTTAGGCGGCAGCTGGGAAAGTTTTTAGTAAAGCCCCTTCTAGGGAGAAACTGGGAGATAAGAATTTTTGCCTGCTCCCTCTGCTCTAGGCCCGCATATATAGATGCAGGGGTCAAGGGGTGCTTCTGTGCCCATTAAGAACTGCTTCTTTGTTTGCTACTATCCTGTAGGACTCATGAATGCAAGCCCTGTTAGCTATCAGAGCCAGGCAATCTAAGGGTCCATCCCACAGGCAGCAGCACAAAAGCTGGGCACAGATACGTGTATAAGCTCCTTCCATGGTGACAATGGCAACTTTGAGGGGCTATAGGGAGAGGCTAGAGCAGAGGGGGTGTCCGACAGTTTCCTGTCTCCAGGAAACATAGCTAGTGCCTAGATGTGTCCTAAAGTAGAAGCCTGACCCTAAGGCAGCAGCTTTCAAAGTATGCACATACACTCCTTTCAGAGAAAGATTGGGAAACTGGTGATTTTTGCCCGCTTTTGCCACACAGAGCCCAGGGGGTATAGCCACAGCAAGTACTCACACACCCATTAACAACTGCTCCTTTGTTTGCTATAGTCTTGTGGGTGCAAGCCTGATTGGCTTTCAGAGCTAGGTGTTTTGGAGGACCCACTCCTCAGGTGAGAATCTTTAAAGTTGGGACACCAGATGGGAGGTTCAAACCCTTTACTCCTCAGGGAGAAGCTGGAAGTTGGGAGTTTCTACCTGACTGTATGGTATTGTGCTGGGGGTGGGGGTTATGGTGAGTGTGTCTCAGCCTTCCCTATCCATTTCAATGTGGGTTTTGTTCATTCACCAGTGTATTAAGAGTCATTCAGCTAGTTTCTAAATTTCTTTCAGAGTTGATTGCTCTTCGTGTCCATGGGAGAAGAGTTCAGGTACCTCTTTTGTCACCATCTTTTTTGACCCTAACACCTGATAACTTCTTAAAAATACCAATGCCTGGGCCTCAATCCCAGATTCTCATTTAATTGGTCTAGGGCAGGGACCTAGCACTGATAATTGTAAATTGCCCCAGATGATTATCTTGTGCCATCAGGCTTGTGGCCCCCACTCTGAGTGCTACTGTAGCTAATCCTCAACTGTTTTGATCAAATCTTCCTGGATCCCTAATCTCCAGTGGGGACTTCCCATCAAGGAAAAGGAATACCATTGCTTAGTAGGGCCCACATTATTTCTGAGGTTCCACTTAACTAACAGTGGGAATAAAATATTATCACGTGTGCTTATGCATTGCAAGAACATGATTTTAGACTCTTTTCCACATCAGTTATTAGAAAGACGAATCAAATAGTACACTGGGCATCTTCAAAACCCACCTCTCACCTTAGATGAAACCTGAAGCTTGTCAGCATCAGGACTTTCAGCCCCTGGGACAAAGACGTAACTCTATTGTCAGTAATCCTGACAGTCTTAGAGAGAATTTAAGAATTGGCCCAAGAGCAACAGCTATTAAAGTCCTAAAAAACATCAACTATAGCTAGAGGAATGCACTTTGCAATGATTCAAATTTCTCAAATATAACAGGAATTAACTTGCTAAGTGAGGCAAACAATGCCTCACACATAGCAGACACAAAATAAACATTTAAAATTAATACTGAAGTTGCTCAATTGAAGCAGGTGTTGAATTTCAAAATCTTCTTTGGATAACAAGATTAGCATGCATTGCAGTGCTAAGTGAACACTTGCTCCAATAATTATACTGTAATTACTTGCACTGCTGTACTAATTTTTGAAGTAAATTTCAAAAAACTTCATTTCCCTAAACTTGCTGTCTGAATTATACTCAACCTGGGAGTCCTGGAAGAACTGGGAAGAAAAAGTGTCCATTCTAGAGTCATAGGTTAAACTACTCCATGAAATCTATCCTTTTCTCCTGGATACTTTTTTACTGCTAGATTTTTTTCCTTGAATGAATAAACACATGTATATTGAGCACCAACATGCTAGATGCTGTTTAGGATTTCAGCTAGTGATGGTCAGAGCTTGAATTTAAGCTCTGCTACTTGTTAGTGACAAGTATATGGATGAAGCTATTTTCATATTCTAATGTTCCTCAACTGCAAAATGAGGACTAACTCAAAGCGCTGTGAATATTATGAGATAATATATGCAGTGTACCTGGTTGTAATAATTCCTGTATCACTGAGTTCTCACAACTCTGGGACAAGGTGGTACTACCTCTTGACAGACGTGTGATCAAAGGAACTGAGAGGTTAGGACCTAGATATTTTCCCCTACAGAACTTTTATTTCCATTGTGTATTATCTTCTAGAAATGGGGAAACTGTCTCTACAAAGTCAAAAAGCTACTAGCTCTGGTGTTTTGGCAGCATGAAGAATCTGAGAGTACTGAAGAGAAACTCAGTGGACAACACTGTAGTTTAACACAGTATAAGCACGTTGTATCATTTGCTTTTGATGGGGAATCCTTTTGATCAGCTGGACCGCCTTTAACTACTTGCTCACTGCCTCCATCGTTCCCTATCAGAAGAGTTAATATGTAACAATATCATCAAATGTACACTGGAAAACAGTGTGAGGTAACTCACTGACTAGAATGGCATACTGTTCATTGGTGTTCCTCTTAAGAGTCCAAGGCTTGGTGCCAAACCAAACATATATACACTTTATTGGAATATATTAAACAAATGAAGTATTTAAAATCTGGCATTCCCAAAACAAAGAGTTCCTCAAAATGCTAACGGACCAGTCTCCTGTATTTTTTGGTTGGTTAACATTCCTTTAGAGAAGCAGTACTCTTTTAACAGATTCTTCCCAATTGTCCTTATTTCTATTTTAGACTCTGTGGCTCCTAAAGTAAAGTTCTACTTCCACCAGCAAAGCAAGTTCCAGACAAAACATTAAGAAACCTGCCCAAACCATGGCTCATGCTGTTCTTCCTGGGATTTCTTGACTTGTGAATGCTCCAGCCAGACCCAGAAGCGGAGGTTGGTGTACCACCACTAGACGGTTAGACCTAAGCAGCAAAATCAGTTTTTTGCAACCCAAGGCAAGCACTGTGCTTCAGCAAGTCTTCCCAACAGTGCAGATACGATTAATGTTAAAGTCACAGGCAGGCTGCCTCCTTTCCTAATGCAGTATCTCTCTGCTAATTGATTCTTTATATCTTCCAAGTTACTGGCTATCTTAAAGATAAAGAGGAGTAAACCTAGCAAATGGCTACATTTAGTCACATTTATTGAGCACCTGCCATGCACCAGGTACCTAATATATGTCTGGGATAAGATACAGTCCCTGCAATCTTAATAGATTATGACAGAAATGGGTTGCCTGGACTTGCTGGAGAGGATGGGGATGTCTATCAATCAAGATTTTTGGTTACAAACACTGGCAAAAGGAATTTATTGGCAGGATCAAAGGGAAGCCACAGAATCAATGGGAGCCTAGAGAATCAGTTCAGATAACTGGTACCCCAGGGAAGGTCATGTTGGTAGAAACATCACCTCCAACCCCTGCATGATAGCTTGAATTAAGATACTAAACCTAGGGAGAGTGTTCAAGCAGGAGAGCTTAAGTTAGAGACTCACCCCATGGCACCAGAAACTAGAGACTGTTACATCCAGTATGTCAGGAAAGATGAGAAAAAGGTCACTTCTCCTTTAAAAAGAAATTCAACAACAGACAAAAACGATTCCAATCAACACGAGGCTGATGGATACACTCAGTATAAACACATCAGGGTAAACCATGTGGGTTAACTTTTCCATTCTGCTATGTATCAGTAAAGAATAGACACCTTAGAAAATTCTTCCTATAGCCTTTGAAACTGATTTTTTATATATTTTTCCCCTTAGTTTTTCAACACTCTTAATTCAGCAGGCTGCTAGGTTAATTATTACAAGGTGTAGTGTTCATTCAATATTGGAATTTATATTGAGTGATTAAAGTCTGATGTCTTTTTCCAGATCTCCATTTAAAATGTAAGCTAAAGGACAGAGGAAAAAAATAACTCATATCATGTAAATTAGCCTTAAAACTACGGGCGATGATTCATTTTTTAAACTAATGCTGATGAACCAGAAACGTATTTCCCCCTCCCAATCTTCACAGCAGAGAACGTTTGTGGAATGAGATGCTTTTAATAACTGAACTTGCCAGCTGACATAAAGGCTAAAATTAACATTTTAAACCATACATATCACTTTGTAGACTAAGTACACTGCACTCAATTTAGCACAGCTAGCCCCAAACCCTAAGACCTTCCATCTTTCTCCCAATCAAAGTCCTTTGCTGTTACTGAGTTTGTGTGGTCACACAACCAACCTTAATAGCTAACATTTTAACAGTACCTTACTATAGTTGTGGACTTGAAATGACTATTTTACATGTATTAACTAATTAGATCCTCATAAAACTCCTGAGGTTAGTCATATTATTGTCTCCATTTTTTTTTCAGATGAAGAAACCAAAGTATAGTCAAGTGAGTGTTGCAGCAAACACCTGGACTTGTGAAGATGGGATCTGAGAGGCTCTAGATCAATCCCTTCCATATAAACGCAGGGTAACGCTGGAAACAGACCGGTAAGAACACAAATCCCTGCCTCGTCCATCTTCTGTTCCGTGTGATTAAGGGGCAAGATTTTACACCTGAGATTTGACCATTTATAAAATTAGAAAAATGCTGTCTACTTCATGAGATAATAGGCTAGTCCTTCTCAAACTTTCTTCTACAGGGTAAACATCTTCCTAGGGTTTCCATTTTTAAGAAATGAGATTTTTTTTCATGTGAGAATTTTTTTTCTGCAATCTTACAAGGTTTTTTAAGAGGTACATGTTAAAAAAAATTCTATGACTTCCAGCCCGATCTTAAACAATATTATTGTTTCTTAAACAATAAGAGAATATATTCTGTGTAGTGAGTGTCTGGACAATTTACGCTTTTGTGTTTATGCTAACTGCCCAGCAGAGGTCTCAACCAGACAAGCTATAACAATAGTAGCCTAAAAGCATTGTACCAAGCCACTCTCAGGCAAACTTTAAAGAGACAACTCATCCTCAGTGGTCCAACCAAGCTTAAAAGGCTGTGGGTGGATAAAATCATGGCATTTGCATCCAAATACTTATCTGGCGTCTCACAATAATATGAAATCCTGACAGCTAAGAGAACTGCCTGAATGTTAAACCTGAGACACAATGTCAGCTCTTTGTTTCAGCTCAATTTCCCCAATTAATGCTCTCAAAGCAATAGCTAAGCTGCTCCCTAACTAGCACAGTAGGAAATTTGTTTCTTAATAGTATGTAATTTTAAACAAGTTTATATTAAAACAAACATGAATATAGAATGCGATGAAAACTTCAAGTAATTTTACAAATGTCTTTACATACATATTTCCCCTAAATGTTGCATCAATAATGTTGTTTACAAATGAGCTTTATTTTATCAATAAGAACAAAGCTGGATTCAGGTCTTCTAACAC
Source organism: Balaenoptera ricei (assembly GCF_028023285.1). NCBI lineage: Eukaryota > Metazoa > Chordata > Mammalia > Artiodactyla > Balaenopteridae > Balaenoptera > Balaenoptera ricei. The sequence goes on along the minus strand of NC_082640.1, from coordinate 80,665,356 downwards.
CTGGTCCAGTGATCAGTCCACTTTTTTACTATCTAATACTAAAATAAAAATTTAGCCATTACTATATAATTATATAACCTTAAAACTTGTAATTTATTCTAAATTTTGTCCTAAGAAAAAAAAAAACTGAGTTACTTAATACTCTTAACATACTTACTCGTAAGTAATGTAAAAATAAGAAAACATGAAGTATAAAGTATACATTTCTCTTTAAATGTATCTCCTACTTCTTAGTATGTGTGAGCAAACTTCATACCTTTTGTTTAGTACTTTTAAATAATAAATACATAGGCACTTACTTACTTCAGAAACAATTTTATGTGTAAATAATCTATAATGTGCTACCCATACGTCCAATTTTCCACAATTAAGGAGTTTTTAAAAAGAAAACCACACAAAAAATTTTAATAGGTACTGGACCCCTAGAAAAATAAAGCTTATTCTACTAGGAATCTCAACTTAGAAGTGAGTATTCTCCAAAGTAGAAATTATATAGTGCCATTTCAGGAACAGACTATTCAACTCACCCCCAACATCCACAAATGCCTATCATAATAGTTAAAACCAGGTCAAAATGGTCCAACATAATTAGGCTTCAATATATTAGACCATTATGTTCTTCTAAGAAGCTTATAAACCAAAACCAGAAGTACTAAAATCAAAAGAAATTACTAGAGGCTAATTATCATACAGACTGTTAGTTCCTTGCTGTATCCCTTCTAGAAAAGGAATATTTTACTGCAATGAAAATTTTATTTTATATATTACTCGTCATGAATTTGCATTAATTATTACATAAATGCTGCCTAGTGCCATTAACCAAATGGCATGACCATTTTATGTCCACAATTCACTTCTGTATTTACAAGCATAATTTTCATGACTTATAAAAGTGTATCTATCTCTTAGTGAAGGCTTAACATTGAGATGCAATCTAGCATCCGTATCTGCTGTTCTGCAGATAGCAATGTAGGAGGGAAGTACTTTAATCCCCTTTCATATGAGTGACCTTATATGAAAAAAATAATCAATAATTTACAAGTTCTATGTCTCCAAAGGAGATTTCCAGATGCACTTATAGAAATGGTTACAGACAGTAAGAGTTCTAAGAAACATCTTCCATGTCCACATCCTGTTGTAATTTCTGTACCATTCTGTCTTCCAGCTGCTTTCCTTTGCCTTTATTTAAAAAAAAAAAAAAAAAAAAGGGAAAGAAAGAAATTAAACTCTTGACAAAGAGCTGGGATGTGAACCCTGGCCACCTTGAACCAGGGTCTCTGCTCTTAACACTGTACTACCTACCTCAGAGGGTTACCTAAAAACTTAGATAACAGTGGTTCATTCCTATTGTTTTCTGGGTATCTGTCAGTCCATATCATCTATATGTGAAACAATGCTCCATAATTTTGTCTATTTTTTTAAAATTTGGTACAAAAACAATCTAGCTAGGACTTTTGCATAAATCTACCCAATATGTGGTTATAGGATTTGACTTTACTAAGGTTTAGGCATAGCTAAATCTCACCAAAATTTCTCTCCTTTTAACAGATTGTACTTGGCACCAGCTGAGCAAAAAGTGGTTTCCTAGCATCTCACAAAAGAAATTATGCACACAAGCAACTGCCCAAGTGAGTGCCTAACTGTAAGTTACATAAGCACAAGGAGGGTTTTTAATACAAAACTGTAGTTCTCAAACTGAAGTATCAGACTCACCTGGAGAGCTACTAAAGAACAGAGGTCCAAACTCAAGGGGCTTGGACCTCTATGTTTACATACTAAGTCCCCCAAGTAACTCCCACACCAAATGAAGTTTGAGAGCTACTAATATAAAATATTATCCTTTAATCAAAACAGGTATGAGGCAAAATCATCTATTAAATTATTACTCAAATTGTTTTGATTAACTTGGATTTTGTGGAAGCTAGGATTTTATGAAGGGAGAAAAGAAACACCATATGCAATAAATCGACTGGAACTGGGAAGCACACTGAATAAATTACTTTTATAAATAGTCATATCATAAATGAGGGAGAACATTTACATGAAAAGATTCAACCTTAAAAAGCTGGTTGGCACCCAATCACATGGACCACAACGATCCAGATTCTTCACTTCGCTACTTAAGGCAGAGGACCCTGCATGATGCAGTACTCACCTGCAAGAGGCGCCCGGATAAGATGGATGTTTTGCTTCACTTCTTTAATGTCCTGAACTTTCTGTAGTTCTTTATTTCTCTTCAGCCTAGGATCAAACACATTAAGGCCAAAATTTCAGTTACTAAAACCTCTTTAAAAGACATTAATTCCTAATTTTTAAAAATTGTATTACGTTAGCCACACAAATGAGCAATGGGAACACAATTCATTTCTTGTTCCTAATTAGCTTAAACATGATTCCTGCACTCCCAATGTGTTCATTCACTGTATTCCTAGCACCCAGTCGGGAATAAAACAGGGATGAAAAGATATTTGCTCAGTGCATGAAGGGATGTGATTGAAACAAAGAATTAACAAGTCTCAGAGATTACACAGAGTAAGAATCTCTAATTATTAAAGTGTCTGTGTTCTCTATTTGAGGAGAAAGATTTGTAGTCTCTGTGTTAGCTAATTTTTTAAATCATTCAGTAATTACAAGAGCACAAAACACAAGACATTCAACAGAAAAAGCTAACAGACTAGTTCTCAAGCATTTGGGTCCTTTTTTGTAATGCTTTAAAAAAAAATTTTGTTTAAGCCAGAAAGCTGTTGACGCATGCTTTTCTACGACTTTTATGGTGACTAGATCAAAAGCGATGCCCCTTCTAAAGAAACAGTCAATTCCAAGCTGGGGCAGGGAAAATCTCATTAGCCATAAAGCAAGAAAGGACTCAAAGAATGGTGAGGAACTGTCACAATGACACACAGCCTGCCTCAAGGAATTCTCACTGGCCAACTTGGGGTACTTAGAACATCAAAATAATGACAAAGAATTATAACTCATTGAATACAATAAGAATTAATGAATACACACAGATATGATGTGAATAAATGAATAAAAATAAATTTTGGAACTGGGGAAAAAGGAAAATGCTCTTTCTTAGATAAGAAGGTCAACTAATAAACGGAGAAGAAATGATGAAATCAGAAAAATCACCATTTGGCAACAATCACAGTAGTAAAAGATTCAGGCAGAACTCTAATGGATGCGAAAACCAGTAGGTATCAGTTTGAGGAGTAACAGGCTCTTTGCTGAGTCTCAATGTGTCTCACGAGATGTACTGATTAAAAAGGGGGAAAAACAGTAACTTTCCAGTGGAGAAAACTGGCAGACACTACTTTAACCAAGCAATGAAAGTTAACATCACCAGTAAGGGACAACAGGTACCTCTGCTGGGGTGCTTAAAGGGGACACACTTCTATGATGTTCTGGCCAAAGGGACCTGAATCGCATCACGAAGAAAACATCAAACAAAAACCGGGGAACATTCTATGAAATAACTGACCTGTACTCTTCAAACGTGCCAATGTCATCTGAGACAAAGGTGAGAAACTGTCTGGATTAAAGGAGCTTGAGGAGATATGACCACTAAATGCAATGCATGATCCAGGATTTTCTGCTGCTATGAAGGACATTTATTGGAACAACAGGTAAACCTAGTAAGGTCTATAGTATTTTATCAGTGTTAATTTTCTGATTTAACTATACTGTGGTTATTAAGAGCATGTTCTTATGCTGTACACCTGAAACTAATGTTGTGTGTCAATTATACCTCAATTTTAAAAACCCAGAGAAAAAGAACATACTATTTTTAGGATATATATATATTAAAGCATACTTAGGAGGAAAAGGCATCATGTCTTCAACTTATTACGCACAGAGTTAAAGTAAATTTGGCAAAATGTTAACAGAATATACAAGACTTTTTTATACTATCTTGCCAGTTTTTGAAAGTCTGAAGTTACATAAAAATAAAGATATTTTAAAATATTCATACCTGTTCATTATAAATTTAGCCTGGCGTTTCTGTTTGATCTCTTCAACTCTCTTCATTGCATCAACTACAAAAAAATTCATAAACGTTAACAAATTTATGTGTATTCAAGCAGGATGATTATAACCAACAGGAGCTTTAACAATCACTACTTTACTGTGACTTAGAAGTGGATTAAACTAAACAAAAACTCACTGCAAAAACAATTCCTATTAAAAAACAATTCCTACTACAATAGCTGACAAAGGTATGTACCCTTGGGTGATATCACTGTTGACTCTTTCCCACGTATCATTTCTCTAACTTTTATTTTGCAAAAGCCTTTACTACTACTAAATTTTCCTTGTACTTGAAACCAGTCCAACGCTTTTCAAATTTTATTCTACAGAGAACTTGGATTAATGGCAATTAATCCCATTCTTAGCTTGTCATCTCCGTAAACAGACACTACCTTCCTGGTCATAAAAGCCACTTTTTCTTCAAGTGCCTAGGATATGATGTGCACATGATGAATACTGGTAAAATGAACCAGTCAATCAATTTGCCACATTCTTAACCACTAAAATCCAACTGTTTCAGAAAATGTGTAGGGGAGCCTGGGCTATAAGGGAGTTGAGTCCAACTGCTCTAGAATCTGTATCCGCACTGTCCAATACAAGATAAATCACATATGTAATTTTAAATTTTCTAGTAGCCACATTTTTTTAAAAAAAGTAAAAAGGAACAGTTTGAAATTAAATTTAAGATAACATTTTGTTTAACCCAACATATCCAAAATACTGTCATTTCAACATGTAATTAATATAAAAAATTATTACTGAGATATTTTATGCTTGTTTTCATACTAAGTATTCAAAATCCAGCATGTAATTTATATTTACAGAACATCTCAATTCAGGCTAGTCACATTTTAATTGCTAAGTAGCCCCTGTGGCTAGTGGCTACCATACTAAATAGCACAATTCCCAATCCAGATTCTTAAAGTGTAGTCTGCGGATCTGAGTGGGGCAAATGAATGAGACTCTGTGATAATACCCGAACCAATTACTGTCTAAAAGAAACAATAAAATAGAGTACTCAGTAAAATGCACAGAGATCAGGGACTGTGTATGCCCTGTTCATCTTTGTATGCTAGAGTCAGTGGTTACTGGTAAAGGATACAACATCTTAGCACACAGTATTTCTCAGGAACAACATAAACATCATGATACCAGCACAGAGGATCTTAGTAACTGAAGATCCACAGATGACTAAAATATGTACCTCAGTTTCCATATCAAGCTGAATACCCACCAAATAAAAGTAGTTATAGGTAAAAATGGTCTGGAGCTGCTATCTTCAAGTAGTAACAAAAAAGAAAACAAAGGCCAAAGTGAAATAAAACTCAATGAGGTCCAGAAATGCTTTAGGATCTTCCAATAATGTCCCTGCCAAGAGTACCTTTAGGAATCAATTTAATAGTCCTATGAAAATTAGCTATGTATGGTGTAGATGTTAACCAGACTTATTTTGGTGATCCTTTCACAATATATACAAATATCAAATCATTGTGCTATGCACCTGAAACTAATATATGTCAATTATAATCTCAATTTTAAAAATCCTATTAATCTCTTTAGAAATCCTTGAGTTTGAATCAGTGTTATTTCCTTACTAAATAAACCCAATAAAACCAACTGCTAATCAGAAATTAAATCCTCCTCTAATTACAAAACAGAAGGGAAATACCTTATTTTTTAAAAAGAGAAAAAAACCAAATAAACAAGCACACCAAGGGGCAGAATACTTAGGCAATTCCCAAATGGGACTCTGATTTTTCCACACAGTTCAGGAAGATAAACAAGGCTTTAGAGGGTGTCAAATGCTACTACAAAGGCCCATAACTTTCCAACTCTTCCTCTGAAGTCTTGTGACTAACTGGTGAAAAGGTGTTGAAAAGTATGCCCTGCCAATAATCCATTAGAGACCAATAAAGTTGGTAGAATTCCAAGTCTTAGAGACTTCTAGTTAACAAACTACATTACCTCCACACCCAAGACTAGAAATGGCTAAAGGCTGCATAAGCAGGCATGGGGGAAGGAGAAAAGGCAGGGCCAAGGGCCTCAAACACACATAGAGACATAGTGGAATCTACAAGCTAGCTTAAGGAACTACGTTTTACTACATATGAGACTTTTTTTAAATTAAAGCCTCTGCTTACTTAAATAAGTAAACAAAACAGAGAGATAGGTAGGTAGGTAGATAAGAATTAAACATTACTGCTTTTAGTTTCAGTAGCCTATAGCTTCATTTTTACCCAAGTCAAGCACTTAGAAGTTCTCTTAGAAAATCTGTAATTATCACCTTACATGCTGTACTTTTTAACTTTACAGAATCACTACGTTTTATTAGGTATACAGAAAACAATATTTATATCCCTAAACCAAATTATCTAAACTTGTAAAGTGTGTTAGGTTTTTGTATATTTTAACTATGCCACACTCATCCCCCAAAAGTATTCTACATCTCCATTTTTTTCCCCCAGATATTTGAATGTTTTTATATTTCTGTGTAGGCACTTCAAATAATATCAAATTTAATAATTATGTCATTTTTATAATGGATACATCAGCCAATTCTGAAAAGGATTTGGGATAGCTTATTAAAAAACCCCACAAATACAACAGAGCCATTAAAATAAGGATAAAAGTATAAAAGCTAACTGATTAAAAGAAGAAATTTAATATTTAAACAACCAACTGATATTAAAGTTATGGTAATATCCCAAACCAGTGTCTCCTGAAAATTCCCGGTAGTCCTTGTGACTTACTGGTTTTATTCCATAGCTCTCGCTGGTATCTGACAGGTTCATTTCTACGTTTTTCAAATTCAAATGAATTATCCTGTAAGAAGAGGAGAAATACGGTTTTAAGAGAGGTAGAAAGGAAGCATTTCTTAAAACTTTTTCTCCTTTTCACAAAAGTTCTAAGTGTTTCAAGCTACGGGCACATATTAAGATTTCCCCCGGGGCGATCCCAGAGAATACAAGTTTTCAAACTTTTTCTCCTTTAAACACCACGATGTACAAGACAGCCCTACTGAAAATGTCTCTCTATGTATGAGTGATTCTCAAAGGGAGGGGAGGGGAGAGGATCACCCCCATCCCTCAGAGGGGCCTATAACAATCATGGGGATTATAAACAAACTAAAAAAGCTTCCCTAATTTCCTGTTCCTAGATGAGACTCACAGCCAGAAAACTTTATATTAGATTGAGCCATATGAAATTGCCTTTTCCCATAGATCAAAAAGAGTCAAACACTGAGAACTGCATATGGTTCAACAAAAATACCTAGCATGTTTATATATTTCAATACCTATAAACCTTTGTGTTACAGCAGAGTTGAAACTACATATCCTCAAATAATATGGTACTACTCTGCATGACGTAAGCTTCACCCTGAAATTCTTTAGTCCCCTCCAAATGTAGTTGGTATTTTGACAATTAACAATCCTATTTGTCTCAAAACATGCAAAATAATTTTGGAAAAACTACAGATATTTCTTAGTTTTCAAATCTATCAGACTCAGGCATATGGAACAGCACTAACTCTGCACTTGGCTATTTCACTTATATACACATGCCTCTGTTCAGATCACAGTAACCTCAGCCATGACAAGGTAACTGGTCACCAGCAAATGACTACGACCCGGCATCCTTTCTTCACTCATACAGTTGCCACCTGTATTTGAGACGCTACATATCTATTTGTCCATAGTGAAAATTACTTTTCTGACAATTATGATTTGGCCTTACATGTTGTCAAAAAATATTCTTTATGTTCACTGAAGAACCTCAGGTGCCGAGACGGACAGCAAAGGGCTTTGTAGCAACTACTTAGATACTGCCTTTAAGGAGTGGTGAGGTGGGAAAGAGTCATGGGTTTGGGGGAAGAGGAAGTCTGGCGGGAGGGGACAGTTGAAAGCTCTCCCTCCCTCAAAGGTAGCCTGTGCAGCAGCTGCCCCTCGTCCCTTTTTAAGGCTCGAGTGCAGATAAGCTTCACCAGGTCCTCACACCAACTCAGTTAACAGCAATATGATGGTGGGGGCTCGCCTCATGGAACTCCCTCACCCCTGATTCCTCACTATTCCTCCTTACACTGCCATTATGAACTAAGCTCTCTGCTCTCAGACACAGAGTCCTGCTAAAGAAATCAAGAAACTGATAAATGAGTCCATTACAAACCTCATCTGAGCCCTCACTGCTAGTCAAAAACCTTTTAATCTCTTAACCTCCTTTCAAAATCCCTAAGTAGCAATTTCCAACTTCAATCCATCTAAATAATTCTCCCCTTGTTGCAAGAGCTAAAAATACTTTTTCGAGAATAAGAAAAATCACTTCTACAAACTAGATTAGGAATTTTTTTCCTTTTCAGAATTCTACAGATTTATGGTTTTGGAGATCATGTGAGAATGAGATTACCAAACGCAAATACAAATAAGTCACTCATTAACCATTCTATAGGAAGCCTTGTTAGAGTTAATTAAATCACATCTCCCACCCAAAACTTAAAATTTGGAAACTGTAAAAACTATACTGAGAGCTAACCGTACTCACCACTGTGAGCTCTTTACCAGCTGCTTTCCGGAATGCTTTAGTCCACCTGACCTTGCGAGGATTGCGCTTCTTTTTGAAGTTTTTATGACACTTGGATTTACAGAATCTGAACACCTACAAGAAAAGTGTTAAAATAGTGAAAAGTCAATATTAAAAAATTTTATACCATAGGATGTTATCCTACCAGACAAAATATAAGGTCTGAGAAATAACAATGGTTCTCACTCACAACTGCTTCTACTTACTCACAACACCATTTAGAAATGTGTGAGAAATATCACATAAAATGGAAATTGGACTATTTTTTGACTAATAAACATTATCACAACTAAAGATTGAGAGCCCCAAAAATATGGTTAAAAACAACCATTTCTATAGAATAACAGTAAAACCTTACAAATGATCTTGAATTAAGGGAACAGTTTTAAGGAAAGTCATTTATTTAAATCTCTTTGCAATTCAGAATAATTCTCAAAATTCACTTCCTAAATACCTCAAAGCGGGGAGGGGGTTAAAAGTTTCAAACAACCATTCTGAAACTTCCTTTGGTTCTTTCCACCGTTGCAAAAAATAATTTCAAAAAAGCAACTAAAACTGGCTATAGATTTGTTTTCTAAAGTATTTATTCAGAGATCTACTAGGAAGATTCTTCACTACTTTAATTCTTCACTTTCATCCCAAAAGATGTGATCCTTTAATAGTGTTTACAATTTAATGATGATTTAACGTGCTCCTGAAATGGCTTATTGGGACTCATTTTATAAGTCTAAAATGCATCATTCTGTTACTTTGTCTTAGAACACATTGAAATTTGTGTGTATTACTAGAGGAAATCTGAAGAGAAAAAGTAATTGAGTTTGTAGATCTTGGCAAAGAAAATTAAGTTGAATTATCATACCTAGAATATGTGACCCATTAAAAAAAAAGGTCAAAATAAGGTATCACCATTTCAAGCTAACACACACACACACACACACACACACATATATCACAAACCAAAATACTTTTCATTTTATATACACTTTGTTCTATGGAGACCTTCAAATAGGTCACTAAACACACTAGGACATAGTTTTCTTAGAAATGGTCAATACTAGATCAATCTGATCTAAGCCCTGACCTCATGGAGAGCCCTCTCCTGGGAGACTTGAGTAAAAGCACGTCTACATCCTTGAATTAATTTCAAACCAACTAGAAAGTAGAACTATTGTAGTCTTCTGGAATAACTCACTATAAAATCATTATTGGTAAAATTTCTTTGAGTATTTTCAGCCAAAGTACTATTACCTTTTTTAAGTAAAAGCCTTCAATGTTTAATATCTACTAGATAACTCCTAAACAAATCCCCATTTCTGAGATATACCTAATGAGAGGCCTGAACTTGTCCCAGGTCTCCTCGGTTCCAAAGAGAGCCAATGGGAAGTTACAGGCAAGTCTACTTGAACTCCATATCTAACAGACGTCACCTGAAAAGCACAATGAATTATCTGAAGAGACTGGAGTCATTGAGATGGGATGGGGATTCAATAGCCAAGTAAGGAGCAGCTACTATGTGCTGGATGTTGTACTAGACGCAAGAAATACAAGAACAATTAAAACATGACGCCCTACCTTGAGAAGCTTAGTCTAGCAATGTGGTAAAATCTCATCTTGCAAACAAGAGAGATAAAGAACGGACTAGGATATAAACAATGGGATATAGCTATACACAATAATCAAGTATAAAGTAATATGCAAGTACACATTAAGGAAGTGGTTAAATCTATGGTGGGGTAGGTGGTAAACGATTATGTGTGAGACAAAGCTTCATAGACTCAAATTTCCCTTTTAATCTAGTCCTCTGGCATCATCCTCAGTCTTCAACATGCACACAAATGATCCATCTGAGCCTCAAAGTTCTTCAACACCTTCTTATGCCACTAATTCAACAAACATTGACTAAGCACACCTTAAGAGTATGTATATTTTTCCTGTTTGCAAACTATGAAAATATGGAGCAGTAATACACTAATTCTACTCTTAAGAAACTACCTGAGAAGCATAAGAGGGGAGGTTTCTATGAAAGATGGTCCCAAAAGCTAAGAGCATAAATGCAGAAAGACTAGTTAGGAGGCTACAAAAGTGACAAGTGCCTAATCTGGAACGAGGGCAGGTGCGCAGAAAGAAAGCTAAGACACCACTCTCCTTCGCAAAGGCACAATGGACAGAACCTATAGCTAGATATAAACGGTGAAAGATTCAAAGATGACTCTCAGTTTCTAGCAGAACTGTCTAGGTGGATGACAGTATTAATTCAGAGAGCAAAAAGATTTGAGGTAATAAGGAACACTCTTTCAGCAGGCTCACTGTTAGGTACAAACAGGATTTCCCTGTCAAGCAGAAAATTCAGACCTGGAACTAAGGAGATAAAGATTTCAGAATCATCAACAAAGAAAAAAATGAGGTACGTGTTCTTCATTAGTGCTTCAGGGCCTCTACTTCTTACTTCCCCCATCAACTCTGTTCTGGATACACTGGTCTTCCCTACAGCAAGCTAGCTCCCAGCTAATTCAACACTATCCTTGCTAGCAATATAGACTTCCTCATCAACTTGAACTTCCACTGTGTCTGCCAGATCAACATCCAACTCTAGATAGCTCCCACCATCCCTTCTAATGCCCATACCCAGCTGACAAACACTGATGGACAAAAATCATAGTCATGATGACCAAATCATCCACAAAGCCATAATGCCCACTGTGAATTACACCCCAACCTGACAATCATTTCATTCATTGCTACAAATTCTTTGTCATGTTCCTGAGAGCAGGAATTAAAAATCTTTTACATGCTCTTTCAAGTTTCCAAACATAGCTTTGGTCCCACACTTTTGGCAAGACCCCTTACTCCTAATTTAGTGAGGTCAATATCTTTCATGTAGAATACAGATATAAGGTGATGAAGTAGGAACTGTAGTTCTTTAGCATGTCAAAATCAACTCACTGAATATAGATTCCTAGCTCCTCTTCCTCTCTCCCCAGAGATTCCAATTCAATAGATCTGGTGGAAACCAGGAATCAGTATTTTCTACAAGTGTCCAGTGATTCAGAAGCAAATACAAGAGAGGTCAAATTCTGAGAAACAATATGTTAAACAGAGGAATGAGATCCATTCCGGTATGAAAGGCAAATTCATGTATCATTCATAAAGTCTTTCACAAAGAGGCCTTATACAGACGGTCCCCAACTTATGATCGTTCGACTTCATGTTGATGAAAAAGTGATACACATTCAGTGGAAACCGTACTTCAAATTTCGATCTTTCCCCGCGAGCAATGCGGTACAACTCTCTCTGATGCTGGGCAGTGGCAGCGAACCAAAGCTCCCAGTCAGCCATCAGGTCACCAGGGTGAACAACCCAATACACTTACAATCATTCTGTTTCTCTATTTAAGTAGAGTATTTAATAAATTACATGAGATATTCAACACTTTATTATAAAATAGGCTTTGTGTTAGATGATTTTGCCCAACTATACGCTAACGTTAAGTGTTCTGAGCATGTTTAAGGAAGGCTAGGCTATATATGATATTCAGTAGGTTAGGATTTGCATCTTCACTTACAATAGGTTTATCCAGAAGCAACGCCATCGAAAGTCGAGGAAAATCTGTATCTTTATGTTTATATCTTATGCTTACAAAGGCACCTTTTTTATATAGACTTATACTTGTATTTATAGCCTTACCCCAACCCAAGCCTCTATCACCATCTGCTATCCGTCACTTCCTTAAACAGAGAAGTAACTGCTCCCCTCTGTGCCTTTGCTCAAACTGTTCGTTTTCCTTCCACCTAGACTGCCTTCTCCTCACGTTCTTAAGCAAAACGCAAGATCCAGGATAAATGTCACTTCCTTTCTGTGCCTTTCTACAGACGACCCTCTCCAAAACACCTCCAACAGCTTCATAATACATAACTGTACTATTAAGCCATATGCAACATTTCTATCAACCTCTACAGACTATAGCCGACCCCAAGTCTTATTCATCTGTACAGACGCGGGCCTCAGCAATGATGCCTGACCCGGCATCCGTTCAACAAAGTTTACCGAACTGAAGAACGTGGCCCACGTGCATAAGTGGGCAAACAGACTCCCAGCTTCCCCGTCGGCGCTGGCTGGAATCGCTCCTCAACCTCATCGCAGCCAGCCTCGCCCAAGGGCGGCCTAGTGACCAGCTCCGGTCGCGACGCCGGCAGGAGAAACTTCCCCAAGCGGGAGGTCGAGGTCGGAGTCTTTAGCAAAACCAGCCCCAGGCGCCGAAATCCTAGACCAAACGCCACGCAGGCGCAGAGGAACCCCGCGCCGAGCGGGCGCGGCTTCAGCCCGGCGGGAGCGCAGCGGACCGTCTCACCTTGCAATCGTTGCGAACGAACATCATGCCGTGGCCTGGGTAAATAGGCCCCGAACAGAAGTAACACTTCTCAATCCGCATGTTGAACGCTCGTGGGGACACCCCGGCCAACCGCCGCACTTAAGAGGAAGTGACGTAGCCCCGCCACGGGAAGTGATTCTCTTTCTAGTTCTCCCCCCGGAAAAGGCGGTGTTACTTCGCTCTTTCGGGCCCCTGGAAAGCTAGCCGGACGTGACGGCGCCACCCCGCGGGCGCGCCGGCAAAAGCGCTGCCGTTTGGCGCAGGCGCAGAGTGCGGCCGCCCTCTGGTGAAGTGCGAGGTTCCGCGCAGACTTCTGAACTGGCTGTCCGAGCCCCTGGTTTTCCTCCCTACCGTGTCGTATAACGTCAGCATTTACTCACGTCTTGTATATCTTGTTTCTGGTTTGTGCTTTTCCCCAGACGGCTCTCCACACGTGGCTCGTCTCGAGGAACTCATTTCTCTGCGGCCCGAGCCCCGCCCGTGATTCCGGTCCCAAGCCGACTTGCCTGATGTCCGCGGCGGGAACCTGCTGCCCCGCGCTGCAACCGAAGCAGCTGAGCCTCAGGCTCGGAGCACTTAACCGGCAGTGTTTTAAAGACTTGTAGTGGTGTTCTCCACCTTTATTCCCCCACCCCCGCGCTATTTAATTAATATACATATGTAGTTAAAAAAAAAAATTTTTTTTTTCACGGGAAACTAAAGTTCTCTTCCCAGACCTCCAGTCCTCCTCTCCAGTAGCAGTCACTTCCTTTTATTACCTACCAGAGGTTTTCTGTGCATAGACAAGCATTTGTGTGTACGTGTCTCCACTTCCTCTTCTTGATAACACTGATGAGCATCCTGTTCACCCTTTTCTGCATCTTGCTGTCATCTGCCTCCCCTCAATGGGATGTGAGCTCCATGAGGGCAGGGATTTTCGTCGTTGCGTTTACAGCTATACTCCCAGTACCTAGAACAGTTCCTGGCACGTAATTAAGCATCCAATACACATTTTATTATCAGTGAATACTTCCCATTCTCTTCCACAGTTACATAAACGCAATTGTAGGAGGGTATCATCTTAATTGGTCGCCTGTGGATGGACATTTGTTTCGTATCTTGTCTCCTATCTTTAGGAGATAATAAGCATCCTCACTAATAATAAGCATCCTTAACTAATTTTTTTTTCAAAAGATAGTTTATTGGTATAGAGTTGTTGGGCCTATAACACTTTTAAAATTTGGGAGATAATACTAAATGCCTTCCGAAAGGTTTTACCAATTAACACTCAACAAGAACAAATAAGATGCCTATTTCACGACGTCTTTGTCGAAGGTGATCTTTGCCAATCTGAGATTTAAAATTTTTTTTATTATTATTTTAACTGGCATTTATTTGATTATGAATGGAGTTAGGAATCTTTACAAATGTTTGAAATCTATTTTTTTCTGTGAATTGCCTGTTTATGTCCTTCACACAGTTTTCTACTGTTGTTGATTTTTAACAGCATTTTACATATTAAGAAAGTTAGAGCTTTGCTCTAACTTTCAGAAATTGTTTCCCAATTTATCAGTATTTTAAATATTGCTTATAGCATTTCTCTGTGCAGAAATGTCTTATTTGTATGTATCCAAATTAATCTTTACTTCTGTGGTTTTGGATTTGGTGTTTTGCTTGAAACTGCATTTCCCTCTTCAAAATTGTTTTTCAAAGATTTTTCTCTATTATTTTTATAGTATCATTTTTCACATTTGAATTTTCAACTAATCTGGAATTTGCTTAAGTATAAATAATAACATAGGATTCCAGTGCGTTTTTTTTTTCCCCCCAGTACCATAGGTTGAATAAGGGCATTGCTTCCTCCACTAATTCAAAGTATCACTTTTCCATGGGTCTATCTACTTTGTTCAACTGATTTATCTATTTATGTGCCAGTTCCAAAATGTTTAAAGTATTGTAATTTTTTAAATAACTGGGTTTACCAGCAGTCCTCCTCTTCCTTCCTTGGCCTTCTTATTCCTTGTTTCTCTAGCTATTCCTTAAAGTTTTTTTTTTCTTTTTTAACTTTAGAATCAGTTTGTCTAGTTATAATCTGTGAATACATGTGTTTTCCTTTTATCTGATACTTGCATTTATTTTTCTTTGCTAATCACTTGACATGCAATTCCAGAACAATATTAATAACAAAGGCACACATCAGAAATTTTAGTAATAAACATTTGCCCAACACTTCATTGGCAACCAAGATACTGAAAATTATTTTACTTTTGTTTGATCTTCTCCCTCTCTCATCCCCCTCAATAATTATAGAAGAGCCTCATCAGTCTTCCCAAGCTCTTTACACAGTTCCTTCCCAACTCTCTCAGTTTTATCCCTTTACTTCAACAAGAAATTTCCTGCCTTTCTCACCAACGTGATAACCCAGCTTCACTTCTTACCTTCAGTGTCAGGGGCCCTGTCCCTTATCTGTGTTCTTAATCCCACACCTTAAGGCTTCATTTGAGACTCTGTTCCCTTCAGCCTATGAGCATACTCAGTGCTTCGCTCTAGGTTGAATAGGTGAGTAGCCAGTCTTAGAAAATGTTTTTCTTTCCAATTATTATAATGGAATACAGAAGAAGGGGTTAACAACAACAACAAACATGTATTTCACGTCCAACAGACTGAACTGAAATCTTGGAAATACTATTCCTTTTTGTTTAGCTTGCTTGAAACTTAATGATTCCTGAATCTGAAGGTGTACGTCTGTCACCATTACTGAAAAATTCTCAGCTATTTTCTTTTCATATATTTCCTCTTCCTCTATGTTCTCCCATTTCTCCTTCTAGAATTCCTATTAGACATAAGTTGGAGCCTTAATCTTTCCTCTATCTCTCTTAACCTCCCTCATACCTTATCCCTGTCTGCTGAATTCTGTATAATTTCCTCCAGTCTATCTTCTAGTTCACCAATTTTCTCTTCAACTGTCAAACTTGCCACTTAACTTCTGACCATTACATTTTGAATATCAATGGCCACATTTTTCCATATATGGAAGTCTTTTTCTAAAATTCAAACCAGTCTTGTATCTTTAATAAAGTCTTCTTCTCCCAGATGTTTCCATTCCTTTTATGTTTGTAAGTATTTTAAACATCTTTACTTTATGGTCTCCATCCGATAAGTATATTATTTGAAGTTCTTAAGTGCCATATTGCTGAATTTTGGTTCACTGGCCCTTGCTCATGTTTGGGGCTGAAGGGGGTGAGGAAGGAATGGGTTTTCATTTTAAATAGTGAGCTCACTCTTAGTAGGGTATTTTCTGTAAAAATCCTGTAAGTTCTGGGTGAAAATGTTTTCTCTGAAGAGATTCTACTTTGCTTCTCCCAAGAAATCCAGAGGTATTACCAACCACAAATCACTTTATGTTAGTTTATGTACATTTTTTGGCTTAGACATTCCCAGAAAAAAAAAGGGGGGCGCTAATGTAAACTTGAACCTCAAACCTGTGTAAAAGCATACTTATGGTTATAAATGCTCAGGGAAGATTAAGACATAGACCAGACCCTGGCTTTGTGTGTGTTTGGAGGTAGGGGCCCTCCATCCCAGTGTCCTACCTCCAACAGATCCAAGGCTTTCTTCCATGATGGCATGTAGCCATTAAAACCAAGCACCTAGATTACTGATACTGGCAAAAACCAAACCAAAAGCAAACCACACTCAGTATCAGTTTGTTGTAAGTTCCCTCTGTTGCTGCCATTGTTGTTGCTGCTGTTGTTGTCTGTTTTGTGGAAAAAGAGGGATGATCTCAAGGTATTTCCCTTACTTTCTTAAGAGATCAACAGTCCATTTAAAAAAATGTTCATTATATTTTATCCAGCATTATCAAGTGTTTTATATTGGGAGAGTCTTCCAGTTCTATACTCACCCATATTGCCAAAAATAGAAGACCTGGAAATACCATATAGAGTTTTCCAGCTTATAAAAAGCCAAGCAAAACATTCTTTAGTGTGCAAAAATAAACAAATGGGACCTAATCAAACTTACAGGCTTTTGCACAGCAAAGGAAACCATAAACAAAATGAAAAGACAACCTACAGAATGGGAGAAAATATTTGTAAATGATGTGACCAACAAGGGATTAATTTCTAAAATATACAGACAGCTCCTACAACTCAATATCAAAAAACCCAAATAACCCAATCCAAAAATGGGCAGAAGATCAGAGGAGACATTTATCTAAAGAAGACATACAGATGGCCAACAGGCACATGAAAAGATGTTCAACATCACTAATTATTAGAGAAATGCAAATCAGAACTACAATGAGTTATCACCTCACACCAGTCAGAATGGCCATCATCAAAAAGTCTACAAATAACAAATGCTGGAGAGGGTGTGGAGAAAAAAATAACCCTCCTACACTGTTGGTAGGAATGTAAATTAGTGCAGCCACTATGGAGAACAGTATGGAGGTTCCTTTAAAAGCTAAAAATAGAGCTACCATATGACCCAGCAATCCCACTCCTGGGCATATATCCAGAAAAGACAAAAACTCTAATTCGAAAAGACACTTGCACTCCACTGTTCATTGCAGCATTGTTTACAATAGCCAAGACATGGAAGCAACCTAAGTCTCCATTGACAGATAAATGGATAAAGAAGATGTGGTAATATGTATACAATGGAATATTACTCAGCCATAAAAAAGAAAGAAATAATGCCATTTGCAGCAACATGGATGGACCTAGAGATTATCATACTAAGGGAAGTAAGCCAGGCAAAGACAAATACTATATGACTTAAATATGGAATCTAAAAAATAACACAAATGAACTTATTTGTAAAACAGAAACAGACTCTCAGACATAGAAAACAAACTTATGGTTACCAAAGGGGAAAGGAGGGAGGAGAAATATATTAGGAGTATGTGATTAACAGATACACACTGCTATATATAAAATAAACAATGAGGACCTACTATATAGCACAGGGAACTATATTCCATATCTTGTAATAACCTATAATGGAAGAGAATCTGAAAAAGAATATACATATGTATATTATATATATACATATATAACGTATGCATAATGTTAGCAAAGAATTACTTTGCTAACACATATTGTAAATCAACTACAGTTCAATTAAAAAAAACCAAAACTCCATATTGGGAATTCCCTGGCGGTCCAGTGGTTAGGACTCCGTGCCTCCACTGTGGGGGGCATGGGTTTGATCCCTGGTCAGGGAACTGAGATCCTGCATGCAACGTGGAGCGGCCAAAACAGAAAGTCCTCGTTGAACATTTCTTCAATAGATTGTTAGCTATCTTGACATCAACTTCAAAACATCAGAATATACTTCTCAGATTTCCTAATTTCTCATAATAAACCAATATGGATTTATTATATGAGAGCATTTCTAAACATTTTTGAAGTGGTTACTTTCAAATTCTATTCCTGTCTTTGAACATTAATAGTGACTCCTGTTTTGAAAACTCTTTCACTTGACCCTGCTGCATCTCAAGTCCTTTATTCAGTCCACCAATAACCATTTGAGTACCTACTGTGTACCAGGCCTTTTCCAGGTAGTGGCAACACAATTTTGAAGAAAACTTCCCAAGCCCCTGTCCTCATGGAGCTTATATCTTAGTGGATGGAGACAAACATACAAATATATTGAGTGGTGATAAGTGACATGTACAGAACCAGAGCAGGATAACAAGGCAGTAGGTGACAATCTGGTTGGGGCCATGAGGGGGATTGACTGCTATTTTATATAAGGTGATCAGTAAAGTCCTTTTGGACAACGTGACATTTGAACTGTCTTAAAGGATGGGAGAGGGAGCCATGCAGATGTATGGAAGACTAGCGTTCCAGGCAGAGGGAACAGCAAATATTCCTGAGGCAGGAACACACTTGACCACTCCAGGGAGGCCAGTATGCCCGCAGAGGAGTGAGTGGGGTGAACAGTGTGGTAGGAAATAAGGTAAGAGTGTCCATCTCCCCACATATTCCCTCCTCATCCAATCAAGTACTACACCACTGCCAGTGCCTCTTGCACCCATCTCTCAGCCCCAGTCTTAGTGCACGCCCTTACCATCCTTGCTTTGTTCACCTGAGGACAGCTAGTACAACATTTCCTGCACTGTAGATGCTCCATAAACGTTCGAGGACAACGTATTTGAATTATCTTCTCCAGAATATGTTGTCTTGGCTGGTCCCTCATCACGTACCTAATGGAATTTGTGTCTCTGAATGTGGTTTCCTGTAGCATTATGACTTCTGGTTGAAACTTTATTGTGATGGGAAATGAAGTTATGTTCACATCCAAACTTGACAGGTTAAACCACTGTTTTATTATAAGCTTAATTGGCACAAAGTTCACTGAAGATACACTTCACTTTTACAGAAGCCTGTCAATAGGAAAATACATTGACGCACAAAAAAATTTATATTGGTACTTCGATATAAATGTAAACAAATGATTTCCAGAGAGAATACAGGTTATTTACGTCAATAATTAAAGATGGCTCTTGCGTGTGCCAATATCATGTATATATTTAATTGTGTGTTATGTTTAAGGCCGATGGAATCTGTAGCTAACTTCTCAGTTGGTTCCTAAATAGGCTGGAACATACTGATATTGTCTTCTTTTTAACTATACAAATGAATCATATAAAATGTTCCCTGATACGTAGCTACAAAATTATTATTTACTCCACTTAAGTCTTATGGCAACTTTAGAAGGCACTGCCTGTGATGATGACCCTGCCCTTGAAATGTCTGGATCTTTTTCTCACCAGGATACACAATTCAAACGCATAGGACTCAATGACTCCTTAGTATTTAAAGAGGTCCTCATTTCAAGGATAGAAATATATAAGATCTTAGTAAACACAGCTAAGTTTCTTAAGGGGATGGTGGGAGGGCAGTGGCAAAGAAAACAGGACAGATGCTCAACAAAAAGCCGTTTGAAAATTATCATAAAAGTAATTACTTTCCATCATAGCTGTATTTTTCTAATCACTGTCATGCCAAACATTTGCCACCACAAAATACATTTATTTTTATTCTTTATTTAAATTATAACGAGTGGTGTTTCTTCCTAAATAGCCATTAAGCTCGTTGGAAATTTTAATCTACTTTACTTAAACTACTTTAATAAATAAGAATTTTCCCCTTTGATTTTTATAAGCAACTGCCACGAAGCGTATTTTGAAACCACCTTTAAATTTGGTGAAAAGACACTTTGGCAATGTGGAAGAGTACATGACCTTGGAAAGACCCAGCAAGTACGGTAAATGCCCATGATCTCAAGGATAACTACAGGCTACAGAACACTCTGTTTTTCTTATACTGAGCTAGAGTACAAATGTAACTGCTTAAACACAAACATCCATCTTCCACCAAATAGTAAACAGATATTTTATGTAATTATAAGCTAATTCCTTCAATTCCACCAATGTAAAAATAAAACAAGTTGCAAAGATCAACAATATAGAGACTGAGGGTGAAAACAAGATGAGTTGCTCACAAGCTAATTGAAACTGCAGCCTGAGGATGCCAGACCAACATTATAAATATGAAGAAAGAGAAGCTAAATGTTTACTTATCACAAATAACTTCAGCATAAGCACTAGCTATGTTCAGATGGGGCCAGCACACAGGCCAAGTATAAATGCACAGATCACAGTGAACTAAAGCCATAAAAATCTAGTTCCCTGACCCTTCAATCAACCCTTCCGAGCAATGGGAATCCAGCAGGGAGCCAGAAGTCCCCCTTCAGCTGCTTATACAACATTAAGCCACCCCAGGCCTCACCCCCAAGCCCTTTCCCACCAGCAACAGTCACAGTGAGCATATAATTTCTTGATCCAGTTTATCCAAGGTCTACAGATATGGCCAATAATTTGCCCTATTTCATTTTAAAGAGAATGCTTACATAAATTAATACTCAAAGACAGTGAACCATCATTTGTGTATATTCTTATTTAACATTCAAATGGTTTAGATGGCATTTTAGAAGGTCCCCTATGGTGCAAGTAGGGTCTTTAAATTTGGGTTAAACACTGATAATTACGTCTAAGATCTTGAATGTGAGACTCCAGGCCTATCTATGTTAAGGCAGGTGACAGTATCTTCAGTCATCCTACATAATAAATGCACTGTTCTGTGGCTACAAAATCCTGAATACTTGAATGATCTACTGCCATGGGCTAAGGTTTTATAAGGCACTTTTGGCTATGTGAAATATTTCTCCTAACTCTCAGGCTGAATCTTAAAGAAATATTTACAAAGCTGCAGCAAAGTAAGTTTAAAACTGGATGCTTTACTGATAGGTCTAACTGGGACGGTGAGAAGCAGTTTGTACACAATGCCCGTTAATTTCTCCCTGTGCCGTGTATCACCGTAGAGCAGGTCACAGATGTGGGCCACCTGAATTACTGTGCAGCTCGCAGGACTCTTCAACAGCCACATGACCCCTTTTCCTTTTCTTCATTCAACTGATCTGCAGAGGTGTGACCGTTGGATCGCACCACGCCTTCGGGAATCCAGGACTTGTCCACACACCGTTCCATTCGCTTCATTATCAGGTCCAGGAGCATCTCAATCGCTTGGTTTATGTTTGTCCCATTGGCAGCGCTAGTTTCAAAGTAGGGGATTCTGGAAGACAGTGACAACTCGGGTAACAACATGAGGAGGGAAAGCACAGTGACCTTTGCTCTTGATAATTCAACTTAGAAAATCGGAAGAATACAAATATACAAGACAACAAAAGCATTTTGCCACACAGGCCACGTTAAAAAGTGAAAAATAAAATAATTGATAATGCATTCCTAACAGATGTAAAACTTCCGGAAGTGTTTACTCCCATTTCACAGATGATTAAACTGCAGCTCAGAAAGATAAAGTAACGTGCCCAATTTCATAATGTTAGAAAGTAGCAGAGCCAGGATTTGAATCCACAGCTGTTTGATTCTAGTGTAACCAACTTAAACCATAGGCTCCACTGGTTCCAAATATGCATACTTGCATGAGGATTTCCAAAACAGAAAACTCTGTTTCACTTGCTACATACGGAGGAAAAAAAAACAAAGACAAAAAACAAGCTGATATAAGAGAGACATCAGAGGTCCCTGGCTGTATCTGTCAAAGGCTTTGCCACTTGTCAGCTCCAGGCTGTATTCCTGGACCACACGCTTGAAGACATTCTGAATTCCACAGCACTTCAGAGTTCCTCAGGTATTATCAATCTTAAGTATGTTTGTTTTGTTATCCCAGGGCCCGAGGTTAGGTGTAATTTTTTAGTAACTCACAAAGCATCATTTCAAAACTGTAAGGCTACTTTTCACATATTCTTAAGACATCAGTCTTGTCATGGTGGTCACCTTTCATACTTAGAGTCCGTCTTTGCAAGGGGATTAATCAATCACCTGCCAAGTTCTTCCTCCTTCTAAATAAAGGCATGAAAATAGTGATAAAATTGTATTTTCTTCAAACTGTTGATTTCATTCCCACCACTTAGTAAGCAAAAATGCTCTTAGATGTAAAATCTACAAAAGAAAGTTGTTTTAGCACCTCTGGGAGTCCTGCAATTGAATTCAGTAAAATATTCCTTACATTTATAGAGACTTTAACATCCGACTCTATTACAATACTCTTCCTCAAGAATGTCTCTGTTTTCCTGTCTTCTCATAGCATGTTAACACTACATCAATGACTCTGATTACAACTTTGGTTATTCTTTCATTATTTCCTGGCTAGGAGCAGCTTCCACAGGAGAGCTTTTACAGATTTGTTTTAACCTTCTTACTACTTTTACAGATCTTTTCACAACTGTTCTGTTTCCTGTGTCACCAAGAAGCACATTAGGGGCACGTGTGTAGGGATGGAAGGCTGTCTGCCCATTATGATTTCCTCAAGATGTTGCCTTATTATCTGCTCGCTTCCTATGGGAGGTAACAGGTCTTGCAACTGGACTCTACAATCCTCTCCTGTTTGAGTATAGCTCTTAAAAACTGGTTGAGGAACCATCACTTCATTTGAGGATTTATCTACCTATCTGTGAGTTCTGAAGGACATGGTTGGTCCACTGATTCTACCATGACCATGTTCATAGCCCTTCATATGCTGACTCTAAAATATCTTAATCAGAGAAGGGTCCACTGGGCAAATTACATCATCTCAGTGGTTTTTAAACCTCTTGCCTGGATACCTCTTTGGTTACTGTCAGTCTTTTTTCCCTACATCTTCATCTGGCGCCTTAGCCACAAAATGAAGGTAATACATCTTTCCCACCCCCTTGGTCACGTGCAGTACTTCTTTACCAAGTATGAAGAAGACATTCTTTGTGGGGACTGAATAAATACTTATTTATCAAGTACCTATGTTATTGAGCTAAGTCCTGGGGACACCTTGTAATGCTGCCATTTTTACATGAGCTGAATTTTCGATTAAGAATTCTCAAAATTTAAATACTTAGATTTTCTCCATCGTGCTCTTTCTCAATTATACCCATGAAGAATCATTTAATATCTGAAGAACATTTCTTATACTTAAGGAGAAGCCTTGATCATTCTATCACCATTCAGAAAGCTATTGTTTAATGGAAAAGCAACTGAAAAACTCATCTCTCCCTCCGAGAATAATGGGCTGAAATTGGAAATACAAAAATAAAAAAGTAGTTGAGCAGTAAACTTCCTCGTAAATACTAGTCATAACAGTGTACATCTTACTTTAAAAATTTCCTCAACGTCAATTAAAAATATCTTTCCAGCTATAGAGTCCTCAGCCTCAATGGATTCCTCAACAGGGTCTCCATTAAGCTACTTCTACTTTCCATAGTTTCTTCCATCTCATCTCCTGGTAATTACCTCACAATAATTTTTAAGGCATAAATGAGAAAACACAGTTGAAAATACTTTTTAAAATATGATAAAACCTATGCATGGAAGTTACAGACAGTTTGGAGAATGGTTAAGAGCCATAACCTCTGGAGCCAGCCTGCTGGGATTCAAATCCTAGTACGACTCCTTACCGACTGTGTAGCCCTGGCAAGCTATTAACATCTGTGCCTCAGTTGCCTTATCCATAAAACTAGATCATATCAGTATCTTCCTATTAAGGATTAAATGAGTTAACATTTAAAGCACTTAGAAATGCGTCATTTTTGACAAATGTGTCATTGATAAACATTTCTTATTTCCAACACAGTAATGGGTTAGGTTACAAAAGTTTGTTTTTAATTTTGTTGTTTAAAACTTAGGACACATAGAAACAATGTCACTCAATCATGGAAAATCATAGCTCCAAGAGACCTCAGCAAGATTATAAACATTAAATTTCCAGACTAGCCCATAAGCATTGATTTAATCCACAATGTAGCTGATATACAGTCCTTCCCTAAATTCTGGTAAATTGAACCATGCTTCCCTACATCAGAGATGGCTCACTCAGATCTGTTCTAGCCAAAATGTTTCATGCTTCAAAGCATTTGTCTCTCTCCAGTCCTTGTCAAACCATAAGAGGTTCCTTACTGCCCCCAAGTGATCATCACTAAATGCTGAGAGAAAATGGATCTTACTTTACTGATCAATACTGAAGTATAAATGACCGATGCCTCGAGCAGAACTATGAGTTATTTTCTATTTACTAACTTTAGCAAATATTTAATTGGTAGAATTTCAGGGTATATGAGTGAAGGTGTACATTTTTAAGTCACTCATACTAAAAGAGGTACAGTATTAATAAGATGTAGTTTAGAGTTCTAATTCAACTTCTAGTAACAAACTAAAAATTAAAAATATATTTCCTGGCCATTTGTGAATCTTCAGGTGATGTGACCAGGAGTCAGGTTAACAACCTTAAAATCTTTGGACTAATTATTCAGAGTCTTCTGAGCAATTGGGGCAACATGGTTTTTGTTTCTATAGGAATAAATGAATGCTAGAGATCACTCCTTTCTACTCTCAGTTCTTTGAGCTGCCAGACAAAAAGCAAACTAGATGAGATGCACAGTGAAGACCCTGAATTAAGACTTCTGTTCCAGCATAAAATGATGCCCCAGACACAGAAATGTGCCTTGTCCTCACATTTGAAAATTGGACTGCTCAGCTTGTCCTAAGGGCACAGGAAGTCTAGTGGATGGAGTCAGTCATATTTTTATATCCATATCTTCCTGATGTTCACTTTTAGAAGGCATTCGGGCTATTTTATCTGAACAGTTCTCCGTATCTGTAAAGAGGTGTAACAGTGCTTCATGGGGTCTTGATAAGGAGGCAATAAGATAATACACGTAAAGGGCTTAACACAAGCCTAGCATCCGGCAAGTGCTCAATCAGTGTTCATCTAATGGGGTTCTCTTCTTCTCTAAAAATAATATTCTGCTTTTCCTAAAACTTTCTAGGCAAAAATTTAGCAATCTTAGCTTAAATTCAAGAGGATCAATTGTCCCCCTTTTAAGCATGGAGACAGGTGTATTGTTCCTTCTCGCCACATGGTGGTGCTAGAGCAGCATGACTAGGGAGCAGTACCGCCAAACATCTGAAAAAATCCTGTGCAGCTAATTGATATCAATCTGTAAACGAGCACTTAATGACCTTTTGGAACACATGCAGAACACAAATTTTGATGTGCTTTTAATAAATAGATAAATGACAAATTTTTAAGTTAAAACAAATGAGCAAAACGAAAATTAGGGTGGGCATTATCATTTGCAGCTTTTCACCGAGACACCTATATCCAGCTCATGTCATAGGTTAGGACCCACATTTTTAGATGTTTTCTTTTCCATGACTTATTTCTACAACACTAGAAGATCTTAGATCCCAGGAATGAAAGCAAGTGTATTTGGTGATTCTGTCCAATGGTTCTAGATATTTGGCTCACGTGTGGATCCAGAAATTATGAAGGTATTTTTCACTAAAGTAAGAAGCGAGTCTCACTACTTTTCATGGCCTGTTGGCTGGTAAATGAACAAGCGTTTACAGGAAAGAGTGAGTGTATAAACTGTTTCAGCCTGGCAGATTGTGCCCAAATGAAATTCAGGTCCTCTACTGAGTTCTTTGGGGCTCTGGAAATCAGCCTTGTCTGTTTAGTTGCAGCTTATGTGTGTGGTTTTAAAACGTGCCCAATGATACGGCATTAATTTATTTCTTGAATAAGGGTCGGATGTCAACAAGTTTTCAAAGAATAAAAAACTATTAGAGATCAAGCTATTCATTCATTTCATCTAGTTCAGACTAGATAAGACACTGACAGCAGTATGCTAAACCACTTGAAATCCCAGAAATGGTCTGTACTCATATTATTAACGTTGTAAATCAATGTTTTTAACACATCCTTCATTCAAGAAACTCTTGAGCACTCTTCTCATCACTAGCCAGCAGTCTCCAGTGGGGGAAAAAAGTTGTCTTATATTTGCTGCCCCTAAGAATAGATCTTAAAAGCTCTCATCACAAGAAAAAAAAATTGTAACTACATGGGACTTTCCTGGTGGTCCAGTGGTTAAGACTCTGCACTTCCACTGCAGGGGGCACGGGTTCCGCCCCTGGTCTGGGAACTAAGATCCCACACGCTACCAGGCGTGGCCAGAAAAAAAAAAAAGAAAAAAAAATTGTAACTACATGTGGTGATGGATGTAAACGAAACTTACTGTGGTGATCATATCACAATATATACATAAATCAAATCATTAAGTTGTATTCCTAAAACTAATACAATGTTATATGTCAATTATATCTCATTTGTTAAAAATTTGCTGACTCTTTCTTTGTACAGCACATGTGAAATACATACTTTCAATTATCATACTTTCATCATATTCATAATGTTCTCTATTTCCCTCGACCCTGAATCAAAAACAAAAGGTTTATATTGACCACCAACTATCTTCTGTGAATAAAGAAGAGGGTAGAAGGATGCTTAGATGCAACCATTTTCACTCACAATAAAGTCCTTTCCCACCCAGTTGTGGCTGGTGCTCCTTTGGTACCAATCCCAGTGTCCCTGCCCAGTCTGTTATCAAAGCTGATGTCATTAACTGTGCAAGAGAAAAAATCCTCCTGGATTTAGCATGGATTTTCCGATGTTAAGTCATTGAGCACATTTCCCTTCTCCAAGCGTGGCACAAGTAGACACCTGCTTCATATTCTGTGCATAATGATTTTGTCCAGCTCTGCTGTCAAGGAAAATATCTGCCAGCATGCACAGCTCATAGTAACTTGACATCTACACAGGTGGTTCTCAAAGTGTTATCCTCAATCACTAACAGCAGCAGCATCTAGGAATCAGCTAGAAATGTAAAATGTGGGGCTTCATCCCAGACCTACTAAATGAGAAACTCAGTGGCACAGCGTTCAGGTGAAGCTGGAGCACACTAAAGTCTGAGATCCAACAGTATCATCTAAGATGAATGTTGTCAATGTTGCATTCTGCTTTCTCTTTTAATACATTTGTCATGGACTTTGTAGCTATTTTTGAAAGTATTTCAGCAACAGTGTGAACTATAATAGTTTTGACTGGCAGAAGTACAAATTTGAATAACCCTCTGTTTTGCTCTCTTCTCCGAGTTCATTGACAATATTATTCAATATTACATACTGGAAAGCATTATTTTGTAGTTGTCCTAAAAAACTTGACTGGTTTATGGGGCACATCGCTTTGTTGTGTTAGGAAGTGACCTAAGAGCTTCACATTACAATTTAACCAAGTTTTATAGCAAAAAAAAAAAAAAAAAAAGGAATTAGGGGTGAAGGGATTCTTAGTCTACTAAAAATAATTTTTTGAATATTCATCATCATGCATCCAATTCACCCTTTCTATTTTGGGCTGCTGCATGAAGCCCTCATTCTCAGATTTACTTGTCCCAGCAGACACAGATTTATGTTCCATATTTGCACTGTAACATGTTTTTATTAGGTTTGCAAAGTTTTTCTGAGACATAGTCTTTCACTCTCCAAATGCATGTATATTTCAGAGAACCACTTGCAAACCAATGACCCATTTTTATGAACTGAGGAGAGAAGGCAACACGATAGTAACAAAAAATGCAAATTTATCAGACAACATACAAATGATATGAAGATATGCCATAAACTACTGTTTTCTGACTGTGAGCACATCGATGGACTAACCAACACAGTCCTCTAGTGCATGTGCAACCAATGAAAATATTACGATTATTAAAAATGAAAAAAGATTTCTGTGAAAATAATCATTAAACATATGTCAAATTTGTGAAATGCACGTGAACCAAATTTCCCCGTTACACTTTCCTCTGAAACTCAGCCTACAGAACTCTATTGTATGCTTCCTAAATCCTAAGGGAAGTCCGTTTCCATCCCTTTCCATTCTTCAATAATTTCAATTATCTTATCTGCTAATCTCTCCTCTCCTTATTTTAACTCAGTTCAGAAACTTTACATTGAGTCCCTCTTATGAAATACTCCCCAGATCTTCCAACCTGGGCACAGAGGGAAGACAATCCCTGTTATCCCCAGATTCCCCATATAGTCAGAAAGCAATGCCAGGCTCTTTCATACCAGGCAGGAGATGGAATCCTAAGAACCTGCCCAGAGGAAACAAGCCAAGGGCTGAAGAAGGCCAGAGGGGTAAGAAATCAATCCAGACTCCCCCACAAGGCTTGAGAATGTGCTTGTTTGATCCAGCTAACTCCCCTAGCTGCCTTTTTTTTTTTTGGTCTTTGCAAACACACTTCTCAAAAGCATGGTCCACAGTTTCCGTTGCTTCATCACTTACTTCCTCCTCACACCCTTGCAACACAGCGCCCAGCTTCAACACTTCAGAAGCCTTCGTGGTATTTGATCCCTCCCTCTTTCCTTTCACTCCTTTACACAAGTGCCTCTCACGAGAGGAGGGGGCATATCAGGTGATCAGAATCGCCTGCAGGGCTCTGTCAGCCCCCATTTCAGAATCACCTCCATCAGAGGTTCTCAACCTCCGCTCACAAAAATCACATGGAGAGCTTTTAAAAGATACCAGTGCCCGGCCCCCACTCCCTACCTGTGGTGGCTTTGCAATCTGTCAGCTTGGCTGGATTGAACAACACTTCCCAGAATTCCCTTCCCAGTCAGGGTGGACCACGGAGAGATGCAGCGGGGGGGATGCAGAGGGCGGAAGTGAAGGAGCAGCCCTTCTGCTCATACATCGACACTTCTCCGCTGGCTCACCTCGTTGGCACAGACCAGTGCCCAGACCTGCCCCCTTTCCACCTTCCCCTAGATCCCCCTTCAGCTTCTCCACCTCCTGGGCCAGGTATGTGTGTTTAGCTCTGTGGCAAAGGGTCTTGGCTTCCATAGGACACCCACACCGTCCAGGTCAGAAGCAATAAGAACTGATACAAGTTTCAGTCCATCATTACGGGTCCCAGCTGGTTCTGGCTCTCCGCCACTTCAAATCCATCTTCCCCTCTGACCGCCTGCCCTGTGGGCTCCAGCGTCAGACACAAAGCAACACTTTACAGAGGCCGCCCAACAGCTCTCCACTCCACCCCACCTGTCATCCCCAGGCTGACCTGGGAAAGTACTCATAACAGCCCTCCACGTTTGAAGGCTTTCAGCAACTTCCTGTGTCCCAGCATATCAAGTCCACTCTTCTTACCTGGTATTCAAAGCTCTCCAAACTCTGGCTCCTTCCCACCGGGCCAACCTATCCTTCCACTCCCCCCCCACCCCATCCCCCCGGTGTGAACCCCATCGTTGAGTGCTTTCCCAACTCAATCAGCCCAAGGAAGAACAAAGCAGGGGTCACACAACGAAAAGGGAAAGGGCCTCCCCCGGCCTCCTCGGACCTGCCTAACAACAGAGGCCGCCAGCCTGGTAACGCCCCCTACACACAGCCTACCACCCCACACCACCCCACCTCTCCCTCCCTCTCTCTCTCTCTCTCTCTCCCCTTCCTTCTCTACCCCACTTGCTGCCTCCCACTTATATTAAGGGTAATTAATACGTACACATTTGCATTCTCATTATATTAGAGGCAGAAAGAAAGTAAAGCGCAAATTGTTTTGTAGAGGTGCACCAGACACTTTAATTAGCAGCGGCTGACCCCTTCTTTCATGTCCAGTTAATGCTGCTGCTACTACGAACCTATTCCCTGAGCTAAAGGAGGAAGACTGTATTTAGTTGATTCTCCAGCACAAAAACACAACTTAAACCAAAGCAGATCTTCACACTCCTCTCCCAGCACAGATATTCCAAAGCCAATAAAGCCTTCTTGTCTGCGGGAGCTCTCTACAGCAGCATAGGAACTGGCTTTGAAATTTCCTCGCTGAATATAGAGAATTTCCTTATCCGGGGTGTCTCTTACCTGCATCTTGGAAAGGAGGCCCTACGTAGCTAGGGCATTTGACCTCAAAGCTGTCTTTCTTCAAACACCAAGAGATTGAGAAAAACGGTACTGAAGCGCTGAATGAGGGCCCTCGCCCACTGCTGTTGCTATGGTTCCCATATCATATAATATTAATATGCAAAGTAGGTATTTGACACCTCCCCCCAAGGGCTACATCTGAGTGTTTCAATTTTTTGCTTTTGCCCTTTTTGTTACCCATTCATATGCAAATGTTTGTATTGGAAACTTGCTCTGTAGATTCCTCCACAAAAATACTCACCCATACTTCTCTGCAAGTCCTCTGGCTTCTTCCTCTTTTACTACTCTTTGGTCTTCCAGATCACTCTTATTTCCACATAACACTATATCTGGGTTTTCACAATATGCATGCATTTGTAGCTGGCCTATTAATATAAGAAAATTTATTATAGGTAAGTAATGTAAGTCTATGATCAGTGGAGAATACATGCAAAAGTGCTTTGAAACTGTAAATGGATATACAGATATAAGGAACTGATATAATTCTTTCAAAGCACCAAGACCCTAAGCTATAAAACTAAATGGATGGGGCAGAGATGTAAAACTAATCCTGTCCTTATGCACATACCCCAGCTTATTTATATCGGAGAGGAACGGGAGAATTTGTTCTCTCTCCAAAAGTTATGTACACACACACACACACACACACACACGCATACACATACAACATAGCTGTCTTTCTTATGAAGGCCATTTGAAAAAAAAAAAAACACTTGGAGGATTTACTAGTGCTTATGGCTAATCTTAAAGCTCTGTTTTTCATATATTTTCTCTCCATAGCAATGACATTTTAAAACAAATTGTCTTTCTATAAACTAACCTACTTCCAGCTGAAATGTTTTTCACATTTTTCTATTATCCTAAGGCAGAATCAATTTATCTAAAACAAACAAAATATAGGATCAAATGAAGATAGAAAACCCAGAATAAATAGTAAATGATTCTGTCACCAGAACCAAGAAGCAGGAGACTACAATTCTTACTCCATAGCTGCTATTTCTTTTCACCTGAAAACATGTAAATAGGCAGTAATTTTTAAAAGCAGTTAAATCAAGGGAACTTCAACTAAGCTAAAGAGCTTAATCTCCCAAAGAAGGAAAATAAAGCCTTATTTCTTCCTCATCACACTCCACAATGAAATGAAAGCAACCCAAACTTGCACAATAAGACATCCTCAAAAAATGTATGGCTTAATTTATTTTTTATCATGGTTAACCAGAAAAGTGTTGACATTTTAGTTCCTCATTATAAAGTCACGTTCGCTATATCTTATCATGAGAAAGTCAAGTCGGCAAGTATTTACTGAGCAATAAGGGAGGCCTGATACTTGGTGTAGAATTCAGGGCACTGACCTTTGCCCTCAAGGGACAGTTAGGGGAAACAAGACCTATACAGGCAAGACCAAACTGTGTACCATTTCCAACAACAGCCGCATCCTTTCTTTCCTCCAGGCTGTTAACACAAGCTGTCCCCACACCCCTGAATACCCAAACACAACCTTCCTTCAGGGACTCCCAACCCTTCCTTTAAGACTTGCCTCTCAGTTACCTCTACTGTGAAACCTTTCTGGTCTCCAGAGAGACTCTGTGCTCTGTTAACAACATATCTGTTCAGTGTCATGGTTATGAGCATGAACTCAGGACCCACGGTGTCTAAGGTGGAATCCTGGCTCTGCCATTTCCCAGCTGTGTGGCCTTGAGGAAGTTATGTGGCCACCCTGTGCCTCAGTTTCCCCATCTGTAAATGGTGATAATGACGGTACTTACTTCATAGGGTTTAGGTGAGGATTAAATGAGCTAATTCAGTGACTCTTCAGGTAAGGTCCATGGACCAGCAGCCTAACCATCACCTGGGAACTTGTTAGAAATGCAGATTCTCAGGTACCACCCCCAGATCTACTGAATCAGGAAGGCTGGGTTTGAGGCCTGGAATCTGTGGTTTTGTTTTTTTTTTTTTTTTTGGCTGTGCTGGGTCTTCGGTTCGTGCGAGGGCTTTCTCCAGTTGCGGCAAGTGGGGGCCACTCTTCATCGCGGTGCGGGGACCGCTCTTCATCGCGGTGCGCGGGCCTTTCACTATCGCGGCCCCTCCCGTTGCGGGGCACAGGCTCCAGACGTGCAGGCTCAGTAGTTGTGGCTCACGGGCCCAGCTGCTCCGTGGCATGTGGGATCTTCCCAGACCAGGGCTCGAACCCGTGTCCCCTGCATTGGCAGGCAGATTCTCAACCACTGCGCCACCAGGGAAGCCCCTGGAATCTGTGTTTTAACAAGCCCTCTGGGGGATCTAGATGCATGCTTGCACTTGACAACCATTAAGTTAATATAATAAAGAATTTAGAGATGCTGTGTATTACCAGTAATAATGTTTAATAGTATTTATTTTGAGGAGTCTGGGAAGTACAATAATTGATAATTTTTCTTTTTCTTTTTTCCCAACTTTTCTACAAAATCTGTGAATTACTTACCGTGGGTTCGATCCCTGGCCCAGGAAAATCCCACATGCTGTGGACCAACTAAGCCTGTGTACCACAACTACTGAGCCTGCGCTCTAGAGTCCGTGAGCCACAACTACTGAGCCCACGTGCCACAACTACTGAGCCCATGCACTGCAACTACTGAAGCCCGTGTACTGGGGCCCACGTGCTGCAACTATTGAAGCCTGTGTGCCTAGAGCCTGTGCTCCGCAACAAGAGAAGCCACCGCAATGACAAGCCTGTGCACTGCAACGAAGAGTAGCCTCCGCTCACCGCAACTAGAGAAAGCCCGTGTGCAGTAATGAGGACCCAACACAGCCAAAAAAAAAAAAAAAGGTAAATTAGGGGCGTCCCTGGTGGTCCAGTGGCTAAAGACTCTGCGCTCCCAATGCAAGGGGCCCGGGTTCGATCCCTGGTCAGGGAAAATAGATCCCACATGCCACAACGAAGAGTTCGCATGCTGCAACTAAAGATCCCACATGCCTCAACTAAGACCCGGCACAGCCAAATAAATAAATAAATTTTTTTTTTAAGTAAATTGATTAATTCTTTTAAAAAAATCTCACCAAGGCAAAAAGCACACACATAAATAACTACAACTAGAGGCGGTATGTGATAAGGACCCTGTAAATAGTACAAAATGTAATAGGAGTTAAGAGGAGAGAAAAAATTTAATCCAACAAAGTTATCACAGAAAATTTCATGGAGGCCATATTTTGCTATATTTTAAAGAATAAGTAAAACTCAACTTTTTAAGGAAATGGGACTGGGTGTGGGGAGGGCTTTTCAGACAGAGGGAATAACAAGAATAAAAATATAAAGGCAAAAATATGTTAAAAATATACCTGCTGGGCTCTTTGTCCCATTTATGTGAGGCTACAGAAGAAAAGTTTAGAAATATAGGCTGCTTTAGAGTTTCCCTACAAAACACGCTGCCTGTGGGCATGACTGGCTCATCCTCCAAGCTCCAGAAAGACAGGTGAGTGATACAAAACTATCTGATTCCTCTCAGATTTCAAATTCAGGCCCAGAGGACACAGCGTTCTATTCAGTCTCCTAAACTCAGCAGGGATCACCTTGGGACTCTTACCCCTTGCCCAAGAGGGCATGGACAGATCTTGGGTCAAGGGAGAAGGGACTGCAATGCAGCTCTGGAGAAGCAAAGGGAGGGGGCAGACCTGCTTCCTCCCCCTGGGCCTTCAGCACCCAGGACTCAGCTACCTGCTCAATGCAACACTGCCTCTGTTCTTCTATCACCATTGGTGTGTATATATATATATATATTTTTTTAATCTGACCAAAAAAAAAGAAGAAATGAATGATCTCTCTAATACTCAAAATACTAACAGGAAGAGGAAAAATAAAATGTATAGATAATTAACAAATTTTTATTCCTAATTAAGATTTGATATTACCACCTCTGACACTGAACCTTATACCTTTTTTTAAAAAACGGGGCTGGAGGGAGAAGAAAACTTTCCATTGAAGATGCGAAATCTCCAATATGCATGTTTTCTTTACCTAACTGGGCAAAAAGAATTCTTTTACACTATAAGGAAAACACAAAATAATACATACATACACATGATTTCACATGATTTTGTTCTTCATCTAATTAGCCATAAAGCCCAAATGGACAAGATTTATCTTGTCCAGAGTTTCAGTTTCTGCCAGTGAAAAATAGGTGGGTTGATGCTCTTTCGATGCTAAGATTCTATGAGCCCATCTCTAACAACAATCCTTATAAAGTGCTTGACTTAAGAAAGCCCCAGAATTTGTTCCGATGATGCAAAGGAGAGAATGATGAGCAAGGAATGAAGATGAGAGATTAGAAATAGCCACCACCATTCAGTTGTAAGGGTGTGTGACTCAGGCAGGCATTTAACGAAGTGAAGCCCAGTAAGCATGACTAAATTGGGGAACCTATATTTAAAGTATTAAATAGCTCTTCAACTCTTAGTGATCAACTTAGTTAAGAAAGAACATAAAGGGCCACTGAATCAAGGGGAAAAAAAGGCCACTGAATCAAAAGCCAAAAGCACCATGTCATTGGACAAGTCTGTTACTCTGTAAGGCTCAGCGTCTTCATCCTAAAATTAGGACACACCACCTCCCTGCATCTGCTCACAGGGGGCACGTGGGGATCAGACACAAACTATGTGAAAATGCTTTGAAAACCACAAGGCACTAATAAATTACTTATTTAAAAACTCATTTTTTTCCTTAATTTTTAAAAATTATTTATTTATTTTTGGCTGTGTTGGGTCTTCGTTGCTGCATGCAGGCTTTCTCTAGTTGCGGCGAGCAGGGGCTACTCTTCGTTGTAGTGCACGGGCTTCTCATTGCGGTGGCTTCTTTTGTTGTGGAGCACGGGCTCTAGGCTCGCGGGCTTCAGTAGTTGTGGCACGTGGGCTCAGTACTTGTGGCGCAAGGGCTTAGTTGTTCCGCGGCAGGTGGGATCTTCCTGGACCAGGGCATGAACCTGTGCCCCTGCATTGGCAGGCGGATTCTTAACCACTGCGCCACCAGGGAGGTCCCTCATTTTTTAAAATAAGGTTTTCTACTATAAAAACCACAGCCCATTACCCTTTCATAATACCAAAACTCCAAATTTTTAAGTAGTGGGTGTTTCAAAATAAGTGTTTTCACTTTAAAGATTTGGATGTTAAGAATTTAACATCATAGCCCTCTCAATAGATTCTCTAAGGCAACACTAATGCAACCAACAGAGGAAAACATACATTTGCAACGCAAGAAAATGCTACATTTGGTCAAGTAGCAGGATTTTAAATGGCTACTATAACCAATCATGTAAGAGATTAGGCTGTCTCCAAAGAGCCAAAATGCAGGTTCATATATATTGTACTGGGGACCACTCTGGCCAATGCAGTTCTAGAGGTTTCTATGACGAGATCCTCTTGGTAAATGCTCTGGCCCTAAAAGTAGAAAGGGGGCCTCTAAATACAGAAGAGACATGGAGCCAGGGGTAGGGTCCATTAAGTTTTCAAAAGGGTCAATGTAATATATGTTTTAAACCCTGAGATGGTAAAATAGCTGATAGCACTTCTCTAGGCTTCTATTGCCTCATCTATAAAATGCAGCTAAGAGTCCCCTTTGTGGAAAAGACTGATGAAGAGATTACACAGAAAGCACTCCCTGTATCTAGAGTGCAGGATGCACTCAACAAATGAAAGTTAGCATGACTAGGGAAAGCAGAGTATTTCAGTTATCTTCGCCCCTAAACTAAGAGCCTTGCTCCTTTAAACAGCATCTTAAACAGCACTAGGAGCTCTTACAAAACAACTTACAAAAGAAGTAGAATATAAAAGGGGTTTTATTGCAGGGAGTGGGAAGCAAGAGGCATGGAGACTATTAACACTTACTTATCCAGTTTCTGACACTGAGGAAACTTTGCTCATTTGTCAGATCAAAAAGCAGAAGAAACCCCATAGCATCTCTGAAGAATGCGGTTGTCAAGCTGCGGAACCTGGGAACATAAAGCAGATTGGTCACCTAAACCATGGCCCCACTTTTGAAATATAAAGCCACCAGCAGTGCCCTCAGCCTCTTACAACAGTTCATCAAAAACAAGTTAGATGTTTAATAACATGCCACTGTTTCTAGTAACTTCACATTATATGTGCACATTATACATGCATAAATCTTATTTGTGCAAGATTTACTGAATTATGCTATTACATTAATAGATCATTTCAACAGTGTAAAATTATGTACATAATCAATGACATTGGATAGCATACAAAATATAGTAAATAGGTATCTAGAGCAAGAAAGAATATTTGAAAACAAATCTAGACTTTCTAAAATGCCAACAATTATCCAAAGTTAAACTTGCAATTTTCTTTTAAAATAAAGACCATCTGTGTAAACTTTTAAAAAATTTTAAATAAGTTAGATGATGATATTCCAAACATGTATAATACACTTATTTATCTAACTGATAAAAGTTTATGTGTTAATAGGCCATGTGATTTAAAAACCCATCCCTTGACAGGGATGACAAGAACTAGCTCGTGATTCCTTAGTCGCAGCCAAGAATTTATTGTACAATTAAGAGTTAAATAGGCCAAAAGCAATGGTGCTTGCTGTGTTTGTCTTCTTTGTCCTGTGAAAGCTTGACTTGATTTAACATCACAATGTGTTCCATGACCTATTAATTTTCAGTCTCTAAAGAAATCTCTTATCTCTGAGAACCATTTCTTTGGCTTTAAGGTGGGGATAGTATCCCCTCAGTCTCCCCTGAAAGGTACTCTCTCCACCAAGGATTTATCCTGCTCTCTCCCCCCTCCCTCCCTCTAGTAGCAGGTTTTCTCTTACTTTGCTTTTATGCAAAGCCTGCAACTGACAGGCATAAGCTCCAGGGAAGAAGATACTGGTACGAATCTGTCATCTAATCCGCTCTTCTAAGTTTTCTCAAATATTTCTAATCCATGTTTTTACAAAAAGAGTACTTATCTTTTAGAGATACGTACCAAAATAGTTACGAATGAAATAATTTGCTATTTGGGATTTGTTTCAAAATAATTGGGCGGTGGGGGTGGTGAGAAGAGGTGAGGGATATACGTGAAGTAAGATGGGCCACAACTTGATGGCTGTTGAAACCAAGGAATTAGTACCTGAGTTCACCGTTCTCTCCTCTCTACTTCTGCATATACTCGGAGTTTCCCCATAATAAAAAGTTAAACAAAATCCTTCAAGGAAATTGTGAGAGATAACAGAGCTACAGCTAACTAAAAGCAACTTCAAACAGACTTGTGGTTGCCAAGAGGGGAGAGGGATGGGGGAGGGATGAATTGGGAGTTTGGGATTAGCAGATGCAAACTTTCATAAACAACAAGGTTCTATTATATAGCGCAGGGAACTATATTCAATATCTTGTGATAAACCATAATGGAAAAGAACATAAAAGAGAATGTATATATTTGTATAACTGAATCA
Organism: Balaenoptera ricei; assembly: GCF_028023285.1. NCBI lineage: Eukaryota > Metazoa > Chordata > Mammalia > Artiodactyla > Balaenopteridae > Balaenoptera > Balaenoptera ricei. The sequence goes on along the minus strand of NC_082640.1, from coordinate 80,627,609 downwards.
CTTTACCATACAGCAGAAATTAACACAACATTGTAAATCAACTATACTGCAATTTTTAAAAAGTAACTGTATATGAAGATTTCATGTGACATTTTTGTCAAGCAACCTCTGACCATATAAATTAATTCCAATGAGATTTTCTACTAGGTTTCAACAATCAGGTAAGAATAATGCATGCAACTCTACAGCTTTCTTTGTGGTTGAGTAAAGAGCAAAAGCAAATGGAGAAAAGTATACAGGTCTAAAAAAAGGGTGGGAGAAAAAGAAAAAAGTCCAGAAGTAAAAGGGTCCATTTTGAAAAGGATTCATTTTTCCTTTGACCTTGTATGAAATAAAGCCACCATTATCACCTCAGACTGATACATTTCCTGCTAATTTGGCAGCACGTCTTATCCAGGTGCAAATCAACTAATCAGCTGGCCTTTTCCTACTCAGGTCACTGTGTGAAGAGCATAGTTGTTTTTCCCCTTTCCTCCAGTAAGGAGCATGTAACTGAAGATCTCATACCTCTCCTGCCCTGCTGTGTCCCATAACTGCAGGTGGATTCTCTGGCCTCTGCCAATGGCTCCATCTGGTCCATTGGCTCTGTACACCTAAAATGGAAAAATGAAAGAGAAAAAGAGAACTTCTGAGAGAACTTCTTCTCACTTTCCTATTCAGTACAACTCCCCTAAGCATCTAAACTTCTAAGGGAAATCCCATCTGGAATACAATCTTATTTGTATTTTATTCCAAATAATCGTCTTTGGATAACACAATAATTTGTATTAAATGATGTATGCACATTATATATCTTTATAAATATATTACAAAATATGCAAGTAATACATAATTTGTATTAAAAAATAATAATCAGCTCACCTTTCCTCAAAGTCCCCTCAGGTCACTAGTTTCAAGAAATATTACCTTCTCCCATCCTATCTTTAAAAAGTACTCTTAAAACAATTTTACAGGAAGGACCTCTGAAAATCTCTTCCTCCATCAAAGCAATAAAAACACTGGCAAAAATAGTCAAAATCAACTTTTTCCAAACCCTTAAAATTAACAAAAGCTTGCAACATTCCAAGGAGCACCTATTCAAGAAAAACAGCTGAATATCAGTAAAAATTGTAAGTTTTGTTTGTGCTGTTTTAACTTGTCCTATTCCCATTCCCCCTCCCCAGCTCCAGTGTAGCCTTGAAAACCAACAGATGCACAACTACAGTAGCTGTGAAAACCATCAGTGCAGCAACCACTGTAGGAAGGAGAGGCAGAACAGGTATGGAGTTCCCCAAAAGTCTCATCCCCAGAGTAGTGTCTGAAATCTGCCTGTGAAGCTCCATTCCCAAGTCTTGTCTTTATTTTATCTGACTTAGCTTGCTCTATGAGAAAACCCTATCCTTAGACCATTTGTTGAAAGCAATCAGCAGCAATTATTTAACATCACAGCTACCAAAGGCAGCAAGACCAGTTGGACCTAACAAAAATCTAACCAAAAATCTTAAAGATAAGATATGAGATGTCCACAGAGAGATTTGAAAAGTTTCAAAATATTCCTTGGAACCTACTAGGCCAGGCTCATGTGCATGGTTGTACATATGTCCAGGAAAGACCTAAAAATGCCCTAATCTCTCACCTTTGGCTGACCTTGAGGCTCTTCTCAAGCAGAAGTGAAGGCTAAGGCAGAGTTGTAAACTGCCTGCAGGAGCATTAAGCAAACATCCCAGAACACACACACAGAGTCCCGCAGAGAAAGCTGAGAGATATACTGGCTCAAGAATTTAAGAAACTATCTGTCCACTCATTAGCTGACCACTAAGTTAACTAAGCAGAGACTTCAGTAGCTGCACATAACAAGAAATACAGACTTCACAGAATTAGCCCAAGAACATCACGAAACAAACAGTGACAACAAAAATAAACGGGAAAAACAAGAAACCCTTGGGAATGGGGAGGAATCTGATTTCCAGAGTTGCTACATTCTATCAATTTAAATGTTCAGTTTTCAACAAAATTTATAAGACACACAAAGAAATAGGAACACACACACAGATAAAGCAACCAAAAGAAACCATTCCTAAGGAAGCCCAGATGTTGAACTTACAAGACTTTAAATTAGCTATTATAAATATGTTCAAAGAACTAAAGGAAATCATGTCTAAGGAATCAAAGGAAAGTATGAGAATAATGCCTCACTGAATAGAGAATGTCAATAAAGAGATAGATATTATAAAAAGTAGTAAACAGACATTCTGGAGTTAAAAATTATAACTGAAGTGCAATATTCACTAGAGGGTCTCAAGAGGAGACTTGAACTGGAAGAAGAAATAATCGCTGAATCTAAAGATAGGTCAATTGAGATCATCTAGTCTAGGCACAAAAGAAAAAAAAAAAGAATGAATAAAAGTGAAGAGAGGGAACTCCCTGGTGGCACAGTGGTTGGGAATCCACCTGCCAGTGCAGGGGATGTGGGTTCGAGCCCTGGTCCAGGAGGATCTCACATGCCATGGAGCAGCTGGGCCTGCGTGCCACAACTGCTGAGCCTGCACTCTGAAGACTGCGAGCCACACTACTGAGCCCGTGCACCACAACTACTGAAGCCCACGCACCTAGAGCCCGTGCTCCGCAGCAAGAGAAGCCACCGCAATGAGAAGCCTGCACATAGCAACGAAGAGTAGCCCCCACTTGCCGCAACTAAAGAAAGCCCATGCGCAGCAACAAAGACCCAACACAGCCAAAAATAAATAAATAAATTTTTTTTAAAAAGTGAAGAGAGTCTTGGAGACCTATGGAACACCATGAAACATACAAATATATGCATACTAGCAATCCTGTAAAAAAATAAAAATAAAAAAAAGGAGAGATAGAAAGAGGCAGAAAAAATATTTGAGGAAATAATAGCCAAAAACTTTCCAAATCTGATGAAAAACCTTCATCTGCACATTCAAGAAACTCAATAAACTCCAAGAAGGATAAACTTGCTGATATTGACTAGGCATATCACCACCAAACTGTCAAAATCAAAAGACAGAGAGAATTTTAAAAGCAGCAAGAGAAAAGTGATTCAGTACATGCAAGGGATCCCAATAAGACTAAGAGCTGATTTATCATCAAAAAAAATGAAGGCCGGGCTTCCTTGGTGGCGCAGTGGTTGAGAGTCTGCCTGCTAATGCAGGGGACATGGGTTCGCGCCCTGGCCTGGGAAGATCCCACATGCCACGGAGCAACTAGGCCCGTGAGCCACAACTAATGAGCCTGCGCGTCTGGAGCCTGTGCTCTGCAACAAGAGAGGCCACAACAGTGAGAGGCCCGCGCACCGCGATGAAGAGTAGCCCCCGCTTGCCACAACTACAAGAAGCCCTAGCACAGAAACGAAGACCCAACATAGTAATCAATCAATCAATAAATAAATCTTTAAAAAAAAAAAAAAAAAAATGAAGGCCAAAAGGCAGTAGAATGACAAAAAGTGCTGAAAGAAAAAAGACTGTCAACCAAGAATCCTATATCCAGCAAAGCTATCCTTTAAAATTAAAAGAGAAATTAAGACATCCTCAGAAAAACAAAAACAGAAAATTCATTGCTAGCAGAACTGCCCTGCAAGAAATAATAAAGACAGAGCTTCAGGCTGAGATGAAAGGACCCTAGCCAGTAATTCGAATCCATACAAAGAAATAAAGAGCACCAGTAAAGATAACTACGTGGGTCAATATAAAAGACAGTATAAATGGTTTTTTGCAACTCTTTTCTTCCATCTGATTAAAATACAATTGCATAAATTAATAATCATAAACCTGTGTTGATGGGCACACAGTGTATAAAGATGCAATTTGTATGACAATAACAGTGCAAAGTAAGGGGTAGGAAATGGAGCCACATAAGAGCAGAGTATGGCATTGAAATTAAGTTGGTATTAATCCAAACTAGATTGTTAAAAATTAAGATGACAACTGTAATCCCTAGGGGAACTATTAAGAAAATAATTCAAAAAATATATAGTAAAAAATGAGAAGGGAATTTAAATAGTATACTGGAAAATATCTATGTAACACAGTTGCAAAGAAATAACAAAACAACAGAAAAAAGATAAGATACACAGAAAACAAGTAGCAAAATGGCAGATATAAATCCTACTTTATTAGTAATTATATTGAATGTAAATGTATTAAAGACTCCAAGTGAAAGGCAGGGGTTGGTAGAATGGATTTAAAAACATGATCCAACTATATGCTATCTACAAAAGACACACTTTAGATTCAAAAAGGTGTAAGGAAAAGGATGAAAAAAATATATACCATGCAAACAATAACAAAGAGAGAGCTGGAGTGGCTACACTAATATGAGACAAAATAGATTTGAAGACAAAAAGAGCTACTAGAGACAAAGAAGGATATTTTATAATGATAAAAGGGCTGATTTATTAAGAATACATAGGGATAAAAAGAGAAATAAACAATCTGACAATAATATTTAGAGACTTCAATACTCTTTCAATAATGGATAAAACAAGCAGGCAGATGAACAAGGAAACAGAAGACCTGCAGAACACTGTAAGCCAACTAGACACAATAGACATCTACAGAAGATTTCACCCAACAACTGCAAAATACACATTCTTCTCAGGTACACATGAAACATTCTCAAGGACAGACCATATGTTAGGTCATCAAACAAGCCTCAATAAATTTAAAAACCTGAAGTCATACAAAGTATGTTCTCTAACCACAATGTGGTAAAATTAGAAATCATTAACAGAAAGAAATTTGGAAAATTCATGAATATGTGGAAATTAAACAATACAGTCTTAAATAACCAATGGGTCAAAGAAGAAACACAAGGGAAACTAGAAAATACTTTTAGATGAATGAAAAGCACAACATACAAAAAATATCAAGTGAACTTAAAGCAGTGCTCAGAGGGAAATTTTTAGCAGTAAACACCTATATTAAAAAATGAGAAAGATCTCAAATCAATAACTTAAACTTCAAACTCAAAAAACTAGAAAAATAAGAGTAAACTAAATCCAAAGCAAGCAGAAGGAAAGAAATAATAAAGATAAGAGTAGAAATAAATGAACTTTTCTTTGAAAAAAAATCAAGAAAATTGATAAACCTTTAGTTAGACTAATCAAGGATAAAAATAGAAGACTCAAATTCTTAAAATCAGAAATGAAAGAAAGGACAACACTACCAACCTTACATATGTAAAAAGATTATAAAGGAATAGTATGAACAATTGTATGCCAAAAAATTAGGTAGCTTAGAAGAAATGGAGAAATTCCTAGACCCAAACAATTGAAACTAACTCAAGAAAAAATAGAAAATCTAAAGAAACATATAACCAATAAGAAGACTGATTTCATAATAAAAATAACTTCCCACAAAGAAGAGGCCAGGCCCAAATGTCTTCACTGATGAATCTGATCAAATGTTTACAGAAAAATTAACACCAATCCTTCCCAAACTCTTCCAAAATATAGAAAAGAAGGAAATACTTACTTCCCACCTCATTTTAGGAGGCCTATATTATCCTGACACCAAAATCAAAGATACGAGGGGAAAAAAAACTACAGACCAATGTCCACTCTGAATACAGACACCAAAATACTAGCAAGAAGAATCCAGAAAAATATATAAAGGATTATATACCATGACTGAGTAGAATTTATCACGATAACAACAAGATTGGTTTAACATACAAAAATCAATCAATATTGATTTGTAATGGAATAGAACAGTTGTAGAATAAAGGACTAAAACCACGTGACCATTTCAATAGATGCAGAAAAAGCATTTGAAAAAGTCCAACACCTTTCATGATAAAAATGCTCAACAAATTAGGAATAGAAGGGAACATCCTTGACCTGAAGAACAGCATCTATGAAAAATGCACAGCTTATATTACACTTAATGGTGACTGAATGCTTTCTCCCTAAAAGAAAAGACAAAGATGTTCTCTCTCAACACTTCTATTCAACATTTTACTGGAGGTTCTCATCAGGGCAATTAGGCAAGAAAAAGAAACAAAACATACTCAAGTTGGAAAGGAAGAAGTATAACAGAAGATGGGAATTCCGAACATCTATTTCCTATCTTGTATATAGGAAATCCTAAGGAATAAATACACACACAGATACATACACCCCCTACACACACATGTACAGGTTATATTAGAACTAATAAACAAGTTCAGTAAGGTTCCAGTATACAAGCTCAACTTACAAAATAAATTGTATTTCTATACACTGGCAAGGAACAATTCAAAAATAAAATTAAGAAAACAATTTAATTTATAATAGCATAAAAAGATTAAGATACTTAAGAATAAATTTAATAAAAAAGTATAAAACATATTCTGAAAGCTACAAAATATTGTTGAAAGAAATTAAAGAAGATCTAAATAGGAAAACATTCCACGTTCACAAATCAGAAGACTTAATAGTGTTAAGATACCAATACTCACCAAATTATTCTACAGAGTCAATGCAAACCCTATCAGAATCTCAGCCAGTTTCTTTTGTAGAAATTAACAAGCTGTCCCTAAGATTCATATGAAATTGCAAGGACCCAAAACAATCGTGAAAAAAGACAAAGTGGGAGGACTCATGCTTCCCAATTTCAAAACTTACAATAGGGGCTTCTCTGGTGGCACAGTGGTTGGGAGTCTGCCTGCCAATGCGGAGGACACGGGTTCGAGCCCTGGTCTGGGAGGATCCCACATGCCGCGGAGCAACTGGGCCCGTGAGCCACACCTACTGAGCCTGGGCATCCGGAGCCTGTGCTCCGCAACAAGAGAGGCTGCGATAGTGAGAGGCCCGCGCACCACGATGAAGAGTGGCCCCCGCTTGCCGCAAATAGAGAAAGCCCTCGCACAGAAACGAAGACCCAACACAGCCAAAAATAAATAAATAAATAAATAAATAAAATAAAATAAGGTACCGCTTACTTTAAAAAAAAAAAAAAACTTACAACAAAGCTACAGTAATCAAGATAGTGGCATAAGGATAGACATATAGATAAATGGAATAGAATTGAGAGTCCAAAAATAAACCCTTACATTTATGGTCAACTGATTTTCAACAAGAGTGTCAAGAACATTCAACAGGGGAAAGAACAGTCTTTTTAACAAATGGTGCTGGGACAATTAGATATACACATGCAGAAGAATGAAGTTGGACCCCTATTCACCCTATACCCAAAAATTAACTCAAAATGGATCACAGATCTAAATGTAAAAGCTAAAACTATTTGCATATCATATATCTGATAAGAACATTTATCCAGAATAAACACACAGAAAAACCTCTTAAAACTTAACAACAAAAAAACAACCAATTTCAAAATAGGCAAAGGATCTGAACAGACATTTCTCCAAAGATGATAAACAAATGGCCGATAAGCATATGAAAAGGTGATTGTTCCACAATATTCATCATTAGGGAAATTTAAGTCAAACTTGCAATGAGGTACCACTTCACACCCACTAGAATGGCTACAATCAAATAGACAACAAGAAGAGCTGGTGAAGATATGGAGAAATTGGAACCCTCATACATGGTTGGTGAAGATGTAAAATGGGGCAGCATCTTCCGAAAAATGTGAAAGTCCCTCAAAGTTAAACAGAGAGTTATCATATAGCCAGTCAAATCCACTCCAAGCCTATATAAGTATACTGAAAACATAAGTTCACCCAAAAAATGTATATGAATATTAATAGAAGTATGGTTCATAACAGCTAAAAAGTGAAACAACCGAAATGTCCACCTATGGATGAATGGACAAACAAAATGTGGTATACCAATACAATGGAATATTATTTCATCATAAAAAGGAATGAAGTTCTGATACATGATACAACATTATGCAGAAAACATTACACTAAGTAAAAGAAGCCAGACGCAAAAGGCCACATATTGTATGATTCCTTTACATGATAAATCCAAATGAGCAAATCCAGAGAGTAGATTAGTGGCTGGGGGAGGGAAAATGGAAAAATGCCAAAGGATATGAGGTTTTTTTTGGGGTGATGAAATGTTCTAAAATTTGGTAGTGGTGACAGTTGCACAACTGTGAATATACTAAAAACCCACTGAATTGTACATGTTAAATGGGTCAATTTTATATAAATTATATCTCAATAAAGTTATTTTTTAAAAACAAAGTTATAAAATGGGGATTAGTTAATAAATATAATCACAAGCATATAGGGGAGGGGCAAGATAGGGGTAGGGAATTAAGAGGTACAAACTACTATATATAAAATAAATAAGCTATAAGGATATATTGTACAACACAGGGAATATAGCCAATGTTTTATAATAACTATAAATGGAATATAACCTTTAAAAATTGTGAATCACTATATTGTACACCTGAAACTTATACAATATTGTACAGCAACTATACCTCAATTTAAAAATAATTTTTTAAAATGAAAAAAAAAAGAAAAAAAAAACAGACTCTCTGGTAGTGGAAGGCTTAGGGTGGATCAGAGGGAATGAATATTTCTGTCCTAGAAGCCAGAGACCATTCATTTTTCCCAGGTAGAATACTCTCCACTGCAGGGTTTTTGTCATTAATCTCCTGACTACTTGTTGACCTGCTTCATGGGAACAGCTGCTTTTTCAGTAAGAAATGTAGTTCCTGGACATACTAACCTCCTGCCTTCCTCCCTACCCCACAATAACTTGTCTTGCTGTCCTTTGAAAAATAAATTAAATAAAATTTTTAAAAAATATCCTCTTCCCTTATTCTGCAGAACCTTGCTGTTCCCTTGGTTACCTCCCAGATCCACATGCCCTACCGCCATTCCCATCCCTACTCCAACCTCACACTCCTGGTGGGATCAATGAGTTCTGCCACTTAGTGTTCCCTATGCGATAGCTGAGGCCTTAATTAAGAGAAAATCCATTAAAAATGATATCAAAAATTGAAGAAATAGCCCACAAAACAGGGGTATGAGGACTCTTTAATTTTAGATTCCAACCTTTGTCCTCCTAATTCCTACAAAGTAAACAAAACAGACAGGCAAATGTTGGCTCAGATTATGTTTTTATATAGAAGGATACAGAACTTACCACTCTCTTTTCCCTGAAATCAATGCCGACTGTCGTGATAAATTTGGAGTTAAATTTACCATCTGTGTACTGGTAAAGTACACTGGTCTTCCCTACTCCAGAGTCTCCCAGAGCTAAAAACTTGATGAGGTAATCATAGTCTCCATCAGACATAATGAAGAACTCAGTGGTTCACCTGAAAAATACAAACAAATATATATTTACCAAAAACCAATTAGAAAATATTAGAATCTTCCATGAATAAAATGACTTCCTTTAATATCCAGTTCATCAAGTACTTCTACGTAACACTTATGTGCCTAAGGGTTCTGTGAAGAGAGGATTAGACATTATTCACTATTCCAAGGACTTAATCATTTGCTAGATGAGATGCTACTGAACTTGTAAATAACTAACAGTTTAGGTTAAATTTATTGTGCATATTATAGTACTGTTAAGACAAAAATTCCAAGTGAGAATGAAAATCAAAAAGATAATGGTCACTAAGGCTTATACGCAGATCGTGTAGAACAAGAGTTGACAAAACAAAGAAAGAAAGGAGGAAGGAGAATGTTACAGGAATAACAATAATTCTTAGAGTGCAAGTGGTTCCAACTGCCCCTCCTTTTTCAAAGTCTCCTAGTGCTGCATCCTTGGCTTTTCTCTTTTTACGTGGACATTGAGGCAATTTCATTTATCCTATGCATTTTCACATGTGATTACCATTCCTTCAAAGATAATGTTAAGTTCACAAGTAAAGCTTGGTTTGCACCTTCCTTACAAATTATTATTGTTACTACATATTAAATCAGATCTTTCTAGAATATCACTGCTCACTTGAGAACTGAGTTCCACCATGAAGGGCTCATTTATCTACATTTGCCTTGGTATTCTACAGGAAATGCTACCAATTCAGCTTTTCAATATTGGTCTACCTTTGAGAAGAAATATTCTTGGTTTTACAGCAAGACCTAACCATGGTTACTTTTTATCCTTTGCAATCAGCAAATAGATTCAAACTATTCAAAATATCAGTCTGACTAGAAATATAGTCTGTCTCCAGGGAAGGCTTACTTCTTTTTATCCTCCCATTTCTAATACCGATAAACCCTCCTGAAAATCAGAAAAACAATCAGCTATTCCGTTACCACTGACAACTCTACCTGCCCATTCAACATACATATTCACCCATCCACATACACATCATATGCCCTACATTAGATGCTGTTGATTTTCCTCTCATTGTCCCCTTTTCACCCAGCCATCTCCTGCCCAGAAACTTTACCACAATTCTCAACGCTCCCTATAGGATTATTTCTACAGATCCATAAAATTCATAAAAGCTCAGGCAAGGACATTTATTGATTTTCAAGGTTGCCTCCCCCACCCTATCCTCAATTTGGTGACTCACCTTATGCTCAAAAATCCTGAATTCTGATCCCCAAGAGTTGCTGCAGTGACTTCCACAGAGTCCCTTAGTGCAGAGCTGTGGCCTCACATTCAGATATGGCTGGTCAGTCGACAAGGGCAAAGCCTCTACAAACATTTGGCATTCTATTTACACACTATAAGGAGTGACACTGTACAGATGATGGCTTTCCTATGTTATAGCTTCTGTACTCACAGGTGCAGGTTGCCAGTATTAATGGTGTGTAACAGAATGCCTCTCCAGAAGATGACCACTTGGGTACAAATAAAGATTCTAGTATGTTTTATCACAGTATCTCACTTGGCTCCAAGTTATTCATAAATAAGAGCTAAGAATTGAAAAGTAGGTCCAGATAACATTGAATCATTTTTGGGGGGGGGGCTCCCCTCCAAATAAATGAGGAAGCAGAAAGCAACTCCAAATTCTGCAAGGAGAATGATGCAAGAAGTCGCTGTGGCTACCTTATTTCCTCTTTATTTTTATTTTGAAAAAAGTTGGTCATTTTTATAACTAGTTTCTGTATCATTTCAGGTACAGGAGAAAATGTCACCAATGGCATACTCTTCTAGAATTCTCTAAACCTACTTGAATGGAATTCAAAGACAGATGAACCTATCTCTGCTGCACCAAAATTTAATATGTTTAGTTATCATGGGAGAAGAATTACACAGGTAAGTCTACAAATGATCTTCATGGGTTTTGTCTTCTATTCGTGATGACAGCAATATATAACAGTTTGTTCCCAAACCAAACCATCATAAAGGAAGTGTTAACAAACAAAATACCACAACTGAAGGTATAGATACCACCATTGAAATTAATCATATTTTACACTCTTCAGACTGTACCTTTAGACAATTATCTACCTTGGTGACCTGAAAATAAATGCTCAGACCTTTCATTTTCTGGGTTCAGTTTGCTAAAGAATGAAACAGAACCCAGAGAGTTTAACTCATTTGCACAGTCTAGAACATGTGTCTCCTAACTTCAAGTCCAATGTCCATTCTACCTCAAGCTTTGTGGCCATTACTCAAGTTTTTACAAATGGATGTGGGATTTAAAAGTGACCAGGTATGATATCATACAAGGTAGCCTAACAGGAAACATGTGACTTCTGAAGTCAAGCAGAGCTGGATTGGATTCCGTATCTCCCACATACTGGCTACTCAGATGTTTTTCAGTCTTGGATTTTCAGGTTTCCACTCCATGAAAAAGAAGATAATGTACACCACTTCACACCATTGTTCTAAGGATTGAATGAGATGCTCTTTGTGGAGTGCCCAGCACAATGCTTGGCATATGCTGGGTACTCAGTAAATGTTGGCTCACTCTCTTCTCCCCATTCTGGACAGATCAGACAGGATCTGAAGACCTAGAACAATTTCTAAAATTGCCTCTGGGCAGCTCAAAACATGTATTTCTGGCACAAAAGATTGCTGACTGGCTAAGAGTAGTTTACCGAGTCAGCAAACATCACCTTCTTTCTTGGCTGGTTCAAACCATTTTCAATTAATTTTAAGTAGATATGTCAATTTCAAAAGAGTTATGACCAGCTTAAGAACAGGTTTAAATTGTATAAAACACTCTGATCCATACTAAAAAATTCATACTTGTTCAAAAGGATCTCAATGATTCATTCTGGTTCAGAGTGAAAGAGTTAAGTTCAAAGACATTCTACCTACAAAACCATTTCTGATTGATCTAAAGCCACTTTGGCTAAAACCACATGTATCGAAGGAAAATCATTTAGGTCTGGTTTTAAGAGCTCAAATTGCTTCACACTGGTTTTAGCTAGCTCAAATAAGCTCTGACCTGGACAAGCAGGTTCTGACTGGCTCACCTAAGGTTTGATTGGTTCAGAGCATATTTTACTGAATCAAGCTAGTGCTGACCAATTAAATCTATCTCCAACTGGGTCATAGTTGCTCTAATTTTATCAGACTGCTTGTAACTAGTTCAAGGTAAAAACTGGCTCAAAACAGTCCAAGCTGACTGATCAGATGTTCAAACAGTTCAAGACTAAAAATGTAAAATGATACTCAGAAGCACCAAAAGCAATGGTTTGGTGCTTTAAACTTACACCAAATCAACAAACTTAAAATTTTACTTAGAAGTATCCCAACTGTAGACAATCTGTGCTCAAATATTTATCTCCACCACAGTATAGTCTCTTTCTACACTTGAACAGCTTGTACGTGTTGGAGTACAGTAAACAGGTTGGGAGAAGGGATACTGGCAGAGGAGAATACGATAAACAACAGGGAAAGGTATGATGAGTGACACAGCCTTCCTTGGTTGAGAACTCACCTCCTGCCTTATCTCAAGGACCTGGCAGCAAAACACGGATCTGTGATCCAACAATAAAATAGAGATTTCAGCTGGGGGGAACCTTTAGCAAATTGGGATGCTATTTAGAGTTTGCCCTAAGTTGGTCACAATGACCAGGCTGGTCTGGGTTAACAGAGACCAGAATTCTAAAGAGTAAGGAAGCTGCTAGGAAATAAAAGTATTCAGGGAACAGGCAGATCTTCAAATTGTTGACAGAGATTTTTCAGGGTATTGGTGGTGACAGGTTCCTTATCTGAGCTTACAGTCAGTTAGTCAAAGCCTACAGTTAATGGAATCATTCCATCTTTCAGGAGAAAATAATTCTAGTCCATAGCAGACTACAATCCCAAACCCATCCTGCAGTCCTATATGTGGTTGTCTCACCACCGCTTACCACCACGAGGTAAAGACAACTAAATGTTAAGTTTCAGCTTCTGGTAGGTCTTCACGTAGAACCATCTTCATATTATTAAAAATTATTTTGGGTACTTCCCTGGCGGTCCAGTGGTTGAGACTTCGTCTTCCAATGCAGGGCGTGAGGGTTTGATCCCTGGTCAGAGAACTTAGATCCCACATGCCTCAGGGCCAAAAGACCAAAACATAAAACAGAAGCAATATTGTAAAAAATTCAATAAAGACTTTAAAAATGATCCACATTAAAAAGAAGAAAATCAGGGCTTCCCTGGTGGCACAGTGGTTAAGAATCCGCCTGCCAATGCAGGGGACACGGGTTCGAGCCCTGGCCCTGGAAGATCCCACATGCTGCGGAGCAACTAAGCCTGTGCACCACAACTACTGAGCCTCTGCTCTAGAGCCCACAAGCCACAACTACTGAAGCCCGCATGCCTAGAGCCTGTGCTCTTCAACAAGAGAAGCCACCGCAATGAGAAGCCTGCGCACCGCAACAAAGAGTAGCCCCCGTTCACCGCAACCAGAGAAAGCCCGCGCACAGCAACGAAGACCCAACGCAGCCAAAAATAAAAATAAAAAATAAATAAATTTATTTTTTAAAAAAAGAAAAAAAAAATTTTTTAAAGAGTATAAACATTTTTTTAAAAATTTTTAATTAAAAATAATAAAAATTATTTTTGCTTTTTATTTTTGTTACTCAAGTCCTGAGTGGTGTTTCTGGAACCTGTTCTTCAGAAAAAAAAAATACTCCACTCCCCAATTATGGAAATAACAAATTATTTTTATGTTGGCATTTTAGAGCAGACAGGGAAACAGTAAAAATACACAATGCAGAATTTGGGGCACCCAAACAACATTTTGTGCACACAATTTCCAGCAAGCACTTCAGCCTACTGATGCTTGGGAAGCTAGTTCATCAAGGCCTCCCAATTGCACTGCTCTTGCTAAAAATAAGTAAGATGCCCACATGTCAGGCACTTTACATGCATTAGTGTAACAGCCCTCATCACAGCCCTAAAGGCAGGTGATACATACATCACACACACTTCCTCCCTCGGAAGAATCTCGGTGCCAGTCTATCATGAATGCCACAATGAAAGGATGAGGAAGTGGGTCTTGGGCAGTCTCTCCACATATTAACATGGGCTCAATTCCAATGAATTGTTGAGAGACATAAAAAAAGTGGAAGTTAAGAGCAAGGACTCTAGAGTTGAATCACCTGGCTATGAATCCAGTCATGTCACTTTAGAAAATTTAATGTCTTTTGCCTCGGGATCCCCATCTTAACAATGGGAATGATAACCTATTTTATTAATACTATCATGTATCTGCTTTCTTAACTTCTTTAAAAGTGGGGTGCATCTTATATTTCACAGTCTTACAACCCATGACATCTTGCAATTGTTATTAAATAAGGTGGCACTGGAAATACAGTTGTGTGAAACCTTTCATTAGCAACTTCTAAGCAAAATCAAGAATGCAGCATCAACACATTTTAGATGCGATGGCGCACAACAGTAAACCTATCTCAGAGGGCTGTTGTGAGGATTGAGTATACATATAAAGTTTAGTTTAGAACAGTGCCTGGCACGCAGTAAGTCCTGTAATAAGTATTAACTGCATTTAGCATCGTCAAGCAGTCTAGCTCCGAAGGGTCAATACGAAGGCAATATTCTTTCTTAGAGATGAAGAAAGAACTGAATCCCTAATCGAAAAATAAGATTAAAAAAAAAAAAGACTCTACGGAGATGTAATGGCCTATATGGGAAAAGAATCTTAAAAAAAAAAGAGTAGATATATGTATATGTATAACTGATTCACTTTGCTATACACCTGAAACTAATACGACATTGTAAATCAACTGTATTCCAATAAAAATGTAAAAAATAAAATAAAATAAAATGAATTTTATCAAAAAAAAGAATCTATGGAGAGCACTTGAACCTCAGGTCACTTCTTTAAACACTGTACCTCCTGGAGGAAGTAGCATCTAAATACCTCAAGGAAATGTCTTCTAAAAAGTCAAGAATGCCCTCAATTTGAAACAGGCAAAAGATTTTCTTATTCATCTCACATCTATCTCTCCTCCTTACACAAATATTTTTTCAAAGTGATCTACACCCTCACTCTCAACAGATTAACAACAGAAAGCAAGGAACACCTACTTCCTCAACATGTACCATGTGGTGATAATTGCCTGGTGAGAGAAAGTCAATGATCTTCTTCCTTATTTAAAAAATAAAATATATTTTAATTGCTTTTCAGGAAATAAGATAGAAGAAATTGATTTCAGTTAAGTGCAAAGGGGAAAGCTCTCTCTCTCTCTCTCTCTCTCTCTCTCTCTCTCTCTCTCACACACACACACACACACACATACTATAGCCCAAATTCTCCATGAAACTTCCTATTAAATTCAGTCGTAGATTCCAGCCTTACGATCCCCAATCACTAGGCAGAATCATTCAAAATCTACTCCAGATAAGCCAGTTTTTAAAAGCCCAATTTTCCCTCTATCAACCACATTTAATACAGAGAGTAAAAAACCAGGGAGGGATAATATTACCTGAACAACTACTATGTGTCACGAATGGTAGTAGACATGGATCTATTTTATCATCCTTAAGCGGAACTTAATGTCTGGGTAAGACATAAAGAGAACGTTGTTTTCTTACTGTGGTGGCCAGTAGGCTTGGGTTCAAATTCTGGACTCTTCTTGGTGTGACTTGGTCCAAGTTCTTCAAACTAAGTCTCCTCTCTTTCAACTACAAAGTGGAGATAACATTACTAACCTCACTGGGTTACTTTAAGGATGAAGTGACACAATCCACAGAAAGTTTTAGCGCATTGCTTGGTTTGTGTTAAGTGTTCAATAACTGAAACTTCTTTTTAGCAATACTATTACTAACGTATAGCCTCATCAAGTTCTTATTAGGCAAGGCATGTAATTTTATAACCTATTCTTAATGTAACCAGTACCTGAACCTTTAGAAAAAATAGAGAAAGAGGGCTTCCCTGGTGGCGCAGTGGTTGAGAATCTGCCTGCCAATGCAGGGGACACGGGTTCGAGCCCTGGTCTGGGAAGATCCCACATGCCACGGAGCAACTGGGCCCGTGAGCCACAACTACTGAGCCTGCGCGTCTGGAGCCTGTGCTCTGCAACAGGAGAGACCGGCGCACCGTGATGAAGAGTGGCCCCCGCTTGCCGCAACTAGAGAAAGCCCTCACACAGAAACGAAGACCCAACACAGCCAAAAATAAATAAATAAATAAATAAATAATAAAAATAAAGGAATTCCTTAAAAAAAAAAAAAAAATAGAGAAAGAAAGTCAATTTAGGTGCAATCATTTATGAGGTCTCTATCACAAAAGCTACCGTGGCATTCCAATCTAACAATGAGTTTTAACTGGGTGATTTTTGGCAATTTCAGAGCCAGAGTGTTCATCATAAAAGCATTTTATAATGGGGAATTCCCTGGTGGCCCAGTGATTAAGTCTCCTCGTGCTTCCATTGCAGGGGGCCTGGGTTCCATCCCTGGTCGGGGAACTAAGATCTCACAAGCCGCGAGGAAAAACCAAAAAAAAAAAAAAAAAAAAAAGCAGCATTTTATAATGTACCAAGATATGAGTAGGGGCAACTTGTGTTTACAGGATGAGCCCTGGCTACAACTGTCTTAGATCACTGCAATTGCTATACCCTGAAGTGAAATACATTCACTTTCACTGCAAAGGCAAGATGTGTACTGCCCAAGAGTGGGGCTCCCCATTTCCACAAAAGGAGATAGCCTCTGCCCTCTATGCATGAGACCTTCCTCTTCTCAATTTCTGATCTAGTGTGATAGGTTTCTGCCCTCCTGAATAGGTTGACATAGAATAGATGAAATTATAAACAAAGAGCTTATCTTGTTTGTGCAAAGATCTTAGGTAGAGAGAAGTAAGTAGAAATGTAATGGCTTTGAAGAATAGACAGAAATTGGAATCTGTTTCATAGTAATATAATAGATCCACCCTTAACACTGAGAAGAGAGGTACATAGCTAAAAATTGACAATCTAAATTTACATACAATTTGGCTTAATATTTATAAATGTGCCTGTTACACAGGAATATTCCATTTTCCCCAATTACACAAAGTGAAAAGACTAAATTATAGTATTCGATGATATTCCAACATAGCAAGTTATTCAGAGAAAAAATAAAATCATCTACAAACACTGTTGAATTAAATATACATTCCCAAATACTGCCAGGACATCCAAATATATCATTTGTAAAAGCATCCTTCGGCCATTTGCAATTCCTTATGAGTATTAAAGAGAAAGACGAGAATAAAGAAAAAATAAGCAGTCTCAATCCAGGAGTTGACCTACTATTTCTGAAATGTTAGCATCACCTCAGTAGGTGACTAACATAAGCCAGCAGTCAAATAATACAAGCAACTACACATTAAGAAAGAAGGGGGCACTGGAATGATTCTTTTTTTTTTTTTTTTTTTTAATTATTTATTTATTTATTTATGGCTGTGTTGGGTCTTCATTTCTGTGCGAGGGCTTTCTCTACTTGTGGCAAGTGGGGGCCACTCTTCATCGCGGTGCGCGGGCCTCTCACTATCGCAGCCTCTCTTGTTGCGGACGGAGCACAGGCTCCAGACGCGCAGGCTCAGCAACTGTGGCTCACGGGCCTAGTCGCTCCGTGGCATGTGGGATATTCCCAGACCAGGGCTCGAACCCGTGTCCCCTGCATTGGCAGGCAGATTCTCAACCACTGCGCCACCAGGGAAGCCCCTGGAATGATTCTTGAAAGTAGAAATTGTTCTTCTAGAAGACCACTGTCAATGACTCAAATGAGATACTGGCTTTTTTGTTTTTTTAAGATATGGAGATCATCGATTCATTTATTCAAAAGACATTATTTGCTGCCCACGCCTCTTTTACAATCAGAATATAACTGTTTACAGAAATTTATGGAAAGTAAATACTGGGTGTTATTTACTTACAGTTTGTGACAAGTACATCTTATTTTATAGACACACGGTAATAGGAATAAAGGCGTACTACAGAATCTGTCCTTTGTAAAATATAGACAATACAGTGGCAATAGGAGTGGCTGTTTGGTTTGCTGAGTAATATCTCAAATAAGGTGAAAGTAGCCCCATAATGGCCACAACCACATGTCCCTGCAATGGAATGTCCCACCCATGGCTAAATGTGTTTCCTAATGACACCGTGAAGCAGGAAACTCTTGGAGAATTCTTGGAATTCTCCAAGAATTCCACAGAAGTGCAAAACCTGTAAAGTCTACTCCCACTCAGTGGTTGCTTTTTGTGAGCACATAGAAAACAGTAAGACATAGGTGTTGGAGTCAGGGTCTCCTCAATTCAAACAGGGGACCACCACCTACCAGTGTAAAGTGAGTAGCAAAATGCATGATGGAGATCAATATATCGTAGCTGTTCTTATGACTACGAGAGATTAAGGTTTGAACACTGACCTTATGGCATCAAGACTGGTGCTTTTTCCACTATTCCTTAAGAGGGACACTGAACCTAATAAATCTCCTAAAGAATGGAGTAAAACTGTTTTCCGAAAATGGAAAAGGAGGAGTGACCTAAGCTACCTGGAAGGTAGCTGCAAGACCAACTGATTCATAGAGGGAATTCTGCTGTTAAGTTCTGAAGAGGTAGAAGTGAAGAGCCTTTGGCTGTGTCAGAGTGATGCCAAACTCCTGGGCCCAAGACTCAAAGGTGGAAATATTAGGAGTGACTGTGCTGCTACCGCGGCCAGGACTGGAAGGATTACAAATCAAGTAGCACTCAAAGGACTTGAAATTGAAAAGTGCACTTCCATGAATTGGGAGATTGTGATTGACATGTATACACTGATGTGTATAAAATGGATGACTAATAAGAACCTGCTGTATAAAAAAATAAAGTAAAATTCAATAAAAGGAAAAAAAAAAAGTGCATTTCCAAGGTTGCAAAACACAGAACACCTTTCCATTTATGACCTAGAAATGGAGTCAGGGATTCTTGCCAAGCCTGGTCCTCCCGGAATATGCGAGGGTTGTAAGACCTCCGACCAACACAACCTAGCTGCCCTCTTGCATCTCACCTGCCTCAAAGTTTTTCATGTGCTGCAACACAGGAAAGATGTTGATTTGTCAGAGGAAATGCATCAAGAAGAGAATCACTTCACTTTGTGATGGAGCAATGATGCTTCTTTCATTCCAAGAAAAATTTTAGGATGGAAAAACAATTGTGAATTAAAAGAATCAAGACCTGTTGAGGATGACTGTCCAAGTAATAAAAACAATTAGATTAATATCCCTGAGTTGGCAGTAGCTGGGGAGGAGAGGGATTCCTTTATCATTGCCTTTTTTAAAAACTAGAATGAGTGCTCTATATTTATTCACCCCGTAGAGACACTGTGTCCAGAATATACCACCACCCTGCCCTTCCAGACCCAATCATTTGCATACCAGGATATTATTTTCACTGTTGTTTTGTAAGGGTGACTTCTACAGTGTACTGTAACCATTTCCCTGACTTCTTAAACAAAGGGCATAGACCATACCTCAACTTTTCTGTGATGAGATACTGTAACTGTATACTTGCAGAAACTGTAAATGGTGAGGGCTCCTATCCCACACAACCCTACTCTGAAGGCTAAGATGAAGCATCAGTTTGGCACACAGATACTTACAAAGGCCACTAAGATGCACCAGACAGGGCTTCACCTCTCCCTCGTCCTGCCTACACCACAGCCTCACCCGCGCTGACCACACCAGGGCACAGCTGTTCTCCACCCCCAGGGACATGCTTCTCAGGTGCAGTCTGGCTTATGAAAGCACACAGGATTCCATCTCTTCACAGCTAGTTTTCTTTCTTTTTTTTTTTTTTTTTAATAAATTTATTTATTTGTTTGTTTTTATTTTTGGCTGTGTCGGGTCTTTGTTGCTGCACACGGGCTTTCTCTAGTTGCGGCAAGTGGGGGCTACTCTTCGTTGCGGTGCACGGGCTTCTCATTGTGGTGGCTTCTCTTGTTGTGGAGCACAGGCTCTAGGCACGCGGGCTTCAGTAGCTGTGGCACGAAGGCTCTACAGCACAAGCTCAGTAGTTGTGGCGCACAGGCTTAGTTGCTCCACGGTACGTGGGATCTTCCCGGACCAGGGCTCGAACCCTTGTCCCTTCCATTGGCAGGCAGATTCTTAACCACTGCACCACCAGGGAAGCCCCATGCACAGCTGGTTTTCTTTCCCATAGTCTCCTATCCACCCTACAGCACCCCCATGTTGGGTTCTAATAGTCCCACTTCTATCCATTACCCTGAGCCTCTCTACTCTTCCTTGTCCCTCATCTCCACGTACTCTTCCCAAACTCCAGTTTGTGTGTGCAAAAACTGACCTCACACCAACAACACCAGTCCATGAATACTGGTGCTTTCCTTGTAACAGTGAGCTGCTATATCAATTTCAAGGTACTGGACTCTCCTCCATAAGCTCATTTGCTACTCTGTCTTCAGGGACTTCTGCTTTTCCAATAAGGAAAATTTTCCCCCAGCTAAGTCTGGGAACAGAGCCATTTCAGAAACCCAAGTGCTTCTCCACTGTGCCAGTTTGGGGCTTACCATATACTGATGAAAAGGCAGCATACTGACACAAGTTAATCATGAGTTTAAAAAACTAGTGTCTGAGGACTTCCCTGGTGGCGCAGTGGTTAGGAATCCACCTGCCAATGCAGGGGACACGGGTTTGAGCCCTGGTCTGGGAAGATCCCACATGCTGCGGAGCAACTAAGCCTGTGCACCACAACTACTGAGCCTGTGCTCTAGAGCCCACAAGCCACAACTACTGAAGCCCGCATGCCTAGAGCCTGTGCTCTTCAACAAGAGAAGCCACCGCAATGAGAAGCATGCGCACCGCAACGAAGAGTAGCCCCCGCTTGCTGCAACTAGAGAAAGCCCGTGTGCAGCAATGAAGACCCAACGCAGACAAAAATAAATAAAAAACAAATAAATTTATTTAAAAAAACTAGTGTCTGTAAATATTCTACCATGTGTTAACTTAGTTCTTTTAAAAACAGTAAAATAGGCTCAGAAAAATCAAACTGTTTCCTGATGTTTTAGCACCACAAAACAACAGTACTAGGATTCTTAGCCTCTCTCGTTTGGTGTCAATAAGCTCTAAACAGCCAGCTATAGGTCTTCCTGGCCCTCGATCAGGTCCACTCTCTCCATTTAATATACTTACAATACATGTTTAACTGCTCCCTAAATATCATATTCTTTAATAGCTGAATCAAAAGGAAAGAAGAGAAACTCACCTGTGGTGCAGGTCCAATCTGATATACTTCCTATTGATTCTTGCCCCGTTCCACCTATGCAGTAGGCAGTCTTAGCAGGGACTGTTTGCATTTCTATCAACAGCTGTTTATAGACTAGGGCGTGCCTTGGGTTTACTTATGCAAAAGAGGACTGAGGTACTTGCAGCCATCCAGCCTATTTCTAAATCAGCCTGTCAGATCACAGTTGGCTTTTTTGCGATTGTTGTTGTTTTTTCTAATTTTATTACCTTTGAATCAGTAAATGCTGCCTAATATCAAATTTGGGGGGATTTGTTAAGTTTTACGAATGTCCCCTGGTTGCGTAAAAAGGATCTGTATTCCCTGTTTGTTGTATGCAGAATTACGTATGTACTAGTTCAAGCTAGTTAGTTGTATTTTTCAATCTGATATATCCTTGTTTATGTTTTCCTACTTCACCTGTTAGGTTCCGAGAAGAATACTGGATCGTATTTATTTTTAGAAAATAAGCACAAGACAATGTCTTAAATGAGATGAATATAACACATCATAAAAGAATAAGGCACTGCAGTTCTTATTAGAGAGGCCTCAAGTCTGTGGAACTCTGGGACCCATTGAGGTTCTTTAGGAGTCTATAAACTTTTATTCAAATGTCCTTTTTCTCTTTATTGTTATTTTTTTTAACTGGAATAAAAACTTACAGTCAAATGAGTTATATACCACATTTAGAGACCTCCAAATTGTTCACTTACTGCCTGGCTAAGTTATTTGCTTCTGCCTTTAGTGCATACATATTATTTGGAATTCTTATAAAGGTGTCATTAATTGAGAAGTCTATAATTTGCACTAGGCTTTTGTCATTCTCTTTCCTTTTTAAAAAAAATTTGGAGTGGATTCACATGTCCACTCTTGTGAGAATATTTAAGGAAGCATATGTGAGCCACACTCAGTAAATGACAGCAAGGCTCAGGCACATCTGTTCAGCACACGTTGGCTTTTCTCCAGTTAGGACAGTCAATTGAGCAATAAGGAATGAACACAGTATGCTGCATCCTAACATTTTATTATAGAGCACTGCAGAGATGATTTTATGTTTGGGGAGCTTCTTATCTGACTTAGAGCTACGCCAAGCTTGGGTTACTTCTTGTTCGTAGCAGATCAATGTTTTCACAGCCAGCTTAATACTCTTGCATAGCGTCTCAGAAAAGCTACATAATGTCACTGCAGCAAATCTTTCGCTCCCTCAGAAAGCTGCTCTGGTCCAGCTGGTTGCAAACTTTCTTTAGCAATATTCTTCAAATGAAATCTTACCTGGCACTTTAACATATAAAACAGGTGAAAGTAGAACCACTCTGGTAAAGGAAGTGAAGGTAAGATCCCACCTCCAAGGCCTGTGGACCCAACAAAGTCCTAACAAGTGCTCCATTGTACACATGTGGAAAATCAATGTGGAAAGCTCGACCTCAAATGGCTCTGAATCATCTCGTTTACCTTCAACTTTGTACCCAACACTTCCTGTCTGCCTGAACACCTCAAACTGACACCTCATTACAAGGTATGCTACACTTTTTTATTCAGCATCTCCTAAAAATGCCATCTCTCAAATCTTGTCCCCTTACCACAACCTTAGGACTCTTCTTATCTGGGACTGAAAATCTGGAATGTATTGGGTGACCCTGGTAAGAATTCCAAGAAGGGCTACCTGGAGCTTCACAGAATAAGTCTGCAGGAAAGGACAATGATCATTGGGTCAACCAAAGGGAAAGAAGAGCTCTGGATCTAAGGGTGAACAGTCCAGGGAAAAATCTAGACCAAACTGGCTAGAAGTGAAGCAAGGGGCAGCATCCCCCTTGGGGCAGAAAACCAGTGTCCTTGAAAAAGGGAACCACTAGGAGGATGTTTATAACCAGCTACACTGGTGATCTTTTCCCAAAGGGCATTATAAAACATAGCCATGTCAGTCTCAATGGACTCAACAACCTATGCTTGGGCGGAACCCTCAAAAGTCAAGATATGCTTTGAAGACCACAATGAAATGTTGATATAGCAAACTTAAAATAACTGAGAATATATTATTTTGTGCTACGTCAGAAGCCACTTTGTACTAAAGTACAGCACAGGATAACACAAAGCAGCGTAAATTTAAAAAAAATACTGATGGGAGAAAAACTTAAAATTCTCTCCACTAACTTGACTTTTTTCTATAAATTCAAAAGAAATTGCTAGTATTGTATTTTCTCCACAGAACCCCTTGTTCCAGCTAATGGCTATGCATGAGGAATGCTTCATATGAAAGGACTGCTACTGGGACTTCCCTGGTGGCACAGTGGTTAAGAATCCGCCTGCCAATGCAGGGGACACCGGTTCGAGCCCTGGTCCAGGAAGGTCCCATGTGCCGCAGAGCAACTAAGCCCTTGCACCACAACTACTGAGCCTGCGCTCTAGAGCCCGCAAGCCACAACTACTGAGCCCGCGTGCTGCAACTACTGAAGCCCACGCGCCTAGAGCCTGTGCTCCACGACAGTAGAAGCCACCGCAATGAGAAACCTGCGCATCACAATGAAGAGTAGCCCCCGCTCACCGCAACTGGAGAAAGCCCACACACAGCAACAAAGACCCAACGCAGCCAATAAATAAATAAATAAATTTAATTAAAAAAAAAAAAAGGACTGCTACTTAGAACCATTAGAAAGTTCCAGGGAAGGAGGAAAGGGCATGGGGAAGATGGGAGCAGAGCAATCCCTAGTGTTCCCTACCAGAGCAGGCAACCTCATATGAAGATGGCATAGAACCAACTTCAGGCCAGAAGGGGGAGATACAAATGGAGGTCCCAGACAGGTGGACAAAGTCACATCAAAGTCAAACACCAAAAAAGTAAGGAGCAGATCAAAAAGGGGAGAGATGGTTTGTGGATTTGAGGAATTCAGGAGGACAGCTAGCCATACAGACTGGGAAGACCACTTGCTCATCAGAGCCAGTAGGAACAACACCTAGAAAAGACCCAGGTAGTTGTTACTTTATCAAAAGCCAGAGAGATTCTTCCCTTCTAAGTCAGGGCAATTTATTCCATCTACTTGCTCTCCCCTGCTTAACCCATCCAATTTCAAAGGCTCCCTAATCAACCCAAACAGGTTCGTTCACTAAGTGTCCTCCTGCTGCCCTGGGCAAATGGAAAAGTCAAGCATCCAGGTTAGAACTTGGTTCCCAAAGCCATACCTGTCTTTGTCATCAGCCAAGCCTGGGATAAGGACACCTATGGGAACCAAGCTCCTATTTTCTTTTTTTTTTGGATGGGTAAGAAGTGGATTTATTTAGAGAGAAGCACACTCCACAGACAGAGTGTGGGTGGACCATCTCAGAAGGGGAGAAAGGCCCAAGCTCCTATTTTCTGAATGCACCTATGAGAAAGCTATTTGAAGGCAGAAGGCAGGGGACTAAGAATATAGGGACCAAAGTCAGTAAGCAAGATGGCCGCTCAGAAAGAATCTACAGGGCCTTGTTAAAAAAGAGTGAATAAAGAAACCTCGACATAGATTTGCTAACATAAAATAAAGATTCTGTGTTAGCAAGGAAACTATGAGTCTGCAAGAGAACAAGCTTCTATTAGCAAACTGGACATTTACCACATACATTCTAGTGCAAGAGGTTTTACATTTTGTTAAGATGCAAAATGTTTATTAACTCAGGAGATGCAGTGTGATTTTCCAAACCAAAATCTGGGGCATGAGCTCTGTCAGTGGATTTTCATGACCGTTTTGGGAAAAAGGCAGAATCGGAAATCTAGTTTAGTTATCAAAGTACTGGAATTTCTAAAGCACCTCACTAATTTATAGGGCAAATACACATAGAAAAAAGTGAAATGAAGCAGTATCAGAAAAGCCATGGAGCTGGCTATCACAGCACACCTCTGGGCACAGAGGACACGTGCAATCATTTGAGTTCCCTTCACTTCTGACCATCAGGGCTCAGGACTGAGACCCTACTGATCGCCGTAGTAGAGAAAGGGGAAGGGAAGTTGTTTCAATGGCAACATCCTCACCTACTTACGTTCCTTTTCTCACAGTCTCAGTAATTAACAGTATGATCATGAACTAAGCCAAAAGTTTCTCTACCCATTCCACTCTCACCCTGGAAACCAGTCCTCCTAGGCCACATCATGTTCTGGATATTCCTTTAACCAATGTTTTCTCAATATGTATGAGTGCTTTATCTTCGTTAACTTGGACGGGTATTACACTACTTCTGAGTACTCCTCTCCCATTCCGCAGCTCCCCAGTAAACTTGCGTATTGCCTGGACTGTTCTTCTTGTGTGTTGCTTCCCCTCCAACACCTCACCGCTGGACTTAAAACAGGCCAGCTGCCACTCAACTGCTAATCGTGTCTACCATCTGGCTTTCTCTGACAGCCTTTTCCTTCCTCTGTTTCCCTCTGTTCCCTGCTGATTTCATTCAGGAATGACTCATAAAGTGTCTTGGAGCTCCACTGATAGCTGCTCTTTTTTTTTTTTTTAATAAGTTTATTTATTTATTTATTTTTGGCTGTGTTGGGTCTTCGTTGCTGCGCGCAGGCTTTCTCTAGTTGTGGCAAGCAGGGGCTACTCTTCATTGCAGTGCATGGGTTCCTCATTGCAGTGTCCTCTCTTTGTTGCAGAGCATGGGCGATAGGCACATGGGCTTCAGTAGTTGTGGCACGAGGGCTCAGTAGTTGTGGCTCACGGGCTCCAGAGCGCAGGCTCAGTAGTTGTGGCGCACGGGCTTAGTTGCTCTGTGGCATGTGGGATCTTCCCGGACCAGGGTTCGAACCTGTGTCCCCTGCATTGGCAGGCAGATTCTTAGCCACTGAGCCACCAAGGAAGTCCCTAGCTGCTCTTTTTTGGTAAATTAATTTATACTGGCATTCAACTCAACAGTATTTGATAAGCAGTTTCTATGTGCCCAGTACTGTGTTGGTAACTACAAATGGCACAAAAGAAATATGCGAACCCTCAAGAACTTGGTAATTGGAATGAGCAAATAAAATGAACTCACTTCCAACAAAGGACAAATAAGACAAGATAATCAGGAAGCAAAATGTCACCCAGCCCAGGATATCAAAAGTGAAATGGGCTTGAAGTCAGAACACCTGGATTCTGCGA
The DNA here is from genome assembly GCF_028023285.1 of Balaenoptera ricei. Taxonomy (NCBI): domain Eukaryota; kingdom Metazoa; phylum Chordata; class Mammalia; order Artiodactyla; family Balaenopteridae; genus Balaenoptera; species Balaenoptera ricei. Next base: position 80,600,980 of record NC_082640.1, on the reverse strand, counting down.
CTTACTTCCTAGCTGTGTGATCTCGGGTAAGTCATGTAACCTCTCCCAGCCTGTTTCCTCAATATGGGAGTATTTATCTAGCAAGATCACTGGGAGGATTAAAGACCCCAAGAGGTCAGAAACAGGGCACAATCTGACCAAGGCTTCAAACAGAAACCAGGGCCTTAGCTGAACACCTTCAAAGCCGGAAAGGATTTAGCTCAGTGGTGAGGAGTAGGAAAGATGGCATGTTTGGTGCAAGAGCATGTTTTGACTGCAATTTAACAAGTATTGAGAAGCCCTGTTAACTACTTCAAAGGCTACGAATGTAAATACGATATAGTTCTTTCCCTCAAAATTTACAGTCAGAGAAACATAAGACAAATCCACAAATAACTATAAAACTGGCTATAAATTCAAAGGAATGCTTATGAGGCAATGTGGCAAGCTGAAGAGGGCTGGACAACGAACCTGTCAGTGTGCTGGGTACTCGTTTCAGCTCTGCTACCATCTGTGTGTGATCCAGCATGGCTCACCACCCACCTCCGGGCCTTGTTTCCTCAAATATGAAATAAGAGGGCTGAACTCAATGGTCTCTTCCCTACACAAACATTCTACATTTGAAGAGTTTAGCCACGAGAAGTTTAAATGGGGTCATGGTGGCAGCTGTCCCTCGTGTCACCTCTCACTCCTTAAAGACGAGAGCCTAGACATGAGCATGAGATGGAAAAGATCCAAGAGACATCTGCATTGATTGTGTGGATTCTTGATGGTAAATAAAATGGTTATAGTATTAAAAAAATAATAATAATAAAATGCAGTGTCTCACTGGGTAGAGGAGGAAGCAGCAAAGAGAAAGTACTACAAAGGATGAAACTGGGTGACCAAGAGAGCAAAATGGGGCTGCTGACGGAAACAGGATATTTGAAGCGGGGGAAGGGAGAAAGCTGAAGCGGGCAGAAGGTTCTTGTGGGTGGCCATCAGATTTTTGGAGGGAAAAGATGATGAGATTGGATTGGGAGAGACTGAGAGGGGTCAACAAAGCCACATGACAGAGGAGTGCTTGAAAACCATCCCCTTTCACTATGGTCCCACATTTATCCCTGTCCTTGGGACAGAGGCAGAGGGGCTAACAGTGAAAGGTCCAAAAAGAAGGCCATGACTGTACAAACCACAGAAGAGGGAACACACAAAACCAAGGATCACAGCAGGGTGTTCTCACTCAAACTAAATTACATGGGACATGATGGGCAGTCCCTGCTGTTCTGATGAAACTTCATTTGCAGACATCACGCCTCTAGTATCTGACAGTAAGTAAAAAGGAAATGTCAAGGAGGACAGCTGGCTATCTCTTTGCCTCTAGACTGTTCTCTCCTTTGGGGAGCCTTTATTAGGGCACCAATTCAGGTTCAAAACATCATCCTATATCCCACTCATCTGACTACATGTTAATAAAAATACATACTGGCCAGGAGTATATCATTTTCCTTCAGCCTCATTCTCTGCCTCTCTCACTCGGCTTGAAATAATTACCACTTTTACCGCTGATATTAAGAAATGACAAGCCCAAACTCTTTTCTAATTACTTAATGCCTGTGGGTTTTCAGAAGAGAATTAGCCAACTAGACCATGTCCCCCATGTTTTTGTTCTCATTTAAAACAACACTTCTATAAATATGCACGTGCACCGTCTCCTGATGCATGCCAGCAAGAGCTTCTCCAGCAAATTGCTTGGCAACCTTTTTCATGCTATTTGTTTGACAAACTGGGTCAAATGCTCATAATCGAAGGCCACAGATCTGGGCATTCCAGCAATGCCAGGCCCTGCCCAACAGCCCTAAGAAGGGTTTACTGTCTCAACACATCTGAACCAATTCAGAACATACCAGGGGAGAAGGGTAGATACCAAAGAGTGACATTCCTGGGGCATAGGTATGTGAGTGTTCAATAATATTCAGAACAAGACAATGCCAAATTGTTGTCCAGCATAATTGTTGTACTCTCCCAACTTCACATCTTCACCAACATTTTATTGTCGGACTTCTCAAAATGGTAACACACTGTAATCTAAATCAGCATTTCTTTGATTGCTAATGTGGTTGAGCCATTCAATTTCTTTTTTTTTTTTTTTTTTTTTAACTTGTTGGCCATTTGATTTCTTCTTGTGGAAGAGCATAGTCATGTCCTTTCCCTTTTTTTCTATTGGGTTGTCTTTTTCTTATGGACATGCAGGAGTTCTTCATATATTCTGGCTACTCGTCCTTTGTCAGTTACAGAGGTTGCAAATATCTTCTTCCTGTTTGTGGTTTGTCTCTTCACTTTTTTTTCTTTTTTTTTTTTTAATTGAAGTATAGTTGGATTTGCAATGTTGTGTTAATTTCTGCTGTACAGCAAAGTGACTCAGTTTATATATATATATATATATATATATATATATATATGTATATATATATATATTTAGAGAGAGAGAGAGAGAGAGCGCGCAAGAGATTCTTTTTTATATTCTTTTCCATTATGGTTTATCTCAGGATATTGAATATAGTTCCCTGTGCTACACAGTAGGACCTAGTTGTTTGTCTTTTCACTTTTTTAATGGCTCTATCTTCCAGTAGTCATATCTATCAATCTTTTATAGATAGTTCTTTTTATATCATGTAAAAGAAATCCTTCTTTACCTAAAATAATAAAGATATTCTTCTACATTATTTTCCAAAAGATTTTGCCTTTCACATTAAGTCTTCAATCCAGTGGGAATTTTTAAGGTGTATGTAGGAATCCAATTTCATTAGTTTCCCCAGAAGGACACCTAATTATCATAGTACCATTTATTGAGAAAAATTATCCTTTCCCTAGTGAGTCACCATATCTGGGCAGATCTGTTTCAGGGCTCTCTCTTCTGTTCCTTTGGTCATTTTCATTACCCCTGGGCCAATGTCATATGGTCTTAACTACTACTATGGCTTTATAATACAGCTTTATATTTATTGTTTATATCTGGGAGGACCAGGCCCCTCTACCTCACTGTGGACATCCTTGACCTTTCACACTTCCATCTAAGTTCCTCAAAAACCATAAGGAAATTTTGATTTGGAGTACATTAAATCTATAGATCAAATGGAGAAGATTGACATATTCATGATATTGAATCTATCCATGTAATGTATAATCTGTACCTTTATTTATGTCTTCTTTAATGCCTTTAAAAATGTTGTCAAAGTAAATTCTCTTCATAAAGACCTTGTACATTTTTAGATTTACTGGTACTTTATATTTTTGTGCCTATTATAAGTGACATCTTTTAAATATATATAATATATATGTAGTATATATATATATATATACACACACACACACACACACACATATATATATATATACGTTCTATATATTTCTTTTCTAATCTTTACACCTTTTATTTATATTCCTTGTCTTACTGTACTAGTTAGGACCTCCAAAAGTATTGAATAAAAATCTTGTCTTGATTCTAACATTTCACTGTGATGAATAACATTTGCTATAGGTTTTTGGTACACACTCTTATCAGGTTAAGGAAGTGCTCCATCTATTCCTAGTTTTCTAAGAATGAGTATTATGAATGCATATCAATTTTATCAAATTTCGTTCCTAAATCTATTGGGAAAATTATGTGATTTTTTTCTCCTTCTGTTAATTTACAAGCTTTTACAATTATTCTGCCTTTGATCTTTATTTTTCCTTTCTTCTAGTTTTTTCTCTAACTTTCCTGACTTCTCCTCTTTACCTATACTCTCTACCCAAGAATTCTCTTTCAAAGTCATTGTTTCTTCCATGTCCATCCCTGAGGAGAGGAGGTTATAGTTCTCAGAATCATTAATAAATATTTGAATGAATAAAAAAATGAAATACCTAATAAGTATCACATAATTGAGAGGATTTACTCGAAACCAATCTTCAAATGTAACACATCACATGTACATAGGTTGCTCTAGCTTGGGGCCAAAAGAAAAAGGTTACTCAAGATGCAGTCAGTTAGAGACAGAAGTAATTATCACAGAAAGTTTTCAACTGAAATAGTCTTTTACTCCCTAGAGAAATATCAGAAAATCATTAGTTGTCTTTTGAATTTTCTTTTCAGTACTATGTTGGACTTTAAGTACTGGGGTTCAAGCGCCCCCCCCCCATTATAACACCTAGCAATGAGGGTAACAGATTTCAAAAATGGTAAGCATCAAAAAAAAAAAAAAAAAAATGGTAAGCATCTTAAGAGAGATAAAAAGTGATGCTTATATTTGCAATTCAACACTATCAACCAAAGGGGCCAGCCCATGCCTCAAAACCTTGGTTCCAAACCTAAACCAGACCAGCCACAATGATCATCTAATTTGTACAATCTGAGGATAGAGGGGAAAATATAGTTATTTCCTTTTGCTTAAAGCAGGGTGAACAAATCTGATTTGTGGAATGCTGCATCAAGGGAGGTTATACCTCTAGAAAAGACTGGCCACGTTCTATGTTAATGAGGGGTTATTATATGTTTGTTTTGTTCATTCTTTTAATAGTTGAGTGCCCACCACAGGCAAGCACTGTGCAAGGTGATAGAAATGCAAATAAGACAGATACAGCACCTGCCGCCCCGCCCCAAATTTACCATCTAATGGAGAACATTGACCCCTGAAGCAAGACTCCAAGTGTGGTTAGTACCTATGGCTGGCATAATGGAAGGAGCACATGAGATTAACACCTAACCTAGATACAGGTGAGGTGGGTTCTGAGAGGAAGTGTATAAAGAGTTTGGTGTCTGGAGATGGAGAAGTTCTCTAAGTAATTTGCAGCCCTAAATAGTACATTAAAGCTGGGATTCCCTGGGGGGAAAGCACTCTACAGTACAACAGTGTAGAACAGGAGAGAATAGAAAAGCTGAAAGATCCAAAGACCCTCATCCATACTCTCCCCTCATCCCACCCCACTGCCCATACACACACACAACTGTGTGACTCACCCTGAAGGCTACAGTTTAAAAATAAAAAAATCAATGTATTCCCCAGATACTTGGAGAAAAGACTATGACAGTTAGTATGAAATAGGTTCCTCATCTTTCTTGCCTTACTATACCTCTCTTGTTATGCACTAGATCCTACACAATCTGCCATTTCCCTCTACTAGTCAAAAAATGTGCTTTTCATGTAGATGGCTAAAAAGCACATAAAAAGATGCTCAACATCACTAATTATCAGAGAAATGCAAATCAAAACTACAATGAGGTATCACTTCACAACAGTCAGAATGGCCATCATCAAAAAGTCTACAAACAGGGCTTCCCTGGTGGCACAGTGGTTGAGAATCTGCCTGCTAATGCAGGGGACACGGGTTCGAGCTCTGGTCTGGGAAGATCCCACATGCCGCGGAGCAACTAGGCCCGTGAGCCACAACTACTGAGCCTGCGCGTCTGGAGCCTGTGCTCCGCAACAAGAGAGGCCGCGATAGTGAGAGGCCCACGCACCGCAATGAAGAGTGGCCCCCGCTTGCCACAACTAGAGAAAGCCCTCGCACAGAAACGGAGACCCAACACAGCCATAAATAAATAAATAAATAAATAAATAAATAAAGTCTACAAACAATAAATGCTGGAGAGGGTGTGGAGAAAAAGGAACCCTCCTACACTGTTGGTGGGAATGTCAACTGGTACAACCACTACAGAGAACAGCATGGAGGTTCCTTAAAAAACTAAAAATAGAACTACCATATGATACAGTAATCCCACTCCCGGGCACACATCCAGAGAAAACCATAATTCAAAAAGATACATACACCCCAATGTTCATAGAAGCACTATTTACAATAGCCAGGATGTGGAAGCAACCTAAATATCCATCGACAGAGGAATGGATAAAGAAGATGTGGTACATATATACAATGGAATATTACTCAGCCATTAAAAAAGAACAAAATAATGCCATTTGCAGCAACATGGATGGACCTAGAGATATCACACTAAGAGGAGCAATTCAGACAAAGACAAATATATGATATCACTCATATGTGGAATCTAATTTTTAAAAATGATACAAATGAGCTTATTTACAAAACAGAAACAGACTTACAGATATCGAAAACAAACTTATGGTTAACAAAGGGGAAAGGTGGGGGATAAATCAGGAGCTTGGGATTAACATACACACACTACTATATATGAGATAGATAACCAACAAGGACCTACTGTATAGCACAGGGAACTCTACTCAATATTCTATGAAAACCTATATGAGAAAATAATCTGAAAAAGAATGAATATGTGTATAACTGAATCACTTTGCTGTACGCCTGAAACTAATACAACATTGTAAATCAACTATAATCCAATAAAAATTTTTTTTAAATGTGATCTTATCACTTTTTAAAAGGCCACATTTTGGACTTCCCTGGTGGCGCAGTGGATAAGACTCCACCTGCCAATGCAGGGGACACGGGTTCAAGCCCTGGTCCAGGAAGATCCCACATGCCACAAAGCAACTAAGCCCATGAGCCTAGAGCCTGTGCTCCTCAACAAGAGAAGCCACCGCAATGAGAAGCCCGTGCACTGCAACAAAGAGTAGCCCCTGCTTGTCACAACTAGAGAAAGCCCACGCAGCAACAAAGACCCAACACAGCCAAAAATAAATTTAAAAAATAAAAACTTTTTTAAAAAGGTGACATCTTCATTTTAAAATTAAAGAAGTTGAAGGTACATTTCTAAACTCTGGCTAATTATTTAGGATGCACTTTTGAAAAAACTTTGCCAAGTTTTTCTTTTTTCAATTGGCCTATACAATTATACTAAAGTCTGTATTTAACTCCATGAAATACACCTATTTTACCAAGGATGTTAGATGAGACATGACCTAGAAATGAAAAAGGGCAGTTAAATAGAAATCAGCAAGCAGCTCTCAAACTTCTAGAGTCTTTCATCCTAAGAAAAGTAAATTAAACACCACAAGAATATATAGAATTGTAATTCACACCTGATTCCAAGGAGCCCCAGGGCCATTGCCAGCAGTAAGTTTTCTAACACCATAAAATCAAAAACAAAAACAAAACAAAACAAAAAACAGACTATCTTCATTCTGTGATTTCTATAAACACTTAATCACTTTTAGTTTTTAAACACTTTTCAGAACTATAAAAACTAGACTAGATGGGAATCTATTTTTTTTAACACACCTTTAAGTGGCTTTAAAGGAAAAATTTGGGGGACTTCCCTGGTGGCAGAGTGGTTAAGAATCCGCCTGCCATAGCAGGGGACACAGGTTCGATCCCTGGTCCGGTAAGATCCCACATGCCGTGGAGCAACTAAGCCCATGCACCACAACTACTGAGCCTGCGCTCTAGAGCCCGCAAGCCATAACTACTGAGCCCACGTGCCACGACTACTGAAGCCCTTGCGCCTAGACCCCATGCTCTGCAACAAGAGAAGCCACCGCAATGAGAAGCCTGTGCACCACAACAAAGAGTAGCCCCCGCTCACCACAACTAGAGAAAGCCGGCGAGCAGCAATGAAGACCCAACGCAGCCGAAAATAAATAAACAAATAAATAAATTTATATAAATAAATAAACAAAGGAAAAACTTGGCTCAAGAGACAAATGCAGTGACTTTCCTGATGGTCCAGTGGTTAAGACTCCATGCTTCCACTGCAGCAGGCATGGGTTTGATCCCTGGTCAGGGAACTAAGATCCCGCATGCCGTGAGGCACGGCCAAAAAAAAAAAAAAGACAAATGAAAAATTGCAAAAATTATAAAGGATAGGATGATGTGGAGAATGGCTGTGACGGATACGGAAGTATTTCCCAAGAAATATACATACACCAAATGTCCTTAAATATAACCAAAACTAAATGCAAAATGATACATAAATATCAATCTAAAAGGTGTTAAGGGCTTCCCTGGTGGCGCAGTGGTTAAGAGTCTGCCTGCTAATTCAGGGGACACGGGTTCGAGCCCTGGTCTGGGAAGATCCCACATGCCGCGGAGCAACTGGGTCCGTGAGCCACAATTACTGAGCCTACGCGTCTGGAGCCTGTGCTCCGCAACGGGAGAGGCCGCGACAGTGAGAGGCCTGCGCACCGCGATGAAGAGGGGCCCCCTCTCGCCGCAACTGGAGAAAGCCCTCGCACAGAAACGAAGAGCCACCACAGCCTAAATAAATAAATAAATAAATAAATTTAAATTTCTAATAAATAAATAAATAAATAAAAGGTGTTAATAATTTTAAATAAAATTTGACAAGTGGACTGTCCTACACCAATGATCCAAAGATACACCAGCAAAGCCTGAAGACACTGAGGAGGGAGAGCCTGGTATGAATGACAGAAATTCAGGTCGTGGCTGATGAGCACATCAGTTCAAACATCATGCCTGTAATAAGTTAGCACTGAGAACAGGCCCTGTGCTCATCGCTATGTTAAGCACCTAGAACAAGGCTCTAGAAAAGCAACGGTCTAATAGAAGCGCTGTACGTGGAAAGGAACAATGAAAATGCAGTGGAACAAGAACGTTACAGAAATAGGCACACAATGCTGGGCAGCCAGGAGGCCTGGGGCAGAGAGGGCCAGAGGGGCGGGGAGCCCACTATGCCGCCTCACAGAGGGGCACCTGAGCCAAGGACTTACATCAGCACACAGAGACACAAGTGACAAATGTGAATGAACAAAAATTACACAGTTCACATATGATGTGGTAAAGGACTTCACTTCATATGTCAAATAAGCATTATCCTTTAAAGATAACGGAAACCATCAACCGAAATGATCACCGATGCCAATCCGAAAGGTGTAACCGAGTTTTGATGGAATTAGGTAAGGGCTGTCTGACATTCGAAGTACAAAACACAGGCCAGGCTTAGAGCCATGAGAAGGGAGCAGGTGCTGGGGTGACTGAATGGGAGGGTGGGAGTCGGGGAAAAGCATTTGCACTTGCAAAGGTCTAAGAGGGAAAAGGCTACGATGCACTTAGGGGACCTCAGCAGATGCATGCCGCTAAAGGGCTGCACGGGGATGCGACAAGAGGTGTCCCGACAGGCTGAAAAGATGGGAGAGAGTTGGGACCTGGGCCTGAAAGGACTCTTATGTGGCACTAGAAAGTCTTGTGTTATCCTCTGGGCAATGGAAAGCCACTACAGGCTTTTACGAAGAAGAGGAACACAAGGTCTGTGTCTTAGAAAGATCTTTCTGGCAGCCACATGGAGACTGGGAATACACAGAGGACCAGGAAGCTATGAGGAGAGACAGTGAGTGACATGTGTTGGTGACAGTGGGATGAAGAAGAAGGGATTAATTCAAGATAGATTTAGGAGGCAGAAAATCAGTATAATTTCTTAACTGACTGGTATAGGAGTTAAAGATAACCAAAAGTGAATGAAAGGTATTATCATTAACTAAGAGAGGAAAAGCTGGTTTGAGATGATTATAAGTAACACTCACTGACTACTAAGCCCTTTAAAATATTAACTCATTAGAGCTTCACAACCCTATGAATTCTCTAATTTACAGATGAGAAAACTCACGCATAGAAAGGCTAAGTAAGTTCTCCAAGGTCACACAGCCAATAAAAGGCAAAGCCAAGATTTGAACCCAGACACACTCTCAACTACTATGTTATCCTGTATGGGACAAGACCAATTAAATGTCCCTCATGTCTCAGGGACATTCAGGGAGCTGTGTTTAATTGGCATGTGGAAAATAGAACCAGGGCTCAAAAGAAAAACAAGGGTTAACACGACGGATTTTAAAGCCATCAACACAGTTGATTTACTGAGAAAATGGGAGAGATAAGATGGCCTTTTAGAGTGAAGAGCCAAAATGTAAGGCTCAGCAAGAGAGATCCAAGAAGGACCCTAGGAAGGAAATTTTTCAAACGACAGTCCATAGGCTGGGTCAGTCACTACCGCACAGAGGTGCCAGCTTAAAGCCGTCTGGACTTTCTCCTTCTTGTGAAAACAGAGGATCCATTCAATATTTGCTGAGTGATAAATCCAGCACTTACAATAAAGGACCCCTTTACAGACTACATCAGGGAGAAGAGAAGCCCAACAGAGGATGAAACGGGGAAAACAAGAAAACAAATAGACAAAAAAAAAAAAAAAATCAATGCTCTCAGCTCTTGGATGATTTGCATCAGTGTTTGAGCAAAGTGGCTCCTGCCTCCAGAGAAGCAGCAGCAATGCAAGCTCACCTCTCACGCAGCGCCCTCATCTCATCACCTCCCTACCCTCCAACCCCCACCGAATCCAGCCTCTGCTCTGCCGAGAGGGCAGGGCCCCAGCCACGCCACAGCAACCCCGGGAGAGCCGGAGAAGGCAGGAAGGCGTCCTCTTGCAAAGACAGCCCCAGAGAACGATGGCTTCTGCAAAAACCAGCTTTTGTTTTTAATGGGCCTGTTCCATGACTCATCAGCTATCACAGATGCTGCACCCTGGCTCAAGCTATAAATCAACCAAGTTCCTAGGGAGGAAGAAGGGAATAACAGCAAAAGAGAGAAGAGAAGCAGAGGGAAGTGGGGAGCATGTCCTCCGTGAGCACTCAGGTACTGAGGGACTGGAAAGGGCACATATGCTGAAACAGTGGCAGAGGCAGCCCTGGGCTCCCAGCACCTGCCAGACAGGCGCAGGTCCTGGTTGCCATGGCGCCATCCTGCTGGCCGGTAATGTTGCATCAGCCTTCTCTTTCTACCACAGTTCCTGTCTTGTGGGCGGCAGCAGCAGCAAGAAAGAAGAAAAAAATGTTGTTTGTACTCTAATGGCCGCTGGGTCACTGAACACTGTGCCTGGAAAGAATAAAGGGAAAGTGGAAAGAGACAGAGAAACTAACCAAGGTGGGAGCAAACTCCTTTGGGATGTATTAAATACAACCTGGACATTCTATGGATGAAATGCCCTCAGGAATAAACACTCCTCCCCAAAACTTTTTTTTTTTTTTTTTTAGTACTTACAAGAATCTCAACAGAGAATGTCGGCTTTTTATCAAGTCTCTTTCTCATGGGATTTTTTTTTTTTTTTTTTTGGCCACACCATGTAGCATGTGGGATCTTAGTTCCCCAACCGGGGATGGTCCCCTGCAGTGGAAGCGCAGAGCCCTAATCACTGGACCACCAGGGAAGTCCCCCTCTCATCTGATTTCTGATGAGACTTTGGGTTCACTCCTAGGTGAAAGCATGAACTGTGACCAAGAAAACAAAACGATGTACTGGAGTGGAAGTCAGGACACTGCCTTGGCTCTGACACTCATCAGCCAAATGACCTGAGCACTTTGAAGCCTCAGTTTCTTCATTTGTGAAATGAGGAGGTCAGACTAGATGAATGTTAAGGGTCCTTCTACTCTCCTCACCTATCCTGAGGGTGTTCCAGAGCAAGGGAGCCCTTCCAGGTGCCCTTGTGCCAAGATGCTGATTGTGTCTCCAGGGACACCCAACAGTGAAAGTGGCCACAACTCAATGAAAGAGATAAGTGAACGCACACTCACGAAGTTATATCCATACATATGATTAAACCAATGTTAGTGGGCAGAGACCATGTCTTATTTACCTTCACACACTCAACACCCAACACAGTCTAGGCACTTGGCTTAATAAATACTTATTGCATGCACGTGGAGGCAAAGTGTGGTGTAATGAAATCTTTCAAATTTATCTGTTATGAGTTGAACTGTGTTCCCCCAAAATTCATATGTTGAAGTCCTAACTCGTAGTACTTCATAACATGACCTGATTTGGAGAGAGGGTCCTTAGAGAGGGTATCAAATGAAAAAGAGGTCATTAGGGTGGGCCCTAATCCAGTGTGACTGGTGTCCCTATAAGAAGATTTCTGAACAAAGACACACAGAAAAGGAAGATGACAAGAAGAGACAGAGGGAGAAGACAGCCATATACAAGCCAAGGAGAGAGGCTGGGAACAGATCCTTCCTTCAGAGCCCCCAGAAGGAGCCACCCCTGGCAACACCTTGATCTCAGACTTCTAGCCTCCAGGACTGAGACAAGAAATTTCTGTTATTTAAGCTACACAGTCTGTGACACTTTGTTATGGCAGTCCCAGCAAACTGGTACATATCTAAAAGTAGGGAGAATTGTATAATAAGATACCCCATCACACTCATCACCCAGATCTTTCATTCCTGCATACTATCACTAAGCATCTCTAGAGTAGATGGACCTTTCCTCACAATGCTGTTTCCAAACATCACAAAATTAATAATTTGAAGGCAAATTTAACTGACAGAAGAAATACACCTTATACTAAAACACATGCTTATATAATCCTCCACTAGAGCTATTAACAATATTGAAAACAAAATCCCAATAAGCTTGAATTTTTGTGGATAAAATGCTCAGAGGATGAGCAAGACTCTTAGAGCAATTCGATTCCATAATCGGCTCTCTTATTCAACATATTATCTGAGAATAAAAGCCTCTGTTACTTTGTTAAAGTACAGAAAAGAAAGGAAGAATGCAGTCAGTACTCATACTCACTCTCTGGTAATTGAAAATGCACTTTTCAAACTAAACCCAAGAAATTTAGCAGATGTCTTGAAGTCTTTGTTTAAAAAAAATTTAACATGTGCAGTGGTATTTTATGTTAACTTGCACATGTTTTAAGTACTTGAAAATTGGCATGGCAGAACTCTACCTCCCTCCCCACCACCAAAAAAAGCAAAACCATACCTTGACAAAGTATAAATCGCTGGTTAATTTTCCTAAAACTTTAGAGACTGGCGTTCCCAATACTTCAACAATTAGACAACTTGGAATCACATGTCCTCTTCTAAAAAGTTACTTTTTGTCTAATACAAAGATGTGAAAGTCAGAATCGCCTACTTGTAAAAGTTTTTCAAAAGAGCCTTTTGAAAAGCAATTTGCTCCATCAACTTTCCAAATCAGGCATCTCTGTAAAAACCCACAATCGAGCTAATTAGTCTCAGCTGTTCGTCATATGGCCTGCAAACCAGTCAAGTGACTTTGCCCCTTTCAAGTTTTTACTAAAACCCAATCTCCTGGTCTCTCAGACAGAAGGTGGCTGTATTCACCGCCTTCCAATGTTAGAAGACTCATACTTCAACTTTTCCTTTTTCCCCCCCATCAAAAAATTAGATGTTTCTTGAAAAAACATCTTTAAAAGTATTGTGTTCTCAAGGCCCTGAAGGTTTATATTAATACTGTTTCTTTACAAATACAAGGCCTGATCCAAACAAACACCACGGGAGATCAGTGTTAAGTGGCAGAAGTGATGGGACTGCCCACACCTCTCACTCTGGCCTCCAGACTCATGAGGAAAACTCTCTACCGCGGGGTCCACCCAGATATCTTGCTGGCATCTTAAATTCAACATGTCCTGCCCTCCACTTACCTCCTGTGTTCTTCTCTCCAGACCCTGCTTCAGACCCTCTTCTCCTCCTGCGTCTTGAGTAACACAGTCCGAACACACACCCAGCCAGACATCTGACGGTCCTCAGTGGCCCCTCCCTCTCACCCCTCCCACTTCCACTAGCCACCAAGGTCTAGGGCTCTTTCCTCCTCTTGCCTGTATTCCAAGTGTCTCTCGTTTCTCATTGGATGGCTACAATCAACCACACGTTTGGTTTTCTGGCCCCCAACTGGGCCCCCCCCCACGGACCCATCCTCCACGCCTCACCCAAAGTGATCTTTCCAGACGGTAAGCGGGTGTCCATCACTGTCCTCTGTAAAAGCAGCCAACGGCTCCCCACCACCTCCGCAGTGGCATCCCCACTCCTCAGGCCTCTGCCTTCTTTGTCATCCCTGCCTCCTGACTCCAGCCACCACAGCTAGCTGTAATTCTCTAAACCAGTGATTTCCAAAATGGGAGAGCAGGGTCATCAGCAGCACCTGGGAAACCGTGAGAAATGCACATTCGTGGGTCCACCCCAGGCCTATGCAAGCAGAAATTCTAAGGATGGGGGCGGCCAACAAGCCCTCCAGGTGATTCTGATACGCTCACCAGAGGGCACCTGCTCTAAACCCACCAAGCCCTGTTCACCCAGAGACTCAGTCCTTCGGCTCCTTCTTCTGCCAGTAATGCTGCATTAGATGCCCCTTCTCTGTGCTCACTCTTCCTAGAACAGGTTAACCCTGTATGGTAATTATCCAATTTATTTCTTGCTGGTTGGTGAATATCTTTTTTTTTTTTTTTCTTGGCCGTGCCGCGCGGCCTGTGGGGGTCTTAGTTCCCCAACCAGGGATCAAACCCGTGCTCCCCTGCAGTGGAAGCGGGGAGTCTTAACCACTGGACCGCCAGGGAAGTCCCTGAATATCTTGAAGACAGGAATTGTGTCTTATCTGACTCACCCGTCCCACAGATCACTAGTTGAACACAAGCCTGTCACTGGGATAGATGCCGGGCGTAAAACGAATCACTCTATCCTTTGCCTCTGGGGGAAGCCACCCTCTCACTTTGACCACTCAAAGTGTGACTGAAGACTCCACCGATACAATCTACACAATCCCATCACCAACCTGAAATGTGAGCAACTGAAAAAGCCTGAACATAACCAGTCTGACATCATCTGGTAAATGACACGGAATTTTCGGTTTATGTGGTTTATAAAGGAAAACTTATATACTCCTCTTTTCTCACAGCAACCTCTAGAAGGTGGAGAATAATTTATTAAGGGAATGTACCAAAATGTTTAAATCCCAGATTAAAATTCATTATAGTTAGCTTATTCTAAATTACAGTAGAAGCTGAGTAAAGTTTCTTATTAGCACTCCTCAGCCTTCAGTGTCCTTAGGAATCTTAGGATTTTGTTAAAATGCTAATTCTGATTCAATAGGTCTGGGTAGGGCCCAGGATTCTGCATTTCTAAGGCGCACCCAGGTGATACCCAGGTAACAATGATGCGCCTGGTCCTAGAACTACACTTTCAGTAGCAAGTAAAACTTCAACAACCCCATTTTTCCTAGAACTATAAGTCTTCTCCTTAGAGCAACACAACATTTTTTTGACCACTTTGCATTGAAAGCTTTCTCAAACGTCTTTCAGGCTTCAGGATACAGATGGCACACTAAATACATTTAGTTCTATTACCTCCCCAAATCTTACTAGTATAACAATGAAGAGAATTTTACTTCTTATAGACATAAACTTACAAAAACAAAGAGAAAGTGAGTGGAAACAACAGGAAGAAAATGTTGCAAGCTAGAAAGTATCGAATAGATGAACAAGAGGTAATTGATTAGCAGACCCAGGAAAGCAGACTCCTTACCTGCCATTAGAGAAAGCCAACAAGCAACTCATCACAGAATCTCCAGAAAGGCTTAGGCAGTTGGAGCCCCAAACACCTCTGAGGGAGCGGATAGGGTAAAGTGGGGCTAAAAATGGTGGAAGTCTGTTTACACCCCAAGCCCCACCCTTGCCAGCCTTGTAACTCCTCCAGCTCTGGCAGTAGTCGAAGGTTTATTCTCTGGAGAGAGTAGAACTCCGAGTATCAAACTCTCAGAGGGTCTCTGAGTCATACCAACTTTAGTGGAGGCAGGAGGAGGCACTGAGAAGTTGCAGAGTAAGTATGAAGACACCTCCACCCTCACCTACACACTGGACTTCCAGAAGGCAGGCATACTCCACAGACAGGTGGTTCAAATGGTCTTCTCGGGAGAATCTGCCCAACCCAGGAGGGACGCTGAAAGATACAAAGGAGCCCATGACATGTCAATCTAGCTAAAACTATGATGTACCTGTTGGGAGAAGGAGGAGATGGAAATGGTATACGTGTGTGGTAGGGGTAGGTGGAAAAACAAGCTAAAATTCTCTTCTTCCATAGTAAAGCATCAACAGATAATGCCTAAAACTGAAAAATCGGCCATAGAAATATAAGTACGTCATTTAGAGACAGGGGATATAACAACCAGCAAGAGTCAACTCATTGCAAGAACTGAAAGCAGTTGACTCTGGGGAGCAGGAAATGAACTGGGGGCGGGGACTCTGACAGCTTCTCCTAACAGGCCTTGTAGAACTATGCCCTGATAAAATCTTTAAAATTAATTAATAGAAAATGAAATGTAATGCCCAAGCTTAAATTTTTTTTTCTTGGATGAGTCAGGCCATCACAATAAACACCCCTAATGTGTGCTACATCCTCAGGATCTAGGGCCTACACGGAAACAGGATGCTGAGGATCTGGGCCCTGGAGACAGGCTGCCTGGCTCTGAATCTCAGCTTTACCACTCACTGGCTGTGTGACCTTCAGCAAGTTACTTAACCTCTCTGTGCCTCAGTTTCCTCATCTGTGGAACCAGGATAATAACAGGATTATCTTGTAAAAATTGAATTATGTAATACCTATAAAGTGCTTAAAACAGTGTTTGGCACATAGTAAATGTTCAATAGTAGTTATTCTTATTAAGGTATGTTTGCCCCTGTAGTAAAAGCCTCCTGACACTGTATTGATTTTGTCTTTTATTAGTTTATATTTCATTCTCCCTGCCCTCACCTTCTCTGTCAGTTAGCCAGCTGTCCCTCACCACAATAATCAGCGTGCCTTTCTAGGGTGACCCCTTCCCCCGCCAATGTGCAGCTTCTAATTGACAAGGCACACGGAAACCAAATAACCAAGATTAGAATTATGTATAAAATGGAGAAAAATGGGCACCACAAAATGTTCTGAAGGTCTCTCTGTGGGGCAAATCTGCACATTTCCATATACAAATCATCTATCTGACAATTCAGAACCCTTTGGGCTTACTTTCTAACTATCAACTGTAGGTCAGTGCGCTGGGTGACACTCAGGGAAACCAACCATCCCAGTTTACCTGGGACTGCGTTTTAGCACTGAAAGTCCAGCATACCTGGAAACCCCAGTCCCAGCACTGGTTAAATTACTTAATCCTTTTGAGCCTGTTTCATCAGCTGTAAAATGAAGGATAATATTTACTTTGAAAGTCTATTGAGGATGAAGTGAGAGAATGTTCATATAATTCCTGACACATAGTAAGCTCTCAATAAATGATAGCTCTAGCTACTGGACTCAGTTACCTATTGTTATTACCAACTCTGATCAGTGGCAAAACAAATTATCCTTAGAAACTTAACCTGTACCTTGGTTATTTTCTTACTGGAAAAATAATTTACCTTTTATACAATGGATTCCAGGAAGCTGAAATGTTTGCTTTCATGAATTTCCTTCCACCCTTTTCCTACACAATTTGTTTCAGGGACTAAGACTTATTAAAGAAATGTAATATTTCAACAATGTTGACTTCTCCACTGGGCAAAGGCCTGAGAGGTTTCCACCAGCTTTGGATACATGCGTCTTTTCTACTACAGAAGCCCTGGGGTATTTATGTTAGTAGTTGCTTCTAAACTTCTGGACAGAAATCAGCATTCCAACTCACAAAGAAGGACATCAGACATCATACCTGAAATTCTTTTTTTAATTTGCATCTCACTTTTTTCCTTCATAATGGCACCAAATCATTGTCTCCTAATGGATTAACAATGCATTCACTAAATATGTCCATTCTATGCCTGAAAAATAAGGGATCTTATCATCAAACAGATGAAATGCCATTCTGACCTCAAAAGCTGAAGGAAATTGCTCACATCAGGGCAGTCCACCAACACAAGGGCGAAGTTGCTATAAGAAAAGTTGCACAATTTGGGGTAGATAACTGAAAGGGTCACAAGTTACTCAAAGCCAAAACATGGCCTGGGCACTCTAAGAGGCAGCAGAGAGCATGAACCATCAGGCATGTAAGAGACTTCTCTGTCCAGGCTCCCAAGCTCCCACCTCCCATGCTCATATTTCTTCTGCCAGAGTCCCCACCCAGTGCCCAAGGCCTGTGAGCAAAACACTGGCGAACCACAGAACCTCCGAGGAGCCTTGAGAGACATCTGGTCCAACTACTGAGGTAAAAGTGATTGGATCCAGGAGAGAACTTCTCCAAGTATGGCCTGATGCCCACTGGCAGCAGAGTCACCTGGAGCACCTGAAGAAAATCCACCCAGGCCCCTGAATGAGGATCTCGGAGAGGATGGCTAGGGAATTTGCATTTATAACAAGATTCCCAGAAAACTCCTGATTGTGCATAAAAAGGTTTGAGAGCAGCTGCTGTATGGAGACAACAGACAGCAAAATGCACAACCATCGCTGGGCAAATAACCCAGAGGAAAGACCACGTTTAACCTCCACCAACCTCAGACTCCAAATCTGTAAAATAGGGATAATAATACCTACCTAGCAGGATGGTTGTGAGAATTAAATGAGACAACAGGTAAGAGCTTCCAGCACAGAGCCTCACACACAGCAGGTGTTCAGCAAGTATTAACCCATCCCCCGCTTTCTTCTTGTGTAGCAGTCTAATGAAGATTTATAACAAAAGGCCCTATTTTGAACAAACTTCACCAAGGAAAGCAGATGGCTAGCTTAAGTTCTGCATGTTAATGAGTCACCAACAAAAAGGCCGAGGCCAGCTTCTTTAACCAATGGTTGGGTTGTAAAAAGTACCTGTGATGGTGGTTCTCAAGCTTGAGTGGGCATCAGAATCATCTGGATGGCTTGAAAATACAGACTGCTGGGCCATCTCCAGAGTTCCAGAATCAGTAGTTCTGGGCCGGGGCTGAGAATCTGCATTTCTAACAAGTTCCCGGATGGTGCTGGTGTTGCTGGTCTCAGAACCACACTTTGATCATCGCTCCACTAAAATCAGATTGTTCTGATAGTTTGTAATAAAAAAGTAAAACGATGCTAGATGCATTTCCTGTTTGACACCAGACTGGTTAGTTACATGTCAATAAAGAAAAAAGTAATAAACCCACAACTTCCAAGGCTGTGCCACCTCTGTCCCTGAGACTCTTTCTCACTACATTTTTCGAAAGGCGCAGAGAGAAGGCTGGGAGATTTGAGTGCCATCTCCCAGCTCCCCAGGTGGGTGCCCCTGAGTGAGACAGGGGATCTCTTTGAACCTCTCAGTGTATTCACCTGGGAACAGAAGTGGGCTCAGTCACTGGTTCCCAAACCTGGCTGTGCACCATCCATCACTACAGCAGCATTTTAGATAAAACATGGATTCCCCAGCCTTAAAGCCAAGAATAGCAAATTAAAATCTCCAAAGGAGAGACTGAAAAACGTGTGGTTTTGCGTGTGTATTTTTTTTAGGTTTTTGTTTGTTTGTTTTAATATTTATTTGGCTGCACCAGGTCTTAGTTGTGGCACACGGGATCTTTGTTGCCGCGTGTGGGATATTTAGTTGCGGCATGTGGGATCTAGTTCCCTGACCAGGGATCAAACCCAGGTCCCCTGCATTGGGAGCGTAGAGTCTTAGCCACTGGACCGCCAGGAAAGTCCCCGTGTGAGTATGTTTTAAATAAAAGTTCCCTGTGTGATTTTCATGGGCAGCCAGTTTTGAGGAACCATTCCCATGGTGATCTTTCAGGCCCCATCCAGCACTAAAGCTCTTGGACCTGTTTGATTTCTAAGTCCCTGTGTCTGAGTCTGTGCTTACCAAGTACCCTTGTCCTTTTATATTTGCTTCCCACAGTTTTTACCAGAGGAAGTGAGTACACTCGTCTTCAAAGAAAGGAATCTAGTCTGCTTAACAGTTGTGCTTTTCTCATGTATCAAACTGGCATTCCAGTTTTAGTTCAAAAAATAAAGTCCAGGACTTCCCTGGTGGCGCAGTGGTTAAGAGTCCTGCCAATGCGGGAACACGGGTTCGAGCCGTGGTCCGGGAAGATCCCACATGCTGCGGAGCAACTAAGCCCGTGCACCACACTACTGAGCCTGCGCTCTAGAGCCTGTGAGCCACAACTACCGAGCCCACGTGCCACAACTACTGAAGCCTGCGCACCTAGAGCCCGTACTCTGCAACGAGAAGCCACCACAATGAGAAGCCCGCGCACTGCAAGGAAGAGTAGCCCCCGCTCGCCACAACTAGAGAAAGCCCGCACACAGCAACGAAGACCCAACGCAGTCAAAAATTAATTAATTAATTAATTAATTTTTAAAAAAAGAAACAGGTTTAAAAAATAAATAAATAAAGTCCAGTGTAGGAAAAAATAGGAATTACATAGGACAATCTGTCAAGCAATCTTCTCTAACACCAAGTCCCTAGTTACTCTATCATTCATTTATTACCTTAGCGTCTACCATGTGCCAGGCATTATTCTAGGTGCTAAGCATAGAGAGTTCACAAAACAGAAAAACTCCCTGCTCTCACAGAGAGAACAATTCAGCAGGAAGACACAGACAGTAATAAGTGAACACAGAGGTAAAATAATTTCAAATAGTACTAAGTCCTGTGAAGACAATAGTGTAATAATAGGGTAGAGACTACTTTCAACAGAGTGAGCAGGGATTACTCTGCTGCAAGGGACCAGCCAGGCGAGGATCTAGAGGAAAGAATTATAGGCAAGTGTAAAGGCTCTGAGGAAGGAAAGAACTTGGCATTTTTAAGGAAGAGAAAGGAAGTAGATGAGGCTGAAAGACGGGGGCACAGGGATGAACTGAGGTCAAGGAGGTCAACAGGGCTCAGAACACGGAGACTCTTCCAGACCACGGTTAGAACATTTGGGTCTTACACCAACTGCAATGGGAAGCAACTGAGGAATTTTAAACAGAAGAAGGATATGAGCTGATTTACATTTTTTAAAGATCACTGGCTTTGTGTGAGGAGTGGGTTATAGGTGGCAAAGAACGGCACCAGAAAAGCAGCAGGGACTTCCCTGGTGGTCCAGTGGTTAAGACTCCACGCTTCCACAGCAGGGGGTGCAGGTTTGACCCCGAGCCGGGGAACTAAGATCCCACATGCTGCATAGTGTGGTCAAAAAAAAAAAAAAGAAGAAGAAAAGCAACAGTACAGGCAAAAAAATGATGGTGGCCTTTAACCGGCAGCTGGCACACAGCCATAGCAGACAATCAGATATTTCTGGACTGCTTTAACATAGGGGAAAATCATTAATATACTTGCTTCAATTCCTGTGATATTTTAGAAGAGTTCAAGGAAGAGACACTGCTGGTTACAATTAAGAAACATTAGCACAGGGGCATAGAAAGAACCAGCAGACCTGTCTTCTAGAACCATCTCTGCCATCAATTTGTCACGTGACCTTGGGGACTGCTCTGAACCTCTGAGGTGGAGGGGAGGCTGGGCTCCCTTGTTTCTAAGGTGCCTACCAGCCCTTAAATTACACGATGCCGTAAGTGTAACAAGTGAGGTTTCCTTATCTGGGTGGCAAAATGGGCTGCTGACTCAGGGTTGGGGTTTTTGCTGTTGACTTTTAATCTCCCAGAGAGGCTCTAGCTAAGCAGGAAATGGGGTGTTCATGAAGACACTGGCCAGTCCTACTATTTCCTTGGGAAACTCTGAGGCCTGTGGCACCTCTGGCACAAGGGTACGGTGGCCAGCTGGCAATCTGTGGAGCACACACTCCCGGGCAGCTGAGAGCTCGTCAGGCCGAGGGGCTGAGGGCCCCATCTCTGAGGAATTCAGGGGCCAAGCCTTCAGTCACAGCACTCCCTGCGGCCCTTCTGGCAGCCTTCCACCTGCGCTGAATCACACGGCAGCCAGGCCCTGCCGCCCGGCTCTCACTTCCTGCTGGCAGGCTCTCCCCACAGCATCCACTCCCTCGGATGGTCCACCCTGGCACCTTGGTGAGGACCTCACTCCATGGTCCCTGAGGGCAGGGTTCTCAGTCCCAACTGCCCATCAGCATCCCTGGTGGGGATTAAAAATGATATACACATATAGATGCCTGGGCCCTACTTCACATTTAATGACTTAGAATTGGGGTGAGGGAGAGGTTAGAAAGGCAAGAGTGGTGGAGTTAGGCTTAGTTAACTTTATATGATGGAGAGAATGTGGAACTCAGGAAACTGCACACCAGAGAGGTTCAACGATGTGTCTAACGCAGGGTTTCTCAGCCTTGGCCCTACTGACATGGTGGGCAGGACTGACCCTTGGCCATGAGGGGCTGTCCTGTACATTGTGGGATGTTTAGAGGCACCCCTGGTCTCTACCCACTAAATGCCAGCAATAGTTCCCCCGGTGTGACAACCAGACATGTCTCTAGACATTGCCCGGTGCCCTCTGCGGGAGGAGGGAGTCGGAACCAGCCCAGTTGAGAACGCTGGTGTAATAGCACTTAGTTAATTATTGGCAGTGTTAGAAACTAAAAACCAATCCACTAATTCCTGCCTGTGTTGGTTCCTCCACATTCCAGCAGGAGCTGTGGAACACAGGGATGAGTCACTCCCTGAGGAAATACCACAACCCACTTCACGGCCCTCTGTGCCTAAGCAGAGTGGGGGCAATGGAGAATTGACCTTGTCCCTGACGAAGGAAGCCCAGCCTGGAACAGCCGGCAGCTTGTTTGGCCACATTTGGTCTCCAGTATCTGACTAGAGGGACGATACCTTATCTTTTCAAGGGCTGCTGGACCTTTTTACTCATGCCTGGGGTTGCTCCCTGGCAGTGGTGAGATTCATTATGAAAATGATTCACACATTGCAGGGAACAAAGAAATCCCGACCACAACCATGGATTATATTTTAAAATTCTCAGGTGTATGTCTCATTCCTTCCCGTATTAGGGCTAGTACAGCAAGAATTTAAACAATACCTTACCATAAGTTTTATTAGCTCATTGAGACCCCGTCTTTGCTGCAAATGATACAAACATACAGGAGAGAAGTAACCAGCCATACTCAAATAAGACTTGACCAGCTGCCCATGTGGTGGGATCAGAGCAAGATAGATGAGCAGCAGTTAATAAGAACGAACAGATTTTTCAGTCTCTTGGCAACCGATTTTATTGTTATGCTTTGACCTGGCAGCTGGTAAGGCTTTATATGAATTAATCAACAAAGCTATGAAAAAACAGGATTAGTGGCTCTGAAATATGGTATTCTCGTGGCAGTCAGAGGAAGCATATTCGTTTTCAAGACTGCTTTCTCAAATAAGTACAAATAACTTTAGAACAGTAAGAAAATAACCCAGTGTTTTAAGAGGACATATCTCTAAAGAGGAAGTCACATATACCTATCTACTGCGTTGGTCCTTACCATGTAGCTTCCATATTTATTCTACCAAAATACAAAAGGATACGCAGTATCAAAGGAATAGGCCACACAAAGCAAGTGACTTACAGTGAGACAGTACTTGCTGGCTGTGGAATTATTCTCAGCAAGTCCTCCTAAATCAAAGCATCTTACAATGAACACTCAAAGGTGACAAAAATATTAACCAGACCTTAAAAGGAATAAAAACACATGGAAAGACAGGCTTTCTGGCTTTCTGGCATCACCACAGGAATACAACCAATGGTGGCTTAAAACAGTCCTGTGGTTCTCAGAGAAAAGACAAGGGTATCCATGAGGATGGCT
This sequence comes from Balaenoptera ricei, assembly GCF_028023285.1. Lineage (NCBI taxonomy): Eukaryota > Metazoa > Chordata > Mammalia > Artiodactyla > Balaenopteridae > Balaenoptera > Balaenoptera ricei. The sequence continues at coordinate 80,577,669 of NC_082640.1, read as the reverse complement.
TTGCCTGCCACATAACGGATCTAGAGACTGGAAGGACGGCAGGATAATGGAGCAATCATGGGAGGGTGGCAAAAGAAGTGATTAAAGGTCAGCACGAACACATAAGCAACTTACACATGATCTCTTCAGGGAAGACATTATGTAGCAGACCAACCACTGGACCCAGAGTTCCGGTTCTGGCTCTGCTACTAACTGTGTGATCTTAGAAAATGACTTAACATCTCTGGATAAAAATTTCCTTAACTACCAAACACTAGAGTAAGACAATCTTCTACTTCCTTCTAGTTCTAATACTCCTTGAGTTTACAAGCCCTCTCCTTCCTTAAGATGGACACATGTGCAATCACCAAAGTGAGCCACAGCTCAGTCGTTCTTTGGACATTATCATGATCAATGCATTCCCTGTGCATAAACCTAGGTTTACCAAACCAGGGTTACCAGATTAGATCCAAGACAGCAGTTGATTTTGCCTTTCATAAAAACAACTAATTTTTTAGCATAAGTACGTCCCAAATATTGCATGGGACATACTTATAGTAAAATATTAGTTGTTGGTCATCCAAAATGCAAATTTCTTTTTTATTTTTTTCCAATTTGCTAAATCTGGCACCCTACCTCTGACCCCATGTTAAAAGTTCAATTTCAAGACTCAGAAGTCTGATTTCATATTTGTGGGTGGTTCCAAGCGTGGCTGAGGCACTAAATGGGAGGCCTTCTCATGGGTAACATACACAGAGGCAAAAAACAAAACAAAAACAGGCAAGGAAGAACAACTTTCAACATTTCTTTTGAGTAAGTGAGGCATCAAGTTTTATTTAACAGTAGGTGAAATATGAGTGTTAGTAGACCTCAATCATACAAGAAAAAGAATGTGGTGTACTGCACGGCCAAACAGGAGGCCTAAACAAGCTGCATGCTCACAGCTCCACACCTCTCACCCTCTGGACATAAAGTTAATTACAAACCCTTTATCTCTTCCTCCAACTCAGTGCTCATGTCTGCTCCCAAGATAATCAGCTTAAGGGAAACCAGACCATAAACTGGAACTTCCTGACCAAGAGGCAGAGGAATAAATATGATCCAAGCAAAACCTGCACACAGCATAAAAAGCGAAGGCAGTGAAAGGGAAAAATTCCTCTCTTCAGAAGGCAATCTTGTTCGAACAATGGCAAGACAATCTTGCTGCCTAGGGGCTCACATTTTTTTTTTTTTTTTTATTGTGAGCCAGCTTTATTGAGGCATAATTGACATATAAAATTGTAAGATTATTTAAAGTGTATATCATGGTGATTTGATATACATACACATTGTGAGAGGGATTCTCCCACCCATCCAGTTAATTACGGGCTCACACTTTAAATATGTGAGCCCTGTTTTGTTTTTCAGGTGGTATCAAGCCTATCCTAATTTATCAGAGGGGAAAAAAAAAAATATATATATATATATATATACATATATATATATTCCATGTACGTAAAAATAATCCTTTTTCATAGTTTGTAGTGAAGATATACACAGGGCACATTCCAAGGTAAGTTTAAATAACAATAGGCTAGTTCAGTTTTTAAAATAATTTTTAATTCTTTTAAAAATTAATTTTTAATTTAATTTTTAAATAAAGATTGATTACTATGCTGTCTGGGCCAGTTAATTCAATTCTCACTGAGAGAGGTCCGCAGGAAACCCCTCTCAACTGTGGCCTATATTGATCTCACAGGAGCAGCAGGATGAGGTAGACTAAGACAAGATACTTATATCTATACATTAAGAAGAATTAAATATATGGACTAGAGGTTTCTAATGAGGAAAACAAATCCAAGTTTATTCATTAACTTATGGGTACATTCAGCAAGAGTTTATTAAACACTTCTTTTTTGTCTATGATAGCTTGCAGTATAGGACTCACAAAGGAGCTAAAGCCAGTGCTCTGCCTCCAGGATATTACAATCTACTCATGGACATGAGGCCACGTACACATACTCAGTTGACAGTCTAAAGTCGTTACGTCATTAAAGGCCAAAATGAGTCTCAGAATTGGCCATTTCAGTTAGAAGTCAGAAAAAGATTAAATTCACTGTACTGCAAAATATTCATTAGGAAATGAAATTCCATTTTCTCAAATTTCCAAGGGATTTCACTCTCTCCCTAGATCAGCACAAGAGACCGAATCACTGGAGACAGATGCTGAATGCCCCCACCCAGTCTGCCCAGGCTACGGAGAAGAGGGCTCCCCACTGCCACGGTGGGAAGGACCCAAAGTCCTCACCTTTCTGCTTGTTTGACCTTTCCCTTTCCGAGGAGGGTAAGGCCATTATCTTGAGGAAAATAGGAGGAGAGGAGAGGAGAGATTTAGGAGTTGCAGTGTAGCTATGGACATTGCTTCTCGGATAAAGTGGGAAGAAGAGTGAGAGAGAAATAGCAGAGTGATCCCCATTTCTCAGCCTCTCATTCCCTTTTCATTCACTCAACATGATTTTTTAGGGCTTAGTATGTGCCAGAAACCATTCTAGGTGCTATGCCCACCACAGTGAACAAGACAAATTCCTGACCTTCATGGAGCTTGTATTCCAACAATGGGAGATAGATGTTGTGTACAAAATCTGTGTGTGTGTGTGTGTGTGTGTGTGTGTGTGTGTGTGTGATGACAGTAAGTGCTATAAATACTCGAAAGAAAAATAAGGCAAGGGAAAGGGGAAGAAAATGATGGGGCAGGGCGGGGGTGGGGGGTGAAGGATGCTATTTTAGACGGGGTGGTACAAGAAGGCATCTCTAAAGAAATGACTTTTGATCTGAAAGAAATGAGTGAGTAAGCTGTGCAGACTTTTGAAGGAAGAACATTCCAGGCAGAGGAAACAGCAAATACAAAGGTCCTGAGGTGTGGCTGAAGCAGAGTGTGAAAAGAGGGGAGTAATAGAAGATGAAGCCCCCCACACCATGTAAGGGGACTGCAGGCCACAGCAAGGACTTTGGTTTCCTTCTGAGATAAAAAGCCACTGGAGAGCTTTGAGCACCGGAGTGCGAGACATAATTGACTCTGGCTGCTGCATTGAGAACAGACTGTAGAGTGGTGAGGGTGGAAGCAGAGTGGCCCTGTAGGAGGCTTTTGAGTAATCCAGACGACAGAAGTGAAAGGAACTTGGTGGAAGCAGTGGAAACTGTGGAAATTTCCTATCCTAGGTATAGACTCAAAATAGAACCAATGAGATTTGCTGAGGGACTAGATGTGGAGTGTGAGAGAAAGAAAAGAATCAGGGGTGACCCTGGGGTTTTTAGCCTGAGCACCTGGAAGAGTGAAGTTGCCATTAACTGAGACAGGTGAGACTAAGCGAAAGCGGGTTTGGAAGAGGAAAATCAAGAGTCTGGTACCTAGAGACTGTTGCCCACTTCAAGACCCTTATATCTCTTTTAAAACCAAGGCAACAGAAATTGAGAAGCTGATCTTAAATTTCATATGGAAATTCAAGGAACCCAGAATAGCCAGAACAGTCTCAAAAAAGAAAAGTGGGAGGACTCACACTTCCCGATCTCAAAACTTACCATGTACATAGCTAATAAAGAGGAGAGTATGATACTAGCGTAAGGATAGACATACAGATCAGTGGAGTAGAACTGAGTCTAGAAATAAACCCTCACATTTACAGTCAGTTTATTTTCAACACAGGCACCAACAGCATTCAAAGGGGAAAAAAATACTCTTTTCAACAAATGGTGCTGGGAGAAGTGGATGTCCATATGCAAAACAATTAAGTTAGACCCCTACCACACACCATATACAAAAATTAACTTAAAGTGAGTCAAAGATGGAAATGTAAGAGCTAAAACTATACAACTATTAGAAGAAAACATAGGCATAAATCTTCATGGCTTTTAGATTTGATACCAAAAGCAGAGCAACAAAAGAAAAAATAAATTAATTGTACTTCATCAAAGTTAAAAATCAAGGCAGGCCATGGAAATTAAGGAAGGGAGGGAGTGAGGAAGAAAGAATAAAGGAAAGGAAGAAAGTAGGAATGAAAACTAACATAAAATACAGAAAAGAATGATGGTCAGTCAAGTTTTTTCAGCACTACATTAACCTTTCTTCATTTGTAACCATCTGCAGAAATTCTGTTTTCCAGACTGTTTTCCCCCTACAGCAAGTTTCTAAGAAGGTTAAAATAAATAAATAAATAAATGGAACAAGAACAGTGAAGCACCAACAAATTATATCACCAATAGTTATAGAAAATTTATGCAGCATAACACTACTCCCCCTTCCAACATCTGAATGATGAGCTGACCCAAAAGTGATAATCTATCCAGCAGGAAAAAATAGCTGGTAGCCCACAGAGGTAAGAAAGAGGACCCCCTGGCAGGAGATTAGGATGCCATGTGGCCCGCAGGAGCCGAAATGCTGGGAAGGTGAAGTCAAGGGCTCACAAGATTTCCTTCACTTCAGGCCTGACTTTGCTTAATCGGTGATCTATTGGGACAGAGGTAAAAGCTTTGGCAATAGTTACCGAAACGAGTCATCACATCAGCCCTACCACCAGTCAAGACCCGAGAGCCTGGCTGACTGGCAGGGAAAGAGAGAACTCTCTCCCACCCGGGCAGTTTGTCCGTCCAGACCCTCACCAGCAAAGGTGTCAAGACCTTAAATCATTCAACCGACAACAAAGGGAGGGAGGAAAGAACGGCGGGGGACTGGGGGGCGAAGGGGGGGCGTGCAGGAGGTCTGGGACCTTCCTTCTCTCCTGCCAGAGAAGTTTCCTTCCTCCCACCCCGAGATGGGGAGCCTCGCACCTGGATGCCGCCCGGAGGTGACCTCAGCCCCGTCCCAACCTGGGACTCCACCTAATCAGCACCTCGCCCAAGCTGACCCCCACCCCCGTCACTGTCATCGCGGGGTCTGTGCTGAGGGCCTGGGAGAAGCAAAGCAGCTTTTCTGGTGGGCTCAGTTGCCCACAGGCGGGGAGAGAAGGAGCTGCAGCTCCACCCCCCGCCCCAGGGCCAGACCCTGCGCCCGCCCGCTCCGTCGCTCAGCCCCGCGGGGTGACTGGAGCCTCCCGGAGCCCCGGGCCTGAGCGCGCCTCCCCCGCCCGCGCCCGCCGCCTCACCTGCTCCGCCCGCGGTCCCCACGCCGCTCCTTCTGCGCGCGCCGCGTCCACCCGCTGACGGCCTTTTTTGGGTCCTCGGCGGGTATTTTCCGTCGGGCCCCACATCACTTCCCGTAAAGGAGAGCGAGGTGGGGGCGGGACCTCCTCTCCACCCTCCACCTCCCGCTTCCTCCTGTCACCTCGGCGAGCACCCCCGCCCAACTCGGCGAGAGCGCTTTGCAGGCGCCCTCCCCGCGCGCCGCCCCCAGCCCCGCCGCACCTGCCAAGCAAAGGCCCCATTCGCCTCTTTTTAGTCCAAGTTGGGTCTCCACTGCCGCTTCCTGGAAGGCGCGAAACCTTAGGGGGTTGTTTTCGTTCTGAGACACAGTGGTGACACTTACAAACTGCCACGGGATCGGGCACTGCAAGGTATAGTTTGGTGCCTCTCGCCAAATCTGCTCCCCTAAAAGCCATTTTCTAAAGGTGTTTTCCAGGGCAGCAGGTCGGTGTGTCCACCTTGCAGCCAGAGGTGCTGAGCGGCTGCAAAGTCAGCCCTGCGCGCGGTTCCTGAGGCCCGGGGGCGCTCCAGCTCACAGTGCCCCCTTGGTCCGGCTCCCCAGGGACCGGATCCGCGCTGGGCATCCGGCTCCGCCACTGTCCATCCCGCCCCGCCAGCTCCTCACTCGGGGGGCCTGGACATGGCCTTCCTGGAGTGAGAGAAAGCTCTGGGATTCTTGAAAATGACCGTGGGAAGGGGGGGCGGGGGGAGAGTAGTAGAATTCTGGCAGGAAAAAATATATTTCTGGAAGGAAATGACAAACGGGGTCTCTAATCTTACAGTCTAGTTCGGATTATAAAATCGCTCTCAGTTAAATTTCCGAGGATTAGAGCAATTCGTTAAAAAAAAAAAAAAAAAAAAAAAAAAGCAAAATACAGCACTTGTAGCCCCTGTAAGGAGAAATCTGCGAGCCTTTGCTGCCCCCCAGCGGCTTCCTTCTCTCAGTGCCGACGGTTTTGTGGGGGCCGCTTGGACCTGTGGCTGTCGGGGCCACCAGGTTCCCACTGAGAGGCAGCCAAATTCTCCTCCAGTGGCCTGGGGGTCTGAACAGTGGCTTTTGGGCCTGCCCCGTGGGCTTTCAGGCAAAGCACTTCTGAACCAAATAATTCTACTTCTAAGCAAAAGAAAATGACTGGAAGCCCTAGTCTACTGTCTCTTATTATCTGTTCTATCTCACTGATTCTTCTTGCACCACAAATTCCAGCTGTCTCAGGGCGACCTGCCCAACTCCATCATTCTTTCAGTCTATAACTACTCACAGTTTGCACTACAGTACAATTAGCTTCTCAGATTCACATATAGGATGAACCGTATGAAATTGCCAAATATTGAATATACATTCAATTTAATAGTTCCAAATATAACACAGTCATCTCAAAGTTAGGGATAACAGATTTCACCATAGGGTGATGCTTTCAAGGGATGTTTCCCAGGGAAGAGAAAGGCCATCAAACTGTTGCTGATGGAAGTTAGGACAGGAAAAGTAGCCCGATGCTCATGTGTAAAGGAAGTCTTGGGAGTCATTGATCAGCTAAGATCTGGGGGGCCAACAATGCAGCAACCGCTAATGGCTCATATAAGGAGAGCTCCCCCTTCAGCCCTCCCCACTCCTGCAGCCAGGCAGGGCTGTCACCAGGAGTTTACCAGGCAGGAGATCAGAAAATAGCGATGCTGTGGCCCATTCGTCATCACCCATTCATTCATTTCATTCAGTGAGTCAAGCACTGTGTTAGGTACAGGAGAGGCAATAGTGAACGAGGTAAATTGGTCCCTGCTCTCAGGGATCCTGCCCTCAGAGAAACCAAGTTAACTCCAGTGCAGTGAGATACGATTCTTGATAAGGGAAGTTAAAGAGTGTAACTGGAACACAGATAAGTGACACCAAGTCAAGACTTCCCAGAGACAGTGATGTATAGATTCAGAAGGATGAATAAGAGGGGAAAGTGAGAGAGGAGAGAATTTTAGGAAAGAGAGCAGAGGAATGGTCTGGAGGCGAGAATGAGATATTGGAGCAACTGAAAGAAGTTCGGAGAGCTGAAAAACTGAGTGGAAGAAAGCAATCAAAGAAACTGCAGAAATGAGCAGAGGCTGGAATATGAAGAACCCTGGAATGCTTATAATAATATTAGCTAACATTTATTGACCATTTACTCTGAATCAGCCAATATGCTAAGAACTTTACATATATCACCTCATTTACTTCTCACAATTGCCCTATAAAATAAGCACTATTCTTGTCCCCATATTACAGATGAGGAAACTGAGCCTTAAAGGGATTAAGCAACCCAAGTTCATATAGCTAATAAGTGGCAAAGCCAGGACCAGAACTTAGAACCCATTTTCTTAATGGCTATAAGGCGAAGAATGGGCTGGGGAGGCCAATTAGCACGCTGAAGTCCAAGTGAGGGATAACAGTGATCTGGTTTAAGGCAGTGGTCCTGAGAATGAAGATGAATGGACAGATTTGAGATACTTAAGAGAGTGAATCAAGACGACTTTGTTAGGGACTTTCCTGGAGGCGCAGTGGTTAAGAATCCACCTGCCAACGCAGGGGACACGGGTTCAATCCCTGTTCCGGGAGGATCCCACATGCCACGGAGCAACTAAGTCCATGCGCCACAACTACTGAAGCCCGCACACCTAGACCCTGTGCTCTGCTGCAAGAGAAGCCACCGCAGTGAGAAGCCCATGCACCGCAACGAAGAGTAGCCCCCCGCTCGCCGCAACTAGAGAAAGCCCGTGTGCAGCAACGAAGACCCAGCACAGCCAAAAATAAAAATTAATTAATTAAAAAAAAAAAAAAAGAGGAAGACTTTGCTGTAGGGGGTGAAGAAGAGGGAGGAATCCATGGAGATGCCCAGATTTCTGGTTTGGGCAACTAGGAACCCCTGAGCAAAAGGAAGAAAGCAACAGGGAAGGAGAGTGAAACAGGCAATAATAAACAAGTTTAGGACATTTCAACTCTGACATACCAGCACCAGCAGAACATCCAAGTGAAACTGTTTAGTATGTAGTTGGATAAGTTGGTCTGAAGCACAGAAGACGTGAACTGGAGCTATTACCAAGGGGACTCAAAGACATGAGAGGCAATGAGCTAGTCTAGAAAATGTGCTGAGAGGGCAAAGAGGGGGCTTGGTGCAGAACCCAGAGGATCACTCAGTATTTAAGGCATGGGCAGAGGAAATCCAAAAAGGAATTTGAGAAAAGTGTGTCCAGAGGAAAACAAGGAGAGAAAGTTATTACAGAAACTAAGTATATTAAACCCATCTTGTGCACCAGTTCAAAATCCTCCCCACACCACTTCTTACTCCAGCCACAGAACTGGTCACAGTACACCTCTTGCTTCCAGCTCTGGAGCTTCTCTGACACTGCAGGCTGCTGCTTGAAACATGCAGAGTCCCAGCTCCAGTCACATTAATAGGACTGAAATTGGAGGTATCAGTACAAACTCATGATTTTTAATATGGAGAAATAAAGTTATGTATAGATATGTATTAAGTATATATTTTCCAGCTCCATCTGCTAAGAGGTCCTAGAAGCAAGTATATCATAGTAGCTATGAACACACTTAGCACTCAGATCTTGATTTCTAAATACCCTTTTCCAATAAAAGGAACCAAAGACATGATCTTTTATATATAAAGTCCTAAAGAATCTACAAAAAAACTATTAGCGCTAATAAATGAAATATGCAAAGATGCAGGTTGCAAGATCAATACACAAAAATCAGTTGTATTTCTATACACTGGGAATGAACAATCAAAAAAGGAACTTTTTTAAAAAAATCCTGTTTATAATAGCAACAAAAAGAATAAAATACTTAGGAGATGTAGGATTTATACACTAAAAACTACAAAACACTACTGCAAGAAATTAAAGAAGACTTAAATAAATGAAAAGATATACCATGTTGTTGGATTGGAAGACATAATATTGTAAAGATGGCAATACTCCTCAAAGCAATCTGTAGATTCAATGCAATCCCTATCAAATTCAACATTATTTTTGCAGAAAAGGAAAAGCTGATGCTAAAATTCACATGAAATTGCAAAGGACTCCAAATAGCCCCCAAAAAAATCCTGAAAAAGAATAAAGTTAATTCACACTTCCTGATTTCAAAACTTAATACAAAAGTGCAGTAATCAAAACAGTGTGGTATTGGCATAAAGACAGAGATATAGATGAGTGGAATGGACTTGAGGGTCCAGAAATGAGCCCATAAATCTATAGCCAACTGATTTTCAAAAAGAGTACCAAGACCATTTGATGGGGAAAGAACAGTCTCTTCAACACATGGTGCTGGGAGAACAGATATTCACATGTAAAAGAGTGAAGTTGGACCCTTTCCTCACACCATATATAAAAATTAACTCAAAATAGATCAAAGACCTAAATCATAAGAACTAAAACTATAAAACTCATAGAAGAAAACATAGGCAGAAATCTTCATGACCTTGGATCTGGCAATGGTTTCTTACATGTGATAGCATAAGCATAAGCAACAAAAGAAAACTGTATTATACTTAATCAAAATTTAGAATTTGTTCACATCAAAGGATACTCTCAAGAGAGTGAAAACACAATCCACAGAATGGGAGAAAATATTTGCAAACCATATACCTGATAAGAATATAGTGTCAGAATATATAAAGAGCTCTTACAACTCAACCACAAAAAGACAATCCAATTAAAAAGCAGGCAAAGGACTAAAATAGACATCTCTCCAAAGAGGATATAAAAGTGGCCAACAACCACATGAAAAGATGTTCAATGGCATTAGTCATTAGGGAAACGCAAATCAAAACCATAATGAGATACTACTTCATACCCACTAGGTAGGCCATAACTTTTTTTTAAAAAAAGAAAAGACAGGGCTTCCCTGGTGGCGCAGTGGTTAAGAATCTGCCTGCCAATGCAGGGGACACGGGTTCGATTCCTGGTCTGGGAAGATCCCACATGCCGTGGAGCAACTAAGCCCGTGAGCCACAACTACTGAGCCTGCGCGTCTAGAGCCTGTGCTCCGCAACGGGAGAGGCCGTGACAGTGAGAGGCCCGTGCACCGCGATGAAGAGTGGCCCCCGCTTTCCGCAACTAGAGAAAGCCCTCACACAGAAACGAAGACCCAACACAGCCAAAAATAAATAAATAGATTTAAAAAAAAAAAAAAAGAAAGAAAAGAAAAGACAAATAACAAGTGTTAGCGAGATATAGAGAAACTGGAACCTTTATACGTTGCTGAAGGGAATGTAAAATGATGTAGTCACTCTGGGAAACAGTTTGGCAGTTCTTCACAAAGTTAAACAGAGAATCGCCATATGTCCCAACAAGTTTATTCCTAGAAATATGCCAAAAGAATTGAAAACAGGTATTCAAACAAATACTTGTACACAAATGTTCATAGCAGCACTACTCCAAAAGGTTCCAAAAGGTGGAAACAATCTAAATATCCATTAATCGATGAATGGATAAAGAAATTGTGGTATACCCATACAATGGAATATTACTTGGTCACAAAAAGGAGTGAGGCACTAATACTTGTTACTACATGAATGAAACTCGAAAGTATACTAAGTAAAAGAAGCTAGTCCCAGAAGGTCACATACTGTATGATTCTATTTATATGAAACATCCAGAAAAGGTAAATCCATAGAGACAGAAAGCAGACTGGTTGCCAGGGCTGCGGGGAAGAGGAATAGGGAATGACTGTTTACTGCACATCATCCTTTTGGGGTGATGAAAATGTCCTGGAACTCGACAGAAGTGATAGTTTCACAACATTGTGAATGTACTAAATGCCACAGAAATGTATGCTTTAAAATGTGTTATGTGAATTTTGTTTCAATTTTTAAAAAAGAACCAAACTCCTAGAGTCAAAGCTTGGTCTAAGAAAAGGATGAGCCAGAAAGTAAAGAAGTACTCAGAGAATGACAAGGACATAACAAAGGGAAACAGGACCCATCTGAGGGAGGATTATTCCTCAGCTAAGAGCTTGCTTATTTTAACTGGGACTGTCAATATATTTTTGTTTATAAGCTACATTAACAAAACTTACTTTTCAAAAATGTCCATTGTGAATGTCAAAGTATATTCTTGAGTATTTTATACCTAGTTGTAAACTTTTTTAAGAAGTCTTATTTTACACTTGTTAAACTACAAAATTATTTTCAGAAAATGCTTAAACATTACATTTCATTTTTGAAATAAACATTTATAAAAAAAAAAAAAAAAAAAAAAAAAGAATACAGAAGCCAGCTTGAAAGGACTCCAACCAGCCAAATCTGGGACAATTTGAACATGTAGTGATTGTCAGGGTTGTCTTCATGGGTATGCAACTAGAATATCACACAGGGCCCTGCACTCAGAATTTTAATGCTCTGCAGTCACTGTCTTAAAATTCTTAATAATTTTACCCTTGAATTTGTGTTTTATGTGAAATCTGATGGCACAATGGAGGATGCTGGAGGCTTGAAGCCTCTGCAAACACATGGCTCTGACTCCTGCCACTGCCCACTCCTCACTCCCTGGTCCCCTGGGCCCTACCCAGCCTTGCATTCACTACCTTACTCCAGGGCAGTGACTAAGTCACCTTGGCTGGGGGAGGCCCACATTCCGCCATCACCTTCCACCTGGCCAGGAGCCTGGGTGTGAGAGCAGAAGGGATCAGGGTTGAGCCCATGCCCCATGGCACCATGGGGCAGGCAAGAAGGCAGGTATCACTGCTGTAGTCTGGTAGCACCACAGTACATTCTGGCAGGTATCACTGCTGTAGTCTGGTAGCACCACAGTACATTCTATGTGCCACGCAGCAGGGGGCTCCTGCCACCACCACCCAGGAATAAAGAGCACCCCAGCATAGAGGCTGCAATCCCTGGGCGGGTGCACATTCACCATGGGTTGGAGTGGTGGGTCCATGAGAAGAGGAGATTGACTTTCTCATCCTCACCCAGGGCTGTGCATCTTCATTCTGCACTAAGCCCCACAAATCATGTGGCTAGCACTGGTGACAGTAATAGATTGTAACTCACTGAACAAAATAGGAATCTGTGAATCATACTGACAGATCATTTCTGCAGTATTCCTACCAAAAAGGTAAAACCTGAATCTGTCTAATCATGAGGAAGCATTAAACAAACCCAAATTAAGGGAAATTTTACAAAACAGACCAGTATTCTTTAAAAATTTCAAGATCATGAAAGGCAATGACTAAGGAATGAGAATAAATGAAACCAAAGAATCATGACAACTAAACTCATACGTAATCCTGAATTAGTTCCCAGACCAGAAAAAAAATTTTGTCTTGCTCTAAAGGACATTAATGGGACTTGGTAGAATTTGGATGAAATCTGAGATGAGATAATAATATCCTGTCAATCTTAACTTCCTGATTTTGATTATTATACTATAATTATAAATGAGAATATCCTTGTTTTTAGGAATTGCACACTGAAATATTTAGGGGTAAAAGGGAATCACACGGGCAACTTATTGTTCTCAAAGGGTTTAGAAAAACAATAATGTGTGTGTGTGCATAGACATACACACACATATATAGAGATTAAAGCAACTGTGGTTAAATGTTAACATTTGTGGAATCTGGGTAACAGGTATATGAAAATTCTTTGTACTATTTTTGCACTTTTTCTTTAAGTCTGAAATTATTTCAAAATAATATCTAAAAAACTTTTAGAATTCTCTTCAGGAAATCCCATAGGATCGAGTCTAGTGGCCCCCTTGAAAATCTACCATTGTCTAGGCTTTCCCCCTTTAAGTCTCTTATTCTCCCCATCTTGCCCTCCTGATCTTGGAGTTAGAATGGATTTGTGATGAGACTGCAGAACCACCACCTGATTATGTTACCTGGGAAGGCCCTGATGATACTCCTTTCACTGAGGCACTGGTGAGGAGGCCACTGACACCTCGGAAAAGCACAATGGTGGACGTCCTTTATGAGCTGAGACTGACGGAAGATGCTGCTGCAACAGGACTCCTGAGTATCAGTTAGAAACAGAAGAATGCCCAAATGGCAAAGAACAGATGGCAGGCCATAAGTGCTATAATGGGAAGCCAGGCTGGGGTGCAACCAGGGTGTCTTGACCCACAGAGATCTGTGATGGTGGCTTATAGGTCATGGTGTTCTGAAGGAAAAGATAGACGGGGTGTTTTTGTTTTGAGGAGAGAAGGGGTGTTTCTTGACTCAAATATTTTTAAAAGAAAATCAAGAACTAGTGAGCAGAAGCCTGTCAGTCTCCACAATGGCAATCATGGTCTTTCACCAGCTTCCTGATTTAAGTCATTTCACAGACTTAGAGCCAATGACTGAAGAAGCTGTATTCACCTGAGGAAGGTGAATACCACAAGAATTATACCAATGCCACAAGAATTGTATCATAAACTTTCCTCTGCTCCTACCAAGAGACCAAGGCCTTCACCCAGGATAAATGTGCCTTGGGGAAAGAGGAATTCAGACTTTGATGTCCGCAAGATCTGAGCTGAAACTGGTACAAGGAGGCTCTAAATGCTACCACAGTCCCTCAGTTTAGAGTGGGGGCTTGTGGGGGTGATAAGATAAATGCAGGTTTGGCCCAAATTTGTTTTACAGGATCCACTCTGTTATTCCATAGGGTACATTCCATAGGATACATACATATACTCAGTAGCTGGCAGAAACCTCACACTGACCTTAAAGGAAGAGCCCCTGCCTTAGTCTGCTCAGACTGCTATTAAAAAAAACACCATTAAATGAGTGGTTTAAAAAACAGGTATTTTTTTTCTCACAGTTCTGAAGGCTATGGTGTCCAAGATCAAGGTGCTGGCAGATTCAGTGTATGATGAGGCCTTCTTCCTGATTTGCAGACAGCCACCTTCTTGCTGTATCCTCACATGGGCAAGAGAGAGAGAGAGCATCTCTCTTGTATCTTTTCTTATAAGGGAACTAATCCCATTGATAAGGGCTCCACCCTCATGACCTAATTACCACCCAAAGGCCCTACCTCCAAATACCCTCACATTGGGGATCAGGGCTTCAACATATGAATGGGGAAAAGCACTCAGTCCATACCACATCGTTATGGTAGAAAGGACCAACTGAAAGCCCCTAAATCTGCTTTCCCTGGCTCCAATAGTAAATTAGAAGCAATTCATGCAAAAAATTGCAGACGTTAATGCCACCTTCAAAGATATGAAGTATATGGGGGGGGGGGGTTCCTCTCTATATCACCATTCAATTCAACTCTCTGCGCCCTGCAAAAACTAAACAGAAAAAGTTCTAGGGACGGATGGTGATGGTGGTCACACAACAATGTGAATATATTTCATGCCACTGAAATGTATACTTAAAAATGGTAAAAACAGTAAATTTTATGTTATGTATATTCTACACCACACACACATACTAGATGGATTATGGCAGGAAACAATGGACTACCTCAACTGCAGCTGCTATTCTGGATGCAGTGGTTTTTTTTTCCTCTGACCGTTTTGTTGAGATATAATCCCATACAATAAAGCTTTAAAGTGTACAATTCAGTGGTTTTTAATATATTCACAAAGCTGTCATTGATCACCACTATCTAGTTCCAAAATATTTTCATCGTCCTAAAAAGTAACTATAACCATTAGCAGTCAATCCCTATCCCTCCTTCCCCTTAGTCCCTGGGAACTACTAATACACTTTGTTTCTACACATTTGCCTATTCTGGACACGTCATATAGAATCATACAATATATGGCCTGTTGTGCTCAGCTTCTTTCATGTTTTCAAAGTTTATTCATGTTGTAGCAGGTATCAGTATTTCATTCCTTGTTATAGCTGAGTAATATTCCATTGTGTGGATATACCACAATATGTTTATCCCTTCACTGGCTGAGACACTTGGGTTATTTTCACTTTTTCACTATTATAATAATGATTCTATGAGCATTCATTTACAAATTTTTGTGTAGACATATGTTTTCACTACTCTGGGACATATGTCTAAAAGCAAAATTGCTGGGTCATATGGTATCACTATGTTTATCTTTTTGAGGAACTTCCAAACTTTCACAGCAGCTGCACTGTTTTATATCCTCACCAGCAATATACGAGGGTTTCAACTTCTCCACATCCTTGTCAACACTCATTATTTCCCCTTTTTGACTGTAGTCATCCTAGTGTATGTGAAGCGGCATCTCACTGTGGCTTTGGTTTGAATGGCTGCAGTACCTTTACTGGAAAAAACAAAAAACAAAAAACAACTCATTCTCTGGCACTTGGTATGTGACTACCAAACTGACAAACCCATCCTTCTCAAAAGGAGGATCAAAAGCAGTTCAAGGGCTTCCCTGGTGGCGCAGTGGTTGGGAATCTGCCTGCTAATGCAGGGGACACGGGTTCAAGCCCTGGTCTGGGAAGATCCCACATGCTGCGGAGCAACTAGGCCCGTGAGCCACAATTACTGAGCCTGCGCGTCTGGAGCCTGTGCTCCGCAACAAGAGAGGCTGCGACAGTGAGAGGCCCACGCACCACGATGAAGAGTGGCCCCCACTTGCCGCAACTAGAGAAAGCCCTCACACAGAAACGAAGACCCAACACAGCCAAAAATAAATTAATTAATTTTAAAAAACAAAACTATTATAGATCATAAATCTCTGCCAGATTGGAAATTAAAAAAAAAAAAAAAAAGCAGTTCAATTTCACATGATGTTAAATAGGATTATCATTCCTTGGATAACAGGATTATATATTCTTGCCTATGGTCACAGGCAGGAATACACTTGACTGTGTATCCTGTGGGAAGAGTCTTTGTCCCTGGCCTCACCTTTGGGCAGGACCTTGTGACATGCTCTAAACCAGCAGACTCTGAGGAAATATTTGCCACAACTGAGCAGGCATTTACAATTCATGTTTCCTTTCAGTCTCTCTCTCTCTTAATCCTAAACTCTGTCATATCCCAGACAGGGGCTACTCCTTGAGCCTGGGGCCCACAATGAGAAGACACACAGAACACAACCCCAGTCTACCGACAGACAAGCCAAGCCTGTCACACAGTAGATACTTGGTATGTGTTTTAAATTTACATATATTTTTCAGTGTGCATAGAAGAAAAACAGTCTCAAAAGCTCAAACTATTAAAGGTGCTAATTAAATCAATGTATACTGAAAAACAGTAATTTTCACTTTGTTCATTCTGTATTGTTTGGGTTTTCTTAATGAGGTGAACATGTACTACTCTGTAATTTTTTATTCACTTTTTTTTTTTAATTACCTATGCTGGTCTCAACATAGTTTAGATTAAGTTACAATGAATTTACTTTTCAAAAAAATCAATAATAAGAAATGAGGTGATTTAAAGCATTTTGTACATATGTGGTTACATTTAAGCTTTCATTGTTAAAGTAATATCGGTTCTTAGCGATTTCCAAAAAACCCTTTAACTATGTGAATAGCTTCATAATAAATTAACTCCTCCCTGACCACCATTATAATGCAAATTTGCTGAGTGGGTTAAGTAAACAGAGCTGTGGCATGTTTGCCACCCTATGTGACACCACCTACCTTCTCAAAAACCTCCATTTGATCTGAGCCACCCCAATTCTCAATTTACTCTTCCATTCTGCCTGGAATGAGAAAGGGCTGGGATTGAAAGACTTCTAAAGTATATTACAGCAGGCTAATTATAGGCTAACTGAGGGGTATCCTGCCTGAAGTTAACTTGGTTAATTTCATCTACAAACACAACTATAAACAACATTCCCAGCTAGTTTATACAGTCTAGACTGCCAATTCATAGGCCGCATTCCCAGAAAAAAGGAGCTTCAACTAGGAAATAAAATATTCCTTAAGACATTTATTTTTGCTTAAAAGTACTAATCTGTCCTGGTGAAAAGACATAAAATGGCAAATAAAAATACAGGAAACATTAAAATTGACAGTGCTAGTTTCAAAACTAATTTAAAATCATTATCTATGATTTATTTACAATTAAAATACATTTGATAACTTTTTACTAGATTATTTATAGTCAATGTATAATTTCAATGGAACTTTAAGCAATTACAGTTCGACTCCATGTAGTATTAACTTTTCTTCTCTTCTGAGTCTTGTACCAATTTCAACTTTTCTTTTAATTCCTTCTGATCTCTGGAATACTGTTCAAATATTGGTTGATAAATATATATTCCTCCAGCAATTCCAAGGATGCTAGCAAAAAGCAGTTGTGGAAAAGTCAATCTTCCAAACATTTTTTCAACAAACACCGCACAGTGCAAGGGTGGTTTCCAGGAAATCTCTTCAGATCTGTATACAAAGAAAATGGGAAGCAAAGCAGTAACTTAGCACAATATCCTTTATAAAGACGTCATGTCACAACTTTGCTCCTGCATGAACAGTATTTTTGTCATAATATGTAAATATGCTTATTGATGTAACTAAAATAGGAATCCAGATACATAGGGAATATGAGAAATGACGGTTAGGGGATGGGGTAAGATAAAGCTAAATCCTATTATAGAATGTTTTCAGTGGTTTTGGGTTTTTTTTTTTTTTTTTGGACAGCAGGAAACACTTTATTCCCAGGCTCTCAGCAGCCCTGTGGCCACTGGCTAAGAATCCCCAGTGTGGGGAGGGCCAGTCCCCATAGTCTGGCAGGGCCTGGTGGTCTGGGTTTGTCCCAGGGACACAGGCATGGCGGAGAAGGGGGTTACTCTTTCCAGAAAATTAGGCACTTGTTGTTGGCTGGCATGTCCACCATCCTCTCCAGGAGCAGCCCACTGGCCTGGCCCAGGTCCTCCAGAAGGGCTGTATCCCGCAGCCCCCACTCTGGGTTCCTGCATCTGACGGTCAGGTCAAAGTCCACGTTACTCTGGGGAGAAATCCTCCCGTTGATGGCACAGGGCCCATAGGTGATGAGGAGCGCCTTGCCTTTGAGCAGGTATCCTGCTGCGCTGAAGAGCCCCTCGGTGCAGCTCAGGCGGCTGATGTGGCTCATGTTGATGCAGAGTAGCAGATCCAGAGATTGCGACAGGATCCCGCCCCACTGCTCCCGATCCCACCTCACGTCCAGGTACAGCGGGGCCTTCACGTTGGATAGTCCCTGGGCCTGAGTGGTGGCCAGGATGCTGTCCAGGCAGCTCCGATCCACGTGGTTCGGCTGCCACTCGGCGTGGGGGAAGGCCCGCCCGAAGTGGGCCGTGTGCTGGCCAGAGCCCGAGGCCAGCTCGAGCACGCGGCCACCGCGCACAGCCGCAGCACGCGCAGGATGGGTTCCTTGTTCCGTTCTGCGGCCGCCGCCGCCACCAGCGTCTTCCTAGTCCTGCGCCGCGCGGTCCGTTGGCAGTGGTAGTCAGGCGCCGCCGGGCCCGTCGGGAGTGGTGGTGCGGTACCACGGGGCCCGTCGGGAGTCTTCAGTGGTTTGAAATGGATGATTTTTTAAATGGCAGTAGTGTGAGAGAGGGGAGAAGCATACCCTTTATGCCTTTAAAGGCATGTCAAAACTACTGAAAGAAAGAGCCCCCCCCAAAAAAGTTGAAAGTGATTGCCAATCCCATCTGGAAGCAGGAGAAAGAAATTTCTTACTCTTCATTATTAGCCCTTTTTTGGCAATATGTATGATTAAAAACAATTTTAAAAAACAAGCTAAAAGACTTTCTAGTTCCTTTTGATGCTGTAGTAGGTACGTATTGACATCACCTCTAAGTCATTTGCCATCCATTTTTGACAAAAATATAACGGGGATTTGGCTGGTTTTACCTTTAACAATTGAGGAGTTAAGGCTCTAGAACGTCTCAGAAAATTATACTCCTTGCTACAGTCTATAGTCTGTGAGAAGTCCTATAGTTGCAGGAGACCCTAAGCAGATGTTTATGAACGAGGAAAGCAGAGCGAAGAATTTACACGTTTTCTTTATTACAACAATATTTCATAGCCTCCTAAACCAGCTCCCAAGTTCACAAAAATCAGTAGGGGCTTAATAATTAGTAGCTTGCTCTTAATATATTGCTAAAATTGTCATTTAAACTAATCGGGGGCGGGGGGGAACCTGTTTTCTCTTGGACTCTACAGCTAACTGGATAAATGACAACTTCACCAAGCTTGGTTTGGTTCAATGACCGCTAGGTATAACAAAAGGAAACATTTGCAAGTCAGCTCCTTGGAAAACAGACAATTAAACCACACAAACACGGGAAGGTTCCCCTTCTGCCACTAGCTCGCTAAGTAACCCTGACCAAGTCCTTTAACGTTTGGGGGCCCCATTTCCCACAGGCTAAATTATCCCTACCCTGCCTACGTGGTTCAACAAATACTTATTGTGAGATCACCCAAAGAGTGCAATGTTACACCAACACTTCCGTTTGTAATAATCATTACTATTATCATTACCACTCAGAGACCTCTGACCGTTCTGCTCTGGTTCCGCGCCGCCTCCCGCCTGCCCTCGCAGAGGTGAGATCCGGCTCCTTTCAGCAGTTTCCGGACCACCAGCCGCAGAGACCACGAAGCCAAAGGAGGGCAACAATCCCTCGAGAAAAAAACGTAGACTGGAAAGCAGGGACGAGTCCGTGGCGAAGCGCAGAAGCGTTGCCTGAACACGCAGCACTGCGCCACAGGGACCAGCCGCGGGCGTGGGCGTAACCAAGTTAGCCCTTCCCGGCTACCTCCGCGCCTGCCGGAGACGGCCGCTCGCAAAGGCCAAACTTAGTGGGCGGAAGAGCAACGCGCGCTGCTTCAGCCACCCAGGGCTGGGGACGGTGGCGGCTGGCCGTCCCCAGCAGACCTCGAAGCAGATGCAGGATGGAGCGAGACGGCGGCGGCGGCAGCCTCTTTTTCCGTGGCCTCCAGAGCCGCTCCCACGAGAAGATGAAGCTGCGAACGAGAAAGTCCACCTTGTACCTCAGCCAGCAGAAGCGCACTGGGCGCGGCGGAGGTGAGTGAGTGGGTGTGGAAGATGAGCGGAGTGGCGGTGGCGGGAAATCGCCGACACTCAGCGAGGGCTCCATCTGCTGGGGGGTGGAGGGGGGTGGGCAGGGGGCAAGAAATCGCTTTGCTCTCGAGACGGGATTCTCGATCCCTGTCGCTTGCGCGGCAGTGTATTCTGCATTATTTTGGGCCGTCCTCCCCGCAGCCGTGTGAAGTGAGTAGGCATGATGTGGCCATCCCCTTTTCAGAGAGGGGGTCGCCACCCTGGCCCAGTGTTCCCGAGGTTTCGTAGCTACGGAGGGGCTGATTCCTGGAGTGGGACCAGGTCTGACCCGCGCCGCACTGCTTTTTCTTCACTGCCCCCTCCGCCTTTTCTTTGGTCCTGATGTAATGTTGACAAGAGAAAAATCATCCCAGCAAGTGGGATTTTGATCTGTCGGAGGGGGTATTTACTATAAAGATGGGCTCCTCATTCATTATTTATTGTGCGCCTTTTATGTGCCAAACGCGGTTGTTCAAGGGCCAGTTCTGAGTACAGTTTCTTCTGCCCGAGTCCACGGACTAAAGAGGAGGAAAGGAAAGAACAACAAGGTTTTCTGACAGCAGATACAGTGCAGTCGGGAGATTTGTTTCTGAAAGATGAAAGTTCAGAAGGGGCATGTATGTGGTGTTGAACGTACCAGTTCAATGTCTGAGAAACATTTAAAATATGTTCCTGGAGAAGAAGGAAGGAGAGTGGCAGGAACCCGGAATGATAGCAAAGACTCACAGTGGATCAGAGGCAGGTTGCAAACTCAAGTCCTCAGGAGGCCGGATAGGCAAGGCTAAATATTATATACATAAGAAGTCAAAGCACCCTATATTTCAGTACCAGCCAGTTGTTCCCAGTTGAGCTCTGTGTTGCCAGATCTTAAAGAGTTTTGATATGCTGCAATACAGATGTTAATACAAAACCTGATTTTTAAATGTTGGCAACTAAATTCACATTAAAAAAAATATATTCAGTCTACAGGCAGTCCATTTGTGATTAAGAGCAGGGCTTTGGAGTCAACATACAGACTCGGTTTTGAATCCTGTTTAGTTATTTACAACCGTTTGACTTGGGAGAAGGCAGTTTAACTTCTGAGCCTCAGTTTCCTCATATATAAAATAGGGCTAATGATATTTTCCCCATAGCATTGAGGACTAAATGAGATAGCGCATGTAAAGGAATGAACTCAGTGCCTAGCATATAGAAAATTATCAGTAAGGACGATTTTAAAATGTATAGAGGACCACTTCATATGCTAGTATATGCACATATACAAAGTGTCGCTTCCTATGTTAGTAATTTGTTAGCTGGTTTCTTTCATTAGATATACATATAGGAAAACCTAATTAGCCTAAGGCCTTAGTTAACCCAATCTTTTTCAAAATGTATCTTAATATCCTCTTTATATTAATAAGTTGCCAGAAAGATTGGTGAGGCTCTGGCCCTTGTCTAACTTTCCGCCCAGGTCTGCTTTGAGAGTAGTGTGGAGGGGCCAGAGTTCACCACTGCTTTAACAGAGCCTGAGCAAGGGGCCAACCAGAGCAGCAGATTTTAGTTCCCC
This sequence comes from Balaenoptera ricei, assembly GCF_028023285.1. Taxonomy (NCBI): domain Eukaryota; kingdom Metazoa; phylum Chordata; class Mammalia; order Artiodactyla; family Balaenopteridae; genus Balaenoptera; species Balaenoptera ricei. The sequence continues at coordinate 80,556,051 of NC_082640.1, read as the reverse complement.
AAGTGGAATTTGCCTGACTTTTGTGCTACAATTACCTGTTTGTTCGTTTTTTTGTTGTTTTTTTGTTTTCTTTTTTCAGATCTTCTTGGTGAAAACATTTATCTGGTCTTGTTTACCATAGCATTACGAATATGTAACTGCTTTTTAGTCCAGACAAGTTTTGTTCCAGATGAATATTGGCAGTCTCTTGAAGTTGCACATCACATGGTTTTCAAATATCCTTTGTAGTTTCTTTTCTGGACTAGAAAAGTGTATTCATCTTAGGAATTGTGTCAGCTCCATGACATATTTTCAATAAATTTTCCATATTTTCTCCAAATAATTTTAACTTATAAAAGTGTGCCATTATTTTACGCTAATATTTCTTCTCTATCTCTCTTTGATGTTAGTGTACCTGACTCAGCCTTTAGCATATATTCCCAAAGGGTTCAGTAATGTGGAGGATATAGATGAAGTAAAAAATACATTCCTGCTTTGACGAAGTCAACAGTTTAGTTGGCCAACTGCATTTTTACTTCAGATACCCAGTGTAAAATACTATGCTTTTAAGCTTCTTTGCCAAAAAATAAAAGTGTTTTATATATAGAACTGAAAAGAGGTTTTGTTTCAGTGCTATTTAACATTAGTCCTTAATAATACTAATTATGGTTATTTGACTTGGGAATGGACAGAAAGATTGAGGGGTTACACTTACCCCTTAATCTTTGCAAGCATATACAAGATTCTGCACCTTTTGGGGAAAGACAGTGTTCAGTTGCTGGTAAGTTTAAATAAAAGTAATCAAAATAGTCATTAACAGATTTATTCCATCCCTTTTTTAAGGTTAATGTATATTAACTAAATGATAATATGGGTATCATGAAGTTTGTTTTTGAAAGACTACTGTTGCTAAACTCAGACCGCATCTGGGAAGCCCAGGGTTCAAAGACATACTGTGATGTGTAACTGTTCAATATGTACTAAAACATAAGACTGAGCATGAAAGTGTTCTGCTGTGAGCAATCCTGTTAAGATATACAGATTCTCAGAATGACTACGTTATATATTATTTGTACTTTAGAAGTAAATTTCCTTCATAAAAGGATCACTTAAGAGCAGTGTTGTATCTTGCTTTTTTTAACTTGTGAGCAGAAGATCATGTTATGTGAGCCTATGAAGACTAGACTAAATACATGTAAACCCACTCAGGATTTAGTGTTGAAATTAAAAATTAGGAAAATTAATCTGACAAAAATATAGGGATATATACAATCATTGTGCTATGTAGTAATTAGCCATCAATAGTGAGCAGGGTTGTAATCCCTCGATCATGAATTTCTGGGGTCAGTTGCCAGCAGAGGATACAAAAGAAGAACTAATGGTGCAAAAGTTTTTCTAACCTCATTCTCAATATCTTTAAGCTATCATCAAGTTGGACTCAGAAGCTTGGGCCTTCCCCATTTTCTGTTAGGAAAATGGTCCAGAATTCCAAAGGCAGTCTAAATCCTAAAGGGTTTTTTGAAGCCTGGAAAGACATTGAGGTTCTGGAGTTTTGGTTTTTGTTTTGTTTTGGTTTTCGTTTTGTTTTGGTTTTCTTAGGCTGTATTGTACCCTCCCCTTTGCAACGATATTTGATTACCCATTATTGAGAAACAGGACCATATTGGTAAAATTGATGCTTCATTTGGGAATATCACAGGGAAGGAAAATTGAGAGCAGTAGCAGGGTTTCTCCCATTAACACATGTAGAAGTTAGGAACTATGAATTCTCTTTCCTTTTCTCAGGGCTACCCACTAGCTTCTAGATCAAGAAGGATATTCATAGACTCGAAACAGGGCAAATATATATAATATCCCAGAAAGTAGGTTATATTATGAATGAAGGAGTCTTCAAGATAGAAAAACTTCTTACTCCTCCACGATCTATCCACTGCCCTCAACCTGTAGCTGACCCACCTGGCCATTTTGTGATTTAAAGGAAACCTCCTCTCATCCCCATCCTACCCCACTCCAATACCCCTCCACCCCCCAAAAAAACCTCTATCCTACCTGGAACTTGAGCAGATAGAGAACCATTATGATGCTATCAGTCAGTCATTCATACTCTCATATTGATTATTTTTAAATATAGATTATACAATTTTGAAACTAGAAGGGGTCAGAGAAGTGATGAAGAAAATAGACCAAAGTCAAAGCATGTTAAAAGCTAAAACTAGATCCTAGGTCTACTCATTTACAGCCTAGTGTTCTTTCCAGATAGCTTCTCTCTAAACTGCCTAAGGTGTGTGGAAAGAACTAGGGATGGCTTAAAGCTCTGCTGTCCAATATGGTAACCACTAGCCACCTGTGGCTACTGAAGACTTGAAATGCAGCTAGTCCAAATTGAGAAGTGCTATTAGTGTAAAATACATACCAGACGTCAAAGAACTAAAACAAAATAAGAATGTGAACTATTTCTGTAACTTTTATATAGATTAAATGTTGAAATGATATTTTAGATATAATGAGTTAAACAAAAGCACTAAGATTAATTTTACCTGTTAGAGTTGGGTTTTTTTTACTTTTTAATTTGACTACTATAAAATTTAAAATTCGGTATGTGGCTCACATTGCATTTCTACTGGACAGCGCTGGCTTAGGATATGTGAGAAGAAAGAGGGATAAGAAGGGAGACCTGTGGGAGTACCACAGTGGGGGCTCTGAACAGTCAGGAGATGGCACGAGGGCATGTGGCTCCTAGAGCTTAAGGGAGGAGGATCTGAAAGAGCCAGGAGTGTAGAAAGGTAAGCCGCCAACACAGGCCTCACCTTCAGGGTTTACCCCTGGCATGGTCCTTCTCCCCTTTACCCCACTGCCCTAGTTTTTATTTTCCAGAAGCCATGTGTAACTGTTTAATTCTTGTCAGGTCCTTATAACCTGGAAAATAATGATATCTTAAAAGTCTGGAGAGACTGCTAATAACTGGGAGTTTACAACTCCACTTATTTTGGTGTTGAGCTAAAATCTACCTTCTCTTAAATTCAAGATTTCTACATGACAACCCTTCAAAAAAGTTTTATTTATCCAGGATAAATATCTCCAGTTCTAAACCTCATAATCACATAATGTCCTCTAAACATCCTGTAATTTATTAATGTCCATCTTAAAATGTGGGTCTTGAAACTGAACACGATATTGAAAGCTAGGGTAACTAGCTCAGAATATAGTGAGACCATTAACTTCATAAATACTATACTTCTCTCAGTGCACAAGAATCCTTTTAGTCTTTTAGTGGCTACCTCAACACTCAGCTCCTATTAAGTTTGTAGCAAAATTAACTTTTTACATGAAGTACTTTCATACCTGGGAGGTGAGGAGGAAGCTTATAGATTCTTAGGCAGGGCAAACAGAAGGTGAGTATAGAGGTGCCTTTTACTGTATTTTACAGGACACAGTTTAAGTGGAATTATGAAGTACAATGTACCTTTAACTCTAAGATTTAAACATTTATTTACAGATTATTGATAAAGGACGTAAAGCTAAAGTGTTAGAAGCCACTGACAACTGAAAGTAAAGCAGCTCTAATTATAATGTAAAATTAGTGAAGTTTGATCCAACAAAAATACAGATTTACATATAAATTTTTAGAAACACATCTTTTGAACTAAAATTAAGTTGTGATCTACCATCAAGTGTTATTTGTTAATAATAACTGTGACACATTTTAAAACTCAAAGATGCTAATGTATAACATTAGAATCATTAACTGTAATTAAGTTATAATACATTTACTCTTTCTTTTTACTCTTAAATTTATTCTTTAGTGTCATCTGACTGGATACCATGTTTCTGTAATTATAGATTACTTAAAGCTTTTTTAAAAAGTAACATTATTTTATTATCTATATTGCAGGATAGGGGAGCAATGTAACTTAGTAGCTAAGAGCTTTGGAGTCAGGTAGACTTGGGTTTGAACCTTGACCTCCACACTAACTAGCTCTGCAGCCTTGGGGAAATTACTTAACCTCTCTATGCCTCAGTTTTCTCATTTATAAAACAGTACCTGTTAGAAGCACTGTATTAGCTGATATACATAAAGTACTTAGTATGATACTTAGCATACAGTAGGGTAAATGTCTCATAAAAAATTACCTACTGTTATGCTACTGAAAAGAACTACATGTGCTTCTAAAATAGAACCTTCACACAATGAAATGGTCTGCTGGCTATTTAAAATTAGTAGTGTTGTAATATATATATATTACAGAGAGAATGAGAATGAGAAAACTACCTTTTGGTATTTCCATGAAAATTAATGTACTTTTTAAGGTATAAATTATTTTTGCAGAAGAATAGAATAATACATCTTTTTTTTAACTAAAAATGGCTTTCGATTGATAGTTGGGTCAGCTTGTTGATTTCTTATGATTTTAAAGTGAACCAACAGATGTTTTTAATGTCTTTTTTTTTTTTTTTTTTTAACTAATGAAGATTTGGATTCCTAGACTTGCCCAAGCACTTTTGTCTGCTATAGCAGACTTGAGGCTTTACTCACTAATGAAGCAACTAGAAAATCAGCAAGTGGCAAGATGGGTGGTAAGTCCTAAACACTTTAGAAACTGTATGTCAGTTACTTCATTCCTACAAGCATGAAGCACATGAACAGGTCAGTCAATATGACTGATTCCCAAAACAGTTTCAGAAGATAATTTGTACAACTTTATAGAGGTACTTCCATAATTAAGAACAGTAAAATGCAAGTGGACATGCTATCTCTCTCCTTCTGAATGAGCCCTAGGTGGCAGAAGCCACTGATGCCCTCCAACCCTATGAGAGGCTAAACCCTAGGACCCAGCCTTGGGAAGCACCATGACTCAGAACTGAGTCCTTGCCTCACTTTCCATAATATTCAGTAGGAATAGTTCTACACCACTGCCTACCTCACAGATCACCTCAGCTGTTTACAACCCTTGTTCACTATTCCTCCAGCTACCTGAGACATCTTTTCACTGATGCACTCTTTCTCTTCTGGCTAGAATGGTGGAAATAGCTGGACTTTGTAAGAGAGAGAATGTGGTAGAGAAGACTGTCTTTTGTCATTTGGCTCATTTCACAGTGGGGAGATAGATTCTCAAACTCCCATTCAAATCTTGAATGGGTTTTCCCATTTAAACCATAAGTAAGCTTATATGAGCCAACTTAGAAACCTTACTACCTTTTTTATATTTCTGTTTGCAAATATGTTCCAAATTCCAAGTAACCAATTTACCAACACATTTCTGAAATATAATTTATTGTTAATGTATTAATAAATATTAACAATTTATTAATAGGACATATTTCTGCAGGTAGTGTGTTGATTTGCATTAAAAAGACAGATTGCTTTAGCGACTGAGTCCTTGATAACTGATTCAAGGATTAAGTCAATCTCTTTAATTTGTGCTTATACACACTGTCGAAGGCTGAACCTAAAATGGCAAAGGCATAATGCCTTTGAAATCCTTCCTCCAAAGTAGCAGCGCTAGGATCTTCTGGCTCAGGAAGAGCCTTTAACTTCACAAAAATTGGGAACATATTTTAAAGTCTGTATTTGAAGAGATAGGACGCTGGTACGACATTTAATACCCTTGCACCAACTAATAAGTTTCTTTTAAGGAATTTGTTTTGTAGACTGAATGATGCTTCTGCTTGCATGTTCTACCAAAAAGTGGTTTATTAATTTAGTCAATTTCCAAATTAAAATTTAATGATGTTTCCTGATAGTCATGATTTTTTCTCTCTTACTTTGTCTTAAATTTTCCACCAAGAAATAGGACAACATTCCAACCAAGGTCAATAAAAATCAGTCAAAATATTTGTCAGTAATATAAGACAATTTGAGGAATACTGATTGTGAGACTCTAGTTATGAATTTCAATCTTCTCTGAACTCTACCATCAAAGAATCTGTGTTTTATGTCTTTTATTAGTGTGAAGTGAGATTTAAATCAAATGCAATGCCACAAAAATGTACCTGAAAGTATAAACTTCTTAACTTTAACAAATACAGACCTGGTATCATAGATGTGCTTGATATAACTTCTTAAAAACAATGTTTGGGCATGCCCACTTTTAAAATTATTTAGACTTGCTTGCTGTTTTCCTTAGAATACTAAGCTTTTCCATTTCCCACTCCATATACGTTTGCTTATAATTGTTCTTAGTTTTTTTGCCAGTTATGCTCTTGGTTCACGTGGTATTGCTGTACCAGAACTCTTACAAACACCATGGAAACTGTTCTCACTATAATTGCTCTTTTCTACTATCCTTTGGAAGGTTCAAAGTTTATGAACAGGTGAGTAACAGTACTGTTATAATTATGTACAAAACTCTAAAGCATGCTTTTGAAAAATCTTTAATTATCAATATATTGCAATGTCCAGTGGACCCCCTAATGCTCATGAAGGCTATTAGGACCACAAATTCACAGTTGATGTATTCATTATAGCAGGAAAGAGATATACTCAAACCAGATAACAAAGGTGTAAACAATGTTTGGAAAAGCTAATAAAGGGATACCATAGTACCCAAGGGCTAGTCACAACAGGAAGTTTCAATTACCCTTTGGCCCCAAGGAGCAAGGAGAGGAAAGTTACTGAAATCCAGAGCTGTAACTTAGAGAGGACCCCAACAGGAGAGGGGCACAGCCAGCCTTTAACCATAGCAAGGAAAGAGCAGGGTGAATAAAATACCCTGACTCTTCTGCCCTGCTGTTAACCAATACTAATGAGAAGCCAAAAAGCAAGATAGCCCATTGATATAGTCCATAAAGGTTGGCCTCCCTGCACACTGAGCAGGTGAAGAGTAGAGAGCAGATCTGGATGGGCAAATAGAAAACATATGGACCTGGTTTGGGTTTATATAAATTGGTATAAAATACCAAGCAAAGGGAACATGAGAAAAGGCACAGAGCTATAAAAGGGCTTCACTGTATTCTGGGCAGGTTGTCCAGAGGAGCTAATGTGTGGTAGGATGTGTGGGAGAAGAGAAGAATGAGGGATGAGGCTAGAATGGAACTTTGCCTTTCTCCAGAATTTGGACTTTATAGGTAGCAGGTTACCACTGGTGGCTTTCGAGAAGCATGACATAATCTGGTTTAGAAATAATTCTCTTGTAGTAGCAGTATTTAGGATATACCGAAAGGGAGTAAGCCAGAAAATCTGGGAATCTAGTTAAGAAAATTTAGGAATCTAGTATCCACTCTCCCTTATATGTAAGGTTTTTGGGAGGATCAAATCGAGTAAGATCATTTCTGCATTAGACTCTCAACTGCAAGAATAGGCATTCACTTAAGTTACCTATAGATGAGGATATCTAAACATTGATTTCTATCAAATGAGAATAATACAACAGCTCTCAAGAATTAAATGAGACTCTATGGATAATATATAGTATATAGCACATGGCCTATTACAAAGTAAGTGTTAAGTACTGATGAATGATATTAAGTAATATTTCTGGGAAATTAAAAAAAAAAAGACTATGAAAAGATTCCAAACAAGTGACACAACTGTGAAAAGATTCTAGAATAGTGAGAGGACTTGATGTAAAATGATGGCAATGAGAATGGGGAGGAAACACAGTGGATGTGTGGGATGAAAAGTTTCTATTTAAGGTGACTCCAAATTTTAAGACTGAGAAACTGAGTGATACTATTAACTTAAACACTAGACAGTAAACAGGTTTGAGAGAAAGGTGTGGAGCTTATTTCATACAGTTTGATTTTGAATGCCAGTAAGAAATTTATGTAGAAATATTCAGAAAGGAGTAAGAAATCCAAGTCTGAAAATTTGGAGTGAGGTAGGTAGTTTCACTATGGCAGAATTTGCAATTAGGCTGTCTGCAAGTCAGACCAAGCCACAAATGTTTTATTTCACCTACACAGTGTTTGTTTTTTGTTTTTTAACTACTTGGCAAAGTTTTTAAATTGGGAGATCTTACCTAAAATCTGGATTTCTAGTTTCTCTTGAAAAAAAATGTAAGGCCTGTTAACATTTTGGGCCAGGATTCCTTCATGACGGTATCAGAGCCCCCATGCAGCCAATATCACACATTTTTTATTACTTATCTGGTCTCTGTAAGCATTTGAACTCGAAATCCCTGCTCTTATATCTTCACCAACATTGGACATTTCTTTATAGTTACTTATTAGTTAATAGGTATATATGGTACCATAAAGTTGTTTTATTTTGCCACTGTCTGTAGTCCTCATGATTAAATTATCAGGTGCTCGCCTTCAACCCTTTATTGAGAGAAGTCCTAATAGTAAAAACCCACATTTCTATCCATGATCATATAGGTTTTTATAAGTAAGCTTTTTTAAAAAAAATCAGGTGTATATACACATCTTTCAGTTGGACAAAATTACCAGCTTACATTCAAAACAAAACCACATGTGCCCAGAAGCCCATCATTGCCTAAATAAACCCAATGTTTCTTTAAGGGAGCTTTTTTTTTTTTTTTTCCTTATAAAATGGGGACTGTCTTTTATCTCTTTTATCTCTTTAGGAGAGACTTGATCATTTTTCCACCAGGAAAGCAATTGGCAGAGTTGTATGGTTAAAAGTTGGTATACCTTTTAGTAAACAAGATAAACATTAGGACACAGAATAACTTCTTACTTGAAAATACTAGAATATTAAAGCTGGAAAAGACCTTACATATTACCTCTCTTTATGGATGAGAAAAATTAAGAGCCAGAAGTTTAAGTAACTTCCCCAAGTTCACATAGCTATTTATACCAAAAGGAAAATGCTCTCATTTTTTTAAAAAAAATGTTATACCACAGCATAAATAGATAACTTCTGAACTCATTTCCTAGTTGTCTTGACAATACCTTTTCCTTGCTTATAGTGTCAAGTACTCATCCCTGGTAGCACTTGCCTTTATAATTCGTCCCACAGCTGTTATTCCGTGGATACCTTTGCTGTTCAGACATTTCTGGCAAGAACAGAGAAAGCTTGATCTTATTCTACATCAGTTTTTACCTGTAGGGTAAGTATGGCTACAATCCATCTATTAATTTTAATAACCTATAAATTATAAATTATGAACAAGATTTTACATCTTTTAGTCAGTTGTATCTTCTAACGTCAATGAGAATTGTCAGACCAAGGAAACATAGTATTTCCAATTTTACATTTTATATTTTTATTTGTGATTCTAAAGTATTTTAATTTGCTTAAATGAGGATCTTGGCAATTTTTCTAAATTAGAACTTTCCTATGCTTTATTTCTTAAATATTTTTCAAATACATTTTAGAGATACTTGATTCCTTCACATTTGTATGGGGCTTTATAATATATGTGTTCACATATTACCTGATTTTCACAATTCTTGGATCTAAGCAATGTAGGTGTTTTTACTTTGTGATACAGAAAATGGAGGGCTTGGTGAAATTAAAAATGAATTAGCCAGTGTCACTGGGTTGATTGCTCTGATGGAAATGGGATTGAAACCCAGGTCCTCTTAACTACATTTTGAGCTCCTAGGATCAGAATTATCCCAGGTATCTAGTGGAATATCCAAAATAATTATTTATTGAAGGGATGAATGCATTTTGACTCTTAAAACAGTGATCTTTTTAATATACTAGTATTCACTCTGTACAGGTTATTTTTGGTAGCTATTAAAAAAGTACAAAATCATCCGGTGGCTAAGTTGCCAATGTTGTCATTTCTCAGATTTATTAGCATTGTTTTGGAAGTAATGCATTCATTCAGCAAATATTTATTTAACCCTACTATGTGCTAGGTGTCATTCCAGATGCTGGAGACACAGCAATTTAACAAAATAAAGTCCATTCCTTCATGAAGTATACATTCTAGTGGGGGGGAGACAGCTAGAAACATATGATTAACATGTTTCTCAAATGACAATAAGTGCTATAGGGAAAAATCATGAGAGCCTTCAGATGAAACTACAGCCCCAGTCAATATCCTGAAAAGTTACGAGACCTTGAGTCAGAGACACCCAGTTAAGCTGCGCCTGGATTCTTGACCCACAGAAACTGAGATAATAAGTGTTCATAGTTTTTGGTTACCACATTTTGGGGGTAATTTGTCATGCAGCAATAGATAATACAGAGTTTGTTACTTTTAACAAGTTTGCTTAAATACAGCTTCTCTCAATGAAAGATCTTTCAAAATGATATTCATTTGGTAAAACTTTTAAAGCATTTTTAAACTGGCTTTTGATGCAGGGCACTTGCAAAGCCATATGCCACTGTTGGATTTTCAGCAAGTTCAGAATGTTAATCACCCTTTTATTTTGTTTTTCAGATTTGTCACTTTGAGTTTCTCTCTGATAATTGATCGTATTTTTTTTGGTCAAGTAAGTAAAAATATGCTTTTTTTTATTTAAAAAAAACTATTTTAATGTAATCATTTATTACACTAAAAACTCAACCTTACTTTTTAATCCATGAATATTTGGGAGCATAAGCAAATCATTTTTTTAATGATATGGGATGTATTAGAAAAAAACTACTAGCATATATGCCTTTGGTTCACTTAGCTGTGCTTTCTATATAACAGAATTGTATATTCCTAATTGAAGTTCAAGAATCCATTTTCAGGCATTTTTGTCAGGTTTGAACATTTTTGTCAGGTTTGTAACAATAAAGGTTAATTTTTAAATGATTTTAATTGACCTCAATCATTCAGAATTCAAATTAACCAGAATATTCTTTAAGCATCTGATTTGGCATTTTAATCTTATGACTATTGGTAATGCCTTTGGTTGTTTTTAAGTTCCCTGTTTTTAAGTCACTTATGGGTTCTGGAATCAGATGCCACTGTCTGAGGCCTAGTGCCCTCATTATTAACTGTAAGACCTTGGACAAGTTGTGTATCTTTCTTGCCAGTTTCCTTGTCTGGAAATAAATGTGATACCTGTCTCTTACGGTTGGAAGATTAAATGAAATAATACATGTAAAATGCTTACAACACTGCATGGCACAAGTGAGCCCTTAATGTTAGCTGCTGCTGTTATTACCTACTTTATGCTATAATTCAAACTGCAATGTTTTCAAAGCTTTATCTTAATAGGTAATGTCTGATGCCATAAGGTAGAACAGTAAAAATTTTAATATGGGTACCAAACACATATACTCATAAAAATTATTTTTAAGGATTCTTTATGTCCAGTTGTATGTAAAACTTAACACTGTCATAACATTTATTCATACTTTCTTGAATCTCAAGAAGCTAGTGTTTTACAAATTAACAAAAAACACATTAATACTTAGAACATAAAAAATTAATAAAGAATGATTTCATTGTTATTACAAATGATAATGAAAACACAACTATACAAAATCTATAGGATGCAGCAGAAGCAGTTCTCAGATGGAAGTTCACCGTGATACAGCCCTTCCTCAAAAAACAAGAAAAATCTCAAACAACTTAACCATACCACTTTAAAGAATTAGAAAAAGAAGAACAAACAAAACCTAAAGTCAGCAGAAGGAAGGAAATAATAAAGATTAGAGAGAAAATAAATAAAATAGAGATTAAAAAATATAGAAAAAAATCAATAAAACCAAGAGCTGGTTCTTTGAAAGGGTAAACAAGATTGACAAACCTCTGGCCAGGCTCACCAAGAAAAAAAGAGAGAGAACCCAAATAAACAGAATAAGAAATGAAAGGGGAGACATAACAACCGATACCACAGAAATACAAAAAACTATAAGGGAATACTCTGAACAATTACATGCCAACAAAATTAGACAACCTAGAAGAAATGAACAAATTTCTAGAAACATTCAGCCCACCAAAATTGAATCAAGAAGAAACAGACCTACCGTATAGCACAGGGAACTCTACTCAGTGCTCTGTGGTGACCTAAATGGGAAGGAAATCCAAAAAGAGGATATATGTATATGTATAGCTGATTCACTTTGCTGTACAGCAGAAACTAACACAACGTTGTAAAGCAACTATACTCCAATAAAAATTTTTTTAAAAAAAGAAGAAATAGATAATTTGGACAGACCAATCACTAGAGGTGAAACAATCTGTAATTTTAAAACTTCCTACAAACAAAAGTCCAGGACCAGATGGCTTCACAGGCAAATTCTACCAAACATACAAAGAAGAGCTTATACTGATCCTTCTCAAACTCTTCCAAAAAATTGAAGAGGGAACACTCCCAAAGATAGTCTATGAAGACATCATCACCCTGATACCAAAACCAGACAAAGACACCACCAAAAAAGAAAATTACAGGGCGATATTTTTGATGAATATAGATGCAAAAATTCTCAACAAAATATTAGCAAACCAAATCCAACAACACATAAAAAAGATCATACCACAACCAAGTGGGATTCATCCCAAGTTCAAAAGGATGGTTCAACATATGCAAATCAATGTGATACACCACATAAACAAAAGACAGAAACCACATGATCATCCCAATAGATGCAGAAAAAGCATTTGACAAAATTCAACATCCACTGATGATAAAAAACTCTTACCAAAGTGGGTATAGAGGGAACATATCTCAACATAATAAAAGCTATTTACGACAAACCCACAGCCAATATAATACTCAATGGTGAAAAGCTGAACGCCTTCCCGCTAAAATCTGGAACAAGACAAGGATGCCCACTCTCACCTCTTCTATTCAACACAGTATTGGAAGTCCTACCCAGAGCAATCAGACAAGAAAAAGAAAAGGTATCCAAATTGGAAGGGAAGAGGTAAAATTGTCATTATATGCAGATGACATGATACTATCTATAGAAAACCCTAAAAACTCCACACAAAAACTACTAGAACTGATAAACGAATTCAGCAGGTAGCAGGATACAAGATTAACATACAGAAATCAGTTGCATTTCTTTACACTAACAATGAAATATCAGAAAGGGAATGTCAAAAAACAATATCTGGGACTTCCCTGGTGGCGCAGTGGTTAAGAGTCTGCCTGCCAATGCAGGGGACATGGGTGCAAGCCCTGCTCCGGGAAGATCCCACATGCCGTGGAGCAACTAAGCCCATGCACCACAACTACCGAGCCTGTGCTCTAGAGCCCACGAGCCACAACTACTGAGCCCGCGTGCCTAGAGCCCGTGCTCCGCAACAAGAGAAGCCACCACAATGAGAAGCCCGCGCACCACAATGAAGAGTAGCCACTGCTCGCCGCAACTAGAGAAAGCCCACATGCAGCAATGAAGACCCAAAACAGCCAAAATAAATTAAAAACACACACACACACACACACACACAAAAACCTTTCAAAATCGCACCCCCCAAAATAAAACACTTAGGAATAAATCTGACCAAGGAGATGAAGGAATTATACACTGAGAACTATAAAACATTAATAAAGGAAACCGAAGACGATTCAAAGAAATGGAAAGATACCCTATGCCCTTGGATTGGAAGAATTAATATTGTTAAAATGGCCATACTACCCAAAGCAGTCTACAGATTTAATGTGATCCCTATCAAATTACCCATGACATTTTTCACAGAACTAGAACAAGTAACCCTAAAATTTATATGGAAACATAAAAGACCCCAAATTGCCAAAGCAATCCTTAAGAAAAAGAACAAAGCAGGAGGCATAACCCTCCCAGACTTCAGACAATACTACAAAGCTACAGTAATCAAAACAGTGTGGTATTGGCACAAATACAGATATATGGATCAATGGACCAGAACAGAGAGCCCAAAAATAAACCCACACACCTACAGTCAATTAATCTTTGACAAAGGAGGCACAAACATACAATGGAAAAAGACAGGCTCTTCAGCAAGTGGTTCTGGGAAAGGTGGACAGCTGCATGTAAATCAATGAGTTTAGAAAATACCCTCACATTATGCACAAAAATAAACTCAAAATGGCTTAAAGACTTAAATATAAGACATGACACCATAAAACTCCTAGAAGAGAACATAGGCAAAGCATTCTCTGACGTAAATCATACCAATGTTTTCTTCGGTCAGCCTCCCAAGGCAACAGAAATAAAAGCAAAAATAAACAAATGGGACCTAATCAAACTTAAAAGCTTCTGCACAGCAAAGGAACCATAAACAAAATGAAAAGACAACCTACAGAATGGCAAAAAATATTTACAAACAATGAGACTGACAAGGGCTTAATTTCCAAAATATACAAACAGCTCATACAACTCAACAACAAAAAAACACACAACCCAATTGAAAAATGGGCAGAAGACCTAAATAGACATTTCTCTAAAGAAGCCATGGCCAACAGGCACATGAAAGGATGCTCAACATCGCTAATTATTAGAGAAATGCAAATCAAAACTTCAATGAGGTATCACCTCACACCAGTCAGAATGGCCATCATCAGAAAGTCCACAAACAATACATGCTGGAGAGGGTGTGGAGAAAAGGGAACCCTCCTACACTGTTGGTGGGAATGTAAGTTGGTACAGCCACTGTGGAAAACAGTATGGAGTTTCCTCAGAAAACTGAAAATAGAATTACCATATGATCCAGCAGTCGCACTCCTGGGCATATATCCAGGAAAAACTCTAATCCAAAAAGATACAGGCACCCTTATGTTCACAGCAGTACTATTCACAATAGCCAAAACATGGAAACAACCTAAATGTCCATTGCAGATAAATGGATAAAGAAGATGTGGTATGTATATATGTGTGCGCACACACACACACACACACACACACACACACACACAATGGAATACTACTCAGCCATAAAAAGGAACGAAATAATGCCATTTGCAGCAACATGGATGGAACTAGAGATTATCATACTAAGTGAAGTAAGTCAGGAAGAGAAAGACAAATACCATATGATATTACTTATGTGTGGAATCTAAAGTATGGCACAAATGAGCTTATCTACAAAACAGAAACAGACTCACAGACATAGAGAACAGACTTGTGGTTGCCAATAGGGAGGGAAGGATTGGGAGTTTGGGATTAGCAGATGCAAACTATTATATAGATAATAGATAAACAACAAGGTTCTATTGTATAGCACAGGGAACTATATTCAGTATCCTATGATAAATCATAATGGAAAAGAATATATAAAGAAGAATGAGTTCGGGCTTCCCTGGTGGCGCAGTGGTTAAGAATCCGCCTGCCAATGCAGGGGACACGGGTTCAAGCTGTGGTCCGGGAAGATCCCATATGCCGCAGAGCAACTAAGCCTGGGCTCCACAACTACTGAGCCAGCGTGCCACAACTACTGAAGCCCGTGTGCCTAGAGCCCATGCTCTGCAACAAGAGAAGGCATTGCAGTGAGAAGCCCATGCAGCGCAACGTAGAGTAGCAACGAAGACCCAACGCAGCCAAAAATAATAAATAAATAAAATAAATAACTTTACTAAAAAAGAAAAAAAGAATGAGGTCATATTCAAAATTATTAATGTAAACTACGGTATGGTGTTTAGACTTCATTCTGATTTAATTTCATGATTCCGCCAAATTCCCTAATGCCAAATATTCATACTTGGCACTAACACATTTCTATTTCTTTTTCCTTCAATGATGCCAGTGGACTCTGGTTCAATATAATTTTTTGAAATTTAACGTGCTGCAGAATGTGGGATCATTTTATGGTTCTCATCCATGGCACTGGTACTTCAGTCAAGGATTTCCAGCTGTCCTGGGTACTCACTTACCCTTCTTTATTCATGGCTGCCTTCTAGCCCCAAAGAGGTACAGGATATTTTTGGTGACTGTGCTGTGGACACTGCTAGTTTATAGGTAAGATTTTATTTATTCAAATAGTTCACTTTTTAAATGTTACCAAGAAATTAACTAAATTATTTAAAAGGTAAACTGTTTATCTTATGGAGGTGCATTAATTCTTATGATTTGTTAGTGGGGATTATTTAGCAGATGGAAAATGTAATAATTATGCTGGTACTCAGACAGACTGAATACTTCTGATACAGTTTGCTTAATATGGATACATTCAATTTTTAAAGAGGTTGAACAAATTGTATTTGCTTTTAAAAAACAGAAACTGCCAAAATTTTAACTATTGAAGGACCAGAGAAATATTTTGAAAATGTATGCACCTTTATTTGAAATTTGAGTAAAATAACTTACTTGGATTGGTAATAGAAATCCTTTTTTTAGAATGCAATTGTACTTTAGAATATCGCATTGACATCAAATGTTAGGATTACTTTTAACACATCATCATCACCTTAATAACTAAAAAAGAATGAGACTGATTCCTAAAGCATGAAATTCAGTCTCAGCAATTACAAAAACAGATCATGTTAATTACATTCATTTTAAATACATTAACTTCTCAAACCATCATTTAATATAAGAAAATAATATTTTCTTTGAATATCTTTTTTTACTATAGCATGTTGAGCCACAAAGAATTCAGGTTTATCTATCCAGTTTTACCATTTTGTATCGTGTTCTGTGGTAAGTATTTTTGTATAATAGAGAAAAAAATCAATTATAAAGAAACACTTAAGACAATCAATGCTTATTAAACTCTAAAATATTATTTATTTTCTACTAGGCTAAATAAGAATTGCTCCTTAATTACAAATTGAGTATATTACTGCAGCATTCCCTTTTTGCAGCCTAAATATCTTTTTTCCTGTGTCCTGTAAAGTGAGATAAAAACATAAGGATCCAGTATCTGTAACACCTTTTGGTGGTGGTGTTTCTGGCTGTCAGAAATCTTTCGCTAAAAAGTAATACAACATGTCTATTTTAGAATAGCTAATTTAAGTTTATGGTTAAACTACAAAGTTCTACATTCCACAAATGAAAAATGTATATTGAAACTAGTTTTTAATGCTTTACACACATCTGTCCCTTCAAAGACTCACTCTAATGCATATGCAATTTTTTAAGTGATTCACACCTCTGACTTAATTTTTAATCTTTTCTCCATTTTTCCACTAGGTTTTCTTCAGTAAGTTTTTTACATATGGCTTCTAAAAAGTCTTATATTACTCGGCTCTGGAAAATATGAATTTTTTCATTGGCTGGTTTGGAAAATTTACGAATTGAAACTTTATTAACTTCAAGTTTAATTCAGAATGACTGTTGGCTTCCTTCAAATATTAATCACTAAAAAAAAAATCACTGGACTAAGGAGGAAAGAAATGAGTAATCAACTGGGCCTGGAGGCTCAGAAAAACTAGGAAGTTAATGGTACCAAACTTTTTACTTAAAAAAAAAAAAAACCAAACCTCCAAACAACCCATTGAGTTAAGCAGCCTTCTTTGACCAAGTATAAGTTATCTCCTACAGATCTCAGATGTAGTCTCTTCAATTTAGACACAAACATCTATGTACTGGAAACATCTAAAGTTCTGAAACCAAAGTTAGTGTCCTATTTATAGTCTTACTTCAAATACAAATGCAGGCACAAATAAAAATATAAGCATCTAAGAGCTATTTGGCAAGTTTTAAGAATAGTGGGACCATTTGGCAGAGCAAATCTGTTCACAAATCACTATTCAGATTTAAACTTTTTTTTTTTTTTTTTTTTTACAGTAACTTGAGTTAGAGTTATAATTGTTTGCTTTTCACCCAGGTGAGCATTGCCAGACTATTGGAGGACAAATATTTCTGTGCACATGTTCGGTTTGGTTAATTTAGGAACTTGGTTTCATTCCATTTTTATAATCTGGTTTTTCCAGCATTCCACTTCTCTGCTCTGTGTCTTTACAGTGTTTTAAAGACTGAGTTGTCTGAATTCTCATTCCCATTCCAAAAGAGTGAGTCTTTAAGTGGCAGGATCTTGGGTTGGGTTTCTGCTTAATCTGTTTTTACTACAGTGGCCAGTGCAGACTTGCTGGTCTTTGATTAGGCCACTTTGTTTTTCCATATGCTAATCTTTTTAGCAAAACTGCACATGCACTGTTTCAAAAGTCAGATAAGGATTTTTAAAGAACAGTGGTTCCCCTGCCCTCCCTCCCATTACCATACTCAGAGGCAATCACTTACACTCTTTTAGGTGGTTATTTTGTTATTTGTCTCCCTCTCTCAATAAAATGCTAATAATGCTCTTAAAGGTTACTGTTTTTGGCATTATCTACTGACTTCTCACTATGGAAAATGAAAATGTAGATTTCCTTAGCAAAGTGGTTTTTTTGTTTTGTTTTCCCACATACAAGAATTACTTTTACAAATTAAAAAAGAAAAATTGTTTAGCATCTCCAAATTGTCCAACACTATAGTGAAAGAAAAAAATAAAAATAAAACATAAATCTTTCTCTTCCAGAAAGAGATCCATGCCACCACTCATAAACTGACCACTGAAAATCTCCCAGGAGCTTAGTGGTGTATTTTTCTAAGAGGATATTCTGTTATACTTCCTCCAGAATTACTGAGACTTGTAATGTACACAATCCATTGCTAGTGCTTGGGAGATTAAAGTGATAGGTAAATGGAATAAATGCAAGTCCTATTTATTTAGCAACTATGTACCAGGACAGACACTGGACATACATTTTTTCCTAATACTTGAAAAAGGTACTGTTAGGGAAGATAGGGAAACTAATTCCAGAGCTAGAATTCAAATCTGTTTCTGTTAGACTCCCTAGCCATAATCTTTCCGCTATACCTCAATTCCTTTTTCTAGAAAAAGGTCAAGACATGGATGATAATGGATAATGACAGTGAATGGTCAGAGAAATTACAAAGATAACGTATTGCTGATCTCGTTTGTCCATGACAGCATTACAGCTTGTACTACACTTCCATGAAAGATTACAAATATATTTGCAGTTAATATTTGCTTAGCTATAAGAATACAAAACATTACCGGTGTTACAATTCAATGTGTCTATCTTTATATAGGATACTCCCTAAACAACCTGAAATTGTGGAAGAAACCAGCTCTAAGTTTCCTGTTTTTATCAAATATGTTCTTTGCCCTCTATACTGGTTTAGTTCATCAACGAGGTACTCTTGATGTCATGACTAATATTCGAGAACTCTGTTACAACAATACAGATATATCTTCAGCTTCAGTACTAATGATGATGCCTTGTCACTCTACTCCTTATTATAGGTAATAAAATTTGTTCACAATATGCTATTATTATGAAAACTACTTTAAAATTCCTTTTGGATTTCTGGATTTAAATTAATTGATCAAATGATTATAAGAAATTTGAAACTGTTCTTTATGTCAATGAAAATCATACACAACTTTTAAATAAACTTTAATATTCTTTTTTCAAAACAACTTACATTTAAATAATCTGATCGAAAGCCTATATGATATTTTATACTATTTAAAGGTAGTATAAAATATCATATATGTTTATTTGATGGTACTCTTAGTAAAGAAATTCACTTATCATTGATCCGTACAAATCTTTGTGATACATCTTATTATTTACATAATTTTGAAATAATCTCAAAACACTGGATTCAAGTCCAGATTTACTGTTGGACTGTTGCCCTGGTCTTAAACCAGTGTATTTAATCTCTTTGGATATCAGCTGTCTTGCCTGTAAAAATTAGGGAATTCAATTAGATGCCATCCTAATGCTTGGATTAAGTGTGTCTGGGAAATAACACTGAAACTGCCTTAATTATGCAGGACATTTAAAAAGACATCATTGACCCTATGCTTGTATTTCAGGAAGCTGTATTACTTCACCAATTGCCCAATAAGGGTAAAAGGACAAAGCAAACAGCTTTCCTTTAGAAAATTCTTTACCTATCTGGCTTTAAACAATCTGAAGTTAATTTTCCATGTGCACATTCAGTCAACTTAATATCAAACTAGATATCATTTTAAGGTAATTTAACACTTTTGGAATACTGTACTTAACTGAATCATTAATGCCAATCATTAATATGCAATTTGGAAATGTGTAGCAAAAGCCACAGGTTAGATGGATGTAAGACCCCAAGTATCCCTTTAACTTGAGGATCCTACACTATATAAAAAAGACTAGAGCTGACAGAGGGACATTCACTCTCCATCCATGCTCTCAGTAGTGTTAACACTGAAGAGAACAGGAATTCTAGAGGTACCAAGATGCTCTCCCATACATGGTTGTTGTGGTTGATATTAGGCTTTGTATAGTTCGCCTAGTTCTTGTCTTACATTTTTTCAACTTGCACAATGGAGCACAAAAAAAAAAAGAAAAAAAAAGTCTGATACCTACTTTGGAATATAAGGCTGGCAGCTTTTTCTCAGTTTCTGCTTTCCCCTTGAAGCAAGACCTTCATCTTCAAAATTGTAAAAGTCATGAAGTATTTGAAATAACTTTATTTATTTAGGCTTTGTTGGGTCTTTGTTGCTGCGTGCGGGCTTTCTCTAGTTGTGACGAGCTGGCTTCTCATTGCGGTGGCTTCTCTTGTTGCGGAGTATGGGCTCTAGGCACATGGGCTTCAGCAGTGGCAGCACGTGGGCTCAGTAGTTGCGGCACGTGGGCTCAGTAGTTGTGGCGCATGGGCTCTAGAGCGCAGGCTCAGTAGTTGTGGAGCACGGGCTTAGTTGCTCCATGGCATGGGGGATCTTCCCGGACCAGGGATCAAACCCGTGTCCCCTGCATTGGCAGGTGGATTCTTAACCACTGAGCCACCAGGGAAGTCCCAGTCATGAAGTATTAAGGTCTTGTGTAAATTTATTTTGTATGCATTTCATAGATAAAAATAAACTTCTATCACTTATTTATTTATATTAATTTTTTAAAATAAATTTATTTATTTTTGGCTGTGTTGGGTCTTCGTTGCCACGTGCAGGCTTTCTCTAGTTGTGGAGAGCAGGGGCTACTCTTCGTTGTGGTGTGCGGGCTTCTCATTGTGGTGGCTTCTCTTGTCGCGGAGCACAGGCTCTAGGCACGCAGGTTTCAGTAGTCGTGGCACGCGGGCTCAGTAGTTGTGGCTTGCGGGCTCTAGAGCCCAGGCTCAGTAGTTGTGGCACACGGGCTTAGTTGCTTCGCGGCGTGTGGGATCTTCGTGGACCAGGGATCGAACCCGTGTCCCCTGCATTGGCAGGCAGATTCTTAACCACTGCGCCACCAGGGAAGTCCCTATATTAATTTTCCTGAGGCAAAGTTGTAAACATGGCTTTTTGCATGGCCCAAGTAACTGGCTTAAGTTGTTATGATTCATCAGTCCATCTTTTTTACATACACTCTAGTCTTTCTATGCCACAGTAAAACCATTACTTATTTGAATTTTGATCAGTGAACCCATGTTGCTCTCTATTACTAAATCTTACTTATATAAATATTTAAGAAAAAAAAAAAAAGGAAAAACTTGTTGTGTAAGGATTCAGAGCAGAAAGAGGAAAAGAATCCTTTCTGGTTCATGACCAGTTTTCTACTTTGCCAGATATTACTCTCTTATTAACAAGCAACATACCCGGTCCCAAAGGCCCCATCCATCCCTGGAACAGCATACTAATGTTATAGACTATTGAGTCCCACAAGCTGCTGACCTACTTCCCGCCCTGAAATGGAGTTTTGCTCTTTAGTTTGGACTTGAGGTTACTGCACAGGTACAGTGTGAGAATCATATTCTCCATTTCTGAGAAAACTGCATTAAAGGTGTGCCTCCTCACCTTAACTGGAACCTAGTTTAGATTCAGATTTCACATTTTGTTATGTGAGCATATCTTAAGAGTAATTTGAAAACTTTCAGGAAAAAAAATTTTTTTTTACTTCTTGTAACTATAATGGTAACTTTCTTTTTATAGCCATGTCCATCACCCACTTCCAATGAGATTTCTCCAATGTCCCCCAGACCTGACTGGAAAAGGTGATTATCTTGTTGAAGCAGATGTATTTTATCTAAATCCCTTAAAGTGGTTGTATAGAGAGTTTCAAAATGATTCAACACTGCCTACTCACTTGATCATCTTCAGCACCTTGGAGGAGGTAAGGGAACGTGAAAAAAGGTATAACTCAGTATTTTTACTTCACCTCAGGTTTAGCAAACACTCAGGTAAATAGACAACATCACTTTTTTTATGGTCCCTTTCAACCCATATTTTATAACTGGTCTTTTCCCTAGTCCAAATCAGCCCTAGTTCTATAACTACCAAGGAATATATATTACTTACCATGAGTTAATTATTTTATTAAGAAATTGCATTGTTTTATTAAGAAAAGGGTTTCAGAAGAACAAATAGGTCACTCTTAAATTCTTGAAACGGTACTCAGCAAAATGTAGCCTTTATTTACTTAAACATTTATTTACTTCTAGGAAATAAATCCTTTCCTAATTTCAAACAAGTATGAGAGAACTGCTGTATTCTTCCACACTCACTTTCCGGAGCGTCGAACTGGAAGTCACATATACGTCTATGAACGGAAGTTAAAAGGGAAACTCAACCAAACATGAACATGAAGTTCTGACTTTGTTTAGATCTTCCTCAGAGAAATAGACATTGCTGAGCAGAAATATCCAGCTGCTGCTTAAATATGCTAGTAAATACTGGGTAAAATTCATGGAACTAGCAAAAAACCACTATGAACTACTTTACCAAGTATCACTACTGAGGAAATATATGAAAAATATCACAAAATATAAAATCATATATTAATAATGCAATGCCAGATTTTAAATAAAGACCTTTAGTTTTCCTCATGGTGTAGTTTTATTGTTTCTTCCACAATATTCAGATGTGCAAGAAATTTCACAAGAGAACAAGTCAGCAAGCTCATAAGGCAGCAAATTCTTCACAAGTCAACGGGCTCTTGAACCCACAAAAAGACAAGAAGTGTAAGATTATAAAATGTTAGGATGAAATTCCATCGCAAGGTACTTTTTTCAAGCTCTACTGGAAATTTAACACAAATATCAGTGTTAATTACACTTTGTCATGTATGATTTGAGCTTCCTTTAAGCTCATACACTGAAAGGAAGCCTCATTTCATGCAAAAAATCTGTTGCATGCCTGGCTTCCTTAATAAATCTACAGTTGAACATTTCCAGTGCCAAAAAAAATTCAGCAAAGCTAAACTACAGGAAAATGCAAGTTAGTAAGCTTTTGCTTGATGCTTCTGAGTAATAATATAAAATCATCAAACTGATACTTAAAAATGATAAAAAGACATTGTTATCTTGATAATTTCATCTTAGTTTCAACACCAAACAGTATAGAAAGCATCCAAGTTTCTGTTACAGTTTTCTAATTTAACGTAATCGTGATGGTCAATATTTAGGATCAAAAGGTAATTGCCCCAATTCTATTTCAAGGTTTGCCATGTGTCTTCCATTAGTGCGACCATATTTATGCCATTTACCTTCCCTTTTATAAGGTTGTGGCTGAGGGTGCTTCTGCTCTTGTTTTCGATGCCTGGAGCTTTCAATATTTACCATACGTTGCTTTTTATCTGGTCGACTGAAAGCAGTAAACACATTTTTCATCCATGTTAGAGTTAAATTTATTTAAACAAGAAACAATTTTAATGTTTTTATCCATTAATCTATTATCTGAACACTGAAAAAGGATGTTAAATTAATCTGAAGTATAATCCTACTATAACCATACGAAAAAGATTCAGTGAGTTTATACTTTTATCCTATAGAAAGAAAAAATAGACAAACTGTGCTGGCAAAGAGGGGAAACACTCAATAGATAAGTAGAAATGTGACAGTAAAATAATGAGATGTGTTTCCATTATTTTTCCTCCTTTCCTATAAAAATTAATCCCCCCCCAGGGGCTTCATTCATGAATACGTATACATCTCTTACAGAGTCTCTCTCTAAGCTAAGGCTTATAAACACTGTCTACATGAACAGTTCTCCATCTATATAATCAGGCTTCTGTCACTACTTAACTGAAACACTCCACAATGCCATCCATGGCCATCCAATTCCGAGCCAAGAAATCCAGTCTTTTCCGTTTGTTTTGTTTTGTTTAAGCATTTAACACTGAAATATTCCTTTTACTTGAGAACATCTTTGGATTTTCATGATGCCACTCTCTGGCCATGCATTCTCAGCCTTCTTTCTCTACAACCCCTTGGATGCTGGTGTTCCCCAGGAGTCTGATAAATACGTCCAGCCTAGACTGTCTACACACACACGGAGTCTGGGCTAGAGACAGTCATATAACCAACAGCCAACTAATTCTCTACTTGTATGTCAACAGGTACCCTCCAAACACAATTCTCATTTCCAATTCCCCTTATGCAAAACCTTCTGGTATTCCTTAGCGTAGCTGATGTCACTAACTAGTGACCCAACCCAGAAATCTGGAAGTCATTGTTACTTTCTACTTCCCTTTCACAAGAAATACCACCAATTTTACTTACTGTATATTGTTCAGATCTGCCTCCTCCTTTCTAGTCCTGCTGCTGCCCTAGTTCAGATACCCTTCAGCTCATGTCTATACTGTTTCAAAGCCCACTTTCTAGCATCTAGCTTCACCCTTTCCAACAAACCCTTCAGGCTACTGCCCGTGACCCAAAATGCAATAAAGCAAGTCCTTCATAAAGTGAGGGTTCTTCATGCTCTGAATCTTTTCTTCTGTTCACACCCCAGCATTATCTTGCCTCCTTAAAGTAGCATGTCTTCATATCTCCAAATCTGTGCAAATGAAGTTCCCTTTGAGTGGAATATCCCACCCTATCTGCTTGGCAAGTTCTCACTTCTCCTTCAAAAGTTTGTTAAAAAGTTCAGTTCTAAGGCCATCTCACTTACAAAGCCTTCCCAAACATCTCCAGACTGAGGCCACCATATACATAGGCCTCCATACCTCCACTGCATTCCTTGTACTGACCTAATTCTCCAAAAGTTTGTGAGCTCTTTGACAGCAAGAATTTTTCATTTGTTTCCTCAGGGCAGCCTCACAGTACTTTGCACTAGATATGTATTTAATGAGTAAAGACACCAAAATCAGTCTCATTATTTTATAGACACATTACATTTACTCAAAAAGATATATATATAAAACTATCTCAAAGTTAGTTACCTTTCTAAAAGGTAAAAAAATAAAGCTAACATTTGAAGATTAGGTGAGTTTCATGTTACAGAATAGAAAGCTGATATGCAATGGATACAATATTACTTTTAGAGGTTATATATAAAGCACACACATTAGAACTTCTGGCTTGCGAAGTTTGCCATTTTGATCATGCCTCTACCTTTACCAACAATAATTCTGTAATAAATGTATTAGATATCATAATTTAGTTGGTAAATGGAACAGACAAATGAAAGTAAGTGGGACACCTGAATCGTTATTCTGATTTCAAAGTGAAATTTGTATTTTTCCTCCTAGCTTCCCAAAGTGAGTAAATAAATAAAAAATTAAAGGAAAATAATTTCACTTAAAGTGATTATCTTTTCATAAAGTATAATGAAAAGAAACAAAATAGGCTAAAATAGGATTATATATCCTTAACTTATTTAAGATAGAAATTAAACCATTTGCTCAAGTCAAATTGATTATATGAAATTTTCAGTTTGTAATAGATTTTAACTTAAAATTTCATCTTTCAATTTAATTTATCCTAAATTCTCAGGCAATAAAGTACTTTTACAAATAGTACTTTTGTTTACAAGAAGTACTTTTACAAATACAGCTGACCCTTGAACAACGTGGGTTTGAACTGCGTGGGTCTACTTACACATGGATATCTTTCAATAGTAAATACTTCAGTACTACATGGTCTGTGGTTGGTTGAATCCACAGATGCAGAGGAATTGCAGATACAGAGGGTCCGACTACAGGTCATATGCAGATTAACCCCCACGTTGTTTATAGGTCAACTGTAGTAACAGTCTAAGAAATTTATCAAATGATACAAATGCTATCCAATATAAATGTTAAAAACTATTATAATAATAACATGGTGCTATGTAAACCGACCTGGGTCCATATGGAGGGGAAAAGGTGTGACCAAAGAAGTGTCTATACATATATCCATCCAACTTCTCAAATACTCCATCATTATCTACTTGATATTCCTTCATGTCTTTAAGATAATCTTTAACATCATTAACAAAGTCAGTGAAGAGCTTCTGATCATGTATAAAGACACCATTTAGGAAAAACTTATTGATGAAGTGATCAAGTTCTTTCCAATGATGAAAACTATCCAGTTTTTCTAATAAATACCTTTCAATTAACTGTCTAAATTCATCTATCCTTACAGGATTCAACATTTTAACATTAAAAAGGTTAATGGATTCCTGTTGAGCACATTCAAAAACACCAGAACAAGCCTTTCTGAAAGAATTATAATTTTCACCACAGTCATGCTCAGCACTGCATTTCTGTGAATGTGTATTTTTTCCAAATTCTTCAAAATGAGGCTTTTCTTTCCTTCTCTCTCTTTGCGTAGTAGGGCCTCTACTATTCTGGTTTTGTGTATGTGCCTTATACTGTGGATATAAATATTCACTAAAAACTGTTGTTGGTTTTTTAGCTGCTGCTTCTTTTGTAGCACCAAATCTTTTATTGCCTTTTTCATCAAAGATATTCTTGGTGGTGTCTTTGAAATGCCTGAAAGTGGATTTAACTGAATCTGAGAATTTTTTCAGATTTTCTTTTACAGCTTCTTTAGCCTGTTTAATTTTTTCTTTATGATGCCTCACAAACTCCTTGGTAGAATTCTTCATGGCATCAAATGTTTCCTTAACAGAACCCAAAAATGTTTCCTTTGACTTATTTTTAGCTCTGTGGTTTCCTCTGTTCCCTTTCTTTTTTCCATCAGTTTCTTGTTTTCCATTTTGATCTTTTGCTTCAACATACAGTCTTTCCCACAAGTCAGAACGCTGCTGTTCAAAGTTTAGCTTGCGCTCCAGCTCAGTGAGTCTTTCCCGTAACACTTCTATTTCCTTGTTTTCAGTCACTACACTGGGAGAGTCTGGGTTGCTATATGACTGACTAGAGCTTAGCTGCTGGAGTTCCACCCTTAAAGCCATGGTTATTAGTTGTTCTCTTTCCAGTTCCCTCCTTAGCATCTTTGCTTCTGCCAACAGAGTCTCCTTTTGATTAAGGAAGCTTTGTGTTTTCAGCTTTTCTTCTTCCAAATGCTGCTTAAGTTTCTGATTTTCTGTAAATAATTCAGCACTTGTCCCTTTATCTTCCAATATCCTAATCTGTTCTCTTAGTTTCCTTAACTCTTCCTGTAATGAAGATAAGGCTTTTTCTTCCTTCTCCAGAGATATTCTTAGATACTGATTTTCTGTATCAAGGTTCTTTTTCTGAGTTTCAAAGGACATTTTCTCTGCTTCAGTATGGGTCCAACACCTTGCAAGGTTTTCCTTCAATGACTAAATTTTTTTGAAAGATAAGAAAGAAAAATGTCAAGAGCTTTAAAGGCTGAACTTAAATCTTTAAGATACAACAAATACTCCATAAATGTTTAGTGTCTATTTCTGCAGAGACTATCCTTTATGTAGTTTTTTCAATATACGATAACTGGAAAATACAAGGTTCATATGCAGGAAAATGCACAGCAAAGAGCTTCATCAAGATAAAAACATAGCACACTGGAAGAAGACAGCCTTCTATCTTTTGACTACAGGACTCCAATCTCTCCTGAGAAAGCTCCTAGAGAGAATGTAGGAAGGACTAAAGGTTCTCTGATCCTTGGGTGAGGGCGATTATCTTTTAAAAAAAGTAAAACTACAGCTAGAGATGACTTCAGGCTTCAGAAAGTTCTGTTTATACTTACTGCACTCTTTGAAGAAAAAAAATTTCAATAATCTTAGTCCCATTTGAAAGATCTTGGTCCTATGCAAATTAACATCTCTAAGTTCAGATAAGTCATACACGTTCTACCATACTTTAGAGAACACATTGAATCTTGGTAACATTTACAACTAATTTCTCCAATTTCAAATAATTTTCTGAAGAGACTGTAACCAGATTAGCAATGTAACTCTGATGTCAACATTCTTGCTGAGAAATTATGTCCAGTCAGGTTTAGAGAATTTTGCTGCAGTGCTAGGTAGCCTTGAATGATCTTTCTTTCAATGCATGTATTAGTAACAAACTTTCATCAAAACAGCAAGAAAGGGGCTTCCCTGGTGGTGCAGTGGTTGAGAATCCGCCTGCCAATGCAGGGGACACGGGTTCGAGCCCTGGTCAGAGAAGATCCCACATGCTGCGGAGCAACTAAGCCCGTGCGCCATAACTACTGAGCCTGCACTCTAGAGCCTGCGAGCCGCAACTACTGAAGCCCGCACGCCTAGAGCCCGTGCTCCACAACAAGAGAAGCCACCACAGTGGGAAGCCCGCGCACCACAACAAAGAGTAGCCCCCGCTCGCCACAACTAGAGAAAAGCCCGCGCGCAGTAACGAAGACCCAATGCAACCAAAAATAGATAAATAAATAAATAAATTTATTTAAAAAAAAAAAAACAAGAAATTAAACAATATGCTTAAACAGGTTAATGGTTATAGCACTATCCAGTCAGTTAATGGTTATAGCACTATCCAGTCAGTTAAAGTATCTTCATAAATCAGCAAAATGATACTTCAACTTTGCTTATTTTACTACAAATATTATGACTATTCCCTTTGAATCAGACCAGAAAAATATCTGATTTACAGAGACAAAAAAGAAAAAAAAATCCTTTGAATGATGATATTTTCCACTTGAAAAATAAATATCTGAAATGGATGTTTCACTGTCTGGCTCATTAATCTTCGAAGAACAAATTAAAATTTAAAATTTCCTTACAGTCATCATTTCATCTGCTCTCCCTGAGTGAGAAAAAACAAGTTTCATCTACCCAACAGAAATGGACTTTGGAGAATATTATGCTTAATGAAGTAAGTCAGAGAAAAACAAATACTGT
This sequence comes from Balaenoptera ricei, assembly GCF_028023285.1. Taxonomy (NCBI): domain Eukaryota; kingdom Metazoa; phylum Chordata; class Mammalia; order Artiodactyla; family Balaenopteridae; genus Balaenoptera; species Balaenoptera ricei. Next base: position 80,527,330 of record NC_082640.1, on the reverse strand, counting down.
ATATCACTTATTGTGGAATCTAAAAAATAATACAAACAAATGTATATAGCAAGACAGAAACAGACAGATATAGAAAACAAACTAGTGGTTACCGGTGAAGAGAGGGAAGGGGAAGGGGCACATTAGGGATATGGGATTAAGAGATACAAACTACTACTATGTATAAAATAGATAAGCAACAAGGATATATCCTACAGCACAGGGAATTACAGCCATTATCTTGTAATAACTTTTAATGGAGTATAGTCTATGAATTACTATGCTGTACACCTGATACCAATATAATACTGTAAATCAACTATACTTCAATAATTTTTTTTTAAGTGAACTATGGAGTAGAACAGGCTAATGTAACATTATCTTTAAATGCACAAGCACGGGGAGCACCACAGAATGACTGCAGGGTACAATATTCTGTATCCAGTAAACTCTAAATCTTGAATCAAGTGACTAAGCAGATCCTGGACAGGTCTTCCATGATGATCTTCAAAATCCAAACTACATTTAACAGCTGGAGACAAGAGGTCTGCAAGAACTGACTCAGCAAATATCTATGCAGGGCGAGTCTCCTTAGAGCCAACATCATTCTATGGAACCAGAAACCATGATGGTAAGAAGAAAATGGCTGCTTTTTTATAACATCCTCTGCTCAAGGCAGGGAAAACTACACTATTTACAGTTAACTTCAGCAGTCCCTCCTTGAAAGATATAATTCAGATGTTAAGTGGGATTCTGTCTTCCACAGAAATACAATCATAACCCTATAAAGAATATATACATAAACTGTGAAGAAAATTTAGGGAAATGGAAGGAAAAAGGAACAGTTTACCTTTCTACCCTGAGTTTATCTGTAATCCCTACACCCTTCCTAGGCAAGAACTAGAGAGGAGACCAGGTATTTTGCTAATCCTCATAAACCCAGAATAGACAGCACAGTCCTGTTGGAGCCAGGTGAATTTCAGGTATGAAAGTGTAACATGCTTTCTCTTTCTTCATAACTGACATGAAACCAGAGAAAAAGGACTGGCTGATCACCTCCCTTGATCAAGGGTGGCTCCCAGAGAAGCTACAAACTCTCCTCTTTCTCTCTCACTGAATGAAAATGTTTTGCTTGGCTCTATAAAAATAACATTAATAATAATAATGTTTCATAGATAATATCAATTAAAATAATGTTAACTATAATATAGTGATTAGGAATAACATCTTTGGAGTCAGATAAACAGAATTAAATTCAGCTCTGCTGGCTGCTAGACTTGGGAAAGTTACTTAACTTTTTTGAGCCTCTTTCCCATCCATAAAATGAAATTAATACTTGCTTAATTCACTGGGATGTGGTGAGAAATAAGAGAAATACTGTATGTGAGGTACAACAGTGCCCAGGACACAGTAAGTACTCAATCAATAATTACCAATATTATTACTGATTTACTAATCTGCACTGTAGTTGTCTCTGAATAGCATAATTATTGGCTAACACAATTTTAAAATTTTATTTCTAGTACATACCTTAAAATCTATAAACGACCCTTGTTCCTGTTGACACTGGGAAAGATAATCCTTCATATCATTCAATTCATCTTCATGTATCTTTCTGACTAACTGTTGACGCTTCTGAATCTGAATTGTGCCTAAAAATAAAAATTTTTATTAGGGATATGTAACATAAATGTCATGATTACCAATATTTTTAAACATACAATAAAACATTTACTTTGCATATATTTAACTGCTTAATCCAGGCAGGATCATTTTCTTCAAAATATCATTTCACAGTTCTACAAAAATTCTGATTATATAAACAAAGAAGGAATAAGTAAAATCTTACAGTGTCATTCATCAAATGGTGGTATATGGATGTTAATTTATAAATCAGGCCAAGTAGGTTAATATATTTTTTACTTTATTTAGCATACACCAGAGATATTTAAGCAGTTCACTATCCTTTTGATTAAAACAAGCCAGACCATATTACCTTACCAAACAAAAAAATTTATGTAATGTTTCTGTCTTACTGTTGTATTTAAGGGCTCTCTGAGGTACATAAAGTGTTGCATTCCCCACTTCAACAGAGAAAGGAACAAACCATGGAGTCTATTCACAGGTTATAACTAAGGAAAAATGAAGATGTCTATTTTTTCTCACTGTATTTTGCCTAAATGATATAGCACAAGCCCAAAAAGAATAGCAAGAAAAATAATTGGCTAACTATGATTACCCACCATTCTCAAAGCCAGATCTTTTAAGAACTCTGCATTAGTTAGGTCTGTACTGGAGTATCACCATCCCTATCCCAGTAATAAAGAAATCGTAAATTAACCAGGATGCTCTATATTTTCACCCTAAAAATCAAAATGTTAATTTGCCAAGACATGCTGATCACATGCTGCTACATGCTTCATGCACGAGAAAAAAACAACACTAGATCAAGAAGAAGGCAAAATGCATTTGGCAACCATAATATTACATCTACTGAGTGGCATACCATCATGTAAAAGACATCACAGAATTTTGTAATGAAAGAGTATAATTAATAGTTAATTGATTTCTGAAAAATTAACTTATTTCTTCAGTACATCTTGAAAACCACTAAAGAGAAAACTTCTGCCAAATTACAGACAACTGTTACCAGTTAACAGCTATGATATTGTTAGAATTCACTTCTCAAAAAAAAAAAAAAAAATCACAAATTTGCATGGCAAATTTGTTTCAATATTACTCAAAAGAATCTCAGATTTTTTGAAATATCGAAATAAATTTATCTATAGTTCCCAAGGCAGTTGAAAACTTCTTTTTTGCAAACTGCTAACAGAATGAATTCCTTTGGCCACTGGAAAATAACTTAAAACTATGTGTTGAGATCTGAGTTTGCAGTACCATTACATAGCATATGTTTGATGACTATCAATGTGCCCTTTATCAATCAATCTCACAAACAATTAGGTTTTTTTTCCCCTCTACATCTTCAACTGCCTAACTATGAAGTGTTACAACCCAGGGTGTAAGGCCTTCTGGTTATATCCACAAATCTGCCTACCTTAATCACATTAACCCACTGTCAGTTTTTGCTACCACTGCTGTTAAGACTTCTCTTCTACAGGTGAAGAGTCTCAATCTCACCAGAGCTTGCAGCCAATATATCCAGCTGCCTGCTAGGCACAATTTTGGGGGTGTCTTCATTTAAAAAACAGAAACAAAAAACTGAACTTCAGCAACTGCCCTAATTTATTCTAAAATAAAGTTGGGTAAAAACAAACCGAACTGTGCTCACCATCTATTAACTCTCTCATCTAGCAAAACTCTTCCCCTCTAACTCCCCCAACACCAAAAGTAAAGCAGCTAACACACTTCTTGGAATTTAAAAAGTAAACCACCAATATCTCAAGCATCCAGGCTCAAAGTTCTGTTTTCCATTGTTACTTCAGTGTCCCGTATTTCACCAACCTTCTCTCCATCCCCACCATCACGAGAACTGTCAAGGTCCTGATCACTGAATACCTGAATTACAAAACCTTCTAGTTAACTGTTCTAATTTTTCCCACACTATTTATCTTCCTGCACTTTTCCTCTAAAATTACTGCTCTCAGTTCACTCTATAAATCAAACTCTCCTACCTGGATTCCAAGATGTTTTACAATTAATAGCATCCCACATATTCCAACCTATTTTCCATTATCTCTAAATATCTATTCTGCTATAATCCTGCCAGTTTTTCCAGTGCTCCCAAACCTAGCAAGTTTACTTCCAGATTATCAGGTTCTCCACTGCTAGAATGTTCTACTTTCCTTCCACCTAGTGTAAGTCCAGACCCAACTTAAATCCTACCATCTCTAGGGTGACTCAGTGTCATAGTTTGAGCTATGATTCTTGTCTGTGCTTCATAACTTAGCACCTAGTTATATTGTTATACTGTCTGCTGAAAAGCAGTACAGCCTATACTTAAAGCAACTCCATGAGGAAACCAAATCAACTGAACTCCGCGGTTGATTTAGAATATGGATAGTCTACAGGTAAAAGAAAGAATAAGATAGGTGCTTCATCAAGATTTTTTTTTAAATGTTTGTAAGCACTTTCAGGACCTGAAGCAGTGCCAAATACCTATAGTACATTCTTTTACTATCCTCAGTCCTTCTAGTTCTCTCTTCCTTCCAAGATAGATCTGACACTCCAAATTTATATCACCAAGGTTGGTGAATGTTCTGAGTGATTAACTTAGTAGTTCTTGTTAAATGGTTATAAAGCAAATGACTGTTTATGGAGTGCAATGACTGACTTCACAGTGCCTGGGAAATTCAAGCTGGCTCTAAAATCAACTCAAAAGAGCTCTAAAAGTATTGAGATCGGTGCCACAATTAAGAAAAAAAAATGTGATGTCCTTTAAAAGTGACCTTGAAAAGCTATCATTCAGGTTAAGTTTTTTTATGTTCCCTGAGCCAATCATATTACTATATGGACCTATTATTATGAAGGCTGTTCCTATTCTAAAAAGCTAATTTGAAATACTACAGGAAAATATTTATTAAATATAATTAATAAAGTAAATTTTACAAGTAACCAAAATTCTTAAATAACAGGGCAATAATTTCTCAACTTTGAAAGCACTCCTACATTGATCTTCCTACAAAATATTTAAAGGTCATGCAATTTGTAGGGTTTTAATGCAATGTGGATTAACATTAAATCACTGTCCAATTTTTTTTTTTAGTAAGAAAAGAAGATTAAAGTAAGACCTTCTCCTTTGTTACCTCCATGTTTACCTGCAAGGGGAAAAAACCATGCTCAAAAAAACATATTCATATATTTGCTCCAGCTAGATAATAAACAAGTTAAGTATATATTTCAAGTCAAATCTCATTACAACAAACTTCAAGGGAGGATACAAATTACAGGATCCCAGTATTAAATTCAAGCAGACATCCACCAGGAGTCTAAATACTTATTTTATTAATATAAAGTTAAATACAAGAAGGAACACATTTTACTGACTCTGACTTTAAACAAGAATTGATTGTCTTCACTAAGTTTCTTCTAACATTACACTATACTGAATAATATATCTTTTCCACAAATCAACAAAGGGAACATATAATTCTTCAACCTTAAGGAACACATTGTTGGAAGGAACTAGCAAAACCAGATTTACCCAGAAAGCTAAACTGTGGATTATGTAGGCAAAAATCCTAAAAGTAGTTAATACAAGGCAAACTGAAATTTGTGAAGTTGACAAGATCTAAGACATTTGTTTAAAGTGTCTTTTTCAAAATTCTAATAAAGCAAAAAGAATGAATGTTCAGTTCTCAGTCTTATCTTTGTACAAATATATACCTTAAATAAGACTCAACGGTTAGGCTCCCAAAAGAAAAATAACACCACATGGAATTCCTTCCTCTTTTCACCCAGGATACTTTTAAAGGCTTTGCATTAAGAAAATTATTAATCAATGTAAATAAACACTAATAAGGATAATAGTGAGCAAAGTATAAAACAAATGAATTCTTAAGTCATGTGAATCATGGAAGTAACAACGGTCACAAAATATAATGCTTTCATGAAACCCAAAAGTAGAAATAATGAGCACCTATTATTGTGACATTTCATGTGTAACTATTTCAAGTGGAATTTAAATAATCCTCCTAATAAAGTCACAGTTAAAGCTAGTTTAACTGTGATTCTAAATTAAAATGATTTGCCTCGTAAGCATTTCAGATTTTTAATCTTCCAATATTTTCTTTAAATAAATATATATATGAGCAATCCTTACATTTCTTAAATACTGACTCATTTCAGTGCAAACAAACAGCTTTGTGAGGCAACACCATCCCCAGTTTCCACATGAGCAAACCAAGGCTCAAACACGTACAAGCTTTCCAAGGTCATATATTTTAAGGAAGACACTGAAAACAGATCCCAGAATTCCTCTCTCTTCACCACCAGTTTATATACAACAAATTTTCAAATACTTACCATAGAAATGTCCAAATCCCATGCTGATTGCAATCACCAAAGCAAGTATAACACATTTATTGAGACCACTATTGAACTGACGTTTACACGGCTCCTTATAAGGTTCAGTTTCTTGTTCAGCAAGTAACCTTTCTTCAGATTCTGAACTAGAAACAGTCTTCTTCCTAGCACGGCGTCGTCTAAAGGCCGGACTGGGCTGATGACTGGTTTCATCACTACTTGATTCGTCATCGCTAGGCTGAGATGAAAATACTATTTTAAAAAGAAAAATGTAGATAAATATTAAATATTTTAGAAAAGCCTTCCCAGTAAATATGATTTAGAATGCCATCCCTACATGCCTTTTTACATACGACAGCCAAGAACAAAAACAACACGATAGAAACAAAAACTCAAGTTTTCAAGTTTATCAACATAAAGCCAAAGATTTCAACTGCGATACATAAGAAACTGTTAACTATACTCTGTGCCTTTGAGGGTCTGGTTTTGGTTGTTTGTTTGTTTTTTTTAACTTCCCTTATAGTTTACACCATTAGAACAATCATTCTCATAGCCTATTAAATTTCACTGCTATTAGAGCCACAAACAAATACTATTTCTAGAAGGGGAAAAAAAAAAACCCTCTATCTCTTCATTTAATTTCAAATAGAGGTAATTTAAGCTCAACTGTTTAAGGAACAGAGGGAAGTATATAAGCAGTTCCTGAGACTTAAAAAAGACAACAACTACCAAAAGTTTCCTTGAGTGTACTAGTCCCTAGTTTTGTTTCCATCCTATGGGCCCAAAATCAAGGTTCAAAGCACTACAGTTTAACACAGGTTTCCAGAAGTCAGATGAGCCCTTCCCTTCGACTGCCACTCTTACTAGAAGGTTATTAATTTTACCCTCTAGTAAATATGTCAGCATGAGGAAGTGACACAACAGCTATCTCCGATATTTAAGGACTAGTCTTGTGCTGCTCCTTTATGAAAAGAATAATAAAGAACAACAAATTGGAAAAAAAATTCCACAAGAAATCTCAAGGACTAGAAGCATATTCATTGGAAAAAACCATCTTCAGCTTTTTCAAGTGTATAATTTCTTAACATTGTTCCATATATCAATAAACTATATGCTGACACAGAAGATTAGATGACTCAGTAATAATTTCCATAGGCCAGAGAGAAGAAGAAAAAAAAAAGCACTAAAAGTAAGGATAAAATGTGAACATGAATTTGATACAAAGAGCTCCAAAACAACAAATATTCATGCTTCGAAAAAGCAGAACAGTTCTTCAGAAGACAGGGTATCCATGCCACAGCAAAGCTGGTGACTTAGGTTAGACAATACTTCTAAAAGATGCATCATAGAGAATTCAGTTAACTTTCACACTTACAACAACAAACACAAAGACAGAAGGCACTACTGAATGAATGAATATTCCTAATATTTAGTGATATAGATGCCACTGAGAGATCTTTTGGTCATAACCCTTATGCCCATCATGTTTATCTGGTTATTCTTGATCACTAGTTTTTCCAAGATGTCGTCGCCTCAGCTGTGAGGTTACATTTCTTGGAAAAAGAGAAAGAAAGGAAGACTTAAACAAAGCATTACATAATACAAAGGCATTCATGATGATAGTTGGAGTACTTAAGTCAGACTTTCTGACATTATTAAGATGGGTAAATATAAAAACAAACCATTTGTCAAAATTTCTTAAATTTTCAATTCTACATTAACTTATTGCCTTCATTATACAGTCTAAGTAAACAAACCAGCCTAACCCACATGAACAAATTCGCATCCTTATCTAATGCTTCCATCTTTTTTAACCCATACGTATGATAGCTGAAATATTTTGATTTTTAAACTTCTTTTAAAGCATAATTTGGCACACAGTCCAAGATGCAAGCAATGCAAAGGCATGCAATAAGCTTAGCCAGCTTTATTACAAGATCAATTTTTGAACACCTGTTCAGAGTATCACAGATTACAACAGATATCGTCAAAGCACTAAGTAAATTGTAAATGTGACTAGGCACACTCAGCTCTAGAAAAGCTGATCAGATTTAGTCACACCACCTTGGAAAGCGAGTTGGCTAGGAACATGGTGTTTCAGCTGATCATCCCATCCCCTTATGCATTCAGGAATCTTCCACAGCTTCTCCCACCACCTTTCTTTTGTGAATAAACAGGAAAAAAGATGTATAAAGCTTTATTATAAAGAATAAAAAGGAAAAAGAGAATTGAAAAACACTTGTTTTAATTATCACTTAACATTATCACTTGTACTCCATCAAAATCTAATAATCATGCCTTTTTAAAAAACATATATACAAAAAATAAAATAAAATATATATATATATATATATATATATATATATATACAATACAAACTTTTCTACAGCTACAAACTCTGGTTCCTTAGGGGAGGAGAGGGTCATATGGAGGGAGTGGAAAATGTTCTTAAATCAACAAAAAGACTATTGCCATAGAATCTAATTTATAAAAAGAAAAAAATGAAGTTGAAATCCTATAAAGATGGAGAAGAAAGGGAAAGGAAAAAAAAAAAAAAGAAGAAATAGGTAGCAGGAAATTAACCAACCAAGAAAAATACGGGCTAAGGGAAGAGAACAAAAACTTGATAATTGATGTATATATACTATTTTCAACATAGCCCAAAATCATTTTTGATTATTTTTTAACATTTTCTTTATTGAAATAATTAATTCCCTTGGAAGGGACAGCAATGGATAAAAATACACCTAAAAAAATACTCTGCTTAACTGAATCTGTAAAATTCCCAAGAAGTCCAAGTTCAGAAAGGAAATTAAAAACTAGATTAATGTGCTCTGAAGTACTGAAGTTCCTGGAAAAAAAATCAACAGTGTGTGGCCTCATTTCTTAAATGTCTGCTTGGACTCTTCTGCAATGCTCCTGTCTTCAATTTGACTACACATTCTGGCCCACAAATATTTTTAAATTAAACCAGCTTCTGGTTTAACCTCTACTTGAATTTTATTAGCTTAAATTAGAGTAAGAAAAATTCCACTGTCTGATTCTGGCAAATTAAACAAAGGATGGTAAAATCTAAGAAAATGATCTGAAATAAATACTACACGTTCCTGTTTTTGCATCAAATTAAGAAACTCTTATTATCACTAGCAATGTCCCAGGTATCTCTCACATAATTCACCCTAAATTACAATTGGGGGTTAAAAACCGTGGGTTAATTATAGATTTCTTTCTTAGATTTTCTGTCACTTTGTGTCTAAATATTTATATTACCCTGAAAGATGTTATATATGTCCCTAAAACTGAGCCAAAGAATTGTAGAGGGAATTAGCTCAGTAACTCACATTTTACCTCCAAATGATTCTGTCTGAACAATAGGCATTCACTGCATTAAGAATGTGACTTACAATAGGTACATTCTCATAACTCAATCTAAAGTGAAAGATTCAAAGTTCAGGGGCTTTAGGATGCTGCTGTTTTGCCAGTTCCTTAAACCCTGTTTGGCACATGGTGGCACACAATAAATGTTTGTTGACTAATAATTAAATGGATCTGGAAGGCTTCAATAAAAAGTTTCTTTTACTATTTCTATAATATAAAATTTGCACCACTGTAACCAAAAATCTTATTAACACTGTCCTACTTTTTTAGGTATAATGGCTCAATCTCCCACTCCTAAAGACCTAAAAATTGTCAAATGCATTTTGGAGTGTTTGAGACATTAACAAATCTCCTTGAAGCTATTTTTTCTCTTCTTTCAATGATAAAAGATGGTATTTATTGGACTACTGTGCTCTAGGAAAACACTAGATATAAGAGTAGATTTTACAAAAAATTTTCACAAGTTTTACCCAAACATATTCAAAACTTGAAATTCAGGGTCAGAAAACAAGCCATTATATAAAATGTGGTCACAAGAGTCCTAAGTCTCCTATCAGCGTATCCGTTATGTAGTTCTTACCAGTTTCTGGCTGACAAAACGTGTACTGGCTGCTAGAGGAAGAGCCCATGTTAAAGTCTTCTGGACTCTCTGCTTCTTTAACAATTATTGTTTCTTCTTGATTCCCAGTTTCTTCTAACTTAGGTGGCTCAAGTGTAACAATATCAGAATCATCACTGACAGTTCCAAAATAGAGATTGTCATCAGGTAACTTTTCTTCCTCTCCCTGAAGAATAATAATTTTAGAGACAAATTCAACAATTATTTATGGGCCTTATATTTTCTAGGCAGTTCAAAGTATATAATGGTACTTAAGTAGTATGGTGATTGGGTTTAAAATAAGTCCTGCCCAACAGGAAAGGATTACGCAATAGTAGGTTCATCCTAGGGAATTCCCTGGCAGTCCAGTGGTTAGGTCTCTGCACGTTCACTGCCAGGGGCTCAGGTTCAATCCCTGGTCAGGGAACTAGGATCTCACAAGCCGTGTGGCACAGCCCAAAAACAAAAACAAAAACAAATAGTAGGCTTATCTTTCAGTCTGAAAATACCATCAAACCTATTGGCAACTCTCCCTTTCAGAATTAAATCAAACTGCTGTCTACCATTCATTCGTGGGCTGCAGAAGCTGAGAAACAAACCCACCTTTCCAACCCAATGTCCACAAAAAGGAGAGGATCTGTTTCTCACCAGTTCTACAGGTTTATTTGGGCATAACTCTGTGGTCAGGGAGCCCATAAAAGACTGATTAAATTTTCCTGATAAACTTCAAAAGTTATGTAATGTAAAGATCATCCAGCTATCTAGTTTTATCTGGAAGTCAAGTAAAATGCCAAAGGACAAAGTTTGTTCTCAAATTTTAAAACTAACCTTCATTTTAGATATGAAGCCTTAATTTCTCAATATAATTCAAGAAAGCAACATATTTCCAAAGAAAATATTAGAGGTGAAATGAATAGATCTTTAACACATTACCAAGAAATCGCTGTTCTAAATTAAAAGATAGCTCACTTAATTAGGAGTTAAATGGAAGCTAACTTTAATCTTAAAACTGACCAACCTGCAGAATCCCAAATTTTTCAACAAAAGATATTTATAATTCAAATAGGAACAGAACGCACAAATAGAAATGGAAGCTTTAATTAGTATTCTCTAATAAATACTGTTTATCATATATCCACATAGTAAAACACAAGGTTACCTCAAGTGCTGACTTCATTTCCTCCAAAGCTGGATAAGTAGTTCCTCCCATTAACACTGTGCCATTCTGGCTGCTCTCTGACATAAAGCAAAGATCAATTTAATTACACTTCATTGACTTTTTTTGTCTGCATATATTATAATATAGGCAGATAAAATCTATTCCTAATTTTTAAAGTGGATCTAATGAAATGCCACATGTAATTATAACAGTCACTCTATTGTTACTAAAAAGATCTCTGTATTTCAAATATAACTATTTGAAATTGTCAGGGGATAATTTTAGGTACTGAACTGAACTCATTTAAAAATCTACTAAAAACCATAATCCCTAAATAAACAATCTCTACATTACAATTCCAAAGTACTTAAGCCAAGGTGTTTGTAAAAACCTGTTAATATGGAAAACTGATTCTCAGATAATTGACTCTCAGATAATTGACGGAACATTTCCTGAATTCTTAGTTTATTCATAATTCTTAAACGTACCACTATTCTAATGACTGTCAATGCCTAGTAACACAAGAATCAAAACTATGGCTTCAAATTACAAATCTTTACAATAAAAAATAGACTATAAAAAACAAGGCCTCAAAAGAACACAGAAAAACAAGATAATGTCACCATAGCAGATGCAGATATATTTTATAAGAAACTCTCAAAAAACAATGTACAAATTAGAGTTTATAATGTCATATTTTTAATGAAAAAGGCTATAAAATGCTAATAGAAGCTGAAAATATTAAAACGGTATACAATAAGCATCAGGTTTTATGCATAGCAAAGTATATGCATTGTTGGTATAATGTTACCTCCAGATAAAAAGAATTATAGATGGCTTTGATTTTTTTTTGCTCATCATTTGTTTTTCTATCATAAATGTGTATTTCTCATGTAATTTAACCCCTCCAAAATAACAAAGGGAAAAACACCCAAACATCACTTGTGTGTGTTATATAGCTCCTAACAGAATATTAATTTGGAGATAAGACTCCGCAACGAAGGTGGACTTGGGTCCAAGGACGCCTGAGGAAGTATGTAAATTTTTTTTTACGTATCTAAATATATGCATTTCTTGGGAGAGACTATCCACAGCTTTCAGATTCTCAAAGAGATCTCTGACCCATCAAAGATGAGAATCACTGTTCAAATGAGAATAGCAATCAACACATAAGCTGAAAACAAGATTAACATTTATAATCCTTTATATTTCTGGCCTTGACACATGCACTTTATTCTCCTGATGGAGAAATGTTCTGTTTACATTTTAATGCAATTTTTAAAAGAAAATTTAAGAAGTAATTTTTAAATATGAAGATGTATTATTTGGGTTTCTTAATCCTCTATATAATTAATATGGGCATCAAATCCCACAGAAGAATATATAACATCAATGCAATACAGTAGTTAAATGCCATTTACCACCTACAACCAAAGGTACTCTGAAGTGTGGTAACTGGAGAAGAGTTTAGTAAATCCTTCGTGTGAATAAATAATTTTGTATATCACTAGTCTTAATCAAGGTTAAAAATATTTAGTCACTGTTTACACTAGCAGTATCAAAGAGTCATATGGAGGCCCAAGTATGTACTATAGCTACAAACAAACAAATCCCCTGGGCAATTTGGTGCCACTGGGTTCTTTAGGCCTGCCCACCTAATCCACACGAAAATTCTAGTCTTTCAGTGTGACCTGATGATTTAGACTAGCCAGACAGGCTGCCCACCTAGAAAGAAGGCAAGATTCGTAATGTTGCTCACATATCCTATTAAAAAAAAAAGAAAAATCAGACTTCTTTAAACTTACCTCCCTGCTCTAACTGCAATACTTGTAGCTCCTCTTGTGATAAAGATGAACATTCTGGGGTGAGCTCACAGCTGTCATTGGCTGCACCATGTTCAGAATTCACCATCTCTATATCAGACCCCTAGATAAAAAGTGTTAATCAGTTATTTGTCTATCAGCTGCCGAAAGCTAGATGTGACTACATGTAGATGCTTCCATTTTTAAAAGTCCCAGATGCTGCTATACTCCAAAGGAAACAGTATCTATTCCTTTTTTTTTTTTTTAATTTAAATTTTTTTAAATTTTTGGTCGCGTTGGGTCTCGCTGCGCATGGGCCTTCTCTAGTTGTAGCGAGCGGGGGCTACTCTTCGTTGCAGCGCATGGGCTTCTCATTGCGGCAGCTTCTCTTGTTGCGGAGCACGGGTTCTAGGGGCACAGGCTTCAGTAGTTGTGGTGCACGGGCTTAGGTGCTCCACGGCACGTGGGATCTTCCCGGACCAGGAATCGAACCCATGTCCCCTGCATTGGAAGGCGGATTCTTAACCACTGCACCACCAGGGAAGTCCAGTATCTATTCCTTTTGTTCAATTTAGTCCATAAAACCTACAGCAGGGGAGCCATAGGTTTAGATTCTAAAAGAAGTCAGTCCTGGGACTTCCCTGGTGGCACAGTGCTTAAGAATCCACCTGCCAATGCACGGGACACGGGTTCGAGCCCTGGTCCAGAAAGATCCAACATGCCCCAGAGCAACTAAGCCCATGCGCCACAACTACTGAGCCCGCATGCCGAAACTACTAAAGCCCGCGTGCCTAGAGCCCGTACTCTGCAACAAGAGAAGCCACCACAATGAGAAGCCGTGCACTATAATGAAGAGTAGCCCCTGCTCACAGCAACGAAAAGACCCAACGCAGCCAAAAATAAATAAATCTTAAAAAAATAAAAATTTTAAAAATCTCAAAAAAAAAAAAATAAAAGTCAGTCTAAAAGTCAAACACTCTAACTAAGCCCAAGCAATAAATCTGAATCCCAGAGGATAAGTTTCTAAATTTAGCTATTTCTATTAATTTGCTTCTACTCAACACTTATGGAACTACTCTAGGCAAGGCATTTTGCTAGTGTCACAGGGTATGAAAAATTGAAATCTAAAATTCAGATTTATAGCCTATTCAGAGAAACAGCCACATGCAAATAACTACTTATTATTGCAACATATGACTAAAAAGGTTTAAGGGCAAGGATTAAAATTAACCTATTAGATTAATGGAGTAAACTTTCCTTATAAAATTTCAGACTGTTCTTTTATTCTTCCAAGGTTTTCCTTCTTACTTTGATGTCAGACTGTCTTTTCTTTAATAAAAGTGGATCTTAACAGGGTTTTTTTCTCATCTTAATTGGCAAAATAAGTTATCCACTAATGATTCTGTCTCTCTCCAGGCCCCTCCCTCAATTTTCCTATAATTTAGTAATCTATGAAATCAAAAGGTCTGAGTTCTCCTGATATACATAACTCACAACAGCAAAAACTAAGAGACGTCATTAAAGCAGTGGGTTTGAGTTGAGTCCTAAAGAGAATTCTGAGTATAAGACTTTGGGATTGCCTAAAGTGGCAGGAGAATGGTAGTAACAGACACAAGGTTCGGGTTGAACTGTGAGTCACTGGGGAGACCAGATCTGGCCTAATCAGAATGGTAGTGATGGTAAAGGAAAAGGAAATACATGTAAGAGACATTAGCAAGAAAGAGTAGTACCTGATAACAGGATATGGAAGGAAGAAGGATAAAGGTACAAATATGATCAACTCTGTGACAGGTATCTCTAATACAGAACGCCCAAATGACACACTTGGCTAAATGCCAGAAAAGTTTGCTATCTTGCTTCATACTGCAGACTCCCACAGCTGCCTTACTTCTATACTGTTAATTATCCTTGAAGGAGAAATTGTTACTATGAGAGTTGATCTAAGCTTTGGAGAAAACAGATTAAAAATAGAAAAGTCACTTATTAAAAAAAAGAAGAAAGAAGAAAAAGAAACCACATTAATTTCAACTGGTACAGCTGCTAATAAATTTTAAAACTTTCTTGCAGAAACTTTGGTTAATGTTGTTTTCTAGAAGTCATGACTAACCAATTGTCTAAATATTAAATTATCAAAGGAATTGTAAAAAATACTGTTTAAAATTTTTATTGATGAAGGAAAATAAGTGAGGCTTGAGTCTAAAAATAAACAGGAAAATTATAGATAAATCCATTAACACTTTAAATAGGTATAGTTTTTATCTTATTGCTTCTATACATCACTATTTTATGATTCTTCTGTAATTAACATATATTACCAGTGTGAGAAAATAAATTACTGTTTATTATGTACTAGTTATGTAACATCATATTTCTATAATCAAATTCATTTTGTAATAGAGTTCTAGCCATAGTCCTTTTTCCATCAAGTTCTGAAATGATAATATAATGTAACGTAACATAACATGGGTAGAACCCATGTTCTCCATGCTCCTTGGTCTGTTTAAATGCAGGCTCTGATGTTTTCTAGTTACATAATCTTGGCCAAATTACTGAATCTCCATAAGCTTTGGTCTTCTCAACTATGAAATGAGAATGAAAACAATCTGTACCACAGAGGGTTGTTTAAAATTATGAGAACATAAGTAAAGCACAGGACCTGACCAATAATAAGCTCTCAGTAAATACCTGCCTCATGTCTCAAAGCTGAGGAAAGCAATGTCCAATAACATGCTGGCTCGTTAAGAGTTTTCAGCAGTGAAGTGAAATGTAGGTGGGAAAAGCTATAGACAATGGAACCTTATGCTTAAATGTAAAAAACTAATGGCCTTCAAAGAACCCAGTTTACATCACTGTTAACACTGTAATATTACAATCTGCCTTATAAAAAGCATTAAGTAGCATACCTCATGATTGATGACAGTCCAACCACAAGATGAATCACTGTCACTGGAATTTTCAGACATTTTTCAGGTCTACAAATACAAAAACATATTGATATGTGGGACACATTTTTAAAAATTCTATAGGAAGTACAATATGTGACCCAAGTACAAAAAGTGGCTTACTGCCTTCCAGGTGAAACTGAGACAACCCACCCATAGATTTACCAGACAGGATATGCTTGCATATCTATATGAACAAATACAACCAAACTTTATGACAAGGAGATCCTCCTGAGCCAAAACAGTCTAGACGGTCGTACTGTGGAATGAAGAGGCAAGCTGGATCTGAAAGAAAATGTAGGATTTGGCCAGGCAGAAACAAAGGTAAATGAGAACAATCTGACTCTGAGCAAGTCAACTGTTGAGGGAATGACAAATGGGGAACAGTCAGCCAGAGTAAAAGCCTATGTTTTCAATGAACAGTATGGTGTGAAAATCATGGCTGAAGAAACCAAGTGGGGGAAAGAGAAGAGTTCCAAGGCCCAGCAAAATGAAATCTACTGTTGTCAACATGAAGCAATTAATATTTTCAAGCAGGGAAGGAATGTGATCAAATGGTTTTTAGGAAAATAACCATGTTGGTAACACTTCAGTTACATTAAAACCGGGGAAGAAAAAGACCAGAAGTTGGTTAGAAACTTGTGGCCACTGGCAATAACCTAGATAGACTCAAGTCCTAAACCAGCACACATTGGTCACTCCACCTGGTTTGTTCTACCCTTTCTATCTGAAACTCCTATTTAAACTTCAAAATTAAGCTCATTAAAGTAAATGGTATCTTGCTGACTTTGTTCCATACATAGGTCTTATAAATGCTTCTATTATGGCACATATACTGAGAACCCATTACATCCAAGTTGATGGTTAGTGTTCTAACAGAACTCTACTGCAGACAATTTAATATGGAACCAGTGCACAAATGAAAACAGGGCAAAAAATATAGATCTGGACCATCCATTAGTGATTCTGGAAACTCCTGTAAATTAATATTTTAAGAAGAGAAGATACAGAGAGGTGGCTGGTCACTGATAGTACAAAATAAGCATGTTTTCAGACAAATTATTCAAAATCTAAAATAAGACATAAAGACGACAGTGTGACTTTTAATGTCACTCGAGACAGAACATTTCACAATAAGTTCACCTGAGGTCATTTGACTGTTTGATTTCCCATTTACAACTAATTAGGGCCCAGGCAGTTTCTAAATTTAGAGGTAAATTTGTAAAAAAAAAAAAAAAAAAAAAACTATTACAGTGAAATGCACCTTTTCTGTCCAGTAGAGAATACTATCCCAAAGGCTAGGCCTAAATACCCTCCCTATAGGATATTAACCAATTTTATATCTTAGCAATTTTATTTCACCATTCCTTATTAAACTGACTACATAAAGCCCAATTTCTCATTGAACCAGTTTCCGTGAGTTAAAAAAAAACTTTGATGTTACTATTTGTATTTTAATTATTTTATAACAGTTTGAAAGTTGTGGGTTAACATATTAGACTGCACAAAGACTGAGCAGTTAACTTTGCAGGAAGAAAGGAAAATGGTCAAAGCAGGCTTTATAAATGAGGTTGTAATGTTTTTAGACATGCTGGACAGCATGTTTTTTAACTGAATTAGTTGCCAAAATTTTAAAATTGAGAGCTATCACAAAAAAATAAAGTTCTGGTTCCTTATTACCAAGAAAAAAAAATATGACGACACTGGAAGGATTTCCCAAGAGATAATGGGAAAAGCACTACAAAAATAAAGGCAGAAAAAATTGAAGAATATGAAACTTCTAAGAAATGCAATTAATTTAGCATGAGTGAAGTATTAAAAGAAGACATCTGAAAATCAGAATCTTTCAAAGGGCACATATTAAAATGGGGAAACAACTAAAGGGCCCTAGACCTGTGGGATACAAAGAATCAATGCAATATTCCATGAAAAAGATGAGCACCTAAATTTAACCAGTATTGACGAGGGGGAGAGGGTAAATAGGATGGGGAGGGGTTAGGAGAGATTTGAGAAGACAGACACGAAAGATTTTTAAAGGACTGAATAACCAAGAAGAATAACAAAGAATAGAAAAGAGAAAGTGTAGTATATTTTGGTTTAAGTGACTTGGTATTTGGAAAAACCATTCTATATGGAACAAGTAGGTAGGGCTTTACGATTAAGAAAATTGGCCTAGGACTTCCCTGGTGGCACAGTGGTTAAGAATCCACCTGTCACTGCAGGGTACACGGGTTCGAGCCCTGGTCCAGGAAGATCCCACATGCCACAGAGCAACTAAGCTTGTGCGCCATGATTACTGAGCCTGTACTCTAGAGTCTGCGAGCCACAACTACTGAGCCCCACGAGCCTAGAGCCCGTGCTCCACAACAAGAGAAGCCACCACAGTGAGAAGCCCACACACCGCAATGAAGAGTAGCCCCCACTCGCTGCAACCAGAGAAGGCCTGCACGCCGCAACAAGACCCAAAGCAGTCAAAAATAAATAAATAATTTTTTTTAAAAAAAAAGGAAAATTGGCCTAAAAAAAAGCAATCATTCTTCACCATGTGAAAGCTCCTCTTCCCTTTGCAAACCCCCAGTTCCTAACCTCCTCTAGCAGCCCACATTCTCACTGCTGCTCCAGCTCACCCCCAGACTTACATAACCTTCCAAAACTCCTGGGATACAAGACCTGATCAGGGATATTTAATGGGTATATATCTCCTACCCTTATCTAGGTAATTTCCATTTAAACAGTTCTTTTAAATAGATAGTCCCCAGCTTTTGTTTTCCAATCAAAAACTCTAATTGCTCTGGCGATAAAGACAAGATTTCAAAAGAAAGTTACATACATTGCTAAACTGGGACTTTATCATATTTGAATTTCTCAAATCAAGGAGCCCACTTTAATCGGATCCCAGTTTAATTCTTTGTTTACTTGCCCTGGAGGAAGAACAGCTTGACATCTAGCCCAAATGAGGAAAAAAAGATTCCCCTACTGGCCATAACACCACAGTAAGAGTTTGGTAAGCAAAATTCACAGCCCTACTAAAGAACTCTCTTAATTCAGGTGTTTTCAAAAAGTTGGGTGCACTGAAATTAAATCAAAATTTTAAAAAGTAAATTTCTGAGTCCCATCCTAGACACATTGACTCTGAAAGCTGCCTCTGTATTTGAACTTCCCCACTATGGCCAGTTATCCTCCTAAAATGGTAATATTTTGTCATTCCTTAAAAATGTTAAGATTTTCATACTGTCTTCAGGATAATGCCCACAGGCCTTAAATATCAAGTGTTTTGTCTCTAGCATCTCATCCTCTCTCCCTCCATCCCCTCCCTCTCCCCTCCACCTTTTCAATTCCGCTAAAAAGCTTAGCTTTCTCTTAATTCAGGGGCTTTGCATATTCTGATCTCAGTTCCTCACCTCCTTACTTCTACCCAAACTCCTGTGCCCACTCTTCTATCTCAGCTAACGCATCACTTTGTGAACCATTCCCTGACCCCATCCCTAAAGACTAGTATATTCCCTAATCTACTACTTAAAATAGAACACTGTGCTGTAATTGCTTGTTTACTTGACTGGTAACACATATTAAGCACTCAATAAAGAAAAAAGGTAAACATTTCTGGGTGATGATGCAATTAGTGACACACTTCTAAACTGTTCCTCAAGGAACTCAGAATTCTGGAGGAATCCATGAGGTTCCTCTCATGGTTCCTCTCCCCATTATTTTGACCAAAGGTAAATGCAAAAACCTGTTGTTCCATTTTGAGGGCTTTACTAATAATAACTTAGAAATAAGCAGAGTTTATGGGAAAGTTACAAAGGCATAAAAAATCATACAAAGTTATAAAGCTAAGGGTACTTTACGAAGATGATAAACTTGAAGCCCTTTTCTAGACTCAGGCTTCGTTTTATTCCTTGGGGTAGCTTCTTTACCCCAATCTCCAGTCATATATTTCCCATTGCTTTTTGGATGATCACTAGTAGGTTTCTCAGGCCTTTCAAATAAAGCATCTACAAAACTAAGATCATCTTCCTGCTGCTCTTCCTGTTTCTATCATCTCAGAGAATAGCATCAGCCAAAAATAATCTGGCTGCAAGCAAAACCCACCAAACATCAGGTCAAAAATCCTAGATTTAGGATAACTACATTTGGGATAACTAAAACTTGCCTTGACCCAAAAATCCAATCAGGTCTAAATCCTTATCCACTTCCTATCCCAACTTCATCATTTCCCACTTCTATTACAGTGACAGCTCTCTAAGACATCTCTGCCCGCAGTTTCAAATTCCCCTCCAGCCACTCCTTCCCAACGCTGTCCCTACTCTGTTTATCCTAACACATAAATCTGATCACTTAATCACTTAAAATTGGTCTCCAGTGCCTTCAAGATAAACTCCAAAATCCTATAATAATAGCCTCTAGAACAGAGACAAATCATTTAAATTGATTCTCACTTCCTAAGAAATCCTATGGAACATTTCTTCACAACATGTAAGATTTTATTCATAGAACTCTATGGAAGAGAATTTGACACTAAGCATTACAAACATACGGTTTCCACATAGAATATAGCACATATTAGTCATATTAGGATGTAAATTTATTACATGGATGTTCGTATCTCATTTATGAAGTTACTTAAGGTAGAAGGATTATACTACACTAGTATAATCACACTCTCCAGCAAATGGGCCTATAGTTAGTACCATTTTTAATTCACTCCTTTATCCATCTGTTCATTCAATATTTATTGAGTTCTTAGCACATGCAAGATACTGAAAATATACCAATGTACAAAACAAATAAGAGTCTTGCCTTCCTGGAGCTTAAATTCTATCAGTAATTGACTAGGTTGAACTTCATCTGAGCCCTGTGCTCCAGCAAAGCAAGGAAGGTTGAGAAATTTCCCCATCCTGTTTTGTGTTCTGACAGATAGCTAACTGCAAAGGACCAACCTGCCCTCAAAAAATCCCAGGTAAGACTCACTTCCACCCATCCTGAGTCCCTTGTTTACTTGCCTCTATAAGACTCCTCGGTTCATTAACGAGATATTCCTATTGCAATAGTCTGAATTAAACTCATCTCAATTTTCTGGGACTTCCCTGGCGGTCCAGTGGTTAAGACTCCATGCTTCCATGTAGGGGGCATGGGTTCGATCCCTGGTTGGGGAGCTAAGATCCCACATGCCGCACGGCGTGGCCAAAGGAAAAAAAAAAATCATCTCAATTTTCCTATGCACTTCATCTTTCACACTGGAGTCATCCAATAAACAACATTACCTGGTAGAATACACTGTGTATTTGATGGTATATTTCCTACTACAGAGAAAGCATGGGAAAAGAGAATAGAAAATGCTGGGTTGGAGAGGCTTAATTTCAAAAAGGATGATCAGTGAAAGCTTCCTTAAGAAGGTATATTTGAGCAAAGACTTGAATGAGCGAGTGAATCATCGTGCAGTTAACTGGGTAAAGAGTGTTTCAGACCAAAGGAACAGTAGGTACAAAGTTGGAACCAAGCCCATATCTATGAGAAACAGCAAGGAGGCCTGTGTGGTTGGAGAGGAGTGGGCTACCAGGGAAGTGGGAAGAGATGAGGACAGAGAGATAATGGAGTGGGAGAGAAATGATGTAGGGCCTTACAGATCCTAAGACTTTTTACTCTGAGTGAAACTAAAAGTCACAGAAGAATTTTGAGGAAAGGAATAGAAAGATCACCCTGGTTGCCCTACTGAGACAGCACTGTGAAGGGGGCAAAGGCAGAAGCAGGAAGACCATTTGCAAAGCTACTGCAGTAATCCAGGTGAGATGATGGTGCTTTGGACCAGGGTGGTAGCAAAGACAGTAAGAAGTGGGCAAATTATACATATATTTTGAAGGTATAACCAACTGGGCTTCCCGACGTACTGAATACGAGGTATGAGGGATGACCCCTGTCCTAAGTAAATACAAGAATGGAATGGCCATTGAGACTGGAAGACTTCAAAAGCAGCAGGTTATGAAAGGAAAATTGGTAAACTCGTCGAGGACATATTAAATTTGAGACAGCTATTATCACATCCAAGTTGAAACGTCAAGTAGGCAGCTGGAGACTGAATTTAGGGGAGAGATACAGACCAAAGGTGTAATTTTAAAACACTTTAGGTGGCAGCTTTCAAAACTAATAACAGAGCAACAATATTAATTTTACCTCATAAAGTACAACTGGAGTGAATATTACCTGATATGATGGTGCCTCTCATCATTCCTGAGTAGCTACATTTTACTATGGAAAAGGTACGGTTTCCATTACTGTATCTTCTAGAATCAGACACGATGGAGAAGAATGGGGGCATTATTCTCCCACACGTCTACAATTCTGATGTAAGCCAACCAATGGGGTGTGACCAAACAAAGGTCCCAAAAGTGCTGCTGTACTGTAAATGTGATCAAAGATGAGTCAGTAAGTCTAGACAGCTTTCAAGAACCTATTTCTATCATGCTTTTCAGAGGTTCTGGAACTTTCATATCCCCAAGAGGATATGAAAATGCCTGCTTTAAACCAGACTGCTGGATAAAGGAAAGAGGACCCAAGATCCCAACTAAAAAAAACTTTTTAAATGTCCCTTATATTCTATTTTTTGTCCAATAACAACCCTACAGAAATAAACAAGCAGAAGATGTAGTTAAGTTAGTTGGTGGCAAGGACTGTGGAGAAAAATAAAGCAAAAAGGGGGAAAACTGAATGCAGGGAGTAGAGGGTGGGGATCAGAATTTTAAATAAGGTTGTTAGGGAAGACCTCCCACCAACATACGAAGGTACCTATTTCTCCACAACCTCACCAAAAAAGTAACCATCTTTAATTTCTGATCATGTCATGAGCAAAAAAAAAGTAAATCTCCTATTTCAATCTGCATTTCCCAGATGACTCAGTGGGGTTGTGCATCTTTCCCTATGTTTATTGGCTATCCTTATTTCATTTCCCATGAATTATCTAATGTTCTCATGTTCACTTTCCTATTGGGCTGCCTTTTTTGATTTTCAGAAGTTCTTCATAAACTGGGTCATGAATGAGTTCACTGCTAAACCTACTGCAAATATTTTTTTCTAGCATGCTTCAATTTAAAAAAAATATCTTCTATCATAGATGTCTTTAAATTTTATGCAGTCAAATGTTGAGGATGGAGAATAAGGTGTTTTTTATAGCCTATATTTTACATCTTGCTTTAGAAAGTCTTTCCTACTCTCAAGATTGTAAATTTTTCTCCTATATTTTCTACTAATACTTTTTCAGAGTTTTGGCTTTTACATTTAGCTATTTAATCTGTGAATCTGGGTTTTCTCCCTTTTAGTGTGAGGTAGAAATTATGTCAATTATTAAATATTCCATATTTTTTCTATGATTTAAAATGCCACTCTCTGTCACATAAAGTCCCATACATTTATGAATCTGTCACATAAAGTCCCATACATTTATGAATCAGTTTCTGTAGTCTCCATTCTGTTCCAATGATCTATATTCCAGCACCAAAACAAGGCTGTTTTAATTACAGTGGTACTCACCACTTTTTACAGTGCCATTTTGCAACTCTTCACTTGGTCCCTCCCTAAACACACACAACCACCCTGAACATTTACATACAGGCAACAATGAAACTGACTGCAGGTTACATGCAATACTTATTCCAAATGCTAGAAATTTTTTTTTTTTTAAACTTCCCGTGCAGAAGTCTCCCCATGACCTCGAGAATAAGTATTCTGTACAATAAAGTCAAACTTCTTAGGGGGACACCCAAATGCTTCCACTACCTGGCTCTAGCCTAGCTTGCAATCGATTAGTTCTCTCCTCCAGAACTATTTCATCTGATCAAGTAATCTACTTGCTACAAGTAGAGGAGCACAGCCCTACCTCCACGTCTTCACTTACTCAAGTCACACTTCCTGGAATGCTTTCCTCTTTTCCTTTCTTCTGATTTCCATCTTTAAGGCTCAGTCTCCTCCATGAAGTTTTCCTTCATGTTTCTGACAAACTGATCTCTCCTTTCCCTGAATGTACAGCATTTATTTCTTATTTCTTAGCATAACTTCTGTACTTCTTAGCATAGCTTGCCTAATAGCAGCTTCTATTACTTTTATCCATGAGTTACTTTACTAGTTAGTGTTAAGTTCAAAGCTTTTGATAAGGAGTTCCAATTTAATTTTCAATGTCTTTATAACAGCACAAAAATTTTAACTGCTCTCTACTAGTCAGAAGTCATACAATACATACATAATAATCTCTCATCTTTAATCGCTTAATATTCTATTTTATCTATAGAAAAGGACATACAAGCATTTTTACTCAGATCAGGAATTAAAGGATCAGAAATAGTTATGAGCTACAGGTCTAATTTCAGGTCTAGCTCCACCCTTAAGCTTGCCTCTTTTAAATGTACCACAATTATGAATTTTTTTTATTCCTGCCTATTTTCAAAAGGGAGCTAGGGCCACTAAAATCACTAAGCACCACAATGAAGGGGTTGAAACAGAAAAGCTTATTAAGAAATTCTAAGATTTTCTGTCTAAGTAAGTATCTAGAACTGTTACTGTCACCATGCTTTATGGTAATTTGGCACAAATTTACATTTTAAAAAGTATTGTGACAAACACTTCTGTAGTAAATGGTGAGAACTGTATCTCTTTGGGGAATTAAAGGGTCTTCAATCCTGTTCATTATGGTGGGGGAAGAACCTTTCACTGTGTTGCTTTCTTTTTTCCAAATAGTCTCATCTTAAGTGAAGGCTCAGCTTATACTTTTTTTTTCATCTACAATGTCAACCTTATTTCAGTCTCCAAACTCTGGCAATAAATAAGTCTAGCCTAGGAGTGCCTAGTACCCACTAGGCCTTTGTGCTGTGGGGAAAAAAAAAAGACTACCCTAGGGAAGTTGATTCCAAGGCTTATTGGCTAGAATGGTCAGGTAAACTCTTTATTTGAAAAACAGTAAGTTTTTGTATGGCTTTTTAACTGCTATAGCAGATAAATCCTGCAACATATTTTCACTAAGCCCAGGCCAAACTAAATTGCTTCCAAACAGCATCAAGAGACAAACGATCTGACAGGCAATTCTGAATATGGAACTAAAGTGCTGGCTGCCATTCTGGATGCTCAAAACAGCAGAGCCTTTCTATGGTTGGTGTGAAAGGTAGAGAATGAAAGAGATGCAAAAGATAAGAGCCACTTTCACATAAAACGCTTCTGAATTTAAAAAGACAGTAAATTTCATTGTCCTTCCCCTCCTACCTCCCAAAGGGGGAAAAAATCAGTTTTTTGACAAATTGCATCACTCAGGAATCATACTCTCCACTAAACATCATAAATGTGGTGTTGCAAAAGACTTTCAGATTGATGTCATCTGTCACGTTTGCCTTGTGAAAGTTCGGCATTATTAAGATAAGGCTTCATAAAACCTTAAGACCACCTGGTAAAAATACAGCCCAGAGATTTAAACATATAAAATAAAACCACACACACACACAAAAAGACTCAAACAAAACAGAAAAGTTTTACAATCCTGGGATAAAGATGATCTTTTTTCTAAGCTTTACACAAAACCTGGAAACTGTAAAGGAAAAGCTTTTTATTGTATAAAAATCATAAACTTGTTTGCCAAAAGTCATAAAAGAATGATATACTGAGAATACCTGTGACATATATAACAGAGTTTTCAAAACATTTAAAGTACACCAATAAATGAGTAAGAAAAAGTTTAAAAAATTGAATAGAAAATTTATCAAGGAATATGAGTAAGCAATTTATAGAAGATATTAAAATGGCTTATAAGGAAAAAAATGCTCAACCCTACTACGAAAGATACACAAAGATAAGCAAGATTATTTTAATGCCTAAGCGATCAACAAAGATTAAACAGGTTAGTAGGTTAGATACAGAAAAATAGGCACTGTAAACAGTAAAAATGCATAGTTATTATTATCATTTGAGTAATTTTGTAATAACAAAATTTTACAGGCTGATACCCTGTGACCTATTATCTCTATTTCATTTCCTATCCACCTCATTTCTAGGAATTTATCTGGTAGAAATACTCACATGAATATGAAAATACATATACATGTGTGTAAGAACGGTTGAATTTTTATAATACAAAATTAGAAAGTGAAATGTCTATCAAGAGTGAGTTTATTAAAATTAAAATGTATAGTATCTATTATTAACGCAGCCATTAAAAATTTAAAATAGATCAACATGTCCTGACGTGGAAAGATATCAATAATATATTCTGTGAAAAAAGCAAGTCAGAAAATGATATGTATAATAAACCCTATTGATATTAATTTATATGCATTAGTCTAATTAAAATTTTAAAGAGTATCTTTCAAATCTAAAAAACTAAAATTACACGTATTATGTCTGCTAAATTTCAGTGAGCTATTTATTACCTTCATAATCAGCAGGAAAAAAATATACATTTTCTTAAATGAAAAGACAAACCCAATATTAAGTAAATGAATGACTGACACAAATCCAATAATCTTCTGGATGACCAGTCTCTTCAGGACAAATTAAAGGACTAAAGGGAATCATATTAAAACGTTTATATCTGAGGTATCAGAAGTGTACTGTAGAAAACTGATGCTAGAGAAAAGAGAGCATAACCCAGGGATGTGAAGAGTCCACAGTGTAGTAATTACGGCATCAAGACGTGGGTCCAATGGCTGTCCTCTTGGTTATATGCATCTTCTAAGTGGATTCAAAGATAACCTCTCCATAGCAAACAGGCTTTCCTAGTTTTAATGGAGTGGAATTTCATTTAAACACTGATATCTATCGCTAAAGATAGGTATCTGGAAAAAAATCTCCAATAGTAGTAATTTCACTTTATCCATGACCAGAAAGAGGCAGCAATACTGTTACATACAGTAAATTAACTTTTTGATTTAGAAAACAAATTCTGCAAGAAGTGAGTCAATACACAATTTCTTCACAAGATTTCCTTTATGAGGTAACATCCTTCAAATTGGGAAACAAAAGCAACTACTGCCATATTTGAAGATAAAAGTATCCCTTTTTGCCTCCATCTAAAAGAAGCTACACCTTTGATTAAAAGTTTGCAACAAACTAGTAAACCATATAAATTCAAAATGCTGGGGGGAAATTAAGATACCTGTTAGTATGGAAATCGCCTTTTCACCAGGTGTTCCCATTCTGAAAAGAATCCTGACTTTCCAGGATTGTTACATCTTAATTTTGTAAAAGCCTGAAAGGGCCAGTAGTAAATCTAGAAGCTTGACTAGGTGCCATACAGCCCTCACTTGGGCACTGCAAGCCCCTGTTGGCTCGTCTCCCCTTTCAGAGATAAGTAAAACTACTGGGATCTAGCTTGATGTTTTTTTCTTCTACTCTCAAAAAAAATTTTTTTAATGATTTTACTTGTTAAAATATATGTATTCATCATATATTTTTTGTTTATCTTAAACATACTTTCCACAAAAGGATAATTTGTCCTAATTTTTTTTTTTACAACTCTCTTCTACTTTTCATTTGGGAAAAAAGCCAGAGAGATGGAAAACAAAGGGAGTCTATATATTTTTATCGTTTTCCATTTTTTAAAGTACATAATAGACAATTAAGTACACATCCATTGTTACTTTGTAGTAGTAATATTAGATAAAATGTTAGTAAAGATGTTATTTGAGTTATCAACTAATCAAGTATAGAAGCAGTCATTACCAACCCATGATATATGTTTCTTTGTCTTTTACTTTCACTTATATTTGCTCTCATAAAGTCCTCAGAATTGTTTTGTAAGTTTCTAAAAGACTTTTTTACTTGAATATTCTATATGTCAACCCAACTTGAAGTTAATCTCAAGGGGCAGATGCTGTATGTAATACAGATAGGGCTGACTTCCCCAGAAGGAGTGTCTAAGCTCTAAACTCTCTTTCCCTGAAAGACAAATGCTTACACATGTAATGTATCTCTGGGAGGACCTGGAATTTGACATTCAGTGTAGGCTCACTGTTCATGAAATCAACTCAAAGTACCGTTTTAGAACATTAAAAACAACATCCACTTCCTACTGTTAAGTTACACTGATGTAACACCTTATACTTTAGATGTGCAACTAAAACAAATCAAAACCAAAATTAAAGGCCGAACCATAAAACCACACTGCAATTTCAGAACCTTTAATGCAGCAGAGTACAAAGTCACAGTCAGGAAAGGGGCCAGGTTCCCTTCAACCTAGTAAAAGGCAAAAAGCACTATCAAAAAAATCAAATGAAGATCCCATTTGACTTTTTTCCATCAAACTTCTCAGTCCAAAAGTATATATCACATTAAGTCATCACACTTCAAATGCATAATATGCTTTATGTAAATGTTACTTACGCAGGCCAATAATATTTTGCATGGGTAGATCACTCTGCCACTTACAAAGTGATACGACTTTTTATACCTGATTTGATCTTCACAAATACCCCATGAAGTATGGCAATGACTGTTATTTATAATGTACAAATGGAAACAATAGAGGCTCATAAGTTAAGTTATTTGTCAACATCATTAAACGTCCTGACTCCCAATCCAATTCTTTTTTCACATTTCATCATGCTGGCAACATGAACCAGAAATAAGGTTTTAGGAAAGTGCTTTATGGACAAATACTGAAGAAAAATTAGATTTCTGACTTCCTGCTAATACTTATACTTCCTTGCTAATACTTCCTTCAGAAAACTCTATAAGCCCTTAAGCAGGTTTCCACACCTTAAACACCCCTTGGAAAAAAAATCCTCTGTTAGTTGCAATCCTCCCCATATTATAAATTTCACCTTAGAACTCAAACTGAGATTTTTATTTTCAAGTCTATCTGGTGCAATACATCGAACATGACCTTTTAAACCAACTCATTTTTTTTTTAACTGTTTTAATTTAGTCAAAACTGCAGAACTGCCAGACAGACAAACATGGTATGGTATCACTTATATGTGGAACATAAACAATACAACAAACTAGTGAATATAACAAAAAAAGAGGCAGACTTACAGATATAGAGAACAAACTAGTGGGTGGGGGGGGCGATACAGGGTAGGGGAGTGGGAGGTACAAACTACTGGGTGTAAGATAGGCTCAAGGATGTACTGTACAACATGGAAAATACAGCCAATATTTTGTAATAATTGTAAATGGAAAGTAACCTTTAAAAACTGTATAACAAATTTTTACAAATAAATTTAAAAACAAAACAAAAACTGCACAACTCCCAGTAAGAAAATTCTTGAAAATGTAAGTTATCACCTACAATATGGCAACTTCCTCATCCTAACCACTCACAAACACAAAAACAATTCAGCCTCTAGTAGTTCTGCATTGTTAGATGAGTCTGCATTTTGTTTTAAAATACCCTGGGCTTAAGAGGCCTTGCACTGTGTCCATATTCTTTACATGTCAGAAACTACTACTTCTAAGATGTCAGTTCAAACTCACCTAATTTTTTAAATATTTAACTTGGATAAAATACAATTATACAACCTAGACAATACTGTGGAACCAGTTAGTAAATCAGACATGTTAAGTAATTATGAATGTTTCTTATGCCCTGTAAATGAACCCAAATTTTTAGTGAGATATTGAGCCAACAAAGGGCACAAAATACACTAAATAAAACAATAGAAACTATTGAAAAGAAACTGAAATTTGGGGAGAGAAGCAATGCTCCAAAGAAAAGAACCTAAGAAAACAAAGTATGACTTCTACAGCTTAAAAAACAAAAAAGCAAAAAAATGAAAACAAAAACAAAGCTTCAGAATGGCTATTTTATTGAGTTAATGGACACCTGGAATTGAGGTAAACCCCATTTTTTCAAGACTGATAACTGCAAAAATACATAGACTATTCCTATCAAAGAACAATGTGGCCCTTTCTTTATGACAGAAAACAAAATGTGGGCTAAATATGCTACTTACCCAACCATATCCAACATATCCATAATAGAAAATGAAACAAAAACATAATCCAAAATATCAGGCACATTAAACATAGTATTGATACTTAAAATGACTTGATGAAAACAAGCTTAAAGCCCCCATTTTATAATAATGTTTAACTTCTTTATTTCCACTGGCAAATGTTTACAAATAATGAAAAATCCTGCTACATCCCAGATCTTTTCAGATTAATATGCCCATGCTTTGTCACCTTGAGTTATAGTAATAATCAAGATTGCACTCCCTTAATTGAAGAAAAGTAAGCAATTCTGTCTTGATTTTACTGTACAAAATGAAAACAGATCAAAATAAGACGAGATGTACAAATGCTAAGAATTACTGTAATATTTTTTTGTTTCCTTTCCAGTCCAACCAATGCATTTCTTGTCACTTCTCAGCAACTAACTTATATACATTTAAACTTGTTATTCACAGAGTCTGTGGATGCAGTAACAGGGGCTCTGCCTATGTTGTTTGTAGTTGTTATTTGCTTTTTAAAATTGTTTAGAGTCTATATAATTGGAATTGCTGCACCTGTGTCTTTTTTAAATGAAGGTTTTTTCCTATAGAAAATTTGGAAAATACCAAAAAGTATAAAGAAAAAAATAATTTGTAGTTTCACCATCTAATCACTTTTATAACTATGACACTCCTTTGAGTCTTATTTCTAATAGACATCGAATCACTTCTAGTTCTATGGTTTAGTTAACAAAATTAGTATTACACTACTTTCTAACCTATTTTCATTTAAAAACTAGTATTTCCCACACCCTCAAATATTATTTGAGAGCGATTTTTAATAGCTTCTTTAATTAGAACCCCATCCTTAGGTTTGGGTAAAGGATTAGAAATTATTTATTAAAATAATACCCTCACTTTCTCCCTTCCCTTCCCCTTTATGACCACAGCTCAGGGAAGTATAGTAAACCATTCACACTAGCGTCCAAGGTGTGATAAATACCCCCCTGAGAAAGGTGGGGCCTAATAAGATTCAAACGTTAAGCCAAAGATACGATGCGCTAATAATGACATTTCAAGTACCGTCCAGTAGATGTGACCTTATTTGAGGAGGCAAATCTCCTAAAATTCCCAGTACTAAAATAATTACCTATTCTAGCTACAAGAAGGCTCCATTCCATTTTTTAATAAAGCCAGACTGAGACAGTGCAAATTTCACCCACTCAACAAAGTACCTAATTGGCTGAGTTCGTTAAAATTGGCGCTCCCAAAGGCAAAAAGTTGATTCGTTAAACTAAGATAAACAGTAACGCGTAGAAGGCACGGTGTGACCTGCTGCTACGGAGGGCTTATCGATTAGGAAGGGGACCGGTGGAGGGGGAAAAGGATAGACAGGGAGATTTGATCATTATCAGCCAGGCTCACAAGCAGAAATCTCAAATACATTATTTAATCTTTCTCTTCCTGGCATCACGGGGCTCAAACGTCACCAAAAAAAGACCGGCCGGCTGAAAACCCGGCGGGGTGACGCACATAACATCTTACCATATGGATTCTCAACAATCAGGACCGAGGAGAGCCTTAAGCCAGCCCAGCGGAGGAAGGCGGGTGCGTCCCCTGGGCTGTCGGCTCCCCCACACTCCCGGCACACCGCTCGCGTCTGCAACGCAGGGAACCGAGGCTGCAGGACCACCGGACCGCCTCCGCCACGGGGGATGCAGACTCGCCTTCCGAGAAGGCCACCCAGGCGGCCGCAAACACCGAGCGCCTAGGATCAAGCCCCCCTTCAGCGGAAACCCCGCGACCGCCTCCGCCAGGCGGCTGAGCCAGGACCCCAACAGTCGGCCCGGACTCCCCTCCTGGGGTCCAAACTCGCCCAGGGCCGTACCTGAAGGAGCAGCGCCACCTCCGCCTGACGGCGTTAGCTGTCGCGGTGGCGGCGGTCACAGCTCCGAGAGCAGTGACGCCTCTCATAAAAACAACAACCTGCTCGCAGGCGTCCGCAGCCGGGAGGCGGAGGGCGGCGAGGCGCCGCGGCGCATGCCGGGACTCGTAGTCCCGCCCGCGCCTTATACCGGGCGGCGGCGG
Source organism: Balaenoptera ricei (assembly GCF_028023285.1). NCBI lineage: Eukaryota > Metazoa > Chordata > Mammalia > Artiodactyla > Balaenopteridae > Balaenoptera > Balaenoptera ricei. Next base: position 80,495,495 of record NC_082640.1, on the reverse strand, counting down.
AGGGAAGAACTACGACTCCCGAAGAGGAGCGCAGCCCGCCGCCGGCAGGCTGCAGGAAGCTGGGCCCCGCGGCCGTGATCCTCACAACATCCGGGCCCCGGCACTGCAGAGGCGCCGCTGCCGGTTACTGTGGAGACGGCCTGCTACAGCCTCTCCGAAGGATTCCACCCTGGAGGACGGCTCCCCGGATTAGGCCGATTAGTTTACACGTATCCATCCAGCCGACGGTTCGCCTTCTCTTTGCTGCTTTAATTGGGTGTAGTAAAAGTCGGCGCTCGCTGGCCTTGCCATCCGCTGCAGGAAAAGACTGCGTTTGCCGAAAAAAATAAAGAAGATATCGAGAATGACCGAGTACGACTGGGTGGGTTTGGGCAGAGGGCTGGATGTTTTTGACTGTCGATACTCTTTACTATAAATTTGGGGCACCCCACACTCCCACCCACCCCCACCCTCCAAAAACAACCACCGTTGTAGGCAACCACTGGGGTACACAGATGTTACATGCATTGCATTAAGCCAGAATTGCCTGTGAAGGTATAAGGATGATTGGGGATGGTATGCAACTCATGCCCCATTGCAAAATGCCGTGATGGTTTTGAACAAGAAAAACGTACCTTGTTAATTTGACATCTGTTTACATTGTGTCTTGTTCAAAAAAGGATATGGTGCATTTATACTCACTGTTGATGGAAACAGTAGAAAGTTAAGGTTTAATTCTCTGTCACCTAATTGTGGCCAGAAAAAGATAAATTAAGAAAAACATGAACAAGGAGGATGGTGGGCCTGAGGAGAAACAAAAGGGTGCCTCAAAATTAGACTTACGGGGGATTTTTTGCTTTTGGTGTTACTGTAGTTAACATCAACTGTGACACAAAACCAAAAAAAAAAAAAAAAAAAGATTTTTAATTTTATAATTACAGCTTCTATAATGGGCATTTTTATTATTTCAGTAGCTTGTTATTTATCTTTATAAAAATGTGTGTGTGTTTATAACAAAAGACTTGGAAAAGTCAAAGTGGCCTGGTTTTCTCTAATTCTAGGAGAGCCTGAAAATTAAATTAGTAAGGAAGTTAATACCATCTATTTGTAGATTTTCATTCTTTTCAAGGCACTTGCACAGTCTAATTTTAGACTTAATCGATTTTAAAAGATTCATTTATAATTTTCATTAACCTTCTTCTCCTTCAGTAACAGTTGCTGACCCAATGTATAACCTAGCAGAGAATTTAAAGTAATATTTTTATTATTCTTTATATTAGGCTGTTTTGTTTTTGATTGTATCTGTTTTGAACTCTACATTTTAAGAATACCAGATTTGAAGAGGTTGAAACCCAAATAAGAAAGTTGTAGTGAGGGCCTAGGACATAAAGTAAAAGCAAGGGGTATTTTGTTTCCAAGTCCGTAAACATTTGTGAATTGTCCTGGAGGTCTAAAAGATTTCGGTAGACACTAATTTTTACAGATTGTGTGGTACGGATTATGCCAACAAAATTTTTCAGCTAATTTGTCTTCTATTTTGACTAGATTCTGTTTTCTGTATTCCATTTTGAGTCAAAGTTGATCAGAATTTTAGAGCCAGTTGCAGAAGGTGATTTGAAAGTCACAACCTCTGGGACTGAGGTTGCCCTGGGCAACCAGACTGGTGTCCATAAAGTAAATTAGGGTTGGTACTTTTTCTCACAAGTCACAGGGCAGCACCTTCCACCTAAGAAGCCTTCCATGTGCTGAGAGAACCTAGACATTTTGAGAAAAGCTGACCTGTTGTGATGCCGTAGGATTCTGGTGACTTACTATTCTCCAATGTCTGTGCTCTTGATATTTAAAACAAATTAATAAGTAGTGTCAAAAAAGAATAAACAGCAAGATCTGATGATTTCTACTTCCAGCTTTGCCAGCTTCCTACAAGATAATGAGTGTTAGTAAATGGTAGCACACTACTGTAAAGTTTTCTTAACCTGTAAATTTCAGAACTGAATTCTGGAAGATCATGCATATGCATTGAAGTATACCTGCAAAAAAGAAAATGGTAAAAATTGGTTCCATTTATATAGCAGCGTATCATTTACAACCGATTTTCTTTCATTTCCACAACCACAGGAACTATGGCAGGTTGTTTTTTTTCCCCCTTTTTTACCAGTTTTACAGACAATATAAAAACAAAGGTGCAATGATGATAAAGGATTGGAATCTAGGTCACAAAGTTCTTGCCTGTGCTACTCCTCCAACGCTCTATTATACTTCTTCAAATCTGAACAAAATAAAAGAAAGTGGAGTAAATACTTCACATTTGCAGGTTTGAACTCAAGATTTCAAAACAAATAGGTTCCTGACAGTGGGGAACTTAACTTTGCAGAGACATTAAGTAGAATAACCCAGGAATTCAGTGAGCTGGGTTAGTCTAAGAGGAACCGAATTAATCTGACCCAAATTTGATCCTCAGTTAAGCCTGACACAACAACTTGGTCAATATTCTTTCCTCCGTTTTAGAGGTGGAGAAACTGAGATTATATGCTTGCTAGTTTTAAGGATTTAGAATTATTAAAGGGTCTCAGCCTCATGAATCACAAGAATCTACTATAGAGTCTTCAAAGCAAAAGAATTTTAATGCATATAAACAAACTTCTATTTAATGCAACCTTAAAAAGTCAGAGTTACAGTACCCTGCCAATCTCTATGAGGTTAGATATAATATAATTTCTGATCTGGAAGGACTTAGATCTTAAGTATTCCAGAAGTTGCCAAATTTGGAGGGTTTTTTTAACTACCAAAATTTTTTGCCTACATGGACACCACAGAATCATTTTTAAGAGCTTTATCACAAGTAAATATACACTTCCTTCATGTTTTTCAAATAACTGAAAATCACTTTCCTATTGCTACATTTGGAGAGCCCTTATATCCTATTAGAAAAAGAAAAAAACTATCTAATCCATCTCCTTTGTTTTATATATATAGACAAGGAATTTGAATCCTTGCAAAATAATTTCATCAAAGTCACGCAGCTATCATCACTGGCAACATCAGAACCCAGAACTGGTGACACCTAATATTTGAAGGTGAAGACCTACTTTTTTTTAAAATAACCAGTTTCCCAACATTATTGAGCTGGTTTCCTATGTGCTTGTCTTCTATGTAATAAAATGTAAGTTCTAGGAACTTTAGATTGTTGATCACTATTTTTCCAGCATCTAACAATGCCTGGTACACAGTGGGTACTCAGTATTTGTTGAATGAGTGATAAACAAGGTCCATATAGTCTGTTCCATTTGAATTCTTTCACCTTCATTATTGAAGCTTGATGTTTTTTATAGAATGGACTTTACTAAGGGTAAGCATGTTATATGCATTGCTAGAAAGCAATATGCACTTTTGTACCCATTCTTTTTAATATCTTGCTCCCTCCCCAAATAGCTAAGTTATGTATATTTTAAATATTTATTAAATTTATTATATGTTAATTACATATTAAATCGTAGTAAATGGCACCACCATCTACCCAAATGTTTGTCCAGAAATGTGGGAGTCTTTCTTGATCTGTCCCTCTTCCTCACTACCCACATCCAATCAGTCACCAGGTCCAATGAATTCTACTTCCAAAATGTGTCTCAAATTTATTTACTAGTCTCTCTATACCACCATTCTTCTATAAATCATCATCGTCAGTCACATGGAATACTGAAGCTCCTCTCCACATCCATTCAAGTCTCTGACGGCAGCCAAAGTAATCTTACTAAAAAGTATATTACATCATGACATGCTTCTCCTTAAAATGCTTCAATAGCTTTCCATTGCTTTTACCATAAAGATCTAAACTTTTCACACAGCCAACCAGACCCTTCAGGATCTGGTTCCTGCCCCTCTATTCTCATCTGCAGCCATTTTCACTCTAACTTACTCCACTTTGGCCATGCTTTTTCTTTGTGCCCTCCTCTGTCTTTTCCTTCCTTGCCTTCCAGTCTTAAGATTCAGCGACACTTCACCAGAATGGCCTTCCTAGGCCCTCACACTAGGTTAGAACCCCCTGTATGTCTTCATAAACATCCTGAATTTTTTTTCTTCATAGCACTTACCACAATTATAATTAGTCAGTTGTATAATTATTTGCTTAATGGCTATCCCCCACAAGGTTAAGATCCCTGAATGTTTATCTTGTTCCCTTTTCACTCTAAAATTAAGCTGTACGTCCTCTTCGAACTATGACCTATTGCAGTCTTACTCTATAAGTTGCACGTTTTTATAAATTCTCATAGTTCTAGTACAGGATTTTAAAAAGCTACCTTGTACATACTTTTGACAAGTTTGCTCTGTACAGATATATATAATTGAATGGGCACTCTTCAATGTCCTCCAGAGAAAAGGACTCCCAAAAGGAGAGTAGATGGGTCTAAGTTTTTGTTTTCTTCTCTATTGTTTTTCCAGCTTTATTGAGGTATAATTGACATATAACATTGTGTAAGTTTAAGGTACAACATGATGCTTTCATATACATATATACTGTGAAATGATTAACAATAAGATTAGTTAATATGTCCATCACCTCACATAATTACACATTTTTGTGTGTGGGTATGGTGAGAACATCTACTCTTTTAGCAACTTTCAATTATATAATACAGTATTGTTAACTGTAGTCACCACACTGTACGTTAGATCCCTAGAACTTACTCTTCTTATAACTGTTAGTTTGTACCCTTTGACCAACATCTCTCTATTTCCCCCATCCCCAGCCCCTGGCAACCACCATCCTGCTCTGAGTTTGACTTTTTTTTTTTTTAGATTCCACATATATGTGAGATCATAGTGTATTTGTCTTTCTCTGTCTGACTTCACTTAGCATAATGCTCTCAAGGTCCATCCATGTTGCTGCAAATGGCAGGATCCCTTCCTTTTTTATGGCTGATAATATTTCATTGTGTATGTGTGTGTATATACCAAAATTTCTTCATCCATTCATCTGTTGATGAATACTTAGGTTGTTTCCATGTCTTAGCTATTGTGAATGCTGCAGTGAACATGGGAGTACAGATATCTCCTCAAGATGTGATTTCATTTCCTTCGGATATATACCCAGAAGTGGAATTGCTGGATCATACGATGGTTCTATTTTTAGTTTTTTTGGTTGTTTTTTAATTTATTTATTTTATTTATTTATTTTTGGCTGCGTTGGGTCTTCATTGCTGCGCACGGGCTTTCTCTAGTTGTGGTGCGTGGGCTTCTCATTGCGGTGGCTTCTCTTGTGGCAGAGCACAGGTTCTAGGTGCTCAGGCCTCAGTAATTGTGGCACATGGGCTCAGTAGTTGTGGCTCGCGGGCTCTAGAGCTCAGGCTCAGTAATTGTGGCACCCGGGCTTCGTTGCTCCACGGCATGTGCAATCTTCCCGGACCAGGGCTCGAACCCACGTCCCCTGCATTGGCAGGCGGATTCTTAACCACTGCGCCACCAGGGAAGTCCCGTATTTTTAGTTTTTTGAGGAACCTCCATACTGTTTTCCGCAGTGGCTGCACCAATTTACATTCCCACCAACAGTGCATGAGAGTTCCCTTTTCTCCACATCCTCGCCAACTCTTATTCTCTCTTAACTTTATAATAGCCATTCTTCAGGTGTGGATTGATATCTCATCGTGGTTTAGATTTGCATTTCTCTGATGATTAGGGATGTTGAACATCTTTTCATGTACCTGTTGGCCATCTGTATGTCTTTTTGGGGAAGAATGTCTGTTCAGATCCTCTGCCCATTATTTAATTATATTGTTTGGTTTTTTGCTGTTGAATTGTATGAGTTCTAAAGATATTTTGGAAATTAACCCCTTATCTGATGTATGGTTTGCAAATACTTTCTCCCATTCCAAGGCTGCCTCTTCCTTCTGCTGTTCTTGTGCGGCGCAGAAGCTTTTTCGTTTGACGTAGTCCCACTTATTGATTTTTGCTTTTATTGCTTGTACTTTTGTTGTCATATCCAAAAAATTACCAAGACCAACTCCAAGGAGCTTTTTCCCTATGTTTTCTTCTAGGAGTTTTACGGTGTCAGATCTTACATTTGTCTTTGATCTTTTTCGAGTCACTCTTTGTGAGTAGTGGGGTAAGAAAGGCTTAGGGCTAAGTTTAAATAATTCTGTTTTTTTCAGAACTTTATAATTGAGAATTATTTTATGCATTTATCTTTTAGGATAAGAAAAGTACTTCAGCTTCAAATTCAGAAACAGAAATGAAACCTGAACAACTGCCTCCTTGTGTGAACCCTGGCAATCCTGTGTTTTCATGTATGTTGGACCCAAAGACACTCCATACAGCTACCTCACTATCAAAACCTAAGATGATTATGTATAAAACCAATTCAAGTAATTATGGTGAATTTTTACCCATGCCACAGTTTTTCCCCTGCTATTATACTCCAAAGGACCAAGTATTTTCAAGCAATATCAGAGCTACTGGATTTTATCAAAATAACACTCTAAACACTGCACCTGACAGAACAAGAATGCTTGATTTTCCTAATTTTCAACACACTCTATGAAAATATATTACTCTTAAATAAAGAGAAAATATACTTGGGAAAAATGAGTTTTAAATCTAAGGCAAGGATACCTAATTTGAAATATAAAAAGATTTGAATTAATTTTTTAAAAATACCTTTAAGAAATAAAGCATTTCAACCGATAACTGAATGACAGTGACTTCTTAAATAAAAATGTGTTCAAAATAGAACAAAAGGTAGAAAGCATTTTATTATACCTAGCTTTATTTAGTTCATGTAGTCCAAAAGCTTCAAAAGGCTTTCAGGATCTCAACTGTCTACTGAGTATATTTATCAAGACAAAGGAACACAGGAACTCTAATTTTGAAAACTGAATTAAGGAAGATTCTGATGAGTAATTTCCTGCTTTTCTGTTATTTCAACTAATAGCTCAGAACCTGGGGAATGTTAGTTCACACTGCTAAACTGGTGGAAGAGAGGACTTGTTATTCATTCATTCATTTAGCAAATATTTATTGAACACCTACTTATGGCAGGTGCTATAGGATGCAAATGGAACACAGAAATAGAAAACAGTGTCTTTTATTGTTTCAATGAACAATATTTGGGGGAAATGAGAGTAGCAAATTAATAATACATGATAATTTATGTAATGTAAACTATGTAAAAGGTCTTTCAGACACAGAGACAGAATTGCTTAAATTGAGACCAAGGAGATCAAGAGAAACATTCTGGAGAAGGTAAAGCCAAATCAAAGGAAAGGTCCATCCAGGCAGAAGAAACGTTACGTATACAAGAATGAAAATGTGAGAGAATGCTGCACGTTTTTAAAAGTGCGATTACTTTTTTTTTTTTTTGGCCTCATCACGCAGCTTGTGGGATCTTAGTTCCCCGGCCAGGGATTGAACCCAGGCCGTGAAAGCGAGGAGTCCTAACCACCGGACCACCAGGGAATTCCCCAAATTAATTACTTTGGTACATCTTTAACACAGAGCATGAGCAGTGGTAGATGATGGGCTATACAATTCTTTAACCTCTGTAATTCCACTATATAGAGAGATTTATTTCAGCTGCCATCTGCTGAAACCTCCTGTTCAGTTGGATCTGAGTACCTTTACTGGAAAAAAAAAAAATCACTGTTCTTATTTTTCCCTGTTGGTTTCAGGTTCAGGATATTAACATCAATTAGAAAAAATAATCTTGTGAGTCACTAGGGGACCAGAAAAGTTGGATACAGAAAAGTTGAATCTTCTATTTACAAAAATGGCTTGATGTGAGGAAACAGCTCAAACTCTGCAGCCTCATGAAATTCTTTCAAATATCCCAAAATATGATATTTGGCACAAGAAAGAAAAAAAAATTAGTTTTGTTCACTTCCTCTGAAACATCAAAAATCAAGGCACTGCACAAGATTTCCAGGCGAATGATGCAAGAGAATTTGAGTTTACCAGATTTTTCTCTGCATAAACTATACAAACCCTTTTCCCCCTTCACTGTAGGTGCTTGATTTGTAGAAAGTGAAGTCAACTTTTTAATATGTAGAATCTAGAGGTTAACCTAAAGTTCCTTACTATGACAGGTGGTTAGGCCTTTTGTTTTGTTGTTGTTGCTAAAATTCTTAGGAAGGATGAGTATCTTGGAATCAAGCATATTGTCTGGAATGCAGTTATGTAGTCATTCAGTGCCTATCAAAGTCCAGGGACTATTCTAGGCTCTAAGAGCTTGCCTTCATGGAGGTTCGATTCTAATAAATTCTAGTAGGGGAAAACAGACCAAAAGACATATGTATAAATATGTATACATATTTATATATAAATGTTATGGAACATAAATGTTTATATGTTTGTTATATATATATGTATAACATAGACATATAAATATTTATACATATGTGTAAATATGTAAATATAAAATATGTATACATATTTACATGTAAATACTTATATCCCTATATGTATAACATTTGTGTATTTATGGTACATAAATTTTATTTGTGTAAATATTTTATTTGCATGTTATTAGCATGTAAATATTTATATATGTCTATATATATACAACATACCAGGCGATAAGAGTTATGGGGAGAGAATAATTTAGGGTTGGGGCAGGAGTGCTTGGGCAAGGAGGTATTTTAGGTAGGGGAGTGTCTGATAAGTTGGTTATTTGACCACACCCCTGAAGGAAGTGAAGGGAAAGTCAAGCTGTTGAGGCAACTGAATATCAAGTCTGGCATTCAAGGGAGAAGTTGAATATAATCAATATAAACAACATCCACACAAAGATATTATTTAAAATCATGAGATAAGACAACAAAGTGTAGGTAGAAAAAAGAACAGAGGACCACTAATCTCTAGGGAACTCCAACATTTAGAAGTCGGGGGAATGACGAGGAATAAACAAATGAGACCAAGAAGAAGTAACTTGTGAAGTAGGAAGAAATTAGTAAGACTGGGATGCCTACAAGCCACGTAAGGAACTTGTTTCCAGAACAGGGAATGATCCAGCTGTGTGAAATTATCTTGGAGGCTAACACATAAACTGAGACCTGAGGGTTTGATTAGGCAATGCGGAAATCGTTGGTGTCCTCAACAAGAAGTGTTTCAGTGAGGTTGTAGAGAGGAGAACTATCGGAATAGGTTTAAGAAAGCCTGCAACTCTGCACGGTTATCGCTCAGCACTAATCCACAGCCCATGGGAAGAAGAGAATGCAGGCAAAATGTGAGGAGCGCCCAAACTAAGGTGCTCTGGGAGGGAGAAGAAAAGACAAATCCAGGAGACTTTTAGAATCCTCAGTTGTGGGCCTGTCCATTCCTGGATCGAGGAGCCAGCTGTCTCATCGGTAACAGAAAGCTGGAGTCTCCTCTGGACCTGCATCCCTGGTTCACTTTGTGCACCTTGGAGCCTGGAAACTTGGAGACTGGAGACCTCTTTTTCAGCTTTGCAGCCACTCTTCTTCCACTAGAGCCCAAGAAAGTGCACAAAGCCCTGAGATGTAAAAAGATGGAGAAATGGGTGCCCTGGTGGAAGTGTCTTGTCCACAGCCACCCAGCTATTCCCCAGTGACATGCGGGTTTGAAACTTGATTGCTTTGCTCTCCACCCCGATGAACTCCCTAGAGGAAGGAAGCATGTCGGGTTGGAATCTCTGAAACCCATGGCACCTGGCCCTGCAGCTGGTATCCCCTAGGCCCTCACAGCACAGGGGGTAAGAAGAGGGCGTGGCCAATAAGGAATAAGGGAGAGAGATCAGAAATCACCAGAGCCCTGGGGCCTGCAGGACAGTCTGCTTTGACCATAAGCTCCCTAAAGGTGAGGGCCAGGTCTGGCTGGTTGATCCTTAATTCCTCAATGCCTGGCATGGTGCCCTGTGGGCAAGCAGCTCCTGTCCAGCAGCCCCTCTCCCAGGATGCTGGCTTTCACGTGGATGCCGCCACCACCACCTCTTCCCCTGCCTCTGCAGGGCAGGTGGGCGAGCGGCTTCCCTTTGTGGGCAGCTGCTGGGGGCACAACGTCTCTTACTACTTCTGGGAAGCTACCCAAACCTCTGTAAATAGTCACTTCACTAAAAAGCCTTTTAAACACCGCAGCTGAGTGTACTCTCTGTTTCCTGCCTGGACTCTGACAGGTCCTTAAAGGGAAGAAAATAGGGAAAGAATCAACAGGAGCCTGGAAGGATAAGGGGGCTTCTCAGAAGCACTTACACAACCCCGGGAGGAACAATTCTTGTTATTCCCTGTACTCACCCACTGAGGGGGAAAAGGACTTAGAAAGGACTGTGTGAGGCCCACTACACGATGGCCGGCCTGAGTCACCCCAGCTATCCCATGGTCAGTGGCTCTCTCCTCTCTCTGCCCCTCAGTGCTTGGTTCTATCTAGATAGGAATCCTTGATAAGGTGGGATTATAATTTACTACCTTATAGGCCTGTCCCCCACACTGGACTGAAAACTCCTCAAAGGCAAAGATCTGGGTTTTGGCCATTTCTGGATCCTGCCCAGTTTCTCACAGGCTGCTGGGCACAGAGGAAGCCCTTGAATGGATTCACGTGAAGAAGGAATGAAGGTTTCTCCCACAAATGAACCCGTAGGCCCACCCTTCTAAAATCCCCCCCTTCCGAGGTGGTGAAACCACCTCAGAAGCCCGTGGCCAGGCCCTGAAGGCTAAAAAGTACTTGACACTGACGAAGCCGGAAGGTGGCTAAGCTGCTGACTCAAGAAAACCAACTTCGTCTTCCAAGACGGTTGCCTGATCTATCCTCAAGTTGTTTCGCCCAGACACATCCTGGCCTCATGCTTGCCTGACACCTTTGCCTGCTTCTTCAAGGGCCGCCAGTTTCGCTCAAACAGCTTTCTCGTTCTTGTACCCTTTTGTTCTGTTGCTGTCTCAGATGTTATCCAAGTGATCCATTCTAACCCCTTCACACCTGGATCAGGAGACCTTCACCACACAAAGCCAACAGTGTGGACCACATCCTCCCATCCCCAAACCAGGATACAGTCATTTGCAACCTGGGGTGTCCCAGGAAACCTGGGATAAATACTCATCGTATCTATAGAACCAACACTAAACCTTGATCCATTTTTAACGTAAATGGTCTTAATAACCACAAACATATGGGGGAGAAGAACAGTGAACAAAGCTTAACTGTTTTGTTGACTAATTGACTGTAGTTTTCATAGGCATGGTGACCATATTCCTGTAATTTTCTAACGCAGTGTTTTTTTTTTTAAATCTTAATTTTATTGGTGTATGGTTGATTTACAGTGTTGTGTTGGTTTCAGTTGTACAGCAAAGTGATTCAGTTATGCATATACATATATTCATTCTTTTTTAGATTCTTTTCTCTTATAGGTTATCACAGAATATTGAGTTCTCTGCACTGTACAGTATGTCCTTGTTGGTTATCTATCTTTATATAGTAGTGTGTGTATGTTCATCCCAAGCTCCTGATTTATCCCTCCCCTCTAATGCAATGTTAATTTCAAATGTTCCATTAGTGGAGACATTTTTAATGCTAAATATTATGATTCATGTTGTACTGTTTTCAATAAAAGCAGTTCTTTATGTGTATAAAAAAAAAAGGCTGCAAGAAGTAAAAACTACTTTTTATTAGTTTTGCTGTACACTGAACAGAGAAATGGGGTGATAGCTGGAAACAGATGTGGGGGCAAAGGTTACTTTTTAAAGACAGGATCATAATATAGCATGTTTGTATTTTGATGGAACCACATTTGGAGAACCTCTTGCCCACAGTAATCAGTTCCATAGAGAAAATGTAGCTAAAGATGACTACACAGTAATGTTTCTTTAATATGGACTAAAAAAAGCTAAAGTGTATAAAATCAAAGGCACAGAGAGGATGAACACAGAATTATTCACCAATTTATAGTATATTTAGAACTAGGATACATAAGAACAATCCAAAAAAAGCATTAGTGTATGGACTGTAAAGTATTAATTTAACTATTTTGTGAGATACACTAAATAAAGTAGTACATTTGGAATATGCTATCCTAAAGTGTAAAAAATAAACATACTCTGTAATTTTTCCAAAAAGAAAGACTCCATTTCAGATAACAGTTTGAACAATCAACTCTCCTGGAAGATACTTAAAGCAAATTAATTTGAAAACTCACATACTTTAGGCAAACTTTCCTTCCTTTACACAATTATCAGAATATTTGAAGTTTTACCTCCATTTATTGACTGATCATTTCTTGAAATACAGCATGAACTCTCAGCTTCAAATGAAACTGAAGGCTTATCTTCCCAAAGGAATATTTTACCAATTTGTTTAGGTCTTTTTCCTCTTTTAGCTATAAACTAAAAGACTATCATAAATATAATTTACCCCGTCAATAATCTAATTAATATATTTGACCAAATAATGTTGGTTGGTTTTTACTATCTATAATAGCTCAAAATTATTCTGAGTTTATTATGTTCTAGGTACTATACTAAGCAGTTCGTTTATTAAACAAAAACCATGTTTGTTCAGGTCATAAAAAGGCTAAAATGAAGTATGTTCTAAGTACTGTCAAAAGTAGCTCCTTGAAGAGAGTATCTTAAGCGAGAGATGGTCTTAGAGTCATATGCCTTTAAAACATTTTAGAAGGGCGAATCACAACATCAACTAAATAAATTACTCAATTAATGTTCTTTCAGAGAAAAAAAAAAAGGGCAAATCACACTTCAAAGAGAAGATACTGGTAACCTTGTCATGACCTGAAGAATTAACCTGGTTTTATTGTTAGTACACGAGAGTTAGTTACAGTGAGGTATGTCTTAAGGTTCGTAAACAAAGGGAATTATCCTAAACTTTGTAGGAAAAAGGAAGCCTGTTATGTAGAACTGCATACATGATGCCATGAAACATTCCATTCATTAAACTAATCATCCATGTTCTGAGTCCCTGTTTGCCAAGCAACTTCATGATTTGATTTACCATATCAAATCTGCTCATAAAGAGAAATGAATTTTCATTTAACCTACCATGAGAATGAACATCCTCAGTCAATTTCTGATTGTGAATTAATAATAAGTAGGCAATCTGTTTTACTTAGTCTCCTGAGCTTGGTTAACGTGACTCTGATCCTTGCAGATGGGCCAGCTCTTGAGGCCCTTTGAGAGTGAGACTGAGAGTGAGACTGAGCCAGATCAATTCAATAAGGTAATGAAACACACCCTTGTTATCAGGCTTCTTGGGAGATCATATACCAACCTTTTCCCCAGGTGGTATGTGCAAAAGTCCTTTGCTTTTTTATTCTCCACATAGATGAAGTTTGTTGAAAAGAACCTGGCTTGCCAGTGGCAAGTGGTCTCTCCTTGGCCAAACTCTAAATGGGCTTCTCTGAGCCACTTTTTCAACTAGGCCTCATCCTTGTGTAAGCAGATGGGGTAGGGGCTCCCTGGAGAAAGAACCAGATACAGCTTCTTGACATAAGAGAAGCCATTTTAGGCCTAAGCCATTTTGTGATCTAAGCCTGGCCACCATGCTTGCCTTTGAATAGGTCTCAGTAATAATGATCTTAAGGAAATAAAAGAACAAAGGACTCTTATCAGGCAAGAGAAGGAAGAACAGCAAAGATAACAAATCAGATAATAAAGACTCTCAGTTCATTTCAATGGTAAAGATTAGCCTGAAGCACTTTTTTGAGCTGTTCTGCAGAATTTAAACCCCCTCCAGGGCTCAAACACCAGATCTACAGGAAGCTAAGGGATGATGATGTTGACCTTTTCTGACCCTCATAGCTTCAATCACGCTTGGAACTCTGTCGACCTTTGCCCCAATTCTATGCAGAATTCTCTGCTCAAGCTCCTTCATAAATATGCATACACCAGCCAAGCCCCTTCATGAATATACACGTACCCTTAGCTTAAAACTTCCCTAATTTTGCTGTTCCAGGATACACTCCTTTGGGAAAGATCGCCTGTGTTCTCCCTACTTATTGCAAATAATAAATGGGTCCTTCTTTCGCTCTTTCCCTTGGTTGCGTCTTTTGGCTCAACATCCACCAAGAGGTGAACCCAGTTTTCGGGTAACACTTGGGCGTTGTCCTTCAGAGCCTAGTTGTAACAAGACTCTTGTTAAACCCTCTCGTTCAACTGTTCAACTCCACGTAAGCCTGACTCTTAAGAAGTGCCCTCATGGAGAAGCGCAACACAGGGTCACAGGGTCATTGGTGAAAGCAAAGGGGAGAGTAGAAACTGATCTGAGCTTAGGCTGAAACTTGAAACTGCTATGGATATGGAGGTCAGAAGGGAGCATGGGCATGAATCCTGAATGGTGGGGAAACTCGAAGCCATCACAACCAAGAGGTGGGTTCCATGACACCCGCCCCTCAGGTGAGCAGCCCTGACTCCTTTGCCCCCATGAGGGAAGCCCCACTCACCTGACTTGTCCCCCTGGAGTGAAGAGAGGCCCCACTTTTGAGTGTTGTGTGTCAATAACATTGTTGTGTCACCGGTGGTCATGTTGATCAGTTGAAGAAGATAAGATTTTAAAAAAAAAAAAAAATCTTGTTAAATCGGTTTAACCACAATCCCACCATCAACATCTGATCACCTTCAATGTCTAACCAAATTCCTCATCTCTCACCATCTCCCAGGTGATATCTGATCAAAATGGCCTGTCTTCAGCAGGAATCCTGTTAGGTTAGTTTAGCCAGAATCTCCCTACCCCTGATGTTTCCTCTCAGTAATTTTCTATCCACTGACAAGCCACCCCCTTTCCCACTTCCCCCCGACCCCACTATTGCTCCTTGGCTATAAATCATCACCTGTCCATTCTGTAGTAGGAACTGAACCCAGTTCTACACTGAGTGCTCTTTTCTCCTATTGTAATAGTTCCTGAGTAATACTTGTTTTTACTGCTGTAACTACTGTCCAGCTCTAGTTTTTTGTGATACTAGGAAACTGGAACAGGATATGTTTACTTAAATACATGTGTTTACTTTCCATTTAACTATTAGACAGCATTGATCTATTAGGAGTAATACTTTTACCTCTGTCAGTAAAGAGCTAAAATGTGTAAAAGAAAAGTTATCCCAAACCTGGTCTGGGACAAACCTTTTTTTGCTTGATGTAATCCTCTTTCTGGAAAGAAAGGAGGAAATGAGCATCCCTGACAAAATGCTTAAGCATGTTTAATGAGATAGAGACACATTTTGTGAAACTAGTTACTTACCCACCCTAGCTGACTCTCATGTGATTGTCAGTCAAGAGGCAAGTGGCATGTAAGGAAATAACTCTTTTTAAAAATTTAGTCTAGGACTTCCCTGGTGGTGCAGTGGTTAAGAATCTGCCTGCCAATGCAGGGGACATGGGTTCGAGCCCTGGTCCGGGAAGATTCCACATGCCGTGGAGCAACTAAGTCTGAGCAACACAACTACTGAAGTCTGTGCGCCTAGAGCCCGTGCTCCGGAACAAGAGAAGCCACCGCAATGAGAAGCCTGCGCACTGCAACGAAGAATAGCCCCTGCTCACCACAACTAGAGAAAAGCCTGCATGCAGCAACAAAGACCCAATGCAGCCAAAAATAAATTAATTTTTTTAAATAATAAACAAAATAAAAATCTAGTCTAACAATAATCTAATTATTTCCTATTCCTATTTCCTATTATTTCTGTTAAAGAGAAAAATCACAGGCCCAAAATGGCAGCACTTGTGTTAAAAGCCCATGATTTAATACCTAACCTAACAGCAGTTTTGACCTTTCCCAGAAATGTAATCTTAATCAATCAATTTGGAATTTGCTGGTCAGCACCAAGAGGTAATCTGTCACTTGGGCCCTCTCCAACTCCACCCAACACCCTAAAGGAAGAAGAAGCAATCTGCCTGACAAAACCCTTCCCAGCAAAAGATGCCTTAGCCTAAAAATAATCCATTATTTTTTTTCATTAATAGCTCCCTTGTGCCCCACCCTTCTTTCTATAAAAACCTTCCCTTTTGTACAACCTCTCAGGGGGCCCTTCTAGTTGCTAGATATGATACTGCTTAAATCATGAATCACTGAATAAGGCCAATTAGGTCTTCAGACTTTGAACTTTGTTTTTTAACATTTCCTATTTCTATAAAGCATCAATTGCAAAATGGACTAACTAGCAGTTTTTCCTTTGCATGCAAAATTTTGATATAGCTTTGATATTTGTTTATTACCAAATTTGCAGAAAAGGTTTCTTTAATTAATGTGTACACTGTGTATTTACGTAATAAGCAGTTACGGTAGGGGGTCCTCAGAGAAAGAGATCCAGACATGGCTTTCTTGACATAAGAGAAGCCATTTTAGGCCTAAGCCATTTTGTGATCTAAGCCTGGCCACAATGCTTGCCCTCAGTAATAATGATCTTAAGGGAACAAAAGAACAAAGGACTCTTATCAGGCAAGAGAAGGAACAACAACAGAGATAACAAATCGGATAATAAAGACTTCCAGGGGCTTCCCTGGTGAAACAGTGGTTGAGAATCTGCCTGCCAATGCAGGGGACACGGGTTCGAGCCCTGGTCTGGGAAGATCCCACATGCCGCGGAGGGGCTGGGCCCGTGAGCCACAATTACTGAGCCTGCGCGTCTGGAACCTGTGCTCCGCAAGGAGAGGCCGCGATAATGAGAGGCCCGCGCACCGCGATGAAGAGTGGCCCCCACTTGCCGCAACTAGAGAAAGCCCTGGCACAGAAATGAAGACGCAACACAGCCATAAATAAATAAATACATAAAAATTAAAAAAAAAAAAAAGAAAAGCCGCTTCCTTTAAAAAAAAATAAAATAAAGACTTCCAGATCTGTTTCAATGGTAAAGATTAGCCTGAAGCACTTTCTTGAGCTGTTCTGCAGAATTTAAACCCCCTCCAGGGCTCAACCACCAGATCTACTGGAAGCTAAGGGATGATGATGTTGACCTTTTCTGACCTTCATGACTTCAATCAACTAAAGCTTGGAACTCTGTTGACCTTTGCCCAATGCCATGCAGAATTCTCTGCTCAAGCTCCTTCATGAATATGCATGGACCCTTAGCTTAAAACTTCCCCAAGTTTGCTGTTCTGGGAGACACTGCCTTGGGAAAGATCCCCAGTGTTCTCCTTACTTGCTGCAAGTAATAAATCCTTCCTTCTCTGGCTTGGTCATGTCAAAGGACTACCATGACAATTTTTTTCTTTTAATAATCTTTTACTCATAGGCTTTAATGATAACACTATTATTTGGGAAGCATGTTTTTATCATAAATGAAATGGGAATGTCTGTATCTATATTTTAACTCTATCACTACTTCAGTCTAAGACAGAAGTCCCTTAATAGAAGATTGCTCAAAAAAGGTCAAGTGAATACAAATGAGTGTCTGTTGCTTTTAAACCAAGACTTAGAGGATAGGGTCAAAAAGAATAAATAACTAGTTAAGACTCCCTTCTTCTACCTCCTCCAAAAATAGATTTTTTTGCTCTTAGGGTAGCTATTGGGCCCAGTTTTTGTTTTCTGATTGGGATAGTAATAGGAATGAGACAGGAGGGAAGGGGGCAGGGCACAACCTTTAAAAGAATGACACAGCCATTGAGGATGCAGAAAAAAACTAGTTAGAACCAACTAGGTCCAAGATGGCAGAAGATTCAACTTCCAGTAGCCCTTGAGCCTTATTACACGCTCACTGTAATATCAATACATTAGCTAAATGATACATCCACAGGCACCATGACAGCTCCGAGGCTGACCATAAAAGGCCAAAAAGTGGGCAGTGGCCCAATTCCTGGAAATCCCTGCCCCTTATCCAAGACAGTAGGAATAATCCTCCCACCTATGAAATTACCCAGCCCGTAAAAACTATCCCCCCCACACCTCAGCAACACTCTTGCCTTTTGAGATGGACCACATTCTGACTATGGAATGCGTATATCTCTAAACAAACCTGCTTTCCCTTTACTATGGCTCGCTCTTGAATTATTTCCTGCGCGAAGCCAAGGATCCTCACTTGGTGGCCTGTCCCAGGGACTCACCCGAGACCTGGGACATGACCATCCTCATGTGCCCCATTTTTCCTGCAACAGGAAGAGCCTGAGGAAAGACTAGTTTGGTTAAAGTATTTTGAATGTCAAACTGGTATGAGACAAACAGAAGAACCATCTCTATTTTGGTCACATTTATTTTTAAAAATAAAAGCAAACCAGGGGAACTTCCCTGATGGCACAGTGGTTGAGAGTCCGCCTGCCAATGCAGGGGACACGCGTTTGAGGCCTGGTGTAGGAAGATCCCACATGCCGCGGAGCAACTATGCCCATGCACCACAACTACTGAGCCTGTGCTCTAGAGCCTGCAAGCCACAACTACTAAGCCCGAGTGCCACAACTACTGAAGCCCGTGTGCCTAGAGCCCGTGCTCGGCAAAGGAGAGGCTACCGCAATGAAAAGCTCGCGCACCACAACAAAGAGTAGCCCCGGCTCACTGCAGCAACAAAGACCCAACACAGCCAGTAATTAATTAATTAATTAATTAATTAAAACAAAAAAACCAAACCAGGGTTGATTATAAGAAAAAAGCAATCCTGTCTCACCAGAAGGTCTGATAACTGGGCAGAACTGCTATAGAAGTTATCAAGAGTTGCTTTATAGAAGTAAAAATTTCAAGGTTGCTGAACTAGGATACTCTTACCTATTCAAAAAAGTACTGCTTTTTTTTTTTAAGAAAGAGGCTGTTTTATGATCCACTTGAATGACATCTGATGAACAAATACTATAAAAACTTACTCCTAAAAATTTTGTTTTGTTTTCCTAAAAATCCTCTACATGTAATCACAGAGAAATGTGACAACTATTGGATGCAAAAGGGAAGCTGTACTGGTTTTGCTTAATGCTTGCATCATCACAGAGATATAACACAAGTGGTGGTGCAATCCAGTGTCAGTATCATAATACTCTAAGTTAACATTTTCACCTTTGCTTCCTTTTTTTTTTTTTTTTAATAAATTTATTTATTTATTTTTGGCTGTGTTAGGACTTTGTTGCTGCGAACGGGCTTTCTCTAGCTGCAGCGAGCAAGGGCTACTCTTCGTTGCGGTGTGTAGGCTTTTCATTGCGGTGGCTTCTCTTGTTGCAGAGCACGGGCTCTAGGCGCACGGGCTTCAGTAGGTGTAGCACGCAGGCTCAGTAGTGTGGCTCTCGGTCTCTAGAGCACAGGCTCAGTGGTTGTGGCGTCCGGGCTTAGTTGCTCTGTGGCATGTGGGATCTTCCCGGACCAGGGCTCGAACCCCTGTCGCCTGCATTGGCAGGCAGATTCTTAACAACTGGGCCACCAAGGAAGTCCCTGCTGCCTTCTTTTGTTTTTTTCCTGATGTACTTGAAGGTACTAGAAAAAATCTCAGTAGAAAATTTATCACCACCAGATAGTGTTATAAAATATGATCGACGCTTTGGCAAACACTTCCCACAACTAAAGTTGAAGATAAGGTTTCCCAAACAGTTGTTTTACTAGGGTAAACTGGTCTAACCTCAAACAACAGGTAGCGGAGCAGTATTTTTTTAAAAGAAGGTTCTGTGCATTTGGAAACTAAGTCAAAACATCAGTATTGATTATACCAAGGCCAATCATTCAGACAATTAAATAGAGTATTTAATACAAACAAAAATACTTTATAAACACAATCTTTTATTTTAAACTTCTCCACATTAAAAATGAATCAGTAAGTGTCCTGGTAATCACACCAACAAATATTTTGTTAGTTATAAGGGCAAGCTGAATTCAGTAACAAAAAAATATAATTAAATTATGTTGTAATATGAAACAAAAAATTAAAATAGATTATTCTTACTTTGATTTACTTATTCAAAAGCCATTGAAATCAAACATTTCATTTTCTACAGATGTATAGTATTCTGCCCTGTACAGAACTAAAGAGAAAGTGATTCTGTATAATCAGCCGTAATATGCACAGATTCCTAATGCCTCCAGTTATTTTTGTAAAACTTAGAACAATACCTAGTACAATACTTAGTTGCTTCTAGTAGTCATTAAGATTTTAGTTCTGTTCCTTGAATTATATTCCGAATCTTCTCAGCATCATTTTGTACAATTTTGTTGGATGGATCAATCTTAAGGGCAGCTTCATAATCCTGTAGGCCTATATTTATATAGCAATGATGATGAACAAAATATTTTATAAATACTTGTGTTATCTAAACAATATTTTTTAAAAATAAAAAGAATCATTAAATCCATGGTTCAGCACAAGCAACAGGTTTTAGTCAGATTCCCATTTTCACATACATGGTCTCTAAGAGACTGAAGAAATTTTTCAGTAATTTCAGAAATAATTATGATTTCATTCAAGAGTCCGTAAGAAGCAGTTATTTTAAACTGAAATACAAATAAGCTAACAGCTTAAATTCATTAAAGCATGAATAGACTCAAAACTCATATATCAAAAGGACATTTTTATCACTTCAATGAAAAAGTAATAAATGTCATCTTATTTCAAAATTCTAGATTTTAAAAAATAATTTTGGTACACTCAATCCATACTTTATATAATTTATAGACTATAGTTTGTGCTCTCTTTTTTTTTTTTTTCTAATTATCCTATCTACAAAATTTCTTTGAGGAAAATTGGTTAAAAAGGAAAGCATTGTGGACTGGTTGTTAAAAATATATAACTGATTCTAAATCTTTAACAAAAATATCAGTGAGAAGAATTTCTAAGGAAACTTGAGTTCCAGGTGCTATTGATTTGCCATGCCACTTCAGGCAAATCACTTAACGTCTCTAAGTCTCCATTTTCTCATCTTTAAAATGAAGGGTCCTTTTAGCTCAAAAAAGTCTAGGATGCTGTAATTCCTAAAAAATGCTTATAGTGTTTCATTCCTGTCTTGATAATTTTTATCGTCATGAAGCTAGACAAGACTCTTAAAAAAAAGGATAGGCATATAAACCTAATTTGGATGCTTTGGTTAGAAAAATCTAAAAAGGCCAGAAACAAGCTTACAAACAAGTCAGAAATAATAAAACTTTATAAGCTAAAGCCAATTCCCTGGCAAGACATCATCAGGAATAGGCCTTTAGGCCTTGAATAAAGGGAAACTGAACGGGAATCTGGGTAGGGAAGTATGGGAAGAAGAGCACTGAAGATAAAACTCGGGGGCAACACGAGTAACCGCAAATAGTCCTTAATTACATTAAAAATGAAAAACAATAAAAATTAAGTTAAATTAAAACAATAAAAATTAAATAAATATGGCTTCCATACACATGAGACTGAATTACAAACCTTAGTACGGTCTCACAAAAATAAGCAATTGATCATACATTGTGGTAGATCAGTTATTTCTGAGCTTATGAATGTATATATGTATATATGTATGTATGTAGTGTCTGTGTGTCTGACCAAAGAAGGTCATTTTAAAATTTCCATTATATCTTAAGTGACTCATTTATCACACATCTTTCCACAAAAAAACTTGTCTGATACTACAGCATCTCCCTAGACCTAGGGAGATGTTTACATCTTGTGTTAATTCCCTTCTACAACAATGATTTTTTAAAATATTTCAAATCATCTTTTGTTTTGTCAGATAAATTGCAAAGAATAAATTAAATGCCAGAAGTATAAAATAATGGAGTCATCTTGAATAATGGCAATGACATTTTTTTTAGAGTATAACTTCGAACTTAAAACATTTCTGTCATTTCTTACCTTCTACATACAATTCTAGTTGACAGAATGCTGTTCCACGTCGTACATGTGCCTTCATTCTTGCATTAGCATTGTCTGCAACAGGTGGTGTCAATAATTCTAGTGCCTTACAAAAAGAAAAAAAAATAGGGAAAAATATAATTTCCTAATTTAAACTTGAGCAAAAACATGATAAAACTCAACTTTAAAACAAGCCTCAAGCCCTCACCCACCTAAATTTTTGGCTTAACTAGGACAGGAATTTATCAAATACATACATTTATGTTGAACAATTTTAGGACTTGTTCAATTGTTCCTATATGAGATTCATACCCTTGCCCCCAAACTTATGATTTAGTTTATCATTTGAAACCTCTACAGCTTTACCTTTACTAGCAGGGATGATTAAATAGCATTAATTTAATTAATGCTATTAATTATAGTATTATATATACTATATATAATGCTTCTATATTTAAATTTGGTGATTCAGTTTATTCATTCATTCAATAAATATTTGTTTGTGCCCGAAATTATGCTACTAATAGGAAAACTGGATCATAAAAATATTGTCAGATCTTCAATAGCTTAATGAGATCAAAATATGAGGACTTGATTGTTTCCTCTATATCCTCAATCTCAAGGAGACACATAAGAGATTTTGCATGTGATTTCCCTTAAAACAAGTTACTTTGATATGGGGGAAAAAAAAAAAGAAAAAACTAGAAGTTTAAGATAATGACATGATATTCATAATGGAAATTAGAATATACTAAATTACTCTGAAAATGGAAAAATGATCATGGAGATATCCTTTTACTGCGCAAGCAGTAGTGACACCAAGTGTTCTATCTTCACATTAAGTCTGCAAAACTTTAATAAGAAAAAAGGTGAGCACAAACTGACAACCATTTACTAATTTCCTTCTGAACTTCAATTGATACACCAGGGCAATTGATAGGGGATCTCTAATCTAATTTGAAGTCTCAAGAAACACTAGTTCCTTGTCCATTAAAAAAAATTCTTTTTGGGGGGAATTCCCTGGGGGTCCATTGGTTAGGACTCTGTGCTTCCAATACAGGGGACACAGGTTCGATCCCTAGTTGGGGAACTAAGATCCGGCAAGCCATGTGGCACGGCCAAAAAAATATATATATATTTTTTTTCAGTAAAAAGATGTAATAAGCAAGATTCTTAAAATCCTTGCATCTCATTTATTCAAATTTAACTGACAAAAGATAAGGGCATCATTTAAACCAATAAATAGAAGCATAACAATTTTAAAGCATCATACATAAATAAATAGATATACATACCTTAGAAGAATCTTCTATGGCCTTGTGTAAGTTTTTCAGTTTTAGATGGCAAGCAGCCCGATTCAAATATAGTAGTGGAATCTTATTATTTAGTCTTATGGCTAAGTTGTATGCATTAATAGCTGCCAAATAGTTTTCTGTTGCAAACAATTTGCTAATGAGATGAAAACATAAAAGAAAAACAATGTAACACTAAAAGAGAAACACAGAAATAATATCTAATGATATTTGGCACAGGGGATGGATGGCTTCCTTTCTTTCCATTCCTTGTAAAATGGACATTGTGGGTGGCACTAAGCCCACCTATCCTCCATACATCAGCATGTAATCTGAACGGGACTGACCTCACCTCCACCTCCAAGGGTAGCCAATCAGTATCTTAAGCCAATAGGCATATTTCCATCCTCCCTGCTACAATGATTGACAAAGGGTTGGATTTATGACCTAAACTGGTCTATTCAGAATGAAGCCTGTGATTTGATTACCAACGTTGGAGAACGAAAAATTGGGAAAATTCCCCCTGCTGGACACAAATGAAGAAAGCACATAAGCCCAAATTGTTGCTGACCATTTTTAATACTGTGGGAGGAGCTAGCACTAGAATAAAGTTGATACTATTGAATTATGAAAAGGATAAAAAGGCAGTTAAGCTGTTGGACCAAGCTTTACCCGAAATGTAACACACCTTTAGCTTTTTAGTTATATAAGCCAATAAATTCCTTTAAACATTAAGTCAGTTTAAATTGGGTTTCTCAGTTACTTGCAAAACAAAAGCATCCTAATAAATACACTCTTTCAGTTCAAACCTTCCAAAATTCTCTTCAAATAAAGAGACGTACATAATTAAAGGATGTATTTAAAACATAAAGTTTCTTTTTTGTTTTTCATGTACAATTCCTGGTATTTCAAAAAATGCATAAACATAAGGAAAATAGAAAATACTTTGCCAAATATAAAAGTGCCATATAAACAACACTTTGTATTCATTTCCAGTCGATTGTACTGTACACTTTACAATTCTAGAATAATAAACACGATGACTTCAAAAGTAGACCCATAAAAGGAGCCAGCAAATCATGAATAAAAGGTAAAATGACACCACTGTGACATCTAACCTAAGCCTGACTCAAGTTTAAAATAACTTCCACAAACTAGAAAAGCTAATTCTGTGGGAACAGTTTAGCTTTCTGAAATGTCTCATTTCAGCTAGGATGTTTCTGACTGCAAGTAACAGAACCTCAACTCAAACTGGTGTAAACAAGGAAGGAAATAGATCACCTCACATTAAGCAAGTTCAGAGGCAAAGGCTCCATGCCCAACATGACCAGCAGAACAAGGATCTTATCAAGGCCTCAGGTTCCTTCCATTTCTCCACCCTACTGGACTCAGCAGCTACTTCATCCTGGAGCTGGTTTTCCTCATGCATAGTTCAAGGTGCCACATTCAGACACAATATTCATTAGAAGAAAATGGGACAGTATTTTCTGGGATATGCTCCTTGAGAGCTAGAAAACCTTGCCCAGAAATCTCCCAGTTCACTTCCTTTCCCATCTCACTGACCAAAAATATCTACCCTTAAAAAATATTTTGCCTTAAAAAACCCACCAGTTTCTCCTGTTCTCAATTCTTCTACCCATTCTCTCTCTCTCCAGTTTCACTCCTCAATGCTATATACTGCTGTTTGGGAACTTTTAAAAAAATTCAACAATATGACCATCTGTCCATGTTAATAAATATAGAGATATACTATTTTTACAGAGATTTTTACAGACCACTCTCTCATTTGTGCAAGGATTTCTAAAACCAGTCTCCTCCTACTGATAGACACTTAGGTGTTTTGTTTCCCAATACTTAGTTTTTATAAACAATATTATAATAAACATTACTGCACATATACATAAAACACACACACACACCAGCAGTGTAATGAAAGTAATCCTGATTTGTTGCAGTCAATCAGAATTTATAGCTGAACTTGGGATAAGGTCCCCACCCTAAGTCACACAGGCAAGGTCTACACACCTAAACAAAATAGGGACTCCGCCAACAAGGATAAACGGAGATGATAAATGTTGGCTAGATAACCAATTGTGTCTACTACAAACCTTCTTTTTAAATTAATTTAATTTTAATTTTAAAATCTACCATTTTAACCATTTTTAAGTGTACAGCTTAGTGGCATTAAATACATACACACTTTACACACTTTTGTACAACCATCAGCACCATCCATATCTAGAACTTTCTCATCTTACCAAAATGAAACTCTATACTTATTGAACAATAACTCCCCATTCCCTCCTACCTTTGACAACCACCCTTCTTTTTCTGTCTCTGTGAGTTTGACTACTCTAGGTACCTCATATAAGTGGAGTCATATAAGGACAATATTTGTCCTTTTGTGCCTAGCTTATTTTACTTAGCATAATGTCTTCAAAGTTCATCATGTTGTAGCACGTGACAATATTTTCTTCCTTTCTAAGGTTGAATAATAGTCTACTGTATGGATATATCACATTTGTTTATTCATTTATCCATCAATAGACCCTTGGGTTGCTTTCACCTTTTGGCTATTGTGAATAACGCTGCTATAAACATGGGTGTACAAATATCTGTTTGTGTCCCTGCTTTCAATACTTTTGTGTGTATATCTAGACACAGAACTGCTGGGTCATATGGGAATTCTTTTTTTTTGGTCATGCTGCACAGTATGCAGGATCTTAGTTCCCTAACCAGGGTTCGAACCCGTGCCCCCTGCAGTGGAAGCATGGAATCCTAACCACTGGACTGCCAGGGAATTCCCTCATATGGTAATTCTATTTTTAACTTTTTGAGGAGCCTCCGTACTGTTTTCTCTACTGTGCACCACCATTTTACATTCCC
This sequence comes from Balaenoptera ricei, assembly GCF_028023285.1. NCBI lineage: Eukaryota > Metazoa > Chordata > Mammalia > Artiodactyla > Balaenopteridae > Balaenoptera > Balaenoptera ricei. Next base: position 80,469,677 of record NC_082640.1, on the reverse strand, counting down.
ACCAACAGTGTTCAAGGGTTCCAATTTTTCTACAACCTCACCAACACTTGTTATTTTCTGGGGTTTTTTTGTTGTTTGTTTGTTTTTTAATAATAGCCATCCTTCTGTGTGTGAAGTAGTATCTCATTGTGCTTTTCATTTGCATTTTCTGAATGGTTAGTGATGTTCGGCATCTTTCCACGTGCTTATTAGCCATGTGCATATCTTTGAAGAAAGGTCTATTTAAGTCCTTTGCACATTTTGTAATCAGGCTGTTTATTTTTTGCTGTTGAGTTGTAGAAGTTCTTTATATGTACTCTGATATTAACCCTTTTCAGATATATGATTTGCAAATATTTTCTCTATTCCATGGGTTGTCTTTTCACTCTGTTGACAGTATCTTTGATGCACAAAAGTTTTTAATTTTGATGCATTCCAAAATAACCATTTTTTCTTTTGTTACCCGTGCTTTTGATGTCACATCCAAGAAATATTGCCAAATCCAATGTCATGAAGAACCCTATGTTTTCCCCTAAGAGTTTTATAGTTTTAGCTCTTATGTTTAGGTGTTTGATCCATTTTGAGTTAATTTTTGTATATGGTGTTAGGTAAGGGTTCAAATTCATTCTTTGGAATAAAGACTGAAAATGGAATCAAAACTGGATATCCAGTTTTTCCAACACCATTTGTTGAAAAACAACATCGTTTCTCCATTAAATAGTCTTAGCACCCTTGTTGAAAATCATTTGACCATATGATTTTCATATGTGAAGGTTGTTTCTGGGCTATCTATTCCACTGGTTTATAGCTATATAAACCTTATATTAATACATTCATTTGGAGTTCCATTTTTCATCTTTAACATAAGTTTACAGTTTTATAATGTAACAGTTTTATCAGAAAAATCCTCCCAGATTCTAAGGGAAGAAGAACTTACAATAAGCAGTATTAAAAGAACCAGTGTAGGATGTAGGAAACAAACTTATGGTTACCAGGAGGGAAAAGGGGGGAGAGGGATAAACTGGGAGATTGGGATTGACATATACACACTACTATATATAAAACAGATAACTAATAAGGACCTATTGTACAACACAAGGAACTCTACTCAACACTCTGTAATGATCTATATGGGAAAAGAATCTAAAAAAGAGTGCATATATGTATATGTATAACAGATTCACTTTGCTATACACCTGAAACTAATACAACATTATAAATCAACTATATGCCAATAAAAATTTTAAAAAATAAGAGCCATTGTAGGAGGCATAAGAGCAAGAAATAGGAAGTATTAAACATTTTTAATGTTTACATATATATTAAAATATAAATCCAAATGAACATTACATTCTTTAAAGTTCAATACCAGTACAAACAACCAATAAAGCATAACTTGCTTTATGGCTTTCAGAATGGTTCTGAACTCAGAAATAGCTGAATTTCAAAAGGAAAGGGAAAAAAAATTAAACCTCTGTCTTAAGGGTAGTAGCCTTTGAACACCAAATTTAAACAGAGAAGCTAATAACCAGTAAGTCTCGCCTGATGGCTCCAAATAAAGCAATGCCAGTGAAAAGAATTATGCAAAAGTACTCATTCAAAACACATTGAGTCCTTATGGTACTGACTGTACAGAAAGAGCAAAAGAGACGTGGACAATTGCGAACACTCCTGTCATTTTTATGATGATTGATTGGTTTGACTTTGTAAAGAAAGAAACATTCTGATTGGCAATGGCCAAAAGGGCCAAACATTTTGAGCAACGGTTCAGCATAGGAGAAGTTACAAGAAGCAGGAGTGATAAGAAAGAAGCAATGTGGAGGGAAGTAAAGAAAGGGGCAGAAATCAAAAGAGAAATCAAAAGCAGTGGGGCTTATATTGATAGTAGGTATAAAATAGATAACTAATGAGAACATACTGTATAGCACAGGGAACTCTACTTAATGCACTGTGGTGACCTAAATGGGAAGGAAATCCAAAAAAGAGGGGATATATGTATATGTATGGCTGATTCACTTTGCTGTACAGTAGAAACTAACACAACATTGTAAAGCAACTATACTCCAATAAAAATTAATTTAAAAAAAAAAGAAATGACTAAAGGAAGCAAGATGTAGAATTTGTACCTTGATAGTACTGTTCTTTGTATACTGAGATGTTACAGATTATATGTCACACCGTCATTTTATATATAGTAAGAAAAAATCTGCCAGTTAAACTATAACAATGTTTTCTTATTTGAAAAAAAAAAGCAGTGAGGCTTAGAAACAGCAATGGAGGCAGAGAGTAACACATATTCCAATACAAGACACAACAGCTCTGTTTTGTGGGTAATAAGGACTCTAACAGCCACCTACCCCTCAAAAGACTTTTAAGGTCCTTGTTTCTTTCAGCATCTTATGTGGGTAGAAAACATTCTTGGTATCTCAAGAGCTTCTAAAACTGAGTATTAGTGCACCTTAGTGAAGGAACATCAACCAGTACAATTTAGCACTCAGGATGGAAGGAGGAAAAGGACACTGCACACAAAATAAAATGACAAGTTAGGCCATAATAGGGACTGTACTGCAACAGAATATTATGGGCTGTAAAATACATACAATCAACAAACAAAATTATAATTATGTCAAAGAAGTCATCTTAGAATATGGCTTCTAAACTTTATGTCAGGCAAAAGGTAGCAGCATAAGAAAACTGTCTTATCTCCATAAACAAATAAAGTTGTAAAAAATGCAGCAGAGCAAGGCAGATTTGGCAGATCTGTTCTGAAAGTAGGCAAGTACAAGAGGATACTGGGAGACAATTCTCCATGGGTCTTTTACCCTGCGTGTCATATGTCAGATGCACTGACAGCTTCTGTTTGGGACTATCTTTTCGAAGATGTTTGTATAGAGCACAGCCTTGGAAGATAGAGATAGTGTCTCTCTCTGGGGCAAAGAATAGATTTGTTCACTGCTCAGTATAATAAAGATATTATCACCTTGTGAGGCAAAAGTTGGACAGGTTTGCTTATAATCCTCTCTAAAAAGCTGTGTTCCTTAAGCTTGGCCTTCTCAGCTACGGTACAAAACCTACTGTGTGTACAGCATCCACCTGGGTCCCCCTCTGCATTGGCCCCATGGGACTTTAGGGGCAGAGTGAACCAACACGAAGGTCATTCTGTTTGATGTGCCTTGAATAGTGAAGTCCTTTCTCTTTGACTCATGAGTCTCCTGACTTCTGTCAGCACCTATGAAACTGTGGTCGGTTAACTCTTCACAGTTCTTGCCAGGGCATGGATCCAAACCAAAGTGTTAGAAAGAAATTCAATCTGGCAAGTAGAACTGTAAGCTGTGTTGGGAGAAGATGGTAACAGGTGGTTAACAATCAGTATCAAAAAGTCCAACATGAAGTAAAAGGACATCCAGACAGGCAGATAGAATGCAGCTACAGAAAATTCACAAACAGCAAGCAAACAGAAATTCAGACTGGCACAAGTTGGTACTAGGTTAGTCAGTCATCAAATAGCAGGCTCCCACACACAAAGCTGGGGTTCAGAAGAGAATTAACTTGGGTGGAAAGAGAATAAGTAAAAGCAGAGCAGAGCCTCAGTCTTAAAAGGACTGGAGTATTGGGCAGGCTATAAAATCTGACACTTAGGCCAAGAGAAAAAAAAAGAAAATTCAGACACTAGAACTAATGTAGGTAATTTTATGTAACAACAGTGATATGATGCTGGGCGCTAGATTGTAGAATTATATATCCTTAATTTCCTCCTATCTAACATTACAATTTGCTGTAGAGAGTGAGGTATGCAGATGGCATTCAAGTGGTCCTAATGTGGGGGAAGAAGGAACTTTCAGTCTGGGGTTAAGAGAGCATCCAAAAAAACGCATGGTAAAACTCAAGCACAAAGTAACATCAGTGGGACAGAACAACGATTCATCTAACCTCATATGATTATAATTGACTGGAAGGGTAGCTATTATTTACAGATTCTGAGTCATGTAAGGCTGTTAAATAACAACACACCATGCGAATATATAAATTAGAGCACAGAAACTCTGTTTTATGAGATGTTCTCAGTAAAAAGCTATCTGGTACAATGTTAATTGCCAACGGTAAAATGTTCTCATGAGCAAATAAAATTACCTAAGCTTATAAATTTTCCTGAAAGGTAGATTTGGCATCTAAAACTAAGACTTGGCAGTAGAATGCTAGGTAAAAAAAATGAAAACATTCTATGGCTTTTTCTAAGAGTCTCTTTCGAGTAGATACAATCCCATAAACAGTTTTCTCAAACTATTGCTCTTTTGGAAGGCTTGTCCACTTCTACCCACGGGTTTAAAAACAATAAAGGACAGTTGGACTGTTTTTGCCTGTGTAAATATAGAAGGCTAGCATGAAACAAAGCCTCTGGAGAAGAAAGTATTTGAAAGTATTTTATCTTTTGGCTTAAATTCAACACTGCTTCTGAATGGGTTCTATTATGTCTGTTTCTGTCTTTTGTACTGCATTACATTGCCAGAGAGGATACATTTCTCTCTAATGATTAGTACCTTTCCTTTTATCTGTTTGTACTTGGCTCTATGATTAACTGTACTTTGTTTCTCTGGGTGTCACTAGTTAATAAGTTTTCTTCCATCTCTCCTCATTTTTAACTCTTTTCTTCTCCTATTTTGCTTCTCTTTCTTATTCTACCTAATTGGAGGCAGTGAGGCAAAATGGTACAAAAAACAACAGAGACTGAAGTGATTACAATCTACCAGTCACACCCGACTGCAACCAAGTACACTTTTGCACTAGGTTGCTGGCAATTCATTGCTTTTGCCAGCAGTCACACACACACACACACACACACACACACACACACACACATACATCTTTTGCTGTACTTGTCAAATTCCAACCTCAGCTCAATGATCTTATCTGCTCTTTCCTCTCTTAAATCGAAATCACAGCATTAGTATATCAAAAATAAAACCAGATCAAACACTGTCTAAGACGTTTAGCCAGTCCCAGCACCAAAAACATCTTATGCCAAAGGACTTTCTAACCATCTCCATCAACCTGCTACCTTTGGGCTGATCAAAAAGCATGCTTCTTCTTTGTCCTCACATGAAAGTTCGTATTTGCTGGTCTTTCCTACTCTCATCCTCCTCTATTCCTTTGCACTTTCTTATTCCTGTTCTACCATAATTGACTCCAACTCCCAACCCAATCCTTTCTTAATCCTCAAAATTTCCACACAATGCTTTTTAAAGTAAGCCTGGCTCTTTCCGGAGGGCAGTGCTATCTCTACCACTGTCTCTACAGAGGACCATCAGGGAAGGGGCTAGGACCATAGGACTTGGCATTTTCCAGACTCGCTTCTGCTAGTTCCAAGGTGTAATTCTCCCCTTATGAAAAAATCATCATCCTTTGGGACTCCAGACATCTTTACCCTGTGGCCTTCCAGTCTCTGTCATCTAACTGGCTTTTTAAGAGCATTATTCTCTTATTCATTGAGGGCTTTGAAACCTGGCTCCCAGGATCTGTCTCCATCCCAATTTATGCCATAATTCCAGAAGATTCTAAGGTTTATGTATATGACCCATTTATCAATTTAGCCTTGAAATACCTGGGACTCCTTAACTCAAATTACCTTCCCTTCAACTTCACTTTTGCTACCCACTCCCTGGGCCACATCTTGGACTTTGTCGTCACCTGAACTGTACTACTTCAGTGATATCAAACTCTGGAATCCCAGCCACTGACCAGAACTTTCTATTCTGTAAACTTTCCCTTTATAGTCAACCTTCAACCTTACAGTGCCCTCTAATTTCTTAACTGCTCTGTATTCTCTTAGTCCACTGGGCCCCTCAGGGCATCTCTTCCTTTCTAACCCAGCCTAGATTTCATGGTTAAATATCCGAGCTATTTTTCCATGAGCAATCTGGTCCCTTGCACTACTAGTCTTCTGCTGTACTTGTCAGTCAAAACTCCAACCTTGGATCAATGATCTATTCTTAAATCCAAAACACTAAACACTATAAAAGATAAATCACATAGCTATACTGACTGGCATCTCTATGAATTCACATTCTCTAAGAATCTAGCAGAGCCCTCAACAGTACCCACCAAGCAATTATTGTTAGAAATGTATCTAGTTTAATACTTGCCTTCACTTTCTTTCCTTCCATCTCAGAAAATAAACTCTGTCTATTGCAACTTAATCTTTCAATATTTTCTAGACCAAAGAAACCAATCCAACAGGAGAGCACCTTCAGCTATGCACACTTCAGTACTCTCAGGCTGCAAGGAAGAGCAATTCATGGTCACACCACTTGGGCTGCCTTCACGAAGGCTGAACAACTGGAACAAAAGGACAGGAAGAAGATGTTATTTATCTGTGAGAGGTGCACAGCACTATCTGAAACACAAGCTTCATAATCATATTGACCTGGGATTGAATCCTGGTTCTACTTATAAACTACCACCTGAGACAAGTTTCGTAACCTCTCTAGCCCTGTTCTACATTTATAAAATCGTAATAAAGATAATAATATCCAACTAGCTAGATTGCTAAAGGAATTAAAAGAGCTATTTTGTGCAAAGCTGCTAGCCTCTCAATAAACATTTGTTAAATGAGTGCAAAAGCAGTGGTTCCTAGCCAACTACAGTTGTGAGGATTTAATGAGATAGTATATGTGAAGCTCTTGTAACCTATCACAAGCTATGAACATAATAACTGTGATTATGACAATGGCAGCTTAAAGATAAGCAAACACTATTAAACAAATAATTTAGACTGGATACACCTGGGGGACAGGGCAGGCAGAAGGCCAGTAGACTGGGTAAAAACCAAGGGGGGTTGGAGCTTCAAGATGGCGGAAGCGTAAGACGCGGAGATCACCTTCCTCTCCACAAATACATCAGAAATACATCTGCATGTGGAACAACTCCTACAGAACACCTACTGAACGCTGGTAGAAGATCTCAGACCTCCTAAAAGGCAAGAAACTCCCCACGTACCTGCGTAGGGCAAAAGAAAAAACAGAGACAAAAGAATAGGGACGGGACCTGCACCAGTGGGAGGGAGCTGTGAAGGAGGAAAGGTTTCCACACACTAGGAAGCCCTTTCACGGGCGGAGACTGTGGGTGGTGAAGGGGGGAGCTTCGGAGCCATGGAGGAGAGCGCAGCAACAGGGGTGCGGAGGGCAAAGCGGAGAGATTCCCGCACAGAGAATCGGTGCCGAGCAGCACTCACCAGCCCGAGAGGCTTGTCTGCTCACCCGCCGGGGCGGGCGGGGGCTGGGAGCTGAGGTTCAGGCTTCGGTCGGATCGCAGGGAGAGGACTGGGGTTGGCCGCGTGAACACAGCCTGAAGGGGGCTAGTGCACCACGGCTAGCCGGGACGGAGTCTGGGAAAAAGTCTGGACCTGCCGAAGAGGCAAGAGACTTTTTCTTGCCTCTTTGTTTCCTGGTGCGCGAGGAGAGAGGATTAAGATCGCCGCTTAAAGGAGCTCCAGAGACAGGCGCGAACCGCGGCTATCAGCGCAGACCCCAGAGACGGGCATGGGATGCTAAGGCTGCTGCTGCAGCCACCAAGAAGCCTGTGTGCAAGCACAGGTCACTCTCCACACCTTCCCCCTGGGAGCCTGTGCAGCCCGCCATGGCCAGGGTCCCGTGATCCAGGCACAACTTCCCCGGGAGAACGCACGGGGCACCTCAGGCTGGTGCAAGTCACGCCGGCCTCTGCCGCCGCAGGCTCGCCCCACATCTGTACCCCTCCCCTCCCCCGGCCTGAGTGAGCCAGAGCCCCCAAATCAGCTACTCCTTTAACCCCGTCCTGACTGAGAGAAGAACAGACGCCCTCAGGAGACCTACATGCAGAGGCGGGTCCAAATCCAAATCTGAACCCCAGGAGCTGTGCGAACAAAGAGAAAGGGAAATCTCTCCCAGCAGTCTCAGGAGCAGCGGATTAAATCTCCACAATCAACTTGATGTATTCTGCATCTGTGGAATACCTGAATAGACAACGAATCATCCCAAATTGAGGAGGTAGACTTTGGGAGCAAAGATATATTTTTTTTTCCCTTTTTCTCTTGTTGTGAGTGTGTATGTGTATGCTTCTGTGTGTGATTTTGTCTGTATAGCTTTGCTTTTACCATTTGTCCTAGGGTTCTGTCTGTCCATTTTTTGAGTTTTTTTTAACTTTTAAAAAAATTTTTCTTAATAATTATTTTTTATTTTAATAACTTTATTTTATTTTATTTTACTTTATTTTATTTAATTTTATCTTCTTCTTTCTTTCTTTCTATTTTTTCTCCCTTTTATTCTGAGCCCTGTGGATGAAAGGCTCTTGGTGCTCCAGCAAGGCGTCAGGGCTGTGCCACTGAGGTGGGAGAGCCAAGTTAAGGACACTGGTCCACAAGAGACCTCCCAGCTCCATGTAATACCAAACAGCGAAAATCTCCCAGAAATCTCCATCTCAAGGCCAAGACCCAGCTTCACTCAATGACCAGCAAGCTACAGTGCTAGACACCCCATGCCAAACAACTAGCAAGACAGGAACACAACCCCATCCACTAGCAGAGAGGCTGCCTAAAATCATAAGGCCACAGACACCCCAAAACACACCATCAGACGTGGACCTGCCCACCAGAAACACAAGATCCAGCCTCATCCACCAGAACACAGGCACTACTCCCCTCCACCAGGAAGCCTACACAACCCACTGAACCAACCTTAGCCACTGGGGACAGACACCAAAAACAACAGGAACTACGAACCTGCAGCCTGCAAAAAGGAGACCCCAAACACAGTAAGTTAAGCAAAATGATAAGACAGAAAAACACACAGCAGATGAAGGAGCGAGGCAAACACCCACCAGACCTAACAAATGAAGAGGAAATAGGCAGTCTACCTGAAAAAGAATTCATAATAATGATAGTAAAGATGATCCAAAATCTTGGAAATAGAATAGAGAAAATACAAGAAACGTTTAACAAGGACCTAGAAGAACTAAAGAGCAAACAAACAGTGATGAACAACACAATAAATGAAATTAAAAATTCTCTAGAAGGGATCAATAGCAGAATAACCGAGGCAGAAGAACAGATAAGTGACCTGGAAGATAAAATAGTGGAAATAACTACTGCAGAGCAGAATAAAGAAAAAAGAACGAAAAGAATTGAGGACAGTCTCGGAGACCTCTGGGACACCATTAAACGCACCAACATTCAAATTATAGGAGTCCCAAAAAAGAAGAGAAAAAGAAAGGGACTGAGAAAATATTTGAAGAGATTATAGTTGAAAACTTCCCTAATATGGGAGAGGAAATAGTTAATCAAGTCCAGGAAGCACAGAGAGTCCCATACAGGACAAATCCAAGCAGAAACACGCCAAGACACATATTAATCAAACTATCAAAAATTAAATACAAAGAAAAAATATTAAAAGTAGCAAGGGAAAAGCAACAAATAACACACAAGGGATTCCCTATAAGGTTAACAGCTGATCTTTCAGCAGAAACTCTGCAAGCCAGAAGGGAGTAGCAGGACATATTTAAAGTGATGAAGGAGAAAAACCTACAACCAAGATTACTCTACCTAGCAAGGATCTCATTCAGATTTGATGGAGAAATTAAAACCTTTACAGACAAGCAAAAGCTAAGAGAATTCAGCACCACCAAACCAGCTTTACAACAAATGCTAAAGGAACTTCTCTAGGCAGGAAACACAAGAGAAAGAAAAGACCTACAATAACAAACCCAAAACAATTAAGAAAATGATAATAGGAACATACATATCAATAATTACCTTAGATGCAAATGGATTAAATGCTCCAAGCAAAAGACATAGACTGGCTGAATGGATACAAAAACAAGACCCGTATATATGCTGTCTACAAGAGACCCACTTCAGACCTAGGGACACATACAGACTGAAAGTGAGGGGATGGAAACAGATATTCCATGCAAATGGAAATCAAAAGAAAGCTGGAGTAGCAGTTCTCATATCAGACAAAATAGACTTTAAAATGAAGACTATTACAAGAGACAAAGAAGGACACTATATAATGATCAAGGGATCGATCCAAGAGGAAGATTTAACAATTGTAAATATTTATGCACTCCACATAGGAGCACCTCAATACATAAGGCAAATACTAACAGCCATAAAAGGGGAAATCGACAGCAACACCATCATAGTAGGGGACTTTAACACCCCACTTTCACCAATGGACAGATCATCCAAAATGAAAATAAATAAGGAAACACAAGCTTTAAATGATACATTAAACAAGATGGACTTAATTGATATTTATAGGATATTCCATCCAAAAACAACAGAATACACATTTTTCTCAAGTGCTCATGGAACATTCTCAGGGTAGATCATATCTTGGGTCACAAATCAAGCCTTGGTAAATTTAAGGAAATTGAATCGTATCAAGTATCTTTTCCGACCACAACGCTATGAGACTAGATATTAATTACAGGAAAAAATCTGTAAAAAATACAAACACATGGAGGCTAAACAATACACTACTTAATAACCAAGAGATCACTGAAGAAATCAAAGAGGAAATCAAAAAATACCTAGAAACAAATGACAGTGAAAACATGATGACCCAAAACCTATGCGATGCAGCAAAAGCAGTTCTAAGAGGGAAGTTTATAGCAATACAATCCTACCTTAAAAAACAAGAAACATCTCAGATAAACAACCTAACCTTACACCTAAAGCAATTAGAGAAAGAAGAACAAAAAAACCCCAAAGTTAGCAGAAGGAAAGAAATTATAAAGATCAGATCAGAAATAAATGAAAAAGAAATGAAGGAAATGAGAGCAAAGATCAATAAAAGTAACAGCTGGTTCTTTGAGAAGATAAACAAAATTTATAAACCACTAGCCAGACTCATCAAGAAAAAAAGGGAGAAGACTCAAATCAATAGAATTACAAATGAAAAAGGAGAAGTAACAACTGACACTGCAGAAATACAAAGGATCATGAGAGATTACTACAAGCAACAGTATGCCAATAAAATGGACAACCTGGAAGAAATGGACAAATTCTTAGAAATGCACAACCTTCCAAGACTGAACCAGGAAGAAATAGAAAATATGAACAGACCAATCACAAGCACTGAAATTCAAACTGTGATTAAAAATCTTCCAACAAACAAAAGCCCAGGACCAGATGGCTTCACAGGTGAATTCTATCAAACATTTAGAGAAGAGCTAACACCTATCCTTCTCAAACTCTTCCAAAATATAGCAGAGGGAGGAACACTCCCAAACTCATTCTACGAGGCCACCATCACCCTGATACCAAAACCAGACAAAGATACCACAAAGAAAGAAAACTACAGGCCAATATCACTGATGAACATAGATGGAAAAATCCTCAACAAAATACTAGCAAACAGAATCCAACAGCACATTAAAAGAATCATACACCATGATCATGTGGGGTTTATCCCAGGAATGCAAGGATTCTTCAATACACACAAATCAATCAATGTGATACACCATAGTAACAAAATGAAGGAGAAAAACCATATGATCATCTCAATAGATGCAGAGAAAGCTTTCGACAAAATTCAACACCCATTTATGATAAAAGGCCTGCAGAAAGTAGGCATAGAGGGAACTTTCCTCAAAATAATAAAAGCCATATATGACAAACCCACAGCCAACATCGTCCTCAATGGTGAAAAACTGAAACCATTTCCACTAAGATCAGGAACAAGACAAGGTTGCCCACTCTCACCACTATTATTCAACATAGTTTTGGAAGTGTTAGCCACAGCAATCAGAGAAGACAAAGAAATAAAAGGAATCCAAATCGGAAAAGAAGAAGTAAAGCTGTCACTGTTTGCAGATAAAATGATACTATACATAGAGAATCCTAAAGATGCTACCAGAAAACTACTAGAGCTAATCAATGAATTTGGTAAAGTAGCAGGATACAAAATTAATGCACAGAAATCTCTAGCATTCCTATATACTAATGATGAAAAATCTGAAAGTGAAATTAAGAAAACACTCCCATTTACCACTGCAACAAAAGGAATAAAATACCTAGGAATAAACCTACCTAAGGAGACAAAAGACCTGTATGCAGAAAATTATAAGACAGTGATGAAAGAAATTAAAGATAATACAAATAGATGGAGAGAAATACCATGTTCTTGGATTGGAAGAATCAACAATGTGAAAATGACTCTACTACCCAAAGCAATCTACAGATTCAATGCAATCTCTATCAAACTGCCAATGGCATTTTTCACAGAACTAGAACAAAAAATTTCCCAATTTGGATGGAAACACAAAAGACCCCGAATAGCCAAAGCAATCTTGAGAAAGAAAAACGGAGCTGGAGGAATCAGGCTCCCTGAGTTCAGACTATACTACAAAGCTACAGTAATCAAGACAGTATGGTAAGTAAGAATCTTGAAACCTATGTATTGATATCTCTCTGGAAGTGAGTCAAGTGGGTGTAAAGCGTCATAAACACAGCAGTGAAAAGCAGCTAAACCCCATTATAAAAATAAATTACTTTTAAAAACCCGTGAAACAAAGACAGTGAAAGAGAGAGAAATTCTTACAAAATTCGTTCAGGGGCTGTGATGCAACCTGGATTGACCATATCTAGAAAAGAAGAAGTAAAACTGTCACTGTTTGCAGATGACATGATACTATACATAGAGAATCCTAAAACTGCCACCAGAAAACTGCTAGAGCTAATTAATGAATATGGTAAAGTTGCAGGATACAAAATTAATGCACAGAAATCTCTTGCATTCCTATACACTAATGATGAAAAATCTGAAAGAGAAATTATGGAAACACTCCCATTTACCATTGCAACAAAAAGAATAAAATACCTAGGAATAAACCTACCTAGGGAGACAAAAGACCTGTATGCAGAAAACTATAAGACACTGATGAAAGAAATTAAAGATGATACCAACAGATGGAGAGATATACCATGTTCTTGGATTGGAAGAATCAACATTGTGAAAATGAGTATACTCCCCAAAGCAATCTACAGATTCAATGCAATCCCTATCAAATTACTAATGGCATTTTTTATGGAGCTAGAACAAATCATCTTAAAATTTGTATGGAGACACAAAAGACCCCGAATAGCCAAAGCAGTCTTGAGGCAAAAAAATGGAGCTGGAGGAATCAGACTCCCTGACTTCAGACTATACTACAAAGCTACAGTAATCAAGACAATATGGTACTGGCACAAAAACAGAAACAGAGATCAATGAAACAAGATAGAAAGCCCAGAGATTAACCCACGCACCTATGGTCAACTAATCTATGACAAAGGAGGCAAAGATATACAATGGAGAAAAGATAGTCTCTTCAATAAGTGGTGCTGGGAAAACTGGACAGCTACATGTAAAGGAATGAAATTAGAATACTCCCTAACACCATACACAAAAATAAACTCAAAATGGATTAGAGACCTAAATACAAGACTGGACACTATAAAACTCTTAGAGGAAAACATAGGAAGAACACTCTTTGACATAAATCACAGCAAGATCTTTTTTGATCCACCTCCTAGAGTAATGGAAATAAAAACAAAAATAAACAAATGGGACCTAATGAAACTTCAAAGCTTTTGCACAGCAAAGGAAACCATAAACAAGACGAAAAGACAACCCTCAGAATGGGAGAAAATATTTGCAAACGAATCAACGGACAAAGGATTAATCTCCAAAATATATAAACAGCTCATTCAGCTCAATATTAAAGAAACAAACACCCCAATCCAAAAATGGGCAGAAGACCTAAATAGACATTTCTCCAAAGAAGACATACAGACGGCCACGAAGCACATGAAAAGATGCTCAACATCACTAATTATTAGAGAAATGCAAATCAAAACTACAATGAGGTATCACCTCACTCCTGTTAGTATGGGCATCATCAGAAAATCTACAAACAACAAATGCTGGAGAGGGTGTGGAGAAAAGGGAAACCTCTTGCACTGTTGGTGGGAATGTAAATTGATACAGCCACTATGGAGAACAATATGGAGGTTCCTTAAAAAACTAAAAATAGAATTACCATATGACCCAGCAATCCCACTACTGGGCATATACCCAGAGAAAACCGTAATTCAAAAAGACACATGCACCCGAATGTTCATTGCAGCACTATTTACAATAGCCAGGTCATGGAAGCAACCTAAATGCCCATCAACAGACGAATGGATAAAGAAGATGTGGTACATATATACAATGGAATATTACTCAGCCATAAAAAGGAACGAAATTGAGTCATTTGTTGAGAAGTGGATGGATCTAGAGACTGTCATACAGAGTGAAGTAAGTCAGAAAGAGAAAAACAAATATCGTATATTAATGCATGTATGTGGAACCTAGAAAAATGGTACAGATGAGCCGGTTTGCAGGGCAGAAGTTGAGACACAGATGTAGAGAATGGACATATGGACACCAAGGGGGGAAAACTGCGGTGGGGTGGGGATGGTGGTGTGCTGAATTGGGCGATTGGGATTGACATGTATACACTGATGTGTATAAAATTGATGCCTAATAAGAACCTGCAGTATAAAAAAACAAACAAACAAAACAACTAATACTAAACTTTCATTGGGTTATTTGTATGGAAATATGTTAATATAAATGTTTCAGACATTACATGAAATTTCTAAAAATCTTATATTTGTATTTGTATGGAAATATGTATGGAAATATGTTAATATAAATGTTTCAGACATATGAAATTTCTAAAAATCTTATATTTGTATTTGTATGGAAATATGTATGGAAATATGTTAATATAAATGTTTCAGATATTAAAAAAAAAAAAAAAGACAGTATGGTACTGGCACAAAAATAGAAATATAGATCAATGGAAAAGGATAGAAAACCCAGAGATAAACCCACGCACATATGGTCACCTTATCTTTGATAAAGGAGGCAAGAATATACAGTGGAGAAAAGACAGCCTCTTCAGTAAGTGGTGCTGGGAAAACTGGACAGGTACATGTAAAAGTATGAAATTAGAACACTCCCTAACACCATACACAAAAATAAACCCAAAATGGATTAAAGACCTAAATGTAAGGCCAGACACTATAAAACTCTTAGAGGAGAACATAGGCAGAACACTCTATGACATAAATCACAGTAAGATCCTTTTTGACCCGCCTACTAGAGAAATGACAATAAAAATAAACAAATGGGACCTAATGAAACTTAAAAGCTTTTGCACAGCAAAGGAAACCATAAACAAGACCAAAAGACAACCCTCAGAATGGGAGAATATATTTGCAAACGAAGCAACTGACAAAGGATTAATCTCCAAAATTTACAAGCAGCTCATGCAGCTCAATATCAAAAAAACAAACAACCCAATCCAAAAATGGGCATAAGACCTAAATAGACATTTCTCCAAAGAAGATATACAAATTACCAACAAACACATGAAAGAATGCTCAACATCATTAATCATTAGAGAAATGCAAATCAAAACTACAATGAGATATCATCTCACACCGGTCAGAATGGCCATCATCAAAAAATCTACAAACAATAAATGCTGGAGAGGGTGTAGAGAAAAGGGAACCCTCTTGCACTGTTGGTGGGAATGTAAATTGATACAGCCACTGTAGAGAACAGTATGGAGATTCCTTTAAAAACTAAAAATAGAACTACCATATGACCCAGCAATCCCACTACTGGGCATATACCCTGAGAAAACCAGAATTCAAAAGGAGACATGTACCAAAATGTTCATTGCAGCTCTATTTACAATAGCCAGGACATGGAAGCAACCTAAGTGTCCATCAACAGATGAATGGATAAAGAAGATGTGGCACATATATATAATGGAATATTACTCAACCATAAAGAAGAAACGAAATTGAGTTATTTGTAGTGAGGTGGATGGACCTAGAGCCTGTCATACAGAGTGAAGTAAGTCAGAAAGAGAAAAACAAATACCGTATGCTAACACATGGATATGGAATCTAAGGAAAAAAAAAGGTCAGGAAGAACCTAGGGGCAAGACGGGAATAAAGACACAGACCTACTAGAGAATGGACTTGAGGTTATGGGGTGGGGGAAGGGTAAGCTGTGACAAAGTGAGAGAGTGGCATGGACATATATACACTACCAAACGTAAAATAGATAGCTAGTGGGAAGCAGCCGCATAGCACAGGGAGATCAGCTCGGTGCTTTGTAACCACCTAGAGGGGTGGGATAGGGAGGGTGGGAGGGAGGGAGATGCAAGAGGGAAGAGATATGGGAACATAAGTATATGTATAACTGATTCACTTTGTTATAAAGCAGAAACTAACACACCATTGTAAAGCAATTATACTCCAATAAAGATGTTAAAAAAACAAAAACAAAAATCAAGTGGGACTTTGATTTGATGTACATTGTAAATTTTTTTCAAAAGATATATCTTTATTATAAAGTGTAAAAATGAATGCAACTTTTAACAAGAGGAAAAACAAAATCAAAATCGGGATAAACCATCTACCTTTGGTCTTGACCCAATTTTCTCCACTCTTCTCAAGGATCTTTCAGCCACCTCTTCTGTCTTATCTGCACATCTATTCAAACCTTGTCTATTCTTAAAGAAGAACAAGACAAAACAAAAACTCTGAAAGTTTCTAATCCATTGGCTTCTGGGAGTATTTTTGTGTACTCCTTTATTTTACCAGATCTTCAAATGTTGGTAGGTCACAGGGTTTTATCCTTAGGCCACTACTCCTCTGGTCTACGTGCTCTTTTCAGATATCTCACCTACTCTTGTAAATCAACTGCTACATAAATGCTGATAACCTCCAAATCCATAATACACTGCTGGCCTCTCCCCTGAGTTTCAAACTTGCTGGACACTGTCAGCCAGACTCACCAAGAGACAGCTCAAACTCAACATATTCAAAACTGAACTTATCTACATTCCCTCCTAAATGGCCCTCTTCTAGAGTTCTCTAATTCAGTTGGTGGCATCATATAATCAATCATTCAAACTAGAAACCCAAAGTCGCCCACAACTACTCTTCTCTCACTCCCCAACAATCACTCAAGAAGTCCTCCCTATTTTACCTCCTGAGTATTTCTTACATTGCTCTCCTCTTCACCCTATAACAATGTCATCATGGTTCAAGACCTCTGCCATAGTTTCTGCAACACTTTTTTCCCCACCTTACAGAATAAAATATAAGAATAACACGAGGCCACTGCCTATTTTTCTAGGTTCATTTGGCATTATTCCTAGCATCAAATTTATGTTTTAGCAAGCAATAAACTACCCAGTTCCTGACCTATATATCACCCTATTCTTGTCTCTGAGCTTTTGCTCATACTGTCTCCTCTGCTTAAAATGAATGCCTTTCTGTCCTTCCTCCTGAAACTCCTACTTATCATTAAGAGGAGCTCAGGTGCTATAATCTTTAGGAAGCTCTTCCTGAAACTACCTTCCTTCCTTTAAGGTTAGGTGCCCCTCTTCTGTATTCTCATTTTACCTTGTTCTTTCTATGTATTGTACTTCCCACACAGTGTTATAAGTATTTGTATATGTCTCTCTCCTCTACTGATCTCTGTAGCTCAGAGCCTAGCCTACAGTCTGACAAACCGCAAGCAATCAACAGGTGTTTATTTAATGGTTCAATAGATGGAGAAGAAGGGAGAGAAGGAGAGGGGATTTTTGTTGGGAGTAAGAGGAACAAACCTGTCAGCCCCAGGCTTCTGAACTTCAGAAAAATTGTTAACTCCAGCTCAACTCCACAAATCAATCTCTGGTGTTGTTATCAGATATGAGAAAAGACCAAGAAAGAACAGAGAGAAGACGAGAAAAGAAAAACACAGACTTTGTGGTTAGACAAATCTCCCCACCAAAGATGTCCACATCCTAATCCCCAAAACCTGTGAATATATTAACTAAAATGGTTAGTTAGAAAGAACCTTGCAGATGTGATTAAGTTATGGATCTTGCGGTAGGAGATTATCCTGGATTATACAAGTGGGACTAATGTAATTATAAGGGCACTTATAAAAGAGGAAGGCAGGAGAGCCAGAGTCAGACAAGGAAATTGGAAGCAAAGTCCAGAGTGACGCAACTGCTGGTTGGGGGCCATAAGCCAAGGAATGTGGGCAGTCTCAAAGCTGGAAAACCCAAGAAAATAGATTCTCCCTTACAGCCTCCAGAAGGATTGCAACTGATATCTTGATTTTAGCCCAGCAAAACCCATTTTAGACTTCTGACCTCCAGAACTATAAGATAATAAACTTGTATTGTTTTAAGCCACTAAGTTTGTGGTAGCTTGCTATGGCAGCAATAGGAAAATAATACAAAAGTGTATAAAATGAGATAAATAATGTCTACAATTGCCTCAAAATATTAACTCAAATTACCACAGAATATAGCAGAATTCATTGTTGTTAATTGTCTAAAAGGTTACACATAGAGCCACGTATAAATAAATAAAAGGATTGTCTGGATATAAAATGATAATTTATAGGATAATTTGATAATCTTTTAAAGATGGATATGACTAATCAAAGTAGCTACACTTTTAAAGAGCCATGATTTTAAGGGAAGTATTATGAAGGACTTATGTTAAACGTTAAGTGATTTAAAAAGGGATTTTGATAAGCAATCCAAAATACATGATATTTTTCATTTCCATGACATATAAATACAAAAGCGATAAAAATAAGAGCCTTATTTAATTGTTATAAGATCTGACTTTTTAAATATGGAAGCATTACCTACAGAATTGGCATATTTGCATTATTTCTCCCCAAAAATCACACACACACGTCAAGATAACTAGAAAATATGTAAGTATTAATATCTACATAAATTTATTTTAAGTCTCATGGCCAGAGTTCAAACAACTTACTTTCCTTTGTCCTTCAACCATTCTGGGTTCTTTTCCTCTTCTTTTAAATCACAAAGTTCAGGAATGTCAGTATTCATTGCTCTTCGTGCCTCTGCTTGTTTATGTAACCACTGAAATGAGAATGAAGTTTAATGAAGGACACAAAAGTCTTGTTTTATTAAAAGTTACTTTTAGATTTTCCATTTTCCTATACAAGATGGAAATACTATTTGTTATGGACTGAATGTTTGTGTCCTCCAAAATTCATATGTTGAAGCCCTAATCACCAATGTGATGGTATTTGGAGATGGGGCCTTTGGGCGATAATTAAGCTTGGATGAGGCTATGAGTATGAGACTTCCATCATAAGGTTAGTGTCCTTATAAGAAGAGGGAGAGACCAGAGGGCATGCTCTTCCCCACCCCACCCCACCCCAGCATCCTGACCTTGGTCTTCCCAGCCTCCAGAACTGTGAGAAATAATTGCCTGTTCTTTAAGCCACCCAGTCTATGTACTTTGTTATAGCAGTCTGAGCAGACTGATAAAATATTTGATGGTGGTGATTTTAAACTTCTAGGTTTTATACATCTTTAAGCTTTTTTTTAAACTTCACTAGCTGATCAAGATCAAATGTATAAAAATTTCTAGTCCAAATTTCATCCAAATTTCTGGGAGTTCATGTGAATATTGTTTTATTTTTCTTGTTTATAATATATATATATATTTTTTTACATTATAAAAACATATAAATGATTTTTTATATAATTATAATTTTATAGTTACAGAGATACTTTAATAATAAAATATAGAAATATGCTGTTAATAATAAGAAAAAAGTTAATATTTATAAATTGTCATTATATCTTAAGGAGATTCAATTATTTCCACAACTTTTCAATTGAGAGAGGTATCAGTTCACACCTTACAGTAAAAAAAAAAAAAAAAAAGCAGTTCTTAGTGCTTACACAACTAAATATACAATATTCAAAATCCCAGAGCTCAGGAATTTATAAATGAATGAAAGCTATTAATGCCAAATGTCACATTAGAAATACTTGATATTAATAATTAATTGTAATAAAGTAATAAATTTACAAATCTTTTCTTACCGCAACATACACTGACCCAAAGTTTACAAATCTATTATGGAAAATGATGTATTTGATAAAATAAATGCACATGCAACATTTTATCTCCTGGGATAAGCAACAACACTGGATATTAAATCAGTGTTTTCTCATCAGCATTCTGGAGCCAAAAAAAAAAAAAAAATCCTGCAAAATATATTTTTGTCAAAAGGAAATATTAAATTTTTTCATGAAGTAATATCTTTAGCTTAATGACTACTTTAAAAATTCAGACCCAGTAACAGTTTCAATATATGGAATAAAAAATATTTTCATTGTGGTCACTGTAACTAACAGCAAGTATACCAACCTCCTCTTCTTCTGCTACCTGTGATTCCCGGAGAGCAGTTGGGAATACTCGAGGGGTAAAGTTGATTTTAATATTGCCGACAGAGCGAGGAGCAGGAATACTGTCTTCCTTTAACTTCTCAAAAAATATATTTTCTGAATTTCTCCCTTCAAAAACAATATTAGCAACTAAGTTATTTATCTCTCATTTCCTAGTTAACAAACTGACTTTTAAGGTAATTACACATTAAAGCTACTTCTAAAATCCTATACAAATAATCCAAACATATTTTCTACAATAAGGAATGTAAAATCCCTCATTGAAATTATGGCAGCTAATTATCTGTTCTTTCATCAGTGACCTCAGCTACTTTTCTGGGGTTCTGTTTGTTAAACCACACAGTGTCTAACTTACATTCACTATAGAGGAAGCCACTCTAGGCAACTTAATCTACATCAACTCTAGAGGAGGGCACCTAGGCAAAGCCATCACTTTCCTTAAGCTCCGGTATCAGTATCTTCTATAAGCTCCCTGGTGATGACATAAAAGTTTTTCAGCTATTAAAGACAGTTAATGGGAACAGGCAAAGAGTTGTAATGAAAGGCTATACATTTGTAAAAAGGTAGTTAGATGTAATAATTATTAAGTCAATAGAAGAGGAGAAATTAATCTATGTGTTAGAATATAAACTATATGAATAAAGGGAAGGAAAGGTACTAAAAAGGAAAAGTACTAAAAACACGATATACAGATTTAAAAGGCAAATATCAAAATTGTTTAAAAAAAGATTTTCCAGAAACATGACAGAGAGTTAATATCCTTGATATAAAATGAACACATAAAATTAAGATATAAAACTTCCAATTTAGGGAAGTGGAAATGGCGCAGTGGTTAAGAATCTGCTTGCCAATGCAGAGGACACGAGTTCAAGCCCTGGTCTGGGAAGATCTCACATCCTGCAGAGCAACTAAGCTCGGGTGCCACAACTACTGAAGCCCACACGCCTAGAGCCCGTGAGCCACAACGAAGAGTAGCCCTCACTCGCCGCAAGTAGAGAAAGCCTGCATGCAGCAACAAAGACCCAACTCAACCAAAAATAAATAAATTTATATATTTTTTTAAATGTCTGAAAAAAAGAGAAAATTTTTTAAAAATAAAAAATAAAACTTCCACTTTAAAGAAAAATTGAAAATGGCATGAATTAACATTTCAAAGGGAGGGAGGAGGGGAGCAAGGAAGAAAGAATAAGGACCCAAACAAAGAAAGTAACATTAACAAAAATTTGAACAAAAAATTTCCACAGATTGTGGTTGGGAATGCAGTATCCTACCCATCCTCCCCTCTTTCTTTTAGTAATAGAATCTACGGTGCCAAGGTAGAATCTACAAAATCCAGCCTCCCTTAAGAGTAGGTGTAGTTATGTGCCAAACCTGAGACAACAGAATATGAATACAAGTGCTGTATAAAACTTATGGATCATTATCTTACATGTAAATCTACTCGCAGTGGACTTCCTCCTTCCCCTTCCCACTGGCTAAAAAACAATGCCAACTGCAGCATCCACCTTGGACCCAGAAGTGGAAGCCAAATGATGTGATGATTGATGTGGCCCCACCAGCCTAGATGGCCCTGTGGAACAAAGCCATCTATCAGGCCTAGATTGATTGCTGTTACATAATAAGTCTTAGATTACAGAGAATTCAATTTCTATCTTATTTGATCTATAACTTTGGACCTCTTTATTTCAGCAGTTGGCTTGAACCTACCTAACACAATTTCCTAAGAATTTTATAGCCTGGTAAACTGTTGTTCACTTGTGAAGCCAAGAGACATTCCTAGATATGTAAGAACTAAGTAAATATACCATCTAGCCATGTTTCCTGAATAAATTACTCAAAGAAATGTTTCAGAACATGGACAAAAAAAATTAAGAACTCAGGACTGGGAAACCTGAGGGTAAAAATGAAAAAGGATAGGTTTTCTAAAACACACGAAAAAATGTTGTAAGATTTTTTAATGTTACTACAACAGAAGGAAAACAGAATAAAAAGTAAAAATGAAGTATATAAGTTCACATTTTATACTAATGATTACTAGGATACACAACATGGAGGGAAGAAGCACTATTCTTCCATAATGAGAAATTTAAAAATTACTTTGCTATTAACTTTGCTCAATAAAAGTAAATGAATAAACATTTGAAAATGCTTACGGAAATCATTACGGTGACCATGAGTTACATTAAAAATAGGATATCTAGCTTTCAAACTCTTACAGTAAAATAAGACACACAGAAAAACATAAAAAGAAATTAGCTTTCTGTTTTCAGCAGCATAGGTTAAAGTTTTTACAAACTTTAACACAATTTTACAAGCAGACAAAATGCTATGAACACATAAAATGCTTGATAAAAATATAACAAATAAACAAAAGTTTCAAGTACATAGTTCAGTTCAAAAAGTATGCAAAAGAAAAGGCTTATCAGCAACTTACAGCCAGGGTAATCTCAAAAGCTGACAGCTGACAAAAAGCTACTTGGAAAGATTTCAGATATAGATATAGATATCTAGATAGGTATACCTATGAAGGTATATATCTATCTAGATACCCATATCTGTATCTGAAATTTTATATATATGAATATACTATATATTATACATATATATATTACAGACTATATATAAAGGATAAAGGCTGGAAATTTAATGCTGATATAGGTACAGAGGTGAGAGCTGAAAAGGCAATTACAGCCTGAGAAGGGCTACACTCTCAGTGAAATGGACACATAAAATCTCTGTCCACAACCCCAGGAAAGTGAAGCATGTCTCTTCCTGGGGCTCTGGATAAGAGAAGAAAAAACGTCTCTCGTGAGAAACCTAAACTTCAGGTATCCCTTCCGAGGAATTCTTACTTCTGCAAACCAGGACACACGAAATTTCCTCATGTGCACACATAAAAATAATCCGTGCTGAAGATGAGCACACAAACAAAAACTACAAATCACATGTGGATACAAGGTATGTTTCTTCCTTACAGTATGGAGAACAGTCAGCAGACACAACAAACGGAAGACTGGCCTATTAAGAATTTGAAATAACAGAACAATCTGAAAGAGACTATAATAATTTAAAACATGCTTACTTAAAGAGCTAAGACAGGCTAAAATCCATAATGAAAAACTAAGGAATGAAAAAAGAACAAACAGGTATGAAAGAAGCAAACAGAACTTGCAAAATGAAAAATATTGTCCCTGAAATTGAAAACCTCTAGGACAAGTTTAAGAGCACATTAGGCATATTTGAAGAAAATTTGCAAACTAGAAGACAGATCTGAGGATATTATACAGAATGCAGCCAAGGAAGATAAAGGCAATTTGAAAACAATTTGCTATTTGAAAACAACAGCTTATAACTTCCCAGAACTGAGGTAAGACATACGTTCTTTGAGTGAAACTATACTCCAAGTTCTGATATTATGAGATGAATAAATATAAAACTGCACTTAGAGTAATAAAATCAACATAAACCAAAGTGAAGAATTTTAAAGCAACCAGAGACAAAGGATGGATTACCTTATAAAGGATCAATACTGAATCAAGAGCAGACTTCCAGCAGCAATATTAGAAGTCAGAAGGCAATAGAAACATATCTTCAAATTACTGATGGAAAATAACTGTCAATCTTGAATTCTACAACCATGTAAAACATCACTGAATAACAATAACAAAATAAAAATAACTGAACTTAACATTCAGATCTTTATTAAAGAACTACTAGACAGGAATAAAGACGCAGACATAGAGAATGGACTTGAGGACATGGAGAGGGGGAAGGGTAAGCTGGGACGAAGTGAGAGAGTGGCATGGACTTATATATACTACCAAATGTAAAATAGATAGCTAGTGGGAAGCAGCCATATAGCACAGGGAGATCAGCTCAGCTCAGTGACCACCTAGAGGGGTGGGATAGGGAGGGTGGGAGGGAGATGCAAGAGGGAGGACATATGGGGATATATGTATATGCATAGCTGATTCACTTTGTTATAAAGCAGAAACTAACACACCATTGTAAAGCAATTATACTCCAATAAAGATGTTAAAAAAAAATAAAAAACTACTAAAGGATTTACTTAAAGGAAAGGTAATTGGATCCAGAAAGAACTTAGATGCAAGAAGCAAAGATAATTAAAAAGCAGTAAATACGGGTCAACAGAAAGAGTAATGAGTATATGTGGTAAAGCCACACTAACAACTAAATTTAGAGGTTTAAAAATAAGGTGAGACCACCTGACTCCCTCTCTGCCAAAAAAGTGGAATAAAATATTTAGACAGTAACATAGAGGATGGGTATGACAGAAGTTCATGTATTAAATTTCCTTCTAATATTTACAAGTAATGGTAGAGATTAAATTTTGTTTAGTATGCACATTAAAAATATAATAATTGTAATTATATCTATGTATCAAAACAGTTATAAAAAATTTAATATTCAGAGAACAAAAATAGAATGTATACCTTTCAAATTAGTAGAAAGGAAAGGAGGTAATTAAGAAAAATTATTTAATCCAAGGCAGAAAAATAGAAAAAAGAACAAAAAAGGAAGTCTGGGGGCTTCCCTGCTGGCGCAGTGGTTGAGAATCTGCCTGCCAATGCAGGGGACACGGGTTCGAGCCCTGGTCTGGGAAGATCCCACATGCCGTGGAGCAACTAGGCACGTGAGCCACAATTACTGAGCCTGCGCGTCTGGAGCCTGTGCTCCGCAACAAGAGAGCCCGCATTAGTGAGAGGCCCGCACACCGCGATGAAGAGTGGCCCCCGCTCACCACAACTGGAGAAAGCCCTCGCACAGAAACGAAGACCCAACACAGCCAAAAATAAATAAATAAATAAATAAAACCAAAAAGTTAAAAGAAAAAAAAAAAGGAAGTCTGGTAAATATAAATCACAAAGTAAGAGGGCAGAAGGAAATTCTAAGACATTAGGATATATTTTATTATATTTTTTAATTTATTTATTTATTTATTTTTGGCTGCATTGGGTCTTCGTTGCTGTGTGCAGGCTTTCTCTAGTTGCAGAAAGCGGGGCCTGCTCTTCATTGCAGTGCACGGGCTTCCCACTGCAGTTGCTTCTCTTGTTGAGGAGCATGGGCTCTAGGTGCATGGGCTTCAGTAATTGTGGCACGCAGGCTCAGTAGTTGTGGCGCGTGGGCTTAGTTGCTCCACAGCATGTGGATTCTTCCCAGACCAGGGCTCAAACCTGGGCTCCCTGTATTGGCAGGTGGATTCTTTTTTTTTTCTTTTTAAATTAATTAATTAATTAATTAATTTTATTTATTTTTGGCTGTGTTGGGTCTTCGTTTCTGTGCGAGGGCTTTCTCTAGTTGCGGCAAGCGGGGGCCACTCTTCATCGCGGTGCGCGGGCCTCTCACTATCGCGGCCTCTCTTGTTGCGGAGCACAGGCTCCAGACGCGCAGTCTCAGTAGTTGTGGCTCACGGGACCAGTCGCCCCGCGGCATGCGGGATCCCCCCAGACCAGGGCTCGAACCCGTGTCCCCTGCATTGGCAGGCAGATTCTCAACCGCTGCGCCACCAGGGAAGCCCTGGCAGGTGGATTCTTAACTACCAGGGAGGTAGTGTCACCAGGGAGGTCCCAGGATATATTTTATTTATAATAATAAACCTAAGTAGCCCATATCAAAAGAAAGACTCACAATAAACAAAAATATACACTAGCAAACTACAAATGATTTATAAACACATTTGTATATAACACAATGACCCAGATAATATAAAATATGAGAACAACTGTCATTCCCCTTTTATACATTTGGAAATTAAAAAAAAAAATTCTCCCTAATAATTCAAGAACAAAAAAAAAATCATGATGGGTTACAAAATATTTGCAACTAAATGGCAATGAAAACACAAGATTTCAAGACTTGGTGAATGTATTAATGCAGTATTTAAGAGAAAAAATTATAACTTCATATGCATGTGTTAAAAGATTCAAAAATTAATGCAAACAAATTGTATAAAGAACAGAGAAAACCCAAAGAAACTAGAAGAAGCCAAATAAAAATAAACACAGGAATTAATGGAATAGAAACAAACAATAAAAGATCAACAAAACCAAAAACTGCTTTTTTGAACAGACAAAATTTGCAAAATGCTGCAATAGTTGATCAAGGAAAAATAAAATACTATTAGGAACAACAACAACAACAAATATATATATATACATTTTTCAGATTCTTTTCCATTATAGATTACTACAAGACATTGAATATAGTTCCCTGTGCTATACAGCAGGTCCTTGTTTAGCATTTTACATACAGTAGTGTGTATATGTTAATCCCAAACTCCTGATTTATCTCTCGCACCACCCCCTGCTAAAAAAAATGTTTTTTTAAATTATTTCTTATATGTGGAACCTAAAACAAAAAAACAGACTCATAGATACAGAGAACAGATTGGTGGTTGTCAGAGGTGGGGGGTGGGAGGTGGACAAAATGGGTGATGATGGTCAAAAGGAATGAACTTCTAGTCATAAAATACATAAGCCCTGCAAATGAAATGTACAGCCTGGTGACTATTGCTAATAATACTATATAGCATATTTGAAAGTTGTTAAGACAGTAAATCTTAAAATTTCTCATCATAAGAAAAAAAATTGTAACTACGTATGGTGCTGGACAGATTTGCTAGATTTACTGTGGTGATCACTTCATAATATACACACATATCAAATCATTATATTGTACACCTGAAACTTATAATAAGTCAATTATATCTCAATAAAAAAAGAATTTTTAAAAAATTATTACCTTTCCTCTGTTTCTCCCTTCCCTCTTCCTAATACTCCTATTATTTGAATGTTGGACAACCTGGATGGATACTCTAGTTGTTTTATCTTTTCTATTTTAAAATCTCTCTGTTGGGTCTTCTCTGGCAGCGCAGTGGTTAAGAATCTGCCCACCAATGCAAGGCACACGGGTTCGATCCCTGGTCCGGGAAGACCCCACATGCCACGGAGCAACTAAGCCCGTGTGCCACAACTACTGAGCCTGTGCTCTAGAGCCCGTGAGCCACAATTACTGAGCCTGCGTGCTGCAACTACCAAAGCCCATGTGTCTACAGCCCATGCTCTGCAACAAGAGAAGCCACTGCAATGAGAAGCCTGCGCACCGCAACAAAGAGTAGCCCCTGATCACTGCAACTAGAGAAAGCCGGCGGGCAGCAATGAAGAACCGCCACAGCCAAAAATAAATAAATAAAATAAAATAAAATAATAAAATCTCTTTGTCATCTTATTCTATTTTCTGGAAAAAAAAATTAACTATATTCCAGCTATTTGATTTAATTTTTAATTTTTTAATTACATTTTTAATTTCCAATCCATTCTTTTAGGAAAATGTCTTTATTACAGCCTCTTGTTTTTGTTCAAGGATTAAAATATGTTCTCATCTCTCTGAGGACATTAATTATAGTTCTTTTTTTTAATTTTTGAATTTTATTTTATTTTTTTATACAGCAGGCTCTTATTAGTCATCAATTTTATACACATCAGTGTATACATGTCAATGCCAATCACCCAATTCATCACACCACCATCCCCAACCCCCACGGCTTTCCCCCCTTGGTGTCCATAAGTTTGTTCTCTACATCTGTGTCTCAACTTCTGCCCTGCAAACCGGTTCACCTGTACCATTTTTCTAGGTTCCACATATATGCGTTAATATACGATATTTTTCTCTTTCTGACTTGCTTCACTCTGTATGCCAGTCTCTAGATCCATCCACGTCTCAACAAATGACCCAATTTCCTCTTATGGCTGAGTAATATTCCATTGTATATATGTACCACATCTTCTTTATCCATTCGTCTGTCGATGGGCATTTAGGTTGCTTCCATGACCTGGCTATTGTAAATAGTGCGGCAATGAACATTGGGGTGCATGTGTCTTTTTGAATTATGGTTTTCTCTGGGTATATGCCCAGTAGTGGGATTGCTGGATCATATGGTAATTCTATTTTTAGTTTTTTAAGGAACCTCCATACTGTTCTCCATACTGGCTGTATCAATTTGACATTCCCACCAACAGTGCAAGAGGGTTCCCTTTTCTCCACACCCTCTCCAGCATTTGTTGTTTGTAGATTTTCTGATGATGCCCATTCTAACTGGTGTGAGGTGATACCTCATTGTAGTTTTGATTTGCATTTCTCTAATAATTAGTGATGTTGAGCAGCTTTTCATGTGCTTCTTGGCTATCCGTATGTCTTCTTTGGAGAAATGTCTATTTAGGTCTTCTGCCCATTTTTGGATTGGGGTGTTTGTTTCTTTAATATTGAACTGCATGAGCTGTTTATATATTTTGAGATTAATCCTTTGTCCGTTGATTCGTTTGCAAATATTTTCTCCCATTACGAGGGTTGTCTTTTGGTCTTGTTTATGGTTTACTTTCCTGTGCAAAAGCTTTTAACTTTCATTAGGTCCCATTGGTTTATTTTTGGTTTTATTTCCATTACTTTAGGAGGTGGATCAAAAAAGATCTTGCTGTGATTTATGTCAAAGAGTGTTCTTCCTATGTTTTCCCCTAAGAGTTTTATAGTGTCCAGTCTTACATTTAGGTCTCAAATCCATTTTGAGTTTATTTTTGTGTATGGTGTTAGGCAGTGTTCTAATTTCATTCTTTTACATGTAGCTGTCCAGTTTCCCCAGCACCACTTATTGAAGAGACTGTCTTTTCTCCATTGTATATCTTTGCCTCCTTTGTCATAGATTAGTTGACCATAGGTGCGTGGGTTTATCTCTGGGCCTTCTATCTTGTTCCATTGATCTATGTTTCTATTTTTGTGCCAGTGCCATATTGTCTTGATTACTGTAGCTTTGTAGTATAGTCTGAAGTCAGGGAGTCTGATTCCTCCAGCTCCATTTTTTCCCTCAAGACTGCTTTGGCTATTCGGGGTCTTTTGTGTCTCCATACAAATTTTAAGATGTTTTTTGTTCTACTTCCGTAAAAAAATGCCATTGGTAATTTGATAGTGATTGCATTGAATCTGTAGATTGCTTTGGGTAGTATAGTCATTTTCACAATGTTGATTCTTCCAATCCAAGAACATGGTATATCTCTCCATCTGTTGGTATCATCTTTAATTTCTTTCATCAGTGTCTTATAATTTTCTGCATACAGGCCTTTTGCCTCCTTAGGTAGGTTTATTCCTAGATATTTTATTCTTGTTGTTGCAATGGTAAAAGGGAGTGTTTTCTTAATTTCTCTTTCAGATTTTTCATCATTAGTGTATAGGTATGCAAGAGATTTCTGTGCATTAATTTTGTATCCTGCAACTTTACCAAATTCATTGATTAGCTCTAGTAGTTTTCTGGTGGCATTTTTAGGATTCTCTATGTATAGTATCATGTCATCTGCAAACAGTGAGTTTTACTTTTTCTTTTCAATTTGTATGCATTTTATTTCTTTTTCTTCTCTGATTGCCATGGCTAGGACTTCCAAAACTATGTTGAATAATAGTGGTGAGAGTGGACATCCTTGTCTTGTTCCTGATCTTAGAGGAAATGCTTTCAGTTTTTCACCATTGAGAATGATGTTTGCTGTGGGTTTGTCATATATGGCCTTTATTATGTTGAGGTAGTTTCCCTCTATGCCCACTTTCTGGAGAGTTTTTATCGTAAATGGGTGTTGAATTTTGTCAAAAGCTTTCTGTGCATCTATTGAGATATCATATGGTTTTTATTCCTCAATTTGTTAATATGGTGTATCACATTGATTGATTTGCATATATTGAAGAATCCTTGCATCCCTGGGATAAATCCCACTTGATCATGGTATATGATCCTTTTAATGTGTTGTTGGATTCTGTTTGCTAGTATTTTGTTGAGGATTTTTGCATCTATAGTCACCAGTGATATTGGTCTATAATTTTCTTTTTTTGTAGTATCTTTGTCTGGTTTTGGTATCAGGGTGATGATGGCCTCATAGAATGAGTTTGGGAGTGTTCCTTCCTCCGTAATTTTTTGGAAGAGTTTGAGAAGGATGGGTGTTAAGTCTTCTCTAAATGTTTGATAGAATTCAGCTGTGAAGCCGTCTGGTCCTGGACTTTTGTTTGTTGGAAGATTTTTAATCACATTTTCAATTTCATTACTTGTGATTGGTCTGTTCATATTTTCTATTTCTTCCTGGTTCAGTCTTGGAAGGTTATACCTTTCTAAGAATTTGTCCATTTCTTCCAGGTTGTCCATTTTATTGGCATAGAGTTGCTTGTAGTAGTCTCTTAGGATGCTTTGTATTTCTGCTGTGTCTGTTGTAACTTCTCCTTTTTCATTTCTAATTTTATTGATTTGAGTCCTCTCCCTCTTTTTCTAGATGAGTCTGGCTACTGGTTTATCAATTTTGTTTATCTTCTCAAAGAACCAGCTTTTAGTTTTATTGATCTTTGCTACTGTTTTCTTTGTTTCTATTTCATTTATTTCTGCTCTGATCTTTATGATTTCTTTCCTTCTGCTAACTTTGGGTTTTGTTTACTCTTCTTTCTCTAGTTCCTTTAGGTGTAAGGTTAGATTGTTCACTTGAGATTTTTCTTGTTTCTTGAGGTAGGCTTGTATAGCTATAAACTCCCTCTTAGAACTGCTTTTGCTGCATCCCATAGGTTTTGGATCATCGTGTTTTCATTGTCATTTGTCTCTAGGTATTTTCTGATTTCCCCTTTGATTTCTTCAGTGATCTCTTGGTTAGTTAGTAATGTATTGTTTAGCCTCCATGTGTTTGTGCTTTTTACGTTTTTTCCCCTGTAATTCATTTCTAATCTCATAGCATTGTGGTCAGAAAAGACGCTGGATATGATTTCAATTTTCTTAAATTTACTGAGGCTTGATTTGTGACCCAAGATGTGATCTATCCTGGAGAATGTTCCGTGTGCACTTGAGAAGAAAGTGTAATCTGCTGTTTTTGGATGGAATGTCCTATAAATATCAATAAAATCTATCTGGTCTATTGTGTCATTTAAAGCTTGTGTTTCCTTATTTATTTTCATTTTGGATGATCTGTCCATTGGTGTAAGTGAGGTGTTAACGTCCCACACTATTATTCTGTTACTGTCGATTTCCTCTTTTATAGCTGTTAGCAGTTGCCTTATGTATTGAGGTGCTCCTATGTTGGGTGCACATATATTTATAATCGTTATATCTTCTTCTTGGATTGATCTGTTGATCATTATGTAGTGTCCTTCCTTGTCTCTTGTAACATTCTTTATTTTAAAGTCTATTTTATCGGATATGAGTATTGTTACTCCAGCTTTCTTTTGATTTCCATTTGCATGGAATATCTTTTCCCATCCCCTCACTTTCAGTCTGTATGTGTCCCTAGGTCTGAAGTGCGTCTCTTGTAGACAGCATATAGATGGGTCTTGTTTTTGTATCCATTCAGCCAGCCTGTGTCTTTTGGTTGGAGCATTTAATCCATTCACATTTAAGGTCATTATCGATATGTATGTTCTTATGACCATTTTCTTAATTGTTTTGGGTTTGTTTTTGTAGGTCCTTTTCTTCTCTTGTGCTTCCCACTTAGAGAAGTTCCTTTAGCATTTGTTGTAGAGCTGGTTTGGTGGTGCTGAATTCTCTTAGCTTTTGCTTGTCTGTAAAGCTTTTGATTTCTCCATCGAATTTGAATGAGATCCTTGCCGGGTAGAGTAATCTTGGTTGTAGGTTCTTCCCTTTCATCACTTTAAGTATATCATGCCACTCCCTTCTGGCTTGTAGAGTTTCTGCTGAGAAATCAGCTGTTAACCTTATGGGAGTTCCCTTGTATGTTATTTGTTGTTTTTCCCTTGCTGCTTTCAATAATTTTTCTTTGTCTTTAATTTTTCCCAATTTGATTACTATGTGTCTCGGCGTGTTTCTCCTTGGGTTTATCCTGTATGGGACTTGCTGTGCTTCCTGGACTTGGGTGGTTATCTCCTTTCCCATGTTAGGGAAGTTTTTGACTATAATCTCTTCAAATATTTTCTTGGGTCCTTTCTCTCTCTCTTCTCCTTCTCGGACCCCTATAATGCGAATGTTGTTGCGTTTAATGTTGTCCCAGAGGTCTCTTAGGCTGTCTTCATTTCTTTTCATTCTTTTTTCTTTAGTCTGTTCCGCAGCAGTGAATTCCACCATTCTATCTTCCAGGTCACTTATCTGTTCTTCTGCCTCAGTTATTCTGCTATTGATTCCTTCTAGTGTATTTTTCATTTCAGTTACTGTATTGTTCATCTCTGTTTGTTTGTTCTTTAGTTCTTCTAGGTCTTCGTTAAACATTTCTTGCATCTTCTCGATCTTTGTCTCCATTCTTTTTCCGAGGTCCTGGATCATCTTCACTATCATTATTCTGAATTCTTTTTCTGGAAGGTTGCCTATCTCCACTTCATTTAGTTGTTTTTCTGGGGTTTTATCTTGTTATTTCAGCTGATACATAGCCCTCTGCCTTTTCATCTTGTCTATCTTTCTGTGAATAGTAAAGGCTTCTTGATGCACTGAGACTGTTTCCACAAACTGATTTCACCAGGAGTCCCTCATGTGAGGATGTTCTGTCAGATTCTCTTGGTGTGTGAACTGTCTTCAGTTTCAACATACGAATGAATTTTGGAGGTTGGGGTCCATCCTGCTAGTGTTGGAGGGTCTCCTGCAGAGGCGGGGGGTGGCTGTGGCTCACCGTGGGGACAAGGACACTGGCAGCATAAGTTCTGGGATGTACTCCTTGGTGTGAGCCCTCCCAGAGTCTGCCACTAGCCCCACCTAATTATAGTTCTTTTTAAGTTTTCTTCTATTCCCTGCATCACTTGCTTGTTCCAAGTTGCATTTTTCTGTTTGGTTCTTGGCTGTCTGCTCATATTAAAGATGAAGTATAAATATTCTGACTGGAAGTTTTGTGTACATGAATCTAAAGATTGTTGACTAGTGAGCTTCAGCATGGTGAACTAGTGGGGCCATTATAAATGCCAGGGTTTTTTCATCCTATACCAATTAGCTTCCCTGTAGAGGAATTCTCCAATCTGCATCCCAGGTGCACTGGGCTCCTGCATGCATATGGGGAAGAGGATAGAGCTGGAGGGGATCTCTTGAATCAGTATTTAGATTTTTACAATGCAGACTTTCACTCAATCTCTGTATTTTCAGAGCAGAATCTCACTCAGTCCTCAATTGTGCAGAAAGTAAACCTCCAGCTATCTGCTGTAGTATGGGAGGAGATCTGGTAATCAAAGTCCTATGCACTTTCAACCAATCCTATTTTTTCCAGACCTACGTTTGCCCCTACCTTTAGAAGTACCTAGTTCTACCAAGTTGAAAAGGGACAAATCCACTTGCCCTGAAGCCTCATCTCTCCCACTACAATGCTTTTAGTAGCTTAGCAAATAGATAGCTCAGCAAATCAAAACTAGCTCAACAGATACCGGTACCTGACCTCAAGAGGCTTCCCCTTTTGGATTTTTTTTTTTTTTTTGATGTGGAACATTTTTAAAGTCTTTACTGAGTTTGTTACAACATTGCTTCTGTTTTATGTTTTGATTTTTTGGCCTCAAGGCATGTGGGATCTTAGCTCCCCAACCAAGGATCGAACCTGCACGCCCTGCATTGGAAGGCGAAGTCTTAACCACTGGACCGCCAGGGAAGTCCCGGCTTCCCCTTTGGAACAAAGCTGTTTCTAACAAGACAAGAAAGACCCCATAGTCATGTAACTAATTAATGCTCATTGATTCCCCTTTCCTCATACCTTATAAATATAGACAACAGTACAAGAGCAGGGACCCTCAAATGCAGCCTTTTGGGGGAATGGCCTCACTATGCCTGGCCCTAAGCATAACTCTGTGGAATAGTAAGAACTTGAGGAAATTGTGCACACTTTGATGCTTTCCTGCTTAAAATCAATAAACATTATTTTTTCAATTTTATTGAGAAATAATTAATGTACAATAACTATACTCATTTTAAAGTATATTATATGAGTTCTGACAGATGTACATGCTCCTGAAATCACAATCAACACAGAAAATTTCTATCACCTCTAAGAGTCCCCTATAACCCTGTGAAGTTCATCCTTTCCCTTCACTCCTGGCCCCAGGCAACCACTGATGTGCTCTCAGTCATTATAAATTAGTATTTTCTAGAATTTCTTGCACTATGGACTGCTGTCTTGCTTTTTTCAGAATAATTTTGTGATTCATTCATGTCATGTGTATCAGTAGTTTTCTCGTTTTTAAAAAATAAATTTATTTATTTTTGATGGCATTGGGTCTTCGTTGCTGCGCACGGGCTTTCTCTAGTTGTGGCGAGCGGGGGCTACTCTTCGTTGCGGTGTGTGGGTTTCTCATTGTGGTGGCTTCTCTTGTTGCAGAGCACGGGCTCTAGGTGCACAGGCTCAGTAGTTGTGGTGCACGGCCTGAGTTGTTCTGCAGCATGTGGGATCTTCCCAGGCCAGGGATCGAACCCGTGTCCCCCGCATTGGCAGGCGGATTCTTAACCACTGGGCCACCAGAGAAGTCCCAGTTGTCTCCTTTTTATTGAAGAGTAATATTCCATTTTATGAATGTATTTCAAAATTTGTTTATCCTTTCACCTGTTGATGGACATTGTTTCCAGTTGTTCACTATTGTAAATAAAGCTGCTGTAAACATTTGAATACAAGTTTTTAGGTGGACACATTTCTCTTGTGTAAATACCTAGGACTAAAATGGTTGAGTTACATGACAACATATGACAGTTGACACTCTTCCAAAGTAGTTGTACCATTTTATATTTTGACCATCATTGTACAAGGTCCAATTGCAGCACATCCTCAATAACACCTTGTACTGATGAACTCTTTAATGTTTAATATTAGCTATCTTTGTGGATGTGTAGTATATTTCACTGTGGTTTTAATTTGCATTTCCTTACTGACTAACGATGTTGAACATCATTTCATGTGCATGTTGACCATTCATATGTCTTCTTTTGTGAAAAGTCCATTCAAATCTTTTGTCTAATTGTGTATTGGGTAGTTTGTCTTCTGTGTATATATTAGGTACACAGTGAGGCAAGAATCAATGTTCATTTGTTCCCACAGATACCCAATTGTTCCAGACTTTCCTTTCTCCATTGAACTGTCCTACTTTTGACGAAAAGCATCGGACCATACAGGTAAGGATCTATTTCTGCTCACTGTACTCCGTTCTTTTGACCTTTCTGTTCATCCTTTCACCAGTTCCACCCTAACTTGATTACTGTAGCTTGATGTTAAGTCCTCAAATCAGGTAGTATAAAGGTAGTATAAGTCCAACACCTTTGTTCTTATTTTTAAAAATTTCTTTAGCTAGTCTAGGTCATTTGCATTCTAATATAAATTTTAGAATCAACTTGTCGATTTCTACAAAAAGCTTACTGGTATTTCTGTTGCAATTGCATTAAATCTACACATCAATTTAAGGAGAAGTGACATCTTAACAATATTGAGTTTTCCTATTCATGAACATGCTATATCTCTCCATTTGTTTAGGCCTTTAAAAATATCTCTCAGTAAATTTTTATAGTTTTCAGTGATGAGATCTTACACCTCTTTTATTAAATTTATTCCTAAATATTTTTTGTCTTAGCGTTATTATAAATTGATTAAAGTTTAATTTTCCAATTGTTTGCTGTTGGTAAATAAAATCATAAGTGATTTTTGTAATCTTATATCTTGAGACGTTGCTAAATTCACTTATTAGTTCTAGCAGTTATCTGTAGATTCCTTAGGAATTTCTACATAGACAATCATGTCATCTACAAATAGACAGTTTTACTTCTTCCTGTCTAATCTTCATGGCTTTTATTTCTTCTTCTTGTCTTAATACAGCAGTTAGGACCTCTAGTATAATGTTGAATGAGGTAGTGAAAATAGACATGCTTGCCTTGCTCTTCAACCTAAGGGACAAAGTACACATTAATTCATCAGTAAATATGATGTTTGCTATAGATTTTTGTGTAGAAGGCTCTTATCAGATTGAGAATGTTACTTTCTAGTCCAATTTTTTATTATAAATGGGTGTTGGATTTTGTCAAATGCCTCTTTGCAATATTGAAATAATCACGTTTGTCCTTTGTGCTGTTAGTATAATTAGACTGAATGATTTTCAAATGCTAAATCAACTTTCCCTTCCGTTACCCATTTCCAGCAGTCAAAAATTCTCTAGGCTGTGTGAAAAAAAAACACGACTACAGTGGTTGAACCAAACATGTGTTTATTTTTTCTCACTTAACAAGCTTGAAGAAAGATGGTCCAGCACGATTTATCAGCTTTCCAATGTCATTAATGTCCCAGGCTCTTTCTTCTTCCCTGTTCTATCATTCTTAATGTATGGCATGACTCTTCATGATCTCAAGAAGTGCTAATACACTTTTTGGCAAAGATCTTCATCTTAGGTAGAAAAAGGAAAGGGGGGGAGCAAGCAGAAAGGAACTGGGGACACTTACCTCAGAAAAGTTATACTTTTCTATAAATCCTTAGTAGGTTTCTTCTTGCATTTCAAGAGCCAGAACTGTGTCACTTGCCTACATACAGTTACAAGAGAGTCTGGGGAAGTAAATTTTGTTTTCCCTTTTTTTTTTTAACTAATTTAAAATTACTTTGTAAAAATGAGTCACTGTGCTTTGATCCTTATTTTTTCATTTTATAATAAAAAATTTCAAATATGTACAAAAGTAGGATAGAATAATCACCATCACGCATTCATGACATGACTTCAATTATCAACTCATGGCGAACACCATTTCATCTTTACCTCTATCCACTTTCACATACCATATTATTTTGAAGCAAATCTCAGACATCATATTTACCTATAAATATTTCAGTAGGCATCTCTACAAGATGAGGACTTTATAAACCTAACTACAATACCATTATCACATCTAAAGAAAAAAAATGTAATTATTCCTTAATTTCTTCAAATATCCAATTAATACTCAAACTTCCAAGAGGTAAGTTTTTTAGCTGGACACATTTCTTCTGTCCCCCACCCCCAAATCATGATTCTATTGTTGAGTAGGCAATCTACAGCACCCGCCACACCACTGGTATTCAGTATACTATAAAAGTAGCTTGTCTCAAGAACTTTTCTGGGGAAAATAATACAATATTCTTTCTATAGTTAAAAATGCTATCAAATGAGCATTTTTAGTTAAAGGTGGCATTAAAACAGTAGCATTAGACTTTTTAGGAGCAGCCAAGTTTTCCTCTTTAAGAGGTCTAACTTTACTGACCAATGAGACATTTGTCAATTTTTTAAAGCAGTTACTCACAAATCCCGGCTAACTGAAGTTATTTGTATCTACAACATCTTATGTTCCTTAGGCACTGGCCACACGTTAAGTCATATTTGTATATTCCATAACTCCTAGTACAGAGGAGACACTGAGTAAATGAATATTTGTTAAATGCATGGACGAGATGGAAGAAAGTAACCAAAGCCTACTAAAGGATGCTACCAGGCATCCATAATGATACTACTGAAATAAGGAAAAAAAGGACATCTGGAGTAAAAAATGCAAAAAAAGCTGATTTATACATTTTTTTCCTCCACCATGTTTAATTTCCCTTGTATCCTTGGATGAATTTTTTTTAAACATCTTCAGGATATCTCTTATATACAAAAGTTTGTTTGGGTTCCCCCAGTGTTTTAAAACATCCAATTTGTTTAGAAGTAATTGAAATTAGGAAGGAAATGCTTTCAAATACTCCACTTGTATCAATATTCTGTTGAAATGGCATTAAAGAAGGAGATAGTGTAGTAGTTAACTTGCATGTCAATATTAAACCACAAAAATATATAAATTTAATAAAGCTACTGCTTAATATTTACTCTAAATGACTTTTTAACATGCTAAACCTCACTGTTAAAGTAGTAAAGACATATAGCCTTTGAAAAGAACATAGGTTTCAGAATCAGATCTGGGTTCAAATCCCATAGGTTTGCTTACTGGGTAGTTGTTTATCCTTTCAAAACACCTACTTCCTTTAAAACAAGAATAACAGCACTTACCCCAAAGTGCTGTTGTGAGGATTGAGTGATACAATCAATAAAATTACCTGGCATATAGTAATCACCCAAGAAACGTTAATTGTCACTATTAGGTAAGTGATTTAACTACAAAATGTTCCATTTACTAAACATAAATAAACCCAAAACAAAGTTTAACATTCTAAAATCAGATAAAAACAAACTCTTAGCTTTCAATAAAGAAAAATGTCCTCTCACCTATTTTTGAATACACCAGAATCAAAGGCCGGAAGAGTTCTTGTCTGCTTACAACAAAGTTTGCTTAACAGTACTCATTTTTCTGAGTTACGTGAGGAAAAGGTCTTTTAATGAAATTCCTATTTTCTTATCTCTAAAGAAATAAGTGAATGCTCCTGGTACTGCTAATTCACTCCAAGTGTTACTGCACCTGAGTTAAACACATATTTAACAACACCTGCATAAATTTCTAAAGGAAGCACATGAGTAAAAACAATATTGAATCTTTGCTCATTTTATTATGAAAACTTCACTACTTCCTAGAAGAAGAAATAAGTCTTTCACCTCAGTCTTTGTATTGTACTAATTCATATACCAAAATAATGACCTAATACTGTGGATAGATTCATTCACATTCACACACACACACACACACACACACACACACACTCTGACATATATACTTCACTAACAGGACTCACTTTCCCAGAAAATATTAAGTAATCATTGTACCTTTTGTGACAAGATTTCTAGATACTGAATTCCTAGTAAGGCCTTTATGTTTTAATTTTTTTCTCTCTTCTTCAATTTGCTTTTCTTGTTGATATAATTTTTCTTCTCTCTGAATTATTTTATGTTCTTCAGCTTTTCTTTGACGTTCTTTCCAGGCTTCCAATTCTTTAGTTGCTTTTATCCGTTCATTTTCTTTCATATCTTCTATTCTTTTCCTCTCTTCTTCTTCAATCTGAAAAAATTAAAATTACCAAATCTTTTAAAACATACAAAAAGCAATATTTTAAAAATAAGAAATTCATTATAGTAATTAGTTATTTTTACCTCTAAACACTTGTCATTAAATCTGCAGCAATGGTTAGCAGTGAATAAAGAATTAAAATGGGAACAGTAAATGATTTAGCAGAATGCTCAATGATATGGTGTCACTGAACAAAGGTCTTAGTTCCAGATCTACCATTGACTATTGATATGTTCTTGGGCAGTCACTTTCTCTAGCCTCAGTTTACTTGCATGTAAAATGTGGACAGGCATTCAATTAGATGATATCTAAGGGCTTGGTTAATAAAAAAAAAAAAAAAAAAAAAAGGAAGAATTTATTACTCTGAAAGTTAAGTCACTTGTCCCAAAATCTTTACACACACAAAAAAACATATATGCAAACATTCGCCTTTCTACTAATGCCAGTCTTACCTTGTCTTAAGACTGAAGTTGTGCCGACCTTCACCTGAGGAATGAGGGAATAATAAGAAGGGAATAGGAAGGAGGAACTAGGGAGTTCGTCTCTGGTGGGTGGAAATGTTTGAACTTTGAATCCTGCTGTCAACTATGTTTGCAATAGCAGTTATTTGACATTTCCACATGAAAAGCTAAATATCAGATGAATCTGAAAGCAATACATTGCTCAGCTGTGTGCCAATTTTTCTCCCTTTCACAAACTTCCCTCATATGGGCAAGAAAAAAAAATCCCTGTGAAACAGAGTAACTGGTTATTATATATGGTTGACTCCATGTACCTAACCTTCCTATGGTAACAAAAATTTCTCACCTCTATCCTCCAGAGAAGCAGTGTCTAACAGAACTTTTTTTAATGGTAGTAATGTTCTGTACTATCCAATACATTAGCCACTAGTCACACATGGCTAATGAAGCACTTAAAATGGGGCTAGTGTGACTGAGGAACTGAATTGGTAATTTTATTTATGTTTCATTAATGTAAATTTAAATTAATTTATTTTTAAATAGGACATCTGATACAGCTCTAGAATGACATGCTGGGAAAAAGTTTCCTAAAGGCTGAATTATTTTAGGATATAGAATTAACATTATAGGTATGAAAACCGTGCACTGAAGAGGTACTCTATAATATTTGCATGAGTTAATACCCTCTTCTGGAGACTATTTATTTTCTTATTATACCATGAAACATTTATTTTAAAATAAATTTCACAGATTACTAACAGGAGTTTCTTATAATCCCAGAATTGCACCTAAGGCCTAAACTAAGCACAAAAGATGCTAATTACCGTATGTCCTAAATTCAGAGAGCCGCAGTGAGCCGCCAACAGGTTGGGCCACAAAGCATCTGCACGTGGCAATGAACCAGCATTTAAATGCCTGATAATAGGCCATGATGAACAGTCAGTGTTAGCTAGAGGCAGCCACAACCTAAAAGAAGAAGATGACAACTTCCCCCAGTTTAGTAATATGTTTGCCTTTTTCCCCTCCTTCCTCTGTTCCCCAACACATGGAAGGAGGAAAAAGTATGTGAAGAGTCAGAATGCCTTCACCCCTCATGATCTCTGTTAAGCAGAGTGAATTTTGAAAAGTTTTTAAAAATGCATAAGACTGAGTCTTACTTACCAAAAACAAGACTGTTCTTATAACCAAAAGTAACAAGAAAGTTCTTCTATTATGCCAAGATGTAGTTAAGGGAAATATGTGTGTGCACGCACGCACACATGTGTGCATATAAAGATATATGTATATGCAATTTATAATAGGCTATCTTAGAAACACAAAAATAGTCCTCAGGGATTAATGAGGAAGAGGAAGGATTAAAAAAGGCTTCAAAGAGCAGCTGACAGAAGGAACTAGAATGAACAGAAAAACATGAAGAAGGTAATACCTTATGATTATGATAAAGGCAGACTACATACAGCAAAGAGAAACAGAGACAGACAAATGTTAAACAATCCTTGAAGGTCTTATTTTTTAAAAAACATGATAAGGGGAATATACCACTTAAAGGAGGAATGTGTAGTAATTCAGAAAGCTAGAAAAACAATCACCACACTGAAGGAACTGGATTTTAAGTGCTTTGTACTGCTCAAAAAGGGACGCCATATAGTATGGGATATTAGTTTAATACAGACAGCAAATATAAATAACAGGAGAATAATGAGCAGCTTCTAAACGAAATTCCTGAAGAAAGGGAAATCTATAATTATTTTAATTTGGAATGAATCTCTGGTTTATCAGGCATTGTTCTTTTTAAACCAATCTCATTTATTACGTGTAAAAATAATAAAATACTAGAAAACTGAATCAAGGAAAATTTTAAAATTATAATACATCTTGATCAATGATGTATTTCTTATCTATTGATATTAGGAAATCAAAAGAGAAAAATACGGCTTCCCTGGTGGCACAGTGGTTGAGAATCTGCCTGCCAATGCAGAGGACACGGGTTCGAGCCCTGGTCTGGAAAGATCCCACATGCCGTGGAGCAACTAGGCCCGTGAACCACAACTACTGAACCTGCGCGTCTGGAGCCTGTGCTCTGCAACAAGAGAGGCCGCGATAGTGAGAGGCCCGTGCACCGCGATGAAGAGTGACCCCCGCTTGCCACAACTAGAGAAAGCCCTCGCACAGAAACGAAGACCCAACACAGCCAAAAATAAACAAATTAATTAATTAATTTTAAAAAAAAGAGAGAGAAAAATAATACGATCTCACTACTTCTCAAAATACCCTTGATCCTAAGAAAAAAAAATTTTAGATCAATAAAAGGAGCTACACAATATTATGCTTCATGGTGAAGCATTAAAAATATTTCTAGTAAAGTCCCTAAGGCCAATATGCCTACTGCTTTACTATTTTCCTAGCGGGCATAACCTACACAACAGATTTTTTTTAATAAATAAATTTTTAAAATAAAAAAAACTTTAAATAAGAAATACAAATATAGATTATGCAGAGATAGAACCATCATTATTTGCAAATAATATGGAAGACTACCTAAAAGAACACAAATAATAAACTGACAAACTATTAGAATGAAAAGGAGAGTTCAGTGAGGCAATCACATACAAGATCAACTTACACAAACTCTTATAACTAACTTTCCTACAATCTGGCAATATACAATTAGGAAATACAATGGAAAAAGTCATTTCATTAGTAACTGCCAGAAAAGCTTTTAAAATGCTACAAGTAAGCATCACAAAATATGAGCCAGTACTATATGTAAACTAAATAATTTTGCTGAGGGATATAAAATGTAAGTCTGAATAAATGGAGATAAATGCCACATTCCTGGAAGAAAGTCTCAATATTTTAAATCTCAGTATTTTGATATTCTGCAAATTAATTTATAAGTCAATGTAAATCTAATCAAAATACCAAAAGAACTCTTAGGGAGCTTGATAAGTAACTGTGAAATTCATCCACAGCAGAAAACGTGCAGGTTTTATGGAGGCGTGAAGAGGTTGGCAATTCTCATCCATAAAGATCTAGACAAATTTATCAAAAACAACCAATTCAGGGCAGTGGGAATTAACCAAAGGCAGCCTGCAAATTGCTAAGTGTTTATTCTAGAAGGACTGCTAAAGTTATAGGTAAGAACAGTGGGAGGCTCTGACCTTCTGCCTAAGGTTACTCCCAACCACCTACCTCCAGCCAGGATGACAAGACTGACATTTTTACCAACATGAAACTAGGAAAAAGAACCCAGCAGCTTTGTTAGCAAGAACGGTGGACTCATTTCAGGGTGGGGCAGTGAAAATCTGTGGCTTTGGTGGAGAAAAGTGGTAAACTTGGTGGGAATGAAGAGGGAAAACTGAGGTCTGAGGTTGAGGTCCTAGTTAGGGTAAGTGCCTGAGCAGTCAGAAAATTAAGAGAAAGATCATGTAAATTAGAGAGCCATAGAAGGTATGTAATAAGCTCACCATACACCCCTGGTTAAACAGCAAGCTATGCATTTCTGGGGGAGATCTAAGGAAGCCTGGCATAAAATAAAGCCAAGGGATACTTGAGAACTTGCTCTGTGAATGTACTTCCAAACCCACACATAGACCAATCAGCAAAGGGGTGGAAGCCTTTCAGGCTGAAGGTATTTACTACCTCTGCCCAAATCATTAGCTCACAAGTGAGTTACGCAGACACAGGGAAGACCCTTAAGGAAACCAGTCCAAAAAACAAGAATTAACAAACTCAGCAGAGACATCAGCAGTTGTATACCACAAGGGTGTCTAGACTGATCCCACAGTTAAAGTCCAGGCAAGTTACTAAAAAATAAACAATTAATTAAAACAGAACTCAGAATTACTATAATCTACTAATTAAAATGCCTAGCTTTCAACCAAAAATATATCAAGAAATAATTACTAAAGAATTCTCAAATTTGAAGAAAACATTACATACCTCAGAGAATTTCAAACCAAAGTAAAATAAATACAAAGAGATACACCTAGATACAAC
Organism: Balaenoptera ricei; assembly: GCF_028023285.1. Lineage (NCBI taxonomy): Eukaryota > Metazoa > Chordata > Mammalia > Artiodactyla > Balaenopteridae > Balaenoptera > Balaenoptera ricei. Next base: position 80,425,979 of record NC_082640.1, on the reverse strand, counting down.
TTAGTCAAACTGCTAAGTAAATACAAAAGCCAAACAAAAACAGGTAAATCTTGAAAGCAGCAAGAAAAAAGGGACTCATCATGTACAGGGGAACAATAATACAATTAAAGGCTGATTCATCATTAGAAACAACGCAGGACAGAAGACAGTGAAATGACATATTCAAAGCACTGACAGAAAGAATCTAAAACTACAAGTTCTAGATCCAGCAAAACCATTCTTCATAAATGAAGACGAAATAAGCACATTCCAAGATAAACAAAAACTGAGACAAACTATTGCCCACAGACCTGTCCAACAAGATATACCAAAGAAAATCTTCAGGCAGAAAGGAAATGGCACTAAACACTAACTCTGATTTGTAAGTGGGAATGAAGAATATGGGAAATGGTAAATATATAGGTAAGTATAATCGACAACACAGGGACTTCCCTGGCGGTCCAGTGGTTAAGACTTCGTCTTCCAATGCAGGGTGTGCGGATTCAATCCCTGGTCGGAGAGCTAAGATCTCACATGCTTTGGAGCCAAAAAACCAAAACATAAAACAGAAGCAATATTGTAACAAATTCAATAAAGACTTTAAAAAAAATGATCCACATCAAAAAATCTTAAAAAAAAAAAAGAATACAAATGGATGAACAAAATGTGGTATATATATAATAATAGAACATTATTCAGTCTTAAAAAAGGAAAATTCTGACACATACTAAAAAGTGGATGAACCTTGAAGACATTATGCTAAGTGAAATAAGCCAGGCACAAATGGACAAATATAGTATGATTCCACTTACATGAGATACCTAGAGGAGTCAAATTCATAGAAACAGAAAGTAAAATGTTGGTTGCTAGGGGCTTAGGGAAATGCGGAATGGGACGTTATTATTTAACGGGTACAGAGTTTCAGTCTGAGAAGATGAAAAAGTTCTGGAAATGGATGGTGGTGATGGTTGCACAGTAATGTGAATGTACTTAATATCACTGAACTATACACTGCTAAATGGTTAAAATGGTAAATTTTATGTTATGTTTTATCCAATTAAAAAATAAATTTAAAAAGAGAATATTTTCTTGCTTTTCTTCTCTTTCTTTAAAAACTTGAGATTTTTTAAAAAGCAATACTTTTTTTAAAAAAGTAAATTTATTTATTTATTTTTAGCCATGTTGGGTCTTCGTTGCTGCACGCGGGCTTTCTCTAGTTGCAGCAAGCAGGGGGGCTGCTCTTTGTTGCGGTGCACAGGCTTCTCGTTGCAGTGGCTTCTCTTGTTGCGGAGCACGGGCTCTAGGCACATGGGCTTTGGTAGTTGCAGCATGCAGGCTCAGTAGTTGTGGCTCATGGGCTCTAGAGTGCAGGCTCAGTAGTTGTGGTGCACAAGCTTAGTTGCTCCGTGGCATATGGGCTCTTCCTGGACTAGGGATCGAACCCATGTCCCCTGCATTGGCAGGCGGATTCTTAACCACTGCACCACCAGGGAAGTCCCAACACATACTGTTTAGTTTATAGTATCCATGTACATATACCTATTCATGAATGGCAATAACAGCCCAAAAATAAGGAGAGAAAAATGGAATTGTATAAAGCAAAGTTGCTATATTTTACTGGAATTGAGTCAGTGTTAACCTAAAGTAGATTACAGATTGTGGTAAATTAAAGGTGCATATGGCAACAATTAAAAACTTTCACAACCTAAAAAATATATACATATTGTAAAAATTATGTTTATTTATATTAGATTATATATATATACACACACATACATACACATAGACATGTAAATAGCTAAAAGGTCAACAAGGGAGCTCCAGTTTCAGCTCTGACATGTTAAGCAGTTGTCATTCCTATCCTTATAACAAAAAAAGACACACTGAAAACCAAGTTTTCTTGGACCCATCAGAGAAGTGAGTCACAGGGCAAACTGCTACCCTGAAACACAGAGATAAGTGTATCCAGAAAGACAAAAAGATCTGCTTGCCTATTGCAGAAGCAACTACAGCTGTAAACTGGTAGGAACACTTAAATGGTAATTTTGACAAAATGCTGGAGTCTGAGTGTGGCCCAGCATGACAGTGAGAAACTCAGGAGCCACAATCTTGGAGGGTGACCCCATATTTTTGTGAGCTTTACCATCAGAAACCCCACTAGGTTACCATGAATAAGAACTCTGGCAGAAAGGGGGGAAAAATAATCATTGTGAAATACAGAAATACCCCGAGTATTCTCCATAACAAAGATCTACTCTCCAGGAGAAAGGACCTTGTCAGAGCTAAAGGAATTCCCTTCCCGTTGGGGGAAGGGAATTCCTCCCACTCCAGTCCTCCCCAGCCCTCCGGTCCCACCTAAAGGGAGAAAAAAACACAGTAACTGTCAGGGCTTCAGGAAAATACACCGGGAACACTGCAGCTGGGGAAGAGAATAAGAGCCAGGGGAGAAAAGCTGTATCACTGGAGGAACACTTGTGAAGATCACAGGCCCAAGATACAGGCCCATGAAAAGACTGAGATTTAATGGCAAGATTATAGATTGTTTCCACTCCCTTACAATTTATTACCACACCAACAGGGTTCCAGGATAATGACAGTGGATTACAGAAGAAAGAGCTTATGACAAAGGCTCTCTCTAAGGATGAGTAGACAGAGAAGCCAAAAATCCCAAATTCAAAACAGAAGGGGGGAAAAAAAAAAAAAAAACCAAAAAACTGAAAAAACACTAGAGGAATTTGAAGCCTCTGGTACCTGTTATGTACAGCTAACATAGCTAACATTAAACATAACCCAAAACCCAGTCAGAGTAAATAAATCTACTCACTAAAGGCATATTAACCTTAGTTTCTATTACCTGATACAATATGCCTAGTGTTCAACAAAAAATTGCAAGGCATGCCAAAGGCAAGATAAAACACATTATAAAGACACAAAGCAATCATCAGAACCAGACTCAGATACAACACAGATGTAAGAATTATTAGGCATGGAATTTAAAATAACTGTTTAATATGTTAAGGGTTCTAATGGGAAAAGAAGACAACATGCAAAAATGCCCCCTAAGAATATCTTAAAGTTTTATCTCTGTGGGGACTTCCTTGGTGGTCCAGTGGTTAAGACCCTGGGCTTCTAATGCAGGGGTTGCATGTTCGATCCCTGGGCGGGGAACTAGGATCCCACATGCTGAGCAGAGCGGCCAAAAAAAAAAAAGTTTTATCTCTGTAAACAAAGAATGTTGCCTGCCATTCTGGTAAACAAACAATGTTGTCCACCATCAAGCCATCAGCCACTGTAGATGCCCCAGTGGTGCACCCTGAGGGGAAATTAGGATGGAGAAAAACAGGATACTGGCCCTAGACAGTTAAGAAGCATTTCAAAGGAATAATTTCAATGAGCCCAGACTCTAGCATCTTCCCATACATAGAAAAGCACTAAAATCATTAACTTGAGATGTCTGTTTCTGTGCCTAGCAGTAATCTGTTGATGTTCAACTATATGTTTTTTGTTTTTTCAGCAAAAACCCCTATATATCCTGGCTCATTCTTTACCTCTCTGGGACAGTTCCTCAGAGCTATCTGAGAGGCTGTTTCCAGGGCTACAGTCCTCAGTGAGGTCCTTGAATAACACACAGCCTAAAAATTGAGAGTTATGTTTTATCTTTTCAGTCAACATCTTCCACATGGAGCTATATATCATTCTAACAATGAGCTCCCTTAAGCTAAGAAAATTCAAGTATTAATTCAGTCTGAAGTTTAATAAATATAGTGTTAAAATTTCTCTTGGAAAGCTATTAACTTCTGAAATTTAATTATTTAGTTGTTTGTTTATATTCTGTGGAAATGATAATCCAGTTAAAATAATATAGGTATGTGTTCAAAGCTAAAATGTAACAAAATTGATTTTCATTTCAGTTCCCTTCTCTTCTCCCTACGAACTGAATCATGTCCCCCAAAATTTGTAATGTTGAAGCCCTAACACTCAATGTGACAATATTTGGAGATAAGACTTACATGGAGGTAATTAATGTCAAATGAGGTCATAAGAGTGGGGCCCTGATACAATAGGATTATTGTCCTTATAAGAAGTGACACCAGAGCACTTTCTGTCTCTCTCTGTCTACCATGTGAAGACACAGCAAGGATGCAGCCAGCTGCAAGCCAGAAAGAGAGGCCTCACCAGAAAATGAATCGGCCTGAACCTAGATACTGGACTTCCCAGCTTCCAGAACTGTGAGAAAATAAATTTCTGTTACTTAAGCCACACAGTCTGTGTTTTTTGCTTGTTATGTCAGCCCAAGCAGACTAGGAGATTTTCTTTTCCCTTTGGCAGATTTTCAAATAGGTGAAAGGTGGCCCAAAGATATCATTGAGAGTTATAAGGAGAGCCAATGGCTAATTAATTCACAAAGTAAATAATCAAACTCATGAATAACTGAGAGGAACTTGTTAAACTCTCCAGCAAACTTGGACATAAGTAAACTGAAAGGCAGAATAACCTAACTAAATTGAAATCTGGACTTTCATATAAAGCATAAGAATTTGTAAGTGTCTTGGAAACTCCATGTGTAGACAAGGATAAGAGCAAACTCTTACTATAGTAGTTAGCTCTATCTGTCCTTGAACAAAAGTTATTACTTGATAGAAAATTCTTTGGTCTTACACTATATGATTTCACAATCCTGTCATGATTTGTTGATATCTTTCAAAGATTCAGCTTTGGCTTACTGATGAAGAAATTTTTCTTAAGTCAGTACCTGGGTTTACTACACAGAGACATAGTACTGACATATTTACTGTCATATATGTTAAAATGCTTCTATTAAACTAGCCTTCAAATTCAAGGAACAAATCTGACAGAACTGAGGAACAGAAGAAAAATTGTTAGTTTTTTAAGCCAGATTTTGACTAATGGAAATGAATTAATATCATACTCTTGTACCCTACTCTTCACCTTATCCTTGCTGTTCAATAGTAATCTTATTCATCTCTGATAACAGACTTTTGCAAACAATTTCCTTTTTGGAGGTGTCCAATTGAACTCAGCTACTTCCATCTCAAAAGACCTTGCTGTTGAGATAACAAGGAACCATCAACAACTTAAATCTCTCAACTTCTCTCTGAAACAAAAGTATTTCTTCTCCCACACTCTGTTCTTTCCAAGGCTAACAAAAACCTAATCAGTATTATAAATGTGTGATCCTATACTATCCATCTCTTTTCCATAACACTATTTCCATAATACATATACTAGCCACTTGAACAACTCAACTGGTACTCAAGCTTAACTCCATAAAGTGTGGGCCACTTACTTCCATATACAGAGCATTAAAAATATATATATTGTCCTAAAATTATCTACTTATAAACCTTCAGTGACTTCCCAAGAAGCTGATTAGGGTCTAGATTCAGGGACCTAGGGAAAGTAGTGAAAGAAGACTGACTGTCCTGTACTCAAGTTGTAAGAGCTCTGAGAAACTGCCCACAGACTTTCTCTGAGCTCTGTGAGGCAAGGGGACATAGGAAATAAAAAAAGATTTTAACCACACCTCTGGAAAAGATGAAAAAGCTTATAGTCAGCAAAAAAGTGGATATATATGATTGTTGAAAGTTTATTTCTGCACAGATGCTGTGAATTTGGGATATATTTAACAAAACGTAAGTAGGTCAGTAGACTTGACAAAGTGTAAATATAAGAAAGTGTCAAAGATACTGCCTTTTCTCATGATACCATGCTAACGGCTAAAGTTAATTTCTCGTATGTTTGGAAATTTGGTAGATGTACATAGAATTTTAGTAATTCCTGTTAGAACAAAAAGAAATTAAAAGTCTAAAAAATAATCATAGGAAGATAAGCACTGTTCCTTTTTCAAAAATAAATGTTTTGTTATTAGGGAAAACATATGTTTATTATTGGGAATACATAAAAAATTCAAAAAAAAAACAAAAGAAAAACAATACTAGTGATCTTAACCCCCATTCATTTTCTATACTTTTTTAATTATAAAAATAAGATTTTATGTAATGACCTTTTTCAAATCGTCAGAAAACACATGGATATGCTACCATATTAACTGAAATGGAAAAGCCAATCTTCAAATTCAAATGTAACTACAAGGGACCCAGAATAACCAAAATAATCTTGAAAAAAACAAAGTTGGAAGGCTCATACTTCCTAATTTCAAAATACATTACAAAGCTACAGTAATCAAGAAAGTGTGGTACTGACATAAGGACAGACATATAGACCAATGCAATAAAATTGACAGTCCAGAAATAAACTCATACATCTATGAGCTGACTGATTTTTGATAAGGCTTTTTAACAAAGAGTGCTGGAACAAATGAATATCCACATGCCAAAGAATGAGACAGGACCCATACTGCACATCATATACAAAAGTTAGCTAAAAATGGATCAACAACCTAAATATAAGAAGTAAAACCATAAAACTCTTAGAAGAACACATAGGGTAACTCTTCATGACCTTGGATTTGTCAACAGATTTTTAGATATATATGACTGACACCAAAAGCATGAGCAACAAAAGAAAAAAATAAACAAATTGGACTCTGTGCAAATTTAAAACTTTTGTGTACCACTGGACACTATCAAAGTGAAAATATAATCTACAAAGTAGGAGAAAATATTTGAAAGTCATTTACCTAATAAGGGTCTAGTATCTGGAATATATAAAGAACTCTTACAACTCAACAACAAAAAGACAAATATTCCAATTTAAAAATGGACAAAGGACTTGAATAGACATTTCTCCAAATAAGATATACAAATGGCCAAGACACACATGAAAAGATGCTCAACATCACTAGTGTCAGGGAAATGCAAATCAAAACCACATTGAGATACCAATTCACACCCAATAGGATGACTATAATCAACAAAATGGAAAATAACAAGTGTTGACAAGGATGTAAGAAACTGGAATCATCATATATTGCTGGAAGGAATGTAAAAGGTGCACCCATTATGAAAAATTATTTGGTGGTTCCTCAAAAAATTAAACATACAATTACAAATGACCCAGCAATTCCATTCCTAGGTTTATTCACAAAAGAATTGAAAACAGGTACTCACACAAATACTTGTAAGTGAATGTTAACAGTAGCACTATTCACAATAGCCAAAAGATGAAAAGAACCTAAATTTCCACCAACTGATGAATGGATAAACAAATTGTGGTATACGCATGCAATGGAATATTGTTCAGCCACAAAAACGAATGAAGGTCTCAGATATGTTAAAACATGGATAAATCCTACAAACATTATACTAAGTGAAAGACAGCAGGCACCAAAGGCCGTATATTGTATGTGAAATGTCCAGAATAGGCAAATTCATAGAGACAGAAAGTATATTAGGGATTTTAAGGGACTAAAGGGAGGGAAGAGTGGGGAGTGACTGCTAATGGGTATGGGGTACCTTTTGGAGGTGATGAAAATATTCCAGAATTAGATAGTCATGATGGTTGTATAACCTGTGAATAAACTAAAAGCCAAAGAATTGTACACTTTATTTTTTTTATGTGTATGTGTGTGTGTATATATATGTACACAAACACACACACACACACAATGGAATATTATTCAGCCTTTAAAAAGAAGGAAATCCTGAATCATACATATGTGAAATCTTAAAAGAAAAAGTCAGAATCAAGAAAGTTGAATGATGGTGCCATGGTCTGGGGGAGTGGGGGAAATGGGAACATATTGGTAAAAGGGTACTAACTTTCAGCTATAAGATGAACAAGTGCTGAGGATCTAATGTATAGCATGGTAACTATAGTTGATAAACTGTACTACATAATTGAAAGTTGTTAAGAGGGTAGATCTTAAGGATTCACATTAAAAAAAAAAAAGATAAAAAAAGGGTAGCTATGTTAAGTGATAGATGTGTTAATGAACTTGACTATGGGATTCCTTCCACTATATAAACGTGTATCAAATCTTCACATCGTACACTTTAAATATACAATTTTATTTGTCAATTATACCTCAATAACTGGAAAAAAATAGCTTAAAAATAAAAAGTTACCATGGCAGCAGTTTGAAGAAGACCCTGAGTTCACCTCCTTCAATAAACATACCAAAATTACAACTATTTACAGAGCAATTATGGATGAGAAAGGACCTAAAGACTAACAGAAAAGATTTTCTACAACTAAAAATATATAGAAGGAACCATGAGACAGGTAGAAGGGGTGGAGACCTATGGTCAAGACCCACACCTCCAGCAGGCAACCCACAAACACGAGGATAAACACAGTTGCAAATGTTCTTCCCAAGGAGAGAAGGGTCCAAATCCACATCAGGTTCCCTAGCCCAAGGGTCCTGCACCACAAAGACAAGCCCCCAGAACATGATGCTTTGAAGGCCAGTGGGGATTTTGCGCAGGAGAGCCGGAGAGCTGTAGGAAACAGACTCTACTCTTAAAGGGAGTATGCAAAATTTCACACACTCCAAGACCTAGCAGAGGCAATAATGTGAAAAGAGCTTAGGTCAGACCCACTTGCTGATATTGGAAAGCCTTCCAGAGAGCCAGGAAGCAACTTGGACTCCTCCTGGAGATAAAGACATGGGCAGCAGCCATTCTGGGGAGCTTGTTCTACCATGAGAACACTGGTGCCGGTAACATTTTGGAGGCCTCCCTCTAGTTTATTATTGCAGGAGGCTTACCTGTCCACCAGTCTATCAGCACCAGTACCAGGACACCTAAGGTCAAGCAGCCAACTGCACAGGAGACCTAGCTTTCCCCACTAGTGGGCGGGTACCAGCCTTGGCTCCACAGCCTCCCAGCCAGCCATCTTAGGATCTGGTCCCCCCCACCCGTGGGCTGACACAAGACCCAGGATCCCCCAGGATTCACCCCCACCTTCCAGCAGGTGGCACCAATCCTAAGACACCTAGGCTCTGCAGCCAGCTGCTCCAGGACGCCCTGCCCACAGACAGCTTGCTGGGACCTGGCCCCACTCCGGCTGGCACAAACCCCGGGACAGCCCAAGCCATGCATCCAACCATGCCAAGACCCAGCTCTGCCCATAATCAGCTGACTGCCGCCTCATGAGGAAGGGCATAGCAGCCAACAGGGACAGGGGCCAGTCCTCTCTACCAGCATGCCCACAGTAATTGGCCCTGCCACAACAGAAGGGCCCACTTAGTCACATACGGGGCACCCCTAGATCATCTAGCTATGGTGACACAAGGGGAGTATGTTGCTGAGCCCCATAGGATGTCTTTTATTTTATCTTTAATATTAATTAATTAATTTATTTATTTATTTGGCTGCATCAGGTCTTAGTTGCGGCAGGTGGGAATCTTCATTGCCGTGTGTGGGATATTTGTTTCAGCGTGCAGGATCTTCAGTTGCAGCATGTGGGATTTAGTTACCTGACCAGGGATCGAACCCAGGCCCTGTGCATTGGGAGCACAGAGTCTTAACCACTGGACCACCAGGGAAGTCCCAGGACATCTTTTACACAAGCCCACTTCTCCATGATCGGGAAATATAAGTGACCTACTTAATAAGTCCCCTACATATGAACCTTCAAGTTGAGAACTTTCAAAGATGCGAACATGCGTTCGCATGTCCAATCACGTGAGTTAGTTCACATGCCTGGCGTACGTTGTCACGTGCGTGCATCCGCTACAGTGGTTGTGTTTTTGTGTACTTTACTGTACAGTACTGTATAGAATACAATACTGTACAGTATCTTTATTTCAAGCCCAGGATGTCCAAAAGCAAGCATAAAAGCAGTTGTGGTGACAAAGAAGCAGTGGCCCAGAGAAAGTATAAAGAGAGACAAGAGGAAGAAGTAACTGAAGAACTGAAGAGATTCATGATGCAAGAAATGGCAAGGGGATTTTCTTAATTTGAGGAGGCACTGTTAGTTTTTGAGGCACAGGACCTGAATGTAGAACAGTACACAAAGGTTGCAGCAGCTGTTCAGAATGCAATCCAGTGCCACCATGTCATCTATGACGAGAAAAAAAAGAGCTACTACCCAGAAATCACTGGAACCTTTTTTCAAGAGGGTAGATAGAATTGAATCCAGCAAAGAACCAGAACCTCTGCCATCAATGTCAGGCGTGAGTGAAATTGCAGCTTGCCCTCCGTCTCCTATTGCTGACGATCCTTTAGCTCCATCATCTCCCACCTCCTCTCCCTCCTCCAGTCAGTAACTCTTCTTGCCTGTTCACTCGATGCCAGCCCCTGTATGCCAGCTGTTGTACTGTACTACTGTACTTTTCAAGGTACTGTATGGTAAGATTAAAAATGTTTTCTTTATTTTTCTTTTTTGTTTTTTATATATTATTTGTGTGAAAAGTATTATAAACCTATTACAGTACAGTACTATATAGCCGATTGTGTTAGTTGGGTACCTAGGCTAACTTTGTTGGTCTTACGAAAAAACTGGACTTATGAACACGCTCTCAGAATGGAACTCGTTTGTATGTAGGGAACCTACTGTAAACACAAAGAATTAGGCAAAATGCAGCAACAAAGGACATGTTCCAAACAAAGGAACAACATAAAACTCCAGAAGTAGAACTATGCAAAGTGAAGACAAACAATCTACCCAATAAAGGATTTAAGGTAATGATCATAAAGATGCTCAATGAACTTAGGAGAAGAATGAATGACCATAGTGAGAAGTTTAACAAAGAGCCAGAAAATATAAAGAAGAACCAAACAGAGCTGATGTGTACAATAACTGAAATAAAAAATACACTAGAAGGAATCAACAGTAGATTATATGATACAGAGGAATGGATCATCGAACTGGAAGACAAAGTAGTAGAAATCACCGAAGCTGAACAGAAAAAAGAATTTTAAAAAAATGAGGACAGTCTTAAACACCTCTAGTACAACAAGCATACAAACAATCGCCTTATAGAGGTCCCAGATGGAGAAGAGAGAGAGAAGGGGGCAGAGTACTTATTTGAAGTGATAATGGCTGAAAATTTCCCTATCCTGGGAAAGGAAACAGACATCCAGGTCTATGGAGCACAGAGTCCTAAATAACATCAGCCTGACGAGGTCCACACCAAGCCACACTGTAATTAATTGGCAAAAATTAAAGATAAAGAGAGAATCTTGGGCTTCCCTGGTGGCGCAGTGGTTGAGAGTCTGCCTGCCAATGCAGGGGACATGGGTTCGAGCCCTGGTCTGGGAGGATCCCACATGCCGCGGAGCAACTGGGCCCGTGAGCCACAAATTACTGAGCCTGCACGTCTGGGCCTGTGCTCCACAAGAGAGGCCGCGATAGTGAGAGGCACGTGCACCGCTATGAGGAGTGGCCCCCGCTTGCCGCAACTAGAGAAAGCCCTCGCACAGAAACGAAGACCCAACACAGCCATAAATTAATTAATTAATTAATTTAAAAAAAAAAAAAAAAAGAGAGAATCTTAAAAGCATCAAGGGAAAAGCAACTAGTTACATACAAGGGAGCTCCCATAAGACTGTTAGATGACTTTTCAGTAGAAACTTTGCAGGCCAGAAGGGAGTGGCACGATATATTTAAAGTGATGAAAGGGAAAGACCTACAACCAAGAATACATGGTAAGGCTATCATTCAGATTTGAAAGAGAGATACAGAGTTTTACACACAAGCAAAAGCAAAGAGTTCAGCACCACTAATCTGACTTTACAAGAAATGTTAAAGGGACTTCTCTAAGCAAAAAAGAAAAGACCAGAACTAGAAATATGAGATTTATGAAAGAAAAAAAACCTCACTGGTAAAGGCAAATATACAGTAAAGGTAGTAGATCAACCACTTATAAAGCTGGTAGAAAGGTTAAAAGACAAAAGTAGTAAAATCATCTATATCCACAATAGATAGTTACAGGATACACAAAACAAAAAGATGTAAAAGATAATGTCAAAAGCATTAAATGTGGGGGGAGGGAGAGCTAAAAACAATCACATACATATACAGGTTACTATATATAACCTCATGGTAACCACAAACCAAAAATCTATAATAGAAACACAAAAAAGGGAAAGGAATCCAAACATAACACTAAAGAAAGACATCAAATCACAAGGGAAGAGAGCAAATGAATAAGAAAGGAACAAAAAATAACTACAGGGACTTCCCTGGAGGCACTGTGGTTAAGAATCCGCTTGCCAATGCAGGGGACACGTGTTTGACTCCTGGTCCGGGAAGATCCCACATGCTGCAGAGCAATTAAGCCCGTGTGCAACAGCTACTGAGTCTGCGCTCTAGAGCCCGCGAGCCACAATTATTGAGCCCGCCTGCCACAACTACTGAAGCCCGTGCACCTAGAGCCCGTGCTCCGCAACAAGAGAAGCCACCACAATGAGAAGTCCGCGCACCACAACGAAGAGTAGTCCCCACTCGCTGCAACTAGAGAAAGTCCACGCACAGCAACGAACACCTAACGCAGCCAAAAATAAATAAATAAATTTTTAAAAAGAACTACAAAAACAACCCCAAAACTATTAATAAAATGGCAATAAGTACATACCTATCAATAGTAACTTTAGATGTAAATGAACTAAATGCACCAATCAAAGGGCACAGAGTGGCTGAATATGTACAAAAACAAGACCCATCTATATGCTGCCAACAAGAGATTCACTTCATAGCTAAAAACAGACTGAAAGTGAGGGAATGGAAAAGGGTATTTCATGCAAATAGAAATGGAAAGAAAGCTGGGGTACCAAAACTTATATCAGACAAAATAGACTTTAAAACAAAGACTGTAACAAGAAATGAAGAAGAACTTTACATAATGATAAAGGAATCAATCCAACAAGAAGATATAACCATTGTAAATATATGTTCACTCAACATAGGAGCACCTAAATACATAAAGCAAATATGAACAAACATAAAGGGAAAAACTGACATTAACACAGTAAAAGTAGCATATTTCAACACCCCACTTAAATCAATAGATCATTCAGACAAACAAAAAAAATCAATAAGGAAACACTGGCCTTAAATAACACATTAGATCAGATGGACTTAATAGATATATATTTATACATAGAACATTTCATCCAAAAACAGCAGAATAAACATTTCAAGTACACATGGAACATTTTCCAGGACAGATCACATGCTAGGCTACAAAACAGGCCTGAATAAATTTAAGAAGACTGAAATCATATCAGTCATCTTTTCTGACCACAACACTATGAAGCTAGAAGTCAACTATAAAAAATAAACTGCAAGAAACACAAACATACGGAGGCTAAACAATATGCTATTGAACAAACAATGGGTCACTGAAGAAATCAAATGGGAAATCAAAAAATACTTGGAGACAAATGAAAACAGAAACACAATGATCCGAAATCTATGGTATGAAGCAAAAGCAGTTCAAAGAGGGAAGTTTACAGCGATACAAGCCTACATCACAAAACAAGAAAAATCTCAAGTAAACAAACTAATCTTAAAACTGAAGAACTAGAAAAAGAAGAACAAATAAAATCCAAAGTAGAAAGAAAGAAAAAATAAAGATCAGAGCAGAAATAAATGAAAGAGAGTAAAAAACAACAGAAAAGATCCATGACACTAAGAGCTGAATCTTTCAAAAGATAAAATTGATAAACATTTAGCCAGACAGATCAAGAAAAGAGAGGGTCCAAATAAATAAACTCAGAAATGAAAACGGGTAAGTTAAAACTGACACCACAGAAATACAAAGTATCATAAGAGACTACTACAAACAGTTATGCATCAATAAAATGGGCAACCTAAAGGAAATGGATAAATTCTTAGAAACGTAAAATCTCCCAAGACTGAATCAAGAAGGAATACAAATATGAACAGACCAATTCGGTTCATATTGAAATTATTAATTTTAAAAACTCCCAATAAACAAAAGTACAGGACCAGACAGTATCACAAGTGAATTTTACCAAACATTTAAAGAAAAGTTAACATCTATCCTTCTCAAACTACTCCAAAAAACTGAAGAGGGAGGAATGCATCTGAAGTCATTATATGAGGCCAGCATCACCCTGATACCAAAACCAGACAAAGACACCACAAAAAAAGAAAATTACGGGCCAGTATCACTGATGAACACAAATGCAAAAATCCTCAACAAAATATTAGCTAACTGAATCCAACAATACATTAAAGGGATCAAACACCATGATCAAGTGGGATTTATCCCAGGGATGCAAGAATATCCACAAATCAATCAATGTGACACACCACATTAAAAAATTGAATAACAAAAATCAAAAGATCATCTCAACAGATGCACAGACAGCTTTCAACAAAATTCAACATCCATTTATGATAAAAACTGTCCACAGGGGAGGACCTTCAAGATGGCAGAGGAGTAAGACATGGAGATCACCTTCCTCCCCACAAATACATTAAAAATACATCTACATGTGGAACAACTCCTACAGAACACCTACTGAATGCTGGCAAAAGACCTCAGACTTGGGCTTCCCCGGTGGCGCAGTGGTTGAGAGTCTGCCTGCCAATGCAGGGTACACGGGTTTGAGGCCTGGTCTGGGAAGATCCCACATGCCACGGAGCAACTGGGCCCGTGAGCCACAATTACTGAGCCTTCGTGTCTGGAGCCTGTGCTCCACAACTAGAGAGGCCGCAATAGTGAGAGGGCCGTGCACCGCGATTAAGAGTGGCCCCCGCTTGCCACAACTAGAGAAAGCCCTCGCACAGAAACGAAGACCCAACACAGCCATAAATAAATAAATTAAAAAAAAAAAAACAAAAAAAACAAAAAACCTCAGACTTCCCAAAAGGCAAGAAACTCCCCACGTACCTGGGTAGGGTAAAAGAAAAAAGAAAAAACAGAGGCAAAAGAATAGGGATGGGATCTGCACCTCTGGGAGGGAGCTGTGAAGGAGGAAAAGTTTCCACACACTAGGAAGCCCCTTCACTGGTGAAAACAGAGTGTGGGCGGGGGGGAAGCTTCAGAGCCACGGAGGAGAGTGCAGCAACAGGGGTGCAGAGGGCAAAGCAGAGAGGTGCCCACACAGAGGATCGGTGCTGACCAGCACTCACCAGCCTAAGAGGCTTGTCTGCTCACCTGCAGGGGTGGGTGGGGGGGGTGGGAGCTGAGGCTTGGGCTTCAGAGGTCAGACCCCAGGGAGACGACTGGGGTTGGCTGCATGAACACAGCCTGAAGGGGGCTAGTGCGCCACAGCTAGCCGGAAGGGAGTCCGGGAAACAGTCTGGAACTGCCTAAGAGTCAAGAGACCGTTATTTCGGGGTGCATGAGAAGAGGAGATTCAGAACACCGCCTAAATGAGCTTCAGAGATGGGCGCGAGCTGCGGCTATCAGTGCGGACCCCAGAGACGGGCATGAAACACTAAGGCTGCTGCTGCAGCCACCAAGAATCCTGTGTGCAAGCACAGGTCACTATCCACACTTCCCTTCCCAGGAGCCTGTGCAGCCCACCACTGCCAGGGTCCCGTGATCCAGGGACAACTTCCACGGGAGAACACACGGTGCGCCTCAGGCTGCTGCAATGTCACGCCGGCCTCTGCCACCGCAGGCTCACCCCGCATTCCATACCTCTCCCTCCCCCTGGTCTGAGTGAGCCAGAGCCCCCTAATCAGGTGCTCCTTTAACCCCCTCCTGTCTAGGCAAAGAACAGATGCCAGAGGGTGACCTACATGCAGAGGCGGGGCCAAATCTAAAGCTGAACCCCAGGAGTTGTGTGAACAAAAAAGAGAAGGGAAAGTTTCTCCGTTCAGCCTCAGGAGCAGCAGATTAAATCTCCACAATCAACATGATGTACACTGCATCTGTGGAATACCTGAATAGACAACAAATCATCCCAAAATTGAGGCTGTGGATTTTGGGAGCAACTGTAGACTTGGGGTTTGCTATATGCAACTGACTAGTTTCTGATTGTTATGTTTATCTTAGTATAGTTTTTTAGGGCTTGTTATCATTGGTGGATTTGTTTATTGGTTTGGTTGCTCCCTTTTTTTTTATTACTTTTTAAATTTTTTAATTTTAATAATTTTTTATTTTTTATTTTAATAACTTTATTTATTTTTTGTTTCTTTCTTTTATTTTCTCCCTTTTCTTCTCAGCTGTGTGGCTGACAGGGTCTTGGTGCTCCAGCCGGGTGTCAGGCCTGAGTCTCTGAGGTGGGAGAGCCACGTTCAGGACAATGGACCACCAGAAACCTCCCGGCCTCAGGTAATATCAATCAGCGAGAGCTCTCTCAGAGATCTCCGTCTCAACGCTAAGACCAAGCTCCACTCAATGACCAGCAAGCTCCAGTGCTGGACACCCCATGCCAAACAACTAGAAAGACAGGAACACAACCCCACCCATTAGCAGAGAGGCTGCCTAAGATCATAATAAGTTTACAGACACTCCAAAACACACCACCAGACGCGGTCCTGCCCACCAGAAAGACACGATCCAGCTACATCCACCAGAACACAGGCACTAGTCCCCTCCACCAGGAAGCCTACACAACCCACTGAACCAACCTTACCCACTGGGGGCAGACACCAAAAACAACAGGAACTACGAACATGCAGACTGCGAAAAGGAGACCCCAAACACAGTAAGTTAAGCAAAATGAGAAGACAGAGAAGTACACAGCAGATGAAGGAGCAAAGCAAAAATGCACCAGACCAAACAAATGAAGAGGAAACAGGCAGTCTACCTCAAAAAGAATTCAGAGTAATGAAAGTAAAGATGATCCAAAATCTTGGAAATAGAATGGAGAAAATACAAGAAACATTTAACAAGGACCCAGAAGAACTAAAGAGCAAACAAACAATGATGAACATCAAAATAAATGAAATTTAAAATTCTCAAGAAGGAATCAATAGCAGAATACTGAGGCAGAAGAACGAATAAGTGATGTGGAAGATAAAATAGTAGAAATAACTGCTGCAGAGCAGAATAAAGAAAAAAGAATGAAAAGAATTAAGGACACTCTCAGAGACCTCTGGGACAATACTAAACACACCAATATTCGAATTATACGGGTCCCAGAAGAAGAAAAGAAAAAGAAAGGCTCTGAGAAAATATCTGAAGAGATTATGGTGGAAAACTTCCCTAATATGGGAAAGGAAATAATCAAGTCCGGGAAGCACAGAGAGTCCCATACAGGATAAATCCAAGGAGAAACACACCAAGACATATTAATCAAACTATCAAAAATTAAATACAAAGAAAAAATACTAAAAGCAGCAAGGGAAAAGCAACAAGTAACATACAAGGGAATCCCCATAAGGTTAACAGCTGATCTTTCAGCAGAAACTCTGCAAGCCAGAAGGGAGTGACAGGACATATTTAAAGTGATGAAAGGGAAAAACGTGCAACCAAGATTACTTTACCCAGCAAGGATCTCATTCAGAATCAACGGAGAAATTAAAACCTTTACAGACAAGCAAAAGCTAAGAGAATTCAGCACTACAACAAATGCTAAAGGAACTTCTCTAGGCATGAAACACAAGAGAAGGAAAATACCTACAATAACAAACCCAAAACAATTAAGAAACTGGTAACAGGAACATACATATCAGTAACTACCTTAAATGTAAATGGATTAAATGCTCCAACCAAAAGACATAGACTGGCTGAAAGGATCCAAAAACAAGACCCATATATATGCTATCTACAAGCGACCCACTTCAGATCTAGGGACACATACAGACTGAAAGTGAGGGAATGGAAAAAGATATTCCATGCAAATGGAAATCAAAAGAAAGCTGGAGTAGCAATTCTCATATCAGACAAAACAGACTTTAAAACAAAGCCTATTACAAGAGACAAAGAAGGACACTACATAATGATCAAGGGATCAATCCAAGAAGAAGATATAACAATTGGAAATATTTATGCACCCAACATAGGAGCACCTCAATATGTGAGGCAAATGATAACAGCCATAAAAGGGGAAATCAACAGTAACACAATCATAGTAGGGGACTTTAACACCCCACTTTCACCAATGGACAGCTGATCCAAAATGAAAATAAATAAGGAAACACAAGCTTAAAATAACACATTAAAAAAGATGGACTTAACTGCTAGGTATAGGACATTCCATCCAAAAACAACAGAATACACTTTCTTCTCAAGTGCTCATGGAATATTCTCCAGGATAGAACATATCTTGGGTCACAAATCAAGCCTTGGTAAATATAAGAAAATTGAAATCGTATCAAGTATCTTTTCTGACCACAATGCTACGATATTAGATACCAATTACAGTAAAAACAACTGTAAAAAATGCAAACACATGGAGGCTAAAAATACACTACTACATAACCAAGAGATCACTGAAGAAATCGAAGAGGAAATCAAAAAATACCTAGAAACAAATGACAGTGAAAACACGATGACCCAAAACCTATGGGATGCAGCAAAAGCAGTTAGTTCTAAGAGGAAAGTTTATAGCAGTACAATCTTATGTCAAGAAACAAGAAAAATCTCACATAAACAACCTAACCTTACACCTAAAGCAATCAGAGAAAGAAGAACAAAAAAACCCCCAAAAGTTAACAGAAGGAAAGAAATCATAAAGATCAGGTCAGAAATAAATGAAAAAGAAATGAAGGAAACAATAGCAAAGATCAATAAAACTAAAAGCTGGTTCTTTGAGAAGATAAACAAAACTGATAAACCATTAGCCAGACTCATCAAGAAAAAGAGAGAGAAGCCTCAAATCAACAGAATTAGAAATGAAAAAGGAGAAGTAACAACTGACACTGCAGAAATACAAAGGATCATGAGAGATTACTACAAGCAACTCTATGCCAATAAAATGGACAACCTGGAAGAAACGGAAAATTCTTAGAAAAGCACAACCTTCTGAGACTGAACCAGGAAGAAACAGAAAATAAAAACAGACCAATCACAAGCACTGAAATTGAAACTGTGATTAAAAATCTTCCAACAAACAGCAGCCCAGGACCAGATGGCTTCACAGGTGAATTCTATCAAACATTTAGAGAAGAGCTAACACCTATCCTTCTCAAACTCTTCCAAAATATAGCAGAGGGAGGAACACTCCCAAACTCATTCTACAAGGCCACCATCACCCTGATACCAAAAACAGACAAAGATGTCACAAAAAAGGAAAACTACAGGCCAACATCACTGATGAACATAGATGCAAAAATCCTCAACAAAATACTAGCAAACAGAACCCAACAACACATGAAAAGGATCATAAACCATGATCAAGTGGCGTTTATCCCAGGAATGCAAGGATTCTTCAATATATGCAAATCAATCAATGTGATACACCATAGTAACAAATTGGATAAAAACCGTATGATTATCTCAATAGATGCAGAAAAAAACTTTCAACAAATTTCAACACCCATTTATGAGAAAAACCCTCCAGAAAGTAGGCATAGAGGGAACTTACCTCAACATAATAAAGGCCATATATGACAAACCCACAGCCAACATCGTTCTCAGTGGTGAAAACCTGAAACCATTTCCTCTAAGATCAGGAACAAGACAAGGTTGCCCACTCTCACCACTATTATTCAACATACTTTTGGAAGTTTTAGCCACGGCAATCAGAGAAGAAAAAGAAATAAAAGGAATACAAATCAGAAAAGAAGAAGTAAAACTGTCACTGTTTGCAGATGACATGATACTATACATAGAGAATCCTAAAGATGCTACCAGAAAACTACTAGAGCTAATCAATGAATTTGGTAAAGTAGCAGGATACAAAATTAATGCACAGAAATCTCTTGTATTCCTATACACTAATGATGAAAAATCTGAAAGAGAAATTAAGGAAACACTCCCATTTACCACTGCAACAAAAAGGATAAAATACCTAGGAATAAACCTACCTAAGGAGACAAAAGACTTGTATGCAGAAAAATAAAAGACACGGATGAAAGAAATTAAAGATGATACAAACAAATGGTGAGATATACCATGTCCTTGGATTGGAAGAATTAACATTGTGAAAATGACTATACTACCCAAAGCAATTACAGATTCAATACAATCCCTATCAAACTACCACTGGCATTTTTCACAGAACTGGAACAAAAAATTGCACAATTTGTATGGAAACAAAACAAAACAAAAGACCCCAAATAGCCAAAGCAATCTTGAGAAAGAAAACCGGAGCTGGAGGAATCAGGCTCCTGGACTTCAGACTATACTACAAAGCTACAGTAATCAAGACAGTGTGGTACTGGCACAAAAACAGAAATATAGATCAATGTAAGAGGACAGAAAACCCAGAGATAAGCCCACACACATATGGTCACTTTATCTTTGATAAAGGAGGTAAGAATATACAATGCAGAAAAGACAGCCTCTTCAATAAATGGTGCTGGGAAAACTGGACAGCTACAGGTAAAAGAATGAAATTGGGGGCTTCCCTGGTGGCACAGTGGTTGAGAATCTGCCTGCCAATGCAGGGGACACGGGTTCGAGCCCTGGTCTGGGAAGATCCCACATGCCGCGGAGCAACTGGGCCCGTGAGCCACAACTACTGAGCCTGAGCGTCTGGAGCCTCTGCTCCGCAACAAGAGAGGCCGCGATAGTGAGAGACCCGCACACCGCGATGAAGAGTGGCCCCCACTCGCCGCAACTGGAGAAAGCCCTCGCACAGAAACGAAGACCCAACACAGCCAAAAAAAAAAAAAAAAAAATGAAATTGGAACACTCCCTAATACCATACACAAAAGTAAACTCAAAATGGATTAAAGATCTAAACGTAAGGCCAGACACTATAGAACTCTTAGAGGAAAAGATAGGCAGAACACTCTATGACATAAATCACAGCAAGATCTTTTTTGACCCACTTCCTAGAGAAATGGAAATTAAAAAAAAAACAACAATTGGGACCTACTGAAACTTAAAAGCTTTTGCACAGCAAAGGAAACCATAAACAAGACGAAAAGACAACCCTCAAATGGGAGAAAATATTTGCAAACGAAGCAACTGACAAAGGATTAATCTGCAAAATATACAAACAGCTCATGCAGCTCAATATCAAAAAAACAAACAACCCAATCCAAAAACGGGCAAAAGACCTAAATAGACATTTCTCCAGAGAAGATATACAGATTGCCAACAAACACAAGAAAGGATGCTCAACATCACTAATCATTAGAGAAATGCAAATCAAAACTACAATGAGGTATCATCTCACAATGGTCAGAATGGCCATCATCAAAAAATCTACAAACAATAAATGCTGGAGAGGGTGTGGAGAAAAGGGAACCCTCTTGCACTGTTGGTGGGAATGTAAATTGATACAGCCACTATGGAGAACAGTATGGAGGTTTCTTAAAAAACTAAAAATAGAACTACCATATGACCCAGCAATCCCACTACTGGGCATATTCCCTGAGAAAACCATAATTCAAAAAGAGTCATGTACCACAATGTTCATTGCAGCACTATTTACAATAGCCAGGACATGGAAGCAACCTAAGTGTCCATCGACAGATGAATGGATAAAGAAGATGTGGCACATATATACAATGGAATATTACTCAGCCACAAAAAGAAACGAAATTGAGTTATTTGTAGTGAGGTGGATGGACCTAGAGTCTGTCCTACAGAGTGAAGTAAGTCAGAAAGAGAAAAACAAATACCATATGCTAACACATATATATGGAATCTAAAAAAAAAAAAAAAAAAAAAGGTTCTGAAGAACCTAGGGTCAGGACAGGAATAAAGACACAGATGTAGAGAATGGACTTGAGGACACGGGGAGGGGGAAGGGTAAGCTAGGATGAAGTGAGAGAGTGGCATTTACACATATACACTACCAAATGTAAAATAGATAGCTAGTGGAAAGCAGCCGTATAGCACAGGGAGATCAGCTCAGTGCTTTATGGGAGGGTGGGAGGGAGACGCAAGAGGGAGGGGATATGGGGATATATGTATCCGTATAGCTGATTCACTTTGTTATACAGCAGAAACTACACAACATTGTAAAGCAATTATACTCCAATAAAGATGTAAAAAAAAAAAAAAAAACTGTCCACAAAGTGGGTGTAGAGAGAACATACCTCAACATAATAAAGGCCATATATGACAAACCTAGAGACAACATCATTCTCAATGGTAAAAAGCTGAAACCATTTCCTCTAAGATCAGGACAAGACAAGGATGCCCACTCTTGCCACTTTTATTCAGCATAGTATGGAAATTCCTAGCCATAGCAACCAGACCAGAAAAAGAAATAAAATGAACCCACACTGGAAAGGAAGAAGTAAAACCGTTACTGTTTGCAGATGGCATGATACTATATATTGAAAATCCTAAAGATGCCAGCAAAAAACTATTAGAATACATGAATTCAGTAAAGTTGGAGAATATAAATTTAACATACAGAAATCTGTTGCAGTTGTATACATTAACAATGAACTATCAGAAAGAGAAATTTAAAAAACAATCACATTTACAGGAGTTCCCTGGGGGCCTAGTGGTTAGGATTCTGGACTTTCACTGCTGTGACCCCGGTTGAGTCCCTGGCCAGGGAACTGAGATCCCATAAGCCATGCGGCCAAATAAATAAATAAATAAACAAAACAATCACATTTACAATTGCATAGAATAAAAAATGAGCAAGTAGTTACTTGTGGCCTTTCTATCCCTTAGTTATACATGCTTCTAATAAACAGGGCATGTGGTTTCACTGATAAGGGCTTTTTAAAGGCCCTATAGTATAATCTAGACAACTCTAGAAAGCAACTCATACCTCATCTGCATGATCAGGCAAAGTTGTTTTACAGTTAAAGTTTCCGGGTTTCAACTTTAAGAAAAGAATAGCAGAAGAAAGCACTTCAAATTTGACCTGTTTAGTTTAAAAATTAGTGGGAAATGGGGTCCCCTAAAGTAGAAAATAAAACAAAATAAAACCAAAAAATTCAAAATAGAAGAAGGCAACCTACACAACAAAAGAGTGAAGAAAACAGGAAAAGTAGGCAATAGCAGTCCAAAATAAAGAGGGGGAAAAAAAAGCATGTTTCAGATTGGTCTGCCATGAATATTCCAACTTTTCATTAATCACTCCTACCCCACCTAAATTCTTCACGCTCTGGGTAGATGACCTTGCTACCTTCACCAAGGAAACAAAGGGTTACTTTAACTATCTGTGTCTCTAAGAATTTTCCAAATGCTTAGTAATTCTTTACTTCTGCCCGTTAGGGTCAAAAGATAAAATATCCCCTATTACCTAAGATTTAATTTTTTCACCTGTTCCAACCTTCATCCCACCACAAAAAAAAACTGCTTCATCATCAATCCTCTCTCTTGGTTATATTATCAATCTCTCGCTCTTTACTGGCTTCTTTCTTCAACATATAAATATGTTCAAAATCCTTTCGTCTTAAGAATACAAAAGCTCTGCCTCCACCCTGCAACCTCTCAAACTCATTCCCCAGAATGAGCTTTCCAAAACACAAACCCAATTATTTTGGGATTCTTGCTGAAAATTCCTAAAGAGTTCCCTTCAGGAGATTTTTCTAAATATCAAGATTTTATTTCTGATCAACAAATGTTCCTCGCTGTGCCAAACTCTGTCAGGCACTTATCCAAACTAACTGTAACGTCATTTTCCCATTTATCCCCAGGTAACTGTGGCTTATTCTCCAGTATTCAGCACAAACAACATTGCTTCGTATTTCCTGACCAGCCTCTCAGACTGAGATACCAATATTTTGCCAGTGTTTTCTCTTCATCTGCCCATGACTTCTTATGCATACTATGGTGTAATCTTTGTTTTTTCTTGTCTGTCACCCTCTCTATACTATGAGTAAACGGAAAGTGAAGACTGATTTGTTCAGCTCTGTCTCAGTACCTTTCACAGTATTCAATAAATGTCTGCTAATGAATGATACATCAGCAGCAAAGATAATGAGAAGTGGATGCAGTAAACCAAGTTGGAAGCAACAGACTTGAAGTAAAGATTTATTCGAACATGTGTAAAAGTGATTACCATTTGAAATATCATTCTACAATACCTAAAGCAATTGTTTTATGGGGCTTGAAAGGGAGCCAACAGAATAGACAGCCTGTCTCCCGCTGGCCCCTGCTTAGGTGAGGATGTGGATCATCTCCCTATCAGCCTAAGGATGAAGCAGACAGAAAGAAAAAGCAGTGCTAAGGATGCTGCAGAGAGATGGAGTCAGAGCTTGGATTTACTGCTCTATCGCAGAACTTTTCCTGCTAGATCAATCAAATTATCTTTATTGTTTAAATCCTAATATTTTCAATTCCAACTAAGTTGTAAAATGACCACAAGTTCCTCCCATAACTATATGCATGCCCCTTTGCAATGTGACTTAATCTTTCTTTCCTAGAAAAGGTGCAGTCTATTTCTCTAACCCTTAATCTGGGCTTGGATATATGGGACATTTGGCTAATGGGACACTGGCAAATGTGACACAGCAGAGGCTTTAAAAGGGCTTGTGCATTAGGGCTTTCCCACTGCAGAGGTTTTAAAAGCACTTGTGCATTAGGGCTTTCCCATTCTTGCTACCAGGAACACTAACTATGAAGTAAAGAAGCCTGTGCTAGCCTCTTGGAGAATGAAATACCACATGGAGAGGGGCTCAGCTTTCCCTGGCAAGGCTCTAAATATGTGAGTGAGGCCATCCTAGAACTTCCAGCCACAACCAAGCCAACCTCAGACCACAAGAACAGCCTGACCAACATATAGAATCGTGAGAAAATAAATGTTTTAAGCTACTAAATTTTGGATAGTTTTTATACAGTGTTATTGACTAGATGTTTGTGTCCCCCCAGATATGTTGAAGCTTTAACTCCCATTTGGAAATGGGCTGCTGAGGAGTAATTAAGGTTAAATGAGGTCATAAGGGTGGGGCCCTGATACAATAGGATTAGTTTCTTAATAAGAAGAGACACCAGAGATTTTCTTCTCTCTCTCAGCTATCTGCAAGCCAGAAACCAACCCCACTGGACCTTGATCTGAGACTTCTAGGCTCTAGACCTGTGAGAAAATAAATGTGTGTTGTTTAAGTCATCCACTCTTTGGTATTTTGTTACGGTAGCCCAAGCAGACTTATACTATACAGCATAGCAAACTAACACAGTGAGTCTTAGCACTAGCCCTGCTAATTATTTTTAAAAGGTTACTACTAGGGCTTCCCTGGTGGCGCAGTGGTTAAGAATCCACCCGCCAATGTAGGGGACACGGGTTCGAGCCCTGGTCGAGAAAGATCCCACATGCCGCAGAGCAACTAAGCCCGTGAGCCACAACTACTGAGCCTGTGCTCTAGAGCCCACAAGCCACAACTACTGAGCCCATGCACCTGGAGCCCGTGCTCCACAACAAGAGAAGCCACCGCAGTGAGAAACCTGCACACTGCAACAAAGGGTAGCCCCCGCTCGCCGCAACTAGGGAGAAGCCCGCGTGCAGCAACAAAGACCCAACACAGCCAAAAATAAATAAATAAATAAATTAATTAATTAATTTTAAAAAGAAAAGGTTACTACTAAAAAAACCCTATTATTTTGTGGTATATGTAATTCAAGTTTTAAGCTAATTTATGGTTTAAGCTAATAGGGAGTTGCCTTTTGTCATCATATCTCTTCATTTGCTCTTAATGGAACATCAAAATTCTTTTTTTTTTTTTTTTATTAATTTATTTATTTTTAGCTGTGTTGGGTCTTCATTTCTGTGCGAGGGCTTTCTCTAGTTGTGGCGAGCGGGGCCACTCTTCATCGCGGTGCGCGGGCCTCTCACTATCACGGCCTCTCCTGCTGCCGAGCACAGGCTCCAGACGCGCAGGCTCAGCAGTTGTGGCTCACGGGCCCAGCCGCTCCGCGGCACGCGGGATCCTCCCAGACCAGGGCCCGAACCCGTGTCCCCTGCATTGGAAGGCGGATTCTCAACCACTGCGCCACCAGGGAAGCCCCAAAATTCTTTTTTGCTCTTTTCTGAATGGTGACTAATATTGGATAGAGTAAAAATAGCTACATGTATCCACCAGAATAGAACTGTACTATGGTTATAGGGTACTCGAACAATATATTCACATTAATTCATTCAACTGTTTGAGCACCTACTATTTACTTGGCAACTGCTATGATAAGGATGAAAGAAAATGTAGTCTCAACTCTCAACACTGCTCAAGGAAAGAGACAGACAAAATGAATAGTTTGTAGTATAGGGTATAGACTTTCATAGGTTCTATCACTTCAGTGTGATCTATAGCTTCATCCTTTATATACTAATGCCCCTAAAGCACCTTTCCAAATACTACCAAAGTCAGGCTTTCATATGTCAGTAGATGAATAACTTCAAGGTACATCATTGTGGTGCTGCCTGCCAATCAATTGTTCAGCTTCGTTATATTTACCAATGCAGCAGTGTGTGTGCCATTGTTTAACTATTTTATTAGTTCAGTAAATACTTATCTGTTGCCACAAATTTTATAGTATTTTGCTTTTAGTTTTTAAAATTCAGGAAAATGGTAAGATCCAAAGTTTGATAGTAGTGATAACATGATCAAGAAAAGGTGGAACTCATCAAGTATACAGAAAGCAGGAATCTTTGGACGGATGACCACGTGTTCAATTATTAAGTAAAAAACAAAGTATATTAACAATTGGTGATATTTAAAAGTCAAGTAAAAATGATAAAAGAAGCAGAGAAATCTTTGGAATTATGAACTGTTGATTATAAAAACAATACTAGTGATCCAAATGCAAAAGAACAGTCATGAGTCCATAGGACTCTTGATGAGATAATGCTTATTATAGATTCCTTAATCATTTCAAAATGTCAAAAATGAGAATTTGAGATGGGAAATTATCTGTAAAAATTAGTCAGAATAGGCAAACCTATAGAGATAGAAAGTAGATGGGTGGTTGTCTAGGGCTAGGGGTTCGCAGGAATGGGGAGTGACTGCTAATGGGTGCAGGGTTTCTTTTTGGGGTGATGAAAATGTTCTAAAATTGATTGTGGTGATAGTTTTACAACTCTAAATATACTAAAAACCACTGAATTGTAAGCCTGTAATGGGTGAACTGTATGGTATGTGAATTATATCTCAAAAAATATATTGCTGATTAAAGATTTAACTTGAAAGGCTCAACAGTTAAAAGATATTAATTGGTCAATATTTAGTGTTAAACCCATGCTTTTCTTGTTTTAAATAATCATGTCCAATAATTCCAAGATTAAAAAAGAACTAAAACACTTACAGCATAAAACCTTATAACTGTTTTATTCCCCGGGAAATAGAACATTTTCCCTCAAACAAGTAAATCTATTGTTCAACCTTATACTCTCAACTTTCATACAGATTTTCAGAAATACACATTAATAGTAGATAGCCTACATAACACAGCAAGGCCTGTAACCAAAGTATGAACAAAAAAGGTGAGGAAGTACAGTGGTTGCAACAAATTATCAGTGCAATTACTATATCTTTAATTAAAGGACTTTCCTATCAATCTGCAACTTACCTTCATCATGACATTTAGTGTATATTTTTGATCTTCCCGCCTTGCCCCAGCTTTTGCTTCCATAGCTTCTTTTGCGCTTTCTTGTGCTTGTAGGATAGATTTCTCCCTTATTCTTTGCATCATCTCTTTGTCAACTAAAACAGAAGGAATATCAATAAATTAGGATCATGATGAATTTGTTTTACTTAGGAGAAACTGCTTACATACTGATCTGGGATAAGATGTTTTTGGACCCAACTTCACATGGAGAAGTGAAAACATTTCCCAATATTAAACTGGTCAAGAAGCTAATATTAAAAGGTAAGCAAGTAACTGTAACAGTAATGAATTAGTAAAGAATGCATGCCTTGGGACTTCCCTGGTGGCGCAGTGGTTAAGAATCCACCTGCCAATGCAGGGGACACGGGTTCAAGCCCTGGTCCGGGAAGATCCCACATGCCGCGGAGCAACTAAGCCCGTGCACCACAACTACTGAGCCTGTGCTCTAGGGCCTAAGAGACACAACTACTGAGCCCATGTGCCACAACTACTGAAGCCCGCGCCTAGAGCCCGTGCTCCACAACAAGAGAAGCCACCGCAATGAGAAGCCCGTGCACTGCAACGAAGAGTAGCCCCCGCTCATCACAACTAGAGAAAGCCCACGCGCAGCGACGAAGACCCAACGCAGACAAAAATAAATAAATAAAATTTTAAAAAAGAATGCATGCCTTTGTGCACTGAGAGAGATAGAGAGAGAGAGACAGAGAGGGAGGATATGAATAAGAGAGAAGAGGAACAATGGAGAGGGGAAATAAGAGAGGGAATGAGGATGGAGAGAGGGGAGAGAGAGGAAGAGAGGGTCACAAGAGGGAGAGAGGGAAAGGGAGCCGGAGGGGACAAGATGGGAGGAAAGAGAACACATTTATTCTCCTCTCTCTCTCTGTTGAGAAACTAGAACTATTTGCTTATAAACCTGATCACAATAAATCATCTCTGGGGGGTCTCCTAGAAGAGAAGATGGGTTGAGACCATCTGATATAATCAATCACCTTCAAAAATATAAATGGTGATTTATAGTGATACATATGAAGAGTACAGAGCCAGCCTTAGTAAAAATTACAAAGTAACATGACATGTTATATACAGAATTTACCATTCACAATTATTTTTTATTCAGTCACTCAGTATTTTAGAAACCGCAGGCTGTGATCCATTAGGGGGTAAATTATCTTAGGGGAAGAAGGATAAGGAAGGGATCTAGACTTTGAAGAAAAAAAAACAGGAGGGGAGAGGAAACTTGGGAGGAGAGTGTGAAGTAGGGGAGTGATAAGAAGGGCAGGAGTGGAGGGATGACTAGTAAAGCTTTATACACACCTTCATAGAGTTTTAAAATATATGAAAAAATACACAAAGAAAACTAGTTATATTAAAACACAAAATTTTAAAAAATAAATTTGTGACATACAAGTATGTGCTTCTTTATTAATGCATTAAATAATACATAGCAAAATGTCTAATAAATACTATAATTTCAAAGTAGTACATATAAGATAGAGGTACCTGTGATGTGAACATATTTGTGATTTTTACTGACACTACTGTTGTTTGTTGTCTACATTCATAGTTGAAGGGAATATTAATTTCAGTTAAAAATAAGTAAAGAGTATGGAATTTTTACCCATCCAAGATCTTGGCTGGGAATTAGGACTGAAATTAGTTCAGAAGTCTTTCCCCAAACCACCTCCTGTTTAGTAACAAAGTGGCAGACAGTTGGACCAGTTTCAGGGGCAGAAATAATTAAAAGAAAATCAAGTTTCCAAGTGAAATGCTCCACATCTAAAAGAAATGAAAAATGGATCAAGAAGGAACTTCAGAAAAAAATGGAGCAAGTATGTTTTGAATAACGAGGGAGGCAGGCTTGGAGTATAGACTGGAGCTCCACAATACTGCATGTGAAAAAAAGATTGTTAAACAATTTCACTGAATTGCATGTGAAACTGAGTTTGACTTCTAAAAGAATCTCAAACCTGGTTTCTGAAGTAAAATCGATGTTCATTACTTGTTATATAAGTTAGTTTTAAGACTGTTTTGATTAGTCTAACTGGCAAATTACGGTCAAACCCAACCTGCTCCCTGATTTCTTTCAGCACATAAGCTAAGAATAATTTTTACAGTTTTAAATAGTTGAAAAAGATCAAAAGAATAGTAATACTTTATGACATATACAAATTAGAATAAATTGAAATTTCAGCGCCTATAAATACCTATTGTCTATGGCTGCTTTTGTGCTGCAATAACAGAGCTGAGTAATTGTGACACAGAACACATAGCCCACAAAATCCAAAATATTATCTGGTCCTTTACAGAAAAAGTTTGCCAACTCTTAGTTTAAATGGTCAAAATTTGGAATCGTTGACCATATAACCATGAAAGAGAAGACTCAAGCACCTGTGCACTGAAAGCAGATATCTAAATCAGAGAGGAAGGTTATGATTAGAAAATTCCCTTCCCACTCCTGGATAAGGTGGCCAACCAGTTTAAGAAGGGAATTTGACAGAGAAGAAAGTGTTTCATGTCAGAAACAGGGGAAAGTAACAGGTTTACGGATATGACTCTTCTTTAGAGCCTAAAAAGTTGGTGGACAAAACGTTACCTGGGGAAATCAAGACATACATACACACACACACACACACACACACAAACAAACATTTAAGTCAGTGGTTCTCAAACCTGGCCAGGCATAATAATCACCTGGGGAGTTCTCAACCCCCAATCTGTTTATTTTAAAAGAAGCCATTCTAATAGATGATGGTTCTGGTCCCATCTAACTTCAAAATTAAGATTATCAACAACAGCTGAAATAAATCAAAGTATTTACATTTAATCTTAGGTACGAAGTCAGAACACCCTGGGTGTGTTTCATGACATATTCCCAGGCCCCATCTCAGACTTGAATCAAAAAGGAAGGCAGGGGTAGGAGAGCAGGTATCTGGTTTTTAAAAACTCCTCAGTTATTCTGGGACTCAATAAAGAACTAAAGTAAGCTGGCTATGGTAACCTACCTTAACCAGTATTTTCTGAGCTGAATACCACATTTTAGAGAAAAATTCCACCTGGTCCTAGGTATTAAAAAATTAAATTCCACAGCAAGATACCAAGAAAACATTAATATAAAGAATGGCTGCAATTTCCCCATTCTCAATAGTCCCAACTCAAGGCTTAACGCCAAAGACCTAACAGAAATTTCAGGCAGTAGATAAAAAACACAAGAAAACATGACAACTAGATCAGGGAGGAAGATAACAGAGCTAAAGCAGTATAGGGCAATTACTGACCCACAAAGCTGATCTTGGCAGAAGAATAGAGTACTGATTAAGAGTACAGAGAATGGGGGATCTCAACTTGGACTGTACATTATAATTCCCAAAAAGCATTTTAAAAACTACCAGTATGTAGGTCTCAGTCTCACTCCCAGAAACTGATTTGATTGGTCTAGGGTGAGATTCAGACATCTGTATTCTGTAAAAGTTCCGTAGGTGAAACACTGCTCTAGAGTCAAACTGCTAAGACTCCACTTCTAGTCTGCCACTTACTAGTTGTGTGACCTTTGGCAATTACTCAACCCTTCTGTGCCTCAGTAGCCCCACCTTAAAAAAAAAGGGGGGGGGGTACCTAAGTGATAGATTGTTGTGAGGATTAACAGATGAACTAATGCCTAATACAAAATGAGTGCTAAATAAAGGCCATATTGGGAGGCCTTATCCCCTGAAGATAGGAGCCCACAACCTTTAAAAGCTAGTATTAATGGACTCTAATTTTTGAGTAATTAGATTACTCAGGAATTAGGTGATTTATTTTAAGAGGCAGCTGAAGCACTAACTCTTTTAAATCATGCTATGTGTCTATTTCGTTTTCCTAGAATAGCAACATAAATTTCAAAAGAGAAATTTTTAAATGGTATAAAGTATAAAAAGCACAACCAGGGCTTCCCTGGTGGCGCAGTGGTTGAGAGTCTGCCTGCCAATGCAGGGGACACGGATTCGAGCCCTGGTCTGGGAAGATCCCGCGTGCCGCAGAGCAACTAGGCCCGTGAGCCACAACTACTGAGCCTGCGCGTCTGGAGCCTGTGCTCCGCGACAAGAGAGGCCGCGATAGTGAGAGGCCCCCGCTTGCCGCAACTAGAGAAAGCCCTAGCACAGAAACGAAGACCCAACATAGCAATCAATAAATCAATCAATCTTAAAAAAAAAAAAAAAAAGCACAACCAGCTGAACGTCTTTTAGTAAAGAACTTACCACCTGACAGAGAAAGGGTCTCCCACATGGCCGCTTCTTTTTTGTGTAAAGTGAAAACAATAGTGTCATTCCCAATCTTGGCTTTGCTGCTCTCATCGTCTATGGGAGCATAGAGAAACACCTCAAATAAAAATGGAGGGCAGTTCACCTATTCAGAAGGGGGAAAACGGAAGTCAATTTAGTTACACAAATGAAAGACACACCCGTTAAGAAATAAGTGATAGAGGCCAAAATCATTTTCTTAAATTCCTGCTATAAATTTATTCCAGGCCACGATAAAAGCACGGCATATGAGGAAGTCCTGGATAAAATAATCTCTGACCTGGTGACATCTGTCTACAGACGAGGTGTCACCTGTATGGCATTCGTATTTTGTTTGTTTTGCTTTGTTTTATTTTTAATAGGACTAAAATTTTAGGACGCTTATCTGCAAGGACGCGCCTGTGCATGTCCACAGCCGCGCCCTTGCAGCCGCTTCGGACCACACCCCCGGCCCCCCAACACCCCCCCCCCACCGGCAGGCACGACTCGCTTTCCTACCTTCAGATAGTTTTCCGTGCAGAACACGTCCGCGTCCCTGACGCTGACGCCTCTGAGGGGCACAGAGATGAAGACCGCAGTCCTCGTCTGCTGCCAGCTGTAGTCGCTAACCTGCAGGGGCATCCCGGGAGGCGTCCGAAGAGGCAGGGGAGGACGCGCGCCCGCTCGGTTGCTAGGGAAGCCGGGGTTACCACAGGCCAGCCCTTCCGGGTCAGGCCGGGCCGTGGCCTCCTCCCCACCCCGTTCCCAGCGTGCCCCGGGCGCGCCACTGCGGTCGACCTGCGGACTCCCCTCGCTACTGCTTGGGCGCCCCTGGCGGGAGCGTTACCGTTGCCTGAGGTCTTATCTCTTACCCGCAGTCCAAGAGAATCTGCGAAGTAGCAGACCCACTTCCGCTTAAGCAAGAAAAGAGCTTCACGCTTGAAAATGCAGAAAAGGATGTGGGAAAGCGTGACCCGCGAGAAGCAGGTGCGACGTCCACGCGCCATTGCAGCCCTGGCCTTTTGTTTGTTCTGACGGAGGCTGTAGAAGTTAGCACCATTTGGTGTTCCTGTTTTGGAAATTTCCTGCTTATACTGACGTTCTGGCCTAGGAGCTTGCCTGTACTATTGTAGTCCTTAAAATCCTATCAACCGTAAGCCCGTCAAAAGCATGTAGGTAGGGTTCGCTCCTTGGTTTGAGAACTGGGGAGAAACGACCGTATGACTCATCTGGCGAATGCTTGGCTGCAACTCAACTGTAGGATAAGTTGAATTGACACGGATATGTTTTACAGTTGTTTAAGGAGACTTGTAACTTTAGCGCTGAGAGGAAACTTGAAGATCATGTGGTCTTCCCACATGCAGTATTTAAGGAATCTGAGATCCATATACCCAACCCCATTGCCACATGGATTAGTGGCTGAACTGTGATTAAGATCCTGACCCCATAACTCCCATTCCAATGTTCTTTCCTTGGGATGCTTTCTGGAGACACAGTTTATAAATTACTGGAATTTGATGTTAAAAAAAAAAAAAAAGGACATGAAAATTAACCATCTACAAACTATTTGCCACCTAGGAATGGGGATTTTTTAACATTTTACTTTTGGAAGTCATTAATACAAATTTAAAAGCTCCTGAATAAGTCCTTGAGGAAAGCTAAGGAGCAGCAGACATTGGGAGGGGAAAAAAATCATCTTTTACCCCCCAAACAGAGCACCCCTCACTACCTTACCTAATTTTGTCAGCTGTTCATCATCTCAAGGTTCCGTAACTTTGAATACTGGGGCCATGTTAGACTTCTTTTCCCTTGTCCTCCAAATCGGAGAAACCTAACAATCAATCCTGTAGATTGTTTTTTATGTTGCTTTTGGCATTTTTCCCCCTTGTGTTCAATTCCTACTTTTACCATTTTGTTTCAAACTCTCCTGTGTCTTCAAAAGACAGAGTTTATGCATTCCTGTTATATAAAATGTTAAAGTGTAGATTCTGCCACTACATAAAAACACAAGTGATACAATGTATGTATAGAAAATAAAAAGGATACTTTGTTCTGTTTGGGAGTTTCAGAAAAATTCGTTAGCAATCATTTTGTTAAGCACATACAAATCTCTGTGGTGAAATTGTTCTCCTGACTACCAGTCTTACGAAACTTTTTACACTCTGAGTGAATTATATCTTTTTTTTTAAAAACTTGATCAGTTTTATTGCTGAATCGTTACATCAGCTGATACCAATTTAAAACACCATTAATCTTTATACATTGTTTCAAGACAGGTACTTACCTGAAAAGTGTTTCACAAGCCTTGAAACTAATTCAGTCTTAAAAGTCTTAATCTGTGTTTCCTATTAGATTTAAAAATCAAAAAATCTTAATCTAACCCGAGTGTGGATGGAAATTTGATATATGGCAAAAGTGACTGTGCACATAAATGGGGAAAAGCAAAGAAAGGAATGACTATTGAATACATTGGGTGCTAGGAGAAATGGTCACCATATGCGAAAAAATGGGATTGGCTCTCTACATGCATATGGTGTCACACACAAAAATGAATTTCAGATGAACTAAAGACATACAAGCTTAAAACATATATATATTTTATATATACACATACACAAATACGCATGTGTGTTTGTATGATCTTGGAGTAAGAAAGGATTTCTTAAGTATGACATCAAAAGCACTTACCTTAAAGGAAAAAGATTGAAAACTTGAACTAAAATTAAGAGCTGGTGCTCACCAAAAGGCACAATAAAGAATGTCAAGATATATATTTTTTCAATGCCCTTCAGTCAAAGACCACAAGGGCACCTGTAGTTGAACAAGTTGAGTTTATTTAGTCATTGAGCACACACCACATTGAGTGTCTCAGTAAGGGGGTGTCAGAACTGGAGGGAGGATCTAAGGGAGGGAGGGTTTCCTCTAGATTGGGTCCTTTCTTAAGGAGAGGGTAACTCTATGATTGGGTAAAGAAGTAACTGTTCATAGCAGCTTCTAGCAAAAACCTAAAAACAAGCCAAATATCTATCAATAGGTATATTCATACAAAAGAGTATCATACAACAGTAAAAATGAATTAATTTTACTTTACATTGGATGGATGAGTGGAAAAAAGCAAGTCTTATAAGACCCTTAAGGAACAATGCCATTTTTATAAAACTTGAAAATAATGAAAACCAAATTTGTTGGTTAAGGCTTCGTAAAGGAAAGTTAAGGTGTAAGAAAGGGTAATGGTTAACTCCTAGGTGAAAGTCTTGCAAATGACACCCTTTGTGGTAGCCAGAAAAGCTGATTTCTACATAGACACACCGTGAATTAAGACAAAGTTTCTCAAAGTGTGGTCCCCTGACAACAATATCAGCATCATCTGGGGACTTGCTGGAAATGCAAATTCCCAGACCCCACTCCAGACCTGCTGAACCAGATAATCTGGAACTGAGGCCCAGCAATCTGTGTTTTAACACGCCCACCAGGTAACGCTGATACATACCAAAGTCTGTGACCCACTAGGTTAAGAGCTAGGTTTTAATGGAGGAAAGGAGAAACTTACAAAGCCAAGAAAAAACACAGGTTTCCCCATTCTCCCATCATCCCAAGTAGAAGCACACTGGGGCCAGAGCACTATGCTCGATCTGCAGTGTAGCTCTGCATTACAGGAGAGGAATTCCATCCCCTTGCTGTTCTCCCTTCTTATAGGGTAAGCATGAAAGGAACCTTTTTGGGAGGGAAGTTATTGGGACCCAGGCAATCTTGGTTTAGGTGCAAACTATTTATAAGACTTATCTGTGAAAGCCAGCTACCCAATATCTGGAGACCTTGATTCACATGGAAAGATTTAGTTGGAAGAAAAAAATTACTAGTACTCTGGCAAGCTGCGTCAGATGCAGCCCCTCCCACTGGAAG
The DNA here is from genome assembly GCF_028023285.1 of Balaenoptera ricei. NCBI lineage: Eukaryota > Metazoa > Chordata > Mammalia > Artiodactyla > Balaenopteridae > Balaenoptera > Balaenoptera ricei. The sequence continues at coordinate 80,390,366 of NC_082640.1, read as the reverse complement.
ACAGGAGGTCCAGGTCCTATTGGCTGGTTCCCTAGGAAAATCGAGAGAACACCCCAAATTATTTTTTGTTTGATTTTGTTCATTACAACAAAGCATGCCATCAGAGACCATCAAAGAAATTGCCAATTTTTTTCCCTCTCTAATTTTGGTGATGGATTTGCCTTATTCATCTTTTGATTCATAACGTACATATACAAATATCTATTATTTTTTATGTAACAAATATTACAAAATTAAAGTAAAATTTTTAAAAACAAGCTCTATAATAGAGAAGGGTCCTTATTTCCTCCTTATGTATTGTGAGGCTCTTAGGGAGTGAAAATGTACATTATGAAGCAAAAATTAAATCTGATTTATTATTCTTCACCTAAAATGAATTAACTAAAATTTGTTTATTTTTTGATGGTCAAACTGTCAAATTTGGCCATTGGGAAAGGTTGATTTATGACTTTTTTAACACCACCCCAGAACTTTTTTAAGCCTTTTCAAAATCCTTTATTCTTGGAACAAAAATGATTTAGACCCACTTTGAATTTTTTTCCTTTTTTTTTTCTCCTCTAGGAAAGGGAATCAGTCATTCTCCAAGAACCATTAGTTCTTTTTAATGGGGAATAGCTTTCAAGAGCAAAATCTAGGTACTAGGTTTTAAATGCATTAGCTATTTTACTATTTTAAATTTGCGCTTTAGAAAAACACAATGTGATTTACAGTTAGACAAGAATATATAGGTAGAGCTCATGTAGACAGTGTGAACTATCTGTTTATACTTTTCCTTTTATTTTTGGCCCAAATATCTTAGATTGACATTTACAAAGTATAGATCTCAATGATTTTTCCTATTAGACTTGGTTTAGCATATCAGTTTTTTAAAAAAATTTTAAGTGCTTCTAGTTTCTGATCTGGCATGTACAGAGCTTGGAAGTCACCACTCCATCCCAACAAGTAAAAAGCTGAACAAAATGAAAAATCAACAACTCTTCTTAGCTCCATAAGAAAAGTGAGGTCACAGGGCAAACCCCTGTCCCCCTGATGGGAAAGATTGTATCTATAGAGAATCACAACCCATCAGAGCAGAAACCTCCGTGGGAACTAGCGCCAAGGTAGGAAAACCTGAATGTAGTTGACAAATTGCTGGAGGCCCACTGTGGGCAAGTCTGAGAGACCCAGTCATCAGGGAGCCCTCAACACTTTTGTGAGTTTTACTTCCTGAAGTTCTACCAGGTTCACACAGTGAATACTGCACAAAAATATTCTCATGCTCCCAGCAGGGGGATGGGAAAAGGAACCATTCTGAAATATGCCAGAGCATTTGTTCTTAGCAAGATCTGACCTCGGGAGAAACTATTTAACCAGAGCCTAACCTGCTAGGGTTTTATCAGAGTTTAACTGACTAGAGAGAAATTTACAGCATTAAATGCATATATTAGAGAAAGATTTAAAAATCAATCAACTAAGCTTCTACCTTAGGCAGCTAGAAAAAGAAAAGCAAATTAAATCCAAACTAGTATTAAAAAATGAAATAATTAAAAATTAGAGCATAAATCAATGAAGTTAAAAATAAGAAATCAATAGAGAAAATCAATAAAACAAATCTGGTTCTTTGAAAATAAAATCAACAAGCCCCTAGCCAGGTTACCTAAGGAAGAAAAGGGAGAGGACACAGATAACTAATATGAGAAACGAAAGAGGGGATATCACTGCAGACAACATGGATATAAAAAGGATAATAAAGGAATACTATGAACAACTCTATGCCTACAGATTTGATAATCTACAAGAAATGGGCCAATTCCCTGAAGGACATGATCTGCCAAAACTCACACAAGAAGAAATAGACAATCTGAATAGGCCTATATCTATTAAAGAAATTGAGTCAATAATCCATAACATTCCAGAACAGATCACTCCAGGCCCAGATGGGGGTCGCTAGTGAATTCTACCAAACATTAAGGAAGAAATTATACCAATTCTCTACAGTTTCTTTCAGAAGATAGAGGCAGAGACTGTATTTCCTAACTCATTCTATAAAGCCAGACATACTACCACCCTAGAAATCTCCAAGAAGACTTAGCCAACCTTGTGCCAAGTCTTGAGGTTGGGTAGTGTCAATCCTCTAACTTTGTTCTCCTTCAGTAATGTGTTGACTATTCTGGGTATTTTGCCTCTCCATATAAACTGTAAAATCAATTTGTCAATATCCACAAAATAACTTGCTAGGATTTTGATTGGGATTGCATTAAATTTATAGATCAAGTTTGAAGAACAATAATCAAGGCAGTGTGGTATTGGTGAAAGGATAGACAAATACATCAGTGGAACAGAATAGAAAACCCAGAAATATACCCACAGGAATATAGTCAACTGATCTTTGACAAAGGAACAAAAGCAATGTGATGGAGAAAGGATAGTCTTTTCAACAAATGGAACAACTGGACATCCGCAAACAAAAAAGTGAATCTAGGCATAGCGGTTATAACCTTCACAAAGTGATTTCAAAATGGATCACAAACCTAAATGTAAAATGCAAAATTATAAAACTCCTAGAAGATAACATGGGAGAAAATCTAGATGACCTTGAATTTGGTGGTAAATTTTTAGATACAACACTAAAGGCATGATTCATGAAAGAAATAATTGATAAGCTAGACTTGATTAAAATAAAATTTTTCTGCTCTGTGGGTGACACTATCAAGAGAATGAAAAGACAAGACACAGAATGGGAGAAAATATTTGCAAAAGATACATATGATAAAGGACTGTTATCCAAAATACATAAACTCTTAAAACGGAAACAATTAGAAAACAAACAACCCGATTAAAAAATGAGCCAAACCTTGACAGACACCTCACCAAAGAAGATACACAGTTGATAAATAAGCATATGAAAAGATGCTCCACATCATATGTCATCAGGGAAATACAAACTAAAACAATGAGATACCACTACTACACACATATTAGAATGGCCAAAATCCAGAACAGTGACAACACCAAATGCTGGTGAGGATGTGGAGGAACTCTCATTCATTGCTGGTGGGAATGCAAAATGGTACAGCCACTTGAAGGACAGTTTGGCAGTTTCTTATGAAATGAAACATACTCTTACTATTTGATCTAGCACCTCTCACCCTACCAGGCTCAGCATTTCCTATCCCATTCCCTTTTTTATTTCTTCTTAGCACTTATTCTCTAATACACTTTTAGTTTACTTATTTTCTGTCTCTACAGAATAAAAACTTCATGAGTGTAGTGATTTTTGTCTGTTTGATTTACTGCTATATTCTTAGCATTTACAACAGTGCCTGACATATAAATAACACTCAGTAAATGTTGAATGAATGAATATCTACATACTGGGTTTCGTAATTTTAATTTTTATTCTTTAGTTTACCTTTCAGGATCCTGAATGGTACTTCTCTTTAAAGCCTTTTTCAGGCTATGCTGTCATTTTCATCTTGAGTGGATCGAAATTTTAAAGGATGTTGGTTGGCTGTTTTTATCATTAGTTTTCTTCATATGTTTTGAAATTTTGATTTAGAGTGGGTTGGGTTTTTTTTCTTTCCTTTTATTTTTATTTCTTTCCTCTAGGTTCATCCTTTCCTTTCTAGCAGTTTTAAGTTGCCTCTAACTTGCGTCCTAGGGACTCCAATTCAGCCAAGTGTTACATGCTAATTTAGTTTCGAATTCTTTGGTGATACTGTACACCAGTTATCAACTGAGAAAATTACAAAACTGTGCACTTCTTCCACTTTAGGCCTATAAGCTGGAGTCCCAGGTATCAGTTGGAGCTAGGTTTGCTTTTTAACCTTTTTCACATGTGGGGCAGCAGTGCAGAGGAATCCCAGCTCCCTCCAGGCTTAAAGCAGTGCTATGTTTTTTGCCCTTTTTTCATTCCTGTTATTTCTGTCAGCCATTTTTTTTTAAAATCAGTTTCACCAGAGGCTCATCAATTTTATTAATCTTTTAAATATGGGTTGGCCAAAAAGTTCATTTGGGTTTTTCCATAACATCTTATGGAAAAACCCGAATGAACTTTTTGGCCAACCCAATAAAATAAAATCTTTTATCTTTTAAAGATAAAAATCGCCTATTTGTGGCCCTATTATTCCTCTCTAGTGTTTGTTTTCTATTTTATTTCCTATTATTTTCTTTATTGTTTCCTTCCATCTACTTTCCTTAGGATTTTTTATTCTTCTCTTATCCTCTTGAGATCAACACTTAGCATTATATTTTGGGCTTAAAAATTATCTAAAGCTATACATTTCCCATTAAGTATTGTGTTATTGCATCTCTTAAGTTTTGAAATGTAGTAGCACTTTAGACCTCATTACCCTGCCAGATTAGAATTTTTGACTGCAAATTTCTGCTTTGGACTCAGAGTCAGGCAGGATGCTGCTTCAGCATCATTTATGCTTTTTTCTTTATTTCTTGTCCTGGGATGTATTTATGTTGGTTTTGAACCCAATTGTATCTTTTTATATTTATCATTGCTATATGTTTGAAACAAAGGGATACCTTACAGCATCAATTCATAATGTTATTTGATCAGAAGTCTCTGTACATCTTTTCTCTTTCCTACAACAGGTAAGATACATTTTTCCTGTTTTTTTTTCCTTCCACACATTTAAAAAAATCTTTTGTGCATTCAAATTTTATCTTGTATTTTTGTCACTTTTATTACCTCTAATACCAAGTTGCATCAACTGATACATTCACATTTTATGCATTCTCTTTTTACTCAAGGCACCTGATGGTTGTTTCAAGCAAACTTTGTTTTCAAGCAAAACTAATTTTATCATTCAAGCAAGTTTGTTCTTAATACTGCTACAGCGGTGTCTCTACTTCAGGGATCACTAAGCTGCTGAGATTGTAGCACTCCTCTCCAATTTTCTATTACCAAAACTGGAGTCCTAATTTGTAAAAATCAAAATAGAGATATGTTCACATTTTCTTAAGGAAACTCAGGACTCAGTGTTATGTATAAACTTCACAGGAAAAACAAGTTGTGTATAGCAAAGCCTGTCCAAAAATATTGGTTTGCTCCTCAGTATAAAACTAAATTCCTGGTAAATTGTAGGCTACTGCGCTGCTTAATGTTTCCTAGGACATCTCCTACCCAAAGCCAAGACTGTTACGCCTACTTGTCTTGATAAAAGTCAAGCATTTAAAAAACAGTTATTTTTCTCTTTAAAAACTAGCTTTATTTAAAAGAATCTGAAGCATAACACTAATAGGAAACAAACTTACAATACATATTGTTCAAGAAAGCCTGCCATACATAATTTCTACTAATAGTAGGTCTATATACTGATAAATAACATTCTTTATACAATGCACAAATGACATTTAGCATGATCCCTGAAAAGAATGGCCAACAATAACATGGACTGTTTGATAGAACCTCTACCCGTCTTACTACTTACCTACAGAATAAAAAACTAAAATGTGGAGATAAGTTAAACTCATCCAATTTTAAATTCTAGCACAGTGTTTAAGGAAGAAAGAAAAAGGATAAGAAGGAAGAAATTATAAGAGTTAAATATCTTAAAAAGAAAAATGAGAATTGGCTTACCATTATTTATAGTAATTATTAAAAAGTATTCAGAATTGAGAATTATTTGGTTTAATATTTGGAAGCCCTTAGACAGTTAAACTATCAATTATCTACTATATCCAATCAGTTACCAAGCCAATTTTATTTCCCTGAAAACTGTAACCTGTACATTAACCACATAAAGAAAATAAACAATTTGGGGGTAACCTAGTCATTTCATACTTTATTCAGATTTTTCCACAAAGCAATTCATGAATCATTTAATACGAATACTTCTTTCAATTTCTATGATTCAAATAGAAACAGACCCAGTTCTAAAAGATTGTATATGAAAATACCAGAAAAAAAATCCCTAACATGTAAAACTAAATTTTTAATACAAAAAAAGAAACCCATGAAAACACTGGGCATTCAAATAAAGTATAATGGGATTATGACACAGTATCGTATCTGGCATTTTTTAAAATTTAAGAACTGAATCAGATTTATTGCTATGTCAATTCTATCAACAGCCAATAATCAAATGTACAAAACATACCACAACAACCATGCCAAAAATGATGCTGTATAGAAAGATCATTAGCATAACACTGGTAGACATTAATCTTGTAATATACATCACTGATATAGTAAAACCTTGTTAATTCAGGTTAAATTGATGTCTAAAAATTTGAATATTTTAAAAGATATGCAGTTTAAGCACTCACAAGCATTCTTTTTTTTTTTTTCTGTTAAGCATGTAATTTCAAATATACAAATTTCCAAGTATCTATTACGCTTCTTTTGGGTACTTAAGGTTTAATGACAAAAGAATGCTTTTAAACTAGTATTCTGAAATAAATGCCTCTAAAAAGCTTAAAATTTTCCCAAGATTAAATATTTTTCTTTAAAATTTTGATTATGACTTTTATTAACAAATCTTTTCATCAGATAATACAAAGTAAACATTCAAGTCTTGTATCAGTGGTTATAAATTGTAATTAGAGGAGTTTTATGGTATTTTAATAGTTTATTAATAAATGAAGATTAATATGACTACTTATCTTGGTTATGGTGGAGTAAATGATATCTTTTTTGGTTGGAAGACATCAGAATAAGTTCAAAGTCTAATATATAATTTTAATGGTATGGGCTAAAAAAATCGAATATGCACTGTCAATTAAGATAATTCCTTAGTAAATTATAACTGTAAGAGGAAGATCAAATTTTTAAGAAGTATTTATTGTATTATGAGTGCTATGAATTGCCAACACCAAATTTTACCCCTCTCTCCCATTTCAAAGACATCAGGCCATCTACTAATCCATAAATATTGATGTCTCACATACTTCATAGAGTAGCTTAAACATACCAGCATATGAAATAATTAGTATTACATAGTAATTTCCTTTGCCATAGGAATAAATGTTGGACAAAGTCTGGAAACATTTTATTTTCCAATTTGAATTACAGTAATTTTGCCACAGATCACAGCACTAGTGCATGTGTTACTTTAAACATGCTCTAAGAACAAAACAAAAATTTACTGCAAAAATACATGTCACCAATGTGGAACACACTCAGATTTGTATAAAAGTACTGAACTAATATCCCAAAAAGAGGTATATGTAAGCAGTACATAAGGAAGAAATAGTTTTAATATGAAACAGTCATTTAAGTCACATACATCATGATAAGAAGCAGGACTTTCTTTTATAAAAGATATTTTAACTAACAAGCAACATCATCTACATCACCTACAGAACAAGAAAAGTACAGGTATTTAGAATAAGTTTTAATATAATTACAAGTAATGTGTTTCAACAAAATATGACAAAGACGAAGCTTATCCATTGGGTTTCATTAAAAGTCTTCAATAAAAACTTTCTTCCCTTTATTTGCCCTAGACCACTTGTCTTGGGAGATACTAATCCCATCCCCAGTCCCTTTACTCCAGGGGTGCCTCTAAGCTCCCATCACTGTACCAAGAGTTGGAAAATTACAGATATAACTTCTATACTGCTTTATCGGATAAATGGAATAGAGAAAAGGGGGAAGTTGCTAAAATTTGGAAATGAGAAGAAAATCTCTGAGTTCAGAAGTAGAGGAAAAGAAATTGTGAAAAGTCTCCACAATCTAAAGGAGATTGGGAAGTACTCTCAAGAACCTATCAGTCAATTTGATAAAAATACTGCTTTCCATGGTGCCTAAATGTGGTCATATTGTCTGAAATCAAAGATATTGAAGATTCATTCTGAATAAAGTCTTTAAAAAAAGAGATATTTAATCTCACTTCATTATCTTTGTTAAAATCTTGCTGCAAAAGACTGTCCCCTTAAAATCTAGCCAACCACAGCCAACAAAGAAATGAGAATTCTGATTAGAGGAAAGATACGAAATTTTGAAGTACAGAGCATCCAGGAAGGCAAAAGGCAAGTTGGTTTATACAGCATTCCACTTGAGAGTTTAGGACGGGAAGAGGGCAACTGGGAAACACACCAAACAACTCAACCTTCCTGAACCAAATCAGGAAAAAGGAAAGACCTCTGCTACTTTCTCCTTCCTACATTGATTGATTCCCTAAAGAGGACTGAGCACTCAGTATGATACAATACTGTTGTTAACTACATGATGGTGTAAATAAGCCTTTATGAGCTTCCCTAAGGATCTAATCATCTTATACAGAGTTCTAAACCACTATTTACAAATGAACTTTGGGAATCTGGATGCTTTTAATTAAACTTTTTTTTAATTAAAAAAATCTTAAATAGCACAAATGTTCATGCATATGAAACCTTTATACACTGCAAAAAAGAAATCCAAAAACTCTCGAGCTCCCTTTAAAAATCATTGCTTATATATATATTTTACTATTACATACAATTACTATAGTATGTTGGACAATAAGTACTAGCACTCAGTTTGTTCAAGACAAACAAATGTAAAAGAATATTAGAAGAAAACTCCTGATATTTTATCTGGATGATTAAAGTCAGCAGATTTCAGGGTAACCTATTATTGAAGTTTTTTTCCTACCACTAGGCAGAGTTGGGAGTCTAAACACACACACACACACACACACACACACACACACACACACACACACACAAATTGGTTTTCTTTATACTGTGTTCACCTATGAAGAATAAGCACTAGTACAAGAAAATCTTCAGTTTTATGTACATAATCTTCTAGTCTGGATAACAAGAATCATAATAGCAGTATGCTACAGTATTTCACACGAAAGGAAAACATGGATCACAAATCTAATTCCAAGCACTCTATCTGAAGAATAATTTATTTTTCTCTAGCAAGCTAAGCTGTTCCTGCATTAGGGAGTCCAGTAGCATCTAGAAGCAAGTGGATGGGGAATTCTCTAGTGAAATGAACAAAGCAAGTTCTGAGAAAGGAACTGACACTTTAAAACTTTCTAGTAACCTAGCCTTGGTGAGAGAGCCTAGCTGCTGACAGCCAGGTTGAACTTTGGCAAAACTTGAGAATGTAGGAGAAACCCCAAGTTTTCCTGCTCAATTGCACGTATGTGTGTCTTTGTGTATATGTGTGCATGTGAGATGAGGCCTTTCAGTGATGGAAAAGGATTACACCAAAAAAGGTGCGATGCTACTGGAAGATTATGCCACCTCTGTGCATTTGTTTTCCTCACTGAATACTTTTTTTTTTTTTTTTTTTTTTTTTTTTTTTTTTTTTAATTACACTATACTAGGTGTGCTTTATTTATTTATTTATTTATTTATTTATGGCTGTGTTGGATCTTCGTTTCTGTGCGAGGGCTTTCTCTAGTTGTGGCAAGCGGGGGCCACTCTTCATTGCGGTGCGCGGGCCTCTATCGCGGCCTCTCTTGTTGCGGAGCACAGGCTCCAGACGCGCAGGCTCAGTAATTGTGGCTCACGGGCCCATTTGCTCCACGGCATGTGGGATCTTCCCAGACCAGGGCTCGAACCCGTGTCTCCTGCATTGTCAGGCAGACTCTCAACCACTGCGCCACCAGGGAAGCCCTGAATACTTTTTAAATGTTTAGGGCAGCTCGTCACTTGTCTTAAGAAAGCCATATCAACTTGTATCATAGCCTTCTTTGAGTCACATTAGGCAAATTAGTATCTGGCCATTCTTATAGTTCATCACTTTCCCTACCAAAAAGCCTCTAGATAACTTCTGACAGTGTTACGTAGAGACAAATGTGGAACTAGTAAGAAAATTAATTCAAATACATGAAAACATTCATCAGCTATGATTGTAGTTTGCCTACGATTCACTGTTAGAATCAACCACGGGTTTTTCTTCTGTAAATTTAACAGATTCGTATTTAAGTAAGGTGCTCTTAAGACCTAAATACAAGAATAAAAATTCACTTGTTTGTTAAGTTTTTAAAAACAACTACTTGGAAATGGAAAATAAAAGAATCACATTATAAATCAAGTATTTTTAGACTAAGTTGGGAGAGGTTATTTCATTTTCACAAAACAAGTAATCAAAGTGTAAGCAATAGAGGGCTTTAGAAACTGCATAATCAGTTTCAGCAATGAGCACAACTTGAGTACTACCGTGTAAAGTGTTAACTCCTGAAGACATTGGAAGGTTCTACTCAGTACCTACCTAACTGTATTCAGTCATTAAAAAAAAAACAAAACCATGATCTGATGCTAGAACTAGGCATATAGCATACAGTGCATCATATCTTAAAAATCTGCACTCACTAGGATTTCAAAAACAACATAAGTAGGTCCTTAAACATTTAGAAAATTATGTATCTTTAACAAAAACTACAACGTAAGCAAAATGTGATCTTCGAGATGCTACTGAACATACCAAATGTCAAGAGTCAGCCCAAACTACTGCATTTTAACCTGCTCCAACTGGTAAAGTTTTCACACAAAGGAGTACCTAGTATTAGAGTTTATATCATTTCATTTCCTAAAACTATAAAGACATTTATATTACAACTATATTTAAAATATCTTGTACTCATCTCTAACTAGTCACAGGTAAATGGAGAAAACCTTATATTGCCTTGTACCATATGAAATTGCTGTTTCTGTAGGTCAAAATTAAAACACTACTTAAAAAAATAAGTTTTATTCAATCAAAATATGCATCACAAGCATTAATAGTTTTCTTCTAATAGGACATTAAATATTTCATTTTTATAAAATTCATCATTTGCTAGGCTGTATGAACTGTTCAAACCCTCCAATTACTGTTGTTCAATTGGAGAATATGAAGTTTCTTAGAAAAATCTCCAAATGATGAAAACTACACCAGTTCACTGGATAAAGTTCTGGTGACTACACTGTAAACAACAGAATTGAATAATTCAATTAACTTTGCTTTAGTGGCTTGTGACATGTGACACCAGTGCTGTCATGTAAAAGTGTGGGTTCATGTTTATTAACCGAAGGACTATAATCAAAATTTTCATGCATAATTTAAATTTCTTGGCAATATTGCTGCTGCTGTCATTTCACCAAGGTTTAAATTATCCCTTTTGCAGGTCACCACATAGTCTTCAGAACTTTTTTGGTCACAATGATGGTTCAAGTTTGGGAGATTTACCAACATCCAACCATTGTATAAATTATTATCAATTGTCATATAGAATCCTTTTTTTGGGTCACAGTTTATGATCCGCTCCAAAAACAGGCTTCTGTTGTTTCAAATCTTAATGAGTGCACCTCCAACTGTCTCCATTCTTGTTATCTCTCAAGAGAATACTCTCAGGTCCATTTTTACATTTTCCCCAGTCACAGCCGAAACTCCTGTCTGCTGAAGGGCCTCGAACTGTGAGTAAGCTCTCATCTTGGCTCTTAATTGATCTTTGTTTAAAATGGATTTTGAACTCCGCTGAGGCTCATTTTTAATTTTCAGATCCCCAGAACAAGATTTTTCAAACCACCACTCTTTTGCCAGCAGAGCCCTCTAAGGCCAAATTGATGTTTCTACCTATCTCATTTGCAATATGTCCCTGGTTTGAAATGATATTAAGAAAAGTATTCACAATTCTTCTGAGGATACTGTATTATTTATTTCTCTGGAAAACAATAACAAAACAACTCAATAATCAAATTGAAGAGTGAAGAGAATACTGTTATATTTCTAAATAGCACAACTAAAAACATCCTTTATGACAACTCTACTAATTGTAGTCAATTTTCAACTGATCTAATGTTAGCAATTTCATGTGGTACAATCCACAAGTTAATCAACAAATACTTATTGAACATCTACTATATGCTAACATCTGTCTCATATCTGTACAAACAGACATCCTGGAAAGACTGAGTTGATAATATGAAGGTCACTAATTTCAAGGACCCTAATATGGGACGAATCTGGTGTCATACTCTATTATTTTTTAAAACACTCATTAAAATGTATGCTTTCTTCCATGTTTTAGGTACATATATTCTTTCTGAAAACATGTTAAATGGATCCTCAAATATTTTTTGAACTAAATATTTAATTTGATATTGCCAAAGTTCAGCACTGGAATACACTTGACCCTTGAACAACACGGGGGCTAGGGGTGCCGACCCCCTAACAGTCAAAAATGTGAATACAACTTTACAGTCAGCCCCCCAAAACTGTGGTTCCACATCCTGGGATTTAATCAACCGTGGATCATGTAGTACTATAGTATGTGTTTATTGAAAATCAGTGGGCCCATGCAGTTCAAACCTGTGTTGTTCAAGGGTCAACTGATACATTTTTCAATGATTCTAACTTTTAAAAGTCAAAACTTGCCTACATTTGCTATATATTATCTTGAAGCTTCAAGAGGCTTTTATGTTCATGATTACAAACTAAAATTTATTTGTATATTACTTTCTAATGCACCCCCATATACATTATTCTTATTTAAGATAGCAAACAAAAACAATACAAAGTTTGCGCTAGCAACGAAGTGGTGTATTAATAAAAACTAAAAGGTAAATAATTTTTTTGTGTGTGCATTTAAAAAAATAATGTAAAACATTAAAATCCTGTGTCACTGAACCTCTGTACTACACAGGGGAAAAAAACCACTGTAGTTAATGCCTGTGATTAAGCATCACTGCCCACTGCAGGGGGACCAAAAGTTTCTCTAGTGCGCATTAACTGGACATCTTTGTCAGCCATACAAGTATCACAGCCCCATACTGCTGATGCTTCTGCTGTTAGGAGGCCATAAGCTGTTTCAGTCATTCCAGTGCAGATCCGATGAAACCATTTCTGACAAGAGGCTTCACATAAGATGGCATCCTGATCATCATTCACTTCATTTGTACAAATTCCACAAGGATACACTGGGTCAGAAGAAGAATGCCCATGACGGCTTGGGTGGAGAGAGGATTTATTGCTTTTCTCAGTGGCGCATGTATCTGCGGCACCTCTAGGTTGTCGTGGCTTATTCTGTGTCCCGTTTGCATGGCTGTTGTTTGTAGCTTCAGTGCTACTCGAACGGCTGTTCTCTTGATTTACGACATTGTTTCGATTCACATTTTTTAATTCAATATTACTCTGATTCACTGTGTCATCCATATTTAAGTGAGGTGGATGAGCAGAGGAATTTTGATTAGTGTTTTTGGTTGCTCCTTGACTAAAGTCTTGTTTTGGGGGTGGTGCTTTTGCTTGCCCAAAAGTGTTTGGGGGAGGAATAAAAGAATGATTAGATTCTAATGGAGAACTAAAATTTGAATTATTTCCAGGGACAAAGTTAGATGCCAAGTCAGGGTTAGATATTTGGCTAGCATTCTGTGGAGGAATCTGATTGAAGTTTTCAGCAGGATTTTGTCTAAAATGTTGATTAGGCATGTTAACATTCTGACTTAGTGCATTATTATAAGATGGGTTTCCAAAACTCGAATTATCATGTGGCCCAAAATTAAAAGCATGAGGTCGATTAAAACCCATGCCCAAAGGATTCTGAGGAAATGGGTGTGGCTGATTCCTGAGTGAGTAAGGACCACAGTATGGGGAAGACATTCTTGGAGGAACGTGAGGTGGCATTCTGAATGTGCTGTAGCCTCCAAAGCCAGGATAACCAGGGCCAAGATATGGATTTGACGAAGGTAGTGGTTTATAGGAAATAGTATTATAGTTGTCATCAAATGGATTAGCAGCCACTAGATGGTCAGAGTTTGGATTTGGTGGTGGAGCATACTCAGACAATGGAGGAAAAGAAGGCCCCTGAAATGAGAATGTGAAATACATGTGTTTGATCAAAGAAGTCATAAATGTTAACATTTATGAACCTAGTTTTAAATTTCTTTTGAAGTGTTACAAAAATTTAATTCTTCACCTGACCTTTCAATTCCAAATAATGTTCATATTTATATTTAATGATAAAACTGTGTAGGTTTCTTTCATTGAGGAAAGGAAATAAGGTGTACTTTTTTGAGCTCAAATCAATTGTTACAAACTCTAGAAGTATTCAGCCTTCAAAAGAAGCTTCATTACCATAATTTTCATTGAATATGCTTGCCTGTAACTCTAGAATCTTTCACTTAAAATTTTAACTAAAAATACCTTTATACCTCCAAATAGCCATAAAATTAAATAACAGTAAACAGGATCTAACTTTTTTTCCCTAGCTTAACTTCAGAGAGTTAGCTATCAAAGTATTCCCAAAGCACTAAGGCCTAGGCCTCAGACTGGAAAAATAAACTGCCAGTTTTAGTCACAACTGCAAGTTTAACAGTGTGGCCAAAATGGAAAAAGGTAATCTGTACACATTTCACACTTACTTGCAGTCTTTATAATAAAAACAGTACTTCAAATTTATAGAGGATAAAACCAAGAAAGTCTGTATTTATAACTGCTTATTACAACCAAAGGTTTCAGACAAAAGATGCTTCCACCATGATTGCTTCATGTTATGTACATACTACTGATTTATTATAATAGTTGAACATTACTCCAAGTTAAACTGGTATCCACATATTTTAAAATCTTTTCATAAAACTGCAGGCATCTATTCCTTTTAAATCAGCTTTAAGAATAAGCATTTTAATTTATCTGCCTATACTTCCTTCTTGCAATATTCACTCTAGGCTTACAGTCCGATAATAGCCACTAGTTGCAAAGCAAAAAAAAACCCAAAAAAAACAAATCACTGCAGAATTCACTACTAGGTTCTGAATTAGGAGAGGAAACAAAACCCATGACGAAAGTTAAATTTACCTCATAGCCTGATCATATCAGTGAAGAAAAACTGTTATTAAAGAAAATGCCCATTTACCTGGGTATTTGTCTTGCGCTTTTTCTTATCTGGGCTTCCTAGTTGTACACCTGGTCCTCCTAACCCATCCAGTCCGCTATCACCACCTAAAAATAAATCAATCAGTCAATCCAGATAATATTTCTACTCGTAAGTGAAATCTGTATCTCTCATAGCAATATCTATTATAGCTACCTGTTAATGTTTTCTACTTTTATTAGATAAAAGCAATACTAAGCTCTTATTATCTTTGTTCTTCAAAAAAGTCTTCCCCATGATCTCAGCCAGAAGCAGTCATTCACCTCTACCCCATAGCATTTTTTTATCATTCTTTCAGTGAAAAAAGTAATTCTCCATCCCATCCTCAAACCTTCAGTCATCTGGTTTCCTATCCCTGAAGCAAACACTGTTGCTAGTTTCTGGTCTATCTTTCCAAAGATCATCTATATAAATTCCAGTATAGCTCTGGGGAGTACACAAACAATGGCATGCTTAGTATGGAACGATGGTCTGTACCTTGCTTTCTTACTTGGAAATCATTCCATGTCATTACATATAGAACTGCTCCATTCTCTAATAACTGAGTAGTTCACATTATGATTATACCATAATTCATTAAACTAGTCCCCCTCCCTATTGATGGATATTTTGATTGTTTTCAAACCTTTGCTGTTCTGCAATGAAAATCCACGTATCAATGTCTTTACACTCATGTAAAGGTCATTCCTAGGACTGGAATTATGGCATCCTAGGTATATGCCTCTTAATTCTGAAAGGTATTGTCAAAATACAACAACGTATGTGAGTATGATTTTCTCAATATGATCAAGCAAAAGCAAAAGCTTGACTGTGAATCTAAGAAGTTTAAAAAAACATGGGATTTTCTTCCATTAAAAAAACACACTTTTTACTACAGAGAATTCTGAACATATACAAAAGCAGACAGAATAAAATTATGTACACACATATGTAGATACACATTTGTAGTAAACTATAATACATATTTGTAATAGATTAATAAATAAATCCAATGAGTTGACAGAGAATTATAGGAGACTTGCTCATACATGTGGATTCCGAGAAAGAGATATTTAAACTGAGACCTAAAAGATGATAAGAAATCTCTCATATGAAGAGCAGAACGAAAAGCCTCTAGGCAGAGAGAATAAATAGAAAGGAGCTTGAATGTGTCATGTCTGAGACATTTAAAAGAGGCCAGTGTGTTACGGAACTCTGGAGAGCACCTTTAGAAGAGGCTGAAGAGACAGGCAGGGACCAGACCATTTTAAAGTGTTATGAACTGAATGCTCGTGTCCCCGCACAATTCATATGTTGAAGCTCTGCCCCCTAATATGATAGTATTTGGAGGTGGGGCCTTTTGGAGGTAATTAGGGTTACATTAGGTCATGAGGGTAATGGGATTAGTGGCCTTAAAAGAAGAGAAAGTGACCTCTCTCTCTCTCTCCACACCCCCTTCCTCCCTTCCACCCTCCCTCCTCCCACATGCAAACAGTGGGAAAGGCCATATGAGGACAAAGCAAGAAGATGGGCATCTATCTACAAGCCAGGAAGACAGCCCTCACCAGGAACTGACAAACTGGCTGGCACCTTGATCTTGGACTTCCTAGCGCCAGACTGTGAGAAAATAAATTTCTGTTGTTTAAGCCACCCAGTCTATGGCATTTTGTCATGGCAGCGCAAGCCAACTGAGACATAGAGCCTTATAGTTTATGGTAAGGAATTTGGATTTTATTTTAAGAACAGTGGATGCTCATTTAAGGATTTCGGGCAGGAAACTAACACGATTTATGTTTTTAAAAGATTACATTAGCAATTGTACTGGGAATAAATTGGTGATGGGAATGGGGTAGAAGCAGGGAGACCAGTAATGATATCTTTATAATAATAGTTCAGGAAAAGAAATAGTACTTGGCAATAAAGAGAAATCAGCATGCTGGCGATAGTTCCACACATAACAAAAATGCAAAGCAGATTTCTGTAAGAGCTATTTAGAAGAAGTTTAAATATTGTGGAGGTAAAAAACTATGACAACAATAACAAAATTTTAGTAAGGATTCTGGACGTTAAATTAATATCTAAACATCAAAAGCTTTCATATTACAAACTATAACCAGTTAAAAGATAAAGTAGAAGATAAGCTTCCATTAACAGGAACAAAACTAAACTAAAATAGCTAGCAATAAATTTAAGAAATGCACAAGATCAGTATGAATAAAAACTTTTTAAAAGCCCTATTGAGGGACAAAGAGGAAGACTTCTAATAAGTGGAAAGGTACTCCCTGTTCTGGCTAGCCATCTAGAACAAAATAACACTGTTTTTATTTAGCTCACATATTATCCCAGATAGCCTGGTGGTGCCCTCCTCAGGGACATCAGCACCAGGTGTCCGAGTCCCAGGCCCACAGGGCCCATCCTCTAACCCCATAGGCATTCATACCAGCCTAAGCAGCACCCCCTTCTCAGAAACCTGAGTTTAAACTCCACAGGGACCCTCTTGTGAGTTTATATATTTTAATAATTCCAACCTCTTTCCTATGTCCTTCAGCCTTAAGAATGGTAGCTGCTTCCCACAGTTGTTACCTCTGTAAAAACTTTAGTATTCTATTTTGCCAGTTTAATATCTGTTAACTATACTTTATATCAAATTCTTTCCATTAAAAATAACTAGTCTGGTTTCTGTCTCCTGACTAGACCCTGACTGATACATATTTCAAACACCTCCCAGGCTGAAAATAGTATTACTCCTACGTTAACATCATTCCAGAGATTTAGCTTACTATCTACCTACCTACTTTTCCTCCTGTGTATAAATTTGTGATAGTAATACCTTTACAAAAATGGGCTATTATTTTTTAAATAAAAGCATTGGGCTTCCCTGGTGGCGTAGTGGTTGAGAATCTGCCTGCTAATGCAGGGGACATGGGTTCGAGCCCTGGTCTGGGAAGATCCCACATGCCACGGAGCGACTAGGCCCGTGAGCCACAACTACTGAGCCTGCGCGTCTGGAGCCTGTGCTCCGCAACAAGAGAGGCCGCGATAGTGAGAGGCCCGCGCACCGTGATGAAGAGTGGCCCCCGCTCGCCGCAACTGGATAAAGCTCTCGCACAGAAACGAAGACCCAACACAGCCAAAAATTAAAAAAATTAATTAATTTTTTTAAAAAAGCATTAAATTTTAACTTTATTAGAATTTAATAAATGAAAAAGAAATAAATTAAACTGAAGAATATGCTAAATGTTTCTTCACCAAAAGAGAAATTTTTGAAAATAATTCTCTAAGGCTAAGAAAAGACATCAAGAAAAACATTAAGTTGGAGAAATTATGGTATTTCTTTTTTCAATCTTTAGATGGTGTCAAGTGACTTCCTGCTTTGAAAGTTGAGGATAGTATAGTATCACACCTTATTCTACTTTTTTTCTCCCTAAATTTAGCAGGGTATTTTCTATCTCTAGATTCTTCATTTCAGGTAAATTTTCTTTTCTCATACCTTTGAATACTTTTTTCCGCTCTATTTGTTGAGTGCTCTATTTCAGGGGTACTAATTATCATTATGCTGGGGAGATTTTTTAGCTCCATATCTATTAGCTCACGTGACTAGTCTTTTTCATCTGCACTTAATCTGATTACCTGAAGTTTTTATGTAACTTAATTGTTAACTATCTTTATTCTGTTTCTAATTTGTAATATATTTGTTCTCTATATATGTTGTTTCAGTCAATTTATTTCCTTAGGTCTGCAATTTACCCTTCTTCTGTGTTTTAATATTATCTTGTCTTTGAGCTCTTATTTTATTTAAGTTCTACAACCTGAAGTACATGTGAGTTATTTCCTTCTGTCCTGTAGGTTATGGGTTCTTCATCTTCTGCATGCTCTTTCTCTTTTTATTCTTTGTGTGTCAGTTCACTAGTTTGCTATAGTATGTTTACATGATTATCGTGTTTTTATTTTTATCTTGTAACTTTGCCCAGACCTTTTAAGCTCTGATTTAATGTGCATAACTTTGACTCCCTTTTATTCTTATCTAAGATTGTTTGCCTGGCTTAGATGGTTTGCATCTATTGAGATAATCATATGATGTTTTTCCTTTACATTATTTATTTTTATAAGTTTATTTATAAATTTATTTATTTATTTATTTTTGGCTGCGTTGGGTCTTCTCTAGATGCGGCGAGCAGGGGCTACTCTGTTGTGGTGCGTGGGCTTCTCATTGTGGTGGCTTCTCTCGTGGAGCACCGGCTCTAGGCGCACGGGCTTCAGTAGTTGTGGCACATGGGCTCAGTAGTTGTGGCCCGTGGGCCCTACAGCACGCGGGCTTCAGTAACTGTGGCACTTGGGCCTAGTTGCTCCGCAGTGTGTGGGATCTTCCTGGACTAGGGCTCGAACCCGTATCCCTTGCATTGGCAGGTGGATTCCTAACTGCTGTGCCACCAGGGAAGTCCCCTTTACATTATTTTAATGTTGAACCCAGCCTGACATTCCTATGTTAGTAAACACAACTTACTAATTTTTATATGAATGTTATATTTATGTGACTGGATATGCTAATATTCTCTTTATAATGCTTGCCTATGTTAGTAAGATTAACCTGTTGTGTTTCCTTGAAACATCCAGGCTCTTAATTCTAAGATTTTGTTAAATGCACATCTACCTAGTCAGGGGGTGCAGTAACCCATTCACATGGGAGGATTCCCTTGAGTCCTCTGATTCAATTTGTATCCCTGAAGGCTTCTTTTCTGCCAGAGAGTCCTTTAAAAACAACAACAAAAACTTCCCCTGTTTCACTCATTTTTTTTTCTTACTCAAAGGAGTGAGAAGACAAGACTACTCATTTAATTTACTTTTCTCCAGACTTGGGGTTATTAGTAATTCTCAAAATTTTGTAAATCACCAGCAGCTTCCAAGGGGCAGGGATTGTTTTAGAAGCCTAAAACAGTGATCCAGATTTCACCCTGTTCCAGATTTATGTTACCGGGCTATGCCACTTCCCTTGTCTGCTGCTATTGCTGACATTTTTGCTGTTTTTTAAAACTGTTTTGGTTCATTTCACTTGAAATTTAGAAGAGAATCTGTACGGTAGCTTTGTTCTACTATCTTAGAAGTTTATATCTATATCTATGTTCTTTCACTTAATCTTCATAACAAACCTATGAGGAAAATCATCCCCATTTTAAAAAAAGAAAGAAAAAGAAATGGAATTGTAAAGGTACAGATCATACCCCTGGTAAAAAAGCAGCTCTGAAATCTAAAACTAGTATTTGTTTTCTTTTGCTTTTAGGTGTACAGTTCAGTGGGTTTTGAGCATATTCACCAGGCTGTGTAAACATCACCACTATTTAATTCCAGAACATTATCATCACCCCAAAAAGAAACCCCATACCTGTTAGCCATATAATATGTGGCTTTGAGTTTGGCTTCTTTCACTTAGCACAACATTTTTGACATTCAACCACGTAATTTTATGTATTAGTATTTCATTCTTTTTTATGGCTGAACGATATTCCACATTATGTTTATCCAGTCGTTAGCTGGTGAACATTTGGGTTGTTTCTATTTTGGAGAGACTATGAATAATGCATTTATGCACACGTTTTTAAATGAATGTATGTTTTCAATTCTCTTGGGTATACACCTAGGAGTGGAATTGCTGGGTCACATGGTATCTCTATGTTTAACATTTTGAGGAACTGCTCAACGGTTTTCCACAGTGGCTGCACCATTTTATGTTCTCACCTCTAAAGTCTGACAGTTCTAATTTCTTCACATTCTCCCCAAGATTTATAGTTTGTTTTTTTTAATATAGTGACTCTAGTGAGTATGAAGTGGTATCTCCTTGTGCTTTTAATTTGCATTTCCAAAATTACTAATGATGTTGAGCATCTTTACGTGTATTTATTGACCATTTCTTTATCTTCTATGAAGAAATGCCTATTCAAGTTCTCTGCCTAGTTTTCAGAGTGTTTGTCTTTTCTGTTAAGTTTTAAGAATTCTTTATGTATATATTAAGGATACTAGAATCATCAGATGTAAAACACATATGTTTTTAATTTTGATGAAGTTCGAATTATTTATTTTTGTTTTGTTGCTTGGATAAAACTAGGTTTATCTGCTTCTAATATAGTAGTTTGCCTCCCTAAGATCTTATACATATACTGTCTTCCTCAGTGGCCCACAAAAGGCAAAAATGGAAACTTCTGGTTCAAACTAAAGGAACTCCTATCTTAATATAATCAATAAAAAACACTGAATCACTATGTTGCACACCTGAAACTAATATAATATTGTAAATAAACTAAACTTCAATTAAAAAAAAACCGTAAACAGTGAAAAATATAAACATTAAATTAAAATATAGTTGTGACCATTAAAAAAATTTGTTTAATAAAAAATGATAAAGGGACTCCTATCTTTTAATTTTAATTTGACATGGTAATCCCATTTGAATAGATGGTAAGTAAAGAACTAAGAGAGAGATCCAGTGCACTCCTCAAGGTCATTCATTCAAAATCATATGGTTCAGGAATGGCTAAACTACTTAACCAATGTATAACTTTCAGTAGCCTATATACACTGAACTAATGAGTTCATATTAACAATTTGTATGCAGTTTTCCATAACAGTATATACTAACATACTGAACAGAGAAATGTGTTGTTCTTGAATCTGAATACCTAGAAATTCTGTGGAAAAGAATTAGTAATGGGCTTGAGGTCAAATAATAAAGTGGCTATATAAATAAACAAAAGGTCCAAACATCAGAGTCCTGTCTTTCCTAACATTTGTTATGGGTATTTCATTATAACAAAAGTATCAATAGAAAAAGGTAATTCTTAAAAAATAAAAAGTTATTAACAAATTAGTCTCTAATCTAGAATATATAAATTACCATTCACAGCATTATTAAGACTACTGAATAATTGTAATTTTACTATTAAAATGCTGTAATTTAAAGATGGACAAAATGTACTCTTAATGGTTAGTATCTACCATCTCTGTTCATTTTCTAAAACTCTAATTCCTGTATTTACTATAAGGCAAAACTCTGACATTTGTAATCATTTAAGTAAATTCATTATATTCAAGTAATCTGTAAGCAAAATCACCTAAAATTCTTTTTTGAAAATTGAGTTTTATAGTATTAGTTTTTTATTTAAGAGTCTAATATCTCGGTGTTCCCCTGGTGGCGCAGTGGTTGAGAGTCTGCCTGCCAATGCAGAGGACACGGGTTCGAGCCCTGGTCTGGGAAGATCCCACATGCCGCGGAGCAACTAGGCCCGTGAGCCACAACTACTGAGCCTGCGCGTCTGGAGCCTGTGCTCCGCAACAAGAGAGGCCGCAACAGTGAGAGGCCCGCGCACCGCGATGAAGAGTGGCCCCCACTTGCCGCAACTAGAGAAAGCCCTCGCACAGAAACGAAGACCCAACACAGCCAAAAATAAAAATAAATAAATAAATAAAAATTAAAAAAAAAAAGGGTCTAATATTTCCCTCCATGAAACAATCTTCAAGTTCCCACTGGTCTCAGTTGCCCCACTTATTGTTCATCTAAAAAGTTAACTATGTAACATTTCCAATGGCTCTGACTCTTGGCCTTACCTAGGTCCCTCCCATTGGTATATGTAATACTGGTGGTTCTGTCATCTCCATGATGTTAATAAGTAATGTTAGATCAGATTCATGGTCATCGGGGCTAATCAGAATATAAGCTACCAAGAATTTCTGTAATTATTACTCTTTAAAAACGAAGTGCAAGGGGAGGGGAAAGTAGTGGTCATAAAGCCAGTTATTTAGGTTACCTTCATAACTTTTGGTACCAAAGCGTCTCTCTATCTGCTCTACATATCTGCTGTGGCTAACTCTGCAAAGTAAACCATGAACATTCAGCCAGAAGTTGAGAGTTGTGGGGCACAGAACCAAGAAAAGGGGAACTTCCAAATCTTGTTGTAACAGTGGCTACTCTGATCCTTCTGTTAATAATTGAATTTCTTCAACTCATCTCTTCACTCCTACCTTCCCAGAGCCCTCCAAATACACAAGGCGGAAGTGAAGTGGGAAAGGGTGATATCAACAATAGAAAAAGAAACCTCTCTCATCTTAAGTTAAGGAATTTTCTCTATATATTATCACTTTTCATTATGCCAATCAATCTCAATTAAGCACAAAAATAGTTTTACCTCTCCTTTCACCCTTTAACCTTTATTTAGAGCTGGAAGCTTAAGTTGTTTCTCTACTTGTGGTCTTAGAGGAGAGTCCAACCTACTAAATGATACAATTTTTTCCCCATCTAAAGACGCTACAAATCAATGATTTTTTGATAAGAAATCCGTTTGTAAGTATAAAATCATTCTTTTATTTGTAAGTACTTTTTATTTTGTAAAGAGTGGATTATTTACTTTAGGCCTTTTAGGCATTTTTTTTTTTTTTTAGGTCTAGTTACAACTTCTTTATTCTTCCTATTAAAGACTCAATCTATTTTGGCCCCATGTCCTTAAAAGGGAGTGAAGGCATTATTCTGTACACTAGATAGCAGAGTGCCTTTAATATATTTTAAATTTTCCTTTATTAAACTCACTTTATTCACAATAATGGTTTGGTTTGTGACAGTGACTTCTCTCATAAGTAATGTGACTACATTATTTTAAAATATTTTATAATCAACATTTTCCTTTAAAGAGACTTGCTTCCTCATTATTCCAAATAAGTGTTTATTTTAATATGTGTATGTGGTATAAGGATGTATTCTAGGCTGATTAAATGACTCAAACCAGGTTTGTTTTCCCCCAAAATTCGTATGTTGAAATCCTAATCCTCATTACGATGGTATTAGGAGATGGGGCCTTTGATAGGTGATTAGGTCATGTGGGCTCTGCCCTTATAAAACAGATCTGGGAGATTTAGTGCCCTTATATAACAGACCTGGGAGAGTTCCCTATCCCCTTCCGCATGTTAGGACAGAGTGAGAAAGATTGTTGTCTATGAACCACGAAGTGGGTCTTCATCAGACACCGAATCTGCTGGCACCTTGATCTTGGACTTTCTAGCCTCCAGAATTGTAAGAAATAAAATGTTTGTTGTTTACAAGCCACCCAGTCTACGGTATTGTTACAGCAGCCCAAACGGACTAAGACAGTGCCTAACACATTGCCTGGCACACAATGGGTACTCAATTATTAGTTCTCATTTTGCTTTCCTTTAGACTAAACTATACCACTAGTGCACTTCATTTCAGCTTCTATAGTATTTAACATCCTATCAAAATATCTAATAGCCAGCAGTGTCAGCACAATCAGTGGACACTCAAGTATCAGTTTTTCACAACAGCGCAGAAGTCTGGGATATAATGTCAGTTTACTCTACCATTTACTATGGATGTGAACATCTTAGCTAACAGCTTTATCTTCACCTGAAACACACACTTCTGTAATACTGGTCTCTACCATGGAATGGAAATATTGTGAATTAATATGTGAATATAGTATTGTATGAATTCCATTAAGCATTTGGCAAAATGGCCTTATATGATTGAAATGAAAAAGACATTATTTCCTTTTAGAATGCAAGGCAGAAAGTGTCTGCTATGTGATGCCCCAAACCTAGATCAGTCTGGGCATGTAATAAATATTAAATTCAGAGAGCCCTCAACATCAGTGATTTAAAGTTTCATATATTTGTGGTTCTTGTGCCAGCTGTTCTCCCCAAACTAATGATCTTTGCATTACTGAGGTACATGAGGTTCAAGGCTGCTCACAAAGGTAAAGCATAGAAGGGTGGGTGGATGGCATCCAAGTGTGAAGCTGACTCTACACAATAATATCAATACCTCTAATAATGGGCGGTCTCAGTGGAGCTGAAGCTTTGAGGATGAGTATCTTACCAAAGTCGGGGAAAAAGAGGGCATGCCTAGCAGAAGGAACAGAATGTGCAAAGAAAAACTGAAAGACATGAGAGATCATGACAACATCCAGAGAGGAAATGTGACTATTTGAGAACTGGAGCACGGGAGACAAGGGTAAGCATTTCATGGAATATGAAGGATGGAGGACTAAGTGGTAGGCCTGGGCCAAATAAAAATATAAGAAGGTTGGATTGGGTTAATATAAGAAGGTTGGATTTTTATCCTAAATGCAATGGGGAACCAATGAAGAATTTTACAAAGAAGAGTAACATGACTAAATTGTGTTTGGGGAGCACTATAGCAATGGAACATACTGTCTAAGATTTGGGGCCGTAGAATTTAAGTTCTAGCTTCACCGCTTACTAGCTGGGTAAACTTGAATATGTTACTTAACCACATATTACTTAACCTCTCTGAATATCAATTCCTCAATTGTAAACCTAGAAAGATGATATCAGCTAGCTTACAGGGTTATTGAGAGCAAGATGATCCATTTAAATTACTTAGCAAACTGCTTGGTAAGTACTCAATAGATGGTAGTTACTTACCACCAGCAGTAAGTAACAGTGTGGAAAATGGGTTAAGAAAGACAAAATGGGAGGCCACTGAAACCAGTGACAGGGTTATTATAATAATCAAAGAGATAAGCAAAATCTGAACTAAAGAAGTGGTTGTGGAAAGATTGAGGAGATGATGGGTTCAAAACATACTAAGGAGACAGATAATCTAGGACTCTGGGACAGTGTTGAGTTGCAGTGGGGCATGGGTTTGGGTCACTAGATGAATGATCTTCATCAAGTTAGGGAATATGGGAGAAAGAGCATGCTGGAGGTCTCACAGATAGACACCTTTCATTCTACTTGTTAACAACAAAATCCATTTATCTCCCCCTCATAAATTTACCCTTCCTGTTATATATCTGACACCATTCTCTTACAGTTTTCTCCTCTACCTCTCTGGCTACTGCTTTGCATTCTGTTTTTCAGGGTCCTCTTCCCCCCTCCCTTTTTTTAAAATTTATTTTTATTTTATTTTATTTTATTTTTATTTATGGCTGTGTTGGGTCTTCGTTTCTGTGCGAGGGCTTTCTCTAGTTGCGGCAAGTGGGGGCCACTCTTCATCGCGGTGCGCAGGCCTCTCACTATCGCGGCCTCTCTTGTTGCGGAGCACAGGCTCCAGACGCGCAGGCTCAGTAATTGTGGCTCACGGGCCCAGCTGCTCCGCGGCATGTGGGATCCTCCCAGACCAGGGCTCAAACCCGTGTCCCCTGCATTGGCAGGCAGATTCTCAACCACTGAGCCACCAGGGAAGCCCCTCTCTTTCCCCTTTTATCTCCTAAACGTTAGTGTTCCTAAAGTTGTGTTTCTCAATGCTTTTCTCTTCTCACGCCTCACTCGCTTGCGTGAGCGCATCTACTCCCAAGGCATCAATTAGTATTCACATGTTTACTGATAACTTCCAGATCTCTATTTCTGGCTCAGACCACCCGCCTCAGTCCAAACCACGTATATCTGTTGCATACACTGCAACATCCCAGGGGGATAGTCATTCAATGTGTTGAAAACCAAACTCGCTTCCCTGACACTCTGCCTAGCCCTTACATATGCCAATTAAAAAACAAAACAAAACAACAAAAACCCCCAATCCTTTCCTTCAGACTTTCTCTCGTCAGCTCTTTCCGTCAATTCTGTGACTGTAAATTATGCTTCCTCTTCAATCTTAATCCAAATCTTCCACACACTTCTCTGATCAAGATGGTCTATATTTTTTAGTACAGTCTACTTTTAGCACTTCTGTGACATTTTTGTGTTACTATGCCATTCTAAAATACATGCTTACCTCTCCAATGTCATTTCTAACTCTGGTTAAAAGCGTTTCATCTGAGGGTGCACAGTCTTTTAAAAGCAGATAGCTACTTAATCACTTTTGCCTCATGACTAGTGAAATTTCTACTTTTACTAAAGAACTACCATTTGCTCATAGTCTAGATGGAGTTATCTTGATACTATACAGTGTTCACCATAGTTTTGATATGAGTCATTAAGTCTGCTGTCTTAACTTCTTCAGGCAAAATAAGTAATAAATCAGACATAACTGCATTTGAAACAATAAATGTGGCATTTATGTAAAAAAAAACAAGCATTTCATCTGAAATGAATGCTTCAACTTCCTTCTTCATCTCTAAATTTGTTTTTCTTCCTTCATTTTCTCTTTTTTTCCCCAAGACTAACTCTTCATTTAGCATCCTTGTTGCTATTCCTTCTCTCATATGCAGAAACCTGATTTACGAGAATAGGAGTCTTGTCTGTCTAATGCCCAGCTTCCACAACAGCAAATGCCAAGCACATGGTAGATATTAAAAAACATGTATTGAATGCTTTATTAATGAATTATCCTCTTTCTGTTGCTTTTTCAGTTTCTCCCCTCTCCTTCTAAATCAGGTTCTTTTGTTTGTCTACTAATATGTCTGTCATTTTTCAAGGGAGAAAAAATAAATAAAGAGAACCCATACAAATTTCCTCTTGACTCTCTTTCCAAGTTATTGGCTATGTCTTTCCTTCTATCACCAAGCTTCTTTTAAATCATATCTTCACCACTTAATATTCACTACTTTGAAATGTAGTTTTCTCCCAAAAGTGCCTTCTCAAAATCACCACTAACTTCCTAGACCTTTTTCTCATCCCTCATCCTCCTTGCTGCTCTTTCTACATCATTTAAAACAAAGGAACACCCACCGCTTCTTAGAACTCTCCTCTAGGAGGCCTTCCTTGACTCCCTTAAAGATAGGTTATATGTTCCTTTATTTCCTGTAGATTATCACAGCATTTATCATGCTGTTTGTAACTGATTACTTATTTGTCAGTATCCCAGACTACACTAAAAGTTCTTGAAGACAGGTATTATGTCTTCTTAATCAATGTATTCCCACTGTCTGGCGATATAACTGCCCAACAAATATTTGTTGAATAAACGAATGAATAGCGTCATCAGATCAACATCTAAGAGTTCTAAAAATACTGGATAATGGGAGTGTTGGTTAAAATAAGGAAAAAGGGCAAGTAAACGTGGTGGAAGGGGCTATGGACAATCCGAAAGCAGCATAAAGATACGAATCAGTTCCTTCATGTATTCACTCATTCGTTCATTTGGTATTTACTGTGAGCAAGGCAATTAGGAAAGAAACAGAAAGATAATCAAGATATTGCACCTATCCTCATGGATCTGTCTTACAATCCAGGGCTGAGGGTTTGGGGGGTGGTAACAACTGGTAGGAAATAGGAGTAAGATACTTTGGCACTAAATAGCAATTCTGAATCTAATATTAAAATATCAGGACAGGGACTTCCCTGGTGGCGCAGTGGTAAGACTCCAGGCTCCCAATGCAGGGGGCCCGGGTTCAATCCCTGGTCAGGGAACTAGATCCCACATGCATGCCGCAACTAAGAGTTCGCATGCCACAGCTGAGGAGCTGGCGAGCGGAATCTTAGGAGCCTGCCTGCTGCAACTAAGATCCGGCACTACCAAATAAATAAATATTTTAAAAAATAAAATTAAAATAAATAAATAAACTATCAGGACAAGTTTGGAAAACCACCAATAAGCTTCCTCTGGTCCACTTACTTTCACAATCTAGGTCTACCAGCAGCAGTTCTCAAACTTTAGTGTACATAAGGAACACCGGGGGAGCTTGTTAAAGATGCAGAGAAATCTCTCAGAAATTCTGATTCTGTGGGTCCAGGAAGCTACATTTTGAATAAGCATCCTAGGGGATTACGATGCTTTTGGTCTACAAAGTCCTTAGTCATTCACATTGTCATAATTTTGCCATATCTGAGTTATGTCTATAATATTATTTTCTAGTAGTTCCTTTAAATTTAAAAAAATATATAGGTCTTTCTCTATATAGACAGATATATGCAGATATATATATTTATCTATATCTTAGTCTTATCCTAAGCAAAAGGTTTGATAACTTATATTTTTGATAATACACATGAAATAAATACATAACCATTAAAAAGTCTGATTATATATATATCATTGGATAAGAAACAGTTTGAGAAGCACTGTTCAAGAGATTATGCTCTGCAAACACCACATTCTACATGCAGTCTGATGATATAAATTATAACTAGAAGCTCCAGGGCAGTGAAGTTCAGCAGAATTGTGCTTCGGAAGAGCTCATGTAGATAATCTGGTACCTTTTATGGATTATAAAATAATTTTAAAATGTTTTAAAAATTAATGTTCTAATTAGTACAAAATGACATCATAAAAACCCCTCTTCATATTGGTTTTGTATTTTAAAAAGTGCTGTGTCTTTTATTCTGGTACTTGACTCTCAGAATATTCTTGAGCTGACACCTAAGTCAACTTCCAACAACTAGGGCATCAAACTTAAAACCAGCAGTTGTAATAAAACAAAGATAGATCTGTAGTCTTGACGCACAATAAAATACCCATCAATTTTATTTAAAATTACGTTTGATTAAGACTGATAATTGAGTTCAAAGGTATAAACTTGATAAAGCTTTCTTTTCCTTCAACCCCAAAATAATTTATAATAGTAGGCAAAATAACATGGCAAACATATCAAAGAAATATCTTAGAAAGGTCTATTCCTTAAAGGCTTTGGCAATTCATAACCACAAAGAGAAAAGAAAGTTGAAATAGAAAACCTTCACCAAATGAAAGATTGTGCTATTAAGCCTGTAAAAACAATATTCTGCTCTAAATTATGTTTTTGCTTAAATGGCTAAGAAAATCAATCTCTAACTAAATACTCAAGTGATGTTATTTGGATATCACATTGTCACTGTGTCACAAGCCAGTTCTATAGGTTTACTCTCTAGTCACAGGGAACAAAAACATAGATGAATGACGGTGTTCCTTGATCTCTACATCACTTAAGTAAATTGGAAATTTACCTTACTACTTACTGATTGATAAAGCACTTTATCCTGTTTGGATGAAAGGGTTATTTCAATAACTTCCTAACTAGCCTCCCTGCTTTAGCCCTTGTTCTCTACAGTCTATTCTCTGCAGAACAGCCAGCTAAAAACATAAGGCAGGCGGCTTCCCTGGTGGCGCAGTGGTTGAGAATCTGCCTGCCAATGCAGGGAACATGGGTTCGAGCCCTGGTCTGGGAAGATCCCACATGCCGCGGAGCAACTAGGCCCGTGAGCCACAATTACTGAGCCTGCGCGTCTGGAGCCTGTGCTCCGCAACAAGAGAGGCCGCGATAGTGAGAGGCCCGCGCACCGCGATGAAGAGTGGCCCCCGCTCGCTGCAACTAGAGAAAGCCCTCGCACAGAAACAAAGACCCAACCATAATTAATTAATTAATTAATTAAAAACAAAACAAAACAAAACATAAGGCAGATCACTCACTCTTCTGCACAAACCCATCCAGTCCCTACCTCAGAGTAAAAGCCCAAATCTTTTAAATGGCTCACAAGGCCAATACACATTCACCCCATACTTCAGCTCAGCTCACACTACTCTCCATTTGCTCACTCACAATAGCTTCTTTGCAGTTTGCTTGAATGCACTAGGCAAATTCCAGACCCAGGGCCTTTGCACTTGCTGTTCCTTTTGCCAACACTGCTATTCCCACACATATCCATATGGCTCTGCTCTGTCACTTCCTTTGGGTCTTTGCTCAAACACCATCTTCCAGGTGAGCCCTCTTATACATAATCGCTACCTCTCCACCCCCATACATATTTTCTAACCACTCTCCCTGCTTTGATTTTCTCCATACCACCTACCATTTGACATTCTATACCTTTTATGTGCTCATCATTTGTTTACCCTCCAAGAGTGTGCATTCCTCCTGGGTGCAGATGGTCTTTTTGCTTTGTTCACCGCGGTATCCCAGTGCCAAAAACAGTGCCGGGCACACAGTAGATGTTCAATAAATATTTGCTTAATGAACAAACAGTATTACTTCAACTTTGGGACTTTCGGCCTGAACCCTATTGAAAGCTGGAAATAAGAGCGGGAGGATACTCCCCAAATTTCCAGACGGCACTTGGTGTCTGTGAACTTACATGCGTTATCTTTTGTCTGGCACATCGTTCCCTCTGATATTTCTTAGATAGTAAGGCAGCAGGAAAATGCCTAACTAGTGTGCAAGGAAGACGCAAGCCAACCGTGTATAAAACTGATTTGGGGCGATTATGATTCTTACCCATAAGCCAATAGAGAAAAGCCTTTTGAATGAATATAGTTCCTCCTCTTAAGCCTAAGGAAAATAAAGCTGTATGTTTGTTGCCTTTTGGAGAATGGGAAGGGGGGCTGGGAGAGACACGGAGGCCCGGCACACCTTCTGCAAGAGCGTCAACTCTAGTGCGGTCCAACTTACTTTTTTTTGAGGCGGGGGTGGAGGGCATCGTTCGTGGTCTCTGACAGGGGCTGTTTCTTTCTCACCCTCCGGGCTGCCTATTGTGCTGTGTCTGGCCAACGAGGTAAGGTGGGCGAGGAGCGGGGTATGAAGGGATGCTGAGTGCCGCTTCAACTGCCTCCTAACACAAAGTCGGGGCGGCCAGGGCTCGGCGCAGGGGACGCGGGGGCCGCGCGCCTCCGACCGCAGCCCGGGCCCCGGGGCGCAGGCGGGACGCGGGCTGCGCGGAGTTAGGCCCGGACAGAGCCCCGTGGCCTCCCGGCGGGCGGGCACGCGGCCCCCGCGCGCCCCGCTCACCCCGCTCCCCTCAACCCGGCGCCCTTCTCGGTTACCTCGAACTCTCTTCAGCGAAATGGGATCCTTCTCCTGTTCTGCTGACATTACAGACCGCAAAGCATGACTCCCCCCCAGGCCGCGGGAATTCGGTCTCTTTGATGCTGCGGCGGCGGCTCCTCCTCCTCCTCGCGGGGCCGCTGCGGCTGCGAGGCGAGCCTCCGAGGCGAGGCGCGGCCGAGGGCGGTGGGGACGCGGGCCGACTTTGCAAAGTTTGGGAGGAGGACGAGGCCTCGGGGCGGCCGGGCGGCGTGCTGGGGCCGGCCGGGCTCAGCGGCGGCGGCGGGAGAGCGGGCGGGAGAGCGGCCTGGGGGCGGCCCCCCGCCCGGGGCCGGCGTGTGCGGAGGACTAGTGCGCCGCCGCCGCCGCCACCTCCTCCTACTCCTTCTTCTTCGCCGCCGCCGCCGCCGCCTCAGGAGCCGCTGACAGGGGAGGCGGGAGGCGGGCGGCCCGGCCCTGGCGGCGCACTCACAGCGCCCTCTGAGGATGAGGTCTGCGCTCTCGCCGCTCCCGAGTCGCAGACACAAAAGCCCCCAGCTTAGAGCCGCCTGCAAAACCCGCTCTGGGGCGGGCGAGGGACGTGGCGCGGCCCCGCGGCTTCCCCGCCCCGAGCTCCCCAGCCCCGCGCGGGGACGGACTTCGGGGGGCGGGGGCCGCTGCCTCGTCCCGCGGCACCTCCTGCTGCCGCCGCCGCCGCCGCCTCGCGCTCCGCCTCGGCCCAGCCCCCACGGCCCGCGCGCGCCTCTCGCTCCACGCGGGGCTAGCGGGCCCGCGGCCCCGGGAGCCGGGGCGGGCAGCGCGCGCTGAGGGACCGCCCCGCCCAGCCCCGCGCCGACAGGCGCCCGGCGCTCCCCCGCCGCCACCGAGCCAGAAGACGCTCAGCTCGGCGGCCGACGCGCCCCTGCCCGGCTTCTGCGAGGAAACTGCATCTCCGAACTTCTTCGGAGGCCGCAGCAGGCATCTTGGCCTCGCGGCCAGGGATCTGAAAGAGGAGTTTACGAGCCGAGCAAACTTTGTACGCGGGAGCTGGAGAGTTCTCGGCGGGCAGGTGGAGACCCAGATTCCCCGACTATGTGTCAGTGATCTGGACACCTGTTTGTGGAATGCCCCAACTGCAAGTTTTAACGACCCGATTCTTCAAAAAAGAGCGATGCGTAATTAATACAAGAAAGGGGGATGGGTGGAAGCGGTGAGGCGCCGGGACCTGATGCAGACGTTAAATTTTAGGAGAAGGATCTCCCCGCCCCCATGTGATTGTAGATTGTATTTGGTTACTGATTCCACATCCATCGTTTAGGCTGTGTGACCTGAGGCAACTTAGGTAACCTCTCTGAGTCTCAGATTTCAGATCTTGAAAAGGCAGTGGGGCTACATCCCTGAGGTGTCTTCTAGCTCTGACATTCTTTGGCTTACTTTCACGAAACTATTCTCCCTGTTTGTTGGGTTTCCAGTTCTCCTACTAAAGAGAATCTGTAGGTGCAGACTCTAATCTTCAATCAGGTGAGACCGATTATTTTGATCCAGAATCACTGAGAAGCGCTCATTAATCATATGAGGGCTTAGAACTAACAACAAATAGGTGTCTCTTCCTTTCGGAGACAAGACCCATAGAACTCATTCACTTGCACGTATAATGTCAGAACAGATGTAAACATGAAGCCAGTGTTACAGCCTTAAGGGCTACGTGACAGACAAGCACCACAGCAGAGGAATCAGCTTTAAATGACAGGATATGGTGTGGCCATGAGACAAATGTTATCCTTTCTCATTTAATAAGTTTGGGGGGAAATTCCTAATTTGAAGATTCAGACTAGGAGAGGTTAGGGAATTTTTTACAGAAGGCACGTATAAGGAGAGACCCCCCGCCCCCCTCCCCGTCCCACAACTAGAATGTAAGCTCCAGGTGGGCAGGAATTTTATCCAGTCCACAATTCCTTGTACCTAACAATGACTGGCAAGTGTTCAAAAAATTTTTTTGTTGTTGAATGAATGCATGAATAACAGACTGGAAGTGGCCCTTGGTCAACGGATTGACAGGGTTTGGGTAAGTGTGGTAAACTCAAGCGAATGCTAAGTATTGGATCCTCACTTTACCTCACAGGGTCACTGAGAGAAGATGTGAAACCACTTTGAAAATATCAGGCAATATGGAAGCGTAGAGTTTTATTACATGATCCTTAGTGCAAGAAAAGTGGTTGAGAAAAATCATTGCTAAGAGATTTTGAATTCTTTATTGTACTCCCTAAAGCTAGAGACTCATAAATAATATATAAATGAAGAGAAACGAATTGGCCTCTTTTTAATGATTCATCAAGAATAAAAAGACCATTTTACTTGGCCATGGATTTTTAGATCATTTGGACTTCCAAATCCTGACTATTTGCTACATGTCAGAATTACCTGGAAAGCATTCTAAAATTTCAGATTCCCAAGGTCCTCCCCCGCTGTACTGAATTAGAATCTCTGGGAATGAGGTCTAGCAATCTGTCTTTAAATGCTCTCTAGGTGATTCTACAGCAAAGAGCATCGTGCGTTATGCTCCTTATGTTCCCAGTATGACAGAATTCCTAACAAAAATATCCCTTCACCTTGCTGTTGTACTTCTTATCCATGGGTCTTGGATATGAGTTCCAGAGTTATGAGTATGATTCTCTCATACGGAGAGATGCAGGTAAAGCTATTGTTGACGGGCCTACCGCTCTATTTAAAAGTACATGCTCGGACTTCCCCGGTGGTGCAGTGGTTAAGAATCCACCTGCCAATGCAGGGGACACAGGTTCGATCCCTGGTCGGGGAAGATCCCACATGCCGTGGAGCAACTAAGCCCGTGCGCCACAACTACTGAGCCCACCTGACACAACTACTGAAGCCCGTGCACCTAGAGCCCGTGCTCTGCAACGAGAAGCCACCGCAACGAGAAGCCCGCGCACCACAACAAAGAGTAGCCCCCGCTTGCCGCAAGTAGAGAAAGCCCACGCGCAGCAACAAAGACCCAACACAGCCAAAAAAAAAAAAAAAGGTACATGCTCAGTCATGCCTAGACCACAGTAGAATGCACAGCTTAGGCTAGAGCAGGGGTCAGTAAACTTTTTCTGTGGAGGGCTAGATAATAAATATGGATTTGGTAGAGCATGCATTCTTTGTCACAACTACTTAACTCTGCCATTATAGTAGGAAAGAACCATATGTGAACAAGTGGGTGTGGCTGTGTTACAACGAGACTTCATTTACAAAAACTGTATTGAATTTGGCCCATAGGCTGTCATCTGCTGACCCCAGACTAGAAACTGGATCATGTAAAGGACTTTGGAGCTCAGGAGACAGGCCTAGGCTGCAGATACAAATAAAGGAGACATTACCTAAGTCTGGATAAACTCACCCAACACCAATGAGAAATGAGAGCCAAGAACAGAATCCAGGGAAACACTGACATTTTAAAGGGTGGACTGAAATAGAGGAGCTTGTAAAGGAAAATGAGAAGGAATGAAAAACAAAACAAAACAAAAACAAAAACGAGGAGTGTTAGGGCAATCAAGAAAAGGGAGAAAAGATCAACGTTTTCACATGCTGCAGAAAGAAACACTCATTTCTATTATCACCATCCTTGGCCTGGAGTCTACTCAACCTTGTTTGCTTATATTTGGAAGTATTTTATAGTCTTTGCTTTTAATATTTTACATCTCAAATTTTACCTGTTTATATTGTGCAAGGTAGCACAGTGGAGCTTTTAAACATAAAGATGCTAATATAAGTTGGTTTAGATTAACATGCAAACTTTTTTTCAGAAAAAAAAGAAAATATTGCTATAAACTCTATTTTCAAACTTAAAATCATAGATTTGTTTCAAGTTGAATGAAAGTAAAACCCAATTCTAGATATTTGGAAAATTTGCAACATTGGTTTGAATACTTTCATGATATAATTGAAACCATGGTCAGTTTAGCAACCTCTATACATTGGTCAACCACATCCAGGAGCCCTTTGTTGACAAATATAGATGGGCTATTAAAAGCTCAGTGTTGAGGGAATCAAAACAGCACTCTTTGGGGGATTGTTTGTTTGAGTAAGCATTCAATCAAAACAGCACACTTTGGGGGATTGTTTGAGTCAGGATTCAATCCCAACACAAAAGTCATACAGTAATTTGAACAGGGTAAGTTTAATCAAAGAATTCTTAACTACAGCAGGAGGTTGAAGTAGGGAGGGACTGGATAGCAAGGAGTAAAGAGAATGCTAAAAAATATGAGAAAAGCAGATATAAGGAGGAGCTACTACCCTTAAAACTGCGATAGAGCCCCCAGAGAAGAGACCCCTCCCTCTCCAGGCTAAGATCCTGAACTTATTGGAGAGCGTGCAGCCGCGCACGGAGGGGAGTGCCCGTGGAAGCTGCCGGTCCCTCGGTGCTGCCTGTATTGCGAGATCCTGGCACTGGATAAGTTGCCAGTGCTGCAGCAGCCAGACGCTGGAGAAGCCATGCATGCTGAAAGGAGCCTACAAAGAGGAGCAACTGGGACAGGAAGAAAAACCCCTTCCTCCTGTAATATCTCTCCAGCACCCTCTGCTGAGAAAGTATAACATCGTGCTGGTTGGCAAAGGAAAAATAGTTCAAGTGTTCAGCTTCATTTTTAGAGAACAGGCGATGAAGGGTAAATTGAGGTTGAGAGACAATAAACTGAGTTTTGACACAATAATACTGTGTACTTTAGGCTAGCAAAGCTCCCCAAGTGACCTCATAGCAACAGCACCTTTGGTTGTGGAATATGCTCTGTCGTAAGATGATGCCTTCCAATTTTTTGCTGTCTTGTCCTAAATGTATATCTATTTTCTAGGCTATGAAATATGGGGCAAAGTTACACTTCAAAATACCTTGAGCTCATTCTCCTTAGCCTCTTATATCCCATCCATCACCAGATTCCGTAAGTTTTACCTCCTAAATATTTCTCAGATGTGTCCATTCTTCTCTCTCTCTCTACTGCCGTGTAGAGAGACCACCTAAGTCTCTCCTAGGTGAGAGACTTGGCTAGACCACCCAGGTCTAGCCATGATCATTTGTCTTTTTCCTAGACTAATATAATAATCAGTCAGTAGTTTCCTCCATATCAGCCTTAACTTCTATTCAATCCATTTCCTGCTCTGTAGCTAGAGTGCTCTTTGTTTTTTAATTTTTATTTTGAGATATAGTTTAACAGGAAGTTGCAAAGAAATGTACAGGGAAGTCCTGTGCATTCTTCCCTCATCCTCCGGCAATGTTAACATCATATACAACTATAGTACAGTATTAAAAAGCAAAAATTTAAATTTTAAAGAAACTGACATTAGTACAATCCATAGAACTTATTCAGATTTTACCAGTTATACATGCATGGGTTTGTGTATGTGTGTGTGTGTAAGTCTATGCAATTTTATCACAGGTATAGCCTCGTATAACCACCACCACAATCAAGATGCTTTACTCTCAGCACAAGACTCCCTGATAACAAGACTCCCTGGTGTCATCTCTTTACAGCCACACCCATCCACCCCCCTGATCCCTAACCTATCAGTGGCTGCCACTAATCTATTCTGCATTTTTATAATTAGGTTATTTCATGAAGGTTACACAAATGAAATCATGCAGTATGTATCCCTTTGAGATTTTTTTCACGTAATATAATTTCCTTGAATTTCATCCAAGTTATGGTGTGTGTCAATATTTTGCTCCTTTTTTAACTACTTAGTAGTGTTCCATGGTATGGATGTACCACAGTTTGTGAAACCATTCACCCGCTGAAGTACTATGTGGGTAGTTTCTACTTTTTTGGCTATTATGAATAAAGCCATTATGAACATTCATGTACAAGTTGCTGTGTGAAAATAACTCTTCATTTTTTTCTGGGAAAAATGCCCAAGAATGCAATTGCTGGGTTATATGGTAAGTCCATTTTTAGTTTGAAGGAAATGCCAAACTATTTTCCAGAATGTGGAGTGCTCTGTTTAAAACACAAATCTCATCCTGTCATCACTTTACATAAAACTCCTCAATGGCTTCCCACTGCTATTATAATTAAGGCTAGATTTTTTTTTTTTTTCCTAAACACAGACTATAAGGCTTATACAATGAGTTCCACTGATTTCTCCAACCTCATCCTGTGCCACTGCCCTTGCTTTTTATGCTCACGGGCCTTTTAAAAGTTTCCTCCAGGGACTTCCCTGGCGGTCCAGTGGTTAAGACTTCACCTTCCAATGCAAGGGGTGTGGGTTTGATCCCTGGTCGGGGAGCTAAGATCCCACATTCCTCGTGGCTAAAATACCAAAACATAAAACAGAAGCAATATTGTAACAAATGCAATAAAGACTTTAAAAAATGGGAAAAAAAGTTTCCTCCAACATTCGCCTGCCACAAGGGCTTTGCAAATGCTGTTTCCTCTTGCAGGAATGCTCTTCTCCCTACTCTTACTCTACTTAACTCAAACTCTTAACTTTCATTCTCAACTCAAGTATTTCTCTCCTCAGGGAAGGCTCTCTCTAGTCTACCTCAGATTCTGTTTTTCCATGTTCTTTGCTTCATCACTTCTCTCAGTTTGAAACTACATATTAATTTCTGTGACTATCTGATTACATTTTGTCTTTACTTCCAGACTTTAAAATTCATGAGAGCAAGGGTTGTGTTGATTTTTGCTGGCACATATTAGGTGCTCAATAAACACTTTTTGGAATGAATGAGTGAATTATATACTTGCTAAGAAT
This sequence comes from Balaenoptera ricei, assembly GCF_028023285.1. NCBI lineage: Eukaryota > Metazoa > Chordata > Mammalia > Artiodactyla > Balaenopteridae > Balaenoptera > Balaenoptera ricei. The sequence goes on along the minus strand of NC_082640.1, from coordinate 80,352,241 downwards.
TCAGTGTCAAAGTCTTAACATTCTATAATTTTGTCTATCGATTATTTAAGATATAGTAACTACTATAAAGCTGGGGGGAAAAAGGATATATTAACTACTCATGTTCAAGGTGGTCAACTAAGTAAGATTCTTACAGCCAAAAAAAATTTCAGTCATACAAAGTTTAGACTAATACATTCTGAAATATATTATTTCAGACTAAGACATATTTCAAAGTATTCCTACTGGATAATTGTTATTTAAAAATAACAAAGGAAATGATTGATAGAGCATTTATAATTCTTTTAAAATATTAAGGAGGCTTGCAAGACAAGAAAGGGGACAAGTGTCTATGTAGCTCTTCATCATGATCATTGTTTGTCATATGAACCTGACATACCCTTTGCAAATAAGCACAAGACTTGAGTTTAACATAATCATCAAGGAAGGTCCTCAATCTTTCCTGGGGCAGTGTGGTTAAAACATTCATGGTTAAGTGAGGTGCCTCCAGTGGGGCACCTGTGTTTGATCTTTGACTCTAAAGACATAGTGAGTCACATACTTCTTACGTGACAGTTGATAAACCAATATGGCAAAGTAATGTGGGAGTTTTGCCTTGTTTTGCTCTGTTTCTTACAGCAATGGGAAAAGAGGCAGATTTTTTTTTCAGGATATAAATACTGCCAACATAGGCAGACTGCAACACTGTGGGTGCTTGAGAAATTTTTTAAGAGCATGTGGGAATGAGCAAGATATGTGCTTATTTGTGAATGAAACACAGCAAGGCAGGACTACCTAAGAAACATGACAAATCTGGGTGTTAAAACAACAAACTGTAAATATAAAACAATTGGCATTTTATGAAATCTCTTTTAAAAGACAGAAAATGTGCCAATTTTAAGCCTTTTTAGTTTGTATGTGTGTTGGGAGGGAAAGATTGGAAAAGGGGAGGCAATATAATGACAACTTTGCACAGTAACATTTCTTTGAGTTCTCCCATTTTTTTGTACATTCAGATTTTTGAATGAAGATATAATTTATATGTAAAACTCACCACTTAAATATGTGCAATTCGGTGTATCGTATATTCACTTTTTAGTATTAGCATATTCACAGAGTTGTGCAGCCATCACCACTATCTAAATCTGAACATTTTCATCACCCCAAAAAGAAACCTTGTGCTGGTTAGCAGTCACTCCCTATTGCACCCCTCCACCTACCTGACCCCTCTTAGCCCCTGGCCACTAGTAATTTTTTTTTTTAATATTTATTTATTTTTGGCTGTGTCAGTTCTCAGTTGAGGCAAGCAGGATCTTTCGTGGCAGTGCTTGGACTCTTGGTTGCGGTGCGCAGGCTTCTCTCTAGTTGTGGTGTGTGGGCTCCTGAGCGCTCTGGCTCTGTAGTTGTGGCACATGGGCTTAGTTGCCCCGTGGCACATGGGATCTTAGTTCCCCAAACAGGGATCGAACCCGCGTCCCCTGCATTGGAAGGCGGATTCTTTCTTTTCTTATAAATTTATTTATTTATTTTTGGCTGCGTTGGGTCTTCCTTGCGGTGTGCGGGCTTCTCATTGCGGTGGCTTCTCTTGTTGTGAGCATGGGCTCTAGGCCCGTGGGCTTCAGTAGTTGTGGCTCGCGGGCTTAGTTGCTCCGCAGGATGTGGGATCTTCCCGGACCAGGGCTCGAACCCATGTCCCTTGCATTGGCAGGCGGATTCTTAACCACTGCGCCACCAGGGAAGCCCTGGAAGGTGGATTCTTAACCACTGGACCATCAGGGAAGTCCCCTAATCTACTCTCTGTCTCTATGAATTTACCTACTCTGGACATTTCATGTAAATGTAATCACACAATATATGGCCTTTTGTGACTGGCTTCTTTCACTTTCCATGATGTTTTCAAGGTCCATCATCTGTGTATGTATCAGTGTTTCAATCCTTTTTATAGCTGAATAATATTCCATTGTATGAATATACCAGAACATTCACTTCTTAAATTTTTAAATTTTAAATTATTTTCAAAATTACAGAAGAGGTACAAGAATAATAAAAAGGACTCTCATATATATCCTTTACCCAGATAAAGTAACATTTTGCCTCACTTATTTGCTTTCTTTCTTTTTTCTATCTCTACCCTCACACATTATTATTGTTGCTATTATTACTTTCTGAATCATCTTCTGAACCATCATGCCCCTCTACCCCATACTTCAGAATATATTCTCTAAGAATGAGGTAGTCTCTTACATAATCACAAAATAATGATCAAATTAAGGAAATTTATCACTGATAAAATACTATTATCTAACATACTGTCCATATTTATTTATTATGCTTTATTCATTTATTATTTTTGGCTGCATTAGATCTTTGTTGCTGCGCGTGGGCTTCTATGTTGCAGTGCGTGGGCTTCTCACTGCGGTGGCTTCTCTTGCAGCAGAGCACGGGCTCTAAGCATGCAGGCTTCAGTAGTTGTGGCTCATGGGCTCTAGAGCGCAGGCTCAGTAGTTGTGGTGCACGGGCTTAGTTGCTCCGCGGCATGTGGAATCTTCCCGGACCAGGGCTCGAACCCGTGTCCCTGGCATTGGCAGGCAATTTCTTAACCACTGCGCCACTAGGGAAGTCCTACTGTCCATATTTAAATTTCAACAATATTCCCAATAATATCCTTTATATCAGTTTTTTCCCTCTGATAAAGATCCAGATTGCATATAACTATCATGTCCTTTTGGTCTTCTTCAGTCTGGAATAGTTCCTCAGTCTTCCCTTGTCTTTCATGATGTTGATGTTTTTAGAGTACAGGACAGTTGTTTTTGTGTAATGATGCTCAGTTTGGACTTGTCTGATTTTTTTTTTTTCAGGATTAGACTGATTATTGCAACTCCTGGCAGGAATAATGGATGAGTCTGTGTCCTACTCAGTGTATCACACCAGGAGGCACATGACATCAATTTGTTTTATTATTGGTGATGTTAACTTTGATCAGTTGGTTAAAATGGTGTCCAATAGATTTCTCTACTATAAAGATATCATCACTGTAAAGTTAATGAGTACTCTCTGGGAAAATACTTTGAGACTATATAAATATCCCTTTTCTCATTAAACTTTCATCTACTAGTTTTTGCATTAGTTGGTGATTCCTATCTGAATCAGTTATTACTATCATAGCTGCAAAATGGTCATTTCTAACTCTGCCATTCCGCTACATTTCTTACTTGGCATTCTAGTGTAAGAAAGAGCTTGCCTTTCTCCTTTTTTTCCTCCTTCCCTCACCTCCTTCCTTTTTTCTTTCCTATCAGAATAAATTTATTCAAAGGGTTATAATAGTAATTCATTATTCATTTTAATACTCAATTTGTTCCAGATTTGGCTAGTAGGAGCCCCTTTGGGTGACTCCTGTCATCTTTTGAACATATCCCATAATTTCTTGAGCTATTACTTACTTTCTGATGCAACAAGGTGTTCCAGGATGAAATACCGTCTCTGCTCCAGCCCTACGATAAGCAATTTCCCACAAGGAGCCCTCGTTCCTTCTAGTGGGAAATGGTATTTAGAAAACAAACTCTGAGTGCTTGGTGTGCTCTTTGCCACTAAACTGTCACTGCTTCTAGACTCTTTTCTGGGGAAAAATGCAGTTTCATATGGTGCATCTAAATATATTAAACCATGAATTCATATCAATACATACGAACACCTATAACTCCAAACCAATTTCACATGGTTCTTCTTTGCCTTTACTGTTTCCCTTCTTGTATCTTTCTTCTAAAATGAGAACCCTGGTTCCCAGAGTTTCCATTTTTATTATAGCTTTTGTTACAAAATAAGCAAAATGTGGGAGCACAGCTTTCATTTCTAAATTCAAAATTATATTAACAACGCATACACATTATATGCATGTGCACTCATGTATACATGCACAGTTTGAGAGTACATGGTCATTCATTTAAATGAATTTTAGTCAGGCTCTCTTTCCCCAAAATGTCAACCTCACCACCACTTGTTGCTCCACTATTATTTTGATGTCTCTTCACCATGCTTTTGGATTGTAAAATTGCTCTGGTTTTAAAGAGTTATCTATTAAAGTGTATATTACCTGGCTCTAAAGGCTTTACAATTGGTTTATACCTTACACAGAGATTAGTAGATAGCTCTTATAAGGCTGAGCTGGAGGGAACTGGAAGTGAAGAAGGGTGAGAGAGAGAACGGTAAGGATTGGAGGAAGTCAGGGAGGATCTAATAGAACAAAAGGCTATTTTCCTAATTATCAATTTTCTTTAGTTTATATTGATCTGAATATATGTGTAAATACATGTAAAAGAGAATCAGTACGTATACTGGTTAAGTACTCAGACACCTGGATCCAGGCTGCCTGACTTCAAATCCTGCTTCTACATTTATTAGTTGTATAATCTTGGGAAAGTTCCTTGACCTGTCTGTGCCTCAGTGCCCTCATCTGCAAAATAGCTACAATAACAGCATCTACTTCATGGGGTTGTTGTGAAGATTAAATGAGTTAATGTACATAAAGTGCTTAGAATAGTAGTAAGTGCTATATAGAATTCTACTGGGCTTTTTGCAATCAGGTCTTTAATGTTTTGTTCATTTATTTGTGTTTTGTTCATTTAGATTAGGTAGGCATCCAGAATTATCTTTTTCAGATGGAAATTTCTGTGAGAAATCCTATTAGGATTTTCATTTGAATTGCCTTAAACATATAGATTTGGGGGTTTTGACATTTTCAAGATAGTGAATGTTCCTATCCATAAACATGGGCTCTCTCCTTCTTTAAATAGTTCTTCAAATATGTCCTTCAATAGAGCTTTATAATTTTCTCTGTAAAAGTCTTACACGTTTGGTATGATATATTTTTAATCCTTAATTATTGTTGATTTGGTAAATTATACCTTTCTTTAAAATTACACATTGTAGGTATTTGTTGCTGATAAATGGGAACTCTCTTGTACTTTGTATTTTGATCCTATACCCAACAATCTTGCTTAAATCTTCTGTTTGGACCAATAGTTTGTCTATAGATTTTTCTTGGATTTCCTATGCAGACAATCCCACCATATGCATGTAATGATAGTTTTGTTTCTTCTTTTGCAGTTCTACCTACTAACCTAGCTCATGGGGGAGCAGTATTGCTTTCAAGGTTCATCAATGTTGTAATATGTATCAGAACTTCATTCCTTTTTTATGGCTGAATAATATTTCATTTTATGGATACACTACATTTTGTTTACCCATTCATCTATTGATGGACACATGGGTTGTTTCTAACTTTAGGGTATTGTGAATAAAGCTGCAAATAACAGTGGTGTACAAGTATCTGTTTCAGTCTTTGTTTTCATTTTTTTGGCTATGTACCTAGAAGTGGAATGTTGGCCCATATGGTAATTCTACATTTAGCTTTTTGAGGAATCCAAACTGTTTTCCACAATGGCTGCACCATTTTGTATTCCTACTAGCAATGTGTGAGGTTCCAATTTCTCCACATCCTTGCCAATATTTATTTTCTGTTATAATTTTGTTGTTTTTATTATAGCCATCCTAGTAGATGTGAAGTGGTATTTCATGGTGGTTTGATTTGCATTTCTCCAATGACTAAGGATGTTGAGCATCTTTTCATGTGCTTGTTAGCCATTTGTATACTTCTTTGGAGTAATGCTGAGCTGTTTGTATATTTTGGAAATTAAGCCCTTACAGGTTGTATCATTTGCAAATATTTTCTCCCAGTCCATAGGTTGTCTTTTCGTTTTGTTTATGGTCTTCTTTGCTGTGCAAAAGCTTTTAAGTTTAATTAGGTTCCATTTGTTTATATTTTTGCTTTTATTTCTATTGCCTTGGGAGACTGGGGTCATTAAGTTTTAAGTGGCAACAACATATAGGAAGATTTTTTTTATCCAATCTTTAAAATAGGAGTAGTTTATTTACTTTTTTTTTTTGTAACTACAGATATAATTGTATTTTTCCTACCATATTACTCTGTTCTTTTTCTCAGGATTATCTTTTGCTTTTTTCCCATCTGCTTCACTGCCTTCTCTTAAATTGATCATGTAATTCTTCATTTCCTTTTCCACCTAAATTAGCAGACTTAGAAATGATACATTCTATTTCTATTATTTTAGCACTTAATCTTAAATTTTAACATACAGTTATTTTTAAAATGAATGGTAGAATACTTTGGCTCTGCTCATTTTTCTTCTAGTTTTATGGCTCATTGTTGTCTAGTATTTTAGTTTTACCTTGTTTTAATATAAAACTAGTTAGTAGTATTTTTGTTTTATATAGTCAATGTTGATTTACCCACATTTCTCTCTTTGCTCATCATGGATTTTTGAAGAACAGTTTCATTGAGATATAATTCATATATGATACAATATACCCATTTAAGGTGTACAATTCAATAGTTTTTTTTAGTATATCCACAGAATTGTCCAACCATTATCACAATCAATTTCAGAACATTTTCATCTCTCCAAAAGAAATCTCATACCCACCAGTGGTCATTTCCCATTCACTACAACCTTCCAGTCCTATGTAACCACTGATCTACTTTCTGTCTCTATAGATTTGCCTGTTCTGAACATTTCATACAAATAGAATTATACAATATGTTGGGGTTTTTGACTGCTTTCATTCACTTAGCATTAAAAACAATTCACCCTTGTTGTAGCATATATCAGTACGTAATTCCTTTATATTGCTGAATAACATTCCATTAAGTTAATATACCACATTCCATTTATCCAATCATCAGTTGGTGGATATTTGGGTTGTTTCCACTTTGGGGCTATTATAAATAATGCTGCTATAAATATGCCTGTACAAGTTTTTATATGAACATGTTTTATTTCTCTTGGGTATATATCTAAGGAATGAGATTGCTGGGTCAAATGGTAACACTATGTTACTTTTTGAGGAACTGCTAAACTATTTTCCACAGTGGCTACAGTATTTAACATTCCCACCAGCAATCTATGAGGGTTCTAATTTCTCCACATTCTTGTCAACACTTGTTATGATCTGTCTTTTTGATTACAGTCATCCTAGTGGATATGGAGTGGTATCTCACTGTCTTTTTGATTTGTATTTCCCACTCATTGTTGCTTCTTCTCATATCTTCCTTGTGTGTTATATTTCCTTCTTCCTAAAGTACATCCTTTATTGTTTATTTAGCAAGAGTATGTGTGTGGTAAATTCACTCATATCTGTATCTAGAATTGTGTTTACTTAACATTTAAATTATCATTTATCTGGTTACAGAACTCCACACTGCAGTTATTTTTCTTTGCGATGTTTTGAAGATATTATCCCACCATCTTCTTGCTTCTTTTGAGAAATCTTCTTAGTGCAATCTATTTATCATTTTTTCCCCTCAAACTGCCTTTAAGTTCTTATCTTTGGCTTTGATGTTCTGCAGTTCACTAAGACATCGTGGTTTGGACTTATTTTTATATTTTTAGACTGAGGTTTATGCTTCCTGAATCTGAGGATTTCATAAATTATTTAGTCATATTCTTTTTGAAAATTGCTTAGCCTTCATTCCCCTTCATTTTAGAATGACTGTCAGATGTATGCTGAATCTTCTGTTTATCTCTTTTATATTTTCTGTTTATCTATTGTGCTGCATCCTGGATAATTTCCTCACATCTATCTTCCAGTTTTAGAATATTCTTTCAGTGTATTTGATACGCTATTCAACAGATTTTCAAAAATTCAGTGACTTTTTTTTTAATTTCTGGAAATTCTATTCATTTCTTTTTTTAAATGTACTTGTTCTTTTTTTAAAATATATAGTTTATTGTTCTCTAATGTTTCAATTCTTTCTTTCATGTCCTCCACAGTCAGCACAATATCTTTTCAAGAAGTTCCTGTTCTGTTTTTCAGTTCCCCTCCCAAATTGGGAGTTTCTAAAAAATAAGAATTCAGCTATCTTACAAAGCTTGTTTGGGTCATATTTTACCTGTTATTTCTAGATTTTTAAAGTGGAAGTGTTTTCAATATTTCTTAACCATTTTTTATAATATTAAAAAACCAAAATTTTAACCTGAATTAGAAATGTGTCTATCTGGATGACCCATAGCTTTTAGGCTATTTAGTTCCTGAGGTGAGCAATCATCTACTGGAATGGGAAAATTGTTATTTCCTTGTTGCTGTTCAGTAAATGCCAGATGAAAACAATTCTTAGATGCCTTAAACAGGCTCTATTCCTACTGCTTGGAGTAGACTCTATAATCATCCCATCCCAGGATATGAAAGCCATCATTCTATAAACTCAAAGTTTTCATTTTCTATCACCCAAAAGAAAAGTGAAGAGTAAAAGAAAACATTTTTTTTTCTTTTTTTAACTAAGGAAAACTTTTATTTAAACTGTGCAATCAATCAGTATTTAGACAGCAGTTTTATAAACATTTTGGCATTTAAACTTTTATTCATTTTTGGCATGACCTGTAGGATAGTATATAAACTATCCTGGGGAGGGGGAAGGTACTAGGCAATATTTACTATGATGCTAGAAAAGGAAAACAAACCCACATTATTAAGCAAAATACGTTTTAAGAAGACATTGAAAAGGTACATTCAAAATCAAGGTAAACATTTGCTTTCTTCATGCAATGGAGTTCACAGAGCTGATCCCCTGAGTCAAGTATAAAATTAAAATAGCTCAGCTCTAGAGTCCATTAGCTAGTCTGCAAATGCTGCCCTTACAAGAAAATGGTATACAGAGTGGAAGGATCCAGAACACCCATAATATGAAACAATATAACTGGCTCCCACGCTTTCATTTAATTCACATCTTCAAAGAAAATAGAAAAAAAAAATCGCACATACACAGACATAAAATTTTGTCCAACAACAGCAACAGACAGACAAACTTACTTAATATATGTCCTCCAGTCTACTGATAGGCTAAGGCAATGTGTGTGTATTCAGGCTTTGCAAATTTCTGTAACAGGCTCATGTTGCTAATCATCGGTAATCATTTTCATTTGCAAACAGAATAAAGAATGTGGTAATAGGGAGAAAAATGTTTTAGGTAAAAATTTTAAGTATTTTCGTTATTTTTAAAGACAGTTCTGTAGAAAAAGAAACCGCTGTAACATAAATTTTTAAAGATGAAGTTTGTAAGTTAGGACTGTGTCTACATACCATGAACTACTTACAAGATATAAACCTGAGTAAATCAAGAAAGGTGTTCACAATCTCATGGATTATACTAAGAGTGATATTGGCTGGTTCAAGAAAAAGTTAGGGAAAGTATTTCCTTTCTCTAAAAAAAAGATGATAATCATATATTTCTTGTCAATAAGCCTTAAAGGTTGACTTGAGTAAACTAGAATTAGGTGCCAGTAGGTGTTACCCTAAAATTTATTCCAAATAGTTTAAAGAAATTTGGAAATGCTCCATAATCTTGAAAAAGTAGATCTGTTAGAGAAGAATCCTAAAAATGCACTTTTGTCTTACCCATCTACCCCTCTGGGGATATTTGACTCTCTCCTTAAGAGAGAGATCTTTAAAAGCCAAGATAACAAAAAAATGAAAGATTTAAATTAGGATAAGATGATTTCATGTTTAGTATTCTCGAAAGCACTGTAAATTCCCCTATTCATCTTATAGATTTACCTACATTAAAGATGAGTGTTTAAATCCCAGTCTACATCTTTTATCCACCACTTTCTTCTGTTAGTTTTTTTGGTGCGTATACAGGAAATGCAAACATTTTTCATTTTAGCACAGGCAAAATGTAATTGGAAAGGCTGCCCTGTAAAACAAAAAAATCTGTTAAGATATGTTTCACAGCCTTATAGAAATGACTTTTGGATTATAATTATCTACACTTTTAAGTTTTCAAAGTACTACTGCTTCATTCTGCACAACAAAGTATCCTTACTTCATGTTAAGAAAAGGAACAAAAATAGGTTAAGAACTTTCCTACCAAACAATTCTCAAAATGGTCAAAAACTAGAATTTAGGTGTGCCGAAGACTAACCTTATACTTGTTCTACTATATGATTCTCCTCTAATTTGCTCACTCCTAAATTAATTAGGTTGAATTCAAATAACAAATATGCTCTTCAGATCTAGCAAGAAAGGATGACTGCTTACACACCTGGCTTTTTCTAGTTAATAAGTTTCTATTTAGATATGGGGACTACAGAAAAATTACAAAAGATAAAATTCAATTCTGAACACCTAGTCTAATAAGGAAATGCTTGAACAGATAAGGACTCCAGAAACCATACAGAAACCATACCTACCTTGTTTACTGCAACTCTAGGCACAAGTATCAGCTTTCAGACACAGTTTCGGCTAAGAGAAATAGAAGGTTTTAAAGGAGGAAAGAAGGGAGTTCACGAGATGACAAAGAGTGAGTTATAGCCCAGCCTCCTAAATTCCTCCTTGAATAAATGAACGTAACTAAGACAGACTTCTCTCTGTTGATTGGCTATGACTGTGTGGACAGGTTGTGTTGACACAGTGGAAGGCACTATGAGCCTAGGTAATTAAACATCATGTCTTAGCTGAGATGATGTTATCATAGTAGAAATCCTATAAACACTGAAGTTGGACCAACTTGGGTTTGTATCTTGGCTAAGCCACTTACTAGCTGTGATCTTTGGCAAGTTAGACGTTTTAAACCTGTTTCCTGATCTCTAAAATGGGAATAATACTTGCCTTGCAGAATGTAGCAGTGTGCAGGGATGAAGATGTGCTTGGCACATCATATACGCTCAGTAAATGGCCTTCTCCCTTCCTAAGGAGTAGAGTCAGAAGTGGCTGAAAAATGACCAGCACTCTTAACCTTACTCAGAATAGCATCATGGTCTCTACCCCATGATGGAGATAGCTTTGTTTCATTCATTGAAGAAATGCTGAAACTTAGGGTATAATTATAAATTATCCTTCAAATCTGAAAGAAGGCTTGACTTGACATGATCCAGGAATCAGAACAAACTAGAGCTGTGGAATCTAAAGCTTTCTAGGAAAAGGGACAATTGAAATCAAAGAAAACAAAGACAAAATTTCCTAGGAGTTGTACATGCTGCTAAGTACAAGTGGAGGTTCTTGCTAAGGCTGATGGAGAATCAAGAGGCTATCAAACTGAAAACCAAACAGTGGCTGGTGAAGCTGAAGAAACAGACCCGATTTAAAAGTCAGAAAGGGTGAATGTTGCAAAATGCTTTTAGAAGAAGATGAAGAATGAACTTGAGCATGGTCCTGCTCATCTACTCTGAGTTCCTACGTTTGAGGTCTTTCCCCCAACCCTACCCCACCGACGTAATCACTTAAGAGAAAAGGAGAAAGCTCAACTATAATATGAATGGTTTTCAAAAATATCTGATGAAATTCCATAAAGTTAGAGCCAAATATTAGGAAACTTTCTGTTAAACACATAGAACTGAGATGTTAATTTACAAAGCACATATTCAAAAAGTTTAAAGCCGAACTGTTTTTGCAAGTGATTTAGAGAGAAAGTTTAATGTAAACATTCAATAGGCGATAAGCCAAGGTTTTCATAGCTTTGACATTTTGAAGATCACCAAGGGGCACATGGCTTCACACTTCCAATCTCTGTAATGCTATAGACATTTTATGGAGATCAGAATTCTACAGAAATAATATATTTGTTGTAGGTAAAAGAATGGCCACCTACAGAAGTCCACGCCCAAATCCCTGGACTCTGAATATGTTACCATACAGGGCAAAAGGGATTTTGCAGAGGTGATTCAGTTAAGAATTTTCAGATGGGGAGAGTACCCTGGATCGTGCAGATGGGCCCCAGCTAATCACGTGAGTCCTTAACACTGGAGAATGTTTCCCCGTTGGGGTCAGAAAAAGAGATATGATAATGGAAGTGGGGTCAGAGAGAATAGAGGGTGGGGTCTACAGTTTCTAAAATCCAGAAAAGACAAGGAAACAAACCTTGATTTTATCCCATTGAGACCTGTGTCAGACTTCTGACCTACAGAATTGTAAGAATAAATTTGTGTTGCTTCAAGGCCAGCTTCGTGGTAACTCATTTCAGCAGCAATAAGAAAATAATACAGTATCTGCCTGGTAAAAATGCAAGGCTGTCATGTTAATCTTAAACACCTTCAAAGGCTTACCAAGGGAAACCGCCTGAGAAGATTAAAGCCTGCAAACATACACATTGCATTAGCCTGTGATCTTATGTCCTGAGCATAAATCAACTTCACACAGAATTCTAGGTATGTGTTCTTCTAAACATCAATAAAATTCACAATTAGACAACTGGTTGTGTATGGTGATCTCCAGAACCCTGTACTCTGTGCTCACAGCCCACAGAAATTATGACTATTAAACCAAAGCAATTTTACCAGAGACCCATGTGCCAAATCGTCAGGAACAAAGTCTACAAAATACATGTTTAGTCTTAAATCATGCCTCTTTCAATGTATTGGCACTTTTTTTCTTTTTTTACATTCAGTATTAAACATTTATATTCAATGAAATAGAAATGTATGTGTGAATCACTACAGCCACTGCTGAGATGGAACCACATCTGGATATTCTAGCGTTTAAAAAAAAAAAACCTTTCAAATCATCTTTTTTTGTGACACTCAATTGTTTCCAAAGGTGTCTTCATCGACTTGATCAATGACCCTGAGTTGTCAACATGAGCAAGTTTCTGGCATATGTCCTTAATGAAGCCAAGACACACCAATGCAAATCACTGTCATTGTTCCCAGCGTTGGCACTGCTCTTGTTTGAAGCAAAAGCAAACAAAAAGCATTTCACTGAGGATCTAATTTCCCTGGGGTGCCAAAACTGATTTTTTAAAGCCACTTAGTGGATAAAGCTGTGTCCTTACTTTTAGGCTAATCAAAATATAAAACTCCAGATTTCATGAAAAAGATTTTTGTTCCCTTGATGCAATTAAAATATTTCAATTTACGGACAACTTTAAAGAGCACATCTATCAAAGAACAGCCACTTAAAACAGTGATATGATTCGTTTCCCTGTTATATCCCATTGCTCCCCAGAGATGAGAACATCCCTATTATTAAGGGACTGCCTCGAGCCTTCAGAGTCAACCACGTAATGTTTTAAGCAGGAGGAAGACAGCACAGACTGATTCAGGGGTTGCCATAATGCTCTGCAGTGGAAAAGCCTGCTGATATTTCTGTTGACATCTCACACTCAAGGTGCTTAGGAAAGTATCACATCATTTGGCAAAAACATCCTGTGGCTGAATCAGCAGATTTAATGGGAAGTCCCTATGTATGCTATTTGTATACAGACAGGGTTCTGGAGAGACAAGTTTGGTTGACATAAAAACAAGAAACAACAGTTTAATGTACAACTAAATCTGCCTATATGTGGACATAACCTTAAATATCTTTGGTTTTCTAAAAATTTGTTGATAAAAAGTACGTGAATTAAAACACTGATAAATACCAATATAATTGTATTGCTTTTAATTATGTAAACTTAGCCCTTTGATATCTTTTGCTACTAAAGCTAGATTCCCTATCAGCCTCTAAATAAATTTATTTCAAATCTGCTCATCTTTACTTACTTACAGGCTAATCTATATATTTGCATGATCTTTGGTATGAAAATACTGATGAGCAGTATCTTGTAATATTTGGCATAAAAATGACATGCATGTATTAGTACTTACAGCAAATAAGTCTTTGGAAAAGAAAATAGTTACTATTTGCATATTAGCCCCTTCAGAGTGAAAATACCATGAAGTAACACCACTATGAGAGATGAAAGAGAACCTTCACATTTTAGTTACAATTTCATACTTAAGACTTCAAAGAAGCTAGCTTTGGCCAAGTAAAAAGAAGTCTTTGGTGTTCACTAAATATCTTATTCAATGAGACCAAAATATTTATCTTTGGTGAAAAGACTTTTTTTTCTCTACAACAAGTAGTTTCAACAATTTCAAAATACTTTAATACTGTATAGCTGAAGATTTACTTGCTGAAGAAAAAAAAATTACACTTGAAATTCTTTGGAACTATCTGCTGGTAAAGAACTTATTTTAAATGCTCTGGTAACAATAAGGTAGTTAAAATTACTAGTCTAATTAACTACAACAATCAAGATAAACCCTATTATTCTGGGTTAGTAACTACTTGTTATACGCGTCATACCTATAGATGTTTCTAGTTAATTCAATTTTGGGGAAAATCATAGTCAAATTTTCACTTTCTACTGAAAATTCTTTGGTAATAGGATTATTATGAAAAAAATCTTATATAAGAACAAAATGAAAAGGTGAAAGAGTGAAAAATGTACTGGTAAATAATTAGCGAACAGTTATAGCCTAAAGATCTACAATAACTATGGGCCTATTCATCAAAAACAAAACAAACTAAATACTTTCCTTAAGGACTTCAGATCATCATTTTAGGCTTTTAAAATGATTCAAATTAATAGAGTCCGAGACACGATGGATGATGTTTCAACTTTAGATTCTGTCTGCCTTTTAACAGAAGTTTAAAAACGTAAAATGAACTCACTGTAGTCCTTAGTTTTAGATATTGATAAAAGCTGGCCTCGCATAATTCTACTTATGAACCCCCAAACGCCATACCCTGTCAATCTGCCCATGCTTCCATGAGGCAGCTCAAAAGTAACAAAACGTTCCCTGAGTACAGGAAAAAAAAAATAACACTAGAATAAGTTTAAAAGGAGGTAGTATAAACAGGAGCTATAAAGGCAGGAGCAGCATGTTTCCTGGCCTCAGATTGTTCACCTAAAGCTCTGCTTTTTTGTTTTGCCATCAAGCCCATACTTAGATAACTAAATGGGGGACTGTGAATTTAGTTCAGAAGCGCATGCTAGCAGTTAATGTTGGTCTACTTCTGAACACATCCAATTTGGCACAAAACTACAGATTAAAAAACAACCAAAAAATGCTGTGTCATCAGACACTGGGATAGAAGATGATAGAGGTGGGACTGTCGTCCAGTAACATTTTTTTGACTTTAGAACACCATTTAACACGACCCCCCACTTCCATAAACAAAAGGTTTCAAGGGGGATACCCATTAAGATTCCTTTTAAAAAGCGGCTCAAAAGTCATTTCCAGATAATTTCAAGAAATACTTTTAAAAGGAAAAGGGGGTCCCTTCTCTACACCATGTGTTTAATTCTTTATTGTCTCTCACTGCTGGGCACCTATCAGGTAACTGTCTCATTACTGAAAGAAGGCCTATTCTATGTGGCTAAGTAAACAGTTTACTGATTTCAAACCAGCAAGAGGATTAACTCACTCCTGGAGTCAGCATTCCTCATTCACAGCACTGACACTGAAGGAAGATTAAACAGTACCAAATTCTCTGAAGAATTCAAGAAAATACAACCAAGTTGGTAGAGCTCTGAATACTTATCCCTAAACAAAACCTGCACAAAAACAAACCAAAATGCTTTGATAAAATACTGTACATCAAAAGAGTTACTGATAAAATCCAAGAAACTCTTAAGGCAACTTTTTGTACTCTTATCCTCAACAACTTCATGAATATTTAAAAGGTATAAGGCAAAGAACTTCATAATATATAATGGAAGGCACTGTTACCGTGATAACCTCAAGTTCATTTTACTGTCTACTGCTGCATTTATCTTCATTATTAATATTTAATGAAACTTCTTTACCCCTTTAAGCCAAGCTGGAGTTAAAAAAAAAAACACCAACCCTAACCTGTTCTCTTTGAAAGTCTATTTTCTGCAAGGAGTTTTGCAACTAATTCTGGAAAGGTTGAGGATGCTTTGCAAACTACACAGTGCAGCCTTTGGCCAACTGTCAGGCAAAGGAGCAGGTAGAAAAGGCACGGCTTCTAGGCAGGCTGAGGTTTGGGATACAGCAGATAAAGCACTCAAGACTCTAATGCCCACGACATAAAGGCCCTAGACGCAATAGGAGTCCCTGTATGCTACTGAACAGTTCTATTCTCAAAAGAGATATACTTTTTTGTTTTGGTCATTCAGTAAAGTCAACAGTCCCACTTTTCTCTTCTCTGCGGTTTCAGTCCTCACAGCTGGAGGTGTTAAATTATCCAAACCATGCAGAGGTCATAGTTTCTTGCTGTTGTTTCTTAAATCAGAGCTTCAGATAAACATTCTTACTCATCTACCTATATGACTCCTTTGATCACACACATTACACATACAGCAATGAAAACAAAACGCTACTAGGAAGTATCATCGGTTATGTAGCTGAGAAACTATCACAACAAACGAGGTAACAAAGCTGTCTTCTGAGTTTGCCGTGTGGCAAACTGAGGTAGATAGTCAGCAAAGGGGCTTTCAAAAGTCTTCCCTTTGCTCCAGTGATATATTTCATAATCCAGTCAAATATCTTGACTGTCTTTTCACATTGCTGACACTGAAACATTCAAAATGCGTGAGCTTAAAGATAAAGAAACAAAACACATTCAAAAAAGGTGAAATACCCAATAAGATATCATGATTTTCACAAAAGGCTTTGGCTCCCTGTTCACTGTCCTTCGAAAAGACTTAAAGGTGAGAATACCTGGACGTGGCTATCTAGATTGGAAAATCCTTTTTATCAAAGCAGAGCATGGCAGATGGTGGCTGAGGAACTGAAGAGGAAATCTGCTCAGCATCTGACGGCACTGCATGTTCTTCACACTTTCTCATCGAGGGATCCCCACTCGAATCAGTGCCAGTGAAGGAACTGGGGGTCAGGGGTGTGGTACTTATAACTGAGGACAGGTGTATTTCATCATTGGACTCATGGGAGAACCTTCCAGAATCCCCAGTTTCGTGGCTGCCTTCACTATTCGCTGAATGCTCAGTATCAGTTGCAACACCAAAGGGTCTTGGGAAGCTGGCTGTATGACCTGCGGAGCTGGGGGAGTCCTCATCACTGATTAATACGGTAGTGCCTGGCTGGTAAAAGCAGACCGCTTGAGTAAATCTTCTTTGAGGCTAGGTAAAAATACATAAAACACCATCAGTGATACCAGAGTGCTCTTAAAAAATAACAAATCTGGTTTTGCATATTCTATGTATGCTGAGATAGCAAACTGATCGAGTACATGGGTAAAAGATCATCATGAAGGAATTGTCTAGGTCAGTGGTTCTCCGAGGAGTGGGAACACATCAGAATGACTGGGGCAAGTGAAATGTCAAAAGGCTTCTTCAGTGATTTTGATGCAGGCTTCTGCCCCATCCCTTTCTCCATTGCCCCTCAACTCCCACTGAAAACCACAGCTCTGATTACTATTCCAATTGTCATTTCGGTCATCAATCCCCATGGCTTTCCATAAAGTCATGCCCCAAATTAATAAAATCATGGCTAGAAAGAACACAGAAGTTAAAAAAAACTCATTTACATTTTCCTCTTTTTAAAATTACCATCTCATATACCAGGAGTAGCAAAAGATTTTTTCCACTTAATGGGTGAGTTACCTGCTCAGCTTTTATCTTCTTAGAATCTTGAAAAAAAAGCCATTTTTTCTTAGGGTTGTTTTTAATTATAGGACCATAGCTATTAATTATCAGGTCAGTTCCTCCCTGGAGATATAAAAGGGGAAAATGCACATATTATAGATTTCAGTTTATTATAAGTAGTACACAAAATTTTTAAATGTTAAAAGAAAAAAATGATCACAGACATTATTATTTCTTCTTTTACACTAGCAGCACACAACAAATACAGGGTATTTGTTAGTGATCAAAAAGATATAATAGGTTTATTCCTAAGAGAGATATATATGCTGAAGTATTTGGGGTGAAGTGTAAGGATTTCAAAACTTATTTTCAAATGACAGAGCAAACAAAAATATATAGAGATACAAAAGTATGAAAAGATACTGACAATTATTTGTGCATTTATTAAATTTTTTCAACCTTTCCACATGGTTGAAAAATTTAAAAAGGATTTAGGAAGAGAAAAATGGGCCCACATATGCTCAACAAAATGGCAATAGACGGGGGATCAGCTCTTAGGCTAACCCAAGGGAATTCAGAGACCTGGCCTCCAAACTGGCTTCTCTGCTTCACTTCAGGTCCCCACTCTGCTCTGTCTCCTTTCATTTTAGATTCTCCCTCTCTCTTCCCATGTCTTCCTCCCCACTTCACTTCTCTTCAATCCTTTCTCATGTCTAGTTCCAAGTTAGTAATAACAGAATGACAGTGTATTTTGGTACTTTCTGTGCTTATTTAAAAGTTTTAGGTTCTAATGTTCTAGATTAATTTGAATTAAATGGCTTACATTTGTATCAGAAAATAAAAGCTAAATTAAGTTGCAAACAAAAAGACAACAGGAGTAGCAAAAATCAATTTACTATTATTTACCCATAATATATATAGTATATATATATTTACTGTGCTAGATACACATAAATTGCATCTGCTAAATATAATTATATAAAATTTAACATCAAAATTGCCTGAAATTTTGTTATATTTTTGGTATTCTAAATTTTAGGAAAAGGTTGGGGAAGAAGAATTTATAGCAGGATTTGGCAAACTTTTCCTGTAAAGGGGCAGATAGTAAATGTCTTAGGCTTTGCAGACCACACATGGCCTCTGCTGCACTTTCTCCTCTTCCTCCTTTTTTGTTCCCCCCAAACTACCCTTTAAAAATGTGAAAAACATACTTAGCTCAGAGATGACCATACAAAAACAGGCTGCAGGCTGGCCTGGGCTGGGCTATAGTTTGCGGATACTTAATTTACAGCACATTGGTTATGAGGACTATTATAATAATGCACGATATCTAATGCTGCAATGTGACTAAAAATAATTTTCAGTTGGTGTTCATAATGCTTATCGCTGTACTATTATTACACATAGTGGAAAGGACATGAAGTAATATCCTCCAATGACACCTCTTTACTATATCCAACTTCCTAAGGCCATACAGGGAAGGATCTTGAGACATCTATTTATATACTCCGTATTTAAAAAAATTTCATTCACACCTGGAATGTTCTGAGGCTCCATTTAGTTCTAAAATCAAATAAACTAAGTTGAGAATGGATTAATAAAAAATTGTCCATCAGTATACACAGAACAATCCAAATTATAGTAAATATGGACTGATGACCTTGATGTCCTTACTTAAGACATCTCAGCTCCATATAATCCGAACTAATTGAATTTATGCTACTTTCTCATATTTTCTTTATCTTCATCTTTTATTCTTTTATCTATCCCTATCTTCTCCCCAAATATTGTATGCAAGGAAGGATCTGAGCGAAACGGTTTCACATTTCATTATGTGGAGTATGGACACAATACATTCAACATACAATTTTCTGGTAAGAAGATTTTACGCATAAAGAGAAGATGAATGGTAGGAAGGATTACGTAGCACAACAGTCCCTCAGCTCAGAGTACCTTGGCATCGATGAAGCTGTTCGGCATGATCATTGGCATTAAGGACTCTTCATTTTCTAGAGCTCCTTCCAGGTTCTTTCCTACTTCATTTCCACTGGCTAGGGAGGTACTGGTATGAGATAATTGTTGAGTTCCATTCTGTGCTGTCTTGGAGGCAGTTGATTTCCTGAAATATTGCAAGGAAAGGAAATTTTCTAAGTCCACAAGAAGAGAGAAGCAAATGTACCAAATTTGGTGAAATCTGGGAAGTTCACAACTTTGCAAACAATGGAGTTCCTTAATGCTTGCTTCTCAAATATCTTTAGAAACTATTAGATTATAACTCCAGCTCACTGCTGCAAACTTCTATGATGTGAGAAGGCTTCTTTCTTTTTGTCCCAAGGTCTGTTTATATAAAATTACTTTTTACACTTAGTAAAAACCTTAATATTTATAAAGTACTATTATTTATTATTGTCGCTTATTTATAATATACACAGAAACTGTAGTTTAAAAAATTTACATGTTCTCCTTCAGGTCTGCAGATTGTCACACTAACGTAACAATTAACGATGACAAATTTACAGTAGCACTTATGCAAGATTTGGGCATCACTAAAACAATGTACATAAAGATTTCATTAAAAAATTCTTGAAGTGAGAAACTTGGACAGTAAAATTAAGCCAGTTCCATATACAAAAAACTTTAGAACTAACTCTTTCATTAACATGTTTTCTGAGTGTGTTTCTACACACAAGTACCAAAAACATATAGAATAAACTCTGCAAAACCTATGATAATGGAGACAGTCTAGTGATAGAGATTACCTAAAAATGATGTGTATTTGACTTTGATTTTTTAAAATAAAGAAACTTAATAAATGAAAGCAAAAGCCAAAATATAAAAGGTTAGAAACAGAGAGGTTCACTGAATGCTGAGAATTTAGCTGAAGTCAAAAGCACTGATAAAATTGCCTGACAAGAGTTTATAGAGAACTAATCCCTAGTTATTACATTTGTTTTAATCCATGCCTGGAGAATCCCAAACATATGACCTGTGGTGGTGAGGGTAGAGCTCTCAAGTGACTCAGACATTTCAGGCTGCTTAAATATGAAAATATTCCAGGCAGTAAGGAATCCCTCAATCAGCAGATGCATCGTATTAAGTGGGTTAGTTTTTTAAAAAATCCAAAGGATACACTTTGTGTTTCTCAAAATACCAAGGAAATGAGAAAACTAGGTCCTCATTTAAGAGTATTTTGTTGGTACAGTAATTTTTTTCAAATGGTGAGAGAATAATCTTCCAAAGTGAGCACATCTCTATAGCTGTAAGAACCCAAGTAATAATACATTCATTTTAAAGTGGAAAATCCCAGTTACTCTAAAAGGCACTTGATTTCAATTTGTTTCTGTGGTTACTGCAATTTAAATGTTTTTTAACCACATCAACATCTCCAGCAATGGAAACACACCTGGCTTTACTTCGGTATATCAAGATGAGAACACAGATGAGGATGCAGGTCAAGGCTATGCCAACACCTACAGCAATGCCGGTCATTGATTTTTGGTCCAGATGGTAATAGCCTGAATAAACTAGAAGGGGAAACACATGTACTCAGAGTCAATCAGAAAAATAAATGATTCCATTTATCATAATTCTCAGATATTAGCTTTTCAATAATTTGCCTTCCTCTCATAGGAAAACTTTTGACAGTATCTGTGTCTAAGCAAAAAAGACGTATTACTCTTTTATCAGTAACCTTAAAATTTGCTTATCTTCTCATATTGAAGATTCTAAATGAGTTCCAGGTATTATATTATATCAAACATGAACATCAGTTCATAATTTATAATGCTAAAAGGCACAAGGCATAGATGTTCACTGATAGGCCAAAGGGTAGCTTTCATGTCATATTACCTTAAAAGCAGATCTGTATATTGAAGATTAGTTTTCCATTTATGTATTTTCATTTACACAGCAGTGCTTCTCAAACTTTAATGTGCATAAGAGTCACTAGGGGATATGTTAAAATGCAGATGCTGATTCACGAGGTCTGGGGTAGAGCCCACGCACAACTCTGCATGTCTGACAAGCTCCCAGGTGCCATTTACGCTGCTGGTCTCTAGGCACTCTGACTAGCAAGGTATCTGAGAAGCGGATATGAGCCTTGCTCTCCGCTTCCCCTGATGATATGGCAGCTACTGTGGCTACCTCCTTCCTGTGCTTAAATCCGACTGCCCTGCCCTTCTCTTTGCTTCTCTCTCTCCTTCCCAGTGTCCATACCCAAAGTGCACACAATACTGAATGACTATCCTCTGAGGAACTAAGAGCCTTTAATCCCGCCCTGAATTCAGCTGGCATCTCCTCGATCTGAAGCTGTCCCTGCCACACCCTGCATCGCCACCCAGGCCCCCTCCCCCAGAGAGGGGGAAAAGGAGGTGTCCAGTCCTGGGTCACAGGGGGCCCCGGCGTCCTTCACAACAGCAGGACGATACCCTGAGTGGAGTGAGAATGGCTCTTTAAAGGTATTTTTTTCCAATTGCTTTCTGGAGAGAAATAACTTTCACTCCGGAGAGGATGAGTTTTTTGTTTTTGTTTGTTTGTTGTGTTTGGTGGGGAAAACTCTTAATGAAAACCATGCTCTTCTTAGCTTGAACACCACAACCATCACTGCCATTTATTTCCACAGACCCCCAGACGCCCGCTCCCATCAGCTCAGGGGTGGTGTGGCTCGTCTGTCCTGGTGGATGAACAGCCGGGAGGAGAAGTAACTGGGACACAGCGGTCTGAACACCGCGGTTAGTTCTGAGGTCAGTGTGTTCTCCTGGGAGTGCAGAGAGCGTCCTGCAGCCCCACAGCACCAGAACCTCGCCAGCGAGAATTCAAGGAGCCGAGGACGGGTTTAGGGATACGGTCATGGTAGGAGCAGAAATAAAGCAGAGGGGAGCTGGAAAAACATATGTGTGTTTTCTCTTCTTAAGGAAAATCAATGATTATGGCAGTATACAGACCTTTGACATCAGCAGAATCTAAACGCCTGGGCCTCTGATTTGACTCAGGAGTTTCCTTTGGAAGTACGGCCAGCTCCACAGAATTTGAAAAGGGTCCTTCTCCTACCTCATTGGATGCAGATATCTTGACAATGTATATATTTCCTGCCACAAGGTTTTCTAGCAAAGCCATGGTTATTGCCCCTATAAATATATCAATTACAAATTAAGTAAACTATCTTTTATTTATTCTTTTAATCACACAACCATGGTCCTTTATTTTTAAAATATTTTTCTGATTATAAAAATAACACATTTTAAAACATCTGTAAAATAAAGATAAATATAAATAAAATGACAATCTCCCATTGTTAACATTTTTGTGTATTTGTATGTGTGTACGTGTATGTGTGTACTGTACATGTGTGAGTACATATTTACTACATGCATTTTTATATCCTAGAGTTTTCATTTAACATTGTGCCATGCACACTGCCCCTATATAATCCTTCTCTGTAATTTTGTTTTAAGAGTAGCTCGTAAAATCAACATGCATTTTTGTTTGGATACATGTATGTATATACATATATATATAAATACACACTTTTTTTAACCAAAAAATATATATAAACATATATGCAATTTTTTACTCTTTACATAGGTATGGATACAAATAGCATTAAAAACATTTTATTATGGAATATTTCAAACATAGGTAAAGACAAAATAACACAATGAACTCAGATTCAACAATTACAAGTAGATTTAAAAAATCCAATGTGAGACTCTTTTTTTTTTTGGCCACGCCTCACCGCTTGCGGGATCTTAGTTCCCTGACCAGGGACTGAACCCATGACCACTGCAGTGAAAGCGCTGAGTCCTAAGCACTGGACTGCCACGGAACTCCAATGAGTATCTTTTTGTTTTTTTTTCTTTTAGAAATGTTTAAACCACTTACAGTAATTGTGATAGATGATTTTGCTCTTATTTCTTAAATTAGAAACAACAATTATTTTTGGAAGTATGAATATATTTTTCACCCTCCTAATCATTATCTAAGATTTCCTGAATATAAACAGGCAAGAAGATGCCAAAGTTATGTAGGAACCTCAGGGTGTTGAAGGCTGAGACCCCAGACTATCAAAATTATCACCAGCAACCTGGCTAGCATCTACTTCTCTCCAAAAGTAATCATTTGAATTTATATATATTTGGTATTGAAAAGTATCTTCTCTGATGGCACGACTGCCAAGAAGGACTCCTATTTGGGCACTGCTATTTCTTTTTTTTAAAAATATTTTTATATTTATTATAATATTATAATAATATTTAATGTCTTCATAGGGCACTGCTATTTCTTGAGGCGTCTTTCTGCTCTTGTCCTGCCACGGCACTGAAGTATTTTTCTTACAAAGGGAATCCCACCCCAGGAATTAGTCCTAATGTTATGAAAGCAGGTATAAAAGAAATTCAACCAGGAAGTTGTTCTTGCACTGCATTTGTGGGTGGATATTCACAGGGAAACCTAGCTTCCCTGGGGTAATTTCTTCTCATTTTTTCCTGATGCAGGGCACCCTTACAATAAATAGTTTTAGAGAGCTTACAACAGCTGGTAGCTGTCACCACCAGCTCAGAGCTGGCTACTCTAGTGCACTTGCTACAATATATTTCATTATGCAAGGGAAAGGCAGGGTGATCTTAGAGCTGAGGCCATGACTCAGAGGCTACCTCTGCAGGTCACATGGTGGGAGGGAGCCGAACCCAGGGGCAGTGCGAGGAGCTGAAGGCGGTTTGCTTTCATGTGCTCCGGTTTCAACCTGGCCTAGAAAGAGCCTGAGCTACTTCAATACACAGTCGTTGAATAAACACACTGACCCCTATTTAGAATCAGGAAGTCTTTCCACTGCCACTTGCTCTTAGGCAGGTGAATTAAAAAGCAACAATGTACTGTGACATATTACCATTAGCTAGAAGGAAGAACAATTCAATTTCTTTACCAACATATAAATAAACTGAGTCTCCATTTTACCATAGAATACTTTACATTTAATTTTAGAAAGTGTTTGGCAAAACCAATCACTACCTGAAATTAAAATTCTTTCGCTTACTTTAAACATTACAAATGGTTGAGCTTTGTGTGTATATGTGCGTATGCACACTCCCCTTTCTCCCACAGAAAGTCTTCCTTCAGACAAAAAAAAGGAAACTGTAACATTCTGGTTCCCATATGAGCACAGTTAAACCAGTTCCCAAATATTAAAGTGATCTGACTGCCCCTATATTCTCTCAGCAAACGGTCTAAATTCCAGCTGGTGTGATTATTTCAGTCTACAGCCTTTTACAGCGTCTGAACTTTTAGCTAGACTAGGAGTTTCACACGCTGGACAGTGTAACAGGCTTGGTGTTGGATCAATGTTGATCAAGTCCTGGCATGTTACCAATTAAGTAATTTGCAACTTGGGGCACGTCACTGAACTTCACTTTCCTCGTGGGGGCAATAATTCCCACCTCATATAATTATTATAAGGATTAAATGAACTACCATGGACAAGTGTCTGACACAAGTGTATACACTCAATGAAAGTAGGTTTTCCTCCTCACCTCTGATCTCCCCTCTTCCCTTTCTGGAGGACAGAAATTTTTTTTTCACATGTGAACAGCTGAAGGTGGCTAGCATAATGCTTTGCACAAGATAATTCTCAGTAAATACCAACTGAACTTATACTAAAATATGAGCCATTTGTTACCAAAGGAATGTTCATTTAGAGTATAAAAGCAGGGCTTCCCTGGTGGCGCAGTGGTTAAGAATCCGCCTGCCAATGCAGGGGACATGGGTTCAAGCCTTGGACTGGGAAGATCCCACATGCCACGGAGCAACTAAGCCCGTGCGCCACAACTACTGAGCCTGTGCTCTAGAGCCCACGTGCCACAACTACTGAAGCCCACGCGCCTAGAGCCCATGCTCCGCATCAAGAGAAGCCACCACAATGAGAAGCTCACGCACTGCAACGAAGACCCAACGCAGCCAAAAATAAATAAATACATTTATAGAAAAAAAAAAATGTCACCATATGTCACAAGCTCTTGAACTTGTTATATCACCTCTCCAGACCTGAGTTTTCTTCTCTGTAAAATGAAGAGCTGGTGCCCATCCCCAAATACTAATTACTATTCATTCCACCTCCAATTAGCGCCTTCCACTCCAGGCACACTGCTGTCACTCCAGTCTTAACATCATCACCCCATACCTTCACGCTATCACGTGTCTCTTCTCTGGCTTCCCAGACCCCAACCTCCCCAGCTCCTCCGCTGCCTGCCCCTCCCACCCCCAACTCATTCTGGAAATGACATTCAGACTTTTATAAGAACACAAGCTTCACGGGGCTCAGGGACCTCCTCTCTTTAGTTCACTGCTGTGTCCCCAGTGTCCAGAGCAATGCTTAAGTGCCTAATGGGTACTTATGCTGGTTAGTTTTATATATCAACGTGGCTAGGCTATAGTGTCCAGTTGCTAGCTCAAACACCAGTCTAGATATGGCTGTGAAGTTTTCTTTTTTAAGATGAAATTAATATTTAAACCAGTAGACTTTGAGTAAAGCAAATTACCCTCCATAATACGGGTGGGCCTCATCAAATCAGTTTAAGGCCTTAAGAAAAAAGACTGAGTACCCCTGAAGAGGAAAGAATTCTGCCTCCAGACTCAAGACTTCAACATCAACTCCTGTCAGAATTTCTAGCCTGCTGACCAGCTCTGCAAATTTCAGATTTAGCAGCCCCGGTTCCTTCAATCTCAATCTCTCTCTCTCTCTCTCTATCTCTCTCTCTATCTCTCTATATCTATCTATCTATCTATCTATCTATCTATCTATCTATCTATCTATTTATCTATCTACCTACCTACCTACCTACCTATCTGTACATACATACACACACACACATGCAAATCCTATTGGTTCTCTTTCTCTGGAGCACCCTGACTTATAAACTACTCAATAAAGATTTATCAAATCTTACAAATGCTTTTAACCTATACAATAAAACACTGTTTCATGCTAAAAACAAAAAACAAAAACAAACAAAAAACCTCTCAGAATATATTAGACTCTGGGGGCTTCCCAGGTGGCGCAGTGGTTAAGAATCCGCCCGTCGGGGCTTCCCTGGTGGCGCAGTGGTTGAGAATCTGTCAATGCAGGGGACACGGGTTTGAGCCCTGGTCTGGGAAGATCCCACATGCTGCAGAGCAACTGGGCCCGTGAGCCACAACTACTGAGCCTGCATGTCTGGAGCCTGTGCTCTGCAACGAGAGAGGCCACGATAGTGAGAGGCCCGTGCACCACGATGAAGAGTGGCCCCCACTTGCTGCAACGAGAGAAAGCCCTAGCACAGAAACGAAGACCCAACATAGCAATCAATCAATCAATCAATCAATCTTTAAAAAAAAAAAAAAAAAAGAATCCGCCCGTCAATGCAGGGGACACGGGCTCAAGCCCTGGTCCGGGAAGATCCCACATGCTGTGGAGCAACTAAGCCAGTGAGCCACAACTACTGAGCCTGTGCTCTAAAGCCTGTGGGCCACAACTACTGAGCCCATGTGCCACAACTACTGAAGCCTGCGTGCCTAGAGCCCATGCTCTGCAACAAGAGTTGCCCCCGCTCGTCACAACTAGAGAAAGCCCGTGTGCAGCAACGAAGACCCAACGCAGCCAAAAATAAATAAAATAAAATAAATAAATTTATTTTAAAAAAGCAAAGCGTAAGATTTTACGGTTGGAGAAAAGTCCCAGTATGCAGTCTCATACCTTGCTCTCTTCTGTCCACACTATGTGATTTTTTTTTTTCAATTCCACAGTCTTAGCTTCATCTCCATACTGATGACTTCTAAGTTATACCACCAGTCCATACCTCTCCCGTGAACTTAACCCTCCCACCGCTTATTCAACCTCTCTACTTGGACATCCAAGAGGCATCTCAAACGTAACATGTTCAAAACCAAACTTTTGATTTCCCCCACCAATTTTGCTTATTTTTTTTCTTATACCCCACATCAATCTGTGGCAAATCGAGTAGACTATTCCTTCAAATTATGTTCTCATAGCTTCTTATTACCTTCCTTGTTATTATCTCTGGCCAAACTGCCATTGGCTCTCACACAGACACCTGCAAATTAAATGGTTTCCCAGGGACTTCCCTGGCGGTCAAGTGGTTAAGACTCCACGCTCTCAATGTGAGGGGCATGGGTTCGATCCCTGGTCGGGGAACTAAGATCCCACATGCCCCATGGCGTGGCCAAAAATAAATAAATAAATAATAAAATAAAATATACTTTAATAAAAAGAAAAACTTGAAAAGTAAATGGTTTCCCAATTTCTACTCTTACCTCCTTATAGTCAATTTTTCAGGTAGGCTGTTAGGCGGTTGCCAAAGTAATCCTTTCAAAATGTAAATCAGATCAATGTCTTCCATCCCTCTTAGAAAAAAATCTGTGGTCCAGGAAGTCTGGCCTACCTGATCTTCCCTTGGCTACCTCCCCACCTCATTTCCCACTTCCCCTCACTCTAGCCTCCCTGGCCGTCTTGTTGTTCCTCTAAAATGCCAAGCACAACGTCTGTCTCATGGCCTTTGCACTTACCCCAGATATCCATATGGCTCTGCTCAGATGTCATTTCTTTCAAAAGAACTTACCCCACTACCTCCATCACTTTATTCTTTCCCCTATTGTAGCTTTCTTCTTAGCACTCATGACACTACCTGAATATTTATATATTTGTTTGTTACCTGAGATGTAAGTGCCAATGAGAAAGGGACATTCTGTTGTTCACTGTGGTATTGCCAATGCCTAGAAAAGAGCCTGGCACATAGTAATCCCTCAATATTTAATAAATCAATATGTTCTTACCATTAGTAGTCCAAGTTATTTGGTAAATATTAAGTTAAATGGATTCCTTTACTGAAGGACGTTAATTTCCGATGTCAATCTCTAATAGGAGGAAACGGTATATGATGTTTCTCAAACTTTTTTAGTTATGGAACTTTTTTTTTTTGAAGCAGGGCGCCTTTATGATCTTGGGAAACTAATGCTGTAAGGAACAGAGTCCAGAAACTGCTGTAGTAGAGCATGATTTCCTACAGTGCCTTGTAGGTTTTAAAGTAATTGAGTACTTTGTGCTGATTTACAGCAATATCAGGAAGGTAAAGGCTGTAATTTCTGACCCACTTTAAATTACACACAAGCATAATTTCATACTGCATTTCTGCTAACCCATTTTACAATGTCTCATTTTAGCCACAAATATATGGTCACCAGGAACATTTTTAAAATGTTTTGACTAATGAAAAAAATCTTGTTCCACTTGGCAATAAATATGTGAATTAATTATACACATAAATGTGTATAAACATAATACGTATAGCAGATTAATAGATATATATGAGATACTGATATTCTTTCTCTTTTTTCCCCGAATTTTTCTACACCATTATCTTTTCCAAAAGTTGCCAAAATTAGATACTATAGACTACTTTCTTTTTTTCTTTAAATGCCATGTTGTGTTCTTTGCTTTTTGTTTATAAGTGAGTAACTCAAACTCTTTTTTAAAAAAATTAATTAATTAATTAATTAATTATTTGGCTGCCATGGGTCTTTGTTGCTGCATGCGGGCCTTCTCCAGCTGCAGCAAGTGGGGGCCACTCCCCGCAGCAGTGTGCGGGCCTCTCATAGATGGCCTCTCCTGTTGCAGAGCATAGGCCCCAGGCACGCAGGTTTCAGCAGCTGTGGCGCACGGGCTTAGCTGCTCCGCAGCACGTGGGATCCTCCTGGTCCTGGACCGGGGCTCGAACCCGCATCCCCTGCATTGGCAGGCGGACTCCTAACCACTGCACCACCAGGGAAGCCCCCTCAAACTCTTTATATTTTTCTCTCTGAAAAAAGTAAACTCAATTGCTTTTTACTCATATTGTTTATTTTGTTCTCTATGAATTACTAGCATTAGCTATGAAAAAGGTTCCCTACATTTAACAAAAGACAAAAGCTCTTCATTGATGTTTCTTAAACTTACACAAGCAGCATAATGGCAAAAATAGAATTTTTCCCCCTATGCTTTATTATATAGTTAGGAAGGCTTGTACAGAAGTAAAAACCTCTAATTACATTTCATTTCGCTATTGGGCCATCAATGAGGCAAAAATGTTGTTTTCTGGGCCTTGTCTGAAACTGACAAATGAATGCATTAAAAAGAACCAAAACTAAATACTGTTTCTTTTTAGGCAGGTACAAATGAAGAGCCAAAGGAAGTATGTGCTCCTGAGATCAAAATGCTTTTATTAGTACTTATATAACACTCATTAAATCAGGTTAGTCACTTGGTCAAATGTTGTGTCAATAAATCATTTTGGAATTAATGAAAACTGAATTATATATTTTAAGAATATTGTGGCAGACTGTAAGATGAATAGCCCTGCATAAATTATGCTTCCATCTCTCCATACCTGTGGGCAGTCCCTTCCCACACTAAGTCTGGGCTTGCCTACATGATTCGTTTTGCCAGTGGGATGTTAGCAAATGTGAATCAGGCAGAGGTCTGCAAAGCTTTGTATGTGGGGCTTCTTCCCTCTCTCCCGGATTTTGGAATTCTCTCACTGTTTTTATGCTACCCACACCCTGTTGAAACCCTGAGATGATTAGAGCCTCATGAGTGACCTCAGGAGACACCAAAAGAAGAACTGCCCAGCTGATCCAAGTCCAAACTGCTGACTCAGAGAATGTGAGAAAATAAAATGGCTGAGTTTTAGAGTGGTTTGTTAGGTAGCAATAGATAATGGATAAAACACAAAATTGTATTGCTGGCAGGTACTTATTATTACTTTCCAGGCTGTTCAGTGACTAGGAAAGCATTACTTAGTGGGGCACCTGCTTAATGAAAAATAGGAATATGCAACTATCAAAACTCCAGCTTCTGTTACCATTTGTTTATTTTACAATTACAAAAGTGTTATATTGACTACATCCACATTAAGTGACCTTAGAGTGTATTCTCTTAACTGGGTAAATATTCCCCTTAAAAGTTAAAATGTATGTGGAAGTGCCTGGCACTGTAAAGTATTTAGAATATGTAGATGGAAAACAAATTTCCTTCTCAAAATCCTTCTTAAGCTTTTAATTGCCTGGAAAACAGTTCTTAGCATGCATGTCTGAATTTAAAAAGTATCAAAATCAACTATAATTCAATAAAAAGTTAAAAGAAGTATCAAAATCATGAAATTATACTATTTATGTGATGGTCCATCCAAACATTGGCATATGAGACCTGTCCAAATGAAAGCTTCCAAAATTTAAAAAGGGCATATTATAACAGCATGAAGTAAGAATGTTAAATTCTAGAATACAGTTTTTCTCAGCCAAAATAAAATTGGTATTGAACAATTTAAATTCAGTGTTCCTAAGCCCTAATCAGCTTTTCCCTGTACTTAAGTGGACCCTAATATTCATATGGGTCAATTTATTTGCATGTGGACCATTTTAGTAGCTGTACAAAAGTCTTCTCCATTAAACCAGGTCTTCCTCCAGTGTTTGCTACTCCAGTGCAAGACACACAACCACTGGAAATCTAGTAATTATCTATAACAATTCTCACTTCCTTACCTTCTCTCTCCCTCCCTTAGTGACCAAGTCCTGTTAATTTTACCTCCTTACTGTCTGTCTTTCAACCACCCTCTTCTTTCCGTCTCACTCCTTGCCACCCTAACCCGGGCTTATCATTCTCTTTCCTGGACCGCAACAATCACTTCCTAGTCTCCTTGCATTACTCTTACCCCTACTCCTCCTCTACCAAACCTCTTCTATTCACAATACTCAGAGTGATTTTTCTGAAGTATGAAATCAGGCTCATGCTTAAAGTATGTTGATGGCTTCCCAACGTCCTTTGAACAAAACTAAAATCCTTAATCATTTGTTACTTCATAAACATAAATTCAAAACAAACTCTAGATCCCTCTTTCCCTTTGTTTCCTTATCATTAATAACCTTACTTTTCATGCCCTTTGGTAAATTATGATCATATATACCTTCTCGGTGTAGGACCTGCCACTCTCCTGCAATCCAGGCCTTCCTGGATGCATACAAGATAGTGTAGCGCGTCACAACCGTCTCTGGGCCATCAGGAGGTTTCCAAGAAACCAGGGCAGTGTCATCCTCTATCAATGTCACTTTCACTCCAACTGGTGGGCCTGCTGGTGCTGTGCACACATGTAGAAAATACTGTATTATTAGGAGAAAATGGTCATTAAGTACTCAAATACCTGGAGAGGCACAGATAAGAGTTTAAAAAACTAGAAACTACTATAAAAACATCTCAAAATCACAGCTTTTACAGCTCATTAGTGACAATATCAAAATACGATTTTTCTCTTCTTTATCTGAAAACTCATTTCATTTTTATAATGTTTAAAACATTAAAAATATATAAAGGAGGTGGTAGATTCCTAGATGAGGAACTACTAAGTCAAAGGTTGTCAGCATTTCTAGGGCTCTTTATATTGTTTTGCCACATGGACAACTAGAAAGGTTTACAGTTCCACCAGGGCACCTGTGCATTACTCACTCTATTAGGTACTGAAGCTAAACTACATTTCTTACTAAAATGCATAGAATGTATATTTAATCTGATCTAGGAAGCCACTCAAGAAATACTTCTGAGACTGAAACATTCAGTTACTCTCCAAATCGTTGTGAATCAACGAATTTATATAACAGACTTTACCTCATATCTTATCCACTTTTACCTTATATCTATCTTAGACTAATACCTTATATTTATGAAAGGTAGTGAAGTCTTGGGATTTCAGTGGAGCTCATGTTCAATATGAGCTAAAGGTGTGAAGAGCTGGTTTTGGGCACTACCTCACATATGGAATATTGCCAAAACCATAGCAAAACAGCCCAATGCTCACTTAAATAAATATCCTTTGTTTTCTCTCAGCATCATTAAATTAGAGCTGCAACGGTCTTTACAGACCATCTACACCTTCACCATCATTCTAGAGAAAAGGAAATGCATGGAGAGATATACCATGTTCTTGGATTGGAAGAATTAATATTGTGAAAATGACTATACTACCCAAAGCAATCTACAGATTCAATGCAATCCCTATCAAATTACCAATGGCATATTTCACAGAATTAGAACAAAAAATTTTACAATTTGTATGGAAACACAAAAGACCCCAAAGAGCCAAAGCGATCTTGAGAAAGAAAAATGGAGCTGGAGGAATCAGGCTCCCTGACTTCAGACTATACTACAAAGCTACAGTAATCAAGACAGTATGGTACTGGCACAAAAATGGAAATATAAATCAATGGAACAAGATAGAAAGCCCAGAGATAAACCCACACACCTACAGTCACCTAATCTATGACAAAGGAGGCAAGAATATAAAATGGAGAAAAGACAGTCTCTTCAATAAGTGGAGCTGGGAAAACTGGACAGCTACATATAAAAGAATGAAATTAGAACACTCCCTAACACCTAAACACAAAAATAAACTCAAAATGGATTAAAGACCTAAATGTAAGGCCGGACACTATAAAACTCTTAGAGGAAAACATAGGCAGAACACTCTTTGACATAAATTGCAGCAAGATCTTTTTTGATCCATCTCCTAGAATAATGAAAATAAAAACAAAAATAAACAAATGGGACCTAATTAAACTTAAAAGCTTTTGCACAGCAAAAGAAACCGTAAACAAGACAAAAAGACAACCCTCAGAATGGGAGAAGATATTTGCAAACAAGGTAACTGACAAGGGATTAATATCCAAAGTATACAAACAGCTCATGCAGCTCAATATCAAAAAAACAAAAACAACAAAAAAAACACAACCCAATCAAAAAATGGGCAGAAGAACTAAATACACATTCCTCCAAAGAAGACATATGGATGGCCAAGAGGCACATAAAAAGATGCTCAACATTGCTAATTATTAGAGAAGTGCAAGTCAAAACTACAATGAGGTATCACCTCACACTGGTCAGAATGGCCATCATCAAAAAATCTACAAACAATAAATGCTGGAGAGGGTGTGGAGAAAAGGGAACCCTCTTATACTGTTGGTGGGAATATAAATTGATACAGCCACTATGGAGAACAGTATGGAGGTTCCTTAAAAAGCTAAAAATAGAACTACCATATGACCCAGCAATCCCACTCCTGGGCATGTACCTGGAGAAAACCATAACTCAAAAAGATACATGCACCACAATGTTCACTGCAGCATTGTTTACAATAGCCAGGACATGGAAGCAACCTAAATGTCCATCAACAGAGGAATGGATAAAGAAGATGTGGTATATATACACAATGGAATATTACTCAGCTATTAAAAGGAATGAAATTGTGCCATTTGCAAAGACGTGGATGGACCTAGAGACTGTTATACAGAGTGAAGTAAGTCAGAAAGAGAAAAACAAATATCGCATAATATCGCTTATATATGGAATCTAAAAAAATGATACAGATGAACTTATTTGCAAAGCAGAAATAGAGACACAGATGTAGAGAACAAATGTATGGATACCAGGGGTGGGGGGGGGTTGGATGAATTAGGAGATGGGGACTGACATATATACACTATTGATACTATGTATAAAGTAGATAACTAATGAGAACCTACTGTATATAGCTGTATATATACAGCTATATACTGTCTATATACAGGGAACTCTACTCAGTGCTCTGTGGTGACCTAAATGGGAAGGAAATCCAAAAAAGAGGGGACATATGTATACATACAGCTGATTCACTTTGCTGTACAGCAGAAACTAACACAACATTGTAAAGCAACTATACTCCAATAAAAATTAATTTTTAAAAAAAGGAAATACAGATTTAGAGACATGAAATACTTTAGCAACTGCCGTTGGTAAGCTACAGAATTGGTGCTCAATCAGGTATCATCTATACTGCACTATGCACAGCATCAGGCTACCACTCACGTTAGATTCTAATGTGGGCTCCTAACATCATTAAATATGTTACTCACTTTCTTCCATTTTAAATTACTTGGGTGCAGCCTTGCACAGCACACCTGTTCTTAGAAAATGTAGCACCCCCTAAAGAGACCCTAAATTTAAGCCCACTTGCTTGTGCAATACATTGAGGGGAAAAATATTTTTACTGTAATAAAGGAAAAGAAACTTCAAAAGTTAAGAAACAAAATAAATACATACACGTAGACTGGTAGGTGGCAAGCAGGGTAGTATCTTCTTCAAAGTGACGTACGTGTGTGTGTGTGTGTGTGTGTGTGTGTGTGTGTGTGTGTGTGTATAATATGTAGATAAAACCCACAGGGGAGCTGCTTTCTTTACCTTCTGGAAGTGTAGAGTGGTAGACAACGGGGCTCCAGGGGCTGGAAAGTTGATCCACATGCAGTCGAACAGCAAATTCATATTTGGTGTTTGGTTCTAGACCTTGAACCAACATGTGAGTTTCTGATCTATAATGAGTAATAAAGTAGTTAATGCTGGTAGCACATTGTTTCTAAAAGATTGTCAGTATTTCCAATCAATACAGGTTACTGTTATTATTTATTACCTCCTCATTTTCTTTAAAAAAATTTTTTAGATTAAAAAGCACTCTAATTTGATTATTAAAATGCTACATTGGGTATTATAGAAATAAGCCAAAAAACTGCCTGAGAGGAAACTAGGAAATTAACAATATAGAAATGTCCCAAATCAAAGGGATTTCTTCTGAAATACTATAAGTCAAATCACTCTTTTAAAGTATAATGATGGGGGCTTCCCTGGTGGCGCAGTGGTTGGGAATCTGCCTGCTAATGCAGGGGACACGGGTTCGAGCCCTGGTCTGGGAAGATCCCACATGCCGCGGAGCAACTGGGCCCGTGAGCCACAACTACTGAGCCTGCGCGTCTGGAGCCTGTGCTCCGCAACAAGAGAGGCCACAGTAGTAAGAGGCCCGCGCACCGCGATGAAGAGTGGCCCCCGCTTGTCGCAACTAGAGAAAGCCCTAGCACAGAAACGGAGACCCAACATAGCAATCAATCAATCAATCAATAAAATCTTTAAAAAAAAAAAAAAAAAAAAAAAGTATAATGATGGGCATCTTTCTAACTATAACCTAGCAAACAGAATAACTAGCTTTATTTTTTGATGCCAGCATGAAAATTGACTTGTTTCCTTCTTTAAATATGCTAAGTTTAGCTACTTGAAAGTCATCATATTGATAGTTTCTCGTCTAATCTTGTTGCATGAGGCTGGGGAAACAACAACAAAGAATCATTTATGAAAATTAAATTTCAAAATAAATGCGGTTTTCAGAGCTGAATATGGTAAGGATGCAAAATCCCCCGCCTTGACATAAGTAAGATAAGTTCTGAGACAAATGCTTACAGCTGAAGCTCAAGTTGGCCCAAGATAGTAAAGAAGGAAGTGTGAGTGGGGAGGAGAGCAAAGAAAACCACCATTAATAGAAGCTACATACGTTTGAAGGTATAAAACCAAAGAAGCATTCTGCAGGCCAACAGGGTTGCAGCGGATGGTGTAGTTAATTATTTGTGCAGTGGTGAACGCAGGTCTTCTCCAGTGCAGGAAGATGGCAGATGAGGTGTTTGCCTTCGCATAGAGATGGTGGGGTGGTGGCGGGGGAGGAACCATGCGATCACGAACAGCTATTGAAAAAGACAATGTTAACTTACCACACGGCGTAACATTTAATGTAGAAAGTGGTAAAATCATAACACCCCACCCTTCAGGTCTTTCTTCCACCAGAGGTTCAGAGTGGTCTAGAGATGTATCATTCAAACCTGAGCGACTTTTCCGTAAGTTAGATAAGGAATCAAATATTATCAATACTTAGAATGTAAGACAGAAGCACAGAGAAGTCAAGCTACCAGCCGAAGACATTCAGAACGCCAGCAGTAGACTTAAAACTAGACTGACATCCTCTTTAGTAGCAATAAAACCAAACAGCTCTCAGTAGCAATAAAACTGAATAGCAACTGGAAAGAAATAATTAGCCTCAAGGTTAAAGGAGATAAAAGAAAACTTAGTATCTGTAGGTATTCAGGGTTATTTTCCCAGTTAAATTTCTTTTTTTTTTAATTTAATTTAATTAATTAATTTATTTTTGCTGCGTTGGGTCTTCATTGCTGCACATGGGCTTTCTCTAGTTGTGGCGAGCAGGGGCTACTCTTCGTTGCGGTGCATGGGCTTCTCATTGTGGTGGCTTTTCTTGTTGCAGAGCATGGGCTCTAGGCGCGTGGGCTTCAGTAGGTGCGGCACGCAGGCTGAGTAGCCGTGGCTCGTGGGCTCTAGAGCGCAGGCTCAGTAGTTGTGGTGCACGGGCTTAGTTGCTCCACGGCATGTGGGATCTTCCCAGACCAGGGCTCGAACCCGTGTCCCCTGCACTGGCAGGCGGATTCTTAACCACTGCACCACCAGGGGAGTCCCCACAGTTAAATTTCTAATGGTCTCTTCCTTGCAAAACTAAAATAGGTTCTTATAATTAAATACATCTCACTTAAATATTTACTGAGTATGTACTTGTTCAAGATACTATGTTAGGTATCCTGGAGAATATGAAAGTAATAAAACCACCAAGGTATCCAAGTAGTAATGAGACTTAAATTTAAAGAAGGAAGAAGGGAAAAAAAGAGTATGAGTCTTACACTGTGAAACAAGCTACTGTAACTCTTACTTACACACGCATCCCGGAGTACTGACTGTTTGATCTGCCTGGTAGCCATCTTCTATGTTGTTGTAAGCCAGCAATCTCACATGGTATTTTCTTCTCGGGTCTATAAAGAAACAAACAGGTAATAACTAGGCCCAGCCCTCTAGATTGGAACAAAGGTTCTACAGCCTTTCTAGATTTTGGTTCAAAAACCTTCTGAATGCATAAGAGCTCTAAGTAAAATGACAATTTTCTCTCTCCTTGTTCTACACAGTGACTCAGCAGTTCGCCTTATTATGACATTGCTATTGTGACTATCTACCAATTAATAAAATTTTATTTTATTTAACCTTATTTCTTTTTTTTTTTTTAGAAAGAGGAGAGGAAGGGAAGGCTGTTTTTTTATTTTTTTAATTAATTAATTTATTTATTTATTTTTGGCTGTGTTGGGTCTCCGTTTCCGTGCGAGGGCTTTCTCTAGCCGCGGCAAGCGGGGGCCACCCTTCATCGCGGTGCGCGGGCCTCTCACTGTCGCGGCCTCTCCTGTTGCGGAGCACAGGCTCCAGACGCGCAGGCCCAGCAATTGTGGCTCATGGGCCCAGTCGCTCCGCGGCATGTGGGATCCTCCCAGACCAGGGCTCGAACCCGTGTTCCCTGCATTGGCAGGCAGACTCTCAACCACTGCGCCACCAGGGAAGCCCTATTTAACCTTATTTCAAACAATAACATTACCACCACTGTTCTTCCTCCTCTTCCTCAACTGACCAGACATAGATTCTTGATTTTAAAAGCCTCGGGCTGCCTGATGGATTCCTTACAAGTGGTTACGCTACAAAGAAGTTTTCTGTTTAGTTATTTGAGGGTAGTTAACTTAAAAGCATGGAACTCAAACTGAGATTGTTTTCCCCCTAAGAAGTAAGAAGAATTACAGTTGTCATTCTTTAGTACCTTTGAAAATGTTTATAACCCCGTATTATTTAAGTTTATTTCACTGCGTGCCCTTTTCCACAAACCTACATTTTCAGTTGAGAGCTAAATTTATCAAGAAAGATGAGTTGGAGCTCCCTCTACTGGTGTTCATTAACTAACACAATACAGAAACTGAAGTCCATCCCATACATATAAAACAAAAATTTTTTTCAGGTTTTTGAGGAATTAAGTGGTTACAATTTTAAATAATATACTTTAGAAGATATTCAAGAAGTTTAATGATATAAATACGTTTAAATGTAAGTGCTTATGATAACATTTAACTATAAAGTAATACTTGCTTAGGGCAAAAATAAAACTATTCAGAAATAATGTATTCTTTTTTCTCCCCCCAGCTTCATTAAAGTATAGTGACCTTAAATAAAGGTTGTATATTTTTAAGGTATATAACTTGATGTTTGATATAGGCATACACTGTGAAATGATCACTACAATCAAGTGAATTAAAAGACCCACCACTTCACTAGTTACCATTTGTGTGTGTGTATATGTGTGGTGAAAACATTTAAGATCTATACACTTAGTAAATTTCAAGTATACAATACAGCTTTGATAACTATAGTCATGCTGTACATCACATCTCCAGAACTTACTCATCTTGCATAACTGAAACTTTGTACCCATCTCCCCATTTCCCCCACTCCTGGCAACCACCATTCTACTTTCTGCTTCTATGAGTTTAACTATTTTAGATTCCATATATAAATGAGATCATGTAGTATTTGTCTTTCTGGCTTATCTCACTTGGCATAATGTACCCTAGGTTCATTTATGTTGTGCAAACGGCAGGATTTCCCTCTTTTTAAAAGTTGAATAACATTCCATTGTGTATATATATGCCCCATTTTCTTTATCCATTCACCTGTTAACAGGCATTTAGGTTGTTTTCACGATAACTCTCTGAGGTACTGATCTCATTTCCTTTTGATATATACTCAGAAGTGGGATTGCTGGATCATATGCTAAGTCTATTTCTAATTTTAATGCATTTCTGTATTATACTTCTCTAAATAATAATAAAACAAACACATAAATAAATCCAAGGGAATTTCACAAGGGAAAGCAATCATCCTTAATAGATATATCAAATGTGGAAAAAAACCCTTAGAATAATAAAAATAATTCCAGATTGAATTCAAACATTTAATATCCAAAAACAAGATGTAAAGTTTATTAAATTCTCCAATGTAATTTAAGAATTTGTATAAATATTTTTGAAACTGATGTATTTTAATATTTAATATTAAAATGTATTAAAAGGATGTCCTAAAATATAAAAATTTTATTTCTGTTTTGACAAAATTACACAAGAAGAAAAATTTATACAACTTAGAACATTTCTGTATTTTCTAGATAGAAAGATGGGAAGACTAACAACATTTGACCATCCTATAGAAAATGTTTTTTAGATACATTATCTTATTTGAGTATCACAAAACCCTGTAAGATATATGTTATTCCCATTTTATAAACTGTGGTAAAAAGGTATTAACTAGCATGTCCAATGTCACACTAAGCGGAACCAGGAACTTGTGGCTATTTCTCTGACGAAGTACAGGGCCTTTAAATTTACACAAATACATGTGCCTTTGTCACAGCAAGTATGTCTCCTTATAATGAATTTTAACATAGAAATATTTTCAATTTATAAAATAATTATCAGAAAACATAACCACATTTGAATTTCATCACTGAAATGATTTCTAACGTTCAGCACTGAAATTCTAAGATTCAAAAGGTTTCTGTTCAGATCAATGGCTACTTCATTTGAATCTGTTTTCTTCTTTCTTTCCTCTTATTGCTGAACTCATTAGTCAACTGAATCCTGAGTTCCGTATCTCAAATACTCCTTCTGAATGGGTATAAATGAAATTCAAATGGATCTCTGCAGAAGTTCTTCAGACATATTTCTTTATTCTGTCTCTATTCAATTAGAAGAGTACTTTTAGGAAAGCCTCCTGAGTGTGATAAGGTGTTACACCAGGAATTAGGAGATATAGAAAAGGAAGAATGAAACAGAATTTGCCCACAGTAACTCACATTCTCAGGGAACCATACACAGGTACAGCAAACTCTCGGAGAAAGCTGATTTTGATGAGGGTTATCATTAGAGGTGGAGAGATTAATCTTTTTTCCACTGTGCAAACCATCAGTCAATACTTCATAAATACTGCTCTGGAATGGTTATTTATTTTTAGCCCTAAAATTGATTCGTTTTTCCCTTCTTCCTCTTTCAAAAAATGAGCTGCTTACACTAAATTTTAAATCCAGAATTAACCTTTTTGTTGCTGTTGTTGATCAGACAGAAGCAGCTTACATGTCCTAAGAAGATGGGAGAACAGAGTTGGTTCCTCAACATGGCCAGCACCTGGCCATTACCCACTCAGCATAGATGCCAGCAAGCCCAACACAAGAAGAGGCAGCTCTTCTGACGCCCACCTGGAAATCATCCACGTAGCCAGAGCAACAGTCTCCAATGCTGGGCTCCTTCCCCCTGCTAGTTTATGTGAGGTCAGGAAGAGGCAAACCATCAGGCAGGCAAATAGAGTACACTGGGTGCACGAGATTCCTTTCTATCCACACAAAAAAAGTAAAACATGAACCAGGATAATTGGAAATTATTTTAGTAGAAAAAAAATAAAATTATAGGACATACTGGTAGGAAAAATAACGTAAAGGAAAGGGAAAAATCCATTCACCTTTGTTCACATGTGATCTACTCTTCATGCTCTATAAAGAAGCTATTTTAAAAAATAAAAAGTGCCACTACGGATAAAAGCCTTTATACACACATTACATTCTTGTGGCTTCATCAAAGATGTATATATTCTGATGTCTAGTGAGTTGTGAAGTCTGAACAAGTCCTCTGTCCTATATGTTACATTGATTCCCTTTCGTATGGACTCTCTGGTGTCAATTCATGCTTGAACTTATAATAAACATTTCGTCACACTAAAAAAAAAAAAAAAAAAGTGCCAGGTTGGGGGCCAAGCTGAGCTGTGGGTCACCTGCATCTGCCACGTACTCCTCTCTCTTAGGTTTTAAAAATGAGTCCAATTTCAAAATCTCGTCACTGTATTATTTTGGTTTGTGAATCCAGAGACCCCAGAAAAACCTGGCTCATTATTGTTCATCAATTTGCTAGAAATTCAATTTCATCTACTTTTGTAAATTTAAGAGGGGACCCAAGGACCAGAGCCCTCACATAATGTTAAGATGAGCATTACCAGGCAATAAAAGTTACCAGCTAAGAAAGGAAACCGAGAACAGCTGCACAATTAACAAAATTAAGGATACAGAGTAAAAGAATAAAGTTTAGGACCAATATGTTAAGTACAGTTAAATGCACAAATAATGTACCACAGCAAAGTGGCACAAGTCTTAAAACTCTACAGTTCTGCAAAGACCCTCTGATGCGTAAGGGACAAAGCAGACACTCAGGATCAACGCTGTGAAATGCCACAGGGAGCCGGTTCCCAGGGCCTGTTACAGCCTTTCTTGGGTCAAGCACTGCCACGTATGTGGTGCTTGGTTACACAAGACTCAGCAGACTTAGGCTATGTGGTTTAGGGGGAAACCAGCAGAGTCAGGAAGAGCAGCCACAAAGGACAGTGCAAGCCTCCTCAAAACCCCGTGAGGGAAGGAGAATGAGAGAGAGGGGAGAGAGCTGGTCCCAGTTCCTTCAAAACTCAAGACAAGGAGCATAAAAACCACTCCTCAACAGGGCCAATTTTTATTTTTTAACATCTTTATTGGAGTATAATTGCTTCACAATGTTGTGTTAGTTTCTGCTGTATGACAAAGTGAATCAGCTATACATATAGATATATCCCCATATCCCCTCCCTCTTGCGTCTCCCTCCCATCCTCCCTATCCCACCTCTCTAGGTGGTCACAAAGCACCGAGCTGATCTCCCTGTGCTATGCAGCTGCTTCCCACTAGCTATCTATTTTACGTTTGGTAGTGTATATATGTCCATGCTACTCTCTCACTTCGTGCCAGCTTCCCCTTCCCCCTCCCCGTGTCCTCAAGTCCATTCTCTACCTCTGAGTCTTTATTCCTGTCCTGCCCCTAGGTTCTTCAGAACCATTTTTTTTTTTTAGATTCCATATATATGTGTTAGCATACAGTATTTGTTTTTCTCCTTCTGACTTACTTCACTCTGTAGGACAGACTCTAGGTCCATCCACCTCACTACAAATAACTCAATTTCGTTTCT
Source organism: Balaenoptera ricei (assembly GCF_028023285.1). Lineage (NCBI taxonomy): Eukaryota > Metazoa > Chordata > Mammalia > Artiodactyla > Balaenopteridae > Balaenoptera > Balaenoptera ricei. The sequence continues at coordinate 80,310,048 of NC_082640.1, read as the reverse complement.
TTTTATGGCTAAGTGATATTCCATTGTATATATGTGCCACATCTTCTTTATCCATTCATCTGTCGATGGACACTTAGGTTGCTTCCATGTCCTGGCTATTGTAAATAGTGCTGCAGTGAACATCGTGGTACATGACTCTTTTGGAATTATGGTTTTCTCAGTGTATATGCCCAGTAGTGGGATTGCTGGGTCATATGGTAGTTCTATTTTTAGTTTTTTAAGGAACTTCCATACTGTTCTCCATAGTGGCTGTATCAATTTATATTCCCACCAACAGTGCACAAGGGTTCCCTTTTCACTACACCCTCTCCAGCATTTATTGTTTGTAGATTTTTTGATGATGACCATTCTGACCAGTGTGAGGTGATACCTCATTGTAGTTTTGGTTTGCATTTCTCTAATGATTAGTGATGTTGAGTATCCCTTCATGTGTTTGTTGGCCATCTGTATATCTTCTTTGGAGAAATGTCTATTTAGGTGTTCTGCCCATTTTTGGATTGGGTTGTTTCTTTTTTTGATATTGAGCTCCATGAGCTGCTTGTATATTTTGGAGATTAATCCTTTGTCAGTTGCTTCGTTTGCAAACATTTTCTCCCATTCTGATAGTTGTCTTTTCGTCTTGCTTATGGTTTCCTTTGCTGTACAAAAGCTTTTAAGTTTCATTAGGTCCCATATGTTTTTGTTTTCATTTCCTTTTCTCTAGGAGGTGGGTCAAAAAGGACCTTGCTGTGATTGATGTCATAGAGTGTTCTGCCTATGTTTTCCTTTAAGAGTTTTATAGTGTCTGGCCTTACATTTAGGTCTTTAATCCATTTTAAGTTTATTTTTGTATATGGTGTTAGGGAGTGTTGTAATTTCATTCTTTTACATGTTGCTGTACAGTTTTCCCAGCACCATTTATTGAAGAGGCTGTCTTTTCTCCATTGTATATTCTTGCCTCCTTTATCAAAGATAAGGTGACCACATGTGCGTGGGTTTATCTTTGGGCTTTCTATCCTGTTCCATTGATCTATATTTCTGTTTTTGTGCCAGTACCATACTGTCTTGATTACTGTAGCTTTGTAGTATAGTCTGAAGTCAGGGAGCCTGATTCCTCCAGCTCCGTTTTTCTTTCTCAAGATTGCTTTGGCTATTCGGGTTCTTTTGTGTTTCCATACAGATCATGTAATTTTTTGTTCTAGTTCTGTGAAAAATGCCATTGGTAGTTTGATAGGGATTGCAATGAATCTGTAGATTGCTTTGGGTTGTATAGTCATTTTCATGATGTTGATTCTTCCAATCCAAGAACATGGTGTATCTCTCCATCTGTTTGTATCATCTTTAATTTCTTTCATCAGTGTCTTATAGTTTTCTGCATACAGGTCTTTTGTCTCCTTAGGTAGATTTATTCCTAGGTATTTTTTTCTTTTTGTTGCAGTGGTAAATGGGAGTGTTTCCTTAACTTCTCTTTCAGATTTTTCATCATTAGTGTATAGGAATGCAAGAGATTTCTGTGCATTAATTTTGTATCCTGCTACTTTACCAAATTCATTGACTAGCTCTAGTAGTTTTCTGGTAGCATCTTTAGGATTCTCTATGTATAGTATCATGTCATCTGCAAACAGTGACAGTGTTACTTCTTTTCCAATTTGGATTCTTTTTATTTCTTTTTCTTCTCTGATTGTTGTGAGGGCTAATTTCTTAATGGTCTCGAGGGTGATAGGTAGCATTTGGCTTCTGGTTAAACTTGCTTAAAGATTTAGCAATATATAAAGATGAAGGGTCAGGAAAGAAAGCCCAAATTAATTTAACACACATCTGACTAAACCTTTTGATACGTAACTCTGGAGTGTCAGTTTAAGTTAATGTGATCGAGGTCTCAGCCAAATTAACCTGTCTTTCTTTTTAGGGAGTCAACCTGTGGCCAAAAATGAAGCTCTCCCTCCTGAAACATTACTATGGCTATACCCTTTACCTTTCTCCACTGGCTCTAGGACCTGCCTCACCTTCTTCCCCTTCTGTTTCATTCTCACTACCAGTTCTTCTACTTGAGTTTGTTTCACATAAGGAATCAGAACCAGAAGTCTGGTTGGCCAAGGAAGAGTCCACAGGTATCAAATACACATTTATCAAGTACCTACTAAAAGTCAGGCACTGTATAGAAGACTCAAGCATTAGAAAGCTGTAACTCTTGCTTTTAATTTCAATGTACCAAAGGGGACAGACTGGGAAATGAAGACATTGTATGTATTGTTTACCAACTGTGTAGCCTTGGGTAAGTTTCTTAGTTTTCTAAGCCTCATTTATTTTCATATGGAAAATACAGATGTAATCCCTTATAGGGATTTTAACAGTATTAAATGAAACCATGCCTATTAAGGACTTTGTACAGCAGCTCCTATAATTAGTAAACACAACATTACTGTTGTTTTTGTTATGTGAGTAAAGTTGCCTGGGAGAACAGAAAAGGCACCGCCAAAACTACGCTGCACTTAAGTTTGGGAATCGTCTTTGTGAAGGCAAATGAGTAGGAAGGCTGTTCGCTCACACAAGCAAGGTCTAGAATCCAGAATATCAGCAAATTTGCAATTAGCAGACACTGAAGCTGAGCTCTAACTACTCTCTATCCTCATTAACATTCCCTGGTTCATAGGGAATGAGGCAAAAGCTCTCAAGTGTGTGTCTGAGTTGTATACATGATGGAAGGAGCTGTGTTTTGTGTTTATGGCCACGAAGAATGCTTGCTGTTTTGGCAACCATGTCACATGGAGTATAATCCTCTCAGTGTCAAATCCACCTTCACCCATGTCTTCCATATTAATCGAATAAGCTATCATCTGCTAACAAAGAAACAACCTGATGATGATAAATGCTTTGGAAAGCAACTTAATAGATCTCTTTCCTAATGGAAGAACAGTAGATGGTTTCACAAAAACAAAATATGGAAAAGTTTGAGGACTAGCATTAGATACAGCAAGCAGACGAACACAACAAACTAATTTATTGTTAATTATATCCAGTTTTAACAATTAGGTGTTTATTACCTTCAGTGACAACTCAGAACAAGAAGAACAAAGATCAATAAAATGAGACTCCCTGTAATGCCAAGGTCTTTTAAAGATGCACACAGATTAAAACTGATCAAGAACCTGTCTTAATTCCATTCTAAAAGCATATGATTTAACAACAGTGAATTAACTGTATCTTTATGCAAAATCTTAAGTAACCTACTAAAATTTTTGGTACAATATACCCATTTTTCACTGCAACGTGTTTCCAAACACCACAAAACAACAAAAAAACCCATGCCTTCTTCCAGGGTTTTACCTGACTAACTTGCGTTTCTCTTCTCTATCACTAGATGGCATCTGTGTGCCTGTAAGGAGAGTGATGACTCATCTAGCTACTAAGGCGAGAGCTATTCAGATATCAGCTGAAACTGATGAATGAGCAATTCAAAACAGGTATGCATGAACTGGGGCAACTGCTTTAGTTTCACCAATTAAAGATTTCATGAAATGCAACGCTGTAAAAGGGAGAAGGGCTGCCTTGGATCAGCGTTTGTCATACACAGAAATATTTCACATGAACTTTAAAAACCCTGTGAGTAAGGTACTGTTTTCATCACCTGTCCCATACAGAGGAGGATGCTGAGACAAACAGAAGTAAGGTAACTTTCCCAATGACTCAGCTCTACTAAGAACCTAAGAGACGGTTTAGCACGAGGGTTAAGGGCTGAGATGTCAGACCCAGACTCCCTGGATTCCAATTCTAGCTTGGTCAATACTGTGTAACTTGGGAAGTTATTTTCTCTTCTTTACCTTGGTTAAGATCACCTGTAAGATGGGTACGATGATGATAAAGCATCTATCTCTTGAGGTGATGGGAGGATGATATAGATTGATTCACATAAAGTGCTTAAAGTAGTACCAGTGTATGATAATAACATCAATAATAATAATAACCTACCAATAAAAATAATATACAGATAGAAATATCAGTAGTAATAATATAATTATTAGAAGCATCTCATAACTCCTAATTCCTCCTCCCTCTCATGTAGAAGGGCAGGATGGTGTAATGGTGAAAGGATAGACCCTGGAACCAGACTACCTGGGTTTGCATTGAGTTTCCTCTTCTATAAAATGGGGATTAAATGAGTTTATATATATAAAATGCTTAGAAGAATGTCTGGTACTGAGTAGGTGCTTTTTATTTTACTTTATTTTTTATTGTTTTTTTGTTTTGTTTTGTTTTTTGGCCATACCGCGCAGCATGTAGAATCTTAGTTCCCCGACCGGGGATCAAACCCATGTCCCCTGCATTGGAAGCGTGGAGTCTTAATTGCTGGACTGCCAGGGAAGTCCCAAGTAGGTGCTTTTTAGTGCTGAATAAATAAATGTAGAGGAGGGGGCTGGTTGGAGAATTGGGGGATTTGGATTTTAATCTTGGATTTAGTAGCTGTGCGGCTGCAAAGGTGGTCTCCTGGAACTCAGTTTCCTCGTCTTTAAAATTAGGAAGTTGAAATATATCGGTTGCTCTCAAATTTGTTTATGTAATATTGTAGTAGGGGAGCTAAGACAAAGGAACAAAAAAGCACCATGCAAGACAGGAGTGACTGCTTCAAAGAGATTTGTTGAAACTCTAAGGGAATTCTAAAGAGGGAATAGTTACTAGTAGTTTGGGGGGGTGGGGAGGACTTCATGGAAGAAGTGCGTCCGAGCAGAATCTGGCCTTCTAGTAAGCGTGGGGAAGAAAAGATTGAGGTCATGGGAAGAGTACAAGCAAAGGCTCGGGGACAGGAACACATGGATCAGGGATGAGCTCAGGAAAGGGTGCATGATGAGTGAGGGTCACAAAGAAAAGTTGGGCTGGGGCTAGATTTCACAGGGCTTTGAGAGCCGGGCTAGGCATTGTGGATTTTATTACATATGCACAGAAAACAGGTGACTAAATGAGATGGTTGAGAGAAGGGATTAACGAGAAGAAAGAGTAATAAGAAAGCTCCCAAGTTCCAGCCTGGCTTGACTGACAGAAATGGAAGAGGATATGCCTGGTGGAGGCATTGACATGCCAAATCAGAGATGCCAGAGGAGTATTCAAATGGAGCTGACCAGCGGGCGACTAAAAGTGTCAGCTGGAGCCAGCAGTTAGGATGGAGAACCACATTCAGCAGTCATTTAAATGGAGGATGGGATGCCACGGGAGAGGAAAGACAGCAAGGACTAGAAACCTGGGGGCAAGAAGAGAAGTGGTCTTAAAGAGTCATGAGGAGAACAGGGAAGGTAAAATACCATGGAAACCAAAAGAAGGTCGGCTGACAATATCCAAAGCTGCAGAGAAGTCACCAAGGGTAAGAATGACATCTGGTTATCTAGGTCTTTTAACAGAATAAATTCATCAGGAAGGGGTGAGGTTAGGGGTAGCAGAAAACATGGAGTTAAGGAGCAAGGAAGTGGTGGGACATCGGAGGAAGAGCTATAAAGGGGAATGAAAATGCATTATCTTATGTACCAAAATGTTAACAGTGATATCTAGCTCTATACGGTCAAATTTTTAGTTACTTTGCTTCCTATATTTCTACCTGTTCTACAATAAATATGAATTGCTGTGGTAATAATAAAATGGTAAAGAATTGTTGGGAAAACGTATTATCTTTTTTTAAAATTAATTGATTAATTTCTTTATTTTGGCTGTGCTGGGTCTTCGTCATGGCGCGCGGGCTTCTCTAGTTGCAGCACATGTGCTTAGTTGTGGTATGTGGGATCTTAGTTCCCCGACCAGGAATCGAACCCAGGCCCCCTGCATTGGGAGCGTGGGTCTTAACCACTGGACTACCAGGGAAGTACCTTGATTACTTAGATTTTTAATAAAGATTTCTTCTCCCCTTCAGCTACATTTAGCAGGGTCAAAATGAAGCGCATTAGGAAGTTGTAACTGGCAATAGAAGGCACATCTTATCTCAGATTAGCATCTTTAGTTCTTAGAGAAGGAAGGAAGATTAGGTATTATTTTTCCACATCTTATAAATGGGGAAATTGAGGCACAGAAAAGCGTGGAGACTTGCTTTTGGTTGTGCAGCTGCAGTAATAACAAAATGGTAAAGAATTGTTGGGAAAATGTATTATCTTTTATATGCCAACAAACTAATATGTACTTATATGCATTACCTTAAATAATCCTTACAACTCTATAAAATAAGAATTATTATTTTAATTTTATAAAGATACTTCTATATAAGTAAACTAGCTTTCCTTTAAAAATTAACCATTTTTCTATATAAAATACCCAAAAATCTATTTCAAATCTCTTTGATTCTTTAGTACGATAGAAATAAGTTGGGCTGTAAGTTCACTTATTATATCTTCTACAACATAGAGTAGCTAGGTTTTTTAAAACTTGTTTTTGTTGTCCTTCAGCTTCAATTCTGTGCTTCTGGGCCTATGTGATAAAGCCAGGGGCCCTATAATCACTGATGTTTAAGAAGTCAGAGAGCAAAACATGTGAGAACATGTGTAAAATTAAGAGAATATATTCTAAAGAATGTCATCCTCTCCTACTGCATGGCTTTATGACTTAAACCCTATTTTTTGGCCTGTTTCCGGATTTAGGTTATCTCTGAAGTAGGCCCTGAATAAGTGGGTGATACTAATGTACATTCAAAGTAATCAGTTACACAGTAGAACAAAAGCAGAATAATCAGAGATTTAACCATTAAGGAATAAAATTTACTTTAAGGAGAAAACATTTAAGAGTTCCAATCCTTTTGGATTTTGATCATTGTTCCATCCTTACACATCTTTATTTAAGGTACAAAAGGTAAAAACTAAAAGGCTCACTTCGTAGGAAGTTCCCCCACCATACCTTCACCCAAACACTATAAAGACCAAGTGTTCTCTGATTGGAGATGAACTCAGATGGTAAAAGAGACGGACATCAATTCAAACTTTATGGATTCTTTGCTATAATACTGACATTTCTAGAAGTTTGGCTTCCTGAAAAATGCACAATAGAAAATTATTATTTATTTCCAAAGTGTTTAGCTGTGGACCAATAATAACACTGGGGTCATGAAAATCAAGCCTTTGTTTCTTTTGGCTGCTGCTTGTTGGTGAGGCTCCAGAAGGCTTGAAAAGAGCCAGGCCAAAGTGGACAGTTCAGGGGTAGATAAAATTAAGAGAAAACCTGAGATCAGGACCATGAAAAAACTTCTACCTCACAGCAGTGAGTCCACCTCTGACATAATTTCTAACATTCAAATCTCATAAAGACTTAATGAGTTTTATTCCCCATCTTGTTATGGAAACTTCTCAGGTGATGGGAAAAATAATCCTCCTAGGACCAAAAGAAGGTAAAGTAATCACATCTACTTTGGGACAGTCCCCTGACACTTGTTCAATTTACAGACATGGAACATGCTAGAGTAGCTTAATAAAACATCTTAAGAGAACAAAAAGCATTACTTTAAAAATCACTGTGTGGGAATTCTCTGGTTGCCCAGTGGCTAGGGCTCCGCGCTTGCACTGCAGGGGGCACGGGTTCGATCCCTGGTAGGGGAACTAAGATCCCACGTGCCGCGCCACCACCAAACAAAAAACCCATTATGTACTACTTTAAATTACTTACTTAAACCACTGGTAAAGAAAAGCTTTGCTTATATTAGCAACAAAGTGTCACAATTAAGACAGCCTCAAAGCATTAAAAATAATCAAGTAAATTAGAATATATATGCAAAGGTAATCTAAAAGCAGCAATCTGAAAATGTGCTGCTATAAGGTCAACATAGGAGGTATGAACATTGTTAAAGAAGGAAATGCTCAGAAAAAGTGAGAAAGGTGACATTCTGCGGGATGAAACCTAGTGTCTGGCCAAATGTCCATTTTTAATTTAATCTTTTGTGCTACAGGGTTTTGTGTGAGCCTTTTCGGCCCATTGTTTCCCTGCAGTTTGACGGGAGAGCTCCTTGGTCTGGCTAGCCAGGGCGACTGCACTGCCCCCAAGCCTGTCCTTCCAATACAATACCCCATATAATTATTCAGAGAAGAGGCCAGCAGGATGGACCACTGTGACACCTGGGTCACGGCCTCTGACATAGAATCTGGGGCCAGACCAAGTCTGGTCCAGCAGCAGAGGAGCAGGAAAAATGCTAAGGGGGATGGGTGGGAAAGGAAAGCTGAGTGAAATGCTCTACTTTAAAATGCTATGTGTAAGCACAGTAACAAAAACACAAATCACATTTGAACGATGTGATTTGGCTTCAAGTTACTGAAATGCTGTAAGACTAGTGTTTCTCCTCTCTCTAAACCATGTTGCGATTAGGAGACCAAGTCTCTTCTAAGAGGGATTTCCTTGTCTTGTATTATCAGACTTATGTTAGAATGGAAAAAGTTCATGATGGTTGAAATAATGCCTTACATAAATGCGCTAGTATGCTGATTTAAAAAGAGGTTTTTTAGCTAAAAGAGTGTAAATTTTACTGTAAGCCTAGATAAAAATTCATTCTCCTTTTGTTCATAAACTGAACTTCTGCAAGGGACTGTTAATCATAAACATAATTCACTTTGCTTTAAAAATTTAAAGAAAGTATTTTTTTTTAATGATCACCATGCCAAAATGTTATAAATGTATTCTGTGGTAATCCAGAATATTTATCTGAGTGTAAAACAGAATGACAGATGGAATGGGCAATCCCCCACTCTCCCAGCTTTCCCTCTGTGTTCTGTAGAACAGCTCTCTATGGAAGCTGATGGTAGAGTATTTGTCTAAACCTGAAAAGACTCAGTCCCTTTTGTCCTGCATCCCTGAAGGGCCCTAAGACAAATAACACCTCTCACTCCCAGTAAAAACATCCCCTCTCCTACTGAGTTTAGGATAATTTGGAAGAAAGTTCTTTGTATGTGACATTTGAGATTAGTTTCCTACCAAAATAAGTATATCCTACTGTTAATCTCTAACTTAAAAACCTTCCCCAAAAGACTGGGATTGTTTTGTAAAATCCAGAAGCATAAGGCTTTCCCAATTATACTGTGTTCACGAATATTGTGATCATGTTATTTCTTTTTTGATCATGTGACTTCATTTTATACATCTATTAGGCTTTCAAGACTTTTTAAAAAATCTATTTTTTATTTTTGACAAATGTATTACTTCGGGTTGTCTGGATAAGAAATATTTGGGGTTGAAGATTTCTACTTGAACGTTGCCATGAATGAATCTGATTTTCATCCAAACACTGAAAAACAAATCTAAAAGTGATAATGGAGGCTCCAAGAAACACAGTTTTTGATCTTTTATGTTCTTTTCTTATGGCATTCCTTTCCCTTTGGGAATCCCCGTGGAAGAAAGGCACTTCCATGGTCTAATTTTGTAAGATGAGTGAGCAATGCCACTGAGTCTCTCCTACCATACCATCAATGGAATTATGCCCATGGTTGATAGCCCCTGTGGGTTGGGGAAGAGAAAAAGAACGAAGACTCCAAAAGAGCAGGGGCTTAACTGTCTCAAAATTGGTAACAGCTTTATGTGAAGCATACTAATAAGGCTGGTCCACATATATGTTCCTAAATAATTTAGAAGTGAATAAAATAGAACGATTGCTGATTATAAGAATTTTTAACACACAAAAAGTGTTAGAATGGCGGGGTGCATTTTAAAAGGCTGTAAAATTTACAAAGGAAGTTTACTTAAAGTCGTTACGTAAGAAAATGAAATAAGTTCCTTTGATTATGTTGATATTTCTATCAAGAGCAATTCTTACCCTAAAAGCATACAAAGTACTTGACTTGCGCTACTATACTTGGCTTAGCATTTGTTTAACTAGCTGCTCTGTCTGCCAACACACAGACACTGTCTGTTTGACATACATCATTGCCTTACAAACAATATTTTTGTAGACTGACAGAGAGAGCCTATTCATGACAACCAAACTTCCCCTGAAGCCATGAAATAAATTTCCTTCCAGGACTAACATTTCTCCCTTTCACTGTCATGGGCTCGCCATGCCATTTTGACCTTTCTGTGAGGCAACATGAAAATACCATCTATCATCTCCTGAACCACGGTGACTTGGTTGGAGGTGCACCGTTTCATGGCAAAAACATCTGTGGTCTGATAACCATTCCTCCAAATCTCAGCCCTCGGCAGTTAAAAGCATGCTTACAAGATGGGAGAGAAGCAGGTAGACAGCTTGAAACCAGTCTTAAATTTCTTCTCAAGTAGGAAATGCAAGCTGGTAAAATATCAGCTTCATCAATCATAGTGATAAAACATGATTGCGTTGTTTATTTATGCCTCCTTTAGAACTCACAAAAAGCACTATATTACAGCAATTTATTTAAACGTTGCTGAATGTACCACTTCAAAATTGATTTTAATGTTAGCAGATGAGAGAATTCTGGGAGTTTGATACAAGCAGGTGCAGGTCATTACCATGTTAATTGGCTATAAACAGTCCACTCAAATTCTATATAAACCTTAAATCTTTCAGGTACTGAAAGACACTGAAGATGTCTGGGGGTGCTTGGAAGTTATTCAGTATATCTTTAAATAGTTTTCAACACATATGATAGAGAATCTGAAGCAATCTGAGCATATGAAGTTAAACTAAAAACATTTTCTGAGAAATAAAATATTCAACAGAAGACCTAAGGTTTCTTATATTCAATCTGAAATATATTATTATAAGGGAATTCCCTGGTGGTCCAGTGGTTAGGACTCGGCGCTTTCACTGCTGTGGCCTGGGTTCAATCCCTGGTTGGGGAACCAAGATCCCGCAAGCCGCAGCCAAAAAAAAGAAATATATTATTATAAACACCAGTTTATAAACGTTCCAAGGACAGAAGAAATATTTAGTTGTTTAAGGAAATAATTTCAGTTTTTAGTTCCTCAAGTGAGCTTTAATTGGAAGGGTTACTGGATAGTATGAATAAGAAACTGATTTTCTGTATTTTTTTTCTCAGTAGGTAAAATTATATTACAATGTATGCCAATTGATATAACTCTTAAATATCCCACACATCTCCAGAAAATTGTTTTATATAATCAATTGTTATTTCAGAAGTGCTGTCGTTTTAACCATGTGCATAATCATTGTAAAACCATTCCTAACTTGGAGGAACTAATTAAACACACAGCACAGAGCATTTTTAACCTTTTAAATTATTTTTTAAACACTTTGACATATTTTCCTTATTTCTTATTCTCTTATCTGTATGTGCATGTGTTCAAGTGTACATATACACACCACTTTTTCTTTTGTTGAATTATCAGTACACTTCACACCGAAATACTTGGACATGTTTCCCCTGAGAACAAGGTGAAACATATATAACCTATAAAACCACAATACCATTATTACATCCAATAAATTTAACAATGACACAATTTTATCTGATACATAGTCTATTTTTAAATTTCCCACCAATAATGTCCTTTATATTCCCCACCCCCGCCCAAATTCCTGAATCCAACTGAGGGTCACACACTGCTTCTTCATCTAGAATTGCTCCCTGTCCTTTTCCTATCTTTTGTGACAATGACAATGACATCTTTAAAGAATCCAGTCCAGATGTTTTATAGACTATCTCACATCTGGATTTATCTAATTGTTTCCTCATTGTTAGATCCAGACTAAATGTTTTTGGCAAGAATATTACACAGGTTAGACTATGACTTTAATATAGGGTTTTTTTATTAAGGGAAATATAACTTAAAATACACATTTTTTGTAACTGCAAATTTGTTATATTTCTTGTTGAAGAGCAACTATCATAGTTTCAAAAGCTTTCCTAACTCCAGAATAGTGTTTTCTTAGTGGCCAATTTTATCTCTATATTTATCTATATTTATCCATATGAATGTTTGTATTCAACTCTTGCCTGACAAGACAATGAAAAGTACCAACTTGTTTTTAGGGTTCTTATAAGATTTCTAGAAATATCTGGGACTTTGTACATAAATAATGCAAATGCAGATTTGTTTCCTTAATTCTCAATGACTCACACTGGAAAGCCAATTTGTAATATACACAGCCTGGGAATAGAGTAAACCAAGAAATCAGGGCCATAAAGTGTGCAATTCAGTTAACATGGGACAGAGAATTAACATGATTAAAACAATCACTGTAATTTCTCAGAGTGGATACGTGCATAGAAAAAAGGGCCTTTTAAAAAGAGTGTTTCAAATATAGTTTCTATAGTTTTATAGGGTCAGAATTAAGGCCCATCTGCCATGATTTTTCTTCTGAGACAAAAGGCCATTTTATGAAAAGAGTGGAAGTGTATTCAAGAAAGGGAAGCCATACTAAAAATCATCATACTTGGTCATCCAGATGGAGAAAGGTGAAAGTTCAAAAAAATTATTTTAGTTGTTTCCTCCATTAGTATCTCTAGGTCATCCAAAACGCTGTAACTTGTTAAATGATCCTAGAAACTACAGGAATCTTCTTCCCTTATTAAAGCTTAAGTCATTGTCAAGCATAATCTAGTTTTCAATACAGATTCACAGAGACTCTCCAACAATGTGAGCATGTGGTTTTTTCGGAGGTACTGTATTTTGGGAATTTAGTTAGTATATTAAAATCTCCTAATAATTAAAATATCCTGTTCCCCGCAGCTACCAGTGTTTGTGGTTTGCTTTGGCTGCAAGGAAGCTCTCATAGCTAAATTTATAGGCATTTCTAGCAACTGTACAGTATCTTACGGCATGCAACAAAGAAGTCGTTATCCTGGTTTCACTGACTCAATCTTGATTTGTCTTTGCTCCAATTTCTTCATCTAAGTATAGTCAATTAAAATATACTTTACTGTTTTTTCTCATTATGATCAAATACATGTTTGTTACAGAAAATTTATATAACTCGGGCCAAAAGAAATAAAAATAAAATATCCTTAAAACCAGCACCCAGAGATAAGCACTGTGAACATTAGTTTGTATGTTTTTTTCATTCCCTTTCCTATCCATAGGCAGCCATACTCAGTATATTTCATATTTCATAACCTGCTTTTTTCAGTTAATATCCTATGGACAACTATTCCTATTATTAAATATTCTAAAACATTCCTTCTAATGTCTACATTTATTCAAATTGTATGGATATACCAAGTTTACTTTATTAAACCTCTGTAGCTGAACGTTTAGGTTTTCTCCAGCTTTTCACAGTTATAACTGACCCCATACACTACAGTGAACATGCACTACTGTGCATGTTCATAATACTTTCTTATGACAGGTTCTATTAATAGAGTTGCTGGGTAAAAGAGTGTATATTATTCCACCCCCTGGTGGTGTTGCCTAATTATCCCTAGAAAAGCTGTGTATCAATTTACACTCCCACTATTAATATGAGTGTTCTTTAATCCCAAACACTTACTAACACTGGGCCTTATATCACCTATTTCTTTATTTTGTTGAATTTTGTGTTTCTGTATTGAGTTACTCCAAATCTTTCTTAGAAGGAAGCAGGAGGTATATAAATTTGAAATAATGACTAGCTAGATACATTTACAAAATCTACCAGGGAAGATGTATAAGCTGTGATAATCAGGCACAATGTGGTGCCTACCGTCTGCACAGGTTTCCTAAGTTATTGTTAACATCCTGGCATGCTGAGAAAGCTAAGATGCCATTTTTACCTTCAGCTGAAGCAACTGCTCTAGTTTCTATGATAAGGTAAGTGTCAATGGAGTCACCTATCTTGGCCAATTCAAGAAGCCTCCACTTACATAGGACAGCCTATGTTCTGGGATGTTATGCAAAGTCTTTGAAGAGTTCAAACATCTCAAAATGGAAGAGAAAAGTACAATTTCAATAAACTGTCAGGATTATGTTATCACAGCAGCTTATCCAAATGAACTGATAAATCAAGTTGTTTAGATAGGAAAATATACCAGTATTTAGCCTGCTTTGATGATTAGTCTATGACTATGTTTATGTCATGCCTCCTTTAAGTCTTTCATTGTTCCATTAAGGTCCTTCACCTAGTTAACTTCTATTATCCTTTAGATCTCAATTCATCATCAGTATCTCAGGGAAACCTAACCCAACGCCCACTTGCAAACTATATGGTGTCCCCTATAACTTATCACTCCCTATGCTTTTCCATCGCAGCACTTACAAAAGCTTGCAATTACAATTTATATGGTGATTTGATTAACGTCTGTTTCATCCTCTAGATTGTAACGTTTCATAACTGTGGTAGTTAGTTAGAAATAACCAATCATCTATTTTAGAATAGTGGTCTCCACATTTTTTTCATTTTACCCCCCATTAGTAACTTTTTTCTAGCAAGCATACTTATAACATATATACATGTGTGACTGTCCTATTATGTACATTGTGAAATAAACATACAAAAATATTTTTAAAGGCTAAGATAAAAAATACTTTCCTACAGTAATGCTTGTCTTGTAGCTAGCTCCCCTCCACCTCATGGTGTGTATAATCTGTACAAAGCTTAACATTTCATTTGCATTAACTAAGTTTTTTTAAGAACAAGCTTAAAACAGAAACAAAACAAAACCCCCAAGTATAATTACTGCTATGCAGCAAATGTTTTTTTTCTATCCACCCTGAAGTTTCTTTCATGTGCTAATGTGGTATTTAACAAACCTCCTCTCCTTTAACTTAGATCTTTAAAGACCTCACACATCTAAAGATTCTTTACATTCACCAGAAACTTCCAGAGTGGTCTGAGGGTTGACATGCAGTATGATTAATGGATAGTACTGATTTAATTTCCTAAAACAAGAGTTTTCCCTTCTGTAAGGAAAACTGTTGTTCGCAATTCATGTCAAGCATTTTACCATGCTTACAGATTCTTATTTTTAAATAAGAAGGCAAAGCTTATTGAAATTTTTCCTTCACTTATAAAATTACCACTGGAAAAGTTCTGGCCTATAAAACAATCAAGAGCTGATCAATAACTATGAGCATCTTCCTAATACCAAAGAAACATGGCTTTTATTTGTTACCATTTTAATGAGGTTTTATTAGCACATGTAGAAAGGAAGCAGAAAATGTAACAGAAGATAAATTGAATAAATAAACTTCAAAATGTAAATACAAAGTGCTATAGAGACTACTGGGATATTTTAGGAGCTAGATACATAAGGTTAAAGATTCAGGATAAAAGTATTAGTTAAATAATTATTAAATAGATATGAACATCATTAGATAGTAAATTATTAAAGTTTCTTCAAAGATCTTAATTTGGTGTCATTTGCAATGAAGTTAAAAATTCTTCTTCTGTGGGGTAGGGATGGATTGGAAGTTTGGGATTAGCAGATGCAAACTATTATATACAGGATGGATAAACAACAAGGTCCTACTCTATAGCACAGGGAACTATATTCAATATCCTATGATAAATCATAATGGAAAAGAATATGAAAAAGAATGTACACATATGTATAACTGAATCACTTTGCTGTACAGCAGAAATTAACACAACATTGTGTGTCAACTATACTTGAATGAAATAAATTTTAAAAAATACTTTTCCTGGAGACAAACAGCGGGACTAATTTTGTTCTCATATACTTTTTATATTTGATATCTGAAGAAAAATTTGACTACTTAACACACAAAGAGAGAAACAATTGGCAATTCCCATTCTCACTCATATTTCAATAGCGCCTGTTTCTGGTTTTTTTTTGTAAGTTTTCTGTTGTTTTGCTTTCCCTAAAGAAAAGATATTTCAAGTGGAAATTTACTTTGAGGGAGCCAGCAGGAAGGGGTATTTGCTGAGAGTGAAGGAAGCAGTGAAGGACACTTTGCCTCTGGCATCCCCAACTCTTAACTACTCTAACATCAGACCCCAAACTTAAGTGACCTCATACTCAAAAGTGGAAACACATCACAATTGGTATTTCACTTTATAGACTGGTAAAAAAAACACTGCCACTTGAAATAATGGAACTTCCTTATCCTGCTTATTTTCCCCATCTCCACAGGGGCCTTACTTTATTTAGGGTTCTTTTCAGTCAGGCATGAGAAGTGAGGCTCCACAAGTACTGTAAATCTTTACCCCAGCACCAAAGGTCAAAGGGTTATCTGTGCTATGTAGTTTTAGAGTAGATGATTTTCTTTATTCTTTTCTTTCTTTCTTTCTCCTTTTTTTTAAAGAAAACAAAACGTATGCATATGAAACACAGCAAGCTAATTTAGGTACTAAAAGATTCCTCTTCTATAGATGAACTGCTTTCTCAAGAAAACTACTAAATATCAACTTTTCAGGCATTTTACAAAGGGAAACCAGATGCAACCAGTTTCCCTCCCCACCACCATTGTCTCCTAGAAAACTTGCCACACAGCTGCTAAAGCAGTAAAACAACTTCAAACCCACAAAAGTGATGACCATTTAGGCAAATACATCAATTTCATTCTTGAAAAAAAAAACAACTTTGCTTTATCCTTTAAAAAAAAAAGAGTAGGTTTTTTTTGTTCACAAATTATACCTCATTTACTAACAAGACAAATGTTTTTCAGAGCTTTTCACGTTTTAGAGCATTTTGAAAGGTAATGACTACTCAAGACTAAGAATATAAAAGTCCAGGAAAAACTATCAAAATTCTTTTCCCAATTATGTTTTTGGCTATGATATGGAAAGTTGAACCTTAATATCTTTTTAAAGATGGAGAAACATATTTAAGAAAACATAGGCATTTATTGTTGCCTTTCTTCTCTCTCACCAAAACAATCTTTTTAAAGTGGGAAGTAAAACTGTTGAGTGTAACATCCCATAGGGTGCCACTGATAACAATTCCGATACAGCACAAGAATAAAAGGCATTTATTCTTTCAGGAGACACTGTCATTTTAATGCTTTTTGCAATCCTCTGAATTTAAGAGGCAGAAATGCAAATTTTAACAGTACTGCTATTACATTCAACTGAGTTACAAAAAAAAAAGCTACAGAAAGGCTTTCATATACTGAAGAGGGCAAAATATCTTCTGTGATCTGCTACAAGATACAATCTGGAATTTGCCAACTATATTTCTCCCATAATATAGCAGCAATGGTTTGTCTAATCCCTTTTGCTTCTTTCTTAATCAAAATTCCTCTATCTTTTGCGGCAAGTAAAAGAAACTGATAAATGTTTAGAATTGCACCAAATTAAGAATATAAATATGACCTCATCTATATGGAAAGAATTTCAGTTTCCTAAGGTCTATGAAAATGATTAAAAAAAAAAAGATAGCACTGAAAGTGACAACTCAGAAAATGAGAATGTTCAAAATTTCACATAGTAAGAGAAATTTCAATGAGATTTGTTGGATGTGCCCCACTTTCCCGAAAATGACCTAATGTCTTTCATTTTACAATTATGCTGACAATGGTTTCTTCTGCTCAAATCTTTGCAGCTAAGACAGAAAGATGCTGGGTCCCTTGCAGCAGGACAGCATCAGTGTGTAGGCTTAACTCCAAACTGCACACCAATGATTCACCATTTCAGAGCTTCTGAAATTGAAACCATATACTAAGCTGCTAGAGACATCTCCACCAGAACACCAACCTTTCCAACTCAACATGGTCAAAACTGAACTTAATATCTCCCACTTTTCCAAACCTGGTCTTAACTCCTAAAGCTCTACTCCAATTAAAGTATTGTCCACCCAGAGCTCTCGAGAACTGGTCCAACTTCTTCCTCACCTAATCATATTTACAAACAGCTAATAGTTACTGAGCACTTACTATGTACCAGTGCACCTTGTTGAGGGTTCTACATGTACTAGCACACTTAATCCTCAACATCCTGGACATTGTGCAAATTGAGGTTCCTGGAGGTGCAGTAACTTGACCAAGATCAAGTGTGTGGAGAGCTAGAATTCAAAGCCTGGCCATCTTATCTCAAAACCCTCAGTCTTCCATTTTAAATTTTAAAACTGACATTTTGGGGGTGTATGGTTCTATTTAACACATGCACAGATTTGTGTAACCACCACCACAATCAGGAAACAGAACAATTCCATCATATCAAGAAACTGCTGGTGCTGCCCCTCTGTAGTTAAATCCTACTCCCACCCCAATCCATGGCAATCACTCATCTGTTCTCCATCCCTATAGTTTTGACTTCTCAAGAATGTCACATAAATGGGGACTTCCCTGGTGGTCCAGTGGGTAAGACTCCACGCTCCCAATGCAGGGGACCTGGGTTTGATCCCTGGTCAGGGAACTAGATCCCACATGCCTCAACTAAGAGTTCAAATGACACAACTAAAAGATCCCACACGTCTCAACTAAAGATCCTACATACCACCATGAAGATCGAAGATCTCACATGCAGTAACTAAGACCTGGCGCAGCCAAATAAATAAATATTAAAAAAAAATTGAGACCAGCCTCTTTCACTCAGCATAATGCCAATATTCATCAACAAACTATCGCAAGTAGCCATATAGTTTATTGCTTTTTATTGCTGAGGAGTAATTCAATGGTATGGGTATATCACAGTTTGTTTATCCACTCACCCACTGAAGGACAACTGTGGTTTCCTGTCTGGGGGGACTGTGAATTGAGCTATACATTTTATGTATAGGTTTTTGTGTGAACATCAGTTCTCATTTTTCTACAGTAAACACGTAGGATGAGATTGCTGGGTCACATGGCACAGGCATGTTTAACTTCATAAGACAGCACTGAACCGTCTTCTAGAGTGGCTGTACCATTTTGCATTCCTACAATAATGCATAAGAGTTCCAGGTGTTCTGTATCCATGTCAGCACTTGTTATTGGCAGTTTTGACATTTAAAAAAATTTTAGTCATTCCAATACGTATGTAGTGGTATCTTATTGTAGTTAAAAAATTTTAATTTGCATTTTGGTAATGGCTAATGATGTTGAGCATCTTTTCATAGACCCCTTAGGTGTAATCCCTATATATGAAGGTCTCCCATTAGGCCCACATGTAATCGGTCAAGTTCTAAGCGTGAAAAACTTCACACCTGCCTTCTCTCCAATGAACTACTGTCTTAGCTTATACTTATTATTTTAGATTATTTCAACAACCATTTTATTGATTTCCTGTCTTCAGTAGCCCCCTCCCTCCCTGGCTCACGCTCACTGCATTCTTTAAACCTATCCTCTACAATATGGTTACCAGTTATCTGTCTGAACAAGCCATGTCATTTTCTCACTTAAAAACTTGATGGCTCTGCACTACTAACAAGATAAGACAAAGACTAACTGACTTATCAAGGTACACAGGGTCCTTAAAACATGGGACCTAGTTAACTCTATGGTTTTAGCTTCCGTAACTCCTACCCATAGCAACCCATGTTTTAGCCATAGCAAACCAATGAGGTTACCTCTTTTAATCTTTTTGTTTCTGTACATTTTAAGCTCCTATGATTGGAATGATTTTCCTCCATTTCTCTACTGGGCAATTTTTTAGCATACAGTAAAATTAGTCATTTATCCTCTGTGCTTTCAGAGTAGTCTGACTACACCTCAATTTTGTCTATCAGCACATTTTCCTATGAACACTGATAGGTCCTCCAGGCTGAACTTAAACACTTTGGAGGCAAGCATGCCATTTTACATTCAGGTTCCTTGTGCCCAATCCAGGGCCTGGTGAGTATGTGCATTCAATCAATATACGCTAATTTTTAAATTTTAAAAATAATGGCGAACACATACATAGGAACTTCTGAGAAAAATGTGTATTGTATCAACCCTAAAATTAGAAATTCTGCATTTCTAATTGGCACTATCTTCTAGGCAATGTCTTCATGAGGAGTTAGGAGAAGAAATCACAGAAGTCAAAACTGCATGTTGTGGGGATGGTTTCAATTTTGCAATTAATTTGCTGGTAATTAATTTACACTAATTTAACGGTAACTGCAGCCCATTATCAGTAATTTCTAAATGGAGCGCAACTGATCTGCAAGGCCAAAGAGCTTCTGTGTTATAAGCCTTCTAGTAGGGCCCAAGAGACCAGCCCCAGGAAAGCATAGGAGTCTCTTTATCTGAGGCCTACTGAGTTCCATAAAACACTGTACTCACTGTACTCACACAGTGCTAATGAGGGCTTTACAAACGGTGCTGTAGCTCTCAGAGCCCATCGTGAAGCTCAATGATAGCAGCTGAGTGGGTTGAAAAATATTCTCCTTTCGAGGGACTACTAAACGCTCCTGGCTTCATGCTGTCGATTCAAAGAACAGTTCGCGTTATGGGTTTATGGAATCCATGGCTATGTTTATTTCTTTGATCATTTAAAAACATAAAATTTAATTAATTTGGCACTATCACAGTTACCTAAAATGAGATGACCAAATTAAGAGTAATTAGGTTTTCTCAGGGGATAGAATATGTTATTAGATATATGACTGGATGCCTCCTGAGAGTTTACTCAACCAAAATGAAGGATAAATTAAAACACTTTAACTAACACAGTTATAGAACTGGCTTAAAGGGAGGCATAAGCCAAAGGTCCAAATACCTTTCCCTTATATGTTAAAATGGTAGGGTTTTTTTTTTTTCCAGATATGGGATCAATATTACCTAACACTCTGTAAATGATTTTTGAAGAGGGTCTGCACAGTGAAATTTCCAAATTTGCTGATCTGGTGGATATTATATTATACAATGATTATAATCCCCAAAAGTTGAGTATATAGCGATTTAAAACAACAGAATAAGCTGTTTTCTAAAGGAATTTTAATTTACCATTTGTGTACATGGAAACTGCCATGTACAGTAGGGACTACAGCAAACTTGGAGTATAGACTTTTATAACATGTCTGAACCAGAAAGTAAAAAGAAAGTTCACAAAACCTCTTTCAGGGAGGAAGCAGTTCTGAGCTGCTTTTGTGTCTCATTTCTCTATATTATGTTCTACACACTGCAACAGAAAGATATTTCTAAACATAAATCTAATCAGGCCATTCGCTTGCTTAAAATCATTTAATGGCTTCACACTGCCCTTAGGACAAAGCCCAAATTCCCTCACGTGCCTTACCAGGTGCTGGCCTCTTGCAGGCCTCTCCAATTTCACTCTGGTCATAGTAACACTTAGTTCCTCCAGAACATCGTCTCCCTCACCGCCTGGCCACCCCACATAAATTTCAGCATTCCCTGAGTATTTCCTGGGTTCTGCCATTCCCTCTTTGTAGAGGCAGATTTACCCTGAAGCTATGAAGCTTAACTTTCAGAGCCCTTGACCTGCATGGGGTCTATTAAAGACACTGTACTACAGTGTATTTTTATATTATTTCAACTTATTTTATTATATATTATTTTATTTTATCAGGCTCCACATAACCTGTATCTGCCCCTGCCCCTGCCCCTTTGCCTGGCTAATGCTAATCTTCCTTTAGATCTCAACATAAATGTTATTTCTTCTTGAAAGCCATCCCCATTTTAGCCCTAAAATAGGTCAGAGGCTCCTGCCAGGTGTCGTAACAGCAATCTGACATCTACTATCAAGGAGTTCATCACACCTTATTTTAATTGCTTATTTAATTATCATTCTTCCTCCTAAGTTCCCCAAATGCTATGATCATGCTTACATTAAATATGGCTGTGTTCTAATGTAGGGACTACCACATAGTGAGTTTGGTAAATGAGTATCAGTGGCAAACAGAATATAGAAACGAAGGGCCCAAACGAGAAGATTATACCTGAAAGCCTGTGATTCATCCACTCCTTGGATGTTTGGGAAGAAATGTACTGACTGAATGATGATACTCATGAAAGGCCATGTTTTTCTCCATGTGTAAGCTGAGAAGTATGGGGAAGTGTGACTAGAAACAAGATAAGCAGTAAGAAGTGCAGTAAACATGGACTAAAGAAAGGTTTAGTAGTAACAATAACTAAAAATTATAACTGGCCTGACAATTAAGAGAGTCAGAAATATGGGAACCTAGAAGGCACAATAACAAATTTCTGAAAGATTTCCAACAAGAATAACAAACTAGAGCTAAGAGTTATTAAGTTATAAAGAATTAACATTGACTATTTAGGAAGAATATTACTAGGTCATCTAGACCAGTGTTTCCACTTTTATGTGCATACTCGTCACCTAGTAATTATATTAAAATGGAGACTCTGATTCAGTAGGTCTGGGGAAGGGACAGGGGGAGCCTGAAATTCAGCATTTAAGTAAAATTCTAGATTATGCTGCTGAGCCTGGGACCACACTTTAAAGAGCAAGGACTATAAAGTCTACATCTGGAATTGGCAAACCATGGTAATATGGTCTACTGTCTTTGGGTTACCTGCCAACTAAAAATGGTTTTTTATATTTTTGAGTGGTCAGAAAAAATTTTAAGCAATATTTTGTGACACGTCCAAATTATATGAAACTCAAATTTTAGTCTCCATAAATACAGTAAGGCTTTTTACTGGCACATAACCAACACCCATGCATTTATGAATTTTCTATGCTGCTCTGTGCTACAGTGGCAGTGGAAGAGACCATATGGCCCACTGTATTAGTCTGCTTAGGCTGCCATGACAAAACACCATAGACTGGATGGCTTAAACAACAGAAATTAACTTCTCACAGTTCTGGAGACTGGGAAGTCCAAGATCAAGGTCTGGCAGGAGTCCGTTTCTGGTAAGAGCTCTCTTCCTGGCTTGTAGACAGACACCTTCTCCTTGCCTCATATGGTGGAGAGAGAGCTCTGGTATTTCTTCCTCTTCTTCTAAGGGCACCAGCCCTATTGGATTAGGGTCCCACCCTTATGACCTCATTTAACATTTGTCACTCTCTCAAAGGCTCTATCTTCAAATACAGTCACATTAGGGGTTAGGACTTCACCATATGAATTTAGTGGGAAAATAAACATTCAGTTCATAAAGCCCACAAAGCCTAAAATATTTACTCTCTGGCTCATTACAGAAAAAATTTGCCTGGCCCTGGTCTAGACCCTTGTTTCTCAAAGTGAGCAGAAATGCAAAAATCTCAGGCTTCACCCAGACCTACTAAATTTTAACAAGGTCCCTGGGTAAATTCAAACACATATTAAAGCTCAAGAAGTAGTGGTTTCCATATCTAATGATCATGATAAGTTATATGGGAAAAAATTTTTTTTAAATACAGATTTTCAGACTCTACACTCGGAAGAGAACTATGTTATTGTAAAAGCAACTACAACAGCTAACATTTGTTGAGGACTTACAATGCAATTTACAATGCAATGTTAACCCTTATGTGTATTATGTCATTAAATCTTCCTAACATTCTAAAATAGCTATTATTATTATTATCCTTATTTAAAAGATTAGGCAAACAACGAGGATTTAATTTGTTAATAAGCTGTGGAGCTTGTAAGTTAAACCTAGGCAGTAGACATGAAGCTTAGTCAACTGATGTTTTTCTTTTAACTGTCAGTGCCACGTGCCTCCCATAATAAAGCATTGTAGATGACGCACCATGGGAATGACTGACACCATTTGGGGTCACAAGAGGATTCCCAGAAGAGTTAAGACTTAAAAGCTGAGCAAGATTTTTTCCAGAGAGAAGAGATAGGTCTCTAATTTTGTCCAGAGAGCATCAAAAATATTTTAAAATGGAAGATTACCTTTCATCCTAGAAAAAGAATTTAAGGAAAGATAAACAGATGATTAACTGTAACTTTTGTATAGTTCTTACAGTTTCATCAACCTGCAAACATTCTGTCTTTAACTAGAGGTAGTTGCAAATTGGCAAATGAAAATCTTTTTTATTGTCTTAATGTAGCAGCACGTTTTTAGTAATGGGATTTTTTAGAAGTGGATGCTCCATTTCTTTTGAGGTATTGGTTTTTTAAGTATTTTTTTTTTTATTTTAAGTATTAAGGTTCTAAAATGTGATTTGAATATCAATCATATTTGGCATTGTTGGATACTGCAGAGAAGGGAATTTTCAAAAATTTTTACTCCCTTGATAAATTAGGAATAAATAGTTCAGTATTCCCTAAAGTCTGTGTTTAAGTTTCAGCATGTTTTGTCTTGATAAAAGATTAAACACAACATAATAACTTAAAAGATATTTAACAGTGAAGGAAGTGAAATACAGTACTTTTCAAATGTTCCCTTTGTTATGTTATAATTTGTACTCACAGTCAATTTTATGGCCTACATAGTAGGTGGTTTCCAAAATCATTTCTTTAAGAAGTCTACTGACTTCAGTTAAATGAACTTATTTTGTAATTATTTGAAAAGAATGAAAGAATGCAATCAGATACTGCTCAGAGCAACTATTTCTACTAAAAGTAAAAATTAACTGTGGTAAAGCACAGGAAGAACTGAAGAGGGGCAAAAAATGTGAGGTTATGTCCCCAAAGATCTTTCCTGTGGTAAATGACAGCAATAACGTTAATGGCATTTTTACACCAAGCCTAAAAATGGTCTGTTAAATAAATGCAAAGTGATCTCACAGAAACCAGTGCTGCTTTATGAAGTCAAAGCTAATCCGGACAGAATGCTTAATGACATTTATGTTGTCGACTATACATTACTTCAGCATGGAAGACTCCTGGCATCTATAATGACATTTAAGCTGGTAGTCAGTATCAAAGCACCAGATTATCTGAAATGAATTTATAGGCTAAGTCAGTATGGAACTATACACTTGAAATTATTCACAATTAGGAAGATTTTGTTATAAAATATAGTGTATTTTTTACTCCATCTTATGTGAAATTTGCAGACCAACCACATTATAAGGATTTTCACCTGTAGCATGTTTCCAAAGATTTTCTGAGTGTTATCTAAGGCTTCCTTGTGTGAGAGGGGTGAGGGAAGACAGTCTCTGAAAAGACTTTGGCTTGCTTTAAAACGTGACTTCCATATTTCGTAAACTGAGTGATTCTAATTCTCTTCGAGACAAAATCGCTATTATAGTAAGGTTCACAATGATCCCTCTCTGCTCAAAGTGGTCTCGAAGTGGTCTCCTTTATGCCACAAAATCTTGTTCTGCCTCGACTAAAGGAAAGCTTACAACTGCCTCCAGCTATATCAATTTGGCTCACCAGTGCTAGTTCTCTGTTTTCTTTCTTGAGATATGTAGCCACACAACCAAATCCTATTCTACTACAGTGAAAGATAACACCCAGAAATCTGACTTAATTTTACCATGCTTCTATACAAACTGGCTAAGGGACTCTAAAAGTACATCATTAACCAGGGACTGTTTCTTCAAAAATTACATCATTAACCAGGGACTGTTTCTTCAGACTCCTACTCCCAGCAGAAACTGGGAGTTATAACTTTAGATTTCTCAAAAAAAGATCTGAGTTTTGAAGGTGTGATTTTAAATATTTTGGATCTTCACAATCGGTGCTAAACAGAATGCTCATTAATCATGCTCGCTGTGAAATTTAATAGCACAAATTCATTGACAAAAAAGAAGCTAAAGATTATCTAACATCAGTGTCCTAAATGCTAAACAACAGCACTATCTAAATAATCCCCCCTTTTCACTCTATTCTACACAGACAAAACAATTAAGAACAGTTTCTGACAATCAGCTTATGAAAACAGTCCTCTTGCAATTAGAAACTCTAACTTCAGAATTTGCAGCCAATTTCTGAAATAGACCGAAAAAGGAGGAACAAATGATTTCAATCAGTCTATTATCAGGGAACACAAGTGTGCTATTAATTTTGCTTCAGTTTATTGTGTGATGAATGAAACAAACATTTAAAAATTCTATTTAAAACTGAACTAAACACTGAAAGTGCCAAGGAAAAAAAACTAAGTGAAAATCATTACTACGAAGATGCAAAATCTTGAAGAAAACCGCAAACCACAATTTAGAACAAATCACATAAACATTAAATCACAAGCCTAGTGCTTTTTATCCAACTCCCCCAAAGTAAACCACTTCCAATAAAATCAAACTGTATATATTAAAATCATTAAACTAAAACAAACGAGCAACGTCAAAAATACTTCCACTGCTCTGCCAATATTTATATTATACCAATAAAGACACAAGAACCTTTTTTAGCCACTTTAAAAAACAAAACATTCTACATCTCAGGGAATAGAGCTTTGAGGGTTTACAGTAAAATGTTCTAAAATAACTTTCATTACTAAGTACAATTAAATTTAGTTAATCAGAAATTTGGGAGAAAATTGGACAAGTGATTCAACTTAATCTTTTGGTTTAATCCTTGTTTTTAGCAGTGGTCACATCTGTTACTTTTTTTAATCCAGTGCTATAATGCCTTACTTAAAAAAGAATTTAAAATGCTTGTTAAATGAATTGAAATGTATGAGCTCATTCACCTATTTCTTTCTTTCAGAAACAAAGAACTGTAGGTATTACTAAGGAGACTGTGTCCCAATAACATACTTTTTCATTGAAAACTTCATTACCTGCAGTGGAAACGAAAAGGGCATCAGAAAGGGGATTAGTATGAAAATGAAATTTTGAGACATCAGCTTCCTACTCAAATTGACACTGAATCAGCAAACAAAAGCATTTAAATTTCATTTCCAAGCCCACTTAGTAAATCTAGTTCCGGTTAGAGTCTCTTTAATGTGCAAAAGCTCAGTAAAAGCAAGTATTCACCATGTAAGACACAGATAGGGTTCCCTTAACCTACTGCCCTCTAGACACATCACACTCTGTTAAACAGGCAGCTACCGCCAGATGCTCTCGCTAAAAATGGTCACAGATGGTCAGTTGTCCAGTTAATAGAACATACTGCTCTCCCAACAGCCAAAAGTAAGACGGAGAGGAGTGAGGGCTGTTAACACTTGCCTGCTTAGTGGGTTAAACCCATTCGCCTGCTGTAAGCTTGGCTAGGCCCCAAGAGTGACTTTCTAGAAAAGGAAGATGAGACCCTAGGGCTCTCAAGATTAGAAGGCATCTTGAAGGTGATCTAGTCAACAGCTGCACAGTGCCTGAATCCCCACAACTGCATCCCTGCCGGTCAGCCGATCCAGCCCTGGACACGGCAACGCCAGGGGTATGGAACGGGCCATCTAACAAGAAAGCCCTACGGCTGTGAGACAGTACTCTGCAACCCTGCACTGCAATTACTCCAGCCACTCAGTCTGACTCCAGTCAGGAGACACGCGGCTATTTTAATAGACGGGGTATACTGACTATAACAAAATCATTTCCTACTTTTATGCACTATGAAATGATTTTAAATCCTTTGCAAATGGCACATGCAAAGGATTTTATGACATAAAAACACAGGCAGTGAATATATGCGATTTATTTTTAAAACATAGGAAGAAATAAAGGTATATAGGATGGAAAGCTATTATTCAGAGATTACAAAAAATTTCAACAAAAATCAATGGATCGTCTTCATATATATATGCCATCTGTAGAAAAATTTTACATTTTAAAGAATTGTTTTTAATTGGCTAAGTTTCAATAAAATGTTTCTCTAAACTTTTCACAAGCACAGGAGTCTTTTGTTTTTTTCTAATAAATTATTCACCTGTTTAGAATAAGCTACCTATATGTTCAATAAGACTTGTCTAACAATCTACTGTTTTGTTATCTTCAATGTATGTATACTTCCTTATCAGTGAAGAAATTGGAGGTACTGAGTTTGATGTATGATTTTTCATCAAAAATTGTCTCAAATCCTGTTTCTTACTTGATACTGACTAAAATTTTCTTGATTAAATGACATGCATGTGGAAAGGGAGGGCACCCTGAGAAGGCATGGCTAGAAATAAATGCTGCTGAATGGCTGACAGTAGGTTGGGCTAACGTCATCTGAGTATCAATGGCTTAAGGAAGGTCACCCTGGAACATATGTAACTTCTCCTCGTCCTTTATAAAGCTGTGTGACAGGGATCAACTGTGAAACTTAACCTAATGCAGATTCAATTAAAATCCAACACAACAAGATTACAAGCAAAACGGCACCTGAAAAATTACGGCAAAGAACTGGAAGATGGGGTTCTGCGTCCCTGGGTCTGAAAACAGATTCCCACCACTGCTTCTTACTGCACAGGGATTTGGGTCTAATGTTGTTCTCACAGCTTGTGCCGTGAGGCCAGGGGAAAAAAATGAAGCAGTCCCCTGTGGGACCACCGTGCCTCTTCCCTTCCTGCACTCCAAAGGGCAGTCTGTTACAGGGAAAGCCAGAGTGCTTGTAAATTTCCATTATGTGCAGAAGGTGTGATAAAAATCCAGTAGGAATTTAGTTGATGCTGCTTTGTGCTTAAGGGTAAAAATCTACTCACAAGCAACAAATAGCTAAGTGTGCATTCTACACCTTGAGTATGTTTATACTCACGCATTTACTGTAGTTATAAGTGTCTTTACTGTCTACTAAACATGTTTTCATCATGAAATCCTTTCACTGTGCAAAGAGAGGATGAATAGGGAATAAACGTGTCTTTCAGAATTCTGATGAACCCAAACACAAAATTAAGTGCTTTTTCTTTAGTGTTTCTGGGTTAGAACTACATAAAGTAAATATTTACAGTTACATGGGTCATATGTAAGAGCATTATTTTGTACATAATTTACATACCTTTTACACAGGCAAAATAATACACCTACCTGGCACTCTCAGGCAATTTCTAAGTTAAACTTAAATTATTGTGTATTATCTGATCATTTGGTGATATTCCTAATTTTACATTTCTATTCTACATCCACCACACAGTCACAAGACTTGATCAGGCTCTCACTCCACCAGAAGTGAACTTTAGAAAGAAAATCGATGCCCAAAGGTGGGGAGAAGATAGAAAGATTACCTGGTTATCTGACATTGTACCGATTCACTCACAATGGTGAGTCAAGGACCATTCATTGACTTAAGCAGTAGAATATGCACAATGATGTAGCAGGGTCAATTCTTTTCTTTTTACCATTAAGTCATTACTTCTGCCTTATATCCTATAACTTTTTTCCCAATTGGTCAGGGAGGAAGGAAAAAAGGAAAAACACAGTACAGGTTCACTCACCTAAACCACTGAGAGTATAGAGAAGGTCACTGGTAGCTAAGAAAATGGGTCCATTCTCCTGCTGCCCTTCTTCTTTGTAGTACAGCTTGTAGCCCTGAATGGTTGCTGTGTCCTCAGCATCCTGTTGCCACTTTACAGAAATGGTGGTACAATTCAGAGGCTCCAAATGTAACTCTGGAGACTTAGGGGCTAGAAAAATTCACCAGATGTATAAGAAACTCGTAATGCACATGAAAACACAGGATAGTATATAGCTCTCTCTGTTTTAAACCAACAGTTGCATAAAAATTCAATTCCAACAATTTTACTTTACCTTAATATTAAAAATTCCACAATGATATTAAATTTTGAGACAGAATTAAAAATATAAAATACTACCTAAAAAACTAAGGTATATAAATAAGAACAAAATTACATGTGCTTTTTAAGTTTTTTCAAAGAAGCAATATGTGTTCCTAATTTTGACCATCCAATATTCCCCTGTGATAGAACAGGCATTATTATTAATCAATTAACAAGAAAAAGCCCAGTCATGTTACATTCCACATTAGTAAAAGAGGAGGCGGGTCTGGAACTTCCTAGTATTACAGTTTTTCTATGAAACTGATGATTTAAAAAAAAAAATATGGCAATGATATTAATTAGGTCTCTATTAATATATAACTTCTGGTAATTCAATTTGATTTGGACCCATCTGTCTTTGAAGGATCTGCTAAGTAAACAAAGAGTAACCAAAAGTTTTACACACTAATGAGCTCCATGCAAAAAGCAACTAAATAAAAAGTTTAAAATTTTTTTCAATTAAGCCCATGATCGATGGAATACTTTAATTCATAAGACAAAATTTTAAAATATAAACATAAGTTAGATAAGAAAAAAAAAAGAAAAATACTGTGTTATTCTTCCTCAGTAGTCAACATTTACCTTTCACACTTGTAGCTTTGGGTGTCCTGTGTGAGGTCCATACTGAAGACTCTCCCAGCCCCACTCTGGTGGCAGCAGTAATCCGCACCAGGTAGACACTATCAGGTTTCAGGCCCTCTAACAGGTGCTCATGAGTGGTCCCTGGGAGCTCCAGAACTTGGATGGAGTTGTCAGTACTCAGGCGGAAGGACAGGCGGTAGAGGACCACCTGGCCCCGCCGATACTTGGCTGGGATTGGTAGCCAGGAGACGAGAATATCGGTGGGACTTCGACTTGTCAAACTAATTTCAGGAGGTCTCAGGGGAACTAGTCATACAAGAAAACAGGTTGCTTATAAATATTTAGAATCAAAATTGTCAACTAGCACACCAGTTTTTATTGAAGTATCTTAACAGCAACACATCACATAATAAAGGAGAGAGAGATACTTTCAGCCCTAGCTGAGGTTTCCAGTCAAGCAGAGTACAAACCAGAAAAAGGAAGGAAAAAATAATGAGGGAGGATCTGATATAGAGAACCAAAGAAAGCAAGGTTTTCACTGTTGTTGTTGTGACCGTTCTGATGTTGTTTGGGATTAATATGAGCTTACTTAATATGAGAATACTTCTCAGTAACCCTACCAAAACGCCTTAAAACAAGGAAGAGAGAATTACACAAGAATGGAGAAGCTTAGGACACCAGGGTTATAACCTGACAAATAATCTGAAGTGTTTAATAAGAGTTGTATCTTAAAAATTAGTGTGAATTTTGTATTCCTAATTATAATATATGGTGCTTAATATGAAAACAATGTTTTCCCTGTAAATAATTCGAATACAACAGGCAGTCCAGGAAAATGAGCCAAGTATACTGGAAGGCAGTCTAATATTAAGAGCTAAGATGGGTTCTGGAGTTAGTCTCTGTGTAACTGAATTCCTGTTATATCAATTACTACTGTGTGTGATCTTGGCCAAATTAATTTCTCTGTGTCTAGGTTTCTTCATATACAACATGGGGATGAAAAGAATAGCTTCTTCTACAGGCTTTCCTACCTCAAGGAATGGCAATTATTTGTCCAACTGCTCAAGACAAACACCTTGGTGTCACCCTTGACTCCCCCATACACTCTCCACATTCAATCCTATGACTCTACTACTCACACGGCCACCCCCTTGGTCCCTGCACCGTCACCCTTAGCCTGTTTTGTTGCAATAGCCTCCTGACAGATTTCCCTGCCTCTGCCCTCTTCTTCACCATCTAGTCTCCAACACATTTGCTGTTAAATTGCAAGTCGGATCTTGTCACTCTTCTGCTCAAAATAGCTCCCATTTCACTCACAGTAAAAGCCAGAGTCCTCATGATGGATTCATACAACGCCCTACCTGCTTATATGGTTGGCTCCTCATTCATTCTGTGCCTCATCTCCTGCTGCTTTCTGCTTCTTCCCTCCAGTCCAACCATGCTTGTGCTTCAGGCCCTTAGCAATTTCCATGTATGTCCTTTCCTAGAATTCACGTCCCCCAGCCATCTGCCTAGCCAGCTCCCTCATTTTCATTCCCTTCAGGTCTTCAAATGTCACCTATTACATGAGGTATCTCTGTCTAAAGCCTTACCCCTTTCCCTGCTTTTTTCCCCTTCTCCTCAACACTTATTACTATCTAACAGATCATATCATTGACTGTTTATCTTATTTATTGTTCCTCTGTCCCTTCTCCCACAATAGAAAGTAAGCTCCACAAGGTATGGGACAATTTTTTGTCTCTTTCATTCACTACTAAATACTGAATAACACATAGCAGGTACTCAATAAATATTTGTTGAATGAATGAAATAATAGGTAGGAAAGGGAAAACCAATCAAGCATTTCTGAGTCCTTTATGTGTATGACCTCATGAATTCTCACAAAAACCCAGTGAAGAAAGTGCCATTATCATTTCTACCTTATAGCTGAGGAAACTGAGGTACAAAGAGGTCAAATCACTTACCCAAGGTCACACAGCTTGTTAAGTGAAGAAGTAGATCTAGAGCCTATTTTCTTACCCCCTACACACTATTATCTCTTATATAACAATGGTTCTTCTATCATAGGGTTATGTAGGGATTAAAGGAGATAATGGAGGGAACGTTTTTAGAACAGGCAGTGGTAAACACTCCAAAAGTGTTAGTTGTATCTGACGTGCACACTAGGAGACCCACACATCTCAGTCTGAGAAGTACAGGCTGAGGAAATCGGGGAATACTGATGCAGAAAATTGAAAAGCAGTGTCAGAAGTCTCTATGTTATCCAGAAAACAAAATGAAACTTAATTAAACAAAAAAGTTGCAGAATAAGGAAAGGTTTAAAAAGAGAAAAACTTTGAGATCACAACTTAACTGGAATTGGCAAGCTTTAACCAGTAGCTTGCTATGGTAAGACACATTTTCTTGAAGGGTATGGGGGAATACACCTCATATACCAAATAAACCCAAAACAACTACAACAAACACCAGCCTGTGTTTCACCTTAGATATGCGTGTCAGAGGTTGTTAAATGTAATTAGGTAACCAGAGAGGTCATGGTTCACTCTAAAATGGAACAGACTCTTAAACGAAAAATGAAATGTGGAATTCAGCATCCAGATCAATGACAATTTTTTCATTTAGTAAAAGTCTGAATTTATAAACATTTACACAAGTAGTAGTATAGAGATATAATAGATTTGGGACCAAATGGACAAAGAAAAAGACTTGAGAATCATTTATATAAAAATGTTTTGAAAACTAAAGGTGGACCATTTCTTGAGGATGCAAAAACATTTGTAAAGGAAGAATAGTATAATTAAGTATATGTTAAACAATCCCCCTTTCACACTGCAGAGTACAAAAATGGGCCATGGAGAGGCCCTGAAGAGAGAGATGAAGAGTCAGAGGAGAAGAATCAGTTCTCCAGGACTATTTTAATGGCTAGAATTTCCCACCGTTATAAGAGTATATGGAGGCCTGCCCTCAAAAGGACAGCAGCTCAATTTCCAACCCCAGGTAACAAACTGAACAGGCAATACTTTCCTGCTTATGCAGAATAAGTACAATGTATCTAAAAATAAACTAACTGCTATCTGATTCTATAAGAATTTTTTTAACTGACAAGTACTAAACTTCTTAAACTCCCAGTTTCAGAAGTCCAATGCCTCTAACCTCCAGTCATTACATACACTCAATATGTAACTGTCATTATATTTATTCCCACCTAGAGAATTTCACATTTTGTTCTCCTCAGTAAAGAAAAGAAAACAAACCAAAAACCCTGCAACGCATTTACAATTTAAACCAGGAACTTGAAGAAATACAAGGACAATTTTGTTATTAAAATTTGTATTACGAATTATAAATGAAAGTGCTCTTCATCATGTTACTGCCAAAAACTGAGAGTAAGATTTGAAATGGTAAATTAGCCTGCTGGTTATCACATTTGTTTTTGTTTTTAAACCAAAACCAGGATATTTTCTCTGAGTCAGAACACATATTCATTGAAAGCGATAAAGCATATTACTACTGTTCATGCTGAGATGACGTAGAGTCACGTTTTCTTACCATCCTCTAAAGTGTTCTGTGTCACGTGGTCGGACATCTGGCTGGCTCCCATTGGCATATAAGCCACAATGTAGAAAGTATAATTGCTGGCAGGTTCCAAGTCATCAATAAGATAATGAGTTGTGTCATTTCCGATGACTACTTGATATTCTTCATTGTTTAAACCTAGGTTAAGGAATCAGTATCTAAAAATTATGAATATTCAAAATAAAATTAACAAGACCATTACCATTTTCTTCCACTATGAAACACTGGTCCTTGGATCTCTCTGTTATCTTTTGTGACCCTTTAAAAAATGTGAATAGGAAGGTTTTTATTTTCTAAAAGTAACCATGTCTTGTTACAAATTACTAGTTTGAATTTTCCTGAATAAATCAAACTGAAAACAATTAATCTTCTCTAAACATCATTTAACATCTAGTCAAAACCCACAGCAGAGACAATGTACAGCAGTAACACAAAAGAGTTTAACGCTACAGAGTACTGTAGTTCATTAACAGTGTAAATTTTACTTGCTTAAACTCATGGTTTCCTTTTTCTTTTAAACATAAATGGAGAGACAGTAGGGAATGTAATGGCTCTACTCTTTATAAAAACAAACCAAACCAAAAGTTGTCCTGCAAAAGATCTCATTCTGCCCCTAGAGATTCTATTAAATTTGACTGACACAAGTTGTTCTTTTACTTACATTGAAAGCAAAAGAACTGGGAGGCACAGAATGTGCTTCAAAATGTTTTGTTCCACAATGAGGTTTTTTTTTCCCCCCCCAAGAGAGGAAAAAAATTCTCAGCAATTCTTAATAAAATATGCATGGCAAGGTATAGAAGAGGATTTGTCTTTGTGGGATTTAATTCCTACAGAGTAAACTTGTAAAGTGGAACAAGAGCACCGGCAGCTACTGTGCTTTGTGAACAATTCACAGCAAATGCACGTCAACTTAATCAAAACTCTCTAAGGATGGAGCCCCTTCTCTCCACACTGGATTTATAAACAAAACAGAAGGCAAATTCCACTATTAAGTTTTCCCACATTTCTGAATTAACTTGATAGCATTTTAATTAGACAAGATTACAGGCATTTCACAACAGACTAGCTAATGGTTCGTTAATTAGGAACCGCATAGTACGATTTCTGACCTACCAAACAAGGTCCTAGAGTTCGAATTAAAAAGCCTTGTTCTGCCTTTGAATAGACCACTGAGCCGCATGTGGAGGGCTCTAATGAAACAACCATAATAGCGAACAAGAGTGGCCTCCACCAAAACCAGCATTCCTTTTACCTTCTTAAATCATTAAAAAGGGAATTAACATACTCCAACATGCTCAGTTAACAGACTTTCATTCTTCTTGCTACCATGACCCCTGATTTAAATTCAAAATACTCCTTTTCAAAATACTACTTCAAAGTACAAAAAACAAACAACAACAAACCACCTGTTTCTACAGACAATTTTATTATATCACCACTCTTTGGGTATCTGAATTTGTTTGGAATGTCTATCACATAAAAAGTAGGCTGTTTTGTATACAACTAAAATCTGTAAACCTCTGCCATTGTTTCCATGAGAAATCAATAGTGAAATCTCTAGGATTTATAACTAGTTTTTCCTTTTCCTCTAAATTTTTGCCAAAAGAAAATATGAGGATAAAAAAGATTCCAGAAATGGAACTGGATAAAAATTTTAAGAAAGATTTGATATCTACTTTTATATAATAAATGAGATATCAATAAAGAGTATCCTGCTCAATTTTTAGAGAGTTCTATGAGATTTCAGAAAATAATCAAAATATATAAAATCATATTACAGGGAATCTGAAAATGTTTACTTTCCCCTTTAAAAATGACATGCTATAGTGACTACAGTTCACCTTATTATTTTATTAAGCAGTTACACCATTGTTCCTATGTAACTGCACACTTAAATTGATATATTTAAGTCCTAGGTAAGGAATTTACATCTCGGCTGAAACGAAATTCATAAGTACACCACTCTGTAACTTTTAGCAGGCAGAGATGGTACTTTTTTCTAAACAGAAAATCTTAAACTATACTTATATACATAAAGTATACAACAATACAAAATTTAACAAAAAAATTTATACACAGGTGATATAGTAATTACTTTATTAAAAGAGGTAAATGCCACAGAACTTCAAAAATCTTTTGTGGATTATGTGAGACATCATTTATATTGAAAACAAACCCCTGACAGTAAATAGCACATAAAAATAAATAGTCCTCAAATTGCTTACCTTCTGCTTTCATATAGTGCACAGAATAAGCGATGACTTTGTCTGAATTATAAAGTGGCCTCTCCCAAGCTAAAAGGATGGCTGAACTTGACATAGTTTCAGCATGCACGTTATATGGAGCACTGGGTCTGTCTTCTGACATTACTACAGTCAGTCTGGCTCTAGATAAAATAGATCCTTGGCTGTTCTCAGCCATGCACTGATAAATAGCATCATCTTCAGGAATAATCTGGTTAATTACCAATTTACTGAGGAAAGAAAAAAATTATTTCAATGAAAATTCTAAGGATGACATAAAAATAAAGTTAAGCTATTACTAAGTGCACTCTTAATTTTAAAAAACAAGTTATTAAGAACAAAAGACTGTGTGACCAGCCCTACTGAAAAAATCTATATGAATTGCTTAAAATTACTCTTATTTTCTGAGTCTATATAAATAAGTACTTGTGATATCCAAATCTTGTTTGCTTTAGGTGACAGCTTTTTTCTTTTTTAAAATTTGGCTTTTATTAAGAAAGTATATTAATCTGTAGTAGCATCTAATTTCTGTAACATTGCAATGTTACATAAAATTCAGGTCAACAAAAATGTTCAAAAGTTTTGTTCAACATACAAGAGTGATACAAGAAGATTCATATTTATACTAATAAAAATGAGTTCTTAAAATCATTAAGTTTGAACTGTGGAGGAACTCTTAGAGACTTAATTATTTCCTTCTAAATTCCTCACTTTATGGAACAAGGAACTGAGACTCCAAAGGGTTAACATGCTTGCTAATAACTTAGCTGGTGGCTTACCAGAACCCAGGTCTGGGGAACTGTTCCAACCTTCATTTCATTATAATCTACCACTTCCGTGATCCACAATATAAAATACAAAAGGATTTTTGACATGCTGATATTACAGTCTTAAGTTAATTTCTTATTGATTTTACTTCAGTTTAAGATACCAGGATAATTTAGGTATTTGATATTATAACTATAACCTTTTCACATAAGAATTACTAAAGCCATTATATCTTATCTAAAATAGTAGCAAAGTGACTTAGCCCACCTGTTGTACATTTTAATTCTACCATTTGAATGTATCTTCCTTCCGTTTTTCAACCATGACATTTTGGGTGAGGGGATTCCTTCTGCCTGACATACAAATCGAGCAGTACCAGCTCTAGGCCTCGTTAAACTTTCTGGCCATTCGACAAATGAAGGAGGAGCTATTTTTAAAGAAAAAAGAAAATATTTTTGTGGTGCAAACAGGAATGATATAGAGTCAAGGAAGAGTACAGCAAGTGACGCAAGTCCCATCCCTGAAAATATTTGACATTCTGAGCTTCCTGTCTACACTCTACATCTATCTATCTCTCCAGATGCCTTTTCTCTGCATTGCTCAGTTAATGTCCACTTTCCCCAGGCTTTCCCCATTGACACCATCTATATAAACACACTAAAAATATGTGTGCCATAATCCTAACTTAACCAAGCCCAATATACAGCTACTTGTGAATGCATGGAGACAACAGATTAAAATCTTAGACTGGTCAATGGGTATATGAATTTGTAGGTGGGTGAGAAGGAAATAAAAAGGAAGCTTAAATTAACTAAGAAGGACCATAATGTTATAAAAGCAAACAGGATGGTAACTTCAGAGTGATTCTAGTTATATTTTAACATAGGGCTTTAAGTTCCTCTTAAAATTCATCACTGGTTTACAATTTCATATCAATGCTACAAAATTCAAGAAAAGTGGAAGTAAGCTATGAGATAAAACAGCAAATGTTAAAACGTAAGATTCTCCTGATTGCAGAAGGAAAGAAAACATACCTAATACAGTTAAAGTTGCCATGGCAACTGTAAAGTTGCGTGTGCCCGGGGTAGTGGCCCGACAAACATATACTCCAGCGTGTTGCAGCCTGATGTCAGATATCATGAGATTACCATTTCCAAGTACCCGAGTATTGAAGACATCAATGGACTTGTGATCTATTTCAAAGAGAACACTTCAGTTAAAACAATGTAACATCTGATCTAAAATTTGTCAAAAGATCACTATCCAAACAATCATTATCATAAAAAGTCTAAAATTTTCTATGCTAAAACTTTTCCTCTACACGCTGAAATACCAGAAAGATAAAAGCCACATAACTGCCAAACATGTGTGTTGTATATAAAATAAAAATGTTATCAGTTTCACCCGTATGAACAAAGTTGAAGGAAAAAGACTTTTTTTTTTTCCCTAAGACTTACCAAGACGGCTCCAAGAAATGATTGGTTTGGGATTTCCTGTGGCCGCACATTCTAAAACAACAGTCTGATGAAGAGACGTTGTTATGTTCTGTGGACCTGCTATAATGGTTGGTGTGTGGAAGGATTTAGACTCCTTACCTTTGAGATGGAAAAGGCAGGATATAAGAAAAAATTATAAATAAGATATAATGAATGAAATGAGTTAAAATATCTATTCTGAAGTTTTTCACTTTTTTCTTTTTTTAAACAACTTTATTGAGATATAACTCACCCATTTGAAGTGTATAATTCAATGGTTTTTAGTACTTTCAGAGTTATACAACTATTACCATAATCAATTTTAAAACATTTTCATCACCCCAAAAAGAAACTCCATCCCATCAGCAGTCACTCCCCAATCTCCTCTCCCCATAGCCTGACAACTACTTTGTGTCTCTGGATTTGCCTATTCCAGACATTTCATAAAAAAGGAACCATACATTATATGGTCTTTTGGGACTGGCTTTTCACTTAGCATAATGTTCAAGGTTGATCTAAGCTGTAGCATGTACCAGTACTTCATTTCTTTTTATTGAATAATAATAATAGATTAATACTTAATTAAATGGATAAGACACATTTTATTTATCCATTCATTGGTTGATGGACACTTAGGTTGTTTCCATATCATCCACTTTTAATTGAGGTTCAAACACTGACTTAATGCTTTCACTAATCTTGTTAGGAATTTACGTGACAGTGGGGAGAACAAAGAAGTGTGAGAGTGCTTTTGTCTTTATGCTTCATACCAAGAAGCTAACAGATACCACCTAAAATTAAAACATGGCATTAAAAATTTAATTTCAGTCTCAATGTTTCTTTGAAAAAATTTTTAGTCTTAAAGGATCTTTTAGGAAGTAATATCTCTTGTGAAGAGTAAACACTCATGTGAAGTTCAACAATGTCTTTTGGTCTGGTTTTCTTCCACTACATTCAAGTAAATTTAATTATTAAAAAAAAAAAAAATAGCATCTATGTATAATTCCATTTTAATAAAATAAATATTTCTTTCTTCATATTCATCTCTCAAGCTAGTTTCCCTTCTAACTATATTTATGAATGGCAAAATATATAAAATTATGTTCACTTAATGTTAACAGTGATAATCTCTGGATATGGAACTAGGGACATTTTAAAAATATATCTTTGTACTTTTTACACTGTTTAATGTAAAAAAAATTATTTTACTTTTATAGACATTACTCTTTAAAATAAAACATGCATCATTTCTACAAATGTAAATTATAATTTTTCTTAAAACAACAAACAGAAAAACCCAAACTGGAAACAAATGTATTTTTATTAACAATGGACAATTTTAGTGGAAATACATGATTATTATTCTTCTTTGAGCTTTTCTGTATTTTATATTTTAAAAACAAAAATGAAGTATTTACAAAACAAAAATTCAATCTTTCTTAAAGATGTTGACATTAACATATAAAACAAGTTAGTTTGAGAAGAAGGTTGCTTAAATAGATAAAAATGATCATTTTCCAAATAGATTACAATAAAATTTAAATGTAATTAAAGTACTACTTTATGGCATACTATTATAGCCAGAGAAGGCAAATTAATAGCTGGGCCAATTAAAAACTGAAACATCAACTTATGTGTGGTACCTGGAATCACTGTGAGCGAGGCCTCCATACTTTTACGTCTGTGGGCTACAGTAGCAGCAACACAACGGTAATGTCCAGCATCCTTTTGGTCAACATCATAGATCTGCAATACTCCTGTTGGTAGTGCAGTTACCCTGTCATGAGAGGAAAGAAGATTAAACTCTCTGTAGTAGATTTTATATTTTATCTTAACATATATTCTATGATAAGAATTCATATACTCAACCTTTTAAAAATGCCAGATGCAATAATACTTTAAAGACTTTTAAAAATACTAGCTTGATTCAATTGTTTTCATTTGGGTTACTACAACTCTCTAAAACATAAGTAATTATGCTGTATCTCAGCAGTCCTCAACCTTTTTGGCACCAAGGACCGGTTTTGTGGAAGACAATTTTTTCCCCAGTCCCCCCAGGGATGATTCGAGCGTGTTACATTTATTGTGTGCTTTATTTCTATTATTATTATTACATTGTAATATATAATTAAATAATTATACAACACACCATAATGCAGAATCAGTGGGAGCCCTGAGCTTGTTTTCCTGCAACTAGATGGTCCCATCTGGGGATGGTGGGAGACAGTGACACCTGAAGTGTGTTGCTTATGTCCTGTCCAGTCTGTAAGACGCAACTTAATTGTCACTTGCCACTGATAGGGTTCTGATATGAGTCTGCAAGCAACTGATTTATTATGGTCTCTGTGCAGTCAAACCTCTCTGCTAATGATAATCTGTATTTGCAGCCGCTCCCCAGTGCCAGCACCACCACCTTGGCTCCACCTCAGATCATCAGGCATTAGATTCTCATAAGGAACGTGCAACCTAGATCCCTCACGTGCAGTTCACAGCAGGGTTTGCGCTCCTATGGGAATCTAATGCTGCTCAGGAGGCGGAGCTCAGGCGGTAATGTGAGCGATGGGGAGTGGCTGTAAATACAGATGAAGCTTTGCTGCTCGCCTGCCGCTCACCTCCTGCTGTGTGGCCCGGTTCCTAACGGGCCACAGGCAGGTAATAATGGTCCATGGCCCGGGGGTTGGGGACCCCCGCTGTATGTGATTTGTGAAATCTATCAGTGTAATTTTACACAGAATCTCACTTCACATTATAGCTTACATTTAGCTAACTGGTGGTCTAGAGTTTAGTATGATATTTTTCAAATACCTGATTTTTTGCCTATTAATATCTATGTATTCTCCAAGATATATCTGAATGTAAGTTTTTTTTTTAAGCTCTTCCTTGAATAACTTTGTCCATCTTAGCTCTACCATTTCAGCAAATGATTTTTGCCTCCTAAGGAATATTGCTACTCATCAGGATTGGAATCAAACTTTTGAAGTTGCTGCCAAGTTGACCCCTAAACTCCGACCACCTTCAGAGCACTAGGTGTGTGTATGCGTGCGTGTGTGCGTGTGTGTGTGTGTGTGTGTGTGTAGTGTAGAGGGGGTTGGTAAGCAGAAGGCAGAGACGGAAGTGGGCAACCACCACTGCCTATATGGGAGACCCTTACACCAGCACTACTATCCCCAGCAGTAAAAGTGTAATTCAGTTTCCTAAATCCTTGGGCTGCCATCCAGGTACTCAGGTGGTCCCATGATTGGAAAAGATGTTTGAGGAAAGGAACAAAGCACTAAGGTAGAGTATCTGAATTCTGATCTGAACCAAAAAACCAGGAACTATGCCCCATGTACCAGAGACTGATGATCTAATTCTTTGCCTAAGTTTGAAATGTCTTTAAGAAATTGGTTATTGTTACCATAAATGAAAATAAGCTCCACAGTGGTCTTTCCCCATATACAGTTTTATGATGAAGTCCTTGTCATTCCTGTATCGTATTCAAAGACAAAAGCTGTATTTACCTGTCCATAGTTACAGGTAGAGTTGTCCGATTTAATTCCCATGTTATGACTGCAGGAGGGTTTGATGAAATCTTGCATGCAAATCTAGCAACTCCACCTTCTTGGACCTCAGTAGAAATGGGCTGAACTTCAAATGCAGAAATAGCTATAAGGTAAAGTTTGTCAAATTCAGAATAAGTACATGCACTATCATACTATACTTGGAAATAACATTATGCTAGATATTATTTATCAAACTTGAACTCCTGCCCAGACATAAGGCCAACTCAACTTAACAAGCACAAAGAGAAATTAAGGAATAATTTTAGAAATACCACTGGGCAGTTGTCCAGCTAAAGGAGTTTGGTCTTTCCCAAAATGAAATTCTCAAGAAACTTAGATCTATTTCAGAAAAAAATTAATATAACTGAAACAAAAATAAGCAATTACCAATGGCATGTAATGATATACTAAGCTGTGTAGTACAAATCTCAAACACTATTGTATTTCAGAGGAGAGGGAAATCAATAAAGACAGATTAGTCAGGTAAAAACCTTTTACAGGGATTGGTTGTGAACTGAGTTTTGAAGAACCCTTTCGGTTTAGATGGAAGGAGAAAAAAAGGACATTCCAGGTTAAAGGAGTAACGTGAAGGCAAGCACAGAAGTAAGAAATGTGCAGCCTGCGTTCACAAGATTGTACGGTAACAGCCAGGACTAACTATTGTAGAATAAATCAGATTAAGCGTTCATGGAAAAGTGGAAGGAGAGTAGAGATAAAACAGATTTGTACCATGGTACAAATTAAGGCATCACTGAAAAGTTTTGAGCAAAGGAGTGTCATGATAACAGTAGCATCTGGGAAAAATTAATCAGGTATTGTTAGATAGGATGGATTGAAGAAAAAGAGCCTTAAATCAAAAGACCAACAGGCTGTTTAAATCAAAGTGAAAGAACTGGGTGGTGGCAGTGAGAACGGAGAGATTCTACAGGTATAATGAAAACAGAGACTTGATTCTTATTAGACACAGACATGTCATTCCATGTTTGGAATCAAATGAGGTTGGTATTGATGGAGCAGAATGAGAGAGGAAAGAGTGAAGACAAATGATGTGTCTGATGAATAAAAAGGTACACAGACTCGAGAAACTATCTTTAGATTTAAATAAGTCTTAAGTGTTGATATTTTCTAGATAATTCTTCTTTAGTATTCTAGGCAAGCCTCTAGGAACTGGTCATCATGTCCATGGTTTCACATTTTGATGGAGTCCAGACTCCAGGTAATAGTGTAGCTTGCCTTCCCTCTACTAAGTCTTCCAGGATATAAAGAAAGGGCCCCAATGAGAGTCTTACTCCCCATCCTCAAACTCCAGTTCAAAAAATATATATGTCTCTACAATTCACCAATAAAATGAGAAATTATGAAGAAAAATAGAAGGAATAAGGGCTAGATGCCTTATGCTTCATTAGACTGAGAAGGGTAAAAGGTCACAGAAGACTAACAAATTCTGCCTTGGACTTGACTTCATTAATCTGTAAATGAATCATGGGCCTTTAGAGGTATGGAACAAAGTCAGTGAATAAAAGTGAAAATATTCTTAGGAGTATCTACTTCCAAGAAGGGTGGAGTGGGGGTAAATTAATACTTCATTTATGTATGTAACAA
The DNA here is from genome assembly GCF_028023285.1 of Balaenoptera ricei. NCBI lineage: Eukaryota > Metazoa > Chordata > Mammalia > Artiodactyla > Balaenopteridae > Balaenoptera > Balaenoptera ricei. The sequence continues at coordinate 80,267,067 of NC_082640.1, read as the reverse complement.
AAAATTCCTACTTCTTTAAGAACACTGGTTTTCAAACTGCTGTTGTCAGTGGACCCACAAGGTCAAAAGCATTCTTATGATAATCATCCTTTGCCTTTTTCACTTTCATTTCTGTTGAGTATATAGTGTTTCCAGAAGCTACATGATGGGTGATAAAGCAACAGACCTAATGCAGTGTGAGAATCCAGCTGTCTTCTATTAAGCTAATTAAAGAGATTTGGGCAAACATAAAACAATGTCACTCCTCTCACTAAAATGTTTTGGAAAATAGTTATTTTTCATTAAATGTGTTATGTTAATATATAATTGATCAATGTTTTCATTTCAAGATTAATTAATGAATATTTTTAAAATTTCTAATAATAAAGTATCAATAGATATAACCTATATAAATAAAAGCTCTTTGAGGCCCTCAAAAAGTTTTAAGCATATAAAGAGTGAGACTAAAATGTTTAAGAATCACTATTCAAGAACACCAAACTCTCAAAATCAATACAGTTTTTCTTTTTAATTGCTTCTGTAATCACTTTCTAGGATATTAATCTATTTACAAACAAATAACAATGTAAGCTTATCTTTCATTTAATTAACTAAACTTTTGTCGAATACATTCATATTTCAGGGGAATTAAGACCTAAGTTTTGAAAAGTTTAATGCCTGCTTTATGAATTATTAATTGCTCTTATTGATTCCATATTTATTTTTTCCATGTGTGGGGAGCTGACCTTTAGCTTTAGTTGTCATTGATAATCCCATCTATATTCAATTTACAGACTTCAAAGTGGGAATTTTTATCTTACTCTTTCCCAGCATTTACCTCCCCAGATTGAAATATCTAATATAGTTTAACTTTTCTTCATAAAGCAGTAGTTCCTCCAACCCCATCTATTTGAACAATTTCTTCTTCCATTACCCCATTACAATGAATCAAGCACCTAATTCAGTATGTTTTATCTGATACACATATATATGAGACATATCTCTATCTATCAATATACATCTCATATCTGACTTCTCTCTATCCCTAATAGTACTCTTTTTTATTCAGGTCCTTATCACCTACTGCCTGGAAGTCTTGCTGGAGTGTCTTAGGTGAGATCTGTCCTGACAACAGAGTTACCTTCCAGAGTGATGGTCATAAAATAGAAATTTGATTTGTGTTACTGACGAATTATTTAGTCCCTGCAAAACTCTGTCACTTTGTATTCAACCACTTGAAATTATGTTCCACGGACACTGAACTATTTCTAATTCTCTGAATATACTATATTTCACACTTTTGAGCATTATACGAGCTTTCCTTCTCTTTCAAATATCCTAGGTCTCTTTGTCCAGCTGATGAAATCCTATTATCATTTAAAGCCTTGTTCTCTTGTCTGAACCTTTGGGAAGCTGTTCCTGACCTTTTTCTCTACTTCTGTAAAATGAAGACCTTTATTGCTACTTTTATCCCACAGTATTATAGTCACTTATTCACAAGTCTTTCTCCCATTCTACACTTTGAGCTCAATGAGGCTGAGTAGTGGGTCATATTCTTTGCAGGATCCCTTAAGTCGAGGAATGGCACAGAGCTCGGCACTAAAACAATACTTGTTGAATTAAACTGAAATTTAAAAACTGTTTTCCAATTCTTTTAGGTCTTTAAACAAAGTAACCAGAAATGTAGGGAGTTTCCCAGGTATAAATACCAAGGCTTGGGATGAGAAGAAAATAATGCTTTTTATTATTTTGTTTGCTATAACTCTAAACAACCCCCCATACTTTAGTGTATTATTTTTAAAAACAAATATCTGTCCCTCCTCTCTTAAAGGATTTTTATAAAGATTAAATAAACCAACATAGTGAGGGCTTTTTATATATTATAAAACTTTTTATCAGTGTTGTGATTACTGAGAACAATATAATCACTCTTGCCTTGAGTAACTTCCCTCCAACCACTTAGGCACTTGAGAGTTGTTTTCACTCTGAATCTCATCTAATCAATCAAACAATATGATGCCTCTGAACCACTACCTTTACTTTGAGCAATTCCCTCTCTTTCCCAGACAAATAAGTCTATGAAACTCCTAAGCATTTTTTACTATAAAAACTAAACTAATTTTGCCCTTTAGGTCAAATGGGCTAGAACTTTGGAGTCACAAAAGTCTGAGAACTAAAACATAAATGGATGTATCCTGTAATACAGCAAGGAATTTTATTTATTTTTGGTGGTGGTGGTGTGTGTGTGTGTGTGTGTGTGTGTGTGTGTATGAAACAACTTTACTGAGATATAATTCACATTGCATGTGATTTACATTCCATAATTCACCCATTTAAAGTATACAATTTGATGGGTTTTAGTATATTTACAGAGCTTGTGACCATCCCTATAATCAATTCTAGAATATTTTCATCACTTCAGAAAGAAATCCCATATCCTTCAGTTATCACTCCCTAATCTTCCCACCCCCTCCCCACCCCAGCCCTAGGCAATCTTTAATCTAGTTTCTTTCCCCCTCCTTCTAGCTTTATTGAGATATAATTGATAAACAGCATTGTGTAAGTTTAAGGTGTACAACACTGTGTAAGTCTGAGGTCTGATACATGTATATATTGGGAAATGACGACCACAATAAGGTTAGTTAATACATCCATCAAGTAAGACTATTTCTTGATCCCACTCTGGTTTTCAGCAAGTTATGAAGCAAGTACTGTATAAAGATTTTTTTTTAAATCCTCAAGAACACCTTTATACTTAACATGTCTAACTTCTTGGTCTCTTCTGAACCAACCTGCTGGCAAAATGATTTTGCCCAGAGAAGACCAAACCAGATATTCCTTGGGATTTTTCATCAGTACCTCTGAGACTGAAGAGAAAGAGGCCAACATGACTCAACCATAAAAATAAGTTCCTTTTTTCCTTTTGTAACTCCTCCATCTGGGTGCCACCCACTTCCTCTGCCCTCGCCTCTGGGAACCTGATATATCTGTGTTTTTTATTTCTCTCTCCTGCATATTTAAAATCTTCTTCTCCTGACTCCTTCCTTCAGCTTATAAAAGTGATTAAGGACTTCCCTGGTGGTCCAGGGGGTAAGACTCTGCGCTCCCAATGCAGAGGGGTCCCGGGTTCCATCCCTGGTGGGGAACTAGATCCCACATGCGTGTCGCAACTAAGAGCCCACGTGCCACAGGGAAGATCCCGTGCCGCAATTAAGACCCAGAGCAGAATGAATGAATGAATGGATGAATAAATAAATAATTTTTTAAGAAGTGATTCTCTCCCAAACTCAAAACACAAAGAGAACAAAACTCCAGGCCTCTCTTTACAACACAAATTCCTCGAGCAGCTACCCACTCTCTCTCTTTCCCATGGCATCAAAACTTCCCTAAAAAATAGTCAGTTCTAGCTGTCTCCCCTTCTTCCTCTCTGATGCGATGCCTCAAACATCTAATGTGCCTTCTTCCCCTATTATTTTATTGAAAGAGTGTCTATGACACTGTGCACTCCTATTTCTCTCACTCCCTCTGAGGCTCTCCCTCCTCCTCCTGCCCTCCCTTCTAGAGTTCTCTGTTCTTTTCTCTCTCCACATTCTCCTTGGGTGATCTCATCCACTTTCAGTTTTCAACTACATCCATCTGTTGCTTCGAGTCCCCAGAATACATCTCCAGCTTAGATCACCACGCTCACAGCTTCATACCCATGGCTCCTACTGCCTACTGGACTTCTTCACCTGGAAGTTATAAAACATACTTCAAACTCATCGTGTCCCAAATGAAATCATCTTCTTTCCTCCCAGCCTGTATCTCTACCTCAGTAGGTCACACCACTGTGCAGCGACTCACCCTGCACTCTCTTCAATCAATCACCCCTTCCCACTGATGTTAACTCCTAAACATATATTAAACCCATTCCTGTATCCCTGTCCCAACATCTCTCCATGGAACTGTAACAGTCTCTTGTCTGGTCTCCCTGCTCTCATTTTCCCTCTTCCCCTTTCACAAACATCCTCCAGACATACAACAGTGTTTGATATGGGCTGCATTTGACTCGTAAGTGGCTTCCATCTATCAATTCAAATGCTCTTGTAAGTCAAACCATTACTGCTAAAACCACCATGAACAACACAGTCTCACAAAGAATGTGATTCAATTTTAAATGCTGTCCAGAAGCATTGTCTTAGTCACCCTCCTTCTAAATCTTTAAACTGCTTAGCCTAATTACTAGAAAAACTGAATGCACGTATACATCTTTGTTATATCGAAAGGAACCGATATTTTTCTTTCTACTAACTATATATTTTTAACTCTTTTTCACTGGGTACATTCTCAATAAATGAGATTTGTCAGCAGGATTTTAACAACCCCCCTCACCAAAAAAAGAAGTAGTTCGGCATCAATTACTCCCAAACTATTTATATGGTAAGCATGCAACAGTATTTAAATAGTCAGTGTAAAATAGTTATATAAAAAAGTGAATATTTATGCTATTAAAGGTATACATTATAACTATGACACAAAGAAGTTAATCTCCATGAGTCATATATTAACATCAATCCCACTATTTTATAATCAAACCATTCATTTAATGTGTAGTTAACCCATGCTGATAGGCTTTGAATCAAGCAATTATTCATAAAATAATGGGCCAGATTAACTGTCTCCCTATTCCAGAAAAAGATTTTAATCACACTTATTTTAGAACAATTTTAGACTAAAGTAATCTCTTCTAAATTCATTCATTCAACAATTGTTTATTCAGTGCCTAGTATGTTCAAGATGCCAAGGATCCAATGATGAACAAAACTAACAGAGGCTCTACACTCAGGGATCTTTGTCTAGCAATGGAGAAAGGCATTTAACTAAATACCTATGCAAGTATATAGTAATTTCAAACTGTGATAAATGCTATGAAGGAAAATTATGGAATATTATGAAAGCACAGAACAGAGGTTATAATGATGACAGAAATAACTATAGCTTAACATATACTTTATTGCAAGGCAGCACGTTAAGTACATTACATATTCTAGTTTATTTAATCCTCACAACTATTATTACCCCAGTTTTCAGTTCAGGAAACTGAGACACAAGGAGATTAGCAACCTCCTTAAGGTTCTGTAGCCAGTGAGGTGAGGGTGCGATCTGAATCCAGGTAATCTCCAAAGATCCCATGTGAATTCTCTCAGTAAAAGCTTGAGATTCTCAAACTTTCTGTGGAAGGTAAAACTTACTGGTTCTACTTCCAAGCAATTCTGCTGCTCAAATAGAGGTTCATATGCACTGGCTTTCTAGCTGGGTAAGAATATGTGTTAAATTCCCAAATTTCTAAAACAAATAACACCTTTAAACTCTGGTGTACTAGGATTTTGAAACTATGGCTCTCATCTCAAGCAGTATTATTTCCATTTCTAGGAATCTGTTAAAGATAGGAAAGATAGGGCATCCCTGGTGGCACAGTGGTTGAGAATCTTCCTGCCAATGCAGGGGACACGGGTTCGAGCCCTGGTCTGGGAAGATCCCACATGCTGCGGAGCAGCTGGGCCCGTGAGCCACAATTACTGAGCCTGCGCGTCTGGAGCCTGTGCTCCGCAACAAGAGAGGCCACGATAGTGAGAGGCCCGCGCACCGCGATGAAGAATGGCCCCTGCTTGCCACAACTAGAGAAAGCCCTCGCACAGAAACGAAGACCCAACACAGCCATAAATAAATTAATTAATTAATTAATTAAAAAAAAAAGTTAACACACACACAAAAAAAGATAGGAAAGATAGATATATGCATGTAAATTGAATCAGTCTAAAATTTATTTAGGAATCAAGTATTTTAGATCTTTTATTTATTTATTATTTATTTTTGACTGCGTTGGGTCTTCGTTGCTGCACACAGGCTTTCTCTAGTTGTGGAGAGTAGGGGCTACTCTTCATTGCAGTGCGCGGGCTTCTCATTGCGGTGGCTTCTCTTGTTGCAGACCACAGGCTCTAGGTGTGCAGGCTTCAGTAGCTGTGGCATGCGGGCTCAGTAGTTGTGGCTCATGGGCTCTCGAGCGCAGGCTCAGTAATTGTGGCACACGGGCTTAGCTGCTCCGCAGCATGTGGGATCTTCCTGGACCAGGGATCGAACCCATGGAGGAATCAAGTATTTTTTTTAAATCTATTTTTAAAAAACTAGTTTACCTCATGGGAATATTAGCTATTCCTTTATTATTAGTCTCCTAGTTCTAAGCCCATGCACATTTGATCATCAAACAGTCAAATACCTATAGAGAGATAGTGCTTAGAGGCAGGGAGACCTGTTAAGAGGCCATTAGAAAGAGGAGGAGAGACCAGCTGTGGGTTTCAATGATGGCAGAGATGACGGGAATGGAAGGCAGGGCACATACAAAAGATGCTGTGCATTGAACAACACGATGTGGCCACAAGGTGTTCAAGGGAAACAGGAGGAAAGACCCGAGTGGTTCTGAGGTTTCCGGGCTACACACCTGGAAGGTTGGGGGATACTATGGTGCCTGAACAGAGGATGTAGGAAGAGAGTTCGGATGGACTGATGAATCTGCATCACAGATCCTCATTTGATGAGAATGAAAAGAAACTGGCCATGCTAAGGAAGACTGGGAAACTATAAAATGAGGACAAGGATTAATAATGTCAACAGTTTCAAATATCTATTCATCCTGATTTTTACTTTTACTTTTTAAAAATTTTAAAAAATATTTATTTATTTATTTTCTTTATTTTTTTGGCTGTGTCGCGTCTTAGCTGCGGCACACAGGATCTTTTGTTGAGGCATGTGGGATCTTTCGTTGTGGCACGCGGTCTCTTCGTTGCAGCTCTCGGGCTTCTCTCTAGTTGTGGCGTGCAGGTTTTCTCTCTCTAGTTGTGGCGTGAGGGCTCCAGGGCACGTGCGCTCTGTAGTTTGTGGCGTGTGGGCTCTCTTGTTGAGGCGTACGAGCTCAATAATTGTGGTGCATGAGCTCAGTAGTTGTGGCGTGCGGGCTTACTTGCCCCACAGCATGTGTGATCTTAGTTCCCTGACCAGGGATTGAACCCACGTCCCCTGCATTGGAAGGTGGATTCTTTACCACTGGACTACCAGGGAAGTTCCCATCCTGATTTTTATTTATTTTATTTTATTTATTTACTTATTTATTTTATTTATGGCTGTGTTGGGTCTTCGTTTCTGTGCGAGGGCTTTCTCCAGCTGTGGCAAGCGGGGGCCACTCTTCATCGCGGTGCGCGGGCCTCTCACTATCGCGGCCTCTCTCGTTGCGGAGCACAGGCTCCAGACGCGCAGGCTCAGTAATTGTGGCTCACGGGCCCAGTTGCTCCGTGGCATGTGGGATCTTCCCAGACCAGGGCTCAAACCCGTGTCCCCTGCATTGGCAGGCAGATTCTCAACCACTGCGCCACTAGGGAAGCTCCCCATCCTGATTTTTAAACTAATGGTTCACATGTTAGGCTGTGGTTAAGATTTAAAGAAAGATATGCATGAGTTTTTATAATAGTGGCCTATAAAAATAACAATGTATAACATGTAAAATTAGTGGAGAAAAGGATTTCCTACTTCTGAGGCTCTGTTGCAATGAGATTAGGAGAAACAGTGTTTACTGTTTTTCCAATCTTAACTTATTTTCATTTCGTTTTTTTTTTTTTTTTAAAGAAATTCACGTTCTTTTATTTATTTATTTATGACTGTGTTGAGTCTTCGTTTCTGTGCGAGGGCTTTCTCTAGTTGCGGCAAGTGGGGACCACTCTTCATCGCGGTGCGCGGGCCTCTGACCATCGCGGCCTCTCTTGTCGCGGAGCACAGGCTCCAGACGCGCAGGCTCAGTAATTGTGGCTCACGGGCCCAGTTGCTCCGTGGCATGTGGGATCTTCCCAGACCAGGGCTCGAACCCGTGTCCCCTGCATTGGCAGGCGGACTCTCAACCACTGCGCCACCAGGGAAGCCCCTATTTTCATTTCTTGATGACAGAAATTAAGGCATTAGAAAACTGAGGTAAAGGATATTAAAAATGTGGTAAAATTTAAATTTATTTATTTATTTATTCTATTTACGGCTCTGTTGGGTCTTCGTTTCTGTGCGAGGGCTTTCTCTAGTTGCGGCAAGTGGGGGCCACTCTTCATCGCGGTGCGCGGGCCTCTCACTGTTGCGGCCTCTCTTGTTGCGGAGCACAGGCTCCAGACGCGCAGGCTCAGTAATTGTGGCTCACGGGCCTAGTTGCTCCGCGGCATGTGGGATCTTCCCAGACCAGGGCTCGAACCCGTGTCCCCTGCATTGGCAGGCAGATTGTCAACCACTGCGCCACCAGGGAAGCCCCCATCCTTAATTTTTATCTGCCTTTTTAGTATTTTGAGTGTATCATTCTTTGGGTAGCTATCACCCATGATCTATGGATGCTTGATTCCCTCCCCAATCAGTGCCTTCAATGTGAAAAATGATGAGAAAAAGAACATCTGAATAAAAACCACTTTTCAATAAAAAAATAAATTACTAAAAATTTGTATCAAAACTTAGAAACTTCAGAAAAACATGCACAAATATGATATATCATGACAGTCTTAAACTTTGTTTCTCAGCAAATATTTGCTTTTCTATTTTAATTTTTTTAAGTGTGGTGTTAAGCTGAGTAAATGAATACATCCTTTACAATGAGTATTAAGTCCCCCCTAAAACTTTAGACAAACTATTTTCAGCATTATCAAAACATTCCGTACTTATTTACAAGGCAAAATATCTTGTATTCTTATGCAAATCTCGATTTCTCCTTGATGTGGACTTCATTTCTGCCAGTTAGGTATGATTTTACAAGTCTACAGCTTTCTTGTGAAACCTGACCTCTTTCTTCCCTCCCCAGTCAGTGCTAACATAAACCAAGAGCCCCACAAGAAGTCATTAAAGCAGTGCTGTTAAGAGGCCAGAGCTCTATAAAATAGGCAAGAAACAAGGTCTCAAGAAACATGCACCGTCCTCAAAAACAACCTTGCAAACACAATAAATATAAGTGCCTATTTTATTTGTGACTTCCTCCTCTTCACCTGTCTACTTAATCATTTGCTTCTATGATTTACAGTCAGGAAAAAAAAGGATCCAAATGCTAAGAGGAAAAAAAATGCTAAGAAGAAAATGTTCTCCCAACTTTCATTTGATCAGAAACCAACATATTAATGTTTCCACCTTGGAAATGTATGACTGTAATATTAAACTATTGTGCCATTCATGCTTCTTAAAAGTTGCAATGAATAAAATACTTGATACATGTTGATGTTAAAACCAACTAAAAATTATGAATACACAATCTGAAATGACAAGCCATCCAGTAACTTAAAATAAGTTCACAAACTATTCCCTAACGTAAGAAAACATAATTTTCTTTTGTAAATTAACATTTAAAATAGTCTTTCACTGAACAGAAAAAACTTCAGTCGGTGAGAACCTGAACGCAGGGTTTACGCTGGTGGTCCTAACGCTGCACAGCAGTCAGGGGATCTGGAGGCCTCAGCGGGTCAAGGACTAAACCAGTTGCTACCACCCCACCCCTCCTGGGGGAGTCCTAAGTGGCCAGCAGTCATGTTCCAATACTTCTGTGCTGTTTCCATGGCTCTAAGTCACCAATCAGTAGCTCTGGAGAAATCTATAAATAGCTCATCAAGGAAACGAGGAGATTTCTATCTCAAACACTCAAATGTCCACAATTTCAGAGTTAGTTATGGAGTTGTATGTATATTAGCTTAAAGTTTATTTCTATGAAACTGGTCTTTCAAATCATGCATTTGTCTACTCCAGGATTTACTAATCAAAACATAGTTATAACTTCTTACCTCATCAGGTTCAATTCACTTTGAGTCTTCAAACTTGAAGACTGACCTGCAACCAACAGGAAGTAAACAAGAGACCTGATCCAGCATTTAATCAAACCAGGGTAACTGATGCTTTACTTACTGAGATAAAAATCAACCAAGGTACAAGTTTCAAACAGAAGTTGACAACTTACTATAGCCTTAAGACTAGGCAAGAAGCTATTTGAACTTTTTAAAAGTTATTTTACAGAAAACAATTCATCTGTTTAATAAAAACAATGTAATGTGATCATTACATCTTGCATATCGACCTCTTTTTTAAAATCTATACTGAGTATGCAACAGCTATTGTATAAGTGGTTTATTATCTGACTTCCAGTGAATTTAGTATCCTGCTTGAATCTATGGCAATTCTGACAACCAGGTGCTAAGAGGTATACATTTGCTTTTCAAAGGAAATGTTTAAATCAAAATGTGTCCAAATAAATATAAACAAAATGAAGGGTGGAAACTTTGTAACAAAGTTGGGAACAGGGACTTTCAGACATAGCTGCTATATGCAAGTTTCCCACAGACTAGATTATTTTTCTGTCTATTCCTACTGTATCCATATTGAAAGATACCTTTAATAACATCTGAGAATTCTTTGCTTCTTTGATATTTTATCAAGCCTATCCTGGCAAATGCCAGACTTGGCACTCCCCGAACTCAATTTCTCTGTCTGGAAAGAATGACACAAAGCTCGTTGAGTCCCCACTGTCATCTGGGCCACTCAGTGCTGTTCAACAATTCTCTTAACTCATACTAAGAATTGGTTTCAGGGGGGCTTCCCTGGGGCTTCCCTGGTGGCGCAGTGGTTGACAATCTGCCTGCCAATGCAGGGGACACGGGTTCGAGCCCTGGTCTGGGAGGATCCCACATGCCGCGGAGCAACTGGGCCCGTGAGCCACAACTACTGAGCCTGCGCGTCTGGAGCCTGTGCTCCGCAACAAGAGAGGCTGCGACAGTGAGAGGCCCGCGCACCACGATGAAGAGTGGCCCCCACTCGCCGCAACTAGAGAAAGCCCTCGCACAGAAATGAAGACCCAACACAGCCAAAAATAATAAATAAATAAAAATTTTTAAAAAAAGAATTGGGTTCAGAAATGCTCTACCTTTCCAATTTATTCAAGTCCCCAGTCACTTTTAACCTAAACTGTAAATTACTTGAGTTTAGAGACATGTCTTACTCGTCTGTATATTGCTAGAACAGTGGCCTGTATACAACAGGCACTTGATAAAGGTTTCTTAAGTAAACTCAGTGAATCACATCACCACCTACCCCTTAATTACATCAAAAAAACCTCTGCCTCTTATCTCCCTGAGAAGATTAACGTAATTTTGGCTATATCACTCCTTACTGTATAACCCAGAGCAAGTTACTTTTTTTTTTTTTGGCCTCACCAGGCAGCTTGCATGTGCAGCCTGTTCCCCAACCATGGATTGAACCTGGGCCCACGTCAGTGAAAGCGCTGAGCCCTAACCACTGGACCGCCAGGGAATTCCCTACTTATTCTTCATAAACACATTCTGTTATGTCAAATAGGATTCTTAAAAGAGTTTTTATGAATTCATCAGGTATTGAGTGTAAAGCGCTTAGGACAGTGCCTGTAACATTAAAAGCACCTTGACCTACACCTAATACCTTATGTAAAAATTAACTCAAAATGGGTCACAGAACTAAATGTGAAACACAAAACTATAAAACCTTTAGAAGAAAACATAGAAAAATCTTTGTGACCTGGGTTAGGCAAAGAGTTCTTAGATAGGACATAAAAAATACAATCTGTCAAGGAAAAATATCGTAAATTGGCTTCCATCAAAACAAAAAAACTTCTGCTCTTGAAAAAAAAACTGTTAAGAGAATGAAAAGACAAGCCATAAACTGATGAGGATGTGGGGTACCTGGAACTCTCAAACACTGCTGATGGGAATGCAAATTGGTACAGTCACTTTGGAAAATAACTTGGCAATTTCTTATAAAATTATATACACACTTACTGCATTCTCACCTTAAATATTTACTCAATAGAAATGAAAATCTATGTTCATGCAAAAACCTGTACGATAAAATTGATCAAAGCTGCATTCACGTAATTGCCCCAAACATAAACAACCGAAATGTCCTTCAACTTCAACTGGTGAATGGATAAACTGCAGTAAATCTATACTATGGAACACTACTCAGCAATAAAAAGGAAAGAACTACTGAAACACTCAACAACATATTCAGTAGTTAAATCTCAAGGCACTGTGCTAAGTGGAAGAAGCAAGACCCAAAAGGTAACATAATGTATAATCTCATTTATATGACATACTGGAAAATGCAAGATACAGTGGCTTCTAGGAGTCAGGAGGAGGGAAGGGTATGACTACACAGGCAACATGAGAGAAGGTTTGGGGTAATGAAACCATTCTGTATCCTGAGCTTGGTGAAGGTTACACAACTGTGCATATGCTAAAACTCGCAGAACTGTGGACCCAAATAATTTTCACTGTATGTAAATTAAAAAATAAATTTCAAAAAGGCTATGTTCCTTATAAAACAGACTTTTAATCTTCTCATCACTCTTAATAAAGAATTATAAATTAAGCAAGTTGACAGTACACATAAATTTTAAATGCCAAGTCCTGCAGACCATCTTCACTTCTTCTGGAGGATGCACCTGATTTTCCCAAATAAAACTATAGAACTCTTACACACTCCCAGGAGGCTGGAGTATCCTGTTTGTCTCAGTGTTTTATAAGCTCTACTTTCTGCTTCTACCACAAGACAGAATCTGTCTTTTCATCTTCATATTCCTGGCATAACACCATAGATACAAAAGGTCCTGATAAACACACGAATAAAATATGTCCTAGGGTACATACACATTCAGTTCAGTCATCACCCACTTCATCTGGAGTGCATTCAATATAACGTGCACACAATAATAATCTGAAGGACTAAGATGCTGAACCTAAGTTTACATTATCTTTAGAATACTAACATGAAAAGTATATAGAAAAATATGTATCCTAATAACTAGAAATGAACCTATGTTCCTGGGGAACAGGAGGAGTAAGGAACCTACAGTCCTCCTATCCCTTCACCTATTGAAGTGGTGGGAGAGCAGTCACACCTCTGCTGAGAGGCTAGAAGAGTGGGGAGTCAGTAAGGCAATACACACACACACACACGCATACACCTGAACAACCAGCCTTTTCCGAGTAGCCCAGCCCAGCTCCCTGCCTCTTGATGTCAGCAGCACACTGCAGGACGGCGACTCCTGCACAGTCCTTTTTCACAGGCTGATGACCCAGCATATCCTGCAGACACTTGTCAGCTCTAGGCCCCCTGGCATTCTGAGCCCATCTTGGAGAATCTCATAGTATTCAACCTGACTCAGATGCCATCAGGCCAGGCTTGAAATTGTTTAGAATTTGGTCCTGGAACCAATTGGTTTGATCCAAGGTATCTCACATGAGAAATAGATTTTCTAGATTAGCTACAGGGTTTTGGAATTCTTGTTTGACCAAGACTTCTGAACATCTGAGACCTCCTTCAGGATTAAACTGTCCCACTGCATGCTAAAATAAAGGTGTGTTGTTTTGCACACACATCTGTGCCACATTTGCACTTCCACTCTCCTAAAGCAAAGGTGAAAAGAGTTATTTGAATGAAGATTTTCAATGTTGAAGTCACAACCACTTCTGGCATCTTCGCCTACAGCTAATATACAGTTCTCTTTAGCTGCACCTTGACTTATGTTCTGCTGTATTGATGGTGTTTCCCCCTAAAGAGATCAGCAGTAAGTAGAGAATAAAAGGCAATTAGGGTGGCTTCTCAGGACCAAATAATAAAGAACACCATAAGTAGATGTGGAAATGTGATGCTATAAGAGAAAGAGTTTGTCCTGGTAGGAATTTAAGGAAGAGATTAGGAAGAAGGAAAAATCACACATCTAAGCAAATAAACAGGAGCATGCTGTCAACAGGAAAAATCCAAGGAAATAAAAACAGTTTTCTATAGTTGTTTAGCCATCATAAAATTACTACCAACATTCCTTGTCTTCCATTCTAGAGCTGATAAAATGAAAATAAACCACTATTCACTTTGCCTTTCATATTTCCCAACTATTACTTAATCTTGAGTTAAAAAAATTTTTTTTAAATAATCAGTCTCCATATGGTACTCACATAATCTAGACAGAATCCTGTTAGTTTGGGAGTAAAGTCTGATCTCACTTTGAAAGACATCCCCAACTGGGATTTTCCTCTTCTCAAATTATCTGTCTTCCCAGCAACAGTGTGTGGTCACAGAAGTGTATGAGACATGCTAATGCATTTATCAAGTGATTATTCTTGGCCCCTCTGCTGGCAAAAACAAGCAGGAAACGGTACAGAAAAAACATGCATAGTAAGCCACATTAACCAGCTTCAAAGCCGTTCAACTTGTGTGGCTCCTATGAATTCAAGGGGAAGAGAAAAAGTGCTGTTGCTTTGTCTCCTCCAATACCACTTCCCCTTCAGCGTTTGCCAAGTGATTGCCTTATATTGCCTAATCCAAGAAATGCCTTTCTTATGCCTTGTTGTCATTCCATAAAGAATTAGTTCTGCTTAATAGCTCAACTGTGCAGGAAGAACATTCCATGCAATTTTACACTTTGCATCAGTCAGAGAAACAGAAGGATCAAAAAAGCATTAAGAAGAGTGAGGTTTTGTAACAAAATTCATGTCACTTAGCAACTTCATCCGTTTACAATTTATAATGGGGAAAAAAAAATCACAAAATCCACCAAAATTAAAGCAAAAATATTCCTACTAGGGTTAGTTTTGCTTTTCCAAGTGATTATCTAAAGGACATTTACAACAATTCAAGAACTGCAGTATATTAAATTATTTGTTGATAAACCTTACAATATTCTTTTCCACTGTTGTTTTATATGCTGCTTTCTCAGATTATAAAAGGCCTGGTTTTCCTTTCTTTTTCACATAATAAACTGACACTCAGTGGATATTTAGTAAATGCCTGTTTAACAATACAATTCATTAAAGTTTACATAATCATAATTTATTAGATTAATTAAATGGTCTACATATGAAACTCAATTCATAAACTGGGAATAATCAATCACTATGAAATGTCTGGGTATCTCTTTCATCTTCTAAGAGCTGTTAAAGGCAAAGTCTATTTAGCTGATAACAGAAAAAAAAGTATACACACACATCAGATGATCTTGTTAAAGTGAATTCATAAAATGGACCTTGAGTTCTAAGCTACCTGTCTATAACAAAATGGAGTCTTTCTTTTTATTATTATTTTTTATCTGGTCTTAGTTGCAGCATGCATGTGGGACCTAGTTCCCTGACCAGGGATCGAACCCCGGTCCCCTGCATTGGGAGCACAGAGTCTTACCCACTGGACCACCAGAGAAGTCCCCACAATGGAGTCTTTTAATGACACAGTAGCTCACTTTTTTATTAGGCTTGACCACACAGTACTAAAAGGGAGAGAAGAGAGAATTAATCTACTATACATTTTATGTACATCAACTCAATATTCAGGAAAACCGTAACAGATAAGTAATATTACTTCTACATACAAGTAGAGAAATATGTTCTGAGAGGTTAATCCACTTGCTCAGGGTCACAGAATTAGTAAATAGTGCAGACATGAGTCAAAATGGTGTGGTTTTTTTTTTTTTTTTTTAATTATACCCAGCCTGCAGCCCTAGAGACATAAGGAGTCCACACAAGGAGTCCACCATAGCACTTCAGAGAAGTAACACAAATCTGGCCTTGTGAGTCTATTCCCCAGTAGGAAACAGACATTCATTCACAGAAGACAAGCAGTTTCCCTTCCTCCAATTTGTTCTCCTTTAAAACTTCCTAGAAATAACAGCAAAAACATATTTCCCCAACCTTCCAGTTGATTGGCTATTACATCACTCTCAGAATCATCAGTGAGTACTTTTAGGATCTTCTGTCAGCAATTCTTTCTCCCTCTACTTACTTTTCAGCAACATCAATTTAATTGTACAATTATTTATCCTACTTTCCACATTATTCTCCAGTACAGACTTATCTTGTCTATTCCAAGTAAATCCACTTGCCATTCTTTAAAGAACACTCAGAATCTAAGAACATTACACTGTTAAAGCCCTCCATAAAAGTACAACCCACAGGATGCTCTAACATCCCCCAGCCATCAAATCAAGACTGAGAATCAGGGAAGGCTGTGAAGAGGAGGTGACGTGTGGTTGAGGGTTGAAGACCTAGTAAGCAGCAAGGGATTATCAAGAGTAGTCCCAGCGAAGGGTAGAGAGTAGGCAAAGGCACAGGGCAACAAGAGAGCATAATGCATTCAGAGAACAGAAATTCCATGCGATAGGAACGTAAGGCGTGAAGAAGAGTCAGAGGGTGAGGTAGGGTGGAGATATGAAGCGACAGAGTAGTCAAGGATGCAGCTGCCGAGCGGGGGGGGACCAGATAATGAAGAACCTTGCCAATTTATGCTCTAATGCTTTGCTACTCAAAGTGTGGTCCTTGGAAAAGCCTTAGAATTTGTTTGAAATACAGAATATGAAGCCCCACTTCAGACCTACCAAATGCCAATCAGCATTTTTTAACGATGCTCAGGTGACTTACATGCACTTTAAAATTTGAGAAGCATGGCTCTAAGCATTTGGGTTGCATTTTGAAGGCAATTAGAAGCCAATGAAATATTCTAAGCAAAAGATACACACGATTGGATTTGAAAGCAATATGGGAAATTAACTATGAGTCGCCAAAAATGCAATGTGGTCTTTTTATGGTGTACTTCCTATTGGATTCTGATGTTTGAGAATGACTGTTTCATAAAAATGCTTCCCACTTTTCTACTCTCTTTTTCTATGTTTGTCAAGAGCTGGGGAGTGAGGGAGATAAGGGAGAGGCTGGTGAAAGAACACAAACTTTCAGGTATACAATTAATAAGGTCTGAAGATCTAATTTAGAACACGGTGGCTCTAGTTAGTAACACTAAATTGTATAACTGAAATTTGCTAAGAGGGTAGAACTTAATGTTCTCACACACACACAAAAAAGATAAATATGTGAGGTGATAGAGGTGTTAATTAACTAGATGAAGGGAGTTCTTTCATAATGTATATCAAATCACCATGACATATACTTTAGATATCTTACAATTTATAGGTCAATTATACCTCAATGAAGCTGAAATTTTTTAAGAAGTGCTTCCTTACCTATACAGAGGCTACCAATGATAGAAGGAACATTTAAGGTTACCTCAAACACCAAGAACGCACCTTCTGTAGGACAAAAGCACCATATCCACATCTAACCATATCCAACTAGTGATTTAAATCAAGTTTATGCAACCATGCTCCCTGAATAGTTTCTTTAACTCAAACTCTTATCTGGCCTGTTAGCAGCCTTTGAATTATTTGGGTAGGGGAGATACAGTCTGTATTTGCTGTTCACAAACCATTTTTTAAATGAAGAAAGCATACATTCTTTCAGAATATTTTTTTGTTAATTATATGCAACCTTAAGCTAAGAAGAATAAAAGCACAGAATTCTGGACCACAATCATATAGAAATCCCCTATAATATGTTCAATAAGCCAACTCAAAACAATGCATAGTTTATAGAAATGGGGTCAAAGAAACTTGCAGCTCGTATCTCATCTGTTGTCAAGTGTCACATTCATTCAAGCAAAGTTAACGGATAAAAATCTGCTTTTAAATGCCTGTTATTGACAGTGGAGAGAGCCAGAGAGCCCGATTTCTTCTTTGATGGCTTACAATTAATGTCACAGAGAAGATTTTGTACTTAAACATGACCCTGCTGAAAAAGACAATAAAACTGATTTTCTTAATAACAACAGGAAAAATGTAGTTATATGTGTCTGACTATGCAATGCATCTTTTACAGAGACAGAAAAATTATGACACTGCTACCCACATTCAGTCCTCACAGCCCTCTGGTCCAAGACTGATATCCCAATAGGACCGTGACCCTGATATAAATACAACCACATTCAGAACCAACTGTAAAGCTGGATTCTCCAACTTGGTGTGGAGTGCTATTCATAAGCCTAATGCAAATTTTCCACGTGGCTTAACAGAAACACTGAGTTTCTTTTAAAGAAATGACCATCAGTGGCATCAGGTAATTTGAATGATTTTTGGACATATACCAGTGCTCAGAGGTCACTAAGACAGTGTTTTTCAACCCCTTCTATTTCATGATAGGCAACCCTTTATTTTTTTTAATTTTAGTTTTAATTTTATTTTTTTCTCTTCATTGGAGTATAATTGCTTTATAATGTTGTGTTAGTTTCTGCTATACAACAAAGTGAATCACCTATATGTGTACATATATCCCCATATCCCCTCCCTCTTGAGCCTCCCTCCCACCCTCCCTTTCCCACCCCTCTAGGTGGTCACAAAGCACCGAGCTGATCTCCCTGTGCTATGCAGCAGCTTCCCACTAGCTAGCTATTTTACATTTGGTAGTGTATATATGTATATATGTCTATACCACTCTCTCACTTCGTCCCAGCTTCCCCTCCCCACTGTGCCCTCAAGTCCATTCTCTACGTCTGCGTCTTTATTCCTGCCCAGGAGGCCCATTAGAAGTTTCCTTTCCCACAAATACGATGCTGATAGGAGTGGAGTAAGACGGCAAAGAAAACGGAGGCAAAAGAATTAGTGAGAAAGAGGGGAAAGAGAAAGAACAAAATAGAAAAAATACAGGGGAAAATATTCCATGACAAGAAATAAGACAAGTAAAAAGACAACAAGAAGGAACAGATCAGTAATGAATGGTGCAAATAAAGGGGAACAAAATTTAAAAACAAAGGGATAAATCATGGCTCTGCCAATCACTGCTAAACAATTATGACAATAGCTTCTAGTACATTTTAATTTGGTGACAAAGTACTGGAGCTGACTATACTAGTAAATATGCCTAGCCAGGATTATTTCAAAGTGATCACTGCTGGGGCTATGAAATAAGTTTTTTTTTTAATTCTTGGTTATCTGGGAAAATGAGTAGTTAAGAGAATTACAGAAATTTTTTAAGCTCTAAGAGACCTTAAAGATAGTTTAATCAAATTTCTTTATGGCTGTAGTTATGAATATAAGGACACGGTAATGATTCAACAGTATCAAGGAGGCCAATAACAAAAATAAAGTGTTTGTGTATTATGTGGGGAAAAAAAGTTAAAGAACAATTCATGCACATTTAATGGGATTACAACCATTGGCAGTTTCTTAAAAAGTTATCATATACCTAAAATACAACCCAGCCATTTCACTCCTAGGTATCTAACCAGGAGAAATGAACTCGTCCACAAAAAGATTTGTACATGAATGTTCATAGCAGCTTTATGTACAACAGCCCCAAACTGTTGGAAAACAGCCCAAACGTCCGTTAACAAGTGAATGGATAAAGAAACAGTGGTATATTATACAATGGAATACTACTCAACAAAAGACGAACTATTGATATACACATAACATGGATGAATCTCAAAATATTTATATTGAATGACAGAATCCAGACAAACAGAAGGATACATATTACATGATTCTATTTACATAACATTCTAGAAGAGGCAAACTAATTAATAGTAACAGAAAGCAGATCAGTGGTTGCCTGCAGATGGGGGTGAGGGATGAATGACAAAAGTTCAAAGAAATTTTTGGGAGTGTTGAGTACATTCATTATCTTCACTGTGGTGATGTTGTCATCAGTACACAGAGATGTCAAATTCACTCAATTGTGTACTATAAATATGTACAGTTTATTTTGTATTAATCGTATTTCAATAAAATTTTTAAAAACTGAAGGAAAAAAAACCCCTGCATGTGTGGACATACATACATGTTTGTAAATGCACAGAATAAAGTCCTAAATTTTTTTTTTTTTTTGGCCATATCATGCAGCTTATGGGATCTTAGAGAAGAATCTACATAACCATTAACAATAACTACCTCTGGAGGAACTAAGAACTTAAATTTTCTCTATTATTTCAATACTTATGGTAAGCATGTATTATTTCTGTAATGTCAAAAATAAAAACAGAAATCAGTCAGCATCCTCAAAAGCCTTTTAAAGTTCCAGAAAGCCCTATTCAAAATCATAAACATTTCCACCAGTTTCTTCATTCTCAATGGTCAAACACTATTTCTTATTAGTTTTAATGTTAATAATCTACTTAATTACACTTACCATAGCAATGTTATTCTATATTTTTCATCATATGTGTATAATTTATTAGCTACTACATGAATTAAACAGGTCTATTTGTAAACTGTTATTCGTAGGACGTTTTCCCCCATGGAACAGTGTTTGCTAACTCCAAACCACTAAAATTACTCATATTCAGTTTGTGTCTTTTTCTGGAGGATGTGGATCTAGAGTTCTAACTTTAAAGGCCTCTCTTTCTGAAAATTTAGGTTGTGATTATAGTATCTAGAATTTAATGTTTTCTTGATCTAGGATATTTACCACAGGATGTTCAAATACTCTTAATTTGTCCTTAAATCATTCTATTTTAACAGATGTAAAGGTCTTCTCTAAAGACCTATAAGCTAAAACGTTACACCTCTTTCAATGCATTCACTCAATTCCTGATCAATTTAAACATATGGATTATCTAATCTAATCAAAATTGTCAATCAAAAATATAGTAAACTCTCAAATTTTATCTATGACACAGTGGGAGATAGAAGAAAAACTGAAACCTTATACCTGCCCTCAGTAGACTTGCCTCTTCCCCTCTAAAAGGGTATATAGTAGATACATTTTTTTAAATATGCATAAATACACCAAAAACAAAACAAAAACAAAAAGAGCAGAAGCTCAGAAACTGAATTTAGATCTACTGATTAACAGCTGTGACTTTGTAAATTACTTAATGGCTTTATGTCTTAGCTTCTTAATCTATAAAAGGGTGAGAAATTTACTTCATAGTCATGGTGAGGATTCAATGAAATATTCTACACAAAGGATTTAAGTCTGTCCATCCCTTCCCATTCCTCCATAATATTGATTTGTTTACAACTTCTGTCTTCCAGCTCTTCCTCATCCCTAGGTACCACCAGCTTACAAATATACTCATGTCTTTCCTATCCCATATGGATGATCTCTTGGGCTTGCTTCCATCTCAAGCCCTTTGCCTTTTTCTCACTTCACTCCTCTACCACTACATCTCCTACTCAATGCTCAACCCCACCATGACCATCAGTGATGAACCAAATGGCTTCTCCTCAATCCTCAGCTGATTCGGACTCCACACCATCTACAACAGTGGAATTCCCTCACCTTCAGACTCCCTCCCTGTCTGACACCCACATCACTATTTTCTTTCCTACTTCCTTACACACGTTGATGACTCTTCTTCTTTCACCCACTCCTTAAACATAAGGCTGTGTCTTCAGCCCTCCTATCTTTATCTTTGTACACTACTCTTTTCCTTAGCAACCCCATCAACCTCTGGCACCTAATGTGTTAATGACTGCTAAATCTATGTATTTCTGGACTTCAACTTTTCTCTTAGAAAATCTTCAATTCTACCAACAATATGGCTAAATGTCTCCATCGAGATGTCCCAAAGACACCTAAAGCTTGGTATGACAGGACTAAATGCATTCTCTTTCTCACTCATACATATTCTTTCCTATTCTTTCCCCTTTCTACCTCTCCCCACCCCCAACACTTTCTTTCTGCCTACCAATCCCATCTTTCTTTCCAATCTGATTTAATGATGTCACCATCTAAAAACAAAGCCCTAAATCTTCAAGTTATCTTCAAGAGTAGAGATCAACAAATCTTCCTTCCAACACTTTCTCTTATATCCCTTCCATCTGTAGTATACTGATTGTGAAAGTACCTGAAATTCTTCACTTTTCCAAATCCATGCTCTTTCCATTGTAAAGAAAGAGCTCCTTTCCCGCCTCTAGAATCTGGGCTGCCCCCTGAGACTTGCTTTGGCCAGCAGAATGGAATAGAAGTAACAGCATGCTAATTCCATGCCAGAGCCTTTAGAAGCTTTGTGTGATTCCCCCCACTCTCTTGGAACTTGCCAAGACATGTGAACAAACTCAGGATAGCCTGGTGGTAGATGAAAAACATGTGGTCCAATCTCTCCCATCATTCCAACAGGCAGCCACACAGGTCGAGATCATCCTGAACAAACCAGCACCCCTCCTCCCAGCAGACCTGCCAGCTGATTGTAAACACATGAGTGAGCCCAGCTGCGATCAGCCAATCATGGCTCATGCCAGCAGAGCCATCCACCTGATTGGTAGACTTGTAGGTAGTAATAGATATTTACAGTTTTAAGCCACCATGTTAGGAGTAGTTTGTTATGTAGTGAATCTAACCGATAAACTTTCTTTTTTGCTCTCATGGTTACTCATGCATCCATCTCTGAGCTGGCTACTGGAAAGCTGCCATAATTGGTTTCCTTGTTTCATCTTTCACCCTATAATCATTCATATATATACATGTGTATATATTATAAAAATAATTTTAGTAATTTTGTGTATATCTATGTATATGTATGTGTGTATCTATGTATCTATGTGTATATACACAAAAAACGTCCACTTAATGAATGCAGATATAAGTGATAAGTAAAAAGTAGATGACAGCTCTCAGATGAATGTTACACAGAGGGAGGTTCAGAGAAGGGAGAGATCACAGTGAGATGAAACTGTTAAGAAAAAGGTAGGTAATTCTGGATATAAGACTTGAATTGGGTCAAATTAAAATGGAGCAATGAAGGCATTCTCAGGTCTCTGAGTAACCTCTAATCACACAACTCATCCTAGCCTTTTAAATCAAAGGAATAACCTCACATCGAACCTTTTTTCCCTATACTGATAAGTCTTTGACATAAGAATGTGAATGCTAGAGGGTTAATGAATCAGTCACTGGCAACCCACACTATGGTCAAGATGGTGTAATGAAATGCTCGGTTAGAGTTCACTGACCATTGGTCAAAGACAGACAAAGACCCCTGTCTCAAATAATAGCTTTAGTCTTCAGAGAGAGGGGGTTGTTTTCTGTACCAGCAAAGATTGTCCAGAATGCAGCTTTGCTATACGTTTCAACCAGATACACACACCTCAGGTGGATTTGCTTTCTTTGGATATTATACTAGCCAACTTAAAGGCAGCTGATTCAACCCCTAATTGTTGATCCAATTTGATCATTAAGACAACCAAAATAATGGTCCATGGTCTAGTTATTATAATTGCGCTACCTCCCAAAATGAATTAAACATGTGGCAATCTGATTGATAACTCAAAGGCCATGCTGAATCAACTTAAGACAATTTGGTGCCAAGCACAGTTATGGCTTTAATTTTTCAACATATATCAGAGTAGATGTTATTTCAGATTATTAGTATCCTTTTATATCATACATTTTTATGCAAATTCAAGGTACCTTCAAGACTTAGAAGATAGTAAAAAAGACAGTAAAGATAAAATTTTAAGATAAGCTGTCAAATAACTTAAGCGAACAAAATATTTACAGCAATATAAGATAATCTAATTTCAGATGGCCACTAATAGGACACTTTATCTCTGACAAAACAAGGAAATGTATTTAAAACCACTCATCTAAAGATTGTTTATTCAAAATATTTCATACATATAAAAGAGTAATGTAAGTGCTTATAAAATAACAAGCACTGATATACATTCCACCAAGCTTTATCAAATATTAACTTTATTATATTTGTTCCAGAATTTTCTTAAAGAATATAAAACATTATAGATTTGGTTGAAGCCCCTTGTATACCTTTCTCTGATCTGATCTTCTTCCGTCCCTCCCCAGAAGTAACCACTAACATGAATTTAGTGTTTATTAGTCCCATGGATATTTTACACTATCACTAAATATCTGTGTATTCATAAACAAAGTATGTACTGTTCTGCATATTTTCAATCTGTATACAAAGGCATCATACACTATTCTGTAATTCATTTCTATGCTCAACTTTTTTTTGCCATTTATCCATATTGAGATGTATATATAACTAATTAATCATTTTAACTGATTTATTTCACTGTATATAGTATGCCACGATTTATTAACCATTTTCTTATTGATGGACATGTAAGTTGTTTCCAACTTTTTATTATTACAAAGGATGCTTCAAGGAGCATTCTTATGTAAGTCTTCTTAGGTACCCGGGCAAGAGTTTTCCTATGATATTTACCAGGAAATGAAATTGGTGATTCAAAGGGCATATAACATTTTCAAATTTTCCAGATATTGCCAAATTGTTCTCTAAAATAGTTCTACCAATTTAGATTACCGTCAGCTTACTTTGCTATCATTTGGAAATACCATGTGTTTTGATTTTTGTTAATCTAGTAGATGTAAAACATTATAGTTTAAAAATTTTTTTCATTTCCCTGATTTCAAGTGAGCTAAGCATAGTTTCATGTTTATCAGCGATCTGTGAACTGCCTCCTGTTCATATTTTTTCCACTATGATGTCTGTCTCTTTTTTATTGATTTATATGAGTTATTCATATATTTTGGTTACAAATCCTTTGTCATTTAGATTCACTGCACATATTTTGGTTGTGGTTTGTCATTTTACTCCTGGTTTATACTGTCTTTTCAAAATTCAGAAGTTTTAAATTTTAAAAAATTTAATAAAATTTATTAATTTTTCTTCATAGTTTAGGTTTTTTGCAAATTATTTTTAAATCATTCTGTATCCAGAAGTAAGGCCAAGCCTAAAACTTCAAGCCACATAACCCTCTACATTTCTCTTCTGTTTTGGCCTCTGTAGATGTTTCTCTTGTTTTTGAGCCAGGATATGTCTTTCAGTTTTCTATTCTTATATTTAACCTATCATTGCTATGTATATGGAGCAGAGAGAATACGCCAAAGCATGAGCTCACTGCCCCATGATGACAAAAAGTTATTATTATTTTTTTTTATGTAGAGAAAAAAGCTTAAAGTTTCTAAATAAAGACTCTTTCCCCTGCTTATGCATCATATAAGCTTTGAAATATTAAGTTGTTTCAGGTGTCATGATCTAGTCCAGATTGCAACTATTCAAATCTCTTAACCACTTACACTTAAAAAATAAACCTACACAAATAGCTTTAAGAAATGATATACATTTTTTTCCTATCTAAAACATGTTTTTATGCATCAAAATTGAGCAGCAGCTCCTTAAAGAAATATATAAACATCTTTTGATGTTGCTAAAGTTTAAACCTGGAAACAATCTTTAAAAATCTCTGTGCTTAGGGAGTTTCCTGGCAGTCCAATGGTTAGGACTCGGGGCTTTCATTGCTGTGGCCAGGGTTCAATCCCTGGTGGGGGAACTAAGATCCCGCAAGCGACGCGCGATGCAGCCAAGGAAAAAAAAAAATCTGTGTTTAATGAATTCAAATGACAGCCCCACAATGGAGACTATTGAGGAAAATCCATTTAGATAGTTCCTTAACTTTTTATGAGCAGAGCTTTATAATACACAGACAAGACACTATAATGATAATACTGAATATAATTGTAATTTTTAATCTAATAATTTATTTTTTATTTATTCAAATAGTAGAATATTTTTCATATTATCTAACACCAAAAACATTTAATAACATATCAGCTGTCTTTATATATTTACATTATGTAAAAATGAACTTTTAAGTAATTTATCTATTGTTTAATTGAGGCTACAATGACAGGCTATGCGTTAAAACAAAATATTTTCATCCTAAGACCTCAGTGCCAAAGCTTTCACATTTGTTTCCTGTCCAATGAATTAGTTTCCACCACATCTGTGGCAAAATCATAGGAAAATAAACCTGAATTTTCAGGCTATTTTCCACTCCCCTTCAGGGATAAGAACACTTTCTTTAGATAATCCCAACTATGTTTTTAATCTGATTGATTCATTGATTCTATACACAAATCTATTAGACTATTAGGAATTTTATCCCTTATCCCTGAAAGCAAGAGCATGAAGTTGAGAGCTGACCTGGGGCCTTGCGAGTATTTGAAGCATTTGTAAAAGTGACCTTAGGGCAACTCCAAGCCCTAAAGGATGCTTTTAGTGTTTACAAAAGCCACAGGAAGTTCCTAATCCCTTTTTCTTTAGAAAGGGGGATAAATGTCTTTGATTTGGGATCACAACATCAGGGTCCTCTGGAATTATCCAAAAAACTCTTGAGTACTGGGGATTCAAACTGGAAAAATACCGTTTTTAAGGTCAACAAGTGCTCATCTTTAAACCAAAAAGGCAGTGAAAAACTCAAAAAGCAATTTAACTGCTGTTGGCTTGGTATATCAATTAACACTAACTCCAAGTGAGAGAAAAACTAAGAGGGAAACTTTGTGATAAAACATTTAGATGAGCAATTTATTTCTATCTCAACTGGCACAAGTTGAAGAAGAAGGCATAGGTAAATTATTCAGCAAGTGCATGGCTATTAAAATGATCAACACTTGTTCACACTATCTTGTTTTTTCAGATATACCCAAAAGCTATCATACAATTAGAATATAGCACTCTGCTTGAAAATAAAAATTATTTGCCACCAATGTGTAAATGAATTTGGACTGACAATTAGCTGATTCTCCAAATAAAATTTTATATCAATCCTAATAGCCCTATTTGTTGTTAGCCAAAACCAAGCTTTTATTCAGAATAAACAACCCATGGGCTGAAGAATGACAGTTCCTTTGCCAAATACATAAGCTTTTCCTACCTCCTTAATCCATGTGACTAAACTAGTACTTAACCCTTAGTTGCATGGGAGGCAAGGATTCACTGGAGAAGTTTTGAAATTTCAAGAGCATTTCAATGGGATGTTGCAAAATCTTCATAATACGGAAATCATCTTAAAGTCAAGAGCTGAGAGGATCTACTTTTGAAGAAAACAGTATAATCTAGTTTTTTTTTTTTTTCTAAATAACCATACCACTAGGAGGAAAAAAATCATTCTTTCGCCTTTTTCTCTCTTTTTTTGTATCTATTTAGACAAAACATACAAAGATACAAAGAACTCTTAGGATTATAACTGCTAAATTTATCACAGCACAGAAAAAGTAATTTTACAGAAGTATATATATAACAAAAATATAGATTACATATAACATATTATATATAATATATATAGTATGTATGTATATACAGACACAGACACAGACACACACACACACACACACACACACACACACAGGAGGCATACCTCATTTTATTGTGCTTTGCTTTTATTGCACTTTGCAGATGTTGCTACTTACAAATGGAAAGTTTGTGGCAACCCTGCATTGAGCATGTCTATTGGTGCCATTTTTCCAACAACATTTGCTCACTTTGTATCTCTGTGTCACATTTGGGTAATTCTCACAACATTTCAAACTTCTTTTTTCTTTCTTTTTTTAATTGGAGTATAATTGCTTTACAATGTTGTGTTAGTTTCTACTGTACAATGAAGTGAATCAGCTATATGTATACCTATATCCCCTCCCTCTTGGACCTCCCTCCCACCTCACCCATCTAGGTTGTCACAAAATTGCTCTCATGATCTGTGATCAGGGATCTTTGATGTTACTATTGCAAAAAGATTATGACTTGCTGAAGGTGCAGATGATGGTTAGCATTTTTTAGCAACAAGGTATTTAATTAAGATATACACTTTTTTTTGACACAATGTTATTGCACACTTAACAGACTACAGTACAGTGTAAGAAGAACTTTGCACTGGGAAACCAAAAAATTAATGTGATTCACTTTATTGCGATATTCACTTCGTTGCAGTGGTCTGGAAATGAGCCTGCAATGTCACCAAGGTATGCCTGTG
Organism: Balaenoptera ricei; assembly: GCF_028023285.1. Lineage (NCBI taxonomy): Eukaryota > Metazoa > Chordata > Mammalia > Artiodactyla > Balaenopteridae > Balaenoptera > Balaenoptera ricei. Next base: position 80,239,421 of record NC_082640.1, on the reverse strand, counting down.
TATATTTATAAAACTTGCTAATCCCTAAAAATCAAGCTGCCATTATGAAATGGAGACGGTTTTTTATTCTCCAATAAGATTCATGTCTAGTAACATCCTCATGTGCACAGTGGTATGCCAGCTACAGTAAAAATTGTGGTTTTAGCTACATGATACCAAAACATCTTGATGAAAAGTGTAAAGTCCAGGGCTTCCCTGGTGGCGCAGTGGTTGAGAATCTGCCTGCCAATGCAGGGCACACGGGTTCGAGCCCTGGTCTGGGAAGATCCCACATGCCGCGGAGCAACTGGGCCCGTGAGCCACAACTACTGAGCCTGCGCGTCTGGAGCCTGTGCTCCACAACAAGAGAAGCCGTGACGGTGAGAGGCCTGCGCACTGCGATGAAGAATGGCCCCCGCTTGCCACAACTAGAGAAAGCCCTCGCACAGAAACGAAGACCCAACACAGCCAAAAATAAATTAATTAATTAATTAAAAAAAAAAAAAAAAAAAAGTGGAAAGTCCAGTCATTGATGCAAGGGCTTTAGTTACATGACCCAATTAAGTGATGGAAATATCCAAATCCCTAACTTATTTTTTTTTTTGGCTCTGCCTCACAGCTTGTGGGATCTTAGTTCCTCGACCAGGGATTGAACCTGGGCCCCCTGCAGTGAAAGCACTGAGTCCTAACCACTGGACCGCCAGGGAAGTCCCAAATCCCTAACTCTTTACCGGCCCATCCTGATGTCATGGAGACCTGGCTTTCACAGGAAAGTAGAAAATGTATATATTTAACACAGGTGAAATATTCTAACATTTCAAACTGAATGCTTTAACTAAAAATATAAATGATATCTCCCATAAAATAGAGGACACAAAGAGGCATGTTACAACAAACTGTTTCCTATTGAAAACTATCAAAATTTGGGTAAAGCAGAATATTATCCCGTAGTGGAATTCTACTAGTAGTCGATGATTTTAAGAAGACTTACAGGGTAAAGGCTCTTTCCTGCTGATTTATGAGACGTTTCTTTCAAGCATGCCTCTCTAGTAATTCTATGTGAGAGAAAAAGCAAAAGGCCACAGTGAAGGTTTCTGGGATTTGCCATCTGAAAGCTTTTATTCTTCCAAATAAAGAAAGTTGTGACCTTTGACATTGTGCTATGGTGCCAAAGAAACTGCTCATATATGTATGTCAGTAATGAAGCAGAAATCAATAATTTCATTTAATCTAGTGAACTATTACGTAGTGGGACACAATATGTTTGAAGAGCCAAATGTCCTTCTCTTATTAACACCTATGCTGCTGTTTCGTTAAGATGAAAGTTTTGTTTCCCTGTTTTGTATTTTTAAAAATCACTGTAATTTTCACTATCATATATGAAAAGTGTGCAGCATTTTAAAGTTAACATGAAATCCTTTTCTTAAAAGAAAAACTCCTTGTAAAAATTTCTTCAAGTTTTTAATGTAATATTTTCATTTGCCCTTCTCAAACATTACGGATATACCATGTTTATAATGACAGGCCTTTTAAGACTCAAAGTACTTTTCATTAATAGTTTCTCAAACACATATTATACATATGTAACTGGTTTTATAAATATACACACTTTCAAACCAGTATCTTAGATGGGCTGCTTATGAAAACTGAATAACTGAATTGTTTAGAAAAGCCATAGTACAGGGTACATAGTAGTACAGGGATTGTGGGATTGATTGCTTTCCTTGTCTTAGTTGGTTTTCTAAAATATTTCAAATATTTACAGGTTATTGAGAAATGGCTACATTTGTTATACCACATGAACATTATCTGCAAAGTTGATATTAGAAGATATAGAACAGGGAAGTTTATTTAAAACTCAAGCTTTCCTTCTCAAGTTAAAGACTTGGTATGCTAAAATTTTAGAAGTGTATATTTTGAGCGAACATCAATTTAATGGATGTCACAGAGAACTTTAATAAACAAATGATGAACTGCTATTAATGGGTTCATATACCTCACTGATCATTATTTTTAAAGGGCATGTTCCCCAAGGCAGAACTGTATATGTGTAATAGTTATTTCAGATAAAATACAATAGCAATCTAACCATTTATACTAGTTAAATAACTTAATCTTCTGATAATAACCATGACATTGATAAAAGTTTCAGGAAAGTATAAAATGATACTATTTTGCTAAATCATAGCATAAAAGTATTATTTATAATTTGAAAATAATGTTGGATAATATTAAAACAATGAGAAATTATCCCACTGATAAGGTTTAGGAAAAATTCTGTGTCCCCAAAAAACTGTGCTTGTTTTCACTGTCCCAAAACTGCTCTAAGACTTTAATGACCTATAAATAGCCTGGAACAAAGGGTACTTTTCAAGTCTTGTCTTACTGAAACTCTTTGTTGCATCTGATGTTGTTTCATAAACTCTGTGAAACCTCTCCCTTGGCTTCTGTGATTTTGTATTCTCCTGGTTTTCCACCTACCTTCCTGAGGACTGTTTTTGTCTCTGCTGGTTGCCCATGCCCCTTGCACTGCACACCCATCCTGCTCCAAATTACCCATCACTTCAACTCCACCTAAGTCCTGGTGATGCTCAACTCACTATCTTTAGGCCATGCCTCTCTTGACTCCCAACTGCTCTGTGGGACCACTTGCTAGACAGCTCCACACAGGTATCTCACAGATGCCTAAAATGAACACGTTCCAAGCAAAACTCATAATCTTGTTCCCTGTATTAGCTCCTCCTCCTGTGTTCCATTTCAGTTGGTGACACCACCATTTACCAAGTCACCCAAACTAGAAATATCAACATTACCCTGAACTTCTCCCTTTCCCTTATTCCCCACATCTAACGAGTACTGCCAATTTTTAATCCTAATTATAACCTAAATCTGTCTTCCTTCACCCCCTTACTGGTGCTCCAGTCCAGGCCCTTAGGAGCTCTCACCGTGCTACTGTCACAGCCTCCATCCCTGTTCACCTGAGTTCTGTCCTCACAGATTCCAGTGTGATCAATCTAAAACACAAACTGACCAGTCCAATCCCCTGCAGCTCCTCATCATTCACAGGTTAAATTCCAGGTTCCTTAAAAGGGCATTGATATATAATGAGTCTTTCTTTGAGTGGATCCTGCCCACATCTCCAACTCCATTTCTGGGCCTCACTTCCTTGAAATGTATTCTCTAGCAACACCAAACAGCTTATTATTCCACACATAACATGTTGTTTCTTACGATTGTACCTTACTGGACTAATCACCTCCCTCGTCTAACTAAAATCTAGCTTTCCTTTAAATTTTAGCTTAGGCATCACTTCCACAAGTATCTCTCCCTAAGTGCCTCCCACCTCCCACCCCAGACTTGGAGATGCATAGGGAAGTATTTAGAGGTGAAATGTTATGATGTCTGCAACTTACATTTTTAGAGAGAGTGAGAAGGATGAAGTAAATGTGGCAAAATTTTAATGAACAGCTAAGAATCTAGGTGAAACGTATTCAGGTGTTCATTATACTATCCTGCCACTTTTCTATAGATTTGAAATTTTTCAACATAAAGTTGGAAAAAATAATATTACACACGCAACTCTACCAAAAATACACTCTACTACTGCACAACCATACTGTTCTAAATATTATTTATTTATGAATTCCTTGCTCCCACTCACCTATCACTGAGGTCAGCGTCTGTTTTTTCAATTAATTGTGGTATTCTCAGGACCTAACAGAGTGGGCTTTCAATCACTATTTGTTGAAGCAATGAATGACAGTGCCAAGTCAGAAATAAGCCTAAACACACAATTCTCAACAAACCAGTAAGTGCTTTAATGTCTACAATGTGTGAAGCATTTTCCTGGGTGCTCTGGCAGTGGAAGGGAATATAAGTCAAGGTCACTGAAAAATCCCACTAACTAGGACTGGGCTGAAACAACAAGGAAGGAAAGACAGAAATGTAGCTGGGAGGGATGATGAGAAATAAAACGAAGAGAGTTAGGATTATACAGAGATGTGAAGTTAAGAAGTTAGGAACTAAGTCCTCAAAGATCAGGCGTGTAGTTTCTGAGGTAGGAAGAGATTCTTCAAGACACCATCTTTTTCATTTCCTACAAAATGGTAGGCTGAGTAAATACAGATGCTCTCTCCCACTAAAGCCACATAGAAATGCTGTACAGAACATATTCAAAACAACATCACCAGCACTAACAAAATTTTAAGGGCAAGGACAGAATAGTAAACTTTGGCCTGATGCCGTGATGGTCCAGAGGTGGCTATAGGCACTGGAGGCTTCTAGGAAGAGAAAGTGGTTTTGTTCCATCACAACATAAGTAACTGAGACCTGAGGCTGAAATCCCAGAAGCACTTGAAGAAAGAGTCAGTAGAAAAACTCACCCACCAGTAAGATTAGCAACAAGGAGGGTTTATTCTAGATGAGAAGAAATGTTTCCCGTGACAAACATAAACCCCTGGCCTTTACCACACACTGGTGTAGATTATAAAATTATATAAATAATGTAAGCAGCCAAGAATTAATCCCCAAATTGGTCCATGACCAGTGAAACTGTGGGGCACCAAACAGAAAAAAAACACTTCCATAATATAGGATATATTAAGCCTTAGTGAAGATGAGCTCATGATAAAAGATTACAAGTCACATAAGGAAACAATCTGCCCTAAGGAAAATCACCAGACATAGAAAACGAGGAGGCTGGCACCTTAAGAACTTGAGATAACAGTAAAGTTGAAGAGAACTGCCAAGATAAGGATTTAAAATGTTTAAAAACATGAAAGAAAAGACAAAAATAAAGCCATAAGGGAAGAACATAATGATCTGCAAAAACAAAGATGGGTGAAAGAACCTAAGGGACACCACTGAACAGATCATCATATGCACTGTGGGAGTTCCAGAAGAAGAAGAAAGAGAGAATGGGGTACAAAGAATATTTGAGGAAATAATGGCTGAAAACTTTCCAAATTTGATGAAAACCCAAGTTCTATGAACTCCAAGAGGATGAATTAAGAGAGATATGCACATAAATATACTTATAATCAAACTGTTCTAAGACAAAGGCAAATAGAAAATCTTGAAAACAGCAAGAGAGAAGAGACTTGTCGTGTACTTATCATTCCTCAATAAAATTAACAGTTAGTTTCTCATCAGAGACCATGGAGGCCAGAAGACAGTGGAATGACATAGTTAAAGTGACAGAAAAAACTGTAAACCAAGAATTGTATATCCAATAAAACTGGCCTTCAGAAATGAGGCAGAAATTAACACATTTCTAGATAAATGAAAGCTAAGGAAGCTCATTACCACCAGACTGGCCCTACAAGAACTGCTAAAGGAAATCCTTCATGTTGAAAAGAAAGGATACTAGACAGTAACTCAAAGCCATATGAAGAAATAAAGATCTCCAGTAAATGTAACTAAATAGGAAAATATTAAAGTCAGAACTAACATATTTTTGGTTTGCACCTCCACTTTTTATTTCCTACATAATTTAAAAGACAAAAGCATAGAAATAATTATAAATCTATATTACTGGGCACATACCATAGAAAGATGTAACATATCACAATAACATAAAAGGGGAGACTGAGCTGCATAGGAGCAGAGTTTTGCATGCTACTAAAGCTAGGATGGTATCAATTCAAACTAGACTGTTATAAATTTAGAATGTTAAATATAATCCCTATGGTAACCACAAAGAAATATCTAAAAAACATACACAAAGGGAAATGAGAAGGGAGTCAAAATGGTTCACCACAAAAAAATCAACTAAACACAAAAGAATACAGTAGTGGAGAAAATGAGTGACAAAAAAACATACAAGACATATTAAAAAAAAAATCAAAATGGCAGAAATCCTTCTTTATCAGTAATTACATTAAATATAAGTGGATTAAACTCTCCATCAAAAGGCAGAGGTTGGTGTAATAGATTAAAAAATGATTTATTAACTATATGCTGTCTTTAAGAGAATCACTTTATATCCAAAGAAACAAACAGGTTGAAAGTGAAAGAATGGGAAAAGGTATTCCATGCAAATGGTAACTAAAAGAGAGCTGAGGGGTTATGCTAGTATCAGACAAAATAGACTTTAAGTCAAAAACTGTTACAAGAGACAAGGGAGGACATTATATACAGCTAAACAGGTCAATTTATCAAGAAAAATAACAATTATAAATATATGTGCACCAAGCAACAGAATCCCAAAATATTTGAGGCAAACACTGACAAAATTGAAGGGAGAAATAGATAGTTCTACAATAACATTTAGAGGCTTCAATACAAGACATTCGATAATGGACAGAACATCCAGACAGAAGATCTGTAGGGAAATAGAGGATTTAAAGAACACTATAAACCAACTAGACCTAATAAGACATATAAAGACACTCTACCCAACAAGAGTAGAAGATACATTTTCCTCATGTACACATGGAACATTCTCCAGGATAGGCTATACGCTGGGCCGCAAAACAAGTCTCAATACATTTTTAAGTATTAAGTTGATACAAAATATTTTCTCCAATCACAATGGAATGAAGCTAGAAGTACAAGCACAGAAGGAAAACTGGAAAACACACATATGTGGAAATTAAACAACACACTCTTAACCAGTGGGTCAAGGAAGAAATCACCAAAATAAAAGTTAGGCAGTATTTTGAGACAAATGAAAATAAAACATACCAAAATTTATGGCTGGTGGAAGCAGTGCTCAGAGGGAGATATGCACCTGTAAATGTGTACGTTAAAAAAGAAGAAAGCTTTCAAAATAATAACCTAAACTATACCTTGAAGAAATAGAAAAAGAAGTAAACACTAAATCTAGCTAGTATAAAGAGGAAAATAATAAAGATTGAAGTAGAGATCAATGAAATACAGGATAGCAAAATATATATTAACACACACACACACACACATATAATATCAACAAAGCCAAAAATTGGTTCTTTGAAAAGATGAACAGAATTGACAAATCTTTAGTTAGACTGACAAAGAAAAAAAAGGAGAGAAGACATAAATAACTAAAATAAGAAATGAAAGTAGGAGCATTATTATCGACCTTACAAAAATTTTTTAAAAAAAGATTATAAGAGAATACTATAAATAATTGTACACCAACAAATTAGATAACTTTGATGAAATGGATAAATTCCAAAAACATACAAATTACCTAAATGACTCAGAAATCGAAAATCACAACAGACTTATACTATGCAAAGAGACTGAATCAGTAATAAAAACCTCTCAACAAATAAAAGTCCAGGACGAGATGGCTTCATTGGTGAATTCTACCAAACATTTAAATTAAAATGAACACCAATCCTTCCCAAATGCTTCCAAAAAATAGAAGAGAAAGGAATACTTCGTAACTCATTCTATGAGGCCAACTCTAATACCAAAGCCAGGCAGACATCACAAGAAAAGAAAATCACAGACCAATACCCTTATGTATATAGATGCAGAATCTCAACAAACTACTAGCAAATTCAATTCAACATCATATTAAAAGGACTGTACTGACCAAGTAGGATTTATCTTAACACAAAAGTGGTTCAATAGAAGAAAATTAATCAATGTAATATATAACACTAACAGAACACAGGAAAAAAAACTGTATGATCTCAACTGATACAGAAAAGGCATGTGAAAAAATCCAACATCTTTTCGTGAATAAACATTCAGAAACCTAGGAGTAGAAGGGAACTTCCTCAACATGATAAAGGGCATTTATGAAAAACCCACAGCTAACATCATACTCAATGGTGAAAGACAGAAAGCTTCTCATACACACACACACACACACACACACACACACACACACACAATTTTGGTAGAAAAGTAGCCTATTTTTCAGTTTGCTTCTTTTTCTTACAGTACACTCTGAATAGCAGGTAAAGCAAATATTCTTCCATAATGCACGTGAGGTAAGTTTCAAAAGAGGTTACTAAGACCAAGATTTGCAAGGGCAGAAGGAAACATTCACTGAAGTCCCATTTCCTAGTTGAGTATTATTTCTACAACTCCTACTAAAAAGCAATCAAAACCTAAGGTCATTGGGAACCTAGCCTCTTTTAGAAAATACACTCAAGAAAATACACTATAACTCTCTACCGCCACCCAATTCAGACACAAAATGCAAACATCTGATTTACTTGATAGGTAATATTCTCCACTTGGTAAGGGTTATAAGACTTCTGACAAGTTCTGCAAAACTCCTTGAAGTAAACCTTGTTGGTACCCTGTAGGTAGCACACATAAGTATTTTCCCATCATATGCTGCAGTCCTTGCAGTAATAATAGCCATATTTCTGCTCTGAGAACTGGAAACAGAGGTTATTCAACATAGAAGTTCTAGCCAGGGCATTAGATAATAAAAAGATATAAAAGACATCCAATGGAGAAAAATAAGTAAAACTATATCATTCACAGATGACATGATTTTATATATACATATATATGTATATGTATATGACTCCAAAGAACCTGTAAGAAAGCTACTAAAGTTAATAAATCAATTCAGAAGAATTTCAGGATACAAGATTGACACACATAAAGCCATTGTGTGTATATGCACCCATAATAAACTATTCCATTTACAATAGCATCTGAAAGAATAAAATACTGACAAATTTCACCAAAAAGATGAAATATTTGTACATTGAAAACTGTGAAATATTGCTGAAAGAAAATAAAGACCTAAATAAACAGAAAGATATGCTGTTCGTGAACTGGAAGACTTAATATTGTTAATATATCAATACTACCCAAAGCAATCTACATATTTAATGCAATCCATATCAACACGCCACATTCTTTTATGTATTGGGTTGGCCAAAAAGTTTGTTCGGTTGTTTTCCATAAGATGGCTCTAGTAGCACTTAGTTGTCTTTAACTTCATTTGAAACAATTTTGTTAGGTTGTATGTGACAGCTGTCATATCAGCTTGCATTTAAAAAAAAAACATCAAAATCGGTGAATTTTTGTATAGCCATTTTAATATTGAAGATGGAAGAAAAAAACAATATTTTCAGCCTATTATGCTTTATTATTTCAAGAAAGATAAAAATGCAACTGAAACCCAAAAAAAGATTTGTGCAGTGTATGGAGAAGGTGCTGTGACTGATTGAACGTGTCAAAAGTGGTTTGCGAAGTTTTGTGCTGGAGATTTCTCGCTGGACGACGCTCCTTGGTCCGGTGGACCAGCTGAAGTTGATAGGGATCAAATCGAGACATTAACTGAGAACAATCAACATTATACCAGGCAAAAGATAGAAAACATACTCAAAATATCCAAATCAAGTGCTGAAAATCATTTGCACCAGCTTGGTTATATGAATCACTTTGATGTTTGGGTTCCATATAAGTGAAGCGAAAAAACCTTCTTGACTGTATTTCCATATGCGATTCTCTACTTAAACGTAATGAAAACATTCTGTTTTTAAAACAAATTGTGACAGGCAATGAAAAGTGGATACTGTACAATAATGTGGAACGGAAGAAATCGTGGGGCAAGTGAAATGAACCAGCACCAACCACACCAAAGGCTGGTCTTCATCCAAAGAAGGTGATGTTGTGTATATGGTGGGATTGGAAGCGAGTCCTTTATTATGAGCTCCTTCCAGAAAACCAAATGATTAATTCCAACGAGTACTGCTTCCAATTAGACCAACTGAAAGCAGCATTAGACAAAAAGCGTCCAGAGTTAGCCAACAGAAAATGTATAATTTTCCATCAGGATAATGCAAGACCGCATGTTTCTTTGATGACCAGGCAAAAATTGTTACAGCTTGGCTGGGAAGTTCTGATTCATCTGTCATACTCACCAGACATTGCACCTTCAGATTTCCATTTATTTTCGTCTTTACAAAATTCTGTTAATGGAAAAAATTTCAATTCCCTGTAAAAGGCACCTGGAACAGTTCTTTGCTCAAAAAAAATAAAAAGTTTTGGGAAGGTGGAATTATGAAACTGCCTGAAAAATGGCAGAAGGTAGTGGAACAAAACAGTGAATATGTTGTTCAATAAAGTTCTTGGTGAAAATGAAAAATGTGTCTTTTATTTTTATTTAAAAACAGAAGGAACTTTTTGGCCAACCCAATAGAAATGGAAAAGCCAATCCTAAAATTCATATGGAATTGCAGAGAGCCATGAATAGCCAAAACAGTCTTAGAAAAGAAGAACAAAGTTGGATGACTTACCACTGGATGTGGTAACAGATTCTTAGATATAGCACCAAAAGCACAAGCAACAATAGAAAAAATCAACTGGACCTCATCGAAATTAAAAACTTTTGTGCATCAAAGAATATTATCAAGAAAGTGAAATGACAAAAATACAGAATTGAAGAAAATATTTGTAAATCATATAATTTATAAGGGTTTACTGTCCGGAATATATAAAGAACTCCTACAACTCAACAACACAACGATCAACATCCCAATTTTTTTAAATGGGCAAAAAACTTGAATAGATATTTCTCCAAAGAAAATATACAAATGGCCAATATGCACATGAATAAATGTTTGGTGTCTCCTCAAAAGGTTAAATGTAGAATTATCAGATGACCTAGCAATTCCACTACTAGGTATATGCCCAAAAGAACTGAAAAGAGGGACTCAAACAAATATATATGTGCCAATGTTCATTGCAGAATTATTCAGAATAGCCTAAAGATGGAAACAATCCAAGTGTCCATCAACAGATGACTAGATAAATAAAATATGGTATATCACACAAAAGAATCTTATTCAGCCCCCAAAAAGGAATGAAGTACTGACACATGCTAAAACATGGAGGAATCTTGAAAATATTATGCTAAGTGAAAGAAGCCAGACACAAAAGTCTACATACTGTATGATTCCATTTTTAGAATATATACAGAAAAGGCAAATCTACAGAGACAGAAACTGGATTAGTGGTTCCAGGGAATAGGGGAGGGGAGAGTTGGCAGGTGTGGGGTTTCTTTCTGGGGTGATGGATATAATCTAGAATTAGACAGTGGTGATAGATGCACAAAACCTACTGACTTGTACACTTTGAGAGGGTGAACTTTGTGGTATGTGAATTCTATCTCAATAAAACAGTCGTTATAAAAACCATTTCCAAGCTAGATATAGGCTGTCACTATGCCCCCTCTTCCCATAAGATAATAATGACACATGCTCAACCGTTTATTTAAAACTCAACCTTTTGGGGAATTCCCAGTGGCCCAGTGGTTACAACTCTGCCCTTTCAGTGCTGAGAGCCTGAGTTCGATCCCTGGTCAGGGAACTAAGATCCCACAAGCTGTGCGGCATGGCAAGCAAGAAAGCAAGCAAATAAATAAATAAATAAATAGTAGTTTTCATTAAAAGAAAAAAAAAAAACCAACCTTTTAATTACAAAAGAGTCTCACTCCATCGGAGGTTCTTCAAAGACACACTGAAAATCACTGCTTTAGATGAAACTTCCATTTGGACAGATGTATCAACAAACACTGAGCCTCTAAAGAGACAAGAGCTCAAAATCTCCCCACACTGAAGTTATCCACAAGAAAAGAAGTTCCATGAAGTGTTACAGGACCAGTAAAAATATAAACACATTAGTGATTTTCACTACATCAACAAAAACAACATCAAAACCTTATATAAGTACAGTAAAGGGTAAGTTGCACAATGATAAAATATTTTTAACATAAGTATTTAAGAAATGTATGAAGTATCTTTAACCTCAGGGTCAATTCCATTACCATTCACTTTTCTATATTCTGGGTGTGAAGAGATATTTGAATATAGTAAGACACACTTCCACACAATACACAGGACAAAATCTTTATTTAAGCATTTCAAATTCATGACAAGAATTAGCAAACCTGAGCTCTGGTCTCAGATCTAGCAGCTGTGCCCTTGGATAAGGCAGTTAACTCCTTCAAGCTTCATATTTATTATTTGCAAAATAGAAATTTCTAAGACTACAAATTGTGCTCTTTACTCATGTTAGAGAAAGGCAGAATGATACTGCAAGTCAAATTAGGAAGCAAGGACTCTCTACTGACTATAGGATAAGTTTTACGAATCTTAAGGTTCTCTCTTCAAAATGTTCATAGCCAGTATCTAAACAAGTCTTTAAAAATTTGGAGATCAGTGGAAAATAATAATGTATTTTCTTTGTCTTTTATTTTCTAAAAATGTCATCCCCTTTGGAAAGTTGTCTAACAGGAAAAAACTTTGATTAATCACTTTCCTTCTGTTCTGATAAAGAATGGTAGAGAGGAAACCATAAACCTCCTAGAGGAGAACATAGGCAGAACACTCTGACATAAACTGTAGCAGTGTTTTTTTGGATCTGTCTCCTAAAGCAAAGGAAATAAAAGCAAAAATAAACAAATGGGATCTAATTAAACTTAAAAGCTTTTGAGCAGCAAAGGAAACCATCAACAAAATGAAAAGGTAACCTACTGAATGGGAGAAAACATTTACAAATGATATGACTGATAAGGGGTTAATATCCAAAATATATAAACAGCTCATACAACTTAATATCAAAAAAAAAAACAACCTGATTAAAAAATTGGCAAAAGACCTGAATAGACATTTTTTCAAAGAAGACATACAGATGGCTAACAGGCACATGAAAAGATGCTCAATATTGTTAATCATCAGAGAAATGCAAATTAAAACCACGATGAGCTATCACCACACACCTGTCAGAATGGCTATCATAAAAAAAAACAAAAATAACAATGTTGGTGATGATGTGGAGAAAAGGGCACCCTTGTACACTACTGGTGGGAATGTAAATTGGTGCAGCCACTACGGAAAACAGTATGGAGATTTCTCAAAAAACTAAAAACCATATGACCCAGCAATTCCACTCCTGGGTATATATATCCCCCCCCAAAAAAAACCAAAACACTAATTCAAAAAGATACATGATGTACCGTAACATTCATAGCAGCATTATTTACAATAGCCAAGATATGGAGGCAACCTAAGTGTCTGTCAACAGATGAATGGATAAAGAATATGTGGTATACATATACATACAATTCTACTCATCCATAAAAAAGAATGAAATTTTGCCATTTGCAACAACATGGATGGACTTGGAGGATACTATGCTAAGTGAAATAAGTCAGAGAAGGATAAATACCATATGACATCATTTATTTGTGGAATCTAAAAACTACAACAAACTAGTGAATATAACAAAAAGAAACAGTCTTACAGATATAGAGAACTAGTGGTTACCAGTGGGGAGAGGGAAGCAGGGAGTGGTAAAATAGGGGTAAGGGATTAAGAGGTACAAACTACTAAGTATAAAATAAATAAGCTACAAGGATATATTGTAAACACAGGGAATATAAGCAATATTTTATAATAACTATAAATGGAGTATGACTTTTAAAATTTGTGAATCACTATGTTGTTCACCTGTAAGTTACATAATATTGTACATTAACTATATCTCAATTAAAAAAATAAAAAGAATGGTGGAGTCGATTCTAGTATGGTAAGAAAATGATCACCTTTCTACTGACCAACTGTGGATCCACTTATAATTTCTCATTGTACCATGTGCTAAGCAGTAAAATTTTTTCCCTAAATATCAGAGCTTCCAAGTTGACAACTGGTAGGCTGAAAATTAAACTTAAATTTCACAAAGTTTCTTCTGTCTGTGTACTTTCTTTCAAGTATTAATTATCACAGATTTCTAAAAATGTGGTAAATCATCCAGGTAAAGATACTTATATAGGCTTTGAAGAAATCATATTCCATCACTGGGATAACATTCATAATCCTTTTGGTGAAACTTTTGGTAATCTTACTGCTTTCCTGAAGTTGGTCCCTCAGTTAAAATTATGTTAAAAGTATTACTAAGTCAGAGCATGAAGGTATGGCTTTCTTAAATAGACAAAAAGTGAATTCTTTTTATTAAGAAAACAGTGAACACATTTAGCTGATAAAATTATTTAAGAAAATTTGTGAACTCCCTTTTAAAAAGAAGTACCAAAATGCAATACCAACATCAAAGCATTTTTTTCTTGTTATGTGTCCAGTTTGAGGTCAGTACTTTAATCGAAATTACTTTAAATCCAATCAGAGGGACTCAAGCTAATTCAGTTTGAAAGCTGGGGGAAAAATTAAACCTTATCATTCTTAACAGGAATTGGCGGTCGTAGTGGGGAAGCCAGTATAATCTATTTCTATTAAAACACTAATAACATTAGCAAAACTCTCTTAAGATGAAACCAGCACTATTTTTTTAAACACCGAGTCAATAAACATTAGAATACACTATTAATTATTAGCAGAACCAGATACATATTTGTAAAGTTATACCTCTCCTACACTATGTCAACCTTCAAAGCAGCACAACTATTCTGAACTGTCCAATCCCAGACAAAGTAATTTATTTTTCTAGACTCTTAAAAATAGTACTAATTCAAATTATCAGTATTGGTTTAAGGCCTCCCCATCTCCAAAAGCAGATCTTCCTAAGGTCCACTGCAAGAGTATGAATCCTTAAAAGTACCAAGTTAAATAACTGACTAGCTTTTTGAAAATTTTTCTCAATGACTTAAATGGTTCTCTTGCAATGTGATTGGACTCAGCCTTACAAAAAATATAATTTATTAGCCACTTACTTAGAATTACAATAACAGAATTAAAAGACTAAGGGCACTGTGTTGCTCAATATCCATCCCTCCTTTTTTCCCCCAGGCACCTATTTTTACAGATAAGACAAGGATCTGACAAGGATCAGAATGATTAAGTGATTTGTCTAAAGTCGTATAAGTCACCAACAATGGAGAAGGCATTAATGCTTGGCTCTTCTGCCTTTTTGTCATTCTTTCTGCTTCCCCACCTCACCCCTCCCAGCAGCTCAGTAAAAATTTAGCAGCATGAAGAGTATTTACCAGCTATTGGAAATTGTCAACTTCATAATTTCTTTATGAAATGACTACAAGGACAGGAAAATAAGCACTCAAGAATATTAAAATTCTGTTTTGACTCAAACACTATTTCCCTCAAATATAATGAAAATGTGCATTCTTCTCTTCTATTTTGAACTAACTGATGATTTGTTCTATTCCAAGTACGTTTTTGACATAGAACACATGGTGCCAAAAACGTTTAGCCAGACTTGCTCAGCACTAGAATCACTCATTAAAATATTCTGCTTCCTCCTTCATCTATCTCAACTTGCCCACTTGAGCCACCAGTGGCTACTGGCCTCTACAGGTGACTAACCGCATGTAGCAACAATCGTAAACTTTATTAGCATAAACAGCTTAATCAAAACGGAAGCACACACATAGAGTGATATCCTGGGAAAGATAAAAACTGTGAAGTCCCTGCCCACTACTACTAAGTAATCTAAAACAAATATTTCAATAATAACCACTCAATTTGCCTGTGACTTTCTATGTACTAGTTAATATACTTTAGTGTCTAATTCTTTTCCCTTCTGTCACCCCTTGATGCCCTCACAAGATGCTACCATCTTTACATCATTATCTGCAGAAGTGAAATTGCTTCTGCCCAAAATAAGTCTATGGTACCACTGAATTAGCTGAAAAGATTTCTGTTAACCATTCACCCAATGGAAAACCTACCACACGGCAAATGTTATTCTCTGGGCTGTTAATCTCATACAGTTTTACTTCTCACCATGCAGAGCATCACAAAAGATGTTCTCTAACATTAACCACACATGGAGATTTCTCATATCTCTTCAACTATGGTGTCCATCACATCAAGAAAAAAAAGGTGCTACGTAAACACAGTTAAATGAAATTTGCATTTACTCTTAGACTAGATATCCCCCCAAAAAGATCTGAAATACTGAAATCAAAATGAATGAACCTACAGAAGGGTAAACTCTTTTTTTTTTTTAATCAGTCATCAATTTTATACACATCAGTGTATACATGTCAATCCCAATCGCCCAATTCAGCACACCACCATCCCCACAGAAGGGTAAACTCATAGTAGCAGTTTTCAATGTACTATGTGTGAAAAGGGATGGAAAGGCTTCACTCCAAATTAGACAAACAACAATCCAAACACATTTCTTTATCAAGCTTCCTTGACAGTACCTAAAAATAGTAAGTCGTCTCCAATCAATAAATTTAACACTGCTAAAAACAAAAAAAGTTGAATATCAAGTTAAGACAGAAACAGTTAAAATACTAATAGCCTAGTGACACTTGGAAAGAAGTTTTGCACTACTCTCAGAAGCATCAGTGGTTCTCAACCAGGGGTGATTTTGCCTCCCAAAACACATTCTTTGGTCACCACAACTAGGAAGGGGTGCTATTGGCATCTGGTGTGTAGAGGCCAGAGATGCTGCTACACATCCTACCTTGCAAAAGTCAGCCTCTGCAATGAAGAATTACCTAGTCCAAAATGTCAATTGCCCCAAGGCTGAGAAACCCTGAGAAATGTAATCCACAGCTCAAAAAAAAAAAAAAAAAGAAATTTATTTTTTTATTTACTTATTTGGTAAATGTTGGTGGAGTGGAAGATCCATTCTGAGTAGTACTAAAAAGACTACAAAACAATAAACAGGCCATTTTGGAGGATTATTCCAAAGGAATATGATTTATTTAGAGAAAGTCGTCTATATGAAGCAATATCATTTTAAAAAAAACTGTCACACTGTTCTAAACAGGGATTTACTATAGTTTCATAAAGTAAAACTGTTAAAGAAAATTTCCTTTCCATCAGTCCTAACAACAAATCCAATGAGGATACAAGTTTGAAACCAGGACCCTGAACAATGATTGCATTCTCCAATAGTTACTTGATTAATCTAGCCACTACAAATGCTAAAGCTGTAATATATATATATACAAACACAAGAAAAAGGCAGACCCTCCAGAAACTTAAAAAAAAATCCCAAACATTTTAAATTCATGCCTTCTGCTCAGTCTATAAGAATTTGGCTTTTAAAGCTCATCAAAAGCAGTTTCTGAGAACCAGAGGTTAAAAAAAGAAAAAGAAAAAAAACCAAGGAATGTAAAAGTCAGGAAAGTATTTGTCAGATTAGTGTCAGAGACCTTTGTGAGGATGACACCTTTATCCTCTGCAATACATATCCCTAAAGCAGTTCACTTGGCTTCAGAATTATAGCCACTGAAGGTAATTTGGAACATTCTTACCTTTTTTGTACATCATTATTGTCAACTGTTGACTGTGAACTTGCTCTGTGCAGATTACCATGTTAGGACAACTTCCAATACTGCTTCAATGATTACAACCATATCTTCTTCTTCCTCTCATTTACCAAGATTTTTACCAAATGAGAGTTTTAAAAATGTTTTAATAAAGAGTCTGAACACTATAAACTCTCAGAAGTACTAAAACAGCCCTGACTGGGACTTCCCCAGTGGTCCGGTGATTAAGACTCTGTGCTCCCAAGGCAGGGAGCCGGGGTTCAATCCCTGGTCAGGGAACTAAGATCCCACATGCCGCGACTAAGAGATCCCACGTGCTGCAACTAAGACCTGGCACAAGCAAAGAAATAAATTAATATTTTTTAAAATAAATTAAAAAATAAAATGGCCCTGACTGACAACAAAAACTTTACTTGGGGTACAACTTTTAGAATTTCTCTTAAAACAGATCAATAATCAGTGCTGTTTTTAAAATTCAACTATAATCCTCAGCAAAATGCCTGACTTAACATTATTATTTTCATATTAATAGTAATTGCCAGTTTAAAAGTTGAAAGTAATCAACCCTAACTGAGCACCTCTGCCTAGGAGAAATAAAAATCATCTCTCAAAATTGTAGTCAAGAATATTAGGGTTTTCAAAAAAGTAACCTCAAATGCATGTACTTATTAATTGAAATACTCCTTCAACCTAACACCCTGCTTAAGAGATTTGTTTTCTGCTATTCTTTTAAACTGCTCTGGACCTCATCAATAGGCCCAGCTGTTAAATTCAGGAGCAATGACAACAAATGCCTGGGCAAACAAGTGCTGAGAGTTAGGGCCTTTCTTTAGAATAATCAGAGCTAGTTGACACAAGAGGGCCATACCAAATGCCCTTTCAAAATTCCATTAAGAAGCTGGACAAAAATAAAATAAACAAACACATTTATACATCTTAAAGCAAATTATAATTCTACCCCTCAGTGGATGCTGCTTCATTGAAAAATAAAAAATCCAACAACTTTGAAAAACAGTGAGATAGCATTACAGGTTTCTGCAGATGAGAAATGATCCTCACTAATCAAGTGCAAAGTGGGAAAAACTGGTCCCATTACCCAGTGATCACCAGGTACCTGATAAACCTTTCAGGTAGACAGACTTTAAGAACCAAGTATCATTGTAAATAAGCCTGTAGAACTACATGTGCTTTTACTTCCCGGATTTAACTTATGCAATTTTAAGCTAGTAAATTTTTAATTTAAATATGTACTTTTGAACCATACCCCCTTCTCTTTAAAGATAGATGATTTTTCTTAGACCCAGAAAGCACCATCTGAACGTTATCTACAATGTTGGCAGATTGGTCTCTCTAAATATCTCAGTCTGTCTTATTTTTCCAAAATCAAACAACTTTTACTTTTGTGTTAGCACTCTTAAGTTAGGGCAAGTAACTGTTAACAGCTTAATTTGAAGTGAACATGCACACAGGTAAGAGACAATGTCCTTTACAGCATCTACAAATCTCAATAAAAAGTGACAATGAAGCAAACTCTTGCCCATCTTGGGTCCAGGATCATTAATAAAATTCAAAATCTAGGCTAATAGTCTCATAGCTCTTACCTTTCTCTTTTCAATATACCACCCACCCTCTTTTCTTTCGAACATGACTCTAAATGTTTTCAATATATTTTAACTTCACATTTCAAGATCAGCTTTGAGCTATAATTTATGTACTACTCTTTAAGCTAGGAACCACACTCACAGAACAGTTTTTCATTAATCTCATCAAAAAACCTCAAGTTTCATCTCAACTTAAACTGAAGTAATAAACATTTTATTCATGGAAAACAACCTACATCATCCTTTTACAGGAGACTACTGCTACATAAAATTACAGAAATAGACACCCCCCCCCAAAACAATTTTATGGATGCTAAAACTAATCTCAAAATTTTGGAGAAAAAAACCCACCATAAAGTTATAATAATTCCTATGGTCTTCCAGCTACAAATGCTCATTTAAAAAATTATTTTGCACCCAAGCAAACAGTCCTGAAAAACCCAACAAATATAAGCCAGCTTTATGTTCTCTTTCCCTCTATCCTAAGACTTCAATTTCCACCTTTTATGGAAAGGAAATAAACAACCAGCTTCCTGTTCAATCACTAGCTTACGGCCAGTCTTTTACACATCACAGAACACAACCCGCCTCCTTTACTTCTCTCAAATGTCTCATCTTAATTTAAACTTGTTGAAATATGAGACCGTTTTACCACACTAATGCTTTCCTATGAAATTTATCTTACTTCAACATTTAGAATGCAAGAAATGTCAAGATGTCATAGATTACTTCTCACTCCTAAAATATTTAAATTAGATTATTTATGTAGTGAAGACTTAGCCCCTATGAAAGTGAAAATTTGATTTTGTTAAAAATACTGAAATTTATGGGAAATGGTTTAATATTCTGTTCTTGCTATTGTATCCAACTAGAAAAAGAGCCTCCCACATTACTCCCCTTTCTATTCCATTACATGAAAGTGTAAAATGGCTAAAATGGCTATCAATAAAAAGGATTAACTTTTTTAAAAACCTAAATATTACTTTAACCCTATACTTTCCTTTAAAAATGGGATGCCTTAGAAAAACTAAGTTAGACAAATCCTTTTGTGCTTGGATGAACAACAGGAAAGCAAAGCCTCCAGGCCTTTGGGGAGGAACCTTGTCCCCACAGCCAGCTCTGATGTGCCTGGGAGATAAGGCTCCACAGTGACACTTAAGGAAAGGCCTGTTCACATTTGAATTTCTGCATTCCTCAAGAACAATTCATGGCAATAACTAACTTTGCAGAAGAGCTACATGAAAGCTTTGGCCAATGAATGAGGGTCATCTGCTCTTTATCACAAGGGTAAACCTCATCCTGGCCAGTTTCTAACCTTTTAACCCTGTGAATTCCTAATTTACACATGAATAATGGAATTCTTGCCTAGAGTGCAACTTTCAGCTTCTAGTTCCTAAGTTTAGAAACCAAGACTTGATTGCCTGTGTTAAAAATCTAAAACTTGCACAGATTAAAGTTTTAGATTTCCAGGTGCTGTCTTACTTATTACACTTCAGAACTAAAAGATATGCTTGCTGACAAAATCCTTGAGCAGAAAATAAAAAGAACATACTTGCACCCTGCTGCTATCACTAACTAGGAGAGAACTAACCTTTTAAAAAAAACCCACAAAAACAGAATGTCCACTTAATGCCTATTCTCTTCCTGTTTAATACGTATAACGTCTTACCCTGAACACAGGATAAAGTCATCTGAGCCTACAATGTCATGGGACATTGCTTCTCAGATATCAGAACTAACTTTGTGAATTTCAAATCTCTAAGAAATTTCATTTCTAAAGAAAAATCTAAACCCACTATGCATTTATTTTAAATCTATAATACTGAATGCAATTTCCTAGCAAAGCACCTCCTCCAAGTTAAATGTGTGCATATGAAAAGTGTGGTTCCTATAACTAACATACTACAGTTGATATTTAACAGCAAAGCAATGTTCTACATAGTTTAACTGGAAAGAATTTGATACTTAAAATATGAATACTTCACCACAAAAGCCTTCAAAATGATTCACATCTAATAAAATATTTGTCATTAATGATTTTTATAAAGATACAACATCTAAAGCTACTCAAAAAGCCAATACTAACATTGTTTCACTGTTACTATGTTAATACTGTTCAGACTTTATTTATGAAAACTGAAAGCTCTGTGTGTTTTCAAAGTATTTCTGAGTGCCTTAGAATTGTCAGGCTTCTAAGGAGGTCCTGGAAATACCGTGTGGTCATGACAAATGCTTCATCTTTCAAAGCCCATCTGCCCCCTCCACCTTTCCATCCTGCCCCTCTCCTCTCTGGCAAGGTAATACAAGTTACAGTTCCTGGATATGAAAACACAATATTCCACAAACCCAAAAAGGTAGAAAAATTACAACTCTATAGAACAATTTTACATTAGACAAAAATTAAATGAACAGGACATAAGCATAAAAAGCACACCATCCTGAAAACAATACTGTACTGAAAAACCACTACTCAACAACAACAACACAAAAAGATGATTATTGGCCAATGATCACAGCAAAAAAAAAAAAGTTTATCAGACAGTCTCTCAGGTTTATACTATTCTGGGGGAGGGGGACTAGAATTGGAAATCTCTACTTTTCTGACATTTTTCAATACAAAAATATCTTTGCTTGCAATTTATTTTCCACTATTAATTATTATTGTACAAATAAAATATATCACTAAAATGAGGATGGCATGAATATGGCCATGGACTGTTACAATAAAGTCACCTAGGAAACCCCCACCAATAGCTGAATTTCAACTGTGGAGACCCTGAAGAAACTATTTCTTAAAGATTATGACTTTATCTCAAGAGCTCCCTCCTCCTATTGTTCATCTTGTAAATGATCAATTTGGAGGTATAGTGCAAAATCTGTCTTTTGAGGATTAACAAAAGCTTGTAGCTAGGATGCCTGTAAAACTATTTTTAAGATACAGTTGTGCTGTGTTTTGTTTTGTCTTAAGATTTACATTGTCTTTTGTAATCTTGAGTGCTGGGTATTTGATCACCTGAAGAGGTGGAAAGCCTCAGTGAAAACAAGGAGTTCTCTAACTATCCTAGGCCCATGTTTACACTCAACAGTTACCAGGGCAACCACCAAGCAGTGGGTCACTTGGACAAATGGTTGATCTGACTGGGTTGTTAATACAAAGGAAATCATTAGACAGCAAACTTTATGACAACTGGAAAAAAGTGGGCAGATCTGGTTTAAGTCCATTAGGCATAATATGGAAATGGCCTTAATCTCTTTCTCTCCCAGCAGGAAAAGCCTAGGAATACTTCAAAGGCTTGAGAGTTACTGACCAATGCCCTCTCTTTCAATTAAAAAGCAACATGGGTGATCTTAAAGCAGTCAGAGAAATGGAAGCTTGGGCTATATGAAAGATTTAGCACTTAAGGGTCATCTACAAAGCAGAAAAAGTTGCTTGTGATTTTCAAAATTTAATTATTAATTTACAAAAATGAGATTTTAGAACAACTTTTGTTGTGTTGGCCAAACTTTTCATCCAACTTTTTTCACAGTTTGAAACACTTAAATTTATACAAAGCCACCTCTACAGGTTTTGGTGTTCTAAACCTAATGTGACTTTTGTTCTAAATCACTCACTCGAATGTATATATTTTTTTTCCTCAGATTCTTCTGCATGCCTTAGTTAGCATCAACTACTATCTCCAGGAAAATTCTTAATGTTTGTGTGATTTTTCAGGTTAGCATGCTAATGAATCGAGAAATCATCAAAATGTAGCAGTGAAAAACGTCAAACAATCAAGAACTTAAGCACTTACTTGATAAGGTAAGATGAGCTTTTTGACTAAGAATGGCTCCATGTTTGTTCATGGCCAAGCACTGATAAAATCCTTCATCAGACTGCTCTCCTCGCTTGCCTTCCACCTCACTGATGTATAAAGAGCCATTGGACAAAACCTGGATCCGCTTATTTTCAGACACTTTTGCTCCATTTTTCAACCAAGTGACCTTAATAGGAACTTCTCCATGAGCCTGGCAATCTAAAACGACTGGGTCCTTTCTTGTGACAGTTATATCCTGTGGCTCTTTGATAAAAAACAGTTCGCTAAAGCACCATACTCCTACAAGGAAAAGGGGGGAAAGGCATACCCAGAATTATAAGTGTAAAATCATTTCTTAACACACAATTGTAAAACACATATTCAGAGTGTAATGAGACAAAGTTTAACAAACCATATTAATTAACTTACACCTTAATAAGCCAATCTAAGTTTCAGCTAACCTTCTCAACAAATCAGAGAAATCTTTTTACAACATCTTATACTAAAAAGCATAGGGAAGATTTCAATAACTTTTACCCCTTTCAAGAATTCTGTCCTCAAGTGCCTTGCTAGAGTTTCAAAATCATCAGGAAAACTCTTGAGCACAAGCTGTTTGCTTACTTTTACGAGCTTGTCAAAAAGATCTTGAACAGGGTAAGTCGTAAAAGTCTAATTTTACAAGAAATCATTAGCAAAACTCCGACTCTGTGAACAAGCAAGTTTATTTCCTTGTCCCTTGAAGAGTTTTTGAAACCCTTGGTACCTACTCCTTTGGGAAGTGCGTTTATCTTTTGTGACAGATGACAAGTTTGCACTTTTATATCTGCCCTTTTATAGCAAAGATTCTGTCTCTACTCCTTGAAAGAGACCCATTTACTTAATTTCTGCAGAGTATGGTAGGTATTTAAAAGACAAACATTTGACTTTGAAAAGTTGCTAACTCTTACTGCTTGTACTCAGTGGGTGATCGGATTAGGAAACTGCTATTTCTTTTTTTTTTTAGAACTACCAACTGTTGGAAAAAAATGCGTGACTAATTGGTCCTTACTGTCTAACAGGGATAGGAGATTGCTTAATCAACCAATACACATTTTTATCAGAGCAGAGTAAAGGCTTTATGCTAGGCATACACATCGTCCCCGGTCCCCGTCAGGATAAAAGCATCCGATGACCAACTAATACCCTGTCACCTCCTGCATTTAGCGCAAAGGTCAGCTTAAGTCTTGCATATTGATTGGGGCCGAGTAGAGTATTAGGGGTTTAGGGGCGGAGGGCATTTCATCTTCCTTCTGATTGTCTTGAATTCATGAGTACCAATCCCCGGGACTGATCTCTGTTTCTCATCAAGGCAGGTCCTCCAAACCTCACACACTAGTCACGCTCCCACGCCCTGGCTGCCGACTTCTCCTAATGGATGCCCAGGGCGACACGAGCGACCCTAATAGCCCCGCGCAGCGAGGACCACTCCGGAAGGCGCCCATTGTGTTTCCGAGTCACATCTGACTTTGATCCTTTTCTCTTGCTAATAGAAAACTAACTCCTCCAGGAAACAAACAAACAAACAAAACAAAAAACCCACGAAAGTCAGGAGTTTGTAACCTGTAAATAAATAAAACAACCCATTCTTCTTAACACCTCTTCTCCCCGCGCCCCCCGCACCCCGCATCCACTTTACAATTTTTAACTCTTTAAGAATAAAGCAACACGTCAAAAGAGAAAAATTAGTTCATCCAAGTTTGCGCAAGGCTAACCTGGAGTTTGGAGGGATCTTCAGATTCGCACACATCTCAGGCCCTGCCCCCAAATCCCTAGCTGTTAGAAATAAACCCTACTTAGATACCTTCCTTCTCAGCTTCGGGACCCTTCTCCCTCCCCTCCGGGGCACAAATGGGCCACAAAACTTCCACTCCTCTTCTCTTTCCAATTCCACCCCTCCCGTCTCCTCCTCGTTCGATCCGGATCCGGGAAAGTGGGGGCACTTAGGGGTCTGACCTGGGCGCTGAGTTCACCTATTCTCTCCCCCGCCCTAAAACGTGGGGAAGCCCCCACTGCAAACAGGGGAAGCCGCGCGGAAACGCGGCGCCCCCTGCGCCGCGAGGCTGCCACTAAGGAAACAATATAAATAAAGCCACGTGCGGCCGCGGCGGCCCCGGCTGGAGGGCGGGCGGCGCGGAGCCCAGGCTGGCCCCGAAGGCGAGTACGCGGCCGGAGCGCGGACAATGGCGCGAGGAGAAAGGGGCGAGAGTGGACGGCGGGCGCCGGCCCTCAGCGCGCGGCCGGGGGAGCGCAGCGGGGAGGGGCGGGCGCTGCGAGAGGCGCCCACCGCCGCCCGCGCCCCCGCAGAGCCCGCCGGCACCTCGCGCTCCAGCGGCAGCTCCCGACTGGCTGCAGGGAGGGGGCAGAGACCGGGGGTCAGCGCCCCCGCAAAGGACCCGCCGCCGCCCCCCCCCCCCACAACACACACACACCCGGTTGCCTCCTTCCCCTGCCCACTCGCGCTCGCTCACGCCCCACCGACGCAGAAGAAAGCGCGCCCACCTGGAACGGGGCCGAGGACCGGCAGGAGCAGGAGCGCGCCGAGCAGCATCCCTGGCGGCCGCGGCCGGGCGAGGGGTCGCAGGGAAGGCGCCATTCAGCGGGGCTGGGTGGGCATGCTCCCCGGCCGCCCCGCAGCCGCTGTCCGCCTGCCGGCTCCCTCCTCCGGGCGCTCTCCGCGCGGCGGCTGGACGCGCGCAGCCTGGGCTTCCCGCTCGGGCACCGGCGTGGCGTGGCACGGCGCGGCCGGCGGCTGGTCTCCTCGGGCGCGGCGAGGCCGGCGCACGGACACCCGCTCGCAGGAGGCGGGGGGCCCGAGCGTCCGGCCCGGGGGCGGAGTGAGGCGGCGGCTGGAGAGGGCGGGGGCGGTGGAGTGGACAGCGCCGCCGCTGCCGGCCTCGGGACTACTTTCTACATCTGGCCCCTGGTCTGGGGACCGCGAGGTCGGCGCGGCCGCGGAGGGAGACGCTGGGAGGGGGCCCAGTGGCGGCCGGGTCGCGGCCCCGGGGGGAGGGGGCGGGCCCCGCTGGACAATGCACCTGGGGGTCAAGCCCCGGCTGAGGGTCTCCGGCCCGCTTCCCCGCCCCCTCTGGCTCCCCTCCCCCTTCGCCGTCGAGGACAGAGCCACAAAGGCCGAGCCTGCCGGCCCGGCCCGGCCTGCCCCCGGGCCCCTCTTCCCCCCCCCCCACACCCCACAGACCACTCCCCTCCACCCCCAGGCTTGTTTAGGATTCGGGGAAGGAGGAGGCGGGGTGAGGGAGGGATGGTGTTGAGAGACGTGAAAAGGCCGGAGACTTCTCCCCTGATGGCCCCTGCCCATCCCCCTCCTTCCCTCACACGCCGAGGCCCTGTGGAGGGAAAACTATTTCCCACTTCGGAGATTTGTCAGCTACACTGGAGGCATCTCCGGGAGATAAGCCCCGACATTTGGAGACGGTTTCTGTCCTCCCTGCCCCCGTGAGATGCAGCCCTGGCTTAAACACATCTCTGAAGAGTGCCCTGAAATGAACAATTACCGTTTGGGGAGACGTTTTATTATCTCTTTCTCAACCTAAAGTTCTTTAATTCGTGAGAACTGTGCACTTAAAAGGCCCTGTGCTGAGAGTTGAGGCCAGACGAGGTTTCTAGATTCTCCGAGCTGGGTCTGGGGGACTAGGCGTTGATACTACCTGGTTAGAAGTTAAGCTGACTAGGAAAGACACAAATGTGAATTTGTTCACGTCTCTTAAAATTAAGTAAGGATAACAAGAGGAGTTAAAAGGTACATTAAAAATGTAATCAGGCTGCTACACATGTGTGGATCATGGAGAGCATTTACACGTGGATTAGCGTTTTCTAACCCAAAACTAAATCTATGGCCGTGATGAGGGCACAGGCTAAAAGCTCACCTTAATGAAAGCAGCTGACAGAAATCTAGCTTTTGTCACTAGGACATCAACACACTCGCTGCCTTTAGCATGTTCCAGAAATCCTCCTTATGAGGAAAAAAAAAAAAAAAAAAAAGGAGGGGGAATCAACAGTTTTAGCACATCTGGGAGTAACCTCCCCCGGAAGCTTACTATAATAGGGATCAGTCTACTTAACAATTTCAACTTAACTGCATGTAATACCCTGGGCTCTATTGCTTCCAAAAGCTGACTTATAATTTAGATGAATTTCAAGTATTTCTAAGCAGCAGAATAAAGGTTCATGGAAAGGGAAAATGTTTAGAGGTAATAAAACATTTGCAGGGATGTTTTAAACATCTGATAAATCAGATATACACAAAGTGATACTCTTAACTGTGTGCGTACTAAACTAGATTTTTTTTATTGTATGACACTCTTCTCCCTCTTAACTCCCCCTTCTCCCAGTTCCCTTTCAATTGATCCTAAGTGCTTATATTTCCTGGATAAGAATTGCTAATAAGATGCTTTTATGCTCTCCTTTTTGAGTAAATCAGAAGAATAAAGGCTGGGGGAGGGGAGAGAGAAGCTAAAAAGCAAGGGAAGAACTTTTTTTAAACTGCCACTTTGCCTTTTCTCTAACATTTCAATTAATCACAGGAGCCTTTGATTCTCGTAAGATGGCTTTGGACCTTGACTTGTATTGGGGAAGAACATAGCACTGCATCTAATGTGAAAATAATATAACATATATGATATATATGATACATATAATGTGATGAGATTAAACTTTTCTGATATATTTACTGTCCCATGTTGGGCAGCAATAAACTTACCCTGATGATGTAGTTATACCATAGTATATAAAATTTACAGTATACCCTGGGTCACATATTAGTAAGTAGTAACTAGAAACCAGAATCCATGCCTTCTGATTTGTTTGTTGCCCTTTCTACTGTATAATCCTTTATGTCTTTACATTTAAACTTCTTTTTTTCTTTCCTTTTTTGTTTCTTTCTCCTTCCTTCCTTCTTTCCATCCTTCCTCTCTTTCTCTCCCCCTCCATCCCTCCCTCCCTTCACTCCTATTCCTGTCGGCTTCAGAATTTATAGCATACTTCTTTAAATAACACAGTACATGTCTTCTTGGACAGTTACATTTTCTTTCATGTATAATACTTGTCTTATGTCATGTAGTAGACTGCATAAGCTACCTAAGGACATGTTACCTAGTTCTCCAATGCCCCACAGATTCCACTACAGTGCCTTGCGTATAGTAAGTAACACTGCAATGGCTAAGAGTATAGTTTTGAGTGTCTGACAGACTAGAGTTCCAATTTCAGTCTTATGTAGACAAGTTATTTATGCTCTCAAACCTCATCTGTTTAATGGGAATAGGTGTAATACCAATGGGGTGCTGTGACAGAATGCATGGAAAGTACCTGGTGCATAGCTCTATAAATAATTGCTATTATTATTTTGTGAGTAAATATTCCCACTAGTGCCAAATCTGTGTCCTTTTACAGTGGGTTTAATTTTGCAATACTCAGGTTTTTAAGAGTCAAATTTGATTAATCTGTTTGGTGATTACACTGATGGTAACAATAATGACTTACTGAAATAGTTCCTAAGCTGGTCCTGAAAGAGGTAAGAAATGCCTAGGTGTTTAACCTCCCAAAGTTATCCCCTTGAAGGAAAACATCTCATTGATATAAACAACTACCTAAGCCCTATTTTGCTTAGAGCTATTCTATATTCTATAGTCTAAAACAAGGACAATTATTTTCAAGCCAAAAAGGGTAGAGCCTATATAGTTAAAAGAGAACTGAAATCTGATGATGGTAGGTTTAAAAAAAAAAAAAAGGAATCAGTTTTCTCTAGATAAATTCAAGACTCCTAGCCTTTCGGAGGGAAAAATGACATAACTTCTCCCACCAAATTATGGAGCTGTACAAAATGATCTTCCAGCCCTCTGGCCTCTAAACATTATCTGGTTCTATGGAATCATAGGACCATTTGTATATGCTTATGAAGCATAGAGAATGAGAAAACGCAGCAAAAGTCTGGAGCTGTTCAATTTTTTTTTCTGGAGTTGAGCTCCTACTGTGTTGGTTAGGTGGCCAGGCCCTGGATGAGGATCACATGCTATGATCTTCAAGTGATTTAAGAAATCACTCACTAGGGACTTCCCTGGTGGCGGGCGCAGTGGTTAAGAATCCACCTGCCAATGTAGGGGACATGGGTTCGAGCCCTGGTCCAGGAAGATCCCACATGCTGTGGAGCAGCTAGGCCCATGTGCCACAACTACTGAGCCCACGTGCCACAACTACTGAGCCCACGTACCACAACTACTGAAGTCCACGCACCTAGAGCCCGTGCTCCACAACAAGAGAAACCACTGCAATGAGAAGCCCGCGCACCGCAACAAAGAATAACCCCTGCTCGCCGCAACTAGAGAAAGCCCGCGCGCAGCAACAAAGACCCAATGCAGCCAAAAATAAATAAAATAATTAATTAAAACAAAAAAAGTAATCACTCACTGATGAGCTTAATATTTGCCATCAGAAACATTCTGAAATGGATTATTTTAAAAGTGGTGGGACTAGAGGGGTGGGATGGGGAGGGTGGGAGGGAGGGAGATGCAAGAGGGAAGAGATATGAGAACATATGTATATGTATAACTGATTCACTTTGTTATAAAGCAGAAACTAACACACCATTGTAAAGCAATTATACTTCAATAAAGATGTTTAAAAAAAAAAAAGAAAAAAAAAGTGGTGGGAACTCTTCATGGGATTGAAAAATGGTGTGGCTGCTATGGAAAACAGTGTGGCGGTTCCTCAAAAAATTAAAACAGAACTACAATACGATCCAGCAATCTCACTCTGGGTATACATCTAAAATAATTGAAAATAGGATCTTGAAGAGATATTTGCACACCCATGTTCATTGCAACATTATTCATATAGCCAAGATGTGGAGGCAATCTAAATGTTCATCAACGTATGAATGGATAATGGAAAATATATATATATATATCTCACAACACATATGATGAAATATTATTCAGCCCTAAAAAAGAATGAAGTCCTGTCATATTCTAGAACATGGATAAACCTGGAGGGAGTTGTGCTAAGTGAAGTTAAGTCAATTGCAAAAAGATAAATAATGCGTGATTCCACTAATATGAGGTATCTAAGGTAATCAAATTCATAGAAACAGAAAATAGAATGGTGGTTGCCAGGGGCTAGAGGGAGGAGAAAATGGGGAGTTGAGGTTCCATGATTATGGAGTTTGTTACACAATGTGAAAAAGTTCTAGAAATCTGTTGTACAATAATGTGCATATAGTTAATACTGTATTGCACACTTAAAACTGTCAAGAGTAAATTCACATTGTGTGTTTTTTTTTTAACCACAGTTTTTAAAAAGCAGGTTGTAAATGTATAGTAAAGGCAGTGATGATAACGACAAAGCAGAAGCCCATGTTTGCTAAGAATATATAGATCATATATATTCTACATTTATTACTGTTGGCTTGGATAAAGAATGCAGTGGACACATCTTAATTTGCATGTAACACGATGCATAACTAATATGTTGCATGATAGAATGAGAATTTTTTTTCCAGTCCTGGTAGTTGTTCTGGAAGGTGGAAATTCAGAAGAGAGGTCCTGGGGGACTCTTCAAGTGAGGATTTGTTACTAGTACACAATTTACAAGGAAACTGAAGAGAGTCGGGAAGTGGGAGCCAGAAGTAACTCATCAGCCACCAGAACTGAATGCGCCATTCCAGGGCAGGAAAAAGGAGGTGATCAAGTGTTTGTAGCAGAAGAGAACACAGGACATTTAGAACTGAGGCCGAGAGCACTGGGCATCCCCTTGGATGCCCACCAACAACGGGAAGAGTCTTGAGGAACTGCTGACAGCTAGCCACATTCATCCACTCAACAAAGTCCTGAGCATCCAGTGTGTTATAGACAGTGATAAACACTGCAGATACAGTTATCAGAAAATGATGCAGATACTGAATTTTGTGATAAAGTCTGCAATGTTCACGATAATTTGAGAATGGAATTTAAGGAGCAATTTACACTCCTACAGAGGGATGACATGGGAAGGGAGGGAACATGCGACCAAGAAGTATGACGGGTCTCAGATCTTACCCTGCTTGCAAGCTAACAAATTATCCTGCCACCATTTCGTGGATGCTGGTAGAAGACACAAAATCTCCTGTGTCAGAGATGAAGGGCAGTATATTACACATAGCAATAACGGTAGCCAGAATACCAGCAATTTTGCATCAGTTCCCTAAGCAGCACAGAGAGGACCAGATGTCACCTGCACAGTGGGTTGTGTTACAGGAGAGGAGCCCTAAGCTTTAGGAACCCAAACCTTTTATAATGGGTAGTAGACATGCCGGTCCTTTGCTCCAGAGGGAGACACTATCTCTGTCTTCTATGGCTATTTGCTATACAAACATCCTTGAAGAGACAGTCCAGCACAGAGTGCAGCTTGTGCCTCTCTTTCAAGATGTGCAGAAATGCAAGAGAACCATGAAGAACTGTCTCCTAATACATGCTTGACTGTGGAGCTGATATCTGCAGTGAATCTTGAGGGTGAGTGGAAGTTTTCTAGTTGGACTGGGTTGGGGTGAGCCTTCCAGATAGAACGGTATGAATATGACACTGAAGTACAAAAGATCAAGGTATATTCAGGATACTGACCTGTAGCTCTAGGTCAGTACAGCTGGAGTACAGGCCACATTGGAGAGTGGAGGGAAGAGAGGCAGTACCACGTCAAAAGAGGCCTCATGCCATGCTAAGGAGCTTGAACTTTGTCCAGGGGGCCATAATTTCCCCAAAAGCTGCCCTTTGGACAAGTGGCCTGTGGTGCACTGTTTTCTGTGTGCCCTGTGCCAGGTGCTATAGCAATTTTATCTCACTCAATCCTCACAACCAGATAGGCTAGGTATAATATTACTGTCCTCATTTTACAGATGAGCAGAGGCTAAGTAGCCTTAGTGGGCTTCACAGAGCAGATACATGACAAAAGCATGATTCTCCTGCAAGTCTACTTGACACAGAGTCCTTGTTCTTAGAGCTCTGAGTGTCCTGTGAAAAGTAGAAGGGAGAGAGGAGTAATAGCTGGAGGTTGATGGTTAGAACTACAGACAGATCTAACAAGGTCCTTTTTACTAGCTAAGATTTCTGTCCATATTTCTTAAGCTCTGAAATAACACAACTCACTGGTTCTTGCTGGCACACTCCCTTCACCTACCGCAGTCTACCTGAGACCACCTTTTTTTTCCTGCTTTACTTGGACCAGTAAACCTTAGACAACTGATACAGCTGGACTGTGTGATAGGCGAGAAACATCTCCCTTGTTTTTCAAAGAGCATGGAATTTAACTGAGATAAACATAAACTCGTACTTTTTGGTTAATTTAATTGCATTTGATGGACAGGAGTCAGGGTTGGTCATGGGGAAAACTGACTTATCTGCAGTTTGTGAGAAAATGACCTGCAGATATTGATCACAACTGAGACAACAATGCGTGTGTTTGCAGTCGTGCTAATGCAAACCTGTGTTGTGTTCATAGATGCATATTGTCCAGGACAAGGAAGGTTTAGTCTCATTATATGTCACTTTGGTCCTACTAGGTCTAGCATATTATAGTCATCTTTGAATTCCACATTTTAAGAGTCAAGGCCTAGAATGCAGGCAGAGAATAACCAACAGGGTAAATGTTTGGAGGCCAAAATAACATCAGCCATAGCAATAGCTAATGCATTCTACAGAGGTTAAAAAACTTGGCTTGGAGAGATTAAAAAACTTACTCAGGGTCTCACAACAAGTAAGTGACAATGCAAAATTCAAAGATGGGCTTGTCTCATCCATGCTTTATTGCTTTGTGTTTGTTTCCTTAGCCATACCAAGAGTGGCTTTATCATTGGATTCATATTTGTCTTTGATCATATTCAAAAATCTATAGTAGACAAGATTTAACGTCAACTGAACTTTTATTTCAGGGGTTTTACTGCAATGCATCTAAGAAATAACAAGCAAAACACACACGTGCATGAACACATGGCAGTGGGATGCCTAGTATAACTTCTGGCACCTGAAAGTTAATCATTCCCTCCTCTTCAGCAATGAGCTTATCTTCATGTAAGAGTTCTATGTCCAGCTCTGCTTGATACAACTTCAGGGGAAGACAGAAAAACAATCAGAAAGTGGAAAGTTTGAGGATGCTGAAGGGAAGTGTAGTGAAGATCTGTGAAGTGAGATCTGTAACGGAAGAGGTGAAAAAAAGGTTTAGACCAAAGAAGTAAAAGTTGGGGAATAAATTCACAGCGCAACTGTGGGATTTAGAAATTCCACATCTTCCAGCCAGGCCTGCTGCAGGTCTCCTAAATCACTAAAGAGGTGTGTGTTCTTACTCATGCTCTGTTTGGTGGATGAGAAAAAGAGAAAAGTGGTGCTGGTGGGAGGGAACACTGTGTACTAAGATATTGGCCCCAACACCTTCATGCTTCATTAGAGGCACGCCAGGGGTCTAAAGGGACTTCAGCACTCCATTTCTAGACACACCCATGCTAAGCTTTTATTTAGTACATTCATAAATCTTTTATGACTGTCCTCAAATAGTGCACCATGCCTCAACACCTTTACATAGCACCTAGCAAAGTGCTTTGCACACAGTGGACCAGGGGGTCCCCAAATTTTCCAAGGGAGGAATAAACTGCTTTTCACTTTGTCTCCTGATGAGCGGAGTGGTGCTGATAGTCTCTAGTCAGTGGTTGGTATGTTCGTGGTGGGGCTGATGCGGAAGTAGGGAAAGGAATGTAGTTCACAATTAAAAGCTTCTGAATTGCGTCCACCCCACCC
This sequence comes from Balaenoptera ricei, assembly GCF_028023285.1. NCBI lineage: Eukaryota > Metazoa > Chordata > Mammalia > Artiodactyla > Balaenopteridae > Balaenoptera > Balaenoptera ricei. The sequence continues at coordinate 80,206,078 of NC_082640.1, read as the reverse complement.
TAACTCACCTGGCCAGTGTTTCAAGCCTCAAGCTTCGAGAAACACCAAGCTCTCTCTACTCCCTGCCGTGGGAAATGTTGATGACCCACATAAAGAGAGAGATATAGTGGCAACTTCTAGCCCATCATTTAATGAGTTACACTTTATGAACCAATAATTTTCTTGAGCAACCCCTCAAAGACCTCTATCAATTGGTAAGTATTTAATGTCACATTGAAAATGCATTTTGTATCAATGGGAAATTTCAAGCCCATCACTCTATATTGGTTCACTGTTACTCCTTCTCCTATCTACCATAAATAATAGTACCAGTGGTATTTAGTAATTTCTGTTTACCGTCTGCTGTGTGGCTGTATCTAAATGGTTCACCAGCTCTATCTAGGAGCTCATAAACCTGTAGGTCCTTGACACTAAGCACACATTCTTTCAGCTAACAAATGTGCAGATATATTTCTCTAGTTTGCAGATTGTATGGCTATCATTGGCAAGGGATAGATGCTATGTGAAGGTGACTGGGGAGAATAGTTTTAATAATTGTAATTATAGACATAGAATCTTTAAAGTTAGTATAAGATTTTTAAAGATTTTTGAATCCCTGCAAGGTGTTTTCTAGACCTCTTGTCTATAAGAGTTAGAGAAGAAAAGGTAGATAAATGCAGGAACATATATAACCATACAAATAGATTATAATTTGTTTGCTTTGGCTAGCATTTTTCAGAAAATTTATATTCTGCAAATTCAAATTTCTTATTAAAATAACTATGACTGATGACTTAACAGGTTAGCAGTTGCCTTATATTTATTTTTTTAAAAATAGTCTACCAATAAAGGTTAACTTTATCATGTAGAGCAACTTCCTCTTGTAGCATTTTTAGTGACAACATAACTGTGAACGAAGACTGAAAAGTCTGATATGTTTTCATTTTCCAAAATGAAAATGTATGATTATATATTTTGGGAGTGGTAGGTATGACTTACTACAAGCGCTGACAAAAATTGATCCCCCTTAATTATGAATGTTTCAGGAATTAGAAGAGATTTTAATTTTAAAGCTTGACTCCTAAAGTTTCACTTAGGCTTGATGTCCGCTAAGCAATCATATTCTCATTTATACCAGTCAAATCCCATTTACCACTGAATGACAGCAGCTAATGTGGAGTGGTACCCTGGCTACCTGCTTTCAGTTCAATGCTCTTGTACTAGTGGAGTGTTAATTTTTTAATAGATTTCACAGTGGCCTCTTCACAGCCTTTGAGGGTGCAAGAAATCCTTTTCTGAGTCCCATAAAGGTTGTTTTGTTTTATCACCTTAAATGGAGGGAAGGAGAGAGGAGCTGCCCTCTTTTTCTCCATCTCTACTTGAAGAATCTGACTCAGCTCGGGGGAGTCCTGATTAAAATCTCACTGTGTGTTTTCTGAGGCTGCCCCATTTTCTAACTGGGTGGAGGGAAGCAGAGGAAGAACAGGGAAAAAAGGAGGACTTCCCTGGCTACCCCATCTAAGAGAAAACCCCATTCTCCCCCACTGTCATTCTCTGTTCCTAGCACAGCATTATTGCATATATTTATTCGTGCTGTATTTATTTCCTCTCTCTCCCACTAGAGGACTTTATCTGGCTTACAGCAAGCTGAAGATTTTCTGGCATAAAGTGGACACAATATCTATTCGATGAATGAATTAGTGCATTTTGTAGACGTAATCATTTCATCTGTTGATAGTTTAATATTAATGTCAGGAGAATGTTAATTGTTTGAAATAGACTTTTTTCTCTGATTTGAAATCCTATCATGTCAATATAAAATGCTCTTTTTGAGGAATTTCTTACAGGCAACTATCTTAATCAGTATTTGGTTTAATTGGGCAAACACATACTCAGGCACTCTGTTGGAGGCTGAGAAAATCAAGATGAAATGACACAGCCCCAACCCTCATTGAACTCACATCATAACTGTGGAGACAGACATATAAACAAATGCTGATAAGGCTCCGTGATATGTGCTCTAACAGTGCTGGGGGTACTGGGCTGGGGAGGAATGTGCTTAAGTGGCGGAGAGGATAATCCAAGACAGGATATAAGTTAAAAGTTATCAAAGTAACACATGAACATAAAGAGTCATGATGAGAACAAGCAGTTCTGTGTACCCCTCCCCATCCCCCAATCAGAGCCTCCATCTCCCTCCTCCAGTCTGGGCTCATGACTCTATCAGCTGCTGTATAGCTCTTGTCTTGGGACTTTCCTATCTAGTTCTCCAGAGTTGGAGTTATGTTTCCTGGATCCCATGTCTTCTTTCTTGCTTATTCCTTTATTTTGCTAAAGTATATCCTGTAGTAGATCTCCAAGAAAGGGTGCTTGGGAGGTATTACTTGAGTCCTTGAATCCCTGAAAATGCTTTTGTTTCACTCTCATGCTTGACTGACAGTGTGGCAAGATACAGAATTCTCAATTGAAAATCATCATTCTTCAAAATTTTAAAGACAGTCACTGTCTTCTGGCATTATTTTGTGTTGAAGAGTCCTTTAAATTATCGTGATTCCTAATTCTTTGAATATGGCTTGATTTTTCCCTCTGGATGTTTTTAGGATTATCTCTTTATCCAAGGTGCTCTGAAATGTCATCATGTGACTTGGTGTGGATTTTTTTTTTTAATTGAAGTATAGTTGATTTACAATATGGTATTAGTTTCAGGTGTACAACAAAGTGATTCAGTTACATATATGTACATATATATTCTTTTTCAGATTCTCTTCCATTATAGGTTATTACAAGATATTGAATATAGTTAGTTCCTGGTGCTACACAGTAAATCCTTGTTGTTTATTTTATATGTCGTAGTGTGTATCTGTTAATCCCATACTCCTAATTTATCCCCCCCTTCCCCTTTGGTAACTGCAAGTTTGTTTTCTATGTCTGTGAGTCTGCTTCTGTTTTATAAATAAGTTCATTTGTATTATTTTTTCAGATTCCACAAATAAGTGATATCATATAATATTTGTCTTTCTCTCACTGGTTTATTTCACTTAGTATAATAATCTCTAGGTCCATCATGTTGCTGCAAATGGCAATAGTTCATTCTTTACCACATCTTCTTTATCCATTCACCTATCAATGGACATTTAGGTTGCTTCCATGTCTTGGCTATTGTAAATAGTGCTGCGATGAACAGTGGGGTGCATGTATCTTTTTGAATTAGAGTTTTTGTCTTTTCCAAATATATACTCAGGAGTAGAATTTCTAGGTCATATGATAACTCTATTTTTAGTTTTTTAAGGAAACTCCATAATGTTTTCCATAGTGGCTATACCAGTTTACATTCAGTGTGCGTTCTTTTTCATCTGTCGTTCCAACAACTAGTGGGCTCTTTCTGCGTTGCAAATTTCTCAAGAGAAAAAAGCAATTTTACTGACTTTCATCAGCTTGTAAGATTCTCTGATTGTGACTTAAAAAATTAGAGAGAAAACTGTGTTTTGAACAGTTATTTTCAGTTTTGACTAACTTATCTCAACTTAAAATTTTTGTAATATGAAAGAAATTTCAAAAGTGTTTTTTTCTAAAAAGTAAAACAAATACCATATAATGCCTTCCATTTATATAATTTCTATAGTTTACCAAATGTTTTCACAAACTTGATCTCATACAATATTTACCAGCTATTCTGTAGTATTTTTTAAAAGCTTCATCACAAAACAGTGAATAAAAACTCATTTGACATTTTCTTTTTCCTATTTCTTAAAGAAATGATGGGTAGAAGTCTGATTTTCTTCGATCAGGGATCAGTTTAGCATTTTCTTTGCTCTAGATAAATTAAAAGAACAGGTTAATGAAAAACGTCTGTCTGTTGAAGAATGTAAAAAGTGAGATAAATAAATTAGATGTGGAAATGGAAAACCCAAAGAGAGAAAAAAGGCAAAGAATGAGTAATTTTTGAGAGGAACCAGGATAATGTTTTAGAAGACATAGAAATTAAAACAAAATGTTATACTTTATGTTCTAAGGCGATAAACAGGTCTAACTTAATGGGTTTGTAAGGCCCCAACTTGCTGAGAGAGGATTAAGCAACGAATTCTCCACTTTCGATGCCAGTCTCTGATTTCACCACCAAATAAATACCTTTTTGTCTCCCATCCACTCTGAGAATAGAAATATATTTCTTGCCTCACTCTTAGGTTTAAGACTACCATCCATGGTTTTCTAAGTTATTAGGTGAATACTCATAAGAGCAAAACAAAAATTAAAACTTTTATTAAACTCATGTCTCTTTCACTAAATTGTTTCTGCCTAATGGTTGTTTTTGTGTTTGTTTGTTCATTTTAGTTCAACAGAAATCCAAGTCTTAGACTACACTGGCCAAAAAAAAAAAAAAACTGTTCATGTTAACTACTAAACTTCACCTGATTTGAAACTAACTATATACGTGAAGTTCTTTCCAAATTTTCATTTTTATTTTTATAGTCATTGTAGTTATCAAGAGTGAATTCTCTAATCTTGAATCTGACCACTTGATTTCAAATTTTTTTCCTTCAGATATTGAGCAAGTTGTTTAATCCCCTGAACTACAGTTTCCCTGCTTGTGATAGGTAGATAATAATTAGTACTGGGCTTCCCTGGTGGCGTGATGGTTGAGAATCTGCCTGCCAATGCAGGGGCCACAACTGAAAAAAAAAAAAAAAACAACTAGCCACAAATAAAAAACAACAACAACAACAACAACAAAAATTTTTTTTTTTTTTTAGTTGTGGCTAGTTGTTTTTTTTTTTCCTGAGCCTGCACGTCTGGAGCCTGTGCCCCGCAACAAGAGAGGCCGCGATAGTGAGAGGCCCGCGCACTGCAATGAAGAGTGGCCCCCGCTTGCCGCAACTAGAGAAAGCCCTCGCACGAAATGAAGACCCAACACAGCCAAAAATAAATAAATAAATAAATAAATAAAACCTTCCCTCTACTTAAAAAAAAAAAAAATTAGTACCTATATCACAGAGTTGTTACAAAGACTAAATGAGATAATACATATAAACAGCTTGGCAGAGTGCCTGGCACACAGCAAATAAATGCTCAATAAATGTAAACCATATTATATCTGCATATGTAATGTGCAACTGAGCTCCACGTTCAGTCAAGCATTTAATACTCCAAAAGAGCTCAGATTTTTTTCTCAATGAATATGAGGATTCTTGTATTATAAAGAGTCAGAAAAATATCTGATGCAAGCTTTCCTCCCTGTGAACTATTGGAATCAATGCACAGGTATCCAATTCCATGTCTATAATGACCAGGAAGCTTCAAATCCACCTGGCCTAACAAATACGGTTACTCACTGATTTGTAGGGTATACTTATATGCATCTCTTCTAGATATTGATGTTGCATATAACAGTCACCTTAGGTTATAAGAATTTGACTCTAAAATAATTTGTTAGATATTTGTAGCAACTGTTACCAGACAGGAAGGTGCTTCATATAAGGAAGGTGCTGAGCAATTTATGATATGAATTGATCAAGTTTTGTTTCTGCATGCCATTTTGGTAGGCCCATGTTTTATGTATAATAAAGAACAATAGCTGCTGTAAAACTCCACAGTTTAACACAATAAACGTTTATTTCACGCTATGCTATGTCCAGTGTAAATATTCCTGGTTAGTGGATGAAGATCCACATGGTCATTCAGGGACCCAGGATCCCTTCATCCTGTGGATCCACCATCAGATAGGGCTTCACAATCCTCTGCTGAGGATTCTACATATGGACAGCAGACTGAGAAGGAGAGAGAGGACTGTGCAGAAGGTATTTATGGACCAGTTTTGGAAGTATGGTACATCATTGCAGCCCATTTTTCCATTGGCCAGAACTCAACCCCATGACCAAATCTTTCTAACTGGGGGTGGGTGGGGAGATGTAGTGTAGATGGTTTCCCAGGAGTAAATGAAATGGGTTTTAATGAACATATAGTCTCTGCCATAGCCCAGTTCAGAAAGAAAGCCAACAAATACCCTGGGAAGCTATCAGAGAGTAAGAAGTCAACAAGACATCATGGTCTGGTCAGAGAAAAAATTTTGGTATCTGCAAACAGGAAAAATGGTTACCAGGGGCAGTATGCTTACCTGCCGGGTGACATGGTTACATTCCTTAACCTTTCTGAACCTGAGCTGTCTTGGTCAGTAAAATAGGGATAGTAGTAGTATTTATCTTTTAGGGTTGCAAGCATTAGTAAGAGAATGTATGTACAATTCCTAGAACATAATAAACACTCAACAAATATTAGCTATCATTATTATAAAATGTTAGCTATCATTATTACTATTATTACTACTATTAGGACATTTTTAAGTACCAGGAAAAAAATTGCTACATAATTAAAATGTATATTTGTTTTCTTTCATTTGCTCCTTTTGCAGCCAGTACCTAGTGCCATCCAATCTCTTTCCCTTCTGCTCATCAAATAATAATTGCCTCATGTCTATTAGTTTTATTTACTTTTTTTAAAAAATTAATTAATTAATTAATATTTTTGGCTGTGTTGGGTCTTCGTTTCTGTGCGAGGGCTTTCTCCAGTTGCAGCAAGCGGGGGCCACTCTTCATCGCGGTGCGCGGGCCTCTCACTATCGCGGCCTCTCTGGTTGCGGAGCACAGGCTCCAGACGCGCAGGCTCAGTAGTTGTGGCTCACGGGCCTAGTTGCTCCGCGGCATGTGGGATCATCCCAGACCAGGGCTCGAACCCGTGTCCCTTGCATTGGCAGGCAGATTCTCAACCACTGCGCCACCAGGGAAGCCCTTTATTTACTTTTTGATTTAACAACAGAATGATCCAAGAGAACAAGGCAAAAGTGACCATGTCTTTAATGACCCAGCTGAAAAAGTCACACACCATTACTTCTGCCATATTGTATTTGGCATGTAGACTAACCCTGACATACTGTAAGATGGTACTACACAAAGACTTGAATACAAAGAAACAAGAATAATTGGGAGTTCATCTTGCAAGCTGGCTATCCATGGCCTGACTTCCTGGCCTCCAGTGTTTCCTTTCTCTCTCACATGCAAAATATGTTCACCACCATCCAAGGCCCCCCAAAGTCTCATCCCATTGGTAAGGGGCAGCACCCTTAAGTTTCTTAGGAGCCCAGTTTTTTTAAACTGAAAGGTTCTCTGAGGCACCATCCTGAATTTTTATGAGGTCTTAACAAAGGATTCTACAGCGAACTTCATCTTTGTATATACCATGTTTTCCTGCAAATGCCTTGGATTCTATTTTCCTCTGGAAACCCGTTTTCTTAATTTTAGTATCAATGTGCCATCATCTGGAAAGGCTGGGCATTTTCAAACCCAATAATTCCTGGAATCTTTCTGTTCAACAGTCCTTTCTTTGCCTTCTCCTCTCACATTTTACCTGAAGTAGCAAAGGGAAACCAGTGGCACCTGCAACCCTTAGTCTGGAAACCTATTTAGCTAGAGCACTTAGTTCCTTAGATACATTTATTACTTTCCTGTTACCGCAGGCAACAGCATTGCTAAAACTTCTGCCACTGCATAACAAGGATCACCTTTCCTCCAGTTTCTAATAACAATTTCCTAACTTTCCTGTAAGACCTCAGTGTCAGCTTTCTCAAAGGCCACCAGGCTTCAACAGACAGTCTCTTCAGAGCCCTTTAGTTTTTTACTAATGCTCTCCTTAAAGTCCTTAAAGGTTCTTCCCATTGTCTGGCTCCAAATTTCTCTCACATTTTAAGTTTTTTATTTTGTCAGTAGCCCACTTTGAGGCATCAACATCTGTATTGGTTATCTATTGGTGTGTAACAAATTACCCGCCCCCCCAATTTAGTGTCTGAAAATAACAGTAAACGTTTTTTATCCTTAGATTTTTGTCAATGTATTACTTTTGTATGGCTGTTGTAACAAATTCCCACAAACACAGTGGCTTAAAACAACAGATTTATTATCTTACAGCTCTGTGGGTCAGAAGTCTGACACAGGTCTCCCTGGGCTAACATCAGGGTGTCAGCTGGGTTGCCTTCCTTTCTGGAGGCTCTAGCAAGAATCTTGTTTCTTGCACTTTCCAGCTTCTAGAGATGGTCACGTTCCTTTTCTCATGCCCCTTTCTGAATTTGGAAGGTACCTTACATGAATTGGAGGACTAGCCAGAGAGAATCTTGCAATGGTAAATCCCCTGAGTAATAAGATATCTTTACAGTAAATATAGGGAACCTGAAGGCTGGGGACTAGTTATAACTTCTGATTGCTCTCCTGCCTTGAATAAAATTGAAACTTGAGTAAAACTGAAACCGTGTTGCATACAGTACCTGGGGTCTTTTAAACTGTCTAATTGCACATGGAGACCCCTCGCTCTAAACAAGTTGTCCTTGATCTTTCAACATTTGACAATGTGATGAGAATAACTGATGATTGTTTACTTAGGCCCCTATTCTTTTTCTCTAAGCATCTACTATGCACCAGAGAGACTGTTGACAATTCCTCCAAAGACAAGATTTATTTGGACCCCTAAAATTTAAGTTTTCAGTGCTCTCTCCATCTTGAATAGCAGCATGAACATACATAGGGACATACTATGTTTGTTCTCTGAGTGTCTCTATGAAATGTACTCGACTTTCCAAACTGTGTATTAATGTAGACTCTCTAGAGAATTCCGTGTTAGTGACAATTACTGCAGCATCCTGTGTTAGCGAAAAAGGTTTCAAATTAGACAGCCTGAATTTCCTGATAGAAACCAAAGAGACTTTGGGGGTAATATGTGAATTGAAAGGAAAGAATCTGCCAGTTTCTGGCCAAGAGGTGACCCCTGTAAAGACATATTTGTTAGTTGTGAGTGACAGAGGTTACAGAGCCAGCCAGGACCATTTCTAAAGTGTTAAGCTGACCTTGGGTAACAAGGTCACGAGGTCAGTTGGGGTCAGAATTGGTCAAGGAGAACTCTTTGCCTTTTGTGGAGAGCTTTTATTTTTTTTTCTTTTTTTTTTTTCTTTCTTTTTTTTTTTTTTTTTAGATTCGAATCGCCTTTATTTATTTATTTTTTTTTCCACACACACACACACACACACACACACTGTATTTTATTTTTACAAGAGATAAATCGACTGACACCAAGCATTGTACATGGATGACCACAACAAAAGCAACAATGATTGCAATTACGAAACATGAAACACACTCATACTATGTCATAATATTGACATTCAGTCCAGTAATCCTGTGGAGAGCTTTTAAAAGGCTTCAACTTTGTGTCGCTCCCTCTGTTCTTTCTGGTCCCTCCCTGCTTGGCCGTTTTCTAAAAACCAGCATGATTTGGAAACTGACTCACTAGCTGACCTCCCCAGCCTAGGGGCACATGGACAACCAGATGCTGGCGTTCAAATCTCTTCCCGTTTAGCAGGGTAGCCAAAGCCATGGAGACTGGACAGGAGCGATCTCCCATCCCTCATGCTATTGATATAAAACTCATTTAATATCTTGGCATTATTTCCCTTTGGCTTCTCTGAGTTTATGAGTTTAAATCTGTCTTTGATGATCTTGAGCAAGTCATTCAACCATTTGGGGACTCATTTTTTTCTCATCAACAATATGAGAAGATTGGACTGTAAGATATATTCTTTTTTTTTTTTTTTATATTTATTTTTTGGCTGCTTCGGGTCTTAGTTGAGGCACGTGGGCTCTTTCGTTGCAGCGCGTGGGCTCTTCGTTGCAGTGCACGGGCTTCTCTCTAGAGGACGTGGGCTCATTAGTTGTGGTACCCACGCTCTCTAGTTGTGGCACAAAGGCTCCAGACAGCGTGGGCTCTGTAGTTTGCAGCACGCAGGTTCTCTAGTTGAGGCTCACGGGCTCAGTAGTTGTGGCGTGTGGGCTTAGTTGCCCTGTGGCATGTGGGATCTTAATTCCCTGACGAGGGATCAAATCTGCGTTCCCTGCATTGCAAGATGAATTCTTAATCACTGGACCACCAAGGAAGTCCCTGCATGATATATTCTTGCTTTTTGTTATTCTTGCTTTTATTTTGTTAGTCTGGATAGTTAAAATGCCTATGCTTTTTTTGTTCCTGATAAAGAATTAAAGACAGGCCACATTCTGTTTTCCATAATCTCTCTCTAGGAATGAAGACATTGGATTACTCTTGTTCTTGCAAACTATTCTTTATGTATAATTGTTTGTATTCTAGAAGGTGGAGTAAGACATTTTGAGCACCTTTCCCAAGTGCTAACCTTTTGCCTTCAGCCCCAAACTACTTAAGGACTTTAATATAAGCTTCTAAAACTTTGCACACAAGATATGCTCAGCATATGGTTGTATTTGGTTTCTCTGGCATCTAACTCGTCCATTGCTTATGTTGTACTTCGGACAACGATTTCTTATTAAAAGAACTTTGTCTTTTCCCCTTGTGAACATTTTAAAGCACATTTGGACAGACATCTTTCAAAGAGAAATTCGTTGACTCGCTCACTATAACTTAACTGACACAGGGACATTTCCTGCTCATTAACCTCTCTCCATCAATTTCAAAAGGAAATCAGCAAGACCTCACCATGAGTCCTCCCTACCTCTGCACTTCTTTTCCTTTCTTTCGAAAATCTTCTGGAATTTAGGTCTGACTTTTGGGTATTTTCCAGGCTTCCAGTCGCAGTGATCTCAGCTCCCTGAAACCACAGTCGCCCCCAGCATCAGGGTCCCCCCAGAGAAGGCTGTTCCAAAGGTTAGAAGTCCAGAGCCTCCCCCTCACCCCACACGCACACCCCCTGGTGTTTGCCTGTTGAGGACTCGGGCAGGCCTAGGGCGGTTCTGGCTGCCAGATGCTCATCTAGTTCCTTCCGCCTCCATTTTAGGAGAAAATGACCAGGGGAAGAAGAGGAAATGATTGCGTTAATGATCATGGCCTCACAAAAATCTAGTGTATACGCTGGAGGAACAGAATATGGGAAGGGAAGGCCTGGAACACCTGATGGAGAAATTTGGGTTTGTTTCTCTCTGATTCAATTCAAAAAAATATTTATATGAGTAAAAATCTGTAACGTGAACAACGGGGATGCATAAGACACACAAGTAATATAAGACATGGGCCCACAATCTAGTGAAAGAGGAAGAAAAATATGTGCATGTAGAACTTAAATACAACCACATAAAGACACAGAAGCAATGCTCACGGGGATAGCAAAGAGAAAGGGAGTTATTCTGATGGGAAGACTACCTGAAGGCTTCATGTAGGAGGCAGCGTGTTAGCCTGGTCTTGAAGAATGGGTATGATTTAATGAACAGGTGTGGCTAGGGTGACCAAGGTCAGGGTGGCTATTCCAGGGGAGGGAAGAGAAAACAGCTTGAATGAAATCCTAGAGGAGGAAGCAAATGGTGAGAGGCACACAGGTAGGAATGAGTCAGTGGGTTCCTGAACCATTAAATATTAGTGTGAAATTGTATTGAGGAAAAGAAATATGAAATTATAATAGCTGGATGAAGAGCAGGAAGAAAATTTAAAGACAAGATCACTTCAGGGCTTCCCCGGTGGCGCAGTGGTTGAGAATCTGCCTGCCAATGCAGGGGACACGGGTTCGAGCCCTGGTCTCGGAAGATCCCACATGCCGTGGAGCAACTAGGCCCGTGAGCCACAATTGCTGAGCCTGCGCGTCTGGAGCCTGTGCTCTGCAACCAGAGAGGCCGCGATAGTGAGAGGCCCGCGCACCGCGATGAAGAGTGGCCCCCACTTGCCGCAACCAGAGAAAGCCCTCGCACAGAAACGAAGACCCAACACAGCCATAAATAAATAAATAAATAAAATTAAAAAAAAAAAAAAGATCACTTCAGAGGCTTGGTTTAAAATTATTTTTGTTAAAAAAATAAAATAAAATTGTTTTTGTTAAGAAAACAATAGGTACATGACAAAAAAACCCCACCTTGGATGATACAGAACATCTTGGAAAAAAATCCTAGTAATTGAGACACTATTAGGATTAGAGTAGAAGTGGGAAGACAATACTCCCATATGGGATAACAATTTTTATATTTAGGATTATTGTAAGGATAAAGAAGAGAATTTAGGTTCAAAGCTTAGTATTATGCCAAATCCCTAAATGGGGATGTGTCCCCTGTGGACCCTTACTCCAGCCTTGCGCTCTAAGCTCTGCCAACTTCTTCAACAGTAGGAAACCACTGCTGTTTCCCTATCAATTTCCTACCCCTGTCTCTAGGCCCCAGGCCAATGCCAGCCGCTTCCTCAAGGCTTTGCCCTCCCGCCAGCCAGAATGCAGGAGTGTTTCCACCGTGCACTCACAGTATGTTGCTTGTACTTTGAGTCTGCACATGTTTGGGTGTCTGTCCCTGCCACTGGACTCCTTTGGGTGCCTTGCAATTAGTGGCTGCCCAAGAAGCATTTATTGAAATAAATTACACAGAGTGAGTTTAAAATTTACTATAGTTAAATTTTTTAGGTGGGTGCTGGGGATGTCCCCCAGACGCCAGGTGTGTAAAAAAAAAAAAAAAAAAGTAAATTTACTTTTCTATGAGTCCTGTTCCCTCAGGGTGACAGAAATTTGGGGGGACTCTCCCACTTTCCCTTAGGACTGGGTATAAGTCCTAGAGGGCTCATACACAGCCATCTTGTACTCAGTCTTCCTTCTGTACAACTCATAGCTGAGTTGTCTCTTGTTCCTGACTCTTCTCTGGCTCTGAGGCTCAAGGGAGCTCATTCTACCACCCTGGTGCCAGCTGCTCACATACTCACCCAGCCATATACACTCTGAGCTGTGCTGCCTCTCGGGTCTGCCAAGGACAAGGGGACGGGTGTCCTCTGCTTTCAGCCTGCCCAAACCCATCTGCGGTTTTCCTCCCCATTTCCCACCGACACACCCCAGGCCAAGCTAGAAGAGGCAGGCAGGGCACAGGCTTCCTTTCTCGGGGAGCTACCTGCTGATGATTTTTTTTGGAGAGATGGCTGCCTGAGCTTTATTTATTTATTTATTTATTAGCATCTTTATTGGAGTATAATTGCTTTACAGTGGTGTGCTAGTTTCTGCTGTATAACAAAGTGAATCAGCTATACATATACATATATCCCCATATCCCCTCCCTCTTGCGTCTCCCTCCCACCCGCCCTATCCCACCCCTCTAGGTGGTCACAAAGCACCGAGCTGATCTCCCTGTGCTATGTGGCTGCTTCCCACTCCTGCTAATGATTTTTATCACTGTCTTCCAAGCCAGCTCTGCTGCAGGCATCAGGATTTTTGTTGTTGTTGTTGTTTTCTGTGTTCTGAGGGTCCCTCCAAGGCCTGAACTTTTAAGTGTCAAAAGTTTTTCCTCCACAGATTAAGGCACTGAATATCCTCTGGTCTAGCTGCCTGATTAAGGGAAGAGTAAGGGGGTAATGGGAAATAGTGGGGTGTAGGAGTCTTAAATATTTCAACTACAAAGCCATCTGGCCATGTGGGGCTCGTGGTAGAGCAAAGAGAAGTGGAAATGCAGATTTGGGAATCAAAAATGTAGAGTGGTGATAACGGAAGCTGAGAATGAATCCATTTTCTCCATGTGTGTCTAAGGGAGAAAAAGAAATCAATCAAGTCATTTTTTGAATTAAGCACTGTGCTAACTACCCCAAGGGATAGACCGGAAGCTTGCTATTTACCTATAAGAACCTTCCACATGGTGGCCCCAGGCTCCCTCTGCAGCCTCTTTTCTTACCACTGCCTCCCTTGCTTCTCAGCTCTATGCCTCTGCCAGGATATCCCTGAGGCTGGAATGCCTGTGAGGCTCTCTTCCTCCTCTTCCCCAGCCTGCAGACTTATTCTTTAAGAAGATCAAATGTCTTCTCTTGAAAGCTTTCCTGTTGTCTGCAGCACTATTCTCCTGGAGCTCTCTCTCCTGGCCTGCTTTGTACCAGCAACCAGTGACCTGTAAAATAGCTGAGGGCAGGGTCTGACTCTATCCTCAGCACCTAGCATAGTGCCTGGCACATGGTGGATACTCAGTAAATAGGTGCTGACTGAATGGGGGAATTGCTTATACGTTCAAAGCTGTAAGTGACACAGCAATAATGATGTCTGAGCAGTCAACAATAGTAATAGCCAACATTTGTTGCATATTCCAGATACTGTTCTCAGCACTTTACCCTCACAGTCTTATTTAATTCGAGCCACAACCCTGTGAAATAAGCACCATTTTTATTTCCATTTACAGATGAAGATGCTCAGAACCAGAGAGGTCAAGTTACCTGCTTGGGGTTCCTTGCCCAACCCTAAGAACAGTTGCTAGTCTCGGGCAGGCTTCTTAATTCCTCTGCACTCCCGTCTCCTCAGATGTGAATGAGAGCATTAGATGCTGTGATCTGCAACATCACCTACAGTTTGGAAAATCTGTGACTTAATAGTCAGGGATATGATTAAAATGCAAGGCACGTAAATGGCGGAACAGTGACCGATGCCTTGCCCTTGGTGCTGACTTGTGCCGGTGAGCTTCTGCTAAGGATGCACCCCCTAAGATGGTCTCAGGACCCACATCTTCCTGTACACAGGCCAGGCCAGCCATGGTGGCTCAGAGAAGAGGTGGGGCCCTCTGAGACGGCAAAACGCAGAAGCTTGCCAGGTCTAGGCAGGGTAAGGGGTGAAGAAACGGATCAGCGGAGGTAGACCCCATCTCTGTCTCCTTTCATTCCCTTAATGTACATACATCCAGTTAGTGAGTCTCAGCCATCCTACCTGCCACACGGCTTGTGTCTCTTCCTCCCTCCCACTACCTCCATCTAGTCTGGGTTTTAAGAACTTCTTTGATTTGCTTCAGTGACCTCCCTAACCGTCTCTCCTCTTTCTAGTGCATCTTACACCAAGCTGTCAAATTTATTATGTTCATCACAGTCTGGTCCCACAACTCCAGGCCATCCCCCACCCCTTTCGGTCCCTTCCCAATTCTTTATCCTTCACTTCTGGTCCCAAACTCTCCACATTCTCATTTCCATCCATGTACAGAACCACCCCACCCCTGTCTCTGCCTGTTGAAACCCTCTTAGACCCAGTTCACTGTCATTTGCTTTCCTAAAGCTTTCCTGAATATTCACAAGCTTAATTTCCCATAGCACTTCCTGGTGCCTCTGCTTTAGCGGAAGATCTCAACCAAACTTGTATTTAACATTATTTTTGTAAATCTGCTTCCGACTGGTCGTGAGCAGGAAAGGAGGAATCCCATGTTTTCACATTTCTCACCGAGGCTGGCACCCACTTTTCACCTAGTGGGCACTTGGTAGCTATTGATCATGTGAAAGAATGTAGAAATGTCTGGTCTGTGTTCATCGGGGTTGAACAACAGGAGCCAACACTGTGTATGTTAAACTAAGAACAAGAATGTATAGGGTCTGTTTTGCTGGAAGCCCGGTGTCAGTGCTGGGTAAAAGGAAACTGGCAGTGGTTCCTGCAGAATTTTATGCTCCTGGGCTTCTACTCCAATTACTTGTGTTTCTATGTCTCCTTCTGTCTATCTCTTCAATATGGGGGGCAGAGGTTTGCCCTGTGACCTCAGTTCTCTGATGGATTTAAGAAGAGTTATTGATTTTCGGTTTGTTCAGCATTCTTCTTTTTTGTGTGGACGGGAAAGATGACTCCTTACACGTGGGACAGGAGACCGGAAGTCTCCGTGGGGTCTATTTTGGAATAAGAAAGAATTGGATGATAGGTTCATTTGTGTCATATTTTAGATTCCACATGTAAGTGATATCATATGGTATTTGCCTTTCTCTTTCTGACTTACTTCACTTGGTATGATAGTCTCTAGTTGCATCCATGTTGTTGCAAATGGCATTATTTTTTCTTTTTTATGGCTGAGTAGTATTCCATTGTATATATGTAACACACAAATGAACCTATATACGAAACAGACTCACAGACATAGAGAACAAACTTGTGGTTGCCAAGGGGATGGGGGTTGGGGGAGGGATGGAGTGGGAGTTTGGGGTTAGCAGATGTAAGCTCTAATATTATATATAGAATGGATAAACGACAAGGTCCTACTCTATATCACAGGAAACTATATTCAATATCCTGTGATAAACCATAATGGAAAAGAATATTTAAAAAAGAATGTATATATATGTATAACTGAATCACTTTGCTGCACAGCAGAAATTAACACAGCATTGTAAATCAACTATACTTCAATAAAAAAATGAAAAAAAAAAAAAGAATAAGATGAGAGGAAGGAAAGGATCCAGGACATCTCTGGGTGCTTGTGCAGTGGACATTGATCTCTCAGGACTCCTGCTATTGACATGACTTAGCCTCAACAAGGCCGAAGACCCCTCGTCTCTCTCTTCCATACCTCCAGTTCTAGGGAGGGACCCAAGGGGGGATTAGCACCCCTGGATTAATCAGCTACGGCCAAGGTCACTGGGTCACATAGTATGGATGTGGCCTCTGGGGCCCGCCCTGTGGGGTGGGGCCACTCCACAGAGAAGGAGGAATCTTTGTGAGCTATGCGGAATCATAAGCAGCATCTACCTCACAGCCAGAGGTCCCTGCAGAAAGGGGAAAGAAATAAATTAACCTCTAGAGTAGGCAAATGTTGTGTAAGAGAAGAGCTATTACTGACCAATCTCCAAAAGTTGGAGAATGAAAACGAGTCTTTGTTTTAAAAATAAAAAAATGTTGCTCTCATTCTTCGTAACTCAGTCTACTGTGTTTTGTAGGCTGGAGAGGTGAAGTCTGGAGGGGGCAAAAGTATAAACAGCAAAGAAGTTGATCTTAAACCCACTGCTGATTTGGATGATATAATTGAAGAATCAGTTGTAATGGAAAGAGAAAATAGGGTGACAGTTGGAAGGAGGCTGTAAATTCCAGGGATTGTTCTCTTTTCATGTTGGTGGAAACGTGAGGGTGTGATTGAAGTTAAGTCAGTCAGTAGGATGGGAGGTGGGAGGAGGGGGTCAAGTAAGAAGGGGTGGGGGATGGCGTGGAGGGGCACATGCCTGGGGCTGGTGGGGCATGGCTATGGCCATCATGGCAGCTTCTGAAAGCAGATCCACAGCTGGCGGGATTTCATGGCGTAAAGAAAGGATCAGGGCTAGAGCTGGGGTGGTGGTTATTATGTGTTCAGGCAGAGGAAAGACATCGCCCTCTCTTTGGGACCACGGGGAAGATAGAGTTTGACTGCAAAGACAGGCAGTATGGAGCCCAGAAGGGTGGGGCAGGGCTGATCCCATACTAGCAGCCTAACACTTTAATCTGTTATCTCTTCCCTGATGAGTATTGTGCCTGTATTAGTTTCCCAGGGTTGCTGTGACAAAGTATCACAAACAACAGAAATTCATTGCCTCACAATTCTGGAGGCTAGAAATCTGAAATCAAGGTGTTGGCAGGGTTGGTTCCTTCTAACGCTCTGAGGGAGAGGCTGTTCCTCGTCTCTCTCCTAGCTTCTGGTGGTTTGCTGACAGTCTTTGGTGTTCCTGGCTTGTGGGTGCATCACACCAGTCTCTGCCTTCACCTTCACATGGTGTTTTCCCTCTGCCTTCACATGGCCATCTTCTTACAAGGACACTAATAATGGATTAGGGGTCCCTCCTACTCTAGTATGACACCATCCTAATTACTTACGTTTGCAACTACTCTATTTCCATATAAGGTCATATCCTGAGTTATCGGGTTACATTCTGAGTTACGTATTTGTTTTGGCAGGGGGTGGGGGGACACCATTCAACCAATTACAGTTTCCTTCTTATAAATTGGCAGGCTGGGGCTCAGAGAAGCTAAATGCATTGCCGTGGTCATCCAGCTTACGAGAGTCAGTCAGAATTGAAACCCATTCTAACTCCAAGACTGAGATGCTCTCATCTTCTCTGTGAACTCAGGGTTGATGAAGAGAAAATGGAAAGTTCAACTGAGAGAAGGTTAGCAGCAGTCAGTGTGGGCATTGAGCTTCAGAAGTTGTGGGAGCGCTATTGGCAAGTGGCCCGGGCTCAGTCGAGCTGGAGGACATAAAATTCTCGTGGCAGGTCTGCACAGTTAAATGTCACTTGGTACGTTTTAATATCTCACCATATTTATACACCTTGGGATGGGCATGGCAGTTTTGGGAGTTGAGAAGGCCTGCTCCAACTTCTGGGGAAAAGCTG
Source organism: Balaenoptera ricei (assembly GCF_028023285.1). Taxonomy (NCBI): domain Eukaryota; kingdom Metazoa; phylum Chordata; class Mammalia; order Artiodactyla; family Balaenopteridae; genus Balaenoptera; species Balaenoptera ricei. The sequence continues at coordinate 80,188,009 of NC_082640.1, read as the reverse complement.
ATGAGTGCTATTGTTAGAGCAGAAGGTGAGAAAAGAAAGATAATAACAATCACAATAACTAGTGTCTCCACAGTGCTCTACAGTTTATATAAGATGATCCTGTGCCGTACCTATGGCCATCCTTAATTTACTGACGAGGAAAGTGAGGCACGGGAAAGTAATTATGCGGCTTCCCGAAGACCTCCCAGACGGTGTGGGAGCAGTGGCCAGCGTTCTATCCTGTTCTCTTTTGACAGAATCCCCTCCGATGTCTTTTTCACAGATAGCTGAAGCACAGACATCTAGGAGACGTCACCGAGAGAGCACAGGGTGGAGAAAAAAGAGAAGAGGGAGAAAGCCTGGTCCACCAAGACCGTGTTTTGACATCACAGAAGAGACCAAGGCAGAAGTGGATTCGCCCAGGACAGAATCACAGAATCAAGGGAGAAAGAAACCGTGATAAACAGCATCAGAGGCTGGGGGAAGGTCAAGGGAATGAAGACAGAGCCAATGTCGTAGGATTTGGAAATGAGTAGTTCACTGGTGACCTCTTCAAGGTTTCAGGAGAGCAGTGGGAGGAAGCTGGAGTGCAGGGGCTGGGGATGAGGAAGCAGGTTGCTGAGTGGTTCCATTTTTCATTCAGAAAGTTTGGCAGGGCAAGGGAGGAGAGAACAGGCTCCTAGCTGGAGGGCCCAGCAGGGCCCAGCAAAGGTTTTTCCAGGGGGGAGGCAGGGGGACCTGTGCATGTCTGGAATACATCTGATTTCAAGGCTGGCCTCTGTTTCCAGATGTGCCACAGTCCACGAGGAATACAGTAACGTCTCCATCTGTCAGCAGAGCCATAGTCATTCTGCTGCCACAAAGGCTTGCATGTTTACTAACATATGTTATTCATTTCATTGCATTGTAGTGGACAGCATATTGCCTAACGCTTGTCAGAGGAGTCCCTGCCCTGGATTTATATCTACATCACCATTCAGCACCATTTATTGCAGACTGACCAAGGGCCGCGGCGAAAGACAAAAATGGCGGAGGCCTCTGTGGCCGGGGCCAGCGCGGCCGCCGCGGTTGCCACGCACTGGTTTTTCTGCCACTTTTGCAAGGGCGAGGTCAGCCCCAAACTACCGGAATATATTTGTCCCAGATGTGAATCAGGCTCTACTGAAGAAGTGACAGACGATTCCAGTTTTTTAGGTGGTGGCAGAAGCACATCAACACATTTTGCAGAGGGGACACGGGTTCGAGCCCTGGTCCGGGAAGATCCCACATGCCGAGGGGCAACTAAGCCCGTGCGCCACAACTACTGAGCCTGTGTGCCACAACTACTGAAGCCCGGGCGCCTAGAGCCCATGCTCTGCAACACCATTCAGCACCATTTACTGCAGAGTGACCAAGGTTTGAAGTGAGACAGACCTGGGTGTGAACACTGGCTCTACCAGCCAGGCAGCCTTGGGCCAGTTCCTGTCCCTTAACCTCAGTTTCCCCATCTGGAAGTCAGGGGTCGAATCTATTACGGAGTGTTGTCGGTAGCATTAAATGAGCTACTTCGTGCACAGTACTGAACACAATGCCTGGAACATAAACACTCAGTCCATGGCAACTATCAGGAGTCCTGGGTGAAGCAGTAAAGGCAATACTACTACTACTGCCTGGTCTGGGGGCATTTGTTTTTACTTTTTGCACCTCCAAGCTGTCCAGCAATCACGCACAGTCTCCTTTTACCAGGATCGTCTTTAGATCAGAGACTGACGGTACTGAGTTGGCTCCACTCCACACCAGAACGGACCCCTCCCCCGCTCATTCCTCCACTATCAGGTCAGCCTGTGTGTGTGGGAAAAGAGATCTGAGTCCTTTTCAAACTGATCTGAGATGAAGGGGGGAGGGGAAGGGAAGAGGAGAGGAAGAAGGACACCAAATGAAACTCTTTGATAGAAAAAAATGCCCCCCCAGCACACACACGCACACGCACACACGCACACACACACGCACACGCACACACGCATTTGGTTTCTCTCTGTCCAGTCTGTGTCCACAAGCCTTCCTTTCTGAGGCCTTGGAGACAAAGATGAGAGCATTCCTGAGGGTTTCTACTCTTATACATAATAAAAATTGTAAAATCCAATTGAACCCTCACAGCTCCTTCTTAGCCCATAAAATTGTGGATGGATCAGGTACTTGGAAAAATGACAGAATTGTAAGAAATTTTTGACCTTTCAGAAAAGCTCTCTGTCTGGGGGGATTGATGGGGTGAGGGGTGGAGAGATGAAGGGAGGGCAGAGCTGCTGAAATAGCTGCAGGCCAGACTGCCCCAGAAACCCAGACAAATATAAACAAATATCCATGCCCCTTGTGATTTTCTTTCAAGTTTTCTCGGCTCTTCACAAATACCACTTCTCCTTTGATCAAAGTTTCTTCTGAAGACCTAGAGAGAAAGATGGACCAGGCTTCCTGCTGCTCTCGCCCCATTTTATCTCACTGAGACCCACTGCTGATTAGGAGAAGGCCACTTGGCCAGGGAGCCCACACGTCTCCGCTCCTGGAATGTGCTTGCTACAGTACTCTCCGCTGTCACGGGAAGAGGGATTGCCTCTCTGGAGTGTGAAGATAAACAGATTTCTCTGTCTGCAGCGCTTGTTCCCAACACCACCTACCCACCCCTGCTCTGGAAGGACCCTTCTGGCCATCCCCCTGCTTTAAAAACAACCCCAAATATGACTGCTCTGCAGAGGTCACATGTTCTTGTCATCTCAGGATCCCTGGGGAGGGGGGGGGGTTAGCTCAACTCCGGCTTTTAGGAGGCGGCAATGCCAAGACAAACTGGTTCAAAAATAGGTGAACAAATAGAAAAACGGGGAACTGAGGGTTATTAACACGCAGTGGTTCTCTGATGTTACAGTCGCCACCTGAGAACAGTTGATCGAATTCCTTTCCGGGGACTTGTATGGATATTGTCAGTATGTCTCCGGCAACTCCTGTTCCTGTCGTCTTTAAGCTGGCTGTGGGGACTTCCCTGGTGGCGCAGTGGTTAAGAATCCGCCTGCCAATGCAGGGGACACGGGTTGGATCCCTGGCTGGGGAACTAAGATCCCACGTGCTGCGGAGCAACTAAGCCCGCGCGCTCTAGAGCCCGCGCCTCTGGAGCCCACGTACCACACCTAGAGAGAAGCCCACGTGCTGCAACGAAAGATGCCGCATGCCGCATCGAAGACCCGACGCAGCCCAGTAAACAAGTAAATAAATATCACGCTGGCTGTGCACCCAGGTCTTCACGGCAACCACCTCCGCGTCCACCAGAGGATCAATGTCTCTGCAGCCCCAGTGCATCTCGTTTATTTGCCGTCTGTCATTCAGTAGTGGGGCTGGGAGTGGAGAGTGATTACTTCTGGAAGGGACGCAAGTAGTCTTGCAACTCTACACTTAACGATAGTCAGTAAAAAACCTGACGTGTGAGTATTCCCATCAGTGAGTAACTGGGGGAGGTGGAGTAGGTAGGGAGCAGTTTGGTCGGCAGAAGCCATGGATGGGCCTGCTCTCTAAACTCTTCTTCCTTTTCAGGGCAAAAGCAATGGGCTCTGTTGTCAGGACAGTGACAGTTACCTACTGGCATGATTTGCAAGCCTGGATTTAGCTTTTTAACGTGAAGGCCCCACATAAATCAAAGAAATAAACACTGTCCCCTAATGGAGTCACACATGCAAATCTCATGTCGGGTGTAGGAATGAAACTCAGAAAAGCACAGCCCCGGGGCCAGGTAGGAATGTTAAACCATGACCTCTCAGAATAGCCAATTGGGTCAATAATCCCCCAGCAGCAGGTAACAAAAGGCTGCTTGATGAGTTGCAGACAGGGCTCCCCGCCAGAGGCCCCTAATGGTCAGAAGTACGTTCCCTGGTGTCTTCCTGCTTTTGTCCCAGAAAAACCTTTCCAGGCCCTGTGGGTTCCCTTCTGGCGCCAGCTCTCCAGGCAGGTGAGGGAGGGAGGGAGGGAGGGAGGGAGAGAAGAAGGGCTTTCGTCTCCCGTTGCAGCAGGAAAGCGGCTGCAGGGAGGGAACAGGAGGAGCAGGGGAAGAAGGTGGGTCTGACTCTGTCCTTGGAGCTGGGTCCCTGGGCCATGGGCGAATGGCTGTCCCTGGGGAAGATGGAGATTTAGTACCCTCCACTCAGCTCCCCAGGGCAGGAAGGATAGTGGGCTTTGGGGGCCTGGGACCCCTTCTCCTTGGGCTCCTAAGAAAGGAGCAGCTGTCTGTCGGATCTCAGGCAGGAGAGGAGAGTGCCCACCCACGAGCCAAAGTTGTAGGCGTGAAAGCTCAGTGCTGGCATCCACATGTGACGTGTCTCCTCTCCTTCCCACCAGCTCTTCCACATCCCGCATCCCACTTGTACCCATCCTTGAACTGTCAGCTTGAATTCACCTCCTTTCTGAGGCACCTATGTGAAGCTGCTCCCTCCCACTTCCTCTTTTCTACTTTAATCTCAATCCCTTGCTATGCTTCGTTGGATTTGTGATCTGTCTGTATACTTGTCTCCTCTAGACCTGAGGGCCCCTGGGGTTGGGGGGATGTCTATCCGGCTGGCCTGGTGGCTATGTGTTCAGCGTGAGGGAAGGGAGAAATAAACGGATCACACCCAGGACATCTCTCCAAAGTGCCCTTTCCATTGTTCCAAAATGCTTCCCTCCTTTTCAACTAACATTCACAGAGGGTCTTCTAGGCATCTGGTGCCTTGGTGAAGGACACAGGGAAAAAATGCTAACAAGTATAATGCTCACCAAGGGCTAGTCTCTCTGCTAAGCACTTTTTATTTGCTTGTCTAGACCTCACAACTCTGTGAAACGAGCATAATTATTATAATCTCCATTTTCCAGATAAGGAAACTGAGTTTATGTGACTTGCCTGAGATCACACAGTTAGTAAGTGGCAGAGGCGGGACTAGGACCCTGGGAGTCCCTCTGCAGAGCCCACACCTCGGTTATACCGTCAATCACTGTATAGCAGGCAGTGGGGGCTCCTCCATAAAGGGTGTGTTCAGAGGCCTGAGGGGCTCCAGTGGATGCACTACTAGACCGGCAAGGAAATTTTAGGTCAAAATATACCCCTCTGCTTGGAAAGGCTGGTTCCCACCTCTGTTTAGTGGGCTGTCATAGTCAGAATGGAAAATAGCCTGAGTAGCCCCCTTCAGAAGTCCCCTCCCCTCAGACTTTACTATTGAGAGAAAGGCAAAGTTTATGACAATTCACATTAAGATTTAAAAGGCGAATGGCTTAATATACCCTCTTAACTTCTAGAAAGGAGCTTGTTGACACAAAAGAGCCTCTGAAGGACTTCAGCAGGCTGTGGGATGAGAGACAGCTGCCCGGGGCTACACAGATAGGCATCTGCAGACTCTGGCTGCAGTTACAGGAGAACCAGAGGGCGGGGGTGGGTGACAGAGGGCTTTTCTCCCGGGGGCCCTCAGACCATCCTGCAATTTGTCACAAAGGGGACCCAGTCCACAGATGCCCCCTTCCCAGTGGGGCTCCCTAACAGGGTCTGACCTTTTTATACTTTCTGCAAAGTATTCACCTTTATTATTCAGTGGCATCCCCATGAACAACCCTATGATTGGATAAATATGAAAAAAGACAGGAGCATCTTTTCCTTTCAGAAAATTGTGCTAACAAATGGATGGCTGTAGGAGTGGTCAGGTATTACCCTTCGGGTGAGGGTGGGAGTGGACACTGCAGGCTGGGCAGCAATGAGGAAGAAGCCTGGATGGATACGTGGGCTATTTCATGGAGGGTCTTAACAGTCAGGGAAGTTTAAGTGCTCTGTTGAGTCTTCGAAAAACTTTGGAAGTTTTTGAACTAAGGAATGTATATTCATTTATTCATTCAATTGAACAAAATTGTAGTCACAGGTATCATCATGATGAATAAGCCCATTCCTGCCCTGTGTGATCTCTTAGACTGGTCAAGGAGACAGGCATATAAGCCAGTAGCTGCAATCCGGCTGGACAAGTGTGCTAGCAGAGGAATGTCTGTTAGCTGCACAAGCACAGGATGGAGGGCTCACTCTGGGGGAGGGGCTGGGCTGGGCTGGGCTGGATCCTCCAGGAAGTCTTCCTGGAGAGAGAAACATCTGAACTAGGTCTTAAGAGATGAAGAGGTGTCCATAGCTAGAGACTGAACTATAAGTGTAGAAGTAGCTGATGGTGGAGGGCCAGGAAAAGGCATTCAAGGCAGAAGGAAAAGCATTAGGTCTAGATGTGGGCAATAGCCCACTAACATTAAGGAAATCCAGTCTGTTGAGGTTATGATATGGGGTATTTTGGGGAGAGAGAGTAGAGAAAGATGATGGTGAGAAAGAAAAAGAGGTTAGAAAGGCTATTGGGAGCCTGATGGTGAAGGCCTTGCTGTCCACATCAGGGTTTGAAGCTAGTCCCAGACTTCCTTCCATGGCTTTCAATGGATACCAGTGCCCTTCAGGCTGGTAGAACACCTAACAGGTTGAAGGGGTCCTATGGTCCTATGGTCTAAATGCTTAAGGAATCCTTGGGTTAGACAAAGTTAGGGGTTTTTTTAAATCACTTCCTGAATTTTCAGTCTAATATATTCTTTTTTTTTAATATATACATATTTTTTAAGGCAATTTTTTTTTTTTTTTTTTTTTGGCTGCATTGGGTCTTCGTTGCTGCACGCGGGCTTTCCTTGTTGTGGTGAGCGGGGGCTACTCTTTGTTGCGGTGCGTGGGCTTCTCATTGCGGTGGCTTCTCTTGTTGTGGAGCACGGGCTCTAGGCACGTGGGCTTCAGTAGTTGTGGCTCATAGGCCCTAGAGCGCAGGCTCAGTAGTTGTGGTGTATGGGCTTAGTTGCTCTGCAGCATGTGGGATCTTCCCAGACCAGGGCTCGAACCCATGTCCCCTGCATTGGCAGGCGGATTCTTAACCACTGTGCCACCGGGGAAGCCCTGTGGTGACATCCTCGATATGAAGCATATTCAACAGGTTTGCACTGACATCCTGGTGTACCCTGAATCACAGGTATGGACCAAATTTTAATCACCGTGAATTCTTTTATATATATATATACAACTGAGGATGCCCTCTTTGGCTATAATTGAACACAGCCTATTGTGAAAAATCAGATCAATATCTGGTCAAATGATGGAGTGTAGAATAAAGTACCCTTAACTTGAAAATGGTGAGATTAAAGGTCAAGTTACCTAGTTATCAGAATGTGTGAGAACTTCGCCTCAGATAAGCCTAGAGTAGACCCCAAACAAATCAGATTATAAACGAATATAACCATGCTGGTTTGTTTTTCTGATGACCCAGCACCATCGCAGGAGCAGGGGGAGTAGAGACTCCGGGGAAGAGTGGAGAGAGCCAGCAGTGAAACGCCACCTTCAACAGGCAGTGAGTGTTTCACATCAGCCAAGAGCAGCCCGGAAAGGTCACCCTTGTTTCCTCCTGAGCCTAGCTGTGGCTCTAACTTTATTACAATTAACATTTATTCTGATTACATTTTGGAAATATTTCTGTGGGAAGACAGCACCATGACATTTAGACATTTAAAAAAATACTAGAGACTGGACTGAACTCCTCTTACTCCAGATGGCAGCTACCAGATCAGAGAGACCATGTGTTCCTGGGCCACCAGCCAGCCAGACACAGGTCTTGCTGACCCAGAGCTCTCACTCTTAACCATTCTACCACAGTGGAACCACCTGGGCTTTAAAGAGTGCAGTGCCCAAGACCCACAGCTCATAGACTGGAATTAATGCTAGGACATATCTATCTCATACTGTGGAAAATTGAATGGAGTCGTCAAAAGAGTTCAGCATAATTCCAACCTCTTCTAGAAACTACCCCTCATCACTGCAATTCAGAGATTCTCCTCCCAGCCCCCTTTTAGTCCTATAACACACAGCTAGCATGTAGTTGCTACTTAATATTATTTCAGTACATGTTTGTCCCTTACATGTTGTTCATTGCATTTTCCCCTGCATTTTAGAATTGCTATTTAACATTTCACATGTATAGCTCGTTGTTCCAATTAGATTGTAAGCTAGGTCTCTGCTCTCAGGGTCATTCTCTATCTTATCCTTCCCACTGTACCCAGGCCAGGGCTAGTTCATAACAGGGCTTTACTCAGTCTATCATGAGTGAAAGGTTTGTTATAAAACTCTCCATGAGCAGGGTCTCTGTAGTCTCTCAAGGTCTCCTTCTCTTCTTTCCACTATTAGTTCTTTCCATTGGCCCATTTGTATAACCCGATGCTAGAGGCTGAGCAAGATGGGAGGATGAGATAAAGCCCAGTTCCTGCCCTCAGAGGGTGTACACAGAGCAGGTGACACAGATATGCTTATAATAAACCCTAACAAAATAGAAAGAGTTCCATTAGAGAAGCACAGATAAAGCTTAGTACTGCATGTCAGAGGAGGGGGAGATTGCTTCCAGCTGTTGAGATCAGGGACGATGGCTTCCGGGATGTTCACTGTCTTATGCCACTCACCCCCGTCAAAGAGAGGTGACCTCGGAAGACTTCAAAGGATACTGCTAACCAAGTAGATAACTAAGAAACTGGAGAGCCTAGCCTTGTCTGTGTTCTTTGGAGTACTTTTGCATCTGCTTTATGCTGCAAAGTGGAATCTGTTTTAAAGACTTACATTGACTAGGGAGAGCTCAGAGAGAAGAGGATGAAGAGAGAAGCCCCAGTTTTGGTAATCAAGTCAGAGGAAATTTTGGAAAGAGAAGTTTTAGAAGAGTGGTGAGAGAAGCAGCTGGATTGCAAGGTTACAAGGTGGGAATGTAGAATGAAGAAATGGAGACATTCAGTCATTTGTTTAGCAAATATTTGAGTGCCAGCTACATGCCAGGCACTACGTTAGACACTGGGATTCAGGAATATGCAAAACAGTCATGTCTCTACTTTTTGGAACTAACAGCTTATGAGTCCTCTTTCAAGAAGAGTGGGGAAATGTTATATGTCAATTATACCTCAATAATAAAAATAAATAAATAAATAAAGAAGAAGAAGACCGGAGGAACCACAAAGAGAACTAGGAGGGCAGCACCACAAAGCAGTGGAGAAAAAGTTTGTTTGGCTTTGTCGTTGTGTTGGTTTTAAGATGAAGGAGATCTGCATATGGTCTCAGGCTGAGGGGAGATGGAGTTTGGACATGCCAAGGGAGGGGGATAGCTGAGACAGCAAAATCCCAGAGGAGGTATGTATAATATGCTGAATTTAGGCCAGCACTGTGTCAAGCACATCTTGCAAGTGATCTCACTGGATCCTTACGATAACCCTGTAAGGCAGCTATTATTGGAGGTGAGGAAACTGAGGTGCAAGGTCACATATCAAGTAGGTAGATACAGAGATGCGAAGCCAGGTCCAACTGCAAAAGCCAGGCTCTCTAGAGAATTACACTGCTTTGAGGGAATGCGGCCAAGACGACTTTCAGTTGAGCCTAAAACTCACTTCAGCTGGTCTACACCACAGTGTTTTATAGTCCTCTGGGCCAACGTTTTCTTGGAATTTTTGCAAAGTTTTGAACAGTACAGCCTGGGGGAGGGGGATCGTCTTCTCCCACTTCAGGCTGCTCTGAGTCAACCTGCAATAATGTGCTGGTGCAGATCCAACCCTGATACCAAGGCTGACTGCTCCCTCCCTCTTTGTCTCAGGCCCCACAATGAATCATCCTTGGAGCTACTGTTGCTTCCTTTGGCAAACTCCAGGCACCCATTTCCCCAGCCTACTCCTCTAGGTTCCAGCAGTCACTCTCTCCCCACCCAGCCCAGTTCAGGCTCTAACTCAAAACAGTGCTTAGCATATAATATGCGCTATAGAAATGATTGACAAATAGCATTTTGCATTTCTAGAGCAATCAACTTACATGGGGTATCAAAACGGCACAGGGGTTGATCAGACAAACCTAGATTGCAACTCCCCTCTCAGTACCTAGAAGCAGCGTGACTCAGAACAAATTACTCTTTCTCTCTGAACCTGTTTCCTCATCTAGGAAATGGGATGGCAAAACCTTCTTCCTACACTGTAGTGAGGACTAAATGAGAGAATTCATATCATGTGTTAAATGTCTCCTTCACAGTGTGTTTTCTTCTCACCTCCAACGCAATTTAATAGAGCACCACCCCTCACAAGAGCCTGTAGCGTTGGTCCCCTTATCCTTGTTCGACACTCTGGGAAAGTCTCAAAAAAGGAAATAGGACCTAAAGCATCATTCAGTTTGCCAGAAATCTGACTGGGTATTCTTCTCAAAATAGAAAAATCTCTACCTTTTATACACGTCACATAAGGCATTTGCACACCAGAAGTGTGACTTTAAGCAAGAGAAAGAAACTGCCTTTTGCAAAGGCCCCCATGCTATTGATGACATTTTTAAAAGCCGCTGCAGGGCTTCCCTGGTGGCGCAGTGGTTGAGAATCTGCCTGCTAATGCAGGGGACACGGGTTCGAGCCCTGGTCTGGGAAGATCCCACACGCCGCAGAGCAACTAGGCCCGTGAGCCACAGCTACTGAGCCTGTGCGTCTGGAGCCTGTGCTCCGCAACAAGAGAGGCCGCGATAGTGAGAGGCCTGTGCACCGCGATGAAGAGTGGTCCCAGCTTGCCGCAACTAGAGAAAGCCCTCGCACAGAAACGAAGACCCAACACAGTCAAAAATAAATAATAAATAAATAAATAAATTTAAAAGCCGCTGCAAAATCCTCTAATAGAGTTCATTTGTTGGTGGTGTCATGAGATGCTGATCTTAGAGTGGGACTCATTCATTAGACCAGGAGAAAGCCAAAACCTCGACAGGGAAGTTCTCTTTCCATAAGCAACAACAGATGAAACCAGAATAATGTTCTCACCCACACGCCACCTGCTCCACTCTGCAGATGGTACGGGGGCAAGAGCAGAAGGGAATGTTCTGGGATGTAGCAACCCCTGTCTTCCCAGTCCAGTGAAAGACAAGCCCCCGCCAAAGTCTGCATGACACTGGACACGGCAGAACCATCATTATGACATCCCCTGTCCCATTCCGCCTCTCAAACCTTGAAAGACCTTCAGTCTTTCAAGACATGGGTTTTTTAATGTAAATTTGAAAGACACACACAAAACACTTGGTTGGTTAATAGTGAAGAAAAATGAATTGCTTAACAAGATCTACACCCCCATCCATGAGACTTGACAATGTGTGATGTGATTTCTCAAGCAACCTAAAGTAATCAGTTTAGCTCTAATAGAAGAGGATTAATGTCCAAAATATACAAACAGCTCATGCAACTCAATATCAAAAAAACAGACAACCCAATCAAAAAATGGGCAGATCTAAATAGACATTTCTGCAAAGAAGACATACAGATGGCCAAAAAGCACATGAAAAGATGCTCAACATCACTAATTATTAGAGAAATGCAAATCAAAACTACAATGAGGTATCACCCACACCGGTCAGAATGGCCATCATCAAAAAGTCTGCAAACAATAAATGCTGGAGAGGGTGTAGAGAAAAGGGAATCCTCTTGCACTGTTGGTGGGAATGTAAATTGGTACAGCCACTATGGAGAACAGTATGGAGGTTCCTTAAAAAACTAAAAATAGAGTTACTATATGATCCAGCAATCCCACTGCTGGTCATATATCTGGAGAAAACCATAATTTGAAAAGATACATGCACCCCAATGTTCATTGCAGCACTATTTACAATAGCCAAGACATGGAAGCAACCTAAATGTCCAACAGAAGAATAAAGAAGATGTGGTACATATATACAATGGAATATTACTCAGCCATAAAAAAGAATAAAATAATTCCATTTGCAGCAACATGGATGGACCTAGAGATTATCATACTAAGTGAAGTAAGTCAGAGACAGACAAATATCATATATCACTTACATGTGCATGCTAAAAAAAATGATCCAATGAACTTATTTACAAAACAGAAACTGATTCATAGACTTTGAAAACAAACTTATGGTTACCAAAGGAGTAAGGGGGAGGGAGGGATAAATTAGGAGTATGGAATTAACATATACACACTACTATATATAAAATAATCAACAAGGACCTACTGTATAGCACAGGGAACTCTATTCAATATTCTGTAATAACCTATATGGGAAAAGAATCTGAAAAAGAATGGATATATGTAAAACTGAATCACTTTGCTGTACACTTAAAACTAACAACATTGTAAATCAACTATATTCCAGTGTAAAATAAAAATTAAATTAAATTAAAAAAAAAAAGAACAGAGAGACACTTGTTCTGCCTACACCACTTCCTTCGCCATAAATGAGGAATCATCGTGTCTTTTTTGAATGACAAGAGAATCTTTCATAGGGTCTGAAAGTAATTTTTTCCTCTTCGAAATGGATGCATCCTAAATGTTCAGCTGAGGCTGGTACCCCAGAGAAGAAAGTTTTGACAACTTAACATTCACAAGGTCAAAACCAGTCCACATGATAATTTGATTTAGCCCGTTAATATTCCAGCCTGCCAACCGAATACTTGTTTATTGCTCACAAGTGTATGGGAGATACGGTGAGCTCGAAGCAAAGACCAGATAATACGTTTATATCTTCTACTTTCTAAAGCTTAAAATTATGTACTTAAGAGAGAAGAGGCAGAATAATCTTTTTTTAAAATTTTTATTGGAGTAGAGTTGCTTTACAATATTGTGTTAGTTTATACTGTACAGCAAAGTGAATCAGCTATACATATATCCCCCTTTTTTTGGATTTCCTTCTCATTTAGGTAACCACAGAGCACTGAGTTCCCTGTGCTATACAGTAGATTCTCATTAGTTATCTATTTTATACATATTATCAATAGTGTATACATGTCAATCCCAATCTCCCAATTCATTCTACCCCCACCTTCCCCCTTTGGTATCCATACATTTGCTCTCTACGTCTGTGTCTCTACTTCTGCTTTGTAAATAAGATTGTCTATACCAATTTTTTCAGATTCCACATATATGCGTTAATATACAATATTTGTTTTTCTCTTTCTGACTTACTGCACTCTGTATGACAGTCTCTAGGTCCATCCATGTCTCTACAAATGACCCAATTTTGTTCCTTTTTATGGCTGAGTACTATTCCATTGTATATATGTACCACATCTTCTTTATCCATTCCTCTGTTGATGAACATTTAGGTTGCTTCCATGTCCTGGCTATTGTAAATAGTGCTACAATGGAGAGGATAATCTATTTAAACATTAACTATTTATGGGGATTTCCCTGGTGGTCCAGTGGGTAAGACTCTGTGTTCCCAATGCCAGGGGCCCAGCTTTAATCCCTGGTCAGGGAACTAAATCCTGCATGCATGCCACAACTAAGAGTCTGCATGCTGTAACTAAAAGATCCTGCATGCTGCAATGGTGACCCAGCACAGCCAAAATAAATGAATAAATAAATATTTAACTACTTATGATAATTAATCTAACTTTCTTTTTCTCTCCCCCTCCCCTTCCACCCTTCTCTTTCCTTCTTTCCTCCCTCTTCTGTTTAACTCTTGAGAAAAGTCAAAGAGTGGAAGAGAGTTAGGGAATTTCCATCTTCAATTCACTTAACAAACCCAGGATGGACCTTGGGTAAACTTAAGACTGGCCCTATTGGCCTTTAGTTCTTTTCCTGACCTGCTTAGTCTCCACAATGCTGACCCTGCTCACAGGAACCCAAGATGACTAGGAAACCACATTTTCTGGGCCTCTCCAGCCTAGCCACTGCCAGAGATCTGAGGCTGCAAAGTTGTATCTGTGATTGCCTACATGGCAGTGAGGCAATTGCCAGCATCAGTGGCCATTTGTGCCCCCTGAATAGCATGCAAATGGCTGATTGTGGGTGCAATTCCACAGCACATGCTCCTTGGTATCTGCAGTTCTGATTTTGAGCAAGGGGAAAGGCCACAGTGGGGAAGTTGGCCCTGCCACGTTTCTCTCTTTACCCCTTCTGTAAATACTGAGGACTGTCCGTAGGAAGATGATTTTGAGTTGCTGGAAGCAAGCGGAAGAGTGGAAAATCCAGTCACACCATCAGCACCGTGATTTTAAAAGTTAGTGTAGAGGCGGCTGCTAAGCAAGCGCCTTTTCAGGCTCCTTTTCAAAGCTGAGTGGAGATTACCAAATGGTCAGGCGCACCTGTGGTGGAAACATGAGTGAGTGGCGCCCCCTCCTGGCAGAGACGCCCTCCAGGCCGAGGCTGGGAGCGCGCAGCAGCCATTTTGTTTGGGCACACCAGAAGGTTCAGCGCTGGCAGGAATTACAGGGCTTGTTGCAGCCCAACCTGCCCTCGTTGTAGAGGAGAGGAAACCCAGGTCTGCAAAAGGGGCCTCACAAAATCAGTGGCAGAGCTGAGGCACGACATGAGCCACATCTGTTGAATCCTTAACAAGGGCTGAGCACCATGCAAAGCCCAGGACATCCCCGTAAGAAGTCTGCGAAGACGATCTCTTCTCTCCCATGTTCCAGGTAAGAAAAGTGAGGGCAAGAAAGACTCGAGATGGCGAATAAGTGACCCAGCTCCCCGCTACCTTTCTGATACTTCCCAGCTGCCTTTCAGACACGTGGACAACACAGGCGACAGAGAGAGTAAGCCCGGGCTCCAGCGTATCTGGAAAAAATGCTGCTACTGAACTATGCATCTGGCCCTTTCACGGGTCCTGAGAGCCTGGATGGAGATAGGCCAGTTCCCTGGAGAGGGAGGGGGTGCTGGGAGCCCTGGAATCTCCAGGAAGCAAGTGGTTCCTGAGAAATCAGTCAGTAAGCAACACTCTTCATACACCCTGTTCTCTCCGTTAGCTTTTTCATAAATGTCAGACCAGCTTATTTGGAAAATATGGTTCCTCTGTGGAACACAATAGACACTCAACAGATACTTGCTAAATGAATTGTTCCAAAAGGGAATTTGGAGACCATCTCCCCATGCAGTGCTGTAACTCTCCTTCTCTCCCTCCTAACCTCTCCTTCTCTCCCCCCACCCAATATTCACCGTTCAACACCCCCGACACACACGCACACACACACCCCTCTCCAATTCCTTATTCAGCTTGAATGTCTCCAGGAAACTCACTATTTTAAGAGGCGGCCAATTTTCAGTAAGTGCTTATCATTAAAATTATTCCTGTTGTTCAGTCCTGTTTGTCATCTAACAGTTGCAGTACTGGTCCTAATTCTGACCTCTTGGGCAACACAGGACCTATTCTCTCAAGTTTCCACCGTTCCTTTCAGGTTAAATATCCTCGGTTTCTTTCATGGTTTCTCAACAAGGCTTCCCTTCTCCGGTCACACTGCATCCCTAGAACTCCACCCTGCCTCTGGGAAGATCAGCTGCTGAACAGCAAGGCTTATTTTTCTTGTTTAGGCCCAGGAACAGCCAGGCCCAGAACTCCTACCTCTGCACTCATGTGAGAAAAACCAACCTGTAAAGCCAGTTCTCTGTTGCTTTCAACCAAACACTTTCCTAATTGATATAAGTACGTGCTTTGTACCCGGCTCTGTGCTGGCTACTGTACTATTGCCATCTCCCATCATCGGGAAAATTCACTAACCGTGTCCACCTCAGTGTTCTCATCTGTAAAATGAGGGCTCTGGACCCTATTATCTCTGTGGTCCTATCCTATCTGATGTCAGCTCCATTGGCCTCACCACCAATGGTCCTCAGCTCCTACACTGGACTCTAAAAAGAGTGATGGCATTTTTCTTCAATGATTTACAGTCACAACTGTATTTAATTTGCATTTTAATATTTCCCTTCCTGGAAATATTTTTCATAATTGCTGTTTTGGAGGAGGGAGAGAGAGAGAGAGAGAGAGAGAGAGAGAGAGAGAGAGAGAGAGAGAGAGAGAGAGAGAAAATGGTTTTGCAGAATCTGTTCCTGCTGAGTTGGAGAATCCTTAACACTCCAAATCCTCTCTCTCCTCCTCCCCCTTGTCATCCATTCCTCAGGCCAGTGCAGGAACAAGCGCCCCCAAACACCAGCCTCCATCACTTGGTGCAGAGAGCATTGGAAGGTGTGTGATGTGGGCTGTTGTCCACTGGCCACCAAGCCCCAGGGGGAGGGACCACACAGAGCGTTTGACGGCTGATGAGCCTAATACAGTGTTGGCTAGTAACTACTGCCAGAACTTCTCTAGGCCTCTGTGTGTCCATCTGTATGGGGGGGGGGGCGTGGGGTGGTAATGATACCTGTCTAGCCTGCCCTGTGTGGATGCTCTGAGGGGGTTAATGATGATTTTTTCTTAACGTTCCAACAGTGCACTTAAAAAAAATTATTTGGTTGCGCTGGGTCTTAGTTGCAGCTCACCGGCTCCTTAGTTGTGGCACATGGGCTCCTTAGTTGTGGCACACAGGCTCCTTAGTTGTGGCATGTGACCTCTTAGTTGCGGCATGCATGTGGGATCTAGTTCCCTGACCAGGGACTGAACCGGCCCCCTGCATTGGGAGTACTGAGTCTTACCACTGGACCACAGGGCAGTCCCTAATGACAATTCTTGAACACTGAAGAGGCTGCTTATGTCAGAATCAGTTTTAAGATTATGACAGCTACTCTTTCCATATGATGATAATTTTTATGACTAGGATAATTATCATTATTTGTTATGATTCAGAGCTATGAGATGTGGCACGTTGTCTTTAACTAAATATGTCCATGTGTGTCGAACATACATTTATTTGTACAATGACTATATTTATCAGACTGAAGAATCCAGGGTTTAGTGCGTCTAATTACTCTGGCACAAGAAGTATTTACTCTGTTCCTAAAGGACCTAATCCTGTTCCTAAAAGGGAAAAACACCCCTTTAAAGTAAGTGGCAGTTGCCTGGCTATGGCGATTAGAGACACCACTATTTGTGACTTTTACTTCTAACTCTCTGAAAACCAAGGGGAGGCTTCAGGCTGAAGCTCTCATTTGAGCCCAGCTCCAGGGCTTGTGCTGCCCCTGTGTTGTCAAGTTTCCCTGTGGGCAATGGAGACAGGAACTACTCTAGTGGCCACCACCGCATGGGAATAATCATCACAAGAGAGAAGAGACAAAAATATTTTAATTGCCTTGTAACCTCTCCTTAGCTGTGAAACAAGGTGGCCTTTACAGCTGCCCCCCAGACAGACTAAACACGGGGCCAGAACTGTTTTGAATGGAAAGTCCAAGCATTTAAAAGGAGTGTTACTCCGTAATCACCGCTGCTATTTATAGAGCTTGCCCTGCTCCAGGGGCTTACGGCCACACAGAGAACATGTCTCAGTGACTGCCCTTACCAGCTGACCTTGCTGGGATTGGGGGTGATGTCCTAGAGGGAGCTGCAGTTGGAAGAAGCCTGGGCTCTGTGATGCTGCAGTCACTCACACAAGGTTCCCCAGGAAGTGGACCAGGGCTTGAACCCAGGTTGGAAACTTGTGCTGCACCAAACCATGCAAGGAGGAAGGTGAGCAGACCAGTTGAGCCCTACCATCTTTCCCCTCTCTCATACACACAACTCTTGGAAGCTGGAATCTCTTCCCTTGGAAAAAAATGTTTTAAAAAATTTAAAAACTTTAAAATTAGAAGTTTTCTCCTAATGAAGTTGAGCAGCTCTAGAGTTGCCTGGATTTAGCATTTAGGGACTGCCCAATGGACAGCTAGTTTCCTGCTCACTCACCTGCTGGTTGACAGGCCTCTCCCGTTCACACAATTTCTTAACCCCTCATTCTTAAACAGGAACAGAAATCCAAGGATCACCAGACAGTTGATTCAAATTACAACATGAATGAAAGAGCCAAACAAATAGAAAAATTGGCTCCAGAGGAAACAAAGGTAATTCAGGGAACAGAAGAGAACGTGAAAAAAAAATCTGTAAATAGTATCCTCAGAAGAATGTGAGAAGATATCATGCCTTTAAAGCAAGAACAGGATGCTATTTTAAAAGGAAAAAATAAGAAAGAGGTCTTGGAGATTAAAATATGATTGTGGAAATAGATATTCAGTAGAGATTTTGGAAATAAAGACAAGGAGCTCTCCCAGAAAGTAAAATAAAGACAACACACAAAGACACAAGGACAATAAGATGGGAAAAAAAAAAAAAAAACCCACCACCAGCACCACCACAACAAAAAATCCCACAGAGACACTAAAAATGAGAGAAAAAGACAACCAATCCAGGAGGTCCAAACTCTGTCTTAAGTTTCTGAAAGAACAAACCAAGAACATGGAGAGGAAATTATGAAAGGAAGAATATAAGAAAAATGTCTAAACCTGAATGATGTTACAATGTAAATGAGTGACATTGTAATTAAAATAGTCCACTGAGTGCCTGGTACAATAAACTTTAAAAATAGATTCATACCTAGATATGGTATGAAAGTTCACAATACTGAGAATGAAGAAGATTCTAAGTGCTTCAAGGGAGAATAAAACAGAACATCAACAAAAGAACAAGAATCAGATGCCAATATCAACAGTAGATGCAAAAGGACAGTGGGACAAAGATCTTAAAATTCTGAGGGAAAAAGATGATCAACTTTTATATACCCAACAAAGGGTGTATAAAACCATTTGAAACTTTTGAACAGGAGGGTAGAGCCAAGGCATTTGCAGACATGTAAGGACTCAAGAAATTTATTTCATGCAATCTCTTTCTTAGAAATTTACTTTAAGGTATGCTCCCCAAAAAGGAGGGAGTAAACGGAGGTTAAAAATAAGACCTAGGAAATATTTTCTCCCATTCTGAGGGTTGTCTTTTGGTTTTGTTTATGGTTTCCTTTGCTGTGCAAAAGCTTTTAAGTTGCATTAGGTCCCATTTGTTTATTTTTGTTTTTATTTCCATTTCTCTAGGAGCTGGGTCAAAAAGGATCTTGCTGTGATTTATGTCATAGAGTGTTCTGCCTATGTTTTCCTCTAAGAGTTTGATAGCGTCTGGCCTTACATTTAGGCCTTTAATCCATTTTGAGTTTATTTTTGTGTATGGTGTTAGGGAGTGTTCTAATTTCATACTTTTACACGTACCTGTCCAGTTTTCCCAGCACCACTTATTGAAGAGGCTGTCTTTTCTCCACTATATATGCTTGCCTCCTTTATCAAAGATAAGGTGACCATATGTGGGTTTATCTCTGGGCTTTCTATCCTGTTCCATTGATCTATATTTCTGTTTTTGTGCCAGTACCATACTGTCTTGATTACTGTAGCTTTGCAAATGAAGCAACTGACAAAGGATTAATCTCCAAAATTTACAAGCAGCTCATGCAGCTCAATAACAAAAAAACAACCAACCCAATCCAAAAATGGGCAGAAGACCTAAATAGACATTTCTCCAAAGAAGATATACAGATTGCCAACAAACACATGAAAGAATGCTCAACATCATTAATCTTTAGAGAAATGCAAATCAAAACTACAATGAGATATCATCTCACACCGGTCACAATGGCCATCATCAAAAAATCTAGAAACAATAAACGTTGGAGAGGGTGTGGAGAAAAGGGAACCCTCTTGCACTGTTGGTGGGAATGTAAATTGATACAGCCACTATGGAGAACAGTATGGAGGTTCCTTAAAAAACTAAAAATAGAACTACCATACGACCCAGCAGTTCCACTACTGGGCATATACCCTGAGAAAACCATAATTCAAAAAGAGTCATGTACCACAATGTTCATTGCAGCTCTATTTACAATAGCCAGGACATGGAAGCAAGCTAAGTGTCCATCATCAGATGAACGGATAAAGAAGATGTGGCACATATATACAATGGAATATTACTCAGCCATAAAAAGAAACAAAATTGAGTTATTTGTAGTGAGGTGGATGGAGTTAGAGTCTGTCATACAGAGTGAAGTAAGTCAGAAAGAGAAAAACAAATACAGTATGCTAACACATATATATGGAATCTAAGGGGAAAAAACCCAAAAAAAGTCATGAAGAACCTAGTGGTAAGACGGGAATAAAGACACAGACCTACTAGAGAATGGACTTGAGGATATGGGGAGGGGGAAGGGTAAGCTGTGACAAAGTGAGAGAGTGGCATGGACATATATACACTACCAAACGTAAAATAGATAGCTAGTGGGAAGCAACTGCATAGCATAGGGAGATCAGCTCGGTGCTTTGTGACCACTTAGAGGGGTGGGATAGGGAGAGTGGGAGGGAGACGCAAGAGGGAGGGGATATGGGGATATATGTATATGTATAACTGATTCACTTTGTTATAAAGCAGAAACTAACACACAATTGTAAAGCAATTATACTCCAATAAAGATGTTAAAAAAAAAAAAAATAAGACCTAGGAAATACTGGAGCCAGTCTAGGAGAGGTGTCAAGGGATTTCAAGAGATTTCTTGAGCAACTGTTTCCAACCTGAGCAGGAAGCCAGAAATCTCCAAAAAGAGGTCTCCAGGGAAAATGGGCACTTAATACTTAAGTTATGAAGAGCTTGGAAATAATTGGGAATATGCTAAAGACAACTGATGGAACAAAAAAGAAATCTACTGAGAAATTCCAGGAAAAATAGAAAGCTGCACAAAAAGAACTTCAATTATAATGCATACACTGTGTGACTCAGCAGTGAACACTATTTACCTGGTCATAATAATATAATTGTTGCTTACTAATTTTCAGCTGTTGGACTTAACCAACAGGCAGTTCAAGGAAGACTAAACTATGGTTTGAAAACAGAATGTAACCATTAGGAATCTTCAAAATACAAAACTAAAAGTTAGATGAACTGGATTAGGAGAAAGAGAGGAAGCCAGCTGGAGGGAAAAGTAGGGGTGTTGATAGGAAGCCAAGAAGTGTTGTCTCTAGAAGATGGAAGAGAAAAAGGTATTGTTTTTATGTAAAGTTGTAAGCATGGCTGCCCTAGTCTGTCCGGCTGCTATAACAAAACACCACAGAATGAGTGGCTTATATACAGCAGAAATTTATTTCTCACAGTTCTGGAGGCTGGAAGTCTCAGATCAGGGTGCCATCCTGGTCTGGTGAGAGCCCTCTTCCAGGTTCAGAGTTCTCCCTGTATCCTCACTTGGTTGAAAGGGCTAGGGAGCTCTGTGGGATCGTTTTCATAAGAGCAAATCCCATTCATGAGGTCTCTACTCTCATGACCTAATCACCTCCCAAAGGCCCCACCTACTAATACCATCGCCTTTGGTTAGGATTTCAACATGTGAATTTTGGGGGGACACACATTCAGACCATAGCAATGGGTCAAGAGAGAAATTGAAAATTGGAATATAACAATTCTGGGAGTTTATAACAGTAGGAGATAGAATAAATGAGCTATATCATCTGTTATAGCAGGAAATAGGTAAAGTGTAAAATTGGTACATCAAGGAATAGAAGCAGAAACGTTGTTTATACATATGATGGGAAATAACTAAAACTTTGGGGGTAGAACTGAGGATGAACATTTCAAACTACATTATTATCTTTATATTTCAAAATAATTTTAAACTTAAAGTTGTAAATAATAGTACAAATATTTCTCATGTACTTTTAATACAGCCTCCCTTAGATGTTACCATTTTACATAACCATGGCACATGATCAAAACCAGCAAGTTAACACTGATATGATACTATTAACTAAAATACAGATCCTATCTGAATTGCACCAGTTTTTCCACTTTTGTCCTTTTTCTGTCCTAGGATCGCATCCAGGATCCCATCATTCATTTATTAGTCATGCACCCTTGGTCTCCGCCAATCTGTGACAGTTCCTCAGTCTTGCCCAGTCCTTCGTGACTTTGACTCTTTTAAAGAGTTATTTTGCAGAGTGTTTGGCTGGGGTTTGCCTGATGTTTTCTCATTCGTATTAGATTGAAGCTATGCATTTGGCAAGAAGATCATGAGTGATACTGTGCCCTTCTCACTGCCTCGAATTGGGGGTACCTGATATCAACATGACTTATCCCTGGTGATGTTAACCTTGATCACCTGGTTAAGGTGATGTCTGCAAGGCTTCTCCAAAGTTACTATTTTCCCCGTGGTAACTACTCTCTCCAGGGAGATACTTTAAGACTATGCAAACATCCCATTTCTCTTTAAATTTCAGCATCCATTAGTGTGAGTCGTGCCTGCAACAATTATTACTGTGATGTTTGCCTAACCATGATTTTTAATTTCTGTCTTCCCACATTAATTCATTGGAATTCTTTTGTGAGGAGGGGCTGTCCCCCTCCACCATTGTACTTACTCAGTTATTTTTATCAGTATAGACTCATGGATATTTATTTTATTCTATGGGTTATAATGCAATACTATCATTTTCTTTCTCAATTTTTTCCACTCTCGCTGTTGAGAGCTCCTTCAGGTTGGCTTCTGGGTTCTTCTGAGGTCCCTTTATCAGGTTTTGAGAACTTACTTTCTGTAACTACAAGATGTTCCAGGCTCATCTTTTATTTTCCCTGCCCCAACGCTGGATTCAACTTTTTCTATAAGGAGCCCTGGTTCCTTTTACTGGAGAAGGATGGAACCATCTATCTTTATATATATTATAAACCAAGATTCATTAGAATTCCTCCAAATTTAACTCACCACCATAGAGCCTCTTCTAGCCTTCTCCCTTTTTTGGTAACTTCCTTCTCACCTTGAGAAATATACCTTTCAACATCTATAATATATTTACTTACTTGTTCAATTCTGGTATATACCTACAGTCGTTTCAGAATGGCTAACCCATACCACTGTGAGAAACAAGTATAGGAACTGGAGTACAAAATTTGTGTATAGTTTGTCTTTAACCTTATAGTATCCAACCAAAATATTGTTCTGCAAAGTTCTTTAGGTTATTTCTTTTCTCCCTCACTCCCCTCAATGTAGTTATGTTATTTTCACCTCGGTCAGGTTCATTTTTTGCTGCCTGTATGCCACATTGGGTTCGCCCACATCCTGGTTGATTTTTAAATGTTTATTTTCGGGTGGTATGTGAAACCTTACTACGGTTCTGAGTCAGAGCTCCAAAGAAAGGTCTATTCAGAGAAGTGTGCTCTCTCCTTATCCCAATGACCCCAGTCCAATTCTTCCCTTCTTTCAACCCCTTTCCCACCTACACTCTGTAGGGAACTGTATTTCACGCAAAGTGCCATGAACTGAGTGGTTTAATACGATAGAAAGTTATCTTTTCAGTTCTGGAGGCTCCAAGTCCAAAATGGGGATGTTGGCAGGGCCGAGCTCCCTCTGAATACTTTTTGCTGCTTCTTAGCTTCGGGTGGTTTGCTGGCAATCTTTGATGCTCCTTGGCTCATAGATACATCACCCTTATCAGTGCCTTCATCTTCACGTGGTGTTTTCCCTTTGTCTCTCTCTTCACATGGTCATCTTAGAAGGACACCAGTCATACTGGATTAGGGGCTCACCCTGCTCCAGCATGACCTCATCCTAACTAATTACATCTGCAATGACCCTGTTTCCAAATAAGATCACATTCTGAGGTACTGGGGGTTAGGACTTCAACAGACCTCTTCAGGAGTGGAGGGTAATGGTGGGGGGGGACCACAATTCAACTCATAATAGTAATCTATCTCTTGGTTTCTGGTTTCTCCTCATATTTTGTATGAAAGAACAAATACATGTATATTTTCCCTATAACTCTTTTTTCTCACGTGTAGGATAACATACTAAGATGCTCTTTTGCATGTTATTTTTTTCACTTAACAGTGTATCCTGGAAGTCATATCAATTTTATAGCGATCTTCCTCATTATTTTATAGAGTGCTTAGTATTCCATTTTCTAGATGAACCATAGCTTATTCAATCAATCTCCTTTGAATGAGCATTTAGACTTGTAATGACCAGCAATGCTGCAATGAGTAACCTTGTGCTTATATATTCTCACATTGTTGGAAGTGTATCTGCAGGATGTATTCCTAAAAGTGGTGTTGCTAGGTCAAACTGCTTTTGTAGTTTGGTTAGGTTATTTCCTAACTCTCTTTGCAGTTTGCATTTCCACCAGCAATGTGTGAGAATGCCTGTTTACCCAATGGATCATCATACTTTTTAATTTTCGCCAATATGATGGATGAGAACTGTATCTCAGTGTTGCTTAATTTGCACCTGTGTGGATTTGAACATTTTTTTTCATATGTTTGAAGAATATCTCCCCCATTTTTCTATTGGATTTTTGGTCATTTGTCCCTTTTAAAAACATCCTTATTGAGATAGAATTCATACACCATAGAATTCACCCCTTGCAAGTGTGCAATTCACTGGTTTTAGTACATTCACAAACTTTGGTAACCATCAACACGATCTAAGTTTAGAACATTTTTATCACCCCCAAAAGAAACCTGGTATCTACTCTTATTCTTCCCCACTCCCCAGCCCTAGGCATCCACTAACCAACTTTCTGTCCCTATGGATTTGCCTATTGTATACATTTCATATAAATGGAATCATAGAATAATGGTCTTTTGTGACTGCCTTCTTTCACTTAGCATAATGTCTTCAAGGTTTATCCATGTTGTATTCCATTGTATGAATATACCACATTTTGGTTATCCATTCATTACATGATGCCCATTTGGGCTTTTTCCACTTTTTGGCTTTTGTGAATAGTGCCATTTATGAAAATGTCCATCTTCGCCCTATGATTTGAGATGCCATCTTTAATATCTAACTTTCCATATGTTTTTTGGTCTATTTCTGGGCGTTCTATTTTACTGGTCAATGTGTCTCTTCATGTGGCACTACTACACTTTTAATTACACAGGATTTATAGTATATTTTAATATCTGGTACGGCTAGTCATCTCTAGTAGTTGTTATTTTTCAAGTGTTTTCCTGGCTATTTATGCATTTGTTTTTTCACGCGAACTTCATTATCAACTTGCCTAAAATGCAACTTGTCAGTATTGTCATTAGCTTGTCATTAGCTCTTTAAATTAATTTAGGGAAAACGACATCTTTATAATGTTGTGTCATCCTATGCAAAAACAGGAAATGTCTTTCCGTTTGTTTAAGAGTACTTTTGTGTCTGTCAGGAGTGTTAAATTATATTTTAAAGTCACTTTTCAGTTAATTTAGGGGCTGTATTGAGTTTTTAGGAATGTGATAACATGCCAAATAGAGACATATCACATTCTAGGCAGAAAAAAAGACCAGTATCTTAAATGCTAATATGACTCTCAGAGTAAGTGACATAATAAAAGCCTGTAGCCTGATCGACTAATGTCCTTGATGAAATTTTATCAATGTCAGCTGTAGAGGGAAGCTCTGGGCAGCCAGGAAATGCCAGAAATACAGGGTTATTTTCTTTCTTGGATCTTCCTCTCAGGGCTCTGCAGGGAGCCAGATTTTTCCCACCTAAACCATAAAATTTCTTGGGAAAGATAAACAGCGTCTCCCTCTTGAAGAGGGGGAGGGGGGCTGATATAACCAATAGTCAATGATCTGAGACAAAAACTTTCCAAATAGAGTGGAGGAGAGAAAGAAAGTGTGTAAGGATTTATAAGCAGGACAGCAAAGCCCTCTTAATAGAATAATCAGGCACTGGATATACTGCAGAGGATTTACACATATCCATTCACCCTTTCTACCCTCACGCACAAACATACCCACAGAGGACAGAGAATGACAGAAGAATTGATCAAGACACAGAACAAAGATCTGAGAGGGACAGAACTGAGACCCTGGCTCTGCCACCGTAGCCAGTGAATTGTTAGCAAACCCCCTCTGTGAGAGAAGTGTCCTGTTCTAAGCCCAAAGCACCTTGATACATTAGATTTCTAATCAGTGGTAATGTTTTACTATTTAGAAAATTTTGCCCAAGGCTGACACTTGTTATTTTGAGAATACTGTTCACTATAAGTTCCACTTTAAGAACCTAATAAGGTTCTCTGAAAAAAGGCAAAGCTCTCCCTGCCCATTAGGCCCTGACTCAGGGACAGACAGCCTGCATTTGGTTTCTCCACCCCCATCCTATCTGGAGGGAGGAGGGTGCCGGCTGGATGACTGACAGGCCCTCCACAGCTCACCTGATGCTCAGGCCTAGTGAGATTCAGGTGAGCTCATTAGTCCTGGATACAAGGGCCTGAAGTTGTGCGAGGCCTGGGTCAGGAGACCACCCAATGCGGCCGACCTCACTGCACAGATCCAGGTCTGCTCCTAATTTACTCTGTGACCAAAGCAAACCCTTGCTGTGTCTTGTTTCATCTTTCTGATCTGTCAAGTGAGAATAATGACACGTGCCCTACCTACTTTACTGGCACCGAATAGAAGGAGACAATGAATGTGAAGATACACTAAAGAGAATGAAAAGTGCCGTCTGAAAGGAAGGGACTCCCTAGAGCGTTTCAGTGTCCTAATTAGGAAGTGAGGGGACAATAAGATAACTTCCAAACACGTTTGTCATGGATTAAAAAAAATACCCACTCACTTAGTGGCCGAGTCACTATTCTAACCACGGTTGTATGTATGTTAGATCATTTGAAAAGGGGTGAGTAATCTGCGTTCCACAGCTGAAAAGACTTCCAAGCTCCCATAACCTGGCAAACAGACTTCGGAATGAGGCCATCCCCTCATTGCTGGCAGGGGACGCCGAGAAGATGGAGGAGGAGGTTGAGTCAGAGGGAAAAAGTTATTGTCACTCTGGAAAAGAGTCTGTAGACACCTGGAGAAGGAGTATCTGTTATGTTTAACTAGGAACCAATATAATCAAAGAAAGCCCCACATTTATGTCTGTCCCCTTTGGTGTGAGCATATTTGTTCTCTGGGTTCACGCCCATGAATCGTAAGCATCTTTTCAGCAACTCAATACTTGGAAGTGTTCTGCGGTGTAGAGATTTGTGAAACGCTTCTCCTACACAAAAGTCCCGAGCGCGATCTCAGGCAGAGGAAATAATTCAAGCCGTGGCCCTGCTGCGGCTGACGACGCGGCGGCCCACCCGGGGACCCCGCCCGGGCCGCTTCTCCCGGACTCAGATCCATTTCAGGTCAACAGCCCAGAAGGACACGGCCAGACTGTGAATATCGGCCTCTTCGGACCCCAGCCTCCCGTTTCAGGGCTTTTCCACCCCAAGCGAGGTGTCCCTTTTCCTAACCTCTATCACTACTGAACAGGCCTTACCTTAGTCACTTATACTTTACTGCGAACACATTTGGGTTCAGGAAACATTTGTCCTTTGTATTATAATTCAATCTTTTAAGCATGGAAGTGAAAGGTCTTAGGTGCTATTAAATAATTTCAGCCGTCGGCAAATAGGTGCGGGGAGGCTGGGGGAGGCACATCCAATTGCCCTGGAATCTCACCCCTCCCGCAGGGGAGGCCAGTCCCGAGAGGGAACTGAATGTACGCATTTGGGGCGCTTCGGGGTCACTTGCGTCATGGGGCACAAGGGTAGAGGGGAGGGCTTTCTCCCTCCCTTCAGGGCCGCCGTCTTACCTGCTCTCCGTCCTGGAGCTGCCATGGCCTCTGCAGGTCGCCGCTGTGACCCCACGGCCCGCTCACGGGTCCCTCCCGCTCCTCGGGCGCTCCGTCCTCTCCCCCCCGACACCTCCCGCGTGTCCGGGAGCCCGTGCTCACTGCGGCGCCCTCCTCAGGCCCGCCCGGCCTGTTTCAGCTTCTCTCCCGCCCACGCTTCCCCCGGGGGCGTCCCAGGTTGTTCCCATCAGCGATGATACCCGCAGGTGCCGGGGCTCCAGGGACGAGGACTGGGCGGGGCCTCGGGTGGAAGCGGGCGAAGTGAAATGGGGCCTGGCTCGGGGGACAATTGGGAGCCCAGGTCATCAACCGGCGTCAGGCTCAGGTGCCCGCATGTGCGCGGAGGTGGGGAAGGTCTGCACCAAGTGGAGAAAACTGTTGGCATTAGTTACAGGTCCTGGAATACCTAATAAAGAGCAAAGAAAAACCTAAAAGCATTGGTTTTGGCTGGAAATACACTACCAATTGTATTGTTTATAAACGTCCCCCAATCGCCACTTGTTCTATTAAATACAAAGTATAATAAAATTAACTTATCAGAAGTGATGTTTGATAATTTGGATCAGCTTTCTTAGTTGGCGGCCCATGTAATACAATCCCCTCATGGGCTCACAACTATTTGCTGACAACCTCCAAATCTTCACCCACCTTTAGATCCACAGCTGCCTATCAGAAGCCTCCCCTCTGATGTCACCCCGTGGAAAGTCCACAGTCCTTTCTGTTTCGGCGGCGGCGGTGTCAACACCAGCACCCATCCAGGTGCCCCCATCTGGGTGTCGGGGTAGGTGTCAGCCCAGACTCCTGTCTTCGCCCCTCTTGCTCCCCCCTGCCCAACAGCTGCACCTCTCTCCATATGACATCTCAACCCTGGCTTCGGACGCGCTACCATTTCTCACCTTCGTCCTTGGAACACTCTCCACATTAGCACCTGCCCCCAGACCTGCTACCCTTAAATAGGCAGAACGAGCTTTCTAAAGTTCATACCAAAGCATACACTTTTTGGCATGTAACTCTTGAATAGCTTCCCCATTGCTGATGAGATTCCTCAGCATGGAACATAAGTCCTTTCATGATCAAACCCCTACTTTTCCCCCAGCCCAATATAATCTCTGTTATTTCACCCGCTGGGAGTAACTCATAATTATCTCTGGTGGGTCTCTTGTTTTACTTCACTCTTTCTTTTTCATGGGCCACACGCACTGCTGAAAATGAGAGGGCTGGTTCCAGTTCAAAGCCTTTCGCAGGTCTGAGCGCTCAGCCAGAAGTTCTGCATCTGTAGTCTATTAGCTCTCCTGATCGCATTTTGTTATTCTCCTTGCAGCAGAAAAAACAAACAGCTGTGTCTCCCACAGTCTCTGCCTTCCTCCCAACATCGAAGAGGCTCTCCCCCAGGTGACCCCCTGCGACCCCGTGGAGTTCCTTCCTCTGCGGTGGCCTTACCCTCCCAGTTGTCCAGTCTTATCGCCACCCTCCTGTTTCTGGCAGTTTCTGATAAATCGCCCCATTCCCCATCCCCCTCGCCCTGTTCTGTGATGATCTTCCAAGGTCCTAGATCCGGCGCTTCACACTGGATGCTGGTTGCCAGCAATTCCCACATGTTTGCTTCTGCCCGCATTATATGACGTTCAACGTGGGACACCTTCAGCATCACTGGCTGGGGCAACCTCAGCTCTAAGGAGGAGGGTTGCAGGTGTGATTTGGGGATTTGGCTTATCTCCCCATAATCTGCATTAGATCTCTCCCAAGCCATCCCTAGCAAACAGAATCCGTGTGGAGACAGTGTGTTCACAGTGCAAAGATAGCTCCCCTTGCAACCAGACTGCCAACCTTAAGCTCCTAAAAGTAAAATTTGGAATCACCACAGATCGGCTCTCTGCAATGTTGCTTAGTTTTTGACATTGGGCTCTCTTGGAGAAATTTCTTCCAAGACTCTGGAGTTGCCTGGAGGAAGCAAGCTAATTTTGCACCTTCCCAGGTTAGCCACTCATAGCTGCTTCTTCATTCCCTTTTGTGGTGTCTAAGCATGACCCAGGCCCATTGATTCCAGTGCTGTCCAATATGTAGCGCCAGCCCCCTGTGGCTATTTGAAATGTGGCCGCTCTGAACTGAGATGTGCTGGAAGCATAAAATACACACTGCATATTGAAGACTTAGCATCAGATAATGAAAAACATCATTAATAATTTTACATTAATTACATGTTGAAATGTTAAATTTTAGATATACTTCATTAAATACAACATTATTACTACTAAATTCATTTATCTCTTTTTACTCTTTAAAATGTGCTACTAGAAAATTTAAAATTACATGTCACCTGCATTATATTTCTGTTGGACAATGGCTGGACTAGACCTTGGCTCAGTCTTAAATGTCTTAATATACCTTCCAAAGGCTTGCAGTATGTGCTATGTGTTCCTTCTTCCCCACCCCTGGCAATGCTTAAATGAGTAATTAGATGTTTTGATGATAAACCCCAAATTCCTATCCACATTGTCCCCAGATGGCAATGGGGGAAAGTATGTAAACTGACTCATAGGGGCAACCACAGATATTCAGAGTTCTGGTAGTAACTGAGTTAACAGAGCTTTCTTTTTTTCCCTTCTCACACTTCTTTTGAAGATGTAGACAAGGATAAAACATTACTGAATTCCTTGTAGCTTAAAACCACACAACATCAACATTTATCCACAAGCATTACAACATTACAACACATAGCAATACTGAAAAAGCAAAGCTAGTTGGCTACTCTCCCTTCATCATTGAGCATTTGGTCATCCCATTGGAGCTATTTCATTGTCTTCAAGTCTGGAAGTTTATCCTTGGGCTAATAATGCACAGTGACTGAATATTAACCATGTCATTGATCTGGATCGTGTTTTCAAATCTAGCATCCATGAAAATCCTGTTTGTTTAAACAGATTATCCTTAGCTCACTGTGTTCATTACCTCTTACTGATTGGAGAGAATATGCTTGAGTTTCTCATGTATAAAATATATGTGTTAAAGAAAAACAACTCTTAGGAAGGTATGGGGTTTGCCTTGATAGTAATTATTTTTCATAAGAGAACTTAAATCAGGATCTCAACAATGAATTGAGCATCCTCAACAGCCTACAGTTATGGCTTTAATCTCTGGTTACCTTCCCAAGGAGAACACCCTGCTCCAGAGCTGCGTGCTCGCTCAGGGCCTCCAGAGGCCCTCCCCGCCCCTCCCCTTCTCTCTGGAGACTGAGAGCCAGCAAATGATCAGCAACTCCGGGCTGTGAATGGCTTTCTTTGCTTTCGGCTCTGTTTTGATTTGCACTCACGTCATTATCCTGAACATAACTTCATTGGAAGGAATACCAATCTTCAAACAAATAAAAAGAGCAGAGATGATCTAGTTCTCTTTCTAAAATAAGGGAGCTTCTAAGGATGAGTTGAATCTAATTTCAGGCCAATTCAACCTTGATGCCACTGAGAAAACCACAAACCTGAGTAGTGATTCGTGAATTCACAGCTGCTGAAGATGAATCCACCGGCTGATAGTACCATTCATTTATCAGGCTTTTCATTGGCAAAGAATGGAACCCTGAACCACGAAATATAAAATTAGATACATTTAAGTGTTTTTTCAAGCCGCATCTCCATAACCCTTTGCCACCCTTTACTTTTAGGTTGTGTGGGAAGTGGAATTTCTACAAATGGCCCAAAAGCTCAAGGTCCCAATACCTGCAATCCATGAATGTGATAAGATCTCACTCCCACGACTGTGTTATGCCTACAGCACAGTCAACTTCAAAAGGGGAGATGACAGAGGTGGGACTGATCAAGTGAGCCTTGGAAAGTGAGAATTTTCTCCACCTGGTGGCAGAAGAGGATGGCAAAAGGAGGCATCAGGAAGGTTCTAAGCATGAAAAGGATTCCACACACTATTGCTGGCCTGAAGATGGAGCGGCCAAGTGATGAGAAATGTATGTGGCGTGTAGAAGCTTAGAGTGGTCCCCAGATGACAGCCAGCAAGAAAATGGGGACCTCAGAACTCTAGCCACAAGGAACTGGATTCTGTCAACAACTGAAGAATCACTGAAGCAGGTAAGAGTTTGGTTGGTTGACACCTTGGTTTTGGCCTGTGAGGCCCTAAATAGAGAAGCCAGCTGAGCCCATGTGGATTTCTTTTTTTTTTAATTTTTAAATTAATTTTATTCAAGTAGAGTTGATTTACAATGTTCTGTTAATTACTGCTAAACAGCAAAGTGATTCAGATATACATACACTCTTTTTCACATTGTTTTCCATTATGATTCATCATAGGATATTGAATATAGTTCCCTGTGCTATACAGTAGGACCTTGTTGTTTATCCATTCTATATATAATAGTTTGCATCTGCTAATCCCAAATTCCCAATCCATCCCTCCCCCACCTACCCCTTGGCAACCACAAGTCTGTTCTCTATGTCTGTGAGTCTGTTTCTGTTTCGTAGATAAGTCCATTTGTGTCATATTTTAGATTCCATGTGGAGTTACTGACTGACTGAACTGTGAGATGATAAATGGGTGTTGATTTGAGCTGCTAGCTTTGTGGTCATTTGTTATGCAGCAATAGAAAATGAATACACCTTGGTAATTTGCTGATTGGATTCTATAGCTTTCTTTTTTTTGTTGTTGTGGTTCATAATCCACTGAGTTTATATGCTGTGTGGCCTCAGGTGAATTACTTGTCCTTTTTGAGCCTATAAAACCTGCCTCACTGAGTTTTTATGAAGATTAAATGGGACCCACGTAAAGTGTTTACTGCAGACCCTGGTGCTATGCAGGATCTCAGTCAAGCTCCTTCTCTGCATGTGTATTTTCACAGTTCCCATCATCCCCCTAAACACAGGGCTTCCTGCATATTACTGCACAGGGCCAGGGACGCTGTAGGTGCTCGATACATGTGCACTGGGTCTATACACAAACAATACTCATATTGTATTTATGTGTTGGAAAATGAACATATTAAAAATGTATACAAAGAAGTCCCTGTTTTCAAGCTGCCCAGAGTTTGTAGGCGAGAACTATGTAAACAAAGCATAGCAATACGATCCCATTCATGTTACTAGGTACCAAATGCTAGGCCACAGCACCCTTCCACTGCTCCAAGAGGAGGAGTGATTTTGCAAGTGGACATAAGCAGGTGCAGAGACGTTTTCAGTGATTAGGGACTGGAGGGAGGCCTGATTTGGGTGGAGGGCAGGGTGCCTAAGTGGGGTATGATGGAAGGTGGAACTCATGCGTTAAGCTGGGGACAGACTGCATTTCACGCCAACGGGTTTGGGCTTCTTCCTTCTGGCTCTGGGGAGCTTTCAGAGCGTTTTTGGCAGAGTAACCTGATCAGATTTGTATACGAGAAAGGAAACACTGGTGTGGGATGGAGGGACTGCATAGGATGGATTGCAGAAGGAGAGACTGGCAGAACCGAAACAGGCCGCTAATTTACCGATATTCTTTAACGCTCAAGAAAAATACACACAAATCTACTGAAGCCCACTATTCAGAGTGAGGTCCTGCGATTCTAACACTTAGTATAATATCCTTTATAAAAAGGAATGTGCCTGCCCTGCTGGACAGCAAAGCAAGGACTTCTTGTACGGGGAGGCACGATGCCGACTAGGTACTGCCGGAGCTGGTGAGCACTGGAAGGGTGGAAGTGGGGAAAGCAGGTGTCTGGACCCCACAGATTACAACTACAGTCTGGATTTTGGCAGAAACAGGGCTGGAACAGCACCTTCCTAGGGCTGACTGGGGGTGAGGGTGTTGGATTCCCTTCTAACTGGGAAACTTCCAGGAGTTCAGAGGAAGGATGAAAAGATACTTACTTCTGAAGTAACACTTGGGAAATCCTTTTCACATAGAAACAATGTTATAAATAGGTTCCATGGCTGGCCTCTGGAATGAACAACAGCAGGTCTGAAATCCAGTCCATTTGTAACTTTATTATTATATCGTCTTCTGGATAATTTACTAACAACCAGATTTTGGGAACAGGACCTGTTTGTAAAATGGAGATTCTCTGTGGTTAAGAGTTTATAATCATGCTAGGTAACCTGCTATAAATTCAAGGTTGTCTTGAGAATTCCACGTGTTGCTGCAGAGAATTAGATCAGGAGCTATTGGCCAAGAATAATGGCTTGGAAACATTTCTATTTGAAAATGAATCACAGTTTCTGTTTTTACTAGAATAGAACTTTATTTGTGGCATCAAGATTTTAAAAAATGGTTTTATATTTTAAAGTATGCAATAAATTTTGATACATTAATCTTGATATCTTTTTCCCATATGAGAAGATTTTAAAAAACAATGTCAAGTGGCTTATAATCCAAACGAATTGTTTAACTTGATAATTCTCTGGAATAATTTCAGCATTATAAATAAAAAATGAAAACAAATAACCATTTAAATTAGGATGAAATGCATTTGTAGCACAATTTTATGTCTGTTAAAATTTGTTTGATTACAGAGAAAATAATAGGCTAAAATTATGTGCTTATAATTCTAAAAAAAACCCGACGTCCTTGCTTTACATAAATGACCCTATTTACTTCCAGCCGTAGAATGCATTTGAGAAACTTTGCTATCTGGGATGAGGGGCTGTGTTGCTTGATACAGGTTCCTTTTGGACCATCAGTGCACACCTGGGAGATGATGGTCTGTGGCTGGGGGCTGGTTGGGAGTGTCTGGTCTCTTTAACACCCTGTTTTATCTGAGTCACAGAATCATCCAAGTGAATGAGTCGGACGAAAAGCAAGCTTTATATTTTCTCAGGCTCTGATATCTGCTGTATTTCACAGAAGCGATATTTAAACAGTCATGTGGTAAAATCTTGTTTTAACAAAAATAGTTTTCACATTCAGTTCTACATAATGAGAACATTCCAAAATGCATTGGCCCATATTAATATTACTTTGCTCATGTGGAAAAAATGAATTCTGATGGTAAGATCCATGTACAGATAAACATGCATATGTATATCTGTATATATTCAATATCAGAGATGTTCCTACTTCCTTGTCTGTCAGCAGTCATTTTATTTTTAAATGAAGAGATTTTTCTTTGGGAGTGTAGTTTGTGTTCACACCTGATTTGACAAAATCTGATGGTCAGCACAAGGCACCTTCTGATCGTATGATACTTTACAAAGCATCTTTCTGGAATTTACGATAATCTTACATGACAATGAGAGTGCGCATGATTATTTTCCTTTGACAGGTGAAGAACCAGGAGCCCAGAGAGGTGAAGTATGCTGCTTCAGTTTAAACATTTGGTAAGTGATAAAATTAGGGCTACACCTGGTGGTCTCCCCTGAATGCTAGTTAGCAAGGTGAAGATAAGACACAGGGTACACAGATCTGTGAATTACTCTCCCTAAGCTGAGTTGCTGATGTGCTGTTTGGAAAGTGGTTTTGCCTCTGTCACATGGGAGATCCCTACCAGGTGCTGAATGGTACCCATTGTGTTAGACCCCAACAAACTTTAACCAAGAGCCAGATGCACTTCTTACAACTCTCAGAATATGCATATATATATATATATATATGTATGTATGTATTTAAGAAGATTAATAACATATATTTACAATTACCCCTAAATCACGAAGATACCATATTGAGAAATAGCTTTATCTTTTTGCAAGAGCATTTTCTATATAATCATTCCAATGTAGGTATAAAATATATAAATACAGTCTTGGCACACTTATGTTTGCAGGTGCACTGGAACACTTTCCCTTTTGCCTTATTCTGCTCACCCCGACTTTTGATTGTTTGAAAATTCCTTTACACATCTCTAAGTTCCTTGAGGATGGGGACTCAGCTAGATTTCTTTGAAGCTGACAACCTTTACCCCAGGGCCTAGATAGAGCTATGCACCTCGCAGGCATTCAGTAAACCTTCACTGAATGCATGCACAGGATTTTTATGTACTTCAGTTTGGCTAAAGTCGGAGTCTATCTGTAGCATTTTGCCTAAAGAGTTTTGGATTTATAGCAAAACATTTTCATAGTAAATAGGTTTTTAAAAAAGCATAAGAAATAGGGTAATTTAATACAAATTATGCATTATAACTATTCTTTGGTTATTTTTAACAAATTATTTGGTTTTTTTTTGACTAAAGTGAAATACTAAAAATATAAAAATGCAACTGCAGAGATTAGCTTAATCTGTAAACATAATAAACCCTGTAAACATATATTTACTACATAATTGTGCAAGAGTAAAGAATGACTAGTAAAGGCAAGTGTTATACATTTAACTTAGTTCTTCAAGGCTTATTTAGGAATACTGCTTTGTCAAGCTTTAGTTTGAAGAAGGAATTCTTTTAACTAAACTAACACAGTAAAGAGTGATGATTCTACCAATGAACCATAAGGATGTACAGGCAAGAGGGAGGCGTTAATACCTTTAACCCTTCGCAAATTTGAATTTGCTTCACGTCTTATGAACCACCTTGCTTAGTAAAACCACATATTAACAAAAGCCAAATGCTTTTTAAAACGAAGAAGTAAACAGCTTTTTGCAAGTGAATCAGTTGACTAAAAATATAGGTAACATACTTTCTAAGATTTTTCCAAAAATCTGGGCAGTAACGTGCAGTAGGCAGGTCTACAAAATAATAACTAGCTGCAGGCAGCACTGAGTATATTGTAGTGTACTCAATATTAAAGTTTTTTTCCCCAATTTCAGTTTCCTTCTCAAAAAGCATCAAACTTTTCACACATGACACTTATCACAAATATTTCACAGTTATAATTTCAGTAGTTTAAGAAACTGCCTGGCAAATACTGTAAAAGAGGTAAATGTCAAGGACAAAACTCACGATTTCAGGCACACAGGACTTATATCCTAGAGGGTGAACTCAAGGTAGAACAAAACAACTGCGTAAAAGCAACACCTTATATAAGTGAATGAAATAATGGAAAAGTTGTCATACTACTTCTTCTAATTCTTTGACGTGATTTTCTCCAATATCTGGGAAGCATCAATGGCCAAGGGTTAGTAGTTCCCTGGAAAATTTTAAGTCAAGATTTTGCTTATAAAAAAGCGGGAGTAAAACACCATAGATTGTTACTTGTAATCTAATCAACGCCATCAAAACCCTGAGTGTTCTCAATGGCCATCTGAAGTTTATCCCATAATTCTTCAAATGACTCATACGGTGGCAAGTCCAAGCGATTAAAGCTGAAAGAACAGAGAGGGGCTGGTTATTGCAGACACTACAAAGCGAGTTCCCAGGGCAAACTATTCATGGTGCAGCTATGCGTGCTATGTTTCAACCACACGAAAAGACCTTTTCTCCTCAGGGAGAAGGAATGTCTAGGATTGGACTCTAGGTGTGGACTCTCCCCATGAATTCTTGGTGGTGACCTCTCACCTCCACCCTGATCTCCAAATGTCTGGGCTCCTGTCATTTGAACCTTCAAAACGGAGTGTTCTAGTCCTTCTTGGGATGGCTCATCATTCATGTGATGGAAGCAGGATATGGTCAACAGTTTACCTTTTTTTGGCTGTACCGTGTGGCATCTGTTCCCTGACCAGGGATCGAACCCGTGCCCCCTGCAGTGGAAGCACTGAATCTTAACCACTGGACCGCCAGGGAAGTCCCCTGGTCAAAAGTTTAGATGGGTCTCTCCAATGTTCAGCTACCTGGTCTTCAGGCCTGCCCAGTAAAGAAACAGCTGTTCCTGGGTTGGTGTCGCTGTCTCCCGGTCCTCCTCCTCCTCTCCTCTCCCCCCTCCCCCTCCATATCTGCCACCAACACAGCACAGAGGGAACTAGACCTTCCGTACCCAGACTGTTAGAGGACCTTCTGTCTCTGAGGACTTGTTCTCTAGGGTCAGAGAAACTGCTTACCACGTATGAGCTCTTGGCAGCTTCTCAGGGGTGCCCCACTGCTCAACTGTAAATGACTGTGGTCCGTTTGAGCCTACAAGGAAGAAGAGTTGCTTTGGTTTCAATTAGTCTTACAGGAATTTCTGGGCATTTCACAACTCACTTTTGCTAATGCAGAACTTAAACACACAGAGAACATCTAGTTTCTTTAAACTCAAAAGAAATAATGTTGTCCTGGGCCTGATGACTTTACTGTCCAGCCATGAAACGAGGACTCCTCCTCTATCAGTGCATTTGGGACCACAGTATCACTCTGCCCTGGGGTAGGGGGTGGGGGTTGTGTGTCTGACGGGGCTTTTGCTGTTTCCTAGCCCTGCATTTCCATATACCGCCTCTGTCATAGGTACACAGAAAATGTGCGTTTTTGAGTCCCACTGAAAACAGCTTTTTCTGATTATTTTTTCTCTATTGCTTTATTTTTTTTTGTAGTGAGATTATATAATGAAAGATGTAAAAATCACCTGAAATTCCACCATTAAATCTGAGTAAACATCCTATCATGAATCTTTTTGTGCATGTGCATCTATATAGGATTTTATGTGCATGGGATCATGTTATACATGCTACATTTTCCTCTTATTATGCACATTCTTAGAAACTTTTTTTTTTCCTTTGGAGTTTTTGCTTAGTTCTTCCTCCTCCAATTCTCAACATCCTCCAACCTCCCAGGTCATCAATGCTGACAACACGATGAGACACCTTCCATACTTCTCTCCATGTCTTAGACTCATATCCAAATATGTGTGTGTGAGGATAATTGTCAGAAGCAGCACTAAAAATACCTAAATTTTCCAAATTACTCTTTTCTCAAAAAGCATTGCTTTTCACACATTACCCATCACAATTATCCATACAGTTAAAATTTCAGTACTTTTGTCACTGTGTTTTCCATAGCATGGAATCATATTTCCCTTCCTCTTGATTCTCTCACCTAAACAATCCATCTGGAAAACTTCCTGTAAGTCAACCAATATCAATGTAACATACTTTTGCGTGGAAGTTCGCACTTGGCTTCCCGAGGCACCCCTTTCCCCTTCGCGAGTAGAGCCTGGGTACAGAATGTCACCATCCTTTGCCTGATTTCACCAAACAAGACTTCTGACAGGTCTCCCATCATCTAGCTTTCTCCTGGCTTCAGTCCATCTT
Source organism: Balaenoptera ricei (assembly GCF_028023285.1). Taxonomy (NCBI): domain Eukaryota; kingdom Metazoa; phylum Chordata; class Mammalia; order Artiodactyla; family Balaenopteridae; genus Balaenoptera; species Balaenoptera ricei. Next base: position 80,149,607 of record NC_082640.1, on the reverse strand, counting down.
CTCCAGGATGACCCAGGATCTTGGTGCTCTGGCCAGGTGTCAGGCCTGAGCCTCTGAGGTGGGAGAGCCGAGTTCAGGACATTGGTCCACAAGAGACCTCCCGGCCCCTCGTAATATCAATTGGTGAGAGCTCTCCCAGAGATCTCTATCTCAACGCTAAGACCCAGCTCCCCTCAACAACCAGCAAGCTCCAGTGCTGGACACCCCAAGCCAAACAACTAGCAAGACAGGAACACAACCCCACCCATTACCAGAGAGGCTGCCTAAAATCATAATAAGTTCACAGACACCCCAAAACACACCACTGGATGTGGTCCTGCCCACCAGAAAGACAAGATCCAGCCTCATCCATCAGAACACAGGCACCAGTCCCCTCCACCAGGAAGCCTACACAACCCACTGAACCAACCTTACCCACTGGGGTCAGACACCAAAAACAATGGGAACTATGAACCTGCAGCCTGTGAACCCCAAACACAGTAAGTTAAGCAAAATGAGAAGACAGAGAAATACACAGCAGATGAAGGAGCAAGGTAAAAACCCACCAGACCAAACAAATGAAGAGGAAATAGGCATCTACCCGAAAAAGAATTCAGAGTAATAAAAGTAAAGATGATCCAAAATCTTGGGAATAGAATGGAGAAAATACAAGAAACGTTTAACAAGGACCTAGAAGAACTAAAGAGCAAACAAACAATGATGAACAACACAATAAATGAAATTAAAAATTCTCTAGAAGGAATCAATAGCAGAATAACTGAGGTAGAAGAAAGGATAAGTGACCTGGAAGATAAAATAGTGGAAATAACTACTGCAGAGCAGAATAAAGAAAAAAGAATGAAAAGAATTGAGGACAGTCTCAGAGACCTCTGGGACAACATTAAACGCACCAACATTCGAAATATAGGGGTCACAGAAGAAGAAGAGAAAAAGAAAGGGACTGAGAAAGTATTTGAAGAGATTATAGTTGAAAACTTCACTAATATGGGAAAGGAAATACTCAGTCAAGTCCAGGAAGTGCAGAGAGTCCCATACAGGATAAATCCAAGGAGAAACACACCAAGACACATATTAATCAAACTATTAAAAATTAAACACAAAGAAAAAATATTAAAACCAGCAAGGGAAAAGCAACAAATAACATACAGGGGAATCCCCATAAGGTTAACAGCCGATCCTTCAGCAGACACTCTGCAAGCCAGAAGGGTGTGGCAGGACATATTTAAAGTGATGAAAGGGAAAAGCCTACAACCAAGATTACTCTACCCAGCAAGGATCTCATTCAGATTCGAAGGAGAAATTAAAACCTTTACAGACAAGGAAAAGCTAAGAGAATTCAGCACTACCAAACCAGCTCTACAACAAATGCTAAAGGAACTTCTCTAGGCAGGAAACACAAGAGAAGGAAAAGACCTACAATAACAAACCCAAAACAATTAAGAAAATGGTAACAGGAACATACATATCAATAATTACCTTAAATGTAAATGAATTAAATGCTCCAACCAAAAGACAAAGACTGGCTGAATGGATACAAAAACAAGACCCGTATGGATGCTGCTTACAAGAGACCCACTTCAGACCTAGGGACACATACAGACTGACAGTGAGGGGATGGAAAAAGATATTTCATGCAAATGGAAATCAAAAGAAAGCTGGAGTAGCAATTCTCATATCAGATAGAATAGACTTTAAAATAAAGACTATTACAAGAGACAAAGAAGGACAATACATAATGATCAAGGGATCAACCCAAGAAGATGATACAACAATTGTAAATATTTATGCACCCAACATAGGAGCACCTCAATACATAGGGCAAATGCTAACAACCATAAAAGGGGAAATTGACAGTAACGCAATAATATTAGGGGACTTTAACACCCCACTTTCACCAATGGACAGATGATCCAAAATGAAAATAAATAAGGAAACACAAACTTTAAATGACACATTAAACAAGATGGACTTAATTGATATTTATAGGACATTCCACCCCAAAACAACAGAATACACTTTCTTCTCAAGTACTAATGGAACATACTTCAGGATAGATCATATCTTGGGTCACAAATCAAGCCTTGGTAAATTTAAGAAAATTGAAATCATATCAAGTATCTTTTCCGACCACAATACTATAGGACTAGATATCAATTACAGGAAAAAAACGGTAAAAAATACAAATACATGGAGACTAATCAATACTCTACTAAATAACCAAGAGATCACTGAAGAAATCAAAGAGGAAATCAAAAAATATCTATAAACAAATGACAATGAAAACACGACGACCCAAAACCTATGGGATGCAGCAAAAGCAGTTCTAAGAGAGAAGTTTATAGCAATACAATCCTACCTCAAGAAACAAGAAAAATCTCAAATAAACAACCTAACCTTACACCTAAAGCAATTAGAGAAAGAAGAACAAAAAACCCCACAAAGTTAGCAGAAGGAAAGAAATCATAAAGACCAGATCAGAAATAAATGAAAAAGAAATGAAGGAAACAATAGCAAAGATCAATAAAACTAAAAGCTGGTTCTTTGAGAAGATAAACAAAATTGATAAACCACTAGCCAGACACAGAATTAAAAATGAAAGAGGAGAAGTAACAACTGACACTGCAGAAATACAAAGGATCATGAGAGATTACTACAAGCAAGTATATGCCAATAAAATGTACAACCTGGAAGAAATGGACAAATTTTTAGAAAAGCACAACCTTCTGAGACTGAACCAGGAAGAAATAGAAAATAGAAACAGACCAATCACAAGCACTGAAATTGAAACTGTGATTAAAAATCTTCCAACAGGGCTTCCCTGGTGGCGCAGTGGTTGAGAGTCTGCCTGCCAATGCAGGGGACACGGGTTCGAGCCCTGGTCTGGGAAGATCCCACATGCCGGGGAGCAACTGGGCCCGTGAGCCTCAACTGCTGAACCTGCGCGTCTGGAGCCTGTGCTCCGCAACAGGAGAGGCCGCGATAGTGAGAGGCCCGTGCACCGCAATGAAGAGTGACCCCCGCTTGCCGCAACTAGAGAAAGCCCTCGCACAGAAATGAAGACCCAACACAGCTAAAATAAATAAATAAATAAATTAAAAAAATCTTCCAACAAACAAAAGGCCAGGACCAGATGGCTTCACAGGTGAATTCTATCAAACATTTAGAGAAGAGCTAACACCCATCCTTCTCAAACGCTTCCAAAAAATTGCAGAGGAAGGAACACTCCCAAACTCATTCTATGAGGCCACCATCTCTCTGACACCAAAACCAGACAAAGATACTCAAAAAAAGAAAATTACAGACCAGTATCACTGATGAATACAGATGCAAAAATCCTCAACAAAATACTAGCAAACAGAATCCAACAACTCATTAAAAGGATCATACACCATGATCAAGTGGGGTTTATCCCAGGAATGCAAGGACTTTTCAATATATGCAAATCAATCAGTGTGATACACCATAATAACAAATTGAAGGATAAAAACCATATGATCATCTCAATAGATGCAGAGAAAGCTTTCGACAAAATTCAACACCCATTTATGATAAAAACTCTCCAGAAAGTGGGTGTAGAGGGAACCTACCTCAACATAATAAAGGCCATATATGACAAACCTACAGCAAACATCATTCTCAGTGGTGAAAAACTTAAACCATTTCCTCTAAGATCAGGAACAAGACAAGAATGTCCACTCTTGCCACTATTATTCAACATAGTTTTGGAAGTCCTAGCCATGGCAATCAGAGGAGAAAAAGAAATAAAAGGAATACAAATTGGAAAAGAAGAAGTGAAACTGTCACTGTTTGCAGATGACATGATACTATACATAGAGAATACTAAAGATGCTACCAGAAAACTACTAGAGCTAACAATGAATTTGGTAAAGTAGCAGGATATAAAATTAATGCACAGACATCTCTTGCATTCCTATACACTAATGATGAAAAATCTGAAAGAGAAATCAAGGAAACACTCCCATTTACCATTGCAACAAAAAGAATAAAATACCTAGGAATAAACCTACCTAAGGAGACAAAAGACCTGTATGCAGAAAACTATAAGACACTGATGAAAGAAATTAAAGATGATAAAAACAGATGGTGAGATATACCATGTTCTTGGATGGGAAGAGTCAACATTGTGAAAATGACTCTACTATCCAAAGCAATGTACAGATTCAGTGCAATCTCTATCAAACTACCAATGGCATTTTTCAGAGAACAAGAACAAAAAATGTCACAATCTGTATGGAAACACAAAAGACCCCGAATAGCCAAAGCAATCCTGAGAAAGAAAAACGGAGCTGGAGGAATTAGTCTCCCTGACTTCAGACTATACTACAAAGCTACAGTAATCAAGACAGTATGATACTGACACAAAAACAGAAATATAGCTCAATGGAACAGGATAGAAAGCCCAAAGATAAACCCACACACATATGGTCACCTTATCTTTCATAAAGGAGGCAAGAGTATACAATGGAGAAAAGACAGCCTCTTCAATAAGTGGTGCTGGGAAAACTGGACAGCTACATGTAAAAGAATGAAATTAAAACACTCTGTAACATCATACAAAACAATAAACTCAAAATGGATTAAAGACCTAAATTTAAGGCCAGACACTATAAAACTCTTAGAGGAGAACATAGGTAGAACACTCTATGACATAAATCACAGCAAGATCCTTTGTGACCCACCTCCTAGGGAAAGGGAAATAAAAACAAAAATAAACAAATGGGACCTAATGAAACTTAAAAGCTTTTGCACAGCAAAGGAAACCATAAACAAGATGAAAAGACAACCCTCAGAATGGGAGAAAATATTTGCAAACGAAGCAACTGACAAAGGATTAATCTCCAAAATATACAAGCAGCTCATGCAGCTCAATATCAAAAAAACAAACAACCCAATCCAAAAATGGGCAGAAGACCTAAATAGACATTTCTCCAGAGAAGATATACAGATTGCCAACAAACACATGAGAGGATGCTCAACATCACTAATTATTAGAGAAATGCAAATCAAAACTACGATGAGGTATCACCTCACACCAGTCAGAATGGCCATCATCAAAAAATCTACAAACAATAAATGCTGGAGAAGGTGTGGAGAAAAGGGAACCCCCTTGCACTGTTGGTGGGAATGTAAATTGATACAGCCACTTTGAAGAACTGTATGGAAGTTCCTTAAAAAATTAAAAATAGAATTACCATATGACCTAGCAATCCCACTACTGGGCATATGCCCTGAGAAAACCATAATTTAAAAAGAGTCATGTACCACAATGTTCACTGCAGCACTAGTTACAATAGCCATGACATGGAAGCAACCTAAGTGTCCATCATCAGATGAATGGATAAAGAAGATGTGGCACATATATACAATGGAATATTACTCAGCCATAAAAAGAAACAAAATTGATTTATTTGTAGTGGGGTGGATGGACCTAGAGTCTGTCATACAGAGTGAAGTAAGTCAGAAAGAGAAAAACAAATACTGTATGCTAACACATATATATGGAATCTAAAAAAAAAAAAGGTTCTGAAGAACCTAGGGGCAGGACAGGAATAAAGATGCAGACGTAGAGAATCGACTTGAGGACTTGGGGAGGGGGAAGGGTAAGCTGGGATGAAGTGAGAGAGTAGCATGGACATATATACACCACCAAATGTAAAATAGCTAGCTAGTGGGAAGCAGCCGCATAGCACAGGGAGATCAGCTCGGTGCTTTGTGACCACCTAGAGGGGTGGGATAGGGAGGGTGGGAGGGAGACGCAAGAGGGAGGGGATATGGGGATATAGGTATACGTATAGCTGATTCACTTTGTGATACAGCAGAAACTAACACACCATTGTAAAGGAATTATACTCCAATAAAGATGTTAAAAAAAATGTAACATACTTTTTATTGGCTAGATAATACTGTACTGTAATATTAACATTCTGAAGCAACTTCTACTTCTTTTGTAAGCCCTTAAGAATTTGAATTTATATTCTAACACTAATAACTCTGGACCTGTGTGTGGGATATCTCCCCCAAATTCCAAAAAATTCATGATATCAGTGGATGGCTGTAGGCCTGGGCTGCATAAAAGAGGGCAGTGGATCTAGAGATGGAAGGGGTGTTTGCCCTGCTTAACTGGATTTGTCTTTCCAATGAGCACATTGGTGAGCAGCAAAGCTCTTGTCTCAGCCTTCCTACTGGGAATGGTTACTCTAGGTGGAGAAGTGGCAGCTGCTTGACAGGTTCTGCAAACAGATATAAATGAAGCTTAACAAGGAAACCAGGTTTACCAAGGAGGGGACAGTAGGGCTCCAATCTTGGCTATACTCTCTCTGAAAGATTTGTTCTTCTTGGTATCTTTAAAAGCAAGTAAATGTCATTCCAATAAACAGAATATTTAACTTCATTTAGTCCGTTCTTTCCCCCAAATGTATTCTACTATGATACTCTCTGTGTTTTGTTGTACGCTTATTAACACCCTGTGGAACTTTACACGCTGCCTGCCCTAAACCATCACACTACAGGCAATGCTTTTTTTGTAATGGAATGCAGGGTGGGAATCAAATTTAAAATTCAAGAGTGGGAAGTAACTTGAGTCATTTCATGTTTCCAGTTTTCTCCTTTGCTATCTGATTAGAAGGTGTACATATATTTTGACCTACTTCAGTGTATCTAATTATAATCATTTTAAAATCTTAATTTTTTTAATTAAGCTAAATATTTGTATAAATGATAGAAGCCTGAAGACTAGTCAGCCATGAAGAAGACAACTGGCATAAGCTCCATCTTTTAATGATCTACGGAAATCCTTACCATACAGTTCAGCAAATCCATTCATAGGCACACGGGATGTGCCAGTGACAAACTGAAGTAATCGTATTCTTTTTTCTGAGTCCATCATTACAACAGCCTGCAAAAGATAAAAGCAGCACTTAGGAACATCACTGGAAAAAACCGGTAACAAAACTATCCTGAAAAATATGCTATCAGAATTTAGTTAGAGCATTAATGATCACTTATGAAATTTGCATGTTTCTTTTAGTTCAAGTTGTGCTTATGGGTGGTTCATGAAGTTCTTGAAACTTCATTTCCAAGGCTACATGGTAACTCTTTAGAGTGGGATTATAGCCTAATAAAGTGACAAAATTTCCTCTCAGGTGTGACTCACGGCTTTTAAAAAATTGTTATTTACTGGTATTATTGAGTAGCATACACATCTCTATATAAGATGGAAAATCACATTCCAAGGAGCCATGCAGGAGTCCCAGAGAATACACTGCAGGTTATTACAAGTTCCCTTGAAGAGTCCCAACTTTAGTAAGGAATCAAGTGCCTATCTCAGCCGTCACTACCACTTACTACATTCTGCACATTTTACTTATCTAAAAATATGTATGGAGGTTGGAACCATATCCAGAAGGTAAACGTATACAGTACAAAATCAAAGATAATTTTGGCAGGGCTATATATATTTTTTGTCTTATCTCTATGTGATCCACTAGTATAGTTAAATATGATTGAATCTACTGAAAAGTAATTTATGAAAATAGAAGCTTTCCATTACCTTCCAAAACCACTGGATGACTTGATGATTTACACTGTAGCCATTTTTGTACTTTGTGTGTTCTCTCCAGTCATTCACATCGACATCTCCCAAGCCACACATCAGAAGCTACGTAATAAGAAATGTCAAACTGTAGACATGAAGAATAATTGGAACAAAAGTCCTGTTTTAAGATAAGAACAATATTTCTTACCTCTAGTTCATTTTCATCAAAAATTTTGATAAGATCCTGTGGTATCAGTTCAAAAAATCCCTAGTAGAAAGAATATATTTAAAACCCTGGTCAGTGGGGTCAATGGACAATCCCATACTTCGTCTTCTTCCACTACACATTCATGGGCTCTTAACTGACATTTCAGTGTTGGCAAGAAAGTATACATGTCTGTTCTCTCACTGATTCCTCAAAGTGGCTATTTTAAAACTTCCCCACAATTTTTAAGTCTCCTCCTCCTCCTCCATGTCACCCCTTCTTTACAGCAGATAATTTCTACTTGAGAGAGAAAATAGAGGCAATTCTGCAGGATGGAATTCCCTCAACCTTCTGCATCCCCATGTACCAACCAGCACCAACATCCACGAGGGCCTCCTCCCCACTGCTGTGGAGAGAGGGACCACTTCCTCTCTGTGCTTCATCTGCTTCGTCAAGGATGTCATCACTAAACCTTTACTAGCTCACTCTTTTTTTTAATTTATTTATTTATGGCTGTGTTGGGTCTTCGTTTCTGTGCGAGGGCTTTCTCTAGTTGTGGCAAGTGGGGGCCACTCTTCATCGCGGTGCACGGGCCTCTCACTATCGCGGCCTCTCTTGTTGCGGAGCACAGGCTCCAGACGCGCAGGCTCAGTAATTGTGGCTCACAGGCCTAGTTGCTCCGCGGCATGTGGGATCTACCCAGACCAGGGCTCGAACCCGTGTCCCCTGCACTGGCAGGCAGATTCTTAACCACTGCGCCACCAGGGAAGCCCTACTAGCTCACTCTTGATGCATCTAAATTTGTTCAAGCCTTATCTACCTTAAAAACAAAACAAGAAAGCAAGCCCCTCTTTCTGCTCTCCACGTTCCGGACAGTGTTACTACGCATTTCCAAATCCCCTTGCTCACCCCCATCTATCCCTCAACCACTGCAATCTGACCTCTTCATCAATGCTTCCCTGAAGGTGTCCTGGAGAAACTCAAAGACAGCTTTGCAGCTACATCTAATACATGCTTTTTAGTTCCCTATCTTATTTGACTTCTCTGCACTACGATATTGTTGACAACACCTTTGTTCTTGAAACTCTGCTGTTGTTGATGGTTTTCCTCCTATGTCTCTGTCTGCCTTTGCTGATTTCCTTTGATGTCTCCATTTCTCCTGTCTGTTCCTTAAATGTTGGTGTTCCCACATCCCTGCGTGTGGCATCCACTTTCACCATTCTTACTGTTCTTTTGAATTTTCCATCTTGTCTAGTCCACACCTCCACTACACACATGCAGAGGATCCCCAGATCTCTATCCTTTAAATCACCCTAAGCTATAGATCTACCTTCCTGAGAGCCACTCACGTGCACACACAGCTTTCTTCCCACTGTCCTTACCATTTCTCCCCGGGATTACTGCAGCACTTTCCCAACTAGCCTCTGCAGCTCGTCTTGCCCTCTCTAGCTCACTACATACCACTTCCAGAATGATCTGACCAAAATGTATCAATACATTGAATCCTGGTGTTCAATTGTTAATAGCCTTTAATGCCACCTTCTTCCCTCACTGAACTTCAGAGAAAACTCCAAACAAACAGGGCCCTCATCATCTGGTTCTTCCCATCTCTCCAGGCTTAATTTCACCTCTTGCATCCTCTTATCCAGTACAGCAATTGCTTGTATTCTCTCTAACGTGTGCCCAGTCTGTCTACTGCCACACTTCACAGGTGCTGCCCCCTCTGCTTAGAATTGCATGTCCTCTTCCTCTGTGGCTGGCCCGTCCCTTGAGCCCTCCCCTCCCCTGCCTCCACCTCTCTCTGCCCTGGTTTCTACCTCTCTTCTCTGCTCACCTAGTACTGCAGGCTTCCCTCTGTCCATTTCCCCCTTTAGAGTCTCTGCTCCTTGACAGCAGGACCTATGTCTTTTTGCCTCTCGCATAGCACCAGACACAGTCAGTGCTCAGTGTTGAATAAATGAAAAAGTATGTGATAAATAGTTAACAGAAGACTTTTAGTTAGCTTAGGAAATGAATGCCCTGACAACAGCCTAAATGTCTATCAATTGGGAAGTTTAAATAACTTATGAATTTAGAGTATGAATAAAAGGCAGCCACAAAGAAAGGTCACTATATATCTTGACATGTAAAGACCTCCAATAAGTATTTGATAAGAGAAGAAAGTGAGTCACAAACCAACATGTATGATGTGACCCCATTTAGGAAAAGAAACAAATAGTATATTCCACCATCCCTCTAGCACTCTTGTTCCTTTGTTCACCTAAGGTTACTTAAGGTGAGGGGAGTGGGACTGGGAAAGGTGAGGGGGATCCATGTTAAGGAGGACTGTTTATTGCATGGATTTCTTTTTTTTTTTTTTTTAAAGCCTTTTAAATTTTATTTATTTATTTATTTATGGCTGTGTTGGGTCTTCGTTTCTGTGCGAGGGCTTTCTCTAGTTGCGGCAAGTGGGGGCCACTCTTCATCGCGGTGCGCGGGCCTCTCACCATCGCGGCCTCTCTGGTTGCAGAGCACAGGCTCCAGACGCGCAGGCTCAGTAATTGTGGCTCACGGGCCTAGTTGCTCCGCGGCATGTGGGATCTTCCCAGACCAGGGCTCGAACCCGTGTCCCCTGCACTGGCAGGCGGATTCTCAACCACTGCGCCACCAGGGAAGCCCACATGGATTTCTTGAATGATTGCGTTTTAACTCAACATCTATTCATTTAATATTTTGTCAGTATGAAAATTAATTTAAAATGGTTTTAAAAAGTCATATACTACTTTTTCTCCGACATGATAAGGACCAATATTTAAAACTTACGGACTGTACTTTGAAATTATAGAAGAGGAAACAAAATAAATACCTCTTTAAAAGCAGCCATTTGCTTCTGGATTCGGTTTACAAATCGCCATTGTATTACAAGACTAAAAGAAACAAAACATTTCATCTTTTTCACAGGAAACAAGAAAAAGTGTTAAGGTACATGTATTCTGGTTAGAAACAAAAAATAAAGACTAGCTAAGCCCAAGGCAAAAACTGAACATGAGTGAGTAATATGACATGGTTACAGAAAGAAAAAAAGAACATTGAGGCTCTGACTCTGGGCTAAGAGAAAGAAGGTACAAAGAGTCTTCCCAGAAAGAAGTATAAAATTATTTCCAATAAAGAATTTACTAAATAGAGTAAAATACTTACAACAAAATACTTACTAAATATATTCCTTTTTGTTCTTATTGGTGACGACTATTTCTGATCCGCCGTTTTTCAACTCATGTTGATGGGTCTAAAATTAAGCATGATACATTGATATGTTATTTTAGTGAAAAAAATTAAGTATACATATGATAGTTATACCAGAAACCTGGTGTTTTAAATTAAATCCATTCAAAAGCTAAGAAAACTTGAAATATTAGTTTTACTAAAATAAATATGGAATGAGTCCAATGTTAAAGAAGCAGAAATTCTTTCTGAGAGACAGCTTTCGTTACTGGAAAATAAATTTAAAAATAGAGTGCAGAAATATGTTGAATATATGCATTATTTAACATCTAAACTTAAGTTATAACATTTTACTTAAGTTATTAAACTTAAGTTCTAAAGTTCCACAATTTATGTACCATTTTAATTAATCAAAATTTACAAACCTGTCCAAAAAGTTCTTCATCTATGACAAACCGGAGGTCCAGTTCTGTTGGATCGTTTTCAAGAATCCATCTTAGTGAATTGTAATACTCACTATCCTAAATGGGAAAGATTGCATATTTAAAATTTGTATATAGAAAGAAGATACCTGAATCTGCAGAGAAAGTATGCTGACGGTCTGAATAATTGGACAAAAGATGAAAAGGTCAGTTGGACATCTTTTACACACACACAAGTATTACAAAGAGTTGAATGACCAGTAAGTATAAGTGCATATATCAATAGCGTGGTGCCTGCTTAAAAGTTTCGAAGTCTATCTCTGTTTGGAAGTAGTGGAGGTACAGACTTTATTATCCAGTTAAAGGGTCAGTTTTGACATGAATCCTAACTGCCATGGATACTCAGGAGCACTCAACACCTGTTTCACATGGCTGGTGAGACTGTGTTTGAAGCGTTTAAGCAGCTCTGAGGAGGCTGTTATTTATACCTGGCCAAAGTGGAAGAAAAATCTCAAATTAAATACAAAACTTCAGTTAACCAATGCCAATAACTGTGCAATTTTATGATTTCCGAAGAATTATACTGTTCACACGAATAACATGTCACAAAAATGGGACTTGGTAATACGGACGAGGTCTTGGAATCCATGTGTTCACACACTGTGTGATGCTATTCAGTGTAGGTTACAAAGTTATAGTCAAGGATTTAATCCTTGGATTTCTGTTTCTTTTTTTAATTTTAAAATTTTATTTATTTATTTTATACAGCAGGTTGTTATTAGTTATCCATTTTATACATATCAGTGTATACATGTCAATCCCAATCTCCCAATTCATCACACCACCCCCCACCCCCCACTTTCCCCCCTTGGTGTCCATACGTTTGTTCTCTACATCTGTGTCTCAATTTCTGCCCTGCAAACCGGTTCAACTGTACCATTTTTCTAGGTTCCACATATATGCGTTAATATACGATATTTGTTTTTCTCTTTCTGACTTACTTCACTCTGTATGACAGTCTCTAGATTCATCCACGTCTCTACAAATGACCCAATTTCGTTCCTTTTTATGGCTGAGTAATATTCCATTGTATATATGTACCACATCTTCTTTATCCATTCGTCTGTCGATGGGCATTTAGGTTGCTTCCATGTCCTGCCTATTGTAAATTGTGCTGCAGTGAACATTGGGGTGCATGTGTCTTTTTGAATTATGGTTTTCTCTGGGTGTATGCCCAGTAGTGGGATTGCTGGGTCATATGGTAATTCTATTTTTAGTTTTTTAAGGAACCTCCATACTGTTCTCCATACTGCCTATATCAATTTACATTCCCACCAACAGTGCAAGAGGGTTCCCTTTTCCCCACACCCTCTCCAGCATTTGTTGTTTGTAGATTTTCTGATGATGCCCATTCTAACTGGTGTGAGGTGATACCTCATTGTAGTCTTGATTTGCATTTCTCTAATAATTAGAGATGTTGAGCAACTTTTCATGTGCTTCTTGGCCATCTGTATGTCTTCTTTGGAGAAATGTCTATTTAGGTCTTCTGCCCATTTTTTGATTGGATTGTTTGTTTTTTTAATATTGAGCTGCATGAGCTGTTTCTATATTTTGGAGATTAATCCTTTGTCTGTTGATTCATTTGGAAATATTTTCTTCTATTCTAAGGGTTGTCTTTTCGTCTTGTTTGTAGTTTCCTTTGCTTTGCAAAAGCTTTTAAATTTCATTAGGTCCCATTTGTTTATTTTTGTTTTTATTTCCATTACTCTAGGAGGTGGATCAAAAAGGGTCTTGCTGTGATTTATGTCAAAGAGCATTCTTCCTATGTTTTCCTCTAAGAGTTTTATAGTGTCCAGCCTTACATTTAGGTCTTGAATCCATTTTGAGTTTATTTTTGTGTATGATGTTACGGAGTGTTCTAATTTCATTCTTTCACATGTAGCTGTCCCGTTTTCCCAGCACCACTTATTGAAGACTGTCTTTTCTCCATTGTATATCCTTGCCTCCTTTGTCATAGATTAGTTGACCATAGGTGTGTGGGTTTATCTCTGGGCTTTCTATCCTGTTCCATTGATCTATATTTCTGTTTTTGTGCCAGTATCATACTCTCTTGATTACTGTAGCTTTGTAGTATAGTCTGAAGTCCGGGAGTCTGATTCCTCCAGCTCCGTTTTTTTCCCTCAAGACTGCTTTGGCTATTCGAGGTCTTTTGTGTCTCCATACAAATTTTAAGATATTTTGTTCTAGTTGTGTAAAAAATGCCACTGGTAATTTGATAGGGATTGCATTGAATCTGTAGATTGCTTTGGGTAGTATAGTCATTTTCACAATATTAATTCTTCCAATCCAAAAACATGGTATATCTCTCGATCTGTTTGTATCATCTTTAATTTCTTTCAACAGTCTTATAGTTTTCTGCATACAGCTCTTTTGTCTCCTTAGGTAGGTTTATTCCTAGGTATTTTATTCTTTTTGTTGCAAAGGTAAATGGGCGTGTTTCCTTAATTTCTCTTTCAGATTTTTCATCATTAGTGTATAGGAATGCAAGAGATTTCTGTGCATTAATTTTGTATCCTGCAACTTTACCAAATTCATTGATTAGCTCTAATAGTTTTCTGGTGGCATCTTTAGGATTCCCTATGTATAGTATCATGTCATCTGCAAACATTGACAGTTTCACTTCTTCTTTTCCAATTTGTATTCCTTTTATTTCTTTTTCTCCTCTGACTGCCGTGGCTAGGACTTCCAAAACTGTGTTGAATAATAGTGGCAAGAGTGGACATGCTTGTCTTGTTCCTGATCTTAGAGGAAATGCTTTCAGTTTTTCACCATTGAGAATGATGTTTGCTGTGGGTTTGTCATATATGGCCTTTATTATGTTGAGGTAGGTTCCCTCTATGCCCACTTTCTGGAGAGTTTTTATCATAAATGGATGTTGAATTCTGTCAAAAGCTTTTTCTGCATCTATTGAGATGATCATATGGTTTTTATCCTTCAATTTGTTAATACAGTGTATCACATTGATTGATTTGCGTATATTGAAGAATCCTTGCATCCCTGGGATAAATCCCACTTGATCATGGTGTATGATCCTTTTAACATGTTGTTGGATTCTGTTTGCTAGTATTTTGTTGAGGATTTTTGCATCTATATTCATCAGTTTTACTGGTCTGTAATTTTCTTTTTTTGTAGTATCTTTGTCTGGTTTTGGTATCAGGGTGATGGTGGCCTCGTAGAATGAGTTTGGGAGTGTTCCTTCCTCTGAAATATTTTGGAAGAGTTTGAGAAGGATGGGTGTTAGCTCTTCTCTAAATGTTTGATAGAATTCACCTGTGAAGCCGTCTGGGCCTGAACTTTTTTTGTTGGAAGATTTTAAATCACAGTTTAAATTTTATTACTTGTGATTGGTCTGTTCATATTTTCTATTTCTTCCTGGTTCAGTCTTGGAAGGTTCTACTTTTCTAAGAATTTGTCCATTTCTTCCAGGTTGTCCATTTTATTGGCATAGAGTTGTTTGTAGTAGTCTCTTAGGATGCTTTGTATTTCTGCAGTGTCTGTTGTAACTTCTCCTTTTTCATTTCTTGATTTGAGTCCTCTCCATCTTTTTCTTGATGAGTCTGGCTAATGGTTTATCAATTTTGTTTATCTTCTCAAAGAACCAGCTTTTAGTTTTATTGATCTCTGCTATTGTTTTCTTTGTTTCTATTTCATTTATTTCTGCTCTGCTCTTTATGATTTGTTTCCTTCTGCAAATTTTGGGTCTTGTTTGTTCTTCTTTGTCTAGTTCCTTTAGGTGTAAGGTTAGATTGTTTATTTGAGATTTTTCTTGTTTCTTGAGGTAGGCTGTATAGCTATAAACTTCCCTTTTAAAACTGCTTTTGCTGCATCCCATAGGTTTTGGATCATCGTGTTTTCATTGTCATTTGTCTCTAGGTATTTTTTGATTTCCTCTTTTATTTCTTCAGTGATCTCTTGGTTATTTAGTAACGTATTGTTTAGCCTCCATGTGTTTGTGTTTTTTACGTTTTTTTCCCCTGTAATTGATTTCTAATCTGATAGTGCTGTGGTCAGAAAAGATGCTTGATATGATTTCAGTTTTCTTGAATTTACTGAGGTTTGATTTGTGATCCAAGGTGTGATCTATCCTGGAGAATGGTCCATGCACACTTGAGAAGAAAGTGTAATCTGCTGTTTTTGGATGGCATGTCCTATAAATATCAATTAAATCTATCTGGTCTATTGTGTCATTTAAAGCTTGTGTTTCCTTTTTAATGTTCTGTTTGGATGATCTGTCCATTGGTGTAAGTGAGGTGTTAAAGTCCCCCACTATTATTGTGTTATTGTCGATTTCCTTTTATAGCTGTTAGCAGTTGCCTTATGTATTGAGGTGCTCCTGTGTTGGGTGCATATATATTTATAATTGTTATATCTTCTTCTTGGATTGATCCCTTGATCACTGTGTAGTGTCCTTCCTTGTCTCTTGTAACATTCTTTGTTTTAAAGTCTATTTTATCTGATATGAGTATTGCTACTCCAGCTTTCTTTTGATTTCCATTTGCAGGGATTATCTTTTTCCATCCCCTCACTTTCAGTCTCTATGTGTCCCTAGGTCTGAAGTGGGTCTCTTGTAGACAGCATATAGATGGGTCTTGTTTTTGTATCCATTCAGCAAGCCTGTGTCTTTTGGCTGGAGCATTTAATCCATTCACGTTTAAGGTAATTATCGATATCTATGTTCCTATGACCATTTTCTTAATTGTTATGAGTTTGTTTTTGTAGGTCCTTGTCTTCTCTTGTGTTTCCCACTTAGAGAAGTTCCTTTAGCATTTGTTGTAGAGCTGGTTTGGTGGTGCTGAATTCTCTTAGCTTTTGCTTGTCTGTAAAGCTTTTGATTTCTCCATTGAATCTGACTGAGATCCTTGCCAGGTAGAGTAATCTTGGTTGTAGGTTCTTCCCTTTCATCACTTTAAGTGTATCATGCCACTCCCTTCTGGCTTGTAGAGTTTCTGCTGAGAAATCAGCTGTTAACCTTATGGGAGTTCCCTTGTATGTTATTTGTCATTTTTCCCTTGTTGCTTTCAATAGTTTTTCTGTGTCTTTAATTTTTGCCAGTTTGATTACTATGTGTCTCGGCATGTTTCTCCTTTGGTTTATCCTGCCTGGGACTCTCTGTGCTTCCTGGACTTGGGTGGCTATTTCCTTTCCCATGTTAGGGAAGTTTTCGACTATAATCTCTTCAAATATTTTCTCAGGTCCTTTCTCTCTCTCTTCTCCTTCTGGGACCCCTATAATGCAAATGTTGTTGCGTTTAATGTTGTCCCAGAGGTCTCTTAGGCTGTCTTCATTTCTTTTCATTCTTTTTTCTTTATTCTGTTCCGCAGCAGTGAATTCCAACATTCTGTCTTCCAGGTCACTTATCCGTTCTTCTCCCTCAGTTATTGTGCTATTGATTCCTTCTAGTGTATTTTTCATTTCAGTTACTGTATTGTTCATCTCTGTTTTGTTTATTCTTTAATTCTTCTCGGTGTTTGTTCTTTAATTCTTCTAGTTCTTTGTTAAACATTTCTTACATCTTCTCGTTCTTTGCCTCCATTCTTTTTCCAAGGTCCTGGATCATCTTCACTATCATTATTCTGAATTCTTTTTCTGGAAGGTTGCCTATCTCCACTTCATTTTCTGGGGTTTTATCTTGTTCCTCTATCTGGTACATAGCCCTCTGCCTTTTCATCTTGTCTATCTTTCAGTGAATGTAGTTTTTGTTCCACAGGCTGCAGGATTGTAGTTCTTCTTGCTTCTGCTGTCTGCCCTCTGGTGGATGAGGCTATCTAAGAGGCTTGTACAAGTTTCCTGATGGGAGGGACTGGTGGTGGGTAGAGCTGGCTGTTGCTCTGGTGGGCAGAGCTCAGTAGAACTTTAATCTGCTTGTCTGCTGATGGGTGGGGCTGGGTTCCCTCCCTGTTGGTTGTTTGGCCTGAGGTGACCCAGCACTGGAGCCTACCCGGGCTCTTTGGTGGGGCTAATGGTGGACTCTGGGAGAGCTCACGCCAAGGAGTACTTCCCAGATCTTCTGCTGCCAGTGTCCTTGTCCTCACGGTGAGACACAGCCATCCCCCACCTCTGCAGGAGACCCTCCAACACTAGCAGGTAGGTCTGGTTCAGTCTCCTATGGGGTCACTGCTCCTTCCCCTGGGTCCCGATGCACAAACTACTTTGTGTGTGCCCTCCAAGAGTGGAGTCTCTGTTTACCCCAGTCCTGTCAAAGTCCTGCAATCAGATCCCACTAGCCTTCAAAGTGTGATTCTCTAGGAAGTCCTCCTCCCGTTGCCGGAACCCCAGGTTGGGAAGCCTGACGTAGGGCTCAGAACCTTCACTCCAGTGGGTGGACTTCTGTGGTATAAGTGTTCTCCAGTTTGTGAGTCACCCACCCAGCAGTTATGGGATTTGATTTTATTGTGATTGTGCCCCTCCTACTGTCTCATTACAGCTTCTCCTTTGTCTTTGGATGTGGGGTATCTTTTTTGGTGAGTTCCAGTGTCTTCCTGTTGATGCTTGTTCAGCAGTTAGTTGTGATTCTGGTGCTCTCCTGCAAGCCAATCTTTTTATCGGGTTTCTGTTTCTTTGTAGTAGCTTAATCTCAAGGCCTTGCTTTTGGGCTGCCATTTTGAAAACATATGCCATTCATCACAAATAATCACAATTCAAATACTGATGCAAGAGATGCATAAAATTGATGTATAACATGTTGAAGTATTTAGGGAGACGTTTACTGATATATGCAACTTTCTTTGAAATGCATCAAGAAACAAGATGGATTGACGGATGGGGGTGTGGACAAGTGAGTATAGATAAAAAGCCAATTGTGGAATCTGGGTGGTGGATACGCACATAGCCATTGTAAAATTTTTTCAATTTCATTGTATGTTAGAAAATTTTCATAATAAAATGTTGGGGAAAATGTTCATTTGTATTGTGGAACATCTATTGATTTTTTTCATTATTAAAAGGTAAGCCTGTAAAATATTCAGTTGCCTGTTATATCATACTTTATAAGTGAAAAAGACATACCACTGATTCCATATCATGAAGTGTTATTGGCTTGTGCAGCATCATCTTGTAAAATGGTCGGATGAAAAAGCCTTGTAAAAAATCAAATATATTCGAAATGATTACCAAGTGAAAGAAATCAGATAATTACATTAAAAAAAAGTTTTATGCTTAATACTAACCATCCAACAGTTTGCCATGATAAACTGCCATCCCAGCTACCCGGCCAATAAACTTGAAGTAAGAGAGGTGATCTTCATTACACAATCCAGAGTTGGGATTTATCTGTAGGGTATAATTATCCCTGTAAAGATAACCACATTTAAATGTTCCTTTCTGTATTTCACACAAAAATTTTAATATGACAAATAACTGTAAATCATCTCCCTCTTTTCAGAGTTGTTTACCTCTGTTAGAACCATATTAGACCATTGGATTTAATGGTTTTAAAAATAGTCATTTTGGTCAAAAGGTGGAAACAATCCAAAATGTTATTGAAAGATAAATGGATAAACAAAATGTGGTATATACACATAACGGGATATTATATAGCCTTCAAAAAGAAGGAAATTCTACCACATGCTGCTACATGGATAAAACCTTGAAGACATTATGCTAATGAAGTCAGTTACAAAAAGACAAATACTCTATGATTCTACTTATGTGAGGTACTGACAAGAGTCAAATTCATAGAGACAGAAAGTAGAATGGTTAATGCCAGGGAATGGGGGAGATAGTGTTTAAAGGGTACAGAGTTTCAGTTTGGGAATGATGAAAAAGTTCTGCAGATGGATGGTGGTGATGGTTACACAACAATGAATGTATTGTACTTAATGCCACTGAACTATATACTGAAAATGATAAAAATGGTAAATTTTATGTTATGTATATTTCACCACAATTTAAAAAAGTTATTTCTGAAACAACATTAGTTACAGTCTCCCTTTTCTGACACATTGTGATGTACATTTTCCTTGCATCATATCACTCTGTTACTTTCAAAACAGTGATTTTCTTTCTGTATACAGTCATTGTAAAGGTACTTACGTAGCAGAATATTCAAACAACCCATAATAAGGGTTAAACATTTCCTTCGAAATCAGAAAGAACCATTCTCTGGCGACTCCTCCATAATCTAGTCCCTTTTCGCCATCAAACTCAATCCATAGTCTAGCCTTGAGGAAGTCTGCTCTCTTGACCCCCATAATTCTCCTGTAAGAGTCCTCAAGGACAGTTGCACGGCGAAGTTTCATTTCAAATTTGTTTGGAATGTCATTCTGAAAACCCAGAGAAGAGAGACTAATGGTTTAAATCAATTCAACAAGACGACACATTTCTCTCATGAACATTATAAAATTCATTGTATTCTACCCTGTCCCCACGATCTTTTTTCGGGGAAAACAGGACTAGGTATATTGTCTGTATTTCCTCCACAGTATGAAAGAACTCATCCATTTTCTCTAGTCACTTAATTACATAGACTTCTGATTTTCACATCTGAAGAAGCAGCTACTGATGGTGGTAATAAGGCTCACGTGAAGGCACTTCAGGAACCGTCCTTTCCGTCTTAAGATCCAATGAAGAAGACCATTCTGTGACCTGCAGTCAGTCTGTCCACTGCCTGCTACTTGTCTGCCTGTTGGCTCAGGGTTCTTCCCCGCCCTCCACTTTTCCTCCTTGGAGCCTGCCCGCTTCACTCGTTAACAGGTGCTAACATTTACAGACTGTGCCAGTACTGTTCCCAGCGTTTTAATAGGTTAACTCATTTACTCCTCATAGTAACACTATGAAGAAGCTACTATTATTGTCTTCATTTTATGGATGAAGAAACTAAAGATACAAGTTAAGAAAGTCTTAGCTCCTGAGTCTCTGTTCTTAGTGAATGAGCTCCGTTGCCTCACTCATCCTTTGAACATACTTTGCTTATATGACAAATGTAGATAACTAGGCTTTTAGGCAGACCTTGTTGTAAATTACATAGAAATATATCTGAATATTTTATTCTTGAGTGCTTTGTGTGCAACGTTCAAGTGGAAACCATGAAAAGAAAACATACTATAAATATTCTGTCACTTCAAAAAGAGGGTTAGCTCTAAGGGAAAAAAAAATCAATTTCACTATCAATATATTTAAGAAAAGTGGAAAGCCCTATAGAAACATAATAATACAAGCAGTTTATATAAGTGATATAAGCATAACATAATCAGTTTCCTCTGCTGCTTATGAAATTTAAAAAAGTGGTAAGATTGGAGAAAAGGAATTTTAGAATTTTAGGCACTAGGCAAACAGTGCAGGTGACTCAGCAAGCATTTACTGAAGGCCTGCTCTGGGCTAGGCCCATGCTAGGTAGGTATCGCAGTGGGGCCAGAGATGGGAGGAGAAGGGAGTAAAAACATGGCATAAGAAGATGTGGTCACTTTCTCAAGGAGTTTATAATTTGGTGTGTGTGTGAGAAACAAATGTAAATGTTACTAATTCTGAGATTTAAAATAGAAATAGAAGCAAAGTTCTGTGGGCAAAAAGACTGAGCTATTAATTGCAAGTGAGACAATCAAGGGGGCTTCAAGAGGGGAAGGGAGAGAGGGACTGAGGAACAGCATGCAGGAAGGGTCTAAGCCATTTGACAGCTGGACGGTACAGAAGGAGGAAGGGAGGGAGAGGAGGGATTAGAGTGCAAGAAGGTACAGAAGCAGTCTGAGGCCACAGTGTAGACAGCGTGAAGGCTGACCAGGAAGAGCTGCTGAGCAGGAAGCCACAGGATCGGACTGGTGGGTTCTCAGAGGCTGATGGCGTCAAGTGTGAAGGGTGTTTTTAAGGAGAGACAAGAGGCATGCTGGTCAGTGAAAGACCCCTGACACAGACGGTGTGAGAGAAGACGAATGGACCATGTGAGTGAGCAGTGGCAACGAAGAGAGGGCTGAAGGAGAAATTTCCACATCTGAGCTGAGTGGTGAACCATGCATGGGTTCTAGAGTCAGTGGACCCTGTGTTCAAGTCCCGGCTTCACCTCACACATCTTTTCGAAGGCTTAATTTCCTTACCTATAAAATAGGGACAGTAACAATATCGACCCTCAGGGAGCTGTTTCAGGACTTACTAGGATAACGCATTTCTTGCGCTGACACGATACCAGGCATGCAGTGATCTCAGTAATGATCAGCCACCCTTATTCCTAACTAATGAGATGTTAAGGATGAGGCAGAGGAAAAGGATAAAGACAGCTCAAAACTTTGGAGCACTGATTTAGATAGTTTCATCTCCATCTTGCTCTTTTGCTGTGATGTGTCCAGATAGGGATTTTATTTTTTAAATCCTGCTTGGGACATTTTGTTAAACTGAGGATTCAGATTCTCAGCCTCTTCCTCAGGCT
The DNA here is from genome assembly GCF_028023285.1 of Balaenoptera ricei. Lineage (NCBI taxonomy): Eukaryota > Metazoa > Chordata > Mammalia > Artiodactyla > Balaenopteridae > Balaenoptera > Balaenoptera ricei. The sequence continues at coordinate 80,127,810 of NC_082640.1, read as the reverse complement.
CTCCAGTCTCTCTTTCTGGAACAGCTTCATGCTTCTTAAGCTTTCTTTCATAATTTTAATCTTTTTATATATCTTTGTTGCATTCTGGGTAATTTCTTCTCTTAATCACCAATCTGATATGTCAGGTGGCTTAAGAGCATGGACTCTGGCGCTAGACCACTTGGTTTGTTTCTGGCTTTGCCACTAACAACCATGGAACTTGATCACATTGCCTAATTTCTCTGAGCCTCAGTTTCCTCAGATCTAAAATGTGATAATAATAGTCCCTTCCTTGTAGAGTTATTGTAGAGATTACACGTAGATAATACATGTAACTTGTTAAGAAAAATGCCTGGTATGGAGTGAGAGATCAATAAATATTACTGCTTTCATTATGGTTTTTGTGTTCTGTGACCTGTTGCCTCAACAACCATTAGATACTGTAACATGCTTATAAGTGTTCAGACTGGCAAATGGAGAAGCTAGTGCTTCTATTCCACCCGTACACTGTCATTAAGAATGAAAATATTTACCAGACAAGTAACTCAAAATAGGCTTAAAATCCCAAATAATTTTAAGAAGTAGAAAACAAATTTCCAGAGTGATTTTAACATAAAATTATTATTGAAAATGAGTTTAAAACATTGATGACATTTTAGGACTTTATTCAGGCATAAAATATTTGCACTAAAAATCTATCATATTTCATTTTTTTTTTTTTGTTAAATTTAGGATGAGAAAATCTGTGGAAGCAGACCCACCATCTTGAATCTGGAAAAGCAGGCTTCAGGCTTGGAAGGCAAGTAAGTGTAACCCAATAGAGCCACCTAGTGGCAGTACTCCTAAACTGCAGGGCAAGGGGAAAAGCACGAGCAAATTAGAAAGGCATTAAAAAATGGTCATCACCTTCACAGATATAGAGAACAAATTAGTGGTTACCAGGGGGAGAGGGAAGGGGGGAGGGGCAATACAGAGGTTGTGGGGGTAAGGGTTATTATGGAGTTATATGAAATCGTGTGTGTGAAACCTTTGAAAACTAAAGCACTATGGAATTTAAAGAATCTTTCAATCAATTTTAAAAAATTACTAAAGAAAAATAGTCATCATCAACAGAAATGAAATAGATGGGCAGATGAGTTTAGTTCCAAACATAATGAATTTGTGGTGATGGAAAAGAGAGTAGTGAACATTTCTGATAAGCAGAAGGAGACAAGCAATAAGAGGACTGCTCCAACCACAGCTGTACTGTCAAATTATGCAGAGATATATTATATTTGAAGCTGTAAATAACGAATGACTAACACTGGAAAACAATAGTCAAAGCAGAAAAGGAATCCAGAGAGTCCTCCTACACAATTAAGTCCAGGCCTGGGGATAATCTCCTGAGCTACTCTTGCTTAGTTTCTACAAAACCCAAACCCCACAAACCCACGAGGAAACCAGGTTAGAGCTCTTTAAAAGCACACTTCTAATACTATTTTTCTATATTACAAGGTATATTGAAAAATGAAGACATAAAATAACTGTGGTCTCTAATCATATATTACAGGTACTCAAAAAATACACATCCTTTCCCTAAAAGAAACTATTCAAAGTTGTTAATATATAGAATAAATTCTCTGTTACTTTTTAAAATGCATTTCCCATGCTTTCAGTCTATATGGCAATCATTCCTGAGAACTCGTTATAAGTATCACTAACCTGCTTCTTCAACTTTCTTCGGAAGAACTCATACTTTCTTTTGTAATCCCTGGAGTAGGGCACTGCCTTGAGTTGAAAATTTTGGAAAAATAAAGAAGGTTTAAGTTGTTTCATTCTGGAACAATTTAAAAAACTCCCCTCTGGGTATTTGATGAATATAAGTTAAAGGCATTAAAAGAGAATATTTGAAAAGAAAAGTTTAATTCAAAGAAAAACCATATATACAATTTAAAAAATTTTAATTTCTCTGTTTAAGATAAAATTGTATTCAGCAACTCCTATGGCTGTAATTTTCATCATACAATATCCTTGAAATGCAACAGGCCAGAAACAGGAAATGTCTTCCAAGTAGAGAAATATTAGAAATGAAAATTTCCATTTCTAAAGAGGCTTTCAAAGTGATTTCTTCATTAAAGGAACAATTTGAAAAATATACTTTTTGCTTGAACTCTGAGGAGTTGCCTTTTTTATCCATTACTTTAAAAGACTAAACATGGAGTCAGAAGAGTAATCTACAAGAACTGTATCTTCAATTTTACTTATTTTTGTGAATTAGGAAACAGTTAAAATCTGAAAAACTAAAGTTGGAAAAAGAAGCTATATAAATGAGAAAAATGATTTTCCTATCATTAATCTGACTCAAAAGAGTAGTGTAAATATCATACATGGTAATAATTGTACTTAAATGTGAGTACGTCTTATATACCGGTATTTACAATGATTTCAACTAAAAAGATCAAGTCATGACCCTGAGTTGACAGGGTGCTCTCTGCTTCCTCACCAGATACACTCTTGGCTCCTCTGATCTGCCGAGGATTGCCAGCCTTCTTCTTCAGACAATGGCAAGTACCAGCCTGAGCACGGCAGCCCACTGCCTTAGTATTTGACTATCTGGCTCACTGGTCTCACAAGGCTACCGTGCAGAGTAAGGATAATGACTTTATATGCTCTTTTCAAATAACTGAGACCTGGTGTATGGGCGGTGGGGAGAGGGGAGATCTGCAAATGTGCTTTCCTCTCAACACCTTTAGTGCTATGTCCTTGATCAAACGCCCTTGAAGAGACAGGTAAGGGGACAACCCCATCAGAGGATCCTGATACAAAGAGACTTACTGGTCCAGTTATTGCTACATTCTGCAACCGAGGATCTTCCCATTGCGTTCTTTTTATATCTGAAGAAAGAGAGAAAAAAAGATGTTCTCCATCCTCACGCACAAAATTCGATACTGCAAAAGATAATGTAATGAAAATAATCACATTGCACATACTGTGATTTATGTAGAAGATTCTTCCATCGGTGTGAGTTCTTTCTTCCCATCCTGGCTATAATGAAGAATAGATTTCAATTATGTTAGGAAAGGGTTTTCGATGTATGGGCAGAGAAATAGATTTGGTTATATGGTTGATTTAATTTGCATATTCCATTCCTAGTAGAAGACATCAACACTTCAACAATAATATTAATTATAGTTGTTAAAGAACTACTGTATTCCAAAATACAAATGTTTGAGATAGCCAAGTTAGATGGGTAGCAGTTCTGTAAACTTACAGGTAAAGGCCCCAGGTCATTGGAAGAATCAAGTGATGTCTTTCCTCTCACATGAGCTGGAATTTTCAGTCTTGGATCTTCCTTTTTTGGTAGAATAAATAAAGAAAACAATACACACACACAAACTTTAAAATCATGAAAGTCAATCTGTTACTATGTTTTCTAATATCAATGGATATCACTCTTATTTCTTTTGCTTACTCTATGAAATAATAGGTTCTCATCTAAAATCTATCACTCACACGCTACAAAATTCAGTTCTCAGATCTCAGAGGAGGATCAGTATTAACTCACTACCTCTTTCACAGAAACCATTCGGAGTATTTTGCCCACTCTTTATGGATTGTGTCACTATCTAGGGCTCTTCTCTAAATAAAAACTGGTGTAAGAGTGGGACATAAAACTGGAACACATGTTATTTCTGAGGCCCTGAACATGCTTCTAGGCACCTAGCTGCTAAGGTGTTAATTTATTAATATTTTTGAAAGATAGGAAGGTAAGCACAAAAAGGTTATTAAAGGCAATTCAAATTGTTGAAAGAAAGAACAAAATTTAATTTATTTGGATTTATCGATATATATTATAATTTTAATATTATTTTCTTAAATCATTTATTGTATAATTTTAGTTTTATTTAGGTATATTGGTGTTTTAAACAAATTTATTAATCAAAATCTCTTCATCTGCTGCTGATTTTCAGTAATTTTTCAATTAGTGGTGAACCAACTGCTCAACAACTTTAAGCCTTATCTTAAAATAAAAATACCTATTCTACCTAGTCTCATAAGTTTTTTTGGGTACTATGAGATATGGATTCAAAAGTACTTTGGAACTATAAGCCTTATATAAAGGGAAAGGATTATGACTAAATATCTTCCTCAGTATTCATGTAGTGAGCTAAAAACTGCAAACATGGTAATTCCCTGGGGGTCCAGTGGTTAGGACTCCACACTTCCACTGTAGGGGGTGTGGGTTCGATCCCTGGTTGGGGAACTAAGATCCCACAAGCCGCACAGTGTGACCAAAAAAACACACACACACACAAAGACAAACAAACAAAAAAACAAAAAAACCCCAAAACTGCAAACAGGAAGTAAATGAATCTCCATGACAGTCCCCCCAAATATTAAAAATAGGCATAAACATATTGAATAGAAATAATCCTATTAAGAATTCAACATATCTCTAAATGAGGACTAGGAAATGTAGGGTATATTAATGTATAATTAAAGATTATCAAAAACTACACATGAGAGACTATTACTGTTGTTATAAATTTAAACTGGAGAGCACTGAAGTTACCCAGGTGGTGGTTTTGGTGTTGTGGTCAATGAAGAAAGGCCTCCCGTTTGGTGCATGCCGGACTTCCCAGCCTTTGGGAAGGAATCCTTGCTCCACTTCAGATGGCTGGGTCACCTGCTGTGCTGCGTCACTCGTGGGGGCCTGTGGGTGAGGGCCTGCAGAAGAACCCTGGCTTGACGGCAGCTGACTGGTCTCCACTGTGGCCTAGCACGTTAATTCAATCGTGTTGCAGTGTTTATAGAGAACACACAAATAGCTGTGGTTAAAAAGGTAACTTAACCTGCAAACAGCACACACAATTATAAATAGGCCTAAAGATTGGAGGCTCATTTTTCCAATACAGTGTTTTGTCAAAGTTTGTTTTTAAAATAATTTATAATTTCTCAGCTAATTCTTGAGCAGTAAGAATGCTGGTTAACCGTCAGTCTGTTAACCCTAGTTGCAAGGGAAGCTGCAGTGCCAAGTGGAGAAGGTTGTCTTTGCTCACCCAGAAGACTCATATAGAGTGGGAATTTCCTATACACAAAAAGTGGGTTCAAATGCTGGGAAGACAAAATGAATGACAAACATATACTACAGAAATGCATACCTGAAATGTAATACATTCATGTGATGAAATATAAGGCAGTAGTTAAAAGAAATACACTGGATTTATATATAAAACAACATGATAGGGTTTTAAAACAATGGTGAGCAAAAAAATATTTAGAATTATATAACACATCTTTGCAAAACTTGACACATGGACATAAATAACATTTTGCATTGTTTAGCTCTCTATTAAGTACATAAAATAGGCAGGAAGAATCCCCAACAAGCTCACGATGGTAGTTCCCTCTGGGTAGTGGGGTCAAGTGCTTGGCTAAAAGGAATTTAGTTTTATCTGTAAGATTTTATTTTAAAAAAGAAAATGTCTAGAAACATATGATGATTTGTTAATGGCGGTAAATTCAGGGTGTTAAGAAAATGGGTATTTACTATATTATTCTCTGTACTTTTCAGTTTTAAAAAATTTCTCAATAAGAGACATGGTGATAAGACAAAATATTTTCCTAAATGCTTACAAGGAAATATTACAAAAGGCACTCACTGTTGTTAAGGACAAAGTGTCATCATGACAAAGTTCTTTGATAGATACTAATCGCCAAGATTATCTTTTAGCAAAATAATGATCTTAACCATTCAAGTTACACAATTACCCAGTGGACCAGATCATTTACTTTGTCCTCCTATTCCCAATTGGACTTGTTTTACATAATAACAAGTGGTGATTCATGTATATTAGAGATCTGCAGGAAATGGCAGACAATTAGCACCAATATCAGAAAATAATTAGAAGCATCCAGCATATACTACAAAGTGACGTAATAGCTTCCACAGAAATATGATGGTTCAAATTATGTAAGAAAACACATTAATGGATAGATTGCAGGGTACCTGTACAGTGGGCTTTATCCAGGTAGTAGTTCTGCAATTATGATCCACGTAATATGATCTTCCTCTTTCATCTTGTTTTTCTTCCCAACCTGGTGGTAATCCAGATGAAGTAGGCAAGAGCTAAGTGAAGAATAATTAAATATTAATAAGAAAGAATCCTTTTTAAAAGGACCACATCCCTTTTTCACTGCTAGCTCTCTTTATTTTTATTTTTATTTTTTTAAAGATTTTTTTTTTGGATGTGGACCATTTTTAGAGTCTTTATTGAATTTGTTACAATATTGCTTCCGTTTCATGTTTTGGTATTTTGGCTGCGAGGCATGTGGGATCTTAGCTCTCCGACCAGAGATCGAACCTGCACCCCTTGCATTGGAAGGCGAAGCCTTAACCACTGAACAGCCAGGGAAGTCCCACTGCTAGCTCTCCTTAAAATGAATCATGTTTTAAATCATATTTTAAAGTGTACAGCATTTCACTTAAAAGAAAAAACTCCAGTAGAACAGATAATAATGATGAGAATGATAACACTAAAAATCATGAGAGTAATAACCACCGCACACTAAGTGCTTTAACACAGATCATGCCATTCAACCTCCACACAAACCGTAATGAGATAATTAAGATTACTGGCCCATTTTACTTAAGGATGAAATTGAAGCTTAGAAAATGGAAGCAATTTCCTACCAGATAACATTGCTAGTGTGGAGCTGAGATTTGAACCCAGGTAGTCAAACTACAGAAATTATCACCCATATGTGCCAAGTCCAAAGTTACCCCTGCTTTCTTTCTGTGAGGGCTGGGGACGTGCTGATTATTGTAGTTTATTACTAATGAACAAAAAAGGTCTAGTTTTCCAGGTTTACTTAAAATAGTCCAGGTCTGGCCTTCCTTTTGTCTTTTTTTTTTTTTTTTCCATGAGCTTTAATTAAAAAAAAAATTTTTTTGGCCATGCAGCATGTGGGATCTTAGCTCCCCGACCAGGGGTCAAATCTGCGCCCCCTGCATTGGAAATGCGGAGACTTAACCACTGGACCACCAGGGAAGTACCCATTTTGTCTTAGAGATTAGACTCTCCAAGGTTTGGCCTGGTTCCCTAATGTCTCTTACATATAAAAACTATCACACTAGTCTGTTCACTAGATATACTGTTCCCTAGATGTACGGGGGTAGATGTACATTGCTGACAGTTATGATGAGCTGTGAGTCTACAAAATAATGGAATTCAAATTTGCCCAACTTTACAAATGTCCTACAGCTGGTGAATAGATAAATGGGATGTAGTAGACGTATCTACACGATGGAATATCATGAGCTACCGAGACATGTCACAACATGGATAAACCTCAAAAACATCACATGAAGTGAAAAGAGGCCAGGTACATAAGACGGCATGCTGTATAATTCCACTTATATGAAATTTCTAGAAAAGGCAAAACTAGCAACAAAAGCAGATGAGTGTTCACCTGGGGCTGAGAGTAGGTATTAGGATTAAGAAAACTTTTTGTTAGAATCTCAAACTTGACTGTGGTGCTATTTGCACAACTGCATAAATTTACTAAAACTCATTGTGTACTTGTGTACTTAAAAAAGGGTGGATTTTATGGCATGTAAATTATACCTTAAGAAAGCTGTAAACAAGCAACCAAACAAAACAGACCTCTAATCAATGTATTGAGAAGAAAAAGGCACGGAAATAGTTTTTCCAGTACATAAAATGTAAATCATCTCTAGATTCTGTGGCTCATCTGGTGTACTTAAAATAGTTTCTTGGATGAGTGCCTGTCAGTCAATCAGAAATTCACCAGTTTCAATGCATAGAGGAGATGATGGAGCGAGGTGGGAGAAATACCAGGGATCTCCTTAAGTGGCTCCAGGCGAGTGGAGGTGGCCAGACACGGGGTAGTAAGCGCGCGAGGAAGGCTGGGGAGGGCAGTCTTGCCGTGGCATCCACCCTCTTGCTGGTGGTCACTGGTGACTGGGCCAACTGCACAGGTGGGTACCCCTTCCTTCCTCAGCACAGGGTCCATGTCCCTCTCTTGATGCAGGGCCACCTTTTTAGATAGATGAGCCACTCCTAGGTCGAGGACTTCTGGGCCTGTGCATTCCTTTGCTGGAAGTCCCGTGAAAGCAAAAACAATCCCCGCTTTTCAAAATTAATATACAGACTGCCATTCAAAATCACAAATGGTTGGTGGGAAAAAAGGGAGGCGGCCAGTCTAAGTGGGGAACTGGAACACTCGCAGACCCAGAATGGGGAGAGAATTAGGACAGGGACACAGGCTATTTGGAAGAAAGAGCCCAGACAGAAGGGAAGGTGGCGGGGTGGGGGTGGGGGTCTGTGGGTGGCTAAGAGGGAGGGGAGGCTGAAAGGGCCAGGAGCCTGGGTGCTTACATTTGGTTTAAAAAACAAGCGGGGACCATGTGAGGAAGAGACAAACTCAAAGCAATGATGGTTGAGCCAGAAAGAGGATGGAGGCCATGACGTTGTTAGGTCTAAGCTCCAGCCCAGGTCACGGCTGGATATGCTACGGAGGAGGCAGCAGACCGCTCCTCAGCGGCTGATGAAGTCCATCCTGGCCGCCAAGCCTGCCGACACCGGGGCACACCTGCCTGAGGGACCGGCCCCTGACGCAGCTTCACGCACGGGGCGGAAACAGCCGCAAGATGCCACGGGCCAGGCACAGAGCAGAGGCCGCTGGAGACCACAGTCTCGATCTGTACGCAACACCTCCAGCCCACACAGCGCTTCACCTGCCAAGCCCAGACGCTACCCACCAGCACATGGGGACTTGGCTTTCTCGTGATGGGAGAGACAGTTCTCCAGGTTTTGTCTTTAAAGGGCCTACCTATCCCATTTCCCCTCCCTCAACCTCATCCCCCAGAGCCCAGTTGCTGTGCTGGATCAAACGTTCATGTTCAGCGTTCCAAAAGAAAAGAAGTTGCTGCGTCTTATATTTTTATTGAGGATTGAGAGGAGAGGCTAAAACTCACCACAGGAAGTGTAGGCTGTTCCTCAAAAGTATAGGCTTGTAAGCTGCCTCTTCTGCTGGAATGATTCTTATAAAAAAAAAAAAAAAAAAAGAACGATAATAACTTTAGGTCTCTGCTTTGTCTCTGAATGGCAGATAAGGTGGCAGGGTGGGTATGATGGGGCAGAAGAAAGAACACCCACTCCACCCACTCTCAGCCTCGCTCTACACCACCCCACCCCCGCCGATGCCTTCCAACTTCCAGCTCACACTTGTCCCTCGAGTCCTAGACTGTCTCCTGGACACTTTCTCTTGAAGGTCTAACAGAGAACCCTTTATTGTGTCCAAAACTGGATTCAGCTTTTCCCTGTCCACACCCACTCAAACCTGTTCCTTTGCAGGTATTCCTCATCTCAGTGGGCAGCAGGGGAGGCCAGCAGCTGCCCTAGGCAGACGTCGGTCAGCCCCCGATTTCTCCCCCCTTACAGCCGGGTCAGTTACCAGATCCTACGCATTCTATTTCTTTACTAGCTCTCAAACACATTTCCCTTACACTTTTTTTTAAACTTCAAGTTTTCATCATTTATCACCTTGACTATTACTGTGGCAACATCCTAACAGATGTGCTTGCTGCAAGTCTTATTTGCTTAAATCTACTCTCCATACCCCGTGCTGCAGCCAGAGAGCGTTCTGCAGCGCAGATGTCATCACATCATTCTCTCACTCCGAGCCCTTCAATGACTTACAGTCACTAGGATAAAATCTACAGCACAGAACACAATGTTAGTGAGCTTCCGGACCTGGCTCTTCCTGCTGGCTGCAGCCCTCCAACCTCACAACCCACCCTCTGGACATTCCAGATTACTTGTTCCCTGGAACTCGCATAATTTTTCTTTCCTTGTGCTTTTATATGCACGCTGTTGTTGCCATCTGAAATATTTTAGTTCTGTTACTTAATGACATTAAAATTTATAATATATGTATAAATTAAGTCAGAGGAGCCTCTGTAGGATTGTTTACAATAACAAAGAACTGTAAACAATCTAAAGTCCATCAAAGGAGACTGGAGAAATAGCTTAAGGGTTACTTGCACAAGGGAATGATGTTTGATTATTTTGTTGTTGTTGGTTTTAAAAAGAGCACATCTATATTTACTGAAATGGTCCAATGTCTATGATACAGTATGTAAAAAAAGTAAGTTACCAGAAAGTGCATACAAGATGATCTCAGGTTAAAAAAATGATATACATACATGTCTGTGCATACATGTTTATGAATATGTAGAAAATGTTTAAAACTATATATGCCAAACCATTAATGGCAATTGAGGGAGCACATGTTAGAGGTAAAATGGAAGATTCAATTTTTACTTTACAGACTTCAGTACTGTTTCAATTTTTAACCATGACCATATAATACTTTAAAAATAATAAATTAAATTAATTTTTTTTGAATTAATACGCACATGGTATGAAATTCAAAAGGTACAAAAGATATATGCCCTGTTTACCCTGTTCCTCTCTTCAGAGCTGAGCAATGTTACCAAGTTTAGTTTAGTTTTCAAGAAATATGATACACATATTTATTCTCTGTCATTTAAATAATTTTATAAATGGTAACGTACCAAATACACTGTTCGGTACCTTGGTGTTTTCCACTGAGCAATATCTCTTAGGGATTGTTCCATACAACATATACATTCAAAGATGCTTCATTCTTTTCAATGGCTGCATAGTATTTCATTGTATGGGTGCCACCTTTTACTTTTTTTTTTTTTACCATCTTTATTGGAGTATAATTGCTTTACAATGGTGTGTTAGTTTCTGCTTTATAACAAAATGAATCAGCTATACATATACATATATCCCCATATCTCCTCCCTCTTGCGTCTCCCTCCCACCCTCCCTATCCCACCCCTCTAGGTGGTCACAAAGCACCGAGCTGATCTCCCTGTTTTATAATTTAAAAAAATAATAATAACAGGAAGAAAGGGAATAGGATCTTACGTGATTTATCACCAGCAAATCAACATAGCTTATCCTTTAAGTCTTTGACCTTTCCCACTCTTCTGACAAACAAATAAAATGAAATGAATGGAAGATAGAATAGACGGATGGAAGAAAGGAGGGGAAGGGAGCAGGCAGGCAGACCTGCTCTTGGATATTCACACAGGCGTTTACATAGAACAGTCTACATTGAAGCTTCTTAAGGGAGGTGCTAGAACAGAAGTCGGCAAACTTTTTCTGTTAAGGTCCAGATAGGAAATATTTTTTTGTGGGCCAAACGGTCTCTGCTACAACTACTCAACCATGTCGATCTAGTGTGAAAGCAGCCATAGGCAATACTTAAACAGATAGGTGGGCTGTATTCTGAAGATACTTTAACCAGCATATAACCTGCATGCAGTCAGCCCTCCATATTTACTAACTGAATGAAAAGCAAGGAATTCCAACTGGAAATGACCACAGCATCCTCAGATGCCTCTTTGTCTTCCACTGAAAGGTCTCCCTTGATAAGATTAGAGAGCTAGCCACAAGGACCTCATCAGGGCAGTGTATGTTGGAATACTTGCTTCTGGACCCCACAGACAGCAATTTTTCAAGCAGTTGCTGGAGTGAGAAGGTCATCTATCTTCTTGTTTAGTCAAAGTACATCAGCTCTTATTCACATGTGTGTTGGTGACATGTGTGGTATAACTGAGAAGGAGAAAAGTAACCCTTAACACCCAGGACCCACCCTGGCACTCATCAGCATCAAGACAAAATCAACACTACTTTGTAATCATGCCTAAACACAGCAAAATGTGAACACTGTCCAAGCCACAAAATATCAATTATCTCCCTATCCTGGCAGATATAAGTGACTGCTGCTTTTTTGCTAAATATAGCTTTATTCTCGCTACAGATAAGATTTGAGATACCCAATCACAGAATAATCTCTGTTTCCTGACAGCATCCAATGCAGAGCAAAGTCCTGCTTCCTTAAACCCTCCTCAAAACTGATTAACATGAGCCCAAATCCTTTAAGTCTTTCCTAACATACTGCTACTGAGATACTCGTGGTGTGTTTTTCCCTTGCTGAAATGAGTAATAAACCCAACTTGTTCAATTACAGGTGTGTTCCTGGCAGCCTTTGGCTGGAGGGCACTGATTTATGTAATGGACATTTAGACTCCAATGACCATTTGGATTTTCCATGACTCTGCTTCATACTATTATTAGTGGGGATATTTGAAAACGGCCGTGCTGTGAAGTACCAAAGTCCCTAACACATTATTACGTGTAACTTAAGACAATTTTTTTTCTCATCACAAGAAAAAAAAAAAAGCCTGTGAAGGGTTGGATAGTAACTAAACTTATTGTGGTTATAATTTTGCAACATATATATGAAATCATTATGGTGTACATCTTAAACTAATACAATGTGTTATATCAACCATATCTCAATAAAACTGGAGGAAAAAAGATAACATTCAGTCTTTAGACACTGAATGGAATAACATATAATACAAAATCCTGAAGCTCCAACAAAATCTAAGACCATCTTACTGAGCTGGATACTGGCTGGCCAGTGGCTGAATTTCCATAAACAGTGAGTCTGGCATTCAATTCTTCTGCAAGATGAGTCTGGACATCCAAGTTATTTGATGGTGGAGATGAGGGGAAGGCCTGATGGCTGTACGTGGTGGCTTCATCTTCTCTTATAACTTCCCAGTTCTAAAATGAACAGAATAAGCTTAAGCCACACATACCTCAATCTACTGCTGTAACATATGTCTATCCACAAGAACAAGAAAATGATTTCTACCTCGGAAGACTCTCGGCTGTCAGCACTTTCTGTTTCCTCAGATATCTGCCGCCTGGTAGTGAATGCACGCTGGGCTTGCAGCTGAATGTTACCATTCTCAGCATCTGTTAGGCTGTCCCTGTATTAGAAATGTAAAAGCCATCACCCACGTCTGAAGAGAGTTAAAGTGATAGTCAAAAATTCTGTTTTCATTAAAAAAAAAAACCTATATTAGATCAGAATTTATTGTTCTGGGCCAAAGGCTGCTTCAAGATGCATAGATTAAGTCCTAGGCACAACGGTACCTGCAAGAGTACCTTATGGAGTTAAAGTTTTTGTGAAAATGTGTAATGTGCCTAATATTTTCGTTCCTAACTTTGCCTAGGATAATGTCTCCCATGTATGGGCACTCAAAAAGTATTTGCTGAATGAATGAATACCTGAGAGTTTCATAAATAATTTCATTATATTATTATTTCACCATGTTCTTACAAGAGTAAAATCTAAAGTAGCTCCAGAAAGTTCATAAAACAGAAGCTTTAAGAGTTACATATACATCTTCATGAATCAGACAGTAACATTTTCCAGAACTGATCTTAAGCCAAGAGTAAAGCTTCCTGTGTAGGAACACAGAGGGCAGAAGGAAAGACAGTGTAAGGACACTATAATTAAAAAATTGATAGAGTACAGATTAAATGGTATCTATCTGCTTTTGATCATATACAGTAATGGACCTCTTCTGAAAAAGGACAGTAGTAAAGGCGTGTCTGAATCTAGGAAAGGTACGGTTAATCAGACTGAACACCCACTCCCCAGTCATTTCTTAGTTATACTGTTCTAGCTAGTTGTGTTTAACATAGCCAGACCATAAGATCTAGAATTTTGTATAGATATTTAATAACAAAATTATTGTTAATTTATTTAATGCCAGATAAGCCCAGGATAGTCAGAAGACCAGTTCTTACTGCACTGTTGCTGGAGAAAACATAGTGGTCCTAAGGGAAAGCCTCACACTTTTTTCCTCCTAAATAGTTGATTTTTGCTGGCTGAAAACAACACCAACCACAGTGAAAAAAATGTGATTCTGCTCAAGTCAGGCTTGCCATAATACTGAGGTATACAACAGGAGGATGTTGCAGAAATTTATCGTGCTTTCAGTCTTGCGATCTGTACGCCATTCTACAGAGATCAATGCCTCTGTGACACGAAGAACTTGGATCATTAATTTGCTTTGGAAGGATCTGAAAAGGGAAAATGTCTACGAAAGTGCTTGGACTATATCAGATACAAAATACCAAAGCCAAAAATTAGAACATTAAGGGACAAATAAGAAAAATTTTATGTCTGTGTCAAAAAGTAGACAACTAAAGAAAGACTTCATAAGGTTATAAGGAAGGATAAGTGGAAGGATATTTGATAATAAACATGAATAATGGAAGAATTTATAAATGTGTATTTACAAACGTTCAGTCTGATGATAATAAAAGAAAAATGTCACTGAGGAAACATAAATCAGAATACCTCAAAGGCCATTCTGTCCTTGATTTGGGTACACTGGAAATTATGTATACATTGACCAGATTGGCAAATGGGTGTTTAACAAAAGACCTTATTAATTGAGTCCTTTCAATTTTATAAATAATTTACACTTTAAAAATACTGTACTGTAGAAATTAACATCTCATTATATTTTAGTAACAAACTACAAAAAAATCTCCAAGATTTTCTAAATTAATCTCAAGAGAAAAACATTTCTTTTGTGGCTATAATTAAAAACAGAAATAACTGACAATTTATTAAAATAAAGAAGCAATTAGAAGGGTGGTATTTGTGACTCAAATACTTTTTAATACTATCAAATCATTTTAAAAAAGAAGCATCCATGACAGCATTTTTAAAGCCCTGGGCCATAAAAATCCTAGCATTCTTGCAGTTTTTGGATCCCCATACTATTACGAATCCATTTGAGCCATTTGAGCCATGACTTCAAAATGAAAACTAGTGGTCCAAAAGTATTCAGATTACAAACATGAAAGTCATCACATACTGAAGGGTTGGTCTTTTCCACTGTGTTCTTCTGGATTCATGGTTTACATAGTAGGTCCTTCCAAGAATATCCTGCCTCTCTTCCCATCCTGGAGGTAGAGGGGAAGGCTCTTGTTGCTGCTGCAAATGGCAAGCAGCATCTGGTTGGTCCAAAACCACCCAGCCAGGCTGAAAAACAGAATGGTAACAATTAAGTGTGTGCTTAATTTTTTTAACCTTATAAATTATGCTAGAGGAAGTTTTAAAAGAGATTTAGCACACCCAGTTCCAGAAACTATGCAAAGACAGAATTAGCACATTGTCAACTTTTAAGACCATAATAGGAATATCTTATGATAATGAAGATTTTTTTTTTCTGCAAAATGATAACATTTAAATTTTGCTTGAAAAAAATTTTTTTTGAAAAAATTTAAAACATGTCTAATAGGAGAAAAAGGACACAGAAAACTTTCAAATAAACAAACAGCACTGGAAGGCACTTAGAAATTGAAAAGCATAGTTTAACCTTACTCTATTCTCTAACTTATAAGCAGGGATCATGTCTTATTGGGCATTGTCTCTCCCACAGAGAAAGCACCTTGTTTATGGTGGAAATAAACAACTCTCTGAAACCTGAAAAAAAAAAAATCACTGGATGAAGATCAAATATGTAGAGCCATGATAGGGAAGGGCAAATGATTTAGAAATAATTGAGTGATGGAAAAGACATGATGATTCTCTGGTCTGACTTTTCTCTTTCTCCTCTGGACCGTGGAAAGGCATTTTGGTCAGGTCATAATACAGTCAAAGAACGAAAGTTTTGTTTTGTTTTATTTATATGCTAGGAAGGCATTGGAAATTTCCTCTGAGACTAGCAAGGGGCAAACATACAAAAACCCTTAGCTAGGGTAGTTATAGAGTAAGGAATTATTTGAAAAGGATAGCGAGGGTTAGTGACATGCTTTTATACAAGAAACCTCATAAAAGAAAAGGCCGTCAGTAAAAGGTTCTGCTAAACATCAGTATGGTTAGGAAGCATAAATACACTAGTGATGAAAACTTAAAAATTCTCCTAAAGGGACACAAAAGAAGACCCGAATGAATGAAGAGACATAATGTGATCTTGGCTAGGAAGATTTAATCTCACAAAGGTGTCAATTCTCCCCAAGTTAATTTATAAAGTTGCCAAGATTCCAATAGAACTACATTATGGATTTTTTTTTGAAAATAACAAGACAAGGCAATTTTCAAGTTCAAATAGAAATAAAAACAAGCAAGAATAATCAGCACAGTTCCAAAAAAGAAGAGTGAAGATTAACTTTATCAGATAAAACATACCACAAACCACAATAATGAATAGAATTGGAAAACTCAGAAAGAGAATCAAATTTATAGGAATTTAGTATATGATAAAGACATTTCAAATTTCTGGGAAGATAGGCAAATTACTTAGAAAAAAAGGAAAGAATTATCTGGGTTTCTACCTCATACCTTATAACCAGAATGTTACAGATTGAGCAATATTTAAAATGTTAAAAAGTAAAACCGAAATGTATTAGAGCAAACCTGGGGATATTAAAAAAATATATTCTAAGAGTGGAGGAGCCATTAAGTATGACATCAAACCCGGAAGGCATAAAAGAAATTGAGTGATTTGATTACAACCCCCCAAATTTGTACATGGCAAAAACTACTAAATTGAAGTTAAAAAAAAACAGGCAAGCTGGGGAACATATTTGGTACCATAATAATAGGTAAAAAAATCATTTCCTTAATATATAGAGAGCCCTTTGTTCTAGACATTGGGGATCTAGCACTGGAGGACTGTTGTGTGCCAGCCAGTTGATGGCTTAGAAGATGGAAGAGAATTCTTCTATGTTGGAAGGTGGGTTCTGAAGAGGAAGGGTCAAGGAGAACAGCTGGGAAGAAAAGAAATGTTTTCTGGGAGAAAAGGATAGGGGTTTCTGCAGCAAGGTTGGTCTCCTCTGGCTAGCTCCAGTGTGAAGGTTAGAGATTGAGGCAGAAAGGAAGGTGAGGGGTAGGAGAGAGGAAGACAGACAGAATTATTCTGGGAAAAGGAATCTGGATGGGAAGTAAAACAGACTCCTTTTCTTTCTTAGCCTATTTTCTTCTTTATATCTTCTTCTATGGGAACTGATATCTCGTTAATTTCTTTTCTTTCTTTTTATTGCCCAGACTCCATTCTCTCTCCCTTCCCTCTAACCCCTTACTTTTTCTCTCCATCTATGTTTACCTTCCTTCTCTCTCTCCTTTCCTTTCCTTTAAATGATCATGATATAGGATCTATATATCTAAAAATTTGTCTTGTACATATTAAATCACATTTTACTTCTCTGGTCTCAATTTCAAAAGTGTTAGAGTTGAACTTTTATATTTCACTCTCTTGAAAAAAAAGACTAATTAAAAAAATATGCTCACTGATTATTTTTCTGCAGATTAATAAAATTTGTTAATAAAAGGGTCCTCACTTCTGCTGTGAAGGATTATAAAAATATTCAGAGCTTGGAAAATGGTACCAAAAATATTTCTTTAAAATCTTCTTAAAGATTTCTCTCTTAAAGGTCTACTTATTGAATTTATGTTACCCAAGTAAACTTGTGAAGGGGCAAAAAACTAAGTAAGGGCCTATTTTTAAAAAACCTGTTTCAGTTCCAGGAGGAAGTACAGTTACACATTTGAACATTGTTTAGAAAGAATGAGTTTTCATTTTCTGTAGAGAATGCCTCCCTATTAAACATGTATCAGCTAATATTCTTCACAAAATAATTTTCTAAGTATCAATGTATGTTACTTTATTACTAACCTCAAAACTAATATGCAACTGCCCACAATTTAACGGAGTCAAAGTCCAGAAAGAAAGCATTTAGAGGTACAACAAACATTATATTATACGGTAATTGTGTAAAATACATACAACTAAACCTAAAGTTACAAGGGGTGCAAAAATCAAATATTACACAATTATCTATTATAGCCACACTTTATCGTACTAGGGCATACACTGCCTAAGAGTGAGCCTCTTCTGAGAATTACAATTGTTTTCTTTAAATGGTAGGATTTTATATATTCAGTCACAAACTAAATGTCAAAGACAAGACTTCTCTGGTCATTAGCTACACAAGATAAATAAGCACAGATTCGTGTGTTTGAATTCCGAGGGCCTTTCATAAATAAACTCCTGCATGCTTACATCTACTGAAATTATAAGGTGCATTCTGAGGGAATTCAAACATTGAGACATGAGACCACAAAATGAAGCGAAGCAGCTCTACCCACAGAAACTGAACTGTGAATAAGGTACCTGTGATACGTGTCTGTGGGCAAAATTTGGAGCAGGTTACCAAATAATGAAATGCTGTTAAAATTTTTTTAAGTTACTAAATAAAGAATTTTCTTTCTTTACAGCAGACATCCTTCATTTCAAACAGAATTCCATTATTCAGGTTTCCCTGTGCACCAAAATGCCAGGTACAGAAAATTCTACTCAATAAATTTCTAAATTAAAAAAAAAAAAGACTGTTATATGACAAATCAGAGAAAAACTAAAACGAAAAAAAAGGTAATCAAATAAGGGAATTAGACTTAAGAGAGGATACCAAGTTCTTTGATTGCCAGAGTAAGGGCTAACTACAGTCTATGATTTAAAGAAAAAAAGTTCTTTCTTTCTGTTATTATGAATTCCCCTACAAAGTAAAGTCTCATTAGTGCATATAAAAAATTCCCAGAAGGCTTTGTTGCAAAAGCACTACTTGTTCTCGAACTTTCTTTCTCAAGACGTTTGGGTGTGTGATGCAGAGCCCAGCACTGGGGAAGGGTCCCTCAGCCTTACAGTTCTTCTGGAGACTTCAGCAGACCTTGATCAAAGAGGCATGACTGTTGAGGAAGCCACACATACAAAACCCTCCAGAGCAGACTGATGCCAGCACACTGGGTGCTTTCAGTCAATGTGGTAGACTAAGGTGCTATCTTTTGATGATAAGCTTCCTTCAGTGGGAACCTCAAGGGGCAAATGTTATTGTTCCCTTTTCAGATCATGAATTTTTGTGCTGGAAGAAACCTCAGAGGTCATCTGGTACAACCCTGTCACTCTGTAAAGGAAGAACCTGAGGTCCAGAGAAGGTCAGAGACTCACATGGTCACTCAGCTCACAAGCAGCAGAGCTTGCAACTAAGATTCCAGGCTCCAAATCCCTGTCCAATTCTATTCCAAGTACATACTCTCTGCCTCTTCTTCACGCACCCCAAAGGCAGGTGGTTCTGCCCAAATCCTTGACTGGACTTCCTCTTATCCTGTCATCCGTGAAGATGGTTAAATTCTTCTGGCCTCCCATAAATGTGGCTTTTTATTAGATCACTTATATTCTCTCCCTCTCTCTCTCTTAGTCTCCTCCTTTTCTATGAGCCCTCCCGCCCACTCCCACCCCAAGCACGATAGGAAAAGTAACAGGAATTATATTTCATAAAAGAGTTCCTAATTAGTAGAGCCTTCTCAAATATTCCACATACTTAACTTACAAATACTAAATTGTGTTCTTACTTTAATGGAGGGGGAACATGACATCGTTTTAGAAAACTCTGAAAAACTAGAAACAGTTAATGACTTAATTACAACAAACGCTTTCATTTATAAACATTACAATCTCTATTCCCTAACCCTTAAGAATGCCATCAGTAATGGCCATTCATTCTACAGAAATATCCTTAGCGGAAAGAAATGTTTAACAAATTCTTGGGTAAAATAAACAAATGTCCAGGGAAGTAATTTTTATTTCACACATTAACTTTATTTGAATAGTTATTTTTTCTTCAGAGTATAGTAAAATAAGAAATTAGATATTTTCTTTTTAGTTTAACCAAATATTTATAAAATCTCACCTCTAATTCCTCAGCCTGTTCTGTGTTATCTTCTTCTGAGCCACTGGTTTTAGGTAAGTAAGTCATTTTTAATCTCAGATAACCTTTAACTCTTGATTTCTGACTGTAGAAAAGAAAATAATAATTCACAAAATTTTAATACTAAGAAGAAAAGCACTCATTTAATAAGAGTTTACTGAACATCTAGTAGCTACTAGAGGAGATTCAAAGACAAGTTCCAGTGCAGAAGATATTTAGGAAAAGGAATAGATGGTGGAGAAAAAGGAACATCCATAAATAAATAATTGTTATGAGCTAAATAAGGAACTATGGAAGTTTAAGTGAAAGATCAGAGAGAATTTGAAAGAGAAGTTGGCATTTGAGTTGGGGCTAGAAGACTGGGGAGGATTTTGATCTGTGGCAGTGAAGGGAAAGGCATATGAGTAGAGAAGAGAGCAAAAACAAGGAAATAGATGGGAAACCTGGGGTGCAGTTAAGGAAATGGCAGTAGCTGAGACTGGCTGAATTACAGGATACATAAAGGGAGTGGGAATGGTCCAGCTGATGAGATCCATGTGAAATAAGAGAACTTTTATTAGATTTTATTTTGCATAGAATTTTGGGAATAGGGAAAGTCACCCTCAGAGATGTGCTTTAGGGATAATAATCTAGCCATGTTGTATAAGATGACAGAAAAGTGGAGAGCAAGGATGGATAACTGCCTGAAACCTAGTGTCTTTGACAGCTGTTTGAATCTGTCATACGTTAATTTACCTCATCTGTTTTCATATTGTATCTTGTATCACCTCTTTGAATAATGAGTTGCCTGAGTTAAGGGCTGCTGCCCAGTGTAGTAACATTTAAGGATTTTAAAATCTGTCTTTCTTAAGCTTCTAACTGATAGACCTAACTCTGTCTATTGCCCCCACCAAATCTAGCATCCTGTTTACTTAAGAAATCCTTGCTTGTCCTAGCTTTCTGTATAGGTTTTTTGGGTATTTTCTTTTAATAGATTTCAGTTATGTAATATGACACAAAAGTCCTAATCTTTTATCCTGTCTTCAAGAGATACTCCCCTACCCCACCCCACCCCCAATGCCTCCCTTAAGCTTTTTAGTTGTTCTTCTCTACACAGTGCTCATGGATTTGGAAAGTGTACCTTCCCTGAGTGGTCAATAAAACCCCTGATGCTTATTTCCCAGGCCACTAACGTGACTCATGTCTCCATAGTTAAGGAGGTGTGAACACTCTGACTTGTTATAAAAGATGGATACAGAAAACTTACTCAGATAATATTTTATAGGAGAGTTTCTCCACAGTGATAGGTTTTATTATATTTTTCCAACTAGATAATATGCCTGTGGGTTTGGGCTTAGTGATGCTCAAAAAAATCTAAGAATGTAGTTGGATAAAGCTCTTTCTGCACTTGTAATAATACCCAGTGCAGACAGAAGATGTAAGTGTTTTGAAGATAAAGATACTGGAAAGCATTTGACAAATTGAAAAGCAGGTTACTAGAGCAACCAAATAAGAGAAGAAAGAAATGTTTAGTTATTCTTGATATACAGATGTCACAATCAGTCCAAAATTAAAGGAAGAAAAGAGACTTATATTGCAAGACTTCTAGAGAAATTAAATATGTGGTTTCTCTTATAGACAGTAAATATGAACACAGTCAGAAAGCACTGTCCCCCTTATTTTAATAATTTATATTACAATGAATACTTAAAAATTTTGATTAAAAATATAAAATATTTTTATCAAAAATTTTACTAAGTTCCCATACTATATTTTTCAATTGCATTTTCTAGTTTTAAAAACAAAACATATAGTGTTGTTTTCACAGATTTCCTTCCTCTGCTTTACTCTGCCCTTTCTGACAGTAAAGTCACATACACATCTTCACCAGATTTTACTTGATTCTGTGGTCCAGAAGATCAAAAGGAGTTTTATTTACAGCTTAAACTTAAAAATTTTGACAAAAATCAAGTAATTCAGTTTAGGAAAATGGAATTATGAACAGGCTATTGGGTTGTAAATTATAGTCTTTGCTCATGTTATTTTCTCTAAATATTTGAGTTTTCTGAAATATCTTTTTTTAAATGAAAGTATGCTAAATGTAGTTATATATCCCTGAAAATGGTTTTGTGTGTATCAAGTTGGATTTTTTTTTTTGGCTGTGCTATGCAGTTTGCAAGATCTTACTTCACGGACCAGGGACTGAACCAGGGCCATGGCAGTGAAAGTGCTGAGTCCCAACCACTGGACCACCAGGGAATTCCCTGGATGTTTTTTTTACATGAATTGATGTTTGTGATTTTTTAAAGCACAGTATGACAAAATTACATATACTGTAAGATATAAAATACATATAAACTAATGACAAATTTCATTCTCATAGTATGATAAATATAAGGGAGACAAGTCTTTCCCAAAGGGGTATGATCACTTTTCTGTATTTTCAGAATTTTTGCACTGTGCATATATTACTTTTTAATCAGAAACAGCAATAAAGCTTTTAAAAACTGATATTTATATGTAGCTTATTTACAAAGGTTGAAACTGAATTTCTAAAGAGGCTACTGTAAGGTATAAAGAGATTAAAAAAAATTTCATATGTTATTATTTTATATTTACTGACCTTCTTGGGTGAAGAACAAAATCCTTAAATGTATATGGTCTCTCCATTCTTGGATTTTCTGTCTAGAATAAAACAGTGGGTTTTCAAGATACATCTATAACACCAAAAATATATACTTTTCAAGAATATTCATTAACTATGACCTAAGGCATAATTGAAGTTAGAGGTGAGAAAAAAGTAGCTTCAGCTTATTAAACGGTAACAGTTGGTAATTTGACAGCACTTTCACTTTCCTGCACTGCAGGAATTGCACCTGGCATCACAACTCAGTATAAAACTAGCTGAGCAGGTGTGTCGTGAAGACAAAGGGAGGGTAAAAGTGGAAAAAGAGTAGAGAATGGTTAGTATGCTTGCGCCCCAAAGAAACATGGAATATGTACAATGTCAGCAGGCTGGCGTGGTTAGATCATAGACACAGTTCTAGGAGAACAAAAAAGTAAGCAGCTTGGAAAATAAGACTGGATTAAATTCATTATCAAAAGCTTGCAATGTCTAAAGACTACAGAGAGACAATAAACATCAGAAAAGACTGATAAAGAAGTATTACTTCTCTTTCTTATCAAGTTCAGCAGCCCTTTGTTTTTATTCTCCTTTACTTCTCTGCTGCACTTTGCATTGTTAACTACCCATTCAGTCTTGAAACTCTTAAATTCTCATTGCATCACTTTACTTTGTTCTTTTCCGATTTCTCCTGGTCTGTCTTCTCTTTCTCCTCTGACAGACCCACACTGATGAACGTTCAATGTTTTAGCCTTCAATGTTCTCATCCCTCTTGTTTGGACAGCCCATTCTTCTCAGAGATTCTGCGGTTGCCTTAACAATGATAGCTCTCAATCCTTCCAGACCCTTTTCCCTACACAACTTATTTTTATATCTCTGTCAGCTGCCCACTTTAAGCTTTCATTTTTCTTGTTTACTACTCATATGCAATATGGCCAAAAATAAATTTATCATATCTCAAAAAAAAATGGCTTTCCTCCTATGTTTTCTACTTGAGATACCACCCTTATCTCGCAAGTTCAACTTGTATTATCTTTACTTTTTGCTTAATTTTATTTTTTTCAACTGGATCTCCATGTTAAAAACCTGATCCAGTAATGTTATGTTATGAAATGTTTCCTGCATCTGTCTGTTTTCTTCTGTTGCTATATGCTTGGTCCAGGTTCAGTTTCATGCCCATATTGTTGTAATTGATCTTAGTTTCTTTTTGTGAGACTAAGCTCTCCCCAGTCTAGTTATTCAGTAGAATATTTCCAAACTGATCTTCCTCAAACAATGCTTTCATGATATCAACCAACTTCAGTGGCTCTCTATTTCTTACTGGGGTTCATGTAAGGGAATTTTGAAAATAAAATGGAAAACTGAGATGAGTTTTCAGAAAATAATATGCTCAAGAAATAATAGCAGTATACACTTTACAAATCAAATATTTACATTTACTATATTGTGTATCTGTAAGCATTTATTAAAATAAAAAGAATAAACATAAAAAGTAAAATCATGGACATCTATACTAACCGGTAATGGATAAAGAGGAACATCCACTTGACCTAGGAAATCATCTCTTGTCTACAAAAGAAAGAAGAAAAAATGACATTAGTAATATGCTTGATCTTTTTGGAAAACTTTGATGAGCTATTGTCATCATTCACAAAAATACATCGAAGTTTTTTTTTGTTTGTTTAACCCTATGAAATATCAATGAAAAAATCAATGGAAAATAAAAGGTAATATGCTACAACTTCTGGTCATGGCAGAATAGAGTATATTAGATTGATCCTTCTGAAGATAATAACTATATACTCTGAAAATATATCAAAACAACTATTTGAAAGCACCACAGAGTGACCAAAAGCAAGCAGAAATTGGAAGGGAGTCAATCCTTGAAAGAATGAACTGTGTTAGGTAGGATTCCTGTTCATATGGCTTTTCACCTGGTAGTACTCCACAGTTCATATGGTGGAATGATTGGAACTCAAAAAGAAATCTGAAATCTTACTCATTTGAGGAGTCCAAAGACTTACTTTGAAGTCAACAGTCTAACTGGAAAGTGAGGGGGACAACCCCTGAAAGGAAGAAGCCACAAGAGTCCCTTCAAATCTACGTATAAACTCTACCCAAATTCCTAGCTGATCCCTGAACTGCATATGTGAAAGGCAACAGCTAGAAGGCTGAAAGGACTCAGCATAGATTTCACAGTTGATGTTCACCTAAGGGGAGCTAGCATTTAGAGTTCAGCTAAGTTAACAACCTGCTAGAACAAAAATCAACACTCTTTAGGGAAAGATAACAAAACTCATTGTATCCATCATGTGTCACACATAATGTCCAATATACATTAAAAATTACTAAACATGCAAAGAAACAGAAAAATGTGACCCAGTAGCAAGAGAAAAGGTTATTAATAGAAACTGACCACAAGATAAGCCAGATCTTGGAATTAGCAGACAGGAAAATGAAAGTAGCTATTATAAAGATGTTCAAGGACGTAAAATGGAAAATAAGGTCATAATAAATGAATGGATGGGGAATCTCAGCAGTGAAATGGAAACTATAAAAGGGAATTAAATGTATATTTTGAAATATATATAGAACTGAAAAATAGAATATGTGAATTAAAGATCAGTGGATCCGCTTAACATATGATTGAAAATAACTAGAGAAAAGTTCTGTGAACCTGAAGATATATCAAAAGAATTTATATAATATGAAAAATAAA
This sequence comes from Balaenoptera ricei, assembly GCF_028023285.1. Classification (NCBI taxonomy): domain Eukaryota; kingdom Metazoa; phylum Chordata; class Mammalia; order Artiodactyla; family Balaenopteridae; genus Balaenoptera; species Balaenoptera ricei. The sequence goes on along the minus strand of NC_082640.1, from coordinate 80,102,828 downwards.
GAGGACTTGTGGCAAAATATCAAGCAGTATAATATATGTGTAAGTGAAGTTCTGGAAAGATAGGAGGGGAAGGAAGAGAAAAGAGAAGGAGAGAGAGAGAGAGAAGAGAGAAAAATATTTAAAGAATAAAATCACCAGCTTCCCCAAATGTTAACATCTTACATAACCATAGCACAATTATCAAAACTAAGTGACATATTTTTAGAGGAAATATTAACACTTTTATTTATTCATTCTTTTATTCTTAAGCTTTTTTAATTGTTAAAAAAAAACCTATACACGTAACAGACAGTAAATATCTGTCACCCATAATCTTTATCAATTTAAAGTAAGCTTATGAAAACCTTGACCCTGCAATCATAGTTCCCGGAGGGCACTAGAGTTAACTGTTAAGTAACTTCTCTGAGATTTTTTTCCTGCATGCATCCACCCACATACTTAAATTTTTTTTAGTTGAGGTATAATTGACATACAACATTACATTAGTTTCAGATGTACAACATAATGATTCAATATTTGTATATACTGCAAAATAATCACCATAATAAAACTCGTTAACATTGGGCACCTTACATGGTTACAGAATTTTTGTTTCCTGTGATGAGAGCTTTTAAGGTTTACTCTCTCAGCAACTTTCAAGTATGTTATACAGTAGTATTAGCTGTAGTCACCAGGCTGTAATTATGTCCTCATGACTTATTTATTTTAAAACTGTAAGTTTGTATCTTTTGACCCCCTTCACTCATTTACCCCACTCATCCCCTGCCTCTCTGACAACCACCAATCTGTTCTGTATGAGCTTGGTTTTTGTTTGTTTTGTTTTTAGATTCCACATATAAGTGACAGCATACATTATTTGTCTTTCTTTGAGTTATTTCACTTAGCATAATGCCCTCAAGTTCCATCCATGTTGTTGCAAATGGCAAGACTTCATTCTTGTTTTTATGGTTAATATTCCATTGTATGTGTGTGTATATATACATATACATCTATTGATGGACACTTAGGTTGTTTCCACAGCTTGGCTATTGTAAATAATACTGCAATGAACATGAGAGTGCATGTATCGTTTCAAGTTAGTGTTTTTGTTTTCTTTTGATAAATACCCCAAAGTGGAATTGCTGGATCATATGGTAGTTCTATTTTTAATTTTTTGAGGAACCTCCATACTGTTTTCCATAGTGGCTGCATCAACTTAGATTCCTACCAATAGTGCATAAGCGTTCATTTTCTCTACATCCTTGCCAGCACTTGTTATTGTCTTTTTGAAAATAGCCATTCTGACAGGTGTGAGATGATAGCTCATTGTGCTTTTGATTTGCATTTTCCTTATTAGTCATAATGAACATCACTTCATGTGTCTGTTGGCCATCTGTATGTCTTCTTTGGAAAAATGTCTATTTATATCCTCTGTCCATTTTTTAACTGGATTGTTTGTTTTTTTGCTATTGAGTTGTATAAAAAACCAGGAATAACATTAACTAATCTACGGACCTTACTCAAATTTCACCAACTGTCCTACTAATTTTGATCCAGGGTTCATTTTAGGATCATACACTGTGTTTAATTGTCATGTCTCCTTAGTTTCTTTGAATCTGGAAAGTACCTCAGTCTCTTTGTCTTTCATAATATTGACATTTTAAAAGCATACTGGCTAGTTATAGGATATCCCTCAATTAGGGTTTGTGTATTATTTCTTCATGGCTGAATTTAGGTTATGCATTTTTTTGCAAGAATACTATAAAAGTGATGTTGGTGCGCTTCTCAATGCATCATATCAGCAGGTAATAAACCCTGAATCTTATACATTATGGACAGTTAAGGACCATTAAATATTTGAGTAAAGTCTTTAACATGAGAAACAGAGATCTAACCAAAAAAACAAACAGCAAGAAGGGAGTCAGATAAATAAGAATCAAGTCAGACTGCAGGAAAAATACTTGAGAAAAACTGTAATTAATATTCTCAGAGATAAGGGATAAACATCTATCAAACAGAATAGCAGGGTATAAAAAAAGCAATTAAAGAACAAGAAAGAACTCTTGGGAATTAAAAATATAACTGAAATTAAAAGTTTAAGATAGAATTAGAAAATAGAGTTAAAGAAATTTCTCAGAAAGTAGAACTAAAAGACAAAAGAAAAGACTGTAGGATTCCCAAAATAAAGAAATTACAGGATAAATTTTAAAAGTCAACATTTAAGCAGTAGGCATTCCAGAAAGAAAAACAAGGGAAGGAATTATCAAAGAAGCATTTTAAGAAACTTTCCCTAAACTCAAGAAAATGAATTTTAAGAGTGGAAGGCCTCACTGAGTTTTAGGTAAAATACTTGAAGACCCACAGAAAGGCACAATACTGTGACATTTCGAAGCACCAGAGATAAAGAAATTCTAAGAGCTCTGAGAGATACAAAACAGATCATACCCCAAACTGAAAGACAAGAGAATAACACTTGCAAAATTGTGAGAGAAAAATATATCCTACATAGAATTCTAGACCCAGCCAAAATATCTTTTTCAATAATGAAGGCAGAATAAAGACATTGGTGTTCTTCTAAGGTAATGGAGGATATATTTCACCAAAATGAGGGAGGACAACATGGTAGGGGAAGATGCAGGGGATTCAAGACAGGAGAGAAGGAAAGAGGATTCCCTAGAATTATGGGGAAGGGAACTGTCAGAATGACAGTAGTGTAAGACCTACAAAACAACCAGTGCATACTGGAGCAGGAGGGTGGAGAGTTATACGAGGGATGTTCCACAGGAACAGGAATAATCATAGCCAACTAACAGGGTTTTGTGAAAATTAAATGAGATAATATACATAAAGTACATTGCATAATACCTAGCAAGCAATAAGTTTTCAATAAATGTTAGTTGTTATATTTGAAATGCTAGATTTTATAATGAAACCCCTGCTCCCTTTTCCCATGGACCAGTCTTTGGACAGGTCAACCAGGTACATACAATAAAAGGAGCATGGCTGGAGACTGAAGCCTAGCAAATTAGCTTAGTTTAGGGCCATATTCCTATTCCAGAACATGAGTTGATGATAATTTTTTTTGAAATGGACAAGTTAGCTTTAATTATATCCTCAAGGCTATGCTGTGGCATGTTTATTTCTGTTTTCATGGCAAGTAGATGTTATTCTCCATAAATTTGATCTTTAAGAAGATAAATAACAAAGTAAAATACAACAAAATACAGTTAAATCTCAATCAAGATGACAGAGGGATAAAATATTTCGGTTAACTGAATTATCTAATAAACTTAGGTTTAGACTTAACCAGATAGAGAAATAAAACACTTTTGAGTGGTTTAGTCTTACTGAATAGCCTTGCCCTCAGTAAACGGAATTCAGTGAACATCTATCTGTTTGATGATTCATGACTTTTCAGTGCTTCAAAAACATGGCTGTGGTCCATTATCACTAGAGCAACACAAGTAGAGAACAGGGTTTCTTAACTTGAGCATTATTGACAATATAAGCCAGGTAATTTTTTTGTTGTGGGGCTGTCCATGCACTGAAGGATGTTTAGCAGCATCCTGGGCCTCTACCCATTAGATGCCAGCAGTACTCCTCCACCAGTTGTAACAATGAAAGATATCTCCTGGCATTGCTAAATGTCCCCTGGGTGGCAAAACTGTCCCTGGTTGAGAACAACTGCTAAAGAATGTAGAAAACAGAATGTGTCAACCAATGAGTAAAAGACACCCCACTTTGAAAATAACAGCTTGACTCAGATATAACTCACATACTATACAATTCACCCACTTAAAGTGTACCATCAATTTTGGAACATTTTCAACACCCCCAAAAGAAAATCCATATCTATCAGCAGTCACTCCTCATTTCCCCCCTCTTTCCTTAGCCCTAGGCAACCACCAATCTACTTTATATCTCTATTGCTTTACTTATTCTGGACATTTCACATAAATAAAGTCATATAATATGTGGTCCTTTATGACCAGCTTCTTTCACTTATAAGAAACGTTTTCAAGGTTCATTCATGTTGTAGCAAGTATCAGTACTTTATCCCTTGTTTTTACTGCTGAATATTATGTTATATGGATATACCATATTATTTATCCATTTATCTGTTGATTGACATTTGGGTTGTTCCTGTTTTTTTAGCAATTATAAATAAGGCTGCTATAAACATTCGAGTACAAGTTTTTTTTTTTTTAACACTTTATACTTTATTTGTTTATTTATTTATGGCTGTGTTGGGTCTTCATTTCTGTACGAGGGTTTCCTCTAGTTGTCGCAAGTGGGGGCCACTCTTCATCGCGGTGCACGGGCCTCTCACTATCGCGGCCTCTCTTGTTGCGGAGCAAAGGCTCCAGACGCGCAGGCTCAGTAACTGTGGCTCACGGGCCCAGCTGCTCCGCGGCATGTGGGATCTTCCCAGACCAGGGCTCGAACCCGTGTCCCCTGCATTGACAGGCAGATTCTCAACCACTGCGCCACCAGGGAAGCCAGGGTACAAGTTTTTGTACTGACACATGTTCTCATCTCTCTTGGGTATATACTTAGGAGTGGAATTTCTGGGTAATATGGTAACTCTGTTTAATCTTTTAAGGGACTGCAGACTTTCCAAAGCGGCTGCACCATTTTATATTCCCACCAGCACTGTAAGAGGGTTTTAGTTTCTCTATATCCTTGCCAACACTTATTATTACCTATCTTTTTTATATAGCCCTCCTAGTGGGTGTGAAGTGATATCTCATTATGGTTTTGTTTGCCTTTCCCTGAGGCAATGATACTGAGCATCTTTCCATGTGTTTATTGTGCTCCTTATTTCTTAAAACCTTTTAACTTACAAATCTTTCCTAGAGATTCAGTTTCTTTACAGAGGCAGTGCCTGGTCACTGTGGGGCAGAAAGAAAACATCTTATCCCATATTCCTTTTTCATTGATTGCACTGTGTGAACAAGAGCATAGAGCAAAAATTCCACATACTGAAACTTCCCTTGTCTCAAGTAATTCTGGTATATAAAAATATATTTTAGAAAGTTCTTGCTACACATCTTCCTTCTTTAAAAGAAGTGATCTAAAATGAGTTTCTTAACGTCTACTTTAAATTAAACGATCCCAAAGAACTATATTTCTCATATTAGAAGAATGAACAAATTTTCCAACCTAAAAATCTATATGCATGGTCTGAGGTGATGGAGAATACAAAACCGGGAACTATCCTGAAAGTCTGGGACATATGGTTACTGTAAATAGAGGACAATTAGAGGTTCTTTTTTCCATTTCCAAAAAAAAGTAATAGCTTAAAATTCATCCCTGTGAAGGCAAGTCAGTCTGTGATGTTCAATAATGTTTTCCTAGCCAACCGATTATTCCAAACTCTGAACATCAAGCATTTCCTTGTAAGAATTAATTTCCTATATTTGAACTGCATACAGCTTCATAAAGCAAATTTGCATTTAGTAAAATATAAGTAATTTAAGAATGCCTGAAAATCTGAGAAAGAATTTAGAACAGAAGGTGATTTTAAACACGACCGTTTAGGGCACAGTTTAGTCATTATATAGTACTTTTTCCAATATTCTAAAGATATGAATTTCTGTTTCTTAAACCAATTTTTAGAATATTAAAAGAGAAAAATCCAAATTGCTGTTTTTGCAAACTTCAATTAGAACTATACATGGCTCTAAGTTTAGCAGGACAAGCTGTTATTAACTTTGATAAGGCTGCATAGTGATTGAATGCTCTGCTTTAGAAGAACCCAATGTTGGACTTCCCTGGTGGCGCAGTGGTTAAGAATCCACCTGCCAATACAGGGGCACGGGTTCGATCCCTGGTCCGGGAAGATCCCACATGCTGTGGAGCAACTAAGCCCATGCACCACAACTACTGAGCCTGCGCTCTACAGCCCACGAGACGCAACTCCTGAGCCCGCGCGGCACAACTACTGAAGCCCGGGAGCCTAGAGCCTGTGCTCCTCAACAAGAGAAGCCACCGCAATGAGAAGCCCGTGCACTGCAAGAAAGAGTAGCCCCCACTCACTGCAAGTAAAGAAAGCCCACGTGCAGCAACGAAGACCCAATGCAGCCAAAAATAAATAAATAAATAAATTTATAAAAAATAAATAAAATAAAAGAACCCAATGTTACAGAAAAATCAGAATTTTAAAAACAGGTATGTTAAAGTGTCATAGCTTTGAAGAATACTTGGCTTTAAAAAAAGTTTCTACTAAATCTGAGTTACAGATAATTTCCCAGGGTAAATCTACTGTATAGAGCAAAATATTAAAGGAAGAATCACTTCCTCATAACCAGAGCCAAACAACAGAGCCAAAGTTTTCTGCTGTAATATCCAACTTTTCATTTCAATCACGCATTCTAATCAGTAAAAATGAACTTTATACCTGGACATTAAATATATCATATTTTCAGTTTTCAGACTTAGCTATCAGCACTTTTCTAATCAAGATGATTTTTCAAGGTAATTTTAAAACAATAGTAACACATACACAGGATACAAAATTAAAAGAAAAAAGATTCCTAGGCTCCATCTATCTAACTCTATACTCTGTCCTCCCAAGAGACAATAGCTGTTATTTTTTTGTGTTTGGTGTGTCTGAAACCATTCAGAGTTTTCTTTGATACACTCTTATGCATCTTGCTTTTTTTCTTGTCAATATCTCTAGGACCTTGTCCAATATCTGTCCACAAAGAGATGCTTTACCTATTTGATGGGGATATAGTATATGCCATTGTATGGAATGCTGAAATTTAATTAGTTCAGATATTTAGGTTGTTTCTAATCTTTTGCCCATTACAAGCAATGCCTCAATGAATAAAGTTGTATTTATCATTTTGCGTATATACCCGATAATTTTTATTTTGTATAATAATAAATACTACACTAAACTAATCTGAACTAATCTGAAATGGAAGCAGATCTCAATGACTGACTGTATGTTACAGAAGGAAATAGTGTCCTGAGTAAGCCGAAAACCATATGCAAGTTTTCAAAGATAAGATCAAGATAAAACATTCAAGATCAAGAAGTTTGCATTTAAATGAATATCTTGCTCAATAACTACTGTCTTCACACAGCTGCTTTCAAATTTTCTATGTGCAAATGTCATGATTCTTCTGTAGAGATCACTAATAGTCTAAAAAAAAATTAACTGGGGCAGGCAGTTAAAAAGAAACAATAAATTCATAGCTATAAAAAGTTCAAGCCATGATTGATTATATTATTCAAATTAAGTCAACAGAGCAAGAGATATTTCAGAGATCATAAAAGAGTTAAAATCTCTTAAGCTGAGACACCAAAAGTGAAATTATCTAAAAACCTCTTTGTATAAATAGGTAGAATTTAAACTCTCATTCTACTATTTATGTTAAGAGGATAAATGTTTTCTTGATTTAAACACATGAAAAGTAAATATTTTGACATAGAGGATATTAACACATGTGAATCTCTGAGAAAAATAAGCAGAACTTTTATGAATGGGCCCATTTATAGTATTTTTTTAAAAACAAGAAACCATATATTTCCTGCTTTCAAAATTTTATAAAAACTATTATTTTTAATGAACATCTTTCCTCTCAAAATCCATACTACATGGATTTACACCACATCCTAAATATTATAATTAAAAAGGATTATGAAAATGACTCTAACTTCAGCTTAACTATTTTCTAACACATGCAAATCTTACTAAGTAAAACTGCTTTTTCCTTAGCTTTTTACAGAGCTTCTACCTTCCTACTTACATACTGACTCACTCTATACTGTGACCTGCTTATTTTACACATTTTTCTGGAAGTTCAAGATTTATTGATTCAATCTTTTTTAGTATGTTGTGGGGAAAATGGTGTTAGCTAAAAAAACAGTATACTCTGATCTATGCTATAAAATCACAGTGCTATGGAGACTGGATGTCTTTGCTTAAAGCAAACACTCACCACCCCAAACTCGTGATTTGCTCCGCTTGCCAGCCTGTCTGGTAGATTTAACTATAACACACAAACTGTACTTGTTCTTCCACAATAGCTTCATACTGCTTGAAAATTTCAGTACATGAATTCTGCAGCCTTTAGCAACTCTCACATTTTTAAAGGGATTTTAACCTAATGGATGGGGGTAGGAAGGGAGTCAGGAGAAATCACTGTCTAAATCAGTTTCACTTTGAATTCTCCTCTGAATTTCAGTTTCTTTGGAGGTCTCTATTTTATAATCATCACAGACTTGTGAAAGCTGAAGATTTACCTTGACATGTTCCTCTATCTTTACATCCTTTAAAGTGTAGTTTGTAATTTATTGTGAGGATTTTCAAATAGAAAACATTTTAAAAATACGGTACAGAAGAGAAGGAATCTAAAGCAGGAGTAATGGGAATCAGGTTGTGTTGTATCAAACATGAATAGGATTTTATAATGATTTTCAAAATTAAAATTTAATATATCCAACCTAATTTTATAAGCAATTTATATTGTACGTCCCTAAACTAGAGGACTATAGAAGGAGAGAAGAAAGTTTTGCATTTATTACAATTTTCCTCCCCCCTCAAAAAAAGTGAGGGGCTCATCAATTTTTCCCATTGTTTTGAATTTGCATTTCTAAACAAAGGAAAATAATAAGAGGACTAAATATATAAAGTTATAACTAGGAAATACCCACAGCTAGACAACTGATAAAAGGGATAAGGATCTTCTTTTCAGAGAGAAAATATATTCACTCTTGATTAAAAATAGATACAGAGATTCTCTCTTCTGAGCTCCAGTAAATTATGATACTACTTTTTTCTTTCTAGGAATATCTGCCAAACTACCAGGGAAAGAAAAAAGGGCAAACTTTTGAAAAGACGGAAGCTAATGTTCTCTGGAGAACTGTACCTGTAGTCTAAATGAGAAACTAGCAGATGTCTGCCAGTGTTGAGAAAGATAGACTGACTCTAATGCTAAGAAACCAAAGAGCCGTGTAAATCTCAGATATTTAATTTAAAAACAAGTTAAACGTGAGAAGGTGAACTAACATTATCACTTTAAAATGGATCAATGAAAGCCGTGGCAGCTGAGATGCTTCTGCTCGAAACCTGACCTAGAGTTTCGAAAGCTTCAGGTTGAGTTAGTCCATTCGAGTGGTTTCCAAACTTCAGCGTGTGTCAGAATCACCTGGAGGGCTTTTTAAAGCCAGATCACTGCCCTTCCCCACCACCCCCAGGTGATACTCAGGCAGCTGATCCAGTAGTCACACCTAGAGAACCACATCTCTATTCAGTTCAATTTCTGGAGAAAACCAGGACGAGTAAACAATGATTGTAACAGCTGAAGATGAATGACCATGGCATCTAAATTTATCTGTTTTTATCCTGACTATTTGCAAACAGATTTGCTAATTTTAAGATAACACACAATGTAAATAGCACTTAAAGATAACACAGAACAGCATCCCTCTAAAAGAAGCAAAAGGAGTCAGGGGTCTATGTACTTGCATTTCTTTTCTGCTAAAATGTACAAATAAAAACATCTTTTCTAATTATGAGAATCCTCTTTCAAAATCTTTGAAGGTTTGCTATTACATAAATATCATTTCCCAAGTGTGTTCTGAGGAATAATGGATCTGCTGGATACTAAAATAGTTCAAAGGTGGTCACATAATTGGGAAGCATTTGGTTAAACAAAGTTCAAAAGTTTATTTCCTGTAGGATTTTAGGAAATTTACTAATATGCACTGTGACATTCCAAGAAATATAGCATGTGGCATTATACAAATTTATTAGTCAATGGGATGGGCTTTATATGAGGTATCTTACAAACTGGTGAGGAACACGCTGAATAAAAATTGGTCCAGGGACTTCCCTGGTGGTCCAGTGGTTAAGACTCTGCACTTCCACTGCAGGGGGCACGGGTTCAATTCCTGGTGGGGGAAGTTCCACATGCTGCGAGGTGAGGCCAAAAAAAAAAAAAAAAAAAAAAAATATATATATATATATATATATATATATATATATATATATATATACACACACACACACACACACACACATATATATATATCAGTCCAAAGGAAACAATATAAACTCCTTAGCATGGGATTCTAGGTCCTCTACTTTTTTTTTTTAATGAAGATCATTTATTATAAAACCACTGACACTTTCCTTAAAAGGTCGAGCTTGCGATCACTTGAATGTGACAGAATTAAGAACAATTGCCCCCACATTCATCCTCATCCACATCTTTCATGTCACAAACAAAACTGGATGGAGCCTTAGCCTCCTGACCTCCAGATTAGTGCTCCCTCAACTAACGCCATCCCCGTGCTGAGGTCAGCCACAAGCACTCATCTGGATTAGGAATTCCAGACCGGCCCCAGCCTTAGATCCTCTATTTTGTTTTTCCAATCTACCTTGCAGCCTTATCTACTGATGTTAATACAAGACTCTCAATAGAGTTTCATGCTTGTGCTGAACAAATTCAGTATTTTGCCCTCTCAAACTCCCTTCGACTTCCTGGAAAATTTCTCTCTCTGCTTGTATAAATCCTATCTCCTGATGAGGCCCAGTTCAATGCCATTAAAAAAAAATTTTTTTTAATTTTGTATTAGAGTATAGTTGATTAACAATGTTGTGTTAGTTTCGGGTGTACAGTGGAGTGATTCAGTTATACATATACACGTATCTATTCTTTTTCAAATTCTTTTCCCATTTGGGTTACTACAGAATACTGAGCAGAGTTCTGTGCTGTACAGTAGGTCCTTGTTCGTTATATATTTTAAATATAGCAGTGTGTACATGTCAATTCCAAAAATCTTCTTGATAAGACTAAATTGCTAATCTCCTCCTCTGTAATTCTACTCTGTATCTTTTAACATCTGTATTATAGCTCCCTTCTACTCCAATTAGACCATACATTCTGTGGTCAACAAATGTTAGCGATTGGCTTCTACAGCCAGGCTCTGTACTAAGCACGGAGAATGTTCCTGATGTCATGGAGTGTACAGTCCTGCATGGTTGACAAACATGCACATATAATTAAAGCATGCATAAAAATTGGAAAGGAAAAGTACAGAATTCTATGGATGTGTCTATAGGAGAGGGATTAAGGAAAACTTTTATTCTTTGTTATATCCCAGTGTGCATTGCCTTTATAGGTATTTAATACTTAGAGATAAATTCTAAATTATTAGATAGTTCTAAAAATGGAAATGGGCCAGACTTACTAGAAAATTATATTATATCATCTTTATGTCAATTAATTCCTCCTTTGTAAAAAACTAACTATTTAAAAACAAAAACAAAACTATTTAGACCCAAGGAAGTACTCTATGATGTGCAGAGAACTTACCAGGAAGAAAACAGTAATAGTTCTAGCATTATTAAACCAAATCAGCAATGTGACAGGAAATGTGACAATACCAAAGTAAGATAGTATCAGATTTCCCTTGCTTGTTCGGGAAATAGACTCAAGTCCTGCTTGCCCAGTTCAAGAGGGTCAGTATATTGAACAGTGTTGGAGAAATAATCAAAAGGGTTACACGACCTGTTCCACTTCCAGCAATCTGACTGCCTTCTTCAACCTGGACTTGAACTTAACTACCAGTGTGATAACTTGGTCATGTCTGGGTTCTAGTCTGGTTTATTGATTCCCTGCCCATGTTTCTCACTGCTTTGACTATGGCTTATGTTCCTGGATCATTTACTGACTTTTCTGCCCCAGGGACTGAACTGTGTTTTCTTCCAGTTGTGAGAGGTTGTCTTCCTTATGAAGAGGTGGTGCAACCTCTTCCCTGCACTTGTCCCCAGCCTTCCCCATCTGTTCCTGACCTTTTTTCCCCTCTAGGGGCCAAGCTACTCTCCCATCCTTGGCATATGGAATCCACCACTTGGAATCTGCACAGCTGGTAAAGTTTGACAGACAGTATGTTAGGCTTGAATCTCTATTACTCAAGTCCCACAAGAGTACAGCCATGATCTCCAATGGCTAGTACCTTCAAATTAAAGAAATACATCCACGAGAAGTGAAATCCACAACTTATGTAGACTTAGATTCAGATAAAACTACCCCACTTAGTAGTTTAAATATAATCTAAGAATGTTTAAACAATGTTTAGAAGGAAGGTTAAAATAATTCCTAAGTTTTGCCATATGGTGCAGGGCCTACAATGCCTTGCACATGGTTAAGAAGTCATTATTTAGCTCATTGTTAGGTTAACTGCTCCAGCTTCCAATTTAATCATCCTTAAAGGTAATTGAATCTGAAGTTTAAAAGCCACTGAACTTCATGTTAAATATTTTTCTTCAGTGTACTAAACACCAGCTAGTACTTAGTGAGTCTGGAGAACATTGTTGACAATTCAAAATTTATCAAAGTTTTCGGTCTACAGATTAGGTCTTTTTTTTAAATAAGCTGCTTTATTATCTTTTTAATTATTTAATTAATTAATTAGGCTGCTCTGGGTCTTATTTGAGGCATATGGGATCTTCGTTGCCACGTGTGGGATCTTCTTTGCAGCATGCGAACTCTTAGTTGCAGCATGAGGGATCTAGTTCCCTGACCAGGGATCGAACCCCCGCCCCCTGCACTGGGAGCATGGAGTCTTAGCCACTTGACCACCAGGGAAGTCCCAGTCTACAGACTACTTCAATGAGGTGATCCTCCTGCAAACTCCCTTGATTCATGGGCAAACAGCCTTGAAGTTACAATCATTTCAACTCTCCTTAAGTTCAAACCATTATATACATATATATGTTATTTGACTGCCTTGCTAAGACTGGCCTACCAAAAGCTGGGATGATGTCTTACATTCTTTTGTATTTCACAACAAAATACATTTTTAAAAAAAATTTATTTATTCATTTATTTATGGCTGTGTTGGGTCTTCGTTTCTGTGCCAGGGCTTTCTCTAGTTGTGGCAAGCGGGGGCCACTCTTCATCGCGGTGCGCGGGCCTCTCACTATCGCGGCCTCTCTTGTTGCGCAGCACAGGCTCCAGGTGCGCAGGCTCAGTAATTGTGGCTCACGGGCCCAGTTGCTCCGCGGCATGTGGGATCTTCCCAGACCAGGGCTCGAACCCGTGTCCCCCGCATTGGCAGGCAGATTCTCAACCACTGCGCCACCAGGGAAGCCCCAACAAAATACATTTAAAAAGCAAAATCTGCTCGTTGGAGTTTCAATAGCATTTTCCCTAATCAACAACAAATAGTATTAAGCACAAACAATGCACAGTGACTGGCAAATACTTTCAAAGATTTATTGTCAGTAAAATGAGCACATTTGGACAAGACCTGAAGGGACTGGCCAAAGAATACGTCTCAACAAAAACAAAATAATTAATTATCAAACGACTCCCAAAAAGGTTTTTCCTCTTCTTTTTCTTCTTCTTTTTTTGGGGGGTGGGGTGGTAAACCTTGGTACAAGACTACTTATAGAGTGATAGGATGAAATGTTTTCTCTAACAATTTTCACTTTTGGAAATGAATAATCCTAAGTATTTTTTTAAAATTCAGAAGTAGAAACTGATTATTCTTATAATTTGATACCTAATTATCTGATCAAGTGTAACTTTAGCTGATCTATAAATAGTTTTTAAAGTTTCTCCCAGAATTGAAAGCTCATATAATGTTTATTGAAGAATATCATGTATCAGTGAAAAAGGGGAGCGGGGGAAGGATGTGGGTTACTGTTGTTTAAGAAAATAAGAACTCAATGGAGTTCTTTAAAACCAAATCTTTTGGGACTTCCCTGGTGGTGCAGTGATTAAAAATCTGCCTGCCAATGCAGGGGACATGGGTTCAAGCCCTAGTCTGGGAAGATCCCACATGCCATGGAGCAACTAAGCCCGTGAGCCACAACTACTGAGCCCATGTGCTACAACCACTGAAGCCCATGCGCCTAGAGCCTGTGCTCTGCAACAAGAAAAGCCACTGCAATGAGAAGCCCGAACGCCGCAATGAAGAGTAGCCCCTGCTCGCTGCAACTAGAGAAAGCCCACATGCAGCAACGAAGACCCAATGCAGCCAAATATAAATAAATAAATAAATAAATAAATAAATAAATAAATAAATAAATAAATTTATAAAAAACAAACAAAAACAACCAAATCTTTCTTGCTTAAACAGCAGGCAGGTACCAGTGCAGAAAAATAAGGCCACTGGGATGTGGTTCTACTCCACCCAAATCAGCTACCAAGCACTGTAGCTTTAGGCGCCTTCCTCAATACACTGGAGCATTCTCAAAGTTATAGGGGTATCAATGGCTTGCTGCTCAAAATGTAATTTTCTAGAGGGACCCTGTCCGACAGAACTTTCTGCAATAAGAGAAATATTCTATATCTATGCTGTCTAATGCAGTAGTCATTGATTACATGTGGGTATTGAATACTTGAAATGTGTCTAGTGCAAATGAGGTTCAGAATTTTAAATCTGATTTCATTTAAATTAATTTAAATATCACTAGCCATATGTAGTTACTGTATTGAACAGTGAAGTTCTAGAAAAATTTTCAGTAAAACAGTACTTTCTGGTTTTATGACTGATTTTTAGTTCTTGCTCTGGGATTCATAAGTATGCCCAGAGTTGACTGATTCCCCCACCATACTGTATTTGGAATTAGGACTCTTTTTTTTTTTTTTTAATTAGGTTGGCTCATCATACCTAAGGAAAGGTTGAGTTAAGCTTTTTAAGTACGCTCCTGAGAAAGAAGTCACCCTAAGAAAAGGAGAAACTGCAGCCCAGTGGGATGCAGTAGTACCCTGAAGTGACAATGCCTGAAAATATAGTAGCAATGACGACAGGACTAGCAAGCATTTGTTTAAGACTGCATGGGAGCCATCTCTTGGGAACTCCAGCCATATTGAAGAATACTTCATAGCTGCCTGGGAACTTTTCTGAGCAGAAGAGAATGGGTAAGTCATTGAAACTTGGGTTATAAACATTATTTTGTCTCCACTGGTACCCTCTGTCTGATGAAGCTTGGGAAGACTCAGGTTATATGTACTGAATAAAGAGATATGACTGGCTTCCATCAGTATAATATATTTCAGCAGTTTTATCACCTGTCTGATAAAATTTTAAAATGACAATCCAGGTTGATATCCAAATTAATTTTAGAAAGTTAACAGTAATCCTAAGAGTCAAATACATACTTTTTTTAAGCGGAAGGGAAGAATAGCTATAAGATGGACACCAGATGGACAAAACTGAATTGCTTATATGAATTATATAAAATTCAGTTTTAATGAATTTCCTAAAGAGAGTAACAAGATAAATGTGAAATTACAAGAGCTGAGTTACTTAGCTTTTACCTTATCAAAAACTGCCAACCAACTATTTTAATATAAAGATAAATGGGAATCCTGCAGCCTGTGGAACAAAAACCACATTCAAAGAAAGATAGACAAGATGAAAAGGCAGAGAACTATGTACCAGATGAAGAAACAAGATAAAACCCCAGAAAAACAACTAAATGAAGGGGAGATAGGCAACCTTCCAGAAAAAGAATTCAGAATAATGATAGTGAAGATGATCCAGGACCTCGGAAAAAGAATGGAGGCAAAGATCGAGAAGATGCAAGAAATGTTTAACAAAGATCTAGAAGAATTAAAGAACAAACAAACAGAGACGAACAACACAATAACTGAAATGAAAAATACACTAGAAGGAATCAATAGCAGAATAACTGAGGCAGAAGAATGGATAAGGGACCTGGAAGACAGAATGGTGGAATTCACTGCTGCGGAACAGAATAAAGAAAAAAGAATGAAAAAAAATGAAGACAGCCTAAGAGACCTCTGGGACAACATTAAATGCAACAACACTCGCATTATAGGGGTCCCAGAAGGAGAAGAGAGAGAGAAAGGACCTGAGAAAATATTTGAAGAGATTATAGTCGAAAACTTCCCTAGCATAGGAAAGGAAATAGCCACCCAAGTCAAGGAAGTGCAGAGAGTCCCATACAGGATAAATCAAAGGAGAAACATGCCGAGACACATAGTAATCAAGTTGGCAAAAATTAAAGACAAAGAAAAATTATTGAAAGCAACAAGGGAAAAATGACAAATAACATACAAGGGAACTCCCATAAGGTTAACAGCTGATTTCTCAGCAGAAACTCTACAAGCCCGAAGGGAGTGGCATGATATACTTAAAGTGATGAAAGGGAAGAACCTACAACCAAGATTACTCTACCTGGCAAGGATCTCATTCAGATTCGATGGAGAAATCAAAAGCTTTACAGACAAGCAAGAGCTAAAAGAATTCACGACCACCAAACCTGCTCTACAACAAATGCTAAAGGAACTTCTCTAAGTGGGAAACACAAGAGAAAAAAGGGACCTACAAAAACAAACCCAAAACAATTAAGAAAATGGTAACAGGAACATACATATCGATAATGACCTTAAATGTGAATGGATTAAATGCTCCAACCAAAAGACACAGGCTTGCTGACTGGATACAAAAACAAGACCCATCTATATGCTGTCTACAAGAGACCCACTTCAGACCTAGGGACACATTCAGACTGAAAGTGAGGGGATGGAAAAAGATATTCCATGCAAATGGAAACCAAAAGAAAGCTGGAGTAGCAATACTCATATCAGATAAAATAGACTTTAAAATAAAGAATGTTACAAAAGACAAGGCAGGACACTACATAAAGAGCAAGTGATCAATCTAAGAAGAAGATATAACAATTATAAATATATATGCACCCAACATAGGAGCACCTCAATACATAAGGCAACTGCTAACAGCTGGAAAAGAGGAAATCAACAGTAACAAAATAATAGTGGGGGACTTTAACACCTCACTTACACCAATGGACAGATCATCCAAACAGAAAATTAATAAAGAAACAGAAGCTTTAAATGACACAATAGACCAGATAGATTTCACTGATATTTATAGGACATTCCATCCAAAAACAGCAGATTACACTTTCGTCTCAAGTGCGCACGGAACATTCTCCAGGATAGATCACATCTTGGGTCACAAATCAAACCTCAGTAAATTCAAGATAATTGAAATCATATCAAGCATCCTTTCTGACTGCAAAGCCAGGAGATTAGAAATCAATGACACGGGAAAAAACGTAAAAAACACAAACACATGGAGACTAAACAATGCTCTACTAAATAAACAAGAGATCACTGAAGAAATTAAAGAGGAAATAAAAAAATACGTAGAGACAAATGATAATGAAAACACGACGATCCAAAACCTATGGTATGCAGCAAAAGCAGTTCTAAGAGGGAAGTTTATAGCTATACAAGTCTACCTCAAGAAAAAAGAAAAGTCTCAAATAAACAATCTAACCTTACACCTAAAGGAACTAGACAAAGAAGAACAAACAAAACCCAAAATTTGCAGAAGGAAACAAATCATAAAGAGCAGAGCAGAAATAAATGAAATAGAAACAAAGAAACCAATAGCAAAGATCAATAAAACTAAAAGCTGGTTCGTTAAGAAGATAAACAAAATTGATAAACCATTAGCCAGACTCATCAAGAAAAAGAGAGAGAGGACTCAAGTCAATAATATTAGAAATGAATAAGGAGAAGTTACAACAGACACCGCAGAAATACAAAGCATCCTAAGAGACTACTACAAGCAACTCTATACCAATAAAATGGACAACCTGGAAGAAATGGACAAATTCCTAGAAAGGTATAACCTTCCAAGACTGAATGAAGAAGAAACAGAAAATATGAACAGACCAATCACAAGTAATGAAATTGGAACTGTGATTAAAAATCTTCCAACAAACAAAAGTCCAGGACCAGATGGCTTCACAAGTGAATTCTATCAAACATTTAGAGAAGAGCTAACACCCATCCTTCTCAAACTCTTCGAAAAAACTGAAGAGGAAGGAACACTCCCAAACCCATTCTATGAGGCCACCATCACCCTGATACCAAAACCAGACAAAGATACTACAAAAAAAGAAAATTACACACCAATATCACTGATGAATATAGATGCAAAAATGCTCAACAAAATACTAGCAAACAGAATCCAAAAACACATTAAAAGGATCATACACCACGATCAAGTGGGATTTATCCCAGGGATGCAAGGATTCTTCAATATACACAAACCAATCAATGTGATATACCATATTAACAAATTGAAGAATAAAAACCATATGATCATCTCAATAGATGCAGACAAAGCTTTTGACAATATTCAACATCCATTTATGATAAAAACTCTCCAGAAAGTGGGCATAGGGGGAACCTACCTCAACATAATAAAGGCCATATACAACAAACCCCCAAAAACATCATTCTCAATGGTGAAAAACTGAAAGCATTTCCTCTAAGATCAGGAACGAGACAAGGATGTCCACTCTCACCACTATTATTCAACATAGTTTTGGAAGTCCTAGCCACAGCAATCAGAAAAGAAAAAGAAATAAAAGAAATAGAAATTGGAAAGGAAGAAGTAAAACTGTCACTGTTTTCAGATGACATGATACTATACATAGAGAATCCTAAAAATGCCACTAGAAAACTACTAGAGGTAATCAATGAATTTGGTAAAGTTGCAGGATACAAAATTAATGCACAGAAATCTCTTGCATTCAAATACACTAATGATGAAAAATCTGAAAGAGAAATTATGGAAACACTCTCATTTACCATTGCAACAAAAAGAATAAAATACCTAGGAATAAACCTACCTAGGGAGACAAAAGATCTGTATGCAGAAAACTATAAGACACTGATGAAAGAAATTAAAGATGATACCAATAGATGGAGAGATACACCATGTTTTTGGATTGGAAGAATCAATACTGTGAAAATGACTATACTACCCAAAGCAATCTACAGATTCAAGGCAATCCCTATCAAATTACCAATGGCATTTTTTATGGAACTAGAACAAATCATCTTAAAATTTGTATGGAGACACAAAAGACCCCGAATAGCCAAAGCAATCTTGAGGGAGAAAAACGGAGCTGGAGGAATCAGACTCCCGGACTTCAGACTATACTACAAAGCTACAGTAATGAAGACAATATGGCACTGGCACCAAAACAGAAACATAGGTCAATGGAACAAGATAGAAAGCCCAGAGATAAACCCACGCACCTATGGTCAACTAATCTATGACATAGGAGGCAAAGATATACAATGGAGAAAAGACAGTCTCTTCAATAAGTGGTGCTGGGAAAACTGGACAGCTACATGTAAAGGAATGAAATTAGAACACTCCCTAACACCATACACAAAAATAAACTCAAAATGGATTCGAGACCTAAATGTAAGACTGGACACTATAAAACTCTTAGAGGAAAACATAGGAAGAACACTCTTTGACATAAATCACAGCAAGATCTTTTTTGATCTACCTCCTAGAGTAATGGAAATAAAAACAAAAATAAACAAATGGGACCTAATGAAACTTCAAAGCTTTTGCACAGCAATGGAAACCATAAACAAGATGAAAAGACAACCCTCAGAATGGGAGAAAATATTTGCAAATGAATCAACGGACAAAGGATTACTCTCCAAAATATGTAAACAGCTCATGCAGCCCAATATTAAAGAAACAAACAACCCAATCCAAAAATGGTCAGAAAACCTAAATAGACATTTCTCCAAAGAAGACATAAATATGGCCAAGAAGCACATGAAAAGCTGCTCAACATCACTAATTATCAGAGAAATGCAAATCAGAAGTACAATGAGGTATCACCTCACACCAGTTAGAATGGGCATCATCAGAAAATCTACAAACAACAAATGCTGGAGAGGGTGTGGAGAAAAGGGAACCCTCTTGCACTGTTGGTGGGAATGTAAATTGATATAGCCACTATGGAGAACAGTATGGAGGTTCCTTAAAAAACTAAAAATAGAATTACCATATGACCCAGCAATCCCATTACTGGGCATATACCCAGAGAAAACCATAATTCAAAAAGACACATGCACCCCAATGTTCATTGTAGCACTATTTACAATAGCCAGGTCATGGAAGCAACCTAAATGTCCATCGACAGATGAATGGATAAAGAAGTTGTGGTAGATAGATACAATGGAATATTACTCAGCCATAAAAAGGAACGAAATTGAGTCATTTGTTGAGACGTGGATGGATCTAGAGACTGTCATACAGTGTGAAGTAAGTCAGAAAGAGAAAAACAAATATCGTATATTAACGCATGTAGGTGGAACCTAGAAAAATGGTACAGATGAACTGGTTTGCAGGGCAGAAGTTGAGACACAGATGTAGAGAACAAATGTATGGATGCCAAGGGGGTAAAACCGCAGTGGGGTGGGGATGGTGGTGTGCTGAATTGGGCGATTGGGATTGACATGTATACACTGATGTGTATATACTTGATGACTAATAAGAACCTGCAGTATAAAAAAACAAACAAACAAAAAAAAGAACTAATACTAAACTTTCTTTGGGTTATTTGTATGGAAATATATTAATATAAATGTTTCAGACATTACATGAAATTTCTAAAAATCTTATATGTTTTGGTGTAATGTTATAAGTCATAATTCTAGTTATTACTTTAAAATATATATCTCAGAAATAACTAAAAAAAAAAAAGAAAAAAAAGAATTCAGCACCACCAAAGGAGCCTTACAACAAATGCTAAAGGAACTTCTCTAGGCAGGAAACACAAGAAGATGAAAAGACCTACAAAAACAAACCCAAAACAATTAAGAAAATGGAAATAGAAACATACATATCGATAATTACCTTAAATGTAAATGGATTAAATCCTGCAACCAAAAGACACAGACTGGCTAAATGAATACAAAAACAAGACCTGTATATATGCTGTCTACAAGAGACCCACTTCAGACCTAGGGACACATACAGACTGAAAAAAAGAGGGGATAGAAAAAGATATTCCATGCAAATGGAAATCAAAAGAAAGCTGGAGTAGCAATCCTCATATCAGACAGAATAGACTTTAAAATAAAGACTATTACAAGAGACAAATAAGGACACTACATTAAATACAAAGAAAAAATCAAGAAAAAATCAAAATACAGAAGAAATAAAAAAATTAACAATTGTAAATATTTATGCACCCAACATAGGAGCACCTCAATACATAAGGCAAATGCTAACAGCCACAAAAGGGGAAATTGACAGTAGCACAGTCAGAGTAGGGAACTTTAACACCCCACTTTCACCAATGGACAGATGACCCAAAATAAAAATAAATAAGGAAACACAAGCTTTAAATGATACATTAAACAAGATGGACTTAACTGATAGGTATAGGACATTCTATCCAAAAACAACAGAATACACTTTCTTCTCACGAGCTCATGGAACATTCTCCAGGATAGATCATATCTTGGGTCACATATCAAGCCTTGGTAAATTTAAGAACATTGAAATTGTATCAAGTAACTTTTCTGACAACAATGCTATGAGACTAGATATCAATTACAGGAAAAAAACTGGAAAAAATACAAACACATGGGGGCTAAACAATACACTACTAAATAACCAAGAGATCACTGAAGAAATCTAAGAGGAAATCAAAAAATACCTAGAAACAAATGACAATGAAAACACGATGACCCAAAACCTATGGGATGCAGCAAAGGCAGTTCTAAGAGGGAAGTTTATAGCAATAGAATACTTCCTCAAGAAACAAGAAAAATCTCAAATAAACAACCTAAACTTACACCTAAAGCAATTAGAGAAAGAAGAACAAAAAAAACCCCCCAAAGTTAGCAGAAGGAAAGAAATCATAAACATCAGATCAGAAATAAATGAAAAAGAAATAAAGGAAACGATAGCGAAGATCAATAAAACTAAAAGTTGGTTGTTTGAGACGATAAGCAAAATTGATAAACCACTAGCCAGACTCATCAAGAAAAAAAGGGAGAACACTCAAATCAACAGAATTAGAAATGAAAAAGGAGAAGTAACAACTGACACTGCAGAAATAGAAAGGATCATAAGGGATTACTACAAGCAACTATATGCCAATAAAATGGACAACCTGGAAGAAATGGACAAATTCTTAGAAAAGCACAACCTTCTGAGACTGAACCAGGACAAAACACAAAATATAAACAGACCAGTCACATGCACTGAAATTGAAACTGTGATTAAAAATATTCCAACAAACAAAAGCCCAGGACCAGATGGCTTCCCAGGCAAATTCTATCAAACATTTAGAGAAGAGCTAACACCCATCCTTCTCAAACTCTTCCAAAATATAGCAGAGGGAGGAATACTCCCAAACTCTTTCTATGAGGCCACCATCACCCTGATCCCCAAACCAGAAAAAGATGTCACAAAAAAAGAAAACTACAGGCCAATATCACTGATGAACATAGATGCCAAAATCCTCAACAAAATACTAGCAAACAGAATCCAACAACACATTAAAAGGATCATACACCATGATCAAGTGGGGTTTATCCCAGCAATGCAAGGATTCTTCAATATATGCAAATCAATCAATGTGATACACCATATTAACAAACTGAAGGATAAAAACCATGATAATCTCAATAGATGCAGAAAAAGCTTTCAACAAAATTCAACACTGATTTATGATAAAAACTCCAGAAAGTAGGCATAGACAGAACTTACCTCAACATAATAAAGGCCATATATGACAAACCCACAGCCAACATCATTCTCAATAGTGAAAAACTGAAACCATATCCTCTAAAATCAGGAACAAGACAAGGTTGCCCACTCTCACCACTACTATTCAACATAGTTTTGGAAGTTTTAGCCACAGCAATCAGAGAAGAAAAAGAAATAAAAGGAATCCAAATCGGAAAAGAAGAAGTAAAGCTGTCACTGTTTGTAGATGACATGATACTATACATAGAGAAGCCTAAAGATGAGACCACAAAACTACTACAGCTAATCAATGAATTTGGTAAAGTAGCAGGACACAAAATTAATGCACAGAAATCTCTTGCATTCCTATACACTAATGATGAAAAATCTGAAAGAGAAATTAAGGAAACACTCCCATTTACCATTGCAACAAAAATGGTATACCTAGGAATAAACCTACCTAAGGAAACAAAAGACCTGTATGCAGAAAACTATAAGACAATGATGAAAGAAATTAAAGATGATATAAACAGATGGAGAGATATACCATGTTCTTGGATGGGAAGAGTCAATATTGTGAAAATGACTATACTGCCCAAAGCAATTTACAGATTCACTGCAATCTCTATCAAACTACCAATGGCATTTTTCACAGAACTAGAACAAAAAAATTTCACAATCTGTATGGAAACATAAAAGACCCGAATAGCCAAAGCAATCTTAAAAAAGATAAACGGAGCTGGAGGAATTAGGCTCCCTGACTTCAGACTATACTACAAAGCTACAGTAATCAAGACACTATGGTACTGGCACAGAAACAGAAATACTGATCAGTGGAACAGGACAGAAAGCCCGGAGATAAACCCATGCACATTCGGTCACCTTATCTTTGATAAAGGAGGCAAGAATATACAATGGAGAAAAGACAGCGTCTTCAAAAAGTTTTGTTGGGTAAACTGGACAGCTACATGTAAAAGAATGAAATTAGAACACTTCCTAACACCATACACAAAATTAAACTCACAATGGATTAAAGACCTAAATGTAAAGCCAGACACTATAAAACTCTTAGAGGAAAACATAGGCAGAACACTCTATGACATAAATCATAGCAAGATCCTTTTTGACTCACCTCCTAGAGAGATGGAAATAAAAACAAAAATGAAAAAATGGGACCTAATGAAACTTCAAAGCTTTTTCACAGCAAAGGAAACCATAAACAAGATGAAAAGAGAACCCTCAGAATGGGAGAAAATATTTGCAAATGAAGCAACTAACAAAGGATTAATCTCCAAAATATACAAGCAGCTCATGCAGCTCAATATCAGAAAAACAAACAACCCAATCCAAAAATGGGCAGAAGACCTAAATAGACATTTCACCAAAGAAGATATACAGATTGCCAACAAACACATGAAAGGATGCTCAACATCACTAATCATTAGAGAAATGCAAATCAAAACTACAATGAGGTGTCACCTCACACCGTTCAGAATGGCCATCATCAAAACATCTACAAACAATAAATGCTGGAGAGGGTGTGGAGAAAAGGGAACCCTCTTGCACTGTTGGTGGGAATGTAAATTGATACAGCCACTATGGAGAACAGTATGGAGGTTCCTCAAAAAACTAAAAATAGAACAACCATATCACCCTGCAATCCCACTACTGGGCATATACCCTGAGAAAACCATAATTCAAAAAGAGTCATGAACCACAATGTTCATTGCAGTACTATTTACAACAGCCAGGACATGGAAGCAATCTAGGTGTCCATCGACAGAGGAATGGATAAAGAAGATGTGGCACATATATACAATGGACCATTACTGAGCCATAAAAAGAAATGAAATTGAGTTATCTGTAGGGAGGTGGATGGACTTACAGGCTGTCAGACAGAGTGAAGTAAATCAGAAGGAGAAAAACAAATACTGTATGCTAACACATATATATGGAATCTAAAAAAAAAAATGGTTCTGATGAATCAGAGGCAGGACAGGAATAAAGATGCCGACATAGAGAACGGACTTGAGGACATGGGGAGGGGGAAGGTAAGCTGGGACGAAGTTAGACAGTAGCACTGACATATATACAGTACCAAATGTAAAAGAGATAGCTAGTGGGAAGCAGCTGCATAGCCCAGGGAGATCAGTTTGGTGCTTTGTGACCACCTAGAGGGGTGGGATAGGGAGGGTGGGAGGGAGATGCAAGAGGGAGGGGATATGGGAATATATGTATATATATACCTGATTTTCTTTGTTAATACAGGAGAAACTAACATAACATTATAAAGCAATTATACTCCTATAAAGATGTTAAAAAGAAAAAAAAGAATCTATCACCTTATGGCTAGAAGCTGACTCTATCAATGACATAAGATGAGTAAGGCTATCTCTTATGAGTCAATAATTTCAATGAAGGATAAAAAAAAATAGGGTCACCTTTTTTTGAACTACCAATTATTGCATAAGAAGTGGCTTGTGGCCCACTTAGAGGACTTTCCAGATTCTAATGCTCTCCTCCTGTTAATTTGCTGTATAATTCTTATTTATTTCTGTCTTTCTTTTGAATATCTTAGTCTTGATGTAGTTTTGTCCCCAAGAATATACATAATCGAAATTGAGTATAAATGAAAAGAATTGTGCTTTAATTTTTAATATGGCTTTGGAAAAACCATATTCAGTTGAAAAATATATCATGATCTTTAATTTAGAGTCTTAGGAAGAAGTGTTTCCCTAGATTTCTAGTCTGTATTTTTGCATTACTTTAAAAAAAAAAAGTTTGTTTATTTATTTAGCTGTGCCGGGTCTTAGTTGCAGAACACGGGATCTTAGTTGCCACATGTGGGATCTTTAGCTGCAGCATGTGGGATCTAGTTCCCTGACCCGGGATTGAACCCGGGCCCCCTGCATTGGGAGCGCTGAGTCTTAGCCACTGGACCACCAGGGAAGTCCCTGCATTACTTTTTAAAATGTTCTTTTCATGAATTTACTATTACTTAACTGTTAACCTGGATTCTTAGATTTATATATGATTCAGATTGTACATATATAAAACAATTATTATTATGTTATGCACTGTGTCACTTTTTAGTTTACAGCACACCTTCATAAACTCTCACAACAATATTATAAGGCAGATAATAATAGCCACTTTTTACTGAGCACCAACTATTTGCCAAACAGATATCAAATTTCCAGTCCTCAAAATAACTTCGCCAAGTTTCGTACACTTCATGTTCCCTAAACATGAAATTAAGACGCAGAGAAGCTTTAAGAGGAATTAATACAGCTAAATCACTATAGAGCACATTTTCAGTCTACCGGGGAATGAGGAAGATAGGTATCCCAGCTCAATGAAGATTTGTGGCGATTAAGGTGGAGGTAAGGTGTAGTTAGGTGATCAGTTCTAAGTCCTAACTCTAACCTTACTTTTAGGTTCCAGAATACAGCCTCAATTACATTGGTAACAAATGTATTATCAAAAATTGTCTGATTAAAGACACAGAAAATCCTATGCTAAATAATTGGCACGCTTAGCCCCAAAGTGAAATGAAGCTCATAACATAGATGAAGAATTAGATAGACACATGTTAAAGGAGAAGAATCCATCTTGAGTTATGTCAACACTAAAATGACCTAGATGACTTAGAAAGAGATCCAGTCAAAACAGTTTAGAACTATTGTTAATTTTGTTAAGTGTGATAATTGAATGGTACTTTTGTATATTTAAAAGGTCCTTCTCCATTACAGATACACTCTGAAGTATTTACGGGTAAAATTACATGTTGTATGGGATTTACTTAAAAAAACTTACAGAAAAAAAGGAGGGAAGGATGTGGAAGCAACCTAAATGTCCATCAACAGAGGAATGGATAAAGAATATGTGGTACATATATACAATGGAACATTACTCAGCCATAAAAAAGAACGAAATAATGCCATTTACAGCGACATGGATGGACCTAGAGATTGTCATACTGAGTTAAGTCAGACAGAGAAAGACAAATATCATATGACATCACTTATATGTGGACTCTAAAGAAATGGTACAAAGGAACCTATCTACAAAATAGAAATTGAGTCACAGATGCAGAAAACAAACTTGTGGTTACCGGGGGGAGGAATAAATTGGGAGATTGGGATTGACATATACACACTACTATATATAAAATAGATAACTAATAAGAACTTGCTGAATAGCACAGGAAACTCTATTCAATACTCTAATGACCTATGTGGGAAAAGAATCTAAAGAAGAGTGGCTATATGGGTATGTCTAACTGACTAACTTTGCTGTACAGCAGAAACTAACACAACATTGTAAATCAACTATACTCCAATAAAAAAAAATAATTAAAAAAAAAGGATGGGAAAAGACGGATGACCTGATGGACAAAATGTTGGTAATTACTGAAATTGGGAATTCACTGGGGGCTCACATGGGGGGATCACTGCATTATTCTTTCCACTTTTGTGTGTGTTTGAAATTTTCCACAATAAAAAGTTTTAAAATATTAGGGAAAAAAAGACACAGCTTCCAACGATTTAGGTAGTTTATAATAGTTATTGAAGGAAAAGAACATAGTGAAACTCAAAGAGTTGCAGGAGGTAGAAACACACAGTATGTGTTATTTGATCAATAAAATTAATCAGAAAGAAGAAAGTAATTATAAGTGTTGGGTCACAAATCAGAAGAATAGAAAAAGAAAAGTTTCAGAGATAAACTGGTTCTCTAGAAATAGGTTTAAATAATCCCTGAACCTCACTTTCACTCAACAATGGCAAGCAAACAGGACTTGATCAGGACTTCTTCAGAGAGTAAAAGTTAGTCATCAGATTGCAGTCAGCCCAAGTGGAAACTTTCCTTTAGACAACTCTTTTTTTGTTCTGTATGATGCTATTTTTACTAAAATAAGCTTCCCCAAGCAGCTTTATTTATCCTGTAGATTCCCCCTATTGTAGTGCGAAATGAATTCCTCTTGGTTAGAAATGTAGAAAAGGGCTTTAGAGTACATAACAGAGCTGAGTAAGTACGTAAGTAATATGATATTTACTAGACTTACGATCCTGACTACATGATTTTAACTTTTCTGAGCTTGTTCTCTTATTTCTAATGTGGAGATAATCACTATCTCAGAGTTTTTTGAAATGTGGTATATAACATATGCTGACTGATTTAAACTTTTACAGATATCGGGTTAAGAGTTTAAAAAAGAATATATCAGGATTCTGTCCAAGTTAAAACAATCAGAGATGAGGTTTCAGGTTCTAGTGTGACAGTAAGCATACAATGTTCTTCTCCATTAGGGGGTCATTTTGGTCTCCTCTTCCTTCTCCCCTGTACTCAAACACAGTTTTAACAGGTCTATCCTCTTTCTCAGAGGACAGGCACACACATTTACATTTAAATATATTGCCAAGAATGTAAAAGGTTGGGAGATGTGTTAAGGAAACGACATATTCTTTTATAAAGGATGTTTAAATTTGGTCTTTCTACGAGCATCTTCAGTTCTAGAATATACACACTGTATTTCAGACAATAGGTATGAAAATCAGGTACCTTACTGACTATATTAATTAAATTATAATCAGTACCTTAAGAATTTGGTAAGTAAATATCACTTTTAAGGCATGGTTTACCTTGAACTAACTCAGTTTCAGAACCTATGAAAGAAATCACCTCCATTTCTAGTTTATCACTAACCAGGGCTATAAAACATAACTGGGCAATCGTTGCAAGTTTCTCCTCTGGAGAAACAAACTGACCTTTGAGAAAAGACCTCCAGATACTGACAGTTAGAAGTCTCCCTACAATGAAGTGTACCATTTGAAAAGCCCCACACAATTACAGAGCCTCCAGATAACTTCATAGTGACTCACTCTCAAATAGGAATAGACAGCCAAGGTTCACCAGCCACCTGGAGGACAATGTCTAATAACAAAGAGGAACAAACAACAACAACAGCAAAGTGGCCCACAGGAACCCGAGACAATGTAGGACCCATAACAAAACTTAAAAGAAAAAGCCTTAAGTAAAATATTCTCAGAGAGATAAGAGATTACACTTATAAAACAAGAATAAGAATAGGGAATCATCAAAAAACAAGACAGAACTTGAGAAATTAAAATAACCACAATTTTAAAATTAAAGAGAAGAAAAAACTGGGGGAAATCTTCCAGAAAGTAGAATAAGGAGGCAAAGAAACAGAAACAGGAGAGAAAAGTAAATTATAAGATCAATCTGGGAGGTGCAAACTTTGGCTAACAGGAATTCTGGGAAGAGAGAACACAGAGAAAAAGGCAGAAAGGAAATCTTCAAAGAAAAAAACACCTGATTTTTAAAACAGGCACATGTGTCATCTTGATAAAAATTTAAATTAGTTAAAAATTATATAGACGATCACATAGCTCAGAGTTTAGGCATTCACCTGCCTGAAGTAGGTATACGGACATTATGATATACTATTTTATACTGTTCTCTGGTTCTTTTTTTAAATGGATAATGCTGTCTTCTCATCTAGATTAGAAACTCTTCAAAGCCAGGAATAATATTTGCCACTCGCAGCAGGCACATATTCTATTTCTGATAAATACTTGTTAAACTCATTTGCTTTGAAGATGACTCGAGTTTGCGTTAAGCTCTGTGACTCCTTAAGAGGGTTCAGTCTTTCAGTCTTGGTACAAAAGGTAAAGGTTATTCTTAGCTAAAACAGTTACTTGAAACTCCAGGAACAACACTGAGAAGCCAGCTCTTACATCAAGTCTGAAATGAAGTCATTTTATTAAACAATGATAAACTTAAAGCCAGTCAAATGGCCTTTGTTTAAATACCCTTAAAACTTTTGGCCCATTCAATCTTTTCAGAAAACTTGATCTGAGCCTCTACCCAGACACATAGTTCTACGGTACTAGTTAGTGGAATATGTAGGCTATGAATCAGACTCCACTGTGGAAACTAATCCTTGAGTCACAATCATAATATTCCATTGGCATCCACCCCAGGGACAAGGTATTCATTTAAGAGTGCCACTCTTTCATGCAGAGGATGAAGCATCAAGAAGCTTCCACTCATCATTACAGTCATCCCTCAAATATCCTAGTTTGGTTATCTGTGCAAGGCTGTCTGGTTGCCCTCATCTAGATTCTACAGTCGTCTCTACCCCATTCCAAAGGGCTCCCTTGGCTTCAGTCATTAATTTAATAAATACTTTATTGTCTATTTTGAGCTAAGCACTGTTCTAGGTACTGAGGATATAGCGGTGAATAAGACAAAAAGTCCCTGATTTAGGGAATTACATTCTAGTAAATTAGAGCCCAGAAAAGATTACCCATTTGCTTAATCCCTTCTCTAGAACTCAATCAATTCTGGAAAATTTATCAATACATTTGCCTGCCTGCCTGCCTGCCTATCTATCTCCCTATCTTTAACTTCTTTCTTGCTATGCTTCCTTTTTCTCATTGCTTACCTGAAATGTTTAATGTCTTATTAGGCTCCCTGAATTTAGGCTAAGCCACAAGCAGCCATGAAGACCACAAAAACCCAGCTACCAATAAAATGTCTTCAACTGCTCCAAGGGAAGAACAGTTCCTAAGATTTTCATATACTGATTTATGCTTGAGAATGGATATATACTTTTAAGTAGCATTACAAAGTTACACATAAAGGATTTTTAAACTTTCTCCTTATAGATCTATCGAAAGGATAGCTCATAAGTAAGCATTAATTATAGACGGTGTTTCATTTCATTACATAAGCCAATGTAAGATTCAAACATTCTCAGTAGTACCCTAAACTGGCACTGCTAGAGGAAAGTATATTGGAAAGATTGAAAGTGTTCACAAAGAGGAAGATAGAAGCTATTGCTTGAGTAAGCCAGAATAGTTAAGAAAAATACATTTCCACTGCATATTTTTCAAATCTCATGCTGAGAGGGGAAAAAGTTAATGCAGGCAACAATTTCAAAAACAACACAAACCAGAATTACAGCCATAATGAATTCAAGAGATTTCTTTAAGTAGAACTGCATGCCTTATAGACCAATATTTTTAACTTCTTAAATGAAACTAAAATGTAATCCTAGAAGATTTAATAGTCACAATTCTGCAAGAGTCATACTAAAGTTCTTTTGTGAGACAGGCAGACAATCTTGCTCTTGAATGTTTGTTGGTCTAAACAATCTCTTCTGCATCACATGGTCTCAATCAATAACTAGTCTAAATGTCCAAGTGGATTTAAAACTCCTTGCAAATTATTTTAGCCCTGGCCACAGCATACCTATGGTTCTTCTTTATGTAAAAGTGGAAGAGGGACTCACTGGATACTTCAACTATGAATTGTATTACTTTTCTCATTTAAAAAAATTGTCTTCAGCCTTGCTTCTCAAAGTGTGTTTGAGGAATTAGCAGCATTGGTATGACCTGGGAGCATGTTAGAAATACGGAACCCTGAGGCCCCATCCCAGACCTACTGAACCAAAATCTGCCTTTTAACAAGATCTCTAGGAGATGTACACATACATGAAAATTTGAAAATCAGTAGTCCAAATGACAACTTAATAAGCCATTGTCCAGTTGCAATCCTTAAAGCATTAGAAGGCAGCTTACCAACAAATATTTGAAAGAGAAAAAAAAGGAAGTAGTCCTAGGAACTTCCCTGGTGGTACAGTGGTTAAGAATCCGCTAGCCAATGCAGGGGACATGGATTCAATCCCTGGTCCAGGAAGATCCCACATGCCACGGAGCAACTAAGCCCGTGCACCACAACTACTGAAGCCCACGCGCCCTAGAGCCTGCGAGCCACAACCACTGGGCCCGTGTGCTGCAACTACTGAAGCCCATGCACCTAGAGCCCATGCTCCACAACAAGAGAAGCCACCGCAATAAGAAGCCCGTGCACTGCAACAAAGAGTAGCCCCAGCTCGCCACAGCTAGAGAAAGCCCGCGCGCAGCAACAAAGACCCAACACAGCCAAAATAAATAAATAAAAAGAGCTATTTCATTAAAAAAAGGAAGTAGTCCTAGATAACATTATTTTAGCTATATCATAAAATGTTATACTCAGCTTTTGTAAGAGGGACGAAAGATAAAAATTCAGTTAAGAATGTTTCTGTACTTAATGAACATAAAGACATTGTCCATTGTACCACCAATATCCTTGATGTAAACTTCTTGCTTGGTAATATTTCGTCTATTAAGGTAAATCACAAAATGTTTCACAGTGTTATGGTTTTTATCTTAGATGTAATACATCTAATTCAAGAGAAGGCATGATCTCCACCACACCCCCCTGCCAAGATATCCTAGAACCCTGACTAGAAACATCATGGGATCTCTTGGTCAAGGTATTCTTTGTTATGACCCATCCATGAATTGGGCTACAAGGTATATAAACATGCTAGCTGCTTGCCTTTCCAAGTTCTCAGATCTGCTCTAGTTATATTTAAAAAGTTTTGTGAAATCTCAGCAAAGGTAAAATTGCTTTCCAACAACTGCTGCTATGTTGAGAATCTCCCCCCAGATATCTCACTAAACCAGGGCACATCGGCTCACCTCTTGTTTACAGGCTATCTCTAAATGTTGGTCTTCACCTGACCATAGTCTTCCAGTCTCCCACTTGGCCAACAAAGAATACCGAACCACACACTTGAGCAAGACTTCAGGAATTTTGTGTATATGCTGACAAGATCATTGGATGCCCTTCTCAGCACTCATTCACTCCTGCTAACCACCCTCCTGACCTCAACACGTTGGCTGGCCACACCCAGGGACTCTGCCAAGCCCCTTCTGCCCACACAGCCTCCGGTCCTGGCTTCTCCTAGTTCATCCTGTTCCCTGTCACCCATAACATAAAGGGAGAGTGGATCTAGAAGGGCCAGGCCTCACAACAGGTAGCACACGGTGGGCTCCATATGCTGGAAGAAGCTGGTGACAGCAAGACAGAGGTGCCTCTTCTCCGAGTCGTTTCTAGGAATAGGCCTTAAATCCTGAACTGTTTTCTACCTGGAAGCTCTATTTTTGTTTTGTCTTATTTTTGGTGGTAGGGAGGGGGAGGAGAACGTTAGGATAATGCTGCTCGCCACGAGTTGTGACTACTCATAGGTGGTTTCACGCTTTCACTCCTAATTTTTTGTTCCCTTCATTTCATATTGCTCAGTCTCCATTTCAGTTTTCACTGCCGATGCTCATTTATTCTTTACTTCTAAGGTGAAAGAACAGAGAGCTACAGACCTTTTCTCCTCCTAGAGAACAGGCTGCAATATCCTTGTGGACAGTTTGTCTTATGCAATTATAACCACATAATACCATGTCTTCTATATAATAGCCATTAAATATATACCTTGCCTACACTAACTCATGACTATTTTCATGACATTGAGCAAACAAGCTATGCCTGCTGTTTTTGCTTCCTCACCTGTTTCATTCTTTCTTCAACCAGGCTTTTACACTATGCTCCTGAGCCTACTTTTACTAAAGTCACCAAGGACCTCTTACATTCAATGGATACCTAAGTTCCATGGCACTGTATGCTGCTCACCTTGAACTTTCCCTTCCCTTGGCTTTCAGGCCTCCAAGCTCTCCTGGCCTCTCTGCTCCTCCGGTGGCTCTTTCTTGGTCTCCTTTTTATCTCTTTTTCCACTGGTTCTCCAAAGTTGGTAGTCCCCAGAATTCTGATTTATCACTCCTTCCATCTCACTTTCATGCTTTTTTCAGTTCATCCTTACCTAAGTCTTTGACTAGACTCATGACTCCCAAGCTACATTTCCAGCTCTCACTTCTCTCCTGAGTCCTGAGCCCATATCTCCAACTACCCTACTTGACAGCAGTACTACCAGGGCAGCTTCTCAGTACAGAAACTTAATGACGCATGGTTTTTTCTTTGCCCTCCCAATCTGGCCCCTTCTCCTGAATTCCCTATCTTAGTTCATGATGTCACTATTCACCTGGCCATCCAAGTTAAGAAAACTTTAATTCACTTATAATCCATGGTGTCATAAGAAATTATCATCTAAAAACATAAAAGTGAGCACGTCACACTCTCAAATAATGACTTCCATTGCCTAACTATTATTGTTAGCAGGAGACACACTGCTTTCTTTCAGCATGAGGTGCTCCATGCCATGGGACTCCCACCCACTGCCAGCGTATCATCTCCTCCCACATCCCTGGACTCCCTGTGCTCGAGTCACACTGTATCTTTCTCACATTCTCATATACAGCTCTATTTTAGTACATCACACTTTAGACTGAATTTTTTTTTATCTACCAGTGTGTCTCTAACTAGAATGGGAGTTGCCCCAAGTAGAAACTGTGCTTCGGTATCTTTTATTCCCAGAGCTTGAGTCAGTGACTGGCAAACAGTAGGCACTCAAACATGTGCCAGATGAATGAATTAAAGACACATCTACAGAGAAATACAAAGTATTACTGAAGCAAACAATTCACCTCCCTGAACCACCCTGAAATTAATATTTTAGCTCTTCAGTCCTAAGAAATGTACATATACATGCACACACCTCTCACCAGGTTTCTAAAACTGGTCATTAACATTGTTGCATTACAGTTTTAGGGTCAATACTTATAAACTATATTGATTTTTATAGGAAAGATTAAGTGTTCAAAATAAATTTAACCAAATGTCTCTAAATATTCTGCTAAAGTTAATAAAATAAGGACTAAGAAAATAATGGAACACTAAAAATAGTATATATTTAAAACAGTTATTTTGGGAAGAACAACTAAATATATTATTGAAATATAAATTCTTGACATTAGTTTTAAAGGCTTTGAAATAATTGAAACATAGTTTTTTAAAGTTCTTCTACACTAGGCTTAAGCAATTTACCTACCCAGGATTAAATAACAGAAAATAAACAAAAACGTTTATAATAAAAAGAAAAATGTAAAGTCAAAATTTCTGATAAAAGCATGCATATACATGAAGTATGGAAGACATATACAAGCTTAGGCAAATGCTAAGGTATTTTAAATAATAGGGCAATGAAATTTCTGAGCATCCTAACAATACAGGAAATTAAAAAACAATAGATAGGGAAAAATAAAATAATAATAGAGTAAACTAACTATTGCACAGATTTTAGAAATCTGAATGGTAATTTCTGTAACTGTATAAAAACCATCTTAGCTCCTTAACCTATCTCTTGATCGAGCTGACAATACACACAATGTTAAAATATCAAATATCTACTTTCAGATCAAAAGTCATTATAAAGCCTTTACAAAAGTAATATTGTCTCTCAAAAAATATATATAATAAATATATGCCAGTTATTGTTATGCTTTTTGAAGGCAATAAGTGAAATCAACATTATTATGTGGAATACAAAGTCTCATCTTCATCCCAAGTTGTAAACAACACACAGAACCCCAGTCACAGATACAGGTAAAAGTTCTCACTAAATTTTAAAAATTAGCCAGTAATGAGCTGTTGATTATAGAGAGCTAGAAACTGGATACTATTCTCCTAGAGACTGGTAGCTAAACACAGAAGAAAAGAATCTGTAGACCTCTCAGTGCTTTAGAAACCAGGGTCCCTGACCAAAGCAGTGATTTAATTTCATGGCTGCTGGGTACAGATAGCTGACATTACTAAATGCTACTCTAATATCAACTTGTTAAATGTGAATCCAGACTCAGCATATCAGAATACTAACCCAGACTAACTGGAGTCATGGGAAATATTTTGGGAGCTGTTTATTTATAAATGAGTTACAATATACCACTATAATTAGATTAATATATAATTATTGATAAACACAGGATTATTTCTAAAACCCCATTATTGTTGTCACTGCTATGTTTAGAAAAAACAACATTACTATTTTCCTCTTAAAACAAGCCCTTGATTTACCACTAAACAATTAGATCAATTTAGATCCAGTATGTGTTAAATGTAATGGTTCTATATTGTTTACAATTCTTGTATAAACAGTTGTTTAATAAACATTAAAAGGAGGAACAATTTAAAGCTCTCCAGCAAATGACACACTTCTGAACTATTTTATAATCCAATAATCTATCAAAAAAAATAGAATCTGCAGAAAGCTAGGCATTTGGCTGTCACAAAAAAATATTTAAGTTAGCTTACCTAATTTTAAATAAAGCCAATAAAAGTGTATCTTTTAGCCATGCAAAAGGCAGTCACACTTTTTAAAAAAAACATTAAAAATACAATTTTTTCAAAAGCATCAACAACAACAAACTATAATATTACCACAAAATCAACTATTTAAAGGATATTTCTAGAAATATTTCTATGTTAATTTTTCCTGTCAGGTTAATTATTTCATTAAATGTAAAATAAATTTACAAGGTACATGTCATACAATTAGCAAACTATTAATGTATTTCTTCATAGTATCACTGAATTGCTTTTTTTTAGAAGACAAGACAACTGAATGGATTATAATCTCCTAAGAGCTGGTGTTTTAAAAGTTTTGTAAATGGAATTAATAATTCTAAAACATACATCAGAATTTGAAATGTGATCTTTATTCATCCTCAGTAAAGTAGCTGCTTATATTAACATCTGGGCATTGGATAACAAGAATTATATTTATCAGACTTCAAAAGAGAAAACAAACCAGCAATTACTTAATATTTTATTTGCCCAGAGTGTTAAAAGAATCTTTAATATTGAGTGATATTGTTATACAAACACAGATAAACAGATAAGTTTTTTTCCCCAAAACTATTATGTACTGTCATCTAGAATTGGTTTAGTCAGAAACATTTTTTTCATTTCCAGAAATCTGGCAAGATCTTCCAAATACAGAAATTTTTAAAATCTATTTAAGTTCAAAACACTTAAAATACTTTGGAAAGGCCAAATTACATTAAAAAACTGTTTTGGTTAAGATTCACTAGAGTTAAATTACTAATATAATAAAGCAAAATTACCAAAATAACAAATTAATTGGGTAATTAGAGAATTATGGAAAATACCTAGCAATT
This sequence comes from Balaenoptera ricei, assembly GCF_028023285.1. NCBI lineage: Eukaryota > Metazoa > Chordata > Mammalia > Artiodactyla > Balaenopteridae > Balaenoptera > Balaenoptera ricei. The sequence continues at coordinate 80,066,325 of NC_082640.1, read as the reverse complement.
GAAACCAAATTTAAAAATACAAAATTTAGAATTCAATATTGTTGAGTGAGTTACATTTTAGAAGGCACACTTAACTGGTAGCTAAAGAAAAATAGGGTGGAAACAAAATTCCTGTGGTTAAGGGTATATACAAATGCAGATAACATTTATTTTTCCTCTGCTTTAAACATTCAGCATAACAGTTTTTATCGATGATCAAATAAATATATGTATTTTAAAGAAACATTTTCTCTATGTTCATTTATAAGAAGATTTTCACATTTTTATGTAGACTTTTTACTGTTTAATACTTTGAGTGGCTTTCTATATTTTACTTTTTTTCACAATGCTTAAGGAGGGGAGAATACTAAATGAGCATTTTTGAAAGTAGGAATAAAATACGGAGTTAGACATTAAAATACCATGCCACTTGAGGGGAAAACATATGAAAGCAAAATGTTATCAAATAAATTATTATTTATAGCTTGTTTTTATGCTACAGAAATGTTTTATGGCTTAAATCACTTTGGAAAGTTTTTTTTAATACATATTTTCTACATTGATAAAATAACAAATAGAGTGAAAAACTACTGGGCATATTTTCAGATTTACAAATATAAAGTTCATGACTACACAGTGCTTGCTAGCTAAGGACCAAGAAAATATATAAAGCTGCCAAGTTATAATAAATTTTAACCAAATATTTCATAGAGCCATTCTAGTATAAAATAACATTTACCAAGACCAAAGGAGACTTACCTTACAAGAATGCTGTAAAGAATTAGATAGTTCATTTGTGAAATCTCTGTTGCTGTCTCTTGTTAAATTATCAACTTTACCTTCATTTCTAGATGCAAACTTTATGAGTAATTGAGATGGTCCCCCCTTAGAACAATTGTGCTTAAGGCTGGATAAACAGGAAACATTTGGATAAGTTCCTCCCAATGAAATACTTCTTTGTAAAAAAGCATGGTTTTTGTTTATCTGTAAATGTGGTCTTTCCAACTGTCCATTGATATTTATTTGATAATCTACATTTTGGGAAGATGGTAAACATGCAGATGTCCTGTGCATAAGCTTAATATACTCTGAATCAGAATTAAGCTTAATTTCTGACATCTCTGGTCTACAATCACCATTTGCTGTTTCACAATCTAATGCAGTTGCTTTTTGTTGGGTGAAATGCACTGAAACGCAAGAATATCCTTCAGATGACTTTTCACAGACAGTCTGATTTGGACTATTATTTGCAATAACAATTTTCTTTTGTAATGAGCTGTGAAGAGGTTGTATGTCTCTTACTTCTCTGGGAGTACAGATTGTTTTAGATAACCGAAGTCCATTGACAGCTGTTGAAAGAAATCCCTTAGCACTACTGCCATCTTCATTGTGGGCAATTTCACTAGGAGAAATAATAAACTGGTGTGAGGTCTGATAGGATCCTTTGCTTGGAGGAGTACCTGTACTTGTTAGAGAAGTTGGTGGGGTATTTGAAGGACTCCTAGGAAAAATGACTAAGGATGAACAACGTTTTAGTGGAATTTTCGAGTTCCTGCTCACTGGCAATTTCATAATCTCTAGTCCACGATCCAGGTCATGCTGGACAAAGGGAACTGTACTTCTACTTCTCGAAAAAATTTCACATGGAGTAGTATTCCTGTTTGGCAAACTTCTATTGGAGATGCTGTCAGAAGATGAATTTCCACCAAAAAAGGTATCATCAGTTGGTGGAAAAGTATAACCACTGCTATCACTGATGATACTGTTGGTGTATGAACCTCCACTGGTAATACTTGTGCATGACCCATAATCACTACCGTTGCTGCTATAAGACCCATTCTCACTGGCTGAGAAGTGACTAAGGCTACCACTGCAAATGGCAGGACTGCTCAAGAGGTTACCATCATCCACAGCATTCAGTTCATTATCAACCACAGCACTGCCATCCTTCAAGACACAAGTAAATGAAGCATCATCACCATCAGCTAAGACATTGCCAGACTGAAGACATCCACTGTACCTTGTTGGCTGTAGTGAAATCTGCAGACAGCTGCTCTTTTTATTAACATTTTCAGGTGAAGGAACAGATGATCCTTCCTGAGACTTAACGTTTTCCTTTATTAACGGAGGTAGTGTAGTCTGTCTGGGAGTCAGCTTCATTTGAACCACCTTAGACGTTGAAATCCGTGTTGGTCTCGTGAAGCACATGTGAACACTGCTATCCGAATCATCTCCAGAGGTTTCTGACACAGGATAAGTATTGCTTCTTCTGGCTGCAAAGTGCAATCGTAAGCTTTGTGCCATTTCTTCTCATTTCCAAACATGTTAAGGGCTGAAAGTCATAACAAAGATCTCTGTCGGTAGACAGGCTAGAAGCAGCTGCACTGCATCGAAAGAAAAAATCATTTGTGGTGCCTAAAAGAGCTCAGAAGTCGTAGTCTTTATCCTAAGTAAAACCTTAGAGACCAGATATCACAGAAAGAAAAAGACGGCCCATTCCCGAGACTGACGTTTCCAAAATGTCTTGAATCGTCTGTAGTCAAAATGCCTTCACTTACAAAGCACTTGATTTCCAGCGACCTTTAAGCTGAGCTCAGCTGCAGCACACTGCCTCAAACACTGCCAACCTTGTTTCAATTATACCTTCTCCAATTTGCATGAATGAGTAACACAAGAACAACAATCTTCTAGCATTTCAAGTTGAAACAGTATTTTTTCACTCCATCTCTACTAAATGAACATTTAACTATGCGAATCACGGTGCCTATGCTTTCTCCAGCAGAGTTTGACCACTAATATTTTTACCCATAGGGATAGAATTACAGGAAGTTGGTAGGAATGAAACTCCATGTAATTGAGTATCAAATCAAGGATTGAATTTCCAAACAGTCAATTTAGTAAACATAGAAATCTAGTCAATTTAGCCAATTTAGTAAAAATAGAAAGGAATATAGACTGTTAATATTTTTAAAATGAGTCAATCCAAACACGTATAAATTTGGAAATACCAAAACTTTGAGGTGAATTAAAACTTTAGCATTAAATCAAATAGATAAATATTTTAGCTTCCAAAACACTACGTACTTATAAAAAGTGAAAGCTGAAGGATCGAAATACAAAATTAGCCTAGTAATACTACTGCAAAACTTGAGCATACGTCTGAGGAAAAAAAAGTTTGAGAGAAGCTGTCACCAAGCATTTTCTCCTGTAATTTTAAGGCTTTTCCAGCCAAGCAGTACAGTCTTTAAATGATGCCATTTATATTTTGACTATTAAAACTCTGCCAAGAAATAGCCTAAGCAAACATTCCATTAAAAATATATGCAGATTAGACAGAAAAACTATCCCCCAATATAGTTTGAGCACACAAGATATTTTATTCCACTGTCTCTGAAATTCATTCAGTTAAGAGAGTGTTGTGGTAGGTAAAGAAGTCTAAAAAGGACTTAACACATCAAATAAACATATCTCAATGCCAATTCTGTTCTGAAAAACTCTAAGAGCTCTTTGCTGCCTCCTACTGGTGCACTGAAACAATTCATTTAGTTGTTCGATATCTGTGAAGAAGTATAAACCATGCTGCATATTTCTTGATATAAACAAAGTACATACTTGTTTACATTTTTGAGTACTAGGACTGCCCTAGAGGTGGAATTACTTACCCACTGCTGATAAAGCTCCTGCAGGAGAGAACAGTAGACTGTTTGTCCTTTTAGATGTTGTTATTTTGTATATGTATTTTTCTGCTTTGTATTTATTTAACCTTTACTTTATTTTCAGTTTACTAGGTAACAGAAGTTTAATATTTTAATTTCTCCCCTAAATGTCATAGACCAAGGTTGGTATTCTATTTGAAAGAAACAAATTTATTTTTAAATAATACTCTAGGGTATATTTAAACCCCTTACCTGAATTTTACAGCTGGAACTCCAGTAATAAATATATACTGGCTCATTCATAGGAAAGTAAAAAGTAAAATAGTTCATTTGTTTACACCACATGGTACTACACCCAAGTTGTATTTTTCTAAGTTTTTTTTTCTAAGTAAAAGCAAATATGTAAAACATATACCTGCATTTTGTTTAAAAAAGAAAACTTAAGATAGATCTGTTCTCAATCACAATTTTCTAAACAGTGTTTTTAATCAATTAAGAGGACAAAATAGAAATACGGAATTTACTAAATTGTATTTCTGACTAGAATGAGATAGTACTATGTTTTAGAATGGGTACAATTATAAACTTAGTAATAAAATTATTATGCTATTTTGGTTTTGTATAATCTATTTTATGATTTTATAGACTTCAGTACATATTCCCTTATAATCTTGTTTCTTTAAGAAGCAAGAGTCCTAATCTTTTCACTATACCTTCAAATAACTACAGCAGCTTTCCTTCTTGAATTAAGTTAGGAATCTGATGACTCAAAAAATGGATCACTTCCAATAAGCTGATCAGTGAGATTAAACTGCTCATGCCTGTGGCCTAAAACTTCCAGTTAATAAGTAAATCTCCTTTGGTTGTTTTTTTTTTAAATTTTTTAATTTAATTTTATTTATTTTTTATACAGCAGGTTCTTATTAGTCATCAATTTTATACACATCAGTGTATACATGTCAATCCCAATCGCCCAATTCATCACCCCCCCACCCCCCCCACCGCTTTCCCCCCTTGGTGTCCATACATTTGTTTTCTACATCTGTGTCTCAATTTCTGCCGTGCAAACTGGTTCACCTGTACCCTTTTTCTAGGTTCCACATACATGCGTTAATATACGATATTTGTTTTTCTCTTTCTGACTTATTTCACTCTGTATGACAGTCTCTAGATCCATCCACGTCTCAACAAATGACTCAATTTCGTTCCTTTTTATGGCTGAGTAATATTCCATTGTATATATGTACCACAACTTCTTTATCCATTCGTCTGTTGATGGGCATTTAGGTTGCTTCCATGACCTGGCTATTGGAAATAGTGCTGCAATGAATATTGGGGTGCATGTGTCTTTTTGAATTGTGGTTTTCTCTGGGTATATGCCCAGTAATGGGATTGCTGGATCATATGGTAATTCTATTTTTAGTTTTTTAAGGAACCTCCATACTGTTCTCCATAGTGACTGTATCAGTTTACATTCCCACCAACAGTGCAAGAGGGTTCCCTTTTCTCCACACTCCCTCCAGCATTTGTTGTTTGTAGATTTTCTGATGATGCCCATTCTAACTGGTGTGAGGTGATACCTCTTTGAAGTTTTGATTTGCATTTCTCTAATAATTAGTGATGTTGAGCAGCTGTTCATGTGCTTCTTGGCCATATTTATGTCTTCTTTGGAGAAATATCTATTTAGGTCTTCTGTCCATTTTTGGATTGGGTTGTTTGTTTTTTTAATATTGAGCTGCATAAGCTGTTTCTATATTTTGGAGATTAATCCTTTGTCCGTTGATTCATTTGCAAATATTTTCTCCCATTCTGAGAGTTGTCTTTTCGTCTTGTTTATGGTTTCCTTTGCTGTGCAAAAGCTTTGAAGTTTCATTAGGTCCCATTTGTTTATTTTTGTTTTTATTTCCATTACTCTAGGAGGTGGATCAAAAAAAGATCTTGCTGTGATTTATGTCAAAGAGTGTTCTTCCTATGTTTTCCTCTAAGAGTTTTATAGTGTCCAGTCTTACATTTAGGTCTCGAATCCATTTTGAGTTTATTTTTGTGTATGGTGTTAGGGATTGTTCTAATTTCATTCTTTTACATGTAGCTGTCCAGTTTTCCCAGCACCACTTGTTGAAGAGACTGTCTTTTCTCCATTGTATATCCTTGCCTCCTCTGTCATAGATTAGTTGACCATAGGTGCATGGGTTTACCTCTGGGCTTTCTATCTTGTTCCATTGATCTCTATTTCTGGTTTTGTGCCAGTACCATATTGTCTTGATTACTGTAGCTTTGTAGTAAAGTCTGAAGTCCGAGAGTCTGATTCCTCCAGCTCCGTTTTTTTCCCTCAAGACTGCTTTGGCTATTCATGGTCTTTTGTGTCCCCATACAAATTTAAAAATTTTTTGTTCTAGTTCCGTAAAAAATGCTATTGGTAATTTGATAGGGATTGCATTGAATCCGTAGATTGCTTTGGGTAGTATAGTCATTTTCACAATATTGATTCTTCCAATCCAAGAACATGGTATATCTCTCCATCTGTTTGTATCATCTTTAATTTCTTTCATCAGTGTCTTATAGTTTTCTGCATACAGGTCTTTGGTCTCCCTAGGCAGGTTTATTCCTAGGTATTTCATTCTTTTGTTGCAGTGGTAAATGGGAGTGTTTCCTTAATTTCTCTTTCAGATTTTTCATCATTAGTGTATAGGAATGCAAGAGATTTCTGTGCATTAATTTTGTATCCTGCTACTTTACCAAATTCATTGATTAGCTCTAGTAGTTTTCTGGTGGCATCCTTAGGATTCTCTATGTATAGTATCATGTCATCTGCAAACAGTGACAGTTTTACTTCTTCTTTCCCAATTTGTATTCCTTTTATTTCTTTCTCTTCTCTGATTGCCATGGCTAAGACTTCCAAAACTATGTTGAATAATAGCAGAGAGAGTGGACATCCTTGTCTTGTTCCTGATCTTAGAGGAAATGCTTTCAGGTTTTCACCATTGAGAATGATGTTTGCTGTGGGTTTGTCATATATGGCCTTTATTATGTTGAGGTAGGTTCCCTCTATGCCCACTTTCTGGAGAGTTTTTATCATAAATCGGTGTTGAATTTTGTTGAAAGCTTTTTCTGCATCTATTGAGATGATCATATGGTTTTTATTCTTAATTTGTTAATATGGTGTATCACATTGATTGATTTGCATATATTGAAGAATCCTTGCATCCCTGGGATAAATTCCACTTGATCATGGTGTATGATCCTTTTAATGTGTTGTTGGATTCTGTTTGCTAGTATTTTGTTGAGCATTTTTGCATCTATATTCATCAGTGATATTGGTGTGTAATTTTCTTTTTTTGTAGTATCTTTGTCTGGTTTTGGTATCAGGGTGATGGTGACCTCATAGAATGAGTTTGGGAGTGTTCCTTCCTCCACAATATTTTGGAAGAGTTTGAGAAGGATGGGTGTTAGCTCTTCTCTAAATGTTTGAAAGAATTCACTTGTGAAGCCATCTGGTCCTGGACTTTTGTTTGTTGGAAGATTTTTAATCACAGTTCCAATTTCATTACTTGTGATTGGTCTGTTCATATTTTCTGTTTCTTCTTCATTCAGTCTTGGAAGGTTATACCTTTCTAGGAATTTGTCCATTTCTTCCAGGTTGTCCATTTTATTGGTATAGAGTTGCTTGTAGTAGTCTCTTAGGATGCTTTGTATTTCTGCGGTGTCTGTTGTAACTTCTCCTTTTTCATTTCGAATATTATTGACTTGAGTCCTCTCTCTCTTTTTCTTGATGAGTCTGGCTAATGGTTTATCAATTTTGTTTATCTTCTTAACGAACCAGCTTTTAGTTTTATTGATCTTTGCTATTGGTTTCTTTGTTTCTATTTCATTTATTTCTGCTCTGATCTTTATGATTTCTTTCCTTCTGCTAACTTTGGGTTTTGTTTGTTCTTCTTTCTCTAGCTCCTTTAGGTGTAAGGTTAGATTGTTTATTTGAGATTTTTCTTGTTCCTTGAGGTAGGCTTGTATAGTTATAAACTTCCCTCTTAGAACTGCTTTTGCTGCATCCCATAGCTTTTGGCTTGTTGTGTTTTCATTGTCATTTGTCTCTAGGTTTTTTTGATTTCCTCTTTGATTTCTTCAGTGATCTCTTGGTTATTTAGTAATGTAGTGTTTAGCCTCCATGTGTTTGTGTTTTTTACGTTTTTTCCCCTGTAATTCATTTCTAATCTCCTAGCATTGTGGCCAGAAAAGATGCTTGATATGATTTCAATTTTCTTAAATTTACTGAGGCTTGATTTGTGACCCAAGATGTGATCTATCCTGGAGAATGTTCCATGCGCACTTGAGAAGAAAGTGTAATCTGCTGTTTTTGGATGGAATGTCCTATAAATATCAATGAAATCTATCTGGTCTATTGTGTCATTTAAAGCTTCTGTTTCTTTATTAATTTTCTGTTTGGATGACCTGTCCATTGGTGTAAGTGAGGTGTTAAAGTCCCCCACTATTATTTTGTTACTGTTGATTTCCTCTTTTATAGCTGTTAGCAGTTGCCTTATGTATTGAGGTGCTCCTATGTTGGGTGCATATATATTTATAATTGTTATATCTTCTTCTTGGATTGATTCCTTCATCATTATGTAGTGTCCTTCCTTGTCTCTTGTAACATTCTTTGATTTAAAGTCTGTGTTATCTTACATGAGTATTGCTACTCCAGCTTTCTTTTGATTTCCATTTGCATGGAATATCTTTTTCCATCCCCTCACTCTCAATTTGTATGTGTCCCTAGGTCTGAAGTGGGTATCTTGTAGACAGCATATAGATGGGTCTTGTTTTTGTATCCATTCAGCAAGCCTGTGTCCTTTGGCTGGAGCATTTAATCCATTCACATTTAAGGTAATTATCGATAGGTATGTTCCTATGACCATTTTCTTAATTGTTTTGGGTTTGTTTTTTTAGGCCCTTTTCTTCTCTTGTGTTTCCCACTTAGAGAAGTTCCTTTAGCATTTGTTGTAGAGCTGGTTTTGTGGTGCTGAATTTTCTTAGCTTTTGCTTGTCTGTAAAGCTTTTGATTTCTCCACTGAATCTGAATGAGATCCTTTCTGGGTAGAGTAAACTTGGTTGTAGGTTCTTCCCTTTCATCACTTTAAGTATATCATGCCACTCCCTTCTGGCTTGTAGAGTTTCTGCTGAGAAATCAGCTGTTAACCCTATGGGAGTTCCCATGTATGTTATTTGTCATTTTTCCCTTGCTGCATCAATAATTTTTCTTTGTCTTTAATTTTTGCCAATTTGATTACTATGTGTCTCAGTGTGTTTCTCCTTGGATTTATCCTGTATGGGACTCGCTGCACTTCCTGGACTTGGGTGGCTATTTCCTTTCCCATGTTAGGGAAGTTTTCGACTATAATCTCTGCAAATATTTTCTCGGGTCCTTTCTCTCTCTCTTCTCCTTCTGGAACCCCTATAATGAGAATGTTGTTGTGTTTAATGTTGTCCCAGAGGTCTCTTAGGCTGTCTTCATTTCTTTTCATTCTTTTTTCTTTATTCTGTTCTGCAGCAGTGAATTCCACCATTATGTCTTCCAGGTCACTTATCCGTTCTTCTGCCTCAGTTATTCTGCTATTGATTCCTTCTGGTGTAGTTTTCATTTCAGTTATTGTATTATTCATCTCTGTTTGTTTGTTCTTTAATTCTTCTAGGTCTTTGTTAAACATTTCTTGCATCTTCTCGATCTTTGCCTCCATTCTTTTTCCGAGGTCCTGGATCATCTTCACTATCATTATTCTGAATTCTTTTTCTGGAAGGTTGCCTATCTCCCCTTCATTTAGTTGTTTTTCTGGGGTTTTATCTTGTTCCTTCATCTGGTATATAGCCCTCTGCCTTTTCATCTTGTCTATCTCTCTGTGAATGTGATTTTTGTTCCACAGGCTGCAGGATTGTAGTTCTTCTTGCTTCTGTGTCTGCCCTCCCCTCCTTTGGTTGTTAATATAAAATGAACCAGATAAATGTATTCTCTTAGCTAAGCTTCACTATAAGCATCAGTTTCATGTCCTTTAACTAGATTCTAAGCTTCCAGAGTGTGAGGACTGCAACTAAACATTTCTTCTGATCCTCTTGAGCTCATACTGGGCACAATGCAAGCACTAAGTAACACCAGGGAGGAGGTTGGATGGATCCAGCTACTACTTCTAAAGAAATATCAAAAAGTAGTCCAGCTGGATAGGAAGGAAGGATGCTTGAAACATTTGCAAAGAGGGCTTCAGCTAAGGAAAAGTAAGAAAATCAAATGCACTTCCTAGCACTCTAGTCTGAGTTTAAATTCTAGGAAGGCTGAACAGTTTGCATTACTGGCTCTGGTCTGGGACTGCATAGGATCTGTACCACTATTAGAGCAGTTATGTGTACAACCTGGAGAACCTGGGGTAGAATGAAGCCCTTCAGCCAAACAGATGCCAAGAGAGTAGTATCAACCCTAACCTCAAGGGGAGAAGAGCTGGAGAGTGGTGGCAGGCCTCACCTGGAAGGAGTCTATGCAAATCCTATGGAATTTCACATTCTAGAATGAAACAGATAATATCCTAGGATTAGACTGAAGCTCAGGACCCCACATTCTGAGATATTTGGTTATTGATTATCTACACAGAAAATAATGTGATTACCTACATGCTATGGACAGGCTCTGGAATAATACTAATCGTTGACTAGAACTTTGAAGGCCAATATCCACTGTGATGGTTAATTGCATGTGTTGACTTGGCTAAGCTATTTTGCCCAGCTGATGGGTCAAACACTGAACTAGATGTTGCTATGAAGCTATTTTTTAGACGTGATTAGCATTTAAATCTGTAGATTTTGAGTAAAGCAGAATGCCCTCCATAATGTGGTGGCTCTCATCCAATCAGTTAAAGGCCTTAAGAGCAAAGACAGGTTTCTGGAAGCAGCAATTCTGCCTCAAGATTATAACACAGAAACCCTGCCTTAGTTTCCAGCTTGCTGCCCAGCACTGCAGATTTCAGATGCATTAACTCTTACCTGAATCTGCAACCTGACAGCACCATCTCACAGATTTCAGACTTGCCAGCTTCCACTATCATGTAAAGCTACTCCTTAAAGTAAATCAATCCCCCCCACCTCATTATCTCTCACTCTCTCATTCTGTGTGTGTGTGTGTGTGTGTGTGTGTGTCCTATTGGTTCTGTTTCTCTAGAAAACCCTGACTAATACAACCACTGAACTTGAGAAGCACAGCATCTCCGCCTGGAATATGGAATATAGGCGTCTCCTAAAGCTTCAGAGGCTGTATGCGTGCAGACATAGCTCTTGGGTAGTGACACGGAAGCACTAACTTTTGCATTGGTGGGTAGAATTCATTTAAAGGCACATCATTCTCAAATGTCCCATCACCATCAACATCACCACCACCACAACCATCACCAAACTATGACAGTTTTAACCCCCAGCCTCTTAAAACTGGCTGAAAAAATATCACTTATATTGCAAATATCTTCCAGATGACTAGAAATTCTTTTTCCTTAAAAGTGTACCTGTGCTCTTCGCTGTACATTTCCAAAGAGAATCTGCTAGGAAAAGGATGCACTTCTAATTTAGTTGTGAATGCTACAGGAGAAGGATAAAATGACATTTACAGTGCATAGGCCAATTTACTGCTACACAATCAAGCCTGTTATTCCATCAATGGCTACAGTTTCTATGACATCTCAGGTGATCTGTACACTTCAATTACCTGCTAGGACTAACAACAAATCAGAGCATTAGAATGATAAGCACCACCCTGTTCTAATTATTTCTTGTTCCCTTTTGCTAGTAAAGTGAGCTTCTTAAGAAAAACTACATTTCTAATGCATAGCAGAGTATCTAACACAGTAGATGCCCGAAATGGCATACTGTAGTTACCACACAAAATGTGATACCAGAGAGCCACAAACGCATGATTCCATGAACGTTAAATAACACTTTGTATTAATGATGAAAAATTTTCTGAGTGCTTTGATAACTACTCTCTCACTTTATTTTCATAATATATTTATCAGATAGGTAAGGCAAATACTGTTATTCCAATTTTTTAAACATGAGAAAATATTTTCAGAAGGATTAAATAATCTGTCTAGGGTTGCAAGCTAATGTACCAAATCACAAGCCAGACTACAAGGACTTCTGACTCCTTGGTATGGGGATCTATAATATCCTGTTAAGTGCATTATTTTCTTTTTGCTTTTAGAAATATTCCATTGTTAATATCAGAAGCAATGCTTTTTCTCTTTCGATATATCGTGACACCCTGTAGAGTACTCTATACATGGTAAATGGTCAAGGAGTGTTAATGCACCAATCAGAGCATGATAAATATCAGTTTTGGCAATGAAGAGTCACACCATACTAAGATTATCAGCAAAAAAGACCAGATAACTATAAGCAGGGTGGAAAGCATAAACATGTCCTCCTTGTGGACAATATGCAAATAACTCAAATAAAATAGTTCACCAGTTATGTACCCAAGAATCAGGAAGAAATTCATATCAATGTCACTAACAACAGGAAAAATAACACATGACCCAGCAATTCAACCCCAAAATAAGAACATTAGAGATACACTCATACACGTATATCAGGAAACATAGCAAGAATGTTTATCAACTGGTTATAGCAAAAACCTGGAAACAACACTAATATCTATTAAGGAGGATAAATACATAAATTATGGTATTACAGCATTTGCAGATGAAGGGAAAACTATGCATCTGTAAAATGTCTTATTACAGATCGACCTTACAAATATAACATTAAGCAAAAAGCATGTCACAGAGGAAAGTATTCAGAGTGCTACTATTCTAATAAAATCAAAAATATGAAAAAGGAAACTACTATGCTTTTAGGGATACATACATACATGATAAAAATTTTTAAATAAGAAAGATAAACACAATATTCAGGACAGTGGCTACTACTTGCAGGGGAAGAAAAGGAGATGCTACTGGGGAGGAGTATGAGGGGTTTTGAAGATTTTGGTAATATTCTAGTTCTTAAGTTGAGTCATAAGTGTACAGATATTTATCTTATTATTTAAAATAAAGATTTATATTAAATATATTTTTTGTATGTCTATTTCATGATTAAAAAAACACCAGTACTAAATTTCACCTGGTCCTATCTAGAAGGAAAACAGATCTGTAGTGACAGAGGGAAAAAACAGAAGACATTCCCTATTCTGTTAAAAAAAAAAAAAAGGCAAAAATACAAACAGAAAACGAAAAGCTCTGTGACTAACCAAATCTGATAAGCAAATCATCAATATCTGTCACTCAGCGTTAACAAAATTAGGTTGCCAGTTAGTGCTGAAGTCTCCCTTGGCTGCAAAAAAGTACCTTTGCCTGTTATGATACTAACTAATGATTTCATCTGCAATATCTTCAGTTACTAGTATAGTTATCACTTCTTGACCGAAAAAACAAAGTGTTATATAGTCCAACACTAAAAATAGATTCTTTAAAAAATCCAGTTTCTATGTTAGCTATAAAATGAATAAAACTGTTTAATTTCTTTTTTGGTGCTTCTGTTTGGTAACTGATAAGCTTTGAATATATAACACGGTTCTTACACCTTCATATTCAAATCTTACAGGTTTAAAATGTAAACGTAAGATGCTAAAAAGAAGGTTTGAAATAAAGTTCCAAAGAGACAAATTAGGAAAAGGATAGGATTTCAAGACAGTCTTTAGGAAATCAGGAATCAGAACTATCCTTTTATAAAAATAAAATCAGGTTATATTTGCTTTTTGTCCCTCTAAGGGCTGGCAAACCTTCAGAGGACTTTACTTCATCGGTGTAGAGAGGATAGCTTTCCTTTGTAGAATGGTGGGGATAAGGGAGAGGATGGGATGTCATAACTGGATACAGGTAACCCCAAGAAATCCACTGGAGTGAGGAGGGGAAGGCTCCTGAGCCTGGGACTACCGACCAGGGTACAAGGATGAGTGTGAGGGAAGGCCAGACAAAGAGGCTGCCTTTCCTGCATCTCCTGCCATGTCAGGCCTTGAGGAAGACCGTGAATCTGCTGAGAACTGACAATCACAGGAGGTGCCTGGGAGAACAGAAGGGTAGAGAGTAGCACCAGGAAAGAGGGAAAAAAATAATTCTATCTCTCCACCATTTTGCCCAGAGTCTCCATAACCACCCCAAAAGCATCCCTCACCTCACAGATACCCAGCCCACTTTTCCTTGCTGCTCTACTGAAATATACCCTTGCTTCACATTTTATACTCGTACAATAGAACTCACCAATCGATTTTCATCAAACACTTCAAAAAGAAGCCGGTGCTGCTGAGGGTGAACCTAAGTAAGAAAAAAACAACCTTTCTTTAAAAACAAGTGAACATCGGAACTATATTCAATATCTTGTAATAACCTATAATGGAAAAGAATCTGAAAAATTATATGTGTGTGTGTGTACTTTGCTGTACACCAAAAACTAACATAACATTGTAAATCAACTATACTTTTAATTTAAAAAAAGTGAACATCAACCCACAAACACTGAGAAATAAATGCTTGAAAATGTTACCATTTCCTAATTCCTGTTACTTACAATATATTTTAAATTACACAAGATACTTAATATATACAAAGCTCAGACCAGTCACAAGTCACCCATTTTCTAGTAATTTTTCCATAATGACAAAGTGGATTTGGTTGCTTATTTTTCCATTTTTTCTAAAATAGAATAAAAGAAAGTAAGATAAAATTTCTTTTTTTTTTGGCCACATGGTTTATGGGATTTTAGTTCCCCGACCAGGGATCGAACCCACACCCTCCACAGTGAGAGCCCGGAGTCCTAACCACTAGACCTCCAAGAAATTCCTGAAAGTGAGATAAAATTTCAAAAAATTACATATTTACAAGCACTTAAAAATACAGATTAGATTTTAACTTATTATCAATTTTATCTACTCACTTTTTATTTATCAGGTTAGAAATACCCAAAGTGGATGTTGATTTTATGGAGACTAGTGTTCTGAATCCTTTTAGTACTGACTTGATAAAACCAATCTTGTTTATACTATCTAAAGTACATAAGCAGTCAAAAAGTATACACTGAGTTTTCACTTACTGTTTATATCTTATAGCATGAGTAAAATTAACATGCGGTAATTTATTTTTCAAAGCCAATGCTTTCATTTTTGCTGAAATGTTTCAATATCAAGTTAATATCTACTAAATATCAAACACAAAGAAAATCTTTAATAATTTGTTATACCAGAGGTTAAGATGATGTATGAAACATTCTCACATTTAAGTTGATATTTTCTCTATGATAAATATATTACATTAAACACTGAGATATTTTAAAACTTTGGTTTACATGCCAAAAGTATCAACAGCCTTCAGAAAAAAGTCCTATATGTGTGACAAAGATATAGAGATATCTAACCCAATGTCCACTCTCCCTTATGTTCTTCTGAGAACATAATCCTAATTTTACCTGCAACAAGTGCCCGGGGTCATCACACTGCACAACTCTTGGGGAGAGGGGCATTAATTTTTTTAATTGAAGTATAACATAAATTAGTAAAGTATAAAATTTACTAACCTTAAATATACAGCTTGATGATTTTTCATACATGTTTACTGTGTCATCATCACCCAGATCAAAATATGGAACACTCCATTCTATTTTATGTATTGTTTTCTATGTGAACAGTGCCCTCTGGACTTGTTCAGCACTGAGACTCTCAATAAGACTCTCTAAAAAATGTTCCCTTGCAGCCGGGTTGACCAAAGAGGCCAACCTAGCAGCAGTCACTGGGTGGGACTTCTGGAAGAGCTCTTTATTTATTTATTTCTTTATTTAAAGATTGACTATGCTTTTCTTTTTTAATTAATTAATTAATTAATTAATTTTGGCTGCGTTGGGTCTTTATTGCTGCGTGCAGGCTTTCTCTAATTGCAGCGAGCAGGGGCTACTCTTCGTTGCGGTGCGCGGGCTTCTCATTGCGGTGGCTTCTCTTGTTGCGGAGCACAGGCTCTAGGTGCATGGGCTTCAGTAGTTGTGGCACATGGGCTCAGTAGTTGTGGCTCGTGGGCTCTAGAGCACAGGCTCAGAAATTGTGGTGCACAGGCTTAGTTGTTCTGTGGCATGTGGGATCTTCCCGGACCATGGCTCAAACCCATGTCCCCTGCATTGGCAGGCGGATTCTTAACCACTGCACGACCAGGGAAGTTCCTGGGAGAGCTTTTTAAATGGGGCTGACTCAGCTGGGAGAGATGTCGCTTTTGCCCTTTGTACTTCTTTTTCCTGTGTGGAACTTGGTTAGGACAGCTGGCACCCCTACAGTCATATTGTAACCAGGGGGCAACTATGAGGACAGAAGCCCCACTTAAAGGGCCAGATATGCCACGGGGATAGAAAAAACCGTGTTAAGACAATAATCTTTTCTAGGAGGATATAGAGGAAATTTTGGGGAGGAGATGACGCTTGAGCTAAGACTTGAAAGATGGGAAGAATCTGAATAAGAAAATATAGATAATATTCACAGCAAGGAGATCGCAGGAGGAAAGGCATGGGGGCAGAATGAGCATGCTGTAAGGAGATCAACTGATAAGAACATTTTTATGTTAGAAAGTGGTAAGAAAAATTTGGTTAGTCAGGGTAGAGCCAGACTGAGGGCACTGATATCCAGAAAAGGAATTAAGACTTGATTGGTATGGAAGAAAATTAAGCTTTTAAATGAAAAACTGATACGATGTAGATCATATGTAAATGATCTACAAAAAAAAATACCGTATGCTAACACATGTAATATGTAAATATGTAAATTATAAACATTTACATATGTAAATATGTAAATATTATTTTGTCAGTGATACACGAAATAAATTGGACTAGAGAGAGACCCTGGAGTCCACAGAGACTGTGGCTCTAGTAACTCCGGTATGAAGTGATGAGAGCTTTGCCTGTGATGGTCCCAGTGAGACTAGGGAGGGAGACAAGAACATGAAAAATATTTCGAGGGAAAAAATAAAAAGTCTCAATGTCTAACAAAATACCTGTCAGATAATATAGATGTTCAATGAATACTGCTAAGAAAATAGATATATGTGACTTGAATAGGCCTCTGCTGTCCTGGTTCAGACTATAATTAATAGCTTCCTAACAGGATGCTCTACCTCAACTATCTTACCTTTTAAATCTACCTTTTCTATTACAACTGGAGTGACCTACCTAAAAGATAGCTTAGGCCATCTTTACTGCCCTACTCAAAAGCTGTTCCCAGTGGCCTAAAGAATAATATTCAAATGCCTGAGCATGGAATGGTGCTTCCTGATCTGAGTCCAATTTGCCTTTCCAGCCTTGTGTCCTGTAACTGTCCCCTGCCAACCCAAATACACATACACCCTATGCTCTAATCACGCTAGAAACAGTCTAAGCACTGCTTACTGTGCTTTCTGATCCGTACTTCTGTACATGCTAAGGTCTCTCCATGTGCAACACCTTCTCAGCTCGACACGTCCAAAATCTACCTCTTGTTCAAGCCTCAGCTCAAACGTCAACTCCGCCCTGAAGTCTTACCTCCCATCACTCCCCCTCCTCCGTTTCCAGTTATTAAAAAACTGACTACATTCTTCCATTTATGAAGTTAATAATATGTAATAGCTCTCTACTGAATTATAAAAACACCATAAAAGACTTGGTTACTTGTTTTTTGAGGGGGGTTATATCAAAGGCACACACTAAGTGCAAGAATACAATTTGAAACATGTGGTGAGAATTCTAATGCAAAATGGCAGCCTGAACACAAATATTAACCCTCTCCCTCTTGAGATCCTATTTTCATAATAGCAAAGGAGTTTGTAAAAGGTATTAAAGCGTCACAGCAAAGATCATATGCACATGCAAGGGCCACCAGCAGGCAAGCAACTTCCATACCTCCCTAGTAGGGAGATGAAGTGAGGATGAAAGCAGGCTTCTGAAGAAACTGAAAACTATTAAAAGAACAGAATGTTGAAGCAAAGAGGTCAATGGCCCAAATGAGAGAATATTTCTATGGCACCTAAACCTCTGGTAAACACACTCACACACAGACACACACACATAAAAGAGTTTCTCTTTGTATCTGATTTCAGGTAGAGGTTCAACAATAATGCAACCATCAGTTGTTTGTTTGTTTTTAACATCTTTATTGGAGTATAATTGCTTTACAATGGTGTGCTAGTTTCTGCTGTATAACAAAGTGAGTCATCTATACGTATACATATATCCCCATATCCCCTCCCTCTTGCGTCTCCCTCCCACCCTCCCTATCCCACCCCTCTAGGTGGTCACAAAGCACCGAGCTGATCTCCCTGTGCTATGTGGCTGCTTCCCACTAGCTATCTATTTTACGTTTGGTAGTGTATATATGTCCATGCCACTCTCTCACTTCGTCCCAGCTTACCCTTCCCCCTCCCCATGTCCTCAAGTCCATTCTCTACGTCTGCATCTTTATTCCTGTCCTGCCCCTAGGTTCTTCAGAACCATTTTTTTCCTTTCTTCAGATTCCATATATATGTGTTAGCATACGCTATTTGTTTTTCTCTTTCTGACTTCACTGTTTGACAGACTCTAGGTCCATCCACCTCACTATAAATAACTCAATTTTGTTTCTTTTTATGGCTCAGTAATGTTCCATTGTATATATGTGCCACATCTTCTTTATCCATTCATCTGTCGATGGACACCTAGATTGCTTCCATGTCCTGGCTATTGTAAATAGTGCTGCAATGAATATTGTGGTACATGACTCTTTTTGAATTATGGTTTTCTCAGGGTATATGCCCAGTAGTGAGATTGCTGGGTCATATGGTAGTTCTATTTTTAGTTTTTTAAGGAACCTCCATACTGTTCTCCATAGTGGCTGTATCAATTTACATTCCCACCAACAGTGCAAGAGGGTTCCCTTTTCTCCACACCCTCTCCAGCATTTATTGTTTGTAGATTTTTTGATGATGGCCATTCTGACCGGTGTGAGGTGATACCTCATTGTAGTTTTGATTTGCATTTCTCTAATGATTAGTGATGTTGGGCATCCTTTCATGTGTTTGTTGGCAATCTGTATATCTTCTTTGGAGAAATGTCTATTTAGGTCTTCTGCCCATTTTTGGATTGGGTTGTTTGTTTTTCTGATATTGAGCTGCATGAGTTGCTTGTATGTTTTGGAGATTAATCCTTTGTCAGTTGCTTCATTTGCAAATATTTTCTCCCATTCTGAAGGTTGTCTTTTCATCTTGTTTATGGTTTCCTTTGCTGTGAAAAAGCTTTGAAGTTCCATTAGGTCCCATTTGTTTATTTTTGTTTTCATTTCCATTTCTCTAGGAGGTGGGTCAAAAAGGATCTTGCTGTGATTTATGTCACAGAGTGTTCTGCCTATGTTTTCCTCTAAGAGTTTTATCCTGTCTGGCCTTGCATTTAGGTCTTTAATCCATTTTGAGTTTACTTTTGTATATGCTGTTAGGGAGTGTTCTAATTTCATTCTTTTACACATAGCTGTCCAGTTTTCCCAGCACCACTTATTGACGAGACTGTCTTTTCTCCACTGTATATTCTTGCTTCCTTTATCAAAGATAAGGTGACCATATGTCTATGGGTTTATCTGTGGGCTTTCTGTCCTGTTCCACTGATGTATTTTTCTGTTTTTGTGCCAATACCATACTGTCTTGATTACTGTAGCTTTGTAGTATAGTATGAAGTCAGGGAGCTTGATTCCTCCAGCTCTGTTTTTCTTTCTCAAGACTGCTTTGGCTATTCGAGGTCTTTTGTGTTTCCATACAGATGGCGAAATTTTTTGTTCTAGTTCTGTGAAAAATGCCATTGGTAGCTTGATAGGGATTGCACTGAATCTGTACATTGCTTTGGGTAGTAGAGCCATTTTCACAATGTTGATTCTTCCAATCCAAGAACATGGTATATCTCTCCATCTGTTTGTATCACCTTTAATTTCTTTCATCTGTGTCTTATAGTTTTCTGCATACAGGTCTTTGGTCTCCTTAGGTAGGTTTATTCCTAGCTATTTTATTCTTTTTGTTGCAATGGTAAATGGGAGTGTTTCCTTAATTTCTCTTTCAGATTTTTCATCATTAGTGTATAGGAATGCAAGAGATTTCTGTGCATTAATTTTGTATCCTGCTACTTTACCAAATTCATTGATTAGCTCTAGTAGTTTTCTGGTGGCATCTTTAGGATTCTCTATGTATAGTATCATGTCATCTGCAAACAGTGACAGTTTTACTTCTTTTCCAATCTGGATTCCGTTTATTTTTTTTCTTCTCTGATTGCTGTGGCTAAAACTTCCAAAACTATGTTGAGTAATAGTGGTGAAAGTGGGCATCGTTGTCTTGTTCCTGATCTTAGTGGAAATGGATTCAGTTTTTCACCATTGAGAACGATGTTGGCTGTGGGTTTGTCAAATATGGCCTTTATTATGTTGAGGTAAGTTCCCTCTATGCCTACTTTCTACTGGGGTTTTTTTTATCATAAATGGTGTTGAATTTTGTTGAAAGCTTTTTCTGCATCTATTGAGATGATCATATGGTTTTTATCCTTCAGTTTGTTAATATGGTGTATCACATTGATTGATTTGCATACATTGAAGAATCCTTGCATTCCTGGGATAAACCCCACTTGATCATGGTGTATGATCCTTTAATGTGCTGTTGAATTCTGTTTGCTAGTATTTTGTTGAGGATTTTTGCATCTATGTTCATCAGTGATATTGGCCTGTAGTTTTTTTGTGACCTCTTTGTCTGGTTTTGGTATCAGGGTGATGGTGGTCTCATAGAATGAGTTTGGGAGTGTTCCTCCCCCTGCTATATTTTGGAAGAGTTTGAGAAGGATAGGTGTTAGCTCTTCTCTAAATGTTTGATAGAATTTGCCTGGCAAGCCATCTGGTCCTGGGCTTTTGTTTGTTGGAAGATTTTAAGTCACAGTTTCAATTTCAGTGCTTCTGATTGGTGTGTGTATATTTTCTATTTCTTCCTGGTTCAGTCTCAGAAGGTTGTGCTTTTCTAAGAATTTGTCCATTTCTTCCAGTTTGTTCACTTTATTGGCATACAGTTGCTCATAGTAATCTCTCATGATCCTTTGTATTTCTGCAGTGTCAGTTGTTACTTCTCCCTTTCATTTCTAATTCTATTGATTTGAGTCTTTTCCCTTTTTTTCTTGATGAGTTGGCTAATGGTTTATCAATTTCATTTATCTTGTCTAAGAACCAACTTTTAGTTTTATAGATCTTTGCTATCATTTCCTTTGTTTCTTTTTCATTTATTTCTGATCTGATCTTTATGATTTCTTTCCTTCTGCTAACATTGGGGTTTTTTGGTCCTTCTTTTTCTAATTGCTTTAGGTGTAAGTTTAGGTTGTTTATGTGAGATTTTTCTTGTTTCTTGAGGTAGTATTGTATTGCTATAATCTTCCCTCTTAGAACTGCTTTTGCTGCATCCCAGAGGTTTTGGGTTGTCGTGTTTTCACTGTCATTTGTTTCTAGGTATTTTCTGATTTCCTCTTTGATTTCTTCAGTGATCTCTTGGTTATTTAGTAGTGTATTGTTTAGCCCCCATGTGTTTGTATTTTTTACAGTTTTTTTCCTGTAATTGATATATAGTCTTATAGCGTTGTGGTTGGAAAAGAAACTTGATCCAATTTCAATTTTCTTAAATTTACCAAGGCTTGATTTGTGACCCAAGATATGATCTATCGTGGAGAATGTTCCATGAGCACTTGAGAAGAAAGTGTATTCTGTTGTTTTTGGATGGAATGTCCTACAAATATCAATTAAGTCCATCTTGTTTAATGTATCATTTAAAGCTTGTGTTCCCTTATTTATTTTCATTTTGGATCAACTGTCCATTGGTGAAAGTGGGGTGTTAAAGTCCCGTACTATGATTGTGTTACTGTCAATTTCCCCTTCTAGGGTTTTTAGCATTTGCCTTATGTATTGAGGTGCTCCTATGTTGGGTGCATAAATATTTACAATTGTTGTATCTTCTTCTTGGATTGATTCCTTGATCATTATGTAGTGTCCTTCTTTGTCTCTTGTAATAGTCTTTATTTTAAAGTCTATTTTGTCTGATATGAGAATTGCTACTCCAGCCTTCTTTTGATTTCCATTTCCATGGAATATCTTTTTCCATGCCCTCACTTTCAATCTCAGTTTTCAGTCCCTAGGTCTGAAGTGAGTCTCCTGTAGACAGCATATATATGGGTCTTGTTTTTGTATCCATTCAGCCAGTCTATGTCTTTTGCTTGGAGCATTTAATCCATTTACATTTAAGGTAATTATTGATATGTATGTTCTTATTACTGTTTTCTTAATTGTTTTGGGTTTGTTTTTGGAGGTCTTTTCCTTCTCTTGTGTTTCTTGCCTAGAGAAGTTCCTTTAGCATTTGCTGTAAAGGTGATTTGGTGGTGCTGAATTCTCTTAGCTTTTGCTTGTCTCTAAAGGTTTTAATTTCTCCATCAAATCTAAATGAGACCCTTGTTGGGTAGAGTAATCTTGGTTGTAGGTTTTTCCCTTTCATCACTTTAAATATGTCCTGCCATTCCCTTCTGGCTTGCAGAATTTCTGCAGAAAGATCAGCTGTTAACCTTATGGGGATTCCCTTGTATGTTATTTGTTGCTTTTCCCTTGCTGCTTTTCATAATTTTTCTTTGTATTTAATTTTTGATAGTTTGAGTAATATGTGTCTTGGCATGTTTCTCCTTGGATTTATCCTGTATGGGACTCTCTGTGCTTCCTGTACTTGATTGACTATTTCCTTTTCCATATTTGGGAAGTTTTCAACTATAATCTCTTCAAATATTTTCTCAGTCCCTTTCTTTTTCTCTTCTTCTTCTGGGATCCCATACTTCAAATGTTGGTGCGTTTAATGTTGTCCCAGAGGTCTCTGAGACTGTCTTCAATTCTTTTTATTCTTTTTTCTTTATTCTACCCTGCTGCAGTTATTTCCACTATTTTATCTTCCAGGTCACTTATCCGTTCTTCTGCCTCAGTTATTCTGCTATTGATTCCTTCTAGAGAATTTTTAATTTCATTTATTGTGTTGTTCATCATTGTTTATTTGCTCTTTAGTTCTTCTAGGTCCTTGTTAAACGTTTCTTGTATTTTCTCCATTCTATTTCCAAGATTTTGGATCATCTTTACTATCATTACTCTGAATTTTTTTTCAGGTAAACTGCCTACTTCCTCTTCATTTGTTTGGTCTGGTGGGTTTTTACCTTGCTCCTTCATCTGCTGTATATTTCTCTGTCTTCTCATTTTGCTTAACTTACTGTGTTTGGGTTCTCCTTTTCACAGGATGCAGGTTTGTAGTTCCCATTGTTTTTCATGCCTGCCCCCAGTGGGTAAGGTTGGTTCAGTGGGTTGTGTAGGCTTCCTGGTGGAGGGGAGTAGGGCCTGTGTTCTGGTGAATGAGGTTGGATCTTCTCTTTCTGGTGGGTAGGACCGCATCCGGTGGTGTGTTTTGGGGTGTCTGTGAACTTATTATGATTTTAGGCAGCCTCTCTGGTAATGGGTGGGGTTGTGTTCCTGTCTTGCTCGTTGTTTGGCACTGGAGCTTGCTGGTCGTTGAGTGGAGCTGGGTCTTAGCGTTGAGATGGAGATCTCTGGGAGAGCTCTCGTTGATTGATATTATGTGGGGCCAGGAGGTCTCTGGTGGTCCAGTGTCCTGAAGTCGGCTCTCCCACCTCAGTGGCTCAGGCCTGATACCCGGCTGGAGCAACAAGACCCTGTCAGTCTCACAGCTCATCACAACTCCACAGCCGAGGGCAAGGGGTTTCTCTCAGCTCCAGGTTGCAGTGCTGCAGGGAAGTGTTCAGATTGGCTTGCCTCCCACAGACGTCCAGAGCAGTCTGGACAAAGCCACAGAGCATCTCATGTCTCACTCTCTGATCCTCCTTGCTCTATCGATTTTGGAGCTGTTGCCCCCGTTTTAATCATGAGGCTTTAGAGCTCTGTAGCAGATGCTATTAGAGCTCAGCCTGTCATCCCATGGATCCCTACAGCATTTTTGTGCGCACCTGCTCCCCGAGCACGTGCTCTCCCAACAGCAGCACCTGCATCTCCTTCAACCATCAGTTTTAATATATAAAATATAAATAACTAAAAATGTAACATGTAATTGTTGAATGTTTAGGCTTTTCATATATAGAAGCAATAGATGATTAGCAGAGATCACAGATGTATAAACAGAAAAACTGTCCCCAAAGAAAAGAGATACTTAAGAAACACCTTTAAAAACTGTAAGGTATATCCTTAGAAAAATTTGGGAAAGTTTTGCATCCATACAGCTAAAATAGGGCACTATAAAAAGAGGCGAGGAGTGGTGTTGCAACTAAAAATAACTGTTGAATTCAAATATAAGCAATTTTAGATAAATTTGCAGAAATCTCCCAAAATGTAGAGCAAAAAGCTAAGCTGAAGGAAAATATGAGAGAATATAAAAAGAGGATTTTCTGAACAGATTCAGTGAAAGAATTAAGCCCTAATGCCCTAAAACAGAGGTTAAGTAAGTTACAGCTTATGGACCAAAGCCAGCCAGGCACTTGCTTGCTTTTTTTTTTTTTTTTTTTAACAGCCCATAAGATAATAATTTTTTTTACATTTTAGAATGGTTACCTTTTAAATGGCTATATAAGTACCTACACAGTAGCCTCAATTTTTGTCTCCTGCCTGTGTGACACCTAAAATATTTACTACCTGGCCCTTTATGAAAAAGTTTGCTGACTCCTGTCCTAAGACCTTTACTGTATGTTATCTATTGATTTATCTCATATATCTAGGATGGTACTCAGTAAGACCATCCTTGGAATATGTGAGGAAACTATCACTCAAATCATTTTCTGTGTTCTGTGGTTCACATGAGGAATTCTGACTGAGAAAGATAAGAATCAGTCTAGGTAACCCTGCACCCAACTAGCTGGAATCCCCAAACGATAATACAAACAGAGGGAAGGAAATTATTAAAGAAATTATTCACACGAAAATTTTCAGAGCTGAAGGGAAACAGTACTCTTTAAATTGAAATGCTTATCAAAGGCCCAATACAATGACACTGTACACACAAGGTATAGTACTGTGAAATTTTAAAACACCAGGGTAAAGATAAATCATCACATTTTTCACAGCAAGAGAAGGATCACCCCCAAAGGAACAAGAAGCAGCCTTTTCAATAGCGATATCATTCTCAAAGTTGATAAAGCACTGTCTTCAAGTTTCTGAGGAAAAATGATTTTCAACCTAGACTCCTATGAGGGGCCAAGCTACTGGCCAAATATAAGTTGGCGATCTACTCATCTATCATAGCTGGAAGTCAGTTTGGGACAGGGATGTGTGAGCTATTCAGCAGAATGGGAATAAGGACCAGCATGACAAACAGAAACAGTTAAAGAGGGGTTCCTTCTGTGAAGCAGGAATAGGAGGGGAGAGGTTGGGGCACCAGAGTCTATTGCTTTTCATTATAAGCCCCTTTATACTATCTCATTTTAAAGCTATGTGTAAATTCTTTGATGAGATGATTTTTTAAAAATTTATTAAAAATAGGAGTAAAGCTATGGTCATAAAAATAGAGTTTACAGGGTCATATTTATAGGAAAGGTGTAAGACGAGGAAACAAAAATAAAAATATTGAGATAGGTTTTTTGAAAAATGTCTAAGTCTATAAATGCATAAAAGAGTAGAGGAAAAAAACACTTTCCAGAGGAGTAACCAAATTCTCAAAGAAGGACAAAGGTATTGACAAATGTCAATTTATTCTCTGGTATTCATAAAGAACCTGAAGTAATGCTTCTGGAAATTATGCTGGTGGTTGCAGGAAAAAAAAACAATGCAGTCATACTTTTTAAAAAGCTTTATAAAGATATAATATATATACCATGTAACTGACCCACTGAAAATGCTCAATTCAATGGTTTTTAGTATATTCACAGAGTATGCAACCACCCTCGCAATTCTGGAACATTTTCATCACCTCAAAAAGAAGCCCCATGCCCTTGAGCAGTCACTCCTGATTTCGCAACTTCCTCAGTCTCAGACAACCTCTAATATATTTTCTGTCTCTATAGATTTGCCTATTACAGACATTTAACATGAGGGGAATCTTACAATATGTGGTCTTTTGTAACTGGCTTCTTTTACTTTGCATAATGTGTCCGAGGTTCACCCATGTTGTAGCATGTATCAGTACTTCATTCTTTCTATAACTGAATAATATCCCACTGTATGTATATACCCCATTTTGTTTATCCATTCATTTGTTGATGGACCTATGGGTTGTTTCTACTTTTTGACTATAATTAATAATGATGCTATGAGTATTCATGTACAAGTTTTTGTGCGGACATATGTGGTAAGTAGATTTTAAAATAAAAACTGTGGAAAAAGTAAAATGAACTAGATAAGTATTTTTACAAGCTTTAAGCATTATATAAATAGAAACTATCTTTGCATTTTTATCTACATATTTTATGTCTTTCTAATTTGTTTCTCTCTACAGTTATTGCTTATCAACAAATATAAAAATGAATTATAGATACACAGCCATGGGGGGAAAACCCAAACAGTAAAAAAAAAGATATTCAGTATAGTGAATTATAAATCTCTCACCCTTTCCCCACCCTCAGAGAAAATACTGTGAACAGTTTCTTGGTCCTTCTAGAAGTATTTTTTGCAAATACCAGCGTGTGAGAAAGCTGTTCTGTTTTTACACAAAAAGGTGCATCATATATACAATGTTTTGCACCTTTGTTCCTTCATTTAATGTATTTTGAAACTTAACATCCTATCAATACATATACCTCTGTCTCTTTTTAAACAGCTGATGAGGATTTCATTGTACGGCTACACCATACCTTACTTAGTGCTTTATTTATGGGGCACCCCAGCCTTCTTCCTAGCTAACAGAATTCTGATTTTATTCAAATAATGGATGATAATGTGTGTCAGGGATACAGGCAGCTACTCCCTACCCCGACCCCACCCACCCAGGAGCTGACTTCTGATTCCTCTAAGCCTCCCGGTAATTCCACTCTCTTTACTAATGACTGGGTTAGAAATACACACACAACATAATTCCGGCCCAAGAGATATGAATCAAAGTCTCCTAGGGAAACTTTTGGAAAAGGGTTCTTCACTTTTTAAAAGAGACATGTGAGGAAACATTCTCCCTTTTCTACCTCTGGGCATCATCATGGGAGGCTATGTCATTAGGAACTGCTGCAAGCTTCTTGTGACCATGGACAGAAAGGCAAGAGAATCCCAGAGAGGCTAGGATTACTTGAAGTTGAAAGCATCCTAAATGATACACTTTAGAAGGGCCTTCCCTAAATACCCTACATTGAGAGAATCCCCTCAAGTCTCTAATATCCCCTGATACTCACTCCCTAGCACCCAGTGTTTTCCCTTGACAAGTGTCAGCACATTGGTAATTCTTTTGAGAAACTAGTTTATAGGGGTCCACAGCAGACAGTAAGCTTCGCTGAGGGTAGGGACTGTGGCCTCACATTAATAAGCATTAGCAAAGTGACTGGGAAAAAATATCACACAAATTCTTCTTGTGTGTGCAGAGGTGGAGGAGTATAAATACATGGATAAAAATACATAGGAAAAAATACCAGACTATCACACAATCAGTGGTGGCATTATGGAGGTTAAATTATGGCTGATTTTTATTTCTCTTTCTAAAAATATCTGTGGTGTACAAGTTATGTTGCTTCTGTAACATAATACTAATATATTCATGAACATATACACATTTTGTAAATATAATATGATGAGTATGAATACTAAAGATATAAACTGAGCACCATGGGTGCACAGGGAATGAAGTGGGGCTGTCTTTTTTCAGATGCTCATACACTATGCTGATGCACAGATTATATAATGTGTACATTGCTCCTAATGTGTCAAACTTTTCTCCCTCCTGATAACTTGCCTCCCTTGATCTCATATGAGCAACTATAAGTGTAGATTTTACTATAATTTTCTATTGAGCATTAACTTCAGTTTGGAGTCTCCCCTGTTTGTTGATCTACCAGTAACAGTTCTCCACAAAAGACTTTCTTCGAACTTCACATTTTCTCAAAGATATAAAGGCTCCCTTCAATTTCTGGCCACAATTTCCATTTGGCTGAATGCCCAATAATCAACATTTTACTGTACTATGTTATCTCAATAGACATTTTTATGTGAATACATTCAATGGAAAACATTTTGTGCTATGTATAAATAATGATATAAATGACAAGAAGAAAAGAGAGGACCGCACATAATTATGTCCTTTGTACAGCAAGTATTAAATCGCCATGTGTTTTCTATATCTAGCTGTGATGAATTAGCATTGATCCACAAAAATTTATCTAGTTACCCTTGCAATAAATTTGCAAATTTCTGATTAAAATAAATGCACGGCCTATGATCCCAGAATAGAGGAATACTGGCTAAAACATTTGGCAACAGTAAAATTATAGTAAAAGAAACAATGAGTAAAAGGCTGTAAAGTACTGAGCCAGGTTTACCATCTACAAATGGCCTTCTTTCTTATTTTTGTAGTAACATCTCTAACTCAATAGTACCGACTTTCAAGTATCCTTTCTAATAAAAAATCAAGATAGTAAAAAATAATGGGAAGATTTTTAATTACAGTTTTAAATAACAATTTTTAAAATTTTAATTACAATTTTAATTCCTCTAATGGATAACCATATTATCTACTTCTACCCACACTTTGATATTCCTTTCATCCCTGATATTGGTCATTTGAGTTTTCTTTCTCCATTTTTTTCCTCCTTTTTAAAATTAATTAATTACTTTATTTACTTTTGGGTGCGTCGGGTCTCCGCCGCTGCGCGTGGGGCCCCCCCCAGCTGCAGTGAGCAGGGGCCACTCCTTCGTTGCAGTGTGCAGGCTCCTCACTGTGGCGGCCTCTCCCGCTGCGGAACACGGGCTCTAGGCGCACAGGCTTCAGCAGTTGTGGCACGGGGGCTCAGTAGCTGTGGCTCACGGGCTCTAGAGCGCAGTCTCAGTAGTTGTGGCACACGGGCTTAGTTGCTCCGCGGCATGTGGGATCTTCCCAGACCAGGGCTCGAACCCATGTCCCCTACATTGACTGGCGGATTCTTAACCACTGCGCCACCAGGGAAGCCCTGAGTTTTCCTTCTCTTATTAGGGCTTGCTATGGTATAGCAATTTTATTAATTTTTTCAAAGAACCACCTTTAGTTTAATTTATTTTCTCTCCTTTTTATCCATTTTCTATTTTATTGACTTCCATTCTTATTTCCTTCCCTCTACTTTTTATTTTTTATTTTTTGGTTAAGGTAGAAACTTAGATCATCGATTTTAAATTCTTTTTCTTTTGTATATAAGCATATAAAGATGTACATTTCCAAGCACTGAATTAGCTCATCCTATATTCTGATATGTTATGCTTTAATTATCAATCAGTTAAAATGATTTCTAAATTTCCTTATGATTTTCTTTTTGATCGTGGCTTATTTAAAATACGTTGTTTAATTTCCAAATATTTATGGATTTTTGAGATATATTGATATATCCATATATACATGTATAATATATATCCCAGATATACATTCCAGAATTCTAGTTAAAGGTTGTTGTAATCAGAGAATATATTCTATAGAATCTCAAGCCTTTTAAACACATTCAGACTTGTTTTATGGCCCAATATATGGTCATCTTGGTGAATGTTCCACGGGCATATAAAAAGAAAGTATATTCTTCAGGTACAGGCATACTTTGTTTTATTGTATTTCACAGATATTGCATTTTGTACAAATTGAAGGTTTGTGGAAAACCTGTGTCAAGTGAGTTTACTGGTGCCATTTTTCCAACAGCACTTGCTCACTTTGTGTCGCTATGTCACACTTTAACAATTCTTGCAATATTTCAAAATTTCTATTATTATATTATGATACCATTGTCATGGTATCTGTGATCTCTGATGTTACTATTGCAAAAAGATTATGACTCCCTGAAGGCTCAGATGATGGTTAGCATTTTTTAGCAATAAAAAATTATTTTTAAATTAAGGTATGTATAGTTTTTTTAGACATAATGCTATTACACACTTAGCAGACTACAGTATAGTGTAGACATAACTTTTATATGCACTGAGAAACCAAAAAAATTGTGTGACTCACTTTATTGTGGTGGTCTGGAACTGAATCCACAATATCTCTGAGGTATGCTGTATCAGATGTAGTGTTTTATACATGCCAAACAGGTTAAGTTGATTGATAGTGTTTTTCAAATCTTTTATGTACTTACTGGATTTTTGTTTTTTGGTCTATTTGTTTTATCAATTAATGAGAGAGGAGTGACAAAATCTTTATTCTGGATTTATTTCTCTAGTTAGTTCTGTCAATTTTTCCTTCAAAATTTTGAAGTTCTTCTATCAGGTGTATTCATAGGATTGTATGTCTTCTTGATGAATAAATGCTTTTATGATCATGAAATCTCTCTGGTAATACTCTTCATCCTGACGTCTACTTCATTAAATAATAATACAGCCATATCAGGGTATTGTTTTGTTTGGTTTAGTGCTGGTATACCTTTTCTTGCACTTTTACTTTTAACCTGTCTGTGTCTCTATACTCAAAATGTGTCTCCTGTAAACAGCATATAGTTGAATCTTGCTTTTTTGTAATTATTGAGATGGTTTGCTTTATGGTTTGTTATCATCTATTTCTTTTCTATTGTTTTATTCCTCTTTTCTTCCCTTTCACCTTTTTAAAAAAATTATTAATCAAGTATTTCTTGGTACGCCATTTTATTTCCTTTAATGGACTTTCACCTCTAATATTTCATTTTAATTTCTTAGTGGCAGCTCTAAGGATTACAATATGCATCCTTAAATGTCACAATTATAAGAGAGCTGAGCCACTTTAATCACTTTCAGATCTCTTTCAAGAGAACCTGCATAGCTGATTGGCAGCCACAGCTAACCATGTACCTTTGAATCTACCCATTGGGTTCTCTTTGCTTTCTCTCAAAGACTGGGCACTCTTGCCCAACACAGGACTTCTCTAACAGACAACCCTTGCTGGGAAACTCTCCATCAGCCTGGGCAAGACTTTCTCAGAACTGTGCTGCAGTGTGAAGCTCTTCCTACCCAATCCTTTTGCTCCTCTCCTTGAGCAGGTGTGAAGCCTGCATCATGAGTAGAAGGCTCTTCCCATCTGTGTGTCTTCCCTGTCTGACCTTCACAGGTGCTTCCCCAATAAACCTCCTGCATATCTAATTCCATCTTGATGTCTGTTTCTTAGAGGGCCCAAACCAACACAGATGGTACGAGTAGTGGGGTTTTAGGACGAGCCCACACTCACTTGGCTGGCAAGGATCTCCCTATCCTTAGCAGAATGTGGGACATATATAGTCACTGGCAGAAGACGGCGGTCCAATTCCTTGCCTGGCAAGGATCTCCCCATCCTTAGCAGAATGTGGGACATATATAGTCACTGGCAGAAGATGGTGGTCCAATTCCTAAAGACTTCTCCAGGGGTGTCCTAGGGAAATGTCCTGGTAGAGGGAGACACCCTTGCCAGTTTGATGTATAACGTACTTGAAAGGTAAGGGAAGAACAATACCTACAAGGACAATGAAGTTGTCTAGTTATTACTATTGATGACTTACAGAGAGACAATGAGAAAACAAGGGCAGTTAACAAAAGCAAAAGGTTATATCTGAGAGACAGAGGGTCTCTTTGGTAGTGTATAAAGAGGCCTGCACCTCCTGAAGTGGAAAAGAGGACAAAACTGAGGAGCAGTGTCAGAGTTGACAGGGGTGCAGAGCTCAGAGACATTTAAATGCTCAGTCACTGTGGGTCTACTATGTTAATGTCAGGGCCCTGGCTGGGAAAACCTGGGACCCTGACGTGCAGGACAGGAGGATCTGGGTGGACCCTCCTGAGGATTTTGGTTCCGCAGGTCCCTGAACCCTCAGAGCTTGCAGAGTAGAGTATCTCATCCCTCTGTAATAAGAGCTGGCACTTCCCACATGCAGGATGACATTGCAGAAGCTGCTCCCCACACTCTCTCCTCAGGAGTTGCCCCCACTTCTCCCCTGGTTATCAAGATAATAATCAGTGTTAAATCCCAGCTGGGTCTGATACAGGATGAAAGCGATTACATTTGGAAGAAGCTTCAAGAATTAAACAGCATGTCTTGGCAGGAGCCAGAGGAATATCTCTGGGACTACAACTGATCAAAGGGGCAGAAACATAAGACTGCATAAGCAAGAATTCATTGGCATGGAGGCACTTTCTCAGGACAAGGGATTGAACATCCTGTCAAGGACCCCATGGGATGAGGCAAAGTTGCTGCTAGAGTGGCTCCTAGAAGCCTGAAAAAATAATGAGCCAAGTGGAAATGCCTGAGTTGCCCTGGCATATGGTAGGGGAAGGAATATAAAGGCCAAGGGAAGTTGGCATGCTAGAATTAAAAGAAAAAAAATATATATATATATATAAAATATGAAGCCAAAATACCTACCAGATGCTTATGTTCCATGCGAGGGCCCAGAGGGCACCATGAACCACAGTCATCAGGTGCGTGCTGGTAAGAGAGGCAGCGGCATCACCCAGAAGTGCAGTGGTGGCTCTCGTCTGCATTCCAGGACTGAGGGTGGGAGAGGTGGTCAAAGAGCTGGGCTCCTTAATAGCCATGCATGGGGATGAGCCTCCCCTTCTCCAGTAAGAGGCTGGCCAGTGACATTTCACTGCTAGAATCAAGGGGGCTACAATTATTGTAATGACCAACCACGTAAGAGGGGCACTGAAGCTGACTTGACCTGTAGGGTATAGAGCATGGCGCCCCTAAGGGGCAAAATAGGCTGGTGATCAACAAAAGTACTGCTTAACATCTACAATTATAAGAAGGAAGAATGGAGAAGAGTGGCTTAGGACAATTGTCCCAATTAAAAAAGAAAAGTCACAGTCCCTCATCCAGTTCCCCAACCTGAGCCAATTTTCAGATCCACAGTCCACTGACTGAAGAAGTAACCTAGTCCATAGGAGGAAGGACTCTGCATCACTGTAGGAAATGTATATTGTAATGATTCCTCTCTTCCTCCTCCAAAAGGACTATGGCCACTTATTTGGGTGAGTGTATACTGGGGAGAAAGAATAATCAGACATACTGAGGACTGCTGGAAACAGAAACCCAAAGCGTCATTATGTCTTCCATATTAAAGCAAGGATTTACAGAGACCAGAAAACAAATGGAGTCCTGTCTAACGTTCAGCTTATACTGAGTTCACTAGTTCTGTGGATCCACCCAGTAGTCATTTCCCTAGTTTTCAAGTGTACAGTAGGGATTGATATACTGGAAGTTGGATCTCCTTACTACCACCACCACATTGAATCTGTGGCTTGTGGGATAGGAGTTATCATAGTGAGAAGGCCAAGTGGAAGCCTTTGAAACTGTCCTCCATCTGGTGAAGATAGTAAATCTAAAACAATACTGACTAGATATGACAACAAAAGCACAAGGAACAAAAGAAAAGAGAAACTGAACATCATCAAAACTTAAAATTTTTGTGCTTCAAAGGATACCATCAATAAATTCAAAAGACAACCCACAGAATGAGAGAAAATTTTTGCAAATCATTTATCTGACAAGGGACTTGTATCTAGAAATGTAAAGAACTATGACAACTCAATAACAAAAAGACAAATAATCCAATTATAAAATGGGCAAAGGATCTGACTAGACATTTCTCTAAAGAAAATATACAACTGGAAAATAAGCTCATGAAAAGATGCAAAACATCATTAACCATCAGGGAAATGCAGATCAAAACCACAATAAGATACCATTTCACACCCACTAGGAGGGCTGTGATAAAAAGTCAGATAATAACAAGTGTTGTCAAGGATGTGGAGAAGTGAGAACTCTCATACTCTGTTGGTGGGAATGTCAAACGGTAAAGCCACTTTGGAAAACATTTTGGCAGTTTCTCATTCGATGCAGCAATCCCACTCCTAGGTATATATACTCCCCAAATAAAAATATATGTCCACACAAAAACTTGCATACAAATGTTCATAGCACCATTATTCATAATAGTTAAAAAGTGGAAACAACTCGGATGTCCAACTGATGCATGAATATAGCGTGGTTAACCATATAATGGAATATTATTTGGCAATAAAAAGAAATTAAGTACTGATACATGCTATAACATGGTTGAACCTTGAAAACATTACACTTAGTGAAAGAAGCCAGATACAAAGGACCATATATTATATGATATCATTTATACGAAATGTCCAAAATAGGCAAATCTCTTTAAGAGGCTGAAAGTAGATTGGAGGTTGCCTGGGAAGAGGGGCAGACCCTGGGGGAAAATGAGGAGTGACAGATGGTGGGTATGGGGTTTCTTTTTGGGGTGACGAAAATGTTCTAAAATTGATTTTGGTGATGGTTGAACAACTCTGTGAATATACTAAAAACCACTGAATTGTACACTTCGAGTGGGTGAGTTGTATGTTATGTTAATTATATCTTAATAAAGCTGTTTAAAAAACAAACAAAAATACTTCAACCTAGTGGGAATGTCATAGATTTGTACCACCATTAAAGACCTAAAGGATGTAAGAGTGGTTCCTATAATATGCTCATTTAATTCTCCAGTCTGGTCCCTACAGAAACCAGATAATAGCCTCAATCACCTGCTGGTTCCTGGATACAAGGAGTCCAAGTGCCCTGGCAGCAGGTATAGACTGTGGTTCAATGGAACCCTTGATATGTCCCCTAGAAAGAGTGTGCTCCCTCTGGGGACTTGGACCTCTAACTCAGCAGAGCCCACAGTTCTAGAGACAGGAAGCACACAGTCCTCCAGTGGGTCTTTGGAAATGATGATAAGTGGGGCCCCTCCTTCTATTCCTTTGTTCCTGGACCGTGTATTCTTTCCATTGTGAACACAGCCTCATACTAGGTCTTTGGTTTAAATGATTAAACTGGCACCCCATCTTTACAGAGTATTGCCTCCATATTGGTGCTTCAGTTGTGCCTTCAGTAGGCCATTCCAGTGCTCTATGAGGCTGCCTGCTTCTGGATGGTGTGGTAAATGCTGTGACCAATGGATCCCATGGTCATGGGCCCATTCTTGCACCTCCTTCTCTGTGGACTGGGTCCCCTGGAAGGATGAAATGTTGCATGGATTCCATCCCTATGAACACAAATTCTGTAAGCCCGCAGATAATTGTGCTGGCTGAGGTTCTGCAGATAGGAAAGGCAAACCCATGTCCACAGGTAATTTGAGGAAAAATTACTGGCCCTTTCAGAATGGAAGGCACCCAATTTAATAAACTTACCACAGAATGGCTATGATCATGAGGGTTAATGGTCTGCAGTTTTAATTTTCTTATAAAGTCTTTGGTCTGGTTTTGGTATCAGAGTAATGCTGGCCTCATGAATAAACTGGGAAATGTTCCTTCCTCTTCTAGTTTCAGTAAGACATTGCATAGAATTGGAATTATTTATTCCTTAAATGCGTGGTAGAATTCAACCAGTGGAACTACCCGGGCTCAAAGTCTTCTTTGTTGGATGGTTTTTAACTTCAAATGCAATCTCTTTAAGAGATATAGAACTTTTCAGGTAATTTATTTCTTATTAAAGTTTTGATGGGATATGTCTTTAAAGGAATTGGTCCATTTCATCTAAGTTATTGAATTTATGGGCACAGAATTGTTCATAATATCCCTTATTTTCCATTTAATGTCTGTTGGTTCTGTAATGATGCTACTTTCTAGTTTCTTCAGGTGGAACCTTAGATTAATGGTTCAAGACCTTTCTCCTTTTCTAATATAATTTAATGCTATATATTTTTCTCTAAGCATTGCTTTAGCTGCATCCTACAAATTTTGATTTTTTTTTTTTTTTACTGAAGTACAGTTGATTTACAATGTTGTGTTAGTTTCTGGTGTACAGCAAAGTGATTCATATATATATATATTTTTTTTTCTTTTTCATATTCTTTTACATTATGGTTTATTACAGGATACTGAATATAGTTCCCTGTGCTATGTAGTAGGACCTTGTTTTTTATCTGTCTTATATATAGTAGTTTGTATCTGCTAATCCCAAACTCCTAATTTATCCCTCTTCCATCCTATTTCCCCTTTGGTAACCATAAGTTTGTTTTCTATGTCTTTGAATCTGTTTCTATTTTGTAAATAAGTTTGTTTGTGTCATATTTTAGATTCCACACATAAATGATACCATATGGTATTTGTCTTTCTCTTTCTGACTTACTTCACTTAGTATGATAATCCCTAGGTCCATCCATGTTGCTGCAAATGGCATTATTTCATTCTTTTTTATGGCTGAGTAGTATTCCATTGTGTATATATATAACATCTTCTTTATCCATTTGATGCTGTATTTTTATTTCATTCTGTTAAAATATCTTCTAATTCCCCTTGACAATTCTTACTTGACTCATGGATTACTTAGAAGTGTGTTGTTTAACTTCCAAATATTTGGGGATTTTTCAGATATTTTTGTGTTACTAATTTGTACTTTAATTCCATTATAATCAGAGACCATACTTTGCATGATTTAAATTCTTTTAATATTGTTGAGGTTTGGGTTTTGGCCCAGCGTACTCAGTAAATATTCCATGTGCAATTTTAAAGACCATGTGTTCTGCTGCTGTTGGGTGGAAAGTCTATAAATGTCAATTAAATAAAACTGATTTGATTGTGTTGTTCAGGACTTCTGTATCTTTACTGAATTTTTTGTCTACTTATCGTACCAATTACTGAGAGAAGAGTATTTAGTTTTCCAAGTATAATTCTCTATTTTTCCTCAGCTTAGAATACCTTTATCACACTGTCATTCCTGAAGGATATTTTTGTTAGATATAGAATTTGGAGTTGACTATTCTTTTTTCTTTGCTACCTTAATTACACTGTTTCATCACAGTTTCTGATGAGAAATCCATAGTTATATGAATCATTGTTCCCATATACATAATATGTCATTGTCAGTTTGAGGGCCCTCCTGGGAACCTGAAGTAAGTGCTGACTGGAGTTTGCTCTTCTGGGATAGTGAGGCGGGGTGAGGAGGAAGGCAGAAATGTGAATGGAGGGTGTATAAGAAGAAATGTATCCACTTGTTGGTAGGCCTTCATCATCTCTTGCCTGGATCAGTGTATTTAACAAATGACTGGGGACCTCCCTGGTGGCGCAGTGGTTAAGAATCCGCCTGCCAATGCAGGGGACATGGGTTCGATCCCTGGTCCGGGAAGACCCTACATGCTGTGGAGCAATTAAGCCCATGCACCACAACTACTGAGCCTGCATGCCATAACTACTGAAGCCCACGTGCCTAAAGCCCGTGCTTCACAACAAGAGAAGCCACCACAATGAGAAGCCTGTGCACTGCAACAAAGAGTAGCCCCCGCTCACCGCAACTAGAGAAAGCCTGTGTGCAGCAACAAACACCCAACACAGCCAAAAATAAATAAATAAATAAACAAATGACTGGAGAGACACAAATATTGCATCTTTAAAATCAAAATCTGCAAAATTTGAATAAGACTGTTCTCTAAATCAGAATTAAATTAGAATAAGATAATTCCAGGTTTACAATTATCCTTTACCTCTTCATTACCTTACATATGTTTTTCATAATAAGATAAATGGTTCCAGGGCCATGTCAAAATGGGGATACCTAGATTTAAGTCTTTTAAATTTTTACAAATTCTTATAAGATACATTTAAGAATACTGTAAGTGAGAACTTATCATTCTAACCTACTGAGAAAAATCTTTGTTGTTATAATGAAATAAAATGCATACTTACTCTGAATAATATTTCTTCATTCCATTTTGGATTCAAAGTCTAAAAGACAATAAACATAACTAACTTTTTAATATTTTGTCATTTAAAAATAAAACAAAGTATATTTTTGAAAATTTTGAATACTGCTAAGTCTAACCTTTTTAATGGTTTTCGTTTGCACACTTGTAAAAACTCCATTCACTGGGTCATATAACGTCACTCTCACATAAGGATCACTGTTAAAATTTAAAAAAAAAAAGTTAATTGTTGCTTATTCCCAAACTCAGGTTACTCGAACTATAAAAATCACAGAATTTTCCTTGTTAACAATGTCTACAATTACTTCCTACGCTTAAAAGTAAGGGTTCCTTAGGCAGGGGTAAATCTTTGCATTTTGTTAAAAAGCTGAAATACCATGTTAGTGAAATAGACAAAGAATTAGAAAGAAAAACTTTTAATCACAATTTAATGATTTCCAACCTCTTAAGATTTTTGAAATTTTGTTTTATCTTTATTACATGTCTTCCTCTTTTGGGTTAAGAAGGTTGATTCAATGATTCTCAAGAATAGCTTTGCAAGACCTCAGGTTGTTCCAAGTTATCTCATGGGTATAAACTCTTTTTACAAAATAAAGGCGAAGTGCTTCAGTTCAAAATAATTATATGACATGTAACCCCTTGTACAAAGAGACATGGAGAAGGAAAACCTTGTGATATTTAGGTTTGCAAAGCAAAAGACTTTAGACATTTTACTTGTCCATGGTCAAATTTCTCGCATTTCTTTTGGGGATCCCAAGTACCCACCATTCTCCACCACAAACTCCCTCCTCCCATTTCCTTATACAACCTTACCTCTTACTTTAATTGACAAAAATCAAAGTCATCGTAATACTCCCAACATTCTGGTATTTATCAGAGCCCATCTTACCCCTAACCTCAGTGATGCAGGTATTTCACCCAATTGCCCTTGTCCAGTTTCCTCCCACTTCCTCTGGAACCTTACGTCATCTATTTTGACTTCTCCCTTTTATATCTCCAGCTTTTCTTTGACCTAGGTTTTTCCAGTCATAGAAATGTTATTAAACTCCCCCACTCCTTGACTCTCCTTCCTGCCTCCAGCAAAGCAAACTAGATTTCTTTTCTTTCTGTCTCAAACTTTCCAAGAGAATAATCTGTAATAATAATAACAACAACTAACATTTATATAGCAATTACTCTGTGTCAGGCACTGTTCTAAACAGTTTATATATATTAAATTTTGGAAACCTTATAACGACCTATGAGGTAGGTATGATTATTATCTCTATTTTACACAGAGAGGTAAGTCAACTCATCCCAGATCACACAGCTAAGAAGCGGAAAAGCAAGAACTGAAACTCAAGCACCTGGCTCCAGAGGCCCTGCGCTTAACCATGATGGCATACGACCTCCCTTTCTTCATTTCCTCAACTCCCAGTGCTCTTCACAGCCCTATAATCTGGTTTCCACCTCTTTCCTTCAGACCCATTCCTTGAAAAGTCACCAATCTTGCTAAAACAATAGACACTTTCTAAGCACTTATTTTACTGGTCCTCTGTAGGTTTGATAATACTGACCACTTCCTCTTTGAAACTCATCTCGTTTAGCTTTCATGACACAAGTCCCTTCTGGTTCTCCCTTTTGTTCTCTCTACATATTTCCCTCACAATCTCATCCATGGTTTTAACAACTAACTATATCCTCTCAAATATAAATATAAAACATAAATATAAATATAAATATATATTCCTGATCTCACCACCCAGCTAGACACTTCCACCTGGATAGTCCACAATGTCTGTTCAAGAGTTTTGCCTATTTTTAATTGGCCATTTTATCATATTATTATTGAGTTGTAAGAGGTCTTTATATACTGTGAATTAAAGGCCTTTGTCAGATATATGTTTTGAAAACATTTTCTCCCAATCTGTGGCTTGCCTCTTCCCTTCCTTAACTGTGTCTTTCAAACAACAAAAGTTTTTAATTCTGATGAAGTCTGTTTCAACATTTTTCTTTCTAAATTTTAGGTTCATATTTTTTGAGTCCCATTCAAGAAATCGTTGTGTAACTCAGTAGAGCAAATATTTTCTCCTATGTCTTCTTCTAGAATTCATTAATTTTAGCTCTTATTAATTTTCTATATTATGTGTGATAAGGAAAGAGCTTCATTTTGTTCCATATAGATAACCAGTTGTTCTAGTATCATGTACTTAAAAGACTATCCTTTCTGTTGAATTACCTTAATGCTTAAAGCAACTGACCAAATACATGTATATGTGTATGTGTGTGTGGGGGTGTGTGTACTTCTGCACTCTTTATTCCAGTCCACTGAACAATATATCTGTTCTCATGCCAATGCTACTTTGTCTTGATTACCTATAGCTGTATAGAAAGTCTTGAAATTATGTAGCATAAGTTCTCCACCTATGTTCTTCTTTTTCAAAATTGTTTTGGCTATTCTATGTCCTTTGACTTTCCATAACAATACTGGAATCAGCTTATCCATTTCTCCAAAAAAAAAAACATGGCTGGGATTTTGATTGGGATTGAGCAAAATCTATTCAATTTGGAGAGAAATACAACTCTAACAATAATGAATCTTCCAATCCATGAATATGAAAATATTTATCCATCGATTTAGATCTTCAATTTCGCTCAGCAATGTTTTATAGTTTTCAGTGTACAGTGCTTGCAAATCTTTTGTTAAATTTATTTCTAAGTTTTTAATTTTTATATTATTGTAAACAGAGATTTAAAAATTCATTTTCCAATTGTTAATTGACTGATAGGATATAACAATATGACTAATTTTGGTACACTGGCTTTGTATCTTGTGGCCTTATATTTTAGTTCTAGTAGTTTCTTTGAGATTCCTTAGGGTTTTCTATGTACATGATCAGACAGTCAACAAATAAAAAGTTTCTTCCTTTTCAGTCTGCATTGTTTTTATTTCTTTTCCTAGTCATATTACTTGGCTAGGACATCCAGTACAGTGTTGAACAGAATGTGAGAGCAGACAACGCTTCTTATTCCTGAGTTTAAGTTTAAGCATTCAGACTGTCATCACTGGGCATGATGTTAGCTATTGTCTTTCTCACGGAAAACCTTAATCATGTCTAGAACTCCCATCTATCCCTAGTTTGCTAAGACTTTGTGTCATGATTGGGTACTGAATTTTGTCAGATGCTTTTTTTGTTTTTATTGAAATGATGTTTTTCTTTTATTCTATTAATATGGTATATTACATTGATTAATTTTCATATGTTAAACTAATTCTGCATTTTATTATTAGTTTGTTGAGAGTTTTTATCATAAAAGGGTGTTGAATGTTGACAAATGTACTTTCTACACCTATTGAAATGATCATGCATTTTTTTCCTTCTGTGCTATATTAATGTGATGATTTACAGTGGTTGACTTTTTTCAAATGTTGAACAAACCTTATATTCATAGCAAAAATCCTGCCTGATCAAATATTGCTATATATGGTTCAATATAGGGCTACTGAAGTTTTCTATTTCTTCTGTGATCAATTTTGGTAATTTCTATCTTTCAAAGATTTTGTCTACTTCATTTAAGTTGTGCATGATTCTTTATTGGCATGAAGTTGCGCACAGTGTTCCCTTTCTGTCTTTTTCATTTCCATAGGGTCTATAGCAATGCCTCTGCTTTTGTTCC
Source organism: Balaenoptera ricei (assembly GCF_028023285.1). NCBI lineage: Eukaryota > Metazoa > Chordata > Mammalia > Artiodactyla > Balaenopteridae > Balaenoptera > Balaenoptera ricei. Next base: position 80,025,166 of record NC_082640.1, on the reverse strand, counting down.
CATTATGGTAATTATTGCCTTCTCTCTTTTTTGCTCTTGATCGGTCTAGCTTGAAGTTTAAAATTTTTATTGATCCCTTCAAGGAATGAGCTTTTCATTTCAATGATTTTTTCCTATCACTGTCCATTTTCTATTTCACTAATTTCTGCCCTTATCATTATTTCCTTCCTTCTACTTACTTTGGAATTAATTTGCTCTTCTTTTTCTGATTTCTTAATCTCAGAACTCAAGTCATTCATTTAGATCTTACTCCTTTTCTAAGTTAAGCATTTTAAAACTATAAATTTTCCTCTAATACTTTAGCTGCATCTCACAAATTTTGATGTTGCTATATTTTAATTTCATTCAGTTCAAAATGTTTTCTAATTTATCTTTTGATTCCTTCTTTGACCTATAAACAAAACAAAGTGTATTGTTTTATTTCCAAATATTTTGGATGTTATTGGTTTCTAACTTAATTCCACTGTTATCAGAGAACATCTCCATATGATTTCAATCTTTTCTAAATTCTTGAGACTTGTGCTATGGTCTTACACATCGTCTATATTGGTGAATGTACCATATGCCCTTGAAAATAATGTAAATTTTGCACTTGTTTAAATTACTGTTTTATTGTCCAGCATAATATGGCAGACAGACTCTAGGGTGGCTTCTTTTATCCCCACCTCCTAATGTTCATGCCTTTTGTGTTCCCCTCCTCGTAAATGTGGGAAGGATTGTGTATTCTAACCAATAATTACATCAAAAGTGACAAAATGTATGTGGTTACATTACAAAAGATTGTAACCCATCTTGCTAGGAGACTTTCTCTCCTTTGATAGCTTTGAAGAAGCAAGCTGCTATCCTGTGAGCTGTCATATGAAGAAGGCCATGTGACAAGAAACTTAGGGTGGCCTCTGGCTGACAGCCAGCAAAAAACTGAAGCCCTCAGTCTGAAAGAATTGAATGCTGCCAACAACCACATGAGCTTGGAAGTGTATGCTTCCCCAAACAAGCCTCAGATGAGACCATAGTCCTGGCCAATGCCTGATTGCGGATTTTGCACCTTGAAGCAGAGGACCCTGTTAAACCATGCACAGACTCTGTGACCCACAGAAACTATGAAATCATAAATATGTGTTCTTCTAAGCTGCTAAGTTTGAGGTAATTATAGTTGTGCAGCAATCGATAAATAATGTGAATATACCATGTGCACTTGAAAAGAATGTGTATTTGGTGGTTGTTAGGAAGTGTTCTTTGCATCAAAGTTCATAATATTGTTCAACTTACTGTTTTTGTTGTTTTTTTTAATCTTGTTTTATTAACTGCTGAGAGAGAGCTAATGTTTCCAACTATGATTGTGGAATTTTTTCTCTCTCCCTCTAATTCTGTCAACTTTTGCTTCATATATTTTCAAGTTCTCTTGGCAGGAACATACAACTTTATGATTGTTTTATCTTCTTGATGAATTTATTCTTATATTGTTGTGAAATATCTGGAAATAATTTTTGTGTTGAAATCTATTTTATCAGATATTAAAATATCCACTTCAGTCTTCACATGCTTGTTTGTATGGCTATGCATCCCTTCTCTTTCAACTTACCTGTGTCTTTATATTTTAAGTGCATCATTTATAGACAGCATTTAGTTGGGTCTTCTTTTTCAATCCATTCTAATAACTTCTACCTCATATTCACCTTAGTCCATTAATGTTTAATGTAATTATTGTTATGATTAGATTTAGGTGTATCAAATTATTACTAGTTTTCTATTCTTCCCTCTCCCCTTTCCCTCTCTCTTTTTTGATCATTTGTTCTTTTCCTGGCCTTTTGTTTAACTATTTTATTTTTTCAAGAATTTCATTTTTAAATTTCTATTGCTTTTTAATCTATAATTCTTTACATTATTTTTTAGTGATTTATCTAGGTATTACAATATACATGCTTACTTTTTATTCCACTTACACTTAATATAGTACACTCTACTAAAAAGGTTCATAATGCATACCATCCCTGTCCTTTATGCTATAGTTGTTATATGTATTCCATCTATGAGACAGTACAAAACAGTAAGTTGTGATATAAACAGGCATATGTTTTTTCTAAAAAATTATGATGAAAAGAGCAAAAAGTCTTTCATATGTTTCTAGATATTTACCATTTCTGATGCTCTTCATTCCTTTCTGAGGATCTGAGTTTCCATCTGATATCTACCTCTTTAGCTGGGAGAATTTCCTTTAGCTTTTATTATAGTGCAGGTCTGCCAATGACAAAGTCTCATAGTTTTCTTTTATCTGAAAATGTTATTTTGTCATCATCCTGAAGAATATTTTCACTGAATATAGTAGAGAACTCTAGATTGACAGCTATTCTATTGTTCCATTTTCTTCTGGCCTCCATAGTTTCCAGTGAGAAGTTAGTACTCAACTGAATTATAAGTCCCTTGTATGTAATTTGTCATTTTCTGAGTTTCTTCTGTCAGAATTTTTCTTTATACTTTGTTTTCAACAGCTCGACTATTATGTGCCTCAGTATGTTCTTCTCAGTGTTTATCCTGCTTGGTGTTTTTTGGTACTATAAACTTGTGTCATTCATCAAATTTGGAAAAAATTTGGCCATTATTTCTTCAAACAACATTTTGCCTCATTCTCTCTCCTCTATTTCTAGGACTCCAAGTACATGTATGTTACACTGTTCGATATTATCTAACAAGTCCCTGAGGCTCTGTTCATTTAAAAAAAATTTTAAATCTTTGTTTCTCTCTCATCTCCGGTTGGGAAATCATTTCTATTGATCTATCTTTAAGTTCAATTAATTTTTCCTCGTCATCTCCATTCTGCTGTTAATTTCATCCAAGAATTTTAATTTCAAATATTATATTTTTCAGTTCTAGAATTTTCATTTTTTATGGTTTCTATTTCATTCCTGAGATTTTCAATCTTTTGACTTATTGTGAGCATATGTTCTTTTCTCTACTGAGAATGTGTTTCATTTTCCTGGCTTTTTATAAATTATATAGCTTTGGATTATATCTTAGACATTATAAATGTTAAATTATGGAGACTGTGGATACTGTACTTTCTCTTTGATGAGAATTTGTTTGTTTTTATCATGTAATTAATTATCTTACTTGGACAAGAACCACAAGCTCTGTTTCTTGGGCAGCAACCCTGATCTCTGTTCAGATCTTTTGTCCTCCAATGAGTTGTTTGAATCTGCTATCATATGTGTGATTCAGGGTCAGCCAAAAATGTCAGTGGACATACTTTGGGAATTTCCTCTCCAGTTCTTTCCCTTCCAGAATCCCCACCATTGTCATGTTTTCTTCAGAGTATGTCTTCTGATTTCCCAGGCTATGAATATTATAATTTTTCCATGTTCTGATTCCATGTGGCCTCAGACTAATTCATAAAATTGGAGACTCACTCAGTACAACTCCACACCTCCAAACATGGACTCTCCACTAGACTCTCTACCTGCTCTGTTCGCTCTCCACTGCCTTTAACTTGCTGGTTTTTATAATATGCTCACAGTTTATGGTTGTTATCTGCAAAAGGATTCATCTGTTAGAATTTTACTGATTCTCAGAAACAGAACTCAATAATGTATCTTATAACTACCACTCTCAGTTATACCTTTGCCTAAGTTCACAAACTCTGCAATTCAGATGTCAAGGAATTTAGTAAACCACCAACTAGAAACATTATTCTACCTCATACAACAGCTTACTAATAATATTACTCAATTTTTCATCTAACCAAAGTTTGGAAAAAAACTAATAAATACAAAGTTTTAAAATTACAACCCAACTTCTTACACTTACCTGGCTCCCAAGATATCCTTTTTGGCAAGGCCTATTCCAGCTATAACTTTTACCCTCACAATTCGGGACGTTTCCTAAAATATAAAAATTTATATTTTATTTTCATATATTTATAACTTACTCAAGACACATTATATATGTGTGTGTGTGTGTGTGTGTATATATATATATATATATATATATATATATATATATATATATATAAAATAAGGTAACAGGATATTAAGATTAACTGGAAGAATCTTTTTCAGGAATTAATTTGATTAAAAGCTATATAAAGGAAAATAAAAACTATATTGTTGTTTGTAATGACTTGATTATCTACAAAGAAAAGCCAAAAAAGCTAGAGCCAAATTGTTATAATGAGTAAGGATTTATCATTGCTTCCAAGAAAATCTAAAGCCAAATTATTGGAACTGATATAGATTTATCATTGTTGCTAGGTACAGGATAACACAAAATACAGAGTTCATAATCATTTGTAATAATTACTTAGGTAATTATTTTAAAAATCCCATTCAATAAACTATATATTAAATAAAACTATAATGTATTGATATTTTAATGTAGGAAACATTAAATTTCTTGGGTATCATAATAGTATTATGAGGTTTTATATAAGAATGTCTTACTTTTAAGAGATACATATTGAAGTATTTAGGGACAAAGTAATATAAAGTCTGCAACTTACTCTTAAATGTCTCAGCAAATAAAAAGTTGAACATGAGCGTATGTGTGTGTGTATGGAAATAAAAGGAATAAGCAAAATGTTACCAATTTATGGATTTAGCTGATGGGTAATCAAGTGTTCATTATACTATTCTTTTTATTGTTTCATAGATTCGAAATTTTTCAAATAAAAAGGTGGGTAAAAAAATACTATAAAACAGAATGCACATTTAAAAAATTCACAAGTAAGCAAAACTGTTAGATACACTGAAATAAAATTAATAAAAGTCAAAAACCTTCATGGATAAAATTTGTAAATTATTGAAGAAAATTAGAAAAATATAAATAAATGAAGAAATTCACTGTGTTCATGGAAGTAAATATTTAATATTATTATCTGTTTTCTCCAAAGTAAATTATAAATTCAATACAATTTCAACTCCCCTCCTTGAATTATTTCATAGATCTTAACAAATGATTCTAAAATTCATAGGGAAAAGTGAGAATGAGTAAAGAGGTAAATTATAGCATTTGATCACTATCTTATACTATATCTAAAAACAAATTGCAGATACATCAAATTCTAAAAGTGAAAAAGAAAACTTTAAAAATTTCATAGGATACTTTAGAATATTTCTGACATTGGAGTAGGAAAGGATTAAAAAAATACAAACTCTAATGGAAAAAATTGTTAGATTTGACACTAAAATTATGTTTATATATTTCATATGGAAAAAGATCCATGAACAAAATGAAAAGACAAGGGGACACACAGGGTGGAAATATCTAAAATATATACACCATGGACAAATTATGATTATCCAGATTATATAAAGAACTCCTAAAAGCCACTAAGTGAGGTTTAAACAACATAATACAAGAAATCATAGAGAATGGCCAATAAACACATGAAAAGATCCTCAATTTCACCAATAATAAAAGAGACCTCTAGTGTAAGTGCTGCCAAAGCAAGCACAAGAGAGAACTCTAATACACTGTTGGTGGGAGTATAAACTGAAGAATAATTTTGAAAAGATATTTGGCAATATCTACTAAAAGTTCTAAATCAATAACCCAGGAATTGCACTTTTAGATATAACCCCTAGATAAACTCTCACTCATGTACACAAGGCCACAAGTACAACAGTATTCACAGTAGCATTTATAAGATCAACAAATGTGAAATAAATGTTGCCCAATGGAGAGCAATCTAACTGATTTTACTCTAAAATTATTCCATCAGCCAGATGAATGGGGAAAAAATGTGGTATACACACACACACACACACACACACACACACACACACACTGGAATACTACTCAGCCATAAAAAAGAATGAAATGTTGCCATTTTCAGCAACATGGGTGGACTTGCAGGGCATTATGCTAAGTGAAATAAGTCACACAGAGAAAGAAAAATACTGTTTGATATCACTTATATGTGGAATCTAAAAAAATACAACAAACTACTGAATAAAACAAAAAAGAAGCAGACAGATATAGAGAACAAACTAGTGGTTACCAGTGGGAAGAGGCAGGGAGGGGCAATATAAGAGTGTGGGGCACAAACTATTGGGTGTAAGATAGGCTCAAGGATGTATTGTACATCATGGGGAATATAGCCAATATTCTGTAATAATTAAATGGAAAGTAACCTTTAAAAACTGTATAAAAATTTAAAAAATAATAAAATTATTCCATCAGCAAGTAGTAGGTCATATTCCTTTCTGAGGAGAGATCTGGGTGGGGGAAAATATACATATCATAGGGTATTTATTTCAATCTTCTTCCATTTCTAAATACTTAGACCCACCCTTATTCCTGGAGGTTTCATTGAATAAATATGATAACAGAAATATTCTATCAGCTCCAAAACTCAGATGACAAATTCAGACAACACAAAAATCCTTGACTAGAGATGCTAGATATTTTATAACTTTCCTCCATCACCAAATATAATTAAATATACAGCTGATCTTGCAAGTAAGAAGAGAAATCCTCAAGTATCAGAAATAAAGACAGAACTGAAAATCAGAGAGGAAAACATAAACTGAAATTTCAGTTTTCTGTGGGAATTGATTTCCAAAAATCTGAAGAGATTTACAGAACTACCATTTTTTTCCTGTAAGGTCATTGAATAATTAGGCCAATTAAAATATTCTATTGGCCCTACAGCTGAATTCTCCTATACCAGTTGACTGGAAAGTGGCTATACTTTATAGTAGGACTGATTCTGAAAATCAGAAATCTTTTCTCTAATGACTTAATAAGTACATTTTTTTTTCAAGTGGTAAAGTATAAAAGGTGCCCTCAGCAAATAATCTTACCTTTTCTAAGTGCAGACAAGTGTTTATAATTTATACATGACCTTAATTGAGGAAAGAAATTATCATACCCCTCTAAAAAAGTTAATCCATATTTGTGGAGCTCCTGACTTAAAAATCATCCGTGTTAGCCTCTACTGAAACGATCCCCCAGAAGTCTCCTGAAGAAAAATGTAGCAAGCATTAACTAAGAACAATTCCAGGGGATGATAACTTGCAGTCACAGACACATTTAACTTTTAAACTTTATCCTTGCACTTCCCACCACAAAGATGAGAACTACTTACTTCAGATGCTGTGGTTAAATGATGTAAAGCTACAGTGATTTAAGATTCTTTCAGAAAATTAAATAAGAAATGCCGCTTATTTGCATATTTGCATTCATTTAACTTCATTTTAGAAATTTATGCTAGAAAATTGTCCAAACAGCTCTCTTCAATCACATCCATAAGCAGAGATCACATCTCACATCATCTTTGAAAATGAAAGAGAAGAACACGTATGTTGCAACTAGAGACCAAACTCTTAATTTTAGAATCATGATATCAAAAGTATTATTAACAGAATTCTGGATAGTACTCAAATGAGTAAAAAAGAAACAAAAATGAAACATCTTTTCCTTAATCAAAACAGAGACATTATCCTCAAGCAGATCAGGGCTCTTCACTAAAGCTGGAATCTTCCCCTTCCACTCACAAGACAGTTTTATTGATTTTTGAAAGCAAAATGGAAAGGTTGCAAATTGCAGGCAAAGATGTGTCATTTTCAGCCAAAACAAAAACCAAGGAAGTTCATTAGTAGGAAACATTCACTGAAAGAAATTCTAGAGGATGTACTTCAGGCAGAAAAAATGTTATCACAGATGGAAAGTCAGAGGGGCAGGAAGAAATGAAGAAATAACAAGCAAAGAAAATGTTAACTACATGAGAAAAAAATTATAAAAAAATAATAGCAATGTTAATGATGATGATGATGATGATGATGATGTGTGTATGCTCACACAGGCATTTAGTGAGTTTCCATTCCACTTGGGATCCAATACAAAATCCTCAATAAACGGCCTTCAGGCCCTGCCTGACCGGGTTCTGCTCTCCTCTCCTCTACAGATTCACCTCCTGATACCATCCCTCTCTCTCCAACACTCTAGCCTTCTTTATGTTCCTCTCCATTTCATCTTTTACACATGCAGTTCTATTTACCTAGAAGGCTTTTTTCCTCCACTGCCTGGCTAACTCCTATCCATCCTTAGTCTGCTTCCTCAGCTTTTCCTCATACTCTCTCCCCTCCTCCATATAAGATTAATTCTTTTCTTTCCTGTTATATACTTTTATCTTACACTCCTTTTCCTTCAAAACATTAATAAAACATTGATGTGTGATTATATATTTAATGGCCCTCTCTCTCTCTAGGCTGTAAATTCAGTAAAGTCTGCTGTCCATCGTTATAGCCTCACAGCCTGACTCAAACACCTTACATATAGTAAGAGTTCAACAAATATTTGTCAAGCAAATACAGAATTCAAGTACTTCATAGGTCCACCTAAAAGCTACAACAACAAAAAAAAGATGGAAGATCTGGAAGAACAGAGGAACAATTACAAGTTAATTTTGCACATGTTCCATTCATCATCTTCCTGAGAAAGAATCTCTTCTGTTAAATTCTTTTATTTGAGCAACTATTTGCAGTAGGGCAGAGGAAAGACCATGTCTTTGTTACAAAAGAGTTCTAGGTTTCGATCCCAGATCTGCTACCTACTGAGAGAAGTCCTTGAGCAAATCACAATCTCAGATTTCCTATCTGTAAAATGGGGAGAGCATTACCTAGTTTTGCAGGACTGTTATGACAATTACAGCCAAAGCATTGAGAACACAGAACCTGGAGCCCAGCATATAGCAAGCATTCAATTAAAGGCAGCTATGATTATATTTCAATTGACTCTTTTACTCTGAAGGAGGATATCTTCATTAAGGCATCCATATGCACTGACATGATTGTTTGTTCCCATTACTCTCTTCATTGCCCCAACATGGCTCACATGAGGCAAGCCAGACATTTGGGTCAGGCCAGGAGGTTATGTTGAGCTACAGACATACTTATTCCATAAAAGTCTTATCAAAACCTTTTTCCATTTGTCTGTGCTGTGTCTTCCTCCTGTCATTTATCTGCAGACCTCTTAATCTTACATTCATTTATCCTCTTAAAACTTTGACAGGATTGAGATGGGGACCAGACTAAATAGAAGCTTCAAGAAGGAAGAGGTCAGTAACATCAATTCAGTAGAACAGTGGACTTAGCAATTGGAGTCAGCAATCTTACATGTCTCCAGGTGCTGTAGAATATTCTTAACAACACACATAGCTAGGAGACAGGCAAATCAGCTGACTTAAATATTCTGCTCTACATTAAAAGGATCATACACCATGATCAAGTGGGGTTTACCCCAGGAATGCAAGGATTCTTCAATATACACAAATCAAACAATGTGATATACCATATTAACAAACTGAAGGATAAAATCCATACAATCATATCAATAGATGCAGAAAAAGCTTTCAACAAAATTCAACACCATTTATGATAAAAAACTCTCCAGAAAGTAGGCATAGAGTGAATTTACCTCAATATAATAAAGGCCATATATGACAAATCCACAGCCAACATCATTCTCAATGGTGAAAAACCGAAACCATTTCCACTAAGACCAGGAACAAGACAAGGATGCCCACTCTCACCACTGTTATTCAACACAGTTCTGGAAGTTTTAGCCACAGCAATCAGAGATGAAAAAGAAATAAAAGGAATCCAAATCGGAAAAGAAGAAGTAAAACTGTCACTGTTTGCAGATGACATGATACTATACATAGAGAATCCTAAAGATGCTACCAGAAAACTACTAGAGCTAATCAATGAATTTGGTAAAATAGCAGGATACAAAATTAATGCACAGAAATCTCTTGCGTTCCTATACACTAATGATGAAAAATCTGAAACAGAAATTAAGGAAACACTCGCATTTACCATTGCAACAAAAAAATAAAATATCTAGGAATAAACCTACCTAAGGAGACAAAAGACCTGTATGCAGAAAACTATAAGACACTGATGAAAGAAATTAAAGATGACACAAACAGATGGAGAGATATACCATGCTCTTGGATTGGAAGAATCAACATTGTGAAAATGACTATACTACCCAAAGCAATGTACAGATTCAGTGCAATCCCTATCAAGCTGCCAATGGCATTTTTCACAGAACCAGAACAAAAAATTTCACCATCTGTATGGAAACACAAAAGACCCCAAATAGCCAAAGCAATCTTGAGAAAGAAAAACGGAGCTGGAGGAATCAGGCTCCCTGACTTCAGACTATACTACAAAGCTACAGTAATCAAGACAGTATGGTACTGACACAAAAACAGAAATATAGATCAATGGAACAGGATAGAGAGCCCAGAGATAAACCCATGCACATATGGTCACCTTATCTTTGATAAAGGAGGGAAGAATATACAATGGAGAAAAGACAGCCTCTTCAATAAGTGGTGCTAGGAAAACTGTACAGCTACATGTAAAAGAATGAAATTAGAACACTCCCTAACACTGTATACAAAAATAAACTCAAAATGGATTAAAGACCTAAATGTAAGGCCAGACACTATAAAACTCTTAGAGGAAAACATAGGCAGAACACTCTATGACGTAAATCACAGCAAGATCCTTTTTGACCCACCTCCTAGAGAAATGGAAATAAAAACAAAAATAAACAAATGGGACCTAATGAAACTTAAAAGCTTTTGCACAGCAAAGGAAACCATAAACAAGATGAAAAGACAATCCTCAGAAAGGGAGAAAATATCTGCAAATGAAACAACTGACAAAGGATTAATCTCCAAAATATACAAGCAGCTCATGCAGCTCAATATCAAAAAAACAACCCAATCAAAAAAATCAGCCATAAAAAGAAACGAAATTGAGTTATTTCTAGTGAGGTGGATGGATCTAGAGTCTATCATACAGAGTGAAGTCAGAAAGAGAAAAACAAATACCATATGCTAACATATATATATGGAATTAAAAAAATAGGTTCTGAAGAACCTAGGATCAGGACAGGAATAACGATGCAGATGTAGAGGACGGACTTGAGGACACGGGGAGGGGGAAGGGTAAGCTGGGATCAAGTGAGAGAGTGGCATGGACATATATACAGTACCAAATGTAAAATAGATAGCTAGTGGGAAGCAGCCACATAGCACAGGGAGATCAGTTCGGTGCTTTGTGACCACCTAGAGGGGTGGGATAGGGAGGGTGGGAGGGAGGTGCAAGAGGGAGGGGATATGGTGATATATGTATACGTATAGCTGATTCACTGTTATAAAGCAGATACTAACGCAATTATACTCCAATAAAGATGTGAAAAACAAAAAATCCTGCTCTGAAAGATGTCAAAAACTTATGCCAGATGACCTGTAAGTGACAGGGCCAGAATTACAACCTAGTCAAATTCCATTTTTTATACCCCTGCTCACCCTAAGTGATGTATTTAAAAGGTGTCTCTGAGATTCTATTCCTATGTGACATATGAATTGCTAATAGTTAGCTGTTAAGAAAGACTGTAGTCCTTTCTCCTCTTCTCTTCCTGGTGCAGAGGAGTCCATGGCAGGTCTGAGGCAGAGTCTGGGGGAAGCAGGGAGTTTCATGGAGATGCATGGTCAGCCTGCCCACCTGCACGGGGCACTGAGGCAAAGAGGGAGGTGTCATACAGAGAGGCTTCAGGAGCATGCCCACTGGCATGGGACTCAGAGCACAGGGGGAGAGTGTTGCATAGACATACACAGCAGTACTCCCACTGGCACCCAAGGATGCAGGGAGCTGAAAGTGGGGTGCAGAAGTGCAGACAGAGGAGATACCTGCATGACTGGGAAATCAGTTACACCAAAAACATAAGTAAATGGACTGAGCACATAAGTAAATGTACTGAGGATAATGAAACGCAGCATTTTCATTTTTAGAGGAGGTACTTATGACTAGAAAGAACCCTGAAGTACAATATTAGATTTGAATTGGAGATACTTATATGAATTAATTATTTTTAGATATATGAATAGAGATTCATACAGAAATAGCTATAGATTTATGTGTTGACTTATATATGTATATATGTGTGGCACACACACACATTTCAGCTCTCTTTGCTGAGATGGCTGAAGAGCAACGGCATCCAGTAGCACTGAGCACAGGGAGCACACAGATCTTTGCTTCTAAAAACCATTTCCTATTCAATGTAATCAATGTTTCTAGGAGAAATGGCTGATCCCAGACAGTGCTGGGCCAGGCAAAATACAAGAGGATCTTGGAACATCTTCTGCCAAAAAGGTAATGAAGAGTTCAAAGAATGATGCGGACTTGTCATAAGAACATAGGAATCTCCCTGCAAGGGCTTCCACTGGCCAAACTGAAATAATTTGAGCCACAAAATACTTAAGGATAGAAATTAATTACAACCCATTGAATAAGGTGGGATTCTACAAGTCCATGCTGATACAAATAAATAAATAAACGGATAAACAAACGGCCAAGAAAGGGAAGGCTCTTCTTACACAGAATGCCAATTAATAAAAATGGAAATAAAAAATAGTAGCATTTGTTTCAGGTGGAAGTCATCATCAATGGGTAGTAAAACTAGTGGATGGAGATCTGATGAATGAGGGATAGGATACTAGCATAATCTTTGAATATGTCCCCACAAAATACCAATCAATTATAAAGGGAAAAACAGTGATAATACCAAGAAGAAACCTGGCAGACACCAAAATTACTAAGTGATCAAGGTTATCATCCACAGTCATGAGACAAGCCAAAATCATGTACTCCCGATATGATACACCGAGAAGAACACAGTATTATCTCTGTGATTCCTGCCCAAAAAGTGTGGCCTTGACATGATCATCAGGAAACAGTAAACAGATCCAGGTTGAGGAACATCAATAGGTTATACAGCCTGTACTCCTTACAACTGTTAAGGATAAGAAAGCCTGAGGAACTGATACAAAGTACATGCAACATACACTCCTAGATGGATCTTGGACCGTGAAGGAAGAAGAGAAATTATTAGAACACTGGTCAAAGATTGATGGGATCTATGGATTGGATGGTAGTGTTGTAACACTGTTGACTTCCTGGCTTAGAGGGCTGGATGGCTGTTATGCAGGAAAGCATTCTTGTTTTAGGAAAATACACACTAGAGTATTTAGTGGTGATGGGGAATCGTGTCTGCAGATTGCCCTCAAATGGTTCCAAAAACACTAATGAAAATGGCCAAAAAAAAAAAAAAAAGGGTTATGGAACAACTGTGGTGAAATATCAACAGTTGGAGAATCTGCTTTAGGAGGATTTGGAGTTCTTCGTACTGTACTTCCAACTTTTCTGTTGGTTTAAAATAAAAAGCAAACTATTAAAAATAAACTACATTATATCTACTTCTTTGTTCCCATGGAAACCCACAAAAAATACTTTAGAATGATGCTGGAATTAAAAAGTTGCAAAAAAGCCATAATGGCAAAAACAACACATGAAAGATTGGGTTAGATACTAACGCAGTTGGTGCACACACTGTGCTTCTCCTTCGTTGTGTGCAGTGAATATAGGCTGGGAACTTTGTTCTCAGGCTCAGGACAATGCCAGGACAGGCAGGGTCTGCTTCTGCTCAGTGTTAGCGGGTCTAGAAGTGTCAGAATATGCACTTCTTTGTTACCCTGTTTCTTATGCATTGTCGTAGCTGTCAGCATGAGAGGCACCCATTCTTCTGTATGTGCGAACTCTACTCCCAAACTGGGATGGAGACTCAACCCTTTCCTCTTTATTTCCTTCCTTCTTTTCCTTGTTTCAGTCAGGTTTCAGTTGTCAGAAACAGAAATTACTCTACATGTTTTAAGAAGAAAGATGCTCATACAGGGAATTAGGTACTTCCAAAATTGTTAGAAGAGCTGGAGAGGCAGGCTGTAGGCTGTGTCTTCAGAGGACCCGAAAACACCTCAGAACTGGCCTACCCAGGAAGCTGCTACATGTACCCGAGTCAGAAAGGTAGGTAATCAGGAGCCACCGCCAGATCTGTTGATTTTAAGAACATACCAGGGGCTTCCCTGGTGGCGCAGTGGTTGAGAATCTGCCTGCCAATGCAGGGGACACGGGTTCGAGCCCTGGTCTGGGAAGATCCCACATGCCGCGGAGCAGCTGGACCTGTGAGCCACAATTACTGAGCCTGCGTGTCTGGAGCCTGTGCTCCGCAACAAGAGAGGCCGCGACAGTGAGAGGCCCGCGCACCGCGATGAAGAGTGGCCCCCGCTTGCCGCAACTAGAGAAAGCCCTCGCACAGAGACGAAGACCCAAGACAGCCATAAATAAATAAATAAATAAACCCAAAGTTTAAAAAAAAAGAACATACCAAATCTAGACCGCTATTTCTGTAACTTCCTATCAATACCCACAAAACAAGTTACAGATACTGAAACACTTTTTTCGAAAAACTCAATGTCTACATGACTACGCTTGTCAGCAGAAAAAACCAAGGAAACAAGAAGTTATGCCCCACTTCATTTTCACCTTCCCAGTCTCCAGTAGGTGCACCTCATTGGGAAACCTATTTCACAACCTCTTTCCGGAATGCTAAGTGCAAGAGAGTCTGGGAAACATGGTGTTTAGCTTTCCAGCCTCTGCATAACAGGGAAGTCCACTGAAATGAAGGGGGAAGGGATGCTGAATGGCAGGTCCCATATCTACCACACTCCTCCTCACCACAGCTGAGTGGGAGTTATCCTCTACTGTTAATCCCAAGAGACTGTCAGAGCAAACTTGGTATACAAATTATAGTATACTACTTGCTTAGTTTGTTATTCTTTAATGGCAAAATTCTGTACATGGAGCCAGGACCATCTCTTACTCAAAAACACATATGTGGAAGAAGAGCTAAAACCCACTCAAAAGTGAGAGAGAGATATAATGACCTAAATTTTGGCATTGTTCAACACCAATATGCTCATACAGTGTGACTCAGGGGCTCTTCAGTATATACTGGTTAAATTACACTTCTCTCACTATTTTCTATCCCATTCCTATTCATTTTTCTTTGTTTCAGTTTCAAATTTAAAATAAGAATCATCTCTTTTTGCTGTCATATCAAACCTATCTTACTTATAATCACTAGTCTGTGAGTTTTAGAAAATGACATAGCTGCAGTGTTTTTCTTCCAAAAAAAGGAAGGGGGGGGTTGCTTTTCTAAGCCTACTTTTACTTTTGTGATAGACCAGAAAATAAAAGGCAAGTGATAGTGATGAGATGGCGACCTCTACCAGAAAACAAATGATTTTTGTCTTTCGCACTAGACTATGAGCTTCTCACAAAACAGGCAGATGTGCTTTCTTCTGTGTACCTGGTGCCTAGCATACTGCATGATACAGAACAGACAGCTAAAACACGTCTGTCGAATGAGTAACCCAAATTACAATGGAAGAAGTAGAAGATGACACTTCATCATCATGTCTCTTATCTTCCTATCTCACTCTCTTCCTCAACGTGGAAAAAGTGAACAGTGGGAGAGGGAGGGAAATTTGAGTCATGAGACTGACAACCAGGACCCCCACGGTGTGAACAGAGTGAAACTGCCCAGAAGTACAAATCCTTCATCCAGTTCAGGAAAACCTCATTTCAGAGGGCCCTTAGTCCCAGATGCTTACTGACCACCCAGCAACTGGCATGATTCAATTTATCTCAGCTCGGCAGAAGAGTGATGTGAGAAGCAGACAACTGAAAACAGATCTGTACAGAGAAAGAAAGAGAGAGAGAAGATGCGAGATGCTATGATCAGTTGGCTCTGCTGGAAGAAGGTGAGATGAGAAATCTGGAATAGCAGAACCTACCTCTGAGTAGTAACAACAACAGAGAAAGAAAGTTCAAGGCCAGTCTGATTGGGTTGGAGGCCAGTTTGAGATTATCTGCATTGAACAACTTATTGTAGCAAGCAGGGAGATAGGACTGATAAGAAGAAAGCGATCATAGGTTCAACACTGCATTATTTTCCTCTGATCTCTTCTACAGAACATTAGCTAGAATATTATCTTCAGCCATAATATACTGACTGTCGTTCCTGAGGGACTGCTGAGCTGCCACCATTTGTCCACCATCACTTTGTTTCTCTTCTGGTAGCAATAACTAAGAAATTAACTGTATCACATAATCATTCTCAAAACGCTGGGAGATAACTTGCTTGCATCAACAAGTTGCCCACTGTTTATAAACCAAGAACTTTCAAGAGAAATGTAAAAGACACTTTATAAAAGACGTTTTTTAAAGATACCAAGTTACTAAGAGAAGGCACTATTACAACACTATTAGAAAATCTAAGCAATCAATCTAAATTAGGCTGAAGGATTTACAGTTAACTGGGTCTAGTCCTGATAACAGGTACATGTGACAGTTTAGTCAATGAACAAGAATGCTTAAAATTTTCCCCCAAACTTAACTTGTCACTGTTAGACTAGACAGCCTTTCATTTCCCACCCATTCCCATTTTTGAGACAATCACCAATAACACAGGGAAGCCACATCTCACTTAAAATGTAACTACTCTTTACAAATAGCCTTATTTTTAATAAACGTAAGGCATAACCAGCCTAAGTTATTTAGCTGAAAAGAGACAATTCTCAAATCACAGAATTTTGAGTGAACAGCTGTGGGAAGTTCTTTTAAATATTTACACTTTTTGGCTTAATTTTTAAAATATCAGTGAAGACCAGCGAAACACAGCGTGAACTTTCCACACTTGACACTTGCTGCTAAATAGAAGGGGGAAAAAAATCTATCTGCCTGCTTTCCCATCCCCGTCTCCTGTAAGGAGGTTTAAAAGGATTTCAGATGAAAAAGAAAAAACCCAAACAGCTAATGACAATTCTCTTGTAAGTCTTCAGGTCAAAGTCCATAAAGTTAAGCCCAATGGGCCCCTCTGCCAGAGCAGGCTAATCAACAGCCGGGATGCTAAGCTCCAGGGAAATTCGCCCCGCCCCGCCCCCGCCCGGAGCTCACGCACACTCGGCGGGGGGTGGCAGGAAGGGGCAGGCGGGGTGCTGCGCGTGCCCCCGCGCACTCACGCCGCTGGCTGACTAGCCCCCCTCCTCATCACTTCCTGAAGGAAAATGACAAGGAAGGCGGCGGTTCCAGGGAAGAGAGGGGTGTAGAGTCTACACACTCGCGAAGAAAATGCGGCTCCCTAAAGCACCCCCCCCACCCCACCCGCCTGCGCGCTCCAGGCAGCCCCAGGGGTCCCCACGGCGCCCGGCGCGCTCCCGGAGCTCGCGCAGAGGGAGGAGGGCGCTGACAGCAGTCCCTCTGGCCGCCGCCGCCTCCTCCCGTCCGGCTGACGGGCAGCGCGATGGGAAGCTCGCCCCGTAGCCCCGCGGCCCTCGCACCTCGTCCTCCGGGACCCCGAACACCTCCACCGTGCAAGTTGCCATTTCCGAATGGTTCCGGCAAACCGGACGCGCTCGCCCCTACCCAGAGAGTGGGAACTGTAGTGAGGAAGAGAGGGAAGAGAGGGAGGAGAGGGAGGAGGCGGAGGAGGAGAGGGAGGAGGCGGGAGGAATTGGAGGAAGAGGGGGCGGTGTTCCCCTGGGCGCACAGCGCCCCCAGCGGCCGGCCGGCGGCAGTGGCACGAGGAAGCAGGGCGGGGAGGGCCGGCCGCGCCTCGGCAGCGGCGCGCGTCGTGGAGCTCTGGGCGCGGGGACCGCGCGCGGTGGGAGAACGTGCGTGCTGGGGCTCGGGTGGGAGGAGCGCGCGCGGCGCGGGCGCGCCTTCCGTCCCCACGCCAGGAGGATAGTGGCTGACGCGGCCGCCTCTGGGAGCCAGGCAGACTCCAGGGCATTGCGCCGAGCCGGCAGTGGCGCCCGGAGGACGTCCGCCCTTCCCCGGGGAAACAAAGCTGCGGCTCTCCTTGGCAACAAGTCTCACTGAGATCCGTCCCAGAACTCGGCCTCTGACTAGCCACCTGGGATCAGGAGAGCTTAATGTTAGCCTCTCCACAAACTAAAAATCAGACCGCTTTTTTGTCGGTTAAGGCTGCCGATTCCAATAGAAGCTGGACCTTGAGACGCCCAGGCAAAGCTCAGCCTGAGCATGGTAGCAAACGGGGAGGCCTGTAGGGATCGCATCAGTCTTGGACTCAGGATCTGAAATTCTCTCCTTGTGATTTGTAAACACTGTACCAATCAAAGTTTCCTGTCATATGGTCTGTCCATCTTTAAAGCCTACCAATAACGTCCAGCCTCCAGGCTTAACCCTCTAAATCTGCTTAGCTAAGTAAGCCTTGATCTGCAGCACCACTGGAAGGTAGCGAAGAAGGGGGAAAATAAACTAGGACCTCCTGTGCTATGGAATAGTCATGCTTATTTTATAGTCATGTCTGATGGGGTTTATAGTTCCACAGTCACAGGAAGACTCTTACCAAATAAACCACCCAAAAAGAGAATGGGGAAAATGATAAGCACGCATTGTGTAAGCCAGAATTAATATCTTGTCCTTTTCCTACAGTTGCAGAAATTTGCAAAACTCTAGAATCTCAAAATCTAATTTAAATTTTCCATAAGCAATACAGAATAAACCATTTAAAATACCAATATTATTCGTTTGTTGTATAAGATTTTGTTGTACTTTATGTTTGGCAGGATCCATTTAATTTGTGTTATGTATGAAAATTCGATTAATACATCATCCAAACTTTATCATCTGTATTAGGCAGAAAGAAGTGGCAATTAAGTAAACATGAATGTAAAATTCCAGAAAGGTCAGGAATTGTTGGCTTAACTAAATTTAAAAAGCTATCATAGTATTAATGTCTTTGTTTTATAAACTGTCACATACTTGTGTTTTTTAGTAGGTTAGGAGTAAAATCTGAAAATATTTAGTATGCTCTTTTATTTTTGAAATAATACTTTTCCCTAATCTCTTTCTGATACACATTTTAATATCTTATTTTAAGTAGGACATTCATGTCATTTCAGGGCATGGTTTCAAACAGATATAGAAATAGCTTCCATCCTCCTACTAAAATTTAATGAATGGACGAGAAGGATACACACAACCTAAAACTGGTAATAAAATCAACCAGAAATCCCAGTGGTTTATAAAGTAAAGTATCAGCTCATATAGCTAATAGGCAATAGTGAAGATAATTCCAAATACCACTGATTTGACTCATGATTTCTTATTCTTTCTGTCTGAGTCCAAAATCATAATAAGAATTAAGCAGGCAGTTAACTGACATATGATGAACTACAGTAATGATTATTTCCCAGCCAAAAGCTAGGAGAGGCCCTGTGCATCTGGTACCTGGAATTATAAGGAAGTTCAAATAGAGAAGGTGGTATTAGCTGGTGGTCCAATAACCACCACTACCATCAAGAAAGCTGTGTAGAATGAGAAACCCCTCTTCAATTGGACATGTCGCTCAATTGCATGGTATACTCATGCAGGCTTTTTGCCCACCTAGGCTGCCTTCAACTAAGTTCATGTTGATTTGACTTGAATAACTATGTGTACGACCATGTAAGAGGCGTGTATGAAGAATGTGATATTGTGCATAATAATTTGTTCCCAGCCTCACACCCCTGCTAGAGATTGCCCCCAAGTGAAAGGCTAGGCAATTCTAGCAACCTCCAGTTGCATCACCATGCTATTTCTTGTTCGTGAACCTGTTCTCCCTTCAAATCTCTTTTTACATGAGCCTTCAAACTGATAAAGGAGCAGTAAACAAATTAGAAATCAGTAAACCTCATCAAGACCTCCTAGTAGTCTATGTACCTAAACCTCTTTATCTCTGCCTAAAATAGTAATTGTAATGCAGAAGTGGAAGTTGTTTTCATTTTATGAGTCTTTGGGATAAAAAATTCTGGTCTTAAATAACTGATCTATCAAGGGTAACAATATGAAAGATACTTTAATGTTGATTATTAATTCTGTAAGGAATACCAAAAAAAAAAAAGTCTTTTTTGAAAGTTATCCTTTAATTCTCTCTCCCATAATATCTGCTGGCTGCCTCTCTTCTGGTACTAGATGTTTGAGTTCTTTAAGTTTCACTTTTTCTTCCTCTTCTTCCACTCTAAACTCCCTGTACCTCATCCATTGCCATTGCCATTGCCATTGCCATGGTTTCGGCTACAGTCTTTGTAGAGTCTATCTCAGACCCAGAGCTCAGTAGTGCAAGGAATGTTACTTTTAATATTACTATATAACATTACTATGAATGTTACTATTTAATTCTGTAACAGAACTTAGTCCCCACCTCAAGTTTCCTGTCTGCCCAGCAGTAAAAAACCTAATCTTAATCAACTCAGTGTTCCTCCTCAACCCTCTCTCCTCTAAGGTTGATTCTAAGTTCTAGTAGGCTGTCGTGGTGCAACATCATCTTGGGGATGGAGGGCACGGCATGGTCTTCATCGTTCCACGCTGGCATTCGTAGATGCATCCTTGATCCCACTGGTCTCTAGTTGCGGTCTCTAGTTAGAATGACATTTGGCTGTTAGTAGTAGTAACCCAAACTAGTCGGGTTTAAAAAATAGATAATTATATTGTTCTCTTCTATAAAAGTCTAGAGGTAGGCAAGCCAGGGTAAATATGGCTACTTTGCTCCACAAAAGACATCAGAAATCCAGGAACTTTACAGCTGGCTGCTTTGCCATTTGTGAGTGTGGCCCTCATCTTCATAGTCCAGAGAGAGGCTAAAGCTCCAACCATTACATCTATGTTGTAGGCAACAAGATAGAGGAAGGAATAAAGAAAGGAGTTCAGGTCTCATGCTCGATTTTTAAGAAAGGCTAACGGAGCCTTTTACTTAAACTCTTAAAACAGATCTGGGGCTTCCCTGGTGGCGCAGTGGTTGAGAATCTGCCTGCCAATGCAGGGGACATGGGTTCGAGCCCTGGTCTGGGAAGATCCCAGATGCCGCGGAGCAGATGGCCCGTGAGCCACAGTTACTGAGCCTGCGCGTCTGGAGCCTGTGCTCCACAACAACAGAGGCCGCGATAGTGAGAGGCCCGCGCACCGCGATGA
The DNA here is from genome assembly GCF_028023285.1 of Balaenoptera ricei. Classification (NCBI taxonomy): domain Eukaryota; kingdom Metazoa; phylum Chordata; class Mammalia; order Artiodactyla; family Balaenopteridae; genus Balaenoptera; species Balaenoptera ricei. The sequence continues at coordinate 80,004,281 of NC_082640.1, read as the reverse complement.
AGAGTGGCCCCCACTTGCCACAACTAGAGAAAGCCCTCGCACAGAAACGAAGACCCAACACAGCCATAAATAAATAAATAATTTTTAAAAAAATGTTTAAAAAAACAGATCTGAGTCACATGGCTGTATCTAAATACAGGATAGGAAGAGACTTTTTTTCCTGGGCAGCCTTGTTGAGTTTCTATTACTAGAGAGGAATGGATATAGGAAGAGAATTAGCAGTCTCTGCCCTAGCATCTTCGCCCTGCAGCATCCTTGGAGAAATCAGCACTCTCATCTGTTTCTGGTATACAGGCCATGGAATTTTAGCTCAAAGATGAAAACCCCTTCAGGTCCTCCGACCTCTTTTATCTGCTCCTGGCCCTTCCACATCATTCTGTGGCTGCAGAGACATGGGGCCTATCTCCAGCCTACCCTTTGCCTTACTTGTACAGTACTGCTGCTGTTCCACTCTGGAATGACGTAGGGATTGTGGGCACTTCTGTAAAGCTTTCCGTGTAAGACTGTACCCAAGACACAGGTCACCTCTACTCTTGGATTCCAGGAATCTAACCTTTAAGGGAAAATCCAAGTGTGGGAAGGGAGTTCTCAGAGCCTCTTCTCAGAGGTAGTCACTGTGTCTAGTACTGTCCAACAAAACTTTCTTCAGTGAAGAATATCTTTTATATCTACATTGCCAATATGGTAGCCACTAGCTTACATGGGTATTCAGCACTTGAAATGTGGCTACTGCAACTTTTTAATTATTTAAATTTAAATAGTCACTTGTGGTTAGTGAGCTCTATATTAGACAACACAGGAACTCTAACATGTCCAAAATTATAGAAACATTTTAAACTAAATTTTGAGTACATACAAAAGATTATAAAAACAGGTAAGGTATAAAGAATAACAGTGAATTGGACACTAATATACTTATCACCCACTGTAAGAAAAAGAACATTACCAACAACTTTTTTCACCTCCTTCATGCTTTCCTATTCCATTTCCTTTTCTCCATTCACCAAAAGATAACTACTATTCTGAATTCTATGTTTACCATTTTCTTGTTTTTTTAATTATTTCATCAGATGTATGTATTACTCAATAATGCATTGTTCATTTTTGCTTCTTTATATGAATGCAGTCATAAAGTGACTTGGATTCTTTTACTCACCATTCTATTTGTGAGATTGATTCACACTGATTTGTTTATGGTAGTTAATTTATTTTCACTGCTGTGTAATATTCCATTGGATGACTCTATCACAATTAATCATTCTTCTGTTGTTGGACATTGGGGTGTTTCCAGGGTTTGTTTTGAATTTGTAAAGACCTTTTATTATATGATTTAGCTGTTTCAAATGTTTACAGCACAATGTTTAGATAAATTACAGTGGCATCTCTGAAATTTAATAATGGTTCAGAGTTTATATCACTTGAGATAAATGAAGCACCAGTGATATTACTAATCTTTTCCCAAAGGTGCATTACATTCAAATACAAAAATGTCAGTTTGTGATTATGGTGTTAAACATCTGATCCCATTATACTTTTTTTTTTTTAATGAAGTAAATTCTAAAAGTTTTTCCCCACTGAAACCCAAATACAGCACAGTGCTTCTTGCTTTAACTTTCTCTTCCATGCCATGTTAAGGAGTTTGAACTTTACACTTCAGCAATAAGAGTCAATGCTTCCCATTTTTTTTTCTTTTTTTACTGGATTATTTTCTATTGTTGTTTTGTTTAACTATTACAAATAATGCTACTATAAACAGTCTTGTTTATAAAGTCTTCTTATGGAACATCTTGTTATGCCAGAAAGTAATGAAAGTTATGATGGGGACATGTCAAAAGGACACAGGAGCCAACTTGAAGAGGTTCCCACTGGCCAAATACAGACTAACTTGAGCACCGAAATAAAGTGGTAGCAACAGATTATAATCGAATGAATAAATCCAGTACTATGAGATTATAATCTAATGAATAAATCCAGTACTATGAGTCCACACTGATGTAAATTCTAATAGATGGGTAAATTCAAAGTTTGGCAAGTGAGATTTTTACAGAGTTTGATGTTGTGTACATAAGGGAAAAAGCTGAAAGACACCACTGTAATTAAATGATCAAAGTGAACATCAGTAATGGAACAAATCGAAATCTTACAACCTGATAGGATGCAATGAGAAGAACAGAGTATGACTTCAGTGCTATTCCTGCCCAATCTGAATCTAATCATCAGTAAACATCTCACAAATCCAACTTAAGGGACATAATATCAAATAACCGGCTTGTAATCTTCAGAAATGTCAAGGACATGGATGTCAGAGAAATCTGAGGAACTATTCCAGAATGACAGAGATTAAAGAGATTGTATTAATCAGGGTTCTCCAGAGAAAGAGAACCAATAGGATATGTGTGTGTGTATGTGTATATATATAAACTTATTGTAAGGAATTGGCTCACATGATAATGGAAGTTGGCATATCCAAAATCTGAACTTGGGCCAGCAACCTAGAGACCCAGGAGAGCCAGTGGTGCATATGAAGTCCAAAAACTGTTTTCTGGAGAATTTCCTCTTGCTCAGGGGAGGTGAGTGTTTCTGTTCTATTCAGGCCCTCAACTGATTGAATGAGGCCCACCAATCTTATGGAGAGCAATCTGTTTCACCCAAAGTTTACCAATTTAAATGTTAATCTCATCCGAAAACACCCTCTAAGTTAATACATAAAATTAACCATCACAGAGACATGACAAATAAGGCAACTCATGATTCTGAACCCCATTGCTATAAAAGACAGTATTTGGACATTTGCTGAAACATGAATATATCTGAGGATATATTAAATGGTTGTAATGTATGAATGTTAACTGCCAGATTATGATGATTATACTGAGGTTATGTAGATGAGAATGATCCTGTTCATAAGAAGTACACACTAAGGTATTAGAAGGTGATGGGGCAGCAAGTTGGCAAAGTACTCCCAAATGGTACAAGAAAAAATGTCTTTATACTTTCTGGACTTCCCTGGTGGTGTAGTGGTTAAGACTCCATGCTCCCAATGCAGGGGGCCCAGGTTCGATCCCTGGTCAGGGAACTAGAGCCTGCATGCCGCGACTAAGAGGACACATGCTGCAACTAAAGATCCCACATGCCACAACAAAGATCCCACGTGCTGCAACTAAGACCTGGCACAGCCAAAAATAATAAATAAATAGATTGCTTCAAAATTTTTTTTAAAAAGAAATGACATTGTTCTGGTTAAAAATAAACAAATATCTCCAATAAAAGGAACCCGGGTACCTTGGAGAAATGGCTGATTCTAGGACTGGGGCAGGGAATATACAAGATGAACCTGGAGCATCTTTTAGTGCCAGAAAGTAAAGAAGTGCTCAAAAAAATCAAACCCACAATTACCACAGCTGGAACAGTTTGAGCAACAAAATTAATAAATATTGGATTATAACCCAAAGTATAAAATAAATATACATGTCTGTAATGATATAAATAAATCATTTAGTAAATAAATGGGGGAGTAGAGACAAATCTTTGTGTGAAATTCAAAATAATTTATGTAGATACTCCACCCTCAAGGAAGGGGAGCATGACCTACCGCTGCTACAGTGTGGGATGAGCATAGTAATTTTATCCCAAAGGTTACAGTATGGAAAGGGAGGAAAAAGAGGAACTTTATTTATTTTATTTTTATTTTTACATTTATTTTATTTATTTATTTTTGGCTGTGTTGGGTCTTTGCTGCTGTGCGTGGGGCTTTCTCTAGTTGCGATGAGCGGAGGTTACTCTTTGTTGTGGCGCACAGGCTTCTCATTACGGTGGCTCTCTTGTTGCGGAGCACAGGCTCTAGGCACGCGGGCTTCAGTAGTTGTGGCACACGACCTCAGTTGTTGCGGCTCACAGGCTCTAGAGCGCAGGCCCAGTAGTTGTGGAGCACAGGCTTAGTTGCTCTGCAGCATGTGGGATCTTCCTGCACCAGGGCTCAAACCCGCGTCCCCTGCATTGGCAGGCGGATTCTTAACCACTGTGCCACCAAGGAAGCCCCAAGAGGAACTTTATATTGGAGAAACCTGACAAGCACTGCCTCAGCCAGGTGTTCAAGGTCAACATCCATAGTGATAAGTGATGATAATACGTACCCTTGATATGATGGGATGAAAGTAGCACTTTACTTCTGTGAGGCCAAAAACTGTAACCCCAGTCTAATCATGAGAAAAACATCAGACAAATCCCAATAGACAATCTACAAAATACCTGATGAGTACTCCTCAAAACTGTCAAGGTCCATCAAAAACAAGGAAAGTCACAGCTGTGAGGAACCTAAAGAGACACGATGACTAAATGTAATAGTGTAATGTGGTATCCAGAATAGGATCCTGGAACAGAAAAAGGACATTAGGTAAAAACTAAGAAAATCTAAATAAAGTATGAATTTTAGTTCATAATTATTGTAAAGGGAAGATCCTGTTTCTTCCTTTCTATGTAAGGAAATATCCAGTTCTTCCCTATTATGTTTCTCCCCTGTGTATCTCCTTTACCTTTACAGAGAACATGTCACTTCTGACACTTCTGGTCACCAAATGTGTAGAGGTTTTTCCCCATACCAACAAGCAATTCCTGAACACCAACTGGGTGTCCTACAATTCAGCTTCATTCTGATACAATCTAGCCAGAGATACCATCAGATTCTACAGGTTAAGTTTCAGTCCTAAAAGACTATCCTCCTCCCCTTACCTCAGACACCAGTCACAAGCCCAGGTTATCTCCTGTACTTCTGATGGATAGGCTATATATGAGATTCTAACGACCCCCTCCTTGGGTTTGATTAATTTGTTAGAGCAGCTCACAGAACTCAGGGAAACATTATGTTAACCAGTTTATTAAAGGATATGATAAAGGATACAGATGAACAGCCAGATGAAGAGAGCTCTGGAAGGGTCCCAAGCACAAGAGCTTCTGTCCCCATGGAGTTGGGGTGCCTCACCCTCACAGTGTGGATGCGTTCACCAACCTAGAAGCTCCTCAAACCCCATGCTTTTGGGATTTTATGGAGGCTTCATCACACAGGCATTATCTATCATTAACTCCATTTTCAGCCATTCTCCTTTCTCCCAGCCCTCATCCAGGAACCCATGCAGAGTTGTCTCATTAGAACAAAAGACAGTCCTATCACCCACGAGATCACCACCCAGAGAATTACAAGGCTTTCAGAAGCTCTGTGTCAGGAACAGAGATCAAAGATCAATAGTAGAACAAGAGATGTTTCTAGTGCTCTTATCACTTAGGAAATGCCAAGGGTTTTAGGAGCTCTGTGCTGGGAACTGGGGGCAGACATATATTTTCTATTATCTCATAATAATGCATCAAGGTTTTTTTTATTAATTACAACAAATGTACCATACTAACATAAGGTGGCAATAACAGGAGAAACTGAGGGTGGGGTGGATAGGCACTCTCTGTACTATCTTCACAATTTTTCTGTAAATCTGAACTGTTCTAAAAAGTAAAGTTTAAAAATAAATAAATCTTAGTGTCTTTCAAAGAGTTTTACAATTTTCTCCACTATGGTCTTGCATATATTTTGCTACATCTATCCCAACATACTTTGCATTTTTCCTTGCTACTGTAAATTTAATGTCTTTTTTTATTACACACCCTAATAGTTTATTGCTGGTGTACAAAAATACAACAGTTTTATACATTTACCTTAGTATTCAACAAACTTCCTCAACTTCATTATGTCTAAAATAATTATTTTCAGTCTCACACAGACATTCATTAACATCTTTGAATGACAATTTTGCTTGTTCCTTTCCATTCCTCTCAACTTGCATTTCTTTTTCTTATCTTAGTGTCCTGTCTAACAAATAGACATGGTGATAGCAGGCATAATTGTCTTATTCCTGGTTTTAAAGAGAATGATATTTGCTGTAGGGTTTTGGATTTTGTTTTCATTTGGGGTTTGTCTTTTTTTTTTCTAGCCTTTATTTGGTTAAGAAGCTCACTCCTATTCCTAGTTCACTAAGATTATTGGTCATAAATGGACACTGAATTTTACTTAACAATGTCTTCTGTATGTTTTGAGATGGTCTTTTTTCTTTTAATCTTCTAGTGTGGTAAATTTTGGTTAAGTTACAGTAATTAGTTATGGTAAATTTTAGGTGTAAAGATGTAGTCATTCCAGATTTCCCCAGTCTTTTCAGGTTTTAACTCAATCAAATAATTATTTTTCTTTTCTCCTCATTCTCTCACGAGTAGAATCTAAGTACGAGGAGCTTACGTGTGGTCATGGCCGTGGAAGAGGGTGACTGGTTTTTTCCTGTCGTGCCTCTGTATTGTAATTCTAGCTGTTGTCAGGTCACCTATCACTCTCTGGCTGTTGTCCCATCTCTAAGGGCTCTCCTGGTTCACTGGCCCTCTCTCAACCATTTTCCACCCTCTTTTAGGATTGTGGAAACTTCTGCATGCTATCCCCTACTACTTTGGAGACTGAAATCTTAGCAGCTGGACTCCAGCACACTGTCAGATCACACACTATCATCATTTCTACTATAGCTATTATTTGCTGCTAGGTATGTTAGCCAAGGAGAACTACCTGGGGCTTACCATCTCACAGGGATCCTGATAGGAAGTGGGCACACACTTCCTCTCAGATCTCCACCATTATTAGGGAATTATATCACTGTCTCCTACTGATAGCTCAGCAGTGAGGATGTAGGCTGGGAGAAGGGTCCTTTCTCAGAGACACTCAACTATATCTTGTTTTCACCTCCAACTCTCTCTTAAGGGTAGGAAAACTGGCTTTTTTATTCATTCCACCAAAATCTGATACTAATGGCATCAACTTTGGCTCTTGGCACTCAAAATCCAGGCTTTTGAAACTCAAAAAACCTTTTTTCCTCAACCTATTTTTTCTACTAGGAGATTCAAAGCTCTATTTTGAAACTTATAAACTGAACATGGACTCATCTTTCTCTTTTCATTTCTGTAGTAACAGCCCTCCCCTGAGGGCAGTAAATATGGAAAGCACTGCTCACTGCTGCCTGGGTTGGAGGAGAGAGAGGGAGGTGGGATATTCCAGGAATAATGAGTAATTATCAACAATAACATTTCACAATAATATTGTGCACAGCTTCTATACCCTTAGTTCTTTCCTAAGCTTCACACATGTATTTCCCAGTAGCTAACTCTGCCTGAATATCTTTAAAAACCCTTAAATTTAATAGATCCAAAGATGAACTCACCATTGTCCTATATTCGCTGTGTCTGGAAATGGCATTACTGTCTATCCAGTAGAAACTTCTGAGTATCCTCAAATTCTTACCCCCTACCCCTTTTCCCACCATCAATTTGTTATATAATAGAAATTCTTCTCCCTCCAATCTCATTATAATATTTTGTCTTATTGGTATCCATGGCTAATGTTGGTGTACCAACCACTCTCTGCTTATTGGCTCAGACGGATAGGTAACTCTTCGTCCTTCCTGAGCCACCTGTGACTTCTGAGACAAAGATTTGTAAGCAGGTAGTTTATTTTGGGTCATGCTCCCAAGCAGTGGTGTGCTCAGACTCAGCTCCTACTGGCTCCCAAGGACAAACTGGACCAACTATGCATATCTCTATCCAACTGCAGAAATTGGCAAATGGTACAAACCAGGGTAATTTTTTTTTCCTAGAGAGCCAGGAAAAAACATTGATCCTAGGGAACACGAGTGAGGGTAGGAGAAGAGTAAAACAGGGAAGGGGGTAAAACCAATGTAATGGTTTTTGAGTTATTGAGTTTGATCACTATTATTGAGTTGATGTGGGGCTCAGTCTCACTAAGGTCCCCTGAAGAGCCATGCTGAATATAACTCAGAATTTTCTTTTTTCTTTTTTTTTTGGCCGTGCCACACAACCTATGGGATCTTAGTTCCCTGACCAGGGAACCTGGGTCCCCTGCAGTGGAATCATGGAGTCCTAACCACTGGACCACCAGGGAATTCCCATACCTCAGAATTATCTTCCCAAGAAACGAGTATTTATCCACTGGTTTCCATTCCCCACTGGACAGGGGTTGTCTTGAGGGGTGCTACCTCTCCTACTTTTCCAGATTTGCTTCCGTGTAGCATGGCTGAGTAGGCTCCAGCTGGCATCTTAAACAGGAGTGACAGTGAAGCCTGGGTGCAGAAGGGGAGAAGCCTGCTAAGCAACCAAAGGAAGTCATTGCCCGAAGACGTCTCCACACAGCTGGTTGCTGCAGCAGGACTGAAGTAAAGGCTAGATGAGAGGATATGAGGAAATATGCAGCAGAGTGCAAAAGAAATCCGACACAAGGATTAGTTGCAGCGCCCACTGCAGTAACGGGACTCAGAGTAGTAATTAATATTCATCATCTCTCTCCTAAAATACCCAGTCTAGATTTCCCCCACCCTTGGCCGGCACTTCAGCAAGTCTGTGTTGTTGCCTGGTGGTGACTCAGATTTTTATCCCCAAGGGCTATGAACCGTCAGTTGTATTAACCGTATCAGGACATCATTGCAATAGACTACAGTTATCATTGGACATGCAAGTATTGGGATATGCCGCAGTGAATCCCCTGAGTTCCACACATACTCTTTCTTGTATAGCCCAAAACTAGCTCTTCATGAGAATCAGAGTTGACCCCCGACCCCTGCATATGATAACTCCCTCATTTGTCTATGGGCCTACTATTATGAAAAGCTCAAAATGACCAAGTGATAGTCATAGTTTCAGGTATAGTGGAACCGTTACTGTCTCCTAAAGGAAGCATCCCCACACACCATTTCAAGAACTAGGACTTCTAATCCCACAGAGCCTAAATTGCAGGAGCAGGGAGCACAAATTCCACAAATGAGTCACTGAGATGATTGTGAGAGAGTCTAGCCCATTTCCACCCTTTGGGTCACAGATCTGAGGGTCTAGTTCTTAGAGAACAACACCAAAAGTCTGCTACCTTACGGCCCGTTGTAGTAATGTTCACAGGCTTCTGCGCTTCCAGAACCCTACTCTTACAAATATAGTTTCATGATAATATCTACTATTGCCATCCCTGCCCTACAGAGGTTAGCCAATGAATCCAAAGCCATTAGGAGCCCCCCCCGCCAGTGCATTCCTTATTGCCTTAGTGAGGTGCCCTCTGTGTCCTCTTAGGGAATACAGTTGGGTGGTGAGTTCTCTGATGAGTTTATTGATTACAAACCAATTCTAATATTCCTCCCTCCCCGAGCTTTCTGATTTTTACCTCAGTGATTCTGCGAAGGCTGTTTGGACCCCTCTTCTTCATTTACTGTATGCCACAGTCACGCTCAAGTCTCAAGGAACAATCCCAGCAGCATATTAAGACTAGATCCAGGTATTCTTTTTTTTTTTTTATAGTTTTTTTTTTAAGAGTATAGTAGTTTTTTTTGTTGCTTTTTGTTTTATTTAATTAATTAATTAATTTATTTATTTATTTTTGGCTGTGTTGGGTCCTAGTTTCTGCGCGAGGGCTTTCTCTAGTTGCGGCAAGCGGGGGCCACTCTTCATCGCGGTGCGCGGGCCTCTCACTATCACGGCCTCTCCCGTTGCGGAGCACAGGCTCCAGACGCGCAGGCTCAGTAGTTGTGGCTCACGGGCCTAGTTGCTCCGTGGCATGTGGGATCTTCCCAGACCAGGGCTCGAACCCATGTCCCCTGCATTGGCAGGCAGATTCTCAACCACTGCGCCACCAGGGAAGCCCTAGATCCAGGTATTCTTGACAGGACTCTAAATTCTGAGTAAGAGGAGAATGAGCCCATTTTAATAAATTCTCCTCACCCAGCCTTTATAGTCTGCCCTTTGTAGTCAACACCTTCAAGATCTATTCTTGCTTATGCTCTCTTGGTTTCTTTCAGCTATGGTAATGTTGTATAGTATTCCCTCCGAGAGCAGGGATGATATTTCTTTATTTTAAGGCTGTGCTGTGACCTGACCCAAAAATGCATCCATTATGTTTCTGGAGGAACTGATGGGCCAGGATCTTGAACAGGACAAGCATCATCTTGAGAGGCACCTGCCTGGTGTAACATCTTTGCAGGGCCTCTAGGTGCAGGAGGCTGCTCACCGCTAGCAAGGGCAAGGGAAGGGCTTCTGCCAGTCCAGAGAGGTCAGGAAAATCTGGGTGTATTAGTTTCCTAGGGAATGCCATAGCAAATTGCCACAAACTGGCTGAGTTAAACAACACAAAATTCTTCTCTCACAGTTCTGGAGACCGTAAGTCCAACATCTAGGTGTTGGCAGGGTTGCACTCCCACTGGAGGTTCCAGAGGAGAATCGGTTCCTTGCCTCTTCCATCTTCTGGCAGCTGTCAGCATTCCTTGGTTCGTAGCTGCATCTCTCTGCTCTGTCTTTACGTTGCCTCCTCTGTGTATCTGTGTTATGTCCCTCTGCCTCTCTCTCATAAGAACACTTGTGATGGCATTTAGGGCTCACCTGGATAATCCAGAGTAACCTCCTTATCTCAAGATCCTTAACTTACATCTCCAAAGACCCCTTTTCCAAATAAGGTAATGTAATTACAAGTTCAAAGGATTAAGACTTGCTATGTTCGGGTGGCCATTATTCAGTTTAGTATAATGGGGTTTCAAGTTTCTCAGGCTCTTCCAACCAAATGTCCACTTCTAAGGTTTACAGAACTGAGTCCAGTATTTTCTCCATCAGAGCCCTGATTTTGGCATGACCAACCTGTTGAGTCTGTGTATTCAGTTTCCTGTGTAGTGTTGCCACCCTTGCCATTAAAGTTTGGACTTGTTTTCATCACAACCTGCCTTAGAGCTACAGGAGAAACAGATCTCTTTAAATGGAAGATTTCTGACTTTCACCATTCTATAACATTGCCCACGCTGTCTTTCTTCCTGCAGTGCCCTTCTGCCTCACTTTTCTTTGACTGGAAAGCAGTTACTCATTTCTTTTGTTTGTTTTTTTTTAAATTAATTAATTAATTATTTTTTGGCTGCGTTGGGTCTTTGTTGCTGTGCGCGGGCTTTCTCTAGTTGCAGCGAGCAGGAGCTACTCTTCCTTGCGGTGCACGGGCTTCTCCTTGCGGTGGGTTCTCTTGTTGCAGAGCACAGGCTCTAGAGCGCAGGCTCAGTAGTTGTGGCACACGGGCTTAGTTGCTCCGCGGCATGTGGGATCTCCCCGGCCCAGGGATCGAACCCATGTTCCCTGCATTGGCAGGCGGATTCTTAACCACTGCGCTACGAGGGAAGTCCCAGTTATTCATTTTTTAAGATCCAGCTCACATGTCACAATTCCCCCAGGCAAACTTAATTGCACTGTTTTCAGTGTAATCACAGACCTCGATTCTTACCTTTTTTTTAGAAAAAAACTTTAGTCAGCTTTCATTCTTTTAAAAACTTATTCATACCTCTTTTACAGGACCTAATGCATTGTCTTATAAATTGCCTTGCAGTGCTCCCTGAATTAATGTGGGAATTCCTTGAATACAGGAATCATGTGTATTATCTTACCATTGGACATATAGTAGCCAGTCAACAGTTATGTGTTAAATGAATGAAAGATATTTCCCAGCAGTAGAGGAAAGTGCATATGTAACACTCATATTTTTACCTCATAAAATTTTTATACTTACGGATTTTATGTTGTTTTCTTCTTGCATATGACTCAGCTCTACAAATAAATAAGCCATGTCTAAACCATCAATACTCTGTAGCTCAAAACGTGTGAGCAAATGCTATTACTTGTTTTCACTCCCAAATATAAAATAAACTTACAAAGAACATTCAGTTTTAGTTATTAACCATTTTTGAGTGATAAAATTGAAAAGTGGAGGTTAGGAAAAAATATTAATAATTACTACAAAAATATGGTCTTTCTATAATGACTTGTTAAGCTTTTACTTAAAATGAGTAGCATTTAGGATTATAGATGATATTTGCATGAATTATCAAAAAGATAGAAAGGTAACAATTTGAACTGCAAAACGTTTTATATTGTTCCCTGGAAGAATAAAAGACATTGTATCTGTGGATTCTTTTATCCTAACTATTCTTAAGTCTGAATTAGAGAATCTATCCATTAAAGTGAATTTGAGTTAAACATTTAAGAAATTGCTTCTACTTTATTATACCATATAGAGTAAAAGTATTATAAATGAGGATTTCTACACTGTAATTTGAAATGACTCAAATCTGTGACTAAAAATAACATTACTTCCATATAAACCCAAGAAGACAAGTTGGAAAGCAATTAGAAGCTCAATATTTTATTTAAAAAGTGAAAATTATCCTGTAGGTAATGTGGTGTGTGTGCAAGTGTGTGTAATTTTGTCCTCTTTCTTTACATGCCACATTTCTAACGCAAAGAAGTCATTTCTAAGTTACACATGGCCTCAAATGTCTAAACCATTGAGAAAACTCTCTTCGAGTTTTCTTACCAAATATAGGTTAACATTCCAGATTTGTTAAGAGATGGTGAGAGATAAAATGAATGGCTTGAGGGGTTTGCAAGAAACCACTTATAAATTAAGCTGAAGGTCTTATCTACCTGCACAAACTTGTTTAGCTTTCAACTGAAGAGACTCAAGTGAAGATAAATAAGTTGCAAGCAATTTATTAAGTAAATCTGTTGCATCTGAATTCTTCCTCCTTCTCTTGACTCATTTATGAGGCCAAAAATAAACTCACTTCTTCTAAGGAGATAATTTTGAGGTTAAAACACTATACTACCTGTCTAATGTACAGTGAAAGTACAAAAAGCAACTTGGCATCTCTTATTAGAAATACATATAGAATCACAGAATTTTAGAACAAGAAGGCATGTCCCTCATTGTATGTGCTAGCTGATGTTGAAGGACAAAAAAAGTGTTTATTGCAGAATAAATAGAAAAATACTGACTTCAAAAATAATGTTCTTTTGCCACATTGAGCTTTTTGGATCAGTTTTATGTATAGAAATATTTTCCTATTATGTGAAAAATTCATAGGAAACAATGTGAAATCTAAACAACCAAATTAATGTCAATAGGGAAAGAGGTTAAATAAATTGTGGTATATTGACACTATATTCCCATAAATATAAATGTATAAATTAGATGAGTATGCAACACCATAGATTAAAAGACGTAGTAGGAAAAAAAAAAAACAAGTTGAGGAAAAATGTATACTATTTACTATCTAAGTAGAACTGTATGCATCAAACTTGTAACAGTGGTAACTTCTGGCACAGGGGGAGGGTATTGCGATTTGGGGATTTGGTCAAAAGGAACTTTAGCCTTATTGAGAATGTATTCAATATTAATTTTTTTGAAGAATAATTTTAAATCTATTTTTGTATTATAATTAGTTAAAACATGATTAAATGAGAGAATGAATGGAAAATATTAACTATACAGTGCTACATTAACATAAGGTTTAATACAAATATAAATTTATATTTAATATAAAAATATTAGATAAGATTTGGTGTAAGGAGGAAAAGATAAGGCACTTAACCAAAATTACTCCTGATTCTTATTTGATGATAATATTGCAAGGAAATAATTTTCCAGAGGACTTTTTAGAATAGTTTAAAATTTCTATTCAAATGAGAAACCAAATTCTGATTCATGATGGCTCCAGGATACTGTCACTGTAAGTAAGAAATGAGCATTTAAATGAAAACTAATGTTATAACATTTGCTTTTGGCTGCCCAATGGATCTCCCTTTGGAAAACTTCCATTACTCCCACTTTATATAATTCTGAAAGAATGTCCATCATAAGCCAGCACAGCCCTTACCACAGGGATGAGAATGTGGTCCAAGCTAGGCCACTCTAACTCTCTTCCGGGAATTTAAGTTTTAAGTGTGGAATCTAATAAAGGACTCAATAAGAAAAAAGACAACCCAATAAAATACTTAAACAAGCACTTCACAAAGGAGGATATCTAATTATTCAATGAGCATATGAAAAGAAGGTGTTCAACATCTAAAGTCATCAAGGAAATGTACACAATGAGATAACACTACTTACTCTCCAGAAAGGATAAAAAATTTTAAATGACACTACCAAGTATTGATAAGAATGTGGAGCAAGTGGAACTCTTATCATATGCAGGTGGGAATATAAACTGGCATGGCCTCTTTGGAAAGCTATTTGGCTATACCTACTAAATCTGAATATACGCTTACTTTACCACCCAACAGTTACATCCTTAGAGAGTGAAAACATATGTGAACCAAAAGACATGTGGAAGAATATTCATTTGTAGCTTTGTTTACAATATTACCAAATTGGAAACGACCCACATGTCCATCAAGAATATAGTATTTGTAGAGTGAAATACTATATAGCAATCAGAACAAGCAATTGTTATATGCAACAATAAGGATATATTTCACAGGTATTATCTTGAGCAAAAGAAGCCAGACATTAAAGCATACTGTATGATTCCATTTAAATAAAGTTCAAAAATAGGCAAAACAAATTTATGTGACAGAGAAGTCAGAATAGTGGTACCTTTGAGGGGTAATGACTGGGAGAGGGCATGAGGGAGATTTCTAGGGCACTGATAATGGCCTATATCCTGGTCTACATACTAGTTATGAGACAGGAAGGAAGGGGGCAGAACACAACCGATAAAAGAATGACACAGCCGTTGAGAAAAACAGGATATGACAAAAACTGGTTAGAACCAACTAGGCCCAAGATGTTGGAAGATTTGATTTCCAATAGCCCTTGGATCTCATTATACGCTCATTGAAACACATTAGCTAAATGACACGGCCATCAATGGCGCCCTGACAGTTCTGAGGCCCACCATAAAAGGGCAAAAAGTGGGCCATGGCCCAGTTCCTGGAAATCCCCACCCCTTTCCCAAAGTAGTTAGAATATTCCTCCCACTTGTTAGCATATGAAATTACCTAGCCCATAAAAACTAACCACCCCATACCCTAGGGGCTGCTCTCACTTTCTGAGCCGGTCCACATTCTGCCTGTGGAATGTGTATCCCTCTAAATAAACCTGCTTTCACCATGAAACCTCTTACTATGGCTTGCTTTTGAATTCTTTCCTGCGTGAAGCCAAGGACCCTCACTTGGTGGCCCGTCCCAGGGGCTCACTTGCATCCTGGGACGTGATATTTCCTTCTCCCGTATCAGTTACATGAGTGTGTTCACTTGGTAAAAATTTATTGAGCTATACACTTAAGATCTGTGTACTTAATATATGTTATACTTTAATTTAAAAGGTTTACAAAATAAAATTTCTAGCAGAGACACACAGAGATGGAAGGCAGGTGGAGCCAAGTTATCCCAAAGCTGGGACCTCTATAGGACTGACCGTGAGTTCCCACCTCTGAGGTCCCCAGAGCTCCAGAGCTATTCTAGTTTCTCTCCTTCCCCGGAACTGGTTGTTAAATTATTGTTTTGATTCTCTGGATCCTTACAATAAATTCCTTTCCATTTTTCCCCTAACATAGTAAGAGTTGGTTTCTTACTGAGACCCAACTTGAGTTGCCAGGAAAAATGTTGGTATTATTCTTGAGGTAAATAGTTATTTTATTTTTTTAAAAAGACAAATGCCAGGCTTCCCTGGTGGCGCAGTGGTTGAGAATCTGCCTGCCAATGCAGGGGACGCGGGTTCGAGCCCTGGTCTGGGAAGATCCCACATGCCGCGGAGCATGAGCCTGTGGCCCATGAGCCACAACTACTGAGCCTGCGCATCTGGAGCCTGTGCTCCTCAACAAGAGAGGCCGCGATAGTGAGAGGCCCGCGCACCGCGATGAAGAGTGGCCCCCGCTTGCTGCAACTAGAGAAAGCCCTCGCACAGAAATGAAGACCCAACACAGCCAAAAATAAATAAATAATAAATTAATTAATTAAAAAAAAAAAAGACAAATGCCTTATAGGTAAAGTGGCAAAAAAATTTCTTATAAATGATAGAAGCCTAGTTGAGTACATTGGAATGCTTGGCTACAAGCAGCAACGTTATATAAGTGACATCTGTACTGGAAGGGAATGCCATATAACTTAACAGCAATAAAATCCAGATCTAACATCAGAATTAAAAGAATAATAGCCACATGGGTAAGATCAGTTAGACCTGGTGTCTCCTGCCGATTATTACTCTTGAGCACACTGACCTAAACATGATTAACTGATCCTTAATATTCCCTAGTGCAACCAAGAAGGCTGGAAAGTTTAAAATGGCTAACTTACAAGAACAATTCTCTTCTAAAGAGGGTGGATCCTGTTATAAGAAAGCCCCCTCTGTTTTGTTGAATACCTTGATAGATTTGGATACGCAAAACAAGGCTAGAGCTAAATTTGAGATTGAAGATTTGAATTGTTCTGCATTTTAGAGACAGAAGAAATTGGAGTTCCTGGTATACTCATTGAGGGTAGAGGAGTTCAGGAAAGAAAGGAAGAGGATGATACGAACTTGGGGAGAAATGGGCAGAAAAAAACATACCTTGGGCTACACACCCCTTGAGAGTGTTTAACTTTCTTCAAAATTATTTGCATTTTTACAATGCAAGCCCCATATCTATCTCCCCAAAATATTCAATCATGGTTACTCAACACATAAATGTTTCTTGTGTGTGAGTATTTCAAACACAAGAGTTATGTTTCAGATAAAAGTTGGTATAATATTTAGCAGACAGCATACTGCTCAACATATACTAGAGAATGAGATGACCCATGAAGAGAACCATTGCCAGCAGTGGGCATACGAACATGAGTACATCTAGAATTCAAAGAAATCTAGAGGAATGCTTTGTATTTCCACAGAACTTGGAATAGTGGGATCAAGATACTCTCTGCACAGTCTCATGGGAAGGAAACTCCAACTAACACATGGCTTACACAAGACTTCACTAAAGCTAAGATGTAACAAAAGGGAAATAAACTCATCATGTAAGACCAAACTAGATTGCCTGGTTATGATTTGCTCACCAGCTCTCAGTCCTCTGTCCAGTTGAGGGGACTTATTGTTTAGGGGATTATACCTGGACATCTATTGGTCAGTTAAGAGGCTTGCTACTCTAAATAACAGAAAAAAAATTCCAAGACTAAACAATGATGCTGGCTCACATAACCAGAAGTCTAGGCAGTACAGGCTTCAGGTACAATGTGATCAAGGCTCTTGTCCTATTTTCTTGCAGTTCTGTCAGCTCCATTCTCTTTCATGTGTAGGTTTTGTTCTCAGGCTGATATCCCTCAAGGTCACAAAATGGCTGCCAGCAGGAAATGGGCAATATTCAATATGGAAGAGTGAGATTGACTTTCCATCACTACCACTCAAATAAAAGGAAGTACTTTCCTAAAAGCTTTAAGTAACTCATATTTAATTAGCCAACATCAGGGCACATTCCCATTTGTAAACCATTTGCTGGCCAGGGGCAGGATTACCATGAGTAGCTTACCTTAATCAGTCCTCACTTGGTGAGCCAAGGACAGAGTTAGCTTTCCCTGAGTCAGAAAGGCTATATCTGATAAGGACCAGTACCCAAACAAAACTGGAGATTAATGAGAAAGGAGGCTTGGCAACTCGGTAATCATCTAGAATATCCACTATATCTATTTTCTACCTCCCTCAGACTCTTGCACTATTTTTCCCCTTGCTCTTTGTAATCTATCCTCCCTGGCCTTCTTTCAGATCTTCAACATGCTTTGTTCCTTTTCCCTCTAAGGTCTCTGCTCAAGCTATTCCTTTAGCCTGGAACGCTCTTCTTCCACTCCCTTTCCTAGTGAAATACTCATCGGTGTGCTTTCCACTGAAAGGTCACCCCTTTAGTAAAGCCTTCCCTCAGCCCCATACTAGCTCACATGCTGCTTCTTCCAACTCTAACTTAAGCAAAAAAGAGAAGACAAAAAAAAAAGAGAAGACAGTTGATTCTCATTATTCCTGGTAGGTATGTTCTACAAAGTTGCCACAAATACCGAATTAGTGAATACTGAACAACTGTTGCTAGGGGATACAGGCTTAGGTTCCAGGGAACCTGGTCACAACATTGTCAGTAACCAACCAATACATAACATTGTTTTATGGGTGTTTCTGTTTAAAGACACCTTATTTAATATATAGTTGACTCATTAACGTAGAACTCACAGCCAAGAGTATATAACTCACACCTGAACTAAGCTGATGTAACACACGTGTTTTCTCTGTAAGGCACCTCATGCCTTCCTGCGCTCAGGGACATTAGAGAACACTTCAGCACTCCCCTCGTGGGACATTTTAAGCAGCAAGATTACCAATAATAAGTGCAAAAATTAGATAAATGTGAAAAGGACACGTTTACAGTCTGAGAGCTGAAATAAGAAGGCAGAGTGTGGCCTTGTTTGACCTCAGCTGGCAACGTGCACATCAGGCAACTCGAAATTTTCACCATTCTGCACACGTGCATGTCCATAAATGATGGAATGACCACAAAAGTCCACAGGTATTGATGTTGGGGTTAAGCATAAATTTTAGCCAGTAGGCAACTTTGCAAATACAGAATCTATGAATAATGAGGATCAACTGTATATTGCTTCATATACCTGGGGAGTCCTAGAAGGTGAATCTGATGCCAGGTGTGACTGGATCTCAGAGTTCCAGGGCTCTTTCTGCCTCCATCTTCTGCCTTTTCTCGGCTTCCTTCTTGAAAACCTCTCTCCACCCGTTAGCACAACAGCCGCTCGTAGCCCCAAGTCTATGTAATTCTTAGTTTACCCACAAACCCAGAAGAAAAAGAAACCCTTTGTCTCTCAAGCTCTCTGTACGGATCTATGGGAAGACTGGTCCTTCTTGCACCCTGCTCTACCCTCTCTGGCGGGAGGGAGCATGTCAGCCCCACCCAACCCACGTAGACAAGACTTCTCACTGGGAAGGGGGCCCTGGGATCAGAAAAAAGAGAACAAGCACAGTGGAAAAAATTTAAAATGTCAATTATAGTTGACATACTTTTAGAATTCCCTGAAATGAAAAATGAACTTTTTTTTTTGGCCGTGCTTCATGGCTTATGGGATCTTAGTTCCCTGAACAGGGATTGAACCCAGGCCCACAGCAGTGAAAGCATGGAGTCCTCACCACCGCCAGGGAATTCCCTGAACATTTTTTTAAAAAATAATAACTATTTTAGTATATTTATAATTAAAGAAGATGTGGTATATATACACAATGGAATATTACTCAGCCATAAAAAAGAATGAATGAATGCCATTTTCAGCAACCTGGATGGACCTAGAGATTATCATATGAAGTGAAGTAAGTCAGACAAAGACAAATATCATATGATATCACTTATATGTAGAATCTAAAAAAATTATATAAATGAACTTATTTACAAAACAGAAATAGACATAGAAAACAAACTTCTGGTTACCAAAGGGGACAGCAGGGGGTGGGGAGATAAATTAGGAGTTTGGGGCTAACAGATACACACTACTATGTAAAAAATAGGTAAACAACAAGGACCTACTGTATAGCACAGGGAACTCTACTCAATACCTTGTAATAATCTATAATGGAAAGGAATCTAAAAAAATATATATATGTATAACTGAGTCACTTTGCCATACACCTGAAACTAACACATTGTAAATTAACTATACTTCAATTAAAAAAAAGTTTTTAAAGTATAATAAAAAATCATAGTAGATATATTTCCTTGGCACACCACTTGACCAGTGTGCACATGCTTCACATGAGACAGCACTGTTCTAAACACTCCCATTACTAACCCCTGATGTAGGTCTTACTATCATTCCATTTAACATACAAGGAAACTGAGGTACATCAGGATAATTTTTGAAAAGGAGCAGTGATGGTGGACATCAGTCTTCTTACTGACTTTAGAAAATATTATTTCTAATATTTCACCATGAAATGTGGTATTTGAGGAACTTTTTTTTTTTTTCTGTACGTTTTTTATAGCTATGTTTTATAAAGGTAAACAAGTTTCCTGTTCTGAGTTTTCCTAATGAGGATTTTTTTTTAATGTACCTAACTTACATTTTAAAATGTAATAATTGGACTAAAATATTTTTTTAAATACCCTTGAGATGTTTCCTCACCAATTGCTTATTTCCTATCAACCAAATCATAGACTGTTCAGATTGCTGTTGACCACAGAACATTAATTGGATTCAATTTGCACAAAAGAAAATTTTTTCCTGCATTTATAAGAGAATCATATTGTTTTTCTCTTTTGATCTACAAATTTAGTAGATCATTTATAAGTTTTCCTTGCATTTCTAAGACAAATTCTACTTGATCTAGAGTAACTTGTATAGTCATCCCTAACCATTCTCTTTCATAGCCCATATCCAGTCTATTAAATCTATTAGTAGACTCAATTGGCCCCTTCTTCAAAATAGACCCTGAATCTGACCACTTCTTACTATCTCTGCCATCCAAAATAAAGTCATCATTATCTGTTGCCGAGATTGAATCATTGATCCACTCCTGGTCCCTTTGCCTCCACACTTGCCTCTCTATAGGTGATTCTCAAATTGCAGTTGTAATGATCCTTTAAAAATGTAAGACTTCCCATTTCCTCAGAGTGAACATTATAATCCTTTTAATGGTCCACATCTCCTGCTGCTCTCCCCTGTTCTTGTTCACTCTGAATCACCCCACTGGCCTTCTTCCTCTTCCTTGAGCACACCAGGTACACTGCTACCTCAGGGCCTTTGCATTTGCTGATTCAACTGCCTCTGCCTGGGTAATTCTCTCTCACAAATGAGTACAAATATATATATTTGTCTACATGTATACTAATAGATGGCTACATATATACATGTCTACACATAGATTACACATATAGGTCTACCTATATATTATACACATGTCTACATATATCCATCAACTATTAGGTCCATGCCCAAATGTCACCTTCTGAGTGAGATGTTTCAGATAACTCTATGGACAGCTGCAATCATGCTCCTGTATTACTTTACCCCCTCCCCACAGCAGCTTTATATTTCTCCACATTTTTCTCCATCTGATATACTGCATATTTGCTTATTTATTGTGTTTCTCCTCCATTAGAATGTCAGCTTCATGACAGTAGAGGTGTTTGCCTGTTTTGTTCCCTGTTACACCTGCAGTGGACGAGTCACTCAGTAAATATTAAATAGATGAGTGGACCATTATTTTATTCATTGTTTGCCTCAAGATCTGCTTCTGTCTCCCCTCATTGTTGGATTCAGTTTATTAACATTTTATTTAGGATTTGAGGAGCTATGTTTCTTAATGTGACTGGCTTACAATTTATTGGATTGATTGTACTTTCTTTGTTCCTCTTTCTCCCTTCAACTTTTTAGGAAGTTATATCTCCTATTTTCATTCTTTCAGTAGTTACCCTCAAAATGTCAACATGTACTATAGACTTACAAGAGGAAATTAACAGTATCTCTACTCTCCCCCAGTATGATACAGAGACCCTGATCAGACCACATGTTCTGGTTGCTAGTAATTTAGGGTCCACTTTGTAGACTGTCAATGTGACTCATGTCCATAGTATGTCCGAAAAAAATTATGAAGCAGACACAATCCTTGGCTCCTCCTCTCCTTTCTGCATTTTTGCACAATTTCTCCACCTGGGCAGAGTTTTATCTGAACCTGTACATTCTGGTTTTAATGCCGTTATACTCTTTCCTATTAATACCTATTGTCTATCAATACCTACAGTCATGAAAGAATCGTATTAACTAGGTCACAATAACCAATGAGATTTACAGTGTTATGTCACCTTAAAGTAATTACATTGCAACATAAAATAAATGAAAGTATCAATACATCACTAGTGGGGAAATTTAAATAGAACAGTTAAATTAAACCTGGTCAAGGGCTCCCTTGTTACTCCTAAAAAAATGTACTATGTATTGCTAACTTCTTTTACTCATGGTCCCATCGATAAGAATTAACAAAAGCTGATTTGATTGTCTCAAATTATTTTTCCTCCATCACTACTTCTTACCCCTCACTGACTTCATCAGTAATATTCTCTCTAACCTTTGCCAGCATTCAAAATATTCTTTATTACATCCGCATCTGTACTAAAATATGAAACCAATATATCTTGTTTTCTTAGTTTATTAATGTTGATAAGAATTACATTCAACCCGTAAATATTTTTTAAAATACTAAACAGCTTAGCAGCATCAGAATCTTGATTTTTGTGGGATACAACTGAGTATCTAATGTCATGATTTTTTTTTTTTTTCCCCCCACACCATGTGGCATCTTAGTTCCCTGACCAGGGGACCAGAGATCAAACCCATGCCCCCTGCAGTGGGAGCACAGGGTCTTAACCACTGGACCGCCAGGGAAGTCCTTAATGTCATGATTTTTAAAGCATTATGTACTTAAATATTTTATTTTATTTTATTTTATTTTATTTTATTTATTTTATTTTATTTTATTTTATTTTTTAAATATGCCCTGCTCTTGTGACACAATGCCGGAAAGACTGCCCTGCTCTTGCGACACAGTGCCAGAAAGACTGCCCCATTTACTTTTATCGGTGCCTATTTCCCCATATCACCTTCAAAACAGAGTTTTAGTATTATATTTAGTTTTGCTACATTATTAAGTGTAAAGAAATAAAGTTATTTTAATTTGCATTATTTACTTACTAAAAATATGAATATTTTCTTGGTTTACTCTTCATGTTTCTCTTTGTAACAAGCTGTTAGTTACTATCCTTAAAAATGAGTTACTACCTGAAGAATGTTTTGACTACAATCTGGCATATAGTAAGTTCTGAATAAATGTTACTTGTTCTCATTATTATTATTGTTAAAATATTATTTTTGTTTTTGTTACTATGATCATCCCTGGACCTAAAGAGGCTAGATTTAGCCCATGGATTTATACCAAATTCCTTCTTTCTCTATTTATTTTTAATAGGCTTTATTTTTTAGAGCAGTTTTAGGTTCACAGCAAAATTGAACAGAAGGTAGAGATTCTCATATATTCCCTGCCCTGAGGCATGCATTATCAACATTCCCCATGAGAGTGATGCATTTGTTACAACTGACAAATGTACACTGATGCATCATTATCAGGCAAAGTTCATAGTTAATATTAGGGTTCACTCTTGGTGTTGTACATTCAGTGACTTTGGACAAATGTATAGTGATGTATAGCCACCATTATAGTATCACACAGAGTAGTTTTACTGCCCTAAAAATCCTCTATGCCTTGCCTATTCATCCCTCCCTCCCCTTAGCAACCACTGATCTTTTTACTGTTTCCATAGTTTTGTCTTTTCCAGTATTCCAAAACTTGGACTCATACAGTGTGTAGTCTTTTCACATTGGTTTCATTCACTTAGTAATACTCATTTAAGTTTCCTCCATGACTTTTCTTGACTTGATAATTCATTTCTTTTTAGCACCAAATAATATTCCACTGTCTCTATGTACCTTAGTTGATTTATCCATTCATTTACTGAAGGACATCTTGGTTGCTTCCAAGTTCTGCCAATTGTGAATAAAGCTGCCATAAACATCCTTATGCAGGTTTTTCATTTTCAACTCCTTTGGGTAGATATCAAGGAGCACAATTGCTGGATCTAATGGTAAGAGTATGTTTAGTTTTGTAAGAAACAGCCAACTGTCTTCCAAAGTGATTGTACTATAGTATTTTGCATTCCCACCAACAATGAATGAGAGTTCCTATTGGTCCTCATCCTCTTTGGCATTAGCTGTGCCAGTGTTCTGGATTTTGGCCATTCTAATATGTGTAGAATATATATGCATATGTAGTGGTATCTCATTTTAACTTGCATTTCCCTGATGATATAAGATATGGAGTATCTTTTCATATGCTTATATGCTATCTGTATATCTTCTTTGGTGAGGTGTCTGTTAAGGTCTTTGGTCCATTTTTTAGTTGGGTTATTTGTTTTTATGTTGTTGAGTTTTAAGAGTTCTTTAAAGTTTGGATAACAGTTTTTTATCAGGTATGTCTTTTGTAAATGTTTTCTTAGCTAGGAAAATCCCCCCCATCAATGTTTCAGATGCCATCTCTTATCACCTTCTCTAGAATACTGTTTTAGCAAATCTCACCTTTCTCTCCTGCAGTATTCGATTTCCCTCTCTACTGGATTTTTCCCTATCAGCATACAAAATGCCTTTTATATCTCCTATTTTTAAAAAAACACAACAGGGACTTCCCTGCTGGCACAGTAGTTAAGAATCTGCCTGCTGGTGCAGGGGACATGGGTTCAAGCCCTGGTCCGGGAAGATCCCACATGCCGTGGAGCAACTAAGCCCGTGTGCCACAACTACTGAGCCTGCGTGCCACAACTACTGAAGCCTGCGTGCCTAGAGCCCATGCTCTGCAACAAGAGAAGCCATTGCAATGAGAAACCTGCGTGCCACAGTGAAGAGTAGCCCCCACTCACTGCAGCTAGAGAAAGCCGGTGCACAGCAATGAAGACCCAAAGCAGCCAAAAATAAATAAATAAATAAAATTAAAAATAATAATAATAAAAAAATTAAAAAAACACGACAAGAAAACACTCCTGATCGCAATTTAGAATCCTGAATTCTCACTTTCCTTTTACAGTAAACTAAAAAGGAATTGTCTAAACTTGTCTCATCTCATCTTTTTTCCAATCTCTTTTTAAAGTTATGAATTTATTTCAAATGGTATATACACTATGGAACAAAAATTAAAATAATCAAAATTCCATTAAAAATTTCAAAATATGTAGGAAATAGTGAAATAAGACTGACAAAATATTAATAATTGTTGAAGCTGCATAATGAGTCCCTGTAGGTTTATTATACTAGTCTTTATATATATATTTGAAATTTTGCCATAATAAAATGTTAAAGAAGTGTGTGTTGAAGTCTTTCTCCTGCTCTTTCCCTATCCACCTCATCTGCCCTGTCCTCTACAGGTAATCACTTTTATTAGTTTCTTATGTACCCTTTCAGTGCAGATACAAGTAAAAATGAACATATATTCTCTACCTTCTTTTCTTACACACAAGGTCGTACACCTCATACACACTTCTGTGATTCGCTTTTATCGTGTTAACAGTAGGTGTTGTATGCTACCTTGTGTGTGAGGCACAAGTCTGTAGGGCAAAACTTTTCTTTGCTTTTCATATTGAGTTACCTTTCAGTCCAGGGTCTCCCTCAGACGGACATCTAGGACTTTCCTTCTTCTCCCTTGGGCCTCCTTCTCCTGCACACAGGGTCCTGATATTTTTCTCCTTCCTGGCACTGTCCTTGAGGGCTGGAGTCGGATCCCTGAAGTACTGCGTGTTCCCCGGCGCAGCGGTGTCTGCTCAAGGCCTTCGCATCTTGGGAGGAGGTTTCACTCCTTCAGGTCCTGGGGAGTGAAGCATCTATGACAGCGGTCCCCAACCTTTTTGGCAGCAGAGACCTGTTTTGTGGAAGACAGTTTTTCCATGGACAGGGTTTTGGGAGGGGCATATGGTTCAGGCAGTAATGCAGCTATGGGGAGGGATGGGGAGCGGCAGGCATATGAAGCTTCACCTGCTCGCCCACTGCTCACCTCCTGCTGTGCGGCCCGGTTCCTAACAGGTCGTGGACCAATACTGGTCCACAGCCCCGGGGGTTGGGGACCCCTGATCTATGAGACAAAGCTTTCCTTTGCAGATGGTGACTACTTCTTGTGGCCAATTTTTAGTGCAAAGTCTTACCAAGGATTTCTTTCCATTTGGGTGTGTGAGTGTGAAATGGGAATGGGGATATAAAGAAGAAAAAAAAGGAAGAAAGTCAAATCCAGCCACTCATGTAAAACTTTGAATTGTTTGGTTCTATTTTTACATTATCTGTATCATTAACTTTTATTTCTGTTTATAAAAATTTTTTAAATATGTATGTGTTTTATTTTCAAAAAGATACTGCTTTTCCACTAAAAATAGTTTCTGGAATACTTACTACTTGTTTTTCTGTAAATAGTTTCCTATTTTCTATAGAGGTTTACATTGATATTTTAATTGTACTGCATTAAATCTATGACTAAATTAGGAAGGATATTGTGTTCCTCAATATATTAATTATTTATACCCCAGAATGTGACATATTGCTTGTTCTATTCAAACCTATCTTTATTGCAATGCTTTTTTATTAGCTCTAGTTGGGACTTTGCTAGGCTAATTTTATAAATGTCTTAGCACCTTAGCATGGCTAACATACACTGGATTGTTCAAAAACAAGTTTGATAACAAATTAAGGAAAAAAAATCAGAATAATATACTGATGGAAAGTTGTAAAACATCAGAAAAGTCTGAATAATGAGGCTAATTAGCTTTACTGAATCCAAAATTCCCATGTCCTAAGGTAACATCATTCTGTCAAGACAGTGACTGGCACATGGCAATCCTTCCCTCAGTCAGGCGTCAGTGCCCTGCACAACTAGTTCCATTTGGCCGACACCAACTCATTTCTAAGCTAAACTGTTTTGTAGTTCAAACCTCCCTAGGTTAGGGTTGCCAGATAAAACACAGGACAGTTAAATTTGCATTTCAGATAAACAACTAAGACTTTATTCTAGTATAAGTATTCCTTTTTTTTTAACATCTTTATTAGAGTATAATTGCTTTACACTGGTGTGTTAGTTTCTGCTTTATAACAAAGTGAATCAGTTATACATATACATATGTCCCTATATATCTTCCCTCTTGCATCTCCCTCCATCCCACCCTCCCTATCCCACCCCTCTAGGTGGTCACAAACCACCGAGCTGATCTCCCTCTGCTATGTGGCTGTTTCCCACTAGTTATCTATTTTACATTTGGTAGTGTATATATGTCCATGCCACTCTCTCACTTTGTCCCAGCTTACCCTTCCCCCTCCCCGTATCCTCAAGTCCTTTCTCTAGTAGGTCTGCATCTTTATGCCCGTCTTGCCCCTAGGTTCTTCTGACCATTTTTTTTTCTACATTCCATATATATGTGTTAGCATACGGTATTTGTTTTTCTCATTCTGACTTACTTCACTCTGTATGACAGTCTCTAGGTCCATCCACCTCACTACAAATAACTCAGTTTCGTTCCTTTTTACGGCTGAGTAATATTCCATTGTGTATATGTGCCACATCTTCTTTATCCATTCATGTGTTGATGGACACTTAGGCTGCTTCCATGTCCTGGCTATTGTAAATAGAGCTGCAGTGAACATTTTGGTACATGACTCTTTTTGAATTATGGTTTTCTCAGGGTATATGCCCAGTAGTGGGACTGCTGGGTCATATGGTAGTTCTATTTTTAGTTTTTTAAGGAACCTCCATACTGTTCTCCATAGTGACTGTATCAATTTACATTCCCACCAACAGTGCAAGAGGGTTGCCTTTTCTCCACACCCTCTCTAGCATTTACTGTTTGTAGATTTTTTGAAGATGGCCATACTGACCGGTGTGAGATGATATCTCAATGTAGTTGATTTGCATTTCTCTAATGATTAATGATGTTGAGCATTCTTTCATGTGTTTGTTGGCAATCTGTATATCTTCTTTGGAGAAATGTCTGTTTAGGTCTTCTGCCCATTTTTGGATTGGGTTGGTTGTTTTTTTGATATTGAGCTGCATGAGTTGCTTGTATGTTTTGGAGATTAATCCTTTGTCAGTTGCTTCATTTGCAAATATTCTCTCCCATTCTGAAGGTTGTCTTTTGGTCTTGTTTATGGTTTCCTTTGTTGTGAAACAGCTTTTAAGTTTCATTAGCTCTCATTTCTTTATTTTTGTTTTTATTTCCATTTCTCTAGGAGGTGGGTCAAAAAGGATCTTGCTGTAATTTATGTCATAGAGTGTTCTGCCTATGTTTTCCTCTAAGAGTTTGATGGTGTCTGGCCTTACATTTAGGTCTTTAATCCATTTTGAGTTTATTGTTGTGTATGGTGTTAGGGAGTGTTCTAGTTTCATTCTTTTACATGTACCTGTCCAGTTTTCCCAGCACCACTTATTGAAGAGGCTGTCTTTTCTCCACTGTATATTCTTGCCTCCTTTATCAAAGATAAGGTGACCATATGTCTGTGGGTTTATCTGTGGGCTTTCTGTCCTATTCCACTGATCTATATTTCTGTTTTTGTGCCAGTACCATACTGTCTTGATTACTGTAGCTTTGTAGTATAGTCTGAAGTCAGGGAGCCTGATTCCTGCAGCTCCGTTTTTCTTTCTCAGGATTGCTTTGGCTATTTGGGGTCTTTTGTGTTTCCATACAAATTGTGAAATTTTTTGTTCTAGTTCTGTGAAAAATGCCAGTGGTAGTTTGATAGGGATTGCATTGAATCTGTAGATTGCTTTGGGTAGTAGAGTCATTTTCACAATGTTGATTCTTCCAATCCAAGAACATGGTATATCTCTCCATCTATTTGTATCATCTTTAATTTCTTTCATTAGTGTCATAATTTTCTGCATACAGGTCTTTTGTCTCCTTAGGTAGGTTTATTCCTAGATATTTTATTCTTTTTGTTGCAATGGTAAATGGGAGTGTTTTCTTAATTTCACTTTCAGATTTTTCATCATTAGTGTATAGGAATGCAAGAGATGTCTCTGTATTAATCTTGTATCCTGCTACTTTACCAAATTCATTGATTAGCTCTAGTAGTTTTCTGGTAGCATCTTTAGGATTCTCTATGTATAGTATCATGTCATCTGCAAACAGTGACAGCTTTACTTCTTCTTTTCCGATTTGGATTCCTTTTATTCTTTCTCTTCTCTGATTGCTGTGGCTAAAACTTCCAAAACTGTGTTGAATAATAGTGGTGAGAGTGGGCAACCTTGTTTTGTTCCTGATCTTAGTGGAAATGGTTTCAGTTTTTCACCATTGAGGATGATGTTGGCTGTGGGTTTGTCATATATGGCCTTTATTATGTTGAGGAAAGTTCCCTCTATGCCTACTTTCTGGAAGGTTTTTTATCACAAATCGGTTTTGAATTTTGCCAAAAGCTTTCTCTGCATCTATTGAGATGATCATATGGTTTTTATCCTTCAATTTGTTAATATGGTGTATCACGTTGATTGATTTGCGTATATTGAAGAATCCTTGTATTCCTGGGATAAACCCCACTTGATCATGGTGTATGATCCTTTTAATGTGCTGTTGGATTCTGTTTGCTAGTATTTTGTTGATGATTTTTGCATCTATGTTCATCAGTGATATTGGCCTGTAGCTTTCTTTCTTTGTGACATCTTTGTCTGGTTTTGGTATCAGAGTGATGTGGCCCTGTAGAATGAGTTTGGGAGTGTTCCTCCCTCTGCTATATTTTGGAAAAGTTTGAGAAGGATAGGTGTTAGCTCTTCTCTAAATGTTTGATAGAATTCACCTGTGAATCCATCTGGTCCTGGGCTTTTGTTTGTTGGAAGATTTTAAATCACAGTTTCAATTTCAGTGCTTGTGATTGGTCTGTTCATATTTTCTATTTCCTCCTGGTTCAGTCTCGGAAGGTTGTGTGCATTTCTAAGAATTTGTCCATTTCTTCCAGGTTGTTCATTTTATTGGCATACAGTTGCTTGTAGTAATCTCTCATGATCCTTTCTATTTCTGCAGTGTCAGTTGTTACTTCTCCTTTTTCATTTGTAATTCTATTGATTTGAGTCTTCTCCCTTTTTTTCTTGATAAGTCTGGCTAATGGTATATCAATTTTGGTTAACTTCTCAAAGAACCAGCTTTTAGTTTTATTGATCTTTGCTATCGTTTCCTTCATTTCTTTTTCATTTATTTCTGATCTGATCTTTATGATTTCTTTCCTTCTGCTAACTTTGGGGGTTTTTTTGTTCTTCTTTCTCTAATTGCTTTAGGTGTAAGGTTAGGTTGTTTATTTGAGATGTTCCTTGTTTCGTTTTTTTTTTTTTTTTAATTATTTATTTATTTATTTATTTTGGGCTGTGTTGGGTCTTTGTTTCTGTGCGAGGGCTTTTCTCTAGTTGCGGCAAGTGGGGGCCACTCTTCATCGCGGTGCGCGGGCCTCTCACTATCGCGGCCTCTCTTGTTGCGGACCACAGGCTCCAGACGTGCAGGCTCAGTAGTTGTGGCTCACGGACCTAGTTGCTCCGCGGCATGTGGGATTTTCCCAGACCAGGGCTCGAACCCGTGTCCTCTGCATTGGCAGGCGGATTCTTAACCACTGCGCCACCAGGGAAGCCCTGTTCCTTGTTTCTTAAGGTAGGATTGTATTGCTATAAACTTCTCTCTTAGAACTGCTTTTGCTGTATCCCATAGGTTTTGGGTCGTTGTGTTTTTGATAGTTTGATTAATATGTGTTTTGGCGTGTTTCTCCTTGGATTTATCCTGTATGGGACTCTCTGTGCTTCCTGGACTTGATTAAGTATTTCCTTTCCCATATTAGGGAAGTTTTCAACTATAATCTCTTCAAATATTTTCTCAGTCCCTTTCTTTTTCTCTTTTTCTTCTGGGACCCCTATAATTCGAATGTTGGTGCATTTAATGTTGTCCCAGAGATCTCTGAGACTGTCCTCAATTCTTTTCATTCTTTTTTCTTTATTCTGTTCTGCAGTAGTTATTTCCACTATTTTATCTTCCAGGTCACTTATCCGTTCTTCTGCCTAAGTTATTCTGCTATTGATCCCTTCTAGAGAATTTTTAATTTCATTTATTGTGTTGTTCATTGTTGTTTGTTTGCTCTTTAGGTCGTCTATGTCATTGTTAAACGTTTCTTGTATTTTCTCCATTCTATTTCCAAGATTTTGGATCATCTTCACTATCATTTTTCTGAATTGTTTTTCAGGTAGACTGCCTATTTCCTCTTCATTTGTTAGGTCTGGTGGGTTTTTGCTTTGCTCCTTCATCTGCTGTGTGTTTCTCTGTCTTCTCATTTTGCTTAACTTACTGTGTTTGGGGTCTCCTTTTCACAGGCTGCAGGTTCGTAGTTTCTGTTGTTTTTGGTGTCTGTCCCCAGTGTCTAAGGTGGGTTCAGTGGGCTGTGTAGGCTTCCTGGTGGAGGGGACTAGTGCCTGTGTTCTGCTGAATGAGGCTGGATCTTGTCTTTCTGGTGGGCAGGTCCACCTCTGGTGGTGTGTTTTGGGGTGTCTGTGGCCTTGTTATGATTTTAGGCAGCCTCTCTGCTAATGGGTGGTGTTGTGTTCCTGTCTTTCTAGTTGTTTGGCATAGGGTGTCCTGCACTGTAGCTTGCTGGTCGTTGAGTGGAGCTGGGTTTTTGCGTTGAGATGGAGATCTCTGGGAGATTTTCACCGTTTGATATTACGTGGAGCTGGGAGGTCTCTTGTGGCCCAGTGTCCTGAACTTGGCTCTCCCACCTCAGTGGCACAGCCCTGATGCCTGGCTGGAGAACCAAGAGCCTGTCCTCCACATGGCTCAGAATAAAAGGGAGAAAAGAAAGAGAAAGAAAGAAGAAGATGAAATAAAATAAAATAAAAGTTATTAAAATAAAAAAATAATTATTAAGAAAAAAAAATTTTTTAAGTAAAAAAAAAAAACAAAAAAACCCCCGGACACACAGAACCCTAGGACAAATGGTAAAAGCAAAGTTATACAGACAAAAATC
This sequence comes from Balaenoptera ricei, assembly GCF_028023285.1. Lineage (NCBI taxonomy): Eukaryota > Metazoa > Chordata > Mammalia > Artiodactyla > Balaenopteridae > Balaenoptera > Balaenoptera ricei. The sequence goes on along the minus strand of NC_082640.1, from coordinate 79,972,832 downwards.
TCGCACAGAAGCATACACATACACACTCACACAAAGAGAAAAAGGGGAAAAAATATATATATCGTTGTTCCCAAAGTCCACCTCCTCAATTTGGGATGATTCGTTGTCTATTCAGGTATTCCACAGATGCAGGGTACATCAGGTTGATTGTGGAGATTTAATCCGCTGCTCCTGAGGCTGCTGGGAGAGATTTCCCTTTCTCTTCTTTGTTCGCACAGCTCCCGGGGTTCAGCTTTAGATTTGGCCCCGCCTCTGCATGTAGGTCGCCTGAGGGCGTCTGTTCTTCGCTCAGACCGGACGGGGTTAAAGGAGCAGCTGATTCGGGGGCTCTGGCTCACTCAGGCCAGAGGGAGGGAGGGGTACGGAGTTCGGGGGGTGGCCTGCGGCGGCAGAGGCCGGCGTGACGTTGCAGCAGCCTGAGGTGTGTGGTGTGTTCTCCCGGGGAAGTTGTCCCTGGATCACGAGATCCTGGCAGTGGTGGCTGCGCAGGCTCCCGGGAGGGGAGGTGTGGATAGTGACCTGTGCCTGCACACAGGCTTCTTGGTGGCGGCAGCAGCAACCTTAGCATCTCATGCCCGTCTCTGGGGTCCGCGCTGATAGCCGCGGCTCACGATAGTCTCTGGAGCTCCTTTAAGCGGCGCTCTTAATCCCCCCTCCTCGCGCACCAGGAAACAAAGAGGCAAGAAAAAGTCTCTTGTCTCTTCGGCAGGTCCAGACCTTTTCCCGGACTCCCTCCTGGCTAGCCGTGGCGCACTAGCCCCCTTCAGGCTGTGTTCACGCTGCCAACCCCAGTCCTCTCCCTGGGATCTGACCGAAGCCCGAGCCTCAGCTCCCAGCCCCGCCCGCCCCGGCGGGTGAGCAGACAAGCCTCTCGGGCTGGTGAGTGCTGGTCGGCACTGATCCTCTGTGCGGGAATCTCTCCGCTTTGCCCTCCGCACCTCTGTTGCTGCGCTCTCCTCCGTGGCTCCGAAGCTTCCCCCCTCCGCCACCCGCAGTCTCCGCCTGCCAAGGGCCTTCCTAGTGTGTGGAAACCTTTCCTCCTTCACAGCTCCCTCCCTGAGGTGCAGGTCCCGTCCCTATTCTTTTATCTCTGTTTTTCCTTTTCTCTTTTGCCCTACCCAGGTATGTGGTGAGTTTCTTGCCTTTTGGGAGGTCTGAGGTCTTCTGCCAGCGTTCAGTAGGTGTTCTGTAGGAGCAGTTCCACATGTAGATGTATTTCTGATGTATTTGGGGAGAGGAAGGTAATCTCCGCATCTTACTCTTCCGCCATCTTGAAGCTCCTCAGTATTCCTAAGTATTACATGTTCGTTGTTTATCTGAAATACAAATTTTAACTGGAGATCTATTTCTATGTCTATACCTATACTTATCTATCTATCTATCTACAAATATGTGTGTGTGTGTGTGTGTGTGTGTGTGTGTGTGTATTTCTAATATTTTCCTAAATCTGGCAATCTTATGCCCTACCCAAGATATTACCAATTAGTTTTATTTTCTGGTCTGAGTGATAAACCTAGTTCACAATTAATGTGCTGGCTAATGGAGATTAAGTTTTTGAAACCAATCAAGTAATAAAAGTACATCTTTTAAAGCATTCAATGGTTTGCAGTCCACACTTTCCAGGATATAAAAGAGCAGGAAGGCTCAAGTCTCCATGTTCAAATCAATGATACACTTTTATTGAACTGATTGCTCCAATTCAGCTATCCTAAGAAGCCTGATCCTTAGTATACCTGCCTGAGAATTCATTCCTTCCCTAGTTCCTCCTGGTTCTCTCAGAATCTTCCATACCAGAGCCTACCCGCTTCATCTGAGCTCTCCATTACTGGCTCAAGCTCGCTCATGGAAGTGTGCTTTCTGTGTGCCCACCCGGCACATCCTCTGGCTCCTGGATGCAGGCTGCAGCCTGTCTGTGACTTTCTGCCATTCCTCCCCCTGTACAGCCCTCTGGCACTCCTTCCAGCCACAGTCCCATTCTTCTGTCGCCCCAGGTGATCTTTAAGGACTCCACTCCTCACCGCAGATTGACTGGGAGAAGGGTATGAGAAGCCCCTGATGCTGGGCACTCATAGCTGGCCTTGGTGTTCTCCTGTCAAACATAATTTCACAGAACAAACATCAGACAAGGCCCCTGAGACCAGGACGGATCAAGACAGAAACAAGTCCACTCTGTAATCATGTCTGAACACAGACAAAAACACTGTCCAAACCACAGAAATGACCACCCAAATATGCCCTAGCCTGGCTAACAGGAGTGACTGCTGCTTCTTTACCAATTACGGCTTTAGCTTTACTCTAGTCCTCCCTCCTTCTAGATAAGGTTCATTAAGATGCCCAGTCACAGAATTGCCCCTGCTTCCCGACAGCCTCCAGCCCAAAGCAAACTCTTGCCTCCTTAAGCTCGCCTTAAAATGAACTAACTAGAGCCCAGATCCTATAGTAAGTCTTTTCAAACCCCCATGGTTACTGAGACGCATGCCATGGAATTGTGTCTCCCCCCTTCTAGGAGCAATAAACCCAACTGTTAAACTGCAAGGGTGTTCCGGGTGCTCTTTGACTGGAGGGCATTGACATCCCAGCAACATCAATAGTCTTCAAGGTCACTCCCAGGATGGAGCAAAAGTGGCAGGCATTTTGTCAAGCCCCAAGCTGCACTGTGTTCCCTAGAGGTACCCTTATCTCTGGATCCTGCCTCGCCAGTCGAAGCTTACAGCAGGGCTCTAGGGGAGGGTCATAGGGTCTGCCCACCTGTCAGAGGTCAACTTTCTAGCCCTCTCAGAACCACCTGGCTATTGGGGGTTAGCCCCACTTGGCTATTGGGGGGTAATCCCACTCTGCTGGTTTCACTGTGATTGGGTGGGACCAATAAATCTAGAAGAAGTAAGCCCTCTGGGCCGTTACCATCTAACTGAAGAACTATGGTTTATAGCTTTGTCCTCACACCCTAGAACAACAATCTTTTCCTTGCAGAAGCACCCACTTCTCTGTCAGTGATCAAAGAGCAAGAAGAATGTTAGGCTCAGCATATAATCAACTCAAAGTTGGTACAGGAGTACGTATACTATTCTTAAAGTTCAAGAGAAAAGAATCCCTGTCTAGCATATGAAGCTGAAACAAGCAGCTTTAAATACCCACCAAAGTCTAGAACTTTCACCACACAGATATTATAAAGAATCTTTAAAAAACAAGTCAGGTTATCTGCCAGGCTTCCTTGGGAAGCAACTCTGACCATCCAAGGATCTAGGAGGCGAACCCCCCTCTCTGGCCTCAAATATACAACCACCAAAAATTGTCCTTCCAAACATAGCAGTATTGGTTGAATTCCACTTTGTAGAATTACTGTGGGCTGCTGTTTTGTACCTCCCCCATCTGAGAACACGAGTTCTGTCTCTGTTAGGGTATGTGCTTTCTTGACTTATCTTTAGGACACCAACATTTGTCTGTCTGTCTGGATTCAGCTTCCAGCACATTTGTTGCTGGCAGCAGGGTCTACTTGCCCTGATCTAGAGAAGCCAGTCTCCCATCTGACGGCCCCTGGGACCCAGTGCCCTTGCCACTGTACCCACCAATTCCCTTCTTGGCAGGACTTACCAATAGTCACCTATAGGGTGGTACTAACCTTTTCCTCTGTTCTCTGTGATCTTCCCTCAACTTTGTTGTCACACTCATTCCTACTCAGTTTAGACTTTCTTCCCATTTGCTGCTTCTCTTCCTTAACTCACTAGTGTTTAATCTGAGTTCTCTAGTTTTAGTAGCATTCAGGTCACTGCTTTTTGGACAGGGAACAAATCATACCATAGGATTACTCACAATTAAGCTAGAAGATCTCTAAGGTTCCTTTCAACTCTACAATTACATGATTCTTTGGAACACTGTTCTCTCTAACTTCTACCTGCTAAATAAATAATTCAACTAGAACTTTCACTTTAGTGGGTACTTTATTAACTCTGTTTAGAGTTAATTTTGGAGACAGAAGACCAGCTCATAAACAAGTTTCTCAACCTTAGAAATAGTCAGAGAAATTTAAATTAAAGCAACAAAACAGTATTGTTTTCAATCAATTGAACTGACAAAGATTAAAAATAACAATAATTCCCAGTATAGGCAAAATTAATGGGATAGTACTTTGGTACGTCTTTCTGGAAAAGAATCTGGTAACATATACTAACATTTTAAATATACCATAATCTACATTTAGGAATTTAAGAGTTCTTTATATATTTTTGATTGACATTTTGCTGATAGTGATGTAGTGCATATTTTCATGTATGTGTTGGTCATTTGTGTCACTCTTTTTGGAAAAGTGTCTTTAAATACTTTGCCATTTAAAAATGGAATTGTTTGTTTTTTTGCTATTGAGTTGTATGAGTTCCTTATATATTTTGGATATTAACTCCTCTTCAGATAGATGGTTTGCAAATATTTTCTCTCATTCCATAGGTTGCCTTTTAATGCTGATTATTTCTTTTGTTGTGCAGAAGCTTTTTAGTTTGATGTACTTCCACTTTATTTTTGCTTTCATTGTTTGTGCTTCTGGTGTCATGTCCAAAAGTCTTTCCCAAAGCCAATGTCAAGGAGATTTTTCCCCTATGTTTTCTTCTAGGAGTTTTATAGTTTTGGGTCTTACATAAATGTTTAATTCATTCTGAGTTACTTTTTTAAAAATAGTATAAGATAGGGGTCCAGTTTCATTCTTCTTCACATGGTTAACCAGTTTTCCCAACACCATTTATGGAGAAGACTGTCCTTTCCCCATTAAGTCTTCTTGGCTCCCTTGTCAAATATTAGTGACAATGCAGAGGAAAAATGAAAAACTGGTCCTGGGATAGTTTCTGAATGTGAGGAGAAAATTCGACCCTAAACCCAACTTTCCATAGCTGACAACAGCAAGTAAGTATTTAGAGAAAATATAGTCATCTAAGGTCAAGTCAAAAAGAGGGGCTTGGCTAACTAACTAATTATGAAACTGTCCTCGTGAATTGATGTTCTAGAGAAAGAGATAATAAAGTGGAATATATAAATTTATAAAGGATATATCACCTTCTATTTTAGAAATCACATGTTCAGGCAAGCATTTCTAAGTGCATACTAAAAAGTGTTTGCACACTTGAGGCTGGAGAGTTAAACTTTGTTATAGCTCACATTCTAGAACTTATATATGAACTGGTAGTAGAATTTACTGAAAATCATGACTCATAGTTTTACCACACAGTAGAGTTCATTAAAAAAATTACAACTAAAAAAACAATAGAAAGGATCAATGAAACTAAAAGCTGGTTCTTTGAAAAGATAAACAAAAGGGATAAAGCTTTAGCTAGACTCATCAAGAAAAAAAGGCAGAAGGACCAAATTAATAAAATCAGAAATGAAAAAAGAAGTTACAACCAATACCACAGAAGCACAAAGGATCATAAGAGACTACTATGAACAACTATATACCAATAAAATGGACAACCTGGAAGAAATGGACAAATTCTTAGAAAAGTATAATTTTCCAAGACTGAACCAGGAAGAAACAGAAAATATGAACAGGCCAATCACCAGTAATGAAATTGAATCAATAATTTAAAAATTCCCAACAAACAAAAGTCCAGGATCAGATGGCTTCACAGGTGAGTTCTATCAAACATTTAAAGAGATAACATCTATCCTTCTTAAACTATTCCAAAAAAATTGCAGAGGAAGGAACACTTCCAAACCTATTCTATGAGGCCACCATCACCCTGATACCAAAACCAGACAAAGATATCACAAAAAAAGAAAATTACAGGCCAATATCACTGATGAACATAGATGCAAAAATCCTCAACAAGATATTAGCAAACCAAATCCAACAATACATTAAAAGGGTCATAGGATCATACACTATGATCAAGTAGGATTTATCCCAGGGATACAAGGATTTTTCAATATCCACAAATCAATCAATGTGACACACCACATTAATAAATAGAAGAATAAAAGCCATATGATCATCTCAATAGATGCAGAAAAAGCTTTTGATAAAGTTCAACATCAATTTATGATAAAAACTCTCCAGCAAGTGGGCACAGAGGGAACATACCTCAACATAATGAAGGCCATATATGACAAACCCACAGCGAACATCCTACTCAACAGTGAAAAGCTGAAAGCATTTCCTCTAAGATTAGGTAGAAGACAAGCATATCCACTCTCGCCACTTTTATTCAACATGGTTTTGGAAGTCCTAGCCATGGCAATCAGAGAACAAAAAGAAATAAAAGAAATCCAAATGGGAAAGTAAGAAGTAAAACTGTCACTGTTTTCAGATGACGTGATACTATACCTAGAAAATCCTAAAGATGTCACTAGAAAACCATTAGAGCTCGTCAATGAATTTGGTAAAGTTGCAGGATACAAACATTGATTTCAAGTCTATAATCATTGATTTCAAGTCTATAATTCTTTCCTTCTTTTGTCAGGGGTTTGAGGGAAAACGCATCTAATCAACGAGTTTGCACAGGGCTAGATTGTCAAAGACCTGATTTCTTCATATTACATAACCATACTACTTGTGCATTTAAAAAACAATTTAAACTCATAGATAAATTCATTATTTTTTTTGTTACTTCCTTCTATCATATACAGTCTTCCAGAATGATAAGGAGACTGAGGCTCTATTCACAATTAAGTTCAACTGTCAGGAATGATTAAACATCTTCCTTATCCACAGGAAGGGTGTGAACCAAACAGTGAACAACCATGCAAGTTAGGCTGTTGGTTTTCTCCATTCAGATGCTACGGTGCATCCTAGCTCAGAAGAGGAAAACAGCATGGTTTTGTACCAGATTATTGGATGGAGAATGGGATAAATTTTCTGACTTCTCTGAGATCAGTCTTCCAGAAAGAGTTGTTTTGCTTGATGTTTTGTTTCGACAACACTTAGACAGCAACTCTCAAATGTAATATTCTAAACACAAAAGTCATAAATTATAAGGGATTTTTGAAGCACTCTTCATAACCATCTGTGTTGTTCTTTCCCTTTACTAGCATGGGTAATTTGGAGTTAATTGTAGAGTTAATACGTAGGAAATAAATACCACATGATTTTCAGGTTAAAGGTGAGAAAAAAGGAGAAAGGGCATTTCCTGTACCTTGATGAAACACTATTCCATCTGCAGAAGTAGCTGTAGCTCACATATGTGACTCATATTAGAACAGCAACCTAATATAAAAAGAGCATCACGTCCTGGCAAACAGTGTAAGATGACAGGCTGCTTATCTTATTGGGCTGATGCAATCCTGGAATTTCCTGAATTGAAATACAATTTAGAACCAGAGGCAGGGACCCTGGGCTCTTTGGCCTTTAGCTAATTCTGCCCCTCCTCCTACTTTTAAATGCATTTTTCTGTTTCTGTCCTTTCTTATGTGTGAGGTGATCATTGCTAACAATTAGAGGAGTGCCAGACACTCCTCTAAATGTTTAATTCTTTTAACCTTCACAACACTCCTACAAGGTAATCATCCCATTTTACAGACAAGGCAACCGAGATGCAAAAATCCTATGTAATTTCTTTAGGTCACACGGGCGAAAATGTAAGAAAGACTCTTCCCTTTGAGACCCATATATGAGAGTCTTTGCCTTCAGAGCTCAGGTTGTGCCTAAGTCTTCCAGGAAGCCCCACTCTCGGAAAGACCATGCCCACTGTGGGCTGTGACAAAGAGGACATTGCCACCTTGGTAAACTCAGACCTCTGGTCATCCATTTTTAACCTTGAAACTGAAGCTTTCCTTTAACTATATTAGAATCTTATTTTTCTACAATTGTTTCAGATTGCTCTTAGTATTTTGATTGTCTTTAGTGTTTTACTAGAAAAGGGTCACCACCTAAGATCTCCACCTACATTTTTAGGATTTAAAGAATGGGATTTACTTATCTATTTGGGGTTTTAAGATTATTTTTAGATAAAATCAAATGATCAAGTCAAAATCTTTTATAGCTCATTATTTTGTTCTGGATTTAATAACAATATTTATATAAATAAGAGATCAGAAGAGAAAAACAGGCAAGGAATATGTTGGTTTGATGATTATCCTCAGGTGTCACACAATTCAAAATCCATACATCCTCCACTTCTTATCATTGTATAGGAATGGAGGAAACTATAAATGTGTTATAATCCTGGAGGCCATATGAATGATGGCTTCCATTCAGCCTTGGATATTTTCCACCTGGCAGCCACACCAATCCAAACTACCTATGCCCTCTGGTACTTTGCTAGGAAGGCAAGGAGCACAGAGTGAGTATAGATCGAGTGCCCAAACTTACTACCTGGATCCCAGGTGTCCAGGACAGGTGTCTCTAATACCTCCGAGCCAGGGATGGAATTAGATATTCAGAGTTCATCCCAGCCTGAGGCTCTTTCACTACTTCAGTTCACTCTTGAGACAGAGTTCAACTCTTCCTCTCATGTGTTCCTGGAGTTACTAGAATGTTTCAAAGGTTTAAGTCAAGGTTCTTGGACCTCACCAATAGCACAGGGTCACTGTTCTGTTAGGGCGTCTGGCAAGTGCTACTTCAAGGTGCCTTTCTTACCTATAGAAACTGACTTCTATTTAAAAAAGAACATGTCATACCTAACTAATGGAGGATAAACAGCACTTTTCTATTAGAATATAAATTCTAATTAAATGACAAGTATGATTTATAACCACATATAGACAAAAAGCGAACCAACTAATGTTTTGATTGTTGTTGTTTTTTTTTTAATTTTTGGCTGCGTTGGGTCTTCGTTGCTGTGCGCGGGCTTTTCTCTAGTTGTGGCGAGCAGGGGCTACTCTTCACTGTGGCGCGTGGGCTTCTCATTGTGGTGGCTTCTCTTGTTGTGGAGCACGGGCTCTAGGTGCACGGGCTTCAGTAGTTGTGGCACGAGGGCTCAGTAGTTGTGGCTCACGAGCTCTAGAGCGCAGGCTCAGTAGCTGTGGCGCACGGGCTTAGTTGCTCTGCAGCATGTGGGATCTTCCTGGACCAGGGCTCGAACCCATGTCCCCTGCATTGGCAGGTGGATTCTTAACCACTGCACCACCAGGGAAGTCCTGATTATGGTTTATTTGAAGACTAATTCCTATCTCTCCCCACCCCGTGACATATTAAATATAATCAGTATATTTTCAATTTTAAGATGGAGGAGTACCTATAGAGGGGATACTGATGGGAAGAAGTTGATTTACCCCCTCAGAACCCTGGAAATGCTCAGGGATTAGAAGTGCCAAGTACCTCAGAAGTCAGAGAGTGAGGCATGTGAGTGTGTGTGTATGTGTGTGTGTGAGGACCGAAAGCAGGGGATTGTTTGAAAGTCTGTATAATCAACAGTCAGGTTGCCAGGTTGCCATTCACACTCTAAGTAGTAGGGCCCTCCTCCCCCTCCCCAACACTTTCAGCAGAAGGGATGCTTTGGAGAAATTAGACCAGAGGCTCTGGACTTGAGGATGCCAGGAATAGAGGAGAATGAGGAAGAAATGACAGATTTAAAACAAGTAAGTGATAGCCAGCATACTTAAAGTAAAGCTATTTTCCTTCCCTACTGAATTTCAGACTAACAGTAACCAGTTTTATAAACACAGGCAGGAGATGGCAAGATGGACAGCCTCAGGAAAAAATGTCTATAGAGAATGACCTTTAGGGTTACATGATGAAAAAGGCAGCTGGCCACCTGTTTGCTCTAAAATAAAGACCACCAACCAACAAGACTGTTCATTCATAGTACTTGAATTATATATGTGAAATAAATATATATAGATGCATATGTAAAAAAATTATATATATACCTAAGTAGTTACATTTAAGGCAGAGAACAATAAGATGAAAAGGGCAGGAGATTGTTGTGTTTTGGTACATGCCTTTAACAGTTATATGATATTTTAAAACTATGGACTAATATTGCTTTGGTGAAAGTGATATAATATACAGTTAATAGTAAATTGTATTATTTCTTATCAATGAATAATTTAAGAAGTGCACACCTTAATGGAATACCACTCACATACTTGTGTTTGGACTGCTAATGGCACAGAGCTTTGTGGAGAAAATTTCACAGCATCTATCAAATTAAAAAATCTACTTACTACTCAACATAGAAATCCTTCTCTAGCAATAAGTCTACAGAAATACTCTCCCAAATACACAACTATATATGTAAATGAATTTCAATGCAGCATTACTTGTTACAGAAAAAGAAATATCTATAGTAGAGAATTGGTCAAATAAATTAATAATTTAAGGTAAAAAAATAAAGAGCGCACACCTTAATTTAATTAAACATGTTACAGGTAGAATACCCCTGTTGCTTTCCAGAAGGAACTAGATTGCTCTCTTTAAGAATACTTCCCATACAGCAACCCTCCTACACTGTTGGTGGGAATGTAAACTGGTGCAGCCACTATGGAAAACAGTATGGAAATTCCTTTAAAATGTAAAAACAGAACTACCATATGACCCAGCAATCCCACTCCTGGGCATAGATATATACACCCCAATGTACATAGCAGCACTATTTGCAATAGCCAAGACATAGAAGCAACCTAAATGTCCATCAGCAGATGAATGGATAAAGAAGATGTGATATATATATATATATATATATATATATATATATATATATATAAATATTAGCCATAAAAAAGAATGGCATATTACCATTTGCAGCAACATGGATGGACTTAGAGATTATCATACTGAGTGAAATAAGTCAGACAGAGAAAGACAAATATTATATGATATCACTTTTATGTGGAATTTTAAAAAAATGATACAAATGAACTTATTTACAAAACAGAAACCACGTCACAAACTTCAAAAAAAACTTACAGGGGCTTCCCTGGTGGCGTAGTGGTTGGGAATCTGCCTGCCAATGCAGGGGACACGGGTTCGAGCCCTGGTCTGGGAAGATCCCACATGCCGCGGAACAACTAGGCCTGTGAGCCACAATTGCTGAGCCTGCGCATCTGGAGCCTGTGCTCCACAACAAGAGAGGCCGCGATAGTGAGAGGCCCGCACACCGCAATGAAGAGGGGCCCCCGCTCGCCCCAACTAGAGAAAGCCCTCGCACAGAAACGAAGACCCAACACAGCCAAAAAAATAAAATAAAAATAAATAAATAAATAAATTTAAAAACAAACAAAAAAAACCCCCCAGTAATTTGAAAAGATTTCTAAAAATAAAACAAACAAAAACAACAACAAAAAAACAAACTTACAGTTTGTCTTTTTTTTTTATTGGGGTATAGTTGTTTTACAATGTTGTGTTAGTTTCTACTGTACAGCTAAGTGAAGTAGAGTTCCCTGTGCTATACAGCAGGTTCTTATTACTTATCTATTTTATACATATTAGTGTATATATGTCAATCCCAGCCTCCCAATTCATCGCCCCCCGCCACCCCGCTTTCCCCCCTTGGTGTCCATACGTTTGTTCTCTACATCTGCGTCTCTATTTCTGCCTTGCAAACTGGTACATCTGTACCATTTTTCTAGATTCCACATATATGCGTTAATATACGACATTTGAAAACAAACTTATGGTTACCAAAGGGGAAGAGGGGGATAAATTAGGAGTATGGGATTAATAGATACACACCACTATATATAAAATAAACAACAAGGGTTTACTATATAGCACAGGGAACTATACTCAATATCTTGTAATAAATTATAATGGAAAGTATCTGAAGAAAATATATGTATGTATAACTGAATCACTTTGCTGTACACCTGAAGCTAACACAATATTGTAAATCAACTATACTTCAATTTATTTATTATTATTATTAATACTTTATTTTATTTTTTGGCTGCACCGTGCAACATGAGGGATCTTTTTTCCCTTACCAGTGATTGAACCCATGCCACCTGCATTGAGAGCATGGAGTCTTAACCACTGGACCACCAGGGAAGTCCCTATACTTCAATTTTAAAAAAAGAATACTTCTCATGCAGGAGCTAAATCTTTAATGAAAGACAAAGAGATTTCCCTAGTAAGGTAATTCCATGAAGACATTAGAACCTGGAGAAGGGAAGTAGAAAACTGTCTTTCAGTAGATGCATTACTCTTTCTTTCTAAATTAGCCTGGATATCTTTGCAGTAAATGGCTATTACCTTCCTAGAAATTCAAATGCTTCATTATTTAAGAATGTTGTTGAGCTATAGTTTGAGGCAATAGCTTGAAAGCTTTGGAATACTGAGCAAAAAAATATTGGCAAGCCTTTGATAAATACATCATTTTCTCATTAATTGTACAGGGTGAAAAGACATTTTAAGAACACATTATCTCTTCATCAATATTACGTTGTGCCCCAGGCAGAAATCAAGACCAGCCGCAGATACTAAAGGGAGAAAGTCTACAGGGTCAGGAGACATAGGTCAGGGCTTAATTATCTGGTTATTTAGTACAAAGGGTTATGTGGATTATTTAAAGACCCCTTTGAAGAAAAACTGACAGTTTTTCTAGAATCTTCTTCTCAAGGAGTAAGTAAATATTATGACCAAAGTGGAGATCTGAAAAAACAGGCTACTAAATAAAGTCTTAAATTTATTCTATTACCTCATAAATTTACCGAAACAAATTTTAATTCAATGATTAATGAACTCATGTCTTTCCCTATAAAAATGATCTCCCCGTTTACGTAGAGATTCTCTCTACTGAGTATTAGACTATAAAGAGATGTTAAATATATCAGAAGAAATAACCAAATGTCATAAGGAAATCTCTAAGTCCAGAATTTTAAAAAAATATTTATTTATTTATTTGGCTGCATTAGGTCTTAATTGCAGCATGAGGGATCTTTTGTTGCGTCATGCTGGCTCTTCGTTGGGGCATGTGGGCTTCTCTCTAGTTGCAGCATGCAGGCTCAGTAGTTGTGGTGCGCGGGCTTAGTTGCCCTGCGGCATGTGGGATCTTAGTTCTCCAGCCAGGGATCGAACCCACGTCCCCTGCATTGGAAGGCAGATTCTTAACCACTGGACCATCAGGGAAGTCCCTCTAAATCCAGAAATTTTGATAAGCCTTTAAACCTTGACTCCGTTTAACATCCATCTTTCCATAGTGCCTTGCAAGACATGTCAATAAAGAAGTGGTTCATCAAATATTTTTAAAGCCATGATGGCATTCTTGAAGAAATACAAAGGGTCAAAACAAAACCATACAATCAGCAATAATTCCAAAGTATAACAATGTCTCAGCATGTCCGTAAATTTTTACTGAGATAGAATTTAGAGATATTAACCTTGGACCTTTTCGTCTCCTAAAATTATTCTGTAGTTTTTCACTGGTTGGATAATGACATTCACTGTTTGATGAAGGCAGATGCTGCCTACAAAGAAATAATTCAAATAATTTAATTGAAGGACTGAATGAATTTTTAAATTCACACCTGGCAAAAGAGTCTGAAAGCACAGCATTCTGGATTTGTGTGAGCCAAGCCTTTGACAGAGAAATGGTTTTGTTTTGAATTCACAGAGGGGTTGGTTCCAAATTTTGAACTTGATTAGAGGACCAGAGTTTAGGCTTTATAAAAAGTAACCATAAAGTAGGGAGCAATACACTCTGACTCCTGGGCATTTCCCCACCTCCAGGGCAGGACAATAACAGAAGCTTTTCCAGGACTGGAAGAGAGGAATCAGAGAAAGAGGGAGAGGAGAGCAAAAAAGCTAAAGTGACTGAATGGGGCTACTAGAACCCAGCCCCCTGGGGAGCAGTCAGACCTGCAGTGGGGGGTAGGTTGGTGGAGCTTGGTTCAGTCATCAAAGCAGGAGCCTGTGCCCCACTTTTCACAAGGGACCCTTGGAGGACACCCCTGCAGAGTGCCCCACCCCACTATGGGTAGCCTCAGTAGAGTAGAAATGGTACCATAATGTGTTTGAGTCTCTGGTTCCCCATGACCTGGACCAGATCCCTGAGTTCCTTGGGCCCAGTTGATAGGTCAGGAGTGCTAAGCAGAGGTAGACACAGGATAGCTGGCAGAAGAAAGCAAAGAACGTGGGATGCTATATTTAAAGCTTCTTTCTTGGACTCTGAATGATTCAAAGAACTGAGCCTCTTTCCAGAGAGATAAAGACATGAAGCACAAAACAAAATCTTACAGCAACTCAGGCCCTAATACCAGGCTTAGGGGAATATCTGGAAAGACTAAGCTTTGGAGAAAGAGACAAGATTTTTAAAGCTAGGCTTGAAAGAGAACCCAATGCTACTGATATAGAAACTGAGCAGACCTGGGAGGTGCTGGGGAGGCAGAAAAGAGACAAGGGCAGGCCCATACTGATTTGGGCAGAACCTTGGCTCAGGAGATGCCCACAGCCCTTTCTCTGCCACAAGCCAAGGAAGACACAGCCGCCAGCAAGGAGAAGAGGGACTCGGGTTGAGGGATTGGCCCGCACTGACTGTTGCTCTTAAGAAAAGATAGCCGCTTACCTTGTTGTTGTGGAGTGAGGACCACCATGTATAACCCCGTCCTGGGAGTCAGACATACAGCCGAGGATAAAAACGATGCCCCCGGGCATTGCACATCCTGCACCCCTGTACTTGGGACCTTGTCCAAAGCCTGTCTGAAGCTTATCCCCCATTGAGGGAGACTCTGTGTACATCATGGCTGAAGCTTCCTATGAGGTGGGGTCAGTGGGGGAATGAAGGAAAGCCAATGATGAAGGCATGTGAGGATTTTACTTAAGGCCAAGGCCACCCAGGTAAACCTAGAGGGCTTTTGAAGAGAGATAAAACAGATTCTATACAGAAACCTCCTGGAAGTGGGGACATCTAGATGAGAGTAAATGTCTTTGTGAGGACCATGGTTAATTCGCTAGAAGAAATGAATTTGGAATTTTGAAAGCTACTTGGAAATTTTATATCAAGGTTTGTTTTCTTTTCAAAAATGATACTTGTTGCCCAGTGATTCTCCATTCATTAGAATGGCATTCACTGCTTTGGGGAAAGGCCGATTCAGCTAGAATAAAGAAGGCCATTGAAGGGCTGCAAAGTAGTGCGTGCATGCATGCGTGTGTGTGTGTGTGTGTGTGTGTGTGTGTGTGTAGTCTGTGCATTTAAACTCAGAGCACAAAAAATTGCCTGAAACCCTTCATATGCAATAGGTTTGAAGTTTATGGTCGTAATGATTCAGAAACAAAGAAATGTAAGCTTCTTTATTTGTCATTAAAAATTGAAACAGCCCCTCATTTCTACAAATGGTGGGAAAACATTTCATCCTGTTCCTTTAAGGCAACTCAGACAGCTCCAGTTTAAAATCTCATCTCTTTTGGAAAAATAACTGAAGGGTGACAGAATATGCCACCCCCAAACATGCCACTTAGGCATAAGGATAATTTTGAGCTAAAGGCAAATGAGAAGAATCAGATATAAGGAAAGTCATGGGGATATAATGCACTGCAGTGTGACTATAGTTAAGAATACTGTATTGCATATTTGAAAGCAGCTAGAAGAATGGGTCTTGAAAGTTCTGAGCACAAGAAAAGAATTCTAAATATAACTGTGCATGGTGATGGATGTTAAGCGGATTTATTGTGATGATCATTTCGCAATATATACAAATACCGAATCATTGCACTGTACACGTGAAACTAATATGTCAATTATACCTCAATAGAATTTTTTTAAATGCTATTTGTTTATGAAATAGTTTCCTTTTAAAAAAAGAAAGAAAAAAGAAAAGCTCCCTGCCTTCCCCCTATTTGCCTAAAAGTAGGACATAAATTTAAAAGGTGTCCCTCCCCTCTCTACAAGGAAGGACAAAAGTGAATCACTGGAGACTTTAGACCCTGTCAGCCTGGAGATGACACCAGAGGAGTTTACATGCAAAGTTTACAACCTAGCCTTTGTCTCTCATTAGTTTCCCATATACTTGCCATCCCATAATTTGCTGCCCATTGGAGACTCTAGGTCCTTTTTCTTTTTCTTGTCACTTCTCTAACATTTATTGTTCCTTTGCTAAGATATTATATAAACTAAAGTTCTAACCAAACCTATGAGTTACTCATCTCTGGGTTCTCCCATGTATTACATGTGTGATACACATGTTAATAAACTTCTGCTTGTTTTCTCTTGTTAATCTGTCTTCTGTTATAGGGGCCCCAGCTGAGAATTTAGAAGGGTAGAAGGAAAATTATTCTTTTTCTCCCTACATAACCAATTCAAAATTCAAATTCAGTTATTTCAAAGTCAAAGTCCATGATTAGGCTTTTCTGACTCTCCCAACCCTTTGCCCCAGGGCTGTGCTCTGAGTACAGGTGGCAGGTGGCCTGAGTCCAGCACTGGGCTGTGCAGAGGAGTGTCTGGCTCACCTGCTGATCTGCCGACCTCTGCCCCTTGCTGGCCTAAGACAACACCTTGCTCAGCTAAGGTGTCTCATTCTCTGCTGTGCGCACCACTAGCCATCACCTGCTTGGAAGCCTATGGCGCTTGCCTTGGCCTCCCTGCTCGAGGGGTATGCTCTCCCCAGCTGGAATCCAGTCCTGCCCCAGTAACACCCTCTCAGCTGTTGTGCAGCCTGCATGGAGGCACGTGGCCTCTGGATCTTGTCCAGGACACACATAACCCCAGAAAACCCATGGAAAACCACAATCACAGGCCGTTTCTCTGCCTAAACACTCCACCCCGCCATTGCTACTCTATTGTTGGTGTGGGGTATTCTTTAAGGTGGTGTCCTTCCAAATTTCCAAACAGAAAATAGTGCGGGGGCTTCCCTGGTGGTGCAGTGGTTGAGAATCTGCCTGCTAATGCAGGGGACACGGGTTCGAGCCCTGGTCTGGGAAGATCCCACATGCCGCAGAGCAACTGGGCCCGTGAGCCACAACTACTGAGCCTGCGCGTCTGGAGCCTGTGCTCCGCAACAAGAGAGGCCGCGACAGTGAGAGGCCCGCGCACCGCGATGAAGAGTGGCCCCCGCTTGCCGCAACTAGAGAAAGCCCTCGCACAGAAACAAAGACCCAACACAGCCAAAAATAAATAAATTAATTAAAAAAAAATAAAAATAAAGGAATTTAAAAAAAAAATAGTGCATGAGCACCCCCTGCTCTAGGAATTTCAAGCTGAGGCTCCTTTTCCCCGCCTGTCCCCGTTCACGGAGCTTGAGAATCCTGTGTTCCTCAGCATTTCCTCCAAGCTCCTTCTCCCAAGCCAGGAAGGGTTTTTATTGCCTTTTTGTGTGACAGGAAATTGCCATGACCTCATGTTCTACACCCTGTGGTTTATGTTATAGACTCTAAACTTAGCCCTCCAGGCTTTGGGTCTAGAGATTTAAGGAGAACGTTTAGGAAGATGAAAACAAAACAAAACAGAGCCAAACCCTGTTCTATCCCCAGTGGCTGGCCTTTGTAATTGGTGTGCGGACACTGAGCCTGCTTGCCCTCTCGTGCTCTCTGGTCCTGCCCCTGTCCATCTCTCTGGGGGGCTCCGGATGCCTGCAGGTCCCCGTGGTACTGACTCTGGCTGGGTTCAGCCACTGGATGACACTAGCAGGAGATGGGGCCGGGGATGGGAAGGGAGAATTCTAAGTACTTCTCTCTGCCTCTGCGGTACCTCTGGCAGGAGCTGCCTCATTCCACTGTGGATCCAGTTTCCTGTAGCGAGTCTCCTCCCTTCGTCCCTCCAGCCTTGCTGACGATGCTCATCTCTGGGTGACTTCACCATCCAGTCTCTGGCTTCTCACCTACTCCATCTCCTGTAAACCCAGTTACCCAAGTCAATTTTCCTATACTGTAAGTTCTTAAAGGAATTTCTGTTTTCCTGTTTAGACCCTGACTGTACACCTGGCTTTCAAGACTCTTGCTTCCGAAATGGGCTTCAAGATTAAACAATGACTTTGCATTCCTGCTAAAAAATATCCTAATCCTTCTTAAGGCGATGAAGACTAAATTAGGGGGGAAGGCGTAGCCAAAGAAGTACAGAAGTAAAAAAACACATTAATATATTTCGAAATATCTCACCACCAGAGCACCCATAGTTATTGAATTCATTGTATTGTTATTTGAATAGACATTTTTTTGCTGCCCTTATATACTCATGGGGCAAGTTCTCCGGTGTTCCATTAATCATGTGATCTTTCTGGATTCTACACTTTGTCTCTTACCTCTTTCTTGTAGAAGATTATACCCGATTCAAAAGCAAGTCACACAACCCACTTAGCTTAATGAATTGATGGCATATATGCTCAGTTGCAACAAAATCAATTTTACACACTGACCAAAATGTGGATGCAGGAAAGAGTTTGAGAACATCAGTGTGTAATGATTGGTGATGACCAGTCCAACAAAGATACTAAAATTTGCAGATCCAAATGGGCAGACATAGAGATCACACAAATCAAATGTCTATGGGACAGACAAGTAATATAAATGGGAAAGCAGATCCTGTGTATTACAGAAGGGAGCAGGACACATGGAAACTAGAGAGGAGGTGTGTTACTGAATGGGGGGGGGGGGGTGGTCTCTGCACAGCTCCAGCTGACTATGCCGAATGGGAACGGGGATGCCTTGTTATGAAATTTTACAATATTTGAAGAGAAGCCAGAAATCTAGATTGCATGTGAAAGCCTCATGATTTGTAAAGTAATATCAACTAACTCAAAAAAAATTTTAATGTTGTGCAAATTTAACAAAACATATATATATATATATATATATATATATTTTTTTTTTTAAATATTTATTTATTTGGCTGTGCCAAGTCTTAGTTGCAGCACACAGGATCTTCATTGTGAAGTGCGGGATCTTCATTGTGGCATGCTGGATCTTTAGCTGTGGCATGTGGGATCTATTTCCCTGACCAGGGATCAAACCTGGGCCCCCTGCATTGGGAGCACGGAGTCTTAGCTGCTGGACCACCAGGGAAGTGCCCTAACAGAACATATTTTGAGCTAGATAGGATCCCAAGTCACCAGTTTGCAATCTCTGCCCTAATTGGACATTATTCTTTGGAGCAATATACACTATGCGTTCAAATAATCTTCCTCAATTCAGTAACATTTGTGGATATTTTAGTTACCTCCATAATGTGGTCTATTCTTTTGAATATTCTCATCATATGAAATATACATTCTTTAGTGGTAAGCCAAATTTTCGAAAATAGTCAAAATAATAATAACATAAGCATGCTTAATAAAAAGAGAAAAACTGGGAAAAATGAATTTGGGTTTATTTTTTGTCTCTCACTTTCACTACCCCCAACACATCTGTCAGATATTCTAGTAGGTAGGAGGGCTGTAGGTGTGGGAGAAAGGGAGTCCTGACTCCGCCCAAAGGAAGGAATGTGGAGGAGCAGAGCCTGGTTTATAGACTGGTGTCTCAAAGAACCGGGGTGGGGGGGGCAGGGGCAGGGGGGGCACCTCCATCACTGATTGAATTAATTATAATCTCTTCAACTCGGCATTTAAAACAATATAGCCCTACACTACATCTCAAGTCTTATCTCTTGGTGCTCCAAGAACACATTATCATGCTTTCCCACCTCTGTGTTTGTTTATCCAACACTCTCCACCTCAGTCAGTTGAAATGCTACTGGAACTTCAAAATTCAAATGCTACCTCATCCAAAAATATTCTGCTAATGTTTTGGAGTTATTCTTTCTTTCGAGTTTCCATAGAACTTCTCATTTGTATTTTGACATTTATACTCTGCTTTGAAATACAGATTCTTGAGTTCTTGTCTTATCCCCACCAGACTACTAGGATGTTTAGAACATCAACTGCATCTTATTTTTGATAATCTGGAGTGCCTAACATTAAGCTTTGCACAAATTATGCACCGGAGATTTCTGTCTTGTGTTGGTAAGAAGATGAGTAAGTTGGTAAGAAGATGGATACATCTAGTGGTAAACTGAAAAATTGCATGCAACTTTTGCTTTATCTAACACAGTTATCATAACCTCCCCCCAATAAAAAGAAAAGATTGCCTCATTGATACTACGGATTGCTTCAACTTTAATCTCTATTGAGGAATGCACTGTGTTACTTCTTAGGCAGACACTGAGCTCTCTTATAGCATTTTTTAAAAATAAATTTATATATTTTATTTATTTATTTTGTCTGCTTTGTTTCTTTGCTGCTGTGCGTGGTTTTCTCTAGCTGCAGTGAGCAGGGGCTACTCTTCGTTGCGGTGCACGGGCGTCTCACTGCAGTGGCTTCTCTTGTTACGGAGCACAGGCTCTAGGCACGCGGGCTTCAGTAGTTGTGGCACTCAGGCTCAGTAGTTGTGGCACACGGGCTTAGTTGCTCCACAGCATGTGGGATCATCCCGGACCAGGGCTCGAACCTGTGTCTCCTGCATTGGCAGATGGATTCTTTTTTTTTTTTTTAACATCTTTATTGGAGTATAGTTGCTTTACAGTGGTGTGTTAGTTTCTGCTTTATAACAAAGTGAATCAGCTATACATATACATATATCCCCATATCTCCTCCCTCTCGCGTCTCCCTCCCACCCTCCCTATCCCACCCCTCTAGGTGGTCACAAAGCACCGAGCTGATCTCCCTGTGCTATGTGGCTGCTTCCCACTAGCTGTCTGTTTTACATTTGGTAGTGTATATATGTCCATGCCACTCTCTCACTTCGTCCCAGCTCACCCATCCCCCTCCCAATGTCCTCAAGTCCATTCTCTACTTATGTGTCTTTATTCCTGTCCTGCCCCTAGGTTCTTCAGAACCATTTTTTTTTGAATTCCATATATATGTGTTAGCATATGGTATTTGTTTTTCTCTTTCTGACTTACTTCACTCTGTATGACAGACTCTAGGTCCATCCACTTCACTACAAATAACTCAATTTTGTTCCTTTTTATGGCTGAGTAATATTCCATTGTATATATGTGCCACATCTTCTTTATCCATTCATCCGATGATGGACACTTAGGCTGCTTCCATGTCCTGGCTATTGTAAATAGAGCTGCAATGAATATTGTGGTATATGACTCTTTTTGAATTATGGTTTTCTCAGGGTATATGCCCAGTAGTGGGATTGCTTGGTCATATGGTAGTTCTATTTTTAGTTTTTTAAGGAACCTCCATACTGTTCTCCATAGTGGCTATGTTAATTTACATTCCCACCAACAGTGCACCGGGGTTCCCTTTTCTCCACACCCTCTCCAGCATTTATTGTTTGTAGATTTTTTGATGATGGCCATTCTGACTGGTGTGAGGTGATACCTCATTGCAGTTTTGATTTGCATTTCTCTAATGATTAGTGATGTTGAGCATCCTTTCATGTGTTTGTTGGCAATCTGTATATCTTCTTTGGAGAAATGTCTATTTAGGTCTTCTGCCCATTTTTGGATTGCGTTGTTTGTGTTTTTGATATTGAGCTGGCAGGCAGATTCTTAACCACTGCGCCACCAGGGAAGCCTTCTTATAGCGTTTTTGATCAAAACATTTTGTGCAAGAAATTTCTCTAGATTATAAAAGATGCTACAATCATAAAGATTCCTGTAAATGGGTAAGTTTCCTTTATCAGTCTTAGATAAGTGTCACCATTGCTTTATGACCCATGACATAAATATCTTGGACTAAATGCAGATATTCTCTAATTCTTCTAGTTTAGCAAACCCATATTTGTGGAATTTGTGAACGAAAGGATGCTCTACAAGAGCTGGTTCTCAGTACGTTTCTAACTATTAATCACTCAAGGACAAGTCCAGAAAAGTTAAGCTTAACACTTTGAAATGTAGGTTTTTATAGAAGTTTTTAGAGCACGATTTCTGATAGATCGGGACCTACCCAATGATCTAGAGGTCTTACCTGACAGAATTTCCAGCTGATTGCTGCTTTCTCATTCCACTTTCTCCTTACTCTCTTTTCCCCAGGCTTAAAAGGATTTCAGGGGGAGAAAAGCCCTCACCAGCGATGGGGTCCATGCAGGATGATCTCAAGACCTGAGGAGATGTTTGGTAACTCATAAAACAGTTCGGAGACCCTATTTTAGTATTTAGTATTTGGTATCTTTTAAAATTGGCTTTCTAAAAATAAAGAAAAAAAGAAAGTTAAGGTGGTTTTTGACATTAGGGCTAAAGTAAAAATGATGATATAATGCTTTCTTAGATTAATTTTTAAATGTCATATATGTTATTTTGTGTACAGTCATTCTAGTTCTGTTCCTAAGCACAAATATCTGGCATTTCACTAAAATTTTGTGATAAAAATTGAAAAACTTGGCCACAATACTTTGCGGCTCTTCTCATCAATAAGATGAGAAAAGAAACTACTTGGTTCTCTCCCGTCTCTTGAATGAATCTGGGCTGACTGTTTGACTTGCTTTGACCAATAGAATGTGGTGGAAGTGACACTGTATAAGTCCGTAGAGACTCACCTTCAGGGAGCCTTGCAGTTCCTGGTTTTTCCTTCTGGGAATGCTGCCCTAAGACCACCATGTAAGGAAACTGGTCTAGTCTACTAAAGATGAGAGGACATATGGAGAAGAACCAATGGCCAGCCCTGTGAGTGAGGCTGTCTTCGACCTTCCAGCCCAGCTAACCCTCCAGCTGAATGCAGCCCTATGAGTGAGCCCAGGCGAAACCTCCACCTTTGGAAGGGTGAACCCCAAAGAACGTGAGCTATAATTAGTCCATCACTATATTTCTGTTGCATTCATCTATTGCTTTGTAACTAGCTATCCCAAAACTTAGTGGTTTAAAACAACCCCTGTGCATTTACTCACAGTTGTGCAATTTGGGTTCGCTGGACTTAGCAGGACAGCTCTTTGCCTGCGGCTGGGAATTCAAGACAGGTTTTCCCACAAGTCTGGTGTCTCACTGTGACAGCTGGAACATCAAGGGCTTGGCCAGTGTGACACTGTGATAAAATAAGACATCTATATTTGGTCTTCGTCCCAGTTCCTGTCACAGAGCTCTTAAAATTTTTGTGATTTCCTGAGTTATGTGGTGAGAGAAGGGTCTTTGGTAATCATAATAAACCCCTTTCAACCATGCTTGAGTTTATGTTAATAAGATGAATGGTGGCCAAAAGCCCCAGGACACAGGCTGGTGACCAGAGGAACCAACCATGTGACTAGAGGATTAGAACTTTCAGTCCCACCCCCAGCCTCCAGGGAGACTGAGTTAATCATCAATGGCCAGTGATTTAATCAATCATACCTACAAATGGGACCTTCATAAAATGACTAAACTATAGATTGTTCAGAGAGCTTCTAGTTTGGTGAACACGTCTATGTGCCGGGGGATGCATGCCCCAAATTCACGGGACAGAAGCTCCTGTGCTCAGGATTCTTCCAGACCCCACCCCATGTACATCTTCCTTTGGCTGTTCTTCTGTACCCTTTACAGTATCCTTTATAATAAGCCAATAATAGTAAGCAGAGTGTTTCCCTGAGTTCTGAGACATTATAGCAAATTATCACACCAGAGGAGAGGGTTGTGGGAACTCCTGATTCGTAACCAAGTTGGACAGAAGTGTGGGTAAACTGGGGACCCACTATTTGCATCTGAAGGTGGGGGCAGTCTTGTGGGACTGATCCCTTAACGTGTGTGCTAACTCTAGATTAATAGTGTCAGAATTGAATTAAATTGTGGGACACCACTTGGTGTGCACAGAGAATTGGAGAATCGCTTGGTGTGGAAAATCTACACTCTTGGCGTCAGAAGTGCTACGAGCAGAGAAACAGTTTTCTTTTAGCCAGGCACCTTTCAGCTCTCCATCTGGGTGGCTGAACCTCTTTCCATGTGGCTTGGGGCTCCAAGAGGGCAAACGTGGAAGCTGCACAGTCTTTTTAAGACCTGGCACAGTACCACTTCTGCTGTTTCTATTTGTCAAAACAGGTCATGAAGCCAGCCCAGACTCGAGGGGAGGAGAAATAGACTTCTGGTCTCTATGTGAGGACACAAAAGATTTTGTGGCCATCTTTTTATTTATTTATTTATTTTATTTTATTTATTTTTGGCTGCGTTGGATCTTCGTTGCTGTGCACGGGCTTCCTCTAGATGGGGCGAGCGGGGGCTACTCTTCATTGCGGTGCGTGGGCTTCTCATCGTGGTGGCTTCTTTTGTTGTGGAGCATGGGATCTAGGTGCACGGGCTTCAGTAGTTGTGGCACGTGGGCTCAGTAGTTGTGGCTCGTGGGCTCTAGAGCGCAGGCTCAGTAGTTGTGGCTCACAGGCTTAGTTGCTCCGCAGCATGTGGGATCTTCTTGTCCCCTGCATTGGCAGGCAGATTCTTAACCACTGCACCACCAGGGAAGCCCTTTGTGGTCATCTTTATAATCTATCGCAATCCACTTTCCGGCCATAAATTATTGGCATTTCTCCCTTATGCAAAACACATTCATCTCTTCCAGTACCTCCCGAAGTCTCACCCAGTATGGCAGCTGCTCAGTGCTCAGAATTTCATCATTTGGATCAGGTCTGGACGTGGATGAGGTTGCTTGGGTGTGGCTTTTCTCAGTCTGGAAACCTGTGAACTAAAAATTCAAGTTATCTGCCACCATCACCAACCCCCCACCCCCAACCCCACACGCAGTGGTGAGAGAGGGATAAGATAGCAGCAGATGCTCCCGTTCTCAGGGGGAGGACATTTAAAGGCACATAGCAGGCACGGGTCCTTAGCAGTTCTAAAAGCCAGCTGTACACATGTTGCCAGTTTCCCTGGGTCTGGAGGGAGGGACTATTGCTTGACTGGGGCCTGCTTCTGTTCCCTCCTACACCACACCCCGCCAAATTACCATCATATTACCTTGTTCTTTTTTTTTTTTTTCTTGCCATTTGAAATGCTCTTGTTTATGAATTTTCTAATATGTTCACTTTTTCCTCAATCCATTGTTCTTGGCTGTTGGCTCTGTCCTCTGAGACCTTCTTCCTTTTCCATGAGAAATGGTTCATCTTTGAGGCTGATTTTCTCAGTCTGCTTCTTGCTCTTGGAAAGGTGGGAGCCCAGAGGTCTCTTTTCATTTTCAACTGTCTTTGTTCCTTTACTGTAAGTGTGTACAGTTCCTCTTAAAATGTTATGGATGTTCTGTATGGTAAATTATAATCTACTCCATTAGACAAGAGTCACACTGCGATCCACACGTCTCTTGGGAATGGGCCCTCTGCACTTTGGGCTCTGAGGTCTTAAAATAGGTCTTACAGCCACACCCTCAACTTGATCTTGACTAAGATCACATTTTGCTGGCAGCATCCTGAGGCCATTTATTACTTTTTCTGCTTGAAAACTGAAATTCTCGTTCATCCTTCCTTCCCATATTTTATGACAGGCAGCTAAAAGAAGCAGATTAGCCCCTTTGGCATTCTACTTGGAAGTTTCCTTTGGACAGATCCACAAGTTCATTAAGTACATTTTCTATCTTTCATGTTACCACAGTCATCAGCTTTACCAGTTGTTCCCCAGCTTTACAACACAGATGACCATCTTTCCAGCGTTCAATTTCCTCACTGCCTTTGCCACCCTTCCAGCCTTTCTCCATGGCTCAATCTCAAAATCACCTGCTTTAGGTTTCCGTTACAGCAGCACCCCACTTCCAGGTACTACTTTCTGTTTCAATTTTCTATTGCCATGTAATTAACCACCCCCCAAAATAATGACTAAGAACAGTGATTTATGGTTTCTCATGATTTTGAGGGTTGACTGCAGTAATGTGACCACATTCTTTTAGGAGCTCGGTGGCGCTGCACTGTCCAAGGTGAACTCTCATCCTCCATGAGAGGATGTCTCCATGTGGCCCCTCATCACCCACTAGTCTAGCTCAAGTCACTTTTCAGCACGGTGGCTAGCTTCCAGAGAGAGCGTTCCAAGAGGACAAGCTCTAGTGTGCAAGTGCTTATCCAGTCTCCTTCTACCATGCTTGCTAATGTCCCACTGGCCAAAGCAAAGCACACGATCAAGTAAACTTGTTTATGAATTTTCTAATTTGTTTACTATTTTCCTCTCCCTACCAAAATATAATATCAGGGGTTCTTGTCTACTTTGTTCATAGCTGTATTCCCAGAATTCCAAGTAGGTCCAGTACATACTAAGTACTTAATAAACTTTTTCTTTTTTTTTTCCCTGGCTGTACGGCATGCAGGACCTTAGTTCCCTGACCTGGGATTGAACCCGTGCCCCCTGCAGTGGAACCATGGAGTCTAACCCCTGGACCGCCAGGGAATGCCCAATAAATGTTTCTGACGTGTGATGAATGAACAAACGGATGGACAAATGGATGAACTAACTAAATCAGTGTAAAGAAATTTATAAGTAAATATGTTTATTTTTATAGAAACTGTATCAAAGTTTTAAACAACTATTGACTACTAAAAATCAGGAGTGATCCAGAAGAAGTCTTTTTGAGAACTGGACTGAACAATGGTCATAGCTTGCTGAAATATTTAAAATAAGTGATATACTTGAGATTTGTTTCAAAATAATCTGGAGAACACGGGGAAAATGGATTGGAGTACAGAGAAAATGAGACTGACTGTGAATTGATACTTATTTAAGTTGGGTTAAGGGTACATGAAGGTTCATTATACTGTTCTCTTAACTTACATATTTGTTTGAAGTTTCCGTAATAAAAAGTATTAAAATTACATGTAGATTATTAAGGGACTGAAGAGCATTGGAAAGACTGTGAGAAATATTCATAAGTATGAACTAATTTATTAATATTCCTACTTCTCCTACATCTTTTAGAAAGAGATACGATGGGAGGCATTTTAAAGATCATCTAGAAATGTCATTGGCTAGATAATCTGAAGGTTATTTAGATGTTGCATTTAACCTGTAATAGACCTTATTTTAAAATATTCCTGGAACTTTGCATGTGGAACAGATTTCGGTAAAGCAAGTCATTTCCCCATTGATTTCCATTCAGTTTTGAAGACATGCTCTCATACCTCCTGCTGATTTCCCTGTCTGCTAATTATAGCCCAAGGTAGGAGATGGGAAGTGCAGAGCTCACGTAAGCACTGGCATTTTGCCTTGATCTGGGGCTCAATCAGGTATCTAATGCAACAAATTTTTATGTTCTCTGCCTGGATCAAGAAGAAGCCAGGGAGAGCAGGAGTTTGCCTCCACAGATGCCATCCTCAAGCTGACAGCTGCTCTGCCTGGCTTTGTTATCAGTCTGGGGAGTTGCTAGTCTGTTGGCAGAATTCAATTAATAAGGACTTTTAATTATTATATATCTTCCTTACAAGTCATAATTTGGGGAAATATAGAAGAAATATGGTTTTGTCCCTGGTATCAAGGAGCCTGAAGATTTCAAGGGCTTAGGAACAAGCCCAGCCTTAAGCATTATATAATATTTTCCATCCAGAACTAGAAGAAGACTAATGTGTTTGGGGGCTGTCATATCCTGGGCATTCATTTAAGGGATCAAGGCCAGGGGGCCAAAATCATTCAGCACAAAACTTATTCATGAGTGAGCAATGGAATCGATGATGTGGTTATTGGGGCAGAAGACCAGGTGACTGGTTTCCAGGCAGAGCAGTGGGCTCTCCCACTCCTAGAGACCCCCAGATTTATTATAACCAGGCAAATCCATTCAGGAAGACCATTCTACTGGGCATCTCTGCCTCTGGAATAGAGATAAGGAAACAAGTATGAATTTGTTTTAATGGAAGTCTCTTTGCTAGGGGATTTGTTCTCACTCACAATTCACACACCCCCCTACATTTAATGCTGTCTGATTATAAAAATGGTTGGAGAAAGGCCAAAACACAGAAATAGAGGTGTGTGGAGGGAAGAGACCTGGGGTAAGAGAAGCATAACGGTTTAGGGTGCTCTCAGCTGCAAGTAAGAGTGAACTGCAAGTGTGGGTTAACTTCAGGCAGCTTCACGTTCTCAGGGAGGCCCTGAATTTATACTGGAGGCCAGGGGCCAGGTGGCCTGAGTATTGGTCTTGAGTCATCACTTTTCTCACCTTTCCAAACCCTGTTTTCCCATTTGAACAAGGAGGGAGTGGTCTTAACTTCTCTGAGATATCAGGATCTAAAGATCCAGGAATATTTGGTGTGTAGTTCCTGTAGGTGGGCAGTAGATCATGGACAAGTGGGAGGAACTAGTTCCTCATTTTGTGATTATGTTCAAAGGCCCACATTGACCTTGGCTGTTTGGAATAAGTTAAATGAAGGTACTTGCCACAGTGCTCAATGAATGTGTCTCCTGCTTCTTTCCCATAGGTGAAGCCCACCTTCCATACGTAGGACCACATCACCTAGACAAGAGAGAGAAGCAGTTCTGATTTACAAATGCAAACACAAGCCTATGTCAAGATGTCCTTTCAAAAAGGGCTTATTAAATTAACAAATATATACATTTGCATAGCATAATTTCACATAGACAATAGTAGACTCCAATCACAAAAATAAAAATATAAAAATGTTATATTCTTATTGGAATTCAGTTAGATTTGAGGATGTTACCATTTACAGACTCACATGATAAAACAGTAGTTTAATCAAAGATCCGTTTAATGCAAATATTTGGAGTCCTACCAGAAAGACCATAAGGCTATTGTCAAATCAGTTAAATGTCTGTTACAAGCAGTAAGGGTGACCATCTGCTGTGGTTGGCAAAAAATTAACATATTTCAAAATGCAAACACTTCTCAGTCTACCCCTACAGACCTCAAAGCAGGCATCTTGACGAGACAATTTGGACCTAATATCTAGTACTTCAACTAAAACGATATCCAATGTCTTTAAACAGGCAAGAGATATTGGATAATAAATGTTCCATTTATTTGCTATTATGAAAGATGACAAGTTCTTAGCTTATTAATACTTTGTGCCTTGTTGAGAAACTCAATCTGAAAATAACTGGTGTTAATTCAATTAGGCAAACAAGGATTGTGCCCTTGCTATAGACAGCTCATTGGGCTTCATTCTTTGAGGTATACAATGAAAGGAGCCTTCAGGGAGCCTCCAATTTAGTGGGGGCTATGGATACACACGTTTGCCCATACAAGGCAGAATACTATCACAGAGGCCGAATCCAGTGCCACAGGAGTCTTCTTATTTTATAGGCTTGTAAGGCAAAGGCTACCCCTACGATGGCAGTTGTGGTGGATTTTGAAGGAAAGTATGACCTCAGTTAAAGAAAAAAAAAGTACAGAGGACAGCCTGAGCAAGACTAAGAGGCATAGGAATGCACTCTACTCAGGACACAGCACGTGGTCCTGTTTGGCTACATGCATTTTGTAAGATGAAGCTCAAAAAGTTGTGTGGGAACAATGGTGGGCAACTATTATGATTTTTGCCTGGCTTTGATTCTCCTTCTTCTAGAAACAGCACCATGATTTTCCCTTGGGAATCTATGCCTGCCTTCTTTTCAGCTCATGTGACGTGAAGGAGCTGGTAGTGCAATGCCATGAATACCTTCTAAAAAGCTTGGATTTTGAGTTCCATATTTCAAATCTCTTATTTAATAGAAGGGAGAATCACGTAAACCTTTGTAAATGAAAAAATGTTCAAACATGTACAGAAGTAAAACAAAACAAAACAGTGAATCTCTATAAGCCCCATACCCAGACTAAACAATTATAGGCATACCTCATTGTATTGTGCTTTGGTTTATTGCACTTTGCAGATAATGTGTTTTTTACTAATTGGAGGTTTGTAGCAAGCCTGAGTCGAGCAAGTCTATCAGTGCCATTTTCCCAACAGCATTATTTCTAAATTAAGGTATGTACATTGTTTTTTTCTTTAGAAATAATGCTATTGCACACTTAATAGATTACAGTGTAGTGTAAACTTTTGTACGCACTGGAAGACCAAAAAATTCATGTGACTCGCTTTATTGCAATATTCACTTGATTGCAGTGGTCTGAAACCAAACCTGCAATATTTCTGAGGTATGCCTGTGTCAAGATTTTATCATTCTTCCTCTATCCTCCGCTCTGTCTTTTGCCAAAGTATTTCAAAGTAAATCCTGGACATCCTGTGTTTTCAATTCTATGTATTTTAGCATGCGTTTCTAAAAAGTATGGACATTTTCTTACAAACAAAATGCCATCATCACAACTAATGATTCTTTGGGATTGACTAATCCCCAGTCCATATTAAAATTTCCACTGCTATATTTAAAATAGATAACCAACAAGGACCTACTGTATAGCACAGGGAACTCTGCTCAATATTCTGTAATAACCTAAATGGGAAAAGAATTTGAAAGAGAATGGATACATGTATATACTGAATCACTCTGCTGTACACCTGAAACTAACACAACATTATTAATCAACTATACTCCAATATAAAATAAAAATTAAAAAACAAAATAAAGTAAAATCTCCCTGATTATCTAAAAAATGTCTTTGGTTAGCTGGCTTGTTTAAATCATGTTCTAAACAAGGTCCACACATGGAATGTGGTTTTTATAGCTCTTCAGTTTATTTTAATCCACAGCAGCCCTCCTCACCCCACCTTTTTTCTTTATGCTGTTGTCTTGTTGAGATACCCATGCAAGTCATCCCTTAGAATGCTCCTGATTCTGTATTGGTCTGGTTGCTTTCCTGGGGATGTTATTTATTTAACTTGTTCCCTTATCTCCTGTATTTATGAATAGAAATATCCTAATATCTTGCTTGCCCACATTTATTAATAGTAATGCAAAGACTGGTAAGTGGGTTCAGGTGGTGACAGCCTGATTCTTCCATTATAAAATTTCCTATTCATCTACTACCTATTGGTTTCATCCGTTAATGAAATTTGCCTGAAGCTCCTATTTCATTAGGGGTAGGGGTTGCAAAGTGGTGATTTTCTAATTTTATCACTCCTTCCACACTTATTATTTGGAATTTTTTACTAAAGAAAAATTTTCCCTGTGACAAGTTGGCAATTTGGTTATCCTAAATACAGTTGATATAGGAAAGGCAAATTTCCTTATAATTGGTCAATTTTCAACATACTGCTTAAAAAAATAACGTTTAAAAATGTAAAACAGGGCTTCCCTGGTGGCACAGTGGTTAGGAATCCGCCTGCCAATGCAGGGAACACGGGTTCGTGCCCCGGTCCGGGAAGATCCCACATGCCGCGGAGCGACTAGGCCCGTGAGCCACAACTACTGAGCCTGCGCGTCTGGAGCCTGTGCTCCGCAACAAGAGAGGCCGCGACAGTGAGAGGCCCGCGCACCGCAATGAAGAGTGGCCCCCGCTTGCCACAACTAGAGAAAGCCCTCGCACAGAAACGAAGACCCAACACAGCCAAAAATAAATAAATTTATAAAAAAAAAAAGTAAAACATAAAAGATACAGAAAGCCACATAAAATAAAGAATACCTTAATAAATTATTGTAAGCAAACACCTTTGTAACCACCACCTAGGTGAGGAAACAGAACTTTGGCAGCTACCCCAGAAGCCATCCGTATTTCCTCTTATTCTCATTTTTATGATAATCATTTCCTTGCTTCTCTTTATATTTTATCACCCAAGTGTGCAACTCTAAACACTATAGTTAACTTTCTTCTATTTTTTATTTACTATGAACTTTAATATAACTTTTTAAGAAGTCTCTTTTAATCTACAGGTTCTCCTTCCATTGCTTTTTCTTTTTTTTCCTTGAAAGTTATTTGTTAAAGAAACTCAACTATTTGGCCTGTAGAGTTTCCCAGACTCTGGATTTTACTGATTGTATTGCCATGATGCAGTGTTTCATGATCTGTGTACTTCCTGTAAATTGGTAATTGGGAACAGAGACTTGATTAGATTTCAGTTTAATTTTTGGAGGCAAGGCTACTTAATTGTGAACTGTACTCTTCTATACTGGGGCACATGATGTCTTTTTATTTTTCTCTTTGTGATATTAGTAGCTGTCAATGCCCATTGTCTAGATCCATTCAATTCATTAGGGATTGCAAAATGATGATATTCCAATTTTATCACTCCCTTACTTATTAGCTAGAACATTTCTATATAGAGTAGCTCCCCCTCATCTATTATTTGATTATCCAGTAGTATAGCTCACATAGGAAAGGCAGGATAAATATTTGATTCTTTCCCTTTACCCAGTTTTGAAAATAATAAGTTGGTTGCCTATCACTCTCAAAAGGTGACCAATTAATTTTTTTAGGATCATTAAAACATATGGATTAAAACATTTTAAGTGTGTCAATCCCCTGAAGTTATTATCCCTATGGAGTTTAATTGTTCCATCTCTGGCCAGTGGCAGCTTCTTCAGGTTGGGTCTTATGTCCTTTTGACATGACCTAAGTAGTATTTGATAAGTTTCTTTGCTATTGTATGGCAAGATATTCCATGAGTTCACACTGATACTTCCAATGCAAAGTCAGGACTGTATTGTTTTTACTTAACATCTTCTGTTTCACATCAATATCACGTTTCTTCTGAGAATCCAGGTTCTCAGAGACCAGAGAATGATAGAATTAGAAGATCACACAATTACAGTTTGCATGGTCTTGCATTATATCCACTACAGTCTCAGCAAAACCACCCATTCTACCATCACCAATATTACTGAAACAGTTTAAAAATTGTTTGCATATACTCTCTCCATTTTCTATAGTTTGATTTTATATACATTTTCAGAGCATATAGCCAATACATACTATGCTCTTTCCTCTCTAACCCTCATGTCGTCTTTGTTTTACAAGTAAATAGGTATTTAATGCTCACCACCGGTCCTTAGGTTGACATCTCTCTAGTCATTTGGACATTTGAAGTCTGTTCTCTAGTAGATTCTTTAGGAAATGTGCAAGGAAACAATATTAAATGCCTGTGCCCCCGCCCAATGTTTCTAAAAGAGGATGGCATCAAGCATAGATTTTTTTTTTTTTTTTTTTTTTTGCTAACCTGATAGGTAAGGAGGGGTAACTTGGCATAGTTTTAATTTGTATTTCTCTTAGTATGAATCAGGTTGAGAATTTTTTTTTTTAATGTTTAAGGATCATTTCTTCTCTCTGTGAGCTGTCGGTTCATATCTTTTGTCCACTTTTCTATGGGGTTGTTGGTGTTCCTTCTTCCCCCGTTTTTAGGAGTTCTTTCCATATTGGGGCCATTACTCCTTTGTATGTGGTATGTGTTATAAATATCTCTTCCTACTTTGTCATTTGTTGTTTGACTTTACTTATAGGGATTTAGGAATATGACTCTATGTTTAATACCTAGTAGGGTCAACCCCTCAGACATTGCTTTTTTTTTAAAGATTTTTTTTTTCGGGGGGAGCTATAATTATTTATATTCTAAGAATACATTCAACTTGTCTAGCTCTAGAAAAAAAGATGGACATTTTTGTTGGGATCATGTTAAATTTATCAATTATCTTAGTGATGTTGTATCTTCCCATCTAAGAACATGGTTTTCTCATTCCATTTGCTCTAGTCTACCTTGTGTCTTTCAGTAAAACTGTTTTTAAAATTTTCCTTATATAACTTTTGCACGTTTCCCATTAGGTTCATGGCTGGATATTTTATCTTTTTTCTTGCTAGCATAAAAAGGGTCTTCTCTTGCATTATATCTTCTAGCTGGTTATTGTTTATATATATGATGAATATTGATTTCTGAATATCAAAGCCTTTTGAGTTAAGGATTTCAAAGGTGACAGAGTACAGAAATTATTAGAAAAGTGAGAGATAAGTAAGTATCAATATTTCAAGTGAGAAATGAATCCATGTACCAGGGCAGGATCAAGAGGGAAAGGAAGAACACGGAGATAGGGACATCAAAGGTATAGAACTTGGAAACTAATTTGATGTTGAGGAGAGGATGAAGGAAAGGGCACATGAGCTTTCAACTGCGTGACTGCAATGATGGTAATGTTGTCAAATAATAGGAAGAGGAGAGGGTTGGGGAAAAGAGAGTGAATTTCAATTTTGGGTGCTTAGATTTTAAGACTGGAAGTCAGGGAGAGGCTGGAAGCCATCTGGAGGAGCTGTAGGAGTGTTTGAAATGACTAGGGAGAGAAAGCAGAATGAGAAAAGACAATGATAGAATGTCGAAGGATTTCTATATCTAAATAATAGGCAGAGGAAGCCAATCTATGAGAGAGATGGGCAATGAGGGGTCTGAGGTAGGAAGTGAACCAGAATATAAAGCCATAGAAATCAAAGGAACAGTGTCGCAGGATTTACCAATTATGAAATTACCAGTAATTTTTGAGACAGCCATTTCAGAACCGTTGTGAGGGTGTGGTAAAATTATGAAAGACTAAGTAGAGAGATTATATTGACATGGGGTGAATTTGCGTAGGAAATTTAAACTCTGTGTCCTTCAAACATGTGAAATCTAAATACAAGGTATCATGATTTAAATAATCTATGAAGGTGTCAGTTAAACAAACATGCTCAGGTGACAATAACTTGGTTTAAATTAAATGTTATTAACGGTGATTTCTTACGGACACATAACCTAATTCAAAGTTCAGCCCTTTGTCTGAATATAATTCTTACTTTACCTCCTGACAGATGTGATATGTGTGTGTGTTCAAGTAAAACAGTGCATTTTAGTGCTAAAAAGGACAAGAATTTTTCCCACTCCTAGGTGAATGTCTGTTCTTTTATGTAGGCATTTATAACAATCATAATAGTTTATATTTAGGGTTTACAAAATATTGTCATATCTCACTGAAATTCACAAAAGATTCTGGGACGTAACCAGAACAGAGGTCACTATTCTTCATAAAGTGCAAAGAGGGGGAAGGAATGACAGAACCAGGTCTGGATCTCCGATGTTCATGACTCCTACCTTGTAGGCGTACGAGTCAGAGTTACGTGTAGGAAATGTTTATTCTGGGTATTTTAAGCAAAAAAATACTTAATGCAGGGAATTTGGTACTTCTACATACATGGAAGAACAAGCTTTAGACTGTGCCTCCAGAAATGACAACCAGAACAACACGCTAGAGTTGGTCATTTGGGGGACAAGTTCATACCTGAGACCACTCCACGGATCAGGAAGCCAGACCAGGAAGTTGCTGATACTGCTGCCGTTACCATCACTGCCACCACTCGACTGTATCTTGATATTCACGGAACTGGTGACTTGGCACTGGGACGTGGACCCTAGATACCGAAGAATCTCAAGAATGGACTCTAGAACATTGCTGCTGCTATGAGCTTGCTTTCAAGAAAATCACCAAAAATGGGTAGGAGGATAGCTTCTGTTTCATTTTCATCCTCCAAATCTTGCAAGAATGCATCGAATAGATGGCATGCAATTCATATCCAGAACCCAAGCTGTGAGGAAGTCTAGAAAATGTAGTTTTGGGCTTCCCAGGGTCTGCATAAGAGGAAGAGGCTGGAACAGAAATTGAACAAGCTGTTCCACAGTACTTGCCTCAGTAAAACTTTTGTCTTCGTTCAAGATGTTGGCAAAAATAACGAACAGGCCAGAACCATGTGGCACACCACTAGAAAATGCTCTCCAGATGGATATCATTACTAGTACTCATACAACTTGGTAGGGTTATGGTTATAATTGGCAGAGCTGAGATTTAAACCTAGGTCTGACACCAATGACCAGAAAGCCGTTATTTCCTTTCAATTCAATCAATTTTCTTTTGTTGTTTAAGTAGCTTAGAATCCACCTAAATTTATTCTTTATATTGGACAGTCATGAAACACTATTCAAGTCTGTGCTAAAATCAGGGTATTCTTTCCAAGAGTCTCTCCTGATTTACCAATTTCAGTGAAAAGGAGATGCAAGTTTGTC
Source organism: Balaenoptera ricei (assembly GCF_028023285.1). NCBI lineage: Eukaryota > Metazoa > Chordata > Mammalia > Artiodactyla > Balaenopteridae > Balaenoptera > Balaenoptera ricei. The sequence goes on along the minus strand of NC_082640.1, from coordinate 79,937,236 downwards.
GTTCTGCAGGGGAACCCATGATGGTTTAGTGATCCCCATGCTAATCTAACATCCCCACTCCTGCTTAAAACCTTCTGGTGGCTACATTGGTTAGACTTTGCATTTGCATTGAGTAACAGAAAACTCAGAAGGACTTAAACCAGAAAGAAACTTCTCCCTCACATAAAACACATCCAGAGGCAACAGTCAGGACTAGTAGGGCAGCTTCCCTCACAGTCATCAGGGCTTCGGGCTCTTTCTATCTTGTTACTCCATCATCCTCTGTGGCCTTACCGCAAAGTCCAAGGGAGCTACTGGAGTTCTAGTCATCATATCTACATTCTAGCCAGCTGAGAGGAAGGAGTGCAGGAACACTTCGAAGAAACACGCAAACCTTTTGATTCTTTTTGGCTGAGTACTTGGTAAGCGGCTCCACTTAGCTACAAGGGAAGCTGGTAAATGTCTTTTGTGCAGATGGCTAGGAGAATGTGTTAGTGGCAAACAGCAGTCTCTGCTACAGTGACATCACTGCATCCTGCAATCCTGTTCATTGTGCATCTTCCTCATCATATTGTAAAATTTAAAAATGGCAGATGTCTTCTCTAACTCCTGGCACAGACACTGACATGTTTTAGGCACTTTATCATTTGTTCAACAAAACATTTTTTGCCTAGTTTTTATTTCCTGATGAAATTTAAGAAGTGGTTTTAAAATAGATATGATTGGGTATACCTGTAAGACGTGCTTGAAAAGCTGTGCGTAAAACAAAATTTTCTATTTAAATCTTACTTCTCCCTTGATTTCCAATACAATAGGGCATGTATTTCCAAGGGGGGAGAGAAGGGGAAAGGAATGCAAATAATTTAGAGGAAAGTTACAAAATACAGGCAAAATCCAAAAGCAACAAAAATGCAAAGGAAGTATAAGAAATATAAGGATCAGAGGTTAAACAGAAACAAAATTCCCAGGAAAATCAAATTTAATTTTAAATTTTAAGCCAGAATGAAAATTTCAAAGAAGCCACCAAATCCAACTACTACCGTAGGTAATTTGAACAAGTATCTTTAAGTATAGCATAATAGTTGAGAACTTGGCTTTGGAACCAAGTTAATTCCAGCTCTTCCTATTATTAGCTGTTACTCCTACCAGTTAATATCTGAGCTAAAACTTTCTCACTTGAAAAATGATATTCTTTCATAATTGTTACAATGAGAAAATCAGAATATATGTGAAGTATTTAATACAGGGTTTAGTGCAAGGAAATAGTCTATATATGGTAGTAATACCATGCTCATGATACATTTCATTTATAAAATTATTTTCCCTTCTCTCTAAAATTAAGTACTTCTTAGAAATAAAACCTATCTTGAAAATTGTTGCCTTTTTGTTTTTCCCCTTCTACACTTATAGCTCCAGGACTGGTCATATACATATTTTTTAAAAATTCCAGATCATATGCTATTGATAAATGATCCCATCCACAAATTTGTAATTTTAATTATTTAAAAATTCATTTATAGCAATATATATCAAAATAAATCTCTACAGACTCAACAGAATCAAAATTTCGGTCTTCTATGACATTAATAGGTACTGAGGCAATTTACACTTCTGATTTTCAACTCAGAGAGGGAAGCCAAGACACAAGTTAACAGTTTACACTAGTTAACAGGCTACTTCTAAATGTAGCCCTTACTAAGGACCTTCTTTTGCCCAGTTCATGGATCCTCAGAGTGTGAACTCTCACCTTTTTTCTTCTAGAGAGCACGCCATATATATACTTCTAACTGGCACTTATCAAAGAACATGCAATCAGTTCTTCACAAGACTGTGAGCCTCTCTCAAAGGTGGGCACAATATCTTAAGTCCCTGGTATCTTCTCTAGGTTATGGAACTCATTTTCGGTGGATGATCACATGCTCCTGGAAATGGGCCTCTCCCCTAGCTATAAAAGATGAATCAAGAATCTAAACTAGTTAGTTTTATGGTGGGCCTTGACCTTCTTTTTTCTAACAAGATTAAGTAGGGGGGTGGAGTGGGAGGGAGTAATGGGAGAGTATGGGAAAGATATTTTTCTCTCTGATAAAAGGCTGAGAGCTGCCCTTACCACCTTGTTTGGGATGTATGAAGATACCATATTTGGAGCTGTGGTAGTCATCTTGTGACCATGAGGCAATAGACACAGAACAGCAACGCTGAAGCTGATGGAACACAGAAAAAAACACTGAGTCACTGAATGAAACTGAGCACCTCTTATCACCAAAATTCTTATTAAGCTAAAAATAAATGTCCTTATGGCTGAAGTCAGTGTTAGGTTTTCTCTTACCTGCAGCCAAAAGCACCTCAGGTACTACATAACACTTTTTCCTCCAGAATTTCTTCCTGGTTCATTATATCCACTGGTTCCTGTTCTGTTTGCCTGTTCTTCACCAAAATGCCTATAATGCTTTTGGACATAGCTGTGTTTTAAAATTTTCTGTTATTTTTCTATTCAAAGTTCCCCAAATACCCATATCTAGGTACTACACAGACTAACATTTTAAAGCAAACGGTATATGTCAGTGAACAAAAGGAAAGACCTTTTTTTTTTTTTTTTTGGACAACATAAAGCTCTATGCCATGTATCATTCATTGGTAATAAACTGTAAGTGAGTAGCAGAGTTCTGGTGAACGAAATAAGATCTGTGTAGCCTTCTGGATTAATAGCAGAGCATAGATTAGCAGCACTGTTCCTCCTGACGCTGATTTTTTCCCATTTTCTCAACTTTCATGAGATCAAAGGAAGAAATGCTTCAGGTCTGTTTACAAAATGGCATGCTGTCTACATAAAACGGATCCCATAAATCACCTTAAGATCCAGTCAGTTTAATATAAAATGTTTTTAATTGTTTTTGAAAACATTTAAAAAACAATTTTTGAGCACTTTCAATAAAAAAAGAGAACTGAAATGCTACTGCAATATTCAACTACTGTAGTTTCAGCAGGTACAACAGACAACAAAACACTGGGGAAATCTTGAATTTTTGCACTAAATGAAAACATGAAACAGGGCTTGTTTTTGTCATTTATGGTGTAGTAAAGCACATTATAGTACAAGACTGTTATATGAACCTCTGATGCACTGCACAAAAAAACACTTTCCTTCTTTTCAGTTCAAAAGTCAGTGCTTATTGCAATTATATGCAAAATTATTTACTTCATGAAGTCTTATCATGATAAACAGTATGCAAAATGTTTAAAACATCAAAACAATGAAAATAATCTGAGAAAAGAACATATTCAACAATAACTAAGCAGAATTAGTAAACATAAAAAAGCAAATAACTTGTGAATAACTATGCTTGTCTGGTTAACAATGAACCAGTTTCAGTACAGCCAAGAAAAAAAAAAAAAGTGGTTACAGGAATACCTAGTACTGTACAAGATAAGTCAATAACACTCATGCACATTTTGTGATCATGTATTAACATGGTGAAGCAAACTAAACTTAACTCTTCCTGCTGTAATATTCTCATGTAAGAGAATAAGAAATAGAAATATCTCATTGAGATTAATGCACATTGCTACATAAGACAATTTTATCTGTCACTTTGATGACATTTTGTCTTTTCATAATGAAACACATTTAAAAAGTTTAATCTGTGGACTGTATTGGTTGCATTTATCCTAAGAGATGTGCCTACCACAGGTTCAACAAATTTAGTGCAATATATGAACCCCAGAAAGTTTGCTGGACGAATTCAACCAAATTTAAAGTGTTTGCTGCAATACTGTACAGGGGGTTAAAAATCCTCCAGTCTTTATATTTTTATCAAAAAAGATTTCCATTATTTTTGTATTAGTAGGAAGCTAATAATGTAAACAAGGGATTAGAATGGCCTCAAAATCTCCTTTTCAGAGTATCTCATGTAGAAAGGCTCCCATCATTTGTTAAAAGAAATCACACAGTTTCCTTTGGGTATTGCATACTTTGGTGTGCAGTAGTGCTGTGTCTCAATGTACAGTGAAGAAATAACTAGCATCAAGAAAAAAAATCTAACAGATCATTAAATCAAGATAACAGCAAACACACACAAATGCCAATAACTAGGACATATCAATATATAAACCTCTGAGCCAAACCTAGCACCATTTATTTATCAAAATGTTAATACCCTACTTTGTAAATTTATTGAACAATGAAATCTTATTAAACCTTTCACCACATTTGTTAAATATTTGTTGATTGTAGTCTTCTGATTGGCTTACTAATTAAGGTAAAGGAAAGCTTAGCTAGGCTCAAGGTAGCATAGCAATGGTTTAATGTTAGCTTTAAAAACTTAACGGCAATTTTTAAGTCTATTTGAAACTGATCTTGAAGCTCACTTAAATGGAGCTGTCGACTAGTGAGAAGATTTGTGTCAGCATGAAATTCATAAATAATCATTCACAAAACAAAATGGGAGCCACAGAGAGAAACATTTTAAAACAAATCCTGAGTGCTTCTTTTGCAATTGTGGTTATCACAATAAATAAAAATTAAGCATGTTATAAAATGCTCCTCTTCTTCAAGTACTATTGATATCCCCTTTGTTTTATCAGAGATATAAAGATTTGTGACTTGACCTCAGGTGGTGAAATGTTTTCTGTTGAGTTTTTTATGTTATCGCTCTCCTGTTTATTTGTTTTTCAAAGGGATTCCCACGATCAAATTGCATTTCTATGTTCAGGAGCAGTGAAGGAGTAAGTCAGTAAATCGAGGACTTATAATTAAAACCCTTCAAAATAAATCTTAAATAGAATTTTAATATGTGCATGCAGACATATTGTGATGAAACTAAGAAAACACTTTTAGTTTCCTTCTAAATTCCCCTATCTCAACTACCAAATAATAAAACATAAAATATTCTTCTAACATGCTTGTATTTATTCTATTAAATTACAATGTTTGGAATTACTTGTTTTGTTTGTGTGTGTGTGCACGTGTGGGCATGTCTCTGTGTTAGCTCCATGTTAAAATCAACATTTTAAAAGAAGACTAATGCAAGGTCACAAATATAAATGGCTACTAGTTTTTCCTTTTAAATATTTTAGCGCAGCTTTTGCTTTCCTTACATTAATATTTAATTTTCCATTATTTTCTCCTATTTAAGCCCTTCGTTGCAGGTGCAAATGGTACTGAAGTCCCAGAAAGTCCTACAGAGATTTTTTTTTCATTCTACAGTAGCTCTATGCTTCAAGCCTAAATACTTATAATAACCTGAATATTATCCCTGTTTCAAGGAAGACCTTCTTGTCTACAGTTCATCTTAACTATGATTTCATATCTAAAAGATAATGCCAACAACAAAAAATATCCTATACCTAAAATCAATGGTTTCCTCTAAAATCTGTGCAGATCAACCAATGAATTAAAATAAACTTATACAAAATAAAGATCTAGACTGCTCTCGTAAAAGCTGGTTATTCTTTTGTTTACTAGCAAACAATGTGATTAAATGGGGAACATTATAAAATTGAAAACCTAATATTTGTTTTTCTACAGCCTACTCTCTTCAGAAACTTGTTAAGAGCTGAGGCGAGTCTAACCATTTCCTACTGAAGAAGAAACCGCTTCTGCAGCAAACTCTTAAAATGTCACAATTAATAGTAAGTGTTTCTGCTGCGGGAGGCACTTCCATTAAGACAAATACAATACATATGTCTTTCGATACAGTGTGCTACATATTATAAAATACAATTTAACCCAACATTTCAACAGTAGGGTGGTCCTTGCTTTCTATCCATTCAAAACCTGATGAAGTCATAGAGCTCATGGATTCACTGCAAATTTGTTGAAATAATGGGTCATTCTTTAATTCTTCCAGTGTAGCTTCATCATCTTGTCCCTGCTGACGACCTGGATCAAACAGTAGATTTGGATCTAAAGCGTTCAAATCATTGATGCTGCCTGAGAGCTCAGAAGACAACCTGATGTCGCTAGAAAAATCAGACGCAGGATTAGTGAGATCAGACGCTACCTGACCTACCAGCTGCTGGTTGGTTTGCAAGCTGTCTCCACTCAACAGGTCTTTAACAGTGCTACTGAAATCTAATTGTTGCTCTCCAATTTCTGATTGTGCTTGATTATCGCCAGGAGAAAAACTGATCTGATCGGTGCTATTACTTTTGGTGAGGTAAGATGGTGCTTGGAATTCATAAATAGAAGTGCTGGAATCGATCATATTCTGCGGATTGGCACTAGGAAAGACAGTGGAAGTTTCCAAAATCTGAGTGAGATTCATCCGGGCTGTATAATTGGAGGGCAGGTTGTTCATGCCCAAACCTCTCACTGCATCATCATTGTCAGAATCAAGTTTACTCAACAAAACATTGGTTATTTTTTTACTGTTTGTTTGCTTCTGAAGAGCATTTGGGAAGGCTGTTTGCATCATGACTGTCAATGGAACCGACTGACTTCTTTGAGCTATGTTGTTGGCACATGCATCCGTGTGAACGTTTGTGAAAACATGAACTTCAGGGGTTACTGGACTTCCAAAGGGGGTCACATTAGATCGGGGGATATTAGATACTGGGTAGAGGGTGCTTCCACTAAGATTACGTTGGCGATGAACAGCAGGGCTCACGCTTCGGCACCGGAAGTTGCTGCTGGCCGAAGAGTTAGTTCCTTTATTATCAAGAGGGGCAGGGACTGCAAAGCCCTCCTGTTTGTTGGTGTTACTTACAGTGGCACCTTGATGCTGCACAGGAGAGACAGGAGTCAGACGACCAAAATGAGTGTCATGATGTCTGGATTGAGACTGGTAAGACTGTCCAGGCACAGCAAAAGCATGAGGTTTCCTGAAACGGTCTTCCACTAGTTCCTGATAGCTTGGGAGAATGCCATGGCCAGACACGGATGAATTACCAACCCCACTGTACCCATTATTCATCCATTCAAGCTTGGTTTTGTCGGGGTGTGTGGCCATGGGTCTCTGCATCGGTTTCACAGGACTACTTGAGACAATGCTGGCGTCATGATATGCCATACTGGAGCTTATTGGGGTAAATGCAAATGGATTCCTGCATTCCACGGGGCTGGGAGGGACACTGCTGCTGCAGTTAGAATGGGGAGTACCGATGGGTGTATGTCGGCTACTTCCTAAAGCACTATCCACGGGCGTGGTCTGGGCCAACCTGGAGCAAGGGCTCTCCCGTGACAGGCTCTGAGACCCGGCAACCACTTCAGATGTGGGGGTGGGGGTGGGGGTGGGGGTGGGGGTCGGGGTAGGGGTCGGGGTGGGGGTGGGGATCGGGGTGCCATTGCTACGGATGGGGTGATAGAAGTGGGTGCTGGGGGCGTGAGATGACGCTGGCGCGCCTGGAGTCACGGACTGACTCTGAAGGGTCATTCCCAAACAGTTACCGTAAGCATGAGAATTGTTCATTGACATCTGTTGCTCCATGAGCACCAGCTCCTCTACAATACTGTCCTGTGTCAGCTCCTCATCGAAAGGAAAGTAGCTTTCATTTGCTTGGGAAACAGAAGGCTCGAACTCCTTCAGTTCGGACTGTAGAGGTAACTGATCTGAAGACTGTGCTTGCAGTTGACTCAAAGAAGATTCTTGTATCTGGCTGTGTAGTTGCTGGGAATACGTGTCCTGTGGCATTCCTTCTAATTCCCAGACAGACTTCTCTAAGTCATTGATATCAGAGTGCTCAGGAACTGTCATAACACTGATATCTTGCTGTTGTTCACAGCCGGCAGATATAAACTCAGAATCCTTAGTGACCTGTTGCCATTCATTTGGGTTAAAGCTGCCATGCGATTTTGAATCACTGTCCAAGAGAAAGACACTGCCTTCAAGCTTTACTTTTATATCTGGAGATGATGATGGTGTGGTTTGCTGTTCTGAAGCTAAATCACTGGTAACAAGAGCAGAGGACTTCAAGGGTTGACTTGCCACTACGTGCGAGTTAACATTTGTTGATACCTTGCTAGGAATCTGGGAACCTGCTGCTGAACTTTCCGTTTTCCCTGAATGCAGAACCTTTTGGTCCTTCTTAACACTGCCTGGTTTCTGACCTTCCGAGATAACTGCAGAAAGCTGTTCCACGATTGGTTTCTTTACAGGAGGCACCTGGGACTCTTGCAATGCAGAAGACAGCCGCTTTCTTGGACTTTTAGTGCATAATTTAGGGTCTTTATTTATTGAGTCACCATTAGATGGTGAGCTGGTGCTGGTGAAAGTTAAGTTCTGAGTGGCAACTGAGAGAGTGATAGTGCTTTGATTATTGCCTGTTGAAGTGCCTGGCAGAATTTCATTACATCGATTTTTACATTTGGTCCTCTGGTCACAGACCTTAGTTGCTTTTATTTCAATAACACCTTCATTTGAAGGTTTTTGCACTACTCCCTCTGTATTACTTTTCTGCCCCGAGAGGGCACTAGGTGTTGTTTTGGGCACGTCAGCCCCATCAGAGTTCTCTTGGCACTGTACAGGATGCTCATCTGATGACATCTCAGGTTCCATTTTGACTTCCACAGCAGATGGTCCCCCGGTGCTGCTGGCCCTGGATCCAGGAGACTGAAGTGAAACAACAGAACCATTCTTGATCTGTGGAATGGTCCTTGATTCTTCCGTTGTTCCTGCAGCACTGTTTACTGAGGCAGAATGTTTCAGAGGAGCACTACTGTTGCTGGGTGTGAGGGATATTGCTGTCATTTTCACCACATTTAGAGAACTCACGTGTGACGTGGGTACAACAGCGGTTTTGATGGGACTACTAGTAAAGAGGACAGTAGTTGGAGAGCGGATGGTGAGGGCACTGGTGTTGGCTGGTTTGGGTAAGATCTGAGGGTAGCGGTGCCGAGCAGAGCGATCCCCCCCAGGACTGGCTGGGACGTGCTGAGGAGTCTTTGGTGCCTGCTTCACAGACTGCATGTGCTGAGTGACCACCTGTACATTGAGGGGAAGAACTTTGCCGTCAGAAGAACTCATTGGACTTGGTGAAGTTACCAGTTGCCTGGTCCGCTGGACCTGTTAAAAAGGCGGAAAACAAAAATATCAGATGTAACAAGTCTAGAATATAAATAGCAATTCATATATTCATTAGTATTAAGGGATTTAATACATGTAATGCTAAAAAGAAAAAAAAAGGACAGTTCGTATGTTAGACAAGAGTTTTTAGACCAGATTCGATATAACCCGAGAAGTAAATACTATAATAAATGCAACACAGTGTAATATAGTTACCAAATACAATGATATGTAAGAAGAGTATGAAGACTTCAATGAAAAACTTCACATTTGTGATGAATACTTGCTAAAACAATGAATTTTAAGGAGGTTATAGGGAGCAGAAATAAAATCTTGAAGAAACATGCAACTATAAAGGTATCTAACTGGAGTCTGTGGCAAGATGACTCACTCACAGGGGAGACTGTCTTATAAATGGATCTACCATGGGCATTACTAATAAACCACTGTGGATAGGGTCTCAGATAAAACTACTGCCTCCCCCAGTTTGCTCTACAATGAATAGTGCAAGAGTATGGTTCCCAGGTATTCCATGTTTCAATAACATGATGATGACGATGATAAGGATAATGATAAGAACAGAAAAACCACAAGATACTATATTTCCCTAATAACATCATAAATAACAACATAAAATACCATCTTGCTTTAGCATGATGCACTCTCATTTTATTTTTATTTATTTTTAAACATTAAAAAAATTATTTATTTATTAATTTATTTATTTTTGGCTCTTTGTTGCTGCCTGTGGGCTTTTCTCTAGTTGCAGCAAGCGGGGGCTACTCTTTGTTGTGGTGCACGGGTTTCTCATTGCGGTGGCTTCTCTTGTGCAGCATGGGCTCTAGGAGCACGGGCTTCAGTAGTTGTGGCATGCGGGCTCAACAGTTGTGGCTCATGGGCTCTAGAGCACAGGCTCAGTAGTTGTGGTGCACGGGCTTAGTTGCTCCGTGGCATGTGGGATCTTCCCGGACCAGGGCTTGAACCCGTGTCCCCTGCACTGGCAGGTGGACTCTTAACCGTGGCGCCACTAGGGAAGCCCATGCACTCTCATTTTAAAAGCCTCTTCATCATAAACTCAGCTGTGTGAGAGAGGCAAGGAGTAGACCATAACCTCTATTCGTTGATAAGGAAAGAGACTCAGAGTAGCTTAGAGACTTGCCTGAGGTTCCATGTCCAGCAAGCCATTGAGACAAGTCTATGTTAATGTATTACCAACACATATTACAATTTTGCTCCATCTGAATGTTAAACAGGAAAAAAATATAAACCAAAAAAAGTTTGCAATTGTGTCACCTTAGCTTAGATAGAGATGAAACAACTCTGAAAATGACTCATCTCTTACATAAAGCTCTGACTGGTTATGTGCAAACTTAAATGTCTTGTAATTTCACTTCTGTTCCTTTTATAGCTCACGTTGTAATCAACAACGTATATCCTGAATAAAAGACAACCGACTGAAGTGAAATCTGTGTGTGGTCACAAAATCAGTTTATAACTGAATCTACACCTATACTTGCCTCCTTCTTCTGTGCCACTTTTAACTAAACTGACTTCCCACGATCCCAGTAAGGCCAAATGCTATTTAATGATATTACCGGAATGGGACTAGGGACAGCTGCCACAACGATACCGATAGGCTGAGGAGAGAGGATTGCAGGATTTCCATTAGAAAGACTAGTCACTCCATTGGTTGTAGCGCCTTCTGATTTTTTTGCTGAGGATTCTCCTGGCAAAGGGGATTGTAGTTTCTGTTCTTGTTGCTTCTTCTGGATTTTCCGTTGCAATTGCTGTTTAGCGTCAATAGGAGATGGCAGAGTCTTCACTTGGGGCTGAAAGGAATTACTTTCAGCTGTAGGTATAAAAGCAGATGGCTGGGTAATGCCTTTAATTCCTGAAAATAAACAGAAAGTAAACCTAAAATACTCTTCTTTATAGAAAGTAGTTACAACTCAATTTCTAAGACTATGTAGCCATTTACTGGACAAAGCAACCAAACCCAGCAAATTTTAACTCACAATTTCTTTATAAAGCATAAATGTTACACTTCCAGTTTATAAACATTTGTCAATATGGTTTTAATTGACACCTTAGAATATGGTTCAACTTGGGTGACAGCTGTAGTTATACCTGCAATAATAGATGAAGATTTTGAAAAGAGTAGTAGCTATATCACTAATGTACAAAAGCTAAGATAAATGCCAAGAGAGCATGTTTTACATTTATCAGTAGATGTCAGAAAAATCTCCCTTCCCCCTTCTCTAATTAAGAAATTCACTCATTTTCATGATTTTAATATTCAGTCCACAAGGGGCACTCAATAAATATTTGCTGAAACCATCCATATCTTAGAAAAAAATTGTATGGGGAAAACAAGTCTTTAATTCTACAAGAATTTCATGAAAATAGGTACTACAATTTTAAGTGCTTTAATTAATTAATTAATTAATTATTTAATTATTCCAGTATGACCTAGGAGAAATTAAGCAGAGTTTCTTAATAAGACTGAGGTTAAGATATTCTAAAAAAAGGGTCACTGAGAAAGCTTCTTAAAGTAGTAGTAAGATCAACACTGAGAAAAAGGAATGATAAAATAAGCAAGGGATAAATTTTAAGAAAACTTGATTATGTAATACAATTAATTTTTCAAAAGCTCATTTCACATTTAGGGAGTGGCATTAAAATCATTAGAAAGTGAGCAGGGGTCAGTAGAAACAGTGGAGAGAGGCAAAGGGAGGGCACCCCTGCACTGCTGGCACATCCTGACCTACCCTTCCCCAGCCGTTTCTGCTTTTCATCTGGTTAACAGCAACAGCTTCGGGAGTGGGAGACGGGGAAGGAGAGGAAGCGACTGTAAACTCTAACCCACACACTCACTGCTCAACAATCCCGCATGTTCTGACCCCCCTTTTATCACCTAAGTACTATTCTTTCCCCTCAAATCCAACTCGAATTGCACTGCTCCCATCCGATCCGCAGCCTCGGCTCTGGCTGCTCCGCACCTGCACCCGAGAGCCTGTGCCAACCGCTCAAGCTCGCTGTCTCATGCCTCCTGCCAGGGTTTCTGGACAGGCATGAGTTCCAAGCAGCTGCTTACAAAGGACATCTGTAATACAACCTGTTCTTAATATGGAGACGATACTTACAAAAAACCAAATGCACCTTCAAAGGATGAAGATTCATCCCTACCAAAGGATATTTTTAAAAGTGGCAATGGGGCTTCCCTGGTGGTGCAGTGGTTAAGAATCTCCCTGCCAATGCAGGGGACACGGGTTCGAGCCCTGGTCCGGGAAGCTCTCACATGCTGCGGAGCAGCTAAGCCGTGTGCCACAACTACTGAGCCTGAGCTCTAGAGCCCGCAAGCGGCAACTGGTGAGCCCACGTGCCACAACCACTGAAGCCCGTGCACCTACAGCCCACGGTCCACAACAAGAGAAGCCACCGCAATGAGAAGCCTGCGCACCACAACGAAGAGTAGCCCCCGCTTGCTGCAACTAGAGAAAGCCCGCATGCAGCAGCAAAGACCCACTGCAGCCAAAAATAAATTAAAAAAAAACAAAAACAAAGTGGCAATGGCTGAGAACGAAATCTCAGAAGATTGTTAAAAAAAAGTCAGCCTCCCAAGCTACTTTCAAAAAGTGAAAACGCCTACTTATATATGTGATTTTTAGTATTTTGGTTTAAAAAATATACCTTTCTTCACACTTATGCCTTAAAAATCCATTCATTCAACATTTCTTTCAGTGAGACTATGTGAATAACGTGGGAAATAAGAAGACAGAGATGTCTCTGTTTCTTTACCCCATGATACCTCCTAAGTCCGCAACATGTGAAAGTACTCTCCTGGGTGTCAGTAGGGGTAGGAGAAAGAGAACACAGCAAGTTGAAGGGCCCATATCTTTTAGAACCTCATTTTGCCAGAAGCTAGGAAGACAGTCTGGTGTAAAGGAGTAACCTGGGTTTTGGAGACAGACAAATCAGGATTCAAATTCTGGCTAATTCCACTGCTTATCTGACTATGGACAAATTACTTAACCTCCCTGAATCTGTTTCCTGATCTGTAAAATGGGAATAAATATCCCCTATCTTACAGGACCGCTGGGGGAATAAATGCGGTAACAGATGTGAGCTATCTAGCTAGATGAGGCAGCCTAAGCACTCTCCTGCCCCTGTGTAACTATAAGTGTACAAACTTGAGCCATCCATTTTATATCGAGACAGGAAAAATTATGATGAGGCTCTTGTAAAAGGCTATTTTCCTGACATTTATGGTCCTCTATTGACAATAAAATGAGAAAACAGAACAATCTCTCTCACACACATACTGCAAATGCTTAAAGCTTCTGATAAATTTAAACAGAGAAAAAGGATTCCTTATTAAAATAATGAAGTTAAGATAGAAAAGTAAAGTTATTTAAGAGTATAATTATAATTATAGTTCTGGCTGTGATAAATCTACTGTTTCATATTAATACATTTTTTATAGAAGTTATAATTTCCTAGAGTAATAACAAAATGTATTCACTCTTTTTTAGGTTTATAAAGTATGACTGAAATAAGACATTTTAAAAATTTCATTAAAATAGATACTTTACACAGCTATTAATTTAGGAGGGAGTTATTATTCCAACGATACTGTCAGTCCTAATACTGTTAATTCTTAAGTTCCTATCTGAATAAAAATACTCATCTGAATGCATATTAAAAAAAATCACTCTTGCTATTTCATAGGAATGCTTCACATGGTTTATTTTTTGTGAGACTAAGGTACCTTTCACATTGTCCAAAGATCATTTCATTTATAAGTATTAGTTTTGGGGATAGGAGTCTTAGCAAGTAATTAAAAAACTTAATCTTACTTTTTACTTGTAATATTTAATTTATTAATTTAGAAATACTTATATATACTTAAAAGTACATATACACATATTCTTTAAACTTTAAAACAGCAATGGAAAAATTAATGAAATACCAACTAGGAAATCATAAAAGTTTCATACTTAAGCAGAGCAACATACAAAGCTATAACTTAAAAGTTTATCATGAAAGAACTATTATTATTTTTGTTAGCTCAACAAGCCCATCTGAATTTAGTACTAAGGGAAATAAGAGTGAACACATACAAATACTAAAAAGACAAAGGAGGTCTTTTGGCTAAGCTCTTCTTTTTAGTACCAACTCTAAATATAGTTAACACCCTGTCAGTTTTAGCTTCTTAATAATTTTGTACCTGGTGGTGCTGCGGCCATTACAGTTAGAGCTGCCATCGACTTGGTGCCTATATAGTGACTTTTTACAAGGAAGCGGGCTAATTCCAAGACCGTGTCAAATGGCTGGCTTAACACTTTCTGGGCCCACTCGCACACAAGACGGCAAGCAGAAGTGATAACTTCCTCATCAATATTTTGAAGCTGCCCAGAAGGTTCAGCTCCTTCCAACTAAACAAAGGAAAAAGGAAAAGACTTTTAAAAGAAAGTTCAGAGAAATTAAATTGAAGCACACTTAAGATACATGTTCTTTTTTTTTTTTTTTTTTTTTTTTTTTTTTTTTTTAAGATACATGTTCTTAATCAGAAGATACAATATAAAACTATTGAGTCAAAGTAGTACTAAGTGACCGGTACTGGCAGGCATAAAAGTAGAGACCTGCAGATACGAGGCCTATGCCTATACACACTGGTGCACAGCTACCAGCAGCGTTGTGAATGTAACATTTAAACATATATTGTTAAACATATATGAAGACTAACAGATCTTTTGAATTTTTTAAAAAGCCTTTTCTAACATCAAGAAAACAAACTATGCCATAAGCCATATTTTCTCTTCTGAAAACATTCGTTCTACATGTTATTCTATAACTTAAATTTTCCTCTTGACAATATAGACCATGGATATATCTACAAATTAGGAACTTTAGATTCATCTTTTTTCTCCTTAATTTCACGAACCATGGTGATATAAGTCATATATGCTAACAGTTACCAGCCACTGTTGAACTTTTTGGCTCATTTATTTAGTAAAAGACGGTTCCTGGTCCCTGGTTTTATCCAAATGATACCATGCAGAATCGTTTCAATGTTGATAGTAAGGTACAATTCTACTTATCAAAAAGAAAAGGCAGAAATTCTTACCCCATCCCCAGTTTTGTGAAAATCAAGATTGGGCAGTGTTGGCATATGAACAAAAGCTTTTTTTCTTAGTCCACTGTAGCAATACGTAATAAATGGTTAAGGTCTAAAGTACTCGAAATTAAATGAACTGTTTATATAGTTAGCACTTGAAAAGTAACTATATATGAAATGAGAATAAAATCAGCCTGAGATACCATCTACTTTCTGAGTTCTTCAGTAAAAGAAAACTTAATATTAGAAACTCAGGGCACCTTTACTCTCTTGAAACTGAAACAGTCCTTGTAGAATGTTACTGGCTTAAATGGAACAAAATGATTTTCATCTGTTATAAATTTTATGAATAAATGTTCCTAATAAGCTGTGCCAGCCACCAGTAACAAACAGGTCAGAAGGAAAGGAATATCCAGATGGAAACCTGGCAGAGAGAAGGGAAACTTTAGCCCAGGGCACTGGGACAAAAACAACTCTTAAGAGTGTCACAAGGGCTTTAACCTTTTCACTTCTCTTTTTCCACTGAAACGTACAGGATTATCACCTGTAACATGCCAAAGACACACGAAGACATTTTTGTTTGTACTCGGGAAACAAGACTCAGTCGTGCAACAACTGGTTAAAGAACACCTGGAGTCGTTTTAGAAAAGCAGCCTCTCCCCTTCCCCTTTTCATGTCCCCTACAGCAGAATTTTTATGCTTTGAAAAAGGCTAAAAGCTAAGCAGAGAGAAATGATGTATTTCTAATATGATACAGAGACCCTCCATGTTACAATCTTCTTCCAAGGGTAGGAAGAACTTTAGTAAACTCTTAATTTTAATTTCCTTACTTCTCTTTGCTCCTAAGTATTTCTCTATCATGAGAGGGGCCTTTTCTATGCCCTGGCTTTAATTTTAATACAGCCTTTAAAGGGTTGGATGAAAATACAAAGAAAACACTAATTATCCAGCACAAGTTCCACAGAAAAATTTTTTGAATGTTGTATATATTGCCAAGGAGATCCCTATGTTTCTAAATTAGAGGAAGGAAAGATGATAAACTAACATCTTTCTCCACTTTCACTGATATAATTTACAACTGCTGTACTGTGGCATGCCTTAGTAATTCTTATTGTTAAGGAAAAGAAGATCAGACCATTAAGAACACATTATAGTGGCAGAGTAAGGTGAAATCTATCACAATCCTAATAACCACTATTTGTTATTTCTCTTGCAGTGTGATAAACAGCTGGGAAAATACAATTTACAATTATTCTAAGTACTTCTGAGTCGTTTATATTTGTTGATTTAAGTTTATTTCTAAGTATAGCTGCTAGTTGAACTACAGCAGCAGATGTTCTGTAATAAGTGAGAACTTAAAGAGATTACTAAAAACCATTCTGGTAAAGGATATTTAGATTTGCCTCTCGTGCCCAGACGACGTGCCTTCATGTTTGGAAAGACATTTTTCATGATCTTTCCAAAGTCAGCAGCACTTAATGGATGGTAACCAAGATTGTCACAATAGCTCCTGCAAAAGAAGGAGGGATCAATTCAGAGAGAGCAACAGAACTCAGCATCACATTAGCACAGCGTTATTTCAGTCCAACTTGACCCCTATGACAAAGTGAAAAAACACATCTTCAAGTCATTCACCACAATTTTCATTGATACATGTTCATCCTTCTTTAAAGACTAACTCAGGCTTACTTAGCTTGTTTCATCCTCAGGGTACACAGTACTACTGCTTTTACTAGCAAAAACTTGCAGTAAGACATTGGCAGTGCAAAGTTTTCCAGCTACAATCCAACCATGCATTCTGAAATGAGAATATCCAGGCTCAACCACTAGGGCTATACGTTTCCACATATATATCAAGCTCACATACTGGAATAATTTCCAATGTAAACATTATGTGTGTCAGACATTAGAGACAAAACTACTCCATGGTTTGGAATAGAAACACGATGTATTAGAACTAAAAGGGACCTTAGGGATCATCTATACCAACACTCTCATTTTACCAATAAGGGAAAAAAATGAAGGCACAGTGTTCTCACCACCACCCCCGCCCCCCATTATTGCCAGGAGAAAGTACCTTGTAAGGCAGTAACTTCAAGGGGGACCAGAGAAACAAGCCAAGTCTTACCTACTACTAGATCAAGTGTTCTGTTTCTCTCTACAGCTGGCAGTCATGGGTAAAAGGCCAATTCCTTCTCTACCAGTTCAGCAGAAGGAAAATGCCACGTCCTATTCTGGCTACCAAGGCCTCCCTCATAACTGTTGGCCTTTGGGAGAACTGCTACCAAAGAGCAAGTCAGAGGAATTCCAAAATAACTCAATCAAATCTCCCCAGCTCATCCCCCATTTCAGCATCAACTAGAGCAGCTTCTCGATGAAGAAGTCATGCAGTAGCGAGCCAAGGAGAGAGGTTTAGGATGAAGAAGGAAAACCACTGGAATGGGCAGCCTATAATGGTAACTGGGACTTGAGTTCTTGTAGATGAATGAATATCCTGGCAACATTCTTGAAGTGACCTGAATTCCAGAAGTCAAATTGGTAGAGACTCAGGAGAAGGTTGGGAACGCTGGGAGCCTTAATAGAGAGAACAGGGTAGGTCTGAAGACTGGTGTTTTTCTTGATTGTGCCCTCCCTATCCCAGCACCAAATACCACACACTTCTGTTGGGGGTGGGGCTGAGGGGAAGGAGAAGAGTTGCCTAGCAAATGCATTCTCAACAATGCTGCAGAGTAGGGAGAAGGGAAAGGAGCTAACATGTATCGAGAACTCCCTCTATAAGGAATATTAGATACATCATATGTAAGCTGAGACTAACTCCAAGTGGCTCAGGGGCCAAGGTTTAAAGCACAAAGCGAAGGAGTGACTATTTTGGGGGGCTGACAATTTAAATGAATTGCATCAAATCATAACCATTTCAGTAGCAACTTAAATTGGTCATCTTTATAGTTTAAACCAGTGCAGAAAGAAAATGTGAATGATCTCTTTCACACCTTAGGGACTTGATACTTGTTTCCTCTACCTGGAATATTTTCTTACCCTTCAAGCCCCTGCTTGTTATGACTTTGAAAGGGTCTCTACTGACTACCCCATCTAAAGCAGTGCTCTCCTGCCATACCCCCACCATATTCCTTGTCTGTGTACTTTGTTTCTTTTCTTCTCCTGACTTAAAATTATGTAACAGACAATTTATTTGTTATGTATCCTCCATTAGACTATAAGTTCAACCAGGTCAGTGACCATATCTATCTGGTTCACCACTGTATTCTTAGCACTAGGAACAAGACTGAAGAGTCATATTAAGCCCACGTGTCACATTAAACCTTAATATGACATACAACTTAAAATGACTTTAAATATGACTTAATAAGTATGTCATATTTAAAATGACAAGAAACCTTACAGAAACACATAAAACAAACAAAACAAAAAAGAAAACAGGGCCCACTGGCTCCTATGACAGCACTGGCAGATGGGCCTAAAAAAACTGAAACCAAATAAAGAGAATCAAAGCAATGAGTCTAATAAGAGATATAATATCCATTCTATTCTCCTTTTGTGATTTAGGTTTTGATATTTTTTTCATTATATTAGTATACCAAAGTTCTTTATTTTGGCAGAAGGGGTAGGTGGAAGGTTGGCAAAATTAAGTATCAGGATGACCAATGCAAAATTTGCTTGTCAAGTTGAACTAATCCTGAGTGTGATTTCAGAATGTGACCATCTAGTTTCATCTGGTTTTTGATTCTTATTTATTCCACTAAAAGCAGGGAATTCACTATTTGGAAGAATAACAATGAACTTACCTTTAAAATACTCTTTAGTGGATAAATATATAAAGTATCGGTTGGCCAAAAGGTTCGTTTGGTTTTTTCTGTAAGATGGCTCTAGTAGCACTTATTGTCTTTAACTTCATTCGAAACAGTTTCATTAGATTGTATGAGACAGCTGTCATATCAGCGTGCATTTAAAAAAAGACTTATCAAAACTGGTGAATATTTGTGTAGCCATTTTAATATTGAAGATGGAAGAAAAAAAGCAACATTTCAAGAAAGGTAAAAACGCAACCGAAACGCAAAAAAAGATTTGTGCAGCATATGGAGAAGGTGCTGTGACTGATTGAACGTGTCAAAAGTGGTTTGCGAAGTTCTGTGCTGGAGACTTCTCGTTGGACAATGTTCCACGGTTGGGTAGACCGGTTGAAGTTGATAGCGATCAAATTGAGATATTAATTGAGAACAGTCAACATTATACCACACAGAAGATAGCCAACATACTCAAAATATCCAAATCAAGCGTTGAAAATCATTTGCACCAGCTTGGTTATGTTCATCACTTTGATGTTTGGGTTCCACGTTAAGTTAAGTGAGAAAAACCTTCTTGACCATATTTCCACGTGTGATTCTCTACTAAAACATAACGAAAACGTTCTGTTTTTAAAACAAACTGTGACGGGTGATGAAAAGTGGATACTGTACAATAATGTGAAACAGAAGAGATCACGGGGCAAGAGAAATGAACCACCACCAACCACACCAAAGGCCGGTCTTCATCCAGAGAAGGTGATGTTGTGTATGTGGTGGGATTGGAAGGGAGTCCTCTATTATGAGCTCCTTCCTGAAAACCAAAGATTAAGTCAAACAAGCTCCCAATTAGACCAACTGAAAGCAGCACTCCACTAAAAGCGTCCAGAACTAGTCAACAGAAAACATAGAATCTTCCATCAGGATAATGCAAGACCACATGTTGCTTTGATGAGCAGGTAAAAACTATTACAGCTTGGCTGGGAAGTTCTGATTCGTCCACCATATTCACCAGACATTGCACCTTTGGATTTCCATTTATTTCGGTCTTTACAAAATCCTCTTAACGGAAAAAATTTCAATTTCCTGGAAGACTGTAAAAGGCACCTGGAACAGTTCTCTGCTCAAAAAGATAGAAAGTTTTGGGAAGATGGAATTATGAAGTTGCCTGAAAAATGGCAGAAGGTAGTGGAAAAAAATGGTGAATACGTTGTTCCATAAAGTTCTTGGTGAAAATGAAAAATGTCTTTTATTTTTACTTAAAACCGAAGGCACTTTTTGGCCAACCCAATACTTTGGAGACATATAATAAACAACTCAAATTATACCTCCTGAATCAAATAGTAGGCAATGTTAAGAATAAAACTGCTTATGGTTCAAAACTCTATACTTTGACACCTTACATGTCAAAGAGAAAATAAAGAGCGCCTCAATTTGAAAGTAACAATAACAATACCCAGACAGGTCATCAATTTCTTTAATTTTGTGAAATTAATGAACTGGAAATGAGTTCAGAAGGTTGTATAGTTCAACTTCCTGTCAGGTGTGGAAATGGCTATCCTACTGAATGATGGGTTACCTCTGAACACTTCTCCTGATAGGAAGGGCTCTATATTGTGACGTGGCCTATCCAATTTTCAGTGGTTCTAATTTTCAAAGAAAAATAACTTCATTATTACAGCCTCTTTCCCATTGAGAAGTTCTAGACATTCAGTGACTCTGTTTAGTATAATTAAATATTTATAGGCTATCTATTCATAATTTTGAAACCAGGGCTATATAACATGCCATAGGTCATTCCAGGCCATGTGGAGATCTTGGATAGTTTACATCTTCTTTTCCTGCTTCATAACTAAACTGCAGGTTGATCAAGCAAGATACAGTGTCAATTAACACCTAACTCAGCGTCGCATTATATTTATGCAAGACTCACAAAAGGGAAAGGTACAGAGAATGTTCTGTTCACAGGATAACTAACACTCTAATGCCATTCTTAAAATGAGATTTTTCTTTTGGTCTTACTCTTTTTTTAAAAGTATGCTTTACAGACTTTGAAATTAAGCTTAATATTTAATATGGCCATCAACATGTCACTCAAAATCCTCAGAAGCAAGTCAGTCTTCAATGTTTATTCATACCATTTACAAATAAATGATTAAGTTAAAGGTAAACATTGTTTAAAGGTACAAAAACATAAATAAAAATCATAAAAGACTTGTGGCAAAATATAGTCATAGGATACATAACAATGCCTGGACATTTTTGGACTGCTTTGTATGTGTTACAACATTTAATCCCCCCAACCACCTTGAGGCAGGTTTTTTTTTTTCCCTGTGAAGCTATTTTTATAGTTCTTTTGAGACATTAAATTTCAAAACCCATTATAAATAAGCCCCTATTTTCTTACAGATGTTAAAACAATGGCCTCAACATTATTTATATGAAAATATTCACACATATTTTAGTATACATAAAGTATATGTGTTACCTATACTGCCTAAATGCCAGTTAATGAGGATGGTGACAGTAGCTCCTAGAATGCAATTAAGCCGTCTTATTGCAATGACACATTATTACCTATAAAAAGATTGACGCAAAAGATAATCCTTACATCATTATGTAAAAAATAAAGGAAACAGCATGTGTATAAAATGTCATAAAGTCCAACTGCTTTTATTTATAAGAACATGCTTTCAATTTGTGTACCAAAAATTCTAATTTGGCTATGGACTCCTACAATTCAAGGCATATACTTCTTTTTTTTTTTTTTTTTTTTTTCAAATTTTTATTTATTTATTTATTTATGGCTGTGTTGGGTCTTCGTTTCTGTGTGAGGGCTTTCTCTAGTTGTGGCAAGTGGGGGCCACTCTTCATCGCGGTGCGCAGGCCTCTCATTATCGCGGCCTCTCTTGTTGCGGAGCACAGGCTCCAGACGCGCAGGCTCAGTAATTGTGGCTCACGGGCCTAATTGCTCCGTGGCATGTGGGATCTTCCCAGACCAGGGCTCGAACCCGTGTCCCCTGCATTGGCAGGCAGATTCTCAACCACTGCGCCACCAGGGAAGCCCCAAGGCATATACTTCTGACTTAATGTATGATTTCAAGATTTTTTATTTTTAACCTCTTGACCCAGTTCACTCATCTCTCCCACCCTCCACCATCATCCTTTGACAACCAACAATATATTATCTATATCTGTTAGCTTTTTTTTTTTAAGGAATTTTTAGTTTCAACATGTAAGAGAGATCACATTGTATTTGTCTTTCTCTGTCTGACTTATTTCACTTAACATAATGCCCATGAGGTCCATCCATGTTGCTGTGAATGGAAAGATTTCATTCTTTTTTACAGCTGAATAATATTCCACTGTATATACACACAATTTCTTTATCCATTCATTCATCAATGGACACTTAGGTTGTTTCCACGTCTTGGCTATTGTAAACAGTGCTGCAGTGAACATGAAGGTGCTTATCTTTTTGAGTTAGTGTTTAATTTGTCAGATATATACCTAGAAGCGGAACTGCTGGATCATATGGTAGTTCTATTTTTAATTTTTGAGGAACCTCCATACTGTTTTTCATAGTGGCTGCACCAATTTACATTCCTACCAACAGTGCACGAGGGTTCAATTTTCTCCACATCCTCACCAACACTTGTTGTTATCTTTTTGATAACAGCCATTCTGACAGGTGTGAGGTGATATCTCATTGTGGTTTTGATTTTCATTTCCCTGATGATTTGTGATATTGAGCATCTTTTCATGTACCTGTTGTCCATCTTTATGTCTTCTTCGGAAAATGTCTATTGAGATGTTCTACCCCATTTTAAAATCGAATTACTTTTTTTTTTTCATTATTGAGTTGTATGAGTTTTTTATACACTTTGAATATTAACACCTTAACAGATATATGACTTGCAAATATTTTCTCCCATTCAGTAGGTTACCTTTTTATTTGGTTGATGGTTTTCTTTGCTGTGTGGAAGTTGTTTGGTTGGATACAGTTCCACTTGTTTATCTATGCTTTTTAAAAATTTTATTTTTGGTGTCAGATTAGAAAAATCATTGCCAAGACCTATGTCAAGGAACTTGCTACCTATGTTTTCTTCTAGGAGTTTTATGATTTCAGATCTTATGTTCAAGTCTTTAATCCATTTTGAGTTGATTTTTGTGTACAGTATAAGATAGTGTTCCAGTTTCATTCTTTTGCATGTGGCTCTCCAGTTTTCTCAACTCCATTTATTGGAGAGACTGTCCTTACCCCACTAATTTTGGCTCCTCTGTTGTAAATTAATTGATCACATATGTGTGGGTTTATTTCTGGGCTCTCTATTCTGCTCCATTCAACTACATGTTTGTCTTTATGCCAATACTATGCTGTTTTAATTACTATAGATATGAAATAGAGCTTGAAATCAGGGAGTGTGATGCTTACATGTTTGTTTGTCTTGCTCAAGATTGCTTTGGCCACTTGAGGTCTTTTGTGGTTTCATACAAATTTTAGAATTCTTTGTTCTATTTCTGTGAAAAATGCTATTGGAATTTTGACAGGGATTGTATTGAATCTGTAGACTACTTTGGGTAGTATGAACATTTTAACACTATTATTTCTCCCAATCCATGAGCACAAAATATCTCTCCACTTATTTGTGTCTTCTTCAACTACTTTCCTTGATGTCTTGTAGTTTTCAGTATGCAGGTCTTGAACATCTTTGGTTAAATGTAATCCTAGGTATTTTATCCTTTTTAATGCAGTTGGAAATGGGATTGTTTTCTTAATTTTGCTTTCTGATAGTCTGTTATTAGTGTGTAGAAATGCAAAAGATTTTCGTGTATTGATTTTGTATCCTGCAACGTTACTCAATTTGTTTATTCGTTCTAATAGTTTTTTTGTTGGAGTCTTTAGGGTTTTCTATATATAACGTCATGTCATCTGCAAATGGTGACAGTTTTACTCCCTCCTTTCCAATATGGATGCCTTTTATTTCTTGTTCTTGCCTAACTACTCTGGCTAAGACTCCCAATACTATGCTGAATAAAAGTGGCAAAAGTGGGCATCCCTGTCTTGTTCCTAATCTTAGAGGAAAAGCTTTCAGCTTTTGAGTATGATGTTGACGGTGGGTTTGTTGTACAATATATGGCTTCTGTTATGTTGGGGTACATTCCCTTCATAGCCACTTTGTTGAGTTTTTATCATAAATGAATGTTGATTTTTGTCAAATACTTTTCCTGTAGCTATGGAAATGATATGATTTTTATCCTTCACTTTGTTAATGTGTTGAATCACATTGACTGATTTGTGAATGTTGAGCCAGTCTTGCATCTCTAGAATAAATCCCACTTGATCATGGTGTATGATCCTTTCAGTGTATTGTTGAATTCAGTTTGCTAATATTTTTTACATCTATATTCATCAGGAATATTGGCCTGTAATTTTCTTTTTTTGTGGCATCCTTGTCCGGTTTTGGGATCAGGGTAATGCTGGCCTCACAAAATGAGTTTGGAAGAGTTTCCACCCCTTTTATTTTTTGGAAGAGTTTGAGAAGGATAGGTAGTAATTCTTCTTTGAATGTTTGGTAGAATTCACCAGTGAACCTGCCTGTTCCTGGACTTTTGTTTGTTGGGAGGTTTTTGATTACTGATTCCGTCTCCTTACTAGTAATCAGTTGGTTCAGATTTTCTATTTCTTCATGATTCAGACTTGGTAGGTTGTATGTTTCTTGGAGTTTATCCATTTCTTCTAGGTTGTTCAATTTGTTGGCATATAACTGTCCAAAGTAGTCTCTTATGATCCTTTGTATTCTGTGCTACCAGTTGTACTATCTCCTCTTCATTTCTTATGTTATTTATTTGAGTCCTCTCTTTTTTTCTTGGTGAGTCTAGCTTATGGTTTTTCAGTATTGTTTATCTTTTCAGAGAACCAGCTCTTATTTTCATTGATATTTTCTATTGTCTCTTTCACTTATTTCTGCTCTAGTCTTTGTTATTTCTTTCCTTCTACTAACTTTAGGCTTTATTCTTCTTTATCTAGTGAGGTGAAAAGTAAGGTTGTTTATTTGAGACTTTTCTTGTTTCTTAAGGTAGGCATTTATTGTTGTTAACTTTCCTCTTAGAACTGCTTTTACCGTATTCCATAAACTTTGTTATATTCCCATTTTCATTAGTCTCAAAGTATTTTTTTATTTCTCTTTCGATTTCTTCTTTGACTAATTGGTTGTTCAAGTAGTATGTTGTTTAAGTTCCACATATTTGTGAATTTTACACTTTTCTTCATGTAATTGATTTCTAGATTCATACTACTGTGGTTGGAAGAGATGCTTGACATGATGTCAATTCTCTTACATTTATTAACTTTGTCTTGTGGCTTAACATATGATCTATCCTGGAGAATGTTCCATCTGTACTTGAAAAGAATGTATTCTCTTGTTTTTGGATGGAATGTCTTTTATATATCTTTTAAGTATACCTGGTCTACTCTGTCTTTTAAGGATGATATTTTCTTATTGATTTTCTGTCTGGATGATCTATCCACTGAGGTAAAGGGGGCATTAGAGTCCGCTACTATTGTTGTACTGGTGTCTGTTTCTCACTTCAAGTTTGTTAATGTATGCTTTACATATTTAGGTCCTCCTAAGTTGGATAAAAAAATATTTTATAAATGTTTTATCTTCTTGTTGGGTTGGACCAATATAATGTAATGTCTTCTTTGTCTCTTATTATATAGCCTTTGTCTGAAAGTCAATTTTGATAAAAGTATAGCTATCCCAGCTTTTTTTGGTTTCTGTTTTCATGTAATATCTTTTTCTATCCCTTCACTTTCAAGTCTCTGTGTGTCCTTATATCTAAAGCAAGTCTCCTGTAGGTAGCATATAGATGGGTTTTGTTTTTTAATCTATTCAGCCACTCTGTCTTTTGATTGAAAGAGTTAGTAAATTTACATTTAAAGTAATTATTGACAGGTATGTACTTATTGCCATCTTATTTGTTTTCTGGATGTTTTTGTGGTTCCTCTCTGTTCCTTTATTCTTCTCTTGCTTTCTTTCTTTATAGTTTGATGACTTTCTTTAGTGATATGCTTGTACTGCTTTCTATCTTTTTTGTATTTACTATAGGTTTTTGCTTTATGGTTATCATAAGGCTTACATATAAAAACTTATAACAGTCTATTTTAGGTGGTTAACACCTTAAATTTGATTACATTCTGAAGTTCAACGTTTTTACTCTGCCCTCCAATGTTTTATGTCACATTTTACATCTTTTAATCTTCTGTATCCATTAGTTATTATAATCATAGTTTTACTACTTTTGTTTTTTTATCTTCATACTAGCTTTATAACTAACCCATTACATTTACTATATATTTACTTTCTCAGTGACACTTATTCTTTCATATGTTTTCTTGTTACTAGTTAGTACCCTTTCTTTAGAGCTTATAGAAGTCCCTTTAACATTTCTTGTAAGGTTGGTTCACGGGTGATAAACTCTTTTAGATTTTGCTTGTTTTAAACGCTCTTTATCTCTTCTTCAATTCTGAATGATAACTTTGCTGGATAGAGTATTCTTGATCACAGATGGAGATTTTTTTCCTTTTAGCATTTTGAATATATTCTGCCAATCCCACTGGCTTGTAAAGTTTCTGCTGACCAATCTGCAGGTAATCTTATGAGGGTCTGCTTGTACATAACTAGTTGTTTTTTCTTGCTGCTTTTAAGATTCTCTCCGTGTCTTTAACTTCTGACATTTTAATTATAATGTGTCTTATCTCCATTTTATTAAGAACTTTTGCTGAGGTTTTACCTTGTTCTTTCATTTGGAACATATATATATATATATATTTTTTTTTAATTAATTAATTAATTTTTGGCTGCATTGGGTCTTCGTTGCTGTGCGTGGGCTTTCTCTAGTTGTGGCAAGCAGGGGCTACTCTTTGTTGTGGTGCACGGGTTTCTCATTGTGGTGGCTTCTCTTGTTGTGGAGCATGGGCTCTAGGCGCACGGGCTTCAGTAGTTGTGGCTCTCAGGCTCAGTAGTTGTCGCTTGCGGGCTCTAGAGCGCAGGCTCAATAGTTGTGGCACACGGGCTTAGGTGCTAAGCAGCATATGGGATCTTCATGGACCAGGGCTCGAACCCATGTCACCTGCATTGGCAGGCGGATTCTTAACCACTGTGCCACCAGGGAAGTCCCTGGAACATGTTCCTTTGTTTCTTCATTTTGCTTAACTCTGTTGGTTTCTATGTAGTAGATGAAACTACCACCCCTCCCAGTCTTGAAGGATGTAGGAGATGAAACTTGTTGTTCAACTCTGTCCTAGGTCTTGGTTGTCCCTTAAACTTTTTGCTTGTCCAAGCAGCTTATTATTATCTTTAATAGCTCCCAGTAGTTAGGTATGTACCAAGACCTATCAAGGTCCCAGAAGAGAGGATCCCAGCACCTAAAATCAGGCTGACTGGAAGTCAGACCCTCAGGCAGCTTTTAAAAGTATGCAAGTATATATAGTCCAGTGTGACCACAAGCATAAACCCTGCTTGCCTCCAGCGCCAAGCAATCTGGAGGTGTCACTTGGGCAGTTGCAAAAATCAGGGCTCCTGACAAGTGTGTGAGATACTGGTGAGCTGGAGATACTGGTGAGCTGGAACAAGGCAGAGATACTGGTGAGCTGGAGCAAGGCAGAGGGAAAGAGGCAAGACTACATCTGTTCCTTGAGAGTAGCTCCGTAGGCCGTTAGACATATGCCAAACCTGAAGCCTACCCCTTAGGCCATAGTTCGAGGAAAGCAAAGAGGCCTCCTTCACAGAAAAACTGGGGATGGGAGGGGGTGTCCCAGTCTGCTGTCTGTGCAGTGCCTGGGAGGTGGTACCTGGCCAAGAACTGTCTTTCCGACTGCCACATTCCTTTGGAATGACCCAGGAATGCAAGCCCCCCCTGGCTACCAGAGCCAGTTGATTTAGGGGCATCCCCTGGGCAGTGGCTACAAAAACCAGGCTGCCAGATGAGTGGAAAGCTCCCCCTGGGGGCACACTGGCATTCAGGAGTGTGGCAGAGGGAGAGCACGAAGATAGCACCAGCCCTCTGAGGTCTCCGAAAAGGATTACAATCAGTCGCTAGATACACGTTTAATTAGAAGCCTGCCCCTCAGGCTGCAGCCGTGACAGCTGGGTAACAGGTCTCCACAGAAAAACCGAGCTCTTGGGTCTGTGACTGCTGCTGTGCCTGGAGGTGGTAGCTGTTGAAGAACTCTTTCTCTGTTGATTACAGTCCTGTGGGACCCTTGACTGTAAGCCCCACTGGCACCGGTGCCATGTTATGTAGAGGTATCCTCTGGCAGCAGCCACAAAAATCAGGGTGCCAGACAAGGGTATAAGCTCCTTTCTGGGTGACTGTTTGTTACAGTTCCATTGGACCGGGAACACAAGCTCCCCTGGCCTCCAAAGCAAGGCAATTAAGAGGTGTCTCCTGGGCGGAAACTGCAAAAATCAGGGCACCAGATACATGTAGTAGCTCCCTTCGGGGAGATACTGGTATTCTGGAGCACAGCAAAGAGAGACTGCAAAGATAGCACCTGCAAGTCTCTGTCCCTAAACAGTGTTCCAGCTGTCTCCTAGATGTGTCTTCAATCGGATGCCTGCCCCTCAGGCTGATGCTTTAATATAAGTAGGTGATCCTCCTTCCCTTATGTCTGGGCAAGACAGGCTGCCTCTGGGCCCTGGGGCGGGTAAGTCTGAGTGTGTGGGCCCTCCAGTAGCCATGTCTCAGAACCTTATAGTCTTGTGGTTCTCAGGCTGTGAGCCCCACTGGTTTTCAAAATTAGATGTTTTGAGGGTTCGTCTCTCAGGTGCACGTCTTAAAACTTGGGGTGTGTAATGTGGAGTGTGAACACTTTGCTCCTCATGAGAAGCTCCGGGTTTTGAGTTCCCTCTTGATTGGAGGTTGCTGTGTCACTGGTGGGGTTTATGGCAAGATTGTGTCTGAGCCTCCTGGGGTCTGAGCCTCCCCTACCTGCTTCATGTGGCTTTCTTCCTGTTTGCCTGATGTGTAGTTGTCACTCAGCCAGCCTTTAGGTTTTTTTAAAGAGAAAATTTTCCATATGTAGCTGGAGACTCAGTGTGTCCATGGGAGGAGATGAGTTCAAGAGCTTCCTGCATCACCATCTTGAACTGTTCTCCCCAGGTATTTTTTATTATACACATTTTATAAATGAGACACTTGCATAGAGAGGTGAATCTGGAAAGAATTTGCTCATCTAGCCTAATCCACTCATTTTATATGTGAGAAGCTTTTGTTACTAATCAGTGAGTGTAAGCAAACTGAATGGCTTGGAGAGCAACCAAAATTATATCACTGAAATTTTTTCTAATATTTCTAAAGAGAAGAATTTATTAATTTCTATTAAGAGCCTTTTTATTACCAAGACCTATAGTATTATTAACATTCATGTATTACAGATGACAATAAAAGATGGAATTTAGAAAGGTCCCAAAGACATGGTAGAATTATATTCCCTTACAAGTATTAAGCAAATAATACATTCGCTAGGTAATACATAAACGAGGTAAAAGTAATATGGTCAAACATCTAATTAGCCTGAGCCTTTGAAAGCATAACAGTTGTTGAAATCCTCCAATAATTTTAAGGTACAATTAGATCCAGTCTCTGGAGAGAAAACTCTTTGAAGGGGCCTGACCTTGATCATAAACAGATTTGATTTTTCTTATTGTTCCAGGTTCTGGACAGAACAATAATACACAGCTGAGTCTGAGGCATGGCTAAAGTCCACCAGAGTCTGGCATTTGGCAGGAACACTCAAAGAACACTGCAGAAGTACACAGTGTAAAGTACATGAAGGTTTGGTGTCCCAGGGAATAGCACAGCTGGAAAAGCACTGCATAAGTCTGTTGGTTAGTTATTGTGTCTTCTAGTCTAGGCCCTGGAGAGAAATTAAGAGCTCTTAATAGTACTATTAAGCCGAGCTTAGACTAAGATCAAACATCACCTTTGAAATTCATGTGGTAAATCTTATTTTCGTGGTAACTACATAATAAACAATATACTTAAAAGATTACTTTGAAGTCAACAAAGTTAATTTAAAGAAGAATTAGAGCATCTCCCCACAACTAGGACACCTGCCAGCTGCTGGTGGGGAACACTGACGCCCAAGGAGACGGGAGGAACCCTCAAGTGAACCAGTAGGACGTGGAGGGACTGAGGGAGGAGGAGCAGTGGAGGCCAGACAGGATCGGCACCCTTGAGACCAGGGAGATCAAGAGAGGCAGGCAGGTGGGACTCTGCATGAAGAGCGGGAGAGAAACGGAGGGTGACTGCCTGGCCCACTTGGGCCGGGGAGCCTGTTGAGCTCCCAAGCTGGTACCCACCTCCAAAGCCCCATCCAGGTGGCATGGGTCCTGGGGGCATAGGAGGGAGGCTGGGGAAATCAGAAGAGGCAGGCAGGAGGGGCCCTGCAGGAGGGGCCCTCCAGGAGGGACGGGAGAGAAGTGGAGGGCGACTGCCCCACCCACGCAGGCCTGGGAGCCTGCTGAGCTTCTAGGCTGGTCCCCTGTCCTCTGAGGCCCCCCTCTCCCCGCTGTCACATTGGTTCTCTGGGCATAGGAGAGAGGCCAGGGAGATCAGGAAAGACAGGAGGGAGAGGCCCTCCCAGACCGGAGGAGCAGGAGAGGAGAGGAGGGTGTTTACACTGCCCACTCGAGCCCAGGAAGCCTGCTGGGATCCCAGGTGAGGTCCTCTGCCCTCTGAGACCAGGGGTGGGGTCATGCCTGGGCCCCTTCTGTTCCTTGAGTTTAACTAAGCTCCAACCCCCACAGACCCCAGGGCCTTTTCCAGCCCTGTGGGTCCTAAGCATAGGCCCTGCCCACCACCCAAACCTCACCCTTGCTTCAGCACCCCCTCCACAGCCAAGGCCTCCCCCCCCCCTTTTTTGTCTTTCCCCCCCCTCCCCTTTTTTTACTATTGTGGTACTGATGTACCTTCCGGTTATTTATTCATCTATATTTTTAAGTTCTTTCTAACGTATCTGTTAGTTTCCTAGTCTAATTTTATTTTTTACTTTGTAATTGTTTTTTTGTTTTGTTTTGTTTTGTTTGCCATCCCACGTGGCTTGCGGGATCTTGGTTCACGAGCCAGGGGTCGGGCCGATGCTCCTGCGGTGGGAGCTCCGAGTCTGAACCACTGGACTAACAGAGAACCTCAGACCCCAGGGAATATTCATTGGAATGAGGTCTCACAAAGTTCCTCATCTCAGCACCAAGACCCAGCTCTACCCAACAGCCGACAACCCCCAGTGTTGGAAGCCTCAGGCCAAACAACCAGTAAGACAGGAACACAATCCCACCCATCAAAAAAAAAAAAAAAAGAAAGAAAAAAGAAAAAGAGACGGCAAAAAAATATGTCACAGTTGAAGGAGCAAGGTAAAAACCTACAAGAAGAATAAATGAAAAGGAACTAGGCAATCTACCTGAAAAGGAATTCAGAGTAATGACAGTAAAGATGATCCAGAATCTTGGAAAGAGAACAGAGGCACAAACTGAGAAAATACAAGAAATGTTAAACAAAGATCTAGAAGATCTAAAGAACAAGCAAACAGAGATGAACAATACAATAACTGAAATGAAAAACACACTAAAGGAATCAATAACAGAATAACTGAGGCAGAAGAACGAATATGGGAGCAGGAAGACAAAATGGTGGAAATAACTGCCGAGGAGAAGATTAAAGAAAAAAGAATGAAAAGAACTGAGGACAGTCTCAGAGACCTCTGGGACAACACTAAACGCACCAACATTTGAATTATAGGGGTCCAAGAAAAAGAAGAGAAAAAGAAAGGGTGTGAGAAAATATTTGAAGAGATTATAGCTAAAAACTTCCCTAACATGGGAAAGGAGATAGTCACCCAAGTCCAGGAAGCACAGAGAGTCCCATACAGGATAAACCCTAGGAAAAACACACCAAGATACATATTAATCAAACTAACAAAGATTAAATTCAAAGAAAAACTATTAAAACCAGCAAGGGAAAAACAAAAAGTAACACGCAAAGGAATCCCCATAAGGTTATCAGCTGATTTTTCAGCGGAAACTCTGCAGGCCAGAAGGGAGTGGCAGGATATACTTAAAGTGATGAAAGAGAAAAACCTACAACCAAGATTACTCTACCCAGGAAGGATCTCATTCAGATTCTATGAAGAAGTCAAAAGCTTTTCAGACAAGCAAAAGCTAAGAGAAATGAGCACCACCAAACCAGCTTTAAAACAAATGCTAAAGAAACTTCTCTAGGCAGGAAACACAAGAGAAGAAAGAGACCCACAAAAACAAACCCAAAACAATTAAGAAAATGGTAATAGGAACACACATATCGATAACAACCTTGAATGTAAATGGATTAAATGCCCCAACCAAAAGACACAGACTGGCTGAATGGATACAAAAAAAAGACCCATATATATGTTGTCTACAAGAGACCCACTTCAGACCTAGGGACACATACAGACTGAAAGTGAGGGGATAGAGAAAGATATTCCATGCAAATGGAAATCAAAAGAAAGCTGGAGTAGCAATACTCATATCAGATAAAATAGACTTTAAAATAAAGAATGTTATAAGAGACAAGGAAGGACACTACATAATGATCAAGGGATCAATCCAAGAAGATGTAACAACTATAAATATATATGCACCCAACATAGGAGCACCTCAATACATAAGGCAACTGCTAACAGCTATAAAAGAGGAAATCGACAGTAACACAATAAGAGTGGGGGACTTTAACTCCTCACTTACACCAATGGACAGATCATCCAAACAGAAAATTAATAAGGAAACAGGAGCTTTAAATGACACAACAGACCAGATAGATTTAATTGATATTTATAGGACAGTCCATCCAAAAACAGCAGATTACACTTTCTTCTCAAGTGCACCTGGAACATTCTCCAGGAGAGATCACATCTTGGGTGACAAATCAAGCCTCAGAAAATGAAAGAAAGTTGAAATCATATCAAGCATCTTTTCTGACCACAAAGCTATGAGACTGGAAATCAATTACAGGAAAAAAACTGTAAAACACACAAATACATGGAGGGTAAACAGTGTGCTACTAAATAACCAAGAGATCACTGAAGAAATCAAAGAAGAAATAAAAAAATACATAGAAACAAATGACAATGAAAACATGACAACCCAAAACCTATGGGACGCAGCAAAAGCAGTTCTAATAGGGAAGCTTATAGCAATTCAATCTCACCTCAAGAAACAAGAAAAATCTCAAATAAACAATCTAAGCCTACACTTAAAACAACTAGAGAAAGAAGAACAAAGAAAACCCAAAATCAGTAGAAGGAAAGAAATCATATAGAGCAGAAATAAATTCAATAGAAACGAAGAAAACAATAGCAAAGATCAATAAAACTAAAAGCTGGTTCTTTGAGAAGATAAAATTGATAAACCCTTAGCCAAACTCATCAAGAAAAAAAGGGAGAGGATGCAAATCAATAAAATTAGAAATGAAAAAGGAGAAATCACAACTGACACTGCAGAAATACAAAGGATTATAAGACACTACTACAAACAACTATAGGCCAATAAAATGGACAACCATGAAGAAACGGACAAGTTCTTGGAAAGGTACAATTTTCCACATTGAACCAGGAAGAATTAGAAAATATAAACAGATATATCACAAGTAATGAAATTGAAAATGTAATTAAAAATCTTCCAACAAACAAAAGTCCAGGACCTGATGGCTTCACAGGCAAATTCTATCAAACATTTAGAGAAGAGCTAACACAAATCCTTCTCAAACTCTTCCAAAAAATTGCAGTGGGAGAAACACTCCCAAATTCATTCTACGAAGCCATCACCCTGATACCAGAACCAGAAAAAGATATCACAGAAAAAGAAAATTACAGACCAATATCACTGATGAACATAGATGCAAAAATTCTGAACAAAATACTAGCAAACAGAATCCAACAGCACATTAAAAGGATCATACACCACGATCAAGTGAGACTTACTCCAGGGATGCAAGGATTCTTCAATATACGCAAATCAATGTGATACACCACATTAACAAATTAGGAAAAAAACCCATATGATCATCTCAATAGATGCAGAAAAAGCTTTTGACACAATTCAACACCCATTTATGATAAAAACTCTCCAGAAAATAGGCATAGATGGAACCTACCTCCACATAATAAAAGCCATATATGACAAACCCACAGCAAGCATCATACTCAATGGTGAAAAACTGAAAGCATTTCCACTAAGATCAGGAACAAGACAAGGACGTCCACTCTTGCCACTATTATTCAACATAGTTTTGGAAGTCTTAGCCACAGCAATCAGAGAAGAAAAAGAAATAAAAGGAATACAAGTTGGAAAATAAGAAGTAAAACTGTCACTGTTTGCTGATCACATGATACTATACATGGAAAATCCTAAAGATGCCACCAGAAATCTACTAGAACTAATGAATGAATTTGGTAAGGTTGCAGGATACAAAATTAATGCACAGAAATCCCTGGCATTCCTATACACCAACAACGAAAAAGCAGAAAGAGAAATTAAGGAAAACTCCCATTTACCATTGCAACAAAAAGAATAAAATACCTAGGAATAAACCTGCCTAAAGAGGTGAAAGACTTGTCCTCAGAAAACTATAAAACACTGATGAAAGAAATCCAACATGACATAAACAGATGGAGAAATATACCATGTTCTTGGATTGGAAGAATCAACACTGTGAAAATGACTACACTACCCAAAGCAACCTACAGATTCAATGCAATCCCTATCAAGCTACCAATGTCATTCTTCACAGAATCAGAACAAAAAATTTTACAATTCGTATGGAAACACAAAAGACCCCGAATAGCCAAAGCAATCTTGAGAATGAAAAACGGAGTTGGAGGAATCAGGCTCCCTGACTTCGAACGATACCACAAAGCTACAGTAATAAAGACAGTATGGTACTGGCACAAAAACAGAAATATAGATCAACAGTACAGGATAGAATGCCCAGAGATAAACCCACGGACATATGGACAACTAATTTATGACAAAGGAGGCAAGAACATACAATGGAGAAAAGACAGCCTCTTCAATAAGTGCTGCTGGGAAAACTGGACAGCTACGTGTAAAAGAATGAAATTAGAACACTCCCTAACACCATACACCAAAAATAAACTCCAAATGGATTAAAGACTTAAATGTAAGACCAGACACTATAAAACTCTTTGAGGGAAGCATAGGAAAAACACTCTTTGACATAAACCACAGCAAGATCTTTTTTGACCCAACTCCTAGAGTAACAGAAATAAAAACAAAAATAAACAAATGGGACTTAATTAAACTTAAAAGCTTTTGCACAGCAAAGGAAACTATAAACAAGACAAAAAGACAACCCTCAGAATGGGAGAAAATATTTGCAAATGAAACAACAGACAAAGGATTAATCTCCAAAATATACAAACACCTCATGTAGCTCAATATCAAAAAAACAAACAATTCAGTTAAAAACTGGGTGGAAGACCTAAACAGACATTTCACCAAGGATGACATACAGATGTCCAAGAGGCACATGAAAAGATGCTCAACATCACTAATTATTAGAGAAATGCAAATCAAAACTACAATGAGGTAACACCTCATGCTGGTCAGAATGGCCATCATCAAAAAATCTAGAAACAATAAATGCTGGAAAGGGTGTGGTGAAAAGTGAACCTTCCTCCACTTTTGGTGGGAATGTAAATTGATACAACCACTATGGAAAACAGTATAGCAGTTCCTTAAAAATCTAAAAATAGAACTACCATATGACCCAGCAATCCCAGTACTGGGCATATACCCTGAGAAAACTATAATTCAAAAAGAGACATGTACCACAATGTTCATTGCAGCACTATTTACAATAACCAGGACATGGAACCAACCTAAATGTCCATTGACAGATGAATGGATAAAGAAGATGTGGCACATATATACAATGGAATATTACTCAGCCATAAAAAGAAACAAAATTGAGGTATTTGTAGTGAGGTGGATGGACCTAGAGTCTGTTATACAGAGTGAAGTAAGTCAGAAAGAGAAAAACAAATATCAAATACCGTATGCTAATGCATATATATGGAATCTAAAAAAAAAAAAAGGTACTGATGAACCTAGTTGCAGGGCAGAAATAAAGAGGTAGACATAGAGAATGGACTTGAGGACATGGGGTGGGAGGGGGAAGCTGGGATGAAGTGAGAGTAGCATCGACATATATACACTACCGAATGTAAAACAGTTGGCTGGTGGAAAGCAGCAGCATAGCACAGGGAGATAGGCTCGGTGCTTTGCGATGACCTAGAGGGGTGGGATAGGGAGGATGGGAAGGAGACTCAAGAGGGAGGGGATATGGGGACATGTGTATGCATATGGCTGATTTGCTCTGTTGTGCAACAGAAACCAACACAGTATTCTGAAGCAATTATACTCCAATAAAGATCTATTAAAAAAATAAAAATAAAGAATTAAACTACCATGTATATATAAACAAATGATCATGATGATCATGTATGACCTTAGTAATCAGGTCTTTCCTTCCAACTTGCCTTTCCTTTTTCATGGGATTATTAACTGAAATGATTTTAGGTAACAATCCCATGAAAAAGACTCAGTCATGATGAATCATGATTGGTATGTCAAGGATCTTATTGTAAAGTTTTAAAATTACTAGTGAAAGAATATAAACCTCAGGGGTAGTCACTGATAAATCCTCAATATTTTAAAAAGAAATTTGTGTCAACTTTTTAATAATAAAAAGTAAATATTTCTGGTTTTATTATTTCTTAAAAAAGACTTGATTTCTCACTATTGCTTATAAAAGAGCCATTTAAAACAATTATCCTTTTGCTCAATTTGGATTGTATATTTTTTTTAATTAAAAAAAATACCTCTCTGTATATAGTGCAAACTATACTGGTATGCTTACTTTCACTTCTAGATTGTCTCAGTTTTTCTTTGTTTTAAATTAACCCCACATAAAATGTTCAGATTATATGAATGTAGTTTCTGCATACAGATTAAGAATGAACAAAAATACTGAAGCAGTGGGCCTTGAGTCAATTAATTCCTAATCAACCATTTCTGTTCTTTGAGTTTCCATTCAAATCCAATTATACTACAATTTTTCTTCAATAGTTTCAAACATTTCTGAAATAATTTTAGTAAAATGATAAATTCAGATAGGAACAAGGTTGTCTACATTTAAAAACCCCCCAACAAACTCCAACATCATCTTGTGTATTCACACCATATTATAGATGAAGAAACTAAAGAATAGAGAAGTAAAGATTACTTGCAAGATCATTAGTGAATGGTTCTTCTATCACCAATGAGCCAAGCAGAGTTTTATACAATGGGTATTCAATACATATTTGTTAACTGGTGGCAGTGCAACATCTTCCTTCTGAAGAACATCGATCAGGGGGCTTCCCTGGTGGCGCAGTGGTTGAGAATCTGCCTGCTAATGCAGGAGACACGGGTTCGAGCCCTGGTCTGGGAAGATCCCACATGCTGCGGAGCAACTAGGCCCGTGAACCACAATTACCGAGCCTGCGCGTCTGGAGCCTGTGCTCCACAACAAGAGAGGCCGCGACAATGAGAGGCCCGCGCACCGCGATGAAGAGTGGCCCCCACTTGCCACAACTAGAGAAAGCCCTCGCACAGAAATGAAGACCCAACACAGCGATAAATAAATAAATTTAAAAAAAAAAACAAAAAAAAAAACAACAAAAAAAAAACATCGATCAGTTCCCAATTTAATCTGCTGCATAAAGTCTCAAATCAATAAATATATAAAGCTATGATGTATACAGTATGGCATTCTTCTAGAAACTGTCAGCAGTTAATGATGAGTGTGATATATTTACCTGCCTTTAATGATTATACAGGAGAGAAAAACAAAGACTTAAATAGGTCCTTCATGAAAAAGGATATCCGATTGGCCAAAAAAGCATATTAAAAAATCAGTCAAATTTATTTAGTCATCAAGGAAATGCAAATTAAAACCCTAATGTCCATACACAGTAGAATGGAAAAAGAAGTTGTGGTATATATTCATAAACAGAATACTAAACAGCAATTGGAACGAATGAACCAAAACTACAGAAAGCAAAATGCTTGAATCTTACAAAATGTTGATCATTGTATAATTTCATTCATATAATGTTCTAAAACAAGCAAAGCTAATCCACGGTGTTTAGAGCCAGGAGAGCAGTTGCTCTTGGCAAGGGTGGGGTGGAGGTGGTGGGAAGGGTAGTGACTGGAAGAGGACACAAGGGGCCTCTGGGATAATGGCGATGCTCAGTTTCTTGATCTGGAAGCTAGTAATACATGCATACTCACTGCGTGAAGATTTATCAAGTTGTACACTTACAAGGTGTGTACTTTTCTATGTGTATGTTATACCTCAATGAAAGTTACATGAAACACTGTAAATAAATGGTAAGAGAGACACAAAAAAGATGTCATGTGATCAAAGAGTAGAGAGTAATTTTAACTTAGGTCATTGAGGATAAAATGGTGTATGGAGAAAGTGGATTTAAATTGGGCCTTAAAAAACAAGCAGATTTAATCATATGGGTGTTAGTGTGGGAGGGGTTGATTCGTGTAGAGGAGTGTGAACAAAAACTGAGAAGAGGAGGGTGTGTTTCTGAAATCTCAGTAAGTTCAAAATAGCTAAGGTGTAGGATGAATGGTGGGAAAAAAGGAGGGGGAAGAAGTTTATACAAAATAAGGATTACACCAGGTAGGCCAAAATGTTGGATTGTGGAAGAGTTTGAGTAACAACTGCTGCCACATATTGAGGGCTTACTATGTTCTAGGCATTTTGACAAACATTATATATACATGGTTTTAATTAAACCTTAATAAAAACAGTATAGTATCTTTACATTCCACAAAGGGATAGAAAGCAACTGACATTAAGGACCTGCCTATGGCTACAAACCCCAGTACACTTTAGTCTCAAACTTCGATGTGGCTAGTTCCAAAGTCTAATCTTTCTCTACCATATAATTCTGCCTTCCTCTGAAAAATAAAGGTGTTGAACTTTATTCTGTAGCAATGGTTAATATTAAATATAATTTAGAATGAGTCTTTTTCATAGTTTATGACTGTAGACTTTTAAAGAAAGTATAGAGGTCCTCATCTTCTAGGCTGAACAATTTTATTTCTTATGTTTGAAACGGCTATTCCATTTGCTGTATCATTTCAGTTAACTTCAATGAAGTGTGGCACTCAGAACTGCATATACCATTTCTGGTCCTTTAACATTCATGAATTTCAATTTTATAGTTTTGGTGAAACATCAATGAAAATTGCATAGTAAGGACCATTATGATTCACTTCTCCATAAAACACCCCATTCTTCAGCAGTAGCCTTGAAAAGTAACAGCCCGTATTCCTAGTTCTGGTGGCCACCAGAAGAAATATAACACAGCTAGAGCTCTCTCAAAGCCTCATCCCAAAGACTCATTATTTGTCTTGTGTGGTGGATCCTAGGTAGACCCCACCTACTGGTTGTATTTGACCTGTGTTGGAACTTGCCCACTGTGAAAAGCTTTCTCCTTTGTCGGGGTGGAAGGATGGGGAAAAGAAGTTGTTAAAAAAAATTATAGGCAAGTATTTTAACTTCGTGACAGCCTGAGACAGTGGCTATCAATTAGGGCAAACAATACACTAACCAAAAAGCTTAAAAGGCAAAGCTGGGAAGTAAGATGTCCAAAGAAGCTTTGAAAAGCTCCAACATACTCCTGGGAATCTAGAAAGCCATGCACATGCAAAGAGTTATGTGCAATTCAAGACCCAAGAAGTCCCTAAGCTCTAACCTTTTGCTAAACTTGAGGCTCCAAAAAAGCAGGAAGTGAAGGCTAAGGAAGAGCTGTCAATTGCTTGAGTGTTTATGGTGTACCCCAACATGCACACAGAGCCCGCTGGCAAAGACTGATTTATTGGTTTAAGATGTTTAAGGAAATCTCTGTCCAATCAACAGCTGACTATTAAGTGAACTGAGTAGAGACTTCAATGGACAGACAAAAATATGAGAGAATTCAGCAGTAGCAGACTGGTCCTATAGGGAGTCATTTAGGCTTAAATGAAAGGACAGTAAACAGTAATTCAAATGCACATTAAGAAATAAAGAACACCGTTAAAGGTAACTACATAGGTAAATATAAAATACAGTCTAAATGTATTTTTTGTTTGTAACTCCTTTATTCTCCTATCTGATCTAAAAGATAACTACGTAAAGCACCAAATATAAATCTGTGTTGAATGGGTACACAATGTATAAGATGAATGGGGGTGGGGAAGATAACAGAGATATATAGGAGCAAAAGTTTTTATATATTTTTGAAATAAAGGTGGTTTTAATCCGAATAAGTGTTAACTGTAATCTCCAGGACAGCCACAGAAGAAAATAATTTAAAATATACAACTATAGTAAAAGAAACATGAAGGGGTTTAAAATGGTTTATTAGAAAATGCCCATTTATCACAAAACAAGTCAGTAATGACGGAATTGAGGAACAGACATAAAACATATAGAAAACAAATACAAAAATGGCAAATGTAAATATTATCAGTAGTTACATTAGATGTAAATGGATTAAACTTCCCAATGAAGAGGCAGGGACAGGCAGAACGGATTTAGAATAATATATGATCAAACTATATGTCATTTACATACTACATATATATTTTACATTCAAAGACACATATAGGTTGAAAGTAAAAAAACAGAAGAAGATGCAGCATGCCAAAAGTAACCAAAAGAGAACTGAAATGCCAATTTTAATATCAGAGAAAAAGACTTTGACAAAAATTGTTACTAGAGACAAAGAAAGTTATCATTTCATGATAAATGGGTCAACATCAAGAAGATATAACAATCATAATCTGTTATGTACCGAACAACAGAGCTCAAAATACATAAAACAAAAATGGACAGAAATGAAGAGAGAAACAGAAAATTTAACAATAATAAATGGAGATTTTAATACTCCACTTTCAGTAATAGATAGAACTAAGCAGAAGATATATAAGGAAATATACAACAAACAACAGTATAAACCAAATAGAAACAGTAGACATCTATAGAACACTCCACCACCCAACAACAGAATATACATTCTTCTCAAGTGTACATGGAATATTCTCCAAGTTAGATCATATGTTAGGCTATAAAACAAGTCTCAATACATTTAAAAGGAATGAAATCATACAAAGTATTTTCTTCAACTATAATGGAATGGAATTAGAAATCAATAACTGAAGGAAATTGGAAATTCATAAATATGTGGAAATTACAAATGCGTCAAAGAAGAAATCAAAAGAGAAATTAGAAAATACATTGAGAAGAATAAAAATGAAGGCACAACATTCCAATACTTATGGGATGTAGTGAAAGCAGTGTTTAGAGGAAAATTTATAGGTGCATATGCCTACATTAAAAAAGAAGAAAGGTCTCAAATGAATAATCTTCCATGTTAAGAAACTAGAAAAGTAAGAGGAAACCAAATCCAAAGCAGGCAGAAGAGAGGAATAATATGGATTAGAGTGGAAATAAATGAAACAGGAAATAGAAAAACAACAGAAAAAATTTAATGAAGCCAATAGTTGATTCTTTGAAAAAGATCAACAAAGCTGATAAATCTTTAGCTAAACAGACCAAAATAAAAAACGAGAGAAGGCTCACCTAAAATCAGAAATAAAACAGGGATATTAT
The DNA here is from genome assembly GCF_028023285.1 of Balaenoptera ricei. Classification (NCBI taxonomy): domain Eukaryota; kingdom Metazoa; phylum Chordata; class Mammalia; order Artiodactyla; family Balaenopteridae; genus Balaenoptera; species Balaenoptera ricei. The sequence continues at coordinate 79,895,561 of NC_082640.1, read as the reverse complement.
GACCAACCTTACAGAAATAAAAGGGACTGTTTGAGAATACCATGAAAAACTGTATGCCAACAAACTGAATAACCTACATGAATAGACAAATTCCTAGAAAGACACAAACTACCAAAGTGGACTCAAAAAAGAGTAAGACAATCTGAAAAGAGACTGAATTAAATTTAATTTAAATGAATTTAACTGAATTTTAAAAGTACCCACAAAGAAAAGCCCAAGACTAGATGGCGTCACTGGTGAATTCTACCAAATAGTTAAAGATTAACACCAATCCTTCATAAAGTCCTGCATAAAAACAGAAGAGGAATACTTCCAAACTCATTCTGTAAGGCCAATCTTACCTGATTCCAAAGCTAGACAAAGATATCAAAGAAAGAAAAATACAGACCAATACCCCTTATGATTATAGATGTAAAAACCCTTAACAAAATATTAGCAAACTGAGTCTGTCAGCATATATAAATAATAATACATCGTGACTAAGTGTGATTTATCCCAGGAATACAAGACAGATTCAACATACAAAAATCAATCAATAACATAATACACTGTATTAATTGCATAAGAAAAAAATCTGACACGATTATCTGAATAGATGCATAAAAAGCATTTCACAAATTTTAACATCCAACAATCTGGTAATAGAATGTAAGTTCCTCACATGTAAAAAGATAATCTATGGAAAACCCATAGCTATCATAGTTAATGATGAAATGCTAAAGACTTCCCCCTTCAGACTGGGCTCATCATTTCTATTCAGCACTGTACTGGTGATTCTAGCAGAGCAATTAGACAAGAAAGTGGAATAAAAGCCAGATTAGAAAGGAAGAGGTAAAAGTATCTCTATTTTCAGATGACATATTATATGCAGAAAATCCTATGGAATGTACTAAAAAAAAAAAACTATTATCAGAGCTAATAAACTAGTTCAGGAAGACTGCAGGATACAAGACCAACATATAAAAATTAGTCTTACTTCTATAAACTAGCAACAATCAAAAATGAAATTAAAAATTAACTCCATTTACAACATCTAAAGAAAGCCAGGAATAAACTTAACAGAAGTATAAGATGTATATATGAAAACTATAAAACATTTCTTAAAAAATTAAAGACCTAAGAAAATGGAAATATATTCTATGTTCATGGGTTGAAATAAGTAATACTGTTAAGATGACAGTACTCCCAAATTGATGCACAGATTCAATGCAATCTTAATGAAAATTCCAACTGTCTTCCTTACAGAAACTGACAAGCTGATGCTAAAATCCATATGGAAATTCAAGGGATCCAGAAGAGTCAAAATAATCTTCCCAATTTCAAAAATTACTACAAAGCTAAAGTAATCAATACATCATAATGCTAGCACAAAGAAAGATACATAAAGCAATGGAACAGAATTCAGAGTCCAGAAGTAAGCCCTTATACGTATGGTCAATTGATTTTCCACAAGGGTGACAAGACCATTCAATGGGGAAGAAGTAGTCTTTTCAACAAATGATGCTGTGACAATCGGATATTGGATATCCATGTACAAAAGAATGAATTTGGGTACCTACTTCCCACCATGTACAAATAGTAACTCAAAATGCAAAGACCCAAATGCCTGAGCTAAAATTATAAAACTCTTATAATTATAAACATAGTGTAAATCTGCAACAGTTAGGCAACAGTTTCTTAGATATGATACCTAAAAGCACAAGCAACCAAAGAAAAAATAAATTGGATTTCATCAAAATTAAGTTTTTGTTCATCAGATGACACTATCAAAACAATGAGGAAAGCCCAAAGAGTGGGAGAAATACCTGCAAATCATAATATACCTAATAAGGATCTATTATCCTGAATAAATATAGAGCACTTATAACTAAATAATAAAAAGACAAACAACAAAAATGGGAAAAAAATAAATATTTCTCCAAAGGAAATATACAAATAGCCAATAAGCACATGAAAAGATGTTCAATATCATCAGTCATCAGGGAAATGCAAATCAAAACCATGAACTACTACTTCATATGTACTAGAATGGCTATAATATAAAAGGCAGACAAGTGTTGGTGAGGATGTAGAGAAATGCAACCCTCATACATGGTTGATACGAATGTAAATGGTGCAGCCATTCTGGAATACAGTTTGGTAATTCTTCAAAAAGTTAAACATAGAGTTACAATATGATCCAGAAATTCCACTTCTAGATATACGCCCAAGAGAAAAGAAAACACATGCCATATAAAGACTTATAGACAAATGTTCACAGCAGCCTTATTTATAATACCAAAAAGTGTAAACAGCTCAAATGTTCATTAACTGATGGATGGATAAACAAAATGTGGTATATTCATACAATGGAATATTATTTGGCCATAAAAGAGAATGAAGTACTGATATATGATACAACATAGATACACCTTGAAAACTAGGTCAACTGAAAGAAGCCAGACAGGAAAGGCCACAAAATATATGAACCCATTTATATGAAATGTCCAGAATAGGCAAATTCATACAGAAAGATTATTTGTTGCTAGGGTCTGGGAGGAAGGAAAAATGGGTAGTTACCACCAATGGATAATGGGGTTTTGGGGAAGTAACGAAAATATTCTAGCATTAGACGTGACTGATGCACGACCTTGTAAATATACTAACACCCACAGAATTGTGCAATTTAAAAGTGAATTTTATGTGACATATCTCAAAATATAAAAGCTCATAAACAAAACAAAAATGTATAGTTTTGTCTACCTGTGAATAACTGTCTTAGTCTATAATATGCAGTAAAATGAGACGTTACTACTGTGTGAATCTGAATCATATGCTTTAAGACTGGGGAGTAAAAATAAATAAATAAATAAAACACTGGGGAGTGGAAGTGACTCCTTTGCTGAGATATAAGCCAGCCAATCACATCCGCATAAGAAAGGCTCCACTGTTCTCAAGTCATTAAAACTTAACACAGACTCCAAATATGATAAAAATGTTTTTCTATATTTAAAATAGCTCCAAACCTGGTAATAGATGGATTAGAGGATTGTTAATTTTCCCAGATGTGATAAAGGTATTATGGTTATAAAAGGGATTGTTCTTACTCTTAAAAGTATCATATCCAAAACTTACTTTCATATGGTACAGGAAAAAAACTGTTGAATCTAGGTGGAGAATATGTGCATATTCTTACATTATTCTTTCAACATTTCTGTTATATTTGAAAATTTTGATAATAGAAGCTGGAGGAGAAATTGCCCTGAACACAAAGCAGTTCTTCAGGATAGATGATGACAGTACTGAATAGAAGCTTAAGAGATCTAAAAGAGTAAGGATATTCCCAAAACTATGAATTCATGTAGGACGTATAGTGTCTACTTGGCAAATTTCAGGCTGCGTTACCTGGCAGCATCATGGTTTTGTGAAAGGGTGAAATGTTTGTTTTCTAATTCTGTTTTCTTTCTGATGGTACCCACTATGATTGATCTTTCTGGCCATGGCACAACATTAGGCTACTCTTTCCAGGATATAATTTATGAAGATCTTCCTGAGCCATTTATAAAAGGTAGCTGAAAATCCTCTTCCTGTAATACAGGTTATTTTCTTAAATACACTTACTTCTGCCCACAGTGAAGTTTCCTGATTAAATATGCTTATGTGGATTTTTCTGCCAACTTATATGCCTTAGGACTGTTCCTACAGTTAATATACTGTTGGCATTCTTGACCTGATAGAGCTCAGCGTAAACTGCCTTTCTTCTTACATGGCCACGGAGGACTACCCTGCTGTTTGTACTTCTCCTTGAACGATGTTATTTGTTTACCCTCATTTTTACTTCCCTATCCTTCAGCCAAGTGATCCAGTAAAAAACAAAAACAAAAATATCCAGGCACGTTACCTTGTTAAAGGCTTTTGAAAAATCAGAGTACCCTTTACTCTTCAATTTAAACATAATATAACCTAAACACAAAGGCAAATCTAACAGTAAAATAAAAATGGTTAAGTAGCCCCTATGTAGCACACCTAGCCTTCACCTGAATTAATAGGTGTCCTGTAATACACCCCAGTTGTGACAACCAAAAATGTCTCCTGGCGGGCAAAACGACATTCAGTTGAGAACCAGTACTCTAAAGCAGTACATGTCAACTTTGGCCTCAAAGTAAGAACACCTGGTAAGCATTTAAAATTCCTAATGCCCAGCTGTACCTCATATGAATTAAACCGGACTATCTGGGGAGACAGGGGTGAGAAACAGACTTGTTTTGAAAGCACCCCAGGTGACTGCAATTTTTAGCCAAACTACTCTGGAGTGACAATTTTATATATAATTTCTCTCTCCTTTCCAGGATATCTATGAACTCTCAGAAAGAGAGGACAGGTGCATTTTAGGTATATGCTGCTCATGTCTAGTCTGGCTACTAGATGAAACAGTACACTCAGGGAAGAGGTGCTAAGGGCTGGGAAAGAAAGGACTTGTTATAAACTCATTTACTTTCAGTAAACAATTTTTTAACCTACACACCCAACTCAATTTTAAAGTTTTTAGAAATTCAATAGTACTGCTGCCTATAGTTGGTAGGGTGCCATGGAGGAAGGGAGAATGGACGGGTGGTGGGGTGGAGCCGGGGTGTGTGTGTAGGAGATAAAGTTAATAGGGTATATGCTCCCAGAGACATGCAGGGATTTCATGTTGACTGATTAGTTTCTTCCAGAGAGTTGCGGGAGAGAATGTAATGCACACAAACAATACAATTAATAAAGTTAATATTTTTAAGCATACATTTAAAATATTTTTCTATATTATCTCATCAAATTCACAGACTTGAATTATTAGAAAATGTAGTAACTTCTGCCCAAAATATTTTAATGAGGACAGAATATGGTGAGTTGCAGAGTGAATGAGACATGAGGAAGTTAATGTATGGTCCACTTCTACTGAAAGAAACTTCTTAGAGATCTAAAAGTTACTCTGCCTTAGGCTGTCAGGATAGTTATTTACACTGTTAAAGTGTTTCCTAGGTGCTAGGTTCCTATGGGGATTTAAGATTAATCTGGAAGACCAGAAAACTTGAGAGAGTTACATAATCATATGCTGCATTACATTGTCATATGCCAAAGTAAGGGAAGAAAAATTCTGGTTAAATGTAATGGACAGATCACATGCTTAAAAAAAAGTTAATATAAGGAATAAATCCTCCCACCCCCCCAAGGCACAGAGTAACAGGGGTCAGAATAACTTAACCCTTCAGAGAAATTTAAAAGGAGTGAGTGATAGTCAAGAGAAAGCAAAAGGTGAGGTAGAAATCTCAAGCCAGTCTGGGTGGTAGTGGGGAGGGGAAAGGGGAATGCAGTGCAGATTTGTTAAAAGTCTGCTAACAGAATAGTCCATTTCTCCCTTCCCTGCCCAAGGTCCAGAACGATTACCAGTAGCCAGTGGTGCTTCCTAAGCAGAAGTTTGGAAGAATCCTTCTGAAGAACAGAGAGACACCTGGAGAATATATAGACATTTGGAAATCTCTCAAAATAAAGCTTGGTCACCTAAAAGTAAAGCCCAACAGCAGACGAGCTCTGGCTTGCCTTTCAAAATATGAAGATAACAAAGAGCACTGGATGTGTTTAAGAAAATCTCCAACATGAAAGAAGATTTAAAAAAAAATAATAAACTAACAATAAAAATTCAGAAGCAGAGATAATGCAGGAAATGAAGACCAAAAAAAATGTGCATCTCTATGTGTTAGATGACTTCTACCCAAATTATAAAAACACAAATCCTTAGTAATTTCATGTATTGGAATTTGTTTTACTGATATACGTGTGTGTTCATTGACGGCAGCACTGTCAGTATTACCAAAAGGCTAGAAACAATCTAGATGTCCATCAGTTGAAGTCTAAATATACATAATGATTCATATGATAGAATGAGATGAGGCCATTCATAATTAAGATTAATTATGATTATTTAATTATAATTATTTAGTTATAATAATTATACAGGCATACCTCAGAGATATTTCTGGTTGGGTTCCAGACCACCGCAATAAAGCGAATACCACACGATATAAAGCAGGTCACACGAAGTTTTTGGTTTCCCAGTGCATAACAAAACTATGTTTACACTATACTGTAGTCTATTAAGTGTCCAATAGCATTACATCTAAAAAACAACGTACATACCTTAATTAAAAAACACTACTGCTAATAAATGCTGTCACCTGAGCCTTCAGTGAGGCACAGTAGTAACATCAAAGATCACTGATCATCATAACAAGAATAATAATGATGAAAAAGCTTGAAATTCTGTGAGAATTAACCAAAATGTGACACAGAGACATGAAGTAAGCAAATGCTGCTGGAAGAATGGTGTCAACAGACTTGCTTAAGGCAGGGTTGCCACAAACTTTCATTTGTAAAAACTGTAGTATCTATGAAGCACAATATAGCAAAGCACAATAAAATGAGGTATGCCAGTATAGTAAAACGATTAATAATTAATGTTCTGTTATGGAAAGATCTCAGGATATGTTGCTGGGTGAACAAATGCAAAGCAAAAAACCATGTAGATAGCATGTAAAGAAAGAGGAAACAAAAATATGTAATACTGCTTACCTGTACAGTATTACAAAATATTGCTGGAATGACAGAAAAGAAACTACAGTAAGTCCCCTACATAGGAACGAGTTCCGTTCCGAGAATGCATTCGTAAGTTTAATTTCTTTGTGAGCCCAACGAAGTTAGCCTAGGTACCCAACTAACACAATCGGCTGTATAGTACTGTACTGTAATAGGCTTATAATACTTTTCACACAAATAATACATAAAAAACAAACACAAAAAATAAAGAAAACATTTTTAATCTTACAGTACAGTACCTTGAAAAGTACCAGCTACACCACTGTTGCTTTTATGCCTGCTTCTGAACATCCTGGGCTTGAAATAAAGATACTGTACTACTTACTGTACTCTATCCAGTACTGTAAAGTACATAAAAGCACAACTACTTGTGGAGGATGCATGCACATGACAATATATGCCAGACACGTGAACTAACTTACGTGACTGGACATGCAAACGCACGTTTGCATCTTTGATAGTTTGCAATTTGAAGGTTCGTATATAGGTGACTTACTGTAATATGAGTTGCTGTCTATAGGTTTAGAACATGGGTGGCTGAAAGACAAAGATGAGATGGAATTTCTTCCTTGTATACTTTTTATGCTTTATGATTTACCATCATGTGAATGTAATCATTCAAAAATTAAATTAGAATGGATAAACTGTAGCTTTTGATCTAACAATTCCGAGAACCACTAATCTTTGAACAACCTGAAGCTGAACTGCAGGGGTCCACTTACATGCAGAATTTTTAAAATAAATACTACTACAGTACTATACTATCCTTGGATGGTTGAATTCACAGATGTAGAACCAAGGATATGAAGGACCAAGTGTAAATTTATAGTGGATTTATGGCTGCTTGGGGTCAGCACTCCTAACCCCTGCAATGTTCAAGAGTCAATCACAGTTTAATACTTCAGTGTTACTTTCATACAAGTGCAAAGATACTTAATTCAAGGCTGTTGAGCATTTTTTTAATAGTAGAAAAAATCAGGAACTACCTAAATGTCCATCAACAGAGGGTATAAACACACACACACAATGGAACATTTATATTATGAAATACTGTGCAGCAGTAAAAAAAAAAGAATGTAATACCTCTACATATATAGACAAGGAGAGCTACCTAAGATATATTGCTTAGTGATAAAAGTAAGAACAACGTTTACAGTATAGTTTCATTTTAAATAAAAAACTGTATGAATAACTGACAGGACTCATATGTACAGAAAAAAAGAACAGAAAGCTAAAGCTGTTAGGAATATTTAAATCTCAAGAGGATAGTGGGATGAAGGGGGGAATAAACAAAGATTTTAATTTGATGTTATATTTTCAGACTGTTAATTTGTTATAATGAACACATATTGTATATTATTTGCAGAATTAAAAACAAATTAATGTAAATATCTCATAAGAGGTTAATATTCAGGATATATAAGGAACTCCTACAACTCAACAACATAAAAACAAACAACCCAATGCATAAATGGGCAAAAGAACTTGAATACATTTCTCCAAAGAAGATATACAAAAGGCCAATAAACATATGAAAACATGCTCAATACCACTAATCATTCAGGAAATGTAAATCAAAACCATAATGAAAAAATGCAAGAAGGTATCCCATGCAAATGGAAATCAAAAGAAAGCTGGAGTAGCAATACTCATATCACACAAAATAGACTTTAAAATAAAGACTGTTATAAGAGACAAAGAAGGACACTATATAATGACCAAGGGATCAATCCAAGAAGACGATATAACAGTTGTAAATGTATATGCACCCAACACTGGAGCACCTTAATACATAAGGCAAATACTAACAACCATAAAGGGAGAAATTGACAGTAACACAACAATAGTAGGGGACTTTAACATCCCATTTGCATCAATGGACAGATCATCCAGACAGAAAATCAATAAGGAAACACAGGCCTTAAATAACACATTAGACCAGATGGACTTAATTGATATTTACAGAGCATTCCATCCAAAAGCAGCAGAATACACATTATTCTCAAGTGCACGCGGAACATTCTCCAGGATTGACCACATGCTGGGCCACAAGGCGAGCTTTGGTAAATTTAAGAAAATTGAAATCATATCATGCATCTTTTCTGATCACAATGCTATGAGTTTAGAAATAAACTACAAGAAAAAAATTATAAAAAACACAAACACGTGGAGGTTAAACAGTAATGCTACGAAACAACCAATGCACCACCGAAGAAATCAAAGAGGAAATCAAAAACTACCTAGAGACAAGTGAAAACGAAAGCACAATGATCCAAAACCTACGGGATGCAGCAAAAGCAGTTCTAAGAGAGAAGTTTATAGCAATACAGTCTTACAACAGGAAACAAGAAAAATCTCAAATAAACAACCTAACCTTATACCTAAAGCAACTAGAGAAAGAACAAACAAAACCTAAAGTTAGCACAAGGAAAGAAATTATAAAGATCAGAGCAGAAATAAATGAAACACAGACAAAGAAAACAATAGCAAAGATCAATGAAACTAAAAGCTGGTTCTTTGAAAAAGAAAAATAAAATTGATAAACCTTTAGCCAGACTCATCAGGGAAAAAAGGGAGAAGACTCAAATCAATAAAATTAGAAATGAAAAAGGAGAAGTTACAGCTGATACCACAGAAATACAAAGGATCATAAGAGATTACTACAAGCAACTCTTTGCCAATAAAATGGACAACCTGGAAGAAATGGACAAAGTCTTAGAAATGCACAACCTTCCGAGACTGAACCAGGAAGAAATAGAAAATATAAACAGACCAATCACAAGCACTGAAATTGAAACTGTGATTAAAAATCTTCCAACAAACAAAAGTCCAGGACCAGATGGCTTCACAGGTGAATTCTATCAAACATTTAGAGAAGCGCTAACACCTATCCTTCTGAAACTCTTCCAAAAAATTGCAGAGGGAGGAACACTCCCAAACTCATTCTATGAGGTCACCATCACCCTGACACCAAAACCAGACAAAGATGCCACAAAAAAAGAAAATTACAGGCCAATATCACTGATGAACATAGATGCAAAAATCCTCAGCAAAATACTAGCAATCTGAATCCAACAATACATTAAAAGGATCATACACCATGATCAAGTGGGATTTCTCCCAGGGATGAAAGTATTTTTCAATATCCACTAATCATTCAGTGTGATACACCATATCAACAAATTGAAGAATAAAAACCATGTGATCATCTCAATATATGCAGAAGAAGCTTTTGACAAAATTCAGCACCCATTTATGATAAAAATTGCAGATATCAAAACTAATACAGAGAAATATGCTGCATTTCTATACACTAACAATGAAAGATCAGAAAAAGAAATTCAAGAAACAATCCCATTTACCATGGCATTAAAAAGAACAAAATACCTAGGAATAAACCTACCTACGGAGGTAAAAGACCTGTACTCCGAAATCTGTAAGATGATGATGAATGAAATCGAAGACAACACCAACAGATGGAAAGATATACCATGCTGACGGAGTGGAAGAATCAAACACTCTATTTAAATGGTAATTTAGAAAACCAAGAAGACAGGATGATTAGTTTTAAATAAGTAACATAAATCAGTGATTTTTCAACCTTTTCCTCCCTTCCATAATGTATCTGAATTCTAAGTCGCTTAGTTTTCCCATCAGCCATAGTAGCTCGTTTTGGACGCAACAAGTAAAACCAGACTAAGTATTATGGGTGGTGGAGTGGGGACTTAGAAGCCTGGATCCCTGCTAACATTACAGAGCTGGAAAAAGGAAAACTGAATTCCTTCTTCTTGTTGCAGCTACTGCTCATTGCATGTTGCTATATGCAAATTAACTTGATCCCTAATGGATGAGACTAAAAAAAAAAAAATCTGTTCTCACTACCTCACGTCTCTACTTCTAACTACTTTTTCTTTCTCTAACCCTTTAAAAATGAGTCTCTACTCAAGTTCTTTACTTCCCACCTATTTACCTTTCATGACATTGAAATCAGGCTTCTTTCCCTAATACGATATGGAAACTGCTCTGGCAACAGATTCCAATAGGCTATTAACTGACTTTCTTTCTTGTCTTCCTCTTACTTGAGCTGCCTGACGCACAGGAGACTGGAGCAAATTCCCTTCTCAAAATAATCTCTTTTCTCACATTATAACACAACATGCTTTCTTGCTTCTCTTTTAAATTCCTCTTCATTTCTGGAGGGCTCTTGTTCCTCCGGTTCCTAACTCCTAAATACCAATTCTCTCCTTAACCTTACAGTTTCTCACTTTCTGCCGATGTTTGTTTTTATTAAGTTTTCAGTGACCCTGCATGACCTGGCCATGGAAGTAGTCTAACTTTGCCTGCTCTCTGACATCTTCTCCTGAACTCTGATTATAAGCCTCCATGCATTACGTATTGCACCTTCCACCTAGAACACCCTTCTCAATCCCTAGTCTGCTTGGTAAACTTCTCAGTTTTTATAGAAGTCATCTCTTCTGTGATGTCTGCCTTCAATTCACCAAGTTGAACTATAGTAACTCTTTCTTTGCACCCGTTTACTTACTGGTCTGTTTCTCCTATTTGAGAGCAGGGATTGTGTGCATATAATGCTCAGTGAATTAATGCACTCAAATTAATTTATTTTTAATAATTTATTTTAATTTGTCCTCAGGAGTAGTAATGTTGAAGTCTTAATAGCATTAGCTAAAAGAAAAGTACTCAGTGCCTATCAATTGCAACATATCATGTTGGTGGCAGACAAAAAAGTTAAGGTAGTAAGAGCAGTGATGGATTGATAACTGAAAGATTCAAGATATGGAACAGCTGGGCTCATGAACATGCAGTTTACACGGGTCGGGGTATTGGAAAGGACTGATTTTAAATTAGGAGACTTGGTTTGTAGTTCCAGTTATGACTATAACATATGTTTAGCACAGTTGGTGTAATTTTGGACAAGTCCGTCAGTCTTCTCTACAAATGGGTCAAATAACAGAACTAGTTCCTTTCCTGATATAATATTTACAATTCCAGCTTTATTCTCCACTGCGCTGTTACTGCTCTTCCTATGATTATTGTAAAGAGTTGAGGAGGGAAAGATGAGAGTAAATGAGCGCTCTGTGAAAGTACCAGTGGTCAGAAACATAGAGAAGGTGAGGGAAAGACAGATTATCAACTAGCTCCTTGAGAATCAAGTCAAAGGAAACACAGGGAAAAGAGAAAACTAGGATAAGGACCTCTGTGAACAGGCCACACCAAGGAAGTGTGAAAAAAAACTTACCTGAAAAGTAATAACTTAAAGGCTAGACAATGTATTTAGGGTAACAATTCAGACTACAAATATTAATGTAAATTTAAATGGTAAAAATCTTAAACCAATTTACATCTTAAGCATATTTAGTATACATATTTAACTATCAAATATGAACGAAAAGTTAGTAACACCAAAATTGATCACTTTTAAGTTTTAGTTTACTATTTCCAATTAGTTATATATATTTAAAATACAATTAAGGCTTGGCAAATGCTACTCCAAAATTTTAAATTTTAAAAAGAATAGCAGGGACTTCCGTGGTGGCGCAGTGGTTAAGAATCTGCCTGCCAATGCAGGGGACACAGGTTCGAGCCCTGGTCCAGGAAGATCCCACATGCCATGGAGCAACTAAGCCCATGCGCCACAACTACTGAGACTGCGCTCTAGAGCCTGCGAGCCACAACTACTGAAGCTCGCGCACCTAGAGCCTGTGCTCTGCAACAGGAGAAGCCACTGCAATGAGAAGCCCACACACCACAACAAAGAGTAGCCCCCACGTGCCACAACTAGAGAAAGCCCGCACGCAGCAATGAAGACCCAACGCAGCCAAATAAATTAAATAAATAAATAAATAAATTTATAAAAAAAGAAAAAGGATAGCATTTGGGACAAGTTTCTAGAGGTAATAGGGATTAATGTAAAAAAAGCCCAGCTTTGAAGTCAGAAAACCTGGTTTCAGATTTGTCCAGAACAATTCACTTCTGAATCATAAGAACATCATCCATAAAGCAGGAATAATATCTGCTTCCATTTATTTCATACAGGTGATGTAACATTAAACAATATATATTTAAGAAATTTATAAATTCTACACGTTTAGGTCTGACCTAGATTATAGGTTGCTGTAAAACATTTATATGTCATTTAACTCATGAAATGTTCACTATTTTAAAGCTCTTAAAACAAATATGTTGGGCTTCCCTGGTGGCGCAGTGGTTGAGAATCTGCGTGCCAATGCAGGGGACACGGGTTCGAGCCCTGGTCTGGGAACATCCCACATGCCGCGGAGCAACTAGGCCCGTGAGCCACAACTACTGAGCTTGCACGTCTGGAGCCTGTGCTCCGCAACAAGAGAGGCCGTGATAGTGAGAGGCCCGCGCACTGCGATGAAGAGTGGCCCCCGCTTGCCGCAACTAGAGAAAGCCCTCGCACAGAAATTAAGACCCAACACAGCCAAAAATAAATAAATAAATAAATTTAAAAAAACCCACAAATATGTTACTAGAATCTATTTCTACCTTCAAGGTTGTCCTAAGAATTTAACTTACATTGATTAATACAACAGAAGTTACAAACTTAGATGGGTAAGCACTAAAGTATCACACATACAAAATCAATGACCATGCACAAACTAAAAAGCAAAACAGGGAATTCCCTGGTGGTGCAGTGGTTAAGAATCCGCCTGCCAATGCAAGGGACATGGATTCGAGCCCTGGTCCGGGAAGATCCCACATGCCGTGAAGCAACTAAGCCCGTGCACCACAACTACTGAGCTTGCGCTCTAGAGCCCGCGAGCCACAGCAACTGAGCCCGCGTGCCACAAATACTGAAGTCCGCGCCCGTGCTACCTAGAGCCCGTGCTCCACAACAAGAGAAGCCACCGCAACGAGAAGCCCGTGCACTGCAACACAGAGTATCCCCCGCTCGCCGCAACTAGAGAAAGGCCGCATGCAGCAACAAAGACCCAACACAGCCAAAAATAAAAATATAACAAATTTTTTTAATTAAAAAAAATAAAAAGCAAAATAATCATATTCCTTAAAATATTACATAGATTAAAAAAAAAAAAAAAAGGATTTAGAGAGAACATTTGTGTCCCAGGAAACACTGCAGCCAAAGTTGTCAAGTTTATAAATCTGAACATTTGTGATTCTACCGAGAATGAAAGCAAACAGATTTTCAGGAATGCTAAAGCAGGCTACATATTATTTAGTAAGAAATCCACTTAGGATTAATGCTTGTGTTTCTCTAGCATGCAGCAGGAAAAAGCAGCAGGAACTGTGGCTGCTGCTGTCTCTGTTGCTAAGTGTTTGCAAACACCAGAGTTCTGAGACTGGTTCATTCCACCAGCTTCTTCTATCGGTCAGATTTTAAGACCAGAGACGATTTTAGATTAAAAACTTTAGAAACATAATAATGTAAACTGCCTAAAACAAAATGACATAAATGCTAAAAATAAAAGGATGGAAAACTATACACTTATATTAGACAGATATCCAGAATGGGTTACAAATATTGGAATCAAAGGAGAATTTAAGACAAAATACATTTAATATGACAGAGGATCATTTTTTTTTGTTGACAATAGGCTTTAACTATCATAAAGATATACAATCATGAATGTTTTTTGTCTAACAGCCCCAAGACCTGTGCAGCAAAACCCATTAAAAATACCATAAGGAACTGTGAGAAATATTACTTTTGTAAGAGATTAACACAGTATTCATGCTAAACTAATTAAACAGACAAAAGAGTAAGGACTTTTTGCAGAATTCAAAGGATCTGAAAATTACAGTAACTGGATTCAGTGCTTATCAATATACAGTGCAAATAAAGAGAATGTCCAGACATATTTATAAAAATTGATAATGTTAGCCTGAAAGTAAACCTCAATGATTATAAAAAAATCAAAAATTGAATGAGCCACATTCTTTGACTATAATATAATAAAACTAGGAATTAATAAAGTGCAAAACAAAATGGAAAAAAACCTCAACTCCCTCAAGCACGTGAAAAGTTAAAAAAACCACTCTTAACTATTTTGGGTCAAAGAAGAAATCAAAGCTATAATTGCACACTATTAGAAAATAAAGGTATATTAGAAAATAAAGGTAATCATATTCATACCTAAGGAATACAACTATAAGAGGCAAATTCATAGATATAAAGATGGCTCTTCTGAATGGAAAGAGAGTCGTGTAGAATGTTGATTACCAGGCCGTGTATAGCGGAGGAATGAAAGTGGAATTAAAAATAAAGATCCAATTTGGAGATTTTTTTTTTGAGCTTTTATAGTCAAGTTTATTCTTCATTTAACTTTTAAAACACTACTATAGTTGAATATTAAAACAAACAGTAGCAAGTAGTGAGCATATTATGATTACAGTCCTTCACTCAATCACTACTGCAAATAAAATGCCAATGGTGAGTGTTATTCACTGGCCCTATTAGGAGGTCTGACAAGGAACACCCCCCCCCCCCAGGATGATGTTCATCATCCTCATATGCTTCTCCATTGTAATGGCGCCGTCTTTTTTATCTTAAATATGAAAAGAATGAAAACAAAGTAAGCATTCCATTTAATAAGGAAAAAACCTGAGAAAATCAGGATAACAAAAATAGACACCTAAAAATGAGACATCAGGCAAAAAAAAAATAAAACTGACTTATCAATCTTAGTTTCTTTTAAAGAAAACCAATAAAATAAACTACAGCTAAATATACTTTGGAAAAAAAGAGGAAAATTCAAATGACTAAAACTAGAAATATAAAAAAGAATATAACAGATAAAGAAGATATTCAATTTGTGAGAGAATAGTATATATAATGTTATGCCAATATATTTGAAAATCTGAATGAATTCCAGGAAAAACCAGTTACCAAAACTGACTAACGAAGTAAAAATCTAACCAGAAAAAAACCCCCAAAAATTGTCAAAGAATTACCTCCAACAAAGGCTCCAGGCCTAGATGGTATTATAGTTGAGTTCTTTAAAATTTTCAAGAACAAATAATTCCCTAACTATATAAACTGTTCCAGAGCACAGGAAATTAGGGAAAGAGTTCCAATTCATTTACGAAGCTGGTCTAACCCAGATATCAAAACTTGACAAAGACAGCACAAAAAAAGAAAATTACAGACCATATTCACTTATGAATATAGATGCAAAGATCCTAAAAAATATACTTGAAAATAGAAACCAACAGTATGCTAAAAGATTACAGATCTTGACATGAAGAAGACATTCATTCTAGGAATAAAAGAAGGGTTTATATTAGGTAGTATCGTTATATATCATATCAATAGGTAACAGAAGAAGCACTGAATAATCTTAACAGATGCCCAAAAAGCATTAGATGAATTTCAATATCAATTTCTCATAAAACAGCCAATAAAGTCTTGGTCAATTATAAATGATACACCCTTAACATCAAAGAACTGTAAGACGAAATGATGCCTATTATTGCTATTATTCAAAGTCAGAAGGAAACTCAATTAAATGTAATTAAATAAAGAGGATAAGGAAGATATAAAGGATAAACGCTACCCAGAAGAGTCCAAAGTAATAGCTGAAAAATTAGGATTAAACAAAGTTCACTAAATATAAAACGTGCAACATAAATATAATAGAAGTCTACAGATATCTTACAAACCAAACCAATAATGAAATAATAAAATATATTTTTCATAATATAAATAACATAATAAAAATTTGTGAGGAATAAACCTAACAAGAAAAATAAGTGGAGTCAATTGAAGGAAAAATAACTAAAACTTTACTGAACGACACGAGAAAGATGTTAAGAAACATACTTCTAGCTCTGAAGTTAATTTTTCTAAAATAAATTTTCGTATTTAATGCATTTTGAATCAAAACTCCTTTGAGGTTTCCCTTTTAAAAAAAAGTTAGAAAAGTGATTCCAATCTTCACGAGAAATATTAATTGATATGAAAATAAAACCACGGAAATTTTTGAAAAAGAGGAATAATGAAGGAAGGCAGGTCCCACTAGCTTTTTAAACATTTAGTGGCTAAAATACTTAAAAATGGTATGGTACTGGAATAAGAACAGAAAAATACAAAGGAAGAAAATTTAGTCCAAAAGGCTTTAGTAAGATAAAAATTACATTATAGATTAGTATTGAGAAAAAAATTTTCAATAAATAAGACTGGGAAATTAACCATTTAGAAAAAATTAAAATTAGTTCCTTATCTTATGTCATTTATCAAAATAAATGTATATATTTGGTCTAGAAGGACTAATGCATAGTATGTGAAAAATGAAGTAAGTAATATCTAGGGAAAATACACATGCGTATTCAGCTGCTAGTGGCATTGGGAAGAATTTCTTTCTAAGCATAATAGCAATGTTACAAGCTGCAAAGAAAGTAGACAGATCAGACTACTTATTAAAAAATTAAATAATAAACAGCAATCTTGAAAAAAATTTATATTTCAATAGTTAATATCCTTAATATATAATGGTTCATAAGCAGCAATTCCAATTGTAATAATCTACACTAAATTATATAGTCAAGAATGTTCACTGCAGTATTATTTGCAACTGTTCCCCCATTCAAGAATTGTGTAACCAGTGGGGTCAAAATTTGATTAAACAATAACAAGAACATATACATGAAAAGAAGGCGTTAGAAAAAATAAAAAGAATTAATAAGCCAAAATGGTTATTTGTAGGTAGTAAGATTACTGGTGCTAGTTTTCTTTTTATACATTTATGACTACCTGCCAAAACGTTCATGATGAATACATACTACTTTCATAATCAGAAAAATTAACACATTAATCATGACTTTCATAAACACATTGTGATTATCAGACTTAAGAAGTTTCAACAAATATAAAAGTTCACAATAGTTTGTAAATCAACTGTCTTTGCATGTGGAAAGTCCCTTAAAACTTTGGTTCTATTAATAATTTAGCATAAAAATACAGTTAAAAGAAACCATACTGTTTTAGATTACATCTTCATTTTTTCTCTCAAAG
Organism: Balaenoptera ricei; assembly: GCF_028023285.1. Classification (NCBI taxonomy): domain Eukaryota; kingdom Metazoa; phylum Chordata; class Mammalia; order Artiodactyla; family Balaenopteridae; genus Balaenoptera; species Balaenoptera ricei. The sequence goes on along the minus strand of NC_082640.1, from coordinate 79,877,935 downwards.
GGATTTTGATTTTAATGACTATGAAAGGGATTGATTTTCACACAAATATATCTAAACATCACTGCAATGAAGAGGAATAGCTTAAAATAAATGTACATTTCATATTAATAATATTTTTCAATGAATATTTGGAACAGAATCAATTTAAGATTTGTCACTCTATGTTAAGTTTTTACTCAGGAAACCTCATTAAGGCACTCCAAACTGGAAAATGACTAGTCCAAAAGGCCTTTAGAAAAGGACAAAATTTCTCTAAAAATCTCTTCTGGGGCTTCCCTGGTGGCGCAGTGGTTGGGAGTCTGCCTGCCAATGCAGGGGACGCGGGTTCGAGCCCTGGTCTGGGAGGATCCCGCGTGCCGCGGAGCGAGTGGGCCCGTGAGCCACAATTACTGAGCCTGCGCGTCTGGAGCCTGTGCTCCGCAACAAGAGAGGCCGCGATAGTGAGAGGCCCGCGCACTGCGATGAAGAGTGGCCCCCACTTGCCGCAACTGGAGGGAGCCCTCGCACAGAAACGAAGACCCACCCAACACAGCCATAAATAAATAAATAGATACTTAAAAAAAAAAAAAAAAAAAAAAATCTCTTCTGGCAGGAAGTGTTATTTTGTGTCTAATTGAAATCTCTCCTCCTGTGATTTAAACTTCTTGTCCTTTAAAAATATACAGCTATATTCCATTTTGCTCTCTCTAGACAACATAATTTAAAAACTTTTAAGTATCTATTTCCTAATACTTTGATCTACTTTTTGCCTGTCTCTAGCCTTTCTACAGTTTTCATCAAGTTATTAAAACCCACATAGCAAATTATGGTTTTAGGCAATGTACAATGAAATTAGAGAATAGCTTGGAGCTCCCACATGCTGTAATTCTGTGGAAACACAAACATACTTTCTTCTTAGAACATGGCATGCTGCTAATAGATGTTACTGTGCTGTGTCTCTTACAACACTCACATTATCTGTATGCATGTATACTAACTGTATATTAACAGATTCATATTTTGTGCAGCTTATTTATTCACAATAAGTGGAAGTCCTAGCCAACTTTATTTCTAACTACTTTCCTAACCTATTCTACTCACTCTGCTTCATATCACTCAAATTTAACAGGTTTGCCTTCTCACCTATTATGAACTACTCATGGAATCTGAGTTCTAGCCTTATATTCATCCCTGACAAATTTTGGAACACTGGAAGAGTCACCTAACTTTTGAGTTTTAATGTTTTGCCTATACAATGAGGATGGTAGTGTACTAGAAGACTTATGAAGTCTTATAACACTGAAATTTTATTATGAATGTCAAGATCAGATTCCATTCTAGTCACTCTTTTTTTTTTTGAATTTTAGAATTTTATTTATTTTTTTATACAGCAGGTTCTTATTATTTATCCATTTTATACATATTAGTCAATCGCAATCTCCAAATTCATCACACCACCCCCTCAGCCCGCCACTTTCCCCCCTTGGTGTCCATACGTTTGTTCTCTACATATGTTTCTCTATTTCTGCCCTGCAAACCGGTTCATCTGTACCATTTTTCTAGGTTCCACATATATGCGTTAATGTACGATATTTATTTTTCTCTTTCTGACTTACTTCACTCTGTATGACAGTCTCTAGATCCATCCACGTCTCTACAAATGACCCAATTTCGTTCCTTTTTATGGATGAGTAATATTCCATTGTATATATGTACCACAACTTCTTTATCCATTCGTCTGTATATGGGCATTTAGGTTGCTTCCATGACCTGGCTATTGGAAATAGTGCTGCAATGAACATTGGGGTGCATGTGTCTTTTTGAATTATGGTTCTCTCTGCATACATGCCCAGTAGTGGGATTGCTGGGTCATATGGTTATTCTGTTTTTAGTTTTTTAAGGAACCTCCATACTGTTCTCCATAGTGGGTACATCAATTCACATTTCCACCAATAGTGCAAAAGGTTTCCCCTTTCTCCACACCCTCTCCAGCATTTGCTGTTTGTAGATTTTCTGATGATGCCCATTCTAACTGGTGTGAGGTGATACCTTACTGTAGTTTTGATTTGCATTTCTCTAATAATTAGTGATGTCGAGCAGCTTTTCATGTGCTTCTTGGCCATCTGTATGTCTTCTTTGGAGAAATGTCTATTTAGGTCTTCTGCCCATTTTTGGATTGGGTTGTTTGTTTTTTTAATATTGAGCTGCATGAGCTGTTTATATATTTTGGAGATTAATCCTTTGTCCATTGATTTGTTTGCAAATATTTTCTCCCATTCTGAGGGTTGTCTTTTTGTCTTGTTTATGGTTTCCTTTGCTGTGCAAAAGGTTTTAAGTTTCATTAGGTCCCATTTGTTTATTTTTGTTTTTATTTCCATTACTCTAGGAGGTGGATCAAAAAAAGATCTTGCTGTGATTTATTTCAGAGAGTGTTCTTCCTATGTCTTCCTCCAACAGTTTTATAGTGTCCAGTCTTACATTTAGGTCTCTAATCCATTTTGAGTTTATTTTTGTGTATGGTGTTAGGGAGTGTTCTAATTTCATTCTTTTACATGTAGCTGTCCAGTTTTACCAGCACCACTTATTGAAAAGACTGTCTTTTCTCCATTGTATATCCTTGCCTCCTTTGTCGTAGATTAGTAGACCACAGGTGTGTGGGTTTATCTCTGGGCTTTCTATCCTGTTCCATAGATCAATATTTCTGTTTTTGGGCCAATACCATACTGTCTTGATTACTGTACCTTTGTAGTATAGTCTGAAGTCAAGAAGTCTGATTCCTCCAGCTCTGTTTTTTTTCCCTCAAGACTGCTTTGGCTATTCGGGGTCTTCCGTGTCTCCATACAACTTTTAAGATTTTTTGTTCTAGTTCTGTAAAAAATGCCATTGGTAATTTGATAGGGATTGCATTGAATCTGTAGATTGCTTTGGGTAGTATAGTCATTTTCACAATATTGATTCTTCCAATCCAAGAACATGGAACATCTCTCCATCTGTGGTATCATCTTTAACTTCTTTCAACAGTGTTTTATAGTTTTCTGCATACAGGTCTTTTGTCTCCCTAGGAAGGTTTATTCCTAGATATTTCATTCTTATTGTTGCAGTGGTAAATGGGAGTGTTTCCTTAATTTTTCTTTCAGATTTTTCATCATTAGTGTATAGGAATGCAAGAGATTTCTTTGCATTACTTTTGTATCCTGCTGCTTTACCAGATTCATTGATTAGCTCTAGTAGTTTTCTGGTAGCATCTTTAGGATTCTCTATGTATAGTGTCATGTCATCTGCAAACAGTGACAGTTTTACTTCTTCTTTTCCAATTTGTATTCCTTTTATTTCTTTTTCTTCTCTGATTGCCGTGGCTAGGACTTCCAAAACTATGTTGAATAATAGTGGCGAGAGTGGGCATCCTTGTCTTGTTCCTGAACTTAGAGGAAATGCTTTCAGTTTTTCACCATTGAGAATGATGTTTGTTGTGGGTTTGTTGTATATGGCCTTTATTATGTTGAGGTAGGTTCTCTCTATGCCCACTTTCTGGAGTTTTTATCATAAATGGGTGTTCAATTTTGTCAAAAGCCTTTTCTGCATCTATTGAGATGATCATACGGTTTTTACTCTCAGTTTGTTAATATGGTGTATCACACATTGATTGATTTGCGTATACTGAAGAATCCTTGCATCCCTGGGAAAAATCCCACTTGATCATAGTGTATGATCCTTTTAATGTGTTGTTGGATTCTGTTTGCTAGCATTTTGTTGAGGATTTTTGCATCTATAATCATCAGTCAGTGATACTGGTCTGTAATTTTCTTTTTTTGTAGTATCTTTGTCTGGTATTGGTATCAGGGTGATGGTGGCCTATAGAATGAGTTTGGGAGTGTTCCTTCCTCTGCAATTTTTTGGAAGAGTTTGAGAAGGATGGGTGCTAGCTCTTCTCTAAATGTTTGACAGAATTCACCTGTGAAGCCATCTTGTCCTGGACTTTTGTGTTTGTTGGAAGATTTTTAACCACAGTTTCAATTTCATTACTTCTGATTGGTCTCTTCATGTTGTCTATTTATTCCTAGTTCAGTCTTGGAAGGTTATATCTTCCTAAGAATTTGTCCATTTCTTCCAGGTTGTCTATTTTATTGGCATAGTTACTTGTAGTAGTCTTTTAGGATGCTTTGTATTAGTGTGGTGTGTGTTGTTAACTTCTCCTTTTTCATTTCTAATTTTATTGATTTGAGTCCTCTCCCTCTTATTCTTCATGAGTCTGGCTAATGGTTTATCAATTTTGTTTATCTCCTCAAAGAACCAGCTTTTAGTTTTACTGATCTTTGCTATTGCTTTCTTTGTTTCTATTTCATTTATTTCTGCTCTGATCTTTATGATTTCTTTCCTTCTACTAAGTTTGGGTTTTGTTTGTTCTTCTTTCTCTAGTTCCTTTAGGTGCAAGATTAGATTGTTTGAGGTTTTTCTTGTTTCTTGAGGTAGGCTTGTTTTGCTATAAACTTCCCTCTTAGAACTGCTTTTGCTGCATTGCATAAGTTTTGGATCGTCATGTTTTCGTTGTCATTTTTCTCCAGGTATTTTTTGATTTCCTCTTCGATTTCTTCAGTGATATTTTGGTTATTTAGTAACGTACTGTTTAGCCTCCACGTGTTTGTGTTTTTTATGTTTTTTTCCCTGTAACTGATTTCTAATCTCATAGTGTTGTGGTCAGAAAAGATGCTTGATATGATTTTAATTTTCTTAAATTTACTGAGGCTTGATTTGTGACCCAAGATGCAATCTATCCTGGAGAATGTTCCATGTGCACTTCAGAAGAAAGTGTAATCTGCTGTGTTTGGATGGAATGTCCTATAAATATCAATTAAATCTATCTGGTCTATTGTGTCATTTAAAGCTTGTGTTTCCTTATTAATTTTCTGTTTGGATGATCTGTCCATTGGTGTAAGTGAGGTGTTAAAGTCCCCCACGACTATTGTGTTACTGTCGATTTCCTCTTTTATAGCTGTTAGCAGTTGCCTTATGTATTGAGGTGCTCCTATGTTGAGTGCATATATATTTATAATTGTTATATCTTCTTCTTGGATTGATCCCTTGATCATTATGTAGTGTCCTTCCTTGTCTCTTGTAACATTCTTTGTTTTAAAGTCTATTTTGTCTGAAATGAGTAATGCTACTCCAGCTTTCTTTTGATTTCCATTTGCATGGATTATCTTTTTCCATCCCCTCACTTTCAGTCTGTATGTGTTCCTAGGTCTGAAGTGCGTCTCTTGTAGACAGCACATAGATGGGTCTTGTTTTTATATCCATTCAGCTAGCCTGTGTCTTTTGGTTGGAGCATGTAATCCATTCACATTTAAGGTAATTATCAATATGTATGTTCCTATGACCATTTTCTTAATTGTTCTGGGTTTGTTTTTGTAGGTCTTTTTCTTGTCTTGTGTTTCCCAGTTAGAGAAGTTCCTTTAGCATTTGTTGCAGAGCTGGTTTGGTGGTGCTGAATTCTCTTAGCTTTGTTTGTCTGTAAAGCTTTTGATTTCTCCATCGAATCTGAAGGAGATCCTTGCCGGGTAATCTTGGTTGTAGGTTCTTCCCTTTCATCACTTTAAATATGTCATGCCACTCCCTTCTGGCTTGCAGAGTTTCTGCTGAGAAATCAACTGTTAACCTTATAGGAGTTCCCTTGTATGTTATTTGTCGTTTTTCCCTTGCTGCTTTCAATAATTTTTCTTTGTCTTTAATTTTTGCCAATTTGATTATACGTGTCTCGGTGTGTTTTTCCTTGGGTTTATCCCGTATGGGACTCTCTGCGCTTCCTGGACTTGGGTGGCTATTTCCTTTCCCATGTTAGGGAAGTTTTCGACTATAATCTCTTCAAATATCTTCTCGGGTCCTTTCTCTCTCTCCTCTCCTTCTGGGACCCCTATAATGCGAATGTTGTTGCGTTTAATGTTGTCCAAGAGGTCTCTTAGGCTGTCTTCATTTCTTTTCATTCTTTTTTCTTTATTCTGTTCCACAGTAGCGAACTCCACCAGTGTGTCTTCCAGGTCACTTATCTGTTCTTCTGCCTCAGTTATTCTGCTATTGATTCCTTCTATTGTAGTTTTCATTTCAGTTATTGTATTGTTCATCTCTGTTTTTGTGTTCTTTAATTCTTCTAGGTGTTTGTTCTTTAATTCTTCTAGGTCTTTGTTAAACATTTCTTGCATCTTCTCAATCTTTGTTTTGCCTCCATTCTTTTTCCGAGGTCCTGGATCATCTTCACTATCATTATTCTGAATTCTTTTTCTGGAAGTTTTCCTATCTCCACTTCATTTAGTTGTTTTTCTGGGGTTTTATCTTGTTCCTCTATCTGCTACATAGCCCTCTGCCTTTTCATCTTGTCTATCTTTCTGTGAATGTGGTTTTTGTTCCACAGGCTGCAGGATTGCAGTTCTTCTTGCTTCTGCTGTCTGCCCTCTGGTGGATGAGGCTATCTAAGAGGCTTGTGCAAGTTTCCTGATGGGAGAGACTGGTCTCTAGTCACTCTTAATATTAAATTAGTGCCTACTATGTGGAAACACTGTGTAGAATACAACAGTGCATAACCTATATTCTTAGTGAAATGTGTTTTTAACTAAAATACTCAGACTCAGTTACAGTACTACTGTATAGTAATATACTGATTTTTATAAAGAGACAATCATTAGCATAATACTTTCAAATTCCATGAACAGAACTGGTATTTCTTTCCTATTTACGTCATTATAAAGAATTTCCCTTACCTACTACTTCCTTTTAAAACTCTAGTCTAAGTTACTTCCTTTTATCTCAGTTGCTCTCTACTGAATTGCGAATAAACTGCTCAAAATTGGAGCTACCATTCCTTGTCCCAAAACAATGTTATGTTTTGGTTCTCTTTTGTTTACGAAAAACCTTTAACTTTTCTTAGTGAAAAAAATTGTAAGAATTTATGAGAACCTTAGAAAATGATTTCACAGAAAAATATTATAGAAAAATATAACTGTGCTTTGCCCAAGGCAGGAAACTTTTAGGAACGTAAGGACTGCTTTAATGGTTCAGAGTCATACTTCCACAAATGTAGGGTGCTGTCTCTAATGGTGATGCAAAGGGCTGTGCAGGGGAAGGATATCACTTCAAAAATATATAAATATCATCGGTTTCCTTATTAATTCATTATGGAAATGTCATGCATTAATTTGTCCGATATGCCTTTTGGGAAACATGAGACATTTTGGATAATTTGTTTTCCTCATTTCCTACCTCAGACAATTTTAGAATTTTAGAGCTAAAAGAAACCTCATACCTCTTCAATCACCTCATTTTATAGATGATGCAACTGAAAAAAGAGTGGTTAAAACACCTGTGCAGGTCACACAAGTTTAACGACAGAACCTTTTCTCTTGATCCTCGATACAGGGTTTCTTAAACATATCACGTTTGTTTGATATTAATAAACTTTTAATGAATTTAAATTTACTTCTTTGTAGTTTCACAAGGTTATCTCTATCTTAATTAGAATTAACTTGAATTTAATTAAGAATTCATGCTCACTATATATATTTTTTATATATATATATTTTTTGTTTGTTTGTTTTTTGTTTTTTCATATTCTTGATGAGGGCAGAAGCTGTGTTTTATTTGTTGTATCCTCAGAACTTCTTACAGGGTTTGACACGGCACATAGCAGGTATTCAGTAGACTGTTGTAGACTGAGAAAATGAACTTTATAGACTTGGATCACAGGTACTCTTAGCTTCAATTTTTCTAAAGAGGAAAAATCTAAAGCTGTTCAGTTTAACCTTGTTCCCTTGATTATTTCAGACATTTTTCTCTAGACTTTCTCCAGCTCTATTGCATTTCTTAAGGTGAGGGAATCAGAATTTTGAATGAGCATAGAAAGTTTCCTTTCTAGATACCAATAATCTTCTCAGTAAGTGTAGTTCTTTTGCATCATCTTACACTGGCTAACAGCAGCACTTATTTGACACTTTTCTTCCACATTGTGTAAGTACAACACATACGTGCTCCCTGCTTTGATATTTCAATACTCAGAAAATTTTGGTTTCACTTACTCTGCTAGAACAAATTCCCGCTTCCAAATCAATTATAAAACGTTAAACAAGACTAGATTTAGCATCTATGACATTTATACAGAAAGGCCCATTAGCCTCTATACTTGTGTTTTCTGTGTTTAAATAAGTTATCTGTACAATCAAAACTGTTTGAGTGTCTTCTATTTGCAAGCCACTGAACTCCTTCGTCTGAGTAAGTAATTCACAACATTCCAGATACTTAGCTTTTTCTCTGGTTGGCACAGAAAATGATTAGAAAAGTTTTGGATTCATGAAAAAGACTTTTAAGGAATCTAAATAAAAAACATGTTTTAGTTTTTCCATATGCATTGATTTATTTATTGCCATCCACTGTCCCTCTACGAACCCCAGACACACCCTTCTTGTCATCCTTAAGAACTTTACTGTAATCCTTTTATTCACCAACCCTACTCCATTGTCCCTCTGCCCTCAGACATCCCTCCTGTGATCCAGAAGAACTCTAAAGAAATCCTTTTATTCAGTAATCCTGTTCTTTATTACACATGCTACCAGAGGAGCTTAGAGATGGATGGAATCTTAGAGATTTCTAAGTTAAACTCTCATATACCAGTATGATATTCGCCAATGATAAAACAAATCATTGTAGACAAGTATAGTACTTAATCTCTTTAATACACTGCATGCCTGACATATACACATAATACTTACTTGTACTCATCATAGACTTCCTGTTTGGGCAGTGAAGTCTCAGGATGCTCCTCTAGGGTATTCCGAATCCAGGAAAAGGCATGCATTTGCTGTGCCCGACTAGATGACATGGCATTCTGATCACTAATCATAAAACAAAAACATGTTTTAGCTGAAATAGACAGGAATTCATTGATAATTTTTGAACCAGGCCTAAATGTTCCACTAAAGGACTGTGTGTAAACTCACTATAAATGACCAAACCAAACTCAGGACATAAAGTATATGCCCAGTTATCCAAATACAAATTGTCCACCTGTGGTTGTGAGCCATTTTCTATAGCTAGTGTCTGACTGAAGTTATTGCCCTGTTCCATCCCCGCCACGGTCTCTAAACTGGCAGAGATGATGGAGCATTGAAAACATAAGGTATTTGTTTTGGCCAAAATTACCTCTAAGGGGATATTTGTTTACTTACTTGCCTGTTCATTTGCCTAAACTTACCAAATCATCAAACTATAAAGTGAAAGTTATGGAAAAAATTGTTTATTTTCTATTTGCTTAGCGATCTCAAGTAACTACCCTGAATCTTACTAAAGCCTCTATGCTCCAGAATGGAGTTCACACTGGAGAGATCCTGAAAGGACAAGTCTCCCTCTATGGTCCTTTCTGTAACCAGTCCTCCTCTCCAGGACAACACCTCCACTAAACATCATAAATTTTTATTATCTGGCAGTGTCTCTTATAACACGAGGGAAGCTCCTCACTTGACTCTGACATTCATCTCAGCTACGAAAACAATAATTTATGTATTTTCAAAGAAATTACTGAGCAATTTCTAGGACAGAAAATTATTAAAATAGTTACAAAATGTGGTCCAAGGGGAAAAAAGTAAAAGCAACAGATTTTTCATTCCATTTCTTTTCATACATATACTTTTAAAGTAATGTTAAGCATAACTTATATGAATGAAATGAACTCTGAGAAATAATTAAAAGGGTAGAGAAACTCCTTTAAGAACAGTATGCATGAACCAACAACTTTTCTCTATATTTTCTAAATGAGGTTATTAAATATTTGTACTAATGAAAATAGAGTAATACCCCGCAAGCACTTAAAACATCACACATTTATCATAAATTCATGTGCCATACAGGCAATTCATTTTTTTTCTTTTTTATGCTCTGTGATCTGCTTACCTGACAGTACCTAAAAAAACTCTTGCACTTTATTGCTCACAATACTTACCTGTTTATTCTTTGGTTTTCTGTTCAATTTTCAAAATCTGGCACACTGTATAAATACACTAATCTGTTTATAAAACATAACCCAATTGCATTTCACAGCATTCACCCAGGTACACAAATGAATTAGCAAAAACTATGGGTAAACACTTAACCAAATATGATCAAAGACTAAAAAGATCTACTGTTTTGACAGTCTGTTTCCTGATGATTTTAGGAATAGTGCAAAACAATAACAACCACAACACACACATAAACACAGTAACTGAGGCAAAGACAAGAAGTGATATTACCTTTTCTCTCCATTGCTGAGACCAGAAGGCAGCTGAAGGTAGAGGTAGAGTTTCTCTAGGTCTGTAAACTTCTCAACTTCTTGCTGGTTAAAAAGGATTAAAAAGAAAGATCATTTAAAAAATTCTTGTTTCTCCCTCAACAAAATTTACTAACACCTCCCTAAAAATACTATCTAAATTTAAACCAGGTGGAATGAATCACCTGCCAAAGAAAACAGAATCTAGGCTTTTTTCTTATCAGTAAAATAATACAGTCAAGTTGTGTGATAAATTTATTGCATATAAAAAGTTGATTAGTAAGAGAAAATGGTACTTTCCTATTAATTCTTACATTCTAGGTATAAATAAAATCATAAATCAATGCTTAGACGAAAACTTCTCATTTTAAATCACATTTAAAGAAGGAGGGTTGTGCAATATTACAGGAAAAGTACTAGATTGGGAGTCAAGAGACTATTTATTAGTTGGTCTTAGCCTAACTATTTAACTGGCTATGAGGCTTCCATGCTCTGGCGGATTTTCCTTAGAAATGTAAAATGAATGAGATGATTTCTAGGCTTCTTTTCTATTTCTCAAAAATCTAGAACATGTGACTGATGATGCTACTGTCACTGGGGTTGGAATTGAGGTTAAAAAATATAGTTATCCCTCTATATCCGTGGATAATTGGTTCCAGGAACCCCCTTCTCCCCTCCACAGATACCAAAATCCACAGATGCACAAGTTCTTTATATAAAATGGTGTTATACAGTCAGTCCTCCTTATGCACAGTTCCTCCATAACGGAGGAATCAAATCTGATCCAGGGTTGGTCTAATCCGCAAATGCAGAACCTGTGGATACGGAGGGCCAACTATTCCAAAGTACAACCAACAATCTGTTCCATGCTATGCAGATGTAATTATTCTCTGATTTGCAACAGTGGATGCTATCTGGAGAACCTACTTGTAAGACTGTCTATCACTACTGTTGTGCAACTTTGTCATTTTGTCTATAAATGTACCCTTTAAGAAAATTTCTGCTATGCAGAGGACTGTATAGTTTTCTTTCCCAGCTGAGTTTGCCACAGGATAGCTTTAAATGTGCCACAAATCCTACTGCAATAAAAATATCATAATAAAATTCTGGTAGCCTAATTCATTACAATTGAACTGCATTGCAATGGAAAATATGGACAGATTACTGGCATTCTTGGTGGCAGAATTTATTCTTACACAATAAAGCATAGCTCAAACATAGATCCAATTTTTAAAAAAAGCTTACAATGATATAATTTAGCCTATTCTTATTCTCACCAGAATTCATTCACGAAACAGTTTAATCTTAGAATTTATCCATAGAATGACTTAATCTATCAATTATATGCAATTAACTCTCAAATCCACATTTTTTTTTCATTCCACTGTCTATGGGGTATTTTCCAATTAGCTCTTGCTTTAATATCTGATAGACTGATCAGCAATATCCTACATAACTCTTCCCTTGACAACAACAAAAAACCCCTACACATACACAGACATTTTCTTTCTCAGTTGTTACTTAACACCTTCTTTTCTCTAGTTTCCCAGTGTTCAGTTTTGGAGTCTGCCTAGTTTTGCTCCTCTTGGTGTATTACACTCTAATCCTTCATTTAGCCTTCTTAACTCTTTCCACCATGTTCTTCTAGTCTTTATTTTCCCAGCCACCACATTAGTTTAGGTCTTTAGCTGTCTTTCTTTAAACAATAAAGGAGAATTCACTTACTCATTTATTTATTCCCTAAGTTTACTTTCTGCAATGTTCCACAGATGATTTATAACTATGAACTTATACTGTGTATCACAACCTATACAAAGACTGGAAATAGACAGATGAACAACACAACAATAGCCCCTGCCCTTAAGGAACTTACAATGATTACTGAATTACTAAAAAAGTCTAACTACCTGCTTTCCCTGCCTCCAGCCTTTCCCCACTTTAATCTGTTGAAATGGAAATAAAAACAAAAATAAACAAACAGGACCTAATGAAACTTAAAAGCTTTTACACCTTAAAGGAAACCATAAACAAGACGAAAAGACAACCCTCAGAATGGGAGAAAATATTTGCAAGTGAAGCAACTGACAAAGGATTAATCTCCAAAATTTACAAGCAGCTCATGCAGCTCAATATCAAAAAAACAAACAACCCAATCCAAAAATGGGCAGAAGACCTAAATAGACATTTCTCCAAAGAAGATATACAGATTGCCAACAGACACATGAAAGAATGCTCAACATCATTAATCATTAGAGAAATGCAAATCAAAACTACAATGAGGTATCATCTCATACCCATCAGAATGGTCATCATCAAAAAATCTACAAACAATAAATGCTGGAGAGGGTGTGGAGAAGAGGGAACCCTGTTGCACTGTTGGTGGGAATGTAAATTGATACAGCCACTATGGAGAACAGTATGGAGGTTCCTTAAAAAACTAAAAATAGAACTACCATATGACCCAGCAATCCCACTACTGGGCACATACCCTGAGAAAACCATAATTCAAAAAGAGTCATGTACCCCAATGTTCACTGCAGCACTATTTACAATAGCCATGACATGGAAACAACCTAAGTGTCCACTGACAGATGAATGGATAAAGAAGATGTGGTACATATATACAATGGAATGTTACTCAGCCATAAAAAGAAATGAAATGGAGTTATCTGTAATGAGGTGGATGGACCTAGAGTCTGTCTTACAGAGTGAAGTAAGTCAGAAAGAGAAAAACAAATACCGTATGTTAACACATATATATGGAATCTAAAAAAAAATGGTCATGAAAAACCTAGGGGCAAGACAGGAATAAAGACACAGACCTACTAGAGAATGGACTTGAGGACATGGGGAGGGGGAAGGATAAGCTGGGATGAAGTGAGAGAGTGGCATGGACATATATACACTACCAAACGTAAAATAGATAGCTAGTGGGAAGCAGCCGCATAGCACAGGGAGATCAGCTCGGTGCTTTGTGACGACCTAGAGGGGCGGGATAGGGAGGGTGGGAGGGAGGGAAACTCAAGAGGGAAAAGATATGGGGACATATGTATATGTATAACTGATTCACTTTGTTATAAAGCAGAAACTAACACACCATTGTAAAGCAATTATGCTCCAATAAAGATGTTAAAAAAAATAAAATGATGTAATGGAGATAAGTAATAAAATAAATAAATAATTATCATCCCTAAAATACCTCTTGTTCAATATTATTAACATCACCCACTTAATCCCAACAGTGCCTATCATATTAAATCGAAAATAGATTATGTTACCAAAAAAACCATGGGTATTATTATGGGCAAAGTCTGAGAAAACACAACACAAAACATAATTTTTTTGGATAAAGAAACTCTCTCTCTCAATGGAATATTATTCAGCCATAAAAATGAGTGAAATCTTGCCATTTTTGGCAACATGGATGGACCTGGAGGGCACTATGCTAAGTGAAATAAGTGAGACAAAAAAGGATAAACACCGTATGATCTCCCTTATATGTGGAATCTAAAAACAACACCAAAACAGACAAAAAAACCCTGAGCCCATGGATACAGTGACGACTGATGGTGGCCTGAGGTGGGGGGTGGGAGTGTGAGTGGGGAAAATGGGTAAAGGAGGTCAAAAAGGTAAAAATTTCCAGTTATAAAATGAATGTCATAGGGATATAATGTATAGCATGGTGATTACAATTAATAATACTGTATTGCATATTTGAAAGTAGCTAGAATGGTAGATCTTGAAAGTTCCTGTCATAAGAAAACTTATGTATGGTGACGGATGTTAACTAGATTTACTGGGGTGATCATTTTGCAATACAAGCATACCTCGGAGGTACTATAGGTTCAGTTTCAGACCACCGCAATAAAACAAATACCGCAATAAAGCGAGACACACAAATTTTTTGGTTTCTTAGTGCATATGAAAGTTATCTTTACCCTATACTATAGTCTATCAAGTAAGCAATAGCATTACGTTTAATAAAACAAGGTACATACCTTAATTAAAAATACTTTATTGCTAAAAAAATGCTAACCATCATCTGACAATGCAGGCAGGCTTACCACAAACCTTCAATTTATAAAAAATGCAGTATCTGTAAAGTGTAATAAAGCGTAATAAAATGAGGTGTGCCTGTATATACAAGTATCAAATCATTATGTTGTACACCTGAAACTAATATAATGTTACATCAGTTACACCTCACTTAAAAAACATCAAACGAAAAACACATCATTTTTGATGACTAAGAATAAAAAAACTTCATACTGTTGGAGAAACTTTGGATGCTACAGTTTTCAATTTTTATATATACTAGAGAAAAGAACAGAGAAGAAATTCCAGAAGGAATTCAGAAGATAATCCAAATTAGGATAAAGTGCCAAAGAGATTTAATTTAAAGACGGAATAGTTTTGAAAAAGATCAAACTCACTGCTGCCCCCCTTTTTTTTGCCTTTCAAACAATGAAAAGTTACTACTGTCAATTACTGTTTTATTTGTTATGTAGGACTCAACACACAGAAGAAAAAATTTGGAGAGTTTACTAAAACTGATTATCAAAATTCTATGAAGCAAATGAGAACAAAACGACGCAAGTGTATAGTGATGGCATTCCAGTCTAGCAAAGCTGAGTTCACCACGAGGATTTTTGGTTTTGGATACACTTGTCATTTACGGCTAATCATTGGCTTCCAAAACAATGATCAGTGGTGTAGAAGACCTTAACCTTGCTTGATTATCAAGGCAAGAATATCATTTGGCAAGTATGTTAAACCTCAGATTATTTGACTTTGTAAATACTTTGTAAATATTTAAACATCAAGAATATAAGTTTTGGACTTCCCAGGTGGCACAGTGGTTAAGAATCCACCTGCCAATGCAGGGGACATGGGTTCGATTCCTGGTCCGGGAAGATCCCACATGCCGCGGAGCAACTGAGCCCGTGCGTCACAACTACTGAGCCTGTGCTCTACAGCCTGCGTGCCACAGCTACTTAAGTCCGCGTGCCTGTGCTCCGCAACAAGAGAGGTCACCGCAATGAGAAGCCCACGCACCGCAACGAAGAGTAGCCCCCGCTTGCCACTACAGAAAGCCAGAGCGCAGCAACGAAGACCCAATGCCGCCAAAAAATAAAGAATTAGTTTTCTGTTCCAAGTGGAGATTCATTGATTGTCAAAAAGAAATATGTTTGATGCACTTATGAAATGAAGGACAAAGCTGCTCTATTTTTAGAGTATTAGGAAAAAGACCAACTGCATAAATTTTAAAAAAATTATAATTTAAAAACTCAGCCATAAAAAGAAATGAAGTATTGATACATGCTGCGACATGGATGGATCTTGAAAACATTATGCTAAGCGAAAGAAGCCAGGCACAAAAAGCCACATATCAAATGCTTTCACTTTTATGAAATACCCGGAACAGTCAAATCCATGCAGAGAGAAAGATTAGTGGCTGCCAAGGACTGGGAGGAGCGGAGTAAGAGGACTGACTGCTTAATGGGTTTCCTTTTGGGGTGACGAAATCATGTTTTAGAACTGGGTAGAGGTAGTGTTTACATAACATTGTGAATATACTATAATAAATATCACTAATGATAAACTTTATGTTACGTGTATTTTACAATAAAAAAATCACAATTTTTAATAGCGCTTGGCATATTTGGCAAATATATCTGAATATCTGACCTGAAACTTCAAATGACAAACAACAACATCTCTACTCATTAGTCTTAAAAGTCTTCATTTTCCTGAGTTGAAGAAGTTAAGTTCTCAAAGCAAAGTTATTGAAAACGTCTTCAAGTTTAGGGGGAACCTCAAATATTATCTAGTCTGTTGAATGAACTAAGGTGATGATTTCCCACTACTGTAGTTGAAAATCTTGCCCAAAAGTTTATGGGGACTTCTCTCTCACACAGTTCAATCTTTGCAAGAAGATATCCAAGGAATCTTGGAACTAAAGTTTGATTTAGATGTCAAAGACATTCCAGGAAACCCCTTTGGAGAATTTTTGGTAAAAATCTCCCTGTTTACTTCCACGTAAGTAAGCAGACCTTGTGTGTCAATCATCCCATTTACATAAGCATACATTTATGTAGCTGGTTTTTCAGAAACTTTGGGTATGAAAACAAAGCAATGTTACAGACTTAATGTTGCAAATGACCTAGATAGTGCGTTGCTCTTTCACATCCTAGACAGAAAAGCATATAGCAAACAACCAGATTCAACATTCACTTTGATATCATGTGATCCAGAGAAAATTAAAGGTGTAAAGCAAAATATACAAGATCACGTTACTTCTGGAGGATCAAGGTGGAGTTTTGTGTTCAAATTCTACCACTCCTATGCCCTTCCCCTCTGAAACTCTGGCTGATCAAGAATATTCACAGGAGGAACGAGGAGCATGGAGCTATCTAGCTGTTTCTGTGAGATGTAAGTAAAGTGGTGAAGAGAATAAGGAACAGAGACAGTCCACCAAATATTCCATCTGCTCACCTACATTGCTCAGCCTCCTCTGCAGTTAGTTTAGGGCCATGAACTTAGCACAAGTGATGCATTTCATTTCTCGGCTGACATAGTTAAGAACCAATGTGTCACCTCTATACCCTTTTTCCCCCTTTGTGGCACCTTGGCAGTCCTGTGTTTCAGTGGTGAGGCTACAACATGGCAATGTCTGTCAATGTGGGTTCCTGAGGGACTACGTGGAACAGGGCCCTCCAAAGATTTGTGCTATACATGTAGTGTGAATGACAATAAGTTCTTCTGGTTAGGCCACTGATATTTCAGGCTTCCTTTGTTTCGGCAGCATAGCCTTGCCCATCCTGATTAATACAGCAAGTCGGACCTTTCCCCCTAGCACTTCTGAGAGAACTGAAGATCCCTTTTAGATATGCAGATAAAAACGTTGAGAGAGGAACTGGGCTCCTCTCTAATCACAAAAGCTTTCATTCACTCATTTTTAGAA
This sequence comes from Balaenoptera ricei, assembly GCF_028023285.1. Lineage (NCBI taxonomy): Eukaryota > Metazoa > Chordata > Mammalia > Artiodactyla > Balaenopteridae > Balaenoptera > Balaenoptera ricei. The sequence continues at coordinate 79,860,710 of NC_082640.1, read as the reverse complement.
TAGTATTTAACATATTTTGAAATTTCAAATTACATCAACCAAGAATAGAAGATATTTATGTTTATCAAAATGAGATAGGGGCTAAAAAAAAGTTAAGAAGTACCAGTTTAGAATATACAGCCTTCATGCTCTCTCCCACTTTATTTAAAAAAAAAACAAAAAACCTAGTTAAAAAATTCAACTCTAATAGATTTTGTACACAAGGTCCTATAATATGCCTGTTTGTCCCTTTACTTTGGGCCACAGCAATTACTCAGGGATTTATACTCAATTAATTTGCATTTATTGATTGCTAAAAAAAAGTTTTTCGCTATCTAGTTACAGCCTCCCCCCTCAACTAGATCGAAGATTCTGGTGTATCCAAACTCAATCACCATTTGAAGCAGAATCCTGAAATGTAAGACAGAGCCAGATGGTACTCCTTTTAATATTTTAATACCCCATTTAATTTTTAAATTTAAAATGATAAAGTATTTCAACCAAAGTATACAAAGTAGATACACATGTATCACTATCCATATTTAAAAGATGCTAACTTTTTGCCATATTTGCTTCAGAATTCTTTCAACTTTTTAGATTATACAGTAGTGTTTGTTATATGAACTGAAACCAGTTTATCCATTTCTTTATGACAGAGTTGTTATAAAGTCTCATTATAATAGTGCTGCAATAAAAATTTTTATTTGTGACTGTTGTGTCCTTGAGTGGGAGTTTTTTCTATAGTACGAATCTACTTAAAAGCAGAAGTACTTGGTCATATAAGATGCACATCTTCAACTTTGTTGGTATTCCCAAATTGCTCGCCAAAACTGTTATGCCTATTTATATTTCCAACAGCAATGCTACAATTTCTCCACATCCTTGTTAAAAATTAAGATTTCCATTTTAGCTAATCTTATAAGTATGAAAAAGTATCTCACTGTTTTATTTTACATTTTCTGATTGACGATGAAACTATCATATTATTTACCATTTGAGTTTACTCTAATTCAATGGCTATCCAATTTTACCATGCATCAGAATCACCTGGAGAGCTTGTTAAAGATGACAGTTTCTGACTCAGTAGTCTGGAGCAGGGACCTTGAGAACCCGGATTTCTAAACAGTTCCCAGTGATGTTGATACTGCTAGTCAGAGGATCACATCTGAAGAACCACTGCTCAAGGAACTACACATTTAAAAATGGGAATATTTACTATGTAGTCCACATACTAATCTTCTATTGCTTAGAAGTGTTGCTAATATCTTCTCTAGTTGTAGCTTGTATTTGCATTTTGTTTTTGGAGTCTTGAGATGCAGAGAAGTTTTTAATTTCCAGGCAGTCAAATATATCAATCTTTTCATTTATAATCTGTGATTTTTGTGTCTTATTTTGAAATCCTTCTCTATCCCAATGTCATTAAGATATCCCGTGTTTTCTTTTTAAAGTTTTGTTTTTCACATTTAGGTCTTTAGGTATTGTACTTAATTCCTCTAAAATTTATTTTTCTATAATTTATGAAGTAGAAACCTAATTAAAAATTTTCCACAAGGTTAGCTAATTTTCCTAGTATAATTTATTGAATGATTCACCAATTCTAATTTTCATGCCACATCTATTATGGGATTCTTGTTTATTAAAGGTTAAAAATAATGCCGTTTTTACTTTCAGTATTTAAAAACAACTTTCACTGAGTTGGAATTTAACTTAGAAAAAATCTGACACCTTATCCTTGAGAGGATCACATAGCAAAATGTATGATTCACTGATCCTTCTTGAACTTGTGAAACAGACTTTTCATATAAGAATATCTCCCAGTAACTGATTAGTGTAGTAGTAAAGCAGCTTTGATGGAACTTTTAGAAATCTGAGGTTAATAGGCAAGTCTCGTATTGATAAATTAATAGCTAATAAGGATAAAGGACCTATATCATATATTATAGATGAATAAAGCAGTTGCTACTTGAGCTTGATTGGTGGACCTTTCAAATCTAATCTATCTATAACAGTAGGATATAGTGCTAAGGTACAGGATACAGAATCAGAAGAGTTCCAGATTTGCCACTCATTAGCTCTGTGATATTAGGCAAGATGAGCATTAATTTTCAAGTCTGTAAAACAGTGATAAAATGCCCATAAAATTTTTGTGAGGATTAAAAGAAATTTATAAAAGGTATCTATAATAGGTATTATTATTACATAAATATTATTTTGAAATATATACTTGCTTAAAGTCAGATTTTGGCAAAAGAGTTTATAATTCAAATTCTATCAACAAGTATAGAATCTTTTATTTGAAAAAGCAAGGTATCTTAAGAAATTTAGGAAATATTTTGCCTGGTGACCTCCACTAACTTAAGAGGTATACCACAAGAGCAAGGTTCCTAGATTTTATGTGAGCATCAGACTTGACCACAAATTACTGAAGACAATGTTCCACCAGCACTGACTTTCGTCAGGGTAAGTGCAGAAAAATGTCGACACTATTCCTTCCTGAGCCATCAAGATGTAACTGAAGTTAGAAAATATTTCTGATAACTGTGATACTAGAGAGAAAGGAATCAATCTAAGCAGAATAGGTCAGAAATAAAAGCTTTCCCTAGGTTGGACTTGGAAAAAAATGTATAACTTTCCATTTGCTTTCCGTTGTTAAAAAAAATACCTGAAACAATATTCTATATTTCAAAAAACTGAGTTAATTTTTAGTGCTTCAGCTTGTCTGCTCAGGACATCCACCTCCAAACTGTCAAAACATACCAGATGAATTGCAGAGACCCAGGTAGAATTTTCAATATCTTATTACTAGAACTTAAAAACCTTCAAGCAGATGGTAAGGAAAAACGTTCCCACTATTTACTGGCATAGAATACAGTTATAAGGTAGTCTGAGTGGAGAGATCTGCTCCGGTTTTTAGGGAACATCCTGAATCAGGTTTACCCCACAATTTCGCAAACATTACTAAAAAAGGTTTTCCCTGTTTGAAATAAATTTTTTTGCAGTGATATGTTTCTTGTTATGAGACTTTATTCTCAGGTATTATTCAGGTTTGTTTGTTTGGTTTTTTTTTACAAGGTCACAAAACTGGGGAAGGGTTGATGGTTATAAAGATGGTAACAAGTAAGGACTTAACTGAGGAGCTTTCATGCAAATCCTTGATGGATCATTATCTTTACTTCCAAAAGAAGCAGAAACTCTCCTGTTGAGATGTATAAACACCTCTCAAGGAACTAGTCAGGTTGACAATGACAGAGTCTTGATGGAAGATGACCAACCAGGGTATCACATTCATGATTATTCTTTAAATTTTACTTTTCAAACTAGTATCAGAAAAAGGTTTTAAAAGAAGTTTTAATTTAAATTTGTATTTAGAACAGTTAGCTTAAAATCCAGAAACTTAAATTCTCCAGTTTGACAGTTTCTTCAGTTAAGTTACCAGGTAAGGAGGGAAAATATATACAATGACAGGATAATCAGGCTTGAATTTGTTTTTTAATTTTGTAAACTTCAGAAACAAAACAAAAAACAAAACGTGAAAAAAATTCTAATTATTTCTTCCCCGAAAAGAGACACCGATTCTGTAGCACAGTTATTAAAAGGCCTCTTTCTTCACCAGCATCACTGACAGAAGGACTTGAAGGGGGAAAGTAGAACCTTATTCTATAGCCTTTTAAAAAATTTATGGAAACAATGAACATACCTGATATTACATTCTCTCAGGCCCCAGCAGTTGTGAAAGCTGTCCTTCCACAGGATTGAATAAGGAAGATAGAGAAAAAGGTCAAGGTATAAGGACTCTATTTTTCAATTCGTTTTGCTTAGAATTCTTAATTTTCAGCAATTTTCAGTTTCCTAACTTCCTATGAGAACCATGTGGTCATTTTTTATAAATGTGCCCTAAAATATACTCTTTGATTTTTTTTTTAGGGCTTAACAAAAAAGGAAGCTAAATCCCTCAAACTGAAATAATAACATGGTAGCAAGTACCACAGCTACATAAATGCCCAGATGACTAAAAACCAAACGAAATGCTGAGACAAGGGCATATTGCTAGGGTTCAAATAGGCAGAGGGTACATAAACCTATAGATTTGAGTCCCTTTGAAACAGGATTCAAATGAGAGCCATCTCTAGGGAGAATACTTCTGCCCATAGTTAAATGCTACAAAAAGTGAGCATCACGGAACGATCATGTAATCTTTCTCTGGCTCATTTAGGTGAGGCAAAGGTTATTATCAATGTTTCTGTATGCTGTTTGAAAAGATCCTAGGGTTCTACTAGTGGTTGGGGATAAGGCTGAGGGCACTAGCAAGAAGGATAAGGTTTAGGTCTTTCTAGTCACTGTGTTTAAAGTTTTTTTGTTTGTTTGTTTTTGTTTTTATAGCATGGAAAGAAAGGATAGTCCCTGGGAGCCCAACTACTATTATGTTTCCAAAAAACTGGATTTGTTCTAATTGATTCTTCAAGATCACAAAGCTACAGCCTCAAATAAGATGTCGGCCACAGAGGAAAAGTTAGTTCTTTAATTCCTGTCTCTGCTCCTAGTAACCTTTCCTTCTTTCCCCCTTAGTTTATTTTTCTGTAAGTCTGAAAATAACTTAAAATGCAAAAACAGAAAAACTAGAATACTATAAGAATTCATTTGTTTTCTATCAAAACGCATTATAGTGTATTATGTCATTCTTTGAATATAAAGGTACTAATGAAAATTGGACTTATTTCAGGTAAATGGGTGAGAGATTGCCATCTTGGTCTATCCTATTCCTCTTTGTGACAATAAAATGAATTTGAAAGCTAGCTGACAATGGTAAAGGCACTCTTTACAATTATGGAAGAGAAAAGTAACCAGAACTCATGATTTGGGCCTTAGCGGCAATTTAGTCCACTTGAATTCCTAACAGGAGAAAACCCAAAAAACCAAAAACATTATAACTATATTGTCCTCCCATACTGAGGGATAAAATAACTCATGTAGTTGATGTAAATAAAAAAGAATAAAGGGTTCAAATTCCTCTGAATGGATGGCATGGCCTTATACAGATGATTTCTTTTTGTGATAACTCAAAAAACAAAGCAAATGCAGCTATTTAAATCTAGCCCCTCTGTCAGCAAGCACCATGCCCCAACCCCTGCCTGGACAGGTAAAATCTACACAAAAGTAGCTCTCTTGGAAGGTACTCATTTCCTCTCCACCAAGTGGCTGAAAGGAAACGGTCAGATTCTAAGCTAGGTCTTTACTAAAAGTAACCTCAGTGCTACATCACATGATAAACCCTATCTTCTATTCTAACAACGAGCCTTTTTCAAGTCTGATGTATTTTAATTAAATAGTCCAAACAAAATTTTTAGTTTCAATCAATACTGGGTCAGGAAATTGACCTTGGTCATCATTTAGTATTCATTATAGCAAGGATTTGAGGTGAGAAAGCATGCTTTCTTCCATAAAGGAGGAAAGGGAGGAAAGAAGTCTTTTCAAATTGTATACACCTCATACATGCCCCCTCAATAACATATATCTCTGGAGAGCAGGAGAGGAGGTGTGCCTTTTGTGAAAAATTCTCCCTTGAGCAAGTTACTCGAATTTATTTCTGGGAGTGTGTCATCTGTCTTAGAAAGTCCCACTCTAATAACATTAGTCTGGTTTTCAGGAAGCAGATATCCTACACCCTGCTTCACATATCTTTTACTTCTCATCCAACCACTTCAGCAGTCGGCACATTAAAAGATTTGGCTTCTAACTTAAAACATTAACTATGGGATAGATTTGAAAAGTTTAAAAAATTAATGAGATTATATTCATTCATTCATTCACTGAGTATTGAGTGCCAACTATGCTTTAGACATGCATGACCTTACATTTTAGTACCAGGGAGACAGACAATAAAATTTAAAAGTAGAACATCTGTTACATGATAATGATAAATGCTATAAAGAAAAAGTATTGGCAGTGGGTACAATTTAAACTAGACTGGTCAGGGAAGGTTTCATTGGAAAGTATGAAGATAAAACGTTTCACACAGTGGCTAACCAATAGGAAAGATTCTCAAAGAGCTTTACCATTATTCTTTGTTCTACCCTACTTTTGCTTTCTACTGACTGACTGTTGTAATGGCCAGGCAGGACAAGAACTGACAGTAAAGAGGCCACATTACTGAGACAAAAATGGAGGCTGCCTTCTCATTATCTGTCCTCATACATACTATTATGGCTCCTCCAATCCTGTGATGAATGGCTCTCAGGAAAATCTTGCCCCCAAAGGATCTAACACAGAGGTCACAAGCTCAAATGCCAGGTAGGTAATGCAAATGATTAAACTAGACTACAGGTAAGAAAAATATATATATTTAGGAGTTAAATGCATGGCAGGAAAATGCAAGAAAACTGGAGAACACACATCATGTAGAAATAAAGATTCATCAGTGTCCTAAGTTTTCAGAGAGGCCAGACACCTGATTTTTTTCTGTGAACTCTCCCAATTTTAAAATTTCAAATTTGAAATATGGCAACCAATTAGAAATTTAGATAATGTTACCGTGGGCCAAAGGAAACACCTCTGTGGACTGGATCTAGTCTGTGGGTCTCCAGTTTAGCTCCTCGGGTCTACAGGGTTAAGGGTTGATTCCTTCCAGGGCCATAAGCACCAAGATGCTTGAGTTGCTGGACCAGGCCTGCTTGCTATTACCATCCAGTCCATATCTGAGCAACCATATGTTTTAAAATCCAGGATCTCTGGAATGTACAGTACTTTGATTCAGAGTTAGCTATATGAATAAGATGCTATAAGCCAAGATGAAATGATACTGGAAAGGTTATACCCAGGGAAATATTCTCTACTGCAATGTTCCAGATACGACCCTGGTGAGAATGTAAGTAGTGCTGAACCTCCACATAGATATCCATGATAAATGAATAGACTTGCTACAGACAGATTGCTTGCCCTGCTCTTCCCCCTCCTGTTTTCTAACCAACTTATTACTATGCTAAACAGGGTTTTTCAGATGGGGTACTTAGTACCTCCATTGTGATTCTCTTTTCAGGTTTTAGCATTTATAATGGACAACTCACGTGTGGCCAGAAAGTTGGTTCTTAGGACTCATCTAATAATAGACTTTGGTGTCCATTACAGAAGGAAAGTTGTTATAGAACATAGCTTAGACTGCTAATTTTTGTTCATTTCCCCCAGGGAGGACAAACATTAGTCCAGCATGGGTGGGAGGCGACAGCAGAGTACTGAAGGATTACTTAATCAGCATTCAGAACCTAACACACACTGACTATTGATTCACTACAATCTCACCCTTTCAAGTTTTCTACTGTATTCCCTTGCAAGAGGACCCTATTGAGAGTTCTCCCCTGTAGGGAACCTGCCTCACTACAGAATAACCTGAATGACGGCATCTATCACCAAATTTCAAGTTTCTCTAGCCCTCCAGAAGGAACAGGCATTCTGGCAACCTCACATCACTTTCAACTTCTCTCTCTTACTGGTAATCCTAGAAAGTCCTCCTTGGTTCAACTCGCATGAATATAACTCGCCCTCTCCCAGTATAGCAGACTTAGGTCAAGAAGCCTTTAGACTCATCTGTGCAAGGAACTCATTAGACATGTTCAATTTCTGTCCAGTTGAGTTTACTTGCCCTTCTCGGTGCAGAGCATAGAATGCTCTGTAAAGCACATGCTTTATTAGGCCATGTTAACTCACCAACACTGCATTTATTAAACTTAGAAGTAACTGGCAATACATAAGAGTCCTCTCTTAGGATACTGGTCAGTAGAGAGCCCTAAAAGTAGGGCAGTATACTCTTCCAGAGAGATTTAAAATATGGACTTAAATGGATCTAAAATACAGTTGACCCTTGAGCAATATGGGGGTTAGGGGTGTCTACCATCCTTGTGGTTGAAAATTCGAGTATAACTTCACTGTTGGCTCTCCATACCACAGTTGCATTTGGGGACTCAACCAACCACAGATCCTGTAGTACCATATTTAGCAAAAGAAATCTGCACATAAGGGACCCAAGCAGTTCAAAACTGTGTTGTTCAAGGGTCAACTGTACTTAGCCTCCCTTATTCCTCCTTTTAAGCCTTTTATCTCTCCAGCTGATGGGAAGAAAAGTAAACAAAGATTGTCTACTCTTACCTCTATAATCTTACTAGGATTGCTGTCGAATTGCCCAGTCCATGAGACAGAAATAGTTTTCTTCTTGCTTTCAACTGATTTCCTGATAAGCGAAATGTTATTTGTTTTAATATTTACATTAGTTTTTCCTAACAGGAACCAAAATATATGGTCATTTTCCCCCCTCTTTTAACTCTTGTTAGTTCTAGTAACTCCAACACAACTAATCAATGTAGGGGACCTGAACATTAGAACTGGTGAAAGATTGCTTCCTGGTAGCATACACACCTAATATACAGTAATATAAACAGGAAGTTCTCAATATCCTGATAGTTCTGGATGGCACATGGAAAATAATTTCTCTCTCTAGTGCAGAAACTTACCCTATCAGTTTTATCAATCACTTCCCAAATAGTGTGTCTTAGAACATCAGTTTCATGAGAAGTTTTATGAGGGGAAAAAAGTCTTGTATATATTGAATATTTGTTAGGATTCATGATACACAGCAGCATATTAATAACAGCTCTTAACACATCCTTCAATCCAGAGTTCACGAAACATATTTGACTTTTGGAACCCTTTTTGCATATTAACATCCTATGGAATTATTCTTCCAAGGACCATATTTTGGGAAACTAACTATTATTTCCCTTCCTTCTGTGGTTGAGCCTCACCAAACCAGGCCTTTTCTCCATCAAACATTCAGGATTATTTCTCTCACATTTTAGGCCTCGCTATAGCTTTCAGGTAGTCCAATTTCATTCAACTAAAATAAGGGGCCTAGGTAATATGGAATGAGTAGCTTTCAAACTCTGCTGAGGTCTAGCTAATCCTAGGGGGTTGGGAGTATCAATGGTAAGATTTTTGCCTTGACTATTAAGCTGGTTATGAAAAATATAATTGGATCGGCTTTACAAATGTATAATGACATTATAGACCTAAAATTGTTACAACTCATGAGAAATTTAGTTTAAGTCATGTTGATTATTGTTAAAATTAAGTAAAAATCAATTGTTTTATTGCAAAAGCATTAAAATATTAACAAAAAACTCTGTTCACAATTATGCTTCTGCAAATATTTTCGATTTGTCTTTACTGATAAGCAGGCAAAATACTAGGCTTTAAAAATAGCACAGATACAATTTTCTATTTTTCACTTCTAGCATATTTCACAGCACCATAGTCTTCACAATTGTAATCAATTTAAATAGCTGAAATCATTTTAGCAATTTTGTTTTAATGAGCATATTATGTTTTTAAAATGGCATTCAAGCAACCTGCTTGCAGAAAAAGAGACTGAATTTAGAATTACTGACTACTAAAATTCAGTAAGATAATGAGGACAGCTTTTCATTTTTTCTTTTCAGATTTATTTTCAAAGTGGATAATTACTTTCAGGAACATTTCTTAATTATAGGAAGATGAAGAAGTAGATTCTTAAAAATTCATATATAATAACCTAATATTTCAGACGCTTTAAAAATGTTATGTATATCACAGTTTTTTAAAAGCCTGGGCTCTGGAGTCAGACTATCTGGATTAAAAGCCTAATTTTACCAATTAGCAAGTTTTATGACCTTGAGTAAGTTACTTAACCTGTCTGAGCCTGTTTCTTCATTTGTAAAATGAGGATAACAGATTAAAGCTCATAGGCAAATTATGAGGGCTGAATGATAAAATATGTAAAGCACTTGTCTGGCACATGATAATAAATACTCAATAAATGTTAATAATAATAACAACAACACGTATAAAGAAACTCTGGGGATATTATGTGCATATTATACATTCTTTTTGATAATTATTGTTTGTGGATAATCATTCAGCAAATATTTACTGAATGTCTTCCACGTACTAGACACTGTGCTAAGCACTGAGGATACCAAGACCGTAAGACACAGTCCTTACTACCAAAAGCTTATTCTTGGGGAAGAAAACCAATTAATCTGGGGATTAGCATACTATATGGTAAGAGCTTTAATAGGGGTATAAAGCTTTTTATAAGGTGCATGACAGCAGGGGACCTTAACATGAGAAGCTATGGCAGACAGGCTGGACTCAGACGTATATTGCTAACCACCTTCTTTTTGGTCTTCTTCTGGTATAGAGGCTAGAAAACAAAATACTCCATATCCTAGTTTCCCTTGCAGCTAGAGGCACCCAAGTGACATTACCCTGGAGGTGGAAGTTCCTGAAGTGGGTTTTTGAAACAGAAGTAGTGTACTGAAAACAAAGACAGAGCTTCCCTAGAAGAAAGCCCTTTGACCCTTCCTCCCTTCTTCCTGCCTTAGCATTTGGACAGAAGGCATGGAAGTGCAGCAGCCATCAATGACGTGACAGGATAAAAGATGACACAGCAAAAAACAAAGGGCCTAGGATTCCAGAGGCATTACTGAGTTACTGCACCACTCTTGGATGCCTAACTTTGGACTTATTAGATGACACAAACTCTTATTTCTTTAAGTCACCAATACTTGGGGTTTTCTGTTATCTGCAACTGAATGCATTCCTAATAGATAAAAAGCATTCCAAAAAGGGTTTTTGGGCCAAGTCCAAAAGGACTAGGAGTTATTATCCAAGTGAAGAAATCTGAGAAGGGCACAGGTGGTAGAGGAAACAGCACCTACAAAGGCCTGAAGGGGGAGGGAGCATAGAGTGTTGATACTGGCAGCTGTTCTACAATATGTACCTTCTGGCTTCCAGGCAGCTTTAGCCAGGTGATTCCCAACTTCTCTGTCTTCCACTCTCTATGTTTGAGGGATTCAATACTCTCCCCTCATTGGTTCCATATGGTAAGCATTCATTCTTAAATGGTAAGTTTTGTGATGATGAACATAAAATGTTATCCCTGACTAACATTTAGACTTCTAGAAACATAAATTTGTGGCAATAAAGTCAATTAGATCCACATTAACAATTTACACGTACAACACCTTCAGCTGAAGCTGTCATGTGTGCTTACGATGTGCCAGGCACTGTATTTATACTACAAGCATACTTCCTTTTATTGAGCTTCCTTTTATCACACTTTGCAAATATTGTGTTTTTTACAATTTGAAGGTTTGTGGCATCCCTGCGTTGAGCAAATCTATCAGCACCATTTTCCCAATCTTATTTGCTCATTTTGTGTCTCTGAGTCACATTTTGGTAATTCTCACAGTATTTCAAAGTTTTCCATCATTATTATTATATCTGTTATGGTGATCTGTGATCAGTGATCTTTGATATTACTACTAAGACTTGCTGAAGGCTCAGAGGAGGGTTAGCATTGTTTAGCAATAAAGTATCTTTCAATTAATGTGTGTGCAATTTTTTTTTAGACATAATGCTATCACACACTTAAGAGACTACAGTATAGTATAAAAATAACTTCTTTTTAAAACTTTTTATTTTATATTGGAGTATAGCTGATTAACAATGCTGTGATAGTTTCAGGTGCACAGCAAAATGACTCAGCCATACATATACATAAAGATAACTTTTATATGCACTGGGAAACCAAAAAATTTGTGTGACTCGTTTTATTGCAATATTCACTTTACCACAGTGGTCCGGAACTAAACCCTCAGCATCTCTGAGGGATGCCTGTAACAAGTACAGTTGTTATTTCCTTTAAAAGTCACAGTAACTCAGTGGCTTAGGTACTATTATTATCACCTTTAAAAATATAACTAAAATAGGTTAAAATTATCCAAAATCAGACAATAATGGCAATAATGGTAGGGGCAAAGATTCAAATTCAGGACTGTGTCATTCTATAGCCTCAGCTCTGAGCCATTCTGTTATGCTGCCAGTTTCTCTTAGTTTCTGAACTATTTATCCCACTTTACTTGCTTAAATCCTTCCTGAATCTATGCAATAAAGTTTCAGTTCCCCATCTGTACTCTGGGGATGAGTGGGAGTGGTTTCGGCTGGTTCTCTCTCAACAGGTTAGTGTAGGAGGAAGAGAAATACCTAAGCTGAGAAGAACAGGGGAAAAGAGGAGAATGCCAGGAAAAAAAAAAAGTTCTTTCCCTCTAAATGAATGAGACCAGTTTCTGTTCTTACGGGCAAACTGTGAAGTAATTCCAACAAATAAATTCCAATGTTTTATCAAGTACATGGTCTCTAAAAAGGTCTCAACTGAAGGTGGTAACACTTCTTTACATTTTAAATTGCAATATGTTTAATAATTGAGTCGTTAGACTATACTCATTCATACATTTAACAAATATTTATTGATCATCCTCATGTGCCTTTGGGCATATTCCAATATGCTCCTACACTCAAGAAGCCAAGAACAAATAAAAATGCTGATTATGACTATCATAGAGGTGACTACATAAAACAAATAAAGGTAAGCACAGGACATTAGGGGACAGAAGATGTATCAGACTCAGACCTGACAAATCACAGATGGTTTTCCGAGGGGGTGAAGATGAATCTTAAAATATAACTAGATAGAGGGAAAAAAAAGAGGATAGTCTAGACCACAGTTTCTCAACTGTTAACACTACTGACAATTTTGGGCTGATAAAGTGATGTCCTGTATTTTACAGGATGTTTAAACAGCATACTTGTCCTCTACCCACTCAACTGGTAGCAAAACAAAAATGTCTCCAGATATTGTCAAATGTTTCCTGGGGGTCAAAACTGCCTCCAGTTGAGAACCACTGTCTAGATATGCACTAGCCACTAGCCACTTTTGGCTATTTGACTTAAAATAGGTTGCCACTAGCCACTTTTGGCTATTTGACTTAAAATTAAATTAATAAAATTAACAGTTCAGTATCTCAGTCACACTAGCCACATTTCAAGTGCTTAATACATAGCCACATGTGTCTACTGGCTACCATACTGAATAGTGCATATAGAGAACATTTCTACCACCACAGAATGTTCTAATGGCCATTGCTGTTCTAGATTGAGAGAGTATATATTCTCTTTTCTTACTCCACAAGTGTTCATTACAGCTTGCTGACAGCCTGTGGAGGGAGTAGAGAAAGATGACATTAAATAAGAAAAGTAAAGCCTGAGTATGAAGGGTCTTCAATGCCTTAAAGACAGAACAATGGGGAACCAGCAAAAGGTCTTAAGCAAGGGTGCAAAACATACAGATTCACATTTCATAAAGATGATTGTAATGATACTGTGAAGAATGGAATAAAAGTGGAGAGACGAGAAACAGAAAAATAGCTACAGTATTTCCAACAAGTACAATGATCTGGATTAATGTAGTAGCAGTAGGGACAGACAAAAATGGAGCAATTATGAAGACAGAAGTGACAGGACTTGGTGACTGACTGGATGTGAGGCAGGTGAGAAAGAGGATGAAAACAAGAATGACCACCAGGCTTTTAGGTTGGATGAGTGAGTATATTCACTAAGACAATATGGTAGAAAGAATAATGGCCCTCCAAGATGTACATGTCCTAATCCTTGAATCCCTGAAACCTGTTAATCTGTTCCCTTACATGGTAAAAGGGACTTTCCAGATGTGATTAAATTAAGGACCTTGAGACGGGGAGAGCATCCTGGATTATCTAATAGGCCTAATGTAATCACAACTGTCCTAGTAAGAGGGAAGTTGAGGGAGATTTGACTACAAAAAAGAGATGTGTCAGAGTGATACAGTGTAAGAAAGACTTGAGCAGCCATTGCTGGCTTTGAAGATGCAGCCACTAAAAGCTATAAAAGGCAAGGAAACAGATTCTCCCCTAGAGCCTCCAAAAGGAACACAGCTCTCCTGACACCTTCATTTTATCTAGGTGAGACCTGTGTCAGACTGCTGACCTGCAGAACTAAAAGATAATAAATGAGTGTTGTTTTAAGCCACTAAATTTATGATAATTTGTTACAGCAGCAATAAGAAACAAATAGAAATATGTTCAGAATTTGGGGTGTGATACAGTGAGATTGGTTCTGGAAAAGCTGAGTCTGAAGTGCCTATGTGACATCTTAGTAAAACTGGTCAATTGGTAACAGTTTGGCTGTATGGGTCTAGAGCTTAAACTGGGGATGTATAATTATGAATCATCAGTATACTGAGATTAATTGAAACCATCAAAATAGATGAGATCACCATGGGCAAATATAGACAGAATACAGAGGACTTAGGTTGAAGAACAGAGGCCCTTGAAGAAACTGGGAAGGAACAGCCTAAGGTGTAACAGGACAACCAGGACAGTGTGGCATCTAATGAATTAAAAGAATGAGAATGAACTAAACAAGGGAGGGTAAAAGGATGGTCAACAGAGTCAACCGAAAAAGGGCTGTCAAGTTAGGAACTGAGACTGTCCATTATATTTAGCAATGAGAGGTCATGGTATCCTTGATAAACACAAGTTTCAGAGGAGGAGACTGAATTCAATCAACACTTTGACTTAAACCTTGACTTTCTTCTTTCAAAAAAAGGAGGAAGACAGGGTGGTAGCTAAAGAAGGGTTGTGGGTTTCAGGAACGATTTTTTTTAGATGGAAAAAAATTAAGCACTGAACTATTAATGGGAAAAGGTCAGGAGAAAATGAGAGCATAAAAGAACAGGAGGAAGAGGATAAATGAATTCAGAGACAGGAAGAGATGGTATCCAGGGCCTAGAAAGAGGAGATCAACCTTCAGATAGGCAGAAAGATATTTCATCTGTTGGGAGGAAGGGAAGGAAGACATGGTACAGAAGTGAGGAACTACTGAGTTGGGAATACAAAGTGGTTTTAATTTTGTGGGATACCTACACTGCATCTTCCTACTTCCTCAGAGAAGTAGGAGGTGAGATCATCTGCTGACAACAGAAGTGACTTTAGGAACTTTAGCTAAAGAAGCTAAAGTTAAAAAGAGCATATTTGTTGTCCATTTTCTGAAAACAGAGTTGTATATTCTACTGTCATTGGATGGAATGTTCTTAGCGAAAAAAATAAATGAGATGATTCTGTCTGAAGGCAACTTTTGAACTGTGGTATAGGGAGTAGGAACCCAAGCAGTTCAGTTTCTGAGATCACTGTCTGAGAAGGCAAAGTACCAAAAGGAAGGAAGACACAGAAATATCTTCAAAATCTATACAAATCCCTACATAGATTTGGAATCTACTGCTGAGTATTAAACTATATATGGGTAGAGGAAAACTCCATGAGGCTGGGAAAAGAACTACCAGGGAACTGTAACTGACTGTGACATGTTCAAATTCCAATCAGACAGCACTGAGAGATCTCAGTCAACACCCAAGGAATGCAGTACAGACACTAGAGTGGTAACATTCTAGTATAAAAGCTGAACTAACTCTAGAGTAAAGTCTAGCTATTCTAGACTTGCCCCAACAAAGCTTAAACACAGCCTCGAAAGGATCAAACTAATCTGCAAGTAGTTTAGCTGCCAGCCAAAGAAAACTGCAATACATTTTAAAGAAAGAGAACAAAATCTAGACATTCTAAATAAATACTAAACTAAAAATTACTAGATATGGAAAGAAGCAGAAAAACGTGATCCCATAATTGCAACAAAAACTCAGTAAATAAAAAGAGACTTAGAGATAATATAACTAGCAAACAAGGACTTTAAAATAGCTATTATAAACATGCCCAAGGATATAACAAGGAAAGAAACGGAGGATATATAAAAAAAAATAACCACGTGAAATTTCTAGAACTTAAAAAATACAAGGTCTAAAATGGGTAATTCACTGAATAGAATTATAGCAGATTAGACACTTTAAGAAGATTAAGGAATGGGATAATAATAATAAAGAAATATAAACTATCCAAAATGAAGCAAAAAGAGAAAAAAATAAACATAGCCTTAGTGTCCTGTGGAAAATTACTGAGGAATGCAACGTAAGCATAGTTTGAGTCCCAGGATGGAAGGGGGCGAAGAAGAGTATTTGAATGGCTGGAAATTTTTGAAAGTTGATGAAAAATTATGAGCCCACAGGTTTGAGGAAGCTCAGTAAACCACAAGCAGGACAAAAACAAAGAAAACCATACTAAGGTTATAAAATTGCTGAAAACAACTAATAAATAATCTTAAAGGAAGCCAGAGAAAAAAAGAACACATTACACACAGGAAAACAAGTTAAGAATGACAACAAACTTCTCAATGGAGTCTATGCAAGCTAAAAGAAAATGGACCTACATTGCAAAAATGCTGAAAGAAAAAATATCTAGAATGCTATACCCAGTGAAAATACCCTTTGTAAATGAAGGGAAATTAAAGACCTTTTTCAGATAAGCTAAAACTGGGAGAATTAATCAACAGTAGACCTACACTACAAGAAGATAAATAGCAAAATGGTATACATACATTCAACCAATCACAAGACAAAACTTGTCAAACTGTTTAAGAAAGAGACAAGCATATGATGTCAACAACAACAACAACAACAACAAAACACTTTAACTACAAAGACCCAGACTGCTTAGAAGTAAAAGGACGAAAAAAGATATGAGACACAAACACTAATTATAAGAAAGATGGAGGAGCTATGGTGATATCAGACAAAGCAGACTTGAAAGCAACAAATGATACCAGAATTAAAAATAGAAATATCATCATAATAAAAGAATCAATTCATGAAGAATACATAAAAATCCTAAAAATTTATGCTCCTATTAACAGCTTCAATACATGAAGCAAAACCTGACAAGATCAGAGAGAAAAAAAATTCACAATCACAAATACGAGATTTTAGGCATCCCTCTCAATAACTGAAATAAGTAAAAAAAAAAAATCAGTAATGATAAATATGTCTTGAAAAACAATAACCAACTGATATATACATATATCAGTTTATATATCTATATATATATATATAGAGAGAGAGAGAGAGAGAGGGCGCAGTCCATCCAATAACACTAGAATATACATTCTTTTCAAGTACATATGAAACATTCACTAAGATATACCATAAACAAGATTCAATAAACACTCAACTATTTGGAAACTGATCAGCCTATATCTAAGTGTTCCATGGGGACAGGAATAAATCAGAATGGAAAATAGACAAAAAATTTAATTGAAAGATAATGAAAACACAACATAATTTATGGAATGTAGCTAAACCAGTGCTTAGAGGATAATCTGTAGCATTAAATGCTTACAATGAAAAGAAAAAAAGTTTAAAATTTCCTTATTGAGGGGCTAGAAAACTAAGGGTAAATTAAAGCCAAGTAAAGCAGAAGAAAAAAAAAATAACACATACTAGAGGAGAAAGAAACAAAATGGAAAACTGACAATCAAGAAAGAAAATAAATGAAGCCAAAAGTTTATTTACAAAGTAACAAAATTATTTAATATAACTAATTTTATTTATAAAATTTTTAAAACTCTAGCTAAATTAATCAAGAAAAAAGAAGATACAAATGGCCATTATCAGAAATGAAAGGAAACTGCTACAAATCTTACAGATAGTAAAGGATGATAAGGAAATATTATGAACATTACACTAACAAATTCACTAACATAGGAAACATGAACAAATTCCTTGAAAGACACAAACACCAAAACTGCATGAAGAAAAAATTTAAGAATTTAATAACCTTATAATAATTAAAGAAACTGATTTCATAACTAAAACCTTTTCCACAGATAGTTTCACTAGTGACCTCTACCATAAACATTTAAGGAAGAGGGAATTCCCTGGCAGTCCAGTGGTTAGGACTTTGTGCTCTCACTGCCGCGGTCCAGGTGAGGGCCTGGGTTCAATCCCTGGTTGGGGTACTAAGATCTCACAAGCCGTGCAGTGCAGCCAAGAAAAACCCAAAAAACCCCCAAACATTTAAAGAAGAAATAATATTAATTTTAAATAAATCCCTTCAAAAAATAAAGGAAAAACACTTCCAAACTCATTTCATGAGCCAACACTACGCAGAGAGCAAAAACAAAAAGACATTATAAGAAAACAGCAGATCAAAAGTCCTGATTAACACAGACAATAGTCTTTAAAAAAATAGCAAATCCAATGTAGCAATATATAAAAGTATAACACAACATATGGAAATATATGCACCATATGGAGTTTACCAGGGGAATGCAAAGATGGTTGATTTTGGAAAATCCATCAGTGTTAATTCACCTTGTTAATAGAATCATGTAGAAGTACCATGTGATTATTTCAGTAAGTGCAGAAAAATCATTCGATAAAATCCAACATGTATTTTTGATAAAAATCCTCTTAGCAAAATAGGAACAGAAGGGAACATGTTCAACTTGAAAAGAGCATTCATAAAAAAGCTAATGCTAACATCACATTGTAAGGTGAATGAATAAACGGCTTTCTCCTAAGACTGAGAACAAGGGAAGGAAATCTAATTCTCACCATTTCTATTCAACATTGAACTGAAGGTCCTAGCTGTGAATAAGGTGAGAAAAATGAATAAATAGACATTTAGACTGAAATGGAATTAAACTTTTCTTTATTCATGGATAATATGATTGATTTGGTAGAAAATCCAAAAAACTCTACATCTCATATGAGAATTTAGTAAGTCTGCATACTCACAAGGTCAATGTAAATATTAGCAACAAAACATTGGATAACAAACACTTTTTAATGCCATTTGTGATAACATCCAAAATCTTAAAATATCTAGGAATAATTTAAGCAAAATATATATAAAACCTATACACAGAAAACTAGAAAACACTGCTGAGAGAAATTATAGAAGAATCCACTAATATGGAGATATACTGTGCTTATGGATTAGAAAACTTGTCATTAGGATGTCCACTGGCCCCAAATCTGTCAATAAATTCACTGTGATTACAAACAAATCCCAGTAGACTTTTTTTTTGAAAGAAATTGACAAGGTTATTCTGAAATTTGTATGGAAATGCCAAAACCAATTTGAATTATCACATTACCTGATGTCAAGACTTTTGACAAAGCTACTGTAAACAAGACAGTGTGGTGATGTCATAAAGAAAGAGACAGCAATTGATGGAAAAAGAGACTCTAGTCAAAGACCCACACATAATGGTTTTTGATATAGGAGGTGATTGGGGAAGGGTAGACTTTTCAATAAGTGATGCTGGAACAACTGGATATCTATCCATATGGTAAAAAATAAACACTGCAGTTCACCTTATACCAAATAGAAATTTAAAACAAAATGGTTCACAGACCTAATAGAAAAAGCTAAAACTATAAAACTTCTTGAAGAAAACATGATAAAATCTATGTGAGAAAGCTGAGCTATCTAGACCAAATGGAATGAATAGCCAGCAAATCCTCCCCTCAAAATAACTCTAAAATGATGAAAAATTGTCAAAAAGAATGATTTTAGGGCTTTGGAAACTGATGAAAGGCAACAAACTGAGAAGTCTTTGGTCATTAAAAACTGCTGAACTTCAGGTACTGTGAGAGTCTGTTTTACTCTTGCTTGGCGCTTCTCCCATGACCTATCCCACATGGATGAGGCTGACTGTGTTTAAACATAAAAAGGAAAACATGATGACAAGGAATGAAATAATAGGGAATCTTAATAAAAATAGAGAAACTAGAACACAGGGAAAAATAATCAGAAAAAAAGAAACAAAGCCCCAGAGACTAGAGTGATAAAATCAATCATTTCCACAGCTGTGCAATGGCAGCTTCCTATGGAGAGGGGAATTCAAAGGACACAAAAAGTATTTGAAGAAATAATGGCTGAAAAATTCCCAAATCAGATTAATCTACAGATGCAAACTCAGCAAACCCAAAGTAGGATAAACACAAAGTGATCCACACCTACATAGATAGTCACACTGTTGAAAGCAAGAGTAGGTGGGTGAGTGAACAAACAGTGAATGAATTTATGAATGAATCTTGATAGCAATAAGAGAAAAACAACTCATCATGTACCAGAAAACAACATGATTAATGACTGACTTCTCATCAGAAACAATGAATGCCAAAGGCAGTGGAATGACATATTCAAAGAGATGAAATTAAAAAAAAAAAAACCCTGTTAATTAAGAATTCTATCTCCAGGAAAACTATCCTTCAAAACTGAAAGTAAAATAAAGACATTCACAGATAAATACTGATCAAGAGAATTCATTATGAGCAAACCTGCCTTGTAAGAAATACTAAAGGAAATCCTTTAGACCAAAAGAAATTATCCTTAATTCCTCTTTGTTTCTCCCTTCACCTTCAATACGTCAGCAAGCAAGGCCTACTGGCTTTATATCGAAAATATGCCTTGAATTCATCTATTTTTTCCCCATCTTCCACTGCCATCATCTGAGCAAGAGCCTTATATTCTCATTTGGACTTTTCCAATAGCCTAACTGGCTTTCCTGCTTCTACTCTTATCCCCCTACAAGCCCATTTTCCAACAACAGCTAAGCTATTAAAAAACAAACAAAAACAAAAAACAAAACTAGATCATACTGTTTTCTTACTTAAAACCTTTTAATTGACTTTCCATTCACTTAGAAGAAAATACATACTATTTGCCATAGCTAAATAAGCCCTATCTAGACTTTTCTCCTATCATCCTCTCCTCCTTTCATAAGTTCCAGCATACTGGGTTCTTTGTATTCTTCAAACATGCCAGACTCATTCCTGCTTCAGAATTTTTGTACTTTCTGTTCCCTCTGCCTAGTATGTGTTACTGGCAGATCTTCACACAAGACTGGCTTCCTATTATTCAGGTCTTCTCTCAAATGTCATTTCCTCAGAGACTTTTCCTAATCACCCAATCTGAGGTTATCTTACCCACCATCAGTTGTCTCCTTTTGCCTTTAAAAATTTTGTAATAGTATTTATTGTTATCTGAAGTTATAATGCTTATTTATTTTACCATTCATTTAATGTCTACTTCACTCAATAAAATGTAAGATTCATGAAGACAGAGATCTTACTATCACTCAATAAAATGTAAGATTCATGAAGACAGAGATCTTACTATCTTGTTCATCAAATACATATAACTTTAAAACTTATGCTAAAATATAAACACTTCTGAACTCTTGAAAGATTAAAAAAACCCTTTTTGTTCTTATTTAGTATTTTATAAATGCCATATTTAATAAATTATACTAGTCTTCTGTCTCAATTTTCTCAATGAAAAGAAAAAATTCAATAATCCTCCAACATTATCTCAGATACTGAAAAAAAAAAAGGGGGGGGGCAGGAGGTCTTAGATAGCAACTGTATCTGTCTTGTTTACCACTGTATTCTGACACCCAGACAGGGTCTAGCACAGAGTAATTATGCAATAGTTACTGAGTGATAGATATAAACAATGAGACTCCAGAGATGGGAGATTCAGAAAATGCTCTGGGGGGTGGGGGTAAGGTCGCCCCTCCATCCCCAATCACCACCTCCCTAGATCATAAGAGCACTATTAAATCTATTTTAACAGACTGAATTTCTTGAGGGCAAGGCAACATGTCCTTTTAATGTTGTATCCCTTATATCTAGCATAGGCTCAATAATTATTTTTTGAAGTAAATGCAAGAGCATCAGCTTCTTCATTTGTAAAAGGGAAGTAACAAGATTATCTACTTCAGAGGGTTACTGTGGAAAAAAAAAGATAATAAAGGTAAGTGAAAAAAAGGGGAAAACATCCCCACAAAGTCCTCTTTCTTAACTATTAGGTTAGAAAAGCATAGGAGAACTGATCAAACTACCTGTTCTCCTATGAAGTACTGTTATCTACTCACCTACCTAGAAACTAATAATAATATCATAAGCTAATAAGATCACATACTATTTCAGCACCAGACACTACAGACACTTACTCCCTAACAAAAAAATGTTAGCTTATAGTGAAGACCTGAACCTGAATAAGAAAGTTCTGATATCACAAATATAGAAAGAGGACTAACTACAGTGCCATTTTGGGGAATCTAACAGTGCAGAGTCACTGAATATTCTAGAGCCTAGGGAACATTCCATTAATAAACACTTCCATGAAAGAAGTCAGTACTATTCCAGTAGTCTCAGTAGCTGCATACTTCTTCCCTCATATGTTTAAGAAAAGATCTAAGGAACTAAAAACACAATCTAAATTTAAACTATTTTTGTGGCTTTAACGCCTGAAGGCCAGCAATCCAAACATAAAAAGTATATTATAGCAACAAAAACCAACCCATAAAGTATTTTAAAAAGCTATCATTTAAACAAATTCTTATAGTCTGTAAGTCAAACCTGAATGTAAACTATTATTGTGGCTTTAATTCCTGAAGTCTAGCAACCCAATACAAAAAATACACTATCACAACAAAACTTAACCCATCAAACATCTTGAATTTTTTCTTTAACAAATCCTTTAAGAGTTATTAGAACAGAAAAATAAACATTCACTTTATTAAATGCTGAAGTGATCTTTAGTAAAAGCCAGTAAGTTTCAAAAACATGCAATTACGTCAGATTATGATTTCATTATTGATGGGATATAGGAAAGTATCTAGACAGCACATAGCCAGTTCACCCCTAGGGTTGTAATTAAATGTCAAGTTTTATTCACTAAAATTGAGTTATACTTAAAATAAATATTTACTCAAAAATGTTTTATTTTATAAGTGGGAAAAGCCTTATAACAAAAGAACTTTAAGATTAGTTATTTTACTTACCAAAATGCAGTCCACTTTAGATTGTATAGTTTTGCTAAAAGAAAAAGAAAGTTAAGTTAATAAGACTGATAAATTTATTAAATGTTCAAAGTATTTTCAGACAGACATGGTAATTCGTTATCTGTACTATGAAAAAAAAAAGCAAAACTTCTTAAGATTAGGCATCATACCCTAAAACTGCATGTTTCACAAAGCAAAACAAAAATCTATTTCCCACTCATTGTACTAAATTCAATCCTAAAGCATGATCAGAATATTTTCTGAGTTCACTGCTACAGTCACCCTATTGTTGTTATGCTCTATCTTTGTAAAAGATGTTTTTGAACAAAGTTTGTTTCTAGTGATACATAAAAGTGCAGATGTATTATTACACATAGAAATAGAACACAGAGTTTACAATGAATTATGATTTTTACTGTATGCCTGCCACTCTGGACAATGATTTGCTTAGCATTTAAAAGCCATAATGGTGTAACATTATCTGTATTTCTAAAGACTTATTACAAAGTAGATTCTCTCAAGGACTTCCCTGGCAGTCCAGTGGTTAAGACTCCTCGTTTCCACTGCAGGAGGTGCAGGTTCCATCCCTGGTTGCGGAACTAAGAGCCTGCATGCTGCGTGGCATGGCCAAAAAATTAAAAAAAAAAAAAGTAGATTCTCTTCCCCTCCTCTCTTTCTCCCCCTCCCTCATGTACACACACACACACACACACACACACAAACACACACGCATGGAATCCATAGACATATAAGTGATAATAAAGATTAGCTAATATGGTAATAAGTGGGAGAGAAAGACTATATTTAGAAATAAATAACACAAAAAGCCACTATATAAAAATTTAACTGAACTACTGAATATAAGTGAACAATTAATAATAATACAAATGAAGCCAGTATAAAATAACTGAACTATAATTTGGATTTTAACACATCGAAGTGCAAATGCAATGAAATCATGCAAAAGTTCAAAGACAGTTTATATACTATCTTGAATAGATGTTACAAACCAAATTATTTTCCATAAAAGGTTCTAGAGCCAAATAAATGCAAAAAAAAGTGGTTATTTACCTTTGTATATAGCTATACAGTTAATCTATAGAGTAAGAAAAAATAAGTATTTAAATCACAATTCAGTTAACTCAATCAGTAACCTCAAAATTTTACACCTGTACTTGAATTTCAAATTTCATTATTTAAAGAACAAAGTATGACTGGATTAAGCTCAACTGCAAAATTCACAATGACTGAAAGGAAAAGTAAATGATACCTCTAGGTAAGAGGAACTGAAATCCCCTCCTTACCATCCCACAGAAGATCTTTAGAAGTTTAAAATCTTTGGAGATTGTGTGTATAGCTTCTCACTCATTAGCAGCTAAAGTGTGCTGTTTTTCCCTCTTCTTAATAACTCCCACAGTTTCCCTAAGAACGTAATCTACAGATTAAGAATTGATGCTAAAAAGTAATATATCAAAAATACAACCGGGACTTCCCTGTTGGTCCAGTGGTTAAGAATCTGCTTTCCAATGCAGGGGACTCGGGTTCGATCCCTGGTCGGGGAACTAAGATCTCACATGTCACGGGGCAACTAAGCCCACATGCTGCAACTACTGAGCCTGCATGCCCCAACTAGATAGAAGCCCGCATGCCACAACTAGAGAAAAGACTGAGCCCACGTGCCACAACTAGAGACAGGTCTGAGTGCTACAACTAGAAAGAAGCCCACATGCCGATCCTGCGTGCGGCAACTAAGACCCGACACAGCCAAAAATAAATTTAAAAAAAACCAAAACAACCATTTCTCACCACCTTGGTCTAAACCATTATCATTTCTTTTCAAAACTGTTATAATAACCTTCTATCTGGTCGCCCTGCTTCTATTTTTACATCCCCACCACCAACCTTGTGGGCTATGCTCAACCAAGTGGCCAGAGTGATACCGTCCACATTAGTCCTATGCTCCAAGGTCCTTATCATGGCCAACAAAGCCCTGTATGATCCAGCCCTCTGCTATCTTTCTAATCTCATCTCATATTAGTCTACTCCTCATCCATTCAGCTCCTGCCACGCTGTCCTCCATGCTGCTTCTCAAGGCAGGAGTAGGGCCTTGCACTGGCTTTTTTGGTCAGCATCTAAGAATCTTCTCCCATATAACTTATCTGTTCACTTTCCTCATGACTTTGCTCAATATTATCTTTCACAGACACTTCTTCCCTGACTAATTCCTCATGTAAAACACTCTCCATCACGCTCTATCCTTCTTATCCTGTTTTAAATTTCATTATTGCACTTACCACCATTTTATATTTTTATTAATTTATTTGTTTACTGGCTATCTTCCTTGTCTAGAATTTAAACTCCATGACAGCAGGATTCATCTGTTTTGCTCACTGCTGTATTATCATTTGGCATATGTTAGATGTTCAATAAAATCTGTTGAATAAATGAATGACAAACAGACATTTAGTCCCCCATATAAAGACAACTCTTTGGGACCACTTAAGAAAGTGTTTTTAGAGAAATTAATATGAACTTGAAAATGTGATTATTTTAAAAACAATAGATCTAAATATATTCCCCTTCTACGAGAAACTTGACTGCTCTACAGGATATCTAAGGAGGATGACTGTGACTTCCTATCACAAACAAACAACTTGGTAAATCTCTGAAAAGAATATGTAAAAGACAGCCTTTTAAAGAATAAACTTACAAAGTAAAATGGGAACACATCTAAATCTAGCCCTTCATACTTAACACAAACATGATAGAGGGATATAGAAGACATTTAAGTCCCCTTTGTTCTTCTGTCCAGTCTCACACCCTCCCCTACCTTCCCAAACACAACCATCATTAATCTGATGTATAACCTTCCCAGGTGGTATTTCAATACCTGTATTAGATCTACAAGCAACATACACTATTGCTCCATGAAGCTTTTAAATGTTTATATAAATGCCATTACATTGTATATATTCTGCAAATGTCCTTTTCACTCAACCTTGTTTTTGAGATCTTTCCATGTTGACGCACTTAGATGAAGTCCATTTATTTCAACTGCTCAAAGTAGTCCATTGAATGAATGTATCAAATTTATTCATCTATTCCTCTATTGAAAGCCAATTATGTACTTTCCAGTTTTTCTACAAACAATGCTGCAATAACGTCTTTGTACATGTCTCCTGGTACACACAATAAAAAATTTCTCAGTTATAAGTCTAAAAGTTGATTTTCTAGGATTCATGGATGTATCTTTTCAGTTTTATTATGTATTACAGAATTCCTCTCGCAAGCACTTGTATACATTCATACTTCCATCAGCAGTATATGTAGTCCCTATTTTCCTGTCAACTTCCATGAAAAAAAAATGTATATACATATGCCATTTATATATGATACATATATTATGTTGACATATATTAAAAACTTACGGGCTTCCCTGGTGGCGCAGTGGTTGAGAATCTGCCTACCAATGCAGGGGACACGGGTTCGAGCCCTGGTCTGGGGAGATCCCACATGCCGCGGAGCAACTAGGCCCGTGAGCCACAACTACTGAGCCTGCGCGTCTGGAGCTTGTGCTCCGCAACAAGAGAGGCCGCGATAGTGAGAGGCCAGCGCACCGCGATGAAGAGTGGCCCCCACTTGCCGCAACTAGAGAAAGCCCTCGCGCAGAAACGAAGACCCAACACAGCCAAAAATAAATAAATAAATAATTATTTTTAAAAAAAGGAATTCCTTTAAAAAAAAAAAAACTTACCATTCTAATGGGTATGAAAAACTCCTTGTCATTATCCCAATTACTAGCATTGTTGTATACCTTTTCACCTGCTTTTTGACCACATGGGTTCTCCTCCATAAACTGTTGGTTCTTGGCTTTTGCCGATTTTTAAGTGGAGTTGATGATTTCTTATTAAATTGTAGTAGTTCTTAATATATTCTGGATACTAATCTTTTGTTTGTTACATATACTTATCTTAAGTTTGTTAGTGGTACATTTTAATAACTTACTAAAGTTTAAATTTTTGACTTAGTAAAATTTATTAATTTTTTTCCTTTATGACCTGTGTTTTTTGTCGTAAGAAATCCTATCTAGCTAAGGTTTTAAAGACATTCTATATTTCATTCTAAAATTTTTGAAGTTAGCTTTTTTGTTTTTGATCTTTATTTTAATCAGAATTTATTCTTGTTTGGTATTTGGCAAACCAGTTGTTCTCTATTTTATTATGTCAAGTTTACATATATGTTTGAATCTGTTTCCAGCTTTTTTTCAGTTTTATTATTAATCTACTTGTCTATACTTAAGCCAACACCACACTTTGAATTTGTACGACACTCCTCAATCATTTTCGGAACAGCCTTGATAATTCTTGGACCTCTAATTTCCAGGTGAGCTTTTTGTTTTTCCAACTCAACAAAAGTCCTAAGAGTTTTATTGAACTGCACTGATGTTATAGATTGAACTGGGGGAGTTGACTGATAATTTGAATTTATTCTTGTCTGTCCTTTAAAAATGTCATGTAATTTTCTCTATATCTTTTGTTATAGAGTACTAGGTAGTTTGTAGATGGTATTGTAAACTGTATCTCTTTTTTCTTAATATGTTTTCTAATTGGCTTTTGCTAATGTGCATGCTGATGTGCAGAAAAACTATTGGTATTCTATGCTGACCTTATATCCAGCAGCCTTCCTGAACTCTTATCTATTCTAATAGTATGTAGATTCTCTTGTTGATAATAATTTCACTTACAATTAATGAAAATATTTTTCTTCCTTTCCAATCTTTAGGCCTCCCCCCACCCCCACCCCCCGCTTCTTATCTAATTACTTTGGCTAAAATCTCTCATCTAAAGGTGAAGAGTCGCAGTGATAGCAGACATCCTTGTTGTTTCCAAATTTTGTTTCAAAAATTTAACATAGGGCTTCCCTGGTGGCGCAGTGGTTGAGAATCTGCCTGCCAATGCAGGGGACACGGGTTCGAGCCCTGGTCTGGGAAGATCCCACATGCCGCTGAGCGGCTAGGGCCGTGAGCCACAACTGCTGAGCCTGCGCGTCTGGAGCCTGTGCTCCGCAACAAGAGAGGCCGCGATAGTGAGAGGCCCGCGCACCGCGATGAAGAGTGGCCCCCACTTGCCACAACTAGAGAAAGCCCTCGCACAGAAACGAAGACCCAACACAGGCAAAAATAAATAATAAATAAATAATAAATAAATAAATAAAAAATGTACTTATCCCTTAAAAAAAAAAATTTAACATAATGTATTGTAATATTCCATTTAGTGGATGTTTTACAATTTCCTAAAATATTCTTTGAATAATGGATGTTTTGACTGACTGAACTAAAATAGAATAATGCTTCAATATTGTAATGTTCTGCTTTGAAATGACAAGCTAACTTATATTAGAGTAACCTTCCCACCCTTAACAATTATATACTGTGGATAAAATATAAAAACAAACATTAAAATATAAAAACAAACAAGACCAAAAACAGGTAGCAACTGGAGGGAAGCCATCCTTAAAAGAAGGAACTGCACCAGGTAGGAGCTGTATTTATAGGGCTGTTGCCTGACAGCACTTATCTGCCCACACAGCAACACTCACTCAGGATGGAAGCAGAAATCTGCCTTCTTGCTAGCTGAGGAGCCACAGGACAAAGTCTAGGGCTGCCAGAGCCACTGTAAAATAAAGATGAATCCCAGAAAGGAAAATGCCACAAAATTTCTGTATAAACTATGTCCAAATATTCAGATGACCTTCATTTGGGGAAGACTCCAAGGTTACCAGCAAAAAGCAATAGCTGGAAGGTGTAAAGATGTGAGTTGAGACTTTTGTTGTTACTTAACACAGAGGAGATAATGTTGGAGTTTGAATCCAGCCCTGTTAACTGGCAACCAGGATAAAAAAAATCAACACTCATCAGAGAAAAATAACAGAATCCAAAGTCTACAACATATCACTCACAATACCCATTACACAAGCAAAATTTACCAGAACAAAGGAAAAAGAGACCCAGAGTCAAGAAAAAAAAGCAGCTCAAAGAAACAAAATCCTGAATGACCTAGACATCAGAATTAGCAGATGAAGACTTCAAAGAAGGTATTACAAACACATTCAAGTATTTAAAGGAAAATATGGTCATAATAAATGTACACCTGGGAGGAATCTCAGCTGAGAGATGGAACCAAAACGAAAGAACCAAATGGAAATTCTAGAAGTAAAAAGGACAATATCTGAAATGAAAAATTCATTGGATTACCTTAAAGGAGATCAGCTACAGCAGAAAAGGGGACACTAAACCAGTAAATAAATCAATACATTTTACTGATTCGAAAGGAGAAAGAAAAAGATCTTCAAAATAATAAACAGAGCTTCAGAGATTCATAGTACAATATCAAGTGGTCTAATTATGTACCACTGGAGAAGATAATGAGACAGAAAAATATCTGATAATGACCAGAATTTCCCCAAATTTTGCAAAAAACACAAACTTACATATCCAAAGAAGCTCGGCAAATGACTGGGAAAGAGCATATATGGACTCTGTAATATACTGCCCCATTTCCCCTTTTCAGGAAAGAAGGACTCTGTCCCCGACACCTGCTGGGAGTGCTTCCAGCAGAAAGCCCTCAGTTGTCAGCCCCCTATGGGGATACCTATGCTGAAGAAAACTTCACTCCCTAAGGTCATATCTCCTTCCAGGGACAGCCCACATCCAGAGGCTGATCAACATGTGGGTATTAAAGGCCCAGCTCTTTGTCTTAACTTGGACATCTCTGATGGGCCATTCTAGCTTCAGAACTCTCCGCACTGCAGCTTAACTTTCCCTCTGCTTCCTTCCGATCCATTCCTCTCATAGATGTGAGTCGCCTTAATAAAATAGTTCTTAAAATGCGATTCTTGGACTAGCAACACCTGGGACTAGTTAGAAATGCAAATTTGTAAGTCCCCCTTCAGGCCTACTGAATGAGAAAGCAGAAGCCCCATCCACCAGCAAAGACCTTCCTGTCAGCTTTTTGTGCCTCACTCTTAAATTCACTCAGATGGGTATACAACTGGGGAAAATCTCTAATATGAAAGACAGAACATTCCCCTTATAAAGGGGGCATGAAACCCACACTTGGAAGGAAGAAGACCATGAAAGAAGGAAAAAAATTTTAATCCTCACAAAGGTAAAAACCAAAAATTGGGTACTATATTACTATAAAAAAAAAAAAAGAGCCTAAAAAGTGGTGTCTTAGAAATTAAAACTATTGGGCTAAATTTTTCCTGTTTGCCCTTTCAGATCCAATTCCCACCCTCTGCAAAAGGACGTTGGCCTTTATGCATTGTATCTATATGGCTTCCTTCCCTTTTGGTTTCCAGTGGGCTGATATTAGTCACGAGAAGGAGGTGAGAGAGCAAAAGAGAGAGGAGGTATTTATTGCACTTGGCTTTTCCCTCTGACAAGGCAATGAGTTAGTGGCTGGGGGACTGTGGTTCTTAGCTAGTCCTGTAAGACCTTTTTGACTCATTAAACTATGAGCATTAAAACTTCAATCAAAAACAAAAATTAAATATATAAAATTTAAATTAAAAATCTCAAAGCTATCAAACAAGAAATGAGATTATCTATGAATATACTGGGGATTGTAATTATTTTTTCACCATTATTTCAACTTGTTAAGTTTAAGAAAACTTCTTCAGCAGCAGGAAAAATATGCACAAAGATATGATCATCGCTCGATAATGAACCACTGATGCACTTTGAACCTGCACTTAAGTGTTCTTCATTTTTATTTTTGAATAAAACTATTTTGTTAATTTTATCCACAAATAGCTTATGTTCAAATAACACATATTTAACATTCATATTTTTATAAGGTTTTTGACATTTTCTGAATTGTTGATAATTAATAATATTTGATATGCATTAAACTTTTGGTCTCACTGAGTTTTTAAAAAAATCGTTATTTTGTAAACATTTTAATTAAATAGTATCAACCTGGTATTTTGGTATTAGATAAAAACAAAATATCAGGATCATAATTTTGCTGTGCTATTGTAATTACAAAGTTTATGAAACATGCCAATCATTCATCTTCTAAATCTTTTAGTTCAACCTTCGCATATCAAGTCAGATCACCACAATGTTATAAAGTAAAGCTTAATCCTAGACCAATGGAGTAAGAAAAAGGGGAAAACACACCAGCAAGGAGAGCATATAAAAACTTAAGGAAGAGGGGTACAGTTTGAGAAAGCATATTTTGTTTTCCCTAAATCAAATTACAGAGTGAAGCTGGGGAAAACTTTCTTACCCAGTAGGACTACACAAAAGAGAGTAAATTTAAGAAGCACGTGTTTAAAAAACAAAAACAAAAACAAATCAACTTAATCTAAGCCTACTTTACCTCAAAGAAACACTTCACAAAAATACCCTGTAATATTTCCCTTTCTTCAGACTTAAAATATGCTACAATAACTAAATTAACAGTCATGGGCCAAACACACATGGTATATAATAAATACACTGTAAGTAAAAGGATGCGTGAAAGAACACTTAGAGACTTCTCTTGCTAAAAACATTTCAGAACCTCTGTTTCCCCACTTTAAACAAATTGTTTCTAAACTATTTGTTTAATGCAAATAATATCATTCTAAGAGACTCCCACTCATCTCTTCCAACACCAGTTTGGCCTCCATCCAAAAGTTCAGTACTACTTCTAAATTTATTTGGAGTCCCAAGTTTGAATTCAGACTCACAATTCCTATATTCTTGATTCAAAATTCTTGTGTTGCTGAAATAGAGATCTGTGAACACTAGATACGAGACTTCAGCCACAGAAAATCTGAGGTAGCAGAGGTACCGTGTAATACATCAACCATAAGAACCTTTTGCATTCTAGTCTTGCCAGGACAAATCAAACTCTTACATTCTTCTCTTGTAAAATACTTCTGTTAAAATATA
Source organism: Balaenoptera ricei (assembly GCF_028023285.1). Taxonomy (NCBI): domain Eukaryota; kingdom Metazoa; phylum Chordata; class Mammalia; order Artiodactyla; family Balaenopteridae; genus Balaenoptera; species Balaenoptera ricei. Next base: position 79,829,149 of record NC_082640.1, on the reverse strand, counting down.
TTAAGACTTCAGATCTTTTTTGTGGATTACAACTCAGCTCACAGTCCATCATATAAAACGAATTTTAACCTTACACTTGTCGATAATGAATGTGAAGCATTTACTTTTAGTTTGCTCAAATGAGAACAAATAAAATTTTACATTAAAAAAATAACCATAGTAATAGTGGCTAATTCTATAAAGGTTAAAAGGTGTAGCCAGAAAAATATAAAAAAGAAAACAGAAACTACCCTGAATCCCACTATCCAGACATTTTGATTCAATTACTTAGTATGTAATCTTAAATATAACTGGGATCTGTTGGTGAGGATGTGGAGAAATTGGAACGATTATACACTACTGGTGGGAATTCAAGATGGTAGACTTGCTGTGGAAAACAGTTTGGCGTTTCCTCAAAAAGTTAAACACAGAATTACCATACAATCCAGCAATTCTACTCCTAGGTATATACCCAAAGAAATGAAAACAGCTATGCCAACAAAAACCTGTATATAAATATTCACAGATGCACTATTCACAAGAGCCAAAAGGTGAAAACAACCCAAATGTCCATCAATGGATGAATGAATAAACAAAATGCAATACAGCCACACAATGGGATTATTCAGCCACAAAAAGGAATTAAGTACTGACATGTGCCAAACATGGACGAATCTTAAAAATTTTATGCTAAGTAAGAGAAGGCAGACACAGAAGGTCACATATTATATGATTTCATATATATAAAATACCCACAATATCTAAGAAGACAGATTGGTGGTTGCCAGGGGCTGAGAGGACAGGAGAATGGGAAGTGACTGCTTAATGCATATGGGGTTTCATTTTGGGGTAATGACAAAAATTCTGGAACTAGACAGAGGTGTTGGTTACACAACACTGTGAATGTACTAAATACCAGTGAATTGTACACTTTATTTATTTATTTTTAATTTATTTTTGGCTGCGTTGGGTCTTTGTTGCTCCATGCAGGCTTTCTCTAGTTGCGTTGAGCAGGGGCTACTCTTCATTGTGGTGCATGGGCTTCTCACTGCGGTGGCTTCTCTTGTTGTGGAGCACAGGCTCTAGGCGCGGGCTTCAGTAGTTGCACCACACAGGCTTAGTTGCTTTGCGGCATGTGGGATCTTCCCAGACTAGGGATCGAACCCATGTCCCCTGCACTGGCAGGCGGATTCTTAACCACTGCGCCACCAGGGAAGTCCCTGAACTGTACACTTCAAATGGTTAATTTTATGTTATGTAAATTTTACCTCAATGAAAAACAAATAATTGTTATCATAAAACTAAGAAAAAATCATTTTGATGCTACCGGTGACTAATCAAGAAAGTACTGTTTATTTTTATAACCCAAAATGCTTTAAAAATAGTTACTGTCTCACAGTTCTTATCTGCTTTTATGAACCTTCAGGTGATCTGCTTTGAAAGGAAATTAGCCTGTAGACCAACATTTCTCAATGGGCCATTGACATTTATTGGCATCCTTCTTTACTGTACGAGTTTGTCCTATACATTACAGGATGTTTTGCATTACTAGATGTTGCCCACTAAGTGTCAAGAGACATTATAACAACCAGAAACGCCCCACCTACTACCATACATACCTAGTTAAGAGCCACTGCTCTAGACTGTAGAGAATAAAGTCATTTACATGCTATGTGTTGAGTCACATATAAGATGCTTCCTAACATGCCCAACACAATGCTCCACAAATGAGTCACTTCAAAAGTTCAAACTTCTTCAGGTATGAAAAGTGAACTTCTTGCTTTTTACAAAGGACACGGGAATATCTTGGTTTATTGCATTTTGCTTTTTTGCTCTCCACAAACAATGCATTTTTTACAAATTGAAAGTTGATGAGAAACCCGGCATCAAGCAAATCTACAGGTGCCATTTTTCCAGCAGCACTGGCTCACTTCATGTCTCTCTGTCATATTTTGGTAATTCTTGCAATATTTCAAACTTTTTCATTATTATTATACCTGTTACAGTGATCTGTGATCTTTGATGTCACTATTATAACTGTTTGGAGGCACCATGAACTGAGCCCATATAAGATGGCAAAATTAATCAATAAATGTTATGTGAGTTCTGATTGCTCCACTGACCAGCCAATCCCCCATCTCTTGCCCTCTCCTCAGGCCTCCCTATTCCCTAAGACACAGCAATTTTGAAATTAGGCCAATAAATAACCCTACAATGGCCTCTACATGTTCAAGTGAAAGGAAGAGTCATATGTCCCTCACTTAATATCAAAAGCTAAACATAATTAAGCTAAGTGAGGAAGGCATGTAGAGAGCTGAGACAGGCCCAAAGCTAGGCCTCTTGCACCAGTCAGCCAACTTGCAAATGCAAAGGAAATTAAAAGTGCTACTCTGGTGAACACATGAATGATAGGACAGCAAAACAGCCTTATTGCTGATATGGAGACAGTTTGAATGGTCTGGAAAGAAGATCAAACTAGTCACAACATTCCCTTTGGCCAAAGCCTAATCCAGAGCAAGGCCCTAACTCTCTGCAATTCAATGAAGGAGAAGAAAAGTTTGAAGCTAGCAGAAGTTGGTTCATGAGGTTCCAGGAAAGAAGCCACCTTCATAACATGTAAGTGCAAGGTGAAGCAGCAAATGCTGAGGTAGAAGCTGCAGCAAGTTATCCAGAAGATCTAGCTAAGATCAATAATGAATGTGGCTACACTAAACAACAGATTTTCAGCGTAGACAAAAAAGCCTTATACTGGAAGAAGATGCCATCTAGGACTTTCATAGCTAGAGAGGAAAAGTCAATGCCTGGCTTCAAAGCTTCAAAGGACAGGCTGACTCTCTTGTTAGGGGCTAATGCAGCTGGTGACTTTAAGCTGAAGCCAATGCTCATTTTACCACTATGAAAATCCTAGGGCCCTTAAGAATTATGCTAAATCTACTCAGCCTAGATGGAATCACGTCTGTTTATAACATAGTTTATTGAACATCTTATGCTCAAAAAAAAAAAAAAAAGATACCTTTTGAAATACTACTGCTTATCGATAATGTACCTGGTCATCCAAGAGCTCTGATGGAAATGTACAACAAAATTCATGTTGCTTTCACACTTGCTAACACAACCATTTTGCAGCCCATGAATCAGGACTTATTTTGACTTTCATGTCTTATTCTTTAAGAGATACATTTTGTAAGGCTATAGCTGCCACAGACAGTGATTCCTCTGATGGACCTGGGCAAAGTAAATTGAAAACCTTCTGGAAAGGATTTACCACTCTAGATTCCATTCATGATTCGAGTTGGAAGAAGCTGATTTCAACCTTCATGGATGACTTTGAGGGGTTCTAAACATCAGTGGAGGAAGTAAATGCAGAGGTGATAGAAATAGCAAGAGAACCAGCATTAGAAGTGGAGCCTGAAGATGTGACCGAATTGCTGGAATCTCATGAGAAAACCTGAATGGATGAGGAGTGGCTTCTTATGGATGAGCAAGGAAATTGGCTTCTTGAGATGGAATCTATTTCTGGTAAAGATGCTGTGAAGATTGTTGAAATAACAACAAAGGATTTAGAATATTACATAAACTTAGTTGATAAAGCAGTGGCAGGGTTTGGGAGGACTGACTTCAATTTTTAAAGAAGTTCTATTACTATAGGTAATATGCTATCAGACAGCACTGCATGCTACAGAGAAATCAGTCTTGAAAGGAAGAGTCAATCGATGTGGCTAGCTTTACTGCAATTTTAAGAATTGCCATAGTCACCCCAACCTTCAGCAACCACCACCCTGATCAGTCAGCAGCATCGACATCAAGGCAAGACCCTCACCAGCAAAATGATTATGACCCGCTGAAGCCTTAGGTGATAGAATTTTTTAGCAATAAAGTGTTTTTAAATTAAGGTATGTACATTGCTTTTTTTTTTAGACATAATGCTATTGCACACTTAATGAACTACAGCATATTGTAAACATAACTCTTATATGCACTAGGAAACCAAAAAATCTATGCCACTCACTTTATTCTGATATTCACTTTATTGCAGTGGTCTGGAATCGAATCTGTAATATCTCCAAGGTATGCCTGTATTATAAATGTTTGTTAATTTTATCATAAAATTCATTTTGTTGCCCTGAACATTAAAACTAATTTCAACCAGAATTAACTCTGTCACTACTCTATAACTTTTGCCTATGATTTAATTACTGGTTATATTATTAAAATTAACTTTTCAACTTGGTGACATTATTCCATTCACTGAGTTAGTATTTTCTTTTCTCTTACTCTTTTTTAAATTATCAAGTTGCAGGAATATAGGAAAGTTACAAAGAATATTAATAACACTCATGTACCTGCCAGCCAGTTTGAACAAATCTGAACATTTTGCCTTTGTTCCCTTAAGGAAGAAAACTTTACAGATAAAACTGAAGCCGCTATGGTCCTTTTGCAATTGCATTTCACCATTCCTTTCTCAGTGGTGAGAACAATCCAGAAGTTGCTGTTTACCGTTCCCATAAATGTTGAGATTTTTACTATAGATGTTGAGTATACTCATAAACTATATAAAGCAGTTTTATTTACTTTATAGACATGGAGTTATGATGCATATATCACTCTATCTTTTTTTTCCTTTTACCTAATAGGCTTTAGAAGTTTATCTATTTTGATTCATTCTAGTTTATCCATTTTTAACTTAAGTTACATAGTGTGATGGGTTGCATTGTATCTCTCCCACCCCAAAATTCATATGTTGAAGTCCTAACCCTCAGTACCTCAGAATGTGACCCTATTTGGGGATAGGGTCTTTATAGGGGCAATCAAGTCAAAATGAATAAATCAGTATTTGAGGGACGTTAATCCAATATGACTGGTGTGTTTATAGAAAAGGGAAAGGTGAACACAGAGAAATACATAGAGGGAAGATAACGTGAAGAGACATAAGGGGAGGGCCATCTACAAGCCAAGGAGAATGCCCTGTAAAAGATCCTTCCCTCATACCCCTCAGAAGGAATCAACCCTGCTGAAACCTTGATCTTGGACTTCTAGCCTCCAGAGCTATGAGAAAATTATTTTCTGTTGTTTAAGCTACCTCCTCTGTGGTACTTGGTTGCGACAGCCCTAGCAAACTAATACATACAGTATCCCATTATTTGAACATACCACTTTTTATTTATACCTTCTTTCACTGAAGGACTTTTATGGTATTTCCAGCTCTATTTTTGTAACACACAATATTGCAACAAACATGTGGCACACAGATCTTACTATACACACTGTCAAGACTTTTCCTCAGACAGACACATATACAAACATACATAGACAAACCTTGCAGGGGAATTCTGGAATGCTGATTTTCAACTTTCTAATTATTACTAAATTGCCCTTCAAAGTACACTCCATCAGCTGTGTATGAGAATGATTTCTCTCTCTCCTCTCCAAAATGTGGTAATGATTGGCTTTTGCCAATCTCATGCGTGTGAAATATTTTGTTGTTTTAATATGCATTCCCCTATTAGTGAGGTTGAACATCTTTACGTGTTTAATGACCACTAATCTTTTGACTGTGAGCTACCTACTCATATCCTTTACACATTTTTCTATTTGGTTGTTTTCCTATATATATATATTTACTTACTTAGAGGAGCCCACTTATACTTTGGATACTAATCCTTTGCCAATTATTTGAATTACATATATCTTCTCCCCATCTGCAGCTTGTTTTTCTTTTTATGGCATTCATTGTTTTACAGAAAGCTTTTATTTTAATATAGTCAAATTTATTAATGTTTTTCTTCATGAGAAGTGCTTTTAGTGTCGTAAGTCTTCCTTTAAAAAAAAAAGTCTTATCATGAGGCCACAGAGTTTGTTTTTTTTTTAATGTTTGCTTTTCACATTTAGGGGGTTAAATTTCCCTGGATTCTGCATGTGATATAAGCTTTTTTTTTTTTCATATAGATAACTAAAGGTCCCAGCAGTCCACCCTTTCCCTTGAAGACAAGGCCTATGTCTTATTAATCTGTTTCTTAAAAGCTCTTTTCCTGGCGCATATTAGGCAGTTATAAATGTGTGATCATTAAAAGGAGGAATAGAGGGAAGAAAAGGGAAAGAAAGGAAGGCAAGGTAGGGATGGCAGTGTGGGGAAAAGTATTCAGATCATACTCCTTGGTGCAAACTAAATATCAGATCCATACAAGTCAAAAGGTATTAAAACAGATTCAGGGGTGGTCTGCAGGAAGATGACTTTCCAGAACTCTTGAAAGTTAGAGGCAAAGATATTACTCATGTGTAACTGATACTGACTCTGCTTTTTCTCTCCCAGGATGAGAATATGGCCTTGCTGGTGCTGAATTGGTTCAAAAATCCAGAAAACTGTGATGTTGTAAGCATCACTTGATTGTTACATCAAGTCTTTGCAGAATGTTCACCAAAGCCTAAGTATAAAGGGCAAAGATATACCAACAATTCGATATAATAACTCTAGCTGAATTTTTCCTGTAGGAAAGGTGGCTATATGTACCACAGGAAGCCTAGAGAGATTGGAAAAGCTAGAGATATTGGAAAAAGCCTAGAGAGATTGGAAAAGCTGTTAAAAGGTAAGCTGTATTTACTACTATTCAGAACAGTCATGTGGCTTCTATACCCTTAACTAAATAATACAACAATCAAAAGGAACAATCAACAGGTGGGTGAATAGTCTCCTCCCAACCATTCTTAACCTGAAAGTCAAATGCGGGCGGGGGACAATAGAAAACAAAGAAAAGAATGAGACCTAGAATGACTTTTGTCTCAGTGGCCCTCAGCAGAAAAACAGCTCCCTAGAGTAACATTATGGTATCTAGTTCAGTATAGTATAAGAAGTATGTTCCATAAGAGTGAAAGGGAGTATTCTTGCTGAAATACTGAACCATGTCTACATACTGAACCATATATACATCTAACCACCACTATACAGGAAAAAGAGGGGAAGAAAAATATGCTAAATAGCACCATGGGAATGAAACCAGCAAAACCCAGACTGTGGGAAAATCCAGAGGACAGATGATCCAGCTTCTTCAACAAATAAAAAAACTACAAGAAAAAATTTAAAAGAACATCTACAGATTAAGAGATTATCAACCAATAGCAGTGTATGAATGCTGATTCAAACAAACTGTAAAGGAAAAAATAAAACAAAATGAGATGTGGAAATTTGAGCACTGACTGTATGCTTGCAAATATTAAGGAATCACTATTTTTTGTGTGTGTTAATCACAGAGCTATAATTATTAACAGATGAAATCATATGATGTTTGAGATTTCCTTCAAAATAATCAATGGAGGGTTATAAATGGGGTTATATAAAAATAAGATTAGCTATGAGATTAGTTGTTGAGGCTGAATAAGGACAGGAGAGTTCACTGCATTTTCTCTCCTTCTGTATACAACTAAAATTTTTCAAAATAACATTTAGGAAGTGGGAGTACCTAGTAGCTCCTTTTCAAAAGAAAAGCAAACTAACCATGTAGGTCCTAAAGCTAAGAGAATAGTTTGAGACCTAGAAACCTTCTGATGTTGATTAAAACTCTGAAGGACTTACATTCTATGAGAGGACTATATAGAATACTTAAGAATCACAGATTCATCCACTATAACCAATGTCTACTGAGAGATACTGAAAAATTATGTTGGTAGTACAGTCAGCCCTCAGTATCTGCGGGCCAACTGTACTATGCCATTTTATATTAGGGATCTCAGTGGTGCAGATTTTGGTATCCGAGGGGAGTTCTAGAGCCAATCCTCCAAAGATAATGAGGGATGACTGTATTATAAAGTTTAGACTATAATGACTCATTTTCATAGAAAGTTTCTAATGAGTTATTTTTCCTTTTTTTGCTGTTCTTCCACATACAGGCATCTGTCATTATATGAGCTGGTTGTTCCAAATGCTGACTTTTACCATTAAAATTTGCTCTAAAAGGATCGTAAAAATCTGTACTTTGGGGAGGCAGTGTACTGAACAATATTGGCTGTTCTCTTTAGTCTCAATCTATGCATTTGCCCAATTTTTTTCAATGCAGATTTTCAGGTTGATAATAAAAGTTCAAATAGTCAACAGGATTCAAATGTGCAAATAACAGGAAAGCATTTGCTCATACAATATACTTTTTAAAGTTAAAAAGACTCCTTCCAAGAAATTTATGTAGTAAGAAACACCATGATACATGTAGCAGGAAAAAAACATCATTTTTTTAAAAGATTTATTTATTATTTTTTAATTTATTTTATTTATTTTTGGCTGTGTCGGGTCTCAGTTGCGGGATGCGGGATCTTTCGTTGTGGTGTATGGGTTCTTCTTTGAAGTGCATGGGTTTCTCTCTAGTTGTGGCATGCAGGCTCCAGGGCACGTGGGCTCTGCAGTTGCGGTGTGCAGGTTCCAGAGGGCATGGGCTCTGTAGTTTGCAGCATGCAGGCTCTCTAGTTGAGGCGCCCAAGCTCAGCAGTTGTGGCACGTGCCGGCTTAGTTGCCCCGCGGCATGTGGGATCTTAGTTCCCTGACCAGGGATCGAACCCACGTCCTCTGCATTGTAAGGCGGATTCTTTACCATTGGACCACCAGGGAAGTCCCAATACTGTGGTTTTTGAAAGCAGGAACTCCAATTCTGCCACTACCAGCGATATGCTTCTTACTTAGATGAACTGTTTTTTCTTGAGGAATGATACCTCCAAAGTTTTTTGTGAAGATTAAACAAGATGATTTATATAAAAGCCATACTGCAACAACAAGCAAGTAATAGATTGCTAATAAATGTTAAATGAAACTAAATAGTCAAATCCTTTTTCATTTATAGTAAGGAAACTAAGGATCAAAAAGATTAAATGGCTTGTGCAAGGTCACACATTGATTTCTTTTTTTTTAACATCTTTACTGGAGTATAATTGCTTTAGAATGGTGTGTTAGTTTCTGCTTTATAACAAAGTGAATCAACTATACATATAAATATATACCCACATCTCTTCCCTCTTGCGTCTCCCTCCCTCCCACCCTCCCTATCCCACCCCTCTAGGTGGTCACAAAGCCCGGAGCCAATCTCCCTGTGCTATGCGGCTGCTTCCCACCAGCTATCTATTTTACATTTGGTAGTCACACATTGATTTTTATTTGCCCCATTATCCAGTAAAAAATACTACCTGGTAATAATGCCTCTATTTTACACTGATATTTTAATTAAGAAGAAAAACTGTGCCCTAGTCTCATCACTTGGAACTTACTTCTCCAAAAAACATTAGGTATTGCCGGTAAGTGAGCTGGATAAAGGCTTTGACTAGCTCTCAAGCCATATACTCTTTGCTGGGCTTCAATGCCCTCTAGTGCTGATCTGCAGAGGCAGCCTCAGGTTCCAAACAGAACAGGTAACAGTGCCCATAAAAATAATGAAGTGAAACATGAGACAAGTGCATGCACATAGAGACCCATCTATAAAGGTGACTCCGTTTTCTTTGGGAGATGAGATTTTTGAGAGGCTCTGTTTTCTTTTCAAACTTAAAAAAAAAAAAAACTTTTTACACTTTCTGTTTTTGTTTGAATTTTTATAATAAACATATTAAACTTTCAAAAACAAACTAAAATATGCAGAGGACAGAATCATGTGGGTAGCCCAGTGGGGCAAACTATTCTTCTCCCCCTACTGCATAGTTTCAGAAAAAGAGTTACACAGCCATGCAGCTTCATATCTTCTTATGTTACCTTATGAAAAAGCAGGATCAGAGATAAGGCAGATCTTTAAATTGAGAAAAACAGAGATAAAGGTAAGTGACTTTATTTTCTTTGGAGGTACCTTATGTGTGATCAATAGGTGATATATGTGTAAGTCTTTTTAAACTAAAAAGCATTATACCAACCTGTGGTAGTCATTACTAGATGCTTAACTGAGATTCTAAAAGAAGGAAACCAAAGTGAGGATGGCTATAGAGGACTGAACTTAAAATGAGACTTTCTCTAAGATGGCAGATGCAGGCTATGATGCTTGATGTGCAGATCAGAAACTATGCTAATGTTTCATATAAACGGCTACAAGAATATTTCTTAAAATTGTACTTGAAATGACCCTCGTGTATACTGCCTTCTTGAGACATGACTTACTACTACTCTTTTCTAGATTTTATTAGGACTGTAGAGGGTTCAGTATTTCAATATCTGTTCAAAAAAACGAAGCCACCAAGTTCAATGTCCTACTGTCCGCCATTTAAGCTCAAGAATCAAGGACTTTTGTCAGAAAGGTAAAAACCATAAAAACCAATTTGATAGTTAATACTAAAATTCTTTCCCCCAAAGCACTAAAAGAACCAAAAGAAGAGAGCCTAACCTAAAAACAGTGTTCCAATCTATAAAGTAGATCACCCAAGGAGATCAAAGATATTCAATGCTCAGAAGATGTTTTAGAAAGGAAGATACTAAGACTGATATATTTTAAAGACAGAATAGTTATCAATGGAAATAGGTAAAATAATTTATTAATGATACAGTTAGAAACATCTAGATTTTTCATCTTTCTATGCCTAAAGCATGATTTCATAAAGGAAGGTCTGGTAATAATCTCTTCTTGGGATACTTCAAAGAGACTTATAGAACGAAGGATCATTTGATCTTAGGTCAGAAGTTTTCAAAACAAAACCAGAATTCTTCCCTCGGCCAGAAAGCTTTATAAAAACCTAAATAACGAGGTTCAGTTGTTCAAGATCTGTCAGTTCATGGGAAAATTATCTATAGTCTCACTAATAGCAATATAATACAAGCCACATAAGTAATCTTAAATTATCCAGTAGTCACAGTAAGTAGTAAAAAACAGATGAAATTAATTTTAATTAAATATTTTATAAGTAATACATCAAAAAATTACCACTTCAGTATTTCAATATAAAAATCATTAAAATATTTTAGATAAAGATGTGGTACATATACACAATGGAATATTACTCAACCATAAAAAGGAACGAAATTGGGTCATTTGTAGAGATGTGGATGGACCCAGAGTCTGTCATACAGACTGAAGTAAGCCAGAAAGAGAAAAAAATATCGTATATTAACGCACACATGTGGAATCTAGAAAAATGGTACAGATGAACCTATTTGCAGGGCAGAAATAGAGACACAGACGTAGAGAACGGACATGTGGACACAGGACAGGGAAGGGGAGGGTAGGACAAATTAGGAGATTAGGACTGACATATATATGCTACCACGTGTACAATAGATGGCTAGTGGGAGCATGCTATAAAGCACAGGAAGCTCAGCTCGGTGTTCTGTGACGACCTAGATGGGTGGGATGCGGGGGGGAGGTCTGAGAGGGAGGGGATATAGTATACATATAGCTGATTCACTTAATTGTACAGCAGAAACTAACACAACATTGTAAAGCAATTATACTCGAATAAAAAATTTTTTTAATAAAAAAATAAAAAGACATTAAGGGAGAAAAAAATTACCACCTCAGTATTTAAATATAAAAATCATTAAAATATTTTAGATCCTATTTTCATACTTCTAAATCTTTGACATCCAGTATGTATTTTCTACTTAACACATCTCAATATGATTTAGCCATATTTCAAGTGCTCAATAGCCACATGTAGCTAGTGGCTAGTGTACTGGATAGCATAGGCGTATGGCATAGTATGTCTCCCGAGCTATACTTAAAAGAATATAAGTACGTTTGATGATGGCTTCAGAGGTAAGCAAGCAGAGACCAAATAGGTCATCTGTTACTCTTTAATTATATTTACTCCTTAAAAAGTATATGAAACTATCGATCTCTTGGGTAGACTGCCTTCATGATTCATGTGGAATAATTCCTTTTCTAGATCTTACTAGGACAATAAAGGGATCAGTATCCCAGTATCTGTCCCTACCAAAAGAAGTCACTAAGTTAATATCCTGCTGTCCTTCACTTAAAACCAAGAATCACAGGCACAGATGATAAACCATTTATGTGCTGTAGTCAATAAGAGATTATAACATAATACAGGGATTATAACATAATACAGGGAGAAGGTAGTTGTCAAGTAAAAAGGAGTATGAAAATGTTAGCAGCCAGCCATCTGGAACTGAGAACTGTAAGGTTAGTATACATTAGTGACATATTGCTGGTATTTATTCTAGAGTTGCATTTTATGAGGACTGTTCCTCCTAATATAAATAGGTATCCCATGTGAAAAGTGGCCAATATTCAAGTAAATTTAGGAACTGTTGAGTTAAATAAAATTAAACATATTCTAGATTCCCCCATCCTTATAATACAGGACTGTTCATGCACCTTAACATGCTACCATGCACTGTCTCCATCTTAGAGTGGGTTAGAAAGAGGGCTACAGTATGCAGCATTTCCCAACTAATTTAACAAAGATACTTTATTCTCATGGATCAGCTTGAGAAACTAGTATCTCAAGCTGTAAAATAATGATCTAGAAGCACAGGTAAGAAAGACTACTTCCACAACCCCAGGGAGAATCAACGTTAGAGTGTTGGTAAGGGCTTTAAGAACAGAATATACTGTATTGTTAGGGTAGGCTTTGAAGGTGTAGTTCCTAACAATATTCTAACATAAACTCTAAGGACTAATTATCAGGAACACCTTTTTGATTTGGTCCAGTATAAAAGGCAATGATCTGTCTGGAGAGCTGTAATACCTACCCTCTTCCTATATTCAAGTCATAATGTCTATGAAATACAAGATTAATTTAATTAAAATCCTACCCTCCCCAAATCTTATTTTGGTCTTTACGCTCCTGCAAACCAAAAGAGAAACTTTATGAAATCAAATAGGAGTGAGGGTCAAAAACCCATCTGATTCTAAAGCTGCTGCAGTTGAAATTAGGCATGTTTAAGGACTTTTTGAATGTCACAGCACAAAGTTAAAGTAAACAAGCAACCAGAGTAATTAATGTAAATAGAAACACATGAAACAGCTACACTGTCTAGAATGAAATCTAAAATACCTATAAGGGTGCCAATTAAGATAATAAAAGCAAGGGCTTCCCTGGTGGCACAGTGGTTACGAATCCGCCTGCCAATGCAGGGGACATGGGTTTGAGCCCTGGTCCGGGAAGATTCCACATGCCGCGGAGCAACTAAGTCCGTGAGCCACAACTACTAAGCCTGTGTGCCACAACTACTGAAGCCCATGCGCCTAGAGCCTGCACTCCACAACAAGAGAAGCCACCGCAATGAGAAGCCCGCGCACCACAACGAAGACTCAACACAGCCAAAAATAAATAAATAAATAAACAAACAAACAAACATGTTTCCTTTTTATGGAATGCCTGATTACATTTTTTGCCCAAACTTCTATTTACTTGTTTCTCTTTCTTAGTAATCTGGAGGACTTCTTCATATATTTCAAATACTAATCTTTCAGTTATGTGGCAACCATGTTCTCTCTGTTCGTGACTTATCCTTTCACTTTCATTATGCTGACACAAAATTAATAAAATTTTAGAATTAAATAAACTTTTATTTAAATGCTCAGAAATGCTAGAGATTTCTACCAAACATTTAAGAACTAGGACCAACTCTACAGTCTTTTCCAGGAAATAGAAGAGGAGGGAAAACTCAATTCATTTTATGAAGCTGGGATTACCACTATATTGGCAGAGTGATAACACACATAGATCGATGAAATAGAACAGAGCACCTTAAAAATAGACCCATTCAAACATGCTCAATTGACTTTTGACAACAGTGCAAAAGCAATAACGGAGGAAAGACAGATTTTCAACAAACAGTGCTGGAGCAATTCCATAGGTTGAAAAATGAGATACCATCTCACAGCCATTGGGATAACTACTATCAACAAAACAAAAAAACAAAACAAAACAACAAGTCTTGGTAAGGACATGGAGAAATTGGAACCCTTGTGCCATAAATAACTGTAGTCATAATTATAATTAGCCTTGGCATTTGGTATTGCAAGTTCTTAACTTTGTCCTTCTTTAGGAGCATCTTGACTACTCTTCCACAAAAAGCTTAAAATTAGATAGTGTGTTTTTTTGAAAAACACTATTTTGATTAAAATTGCATTGACTCTGTAGAACTATTTGGTAAGAAATGAAAAAAAATCTTCATAGTAGTCTTTAAATAAACATGGTAAGTTTCTCCGTTTATTTAGGTCTAAATTATTTTAAATCTTTCAGTAAGGTTTTAAAATCTATTAAAAGGTTTGCACATTTCTTGTTAGATTTATTTACAAGAACCTATTTGTTTTGTTACTGAATATGTTTTTAAATTAAATTTTATACTTGTATATAAATTTTTAGATAAAATTACTGTTGTGTATACAAATGCAAATGACTCTTGCCAGATTATTTTAATAATTTCAGTAATTTTTATGTAGATTGAGTTTTCTATACAAATTAACCCATACATTTGCTTTTTCCTTGTAATTATTCCTAACTTTAACTCACTTTACTTTTTTCTTTATTTCTGAATGTACAATGTGTATAAGAGTGATAAGAAACATCCCCATCTTGTTTCTGATTTTAAAAAGTGTATTTTAAATCTTTTTCACTAATAGGTATGTTTTTTGTAGTTTCTTTGTAGATACCCTTTAACAAGTCAAGAAAGTTCTATTCCTAGATTGTTAAGAGTTTTATCATAAACAGATACTGAATGTTATTAAATTCTTTTCCTGCATCACAGATAAATAATTTGTCTTCCTGCATGTTAAAGTGGTCATTTATATGAATAGATTTGCTAATGCACTAACTTTGTACTCTGTAAAACTCAACCTGGCTGAGATATATCACCTTTTTAAACATTTTTGGCTTCAATTTTCTTATTTTTGTTTTGGACATTCTGTTCCTATGTTTGAGTGGTATAGTAAAATTAAAGACCATTTTTAAATATTCTATCTGATTTGGGTGCCAAGATTATCCTAGCTTCACAAAATGAGTAACAGCATATATTAGTTATTTGCTGTGTAATACATTATCTAAAAACTTAGTGGTTTAAAGCAACAAACATTTCTAACAGTTTCTGTATGTCAGGAACTTGGGAGTGGCTTAGCTGGGTGGGGTCTAAGCATTTCTCATGGGGTTTCAGTCAGGATGTCAGCAGGGGCTACAGTATCCATTGTCAAGATGGCCCAATCACATGCTGTTGGTGGGAGGCCTCACCTCCTCAAACAGAGGTTCCTCCATAGCCTTGAGTGTCCTCATGATAATTAGCTGGCTATTCCAAGAATGAGTAATCCAACAGACAGAGTGAGGAAGAAGCTGCAGCGCCTTTTAAGAACTACTCTCTAAAGTCTCATACCGTCTCTTCTGCTTTTTTTCTGTTAAGGCTGCATCAGTAGGGGACTTCCCTGGTGGTCCAGTGGTAAAGAATCTGCCTTCCAATGCAGGGGACATGGGTTCGATCCCTGGTGGGGGAACTAACTAAGATCCCACATACTGTGGGGCAACTAAGCCCACGTGCCACAACTACTGAACCTGTGTGCCTCAACTAGAGACCCCGCGTGCCGCAAACTACAGAGCCCACACGCTCTGGAGCTCGTGTGCCACAACTAGAGAGAGAAAGCCCGCCCGCCGCAACAAAGAGCCTGCACACCGCAACGAAAGATCCCACGTGCCGCAACTAAGACCTGGAGCAGCCAAAATAAATAAATTAAAAAAAAAAAAGGTTGCATCAATAGGTCCAGCCAGTACCCAAAGAGTTTAACATATTTTACAATGACCACAGAGTATTCTCTCTTTTTCTAATTTCCAGATTTGTGTAAAATTGGAATGATCTGTTCCTTAAATATTTGGCTGATTTCACTTCTAAAACTATTGTGAGCTGGTATTTGCTTTGTAGGCAATATTTGAAGAACAGATTCAACTTCCTTAATGGTTAAAGGGCATCCAGCTTTTCTGTTATTGAAGTAATTTAAAGTTTTAAAAAAATTTATCCACTGCATTTAATGTTTCAAATTTACTGACATCAAGGTTGCTTACAAATTCCCTTATTTTGATCTCTGCTGCATCCATAGTTACATCTCATTTTTCATCCCTAATATTATTTCTATCTACTTTTTTCTTGATTCATCATTCCTGAGTCTTGACCATTTAACAGGATTTTGCAAAGAAACGAACTCTGATGTTGGATCCTATTATATCTTGGTTTTCTATTCAATTGATTTTTATTCTTACCTTTATTACTTCCTTCCTTCTATTTTCTTTGGGTTAATTCTGTGGTTCATTTTTCATCTTAAACTGAAAGCTTAGCTCATTAATTTTCAATCCTTCTTTTTTCCTAATACAAGCGAGGAAAGCTACAAATTTCTCTATTAAGTACCAGTTAGCTACATCTATAAGTTCTAATAGGGAATCTTTTCATTATCAGCCAGTTCTTAATATTTTCTAATATTCATCATGATTTCTTCTTTGAAGATATTTTTTAAATTACTAAATATGTGGAGGTGTTCTCAAACTTTTCATTATAAAAACAGTTAAAGCAAAGAAAAATTTTTTAAAAAGTACAACTGTATATATGCTTCACCTAGATTCAATAACAATTATTTGCCAAATTTATTTTCTCTTAATACATACACACATATATAGTATATATAACACATGCATTTTGCTATACCATTTAAAAGTTGTAGACACTAAGACACTTGATCCCTAACGAGTCTGGCATGCATCTCCTAAGAATAAGCACAATCTCCTAAATAACCACAAATCCATTATGTCACCTGAGAAAATTAATAATAATTCCACAAGATAGCATGTAGCCCACATTCACATTTTCCCTAATTATCTCAAGAATGTCTTAGTATAGCTTTTATCCCAGAACCAGATCAAATCCAGATTCATACACTGTAAGTGGCTCTTGTATCTTTTATCTAGAACAGTCTATCTTCCGTTTTTCCCCTATGACATTCACTTTTTGAAGAGTCCAGGTCCAGGACAGTGGACTTGATAATGTCACATACTCTGGATTTTTGCGATTGCTTCCTCTTGATGGCACAAGTGAATGCAAGGACTATTCTAAAGCAAATACTTTATCTTTTCCACTAAACATTTTAAGTTATGAGTCAATGTCCATATAATCTGAACACCAGTTAGGATGTCTGAGAACACAGTAACAACTGCACAGTATGTAAGATTTATTTGATTATAGCTTTAATTTGACCCAAATTTAATGATATGCATTTTTTTTTCTGGCAAAGTATTCAGACACAAATGCTAAATAGCTCAGGTAAATGATAGTTATCAATATTCTTTTACTCAACCAAACCAATTTGTCAGTTTTTCTTTCACTTTTATTATTTCTCCAGTAATGAACTAGCACCAAGGTCTACTGCATGTAATAACAGCATAGAGCTTAATCCTCATATTCAATAATTCACATATTAAAAAGAGAACCAATATTCCTTGATCCTGCCTTCTTCCCTGGTACAGTTATGACTGAGACTTAATCTTTCTCTACATCTTCCCTAAAGAGTAGGCTCTAAGGAGTCCTTCAACAATTCACTGACTACTGACTATTGTACATCATTAGTCCCTTAGGTCTTAAATCCCAAACAGAAGAAACATAGTGTCCCTAAAACCACAGCAGGGGCAATGCACTGTCAGGCTGATTACCTGGGAAACTGGAGAAAACACAGTGAGCCTGGTTTATGGAACTACAGTATCTGGGCCTCTAGAGGCAAGAAGGGATGACAAAGTAAAGTATAGTTATTCTCTATTTGGGAAGGAAGTAGAGACTGAACTTTAACAGCATGTGCTGTGAGCAACAAGCAAGATCTAATCACCTCTGTCCAAAACAAAGCAAAAAAATACTAAAACAAAACAAAAACTCTCCCAGGTAATAATGTTATCACATACTAAGTGTCAATACATAGTATTTTATATACATTGCTTATAAAATGAGGTACAAAGAAATACAAATCTAGAAAAAGAACCAGAGTTCAAATGTAGGTCTGTCTTATTACAAACGTATACACTCACTGTTTACCAATACCAGGTAACAGAAACACCTAACTGCAAAATTAGAGAGTTAATGTCCATTAGAACAGTGAATAAACTAATGTAAATAAGTGAAGGAACTCAAATTCAGATAAAAATTTAGTGAGCAAGACGACACTGGGAAAAAAAGAGGTTGGTAACATAATACCCTTCTGAAGTTTACTATAAAAACCTAAAATATATTAATTCCTCGGTTATTAACTAGCAAAACTACAATATTTACTTTTATTTCTTCTTTAATCAGTTCTTGTGTCATGTATATTGAAGCTCCATTATATGACAACACAAATACGTATTTTAGATTTTTAGGTCTTTTTGATTAATTGGCTCTTTTATCATCATGAAATGTCCCTCATCACTGGTGATGCTCTTTGTCTTGAAGACTACTTTGTCTAATACTAACAGAGCAGCTCCAACTTTCTCATTAGTGTTTACCAGTATGTCTTTTCTCCTTCCTTTTACACTTAGTCTGTATCTTTATATTTACAGTGCATCTCGTGGAGACAGTATATAGTTAGGTCTTGCATTTCTATTCAGTCTGAAAATCTCTGCTTTGTAACTGTAATGTTTAGTCCATTTACATTTAAGGTAAATATTAATATGGTTGGCTTTGCTTCATCTGGTATCTCTTAGTATTCCATTTTATCATCTCTGTTGGCTTTTTAGCCATACCACTTTGTTGAGTGATTGCTTTAGGGATCTGTTATATTATATCCTTAATCTATCACAGTCTGCCTTCAGTTAATATTACACCATTGTATCATCTCACAACTATGTGATTCAATTTACGTTCCTACTATCCTGTGCTACTGTCCCATGTTTTTTACTTTATCTCACAATGTATTAACTTTTTTGTTTTAAAGAGGCAATTTTAAATAGAATTTTTATAGATAATAAGAAATAAGAAAAATGTTATTTATATTTACCTAAATAAAGACCAATTCTGGCCCTATTCATTCCCTCATTTAGAGCTGAGTTCCTGACTGGTATGTTTCCTTTAGCCTGAAGGACTTACTTTAGTATTACAAGTAGCGAATTCTGATGGTGATGAATTCTCTTAGCTTTTGCTCATCTGAAAACGTCTTTATTTTGCTTACAATGCTAAAAGATATTTTTGCTGGATTTATAATTCCAGGTTGAATTTTTTTTTCTTTCAGCACTTTATAAAGAATATATTCCATTGTCTTTTAGTCTCCATTATTTCTGATGAGAAATCAGTGTTCATTCCTATTATTGTTCCCCTATGTATAATGCAATGTCTTTCCCTCCCTTTAGCTACTTTTAAGGTGTTCTCTTTATGTTTGGTTTTCAGCAGTTTGACTTGATACGTTAGTATGGCTTCCTTTGTGTTTACTGTACTTGGAGTTTCTTAACCACCACAGGTCTGTGAATTTTCATCAAATTTGGAAATCTTTCAACTACTATCTTCAAATATTTTCCTGCTCCAATCTCTCTTCTCTTTCTGGGCCCTATTTACACAAATGTTCTACCACTCAATACTGGCCCATGGATCACTGAGGCTTGTTCATTTTTTTTCCTCTCTTTTTTCTCTCTGTGCTTCAGTTCACTCAAGTTTTCTTCTGCAGTTTACAATTTGCTATTAAACATATTCAGTGAATTTTTATTTCAGATACTGAATTTTTCTGTTCTAGATTTCTCATTTGATAATTACTTAGATTTCCACTTCTGTTGAGATTCCCTACCTGTGCACATGGATCATGCCCATCTTTTCCTTTACACCCTTGAAAATATTTACCAGAGATAATTTTTATTTATTTATTTAAATTAATTAATCAATTTAAATTTATTTATTTATTTATTTATTTTTTGGCTGTGTCAGGCCTTAGCTGCAACGTGCAAGATCTTTGTTGAGGCATGCAGGATCTTTTGTTGCGGCACACAGGCTTCTCTCTAGTTGTGGCATGCAGGTTTTCTCTTCACTAGTTGTGGCACACAGGCTGCAGGGTGCGTGGGCTCTGTAGTTGTGGCATGTAGGCTCTCTAGTTGAGGCATGCGAGCTCAGTAGTTGTGGCGCATGGGCTTAGTTGCCCCGTGGCATGTGGGATCTTAGTTTCCTGACTAGGGATCGAACCCACGTCCCCTGCATTGGAAGGCAGATTCTTTACCACTGGACCACCAGGGAAGTCCCATTTACCAGAGATAATTTTTAATATCTGCCTGCTAATTCCACATCTCTGTCATCTCTGGGTCTGTTCCTATTGTTTTTTTCCTCTACAGATGAGTTGCATTTTCCTTCTTCATATGTCTAATAATTTTTTATATAACTGGACACTGTGGGTACTATGTTGTTGAGTGTCTGAAGTTCCTTCAAAGTGTGTTTTATTCTGGCAGGAAGTTAACGTATGGCAATTCAACCTGATTCTGTTGAAGCTTAGTTTTAAGCTTTGTTGGAGTAGGTCTAGAACAGCCCTTACTCTATGGGTAAAATAGCCTTAGCCCTAAAATATAAGACTTTCTGGGGTCTCAACTAATATCCAAGGTGCTCAGCAAAGTCTTTCCTTGACCTTTCAGGTTGAAATTCTGTCTCTCAGCAACATGTGACCTTCAGAATCTCCTGCTGACTTAAAGGTCCCAGTAGTTGTTCTCTGAAAAAAGACCTGTCCTGCACATGTGGAGGTCACTATTCAGCCAAAGAATCTGACAACCACTGTTGAAATTTTTAAAGCTCCTTCTATAAGTATCTCCTTCCTTTCTAGTACCTCCAATTCCAGCTGTTTCAGCAGCCATGCACTCCAATCACTGTTTCCACCATCTCATTAAATCTCTGGTCTCTGGGTGGGCTCTACTTCCCTGAGCTGCAGTCTGGAAAGCCAGAGTGAGCTCACCTCTTGAGTTTTCCTTTTCTTAGGGATTACAGCCCTTACCAAAAAACAACCTAATTAAAAAATGGGCAGAAGACCTGAATAAACATTTTCCCAAAGAAGACATACAGATGGCCAACAGACACATGAAAAGATGCACAACACCACTTATCATCAGGGAAATGCAAATCAAAACCACAATAAGTTATCACCTCACACCTGTCAGAATGGCTATTATCAAAAAGACAAGAAATAACAAGTGTTGTCAAAGATGTGGAGAAAAGGGAACCCTTGTGCACTGTTGGTGAAAGGTAAATAGGCGCAGCCACCATGGAAAACAGTATGAAGGTCCGTCAAAAAATTAAAAAGAGAACTACCATATGATCCACCAATTCTACTGCTGAGTCTTTATCCAAAGAAAACAAAAACACTAACTCAAAAATATATATTCACCCTTATGTTCACTGCAGCATTATTTCAATATCCAAGGTATGGAAGAAAGCTAAGTGTTCACTGATAAATGAATAAAGAAATGGTGGTATATGTGTATATATAATTTACCATCATATTACTTAGTGTGCGTGTGTGTGTATTTATTTATTGTTTATTATGTCTCCCTCAACTACAATGCAAGCTTTATGAAAGCAGACATTTTCTACTATTTTGTTTGCTGCTATAACCCCAGAGTTCTAAAAGAATCCCTGCCTAACAGCAGATACTTATTATTTGTTGAATGAATATGAATATTAAAGAAGGATAAACTATACAATATGATTTAAACTAGACCAAAACTAAAATTATTTATAGGAAAAAAAACAAAAGAAACATGTTTATAAGTTTTATGTAATTAATATTCTTTGCTTTGAAGATGTTAAAAAATAAATGATCTTTTTGAAAAAGACAGTACATTTGGATTACATATCAAACAAGAATAAATGCATATAAGTAAAAAAAGAACTAAAACATCTTTCTGACTAGTGATTTAAACTGTGACAAATTATTATTTATATCAACTTAAGACCATAAATATTTGCTAACATAGCACTGTGGGAGATACAAAGATGAATAAGATATGGTTGTTGCCCATCAGGGACTCAACATCTACTGGGAAAGAAAGACATACACAGAACAAAATACAGTACATGCAAACTGTGATAAGTGCTATAATGGAAGTACAAGGTAAAATGGGGGAAAAGAAACACTGGAAAGAATACAGTAAACTGGGGTGGCCTAATTATGGTCTTGAAAACTGACTTTGAATATGTAGAGGGAAAAGGGAAAAGCCAAAGCCAAGGAAAAGAGATGGAAGACTATGTGACAGATCTGTAAGAGAAGAGCACAAACTCCAAAACACCTATCAGGCAAGGGGTGCAAGGTAAGGATATCCTCCAGGGCTAGACATATAACCTAAATGTGTGATACATCAGTATCTAATACAAATAAGATGTGGTGGGCCATGCTGTGAAATCAAACAAATTGAAGGTATTCACATTAAAATTTCTGTAAAATTTTATAAAAAGCATTGTGCTAGTCCCTGGTAGACACACTGTGTAAGAGAAAGTAAGACAGAGAAGAAAAGCTGGAAACAAATTAGGAAGTGTTTAGACTTGATCCTGTAAGCAATTTTAAAAGAAATATTTTTTAAAGTAAAGTAAGTAAGCATTTCAGAGAGGCTCAAAAATACTAAAAATAAAATAAAATAAATTATTTTGAAAATCACCCACACCACCACTCCCAACATTATTGAAAGGTAGTATTTTGGTGTGTTCTTCTCTCACTCTCTCTTCTAAGATTAGGGCTGTGTGTGGGTGTGTGTGTATGTGCACATGCGTGTGTATGTTTGGTTATGTGTGTGAAATTGTGCAACTATATTGCTTTTTTTTTATCCCACTAAGAGTCTATCAAAATATTTTATTCATTTATTCTTCTCAATCATTTTTAATGGGAGCATAAACATTTAAATTTTATTCTATTCAATTTGTCTTCTAATTTGGACTAGGAGGTAAAAAAAATTACTAAGTTTTTTGTTTTTCATTTTAAGTAGTAAAATCTTTTTTTCTTCTTTTTTTTGGTTTGTTCTGAGATGTCTTCTACTACTTCTAACAGAAAAAAATCTTTCACTACACCAAAACTGATTTCTATTTTGTTCTAGTCTTTTATTTTAATCGACCCATTTTTTTTTTCTTTTCATTTAACCATTTATTCATCTGTAATGTATTGATGACTGCTATGAGTTGCAGCTTTAAATTTAAGCAATTGTACTAACACCATTTCTTAAATAATCCTCCTGCTCATTTGTGGTGCCTTTTTTATCATGTATTTGTATTATAGTTGAAATAACAACTTGATTATGATTCTAAATTTTAAAAAAATATAAATGACAGTAACAAACAAAATTATATTATTAAATATTACTTAATGTAACAGTTTTATATTTGGAACTCAAGGGATGAATAATTGCAATCCAAAACAGCCAAATTATACAGGTCTAAAATATATAGTTTTGTTTTGTTCGTTAATCTGCCATGATCACTCCAAAGCTCATTTATCTCTTTAAATTATTAGAAAGATTAAACACATATAACCGCAGCTATATACTCAAATAGCAAACACACTACAGCACTGACATCCCAGAACAATTTCCTATAAAACTGAATTTCTCTAGCTGGGTTTCGTTTATAGTCCCTCACAGTTCTTTGTCTTCATCCAGCAATTGTCTGAGCAACCTCTAAATTCTTCATACTGCATTGCCAATGCTGGAATACAACTTCCAACTTACTTAAAAAAAAAGATTTTAAACAACTACAGAGAACTTATTCTATTATTTAAATAAAGCAAGACTAAGCTGCATGTCTACCCAAATAAGCTGAAATTTTAGAGAATTCACAACACTTCACATCTCACTTCAGGAGTCAGGTATCCCAAAATGTCCTTTTAGCTTAATTCCTATCTGTCTTCAACTGGTGGGAATTTGGTAGCCTTATATCTCGAGACTAAAGCAAGAAAGCAATCAGCCGAGCACAGCCCTTCCTTCTGTTAAACTTGCCTGCTGACTAACACCTTCTCTACAGTACATTATTAAATGATTTTGTATAATATTTTCCATAACAAAGGCTCATCACATCTTTTCTTTAAAAATCTGATTACGGACTTCCCTGGTGGTCCAGTGGTTAAGACTCCGTGCTTCCACTGCAGGGGGCATGGGTTCCATCCCTGGTGGGGGAACTAATATCCCGCATGCAGAGAGATGTGGCCAAAAAAAGAAAAAAAGGATAAAAACCTGATTAGGCTTTGAAATACCCTGATAAAAAAAATATAAAGCTATCAACTTCTCAGATTTTAAATTTAAGAAATGACATACAATTTTAATAAATTACCTAAAGTTTTTTCTTTTATGATGGGAAGAGAAAGGTAAGAGACAGGAAAAAAAAGTAAAAGAAGAGGGGGGAAGGAAAAGAATAAGAGAGAACAAAATAATAGAAAAAAAGGGGGATGGAGAAAAATTGAGGGAGACAAACTAGGAGGTTCTGAATTAGCTGTCATAAACACCTTGTACTAATATGAGCACTGTGAGGAAACACTTCACAATTTACTGGAAATTATCTCTTGTCTTGTTTTAGATGAGATGATCCACATTTATGAAACAGAAGTTTAAAGAAGTAAATGTACTAGACCAAGGTAAATATTTTGGGGCCACAGAGAGTCTGCCTGAAGAAATGACTAGAAGAAATGAGAAACTGATGATTAACTATAAAGATTAAGAGGAAGTACAGGGTAGATATCCACTGTTACTTATCCTGAGGGAAGTCACCTAGAGAAGGATAGAGAACAAGGAACAGCTCTCGGAAGAGTGACAAACAGATGCTACATGCCAACTGCAGAGGCAGAACTGGAGGAAAAAAGACAGACAGTGATGAAAGAAACTGAGAAAGAAAACCCAGACTTAAATGTGCTAGAAGCAAAGATGGAAAAAGAAGGTAACATACAGAGAAAACTGTAAATACTTACACACTGTGTTAAGACCTGCTCTTTCACACGACAAAAGTGTGACCCTGATGTAATTACCCACCAGTATTTAAGTCCATAACCAAAGATTTCCTTATCATTATGGTATATATGATATATAGAATGAAAAGCTATAAATAGCTGAGCACATAATGTGTGAAACCCTCCAGAGAGGAAGACCATAAAAACAAGACTGCAGGGGCTTCCCTGGTGGTGCAGTGGTTGAGAGTCTGCCTGCCAATGCAGGGGACACGGGTTCGAGCCCTGGTCTGGGAAGATCCCACATGCCGCAGAGCAACTAGGCCCGTGAGCCACAACTACTGAGCCTGTGCGTCTGGAGCCTGTGCTCCGCAACAAGACAGGCCATGACAGTGAGAGGCCTGCGCACTGCGATGAAGAGTGGCCCCCGCTCGCCGCAACTAGAGAAAGCCCTTGCACAGAAACGAAGACCCAACACAGCCAAAAACAAACAAACAAACAAACAAATAAATAAATAAAAACCAAAAAAAACCAAGACTGCAGCCCCAAGAAAAGTGGCACCCAACACTGGGATGGGAGTTAAGTGTGGTGAACCACAAGCCAAAGAACAAAAGAGCTTTCTTTATGTTTGGAGGTTCTTCAGATCCATTTTACATAGGAGAAACTTTTTTGGAATTCTCTGTGTTTAAAAAACAAACAAACAAAAAAAAACTCCAAAAATCCCTAAGCAAGAAATTGTGAATAAAAACTTTATTACTCTCCAAGGGGAAAAAAGTGATCAGAAAGATTTTTTAAAGAATTGAGATAGACATAAAAACATATGTGTTTAGTTAATCTTGAATTCCCTGGAAATGCCCTTCAAGAAAGAAATCACATCCCCCCAGAATTAAGTCTTAAGGATCACAGCTAAGTGCATAGGCTGTCTATATGCCAGACTTTCCCTCATACTGTTTCCCTCATACTGATTAGTACACTCAGGCTGTACTAATCAGACATGTCATCATTTCCAGATATTAAAAATAAAGAAGTGGGGCAGTGACACCACAAAGTCATCTTTTTTCTCCTCCCCTACCTCCCCAGTGAGAATTTATAAAGAAATTTAACAAATTTCTATTAAGAGCACTTAATACTTCTTCACAATAAAACATACTATAATATACATATATATACACTGGAAAAATCTACCATACTGAGGGAAAAAGGAATATGTGGGAGAGTTTCAGAAAAATGTTTCATACTTCAAGCTAAAAAACACCAACTTGAGATAATACATACCGATTTGAATTCTGATAAAATGATTTATTTTTGGTAATGCTGCCTATATTAACACTAATTTAGACATTCAAAAAGACCATCTCTAAACAGAAATTTAAAATAAGCTGTACTTTTGTACTGTTGAAAATAGTTTATCAAGAAAACTTAAGATTTTTAATGGTAAAAATACTAAAGTTCGCTATTTTTATTTATAACTTCTACACTTAGTAACTTATAACTTAAAACATGACATGAGGGGTAGACAGTGGAAGGTGGGAGAAGGAATAGCAGGAAAACTGCACCAGACCTCCAACTAAAGTCTAAAAGAAGTCTGGTACATAGTTATTAAGTTAGCTCCTGTATACATGCATGCATTCACTGCACTGGGGAAATATCTTTGAGAGATACAATCCCTGTCTTTATGGTGCTAATATTCTAACGGAGGAGACTATGAAGTTATTCAACTATTTTACTACAATTGTAATGCATGGTAACAAGAACTAGAACCTAGGAGGAGAGTGATGGACCTGACTTACCTTAAATATTCAGGAAAGATTCTTTCCTTTTGGAGTTATATGAGTTGAGCTCTGAATGATAAGCAGAAATTTACCAAGGGGGTATTAGGGTTGGGAAAGTGTGGACCAGTGAGCGTTTTAAAACATCAGTAGGATCATGTCACTCCTCTGGTCAGAGCCTTCCAGTGGCTCCCATCTCACTCAGAAAGAAAGCCTAAGTCCCCTCTATCTCCGACTTCACTTGTACACCCTGATGCACTCTCATCGCTTGGCCTCCTTGGGGAGGCCTTCTCATGACTTTTGCATTTGCTGTTCCCTCAGCCTGGAAAACTTCCTTCAAATATGGTTCCTTCTATCACAGTACAGTAATTCAGTAATTAAAATCAGGAAGTAATCTGAATTCTCTGTGTAAACAGATTGTGTGTTAAAGTGAAAAAGTTCTCTGAATTTTACCATGGTTAAAAAATAGTAGCCAACATTTACTGAGTACTTATCATGGGCCAGATTCTGTACTCAGTGTTTTACATGAATTATCTCGTTTAATCTTCACTACAGTCTTACCAGGTAAACACTATTACTGTTTCCATTTTACTGATAAAGGAAACAACTTCAAAAGGTTATGTGACTTGAGTGGCAAACCAAGGCAACTAATTTCAGAATATCTTATAATGACTTATACCACTGCACTGGACTGCCTCTTTGTGATTCTGATTACTTTCACTTTAAAACTGTTAAATATGTAAGATTTTAAAAATAAAAGTTACTCTATTTTGTAAATTTTTATGCTTGGCAGAGAAAATTTCTAACCATCTTAAAGAGAAAATTAATTTAGGACAGTACAATTACCTCACTGGTTCAAAAACATGTTAAAGAAAAAAGTAACAGCTGACATATTGTGCTTTATAATTACAAATACATAAAGTAGAAATGTCTTAAAATAATGTGTGCCATAGTAAGACTCACACAAGTATTTAACCAGTTATGATGAAGCTGAAGGCAATACTTAGAAAATTTTTTTTTAGCAGAAGGCACCTAAATAGAAGAAAGCTTTTTAGCATATCTAAAGTAATGAAAGACTGGTCCACAGAGGATAAAGACAAGCAAAGACTGCAGGGAAAAAGAGCAGAGCCAAATGCAACTTCATCTCTTGAGTTTCTAGAAACCCATGTACTATTGTTAAGTCTCATCAACAGGTAAAGCAAAAACACTACTTCAAATGCTCCTACTACCTTTGACCCTGCAGAATTACAATTAGACAAATAACCTTTCCACTTCTAGTCAATATAATTAATTTCTCAATTGCTTAAAAAAAATTAAAGCATTCTAAAATTAGATCATGGTGATGACTGCACAACTCTGTAAATACACTAAAACCCCTGAATTGTACACTTAGAACAGGTGAATTTAATAGTATGCAAATTAGCTCATTAAAGCTGTTAAAAAAATCAGAATCTACATAAGAAATGCTCAATAATTACTTGTAAAATTAATTTTAAATGGATATTAAATAGTTTATAGACAAAACTGGGCACAAAACATGGCCACTCTCCCTTGAGCTCTTTACCATTTAAACTGCTCACCATTTGCTTACAACTTTTATAGCAAAGGTTCTCAAATTCAGTTGCAACATATTCCAGAGCTATGTTACAAGTAATTGGTTACTAAATGTACCAAAGTGTAAGAACGGTAATACTTCTAGACAACATATAGTTGGGGCTGGTTTTTTAATCTACTCTGACAGCCTCTGTCTTTTAATTGGTGTATTTGGAACATTCACATTTAAAGTGATTATTGATACAGCTGGATTAATATGTACCATATTTGTAACTATTTACTATTCATTGCCTTTTTTTTTTTTGGTCTTCTCCACCTTCTGCCTTCTTTTGTTTTATTTGAGCATTTTATATGATTCTATTTTCTTTACTCTCTTAGCATGTCAATTATACTTCCTTTTTAAATGCATTTTATATGATTCTATTTTCTCTACTCTCTTTGCATGTCAATTATACTTCCTTTCTAAATCTTTTTACTGGTTACCCTAGGATACTTTTATGACTGCTCTAAGTTCACTTTCTTTCTACCCATCCATCCATCCATCCATCCATCCATCTATCTATCTATCTATCTATCTATCTATCTATGGCTGCGTGGGGATTTCATTGATGCGCCCGGTCTTTCTATCTATCTATCTATCTATCTATCTATCTATCTATCTATCTATCTATCTATCTATCTATCTATGGCTGCGTGGGGATTTCGTTGATGCGCCCGGTCTTTCTCTAGTGGCTGCGAGTGGGGGCTACTCTTCATTGCAGCGTGCAGGCTTCTCACTGTGGTGGCTTCTCTTGTTGCGGAGCACGGGCTCCAGGCGCGCAGGCTTCAGTAGTTGTGGCACACGGGCTTAGTTGCTCTGAGGCATGTGGGATCTTCCCGGACAGGGCTCGAACCCGTGTCCCCTGCATTGGCAGGGGGATTCTTAACCACTGCGCCACCAGGGAAGTTCACTTTCAAGTAACACTATACCACTTAACAGTTAGTGCAAGTACCTTTTAAGAGTATTCCCAGGGCTTCCCTGGTGGCGCAGTGGGTGAGAATCTGCCTGCTAATGCAGGGGACACGGGTTTGAGCCCTGGTCTGGGAAGATCCCACATGCCGCGGAGCAACTAGGCCCGTGAGCCACAACTACTGAGCCTGCGGGTCTGGAGCCTGTGCTCTGCAACAAGAGAGGCCGCGATAGTGAGAGGTCCGCGCACCGCGATGAAGAGTGGCCCCTGCTTGCCGCAACTAGAGAAAGCCCTCGCACAGAAACGAAGACCCAACAGAGCCAAAAATAAATAAGTAAATTAATTAATTAATTAATTAATTTTAAAAATCTCTTTAAAAAAAAAAGAGTATTCCCAATTCCTTCTTTCAGTCCCTTATAATATTACTATCATTCATTTCACTTATCCATAGCTATAATTACCAAACGCATTATTTTGAACAAACTGTTAGCCATTAAATCAATTAAAGAAAAATAAAAGATTTTATTTGATCTTCATTTATTCCTTCTCACTCTATCTTTATGCAGACCTGAGTGTCTGGTCTATATCAGTTTCCTTCTCTTTGAAGAACTTCTTTTAACATTTCTTTCAAAGCAGGTCTACTGATAACGAATTCTCTCAATTTTTGTTGGTCTGAGAAAGCCCTTATTTCTCCTTCACTTTTTTTTTAATACATGTTTTTATTATTATTATTTTTTAATTTATTTATTTTTGGCTGTGTTGGGTCTTCGTTGCTGTGCACAGGCTTTCTCTAACGGCGGCGAGCAGGGGCTACTCTTCGTTGTGGTGTGTGGCCATCTCATTGCGGTGGCTTCTCTTGTTACTGAGTACAGGCTCTAGGCGGTGGGCTTCAGTAGTTGTGGCACACGGGCTCAGTAGTTGTGACACACAGGCTCTAGGGCGCAGGCTCAGTAGTTGTGGCGCATGAGCTTAGTTGCTCCGTGGCATGTGGGATCTTCCCGTACCAGGGCTCGAACCTGTGTCCCCTGTATTGGCTGGCAGATTCTTAACCACTTTGCCACCAGGGAAGCACTCTCCTTCACTTCTGAAGGATAATTTCACTGGTTGGTGGTTTCCTTCTTTCAATGCTAAATATTTTACTCTACTCTCTTGGTTGCTTGCTTGTTTACTTGGTTTCTGAAGAGAAGTCTTATTGTAATTCTTACCCTTGTTCCTCTGTAGGTAAGGGGGTTATTTCCCTCTGAGTTCTTTCAAGATTTCCTCTTTGCCTTTAATCTTCTGCAGTTTGAACATAATATGCCTAGGTGTAGATATTTTTTATTTATCCTGCTTGGTATTCTCTGAGCTTCCTAGATCTGTGGTATGCTGTCTGTCATTAATTGGGGAAAATTCTGCCATTAAACTTCAAATATTTTTTCTGTTCCTCTCTTTCTTTCTTCTTCTGGTATTCCAATTATGCATGTTACATTTTCTGTAATCATCTCACAGTCTTGGATATTCTGTTCCATCTTTTTCATTCTTTCTTCCTCCCTGTATTTTAGTTTTGGAAGTTTCTATTGACATATCTTCATACTTCATACTGATTCTTTCCTGAGTCATGTCCAGTCTACTGATGGACCCATCAAAGACATTCTCCATTTCTGTTATAGTATTTTTGATTATTAGCATTTCCTTTTGGTTCTTTCTTAGAGTTTCCATCTCTCTGCTTACATTACCCACCTGTTCTTGCATGTTGTCCATTTTTTCCATTAGAGCCCTTAGCATATTAATCTAGTGATTTTAAATTCAGTCTGATAATTCCAAAATCTGTGTCATATCTGAGTCTGGTTCTGATGCTTGGTTTACCTCTTCAGATTGTGCTTTTTTCCTTTTAGCATGCCTTGTAATTTTTTGCTGAAAGACAGACATGATGTTGGGTAAAAGGAACTGAGATAGATAGATAGCTCCTTACTGCGAGATGTTATGTTCATCTGTCTAGGAGCTGGGCTGCGTTAATTGTTTGCCATTGATGTGGTGTCTGAAACTAAAATTTTCTCTAACTTCCTTGTTTTCGTCTCCCGTGTTGTCTTTGAGAGTACCTATAATAAGGTACTTATTAAGCAAGGTCTGAGGCTTATAGTTGTTTTAGCTGTAATCCCATTATTATACAGAAGCCCTACTGATGTGGTAAAATTGGGGGTGGGGGGTGAGGAGCATTCTACTGTCCTATGATTAGGTCTCAGGTCTTTTAGTGAGCCTGAGTTGGGTATTTCCCTTCCCCCACATAGAAGACTAGAGGGGACTGGAGTTGGGTATTTTCTTTCCCTCAGGTCAGTTAGGCTTTGGTAAAGCCCCATTTGGTTAGGCTCTGGTAAAACAGTTTCCCTTGAGGCAGGCCTCCTTAAAGAGAACAGAGAGCTCTGGCTGTATTTCAAAATGGTTACTTTTCTCCTCCTTTTATTCTTGTTGTGACAAGAGTGAAGACTTTCAAGCTCTTTATGTGTTGGACCAGAAATCAAAAGTCAGTATACTTTATTATGCTCATTGGGAGCTGAGTTACGACTACTGCTGAAATATAACTCTCATTTGTATTCTAATATGCTTTGCATATAATCCTGGTTTTACCCAAGGGAGAATTACAAGACAATTAATATCAAGCAAGTGACTAGCATCCATTCTTTGTCAATGTAAGATAGTGAAGATTGAGAACAGTTATCTATATTCTTTGCATACTTCTCCCAGGTAGCAATGGTATACAGGGGTCCACAAAATACTGCCCAAGGGCCAAATCCTGCGAGCAGTGGAACAAATTTGGCCATCTCCATTCACTAATATGTTATTGATGGCTAATTTCCTAATACAATGGCAGAGTAAAGTAGTTGCAACAGAGACTCTATGTCCTACAAAGCCAAAAATATTTACTATCTGGCCCTTTGAAGAAAAACCTTGCTGACTCCTGGGTTATACATCCCATACTTTCTTGCCCATGTGGTCACTGGTATTGTGTGCCTGTCTGCCTGTCTTTAAACTGTTGACCAGGGATGAGTGCAATGATGACTATGCACTATCTGTTTAATTTGTATTCATGTACAATTACTGAAACTAAATATTTCAACTTACTGGAAATATTTTACAGCACAGTGTAAATGATGCTATAGCAGAATTATATTCAAATACTATGAAAATTAAAATAAAGGAGTTACTAACTCTACCTGGGGTACTCAAGAATTGAGAATACTAAAGCTCTGCCACAGAGAAGACTTAGGCTTACTATTTTATTAGAAGATATCTCCTTTAAGCCAGTGGTTCTCTAACCTCAGTATCTATCAGAACCACTTAAAAGGCTACTAAAACAAAGACTGCTGGTCACACCCCCAGTTTCTGTTACAGTAAATCTAAGGTAGAGTCCCCAAATTTACAGCTCTAACAAGCTCCCAGGTGATGCTAGTATGACCCCCATTTGACAACCACTGCTCTAACAAACCAAGTAGCATCGTATAAATACAATTTTAAAGCTTAAAAAGTCTTTTAAAGATAAACTAGTTGCTGTATCTCTCTGAAAGAATATCTAGCAGGCCAAATAAACAAATTAAAAAGTCTCTATGTCAGATAAACAGGCCCAGCAGACTAGCCTGTTTTATGAATCTGAAATACTTCAGGCCCTCAGAATTATTTTCCTATTTTAGTCATTCCCTCCTTACTTCCCAGGTAAATCCACCTCCCTCAGTTACTTGCCCTCACTCACAGGTTTCCTTTGCTGTCTTCAGGCTTCAGTCATGACTCAACAAGTTACCTTAGCCTTGGATCTTGGCTCCCAAAATAAGTAGGTCAAACCTTCCACCAGGACCAAACTTAAAAGAAGCTATCTCCAGCTCAATGTTAAGAGAATCTTCAAAATTCCAAGTTTATCACTTGGGAACTAAGCTGGGACACAGCTGATCAGTCCAGAAAACCCTAACTAAATACAACTGACCTTTGAACAATGCGGAGGACGGGGTGCCCACTCCTGTGCAGTCAAAATTCTGAGTATAATTTTACAGTCACCCTAAGTATCTGTGGTTCCGCATCTGCGGCTTCAACCAACCGCGGATGGTGTAGTACCATAGCACGTATCTACTGAAAAAATTCCACATAAATGTGGACCCTCCCAGTTCAAACCCACGTTGTTCAAGGGTCAACTCTACTACTGTATACTCATTCATGAAAGGTTACAGAACTATGTAGTAGTCATCTGCTCAGTATTTTTTAAATGAGGGACACAACGGCTCTCACTTGGGATATACATCATTTTTTAATCTAAATACAGTGAAAGACATTTGACTAGTAAAACTGAAACTCGAAACACATGATTACTTCAGTTTCGCCAATATAATTTTAAAAAAAACAACTGCTATAAGTCCTCTATTATGTAAAATGCAGCATGAGTTTAATAACTTGTTTGGGGAGGAAATTACCTCATTAAATATATAAAATACAGAAACATTAATATGTAGAAAAAAATAAATTACCTCTAAGAATATAGTAAACAAAAATGGTATCCAGTAGTACCTACTGCTACATGAGAAATAAAAAGATGCAAAAGATGTTGCCCCTAGCTTCAAAGAACTTGTTGTTTATTGAAACAGCACAGGAAAAAAATTAAGAGTGATTAAGTGCTTAATTGTACAGACCTCAATATACAACATGAGGTCAAGAAAAAACAAATATGGACTAGGGTAGCTAAAGAATGTTTTACAGTACCATAACTTGTGCTATGACTTCAAAATAGTTAAAACGTGATTAAGCAGGATTTGGAGACAGGGGAGTGGAGATTCTAGAAAAGATACAAAGCAGGAGTGAAAGCAGGACCACAAGATATAAGGCAGACAGTGAAGTGCCTGCTGCACTGAAGTGGAGTTGAATGCTTGTGAACACCAAGAAGTAGGGCTGGATGTTCTGTACAGGACTAGGTTACAAAGGCCTTTGAAACCTGACAAATATTCAATCACGGTACGGCGGGCAAGAGGAAATTACTGTAGGCTTTAGATACATAAAAAAGGATGTTTTAGAGACTGATTTTGGCAGCAGCATACAACAGGGGGAAAGGCCAGGGGCAGAGAACAGCTATTTTGCTGCTGTAATAATCCAGGAATGAGATAGTAAAGCACTTAGCTATGGTCCTGGCAGTAGAAATAGGAAGATAGGGAGAAACTTAAGTGACAAGGCGAACTTGGCAACATGTTAAAATATTGGGCAAGGGATGAGAGAGAAAAATCAAATATGAAGCCAATACTGCTAGCCTTATAGAATGAAGGAACACTGGTATCTACTACCAAAAGAACTAGAATAATTGGAAAGGAAAGCAAATTGAGATGGCAAGGCATCATGGCACAGAAGAAGGGTTAGTGTGAAAATGCCAAGTTTAACGTGACAATGGTG
This sequence comes from Balaenoptera ricei, assembly GCF_028023285.1. Taxonomy (NCBI): domain Eukaryota; kingdom Metazoa; phylum Chordata; class Mammalia; order Artiodactyla; family Balaenopteridae; genus Balaenoptera; species Balaenoptera ricei. Next base: position 79,794,721 of record NC_082640.1, on the reverse strand, counting down.
GCAACCTGTACTCTGGTGAATGAATGAGTAGATGTGGTTGGAGCTGTCTGGTGAGCCTATCTATTTCGTGACTTTAGCAAAGATATAAAAAGAGAAAAAGAATGGATGGCTGAGAAGTAAGTGTTTGGATATGCACAATTAAAGAGCATCTAGAGGAAAGCAGCAGAACAGATAAGACATTAATCAGAGGTAAGGTCCCGAAAACAGAGATCCTACATCCTTGCCCATGGAATCCCCAACGCCTGGCAGAGCAGCTGATACAAAGGTGACTCTCAAAAAGGAATGAATGAGAATTTCCAAAGTGCGAAGGAATCTTAATAATCAGAAGAAAAGTTACAAAATGAAAAACAGAGTCTCAGAAAAGCCCACTGAGTTGGCAAGAAGAGCAGGAAGCCAGACTGCAAGAGTTGAAATGGGTAAGAGAGAGAAAAGCTCTGAAGGACAGACGGCAGCCTAAAGGGAAGAGCAGCAGGATAGACAACGAGCATTATTTTACTTTTTTGGATTTTTTTCCAAACTAAAAATAATACTTGCTCATTTAAAAAAAATTGGAGAATATAACAAAGCAGAGGGAAAAACCATACATTGTTCCACCACCTAAGTGCAGACACAGTTAACACTTTTAAAATATATGTTTAAACTTATTCTACCAAAAATATGAGTGGGCTTACATACCATACAACAGGATAAGATGTGAGGGACTGGAGGGAGGGAAAGAGATAAGGAAAATAGTAAAACCACCAGGGGTAAGATTAGCTAGCAATAATTACTATATTTCTTAAACCTTTTCTTAGTGGTCAGAAAAACGGTACTTTTCTGTTATAATTATTATCAACGAGAGTAAAGATTTTTGTATATTTGTTAATAGTTTATGCTATTCTTCCTATAAAATGAGTATCCACATTCTTCATTCACTTACCTAATGACGTTTTTCTTATGACTATGAATGAGCTCTTTAGGTCTTTGAGGGATCAACTGTTTGTTTTACTGAAAAACCTCCAAGGTTGTTTGCTGCTGATTTAAGGAAGTCCTAAGCATGTATAAAGCCACAGGAAAAGCAGCCTATGGAAAAGAACAGTTTGATGATGCTGACACAAAAGGGGTATGTGTTAAATTCCCTAAATATATGGACACAGATGAATCCAACAGGGAAAGCAAACTGCCTCCAATAATAGAAAAGTACATAGATATAGATGCCAAGATACAGGAGCCAAGATATGGGCTGAATGAGATACATGAGGGACCCCCACATTAAATATTCTAATCCTCTTCATGAAGTGGCATCATTCACTGAGTCAATTCAGGGTACCCAGTCCCCTGCCAAGACTGCTATTGGAGCAGTTCTGGTCCCCTGCCCCAGCTCCACCCAACCTCGTCCTTTTCTTCTCTATTATTACTTTATATTATTGCTTCCACCTCTGTGCATTAAAATTTAGATGAGAGGATTGTGATTGGTGAAAACCCCACTCCTCAGTCAACCAAACTTTGTCCTAAGCTATTTTCCTCTAATTAGTCTCATTACTGGCAAGGCTTACCGTCATCAACAACTCTGAGTCTAATTCCTGATAGTGGGAATAAAGATCTCCCAGTAAGCCAACTGTTAAATGTATCTGGATCAATAGCCCATCCCTTGATTTTTTGCTAAGGCCATGATCCTGAATTTTGCCAATAAAACTATTATGTCCTCAATGAATCTTTCTCTCATCTAATTCTGTATTTGTTTATACCATTGATTACACCATCACTGCATGTAACAAAATCTTACTTTTGTTAAATTCAATTATGTTGCATACAACTACACACAGAGGGTGAATGTAAGGTAGAGCTAGTGTCATATTGCTTTTTAATCTTCCTATGCCTGTATGTAGTAGACATTAAAATAAATGTGCACTGAATTCAGTTTTCTTTGACCACTTGATTCCATAAATGCAGGATTAGTTGCTGACCTTCTCACTTCTTTGGAACTTGTATGTACAGAATTTGCCCAAACAAAGCTTGCTAATATCTTCTACTGCAGAAAAAGGGATCATGCATTTAGTAATTTGACAGTTAATTTTTTGATCATAGATTGCTTATACACAAATGCAATTAATAAATCTAATGAATGCAATCAAATTAGGGAAATGATTCACTTACATTAACTGAAGCATCTTGTTCAAATACATTTCCCAACCTCCCAGAAGCACCAACTTTGCTCCAAGCAAGATATCACTGAAGTGACACTCTTATCCAATTACATTTTAAAAATTTCATGTATACTGCAAAAACAATGGCAAGTTCTTGGCTCTCCCATATACAAATAATATTTTACTGTCATACTGTAAACTACTTATTATGCAGTGATTGCTTTGTTTCAGGTATATTCGGTCTCTGAATTCCTATAAACCTTACATATTGGAAAATGAGAATGTTTCATTTAAATTCAGTTAAAAATTCACTAAAATGGATTCATCTCAGGTAAGGCCAGTCTAAATTACTGAAAAAAACTAATTAATACACCTTAGATCATTGTTCCTTAGGAGTTGGGAGAAGTTTCACGGAAGCAGTAGCACATGAGTTGGATCTTAAAGTTAGACACTTACATCAACAGAAAAAAGAGAAGGGTTTTTAAGGTAGCAGGTAAAAAGACCAGCACAGGCATAAGCAGAGAAACAAGAAAATGAAAGCAAAGAAAAAAGGTTATGGATAATACAAACTGAAGTAGCCACTTAATACACTAATCCCCTGTTCCCATCTTGAAGCTACTTAGCAGCAAAAGATCATCAAAACAGGAAAGCCACAGAAAAATAAAAACACAAGAAAAAAATGAAAAACACAAACCCAAGTGCTCTACATGCTTGGTTTGTATCTTAAAATTAGGAATCACAGATGGCAACCCCAAAGCTCTAGGGAATCATCCTCCAAGATAGCCAATAGTTCTGATGCTTTACCTATAACACAGCTCAAATTCTAAAAATCACGGATTTCAGAAAGAAAAGGGGAGGTAAATATATGGCATATGTACCATCACTTCCTATTCCCATGCCCTTGGTAGGCATCACTCATTAATCAGACTTGTGGCATGCAAGTTCAAGTCCATTTGAATCCTGTGTCGAAATGAGTGTAAAGGTATCCTTTGCTATCTGAACCCTTCCTATCCAAACCCAGACCACCACAAACAGGTTCAGGAATTTTTTTTTTTTTTTTTTTTAAGATAAAGCTATTTGGGGGAGACGGTATTTCCCACCGTATGTACTCTTGCTTCCCCAAATTCCAAAACATAACAGATTTGGAACCTGGCACTCTGACCTCTCACTCTTCAAATTAAGAAACCAAATAGGGTACAAATAGTAAGGAATACACCTGTATGTTTTCAGTTTGTTCTGAGATACAAAACCTCACCTCCCACACATTCCTGTAATATATATAGGAGCTCCTGTAATAGATGCCTGATAGAGGTATTGTGCATAATTAACCAAACCTCATTGTTTTCTATTTCCTCTTATGAATAGGAAGTATACAGTCCATGACACAGAAAAAAGTAAACATCTCAAGAAAGAAAAATTAAATCATGTTTTAAAGTTTTTATTCATGTGGGTTAAGGTTAAGCGTTAACTACCTTAATCTCATAGTCAGCAATCAAGTGCATTAAGGCTTCAGAGCTTATTCTTCCTTGTTTATTATCCCGCCCAGGGCAGAAAGAGTCTTCCTCTTATTGGTCCATGTTACTCTTCTTTAACTTGAACTTTTAGAAGCTCAAGGAAGCAGAAGAGAAAGCAACTAAAAAGACCAAATGCATGCAGAGAGACAGTGGAAAAGGAGGCACTTGACAAAGTGGTCTAGTTTGGTCAGAGATAGAGTATCTTACTGTCTCATTCTTTATAATACTTATAAAGAACACTCTGTCACAACTACAAATTAAAATGTCTACCCTTGATGAATAAAGTTGTGAAGCTCAATTCAACACTCAATTTTCTGAAAAGAATACACACCTTTCTTGTTTACATAACCAAATTTACAATATAACACTCTCTACTGCTTTAAAATATTATATTATTACTACGGGAGAAAAGTTCCTATGTGACATGCTCTTAAGTATTGAGCACCTCTTCATAAACAAAACAATCACACAAATAACCCCCCTAGTGCAATCTCTCAACTAGCAACTAGTAAACTCCCCAACAACAGGGAGTACTACATAGTCTCACATATTTTTGCATAATCAACAACAGCTCTTAGAATACATTAAATGTAATACATGCTCAGTAAATATTTGCAGACTGAATCTCACATAACAGAACTCTTGCACAAGGTAACAATAAGTGAATTACACCTTCAGGTAGTTCTCCTGGGCTAGCACCCAAGGAAACACTGACAAAACCTAACAATCCATCCACTGAAAATGTTCTGCTGATTGCTGATTAATTAAATGTTAGTCTTTCACTGTACTTATGGTCTGCTTTATTATTGCTGTCAATATTAATTTAGTAACAGAGCTATAGAAATTTAAGCTAAAGGAACTAGCAGGGTCATCTAGCATAAATCTTTCATTTTGTAGACAAGGAAATGAAGGGATCTACTTTTCCCATGCTTTGGCACTTGTCACCGCATTCCCTGGTCCTCTAACTGAATGAAAGAGAGGTTTTATTGCACATTTTTGCTTAGGTTAATATTACATGTGAATGGGCATTCCTCAAATGCCAGTCTCTAGAATAGTACTTTGTATACAGCAGGTGCTCAGGTGAGTACTTAAACACTGTTCTTGCTTAAAGTGTTCAAATTTGAGTGAACGACAATGCTCATTTTCATTTGTACAGTTTTAGTGTGTAACATTTTTCTAATATAAAAAGTGATTTGACGTAAGTTTTTATTCAAAGCATCTTTCATAACAAACAAGACACTTCTGCCTTTCCTACCACTGTGAAGTTCATTTCCCCCAACAATACCAAGAACTAATAGTGACACAGAAACCAAATCAGTTCTGCACATTACATCATTCAAGACACCTCCCAATGGGGAGAGCAAACTGGTCAATTATTTATACACACACATAATCAGTACCTAAGTTAAACGAGGCCATAAAGTTGAGGGGTTTGAAACTGCTTAACTTGCCTTTCTGAGCAATAGGGAAGACAATTTCATCAGTTTCTGATCATAGAGGAGAACAAGGAATTGCCTTCTTTCTGGAATCAGAAACACTTAGTGCTAGGATGCACCATCACAGCTGGCCTCAATATAGACAAGCTAAAAGGACCCTAAGTCTTTGGTGTGCTTGGTATGGAAGATAGGCTGAACTCAGGGTAGGTGACATGTCAAACAACTAATCAAAATATTTAAAAGCCAGCTGATGTACTAGTCAGTCTCTAATTTTAAAGCAAAATGAAAATCCTGGGCTTATGGTTAAAGTAAACTCTAAAGTCATGAGCTTTATAGCAAATGTTCCCCACTGAAGTTGAAGAAACAGTAACTATTTCTTAGAGCTAAAAATTGCCTGTCCCAGAACCAAGGACAAAACTGAACTACTGAGTTCTATGACAGGGGACAGAAATCAGAACAAATATGGCGCTAATAAGAAAAACGTATGGATCGCCATACTTTGCTCGCTGCAACTAAGAAATAAGGGAGTAAAACAAAATTGCTCAATTTGGGTTTAAATTCTAAATCTAAAATGTACCAGATTCAGACATCTGTGTGACTTACAGGATTAAATAAAGACAAGGAACTATAGCCACAGCACTGCTCCCAGGATCTGACAATGAATCAGAGGAACCCTATAGCTTCCCTGTCACTCAATTTACCTCTTTCCATAAAGTGTGTAGAATAATGACACATCATATAGAACTGTTTTTAAAAAATGGTTTTTAAGGTCTTACTTGCAAATAGTTATATAAATAAAAATAATAACTGATAATAATGAATTCTTTTAAGAATCCCTGGATTTGTTTGTTGAGTAAATACAGTATTAGAACATTTTCTACAATGAAACATCATGATTTCTTTTGAATTTATAGGTAAATGTTTGTCGTCTATGTGACAGTCTAATTCCAAATATGCTTATCACTCCCAACCATGCAGGTATGATTATTCTTAAACATAACTAATCACAAAAAGGCAGAGCGATTTCAAATGCAATTTTTCCACAGTAATTTTATTCTATCAGGGTTTCAGGAAAAACTGCTTTAAAAAGGAAAAGAAAAGCACTTAAATTCTTTTGGTCTAAATTAAATACAAACATTCTTTTTTTTTAAACTGTGAAGACACTGGGAGATAAGAGGAAGGAAAAACGTGCTTCAGTATTCTTTTTTTAGGTAACCAAAGAGGGGTGCAATGTAAGTTAAAAAAGTTTGCAGTGAGGTTAGATTGTGGCTTTGTTTTAGGTTGCCAGTATGAGTTTTTATTTAGAAAAAAATGCATGAGTTACTAGCTTTCCTTTTTTAATGAAAAGTTTATATTAGAATTCTATTATTTTCTATTACTTACAAAATATAAATACTATGTTATAGCATATTCAGTATTAAAACACACCTCTGCAAATCAATCTCCTTTCAAGTGAGTTGTGTAAGTGATCTGGACCTCTGTCTATGGAGTGGGAATAAGGAAGATCAAGAAAGGTACAGGCTCGTTACATTGGACTTAAGCTGAAGATACCCGTAAATATATTACACAAATACTACAAGACTATCAAGTTATCAAGTTAGTAACTTTATTTTGTAGAACTATCTTAAAAATACATTATATTTCCAATTCTTAAGAAATCTGGTTTCTGATGTTAATCATTAAGTAACATGACTTCAACTCTGAATACTTAATATTTTTTCCAAAGACTCATTTTTAATGCTTGAAATAACCACGGACATACTTTTATCTAACAGTATTTTAGTTTAATAAACAGAATAGATTAATTATGAACTGAGATAATAAATAATTCATTATCCAGCTAAAGGCCTACATCACATACTGTATATCTGTAAAATAGGAGGACAAGTTCAGACTTGTTTGTGACCTGCAAGTCCAATAATTTAGAAACTATGATCAACCTAAATGCAAAACCCTTTTGATAATTATTAAATGCCACATTTCTGTTTAATGCAATTTTAAATTCTCATTAGTAATGATACCACAGGTTGATATAGGATGTACTATAAAACTGATAATCTTTCAGAACATTATCAAGTGATAAAATAATTGGTAAAAAGATATTATTGCTTCAAAAAATTGTGAAATGAGATACCTAAAGAACTGCAATCTTACCTATTAAAAGTCATTTTAATTTTATACGCATACACACACTATTTCTTAGGAAGAGATTGTGGTGAAGGAGCTTTCACTTTCTAATGTATTTTATATAGTCACTTGATGAATAACATAAATCCAGTCTTGTGGAGCAGTGGCTATGAGTCTATATATTACATAGAGCCACTAACGTTTATGATCCACAGACGTTGTTTATTCTAAAGTTTTAAATATAAAGAAATAAGTTTTGCAAATAGGATTTCTAAAGCTGAAAATTAAATGCTACTAAGTGTGCCAGTACAATTTTAAAATGAAGCTATAAAATTGTACATTTGGGGATTAAGGTGTTTGTTGTCAGTTTTTCTTTTCAGAGCAAGTACCAAAAACTGAAGCACACTGTACTTCAGAAGTTTTTCTTACATTAAAATCGGCGCAGTTAAGTTGTAATGGATGTGTAAATATAAATTATCAATTAAAGAATAATTAAATCACACGATTTACCAAAAAGAGCACCACTCCACTATCATTATCATTCAAACACTTCAGTCCACTGCCTATACAACTTAATCATATTTTAAAAATATAAGGTGAAGGTTCCTTTCCCCTATTGTTCTCATAATAAATTAAAACATATACTTACTAATTCAACTTTCAAAATTTGTCTTTCTTAAAAGATTTTAGTCCTTTAACTTGGATGTCCCTTACCTGAATGTAAAAACCAAAGTGCTCAATTCACATTTCAGAGACACTAGTTACATCAAGTTAATAGGGGGGAAAAAAAACCTGGTTTCTGGAAACCTTGATGGTAAGGAGATTAAGCATCTCTTCCTTTAAATTACAGCTTTAAAAGGGGGTGAGGGCATTCATCGAAGAATAAAGCCTTCTCTCTCTCTCTCTCTCTCTCACACGCACACACACAAGGCAATCCTATTTATCTGACCCATTCAAATTGCCACAACAGGACTATTGTTAACCCTAAAAAATTCTCCTTTAAAATATTTAAACTTCATTTTAAAATTAAAACTGAAAGCAAGATACTCAGCTGCCAACTACTGTGTAGTATAAAACTATTAAAGCCTGCACTGACCTACTTCATATTATCATCATGACGATATGGATGTATGCCAAGAAAATAATGAAATTACTATATAACCAACTTTAATTTTGTATTCAAAAATTGTCACTATTTTTAAACGTGTAAATATTGTACTGCAATGTCAGTTGTTTTATGATACTTTTGAAGTTGCAATATAAAAAAAGTAAGGAGTTTTGATATTTCAGTAATCATATTCAATAATGAACATGCAAGGTCTCATTTTTAAAATCAGAGCTTTTTTAAACACCACATTTAATTCTATTTTTAAACTTCTATTAAAAGCAGTCTCTTAGACTAAACTCCAAATAATGCTTTCCATTTTTAAAATAGCACTACACTTTTTAAAACATGTCAGTTAATGAAGAGCCCTACAAAAATAATTCAAGTTCATGTTCAAAGAATATTTGCAATGGCTCTAACAGAGGACAGACTTAAGTCAGTGTATTTAATTATTAAAAGACTGCTACCAGTCTTTCAGAGTTTAATCTAATGTTGAAATATTGGAAATTCTCATACAAGAAAGTATAGGAAAAGCAAAGGATATTTCATCCATGGTTTCTAAAAAAAGACACACGAAATGGCAACACATTTATTTTAAATTAAACACATCCTTTTAAATTAGAAAATCACTTTGCAGTGTAAACTACCACCTTAAAATATCTCATACTGAAGAAACCCTTTCTTCACAACCAATGCAAAGATTAAGATCCCTGGAAGAGAATTTTAAGCTCAGAATAAAGAAGGCAAAAACATCCAGAAACAGCAGCTAAACCAAGTGAAAGGAAGAGACACATTAGGTTTTGTGCTGCATATTAATATTCTTACGCACAATGTCTGTTCGGTGAAAATTCACAATACACTTCTTCCTCCCAGTATGACTGCAAAAAGGAGTAAACACATTTTGCATTCCTCAGTCCAAAATTCATGCTACCATCATGCACCATGACTTAATTTCGACCCGTATTCCTCTAACACATAAGTGAAAAACATAAATGACTTGTTTATCTGCACTCGAAATTGAGGAGGGGGTAAAAGCATTTTTTGGCTCCGGAGCCCAGGGGCTGATGCAAAGTCCCCACACCTCCAGAGGTCCTATGAATATGCACCCGACTTTGTGGAGACCCCCATTCAATGAATGCATCAGCCTCCTCCTCGGCTCCCTTGCCCGCCGCCCCCCACCCGCTTTGCAGCAGAAATGTGCCTGGGCTTTTTTACCCCAGCGATGGAGGATCCTCTTACCAGATGGAGTTCTTGATCCTGTGTTGCAGCGCGCTGGCCTCTGTCCCTGGCAGCCCGGGCACAAGGGCTGGCAAAGCCACCCCCGAGTTGGGGGCGCTGGGGGGAGGCTGCTGATGGGCATCAGGCTGCTGTGGTGGCGGCTGTTGTTGTTCCTCTGCCATCGCTGCTGGAGGGGGGGGGAGGGAGGGAGGGAAGATGGGGGCGCGGGGAAGGGTGAGGGAAGAGATGGGGAGGGGAGGACGAAGGGGGAGAGGAGGAGGGGGGAGGGGGAGAGGAGGAGGGGGGAGGGGAAGAGGAGGAGGAGGACGAGGACGAGGAGGAGGAGGAAGGAAGCTGGATAAGCTAGGCCTTTACCCCAGGGCTCGAGTGAGTCGCTTTCGCCTGCCGCCTGGGGGACATCACCGGGGAGACCGAGCGGCTCCTTACGGCCGGGGCGCTTCACCGCGGGAGAGGCATGGCGGCGCCCCTCAGCCCCCCGCCGCCGCCGCCGCCGCCTCCTCCCGTCAGCGGCCGGGGCTTGGGGGGGGTGAGGAGGGGGCGTCTGAACACGAGGTGGGGGGGCAGGGCTCCCCCAAATCCAAAGAGAACGGTTGCTCAGGGACCTGGCGGCCTGGCCTTCCTTTCTTGCCCCCGGGGCTTTCTACTCCGGGGGCCCCGCGCTGCTGCAGCCCCAGGCTCGGCTCCACGCCACTCCCCACGCCGCCGCCGCCGCCGCGGCCACCGCTGCCCTGCCAGCCCCGGAGGCAGCCCAGTGCGCGCAGCCGCACTGCGGCCCGGCGCAGACGGCAAAACACCTACCGCTCGGCCGCGGGGGGGGCGTGGACCAGGGTGTGCGGGATACGCGCGCGGGCGCGGGGGGCCGGGAGGGGGCCGCACGGGCGCGGAGGGCGGGCGCGGGCCAGCGGGGCCCGGAACGTGCGCCGCCGGGGCCGAGGAGGGGACTGGCCGAGCTGGTGGAGGAGAGCAGGAAAACGTGGGGGAGGTGCTGGCGAGAGAAAGAGAACTTGCGTGAGGAGGAGGAGGAGAAACCAAATTTAACATTTGGCGTGGAAATGGGATTTTTTTTTTTTTTTTGCATCCTCCAAGCAAGTAAAGTGAAATCAATCAACATTATCCTCCCTCCCCTCGGCAAGTGAGGATTACTTTCTCCTTGGGTAAAGGAAGAGAACTGAAGCAGGTAAGAGCATAAGCTGACTTTTCAGAAGCCCCCAAAGAAGAACACCCGTTGGAATTAACCACCCTTTAGGTCATTCAGTCTTGAACGGAAATCGCAAGGCAGGAGCTGGGTTGAGTGCTCCTCGGTCGGGCATTCAAAGCCCTCCAAATCTGGCCCCACTTTAGCTATCCAATCATAGCTGCCTCCATCCCCGTGCAAGAACTCCCGGCTCCAATCAGTGAAGTCTCCATGCCATTCTCAATGCGCCGCAGACTCATTCTTCCTTCGTGCCTTTGCTCGTGCTCTTCCTCTCACCTCCCTCCCCACCCCACCCCCTTTCCTGGATTGCCCTCCCTCCTCCTCTATACCGCTCTCCAGCCAACCCAGGCTCTCGGGCACAGCTCAAGTCGTGGCTTGTCAGGGTCCCTGGCAGTCAAGGCCCCTGCTTGCCTCGGAAAGAAACGCGTGTAGTTCTCACAACATGGAGGCTCAGGCTCCAGCCACAAGCTCCTTCCTTCGGAGCCAGTTGAACCCCTGGACGTACTCTCTGCCCCCTCCCACGCTACTCATCCTTAAGAGCTAGCTTTGCCCACCAAGAGTAAGACTCCCTGCCAGAAACATGCAAGTCCCCTTTAAGAGCAGAAGAATTGGCTTTTCTAGGTGGGGCTGATCAGGGAGGCCTAAACTGCCTGGGTGTAGAAGACTACAGCCAAGGCCTCTGGCACCAGATGGAACAGCTGCTCAGCTCACACTGACCTTTCTATGGGCCTGTGGGTGTTATGAGCTCTTCTGCTTTAACTTTTCTGACAGTTTCTATCAGGTTTCTACCTGTCAGATTCTCTGGCCACTTTCCTGCAGTGCTTGGACTTTGGGCAGTGAGTCCCTGCCACCTTTTAGACTCCTCCTGGGTGGGGAATCTGATTGGCTTGGGTTTCTTGGCCTTTGGAGTTCTAGGTTCCCTGCCTTGGCCTGGAACCTTTTTGCTTTTGCACCACTGTGCCCTCAGGCCTGACTCACAGAATCCACTCCCAGATTCACCCTGACTTCTTGCACGTGGTGGGAACAGGAGGACTAGGAGGGAGGAAGGACACCTGTGTGCAAGACAGCTCCTCCATGAGGATTCTAAGCCCCTTGGATTCCTTTGCACCCTGAAGCCCACTGCACTGACTCTGCCACACAAACGAGCCCCCTTTTCCATAACCTAGGGTCACTGTAAGCCATTTTTAGAAAATATTAGTTGTTTATGAATTCATTTTGCATATGGACCCTTGTGTTCTATGTAAAGACAGGCTTTTTTTCTGTACCAAACTGATAGACGTGGTGTGCACTAGACAGGAGCCTTGAAGAATGAAAATGGCTGATGTTGGCTGAGCACTTACACTGTGCAAGACCTAACACTTTCCATACATTGTCATCCCCAAATTGTATAATATATTACTAGTCTCCCTTTTTTACAGATGAACCAGAAGCTTAGCGAGGTTAACATTCTTAAAGTGACCCAAATAATAAATGAGGGAGCCAGGATTTGAATCCTGAAGTCTAATGCCAGAGCTTACAAGCCTTGGTGAAAATGAAGTTATACTGAAAAACCTTGAATGCATATCTAAGCTGTATATCCATGGGGAAGATGGAGGGAGTAAAAAGGCATTGGGGAAAGTTGCAAAGTCCCCCAGGTTCTAATTTTTTTACCTTGCCAAGAGAGAATGATGGCTCCACGTTGCCACACCCTGGGAGGGGGAGACCCTAGGGAGTAGGAGGTTCGTCCAAGAAGGGTAATGTATCTGAGACTGCCAAACGCCTTAAGAAAAGGAAGCTGAGAACCAAGACGTTTCTTTTAAAATTTACTACCGGGTGTCACACAGGCTGACTTCCCGAGTGCAATTTTTCAGTGTTTTATAGGTTCCATAAAAGAGCATGTCATGCCAGCAGCCACTAGAGGGCACAGCAGAGCCGCAACCCTGAACTGCCCTCTAGCGGCGGTGCTGACGAGAGGGCATTGTTGAGCCTGTGGGCCCTCAAGGGCCCACGGGGGATGGACATCTGGGACTCTTAGATTCAACCAGCAATGAGAGGGGTCGCAGATAATGTCAGACTTAAGAGATCTTATTGCCAGAATGGACATCCTTGCAGGGAGGCTTTAAAGAGTCAGCCCCCACTGCTCACTTAAAATCTGGGAGTAGAGTGTGTGTTTTGTTACCGTCATCCGAGCGGGCGGTGAATAGAGTTATACCAGTAGAAACCTAAAAGAAATCTGTCGAAGTTATTCAAAATCTTGGGTGGGGACTCAAGCCAAACCCAGATACCTTGAGTAAAGGTGGCAGTGTAGCCATGGTGCTTCTGAAATTGTGTTTGCCCCCCTCTGGTTATGAAACTCTGTACTAAGGTCCCTCAGGGACCCAGAATCAATGTGGCTGATTTCCTCAGACCTTCAGTTTGACTCGGTGAGAAGTAGCGGAAAACATTATAGTGAACATGAACTTTCAAGAGAATACACTAAATTTTGAGCTTCTGTTTCTCAACCCTGAGGAGTATAAGTCTGTCCTCCCTGGGAAAGTGTACTCCTGTGGAAAATTTTGAGAAACACTGATGTAGTGGGGAAGAAAGACTCCAGTCTGGGAGTCAGAAAACCTGGGAATTCAAACCCTCTGTTTTCACCTCTATAAAAATGAAAATCATGACCTACCTCACGGGGTTATTATGAGAAACACATAAGGTGATACCTAAACCTAAAAAGGGAAGTGCTATACACAGAGAAAGACAATCTATAAGGTGGGTCGTGAGCACCTCGAAGCCTTATTTTATCTTAGTGATCCCGGGACACAATTCCTTACTCCTGGGTGTTCATATTTGTTGAATTGAGTAGTTACCTAACCTTAATTTTCTTAGCCCAGTACATTATACCATCTTGCTCTCTTATGTCTAAACTTTGTCTCCTTTATGGAACTAAACTTTGTATACTGACCAGACTATAGTACATATGTTTATCATACATTTATTATACCCCATACATAAGAGTGTCAGGCCTTGAAAATATAAATAAATAGATAGATAGATAGGTAAGACCTGGTCCTAACTTGAAGTAGTTTACATTCTGGGGAGCAGAGAGACCTATTAATATATATTAGTTACACAAGATGATGAGTATAGTGGAGGGAGGGATTGGTCCTGCTCAAGGTAAAAGAGCTTTTGGAGAAGGCCTCTTGGCTATCGTTTGAATGGGGTCTCATCGGGTGAATAGAAGTTCAACAGGCAGTACACTGAGGGAAGATGGTTTCTGGTCAAGGAGCAGCATGAACACTGGTGTGAAGCCATGAAAGGGCACATGAGAGGAGTGCATAATGCAGAACCCAGTGTTAGCTCTGTGCTCAGATCCTTAATGGAGTGTATAGGGGAGGGAAAGGAGGGGGGGGAGACACAGCCCATTTTACTAAACGTTACTCTGTGTTATTAGTTACGATTGTTCTGACAAAATGAGGCCTCAAATAGGCTCGTCGTTGGTTAATATTGGTTAAGTGCTTAAAGTGTACATTTAATTTCCACAAATTATGGTGGTTTACAGATGTGGAAAAGATCAGGTTCTACCCTCTTTTCCTTCCCCTCTTAAAAACGAAGGATTCCCTCATCCTCTTTTCCTTTATCATTACTTTCTCTGCCTTCTTCCATTGCAAACTTTTCCCTCTAGGAGCTGAAAGTAGAATATGTAATTACCTACATGTTATTATTTCAGGGAACAAGGAAGGAAGGTTTTCCATCTCCTAAAAAATCTTTCTCTGTATCAGAAAATGATGATTAATTTCTTTGGACTAAGCTCTTGTCTGTCAAAATGCATGTAGTACTAGGGGAGCTGATATGTTAAGTTCCAGTGCTGTAATGTAATTGAGTTTTCAGTCTTTTACTAGCATTAGAGGGAGGGAGGTGAAGGCAGTCAGGAGGAAGACAACAAAGAGGAAGCAAGATTACAGAAGAGGTTAGGTTGGAAGGTTCAAAACCAAGTGCATATTGGCAAATTTGGTTAAATTTTCTCCATGCCATACTTACTAATGTTAGTATGATGTGAAAATATGATTTCTCCTGTTAGAGCACAAATATTCTATTATGTCATCAAAACAATGGTTTGTTAAGGGGAAGTAGCCTAACTATTCAAATACGGGGTAAGGCAGCAAGGTGTTAACAACCCTGTCACTACCTGGCTATGTGACCCTATCTGTACCAGTCATTCTGTCAGGTCCCTTTACTTACTTCTGAGGATTATTGGGATAAAGTTCTCGTAATGTACTTGGCTCTTCAAGTGAAAGGTATTATGAAAATGAATGCGAGGTACTGCTTTGATTTCATTTAGAAATTTTCCACTGTTGTTACAATACACATGTTTATGTTGTGACCTGCATTCTCTTTATATGAAAGAAGGTTCAAGTTAATATCATCTGTCTGAATTTTAAAAGAAATGTTTACTTTTACTTGGGGCCAGAAAGGTCCCAAGTAGAAATTTGATATCTTGGAAATTCAGGCCAGCAGCAGCTATGAACAGAAGCCGGTAAAGGAAAAGCATATTTACCTAACCCTAAAAGTGACAGTAAAAAGACACTAGAGCCAGTCCTACAATGAGGAGGTCAGCACTGGTGCAGTCTGAACTGGTAGAGCCTAATCAGTAATCCACAAACTCATCATTCCTCAGTTCAAGACACATTTAAGTCCCTCTTACATACTAATTATTATGCTGAAACTACAGAAAGATTTAAAAATAAGTAAGTGGTAAGGGACTTCCCTGGTGGTCCAGTGTGTAAGACTCTGCGCTCCCAATGCAGGGGCCCCGGGTTCGATCCCTTGTCGGGGAACTAGATCCCACATGCATGCCGCAACTACGAATCCGCATGCCACAACTAAGAAGTTCGCATGCCGCAACTAAAGAGCCCACATGCCTCGACAAAGATCCTGCGTGCCACAGCTAAGACCCGGCACAGCCAAAATAAATAAATAAATTTAAAAAAATAAATATTAAAAAAAATACGTGGTAAATACAGTATTGTTTAATCTTCAAGAAGTTCATAATCTAATTGGAACATAGACATATCAGCCCACACATATTTTTAAACATGAAGTGAAAATGCAGGGGACAAACAAAAAAATAAGTGTGTGACAGGATAATTTATTGAGCTATTAATTTGGTTTATGTTCTCCTTATATTTTCCCTCCTCTCCATTCCAAACATGCTTCAAGGGAGTTGTGTGTTTCTAGGCAGAAAGAAGTTGACAGGAGCTCGATATTAGACCATTCCAGGGGGCACCACTCACATTGTAATTGAAGCCTCCTGGACCACAACTCCTTAGGATGCACTGTCAATGTTACCCCTGGAGTTGTGCCCAGCAATTTGCCTTCCAGGTTCCTTGCTCCTAGAGGGATTTTACTAGGGGGTTCAAGAGGTAGGGGCATCTGGTGAGGGAAAGGAGGAAAGAGAGAGAAGGAAGGAGGGGTTGTGCGTAGGTGGAACTGTTGCAAAAGAAAAGATTTCCCAAACTGGAAAAGAGTCAAAGTTCAGGGTTGCAGTAGTGGAGACACCAGCCCTCTTTCCTCGATCACCCCAGACCTCAGATAGATGCATGGTGCCCTATGGAGGCTGGATCACCCTGCCACTCTTGGTCTATGAGCAGAGCTGTTGCTTGGCTTCTAGGGACCATGTATCCCTGAACAATGAAGTTGTCAAAGTCCATCTTCCCCCTTTTTCTGGGCTCAACATAAATCTTCCAGACTCTAGTGCATTTCTAGGGAGGAACGGAGGGAAGTCCAGTAATAACTGGGATTGGATTTCCTTCTACTTCAGTGGAATTAAGGCTGGGATCATTTAAGTCTGAGGTGAATTTAATTTGATTTAAACAAATAAAGAATCGTGACATTTCTTGCACGCCCAAATTTGTACTTACAGCTTTAAACCTAGCTAGTGGTGGATACTATATATGAAGCAGTGTTAAGCGAGATGTGTAAGATTAAGCATCACAGTGAATGGCACAGCTAACAACTGCTGAGGGAGTTAAGAGAAGGCAAAGAGCAAATGGAGTTAAAGTAAAAGGAGGTGGCTTCACGGAGGGCTTCGGACAGAGTTGGAGTGTAAGGAAAGGGAAGAAGTTTATGAAAGTGGGAGAAAGAACGGCAGCAAGCCAGAAGGGAAAAGCAGTGTGAACAGAAGCAGGAAAATCAGCATGACTAAAGAGACAAACAGGAGACTGGCCTAACCGGAGTGAATAGCTGATGATAAAGGTTGTGCTGGGTACCAAATTCCAAATCTCTGCTTCTGTCCTCGCTGTATAAGGCAGGGTTGTATCAGAGAACAACCAGTAGAATATATTATAAATTTCTTGTAATGTTCATTATGATCACATATTTATCACAATATTTATTATAATTATTCTATTATATAATTTAAAGGAACTGGCTTGCCTGATTGTGCCGGTTAATAGGTCCGAACTCTGTAAGACAGGCCAGCAGGCTGACAGGCCAGAAACTCTTGGGCAGGAACAGGCACTGCAGTTTACAGGTGGCATTTCTTCTTCCTTAGGAAAAATCTTAGTTTTGCTCTTAAGGCCTTTCACTTGATTAGATGGAGCCCACCCAGAATATCAAGGATAACCTCCTTTACTTAAAGTCAAATGATTGTAGATGTTAACCACATCTAACAGAATTCCTTCACAGCAACACCTAGGTTAGCATTTAATTGAATAACTGGTACATTAGCCTAGTCAAGTTGACACATAAAACTAACAATCACATTCACTACACTCTATGTCATCCCTCATGTATTTGAGAAGAGGAGGAAGTCTTCGGACTTTCTTCTTAGGAACCTCAGGAAAGAGCCTTTCCTATTGAAGGAGGCCAACTTGTGTCCTTTCCTTGGGTATATTTATTTTCTTTGCTCTTTTTTGTATATAAATATACATACTCCCAGGAACTTCCTGTTTTTCTTCATCCTTCCCTCCCACCCCCCATTACCTGAAGTTGTACCAAGTAAGAATTGTGGTTTGATGTTAGTATGGGTTTTTTTTCTAATCTTTTGTTTTTTGTTTTTCCTATTTATAGTGCCTCTAATGTACCTATTAGCATCATTCTCCTGAGTTGGCCAAGCCCTCAGGTTTCTGCCTTCTGTAGCTACCTTCTAAAGGGCTCAGCTGATGTAAGCCTCCATCCTTTTCACCTGTAACCCTGGGTCTGTGGTTGGAACAGGGCTCAGCATCCAACATAAGGGCAACCAATCCCCTGGCTGGACAGTGACCTGTGAGCTGGCTAAATATAAGGTCTTTGCTCAAGGAAGAGGTTAGTAATTAATTAACAAATTGATTCCTTTCTTGGAGAATATGAATATGATAAAGAGAGACAGTTAGGCAGTTGGCGGTAAAAAAAAAAATAAAGTAGCTAAGAGACACAAGAGAGGCAGACCTCAGAAACCATTAGGCAGCAGCAACCAGTCGAGGGAATAAGTAAGAGGCAACTGTGAGAAGACAAGCAGAAAAGGCTTTCAGAAGATAAGATAGTTGCTTAGTAATGGTAGGAGCAATAGGCCCAGAGGTGGATAGAAACTGAGGAGGTTTTTTGATGGAGCTCCAGAGTAAGAGGGCACAAATGAGGAAGAGCAGATTATTGGCCAGGCCTTGGGGAAATCCAGAATAACTGACCAGAAACCCAGGAGCAGACTTATAAGTGACTTCATACAGACTTGAAGAGAGCTAGGGAACTAAAAGTCCATTTAGGTTCCAATGCAATTCTAGCAAGTGGTTTATTTCCTCAGATCCCCAGGAGAAGGTTTCCATTGCTACCTTACTTTAGGGTGGGTCTCTCTCTTCCAAAAGATTCTTACACATGCGGTTATGGTCCTGACCATCTGAAGGGCTCAATTAAATGTCAAGAATTGCGTCCTCTTGAAAGTCTTACCTTATCCATTCCTCATCTCACCCGCACCCAGGTTGAGTTAGCTGTCCCTTTTCTGTGGTCCTTTAGGACCTCACACAGCCTTATGTCACAGACACTATCTCATTGTATGGTAATTGTAGGTTTACTTGTCAATTTCTTGTACCTACCCTCCCCACCGTTGGCTCCAAGTACTGTGAACTGTATGTGGTTAGGATGTATGTTTTTATTCTTTTCTGTATCTCCTACATATAGTACAGTCCCTACCATAAAGTAGCCAAATAATAAATGTTTGTTGAATTGAATTATTGAATTAGAGAGAGCTCCTTTTGTTTAGGCCAAGAAAAAAAAAAAAGGCAGAATGCAGGAAAAAGCAGAATGGGCTAATAAGAAAACTCAATAGCTTGTCCGTAATAATAGTGCAGGTACTAAGAACTTAGTTAATTCATACTTAAAGTTCATGTCTCTGTGACTATACAAAAATTTCCCAAGCAGCCAAATTTTGTCTGTTCAGCTAGACATCTGGTGCTATGATTCTCCAGTTTTAAAGGTACTTTGGCCAGCCCTCTTCCTTTTAAGGAGAAGAGTCAGCTACGTTCTCCCTTCAGCCTCCAGTTTCTCATCTGAATTCAGATCCACACTCTTGGACAGGCCAGGCTTGAGGCTCACTCTCAGGGACATCCCCTGGGCTTCGGAGCTGAGAGTCCAGGACCCAAATCCCAGCCATACCCCTTGCCACTTTTGTAGTCCCAGACAAGTCCCTCACAACTCTCTGAGCCTCGGTTTCGAAGTGGTAGAATTGGGGAAATAGGACTCCCTTACATAGTTATGCTGAATGTTTGATGAAAAATATTTGTGAAAATACCTAGCACAATGTTTTATACTTAGTAAGAGCCAAATAAATGTGAATTTCCTGTATATGTTATTCCTGAGGAGGTAGAGAAGGGAAGGGAAGACATAGGATGATGGTGGAGGACAAGGACCTTGACAGTGACTGGGGCCCTGAAAATCAAAAGGGCCAGCAGCCGAGGGACCGTGTGCCACCACTTGAAAATCTGATAAAGCACAGGTCTTAGTCATCCAAAGCCACACTGCACCTGAGGCAGCTGCCACAGGAGATTTTTTGATCAGAGTGTGGAAGGACATTCAAACCCTGCCAGGTTGAAATTGGGGCACAGTTGATAGTGAGATAGGCATCATTAATGGCAAGGGAAAAAGTTTTTGCCTACACCAAGCAGAGAAAATTTTGAGATTCATCTAATGCTGTCTCAGAGAGCTCTGAGAACGTACAGAGGCAACCCCTGCAAATACACCCAACACTGGAAATGGAGAAAGAAGGGAAGGTGTTAATAATCAATTGAGGAATCTCAGAGTTTTCATAGGAATATCACATCCATATGTATCCCTTCTGAGGTCCCGAAAGAAAGCCCAATGAGACCAGCTACTCTTCCCAGGGACTTAAGAGCCCAGATAATGTGTGTGTGTGTGTGATTGAGGGAGAGGGGCGTCAGGGTTTATGTTTTCCAGCTGCTCTAGATAGAGCAGGATTAAAAACTGTTAAAGTTAGCTCATAAACAGGCTCACTGAACAGACTGCTTGGCAGGCAGGGATTGAGGTATGGCAGGATGGGGGTAGCATTCCAAAACAGGATGAGCTTGTGAGTCAGATTTTTCTGACTGAAAATGTCACAGATGTCACCGATTGCTGCCTAATGTGTCATTTGTTATCGGGCAGAAAATGTGGCTAAATGATTACAGCTCTGCAGCAACCGGTGTCTCCCACCCCCATGAAGGAACACTTTTTTTTTTTTTTTAAAGTAAATTCTTTTTCTTTTTTAAAAATTAATTAATTACTTAATTTTTGGCTATGTTGGGTCTTCGTTTCTGTGCGAGGGCTTTCTCTAGTTGCGGCAGGCGGGGGCCACTCTTCATCGCGGTGCGCGGGCCTCTCACTATCGCGGCCTCTCTTGTTGCGGAGCACAGGCTCCAGACGCACAGGCTCAGTAGTTGTGGCTCACGGGCCCAGTTGCTCCGCGGCATGTGGGATCTTCCCAGACCAGGGCTCGAACCCGTGTCCCCTGCATTGGCAGGCGGATTCTCAACCACTGCACCACCAGGGAAGCCCAAGGAACACTTTTTAATTGAATGGACCACCCAATCTATTTTTAAAGGCAAGTGACTCAAGACTAAGTACCCCTTTTCACTCTAGTTGGTGAACATCGTTTTCTCATTTCGAGTCCCCTCAGAGATGCTGTTGGAGTAGGGCTTCAATGTTCTTTCTGTGTCGTAGATGCTCTTTCTGAGTATATTTTTAAATGTTTTGAAATTTTAAAAATGGTAAGATATAAGTTACCACCCACAAATAAATTATATTTAATGGTGTTTTGAAAGAGTTAGTTGTAAAATCCTGTGTATGAAGATTAAATCAAGACATCAGACTGAAGGAAGCTTACCTCTACCAAATCTTATGAAATGACAGAAAAGGTTGAGAGATGGGGGAAAGGGGAAGGGGGAGAGGAATAATTGGTAACAGGACTGGGGACAAAAAAGTGTCATCAGTGTATCAGAAAATTTGGAAAATTTTCTTGGAAAAACAAATTAGGGCACCTGAACCTCAAATATTCCTAAGCTTAAGACTGCTAAAGGAGTAGAAGCAATTTCAGGGCTGCTCCCATCTCAGAAAGAGCAGATTCAGTGCGTAGAGGGTGCTAGCATAATGACCAGAGCAATGAATGAAGACATAGCAGTTGGAGCAGCTGGTCTGCTGATCTCCTTCCCTTTTCCTGCTTAGAATTGTCCACAGATTAAAGCAGTGAGCCTGTGGGTCCTGGGAGCCAAAGATAGAATAATAGCAATGGACTCCAGGAGGGACAGGGAGACCCCTCGCTCTGAAATCACTCTGCCCAGCAGTATGTCCTTCCCTTCTCCTCTAATCATCAGAGTCAACCCACATTAAGCAGAAGTAGAGCACTAAAAGGAATTTTCATTTACAAAGTAAAAGATTAATCAACATAAGAATAACACAAGTACGTAGAGGCACCAAACTCAGTAAATACTGAAATAATACCTGTGAAAAGATAAATGAAATGATAAGTATAAATTTCATCTTATTTTAAGAAAAATATAACTATAAGTAAAATATAAGTAAAATATAAATATATTATATAAATATAATATATAAATATATTATAAAATATATATTATATAATATATAATATATATTATATATTTATATTAAAATATAAATATATTATAAAATATAAAGTAAAATATATACTTATTTTACTTTTAAGTAAAATATATACTTATAAATGCTACAAATAAACAATTATCTTCAAAGAGATTAGGACATTATTACATTAGTGGAAAGGAAGCAAACAGTGATCTTAGGGGTTAAAAACATGATTTTCAAAATAAGAAAACTCAGCAGACGTGTATCACCAATTGAAATTCCTTGAAAGGATAACTGACTTTTGGATGAATTTTAATAAAATAAATAATGAATCCAAGAAAGATGAAGATATTCAAGAAACAGTGGAAAGGAAAGAAACTAGTTAACTTGTCTAATTATGGCCTGTGTTTAAAAATTAGTAACATAAAATTAAAATCTAGATTAGATGCTGGCAGACTTTTTCTGTAAAAGATCAGAGAGTAAATATTTTCAGCTTTGTGGTCCATACAGACTCTGTCTTAACTACTCAGCTCTGCTGCTATAGTGTGAAAGCAGCCATAGATAATATGTAATTGAATGGGCCTGTTTGTGTTCCAGTAAAACTTTATTTACAAAACAGGCAGCAGGACAGATTTAGCCTGCCTGCCACCCCTGTTTTGGATGAATGCAACATAAAGATGGCAGAGACAAGGTGTGATGAAGAGATAAGAGGGAAGTTCTAAAAGTGTGTAAAACACACACACACACAACCAGATGGCAGGGAAAAAGTCAAATCATCAGTAATCACAGTATGTGACAAATGGATACAATTTCCTAAATAAAGACAGAAAAATCTCAAAATCTGTAAAATAACAACATGTCTAGTCAGAAGGTATTTAGAAGAAATACATCTAAAAAGAAAGTTGAAAATAAAAGAACATACAAAGATAAATAAGCCAAATAACTAAAAATAGATAACAAGTATGGTAATATTAATGTTAGACCAAAAAAGAAGAATTTGATGTAAAGAGGATTTGACAAGATAAAGAACATTTATGTTGATGAAAAATACAATTCCATAAGAAGGTCAATTAATAATGAACCTTTACAAACCTAACAATATAACATCAAAAGTCATGTTTATAATATAACGTATAAAGTTAAAACTGATAGAAATACAGGTAGTGATGAAAAATACACAGCTATTTTGGAAGACTTCAACTCAGAAATTGACAGATCAAGCAGGAAAAAAGGAAGCAAGTGTAGTGAGGATTTGAATAACACAATAAAGAAACTTGACTGAATAGGTGTAAAGGACTATACACAATAAATGGTGAATGCATAATCTCTTCAAACACACATGCAACATTAACTACTTTCTAAAACAAAGAAAGAAAAGAAAATGTTAATAAATTCCCAGATAAGAAATCATTCAGGTCACATTCTTTGATCACACTGCAATACAATTTGGAGTTAGTACAAAAGAATACAATTTTTATAACTTGGAAATAAAAAACCCACACCTTTAAATAACTTTAACTTAGAATAACTTTAATGAAAAGAAATGTAAAATGAAGCTATCAATTATTTAAAAATAACAATACCAAAAATTTATTAAACATTACTATACAACCAGCTTTGTGCTAAGTGATCCACCTGGATTGTCTCATTTTATTATCACAATAATCCTGAGAAGTTGATTCCATTATCATCTCATTTCACAGATGAAGAACTGAAACACAAAGCTCTGTTAAATAACCTGCCCAAGGGCACATAGTCCATAGATGACAGAGTTGGGATTTGAACCTAGATAGTATAGTCCAGAGCCAGTATATTTAACTGCTACAACAAGAAGAACAATGAGATCAATACAATTCAAAATCTATACATACTCAGAGAAAACTTATAGCCCTGGATGCATACATTAGAAAATAGGAAAAGACTGAATGGAAGTAAATCGTGCATACAGTTCAAGAAGCTAAAGGAAGAAAAATTAAAATATATAAGGAAAGTATTACTAAAGAAAAAACCAGAAATGCATGAAATAAGGAGTAGAGTTAATCTGAATAAAATTAAAACTGATCATCTGAAAAGAACCAAAAATATCAAAAGTCTAGAATGTTTAATCAAGGTTAAAAAAAAAAAAAGAATTATCAACCTTTGAAATAAGAAAGGGACACTATAAGTATAGAGTAGATTCTAAAAAATCTGAGATGAATACTAACTTTAAGATAATAAATTAGAAAATTCTAGATTAAAATAATTTCTGGAAAATAGAAATCACCAAAATTGACCCATGAAGAAATAGTCACCTTAAAACAACAAACAACAACAATAAAAACAATGAGAGCATTGAAAAGGTAGTCAAAGCTCTCTCATAAAAGGTCACCAAACAAAGATGGTTCTATAACTAAGGAACAAATAATCCCTATGGTATATTAATTAGTTAATCCAAAGCATGGAAAAAATAGAAAGTTTTCTAACTCATTTACATTGGAGCTGACATGGCCTGAATTTTAAAACTGGCAAGAAAAGCGTACACTCACTTATGAACACATATACAGATATCTTAAGTATTAGTACTCGTAAAGTGAATCCAGAAATGTATTTTTTAAATGTCATAACTAAGAAGGATTTATCTAAGCTATTCAAGGCTGATTCAAAATTCAAAATATATTAATGCAAATCGTTACATTCAAAATAAAAAAAAATATTAAGAGATGCAAAAGACGTTTGATACCATTTGACATCTATTTTTTTTTAACATCTTTATTGGAGTATAATTGCTTTACAATGTTGTGTTAGTTTCTGCTGTATAACAAAGTGAATCAGCTATATGTATACATGTATCCCCATATCCCCTTCCTCTTGCGTCTCCCTCCCACTCTCCCTACCCCACCCCTTTAGGTGGTCACAAAGCACAGAAGCCTGTGCTATGCAGCTACTTCCCACTAGCTATCTGTTTTACATTTGGTAGTGTATATATGTCCATGCCACTCTTTCACTTCGTCCCAGCTTACCCTTCCCGCACCCCTTGTCCTCAAGTCCATTCTCTACGTTTGCGTCTTTATCCTGTCCTGCCCCTAGGTTGATTAGAAAGAAAACCACTTTTGCAAACCAGAAATAGAAACTTCTCTGTTTTAATGAAAGATATCTGCATACACAAGCATCATACCTAATGAAGTATTAGAAGCTTTCCCACTAAAGTTTTTTCAATATTGCTTTGAGAGTCCTGGCTAATGCTATGTGATAAGAAAAAGAAAGTTAAAAATGGCAAACCAGGAGAAAATATTTTCAAAATATATATTATTACATTTAATAAAGAACACCTCAAAATTGATAAGAAAAATATAAACAACCTAATAAAAACATGTGCAAAGGATCTAAATAACCACTTCCATAAGGAGAAATGTAAATAATGAATAATTTAAAATAACAGTGAATTGCATTTTTTTTTTTTTTTGCCCTTAGAACTGGCAAATTTGTAAGAGATTGATAATATCTAGTGTTTATAAAGATGTTGGGAAACAGGTATTTTCATATACTGTTGGTCAGAATGAAATTTGTAAGACTTTCTTCTAAAGCAATTTAGCAGAATTTACCAAAATTTTTACTCTACAATTTCTTTTACTCGGAAATTTTGTTTCTACTGTTTTAGCCAAAAGAATTGTTCATAGCGCACAAAAAAGAAAATAACTTGTTTGTGTGCACTAGGAAATTTTAAGAAAGTTTGTTGCAGCATTGTTTCAAATAGTGAAAAATTAGGAGTAATTTATATATCTGTTAGTAAGGAAATTAATTAATTATGTTACATTGATACAATAGAATACTGTGCAGCTGTTAAAATGAGACTGATCTGTATTCGACAGAAAGAGCTGAGAGATGTATTTTTAGGCTAAAAATAAAATTACAGAATTATTGTGAAGTGTGAATGTGAATTTTTTAATGTTACACATACATGTGTGTATACATATATATATGTGTACATATATATGTGCAGGTAAATGTATAAAAAATAATTTGGAAGTAGAATCACCTAATGGTTTTTTTTAGGGGGGACAGCAAGAATGAGGGACAGGAAACAGAGGTAAGACTAATGTTTTAGTCTCTATATTTCAGTGTTGTTTGAATCTTTCAGTGAAAATGTATCCTGTAAATTTCTATGATTTTTTAAAGTTTTTTTTTTTGAGTTTTAACATACTGAGACTAAAGTGCACAAATTATAAGTATATAGCCCAATGAATTTTTACATGTGTATTACTCATGTAACCACTACCCAGATCAAGATGTAGAATATTTCTGCTCCCTAGAATGCTCTATCGTGGTCCTCCATTGTACCCACCACCGCAGATTATTTTATCTGTCCCTGAAATTCATAGAAATAGAATCATACAGCTTGTTCTAATTTTGTGTCTGGCTCTTTTTGTTTCATACCATGTCTACTATACTAATCCATGTTGTCAGTTCTTTTCTATTGCTTATAGTATCCCACTGTATGAATACACCACAGTTTAGTTATCCATTCCTCTGTTGATAGACATTTGAGTTATTTCCAGTTTGGGGCTATTAGGAAGAAAACTGCTATGACTTGCCTTGTACATGCCTTCTGTGATATTCATGCATTTCTCTTATATACCTAGTACTGGAACTGCTGGGTCATAGAGGAGGTTTTAGTAGAGTGATTCAAGGTGGTTGTAACAATTTACACTTTCATTAGTGTATATGGAAGTTCCAGTTCCAGTTGCTCCATATTCTGGCTACCACTGCTTATTGTCAATTCTTTTCATTTTAGCCATTCTGAGAAGTCCGTACTGATATTACATTTTGGTTTTATTTTTATTTTCATTTCCTTGATAACTAATCATATGGAACATCTTTTCATGTACTTATGTCCATGCTGATATTCTCTTTTATAAAACTCCTGCTCAAGTTTTTTCTCATTTTGTTTGAGCTGTTTATCTTCATTGTGTTGTTTATCTTTTTCTTACTGATTTGTTGCCATTCTTTAGATATTGTGGCTATGAGATATTTTTTGGATATATATGCTATATCTATGATATGTGTATATAAACATGCATATATATATATATGCATATATATCACAAATTTCTCTTAGTCTGTGAATTTCTGGTTCACTCTCTTGATGGTGTACTTCGATAAATAGAATTTCAGAATTTATAAATCTTTTATGGTTCATGGTTTTTTGGGTCTTATTTAAGAAATCACTGCCTACCCCAAGGTCATGGAATTATTCGTCTATGTTATCTTCTAGAACAGGGGTCAGCAGACTATGGCCCATGTGGCCTGCCACCTGTTTTTGTAAATAAATTTTTATTGGAACACAGCGATTCCATTTCATAAATGTATTGTCTATGGTTGCTTTTGTGCTGTAACAGCAGAGTTGAATAGTTGCAACAGAGACCATGTGGACCACAAAATTGAAAATATTGAGTATCTTGTACTTTACAGAAAAAATTTACTAACCCCTGTTCTAGAAAATTATTGATTTCCTTTCATATTAGGCCTATAATCCAATTGGAATTAAGCTTTGTAAATGGTATAAAATAGGGTTAAAGTCTGTTGCATATGAATTATCTAATTGCTCCAGCATCAATTTTTGAAAAAAAAAAATCTCATTACCACAAAATTGCAGTAGCACCTTTGTTGTATATCAGTTTACTGTATAGGCATGGGCCTGTTTCTAGACTCTCTCTTCTATTTCACTGTTTGTTTATCTATCACTGCACCAGTACCACACTATCTTAAATATTGTAGGTTTATGCTAAGTCTTGGTATCTGATATTGTAAATCTTCCAACAATTTCTTCTTCCTGATTTTTTGGCTCTTGCATTTCCATATAAAGTTTAGAATTCCCTGATAAATTTCCACAGAAAACCTTGCTGGGAATTTGTCTGTGACTGCATTGAGTCAATAAATTAATTTTGGGAGAATCGACATCTTTATAAAACAGAGTCTTCAAATCCATGAGCATGGTATATTTATCTATTTGTTTAAGTGTTCTATGGTTTTCCCTACAATGTTTTGTATTTTTCAGTTTAACAATGTTGCATGTGTTTCATCAGATTCATTCCTAGATATTAGACCGTTTCCAAAGCTATTGTTAATAGTGTTGTATCTAAAATTTTAGTGACTAATTGTTTTTGCAAGTATAATATATAGAAATGCAATAGATTTTTATATATTGACTTTGTATCTAGTTACCTACCTAAATTCATTTATTAATTCTAATAGTGTACATATTTTTTTGAGGTTTTCTATATTGACAACCACGTCACCTGGAATTACATTTTTACTTGCTCCTTTTCAATATTTATACCTCATAATTCTTGTTTTGTGCCCTTTTGCACTAATTGGGACCTACGGAACAATAATTAACAGAAATGATGAAAACGAATGTATTTGAATTGTTCTGAACTCAGGGAGAAAGCACTCAACATTTCACCATTAAATATGTGAGCAATAGACTTTTTATATATAAACTTAATCATATTAAAGAGGTTCTCTTCTATTCCTAGTTTGCTGAGAGTTTTTATCATGAACTAGTGGTTAATTTAATTGGATGCCTTTTTGTATCTGTTGAGGTAATCATATGGCCTTAACGTTCACTTTTTGTTAAAGAAGTGAATTATATTGATTAACTTTCAAAATTTAAACCATTAAAAAAAAAATTTGGGGCCACATCCCGTGGCATGTGGGATCTTAGTTCCCCGGCTAGGGCTCAAACCCACGCCCTCCATTGGAAGGTAGAGTCTTAACCACTGGACCACTGGGGAAGTCCCTAAACCATTTTTTATTCCTAGAATAAGTGAATTTGGTTATGACGTAGTGCATATATTCTCTGGATTTGATTTTCTAATATTTTATACTAATGTGTGTATCAATTAATAAGAAATACTCTTATGCAGTTTTCTCTTCTTGTAATTTCCTTGTATATTTTTGTATCAGGGTTATGCTGGTCTCATAAAATGAATTAGGAAGTAGTGCTCTCTCTCTAGTCCTTAAAAGAGGTTGTACAAGATTGGTATTATTTCTTTCTTTAAATGCTTGGCAGAAATCACCAGTAAAGTCATCTAGACTCGAATTTTCTTTGGGATACATTTTAGTTACAGATTTAATGTATTTCTTTCTTTTATTATTTAGTTATTTTACCTTATCCATTTTTTCCTTTTTATTTTTTAATTGAAGTATAGTTGACATACAATATTATATTAGTTTCAGTTGTACAACATACTGATTCAGCATTTATATACATTACAGACTGATCACCACAATAAGTCTAAGTCCATCTGTCACCATACAAAGTTATTACAATAGTGTTGACTATATTCCCTATGCTGTACATTACATCCCTATGATTTACTTATTTTATATCTAGGAGTTTGTACCTCTTATTCCCCTTTACTTGTTTTGCTTAACCCCCTACTCCCCTTCCCTCTGATAACCACCAGTTTGTTCTCTGAGTCTATGAGTCTGTTTCTGTTTCGTTTTGTTTATTCACTTGTTTTGTATTTTATTTTATTTTTTTATTTTTTGCAATGTTGTCAGTTTTAGTTTTGCATAGGAAAAACGTCATAATGACTAATGAGAAAATTAAAATGGTCTCTGTGAATCATCATCTCTTGCCAGTGGTTATTCAGATTCAGAGTGGAGTATGGGATACTGTCTCCTTAATAATTTGTCAAAAGCAGTGGTTCTTAACCAGGGGCAGTTTTGCCCCTGAGGGGTTGTTTTGTGTTTTAGATTCCACATGCAAGTGATAACATAGAGTATATATCTATGGCTGAGTAATATTCTCATATATATATATATATATATATATATATAATACATATATCTATATAATATATATGTATCTCACATCTTCTTTATTCCTTTGTCTATAGATGGACATTTAGGTTGCTTCCATATTTCCACATTGGCTATTGTAAATAATGCTGCAATGAACATAGGGGTACATACATATTTTTGGATTGTATTTTCATTTTCTTCAGATAAATACACAGAGGTGAAATTGCTAGATCATATGATAGTTCTATTTTTAGTTTTTTGAGGAACCTCCATACTGTTTTCCATAGTGGCTGCACCAATTTACATCCCTACCAATGGGGCATGAGGATTGCCTTTTCTCCACATCTTTGCCAACACTCATTATTTGTTGCCTTTTTGATAATAGCCATTCTGACAGGTGTGAGGTAATATCTCCTTGTGGTTTTGATTTGCTATTCCCTGATGATTGTTGATGTTGAGCATGTTTTCATATGTCTGTTGGCCATCTGCATGTCTTCCCTGGAAAAATGTCTATCATGTCCTCTGCCCAATTTTTACTTGTTTTTGTTTGATGTTGAGTTGTGTGAGTTCTTTATACATTTTGGATATTAACCCCTTTTGCAACTATCATCTCCCATTTAGTAGGTTGCCTTCTCATTTTGTTGATGGTTTCCCTTTCTGTGCAAAACCTTTTTAGTTTGTTGTAGTTCCATTTGATTATTTTTGCTTTTGCAGCTCTTACCTGAGAAGACAGATCCAAAAAAAATATTGCTAAGACCAATATCAAGGAGCGTACTGCCTATATTTTCTTCTAAGAACTTGATGGTTTCAGAACGAACATTTAGGTCTTTAATCCATTTTAAATTTATTTTTGTAAATGGTGTAAGAAAGTGATCCAGTGTCATTCTTTCCCATGTAGCTGACCAGTTTTCCCAACACCATTTATTAAAATCAGTCTTTCCCCACTCTATGTTCTTGGCTTCTTTGTTGTAAATTAATTTGCCATATAAATGTGGGTTTATTTCTGGGCTCTCTATTCTGTTCCATTCATCTATGTCTGTTTTTGTGCTAGTACCATACTGTTTTGATTACAGTTGCTTTGCAGTATAGCTTGAAATCAGGGAGCATGATGCCTCCAGCTTTGTTCTTCTTTCTTTTTTTTTTTTTTAAATATTGCCATTTATGTGAACTTGTGATGTTTTGGTTTTTTTTAAATTTTTATTTATTTATTTATTTATGGCTGTGTTGGGTCTTCGTTTCTGTGCGAGGGCTTTCTCTAGTTGCGGCAGGCGGGGGCCACTCTTCATCGCGGTGCGCGGGCCTCTCACTATCGCGGCCTCTTTTGTTGCAGAGCACAGGCTCCAGACGCACAGGCTCAGCAATTGTGGCTCACAGGCCTAGTTGCTCCGCAGCATGTGGGATCCTCCCAGACCAGGGCTCGAACCCGTGTCCCCTGCATTGGCAGGCAGATTCTCAACCACTGCACCACCAGGGAAGCCCCTGTTCTTCTTTCTTAAAATTGCTTTTGCTATTCAAAGTCTTTTGTGGTTTTATACAAAATTTAGAATTATTTGTTCCCATTCTATGAAAAATGCCACTGGTATTCTGATAGGGATTGCATTAAATCTGTAGGTTGCTTTAGGTAGTATGGTCATTTTAATAATATTAATTCTTCCAATCCATGAGGACAGTATATCTTTCCATTTATTTGTATTGTCTTCAATTTCTTTCATCCCCAGTCTTATTGTTTTCAGAATACAGGTCTTTCACCTCCTTGGTTAAATGTATTCCTAGGTATTTTATTCTTTTTGATGCAGTTGCAGTTGTAGATGGGATTGTTTTCTTAATTTCTCTTTCTGGTAGTTTATTATTAGTGTATAACAGTGCAACAGATTTCTATATATTGAAATCTTGTATCCGGCAATCTTACTGAATTTATTCATTAGTTCTAATAGTTTTTGGTAGTTTTAGGGGTTTTTTCTGTATAGTATCATGTCATCTACAAATAGTGACAGTTTTAGTTCTTGCTTTCCAATTTGGACACCTTTTATTTCTTTTTCTTATCAGATTGCTGTGGCTAGGACTTCCAATACTATGTTGAATAAAAGTGATGATATGGGCACCCTTATCTCGTTGCTGATCTTAGAGAAAGAGCTTTCAGCTTTTCACCCTTGAATATTATGTTAGCTGTGGGTTTGTCATATATGGCCTTTATTATGTTGTGGTAAATTCCCTCTGTACCCACTTTCTGGAGAGTTTTTGTCATAAATAAATGTTGAATTTCATCAAATGTTTTTTCTGCATCTATTCAGATGATCATATTATTTTTATCCTTTGTTTTCTTAATGTGATGTATCATGTTGATTGATTTGCAAATAATGAATCAACCTTGCATCTCTGGAATAAATATCATTTGATCATGGTGTATGATCCTTTTAGTGTATTGTTGAATTTCGTTTGTTAATATTTTGTTGAGGATTTTTGCATCTATGTCCATCAGGGATATTGGTCTGTAATTTTTTTATAGTATCTTTATCTGGTTTGGGTATCAAGGTAATGCTAGCCTTATAGAATGAATTTGGAAGCATTCATTTCTCTTCAATTTTTTTAGTAGTTTGAGAAGGATGGGTATTTACTCTTCTTTAAATCTTTGGTGGAATTCACCTGTGAAGTTGTCTGGTCCTGGACTTTTTTTCATTGGTAGTTGTTTGATTACTGATTCATTACTAGTGAACAGTCTACTCAAATTTTATATTTCTTCCTGACTCATTCTTAGAAGAGTGTATGCTTCTAGGCATTTATCCATTTCTCCTATGTTGTCCAATTTGTTGGTGTATAATTGTTCATAGTAATGTCTTACAATCTTTTTTATTTCTGAGGTCTAAGTTGTACTTCTCTCTTTTTTCTGATTTTATTTATTTGAATTCTGTCTCTCTCTCTCTCTCTCTCCTTGAATGAGTGTGGCTAAAGGTTTATCACTTTTGTTTATATTTTCAAAGAATCGGCTTTTAGTTTCATTGATTTTTTTCTATTGTATTCAATCTCTAATTTATTTATTTCAACTCTGATTATTATTGTCTTCCTTCTACAGTATAACTTTGGGGTTTGTTTGTTCTTCTTTGCTAGTTCCTTTGGGTGTAAATTTAGGTTGTTTATTTGAGATTTTTCTTGTTTCCTGAGGTAGGCCTGTATTGCTATAAATTTCCCTCTTAGAACTACTTTTGCTGTGTCCCATTGATTTTGGAACATTGTGTTTCCATTTTCATTTGTCTTAAGGAATTTTTTGATTTCCTCTTTGATTTCTTCATTGACTCATTGGTTGCTTAGAAGCATATTGGTTAGCGTCCATGTATTTGTGGGTTTTTCCTAGTTTTCTTCTTGTAATTGATTTCTAGTCTCATAGTGTTATGGTCAGAAAAGATGCTTGATATAATTTCAGTCATCCTAAATTTATTGAGACTTGTTTTGTGGTCTAACATGTGATCTATCCTGGAGAATGTTCAAGGTGCTCTTGAGAAGAATGTGTAGTCTGCTGTTTGGGGGTGGAAGGTTCTGCATATATATGTTAAGTACATCTGGTCTAATATGTCATTTAAGGTCAATGTTTCCTTATTGATTTTCTGTCTGGATGATCTGCCCACTGATGTAAGTGTGGTGTTTAGGTCCCCTACTATTACTGCATTACAGTCAACTTTTCCTTTTATGTCTGTTAATATTTGCTTTATGTGTTTAGGGGCTCCTATGTTGGGTGCATAGATATTTACAAGTGTTATGTCACCTTGTTGGATTGATCCCTTTGTCATTATGTAATACCCTTCTTTATCTCTTGTTACCATCTGGGTTTTAAAGTTTATTTTGTCTGATGTAAGTATTGCTACCCCAACTTTCTTCTCATTTCCATTTGCATGGAATATCTGTTTTCATCCCTTCACTTTCAGTCTGTCTTTACATCTAAAGTAAGTCTCTTGTAGGCAGCATATATATGGGTCTTCTTTTTTTTTCTTTAATCCATTCAGTCACCCATGTCTTTTTTTTTTTTTTTTTTTTAAGAAATTCACGTTCTTTTTTTATTTATTTATTTATTTATGACTGTATTGGGTCTTCGCTTCTGTGCGAGGGCTTTCTCTAGTTGTGGCAAGTGGGGACCACTCTTCATCGCAGTGCGCGGGCCTCTCACCATCGTGGCCTCTCTTGTTGCGGAGCACAGGCTCCAGACGTGCAGGCTCAGTAATTGTGGCTCACGGGCCCAGTTGCTCCGTGGCATGTGGGATCTTCCCAGACCAGGGCTCGAACCCGTGTCCCCTGCATTGGCAGGCAGATTCTCAACCACTGCACCACCAGGGAAGCCCCACCCATGTCTTTTGATTGGAGAATTTATTTACATTTTAAGTAAATATTGTTAGATATGTACTTATTACCATTTTGTTACTTGTATTCTGGTTGTTTTTGTAGTTTTTCTCTGTTCCTTCCTTCTTTTTTTGCTCTCTTCCCTCGTGGTTTGATGACTGTCTTTAGTGTTATGTCTGGATTCCTTTCTTTATTTTTTGTGTAACTGTTATAGGTTTTTGGTTTGCGGTTACCATGAGGTTCATACATAACAACCAATGTATATTTCAGTCTATTTTAATTTGATGGTCACTTAAGTTTGAATGCTTCTAAAAATGCTACAGCTTTTACTCCCCCCTTCCAATGTTTTATGTTTTGGATGTCATATTTTACACCTTTTTATTTTTTGTATTGCTTAACTAATTATTTTATTTTTAAATTTATTTATTTTTCTTTATTTCTTTGGCGGCTTTGAGTCGCAGTTGCGGCACGTGGGTTCGTCGTTGGGGCATGTGGGATCTTCCGCCACGGCGCTTGGGCTCTTTGTTTCAGTGCACAGGCTTCTCTCTAGTTATGGTGCACGGGCTTCTCTCTAGTTGTGGCATGTGGATTTTCTCTCTCTAGTTGTGGCATGCAGGCTCCAGGGCGCATGGGCTCTGTAGTTTGTGGCACATGGGCTCTCTTGTTGAGGCGCACGAGCTCAGTAGTTGTGGCATGTGGGCTTAGTTGCCCCGTGGCATGTGGGATCTTAGTTCCCTGACCAGGGATGGAACTTGCATCTCCTGCATTGGAAGGCGGATTCCTTACCACTGGACCACCAGGAAAGTCCCTAATTATTTTAGATAGATAATTTTACTACTTTTGTCTTTTAACCTTCATACTAGCTTTATCGGTGGTTGATCCACTATCGTTACTATGTGTTTGCTTTTA
This sequence comes from Balaenoptera ricei, assembly GCF_028023285.1. Taxonomy (NCBI): domain Eukaryota; kingdom Metazoa; phylum Chordata; class Mammalia; order Artiodactyla; family Balaenopteridae; genus Balaenoptera; species Balaenoptera ricei. The sequence goes on along the minus strand of NC_082640.1, from coordinate 79,759,931 downwards.
CTAATAATACTTTTTCTTTCATAATTTTCTTGTTTCTAGTTTTGGCCTTTTCTTTTCCATTTAAAGAAGTCCCTTTAACATTTCTTGTAAGGCTGGTTTAATGGCGATGAACTCCTTCAGCTTTTACTTGTCTGGGAAACTCTTTATCTCTCCTTTTCTGCTGAATAATAATCTTTTTGGGTACAGTAGTCTTGTTTGTACATTTATACACCTAACGTTGTCTCAGAGGTCCCTTAAACTATGTTATTTTTGTTTGTTTGTTTTAGTGCTTTTTTCTTTTTGCTGGTCTAATTGGGCGATTTCCACTACCTTGTCTTCCAGATTGCTGATCTGTTCATCTGTATCCTCTAATATGCTATTAATTCACTTTAGTGTATTTTTCATTTACATTTTTGTATTATTCAGTTCTGCTGGTTCTTTTTTATATTTTCTATCTTTGTTGAAGGTCTCATTGAGTTCATCCATTCTTCTCTCGAGTTTGGTGAACATTTTTATGACTTTTACTTTATAGTCTCTGGTAAATTCCTTATTTCCATTTTGTTTAGTTCTATTTCTGAGGCTTTGTCTTATTCTTTCATTTGGAGGTATTACTTTGTCTCCTATTTTGCCTGACTTTCTGTGTTTGTTTCTATATTAGGTATATATATATCAGTTACATCTCCCGGTCTTGAAAGAGCAGCCTATGTAGAAATGTTTTGTGGGGCCCAATAGTGCAATCCCCCTGGTCACCAGAGCCTCCAGGAGTATTCCCTCTGTGGGCTGTGTGCACTCTCCTATTGTGGTTGGGCCCTGATTGTTGCAGACACACTGGTGAGTGGGGCTGTCCCCTGGTACACTGGCTGTGCAGCCTGGCTGTGACTTCTGTAGTCATGCTGGTGTGCAGGGCTGCCCCCCAGAGTGGGAGCTGCTTTGGAGTAGTGCTGAGGCTGGCCAAGTGAGATGTGGCTGTCCCCCTGGAGTGGGATCTGCTTTGGAGGGGTGCCAGTGCCAGCCAGGGTACCCACTAAGTGGGGCGAGGTGGGAGCCACTTTGGAGGGGCTGGCCAGTGGCTGGCGGGCTTGGTAGATGGGTCCTCAGGGGAATGCCAGGGCAAGACACATGGCTTTAGCTAGGTTGATGGAGAGTGACAGAAATGGTGCCTGCCAGCCCTGGGCCAGCTAGGTAGAAAGAGAGCTAAAAAAAAAAGATGGTGCCCATCAGCACTTCCATCCCCAGAGAAAGTTCCACCAGATACCTGCCTCTCCAGCATATGCCCTAAAATTAGTCAGTGAATCTCCTTGTGTGACCCAGGTGCTTTTCAAGCTGCTGCCTCTGTGCTGGGTATCAGAGTGAGTGAGTCTGTGCATGAGCTCTTCAGGAGCAGAGTCTTGGTTTCCCAAAGCCCTCCAGCTCTCCTGGTGAGCCTTGCTGGTTTTCAAAGCTGGATGTTATGGGGGCTCATCTTCCTGGTGCAGATTTTCTGGGTCGTGGAGACCCACATGGTGCTCAGACCCAATACTTCTCGGGGGAACCTCTGTGGTTGTAATATCTTTCCCACTTGTGGGTCACAGCACTTGGGCTGTGGGTTCTGACTAGACCATGTCTCTGCCCCTTCTACCTGTCTTGATGTGGCCTTTTCTTTCTATCCTTAGTTGTAGAAAATCCATTCTGTAGGTCATCAGGTTATTCTCAGAGATAGTTGTTCTATATGTAGTTGTTGTTTTGGTGTGTCCATGGGAGGAGGTGAGCTCAGAATCTTCCTACTCTGCCATCTTGATCTGGACCTCTCTGGATTTAATATATTTAACAACTATTCAGATTAAAAATTTGCTTTCTTGTGTCAATTTAGATAACTTGTGATTTTAAAGAAAATCATCAGTTTTATTTAGTTTGTTAAATTTATTTATGTAAAACTATGTATCACAACCCTGTATTATCTTTTTATGTCTGTAGGATCTGCAGTGATATCTCCCTTTCATTTTGATATTAGTAGTTTATACTTTCTTTTTCTTGATTGGTCTTTCTAAGAGTTTATCAAGTTTATAGATATTATGACAGAACAAATTTTTGACTGTATTGATTTTTGTCTATGTATGTGAGCTTACTGTTTTTTCTATTTATGTTTTCACTTTTATTAATTTCCTTCTATTTTTTATTCTTTTTCTAACTTCTTGAGATGGTAACTTAGAAGTTGATTTTTAATTTTTTTACAATATATGCATTGAAAGTCATTTTTCTCCTAAGCACTGTGAATCAACAGGTCCAATCAGGAGAGAGAAATCACAACAGTAATTTCAACAGAAAGATTTTAATATAAGGAATTATTAACAATACCAGGGGATGGCAGTAATGAGGGATTGGTTAGCAAGAATTAAAGAGGATTCAAAAGAATATAAGAATAGTAGATATAGGGAAAAGCTAGTACCCCCCAGAGCTGAGATAGCACACCAAGGAAGAGGCCCACTGAGGCCTGAGATCCAGACCTTTCTTTAGAAGGCACAGTGTGGCTCACTAGATGGCAGAAAAGTTACTGTGGTGCCATCCTGCTTAAATATGCTGGAAATCCACCCTGTGGGGTGCCAGGGAAGACTCTTCACAGGGAGATATCTCACTGGAGGCCCTTTGCTACAAAACTGCCTGAGGGATATGCCAAGGGAAGCCACTGGCTGCTAGGTGCTGCTGGCCACTGTGCACTGCAGAAGTCTAGTGTAGGGGAAAATAATGCATCCTGGAGAAGCTTGCCCAGCAGGCACCCCAGAACCAGGAAGCAAAAACTTTTTCCTCCTGCAATGTATTTACAGTGCCCTCTAATGGCAAAGTGCCAGTTGGCAAGGGGAGCTATTTAAAGGACCCAAACCCATTTTCACAAAGCAGCCTAATAGGTGGAACTTAGAACTGAAAGGCAGTAAATAATAACCAGCACACACCATTTTAGCCATATCCCATAAATTTTAGTGTGTTTTATTTTCAATATCTAATTTTCATTGTGCTTTCCTGACTGCTGGGTTATTTAGAAGAATGTTGGTTAACTTCTAAACATTATCAAAATTTCTAGTTATCTATTAATTGATTTCTAGTTTTATTCCACCATAGCCTGAGAACATACCCTATGTGACTTTAATTTTTTGAAGGTTTTTCAGACTTGTTTTATGCATACCATATAGTGCATTTTGGTAAATATTTCGTGAGCACGTGAAAAGAATGTGTATTCTCCAGTTGCTTAGTGTAGTGTTTTTTATATATATATATATATATATATATATATATATATATATATCAACTAGGTTAAATTTTTTAATAATTTTGTTCAAAGAGTCTATATAACTTAGTTTTCTTTTTTTAGTCTAACACACCAGAGATAGGTGTATTAAACTAAGATTGGGGTTATGTCTATTTCTCCTTTTTTGTTAGATTTCCTTGTTTGAAACTATGTTATTCTGGATATAAAAATTCAGGATTGCTGTGTATTCATGTTGAATTGACCCTTTTATCTTAGGAAATGCCACCCTTTATCTCTAGTACACTTCTTGCCTTAAAGTTTACCTTATCTGTTACTAATAATAACCACACAAGCTTCCTTTACTTTCCAGTTTGTATGATATTTATTTCCATTATTTTGGTTTCAATCTGTGTACTTATATTTAAAGTGTAACAGCACACACTTGAGTTGATTTTTTAAATCCAGTCTGGAAATCTTTGCCTTTTAATTGAAGAGTTTAGTCCATTTGCACTTCATATAATTACTCATATAACTGACTTGCTTATGTTTTTAATTTCTCTCATCTGTTCTTTCTTTTTTCCTTCTTTCCTATTTTTTAGGATTAATTATTTTATTATTCTGTATTACTTCTTTACTAGTTTTTCTTAAATACCTCTTTACTGAGGTATATCTGAATAAAAATGGTAGATATTCACCATTTTTACTATATAGTTCTATGAGTTTTGACAAATGCATAAAGTTTTGTACCTACCATCACAGTCAAGACGCAGGCATAGCTTAGAGATTTGCTTTCCCAGTGCATATAAAAGTTGTTTATACTATGCTGTAGTCCATTAAATGTGAAATAGCATTATGTCTTTTTTAAAAAATGTACATACTTTAATTAAATAATACTTTACTGCCAAAAAATATTAACCATCACCTGAACTTTCAGGAAGTCATAATCTTTTTACTGGTGGAGGGTCTTGCCTCAGTGTTGATGCTGCTGACTGATCAGGTGGCGGTTGCTGAAGGGTGGGGTGGCTATGGCAATTTCTTAAACTAAGAAACAAAGTTTGCCTCATCAGTAGGCTCTTGCTTTCACAAACATTCCTCTGTAGCATGCAATGCTGTTCGATAGCATTGTACCCACAGTAGGACTTCTTTCAAAATTAGAGTCAGCCCTCTCAAACTCTGCCACTGCATCTTCATAGCATCTTCACCAGGAGTAGATTCCATCTCAAGAAACCACTTTGCTCATCCATAAGAAGCCACTCCTCGTCTGTTAAAGTTTTATCATGAGGTTGCATCAATTCACTCACATCTTCAGGCTCCACGTCTAATGCTAGTTCTCTTGCTATTTCCACCACTTTTGCAGTTACTTCCTCTATTGAAGTCTTGAACCCTCCAAGTCATCCATGAGGACTGGAATCAACTTCTTTCAACTCCTGTTAATGTTGATATTTTGACCTCTTACCATGAACGCTTAATGTTCTTAATGGCATCTAGAATGGTGAATCCTTTCCAGAAAGTTTTCAATTTACTTTGTCCAGATCCATCAGAAGAATCACTATCTATGGCATCTATAGCCTTACAAAATGTATTTCTTTAAGAATAAGACTTGAAAGTTGAAATGACTCCTTGATCAATTGGCTGAAGTATGGATATTGTGTTAGCAGGCATGAAAACAATAAGCAGTAATATTTTGAAAGGAACCTTTTTTTCTGAGCAGTAGGTCTTAACAGTGGGCTTAAAATATTCAGGAAACCATGTTGTCAACAGATGTACTGCTGTCCAGGCTTTGTTGTTCCATTTATAGAGCACAGGCAGAGAAGATTTAGCATAATTCTTAAGGACCCTGGGATTTTCAGAATGATAAATGAGCATTGGCTTCAGCTTAAAGTCACCAGCTGCGTTAGCGTGTAATGAGAGTCAGCCTGTCCTTTGAAGCTTTGAAGCCAGGCATTGACTTTTCCTCTCTAGCTATGAAGGTCCTAGATGGCATCTTCTTCCAATATAAGGCTACTTTGTCTACATTGAAAATCTGTTATTTAGTGTAGCCATGTTCAATATTGATCTTAGCTAGATCTTCTGGATAACTTACTGCAGTTTCTACATCAGCACTTGCTGCTTCACCTTGCACCGATATGTTATGGAGATGGCTTCTTTCTTGAAACCTCATGAACCAACCTCTGCTAGCTTCAAACTTTTCTTCTGCAGCTTCCTCACCTCTCCCAGCCTTCATAGAATTGAAGAGAGTTGGGTTCTTGCTCTGGATTAGGCTTCAACTGAAGAGAATGTTGTAGCTGGTTTAATCTTCTATGCAGACCACTCAAGCTTTCGCCATATCAGCAATAAAGCTGTTTTGCTGTCCTATCATTCATGTGTTCACTGGAGTAGCACTTTTAATTTCCTTCCAGAACTTTCCTTTGCATTTGCAACTTGGTTAACTGTTTGATGTAAGAGGCCTAGCTTTGGGCCTATCTCAGCTCTCTATGTGCCTTCCTCACTTAGCTTAATAATTAACAGCTTTTGATTTTAAGTGAGAGACATACGACTCTTCCTTTCACTTGAACACTTATAGGACACTGTAGGGTTATTAATTGGCCTAAGTTTAAGATTGTTGTGTCTTTGGGAACAGGGAGGCCTGAGGAGAGGGAGAAAGATAGGGGAAACACAGGTCAGTGGAGCAGGCAGAACATACACACTTATTGATTAATTTTGCTCTCTTACATGGGTGAAGTTCATGGTGCCCCCAAAAATTACAATAGTAAATCAAAGATCACTGATTACAGATCACTGATTACAAAACACCATAACAGATATACAAATAATGGAAAAGTTTGAAATATTTGAAGAATTTCCAAACTGTGGCAGAGAGAAATGAAGTGAGCAAATGCTATTGGAGAAACAGCACTAAGAGACTTGCTCAGTACAGGGTTGGCACAACCTGCAATTTGTAAAAAAAATGCAGTATCTGTGAAGTACAATAAAGTGAAGCACAGTAAAATGAGGTATGCCTGTATATTGCACTTCCGTCATTCCCAGAATTGTGCCTGTGTCCCTTTTCAGCCAATCTTTCCCCATTCACCAATTGAAAAACATTTGAGTTATTCCCACTTTTTGACTATTAGTAATAATGCATTTAACTTGCTACCAATTTTTGGCAATTTTGAATAGATTTGCTAGGAACATTCTTATACAGGTTTTTGTGTGAATGTATGTTTTCCTTTTTACTTGGTAAGTACCTAGGAGTTGGATTGCTGTGTCATATGATCAGTAAACAGTTAATTGATAACTAAGAAACTGAAAACTCATTTCCAAAGTAGTCATACAGTTTTTAAATTCCTACCAATAATGTATAAAAATTTCACATCTTCATCAGCCCTGGGTGTTGTTGGGTTTTTTGGTCATTTTAATAGGTATGTAGTGGTACCTCATTGTGATTTTAATTTGCATTTTTCTAAAAATTACTGATGTAAATTATCTTTTTATGTGCTTATTTGTCATCCATAAGTTGCTTTGTTTTGTTTTTATTATTTAATACTTATTTTATTGAGCTATAATTGACATATAAAATTATTAGTTTCAGGTGTATAACATAATGATTTGATATTCCATATGCCTTTTTTGATAAAGTATCTGCTCAGATTTTTCACCAAGTTTTTTTCCAGGATTTCTGTTTTCTTCTTATCAAGTTTTTAGAGTTCTTTATATATTCAGGACATGAGACTTTAACTGATAGGTGTTATTGAAATATTTCTGTCCCAGTCTGTCACTTGTCTTTTATTTTCTTACCATGGTCTTTTGAAAACCTGAAATTTTGAATTTTGATGTATCAAGTTTTTCTTTTATGGTTCATAAATTATTGACTAATAAATCTGTCTATGAGATATTTGTATGACCTAAGGTCACAAAGACTTTATCCTGTATTTTATTGTAGTTGTTTTATAGCTTTAGATTTTTCATATATCTGTAGCTCATTTGACTTACTTTTTGTGTATGGTCTATATTATGGGCTGAGATTTAGTTTTGTTTTTGAAATGGATGTCCAACTTTTCCATGCTGTTTGTTGAAAGTATGACATCCTTTCTTTATTGAATTGCCTTTGCAATTTTGTTGAAAACCAGTTAGCTATGGTTCTATTTTTGGATTACTTGGTTCCATTGATCTATGTGCCTGTTCTTTCACCAATATCACAATCTTGATTATTTGATTATTTGTAACACATCTCGAAACCATATAGGAAATATCCTCCACCTTTGTTTTTTTCTGTTTTGTTTTTGTTATACTAGCTCCTTTGTCTGTTCATATAAGTTTTCTACTTTCTTAAGATAAAAGCTTAGATCACTGATGTGAGACCTTTCTAATTTTCTAGTAGTATTAGCATTTTTTTAGTTTTTTATTTTAATAAACTTCAACTTTGGAATCATTTTAGATTTACAGAAAATTTGCAGATATAATACAGAGAGTTCCCATATAACTCTCACTCTGTCTCCCTATTGTAACACCTTACCTCAGAGTGGCACATTTCTCACAGCTAAGAAACCAACACTGGTACATTGGTACAGTACTATTAGCTAAACTACAGACTGTTTGGATTTCACCAGTTTTTCCACTAATGTCTGTTTGTTTGTTTGTTTGTTTCAAGATCCCTTCCAGGATACCACATTACATATAGTCATGTCTCTCTTTTTAAAAAAATTTTTATTGGAGTATAATTGATTTACAATGTTGTGTTACCTTCTGCTGTACAGCAAAGTGAATCAGTTATACATATATGTATATCCACTCTTTTTAAAACTTATTTTCCCATGTAGGTCATTACAGAGTATTAAGTAGAGTTCCCTGTGCTATACAGTAGGTCCTTATTAGTTATCTATTTTATATATAGTAGTGTGTATATGTCAATCCCAATCTCCCAATTTATCCCTCTCCCCCTTCCCCCCTCACCAGTAACCATAAGATTGTCTTTTACATCTGTGACTCTAGTTCTGTTTTGTAAATAAGTTCATTTGTACCATTTTTTAAGATTCCACGTGTAAGCAATATCATATAATATTTGTCCTTCTCTGTCTGACTTACTTCACTCAGTATGACAGTCTCTAGGTCCATCCATGTTGCTGCAAATGGCATTATTTCATTCTTTCTTATGGCTAAGTAATATTCCATTGTATGTATGTACCACGGCTTCTTTATCCATTCCTCTGTCAATGGACATTTAGGTTGCTTTCATGTCCTGGCTATTGTAAATAGTGCTGCAGTGAACACTGGGGTGCATATATCTTTTTGAATTATGGTTTTCTCTGGGTATATGCTCAGGAGTGGGATTGCTGGATCATATGGTAACTCTATTTTTAGATTTTTAAGGAACCTTCATACTGTTCTCCATAGTGGCTGTACCAATTTACATTCCCACCAAAAGTGTAGGAGGGTTCCCTTTCTCCACACACTCTCCAGCATTTATTGTTTGTAGATTTTTCTATGATAGCCAGGTGATATCTCATTGTAGTTTTGATTTGCATTTCTCTAATGATTAGTGATGTTGAGCATCTTTTCATGTGCTTTTTGTCCATCTGTGTGTCTTCTTTGGAGAAATGTCGATTTAGATCTTCTGCCCATTTTTTGATTGGGTTGTTTTTTTGTTTTTTGTTTTGTTATTGAGCTGCATGAGCTGCTTGTATATTTTGGAGACTAATCCCTTGTCGGTCACTTTGGTTGCAAATATTTTCTCCCATTCTGTGGGTTGTCTTTTCATTTTGCTTATGGTTTCCTTTGCTGTGCAAAAGCTTTTAAGTTTCATTAGGTCCCATTTGTTTATTTTTGTTTTTATTTTCACTACTCTAGGAGGTGGATCAAAAAAGATCTTGCTTCGATTTATGTCAGAGAGTGTTCTGCCTATGTTTTCCCTGAGAGTTTTATAGTATCCGACCTTACATTTAGGTCTTTAATCCATTTTGAGTTTACTTTTGTGTATGGTGTTAGGGAGTGTTCTAATTTCATTCTTTTACATGTAGCTGTCTAGTTGTCCTAGCACCACTTATTGAAGAGACTATCTTTTCTCAATTGTATATTCTTGCCTCCTTTGTCAATCAATTAGGTGACCATAGGTGCTTGGGTTTATCTCTGAACTTTCTATCCTGTTCCATTGATCTATATTTCTGTTTTTGTGCCAGTACCATGCTGTTTTGATGACTGTAGCTTTGTAGTATAGTCTGAAGTCAGGGAGCCTGTCTCCTTCAGCTCCATTTTTCTTTCTCAAGAATGCTTTGGCTATTTGGGGTCTTTTGTGTTTCCATACAAATTTGAAGATTATTTGTTCTAATTCTGGGAAAAATGATATTAATTTGATAGGGATTGCATTGAATCTCTAGATGCTTTGGGTAGTACAGTCATTTTGATAATATTGATTCTTCCAATCCAAGAACATAGTATATCTCTCCATCTGTTTGTGAGTATGAGCATTAATATTAAAAATGTCTCTGTAAAGACAGCTTTATCTGCATCCCAATAGTTTTGATATGTTGTATTTTCATTTTCATTCAATCCCAAATATTTTCTAATTTTCTTTCCAAGATTTTCTTCGACCCATTTGTTATTTAGAAGAGTTTTAAAATTTTCCAAATAGAAGATTTTTTCAGAAATCTTTCTTTTTACTTTAATTATGTTATGAAAACATACTTTGTATGGCTTTAATTCTTTTAAATGTGTTGTTTGTTTTATGGCCCAGAATATCATCTATCTTGGTGAATGTTTCATATTTTCTTGAAAAGGATGACATATGCTGTGGTGGGTAGAGTGTTTTATGAATACTAATTAGGTCAAGTTGGTTGACATGTTGTTCAGGTTTTCTGATTCCTTATTGATTTTTGGTCTAATTATTTTGTTGATTATAGAGAGAAAAATGTTGAAATCACCAATCATAATTTTGAATTTGTCATTATTTTTTCATTCTACCCAATTTTGCTTCTTGTATTCTGAAGATCTTCTGTTAGGTGCATGTGCACTTAGCATTTTTTGGTGTATTCTTAGTGAACTGATACGTTGGTCATTATGTAACTTTTCTCTTTATCCCCAGAAATATTCCTGTTTTGAAGTCCAATTTTCTGATATTAGTATTGCCTTCCCAGCTTTCTTTTGATTAGTATTTGTATAGGCTCCTCAAGTTCCAATCTGTCATATCACCTTCTGTAACCACCCAAAGATCCACTGGTTTTTCTTTCACTCATTCTAGTTCTTCTACCTGCACCAAGTCTAATCTGTAATCCAAGCCCAGAATTATCCAGTTACACCAGGGAAGAAAACTGCTTGCCAGCATAGCTTATTAGGAAGTGTTCTTCCTTTGGAATATTATCCAGTCCTTTTTGCTTCCACATCACTCTGATGTCTTTAAAAATGTGATTTTTGTCATTTATTCATTTTTTTCTAATTGTTGCATCTGGAACATTGGCCTGATGCAATCTATTAAATTGAATTCAGAATTTTACATTTTTTGTTAATTTAAGGGGAAAAAACCCCTGTTCATGTACTTACCAGTGACAGGGCTTTTTTTTTTTTTTTTTTAAGCGGTTTACTTGATGCTTGCATTTAGAAATACGCCTCAGGGGATTATAGTTGCTCATGTTTTATGGTATTTGAAACTACATGCCTTCGTATTGTGTTGAGAAGAGCTTGGGAGGAGAATAACATAGGAAGCTTTGACCTCAAAAGTGAACTATGTGTTAAACATGAGAATTGTCAAAGTGTAATTTCTTTAAAAAATTAAGACTGGTTTATTATACAAATATTATAGTGAGCATGGGTCAGGGGTTTCTTAATCCATTATTGAGGAAATCATAAAGATGGCAAAGCTGGTTCAAGAAAAAATCTGAGGAACCCAAGATAGGTAGTTATCCAGTGAAAGGAAAGCTGAAATGCATTTGCTAACAGCTACAAACTAGTTAATGTCCTACAGGGCAAGAGAGCCATAACCACTGGGGTTACATTTATTTCCAGAGAAAAATCTATAATTAATATCTAATTTTATATAATCTAGCCCCTAATCAAGAGTAAATAGTAAGTCAAGCAAAGGTAAAATTCCCTACTCAGGAATTAAATAATCTTTGGACAGAGCCATTAGTGCTTTAGAGTAACATGTGTGGACAAAGAATATCTCCTGCCATATCAGTAAACAAAGGATGTTGCAGCTGTCAAGCCATCAGCTACTGCAGCAACCCCCACCCCCTACCCAGTGGTGCACCCTGAGGGGATTCAGGATGGAGAAAAACAGGGTACTGGCCCTAGATAGTTAAGGTTCATATCAAAGGAATAATTTCATTAAGTCCAAACTCTTGCATATTCCCATACTTAGAAAAGTGCTAAACTCATTAACTTGAGATGTCTGGTTTTTCTTGGATTAGCAGCAATCTTTTGATGTTAGACTACCTGGGTTTTGGGGGTTTTTTTGTTTTTTTTTTGCAAAAATGCCTATATATCCTGACTTCTCCCTTTCCTCTTCAGAACAGTCTGTCAGAACTATCTGAGAGGCTGTATCCTGGGCTGAAGTTCTCAGTAAGTCTGCTGAATAAAACATAATTCTCAACTTTTAGGTGGTGCATTTTTTTTCAGTCAACACATGAAAAAGGTATGTACTTATCCTTTTGCTTTATTTACAAATATCAGAACATTTTTCTTAACATAATTATATTAACATGAAGCAAAAGTCTCAGAAATATTAAATTTGTGTACAGAAAAGCAGAAATGTGCTATAAGAATTGAGAGATAATTTGGAGGCATTTCCTCCCTATGATCCTTACTAACAACTTTAGCTGGCTTTGTGGGAATTACCTTTGGTGTTAGGGAGATGAAGGATGTTATTTATTTTATTGTTAAACCCTCACATTGTGCAAGTCTTGAAAATACACATGTTCTTATGCAGGAATAATTTTACCAGAAGGGATAAATAACCCCCTTTTATCTTCTGAATATTCTACCCAAAGGCAAAGATGGTGGGGTGGTAATGATAGATGTAATTTCTGTGCATAAGGAATAAATTACATGAGCCAAGTTAAATAATGTATGATTGTGGCTGCTACAAATAAAAGCAAGGTTATGCCTACTTTAACCATTTTCTAGTAGATTTATAAGAAAAAGAAACATTGTCCACAAGAAAGATACAAAAGAACATAACTCCATCAGGATATGTTTAATTTCAGAGAACTGTTGTTCTGAATAAAGTTATCTGAAGAGAGATGTAACAGAATCATCGGAGCTGGGAATGATTTCCACATTTGTCAGTCCCTGGCTGAATCATTTAAATTCTCAATGCAGATTTTATGCCTAAGAGTGAACATTAATTAGAAAAACCAACATTATTGCAAAGCCACATGAATAACTAATGCCTGTCATAGATCTGCTGAAGTAATTTCAACCAAAGGTTTGTGTTGGGGTATCAGTCAGTGAATTAAACCAGAAACCAAAGCAAAGTTGTCCTTTATAGCTTCAGAAAGACTTAATTTGATTTAAGTTTGATTCTTTTGAGTTCAGAGGTACTCCAGGGATTTTTTTTTTAATGATTGGTAAGAAAGTTATTGTGTGTGTGATAGAAAACTTGCACTGAACAGGTTAAATGACATCTGAGTTACTTGCATATTACCTTCAGCATTACAAAAGTTCTGGTGTTTCTGAATATAAGGGTTCCTAAATGCTTAATAGGCCTTTAAAGATATTTGTGTTACAGAATGGGCAAGGGAAAAATAGAACCCTTTTAAGGCAAATGAAAAGAAAATTCCCCAAAAGATATTAGTCAACAGAGGTTAGTATATGGGTTTAAATCCTCAGGTAGTCAAAATAGCTGAAAAGCAAAAGAAGACTGTGGTATCTATATAATGAAGTAATTTTGTAATATTTTTGCGCTTTGAAAATAAGATCTTTGACCTAGGAACTTGTGAGAATTGGTGTGACTGACTGCATGCAGGCAGTTTTCATGGCTATGATACTTTATACCTCTGCCCCAATACAGTGTTTCCCTCCTAAGAACTACAGATTGAGTAATTTGATTCATCCACAGATGATGAGATGATATGGGTTCATGCTAATCAAATTCACAGGATACTTTTTTTTCAGATTATCAGATTATCAGTTGTTTTTCATTTATAATAAAAGGCATTTCTGGTTTAAGTTGAGAGACTACCTGCTCCTTTAAATGTTGATGTTCTCTCATTCTAAGTTACCGCTCTGAAATCATTGTTACTAATCCTTCTCATTCAAATAGGTGCAAAAAATGCTAAACAGAATGTGAGAAAGAGAAAGCAACAATATGTATTTTTAATCTCCCAGACCAAAGGGATTTATCCCAGGAAAGAAATCAAGATTCAACATTAGGAAACTTTTCCCGTGATACATTGTATAAATAAGTCATATAAAAATCACAATCATCTCAACAGATGCCAAAAGGTCATTTAATAAAACCAAAACCATTTATATCCTCTAAAGTAATAGGACTAGGTAGTCACTTCCTTAACATGGTAGAGAGTACATATTTCAAACCACCAGTAGACATATTTTAAATTAAAACAGAAAAGGCATATTTATTAAAAGTAGACACAATATTAGGGGTGTCTACCATCACTATTGCCACTTAATATTACATTGGGGGCTTCCCTGGTGGCGTGGTGGTTGGGAGTCTGCCTGCCAATGCAGGGGACACGGGTTCGGGCCCTGGTCTGGGAGGGTCCCACGTGCCGCGGAGCGGCTGGGCCCGTGGGCCACAGTTGCTGAGCCTGCGCATCTGGAGCCTGTGCTCCGCGGCAGGAGAGGCCGTGATGGTGAGAGGCCCACGCACCGCGATGAAGAGTGGCCCCCACTTGCCGCAACTGGAGAAAGGCCTCGCACAGAAACGAAGACTCAACGCAACCAAAAATAAAAATAAAATAAAAATAGACACTATTAAAATCTTTAAAAAAAAAAAATATTACATTGGAAGTTCTGGTTAGTGCAATAAAGATAAAGCAGAAATAGGTAAACTCTCATTATTTGCAAATTATATTATTTGACATCAAGAAATTTCATTTGAATTTCCAAAACCATTAGAATCAATATGATTTTATTAAAGCACTGGATATCAGAAAGTGGGAGAAATATCACAAGCTGATACCTGAAGGGTGGTTAAGAGTCACCAAAATGAAGGGGGGCAGAAAGGAACTGAGGCAGATGAGAGTACTCTTCCTATCTAAGGGAATTTCTAAGCAAGACCCGGGGGCAAGAGGAGGCCCTTTATCGCTGAGGGAGTGAAGGAAGTTCAATATGCCTATTAGTGTGTATAGGAGTTGATGCGATTCCAGACAAAACTTCAGTGGGATATTTTGAAACATCACAAGTTATTTTAGAGTCCTTTCTGGATAAGGAATGTACCACAATTATGACAGGTGAAGGGAAAAAAACAAGTTTAAGAACTGAATGTGTAGTATGAACCAAGTTGTGTCAGAATTGGGAAGGGGGACTGGACATTATATATGTTCTTATAAATAAATACATGGACAATTTCTGGAAGAATACAACCGAAGAAATGTTAACAGTGGGCGCCAAGGAGTAGCACTGAGAGTTTGAAAGGAACATGGAGGGAGCGGGCTTTTCTGTTTGCTTTCTACTCTTCAATATTATTTGCATCTTTTTCTATGACTGTGTTGTAAGTTTCTTATATCCCTGTTTTGAAACACAGACAATCAGCAAATAATCCCCACTGAAAATATTTCTAGAAGAAAAACAACAAAAATATGTTTGAAAACCATCTGTTAAGTTTCGGTCCTACTAGAATTAAAGAATATTGTAACACACAATTATAAACACCATTAAATACTGGGGCAAGAAGAGATAATCAGTGGCACAAGATAGCCCAGAAATAGACTTGAATATAATGTGAAAGCAATATAGATAAAGGATATATCATTAATCAAAGGAAAAAGAAGGAGTTATTCAGTGAATTATGCTAGGGCCATTGTTTAGCAGTTTGGAAAAAAAATCATGTAGATTTTCACCTCACAACAAACATCAAAATAAATTCCAGATGGTTTGAGTTAATATACAAACAATTTAAAACAAGAAAAATAGAAGTGAATATTTATCAAACTTTTGGAAGGAGATAGCTGAAAAGCAATAGAAAAAATTAGGGAAATATTTAACTATGTGAACATTTAAAATTTCTATTTATCCCCAAGATAAGCCACAACTAAAATTGAGACAAACATAAACCTGGAGGAAAAATCACACTTAATTTGATAGCACTGATACAAATTTGATAAAATACTTAGACTTCAATTGATACACAAAGGAAATGAATTCACAGAGGAGAAAATACAAATCTTCAATAAACATGGGAGTGTCCAACCTCACTGGTTATCAGAAACATGCAAATTAAAATGACTTTCCATTTTTCATCTATAAATTTTACAGATTTTTTAAGATTGATAGTGGAATTCCTAGTATCAGTGAGCTGCCTACATCAATTGCTGATGGCAATGTGAGTTAGTACAAATATTTTTTAGGAAGCATTTTGGCAATATGTATGGAAGTCCCTAAAAGTGTTTATTTCTTTTGTCCTAGAAATTACACTTCTTGAATCTAACCTAAGGAAATAATCCTAAATATGAAAAAAACCTTTATGCATAAAAATGTCATCTAAATAGTATTTAAAGTGGTGTCCAGAAATAAAAGAATAGCTGTTATGACATCCTCTATATAGAATATTGTATTTCCATTTTACCAAGTATGTGTGGATAGAATGTAAAATGCCTGTTATACAGTATCAACTAGAAAGAAGGAATATATTTATTGAACAATTTATTATATTTGTTGAATGATTATTATTTTGTTAAATTAAAAGTATATAGAAAAAAGATGGGTAAGAAACAAATTGAATATAATGACTCACTCAAATGAGTGAGGAGACTATGAGTGATTTTTTGATTCTAATTTTCTCTAAAGAAAATGCTTTCCTTTTTAAGTGGAAAAGTATGATGAAATAAAAATTGTTCATATTCCCCACATAGTTCTAATAATCCTTTTTCCAAATTTTATCTTAATTCAGAATAATTAAAAATAAAACTGTATTTAATTATTATATTCATTTTATATTAAAATATATAAAATAGAAAAGAATGATAAAAATATGGAAAAAATTTTGGGGTCTCAGAGTTAAGTCCTTGGCATCTTTCTTACATTTTACTTTCCCAAGGTGATTCACTCACGACATCATACATTAATGACTCTGGCAACTCTAGGCCTGACACCTCCCCCGAGTTCGAGACACATATTTCCAACTGACTTCTGGACAACTGTTGTCCTGCAGATAAATCAAACCCATTTTCTCCCCAGATGCACCTCTCTACTCATATATTTCTAAATATATGTTTCCTTTTTTCCTCCATCCTCACTGACACTGGCTTGATTTTTTTTCAAGTTCTGATCTTCTCACAGGACTTAAACCACACTCCCATTTGGTCTTCCTGCTCTAACTGATTTTTGGTATTAATTACTAGCTTACTTTTTTTGTGACAAGAGAACATTCTCTAAGAAATCAAAAGGGAAATCAAATAATATCTGAGAGAAACGAAAATGGAAACACAACATAACAAAACTTATGGGATCCAGCAAAAGCAGTTCTAAGAAGGAAGTTTATAGCTATTAATGCCTACATTAAGAAAAAAAGAAAGCTCTCATATAAACAACCTAACATTATACCTCAAGGAACTAGAAAAAGAAGACCAATCTAAACACAAAGGTAGCCGAAGGAAGGAAATAATAAAGATCAGAGTAGAAATAAATGAAATAGACAACAGGAAAAAAAAGATCAACAAAACTAAGAGTTGGTTTTGAATGATAAACAGAATTGACAAAACTTTCGCTAGACTGACCAAGGAAAAAAGAGAGAGAACTCAAGTAAATAAAATCGGAAATGGAAGAGGAGATATTACAACTGATACCACAGAAATACACAGGGTAATAAGAGACTACTTTGAAAATTATACACCAACAAATTGGACAACCTAGAAGAAATGTATACAATCCTAGAAATATATAAAGACTGAATCATGAAGAAAGAGAAAATCTGAACAGACCAATAATGAGTAAAAAGACTGAATCTGTAATCAAAAGCCTCTCCAAAATGAAATGCCCAGGACCAGATGGTGTCATTGGTAGGTTTTACCAAACACTTAAAAAGAATTAATGCCAATTCTTCTCAAACTCTTCCAAAAAAATTGAATTTGAGGGAATACTCACAAACTCATTTTACAGGGCCAGCATTACCCTGATACCAAAGCCAAATAAGGACACTGCAAGAAAAGAAAATTACAGGCCAATATCCATGATGAATTTAGATGCATAGATTCTCAACAAAATACTAGCAAACTGAATTTAGCAGCACATTAAAGGAATCACATAACATGATTAAGTGGGATTTATCCCTGGGATGCAAGGATGTTTCAACATGTGTAAATCAATAAATGCTATATATCACATTAATAGAAGGATAAAAATCACATGATCATCTCAATTGATGCAGAAAAAGCATTTGACAGAATTCAACATTCTTTCATGGTAGAACTTTCAACAAATTGGGTATTGAAAGAACATACCCCACTATAAGCAAGGCCATATATGACAAGCCCACAGTTAACATCATACTCAGCAGTGAACATTTGAAAGCTTTTCTTCTAAGATCAACATAGTACTGGAAGGCCAAGTCACAGCAGTTAGGCAAGAAAAAGAAATAAGAGGCATCAAATCAGAAAAGGAAGAAATAAAATTGTCTCTGTTCACACACGATGTGATCTTATGTATAGAAAACCTTAAAGACTTCACCAAAAAACTGTTATATCTAATCAACAAATTCAGTAAAGTTGCAGGATAGAAAATCAACATACAAAAATCAGTTGTGTTTCTATACACAGTGAACTATCTGAAAAAGAAATAAAGACTACAATCCCATTTACAATAGCATCAAAAACAATAAAATACTTAGGAATAAATTTAACCAAAGAAGTAAAAAATCTGTACACTGAAAACTGTAAGACATTGATGAAAGAAATTGGAGAAGACATATATAAATGGAAAGATATGTAGTGTTCATGGGATTGGAAGAATTAATACTGTTAAAATGTCCATATTATCCCCAGCAATCTACAGATTCAATGCAATTTATCAAAATTCCAATGACATTTTTTTTCACTGAAGTAGAAAAAACAATCCTAAAATTCATATGGAATCATGAAAGACCCTGAATAACCAAATCAATTCTTGAGAAAGAAGAACAAAGTTGGAGGCATCACACGTCATGATTTCAAACTATATTACAAAGCTATAGGAATCAAAACAGTATAGTTCTGCCATAAAAATAGACATATAGACCAATGGAACAGAATGAAGAGCCCAGAAATAAATCCATGCATATATGGTCAACTAAATGTTTGAAAAGAGAGCCAAGAATATTCAGTGGTGAATAGATGGTCTTTTCAATAAATAGTGTTAGAAAATGGGATATTCACATTCAAAAGAATGAAAGAGTAGACCCCAGTCTTAACACCATTCACAAAAATTAACTCAAAATGGATTAAAGACTTAAATGTAAGACCTGAAACCATAAAACTCCTAGAAGAAAACATAAGCTCCTTGATATTGATCTTGGCAATTGTTTTGTGGGATTTTTTTGTGTTTTTTTGGATATGACACTAAAAGCATAGGCAACAAGATAAAAAATAAATGAGTGGGACTATATCAAACTAAAAAGCTTCAAAACAGCAAAAGAAACAATCAACAAAATGAAAAGGCAACCTACAGAATGGGAGAAAATATTTTTAAACCATATATTCAAAATATATAAGGAACCCATGTAAATAGAAAAAGTCAAATAATCTGATTTTTAAATGGGCATAGGACCTGAATAGACATACAAACAACCAGTAGGTACATGAAAAGGTGTTCAACATTACTAATCATCAGGGAAATGCAAATCAAAACCGTAATGAGATATCACTTCACCCCTGTTAGGATGGCTATTATCAAAAAGACAAGAGATAATAAGTGATGGCAAGGATGTGGAGAAAAGGGAACTCTTGTGCTCTGTTGGTGGGGATGTAAATTGGTGCAACCACTATGAAAAACAGTATGGAGCATCATAAAAAAATTAAAAATAGCACTACTACATGTTTTAGCAATCTGACTTCTAGGTGTATATCCAAAGGAAATGAAATCACTCTTTCAGAAATATCTTCACTCCCATGTTCATTGCAGCATTATTTACAATAGCCAAGACATGGAAACGACCTAAGTATCCACTGATGGATGAATGAATGGATAAACAAAATGTGGCATATATATATATATATATATATATATATATATATATATATATATATAAAATTCAGCAGTTAAACAGTAGGAAGTTGTGCCATTTGCAACAACATGGATGAAACTTGAGGGTATTATGCTAAGTGAATTAAGTCAGAGAAAGACAGATACTGTATGACCTCACTTACATGTGCAGTCTAAAAAAATTGAACTCCTAGAAATAGAAAGTTAGATTGTTGGCTACCAGGGACTGAGAGGTGGGGGAGGTGGGGAGATATTAGTCAAAGGGTACAAACTTTTAGTTATAAGATGAATATGTTCTGGAGATCTAATATACAGCACGGTGACTATAGTTCAAAATGCTGTATTGTATTCTTCAAAGTTGTTAAGAGGGTAGATATTACACGTTCTCTCCAGACACAAAAAAATGGCAACTGTCAGGTGATGGATGTGTTGATTTTTTTAAAAAAGTTAGTAATAGCAGAAACTGGGTGGTAAGGGAGTAGGCTGAGGGAGTTTATGGGAAGTCTCTACTTTCCACTCAGTTTTTCTGTAAACCTAAAATGACTCAAAAAAATAAAGTCTATTAATTAAAACAATTCTCTATATAATTTTAACCATATTAGATTTGTTGAGACTTAATGTTTCATGTGTGCTTGGAAAAAATGTGTGTGTTTTACATTAATCCTTTGTTTAGGTCAATTTTCTTTATTTTATTCAAGTCTTCTATATGCTTATTTTTGTGTGCCTGTTGTTTGGCAAATTTTTGCTTTAGAAATTTTGAGACTATATTATTAGGATTTTACAAATTAAAAATGTTTATATCGTCCTGGCCAATTGTACCTTTTTCATTATGAAATGATCTTTTTTATCTCCAGTAATGTTTTCTGTCTTGGCATTTTATTTGTTTGATATTAACATAGCAACAGCTACACTAGGTTTTTAGGAAGGAGTTTAGAATTTGCATGGTATATCTTTTTCCATTTTTTTATTTAAAACTTATTGTTTTAGACATGTTTCTTGTAAATGTCATACAGTTATATTGTGTTATTTTATCCAGCCTGAATCTTTCTTTTTCTAGAGCATTAAGTCTATGTCAGGCAATTCCTGACATATTTGGATTTAGATCTGTCATTTTATCTGTGATTTCTACTTGTCTCACTTTTCTGTTTCTTTCTCTCTCCTTTCTTGCCTTCTTTTTGACTTCTTAAAAAATTTAATATTACTTAAACTTTTTTCTAGTTTGGAATTTATATATCAAGTTTCTCTTCTCTTAATAGTGACACTAGAAGTTTAAAAATTTATACCTAACTTATCAAAGTGTAATCAATACCTTTGCTCTCCTCCAGCACAATACAAATTTCTTAGAACACATTAACTTTATTTTCCCATCTCCACTTACATGTTGTTGAATTTTAAAATTCTATGTTGTAATTTTTTAAATTTCACAAGATGTTATTGTTTCTCATTTAGATTTACCTATTATGTCCACCATTTTTGTTCTTTATTCCTTATTGTATCTCAGATCTTCTATTTGAGATTACTTTCCTTTTACCTGAAGTACAGCCTTTAGAACTTGCCTTTAGTCTCAAAACTGTTTTCTCTTGGTACATGGAATCCTAGGTTGGCAATTATTTCCTTTAACAACATTTAAAGATATTCTACTGTCTTCTGGCTTCCATTGTTACTGTTGAAAAATAAGTCATAAATATAACAGCTGATCTTTAAGGTGACCTTTCACATCTAGCTTCAAGACTCTATCTTTGGTGTTCTGCATTTTCACTATGATATACCTAGATGGTGATTTCTTTTTATTTATCTTATTCTATTTGAATCTGCAGATTGCTGTCATTCATCAGTTCTGGAAAATTCTTAGCCATGGTCATGATTTTTTAAAATATTGCCTCTGTCCACCCTCTCTTTCCTTTCTCCTGGAATTCTGATAAATGTTTATTAAACTTTGTCACTCTATCCCCATGTTTTTTAATGTTTCGTTCAAAATTTTATATGTTTTTATCTTATATGCTGCATTCTGGATAATTTTATTTTTAATTTATTTTATTTTATTTATTTATTTTTGGCTGTGTCGGGTCTTACTTGCTGCGCACGGGCTTTCTCTAGTTGCAGCGAGCGGGGGCTACTCTTCGTTGCGGTGTGTGTGCTTCTTATTGTGGTGGCTTCTCTTGTTGCAGAGCATGGGCTGTAGGCAGGGGGACTTTTGTAGTTCTGGCACACGGGCTCAGTAGTTGTGGCTCATGGGCTCTAGAGCGCAGGCTCAGTAGTTGTGGCACACAGGCTAAGTTGCTCTGCGGCATGTGGGATCTTCCTGGACCAGGGCTCAAACCTGTGTCCCCTGCATTGGCAGGTGGATTCTTAACCACTGCGCCACCAGGGGAGTCCCTGGATAATTTATTCTAACTTATTTTTTGATTCATTTATTTTTTTCTTCCACTAGCTAGAATTGGCTGATAATCACATCCATTACATTTTTTATTGTGGTTAGTATGTATTTTTTCTTTCTTGCAATTTCTCATTGGTCATTTGTGGTCTATTTTATACCTATTCTCTAGAGAAAATTCCAAACTTTCCTTTATTCAAACACAGAAGGAATAGAGGGTTTTAAGATTTATGTCTGATAGTTCTTATATCCGAATACTTTGTACCTCTATTTATTATGCTGTTTCTGCTGGTTTTCATTAATTGTACTTTGCATTTTTCTTTTTTTTTTTTTTTGAGAAGAATTTTTATTTATGTTACAAGCTTGTATATAAATAGATTTCATTAAAAATTTTTCTTCATCAAATGCATTTGCAAACAATTACAATAATTAATACTAAAATCAGTTTCCTGATTTTAGAATTTGTAAAAGTCATCTATATGCTTATATAGTTGGGAAATTTCCAAGAAAGCATCATAATTGGCAACATCTCCAAATTTATTTGATAGAACCCTTTTCTCCTTCTTCTCTAATCCACACTGCCATCCATCTGCCCAAAGCCTTTCACACAGTGTTCAGTAAAATGCTATAGAAATAAAAATGTTTACGAATAGGATGCCACAACCAGGACAATACTTTTGGAATATAGACACCACCCACATGGTGGTGCAGAGAATATATTAGAAGTTAGAGACACTACCACCACCAAAAGCAATGACAGATTTGACAAACTTTTTTGCAGGTCTTGCTTAGAAGTATAGCGCATCACTTTGGAATTGTAGAAAAGTTGATACCTAATATTCTGGTCTCTAATTTTAGCTATATCTGAAGTGGAGATAGAAACTTTCTATGTTGATATTTCAGTTAGTGGTGAAAATTTATTTTATAGACAAGTCTGTGTCTTAGATTTGTTCCCAAACTATGTGTTTAAAGTTAATTGTTGCAACATCATCTGTAGCTTGGAAATGCATTTTTCTATGCTTGGTATTTTTACTGTGTATGGCTCATTGTTCTTGAAAATCATTGATGAGGATTCTTTGGGACCTATAATTAAGGCACCTGTAAAAATTTCCTATTGCTACTATAACAACCACAAATTTTATAGCTTAAAATAATACATTTTATTCTTTTACAGTTCTGAAGTCTAAAATCAAGGTGTCAGCAGGGCTGCATTCTTCCCGGAGACTCTAGGGAAGAATATGTTTCTTTGCCTTTTTTTAGTTTCTCAGGCTGCCTGCAGTCTTTGGCTTCTGGCTCTTTCTTTGCATCACTTCAAACTCTACTTCCATCACCACATCTCCTACTCCTGACTCTGATCCTCCTGCCCCTTTCTTATAAGGAGCCTTATGATTACACGGGGCCTACCTGCATAATCCAGGATAAGCTCCTAGCTCAAGATTCTTAACTTAATCACATCTGCATTGTCCCTTTTACCAAGTAAGGTAACATATTCACAGGCGCCACAGATTAGAACATGGACACCTTTTGTTCTGGGGGAGGAGGCATTATTCTGCCTACCACAGTACCTTCTCCAGAGAGTATTTGTGTTTGCTTCTGCCAGGCTCCAGTCCAGAACCATCTCTCAAAACAAGTTCATGGCTTGAGGTTTTATTGATCATCAGGTGATATTAATCCAGGCTGCACATCCATGGGAGGATACACTGTGTAGTCACAAATTCTTAGAGAAGGTTTTAATCCCTTCTTTTTTCTCTTCTTCCTTCCCCCCTCCGCTCCCCCTCCCCCTTCTCCTCCTTCCTCCTCTCCTTCTTCTTCTCCTCCTTCTCCTTCTTCTTCTTCCAGAACCAAAGCAAGATTCTTGGCAGTCTCCCAGAAGTGGGAATTAGAGCAGATTTACTTGTTTCATCTCTATCTTGAGAGTATAGCGTTTTATGGCCTCAGTTTAATTTGACTAAATCTTCTACTAGACTCCCCACCTCCCACTTAGGATTTGACATCTGTCCCCACTACCCTGCAAGTTTTCCAAACCAAATTCAAGTTTTCCAGGAATAACAAAACCCTCAGGCCAAAAGTAGCTTTGGTGTTGTGACTTCTCTCTCTGGATTTCGGCTTTCCCTTGGATTTTGGCCTGGTAGTTCCTTATGATCTTGTCAGTTTTTTAGTGCTCTTAATTAAAACATATGTATTATATTCAGCATTTTGTTTTCAGTAAAAGCATTAGTTCAAATACTTACCTGCCATCACACAAAATTAAATCCCCAAACGAATTCTTTATAATGAAAACATAATAGTTTTGCAATTTAAAACAATTATGGGCAAAACCTCAGGATATCCAAAGAGCAAGATAAGTCACAAGATAGTACATGGTCATTACCAAAAGAATGAATCTGGTGATAATTACTTCTCTTGAGTTCAGAAGAAAATGAAATCACCGGAGTTTGAAACACTGACTAGTTTAATGGCAGAAGTGTGATTTAAAGTGTAAGACAGACCAAAGGATTTTGATGTAATAGGATAAAAAATATTTAATTAATTTTAATGGCTTCACCTTTAGCTCATGATCAAAACTGTGTGGCTGTGAGATATGAATCTATGGGGTTTTTATCTCTGTATTTCCCTTCTCCTTACTTCTCATTCAAGCACGTAGCCCTGTGATCATTGCCTAGAAGAAGGCATGCAGCAGAAGGGAAAGCAGAAATCGACCAAGTCTCCTTGGACTTTGCATCCCAAAAGTGTGAGCCCTTAAAAAAACTTAAAGAGGAAGTTAAAAGGAAGTGGGGATAAAATTCCTAGGCATAAATGGCATGTCTCAGAAGAGACATGAAAGAACAAAGATCTATCTCAGACTATACAGATATTCTCTCAGAGGCAGGAATGAAAAGATCTGTGAGATACTGAGCTTAGACATTGGGGTACTGCTTTCAGCTATACCACCAGGGAGACAGCACAGAGAAAGAAAGCAGCTAGAGAGAAATGGCTCTTGGAGCATCTAGACAGGTGGAACATAGGCAGTCTGAAAAAGATTCCCAGGCACTAAATTGGCACAAAAGCAGCAGAGATCTTATAGAATTGGAGGGTCCATGGAAACAGGACAGTGGACTCCCAGTGGGAACTGTGTAAGTCCCCTCCATGCCCTGGCACTGTATAAGACCTTGAAATTATGGTACAACCCAGGGAGAAGGGCATCCTTAAGAATGGCTGAGATCAACTTTCCTGTCATCCCAGTGGAATGGAGTCAGAAAGTAAGCCAGGATCAGAAAGTAAGTTGAAATGTAAAAAAAGAAAATAAGTTGCATATCTTATACAAGCTTGTGACTAACTTTCAAATTACTACGTCTTTATCTCTAAATCTGACATTTTCCTCAAGTTCCATCCAAGTGCTTACTGGAAATTTCTAGTTGGCTATTCCACTATCACCTCAAATTTGGCCTATTTATTACCATACCACTTATATTCCCACTGAGACAGAGAGAGCCAGCTGGGACAATTACCTCTGTACTCTTTTTCCTATAATCAGGGGAGAAACAGGGAAAAGCAACATGAGCAGAGTGTCCCTTTTTACTTAATGTCAGAATGTTTTGTAGTTTTGCCCAGGTCAAGGAGGATGTTATGTTCTTTCAACATAAGGCCTATGTTCGTAATAAATAAAATCAAAGTTATGCCAGTAGGAGAAGTAGAAATCTTTTGTGTAGAGAGATGTGTTAAAAAAATTAAACTTCAAGGTTGATGGGTGTTTAATTATGATTTTTTATTTATTTATTTATTTATTTATTTATGGCTGTGTTGGGTCTTCGTTTCTGTGCGAGGGCTTTCTCTAGTTGTGGCAAGTGGGGGCTACTCTTCATCGCGGTGCGCGGGCCTTTCACTGTCGCGGCCTCTCTTGTTGCGGAGTACAGGATCCAGACGCGCAGGCTCAGTAGTTGTGGCTCACCGACCTAGTTGCTCCGCGGCATGTGGGATCTTCCCAGACCAGGGCTCGAACCCGTGTGCCCTGCATTGGCAGGCGGACTCTCAACCACTGCGCCACCAGGGAAGCCCTGATTATGATTATTGAGAAGAATCCCAGCCACAGGTAGAGTGGAAACTTCCTGCTCCCATTCTTTTCCCAACTTTTCATGGGACAAAAGTATGAAGAGCAGTGGGACTTCCCTGGTGGCGCAGTGGTTAAGAAGCCACCTGCCAATGCAGGGGACACGGGTTCAAGCCCTGGTCTGGGAAGATCCCACATGCTGCGGAACAACTAAGCCCGTGTGCCACAACAACTGAGCCTGCGCTCTAGAGCCCGCGAGCCATAGATACTGAAGCCTGCACACCACAACTACTGAGCCTGCATGCCACAACTACTGAGCCTGCATGCCACAACTACTGAAGCCCGTGCCTAGAGCCCATGCTCCGCAACAAAGAGAAGCCACCATAATGAGAAGACCGCGCACCGCAATGGAGAGTAGCCCCTGCTCACCACAACTAGAGAAAGCCTGCGCCCAGCAATGAAGACCCAATGCAGCCAAAAATAAATAAATAAATAAATAAATTTATTTATTTTTTTAAAAAATGTGTGAAGAGCAGTGAAGGATCTGAAACCGAACCTTACTTGCATGTTAAAAGTCAGCCTGAAACTTTCAGGGATGCTGACAGAAGACACAAGACTCTTGGGTCAGAGACAAAAGACTTTTTACTCATGGCACAACGGACAGCATGAGCTTTCTGTTTCCTTTGGTTGCCTTTCCCCCCTAAGTCCCATGAGGGTGATGCAAAATAGATTTTGTACATGCGGTAGATATGCAACAGGTCCCAAGAAGGGTTTAGGAGTTGATGAGTTGTGTAGGGACAGGTGGCAGATTCCAAGGAAATGAAGAGGCAAACACTGCAGAATGTGCAGATGGAAATAGACCAGGTTAAAGATAGGGACATTTTCAAAGTAAGTGGGGTAGATCTTCTAACTACTACCTGAAGGTCTAGAGAGTGAAGCTTTATATGGAAAAGGGAGCAAATTTTAAAACCCAGGGACCCAATACCCCATTTTCTACTACCACCAACCACTCAACCCTTGTCTCAGTAAAATATCTATCTATACCCTTCCATTTGATTTGGAGAAGGTAGGTACTGTAGGTTGGGTCCTCCAGGACACAGACTCTGAGTTAGAGTTTAGAGTGCAAGGTGTTTATTACAGAATACCCTCAGGATTAATACGTGTAGCAGGAAAAAAAGAAGCAGGTAGGCGCAGAGAGAAAAGCCAAACTATAATGCAGGCTTGATGACATTTTTGCCAATGCCAGGGAGAGCTCTGGAGCTAATTGTCAGAGTTGCTTTATTTTGGGTGGAAATGATGGGGCCTTTATTCTTAGTGTCAGTCAGTCATTGGATGTGTGCCATTGAGAAGGGTTGTGACCTTGGGTGAGGGATGTTTCTGCAGCTGAGGCAATCCTGGAAAGAGCTAAGAGCTGGGTCCAAAAAAGCCAGTGACTGGACAGCAAAGTCCTTCTCTAAACAGGGGTCTGGGCATCACAATTTTGTGTCTATCACTATATACCCTCTGCACAGCTCAAATCTACTTCTTAAATTAGGACCGGAAGGAAGCTCCTCTAGGATTCTGATGGGCCTCTCCTACTGGAGAAAACTTAGAAGAGGAATGTTAGTGAGGTGAACTACAGCCCTGTAATTGCAGCTTGTCTCAGTCCAGATGTTTGTCATCCTCAGCTGGCACCTCTGCTGTTTTTAAACATGACTACCAAGTCTAAAAGCAATATTCAGCAGTCTCTGAAACATTTGGACAGTTCCCTTTTCCCAGTACATGTGTACCTGAGTAAATGTCCATAGGTCCCAATGGGAAAAGATTTTTACCATGTACATTTGCCCTGCTGTTGTAGGGCTATTCCTTCTGAGGAGCTGGCATCCTCTGGGTCCAAAAAACTGGTTTAATTTTGAAAACTGGGCAAAAGATCATGAAGTTGTTTATTTATTTATTTATTTATTTTTGGCCGCGTCGGGTCTTAGTTGCCTCACGCGGGATCATTTGTTGTGGTGCGTGGGAATCTTTCGTTGTGGCACGCGGGCTTCTCTCTAGTTGTGGCTTGCGGGTTCTCCCTCTAGCTGTGGCTCGTGGGCTCCAGGGCGCGTGGTCTCTGTAGTTGTGGCGTGCAGGCTCCAGAGCACGTGGGCTCTGTAGTTTTGTGGCACGCAGGCTCTCTCATTGAGGCGCCCGAGCTCAGTAGCTGTGGCACACGGGCTTAGTTGCCCCACGGCATGTGGGATCTCAGTTCCCTGACCAGGGATTGAACCTGCGTCCCCTGCGTTGTAAGGTGGATTCTCTACCACTGGACCAGGGAAGTCCCAATCATGAAGTTTTGTTGGGACAACTGTCCTCAGCCTCCTAATTAGTTATCCTTGCTTTCTTCTGATGGTACAAGTTGAATAGTGCATTTGGTTTTGTCCATCTGTTTTGTTGCTAGGCATACTGTATTATACTAACCATCTCCAGAATTCTCCATGGGTCAGTTCCTCTCAGTTCCCAGCCTGAACTTGCCATTCATTACAATAATTGCATCAACCTGGCTTCTGATCATTAAGTACTACCACCTGTCCTCTATCTTTTTGGGCCCTTATCATCCCTATTGCTATGAGTAAACCTGGTTATCTAATTGTCTCTCCTATCAAGAGTGCAGGCATACAAAAGAGAACCAACACTGAAGTTTTCAGGTGATGCTTGTCTTTCTCTCACCAGCACATCCGTATGGTCTTGGTAAGTTGTGTATCCTTAAGGTCTTCCCGTTGAACATAACTAGAGGGTTTTTTTTGGTTTGTTCTTTGTTTGATATGGTATATCTACTCTAGGATGCTTATTTCCTTGTGCCTTTCAACCCCCTTTTCCATCTGCCACAGGGATTCTGGCATTTTGACTTCCTTTATTACGCACCATCATTTTTTGCATGCTTCTATATGCTATCCAATTAGTGAGTTCACACTCCCTCTTGGGATCTTTGCTACAGTTGTTAAATCCTGTATCTCAGGATTTAATAAATGACCCCTTTTACAATCTTTTGTTCTAATCCTCTTGATCAAGCACTCCAGAATACAGTCCCAGGCATACTTCCCAAGCTCCTTCCAGCCCATGCTGGCTGGCTCCTGCATTTCCTTTCTGTCCTTATTAGGCCCAACATGTCCCCAGCTGGGTTTTGCTCTGACCCCCATCAGAATCATCCAAGATATCCAGAATATCCAGGATATTATCCTAATTCTTAGCTTGGCATGTAAATTCTCCACTTTTCCATTCCAGATTTAACTCTCACATCTGATTCTCGAAACCTTCCAGATAAACTAGCTCATTTGTCTTCTAAACACATCTTGAGTGTTTCCAGTTATTCCTGTTTTCTTGAACTATGTCCTCATTCCATCTCAAGCAAAGATGGGTTATAACCCATTCTTGATTTAGAAAGCCATTACTCTTTCCAGTTTCCCCCACCTCTGAATTTCCAGAGCATTTTGATCACGTTGGAATTTTACAGCCTGGAACAAAGAATTTATTCTTCAGAAAATATTATAGTTTTAAAGAGGACAAGATTTCTGGGGGAGGTGGATGATTTTATGTGAAAAGTATAAAGAAAACCACCAAATAGAATTCATGACAGTGTTTAAAGTAACTTAAGTTTGGACTTATGTGGAATCTCATGAAAAGAAAGAGATTTGTGAAGGTGCATGCCAGACCTGAGGAAACATTCTCATACAATAATGGGAAATACCACTATGGACTTAAATCTGACTAACAAAGACCTGAGGATAATGTGAGATTGGACTCTCTGAAGAGAGAGACCATGTCCTCTATGGTTCCTCTGGCTTTGGAACTGAAAATGGGATTGTCAAAGGCAAACATTTATTTCACTTTAAGTACAGACTCTGACCTCCCAAGTGATTTCAGCATCCATGAGTTTTGGGCCACATGCCAAGATTATCCATATGTTATGGATAATCTAGTATGTTATACTAGGGTTGATACTAGGGTTAGAATATCTATAAAAGAATATGGTTCAAAATATATAAGAGATTTTAATAAAATTATCACTATGAAATCATTAATTATATCATTGGGAAAGTGAGATAACCAGCATACAGAGAAATAAAATTAGCTATATAGGGAGCTTTGTGATAAGCGCAGGCTTTAAAATGATCTAAAATAAAAATAAAGGGAGTGTTACATAATTCAAAGACAACAAAATGTGCTGTGAATGTTTAAGACTGGAAGGCTGGATTTCAATAGATAAGATATGCTAAAGACATGAAATGTGCCCCATCTCCTATTTTAAAAAAAGATGTTTAGATGATTGGATTAAAATGATTGAAAAGACACACTTTAGCTGTTTTATCAGGTTAAGCAATGTTTACTAAGGAAGACAGGACTTCATAACTCCTATTTTCCTTCCATTTTGTCTAGCAAAGAGCATTCAAAAGTAGAACTAACAAAGTGGAAAGAGAATATAAGCCGTTTATAAGTAAGGAAATGGTTTTAATGCACCTAGAAGCTTTAGATAAATTTAGAATTCTTTATTTATACAAATTGTAATGTAAACTGAGACACTTTTCTAAATACATATGCGGAAGGTCTTCTGGGTCAGAGCTGTTGCAAGTCTGAACAGGAGAAGAAGGATACTATTGGCCTTGGCCATGACCATAGAGTGTGGTATGTTGCTGAAGAACCAACGATGCTTGTTTTTGCTTGGGATGAGAGGAGCCTTTACACTTCCTTAAGGAGACCATTTGGTCTCTCTTGCAATCATTTGGTGGCAAGTTGATTACATGAGATAATGTCCACCTTTAAAAGAGCAAAGATTCATTCTAACTATGATCGTTCTGGGTATGGGTGTGTCTTTCTCGTTTACAGAACCTAATCTAACTGTATTCTTTGTCAGCTCATAGATTTTGATTAACTGACATAAGATCCCATATAATATCTCCTTAGAACAAAGGACGCATCTTATGGCAAAGGAGAAGAGACAACTTGCGTTTGAATATAGAATCTACTGGTCCTACCACATATAGCATGACCCGGGAGCTGTCAGCCTGATAATGTGGTGGAAAGGCTTTTTGAAGCTTTTGCTGAGGTGCTAGCTGGGAGATGACTCCCGAGTGAGAAAGGAGCACCGTTCTTTAGAATGTTGTGTACATACTAAAGTGATGATTATTATATGGAGCTATGTCTCAGGTAGTTAGAATGCATAGCTTAAGGATCTAAGGGGTAGAAATAGTAGTATCCCTACTCAGCATCACTCCCAATGACCCACTTGGAGAATTTGTCTTCCTATCCTTTCAGGTTTAGAATCTGAGGGTTGTGAGTTCTGAATTTTCAGGAGGGTGAGTCCTTCCACCGAGGAACATAGAGTACCTCTAAACCTAAAGCTATAGCTACTTCCTGGTCACTTTGCAATCCTTGTCCCTCTACAGCAGTTGGTAGGCAAAGAAAGTAACTACCACACTGGCAAGGGTAATAACCTTCATCATTATGAAGAGGTAGAACTGTTGATAGCTAAAGGAGCAGAAGGAAATGAGTTTGCTATTCAGGTGATCTGCTGTGGCATCTCTGATTATTCTCCTGCCTGATTTTAACTGTAAATAGATGAAAATAGCAATCATAGCCTGAGAAGGGCCTTCGCCCTGCTCACAAAGAGGGTCTGAGATACTACACCAGGCAAACCTAATTCAGTGGAAACCCTTGCCAGTGGAGAGGAGAATCTAGAATGAGCGGCAGAGGAGTGAGATGATGAGTATCTGGCCTTGTGATCAAATGTAGCAGCAGAGGACTAAAGTCTGTCCCATTGACCTTCCCTTTGGGGGAAATGAATGCTCCAGAATGCTGGAGAAGCCATGACTGGGTAGAGTGAACTCACTGTGACAGCACACTGATGTGAGCAGTACAAGGTGTGGATTACAGTCATTGCTATTGGTGGCCCACCCATACCTGCTTTTCCAGGTCAGTGCATCTGTCCTTGAGCTGCTACCAGTGTGGCAATTGATACCGGCTCACAGCTGCACCCAATTCTGGAGAATTGCCTTGGGACACTAGTTGCTGCTTCAACCAGTAATGCCTGGGAAATAATGCCTCCCCTCCCCCGTGGTGGCCCAAAGCCAATGGCTGACTGCTTTGGAGATACAAAGCCTCCTCTCAAGGTGGGTCAGGTCTGAGGTGCAATCAGTGTCATGCCCCTGGTCTATGGCTAGACTTCAGCTGAAACCATTTCTTTGCTTAGCATCTTCCCCTGTACTGTCGTGCTTCCCATACATCCAGATACTTTCTGCTGAGAACACTCCTTCAGTAAATCACTTACACAGGAGTCCTTGCGATGCTTCTAGGGATCCCGACTAACAAAGTCCCCTCTTCTCTATCTCCAAAAAGAGAATTCCTGGGGAAGAATTCTGGTTGGCCTGGTATGCAGTAGAAAATTAACCTTACGCAAAGAGTGGTCTGGCCTCTCCCTCAACTACAGGGAGGTGATCTCTAGGCCGTTGGAATGTCCTGCCTGATTGGAGTATCATTGCCTGAGGGTTTTGGCCCACTAGCTATCCGTCTAAAAATGTGATTTATGATGGGGGCTTTGGGCCGTGAGGTATCAGTTTTGTCTCCAGAAGGGACTGGAGACTAAAGATATCAGCCCAACCTCCCAGAAGGGCTGGAGAGTGAAGGTCAGCCATGTAGACAGTGTGTGATGGAGCCCCAGTAAAAACTCTAAACACTGAAGATTGGGGTTTGCTTCCTTGGCTGGCCATGCGTATTGTCACATAACATGGCCATAAGGAGTGAACACTGTCCATGGCTCCATATGAAGAGGACAACCGGGACCTCTGTATTTGGACCAGTCCTGGACTCTGCCCTATGCATGCATCTCTTCCCTTGACTGATTTTAATCCCTGTAATAACCCATAACTGTGGGTGTAGCAGCTTTCAGTGCATACTGAGTCCTTCTAGCGAATTATCAAAACTGAGGGTGGTTTGGGGAATGCCCCACATTTGCAACTGGTGTCCTAAGTGATGGCAGTCTTGTGTGGACACGTCCTCCTAAGTGTTCAGTTGGCTAAACTCTCATACTTGGCTTGGGGTCTCATCTCCAGCTCTGGAACCATCACTAGGGCCAAGTGAGTGCCGCCCATCAATACATGTGATTGGAGTTGGGAGGCAGGGGAGCTGGTCGGGTGGACTGACGAAGAGATGTTTAGTTTCAGCAGCATTTTCTGGGACCTGGCATCTGCCCTGCTGTGACCAAAGTGTGCTTTTCCATTCAGACTATTGCTGATGCTGCTTCCTTTCCTTTCTTCTCTTTCTTGCATCAGGGACAGATATTCCCCTCTCACCCCTAACCTTCACCCTCCTCCTCCCTTCAGATGCCCAATGTATGCTTTTGTTGACACATCTGATTATTATTTTGCTTGGAAATCAGTATTGAATCCTTCTTTATCGGATGCACAGATTCAACCCCTGTACTGTATATATATAGTTTTTTAAATTTAAATTTATTTATTTTTATTTTTGGCTGTGTGGGTCTTCGTTTCTGTGCGAGGGCTTTCTCTAGTTGCGGCGAGCGGGGGCCACTCTTCATCGCGGTGCGCGGGCCTCTCACTATCGCGGCCTCTCCCGTTGCGGAGCACAGGCTCCAGACGCGCAGGCTCAGTAGTTGTGGCTCACGGGCCCAGTTGCTCCGCGGCATGTGGGATCCTCCCAGACCAGGGCTCGAACCCGTGCCCCCTGCATTGGCAGGCAGACTCTCAACCACTGCGCCACCAGGGAAGCCCCGTGTTCTGTATATTTTTATCTCTGAAATTAAGTTTCTAATGTTAAAATGTTTCTTTACATCGAAACTTCTTTGTGAATAGATGTGGTAGGGCATCCATAGCATTGTCTTTATGATTTTTAAAGATCTGTGGTAATTTTCTTCTAAAGTTTTATTATCCTCGATAATAATATCACCTCATACCTTAGTTTTCCCTGTCGTCGGGTGTTAGTTGATATTGGGAGCTGGGAGGAGGCTCCATGACTGTGACCCAAAGATATGAAGGAAATTTAAGTTGGAATTTGAATACTAGCAGATTTTAAACACAAGTTCTGTTTCACTTAGGATTAGTTTAGTAACTGGGGTAATACATCTGTAGACCAATTGGGAGAGTAAAAAGGCAGACACTAAGAAACCAAGACACAGATTGAGAAGCGTAGGCATTATCTAAAGATTTCACTAATATCTGAATGAGAAAGGACCAGTTAGCATTAGATCATCACAGTAGCAAAGCCTGTGTTTTATTTTCATTTTGCTATACATATATTAAAGTAAGCTGAAGTATACACATAAATGAAATTTTTTTTTTTTTGCTTAAGTTAACTGGTAATAAACTGTACATATTTTATTCCGTAAGATAAGCCTATTTTTTCTCAACTGCTCTACTGGAACCAGACCCAGTGCAGCACCTTATTAGCAGAGTGGCTGGGGACCCTTTACTGTACCTCTCTGAGTCTTAGTTTCGTATCTGTAAAATACCAGTAAGTCTAAGTACCTTGTCAGTTGTTGAGAGCATTATAGATAATTTACGAAAAGTGCTTGGCCCAATAGAGGTGCTCAGTAAATGTAGCCATTACTATTAGCTCTCATAACATTCCGGGTTTAAAAAACTTCTCACCAAGTATTCTTAAGGAGACACCACTCTGGTGTCCTAACTGGATGTCCAAGTTAATCAGCATCCTTTTTTGAATGTATACAAATACAGACCATTCCCTTTGGGTTTCCATCCTTTCTACATCATGAATCACTTCTTGAGGACTGAGCTTTTATAGGCTCTGCCTTCACTAGCCCTGCCCTTTTGAAGGCACCAATACCCTCAGCCTGACATTCAGCTAAACTAGGTTCCTGACTGTCTTGCAGCCATTGCTTTTATCTTTGTTCCTAACAGGCAGTGTTTAAAATCAGATTCAAACCAGAGTCGTTGGAATATGGGATTCATCTTACTGCTTTAAGCCTGGGTTTTGTGTGCCTGGCAAGAGCCCTGGCTTCTCATATGGCCCAAAGCCCAGGCTCTGCTCATCCTTCTATGCTCTTCCAGGCCATTTGACTGGATTTCTGTCTCAGTTAACTGTTCAGAACTCAAGTTCCCCTTTGGAACAGGAGCACTGAACCAAATCCACGTGAATGGGACCCTAACAGCCCACTCTTGAGGTGCTGAATCCTGTGCTCCATAAACTAAGGCTTTGTTAGACTTCTGCTCCCGAAACCCCAAACCACTACCTCTTCTGACTTCATTATTTTCTAATCTCTATACCCTTGCCCACTGGAATGGACCAACTTTCAATGCCAGTCTGAATCAGTGAGGAATTTGCCATTTGAACACTAGCTTGCAGCCCCATGACCCAACTTATAGGTGGATCTGCTCCTCCTCCTGTCCCATCCTGGATTCAGCCCCAGTATACCTCAGGGTCAAGCTCATACAAGTGTAAGTACTGCTAAATGCACTCCGGTATTATACCTTTTAAAAAATTCACATAAATTACATTCCGTATAGTACTTTGTAGAGCTACCTGCTGTCTACTGTATTACATGTGTTCTTTTAAAATCTTCTAATTATCTGATTTTGTGACAGTCATTCTAGTTTGTCACTGAGTTTCAAATTCCATTTTGTTTTAAAGTCCTAGGAAAATTGCACACATGGCTTTAATTAGCATCAATTTGGTTGTCAGATTTTCAAGATGAAGCCATTGTGTTTCAGCATTATTTAAAGCTAGGCAATTGAAATAACTGGGGATTTTTCAAGAATCACTCATTATGACCCAATTTTAAAGTTATTTTAAATGTAACATTAAAAAGAATTATTAACAAGTCTGTATGCTATCTCTTTGGTCTACAATATCTCAAAGTTATATAAAAAGCTAATTGCTAGCCAAAGGTCCTTTTACACTTTTCATTGTGTAAAATATACTGTCAACTCAATTATCTGTATCGGGAGAAGTAGAGGTTGAGCAATCCAAAAGAAATTTATGTTTGTCTTTGGGATGTTTTTGCCCTTAAATTTGAATATGGGTGAGTCTGATGTCTAGGGAATTCATGTCAAAATAATGAAGCTGTATTACAAAGATCTCAAATCAGGAAGCTGATGAGTTCAATTTTTTTTTTTTTTTGAGTTGCTTTCGCAGGTTGAAAGAAGCAAGTAAAGCTGAGCTCTAGTCCTCATTGGAAGATTAGAATATTGAACACAGATGTTAAATCATGGGTCTGGGAAGAATTCAGTAGCAGATTAGAAGCTGCTGAAGTAAGGATTTTTAGATCCCTATTAGGTTACAAATTTAGATTCCTATTGGGAAACAACAACAAAAAAAGGAAGATAGATTATGTCATAGGAAAAAAGAAACATTTAGAGAAAATACTGCAGAAATTCTGTAAAGAGAACAGGGAATGATATCTGGCCAAGTATTATGTTGGCTTAGAATATCCCTACCAAATTCGATATACTGCATGCCATGGACGTAGAGGTAAATTGGAGAAGGAAGTGAAATAATAAGTTAATGAAGTAAAAACTAGTGTCTTTGAAGATTAGGGCATTTCTTGTGTCCTGGTATGTAAGAAATGCACATATACACAATATTTAAAAACAAATACTCTTTTGAATAATTTTTTACCATATGTACCTTTTACTACCCAACAACAAACTTGAAAATCGACACCTTGAATTTGAAAATATATATGGAATTTGACAGTAACAGCAAATGTTTCTCCTAATGACAAGTACCTAACACTCTACCTAGCTAGCTTAGTTTGCCAAAAAATTTCTAAATTGAAAGACAGCATGCTTTGTTTACCTTCTTCAACTAGACAGTACATGCCTTAAGGCAAATTACTGTATTATAGTTCTTTATATCCAATGCAGGCTCTAGGAAAACACTTTGCACATAGTAGGTGCATATTTTTTGAATGAATGAAGGCATGAATATGGAATGCATGAGTGTCTCTGGTTAAGTCTGGCTGCCCCAAATAACAAGAACAGCAGAGGCAATTTGATCATTTTAGCCATTTTAATGACCCATCAAATTGCCTCTGCCATGTTGATTGTGTGATCTGCAAGGAACAATTATAGCTACTATAATTTATTTCATTTATATTCCACCTCATTTACAAAATAAATATTTAGATGGCACCAAAATTGCTCTATTGATCATGCCACCCGGTTTAGTTTTTTTTTTTTTAAGATCCTAACAGTGTTCAACATGCTGTGCCATGTATGTTTAGTTTTTCTTTCATAGTGGTTCATTTTTTAAAAAATTATTTATTTATTTATCTTAGTTACAGCAGGCAGGCTCCTTAGTTGTGGCACGCAGGGTCCTTAGTTGTGGCATACGAACTCTTAGTTGCAGCACGCATGTGGGATCTAGTTCCCTGACCAGGGATCGAACCCGGGTGCCCTGCATTGGGAGCATGGAGTCTTATCCACTGCGCCATCAGGGAAGTCCCATGATTTGATAACACTTCCTTTGCCTTGGCAGATGTACTAATCTCATTTAACTATGTCATTCCATCTTTGTTGTAAACATATACCATATATATATATATATATATATGACACGAGATAGTCCTTCACATTTCTAACTATATTTGTTTTAATAATGGGAATCGATTTACTGGTGTGTAGCTAGCTAGGCAATTAAGAAATGACGCTTTTTTTTCTGTTTTTTAACAATCATATAGATGACCTTTCAGGAAAACTAATATTTAGCAATAATAGCTAACATTCATTCAGTACTTACCATCTTCCTAGCACTGTGCTTGGCTCTTTAAGTGCCTATTTCTTTTTTATTTAAAACTTTTAATATATGCACATGTTATTTTATATAAATTTATAAGTATGATTATACCATGCATGGTGGGAAGAGCCTGAGGGTCTGGGTACTTCCCCTTCATGTCAAGGCAAGAAAAAGGAACTTAGGGAAACCACTGAAAGCTTAATTCAGAAGACCGGTGTCAGAATTATGCTTGAAAAATCTAAAAAATGAGGGCTTAAGAGGAAGTCGTCAATGGCTGCAGTTGGGAAGTCAGTGCCCTTTGGAGTCTGTCACAACAAGAGTTGTGAGGTTTCCCATGGACCAGATCTGGGTGGATAATGTGACAGAGAGTCAGGCTGGGGTTGTCTTAGTTCCTGCCCAGGAGGAAGCCTCAGTAGAAGGAGGCCAAAAGTCGACCCGCAGAACCCTCAGGGTATGGAAGAAATCACAAATGACTAGCTGGAATAGAGATGGATTGGACATATGCAGGGTGGTGGTGATGGTGATAGGGTTTGCAAAATAACCCAAACATCATCTAAGAGAGAAAGAGCCAGATTTAAACATCTGCCAAGTCTAAAAGGAGCCAGTAGCATCAGCATCTTTAAGTAAGAATTTTCCTGCCCTGCTTTCCTCTCCTCTCCCTCTGCACTCCAGCTTTGGGGAGTAATAAAACTATGGGAGGAGCAGTAGAAATGCGATGAAAAGGAAAATAAATGGATCATATTCCCTTTCCTGACTTCTGGCTTCTCTGACTGCAGGCTGCTTTGGGTGCAGCAAATCTGAGCCAGATATAGAGAGGAGAAGCCTAAAATATAAATGAAGTTTCTAATTTCGATTATTAAATGGGAATAGAATTTTTTGTTTGCTCCTATATGTTTATTTTATTTTATTGTTTCTTAAATTGAGATATAATTGACATACAACATTATATTAGTTTCAGGTGTACAACATAATGATTCGATAGATGTATTTATTGCACAAATGATCACCATAAGTCTAGTTAACACCCATCACCACGCATAGTTAACAGATTTTTTTTCTTGTGATAAGAACTTTAAAGATCTACTGTCTTACAACTTTGAAACATACAAGACAGTATTATTAACTGTAGTCACCATGCTGTACATTGCATCCCCAGGAGTACCACTCTGTTTTTATTCTAAGTTTCTAGATCTCCTTCTGTCAACAAGTTTCTTGTTATCAATAAGGAAAATAATCTCCAAGCAGTCCCAAGTGGCTTCAGTCACTTTCATACCTTTCCTTCAAATTAAACGTCTGCCTTAAAAGAAAAGCCACTTTTTGACCTTTCCTTCTTTATTTATCCTTGATAGAAATATACTTTGATTAGTTAGAAATCTAAATTGTATAGTAGCTTTTAAATTTAAGGTCCAGGTTTCTTTGATATGAATTTATGCAGAAAATGTAGATTTGTTTAAAGATCATAAACCATTTTATTTTTTTGTTATACGTCTCTCTTCTTCCAAACTATCTACATTGGGCCCTCATTATATAATCAGAAAAATAAGTTACTATAATTTTTTTTTACCCTGCCTCTTCCTCAAGCTGTCTCATCTATCCTTTCCTTTAGTGGTGAACTTGGAAAAGGAGCCCACACACATTACTGCTTTCACTTTTTCACTGCCACTCACTCTAATCCTCCCAACTCTGGTTCACGTCTCCAGTGAAACTGCTTTTCAGAGGCCACTCTTGTCTATCCTAAGATTCAAAGGCTGTTTCTTAGGCTTTGTTTTTCTGGATCACGTTTGTGACAGCGCTTAATGCAGTGCCCAGTAACCAGTCAATTCTTAATACATTTTAGTTCTATTCCCACAAAAATTTGTTTAATATTACTGATTAAATGGATAAATACATAGTATTCTTTATCTGCATAAAAGATTGAGTCAGGGCTTCCCTGGTGGCGCAGTGGTTGAGAATCTGCCTGCCAATGCAGGGGACACGGGTTCGAGCCCTGGTCTGGGAAGATCCCACATGCCGCGGAGCAACTAGGCCCGTGAGCCACAACTACTGAGCCTGCGCGTCTGGAGCCTGTCTGTGCTCCGCAACAAGAGAGGCCGCGACAGTGAGAGGCCCGCGCACCGCAATGAAGAGTGGCCCCCACTTGCCACAACTAGAGAAAGCCCTCGCACAGAAACGAAGACCCAACACAGCCGTAAATAAAAAAAAAAAAAAAAAAGATTGAGTCAAATGAAAATTTAGGCAGTCCTGGTGTACCTGTTGCTAATACAGCACAATACATTTCAGCACTTTTTCACTCATATCCAGGGTGTGGGGCCCGATATTTTAGAAATTCAGCTCTGATTTGTTGTACTTCATTGCCATGCTTAGTAATATATTTACCTAAAATATAAAATAAACAAGTTCTGGGGATGTAATGTACAGTATGGTGACTATAGTTAATAAAACTGTACTGTATATTTGAAAGTTGCTAAGAGATATTAAAAGTTCTCATCACAAGAAAAAAATGTAACTATGTGAGTTGATGGATGTTAACTAAAATTATTGGGGTGATCATTTTGCAATAGTACATATATCAAATTACTAGGTTGTACACCTAAAAAACACAATGTTATATATGTCAAGTATACCTCAATAAAATAGGAAAAATGATATAGTTTCCTGGCAGGAAAATGACTATAAGCAGTGGGATAAGCAGTGGGATACCTGCCTTCTCTATAAGAAATCAAGCATAAGTTTGTTTTCTATATCTGTGACTCTATTTCTGTTTTGTAAATAAGTTCATTTGTACCATTTTTTTAGGTTCCACACATAAGTGATATCATATGATATTTGTCTTTCTACTTCACTCAGTATGACAATCTCTAGATCCATCCATGTTGCTGCAAATGGCATTATTTCGTTCTTTTTTATGGCTAAGTAATATTCCATTGTATATATGGGGGGGATGAATTGGGAGACTGGGATTGACATATACACACTACTATATATAAAGTACATAACCAGTAAGAACCTACTGTATAGCACAGGGAACTCAATATTCTGTAATGACCTATATGGGAAAAGAATCTAAAAAAGAGCAGATGTATGTACATGTATAACTGATTACTTTGCTATACGGCAGAAACTAACACAACATTGTAAATCAACTATATTCCGATAAAAAAATTAAAAAAAAAAGAAATCAATCTAGCAGCCAAATGAAAGTCAGAGAAGGGGATATAGGAAGCTGCTAATTGAATTAAGGTGCCTCCAGATCACAAGCCAGTGGTCTCTTGTCTCAACTTTTATTTTCCACCCTCCTCCCAAGTTTATTGTCTAGAATGGCCTCTGATGAGAGAATCTGCCTCTGTTCCCTAACTTTGGATTCCCCATTCTTTATCACAGCTCCTCTTCCCAGCCCAAAGATATGGACAGCTCTTTCCAGTTTCCCTCCCTGGCAACCCTCAGGCCATCCCACCTGATCACTGCCAAGGCTGAAGGGGGATAAAAGTTGTTAAACCCTGGGCAGGAAATAGCCTCAGCTCTGTTATCTAAATTTAGGCTGATGGGAATGAAACCAACCAACATTTATTAAATGCCTACTGTATGCCAGACATTTAAAAAATAACAGTTTTATTGAGATATAAATTTACCCTTTTAAAGTGTATAATTCAGTGGGTTTTTAGTATATTTGTAGAGTTTTGCGGTTATCACCATTATCTAATTTTAGAACATTTTCATCACTCCAAAAGGAAACCTTGTACTCATTAGCATACACTCCGCAGTCTCCATTTCCCCAACCCCAGAAAACTACTTGACTATTTTATATCTTTATGGCTTTGCCTATTCTGGACACTTCACATAAATGGAATAATGTATAGCCTTTTATGTCTGGCTTCCTTAAGTTAGCCTAATATTTCC
The DNA here is from genome assembly GCF_028023285.1 of Balaenoptera ricei. NCBI lineage: Eukaryota > Metazoa > Chordata > Mammalia > Artiodactyla > Balaenopteridae > Balaenoptera > Balaenoptera ricei. The sequence goes on along the minus strand of NC_082640.1, from coordinate 79,718,384 downwards.
AGTGTTCATGCATGTTGCAGTGTGTATCAGCACTTCATTTATTTTTATAGCCTATAATATTCCATCGTATGGGTATGTCACATTTTGTTTGTAGATTCATTAGTTGATGGGCAGTTGGGTTGTTTCCACTTTTTAGCTATTATGAATAATGCTACTGTGAACATTTGTGTACAAGTTTTTTTGTGGACATAAGTTTTCAATTCTCTTCAGGATAAATCTAGGAAGGAAAACACTGGGTCATATGGTACTCTATATTTAACTTTTGAGGAATCACCAAACTGATTTCCAAACTGGCTGTATCACTTTATATCTTATCAGCAGTATATGAGTGTTCCAGTTTCTTCATATCCTTGCCAATACTTGTTACTGTGCTGGCTTTTTGATTATAGCCATCCTAGTGGGACTGAAATGATATCTTATTGTGGTTTTGATTTGCATTTGCTGATGACTAATGATGTTGAACATCTTTTCATGTGCTTATTGACCATTTGTTTGTCTCTTTTGGAGAAATATCAATTCAAATCCTTTGCCCATTCTTTAATTAGTTGTCTTTTTATTGTTGAGTTTTAAGAATTCTTTATATATTCTGGATACTAGGCCTTCATCAAATACTACATAATTTGCAAATGTTTTTTCCCAATTTGTGGGTTGTCTTTTCATTTTCTTAATTGTGTCCTTTGAGGGACAAAAGTTTTTAATTTTAATGATGTCCAGTTTATCTATTTTTTCTTTTCTTGCTTGTGCTTTTGGTATCATATCTAAGAGACCGTTGCCTAATCCAAGGTCATGAAGATTTACCTCTTTGCTTTCTTCTAATAGTTTTATAGTTTTAGTTCCTACATTTAGATCTATGATCCAGTTTTAAATTAATTTTTGTATATTGGGTGAGGGAGGGGTTCAACTTTATTCTTTTGCACTTGGATACCCAGTGGTCCCATCATCAGTTGTTGAAAAGATTATCCTTTTCACATTGAATTATATTATGCCCTTTTCAAAAATCAATTGACCATAAATAGAAGTTTCTTTTGTTTCTGGATTTTTGATTCTATTCCATTGATCTGTATCCTTTTGCCACTCCTACATTGCCTTCATTAGCATAGCTTTGTAGTAAGTTTTGAAATTGAAATTGTGAGTCCTTCAACTTCGCTCTTTTTCAAGATTGATTTGGCTTTTCAGGACTCCTTATATTTTCATATGAATTTTAGGATCAGCTTATTAATTTCTGCAAAAAAACTACCCAGGATTTTGATACTGATTGTGTTGAATTTGTAGATCACTTTGGGGAGTACTGCCATCTTAACAATATTAAGTCTTCTCAATCATATACGTGGAATGTCTCTCCATTTATTTAGGTCTTTAATTTCTTTTAAAATGTTTTATAGTTTTTGTTGTGTAAATATTGCTCTTTTGTTGAATTTATTCCAAAGTGTTTTATTCTTTTTGGTGCTCTTGTAAATGGGATGCTTTTCTTAATTTCAGTTTCAGATTGTTCCTTGATAGTGTATAGAAATATAATTGATTTTTTATACTGATCTTGTGTTCTACAACTTTGCTGAATTCTTCTCTTAGTCCTAATGGTATATTGTGTGGGTTCCTTAGGATTTTCTATGTACAAGATCATGTCATCTGAAAATAGAGATAGTTTTTGTTTCTTCTTTTCCAATCTGAATGCCTTTTACTTCTTTTTCTTAATTTTCCTCTGGCTAGAATCGCCAATACAATGTTGAAGTAAAGTGGCCAGAGCAGACATCATATTCCTGTTTTTGATTTTAGGAGGAAAGCATTCATTATTTCACTGTTAAGTATGATGACAGCTGTGGGTTTTTAATGGATGACCTTTGTCAAGTTGAAGAAATTCCCTTCTATTTCTTATTTATTGGGTGTTTTTATTAAGAAAGGGTGTTGGAATTTGTCACATTTTTTCTATGTCTATTGAGATGACCATGTTTTTGGTTTTTGGGTTTTTTTTCTATTAATATTACATTAATTAATTTTCCAATTTAATCGAACTTTTCATTCCTAGGATAAATCCTACTTGGTGTGTAAACCTTTTAATATATTGCTGGATTTGACTTGCTAGTATTTGCTGGTATTGAGAATTTTAACCTCTATATTCATAAGAAATATTGGTCTGTAGTTTGCTTCTTTTGTGGTATCTGATTTTTATATAGGGGTAATACTGGCCTCATATAATAAATTGGGAAAAGTTTCCTCCTTTTCTCTTTTACAGAAAAGTTTTTAAATGATTGATGTTAAGTCTTATTTAAAAGCTGAGTAGAACCCTGGGTGGGTTTTTTAATTACTAATTTAATATCTTTACATATCATGATTTTGTTCAGATTTTCTATTTCTTCTTGACTCAGTTTTGGTAGTTTGTCTTTCCAAGAATATATTCAATCTAGGCTACTGAATTTGTTGGCAAACAATTTTTCATTCCCTTATACTCCTTTTAATTTTTTTTATAGGAATGTAGTTGCTTTACAATGTTCTGTTAGCTTCTACTGCACAGCAAAATGAATCAGCCATACATATACATATATTGCCTCCCTTTTGGATTACCCTCCTATTTAGGACACCACAGTGCATTAAGTAGAGTTCCCTGTGCTACATATTATGTTCCTGTCGGTTCTCTATTTTATACGTACTATGAGTAGTGTATATGTGTCAATCCCAATCTCCCAATTCCTCCCAACCCACTCCTTTCCCCCTTGGTATCCATAGGTTAGCTCTCTACATCTGTGTCTCTATTTCTGCTTGGCAAATAAGGTCATCTGTACCATTTTTCTAGATTCCACATATATGCGTTAATATACAATATTTGTTTTTCTCTTTCTGACTTACTTCACTCTGTATGACACTCTCTAGGTCCATCCACGTCTCTACAAATAACCCAATTTCATTCCTTTTTATGGCTGAGTAATATTCCGTTGTATATATGTACCACTATTTCTTTATCCATTCCTCTGTTGATGGACATTTAGGTTGCTTCCATGTCCTGGCTATTGTAAATAGTGCTGCTATGAACATTGGAGTGCATATGTCTTTTTGAATTATGGTTATCTCTGGGTATATGCCCAGTAGTGGGATTGCTGGCTCATATGGTAGTTCTATTTTTAGTTTTTTAAGGAACCTCCATACTGTTCTCCATGCTGTGTCAATATACATTCCCACCAACAGTGTAAGAGGGTTCCCTTTTCTCCACACCCTCTCCAGCATTTATTGTTTGTAGATTTTTTGATGATGGCCATTCTGACTGATGTGAAGTGATACCTCATTGTAGTTTTGATTTGCATTTCTCTAATAATTAGTGATGTTGAGCATCTTTTCATGTGTTTGTTGGCCAACTGTATGTCTTCTTTTGAGAAATGTCTATTTAGGTCTTCTGTCCATTTTTGGATTGTGTTGTTTGTTTTTTTGATATTGAGCTGCATGAACTGCTTGTATATTTTGGTGATTAATCCTTTGTCAGTTGCTTTGTTTGCAAATATTTTCTCCCATTCTGAGGGTTGTTTCTTCGTCCAGTTTATGGTTTCCTTTGCTGTGCAAAAGCTTTTAAGTTTCATTAGGTCCCATTTGTTTATTTTTCTTTTTATTTCCATTACTGTGGGAGGTGGGTCAAAAAAGATCTTGCTGCGGGGCTTCCCTGGTGGTGCACTGGTTGAGAATCTGCCTGCCAATGCAGGGGACACGGGTTCGAGCCCTGGTCTGGGAAGATCCCACATGCCGCGGAGCGACTGTGCCCGTAAGCCACAGCTACTGAGCCTGCGCGTCTGGAGCCTGTGCTCCGCAACAAGAGAGGCCGCGATAGTGAGGGGCCCGTGCACCGCGATGAAGAGTGGCCCCCACTTGCTGCAACTGGAGAAAGCCCTCGCACAGAAACGAAGACCCAACACAGCCAAAAATAAATAAATAAATAAATAAATAAAATAAATTAAAAAAAAAAAAAGATCTTGCTGCAATTTATGTCAAAGGGTGTTCTCCCTATGTTTTCCTCTAATAGTTTTATAGTGTCTGACCTTACATTTAGGTCTTTAATCCACTTTGAGTGTATTTTTGTGTATGGTGGTAGGGAGTGTTGTAATTTCATTCTTCTACATGTAGGTATCCAGTTTTCCCAGCACCATTTATCGAAGAGGCTATCTTTTCTCTATTGTATATTTTTGCCTCCTTTATCATAGATTAGGTGACCATAGGTGGGTGGATTTATCTCTGGGCTTTCTATCCTGTTCCACTGATCTATATTTCTGTTTTTATGCCAATACCATACTGTCTTGATTACTGTAACTTTGCAGTATAGTCTGAAGTCAGGGAGACTGATTCCTCCAGTTCTGTTTTTCTTTCTCAAGATTGCTTTGGCTATTTGGGGTCTTTTGTGTCTCCATACAAACTGTAAAATTATTTGTTCTAATTACGGGAAGAATGCCATTGGTAATTTGATAGAGATTGCATTGAATTTGTAGATTGCTTGGGTAGTATAGTCATTTTCACAATATTGATTCTTCCAATCCAAGAACATGGTATTTTCTCCATGTGTTTGTGTCATCTTTGATTTCTTTCATCAGTATCTTATAGTTTTCTGTGTCCAGGTCTTTTGCCTCCTCAGGTATGTTTATTCCTATGTATTTTATTCTTTTGGTTGCAATGGTAAATGGGATTGTTTCCTTAATTTCTCTTTCTGATCTTTAGTTATTAGTGCTTAGGAATGCAAGAGATTTCTGTGTATTAATTTTCTATCCTTCAACTTTACTAAATTCATTGATTAGCTCTAGTAGTTTTCTGGGGGCATCTTTAGGATTTCCCATGTATAGGAGCATGTCATCTGCAAACAGTGAGAGTTTTACTTCTTTTCTTCCTTAGGTAGGTTTATTCCTAGGTATTTTATTCTTTTTGTTCCAATGGTAAACAGGAGTGTTTCCTTAATTTCTCTTTCAGATTTTTCATCATTAGTGTGTAGGGATGCAAGACATTTCTGTGCATTAATTTTGTATTCTGGTACTTTACCAGATTCATTGATTAGCTCTAGTAGTTTTCTGGTAGCATCCTTAGGATTCTCTATGTATAGTATCATGTCATCTGCAAGCAGTGACAGCTTTACTTCTTCTTTTCCGATTTGGAATCCTTTTATTTCTTTTTCTTCTCTGATTGCTGTGGTTAAAACTTCCAAACCTATGTTGAATAATGGTGGTGAGAGTGGACAACCTTGTCGTGTTACTGATCTTAGAGGAAATGGTTTCAGTTTTTCACCATTGAGGACAGTGTTGGTGGTGGGTTTATCATATATGGCCTTTATTATGTTGAGGTGAGTTCCCTCTATGCCTACTTTCTGGAGAGTTTTTATCATAAATGGGTGTTGAATTTTGTTGAAAGCTTTTTCTGCATCTATTGAGATGATCATATGGTTTTTCTCCTTCAATTTGTTAATATGGTGTATCATATTGATTGATTTGCATATATTGAAGAATCCTTGCATTCCTGCATAAACCCCCCTTGATCATGGTGTATGATCTTTTTAATATGCTGTTGGATTCTGTTTGCTAGTATTTTGTTGAGGATTTTCGCATCTATGTTCATCAGTGCTATTGGCCTGTAGTTTTCTTTCTTTGTGACATCTTTGTCTGGTTCTGGTATCAGGGTGATGGTGGCCTCATAGAATGAGTTGGGAAGTGTACCGCCCTCTGCTATATTTTGGAAGAGTTTGAGAAGGATAGGTGTTAGCTCTTCTCTAAATGTTTTACAAAATTCCCCTGTGAAGCCAGCTGGTCCTGGGCTTTTGTTTGTTGGAAGATTTTTGATCACAGTCTCAATTTCAGTGCTTGTGATTGGTCTGTTTATATTTTCTATTTCTTCCTGGGTCAGTCTCAGAAGGGTGCGCTTTTCTAAGAATTTGTCCATTTCTTCCAGGTTGTCCATTTTATTGGCGTAGAGTTGCTTGTAGTAATCTCTCATGATCCTTTGTATTTCTGCAGTGTCAGTTGTTACTTCTCCTTTTTCATTTATAATTTTGTTGATTTGAGTCTTCTCCCTTTTTTTCTTGATGAGTCTGGCTAATGGGTTATCAATTTTTTTTATCTTCTCAAAGAACCAGCTTTTAGTTTTATTGATCTTTGCAATTGTTTCCTTCATTTCTTTTTCATTTATTTCTGATCTGATCTTTATGATTTCTTTCCTTCTGCTATCTTTGGGGTTTTTTTGTTCTTCCTTCTCTAATTGCTTTAGGTGTAATGTTAGGTTGTTTATTTGAGATGTTTCTTGCTTCTTGTGGTAGGATTGTGTTGCTATCAACTTCCCTCTTAGAACTGCTTTTGCTGCATCCCATAGTTTTTGGGTTGTCGTGTTTTCATTGTCATTTGTTTCTAGGTATTTTTTAATTTCCTCTTTGATTTCTTCAGTGACCTCTTGGTTATTTAGTAGTGTATTGTTTAACCTCCATGTATTGCTATTTTTTACAGATTTTTTCCAGTAATTGATATCTAGTCTCATGGCTCTGTGGTTGGAAAAGATACTTGATATGATTTCAGTTTTCTTAAATTTACCAAGGCTTAATTTGTGACAGAAGATGTGATCTATCGTGGAAAATGTTCCATGTGCACTTGAAAAGAAATTGTATTTTGCCACTTTCAGGTGGACTATCTTATAAATATCAATTAAGTCTATATGGTCTATTGTGTCATTTAAAGTTTGTGTTTCCTTATTTATTTTATCTAGATGATGTGTCCATTGGTGTAAGTGGGTGTTAAAATCTCCCACTATTATTGTGTTACTGTCGATTTCCCCTTTTATAGCTGTTAGCATTTCCCTTATGTATTGAGGTGCTCCTATGTTGGCTGCATAGATATTTACAATTGTTATATCTTCTTCTTGGATTGATCCCTTGATCATTATGCAGTGTCCTTCCTTTTTTCTTGTAATAATCTTTAAAGTCTATTTTGTCTGTTATGAGTATTGCTACTCCAGCTTACTTTTAATTCCCACTTGCATGGAATATCTTTTTCCATCCCCTCACTGTCAGACTGTATGTGTCCCTAGGTCTGAAGTGGGTCTGTTGTAGACAGCATATATACTGGTCTTGTTTTTGTATCCATTCAGCTAGTCTGTATCTTTTGGTTGGAGCATTTAATCCATTCACATTTAAGGTAATTATCGATATGTATGTCCCTATTACCATTTTCTTAATTGTTTTGGGTTTGTTCTTGTAGGTCTTCTTTCTTTTCTTGTGTTTCCCGCCTAGAGAAGTTCCTTTAGCATTTGTTGTAAAGCTGGTTTGGTGGTGCTGAATTCTCTTAGCTTTTGCTCGTCTGTAAAGCTTTTGATTTCTCCATCAAATCTGAATGAAATCCTCGCTGGGTAGTGTAGTCTTAGTTGTAGGTTTTTGCGTTTCATCACTTTAAATATGTCCTGCCACTCCCTTCTGGCATGCAGAGTTTCTGCTGAAAAATCAGCTGATAACCTAATGGGAATTCCATTGTAGGTTATTTGGTGCTTTTCCCTTGCTGCTTTTAATATTTTTTCTTTTATTTAATTTTTGTTAGTTTGATTCATGTGTGTCTTGGCATATTTCTCCTTGGGTTTATCCTGCCTGGGGCTCTGTGCAATTCCTGGACTTGGGTGCCTATTTCATTTCCCATGTTATGGAAGTTTTCCACTTTAATCTCTTCAAATATTTTCTTAGGCCCTTTCCCTTTCTCTTCTTCTGGGACCACTATAATTTGAATGTTGGTGCATTTAATATTGTCCCAGAGGTCTCTGAGACTGTCCTCAATTCTTTTCATTCTTTTTTCTTTCTTCTGTTCTTTGGCAGTTATTTCCACCATTCTATCTTCCAGCTCACTTATTCGTTCTTCCGCCTTAGTTATTCTGCTGTTGATTCCTTCTAGTGTATTTTTCATTTCAGTTATTGTTCATCACTGATTGTTGGTTCTTTAGTTCTTCGAGGTCCTTGTAAATCTTCTCGACCCATGTCTCCATTCTATTTTTGTGATCTTGGATCATCTTTACTATCATTACTCTGAATTCTTTTTCATGTAGATTGCCTATTTCCTCTTCATTTATTTGGTCTTTTGGGATTTTACCTTGCTCCTTCCTATGTAACATATTTCTCTGTCATCTCATTTTGTCTAACCTACTATGTTTATGGTCTTCTTTCCGCAGGCTGCAGGGTTGTAGTTCCTGTTGCTTCTCTTGTCTGCCCCCTGGTGAGGGAGGTTGGTCCAGGGGCTTGTGTAGGCATCTTGGTGGGAGGGCCTGGTGCCTGCAGTCTGGTGGGTGGAGTTGAGTCTTTTCCCTCTGAAGAACAGGGCCTCTTCAGGTGGTGTGCTTTTGGGTGTTTGTGAGCTTAGTACGACTTTAGGCAGCCTGTCTACTGATGGGTGTGGCTGTGCTCCTGTCTTGCTGGTCGTTTGAAGTGAGGTGTCTAGTACTGGAGCCTGCAGGCTGTTGTGTGGGACTTGGTCTTGGTGTTGATGTGGATACATCTGGGAGCACACATGCTGATTACTATTCCATGGATCAAGGAATTCTCTGGCAGTCTAGTGTCCTGGACTCTGTGCTCCCACCCCAGAGGCCCAGGCCCAACCCTTGGCCGGGGAACCAAGAGTCCACAAGCTGCACAGTGCAACATGAGAGAAAAGAGAGGGAAAAAAATGGAAAGAAAAAAAGTAAAAATTAAAGAAAGCAAACAGATGAACAAAACCCAAGACAAATAGCAAAACAACATCAAACAAACAACAGCAACAACAGCACAACACACACACACACACAGACGCACACACACACACTCTCAGAAAAAAGAGAAAAAAGAATTTTAAAAAAACGAGGGAACAGAAAAACGAAAGAATTCTAAAATTAGAACAGTCAAGGAGAACTAAACTAACAAAAACAAAGACTGAAAAATAAAAACAGGAAGCAAACAGACAACAAAAAAAACGAAGAAAACAAAATATACACAAAAAAACATGAAAAAGACTCCCTCTTGCGAGAGCACCAGAATCACAACTAACTGCTGAACAGTCACGGACAGGAAGACACTGGAATTCACCAAAAAAGATACCCCACATCCAAAGACAAAGGAGAAGCCACAGTGAGATGGTAGGAGGGGTGCAATCACAATAAAATCAAATACCATAACTGCTGGGTGGGTGACTCACAAACTGGAAACACTTATACCACAGAAGTCCACCCACCAGAGTGAAGGTTCTGAGCCCCACATCAGGCTTACCAACCTGGGGGTCCAGGAACAGGAGGAATCCCCAGAGAATCAGACTTTAAAGGCTAGCGGGATTTGATTGGAGGACTTGGAGGGGACTCGGGGAAACAGAGACTCCACTCTTGGAGGGCACACACAAAGTAGTGTGCACATTGGGGCCCAGGGGAGGGAGCAGTGACCCCATAGGAGACTGAACCAGACCTACCTGCTAGTGTTGGAGGGTCTCCTGCAGAGGCGGGGGCTGGCTGTGTCTCACGATGAGGACAGGGACACTGGCAGCAGAAGTTCGGGGATATACTCCTTGGTGTGAGCCTTCCCAGAGTCCACCATTAGCCCCACCAAAGAGCCCGGGTAGGCTCCAGTGCTGGGTCACCTCAGGCCAAACAACAAACAGGGAGGGAACCCAGCCCCACCCATCAGCAGAAAAGTGGATTAAAGTTTTACAGAGCTCTGCCCACCAGAAGAACAGCCAGGTCTACCAACCACCAGTCCCTCCTATCAGGAAACTTGCACAGACCTCTAAGATAGCCTCAACCACCAGAGGGCAGACAGCAGAAGCAAGAAGAACTACAATCCTGCAGCCTGTGGAACAAAAACCACAGTCACAGAAAGATAGACAAGATGAACAGGCAGAGGGCTATATACCAGATGAAGGAACAAGATAAAACCCCAGAAAAACAACGAAATAAAGTGGAGATAGACAACCTTCCAGAAAAAGAATTCAGAATAATGATAGTGAAGATGATCCAGGACCTCGGAAAAAGAATGGAGGCAAAGATCGAGAAGATGCAAGAAATGTTTAACAAAGACCTAGAAGAATTAAAGAACAAACAAACAGAGATGAACAATACAATAACTGAAGTGAAAAATACACTAGGAGGAACCAATAGCAGAATAACTGAGGCAGAAAAATGGATAACTAACCTGGAAGACAGAATGGTGGAATTCACTGCTGCAGAACAGAATAAAGAAAAAAGAATGAAAAGAAATGAAGACAGCCTAAGAGACGTCTGGGACAACATTAAACGCAAGAACATTCGCATTATAGGGTTCCCAGAAGGAGAAGAGAGAGAGAAAGGACCTGAGAAAATATTTGAAGAGATTATAGTCGAAAACTTCCCTAACATGGGAAATGAAATAGCCGCCCAAGTCCAAGAAGTGCAGAGAGTCCCATACAGGATAAACCCAAGGAGAAACACGCCGAGACACATAGTAATCAAATTGGCAAAAATTAAAGAGAATGAAAAATTATTGGAATCAGCAAGGGAAAAACGACAAATAACAAACAAGGGAACTCCCATAAGATTAACAGCTGATTTCTCAGCAGAAACTCTACAAGCCAGAAGGGAGTGGCATGACATATTTAAAGTGATGAAAGGGAAGAACCTACAACCGAGATTACTCTACCCAGAAAGGATCTCATTCAGATTCAATGGAGAACTCAAAAGCTTTACAGAGAAGCAAAAGCTAAGAGAATTCAGCACCACCAAACCAGCTCTACAACAAGTGCTAAAGGAACTTCTCTAAGTGGGAAACACAAGAGAAGAAAGGAACCTACAAAAACAAACACGAAACAACTAAGAAAATGATAATAGGAACATACATATCAATAATTACCTTAAACGTGAATGGATTAAATGCTCCAACCAAAAGACACAGGCTCGCTGAATGGATACAAAAACAAGATCCATATATATGCTGTCTACAAAAGACCCACTTCAGACCTAGGGACACATACAAGCTGAAAGTGAGAGGATGGAAAAAGATATTCCATGCAAATGGAAATCAAAAGAAATCTGTAGTAGCAATACTCATATCAGACAAAATAGACTTTAAAATAAAGAATGTTACAAGAGACAAGGAAGGACACTACAAAATGATCAAGGGATCAATCCAAGGAGAAGAAAGAAAAATTATAAATATATATGACACCCAACATAGGAGCACCTCAATACATAAGGCAACTGCTAACAGCTAAAAAAGAGGAAATCGACAGTAACACAATAATAGTGGGGGACTTTAACACCTCACTTACACCAATGGACAGATCATCCAAACAGAAAATTAATAAAGAAACAGAAGCTTTAAATGACACAATAGACCAGATAGATTTCATTGATATTTATAGGACATTCCATCCAAAACAGCAGATTACACTTTCTTCTCAAGTGCGCATGGAACATTCTCCAGGATAGATCACATCTTGGGTCACAAATCAAGCCTCAGTAAATTTAAGAAAATTGAAATCATGTCAAGCATCTTTTCTGGCCACAACGCTAGGAGATTAGAAATGAATTACAGGGGAAAAAACGTAAAAAACACAAACACATGGAGGCTAAACACTACATTACTAAATAACCAAGAGATCACTGAAGAAATCAAAGAGGAAATCAAAAAAAACCTAGAGACAAATGACAATGAAAACACAACAAGCCAAAAGCTATGGGATGCAGCAAAAGCAGTTCTAAGAGGGAAGTTTATAACTATACAAGCCTACCTCAAGGAACAAGAAAAATCTCAAATAAACAATCTAACCTTACACCTAAAGGAGCTAGAGAAAGAAGAACAAACAAAACCCAAAGTTAGCACAAGGAAAGAAATCATAAAGATCAGAGCAGAAATAAATGAAATAGAAACAAAGAAACCAATAACAAAGATCAATAAAACTAAAAGCTGGTTCGTTAAGAAGATAAACAAAATTGATAAACCATTAGCCAGACTCATCAAGAAAAAGAGAGAGAGGACTCAAGTCAATAATATTCGAAATGAAAAAGGAGAAGTTACAACAGACACCGCAGAAATACAAAGAATCCTAAGAGACTACTACAAGCAACTCTATACCAATAAAATGGACAACCTGGAAGAAATGGACAAATTCCTAGAAAGGTATAACCTTCCAAGACTGAATGAAGAAGAAACAGAAAATATGAACAGACCAATCACAAGTAATGAAATTGGAACTGTGATTAAAAATCTTCCAACAAACAAAAGTCCAGGACCAGATGGCTTCACAAGTGAATTCTTTCAAACATTTAGAGAAGAGCTAACACCCATCCTTCTCAAACTCTTCCAAAATATTGTGGAGGAAGGAACACTCCCAAAGATGCCACCAGAAAACTACTAGAGCTAATCAATGAATTTGGTAAAGTTGCAGGATACAAAATTAATGCACAGAAATCTCTTGCATTCCTATACGTTAATGGTGAAAAATCTGAAAGAGAACTTAAGGAAACACTCCCATTTACCACTGCAATAAAAAGAATAAAATACCTAGGAATATACCTACCTAGGGAGACAAAATACCTGTATGCAGAAAACTATAAGACATTGCTGAAAAAAATTAAAGATGATACAAACAGATGGAGAGATATCCCATGGTTTGGATTGGAAGAATCAATATAGTGAAAATGACTATACTATCTAAAGCTATCTACAGATTCAATGCAATCTCTATCAAATTACCAATGACATTTTTTACAGAACTAGAACAAAAAAATCTTAAAATTTGTATGGAGACACAAAAGACCCCAAATAGCCAAAGCAATCCTGAGGGAAAAAAACCGAGCTGGAGGAATCAGACTTCCTGACTTCAGACTATACTACAAAGCTACAGTCATCAAGACATTATGGTACTGGCACAAAAACAGAAATATAGATCGATGGAACAAGATAGAAAGCCCAGAGATAAACCCACGCACCTATGGTCAACTAATCTATGAAAAAGGAGGCAGGATATACAATGGAAAAAAGTCAGTCTCTTCAATAAGTGGTGCTGGGAAAACTGGACAGCTACATGTAAAAGAATAAAATTAGAACACTCCCTAACACCATACACAAAAATAAACTTGAAATGGATTAGAGACCTTAATGTAGGACTGGACACTCTAAAAGTCTTAGAGGAAAACATAGGAAGAACACTTTTTGACATAAATCACAGCAAGATCTTTTTTGATCCACCTCCTAGGGTAATGGAAATAAAAACAAAAATAAATAAATGGGACCTAATGAAACTTAAAGGTTTTGCAAAGGAAAGGAAACTGCAAACAAGATGAAAACACAACCCTCAGAATGGGAGAAAATATTTGCAAACGAATCAACAAAGGATTAATCTCCAAAGTATATAAACAGCTCCTGCAGCTCAATATTAAAAAAACAAACAATTCAATCAAAATATGGGCAGAAGACATCAATAGACATTTCTCCAAAGAAGACATACAGCTGGCCAAGAAGCACATGAACAGCTACTCAACGTCACTAATTATTAGAGAAATGCAAATCAAAACTACAATGAGGTATCACCTCACACCAGTTAGAATGGGCATCATCAGAAAATCTACAAACAACAAATGCTGGGGAGGGTGTGGAGAAAAGGGAACCCTCTTGCAGTGTTGGTGGGAATGTAAATTGATACAGCCACTATGGAGAACAGTATGAAGGTTCCTTAAAAAACTAAAAATACACTTACCATATGACCCAGCAATCCCACTACCGGGCGTATACCGAGAGAAAACCATAATTCAAAAAGACACGTGCACACCAATGTTCATTGCAGCACTATTTACAATAGTCAAGTCATGGAAGCAAGCTAAATGCCCATCAACAGGCGAATGGATAAAGAAGATGTGGTACATATATACAATGGAATATTACTCAGCCATAAAACGGAACGAAATTGGGTCATTTGTAGAGACGTGGGTGGATCTAGAGACTGTCATACAGAGTGAAGTAAGTCAGAAAGAGGAAAACTAATATCATATATAATCGCATGTATGTGGAATGTAGAAAAATGGTACAGATGAACCGGTTTGCAGGGCAGAAGTTGAGACACAGATGAAGAGAACAAATGTATGGACACCAAGGGGGGAAAACTGCGGTGGGGTGGGGATGGTGGTGTGCTGAATTGGGCAATTGGGATTGACATGTATACACTGATGTGTGTAAAATTGATGACTAATAAGAACCTGCAGTATAAACAAACAAACAAACAAAAAAACAACCAATACTAAACTTTCTTTGGGTTATTTGTATGGAAATATGTTAATATAAATGTTTCAGGCATTACATGAAATTTCTAAAAATCTTATATGTTCTGGTATAATGTTATAAGTCATAATTCTAGTTATTACTTTAAAATGTATATCTCAGAAATAACTAAAAAAAAAATGAAAAAAAAGAAATAAAAAACAGATAACAAAGAACAAAAGCAAGGAAAAAACCACAAAGCAACAAAAGTAAAGTAAAAATAGAAAAATTTAAAATGATATGTTTTGAAAAAAGATTAAGAATATAAGAATAAAACTCAAAAATAAAAGATAAAATATAATAAAAGCAACAACACCAACAGCTGAGCAAAATAAAACAAAAAAATAATATTAGTACTAAGAATATTCTCCTGGGGCCTCCTCTGTCAGTGTCCTTGCTCCCACAGTGACCCAGAGCCAATCCCCGCCTCCTCAGGAGGCCCTCCAATACCTCTAGGTAGGTCTCTGGACCTGCTGTGGGAACTGTGGGGCCAGCACAGACTCTGACCTGGCCCGATTCCTGAGTGTACTTGTCCCCAGAGTCCAGTGCTTCAAAGGCTAGACTGGTCTCAAATGTTGAAACACTCATTGTCTGTTCGGGTATTCCACAGATGCAGGATTTTCGCAGCTGACATCGGGGGTTTAATCCACAGCTTGTGCAGGTGCACGGAAAGATTTCCATTCCTCTTCCTTAGTCGCACCGCCCCTGAAGCTCAGTTTTGGTTTTGACCCCACCTCTCTGTGTGCGCCGCCCTCGGGGGTCTGTTCCTTGCCCAGGCAGGAGAGAGCAAAAGCAACGGCTGCTTGGGGCACCCTTTCTCACTCATGTTGGGGCCTGGGTACTGGGGCCACAACTGAGGTGTCTGCAAGTTGCCTGCAGCAACGGGTCCAGCAAACAGTTGGAATAGACTGTGGCGCTGGCAAATGGGAGCAGGGGCAGCCCCCCCCCCCCACCTCGTGCCTCTCAACAATGGTGCCTCACTTTCCAGGCAACCTACTCTTCCTCTAGGGGCATTCCTGGCCACGCCTCCCCTCACTCCCATCCCCTCTGCTGTATCCGCGCAGCCCACAGCATTCCTCTCCCTGGATTCGTTCTCCCAGCCCCACGCTTTAGCACTCAGCCCCCTCCAGCATCTGCGGACTCTCGTCCCAGGCAGGGGCGCCCAGGCCTGATTCCCAAGGAGGCTTTGGGATGGTCAGTGCTCAGGCCCCCAGAACCCACGCAGGCAGAGGAGACCCTGGCCCGGTGGGGGGAGTGGGCCCGCTCAGATGGGAGCTCCTCCCCATGCCCGCAGAGGCTGAAGAAGCTGGCAGTTGGGGGTTGGGAAAAGGTCTTATAATGGCGGCTCTGCCCCTTGCACATCACTTGACAATGACCCCTTGCTTTTATGGTATCTCAGGCTTTTTCTGCAGACTTATCCAGTTGTGGAGTTTCTTACTCCTGTCCCTTCAGGCTGTCTTTTCACAGCCAACAGCTGTCCCTTCCCTGGGTCCGCACTGCAAACCCCACTTTCCAGCACCCAGCCCCCTTTTGCAACAGGCGACTCGTGATTCAGGAATGTGCAGAGCAGTGGTGTAGACCCTGCATGCAGTTCTTACTTTGTCCTGCCTTCCACAGACCGTCTGCTGCATTCTCCTTTGATCCCCAAAACGTGCTTTTCTGTCACAGCTGATTCTCCCACCGTGAGGGAGTTTTTCTGAGTGTGGGGACCTCCGCTCACCTTCAGCTTCCCACCATGGTTGCTGGTCCCTTTTTTGATTCCTCTTTTCTTTTTTTTCTTTTCTTTCTTTTTTTTAGGTGTCCAAAGTTTTCTGCTAATATTCAGCAGGTGATCTGTGGGAATTGTTCCATCTGTAGATGAATTTGCAATGTACCCGTGAGTAGCGACGAATTCTACATCCTCCTGTTCTGCCATCTGGATTCCCCCCCTCCTCCTTTTAACTTTTGTAACGTAGTAAATAGTTCCTTTTCATTTGTATTATTAATACTTTTAGTTTTCTCTCTTTTTCTTTATCAGTCTAGCTAAAGGATTGTAAATTTTGTTGATCTTTTCAAAGAACTAACTTCTAATTTTGTTGATTTTCTCTATTTTTTAATTTTCCTTCATTTATTGCACTCTAGTCTTTATTATTTTCTTCTTTCTGCTTCCTTTGGATTTAGTTTATGCTTCTTTTTCCAGTTTATTAAGGCAAAACTTTAGGCGACCGATTTGAGATCTTCTTTTTTAATACTGGTGCTTATAGCTATAAATTTCACTCTAAGCATATATTTAGCTGTTCCATAAGTTTTTTGTGTGTGTGTTTACATTTTCATTCATTTCAATGTATTTCCTAATTTCTCTTGTGATTTATTCTTTGACCAACTGATTATTTATGAGTGCATTGTTCAATTTCCTCATATCTGAGAATTTTCCAAATTTCCTTGTTATTGATTTCTAATTTTATTCCATTGTTGTTGGAGAACATATGTTGTATGATTCCAGTCCTTTTAAATTTATTGAGGCTTGTTTTATGGCCTAATATGTGATCTTTCCTTGAGAATGTTCCATGTGCTCTTGAGAAGAATGTATATTCTGCTCTTTTTTTCCTCATAGTTACTGTGTGTGTGTGTGATAAGAACACTTAAGATCTACTCTCTTAGCAGATTTCAATTATACAATACAGTATCATTAACTACAGTCACTGTCATGTACATTGGATCCCCAGAACTTATTCATCTTATAACTGAAAGTTATACCATGTGACTGACATCTCCCCATTTCTTCCGCCCTCCAGCTTTTAGCAACCACTGTTTGACTCTCTGGTTGTATGAGTTCAATTTTTTTAGAGTCCACAGATAATTGAGATCATACAGTATTTGTATTTTTCTGCCTGGCTTATTTCATTTAGCATAATGTCCTCTAGGTTCATACATGTTGTTGTAAATGGCAGGACTTCTTTTTTATGAAAGAAAGTATTCCATTGTATATGTATATGTGTGTGGGGTTGTGTATGTGTGTGTTTGTGCATGTATGTATGTATTTATATTTCACATTTTCTTTACCCATTCATCCTTTGACAGACACCTACGTTTTTTTCCATGTCTTGAATAATTTGAATAATGCTGCAATGAACCTGGGCTTCCAAGGTCAAGGTTCTAGCTGATTCACTTTCTGGTTAGGAGCTGTCTTCCTAGCTTGTCTTCTCACTATGATGACGTTCTCACTATATCCTCACATGACCTTTCTTCTGTGTACAGAGAGAGAAGAAGTGAGCTCTCTGGTGTTTCTTCGTATAAGGACACTAATCCTATCAGATCAGGGCCCCACTCTTATGACATCATTTCACCTTAATTATCTCTATATAGGCCCTATCTCCAAATACAGTTACACTTGGGGTAGGGCTTCAATATAGGAATTTGGGGAGCATGCAAATATTCAGTCCATAACAACCCTTAACACTTAACACAATGGCTATAAATAGTCCTAAAATAGACTAAAGAAGGACCACATTAAAAATACGTGCCATTCAAAAAAAGCCGTAAGACTGAAGTCTGGGAACTACCATGGCAGTTTGTTGGCACATGGATATGATTGATTATTTTATTCACATTGAAAGAGTAAAAGGAAGAGAGAATTCATTTACAAGAAGACGTAAGAATTCTTTCTCAGAGAAAGATACCTTTGGGTACCACTGTTTTGTGAGGTGAGGTCCCATCTTGTCATCCTGAGCTATGTTCACCCTAAGACTTCAGCCTTTCTGAATGTGGCTGGAGGACTCACAGGATGAGGTTGCTGAAGATCTATTTGCTTGGTGAAAGAACAATGCTTCAGGGTCAGAGTGAAGGAAAAACTCAGAGAAGAGCAAAATGCCTGACATTCAGTTTGCCATTGTGTTGGCTTTCTTCCATTTCTCCCTCCTCTCTACCCTTCTCTACCCTGTTTCTTCCTCCAGAAAGCTGACCTATATGGAGCACATCAATGGGCTTCCTCGCCCTTTAGCTTTTACCTGAAGACAATTATCCAATCCAGGTTTTAAAAGAGATAAGTTAAATGGCTGGAAACTGGTCACATGTCAAAATGGAGCTAGATAACGAAAGCTAGTAAGGCCTGAAATTGAATGAGGTGAAGGCCAAAGGAAGCTGCTGTTGGACAAAGACCTTCAGGGTAGGGACTTCCCTGGCGGTCCAGTGGTTAAGACTTCGCCTTGCAATGCAGGGGGTGCAGCTTCCATCCCTGGTTGGGGAGCTGAGATCCCACACGCCTCGTGGCTCGTGGCTAAAAAACCAAAACAGAAGCAGTATTGTAACAAATTCAATAAAGACTTTAAAAATGGTCCACATCAAAAAAAACCTTTAAAAAAAAAAAAAAAGACCTTCAGAGTAGATGGAGAGATTCCCAAGCCAACATGCATAAAGCTGTAGCGGTTTTTAATATAGTTTGAGCCTTGATTGGTATGGGCCTCTAAGAGCTTTTATAGAAGCAAGAGAAAAGCAGATTTAATGCTCTGGGTTCTTAGCAATAAGAATTCAGATAGCAAGAAACATATCCAAGTATTTAAGTAATCACTGTGTTGCATAAGAACAGAAGACTGCTGCAGTCCAGCCTAAGTCATTATAAAGAAGAATTCAACTACATACTAACTCAAGAAGACAAAGATCATAGCTGTGAAGGAAGAACAATGATTTTATTTGGATCTGGATGTTGCATGGCATGACACATACTAAAAGTTACTTGCTCTGGAGTAAAATGCAGGAGATTTTGTATTTCTGGAGTAAAATATATTGGATTTTGAATTTCCAGCAGTATCATCTAAGATATTACAAGAGCCATGAAGTAAAGAGGGGGTAGTCATTCTTCAGGGCCATCACAATTGTCAAAATGAAAACAGCTCATATGTTATTAAATAGGAATGCTTATAAATGACTATTGCTGTGCTAGAGCTGGGGATGATCTAAAAGCCTCATAATTTTGCCCAATAGAGGGACCCATTTTCAGTTAGGCTGTAATCAGGAAGAAATTCTTTCACCTCAGGGGAATGTTATATATAATATGGTGTGTATAACTATGGTAGGGTTACCAAATATTATATGAGCCTACTTGGGCCTCCAGCCTCATACACTCCTCTCTCCACCACGTGCCATGTTCTGGTACTTTCACAGAGGCATGTATCCTACCTCTGAATACCAGGAACTTCTTATGTTCTGTAAAGGAGGCCAGAAGGACAGGACTACTGTAAGAACTTCTGTGCCCAAGAGAGGGAAGAAGGCAAGAAGGCCAGGACCCTTCCCACTGAGAAGTGGAACTTGGCTTAGTTTTGCATTTGTTTTATGTGATGGGAAAGATGATACAAAAGAGCCAGCTAGAACAAGCCTTGTGGGTTTGAGAAGGAAGAGAGAATTCATGCTGCATGTGTGTGTGTGTGTGACTTTTGCTGCATGATGGTCCCATCCACTATGGCAGGTGGTCCAAACAGACTCCTGGAATGTAGCTGATCAGTCTTCCCCAGAAGGAAGAAGAAGAATTGGGAGAAAGAAAGCTTCCCTGAGAGGCTCCCTCACAAGCTATCTAAAGTGCTCAATTGATGTTTTATCTCTTATTTACTTTTTGTCTTAGATATTATGCTGAATGAGCAGAACGTGCTTCTCCTCCTCAGGAGTTTGTTGCACAAACTTAAGAATAATATACACAGATCCCTTCCTAGAAATACAGTGCCATAAAACCAGACAGTTGGAAGGAAACTTTAATAACATCTAATGAAATCCAGTGCTCTCGTTCATGTCTGGAGATAAGGAACCTCAGGCCCAGAGAAGTTCAGTGAGTTCCACAAGGGCATCCAGATACTTAATGGTAGGAACAAGTATGGGGTTTACTGTCGCAGAGGTAGAGTTGACTACAACTCAGTATTTTATTACAAGTAAGAGCCATGTAAATCAATCACACCCTAGCTCACATACTCAGAAGGAATAAACTAAACCAAACGTCAAAAGGAAACAAAGTGTCCTCAAACGGCATTGCAGAACCAGTCTAGTTTCTTACATATAAGGTATCTCTCTTATTTTTATCTCAAATGATATTTTATCAATACTTAACCTGGTGGTGAAGCTGAAAAACTGTCTCTGTGTTATCCTAAGAATTACAGAATTACCAAGGGCTTCTGTAATGTGCAACTCACCTAGACAGAAATAAGCTGTGTTAACAGAGTATTTTGTTAACAATGCTGTTTATCTGGTTTTCTCCATGCTGGGTATTGGAATTGTTATTGTAAAACTTAGATAGGACCCACCTAGCCCAGTTAAGACTTATTTAACTCAGGATTTTGTAAGACTAGTAGTAGATGTGTTGAGAATGACTAAACTCACACACCTGAATGAAAAAACTGTCCTTTAATATTGATATATCTTTTAATATATATCAGAACTGAAAACATCATAAAACAATTGTTCTTAACTTTGAGGGAACTTTTTGAGATCCTGAGGGAATTTATGGATATATCTTCCAGAAAAATTTTTATACACAAGAAGTTTTAGTTATAATTCACAGAATTTCCATAGACCCCAAGGTCCATCCACGGAGCCCAAGATAAGGCCCTCTGCTGTATCGTGAGTTCTGGTATCATCTTTTAGTTCTTCTTTCAGCCATTTTGGCTAAGGGATTGTCTCTGTTCTGGTCCAATCTGCATGACTTTCCTGCATCTCCTTCCTGCTTCACCATACTTCTTTTGGGATACTTCTTTTTTGGGATGTCATTCTCTAGGTTCAGGGGCCTTAAAATTCCACCCTGAGAACTCCCTTTATGGGTGCATTGTTTTCACTCTAAGAGGTGTAACAAAATTCTGGCTGCCAATTTTACTTTAATGCTAGGAATGACTTTGGTTCCTTTCTTTGACTCTATATGCCTCTCCTTGTCTTTCTAATTTCTAATGGTTTCATATTCCCTCCAGAGCTTAGAGGATAGGGGGAAGGGGAAAGTTTTATGTTGTGTATGTATGTTGTATATAATTAGGGTAGCCGTATAATTTATAATCAAAACTGGTACACTTTGGGAGTAAAAAAGGTGTTATCAATAATTATACCCACACATCCAGCACTGTCCTGACAAACTAGGCCATATGGTCCCACTAACCTAAAACTAAAGTACTGCTTGCTTTCCCTTTGCCCTTGTTGCTTGGGCATATACCTCTCTCAGGGGTCTTGTGAGAAGTAGTGGTTAGAACTTGGAAATGAAGAGGCCTCCAAGGTGAATTCAGAGCTAGAACCCAGTGTAGCCCCTCTAATATGCATGGGACAAAGCCTAAGTAGGTTTGTGACTCACCAGTGGTTGTTGAAGCTACTTTGCAATATAGCCTGCCAGATATGGTAACCCCTGGTGTTAATGCTGCAGCTGCACCAGGCTCAGGAACTAACCTGTGTGCTTTCTTATTTTTCCTACTTCTTAGAAACCCAATCCCACTATATAATTCATGGGTCAGAGTTCCCAGTGGGTGTGAATGATTAGTGGGTGTGAAATGGTCAAATAAGAATACACCAGGGCTGCAGTAACCAGGCTGGAAGTTGGACATTAGCACTTAAACCCTCCTGTCCCAGGGCACACTCAAAACACAAAGGTGGCAAACCAGAGTCAAAGGCAGAGCACAGAATGCTCAAGTAAAGAAGCAACTGCTTTATGCATTTATGCATAAATGTCAGTGGACATTTAGGTTGTTTCCATGTCTTGGCTATTGTGAATAATGCTGCTATGAACACAGGGGTACATGTATCTTTTTGATTTACAGTTTTATCTGGATATATGCCCAGGAGTGGGATTGCTGGATCATATGGCAACTCTATTTTTAGTTTTTTGAGGAACCTCCATACTGTTTTCCATAGCAGCTGCATCAATTTACATTCCCACCAACAGTGTAGGAGGGTACCTGTTTCTCCACACCCTCCCTAGCATTTACTATTTGTGGACTTTTTATCATGGCCATTCTGACTGGTGTGAGATGATACCTCATTGTAGTTTTGATTTACATTTCTCTGATAATTAACGATGTTAAACATCTTTTCATGTGTCTGTAGTCTATCTGTATGTCTTCTTTGGAGAAATGTCTATTTAGTTCTGCCCATTTTTTGATTGGGTTTTTTGTTTTTCTGATATTGAGCTGTATGAGCTGTTTGTATAATTTAGAAATTAATTCCTTGCTATTTTTTAATCGAGTTTTTCTTTTGATGTTGAGTTGTATGAGCTGTTTATATATGTTAGATATTAACCCCTTATGAGTCATATCATTTGCAAATATCTTCTCCCATTCAGTAGGTTGTCTTTTTGTTTTGTTGATGGTTTCCTTTGCTGTGCAAAAACTTTTAAGTTTAATGAGGTCCCATTTATTTATTTTTGCTCTTATTTACTTTAGGAGATGGATTCAAAAAAATATTTCTGTGATTTATGTCAAAGAGTGTTCTGCCTATGTTTTCCTCTAAGAGTTTTATAGTATCCAGTCTTACACTTAGGTCTTTAATCCATTTTGAGTTTATTTTTGTATATGGTGTTAGAGAATGTTCTAATTTCATTGTTTTACATGTAGTCCAGTTTTCCCAGCACCACTTATTGAAGAGACTGTCTTTTCTCCATTGTATATCCTTGCCTCCTTTGTCACAGATTATTTGACGATAAGTGCGAGGGTTTATTTGTGGGCTCTCTATCCTGTTCCATTGATCTATGTGTCTGTTTTTGTGTTAGTACCATACTGTTTTTATTTCTGTAGCTTTGTAGCATAGTCTGAAATCAAGGAGCATGATTCCTCCAGCTCTGTTCTTCTTTCTCAAAATTGTTCTGACTATTTGGGGTCTTTTGTGTTTCCCTACAAATTTTAAAATTATTTGTTCTAGTTCTGTGTAAAATGCCTTTGTTACTTTGATAGGGATTCCATTGAATTTGTAGATTGCATTGGGTAGTATGGTCATTTTAGCAATAATGATTTGATTAATTTTGTCTTTTAACCTTCCTACTACCTTTCTAAGTGGTTGCTCTACTACCTTTACTGTATGTTGGC
The DNA here is from genome assembly GCF_028023285.1 of Balaenoptera ricei. Taxonomy (NCBI): domain Eukaryota; kingdom Metazoa; phylum Chordata; class Mammalia; order Artiodactyla; family Balaenopteridae; genus Balaenoptera; species Balaenoptera ricei. The sequence goes on along the minus strand of NC_082640.1, from coordinate 79,695,149 downwards.
CTTTACCAATGAGATTTTTCCTTTTGTAATTTTCATATTTCTAGTTGTGATCTTTTCTTTTCCACTTAGAGAAGTCCCTTTAACTTTCCTTGGAAAGCCAGTTTAGTGGTGCTGAACTCTTTTAAGTTTTGCTTGTATGTAAAACTCTTTATCTCTCTTTCAAATCTGAATGATAGCCATGCCATGTAGAGTATTCTTGGTTATAGATTTTTTCCTTTCATCACTTTGAATATATTGTACCACTCCCTTTTAGCCTGCAAAGTTTCTTTTGAAAAGTCAGCTTATAGTTATGTAACTTGTTGCTTTTCTCTTGCTGCTTTTAATAGTTTCTCTTTATCTTTTTTTTAATATAAATTTATTTATTTATTTTTAATTTTTGGCTGCATTGGGTCTTTGTTGCTGCACGCGGGCTTTTCTAGTTGAGGTGAGTGGGGGCTACTCTTCAATGCGGTGTGCGGGCTTCTCATTGCGGTGGCTTCTCTTATTGAGAAGCACGGATTCGCAGGCTTCAGTAGTTGTGGCTCACAGGCTCTAGATCACAGGCTCAGTAGTTGTGGCACATGGGCTTAGTTGCTCCACGGCATGTGGGATCTTCCCGGACCAGGGCTTGAACCTGCGTCCCCTGCATTGGCAGGTGAATTCTTAACCACTGCTCTACCAGGGAAGTCCCTCTTTATCTTTTTGATATTTTAATTATAATGTATCTTGTTGTAGTCCTCTTTAGGTTCATCTTGTTTGGGACTCTTTGTGATTCTTGGGCCTGGATGTCTGTTTCCTGTGTCAGGTTAGGGAATTTTTCAGCCATTATTCTTCAAATAAGTCCTTGCCTCTTTTTTCTCTCTTCTCCTTCTGGGACCCCTATAATTCAAATGTTAGTATGCTTGATGTTGTCCCAGAGGTTTCTTAAATGACCCTCATTTTTTAAATTCTTTTTTATTGTTTTCTCTTCAGTTTGGGTGATTTCCACTATTCTGTCTTCCAGTTTGCTGATCTGTTCCTCTGTATCATGTATTCTACTGTTGATTCCATCTGGCGGGTTTTTTTGTTGTTGTTTGTTTGTTTGTTTGTTTTTGCCACATCATGGATCTTAGTTCCCCAACCAGGGATCAAACCTGTGCCACCTGCAGTGGAAGCACAGAGTCCTAACCACAGGACTGCCAGGGAATTCCCTCTAGTGTATTTTTAAATTTTAGTTATTATATTCTTAAGCTCTGTTTGGTTCTTCTTTATGTTTTCTAATTCTTTGTTAAGATTCTCACTGTGTTCATAGAGGCAGTAATTTGAAAGGAGCCTAGTCAGACCCACCTGCTGATCTTGAAGGGCCTCCTGGTGAGGCAGGAGGCAACTAGGACTCCCACTGGGAATATAGGCACTGGCAGCAGCCATTTTGGGGAGCTCCTTCTATCATGAGGTCACTGGTGCTGGCAAGCGCCATACTGGGATCTTTCTTCTAGTGCATTAGCACCAGGAACTGACCCGCCCACCAGTGGACCAGCAGCAGTTTCAAGAACTCCCAGGCCACACGGCCATCTGTGCAGGGACCTAGCCCTTCCCACACATGGGCTGGCAGCCACCACATGAGGCAGGACATGACAGCCAATCAGGCTGGGGACCAGTCCCTCCTACCAGTGCACCCACAGTACTCAGCCCTGCCACAGCCTGGGTAGAGGGCATCCCTAGAGCATATAGCTCTGGTGACCAGAGGCGAGTATGCTGCTGAGCTCCATAGAATGTCTCATAGATAGTTTCTCTGTAAATAGTTGTAATTTGGGTATGTCCGTGGGAGTAGGTGAGCTCAGGGTCTTCCCACTCCACCATCATGGCCACCAAGCCTTCTCTAGACTGTTGCTTTAACAAGTTTTTATCTTTCTGAAGGATACAAAGATACATCTGCCTTTCCATGTGTAGGCATATTATAGGCCATTGACACAGTAGAAATAGTGTATGGGAGTATGTAACTTGCTCCATCAAAATTCCCTTATACAGTAGTAAGTAGAACCTTGAATACTGATATATCTCAACACTTGTGCTAATGGTATAAGAAAGAGGATAGGTGTGGAGGTAGAGGAAGGTAATATATGAACAGAGTCCTGAATGAAATGAGAGAGTGAACCATGTCAAACTCTAAGGAAGAGTGTTCTAGTCAGAGGGAACAACAAGTGCAAAAGAGGTGGACACATGCTTTAGTTTTGAGGATCAGCAAGAATGCCAGTGTGGAGAGAGAGGAGTAGGCAAAAGTTAGGGGAGCAGGCAGATCATGTGAAGTCTGATAGGCCTTCATAAGAATGAGTTTCAGTTTAAGTATGGCAGGAAGCCACTGAGAGTAAGCAAGGGAATTACCTGATCTGATTTGCAGTTTTAAAAGCTCACCATGGTTGCTATATGGAGAATGAATATTTGGGGGCAAGTATGGAATCAAGAAAGACATTGCAACTGTACAGAAGTGGTGGCAGGGTGGAAGGAGTTTAGTATGGAAGGAGGGAATGAGAGGGAAAACTTTGTTCTGTTTCCTGGCCAGAACCCCATCTCTGGTTCATCACTGCAATAATATTCTTAATATTGTTTTAGGATTCCTTATTCTCTTGGGCCTTAAATAGACGTTGTAGTACATGTAGTAATGCTTCTAGGTAACTTGAATGCTAGTTACAGTTGGAGACTAAGAATTTTTTTTAATGTTTTATTGAAGTATAGTTGATTTACAAGGTTTCAGGTGTATAGCAAAGTTATTCAGTTATATGTATATATACATTTTTATATATATATTCTTTTTCACCTTCTTTTCCATTATAGATTATTACAAGATAATGAATATAGTTCCCTGTGCTATACAGTAGGTCCTTGTTGTTTATCTGTTTTACATATAGTAGTGTTTAACTGTTAATCCCAAATCCCTTATTTATTCCCCCCCACTTCCCTTTTCCCTTGGGTAACCATAAATTTGTTTTCTATGTTTGTGAGTCTATTTCTGCTTTGTAAATAAATTTCTTTGTATCATTTTTTTAGATTCCACATATAAGTGATATCATATGGTATTTGTCTTTCTCTGTCTGACTTACTTCACTTAATATGATCATCTCTAGGTCCATCCATGTTGCTGCAGATGGCATTATTTCATTCTTTTTTATGGCTGAGTAATACTCCATTGTATGGATATATACACCACATCTTCTTTATCCATTCAGCTGTTGATGGACATTTAGGTTGCTTCTACGTCTTGGCTATTGTAAATAGTGCTGCTATGAACATTGAGGTGCATGTAACATTTTACATGAATTAGAGTGCATGAATTAGAGTTTTCATATTTTCCGGATATATGCCCGGGAGTGGGATTGCTGGATCATATGGTAACTTTATTTTTAGTTTTTTAAGGAACCTCCATACTGTTCTCCATAGTAGCTGTACTGGTCTACATTCCCACCAACAGTGTAGGAGAGTTCCCTTTTCTCCACACCCTCTCCAGCATTTATTGTTTGTGGATTTTTTGATGATAGCAATTTTGACTGGTGTGAGGTGATATCTCACTGTAGTTTTGATTTGCATTTCTCTAATAATTGGTGAGGTTGAACATCTTTTAATGTGCTTCTTGGCCATCTGTATATTTTCTTTGGAGAAATGTGTATTTAGGTCTTCTGCCCATTTTTTGATTGGGTTGTTTGTTTTGATGATATTAAGCCTCATGAGCTGTTTGTAAATTTTGGAGACCAATCCCTTGTTGGTCACATCATTTGCAAATAGTTTCTACCAGTCTGTGGGTTTTCTTTTAGTTTTGTTTATGGTTTCCTTTGCTGTGCAAAAGATTTTGAGTTTAATTAGGTCCCATTTGTTTATTTTTATTTTTATTTCCATTATTCTGGGAGACAGATCGAAAAAGATATTGCTGTGATTTATGTCAGAGAGTGTTCTGCCTATGTTTTACTCTAGGAGTTTTATAGTGTCCAGTCTCACATTTAGGTCTTTAATCCATTTTGAGCTTATTTTTATGTATGGTGTTAAAGAATGATCTAATTTCATTTTTTTACTTGTAGCTGTCCAGTTTTCCCAGCAACATCTGTTGAAGAGACTGTCTTTCCACCATTGTGTAGTCTTGCCTCCTTTGTCATAGATTAATTGGCCATAGGTGCATGGGTTTATTTCTTGGCTTTCTATCCTGTTCCATTGATCTATATTTCTGTTTTTCTGCCATTACCATACTGTTTTGATGACTACAGCTTTGTAGTATAGTCTGAAGTCAGGGAGCCTGACTCCTCCAGCTCTGTTTTTCTTTCTCAAGACTGCTTTGGCTATTCGGGGTCTTTTGTGTCTCCATACAAATTTTAAGATTTTTTTGTTCTACTTCTGTGAAAAATGCCATTGGTATTTTGATAGGGATTGCATTGAATCTGTAGATTGCCTTGGGTAGTGTAGTAATTTTGACAATATTGATTCTTCCAATCCATTAACATGGTATATCTTTCCATCTGTTAGTGTCTTCTTTGATTTCTTTCACCAGCATCTTATACTTTTTGGAGTGCCGGTCTCTTGTCTCTTTAGATAGGTTTATTCCTAGGTATTTTATTCTTTCTGATGCAGTGGTAAATGGGGTTGCTTCTTGAATTTCTTTCTGATCTTTTGTTGATAGTGTATAGAAATGCAGCAGATTTCTGTGTATTAATTTTGTAACCTGCAACTTTACCAAATTCATTGATGAGCTCTAATAGTTTTCTGGAGGCATCTTTAGGATTTTCCATGTATAGGATCATGTCATCTGCAAACAGTGACAGTTTAACTTCCTCTTTTCCAATGTGGATTCCTTTTATTTCTTTTTCATCTATGATTGCTATAGCTAGGACTTCCAAAACTATGTTGAATAAAAGTGGCAGAAGTGGACATCCCTGTTTTGTTCCTGATCTTAGAGGAAATGCATTCAGTTTTTCACCATTGAGTATGATGTTAGCTGTAGGTTTGTCATATATGGCCTTTATTATGTTGAGGTATGTTTCCTCTATGCCCACTTTCTGGAGAGTTTTTATCATAAATGGTCATTGAATTTTGTCAGAAGCTTTTTTTGCGTCTATTGAGTGATCATATGGTGGGTTTTTTTTTGAATTTTTGAATTTTATTTTATTTATTTTTTTATACAGCAGGTTCTTATTAGTTGTCTATTTTATACATATTAGTGTATATAAGTCAATCCCAATCTCCCAATTCATCCCACCACCAGATGATCATATGGTTTTTATTCTTCAATTTGTTAATGTGGTGTATCACACTGATTGATTTGTGGATATTGAAAAATCCTGACATCCCTGGGAGAAATCCCTATTGATCATGGTGTATGATCCTTTTAATGCATTGTTGGATTTCGATTGCTAGTATTTTGCTGAAGATTTTTGCATCTATATTCATCAATGATATTGGTGTGTAATTTTCTTTTTTTGTGGTATCTTTGTCTAGTTTTGGTATCAGTGTGATGGTGGCCTCATAGAATGAACTTGGGAGTTTTCCTTCCTCTGCAGTTTTTGGGAACAGTTTCAGAAGGATAGGTGTTACCTCTTCGCTAATGTTTGATAGAATTCTCCTGTGAAGCCATCAGGTCCTGGACCTTTGTTTGTCAGGAGTTTTTTAATCACAGTTTTCAATTTCAGTGCTTGTGATTGGCCTGTTTATATTTTCTATTTCTTCCTGGTTCAGTCTTTGGAGACTGTACCTTTCTGAGAATTTGTCCATTTCTTCCAGGTTGTCCATTTTATTGACATATAGTTGCTTGTAGTATTCTCTTATGATCCTTTGTATTTCTGTGGTGTCAGTTGTAGCTTCTTCTTTTTCATTTCTAACTTTATTGATTTGAGTCCTCTCCCTTTTTTTCTTTATGAGTCTGGCTAATGGTTTATCAATTTTGTTTATCTTTTCAAAGAACCAACTTTTAGTTTCCTTGATCTTTGCTATTGTTTTCTTTCTCTCTATTTCATTTATTTCTGATCTGATCTTTATGATTTCTTTCCTTCTACTAACTTTAGGTTTTGTTTGTTCTTCTTTCTCTATTTACTTTAGGTGTAAGTTTAGGTTGTTTATGTGAGATTTTTCTTGTTTCCTGAGGTAAGATTGTACTGCTGTAAACTTCCCTCTTAAAATTGCTTTTGCTGCATCCCACAGGTTTTGGATCATTTTCATTCATCTGTAGGTATTTTTTTATTTCCTCTTTAATTTCTTCAGTGATCCATTGGTTGCTTAGTAGCATATTGTTTAGCTTCCATGTGTTTGTGTTTTTTACAGTTTTTTTCTTGTAGTTTATTTCTAATCTCATAGTGTTGTGATCAGAAAAGATGCTTCATATGATTTCAATTTTCTTAAATTTACCAAAGCTTGATTTGTGATCCAAGTTATGATCTATCCTGGAGAATGATCCATGTGCATGTGAGAAGAAAGTGTAATCTGCTGTTTTCAGATGGAATGACCTATAAATATCAATTAAATCTATCTGGTTTATTGTGTCATTTAAAGCTTTTGTTTCCTTATTAATTTTCTGTCTGGATAATCTGTCCATTGGTGTAAGTGAGGTGTTAAAGTCCCCCTCTATAATTATGTTACTGTCAATTTCCTCTTTTATAGCTGTTAACAGTTGCCTTATGTATTGAGGTGCTCCTATGTTGGGTGCATATATATTTATAATTGTTAGATCTTCTTCTTGGATTGATCCCTTGATCATTATGTAGTGTCCTTCCTTGTCTCTTGTAACATTCTTTATTTTAAAGTCTATTTTATCTGATATGAGTATTGCTACTACAGATTTCTTTTGATTTCCATTTGCATGGAATATCTTTTTCCATCCCCTCACTTTCAATCTGTGTGTGTCCCTAGGTCTGAAGTGGGTCTATTGTAGACAGCATATATACCAGTCTTGTTTTTGTATCCATTCAGCTAGCCTGTGTCTTTTGGTTGGACCATTTAATCCTTTCACGTTTAAGGTATTTATTGATATGTACGTTCGTATTACCATTTTCTTAATTGTTTTGTTTTTGTAGGTTCTTATCTTCTCTTGTGTTTCCCACTTAGAGAAGTTCCTTTAGCACTTGTCGTAGAGCTGGTTTGGTGGTGCTGAATTCTCTTAGCTTTTGCTTGTCTGTAAAGCTTTTGATTTCTCCATTGAATCTGAATGAGATCCTTGCTGGGTAGAGTAATCTTGGTTGTAGCTTCTTCCCTTTCATCACTTTAAATATATCGTGCCACTCCCTTCTGGCTTGTAGAGTTTCTGCTGAGAAATCAGGTGATAACCTTATGGGAGTTTCCTTGTATGTTATTTGTTGTTTTTCCCTTGTTGCTTTTAATATTTTTTCTTTGTCTTTAATTTTTGTCAATTTGATTACTATGTGTCTCAGCATGTTCGTCCTTGGGTTTTTCCTGCCTGGGACTATCTGTGCTTCCTGGACTTGGCTGACTGTTTCATTTCCCACATTAGAGAAGTTTTCAGCTATTGTCTCTTCAGATATTTTCTTGGGTCCTTTCACTCTGTCTTCTCCTTCTGGGACCCCTATAATGCGAATGTCTGTGCATTTAATGTTGTCCCAGAGGTCTCTTAGGCTGCCTTCATTTCTTTTCATTCTTTTTTCTTTATTCTGTTCTGCAGCAGTGATTTCCACCATTCTGTCTTCCAGGTCACTTATCCGTTCTTCTGCCTCAGTTATTCTGCTATTGATTCCTTCTAGTGTATTTTTCATTTCAGTTATTGTATTGTTCACCTCTGTTTTTTTGTTCTTTAATTCTTCTAGGTCTTTGTTAAACATTTCTTGCATCTTCTCGATCATTGCCTCCATTTTTTTTCCAAGGTCCTGGATCATCTTCACTATCATTATTCTGAATTTTTTTTCTGGAAAGTTGCCTATCTCCACTTCATTTCATTGTTTTTCTGGGGTTTTATCTTGTTCCTTCATCTGGTACGTAGTCCTCTGCCTTTTCTCTTTGTCTATCTTTCTGTGAATGTGGTTTTTGTTCCCCAGGCTGCAGGATTGTAGCTCTTCTTGCTTCTGCTGTCTGCCCTCTGATGGATGAGGCTATCTAAGAGGCTTGTTCAAGCTTCCTCTTGGGAGGGACTGGTGGTGGGTAGAGCTGGGTGTTGCTCTGGTGGGCAGAGCTCAGTAAAACTTTAATCCACTTCTTTGTTGATGGGTGGGGCTGAGTTCCCTCCCTGTTGGTTGTTTGGCCTGAGGCGACCCAGCACTGAAGGGTACAGGCTTTTTGGTGGGGCTAATGGCGGACTCTGGGAAGGCTCAAGCCAAGGAGTTCTTCCCAGAACTTCTGCTGCCAGTGTCCTTGTCCCCATGGTGAGCCACAGCCATCCCCCGTGGTGAGCCATAGCCACCCCCCACCTCTGCAGGAGACCCTTCAACACTAGCAGGTAGGTCTGGTTCAGTCTCCTATGGGGTCACTGCTCCTTTCCCCTGGGTCCTGATGCACACACAATTTGTGTGTGCCCTCGAAGAGTGGAGTCTTTGTTTCCCCCAGTCCTGTCAAAGTTCTGCAATCAAATCCCGCTAGGCTTCAAAGTCTGATTCTCTGGGGATTCCTCCTCCCATTGCCGGACCCCCAGTTTGGGAAGCCTGACAACGTGGGGCTCAGAACCTGCACTCCAGTGGGTGGACTTCTGTGGTATAATTGTTCTCCAGTTTGTGAATCACCCACCCAGCGGTTATGGGGTTTGATTTTATTGTGATTGCGCCCTTCCTACTGTCTCACTGTGGCTTCTCCTTTGCCTTTTGATGTGTGGTATCTTTTTTGATGAGTTCCAGTGCCTTCCTGCCAATGATTGTTCAACAGTTAGTTGTGATTCTGGTGCCCTTGCAAGAGGGAGTGAGCGCATGCCCTTGTACTCCACCATGTTGAACCAGTCTCTACACATTGAATCTTTATTTCCATTTCTTCACTCTCTCATAATGCAGGCCATGGGAAAAGTGTGTTTCCTTGTTTTAAGGATGCACAATTAATTTTCCTGTTTATTCAAACTGACCACTTCTTGGTGGTCTCTGGCTTACATATTTCAAATGCTGGAAAATTGTATGAAACAAGACCTATTTCATGGTCTGACTAAAGTCAGTGTCAATAATGTCAATTTTTAAATTAACATTTTTGGATCCACATTTTGTGATTTATCCAGACTCCTAAATCTTTTTCCACTTCTATGTTTTGTGAATGTGTATTTACCATTTGTACAAGGTGCTACAGTGATCCCTTATCTCACATTTGAAGGTCTAGGAATGAACATATGGTCCCAAATAATCCAGTACTCCTAGTATCATTAGTAAGAAAGCATAAATGATTCCCAGATATCCACATAGTTTGATTAATTAGGCTCAGAATTAGAGACTCTCCAAGTTGAGAGGGATGTTAAAGATCCTTCCAGCCAACTGTCCTTGTCAAGAGTCAGCCAGGTTCTGCTCACAGTCTGGCACTTGTCACTGACAAAAATGCTCTTTTCCCAGAGACAGTTTATTCCAGTTTGAAGCAGCTTTAACTGCCAGACAGTTCTTATTTAAGTAGAAATTCTTCTCCTTGTGACTTCCACTAGCCTCTTTTTCTATGGTTTCTTTAGTATCATGATGAATACATCAGTTTTTCTTTTACTTATTAGCCCTTTAAATATTTGAAAGTAGTTTTCATGCCCCCATCACAGCTTTAAAATGAACACTTATAGACAAATATCTTTATTGAAGAACACAGAAAGAACTCTTTAACTTTTCTTCTGTTTATGTTTTTTTACATCTGACTTATAAAACATCATATATAAAATGTTTTTTAAACTTTCATTAACTTTTTACATAAATCATCTGAGCTTTAGTAGAAGTATTTGAAAATAACAGATAGATATCTTACTATGAGTATGCCCAGAAACAGATGAAACAAGGATTTGAGTGTAAGCAGATTATTTCAGAAATGCAGAATACTTATGGGAATGGAGGAGTAATATAACGAAGAGAATCCAACCAGTGAGGGTGTGTTATTAAGCCAGATATCACAGTGGGCTACTAAAGAGAAATCTCATGGAGAAATACTGAGAAATGCTGTAAAAAAAATGCCTCAGAATGAGGTCACCTCAAGGGTGAGCTACTACCTCAGCATTTTCAGCCCACTGCCAGACAAGCTGCCTTCCACAGTTCTGGAATAAAAAGCTGTCAGACACAGAGGAAGCCATTAGAAGTTGGCTGCAGTACTACATGGGACACTGGCAGCATCTGGGATAATAATCAAAATAATTATAACTATAATTATTAATGAATAAAATTTTGATGTAATTCTATTCAGAATTTTTCTATATATATATATATATATATATATATATATATATATGACTATAAGTTATCATAAATAAGGTCATTCTGGACTTCCGTGGTGGTGCAGTGGTTAAGAATACACCTGCCAGTGCAGGGGACACGGGAAAGATCCCTGGTCTGGGAAGATCCCACATGCCGCAGAGCAACTTAAACCCGTGTGCCACAACTACTGAGCCTGCACTCTAGAGCCTCCAGCCACAACTACTGAAGCCCGCATGCCCTAGAGCCCATGACCCCAACTACTGAGCCCATGCACCACAACTACTGAAGCCTGCATGCTCTAGGGCCCACGTGCCGCAACTACTGAGCCCGTGTGCTGCAACTACTGAAGCCTGTGCACCTAGAGCCTGTGCTCTGCAACAAGAGAAGCCACCGCAACGAGAAGCCTGCACGCCGCAACAAAGAGTAGTCCCCACTCGCCTCAACTAGAGAAAGCCCACAAACAGCAACTAAGACCCAACGCAGACAAAAAAAATAATAATAAGGTATTCTACAATATTAACTTGCAGCCTGCTTTGACACTTACTAATACCATACATCACATCTTTCTATGTCAATAAATATAAATCTACTCATATCATCACTAATTATGATATACTATACCATGACTTATTAAACTAATTCTCTAGTTGGACACTTAGTTTGGTTCCAGGTTTTTGCTGTTCTTCAGGGAGATGCTTTATTTCAGTCTCATTTGAACATTGAATTTATACTTGGTTCAGTTGCCACTCAACTATATGTTTATTATGATAATGTGCTTAAAAGATATAAACAGTGTGAGAAAGAACGCTGTGTATTCAAATGTCAGTGATTCATACTTGCTTTGCAGTTTAGGAATATTACTTAATTCAGATAAGTTTGAATTCAAAATACTGTATTATGTCTTGTGATTATATCACAAGATACAGCCATTTAGGTTACAGAGATTCAACTTCATGTGTTTCACTTAACACCACTACCACAACTTAGGATCCATTTCTTTATATTTATGAAGATTAATTTGGATTTGACCTGAGTACCACCAGTTCAGAGCCATCACGGCTTCCCATGTGTGGTTGTATAGTTGGAGTACTTTCTTTTCTCCTCAGAACCCTTGTTGTCTGTTAGTTTATAGCAGTGCTAAATTATGCATCATATCCTCATGATCTCAACTTGTTCAGTGGGTATGATATTGTCTTAAGTTAGGTTTTCTGAGAAACAGACTGAGATGGAGATGTGCATGTGGGCGGTTTAAAGGAGTGTAGTCTCAGAAACATTCTGAGAAACATAACTTCACTTCATCTAGAGACAGCTTATCCTGGATTCTGGTTACTCTTTTTTTTTTCCTGGAGAAATTTACAACAGGGTTAGTAGGAAAAATTCCAAATCCTGACATTGCATTTGACCTTGAAACTCATCATGTCTCTCCTTTTCCACAGATCCTATATCCCCTTAACATTCAACTAGCCCTTCTGCTGGGCTAGGTGGCTTGTCTGGTGGCGCTATCCAGACTCTCTTCCTTGAGGGATCTAAGTCCTGAGTTACCATGTCTGTCGTAGGCTGTGGATGCTTAGGCTTTGTCCATTTGCTATCAAAATTGCCTAGGGAAGTTATCAAGGGGCATTCCAGTGGACCAGCTAAGTGCAGAATAGTCTTCCTTCCCCCGCATCGTGTAACGGAATTCTACCTCATCCAAATCAATTACCCCGCCAGTACAGGGACTCTTTTCCTTGACAGCCAGCCTCTTGGCACAAGGAATCCAAAATGAGCAGGCAGTAGCCTCATAGTAAAATTTAATGAGACTGTTATGACTGTGTTCCTATTTGGAAGCATTTCCCCTATGCAAACTAGAACCTCTAGGCCTGCAGAGCATGAAGTTGCAGTGACAGAAATCACTTGGGGCGCTAGTAGAGAAAGCTACTCCTACTTCCACAACCTGGGTTCCCAGGTTTGGAAAATATCCCCATACAATGGCTATTGATTTGTGTGAACCCTATTCTGAAGAATCATGCCCATGCATATGTGATGCTGTGCTTTCATAAGTCTGTTCTACTTCTCTATCAGGCCTGCAGGTTTGGAGGGATACAGTATGTGATAGGACCAGTGACTCTCATGGTTCTGGGTCCATCACCACATCTTTTGTAAAAATGCTCACTTCATCTGAGATAGTGATCCTTTGTATAGTGGTGTTGTCTGAGGCACTTTGGGCAGGAAAATTAAACCCATACCTGAAATAGATCTCAATATTAATTTGGAGGGGATGTCTCAGCAAGCCCCAGACCCTAAAAACTTCACTCACATGGGTAGGCCTGAATTTTCGTAGGGTTTGTCTCCTATACTCTGGAGTGCATGTGTCTTACCAAGGTATACAGAGTACTTGCCAGTTTCTTATGCAGTAAGTTCAACTAACATGAAATCTCTAATGTCATAGAACAGTGTCGTGTTCCATGGGAAATCCAGATGGTCCAGGTATTTTCCACTCTGTTTTAATGGAGTATAGGAGAGTTAACCCTGGAGCAAGACCATTAATGTATACTATTGTCCATTCCATGTAAAAGCAAAGTGCTTAATCTCCTTCTGCTTCTAGGTATTGAAAACAACACATTTGTCAGATTAATAGCCACATACCACTTATTAAGGGCTGTGCTAATCTGCTATAGCAATGATATCACATCCATTACAGTAGCTACAATTAGGATTGCTACTTAGTTAAATTCAAGATATTATCCTCCTTGTATTTTAGAGGCCAGACAGGGCAGTTACAGATGAATATAAAGGGTACCTTCAAGGAGAGTGCTAACCTTCTCTACTTTCATACAACACTACCCACTGGCATTTTTCACAGAACTAGAACAAAAAATTTCACAATTTGTATGGAAACACAAAAGACCCCGTATAGCCAAAGCAATCTTGTGAAAGAAAAACGGAGCTGGAGGAATCAGGCTCCCTGACTTCAGACTATACTACAAAGCTACAGTAATCAAGACAGTATGGTACTGGCACAAAAACAGAAATATAGATAAATGGAACAGGATAGAAAGCCCAGAGTTAAACCCACGCACATATGGTCACCTTATCTTTGATAAAGGAGGCAAGAATATACAGTGGAGAAAAGACAGCCTCTTCAATAGGTGGTGCTGGGAAAACTGGACAGCTACATGTAAAAGAATGAAATTAGAACACTCCCTAACACCATACACAACAATAAAGTCAAAATGGATTAAAGACCTAAATGTAAGGCCAGACACCATCAAACTCTTAGAGGAAAACATAGGCAGAACACTCTATGACATAAATTACAGCAAGATCCTTTTTGACCCACCTCCTAGAGAAATGGAAATAAAAACACAAATAAACAAATGGGACCTAATGAAACTTAAAAGCTTTTGCACAGCAAAGGAAACCATAAACAAGACGAAAAGACAACCCTCAGAATGGAAGAAAGTATTTGCAAATGAAGCAACTGACAAAGGATTAATCTCCAAAACATATAAGCAACTCATGCAGCTCAATATCAAAAAAACAAACAACCCAATCCAAAAATGGGCAGAAGACCTAAATAGACATTCCTCCAAAGAAGATATACAGATTGCCAACAAACACATGAAAGAATGCTCAACATCATTAATCATTAGAGAAATGCAAATCAAAACTACAATGAGATATCATCTCACACCCATCAGAATGGTCATCATCAAAAAATCTACAAACAATAAATGCTGGAGAGGGTGTGGAGTAAAGGGAACCCTCTTGTACTGTTAGTGAGAATGTAAATTGATATAGCCACTGTGGAGAACAGTATGGAGGTTCCTTAAAAAACTACAAATAGAACTACCATATGACCCAGCAATCCCACTGCTGGGCATATGCCCTGAGAAAACCATAATTCAAAAAGAGTCATGTACCAAAATGTTCATTGCAGCTCTATTTACAATAACCAGGACATGGAAGCAACCTAAGTGTCCATCAGCAGATGAATGGGTAAAGAAGATGTGGCATATATACACAATGGAATATTACTCAGCCATAAAAAGGAACGAAACTGAATTATTTGTAGTGAGGTGGATGGACCTAGAGACCGTCATACAGAGTGAAGTAAGTCAGAAAGAGAAAAACAAATACCATATGCTAACACATAAATATGGAATCTAAAAAAAAAAGAAAATGGTCAGAAGAACCTAGGGGCAAGATGGGAATAAAAATGCAGACCTACTAGAGAATGGACTTGAGGATACGGGGAGGGGGAAGGGTAATCTGGGACAAAGTGAGAGAGTGGCATGGACATATATACACTACCAAACGTAAAATAGATAGCTAGTGGGAAGCAGCCGCATAGCACAGGGAGATCAGCTCGGTGCTTTGTGATCACCTAGAGGGGTGGGATAGGGAGGGTGGGAAGGAGGGAGATGCAAGAGGGAAGAGATATGGGGACATATGTATATGTATAACTGATTCACTTTGTTATAAAGCAGAAACTGACACACCATTGTAAAGCAATTATACTCTAATAAAGATGTTTAAAAGAAAAAAAACAAAAAAACAAAACCAGAAAAGAAAATGGGTACCTTCAAGCCTTCATCATTTAAGTCTTTGAGGATGGTACTAATCTCTGCCATTCCCACTAGAGCGGTATTGTTCTTGATTTTACAGTCTTCCAAGGATGGGGAGGGCAATATCAGGGGTTTCCGCTTGGCCTTTTCTATTATAATGGTTTTTCTTTCATAGGTCAGGAAACCAATGTGAGGGTTCTGCCAATTGCTGAGAATGTCCACTCCAATTATGTGTTTAGATACCAGGGAAATGACCATTAGATCATTTTATATTTATTTTTATTCTTGGAACCAATGGAGGCACTATGAGATGGACTTGGGCCAAGATTCCTTTTTTTTTTAAGAATTTCCCTTTATTTATTTATTTATTTTTTGGCTGTGTTGGGTCTTCGTTTCTGTGCCAGGGCTTTCTCTAGTTGCAGCAAGTGGGGGCCACTCTTCATCGCGGTGCGCGGGCCTCTCACTATCGCAGCCTCTCGTTGCGCAGCACAGGCTCCAGACGCGCAAGCTCAGTAGTTGTGGCACACGGGCTTAGTTGCTCCGCGGCATGTGGGATCTTCCCAGACCAGGGCTCGAACCCGTGTCCCCTGCATTGGCAGGCAGATTCTCAACCACTGCGCCACCAGGGAAGCCCAAGATTCCATTTTTTATCTGATTTCCTTACTCTAACAGAATTCTATTCCTTATTCTAACAGAGGTGTTGTGATAACATTTTGGGCCATGGGGTATTCAACTCTGTTCATTCAGACCTTACATCAAACATCCCTCAAAAACTTGTATGTATTCCCTTTCCTCAGTTACCTGAGAAAAGTCTTTGTGGGGGAGGACTGGGGAATCACTGTGGTACACATTTGCTGTTGTATTGCAGTGTCCTTCTTCAAGGGATCTGGCCTCCCTAATTGATGGGTTCTGAGTCTGAGAACTGTCTTAGATCTGGAAACTAGATAAGGGATTATTTCTTCCTACTGGGGCAGCTGACCCCAGTCTTTTGCTGATCCAGTAATATATGTCCCTGATTGATTTTTTATAGTGAGTAATACTTTGTTGGATCCCTATCTAGCTCCTGGATACATCATGTTCTATAAATTACTGTGGGTTGGGCTTCCCTAGTTGCCTTGCTACCCAAGAGAATAATTACACCCACCTTGCTTCTGACAGTTAGGTGCTGCCACCTGGCCTCTGCTATTCCAGGATTATACCATCACTATTAGGGAGCCTAGTTGTGTTACAAAATTTCTTACTATCAGCCTCTTCTTACAGAGAACAGGCACTACTGAGCATCTCCCTGCTGCTGCAGCCCGTCTTCACCATTGCATTTTGTATTGCTTTGGTAAATAGCATGTCTTCAGGGCCATACCAGGCAATATAATTAGCTGTTGAATTTTCTTTCCACTTCATTTAACATAGGCCGTTGCTTTTTCAAAGCTTCTAGAGAACCATCCGAGAAACTTACTAGAACTGGATGTGAAGATCCTTGCCAGGGTGTTAATTCCAATGTTATAGGAGAGTGCCTCTATATCAACAGACTCTTCTTCAGTCTGCTTTGTATTCTGTTCCCTGTGATTCAGCATCCTCAGCATCTACTTCCATGGATATGGTCCCGGTTTTTGGTCACTGTATGTTATTGAGATGCTACAGCTCATCTGTTGCTCATTTCTCTTCTGCCTTAGCAAACCCGACACTCCCTAATTATGTTGAGATTTTACTCCAGTTGTTGATCTGGACATAAGTTGGTGGCAGATCCCAAGAAGGGTAAGCATTGTTTTGTAAGTCGCCTGTCTATTTGAAACATCTGCATATTCTTCAAGCAGAGCAGTGCTCATCTTCTAACAAGAATGAATGGGGCATATCTGTAGGCTCAGAGGGTTCAGATATACCAGGGGTTCAAAGTTCTCAGCTGGATCTACCCAGAATCCTTAACTCAAGTTTCAGGGTCTCATTCTTTCCATATCAGGGCCCTGATTTTGGCATAGGAAACTTTCTAGGGTTGAAAATGCAATATTTTCTAAAATTCTGCTACTCTTAAGATGAGGTCCTCAACCAATGATGACTTCTTTAAGTGCTACCTAATAGGATCTTTAGTATTCACACTTTGCTTTGAATTGATGAGTGGTCATCTTTAGCCTATCATTTTCTTTTTTCACTTCAAAACATTGATGGTGTTCAGCAACAACTAGGCAATTCCACAATCCTTGTAACTACTACTTCTCCCGTACCTCTCAAATGCCAGAGATATTGAACAAGCCGGTGCATCTTCATCCAGATCGTATCCCAATTAGCCACAATTGGGAAGCCTTAATGATTTTACTGCTTCAGGATACCAGGACTACCAATACTCTACCTACCCACAGCGGTGAGGTCCTCATTGGCAGCTGGCCAGCAGGTGATTCAGCTCGTGAATACCATCCTTAGAGTCCGCGTCCTAGCCCATTCCTAACACATTCTGAGGTTCTCTAGGAGCAGAAGCTGAGACAAGGATTCAGATGCAGGTGATTTATTGAGGGAGTGTACTTCCGGAAGAAACTTAAAAGAGATAGAAGGGCAGTGCTCTGGTGTATTTAAAATGGTTCCTTTTCCTCTCCCCCTGAAGGAAGACCAAGGGGATTTCCCTCCAGTATATACTGTGGGAATCTGGTCAGACTCCTAGAGGTAAATCTCACAGTATGTGGGTACCCTCCATGACTGAATTTCTTTGGAGTTTTTAACTCTCAGAGTTGTCTGTACTGAGCCTCCAGCAATTTGTCAATTACTCTTCTGTTTTTCCTACCCAGGCACTGGTTCCTGTGGTATTTCCAATTGTGAGTCTCTGCTCTGCTATGTGCTTAACAATACAAATGATGAAGCATTTTTACTGAGTCGGGGCAGAGATTTCAGCATTTTCGAAAGAACACTTACACCTAAAATTGTGCTCTTCCGTGGCTATTTGGGATAATCATGTGGAAAATCATTATAAATGATGCATGTTTAAGCAAGGGGCTACCAGAATTCTGTGACTTTTAGGTTAGCTTGGAGGAAACCTGAACCCATTCTGAAAACCAACCAGCGATCAGTACTAAAATAGCATGTAAGTCCTGTGGAAACGTTTTGAACAACTATCATGAGTACAAAACAATCTAAAGATTTGAATTTCAACACAATCACTGTTTATAAATGTGTATTTTAAATCATATGTTAACAAAGAACAGTTTCTTCTAACATCAAAAAAGAGTAGACTATTTAATTTTGACTCTTTAATGGAATAAAAAAATAGAAGAAATATAGCTCAGTTTTACAAATTTAGCCTTTAGGACATTAAATAGATTAGATTTCTATGGATACAATAACATAGAAGTTCATGGCAAAGTTTTCAAATGTAATAAAATCTGTTGGATTTTTCTATAATAAATACGAGTTAAAAAAAAAGAGAAGGAAGCAGGATAGGGAAGGGGAAAGAGCATGCAATGATGCGGTCGCAGGTTAAGTCTGACTTAAGAATGGGGCTGGGTCCTCTGGAATATAAATCACACTGACAGTTTTCCCAACTTGAGGCAAGAGGGCCAGGCTTTTAGACTTTTAGGTCAGTCATTTACTAACACCGCAGCCACTAACCTATGCACCTGGAATGCTTCTTTTGTACTTTGAGCAATAAGTAGAAATTTGGAAAAATTTTTTTAAAAGTGGCCTCATGCTGTTTACTTTCTTCCAAGATTTCCTGGTTAATTTTATTGGGGAGTAATACAAAAACCAAAAGTCTTTAGTCCCTTAAATGTTCCCATTGCTCAAGCAGCAAAATAACAATAATAATAATAATATTTGAGCAGCAAAGTAACAATAATAATAATTATTATTTTAAGAATTGATGTAAAATGTGAGTCTGTGAAAGGAAGTGAGAATATGCAAAAGAAAAATTAATATAAAGTATATAAAAAGATAATCATAATTATAAAAATGTTCACTTTAATAGGAAATCTTTAATGTTAATTCTAGGTACACAGGAGAGTTACTGGTAGGCAAAAATGCTGATAATTTTAGAGGCAGAGGTGGAAAAGATAGTTCTTTTTAAAAAAAGTTATGAGTTCATATTGATCTTCTCAATTTATCATATATGCCGATACCCAACTTTTTTTATCAACTATTTTTTTTTGGCAAGTGAGGTTTTCTATTACACTGACATAGATTTAATTTCATGCCGACCCCTGTGATGAAGCCCAGAGTCTAGAATTTTAAAAGTTTAAACATGAAATTTCAACTCAGTACTAAAATACCACTCCTTCCCCTTTTCTTGGTGCTATTATTGGTGGTCACTACTCTTGTGGCCCTATAAAAATAATAGCTAATAATATGCAAGGAACTCTTCTAACACTTCATATTATTGCTGTCACATTTTACAGTAACCTTATGAAATAAGAAGTATTGTTATCCTCATTTTTCAGTTTAGAAAACTAAGGCTCAGAAAGGTTAAGTGTAATTGTCACATACCTAGTAAACAAATGAGCCACATGACCACCTCTGCTCATTTTAGAAAATGAATTTCATGGTAGGTGGTTTTAAAAAATAAAAATGTTAAGAATAATTTTCTTTTCTGTGGTTGTCTGTTTTACTTGAAACAGCAATCTTCCATCTACCCATCTGTGGTCAAGGAAGGAAGTAGGGACAAATATTATGGTTCAGAACATTCAGTATTTTATTAAAGAGAAAGAAAAGAGAAGCTCTGTGTGCTGGAGAAAAGTTGGTGTTGCGGTTAGGGGTGGCAGAAATAAACACACCTAAACACTGGTCCAGTGCAATGAGTTCCTAAAGAGATAGTAAATTACTTTTTAAAAAGCCTCTGTACAAGAAAAATAAACAAGAGTTTACATTGGACTGAAATACTCTCCTCGGGGACAAATGTGGCTTTCTTAAGGATTTGGGGGTATGTCATAGTTAAATAATTCAGAAACAATTAAATGTAATTATTTCACCTGGTTATGTAAGGAACTGACAAATGTGTTCTGTTTTCCCATCCTTTAATATTCCTTTCCAGTGATAGGCTAATCACCTCTGTTTCCTTCGTCATCTGTCTGATTTCCTCCTTCAAGCAGAATGTGTAGCAGTATGCAATTCTAAGGAGCAGAAGTGAGAAAACATCTCCTTGCTTTTTAAGAGTTTTTAAAAGTTTTTTTTAAAGAAAAACCTTTTCTTTATTCCTCTGTTCAACTCAGTGGTGCAAAAGGGGATACAAATACTTTTTTTTTTTAATTTTTATTTGTTTATTTATTTTTGGCTGCGTTGGGTCTTCATCACTGCGTGAGGGCTTTTCTCCAGTTGCGGCACGCGGGCTTCTCATTGCGGTGGCCTCTCTTGTTGCGGAGCACAGGCTCTAGGAGCGTGGGCTTCAGTAGTTGTGGCTCACGGGCTCTAGAGCGCAGGCTCAGTAGTTGTGGTGCACAGGCTTAGTTACTCCGCGGCATGTGGGATCTTCCTGCACGAGGACTCGAACCCGTGTCCCCTGCATTGGCAGGCAGATTCTTAACCACTGCCCCACCAGGGAAGCCCCAAATACTTTTTAGAATTTGTGGAGGTACAAAATACTTTTCTACTGTAGTTTGGAGTCTCTGTGCTTGAGGTCTCTGCCACTAGCTCAGATACTTTGCTGTGTTATTCTAAAATAAATGTGGCAAAGTTTCAGAGCTGGAGTACAGGAAGTCTTGCTGTAGTGATGATCAGGTACTATCATCATTCCTCACTCCACTTAGGCTCTGATTCAAACAAAACACCTGGTCTAGGAAAAGTATAAAACAGCAGCAGCCTGGAGAGCTACCCAAAGATGCCTTCACAGACTTGATACGTGCAGAGGGCACAGATGGTTTCAGGACAAGAGTGATTCTAGAAGGGGTGTAGCCTCCAAATTTTGAGTGATTCAAAATTGCAGAAGGTCTTCAGGCTATACATCTGTTAATACTTGTAAAGGCTGTTTGATTTTGAGTCCAAAAATTTATCCACCACTGGTATGGGTACATACTGAGAATTTCTGACCTTTTGGAAAACAGAGATACTGAAAAAATTGCAACAAAGTTGGCAGTCATTTAGCTCAGCTTTTTAGTTTGAAAAGAATACAGATGTTCAAGGAACTTCATGAAATGTGATGCAGTGGAGGTGAGTGTAGTGTAGGAATAGAAATGGAACAATAAGCAGGATAGGAATTTCTGAGGAAGTAGAAGACAAGGCTGTACGAAATTTTGCTTTATAAAAACTGGCACTAGAAAGTCATCTTCATTCATTTAATTTGTGTGTTCATTTATTTATTCCTCCATACAACAACAAAAAGTTTATTTAGTCTTTATTATATGCCAGGCACAGAAACCAAGGAAGTTCTAGCGTATCAGCTTATTCTTTTTCCCTCTCTCTGGAACTAGAGTGTCACTCTCTTGTGGTGGGTGCCTGCTTCTTTCCATATTTCTTATTCAGTTCTTAGAATTTCATAAGGCATCTAGCCTGTCTCTTTGACATGAAGTTTTAGCCTTGGCTTCCACTGTTAAATGACCTATTCTTTTGGGATTTCTTGGTTCAGATTCATGAGAGAGAAAATCTGATTGGCTCAGTTCATTTTTTGGTACTGGATACATCATAGGATCTTGCTAGGTTTATGCATTGACTGTTCAGTTCCTCTCCCTACCGTGCAGCCTAGTAAAAATAGCTGTTGCCAAGGGGATGATGGGGCACAGTCACCTGGTACTAAGTGGGAGGTTTGAGCAATAAGTAGGGGCTATGAATGAGACAGGTAGCAGGAATTAGTGCCCAATACAATGTTACCAGAAATTTAGGCAGTAAATTGGTCTATACTGAGGGAAAACTCCCCCAAAACTTTTTAATGATCCAAGTGATATTTTTTCTACTTCTCTCACAATCTCTAATTCATACAGATCTTACCTCCAAAAAATTTTTAACACTGTTCTCTCAAACTTCTGTACTATTACTTCTCCAGATCATGTTCTCTTGATGTGCTTTCTTTAATATCTCTCTTTGATCACTGCAATAGCTTGAGTTTCCTGCCTCTTCAAATTTATCCTTCACTGAGTAGCCTGAGTGATCTACATACATACAGACCTCACAATTTCATTTTCTGGCTGGAGAACCTTCACCTAAAGATTAAGACCAGGCTCCTCGGCATGGCGGGCATGACTTTTAGTCTTCTTATCACACGTAACATTACGAGAAATAAACTGCTTGTACTTCCTTATCACACCATGTTATTTCCCATCTTCAGGCCTTTGCTTATGCTGTCTCCTTTGCTTGAAATGCACTTTACCTTCTTTTAAAAAGACATTAAGAGGGAAAATTACTATTTTATATTTACTCCAATATTTGCCATTTCTGATGCTTTTTATTTTTTCTTGAAGATCCATCTGGTATTATTTCATTTCTGCCTGAAAATCTTCTATATTTTTTATAGTTCAGGTCTCCTGATGATAAATTTGCACAGGTCTCCTGGTGACAAGTTTGCATATTTTTCTTTTATTTGAAAATATCTTAATTTTGCTTTCATTATTGACATATATTTTTGCTGGATAAAGAATTCTGGGTTAAAGGTTTTTCCTTTTAGCACTTTAAAGGTGTCCCATTGTCCATTCTCCTCCATTATTTCTGAAGAGAAGTAAGTAGTAATTCAAATTATTGTTGCCCTTTATGTGTCAATTTTCTTTTACTGCTTTCAGGTTTTTTTCATTATCTTCTGTTCTCAAAGATTTGATGATGATGTGTAGGCATGATTTTCTTCATATTCATAATGTGTTGTGGTCACTGAGCTTCTTGAAGCTGTAAATTTATTTTTTTCACCAAATTTGGAGAGTTTTTAGCCATTATTTTTAAAAATATTTCTTTTGTCCCATTCTAAATCTCCTCTCTGTCTGTGACCTCAGTAACTCATATATCACATGTATTAGAACTACTGATATTTTCCCATAGGTCCCTGAGTCTCTGTTCATATTTTCAACCTTTTTCTCTTTATTGTTTAGATGGAATCATTTCTAATGATTTGTCTTCAAGCTCTCTGAAGTTCCTTTGTCATCTCCATTGTGCTGTTCAGCCCATCTAATGAATTTTTCAAAATTTTACTGTTGATAGTTGGAATAGCTGCTTTAAACTCCTTGTTTGCTAATTCCAACATTTGGATCATCACAAAACCTTCATTGATGGCTTTTTTTTTTTTTTAAAGAAATTCACGTTCTTTATTTATTTATTTATTTATTTATTTATGACTGTGTTGAGTCTTCGTTTCTGTGCGAGGGCTTTCTCTAGTTGCGGCAAGTGGGGACCACTCTTCATCGCGGTGCGCGGGCCTCCCACCATCGCGGCCTCTCTTGTTGCGGAGCACAGGCTCCAGACGCGCAGGCTCAGTAATTGTGGCTCACGGGCCCAGCTGCTCCACGGCACGTGGGATCCTCCCAGACCAGGGCTCGAACCCGTGTCCCCCGCATTGGCAGGCGGACTCTCAACCACTGCACCACCAGGGAAGCCCCACTGATGGCTTTATATTTTGATAATGAGTCACATCTTCCTATTACTGCATATGTCAAGTAACTTTGGGTTATACCTTGGACAATGTGAATACTAATGTTATGGAGACTCTGGATTCTACTATATTCCTCCAAAGAGTTATTTTAACAGGAAATTGTCAGACTCAATCTGAAAATTTTGTCTTTTGGGAAATACCGCAAATCTCATATCCATCGTTAGCTGAGTTGCTTGAAGACTGCCCATGCATAAATAATTCATTGGTCAGCTAGAGATTTGGGTAGAATTTATACACAGAATTCTGGGCTCTTCCTCTCTGGTCCTGTTTTCCAGTTGCTCCAAACTCTGTCCTCTGGTTATTCAGGCCAGAATTACTGTGAGTTTTCTATCAGAGTTTTAGCCACCCTATGTTGTTCCAACTGTAGCTCTCCCTCAGGTTAAAAGCTATAAAAATGGTAAATGAACTCCATGCCATTCTCTTCACCCAAGTATACTTTTTCTTCCATAAATTGCCTGCTTTTGTCACCCTTCGGTGCCTACAGGTGATTATTTTGTATTGTGTTTAGAGTTTATAGTTGTTATAAACTACAAATGTGTTGGTCCAACAGATTACTCGGCCATACAAGAATTTTAGCTCCTTTCCTTTCTCTTTTTTACCAAAAGAACATCTATTCATTTGTTAAGAATTAATTAAGACATTATCTCGGGCTTCCCTGGTGGCGCAGTGGTTGAGAGTCTGCCTGCCAATGCAGGGCACACGGGTTCGAGCCCCGGTCCGGGAAGATCCCACATGCCGCAGAGCAACTGGGCCCGTGAGCCACAATTGCTGAGCCTGCGTGTCTGGAGCCTGTGCTCCGCAACAAGAGAGGCTGCCATAGTGAGAGGCCCGCGCGCTGTGATGAGGAGTGGCCCCCACTTGCCGCAACTGGAGAAGGCCCTCGCACAGAAACGAAGACCCAACACAGCCATAAACAAATTAAATAAAAAAAAAAAAAAAAAAAAAAAGACATTATCTCCTCAGAGAAACCTTCCCTTTCACCCACTTCCTTCGGGTTGAAAGTTAGTTAGCTACCTAAGAGCTGGTTAGGTGTTCCTCTGGGCTTTCATAGGACCCCATATCAAACTGCTTATAGCACTTGTGATATTTTAGTGAAATTAGTTATGTGTATGTATTTTTTCCAACTGACTATAACAATTTGAGCTCAGGGACCCTAGTTTATTTATTTATCTTTAGATCCCTAGTGTCTAGTACAAGATCTGGTACATAGGCTAAATGTTCTGTTGAACATTCTGTATTGATAAGCCATGAGATATGATATATATATATATCATAAAATTATACACATTTTTAAATTTTATGATTTTTTATTATGATTTTTATGATTCTTTTCCTGTTGGTAAGTGTGTAAGGGTGTAGTGTCCAGATAGTCAAATCACAGGGTTCAATCTAAATCTTGGCCCAGTAGGGTAGGATGGTTATGGAGATAGTCAAGTAGCTTGGAGTCCTAGAAAGGGTTTTAGACCCAGCAGTGGGAATGACAATTCAAACTAGGAACTGAGGTAGAATCTATGTCCTGTTGAGTAGGCACTGATGATGGGGGCCAGAGAAGAAGGTAGCTACATAGTGGACCTACAGATGTCTGAAGGTTCTCATTCCATTCAGAGCAACTAATTCCAGATTCTACTCACTTAGTCTGGCACTGGGTGAGTCTGACCTTTAGTCTGATGATCTTCAATGATTAGTTTATTTTTACTAGGGGACATATCAGTTGTGGTCCCAAAAATGTCATGATTTTTTGATTCATTTCATTAGGCCTTGAGCTTGCATTGGTCCTTAAAATGTCCCTAACTAAAGTGAAAATATTTGTGGGAGGGGTAACAGTTTAGAAGATAGTCATTTAACTGATAGCTTGCTGTGGCCAAGACCAGGCAAGAATGTGCCATATAATGAGTGTTTAAAGAGTCTGTAGCATGTGTGGCGGTGGAGTTGGTAAGCTGGAAGAAGGGCAACTGTAAAACATTTCCATAGCTTGATTGAAGGTCACTGTTTCAGGAGACCCTTGTCAATTTTCCCTTCATAGGCTATCAAACCCCGGACACTTAGGATACAATGTTTTCCCTGTCTCTTGAGAAAAAGATGAAAATAATTTGTGGCTATTAACTATGTTTTGTAGGTCTTGCCCAGATTTTGTGCACCTTTCTATGAAAGATAAATTTCACATTATAGCAATCATGGATCCAAAGTAACTTTGTTTGAAATTTATGCCAGGTTTCTGTTTATTGTCTCCAGTAAAGGACAAAGAAAGACCTGCCTAATAAACTGTCTCGAATGAGATAATGGAGTTATGATAGGATACCGTCGTTATTGAACATTTCAGCCCAAACGGCAATTATAAGAAGGTTAGAACTCCATCCTCCTCTGAAGAACATATCTGTTGTAGGCAAAATCCTCTGGATTTGCCCCCAAAATGTCAGAGTGTGTAGTTTCACTTGAACATAAAAAAATTATGTTACAAGCAGAGGACTAAAACTGCACAAGGGTTGGACTGCAGCCAGTGTGGTGGTATTTGCATGTTGTGTAATATTGTTTTGAACGGAGAAAAATGAAAGGACAGCAGAATAATCCTTGACTGATCTCTAGGTTTTTAGCTAGGCAAAATATCAGGCCTAGCTAGAGGTTATTAACTCTAGATTCAGCAAATGTCTTAAGCAGTCAGACTTAGCAGTTGCCAAAATATTGAGCTCAAAAAATTTCTGACTTCATAAAATCATTTTAAATGTAGTCACAAAGATTGAGTTATGTGTGAAAGAGAGAACTGCTATTTTATCTGGCACTGTGCTTTTCTTTAATCATTCAAAATGTTATTTCAACTAAAATACCAAGTTGAGGTATACAATATGCTTCCTCTTGATTTCTCTAAATCCTAGTACCTAACTTTGTTAAGGAGGCACTTTAGACACTGTTGTCATTCTCCTTAGTACTTGAGATGAGTGGGAGAGGATGCTTGATAAGTACATAATGACGCTCTTGGTGTGAAGGTATCCATCCCTGTAAGTGAGCTTAAAGCTATTATAAGGTGAACAAGATTGAAAAAGAAGCAACTTCGATACTTTGGGGAATTAACTTCATTCTGGGAAGTTAGCTTGTGCAGGTTTAAAAGTACTCCCAGACAGGAGTAGGTTGGAAAGTGTTGAGTGATGAGGTGTTAGGTGAGAGGTGCAGGCGGAGATGTTAATTGCTGCATTTCTATTTCAAGCTCTGCCATGTGTCTTCCATTAGTATAAACCTATTTAAATTATTTACTTCTCTTGACAATGCAGTGGCTGATGGCACTTCTTGTTTATTATCTCTGTTGTTTTCAGTATTCTTACTGTAATATGATGCTTTTATATCAGGTTACTGAATAGCAGGAAACATGTTTGCCATCACATCAGAAATACATTACTTTGAAATTTAAAAATAAGCTTTTCATGCACAAAATTTTAGTTATTCCACCCAAACTCTGCAATAAGATAGTTAAGAAAGACTAAGCTCTGTAACATAATTTCACACTAGGTGAGAGTGCTTGAAAACTACATTTCTAAATATCTTTGAATCATTATTTTTCCCTCTCCGTCTTCTCTCCAATTCAGCTCATTATCTAAACTACCTAAGGTAAGTTCTTTCATATTCTTATGCAAAACTGATAAACATTTGGATCCTTATAATATAGGGCCTAATGTTTGGGTGCCTGACCTGCTCACAGCCCCTTTCTGCTAGACCAGTAGCAGCCCTTAAGCACAGGTGGCCATGCTCAGGTTTATAGGATCTCAGCACCATAACCACAGTTGATTAGACCCAAAGGTAGCAAAGGACCTGGCAAGCAGATGAGTGAGCCTATTATGAGAGCTTTGGCCAAGAGTGGTGCCCAGGTGCCCCATAACTGGCCAATACCAACAAAGACTTCTCTTGGAGAGTTTGAATGAGACACTTGCTTTGGAAGGGTTATTTCATTGTTCTTGCCCGGAGCAGTAGCAATAAAAACGGTGACTGAGTCGTGGAGCACTAGAATGGGGAACAGTGAAAGTCTACTGTTGTCTGTATGAGGAAGTAAGCAGATTGCTAAAGTGCTGTTGTTTCCTTAATGACACCCCAGTTCTCCATGGCCTGGCTATATGGCTTTTGAGACTATTTCCTTTTCTTCCAATGACCTCCTCCTGTATATCCACAATAGAAACTCATTAACTGAAATAACATGAGACTGTTCCTTACAATCCTAAAAAGCCCAGATCAGTACTTCTCAAATTTTAACATGCATACCAATCTCCTGGGGATCTTGTTAAAATGCAGATTCTAATTCAGTAGCTGTGGGGTGTGGCCTGTGATTCTGCATTTTATACATTTCCAAGTAATACTGGTGCTGTTAATCCATGGCCATGGATTGCACTTTGAGTAACAAGGGTTTAGATAACACCTCCTCGATGGGCTACGTGCTAAATGATTGATTGATCTATAAGTTCCTACTAGGAAGTAACGTCTATAAAGATTATTTTAGTTTTCAACAACAGAATTTTAGCACTGGAGAAATCATCTCCTTCAATGTTGTCTTATCTGTTCAGGCATATGGTATATGAGAAATACCATAGAATGGGATTGTGTATAAACAACAGAAATTTATTTCTCACAGTTCTGGAGGCTTGAATTCTGAGATGAGGGTGCTAGCATGGTTGGGTTCTTGAGAAGCCCTCTTCTAGGTTGCAGGCTGCTGACTTATTGTATTCTTACATGGCAGAGAGCAGAGAGAGAAGGCGAGCTCTCTGGTGACTCTTACAAGGGCACTAATCCTGTTCAAGAGGGCTCCACTATCATGACCTCATGTAATCCTAATTACCTACCAAAGGCTCCACCTCCTTATACCATCACATTAGGGAGTGGGGTTTTAACATGAATTTTGGGAGGACACAAACATTCAGTTCATAACAAATGTCTCAACCAATGCCAGAATCTTTTTCTACAGTATCCATGATGTGTGGTCTCATTCAGCCTCTGAGTGAATGCTTATTAGTGATGAAGAATACACTACCCTACAAGACTTCCCATTCTGCTGGCAAACAACTCTGGTTATGAGGCCTGCCAAAGGCAGGGCCTAACTACAGTGAAGCCTACTCTAAATGTGCAAAAGCTATGAATTAGAGGAGTTAAAAATAATCATATTTACCACCTATTGATTGTCATGACAACTCTACAATATGGGTTTCTCCATTTGACAAGTAGAAATTGAGGCTCAAGGTAAGTAAGTTACTTACCCAAGTTTGCACAGCTATTAGGTGGTGGAACCAGGAATCAAACCCAGATCAGAGTCTAAAGTGGGTGTTCTTTGCACAATACTATATTGTCTCTCAAAGTATAATTTTGTTTCTTTCAAATGCTTTAAATGTTTAATTACCAAAATAGTTTGTTAGCTGGGACCTCTGCACACAGAGGTCCTCTTCCTATTCATTTTATTTACTGCTGTTGGATGAATTTTCCTTAAAAATTAAAAAAAAATATAGTACTTCTCCAAAGTTCAAGGAGCCTTCGACGTTTTCTCACTGTCCTTCACTCCTTATTACTCCCTGCTACCCACTGTTGACCACTGTATGGGACATCCCAGTCTCCTCTTCCCTTCCCTCCAAATACAAATGATTCTTTTGTTTCCCAATGTTTGCCAAATGTTACATATTCTTTAAGGCCCAGGTCAAATCCTTCAAATGTATTTTTTCCTTCCCCATGAAGTTTTTCCTTATTTCTCAAGACATTTAGGAGCTTTCCCTTCTTGAATTCCTATAACATCTATTACACGTTTTAGCCCTTTCTGAATCACAAATTCTATCATATTGTTGTCTTGACTTTTACATTTTTTCAGTCTCATTTTCTCCAACATCATTTACACATTTATGAACTGCTAACATATAGCTTTATATGTAATGGATTTTCCTATCCAGCCCAATTTATACCTCTGAAATAGCATGTATTTTATTTTTATACATTTTATAGTTGGTTGTAGACACAATGTCAGGACAGGATTGTTTTCTTAAACTTTGTACTTTTAACATGTCTAAGGGTTAAATTCTGATTTTGAAACACTTTAGAGAAAAATAAATTATTATACTGGTTATAAAATTAAAGTATTACTCTAATTTAAAATTTTGTCAAAAACAATGGGGTTGGGGGTCATAAAAACCTGGCTTTTAACCCCAAAGTTACTGTTAATGAACCATGTAACCTTGAATGAATTTTTAAATCTCTCTAGAGGTTGATTTCCTGATTATTGAAAATGAAGGGCCTATGCCAAATACTGTACTCCACAAAAATGTGATGATTCTATAGTATAATTTCATCTGAAACTTTAAAAATACTTTAAGTAGGTTGGGATTCCATTCTAGTTAATGTTAAGGATATCTTAGATACTTACAATTACCAAGCTGTGTTTGCGTCATGCACATTTTGAGCTGAATTCTCATTAGCTACCTGCCCCCCAATAAACCTTTTCTGTTTCTAGTTTCTAGCTCCATATTATTGAATCAACTGCAGATGTTTATTCGTGTCACATTCAAAGTGATGAATGTTGTTGGATAAAGGTCCGGAATTCATAACATCCTTCGAACTCTTGCTTGTTTTCACAATGTTTCCATAGCTAAATGCTCTGTTTTATACATTCTCATCACCCCAAAACATTATTTCAAAATACATGTGGTGACTACATAGAATTACAAACATTCCTAATTTTTTCCAAATATTTGCAGAATTGAATTATGAAAGACTAGTTTTGAATGGGCAAGTTCCATTTAAAGTAGAGGAGATCAAAAGCACTGTTTCAAAAGTTTATCAAAGAGTACTTCCTTATTCAAGAGAGGTATTGTGAGAGATGATACGTGCCCTCCATGACTTGACTGACAGCTGAGTCTTTTAGTCATTTTGTAGGTAACAAGTATTATCTGAAAGACACCAGAAGATTGGTATTATCAGGGCAGGACTTGAGGAGATCTCTGTCATTTGGGGGATGACAGATCAAAATATGGTACAGCTTTTCAACCAGATCTAATAATTATTACACATAAACATTGGCATAGAGAAAATTTTGAATAATTAAAGGTAAGGCTCAGCTTTTGCTCAAGAAGGGCTACGGATTTCACACACTCTTTTCTGACCTCATCTGACATTAAGTACACAATGTTTGAAGGTAGGGAACAGCTGCTGAAAAATACATAACAAAGAATAGGGTGTGTGAATGTGTCTTGTTTGCTGCCAGTTGTCAATCCGCTGGGGAAGAAGAACATCCAGAAATCATCTCTCCCTCCCCAAATAGATTATATAAACATGCTTAGTTAGGGACAGTGGTGAGATGGAAAGAAATTTTTCTTGACTATTCATTTTATTCATTCAGTGTGACTCTTATAAGAGGTTGACTTTTTTTTATTGAAGAATAGTTGACTTACAATATTATATTAGTTTTAGGTGTACAACCTGTAGAGTGATTGAGTATTTTCATAGATTATACTCCATTTAAAGTAATTACAAAATAACGGCTATATTTCTCTGTGCTGTACAGTATCTCCTTGTTGCTTATTTATTTTATACATAGTATTTTGTGTCTCTTAATCCCATACCCCTCTCTCACCCCTCCCCCTTCCCTCTCCCCATTGGTAACTACCAGTTTGTTCTCTATATCTGTGAGTCTGTTTCTGTTTTGTTATATACATTTGTTTTATTTTTAAATTCCATATGTAAGTGATAACATACAATATTTGTCTTTGACTTATTTCACTAAGCATAATACTCTCTAGGTCCATCCATGTAGTTGCTAATGGCAGAATTTAATTCTTTTTCATGGCTGAATAATATTCCATTCATCTGCCAATGGGCACTTATGGTTGCTTCCATATCTTGGCTATTGTAAATAATGCTGCTGTGAAGATCAGGGTGCATGTATTGAATTAATATTATAAGAAATATTTTTTCTCATAATAATTTGAAAGCAAGTAATTTGAATAAACAGGATTTACTTAGGCATCTACACTTATCATAAAATATTGAAGAGCTAATGCATATATTAATAACAGCACCTTTTTCTGTGGGTGAAGAGAAAGTGAGAACTTTCCCTGTATGAATTTTGTCACAAAGTTCTTTGATAACCGAAGCTGGAAAACACATTTAAAGTTTTTCTACTAAACTTATGACCAGGAAGAGATAAATTAAGTGAGTTCCATAGTCCTTTTCATATTGCCCTGACTGGACTGTACTTGTTTTCCGTTTATAACTACTTTATGCATTTTGGTGTATAGTATATTTGATTTATTATATTGTTTGCATTTGTTGAGAAATACTCAGATTTTATAAACTTGTTTTAATTAAATTTAATTAAATTAATGTATATGCTGTTGTTTTTGATTCTGCTGTTTCCCTTCAGGACAGCTATGTTGAAAAATGAATAGTCACTTCCCAATGATGCCACAACGAAATGTTCAGCTTTGGATGTTTTTAAGTAAAAAAATGAAAATAACAATTACTACTGAATTTCTGATATCTCTATAAAAATACTGGGAAAAAAAAAAACAAAACCATATTAGCACTCTAAATTAATAAAGAGCACTTTTGAAAATTATAACCTACAGCTTTCTGAATTGTGAATATTAGCTTCTTTTTAAAGTTACATTAATATTAGTAAAAGAAATTTTTGACCATGATTAAAATTGTGAGTTTTAAATGACTTATTTAAAATAAAATATAACAAAAAGTGGAAAAAATCTAGCAAAAAGAGATGATGTGGTAAAAATTTAAAGTGCCATACGTAATGAAATTGGCAAGAGGCATTTCAGTTGGTCAGGCCTAAGCTTCAGACTTTGGAATATGGACGGATTCAAAAGAATTATGCAACCATCTTTTGGCACCAAATTCCTCAAACATATTGTTGATAGTAATTGCCTTCCACTCATTCCCTTATAACATGGCTTCTAATTCTTCTACTTTACTATAAGTATCCTTCCTGAGGCCAGTGGCTTCTTTCTTGCCAAATCCAGAGAACTTTTCCCAGTCTGCTTATTGCTCGGTCTTTCCATTGTATTTTAGATGGGTGACTTCATATTTGTTTCATTTTATTTTTAGCATTATAAATATTACAAAAGTAATATGTGCTCTTTTTAGTAAATTAGAACATACAGATTTAAAAAAATCATATGTGATAACAAAGGCTAACATTTTAGTGGAATCTTTCCTCGCTTTTAAATATGTTTATATACTTTGCACATTTGTATCCTGAGTTAGGTCACTTGGGGTCAGGGGTAGGAATCATTCTTACATTAATATTCAGATGTGGCTGGCTTTTGCTCCACCTGCTTAAAGAGGACATTACTCACTTTTGCAGTGTCCTTCAGTTATTACTAGGAGTCCCTAGAGGTGTCTGTCTTGTAGTTACAAACAAATCTTACCTTAAAGGTACTGCTACTGCTCTGTGAGATATCCACCTCTCTCCCACTGGGCATTGTAAACTCTGCTGAACACCAGCATTGGCTTTTTAGAGTCCTTGAATTGGCAAAGCAGGACTTATGTCCAAAAATAAAAAGATGGGGAAAAGATAGACCAGGAAAATGACCAATGAAAAGAATGCCAAGTTAGTTATTTTTATAGCATATAAAATTGACCAGCTAAAAAGCATTATTGGAGATAGATTATTACATAATAATAACAGGTTAATTTCACCAGGATTTAAACATTATTTACTTCTACCACATTTCAGTTCTAACATGTCCTTTTTTTTCTTCACATTTTAATATATCTGAAGTCAGAAGGCATCTTATAGTTACAGTCAGATAAGTGGCAGAAACAATGTGATTGTCACTGCTTGAATATTCACTCCAAAACTTGCAAAATGGAGTCAGAAGCATGGAAGAAAATCTGGAGAAAATAGTAGCGCACTCAATAAAAAGTTGCACAACTGAACTTGATAATACAGAAGAAAGTATTATATGGAGAAGGATGGATATCCTTGAGTCAGTTGAAAAGCGATTCAAACAAGTCAGACTGAGTATAGGAATTTTTAGGAATGTCTTAACCAATCTTTTTTTTTTTTTTAAAGTCTATAGGCAGAGCTTTTTTTTTTTTTTAAATTAAACCATCTTTTTCCCTTTATTTACTTATTATTTATGGCTGTGTTGGGTCTTCGTTTCTGTGCGAGGGCTTTCTTTAGTTGCGGCAAGTGGGGGCCACTCTTCATCGCGGTGCACGGGCCTCTCACTATCGCGGCCTCTCTTGTTGCGGAGCACAGGCTCCAGACGCGCAGGCTCAGTAGTTGTGGCACACGGGCCTAGTTGCTCCGCGGCATGTGGGATCTTCCCAGACCAGGGCTCGAACCCGTGTCCCCTGCATTAGCAGGCAGATTCTCAACCGCTGCACCACCAGGGAAGCCCAACCAATCTGTTTTTCTCCAGCTTTATTGAGGAATAACTTACACACAGTAAAGTTCACCCATTTTAAGTGTATAGCTTAATGAGCTTTGACACTTATATGCAGTCAGGTATCCACCACCACAATCAAGGTACAGAACATTCCCAACAACTAAAAATTCCTCGTGGCCCTTTCCAGTCAAGGCCTTCCTCCCCCCTCCAGTTCCAGGTGGCCATCGATCTGCTTTCAGTGACTATGGTTTGCCTTTTCCAGAATTTAGTATTAGTGGAATCGTATAGTATATAGCCTTTTGTCTTTGATATGTGTTTTCATTTGTCTTGGGTAATTACAAACTAAATTGCTGTGTTGTATGGTAACCATCTATCTAACGTTATAAAACACTGCCAAATTGTTTTTTATATGGTGTGAAGTGTGGATCAAGGTTAACTTTTTCTCATATGGATTTATAATTGTTCTAGCAATATTTGTTTAAAAGCCTATTCTCTGGCTCCATTGAATGCCTTTGCACTTTTATTAAAATGTGTGGGTCTACTTCTAGACCCTCTTCTCTTCCATTGACCCATGTGTCTACATTTTTTGTCAGTACTACACTGTCTTCATTACTGTACTTTTAAAATTAGGTATTGTGAGTCCTCCCACATTGCTCTTCTTTCTCAAAATTGTTTTATCTAGCCTAGTTCCTTTGTCATTCCACATAAATTTTAGAATCAGCTTGTTGATTTCCACAAAAATCTTGCTGGGATGTTGAATGGAGGGAACTGACATCTTCACAATATTGAGTCTCCTAAACCAGGAACATGGAATATCTTTCCATTTATTTGCTCTTCTTTGAAATCTTTCATCAATGCTTTGCAGTTTTCAGCATATAGATTTTGCACATATTTTGGTAGATTTTTACCTAAGCGCTTCATGTTCTTTTGGTCCTATTGTAAATAGTGCTGCATTTTAAAATTTAATTTCCAATTATTCATTGCTAGTATATAGAATTACAATTAGTTTTTGTATATTGACCTTGTATCTTACAACTTTGCCAAACTTAGTAAGTAGCTCCATAGATTTTCGGGGGTAGATTTTTCAGAATTTTCAAAATAGACAATCATGTCATCTGTGAATAGAAACAGTTTTACTTCCTCTTTTCCAAGATTGCTTGATTGATTAACTTACCTTATTGCACAGGATAGAACCATCATTCATAATGTCCAGTATGATTATGAATAGGAGTAGTGAGAGTAGAAATTCCTGTTTTGTTCCTCATATTAGGGAACAGCATTTGGTTTTTTATCATTAAATATGAGGTTAGATATAGTTGTTTTTGAGATGCTTTTTATCAGGGTGAAGAGGTTTCCTTCTACTCCCAGTTTGATGAGAATACAATGTTTTAGTCTTACTTTTTTCTTTAAAAAACACCACATGGTAGGCATTATTATTGATAGGAATTTTAGAGAAATTATTTATTTAGACCTACATACACATTTACCATTTTATTTGATTACCATTCTTCTGGCGTCTCAAAATGTTCCTCTGGTATTATTTTCTTTCTTCCTGAATTACATCATTTTGAAGTTCCTTTAGTATGAGTATGTGGGTGGTAACTCTCTTAGGTTTTATTTATCTGAAGATATCTTTATTTCTCCCTCTCTCTTGCAATATAATATTAGAGACTGAGTACACAG
The DNA here is from genome assembly GCF_028023285.1 of Balaenoptera ricei. Taxonomy (NCBI): domain Eukaryota; kingdom Metazoa; phylum Chordata; class Mammalia; order Artiodactyla; family Balaenopteridae; genus Balaenoptera; species Balaenoptera ricei. The sequence goes on along the minus strand of NC_082640.1, from coordinate 79,659,751 downwards.
ATCTAGACTAAAGTTATTTTCTTTGATCACTTTGAGGGTATAATAAAACCCCCTCATAATAAGATTCATGAAGATGAAAAATTTCAATTGTGTAAAAAGAAGGGTGGGCTTACTGTGAAAATTAAAGAAATGAGTCATCTGAGTCTGTCTAGCTGATTGGCTAGAAGTTCTAGTGGTCTGGCTCTATAATTAAAATCTTTGCTCATCCTGGTTGTGGTTTAGCACCACTTGGTGGTGGCTGTCTGCTTCAAAATAAACATCAGTGGTGCCAGTTCTGGATCCTGTCTCACTGGCTGGAACTTCCAGGTCAGTGGCAGCATTAATAGTAACCTCCTGTTTAGCTGGAGCCCATTTAGTCAGTCTAATCAAAGGAGATTTAGCTAGAAGAATAACGGCAGTAAAGGGCCCCTGCCTCCCTGTTTCCTGGCATAGTGTGCTTACTTTTTTCTCACCCAGCCTTACCCTTTCCTCCATATCCTGTACCCCATCCACATTCCTATCCCAGAAGATAAAATTTATCCTAACCAATTTGGGGCTAGGCAAAAGGCAGCCAATCATTAATGATTAATTGGTGATTAATCACCAGTCATATTTGACCCAAATTCTCATTTATAATGGGGCTTATTATCCTAGGATTTCACTTATTATTTTAGTGTCTTCTAGCTTCCAGTACTGCTATTAAAACATCTGCTTTCAGTCTAATTGCTTCTTTCTAGGTTGTCTGTCTTTTTTCTCTTTAGCTGCTTTAAAGATCTTTTCTTTTTCTTTGGTGTTTTGGATTTTATGACAGGCATAAGAATAGATTTTTAAATTTATCCTCTTTGTGACACTCTGTGCTTCTTGAATTTGTGCATTCATGTCTTTCCTAAATCCTAGAAGATTCTAAGTAATTAACTTTTGTAATATTGCTTCTCAATTCTAAAAATCTGTCCTTGGAATCTGCTTATTTATATGTCAGACCTTCTCAGTCTAACTTCTGCAATTGTTTAACATTTCTTTTGTATTTCCCATGTCCTTATCATTCTCTGTTCATTCTGGATAATTTTCTTAGATATTTTATGCTTTACAAATCATCTGTGTCTAATCTGCCATTCAACCCATCCACTGAGTGCTTTCATTTCAACAAATGTGTATTTGATGTCTGAAAGCTTAATTTGAGTATTTGTCACATTTGCTTGGTCATTCCTGATAGTCTCTTGTTGCTTGCTCATCATTATGATTCTATCCCTTATTTCTTTAAATATTTTCTAAATGGATATTCTACATTTCACAGCTGATACAATTTTAATCTCTCTCTTGGGAGTTCTAAATATTTATTATTTCTTCCCATTTTTCACTAATGGTGATTTGTTTCCTTTATGCTTCGTGATTTTTGATGGTGAACTCACATTTTCTTGATCTTAATCCCAGAATCTGGTGGGCTTAGTTAGAGATGTTTTTCTCTGAAGAGGATTTGTGTTTGATTCTGCTGGGAGCCTGGGGGCACTACCAGTCTGGAACTACTTTAGCCTTTTTCATTTAGTTTAGTAGCTTAGAGCAAGGGTCTCAAGTTCAGCTCCTTCATATTACTGTTGACTTAAACACAGACTGAGCACAGTTCTTTTATGGGCATTTTCTCAGATTAGTCCCTTTATTTTTAATTGCCTATTCACAGAATCAGTTTTGTTTATTTGAGGGAGCAAAGAGCTGGAGGGGGTGATGTCAGCAGGATACATAGAAATTTTCTCTGCTTTCTTCAAGTTTTCAGCAATGCATATATATTTGTCCATTTGATGGTTTGTTTGTTTTAATAGAATCTGGTTGTTTTGCAGTACAAGGATGCCCCAGATGATTTAGCTTACAATTCTTTTGGAGAAGAAGTCTCTTTCAGCTTATTTTTTAAAAAATAGACTTTATTTTTTAGAACAGAATTAGATTTACAGAAAAACTGAGAATAGGGTACAGAGTTCCCATATATCCTGCACCCAATTTCCCTTATTATTAACATCTTACATTAGTATAGTACATTTGTTAGAATTAATGAACCATTATTGATACACTGTCATTAACTAAGTCCATAGTTTATTCAGATTTCTTTGGTCTTTAAACCTAATGTCTTTTCCCGCTCCTGGATTCGATCCAGGATACCACTTTACATTAACTTGTCATGTTTCCTTAGGCTCCTCTTGGTTGTGACAGTTTCTCAAACTTTCCTTGCTTTGCCTGACCTTGATAGTTTTCAGGAGTACTGATCAGGTATTTTGTAGGCTGCCCCTCTATTGGAATTTTTTTACTGTAGAAAAATATACATAACATAAAATTTACCATTGTAACTATTTTTAAGTTTACAATCTGGTGGCATTAAATATATTCATAACATTGTTCAGTGATCACAATCGTCCATTTCCAGAACTTTTTGATCATCCCAAACAGAAACTCTGTACCCCTTAAAAAAATAACACGTCAGTCCCCTCTCTCCCCATCTCCTGGTAACCTCTATTCTATTTTCTGTCTCTGAATTTGTCTATTCTAGATACCTCATATAAGTAGAATCATACAATATTTGTTCTTTTGTGTCTGGCTTATTTCACTTAGCATGTTTTCAAGGTCCATCCATCGTATAATGTGTATCCAAATTTCATTGTATGTATATACTACATTTTGTTTTATCAATCTTGCTTATAAGTTCCAGGAGATTTTTGTTGATTCCTTGGGATTTCTCCATAGACACTCACGTCATCTGCAAACGAAGGTATTTTATTTCTTCATTTCTAATCTGTATACCTTTTATTTCCTTTTCTTGCCTTATTATTAGCTAGGACTTTAGGTGTGAGAGTAAATAAGAATGGTGAGAGAGGATATCCTTGTCTTGTTCCTGATCTTTGGAGGAAAGCATTCAGTTTCTCACTATTAACTATGATGCTAGATGTAGGTATTTTGTAGATGCTCTTTATCAAGTTGAGGAAGTTCCTCTCTATTGCTAGTTTGCTGAGAATTTTTACCAGGAATGTTGTTGGATTGTCTCAAAAGCTTTTGCTGCATCAATTTGTATGCTTGTATGATTTTTCCTCTTTATCCTCTTTATGTACTAAATTATACTGAGTGATTTTAGGATGTTGAACTGTCCTTATTCACCTAGAATAAATCCCACTTGGTTGTGTTGTATAATTCTTTTTGTACATTGTTGGATTCAATCTGCTAATATGTGTTAAAGACTTTTACATCTATGTTCATGAGAGATATCAGTCCATAGTTTTTTCTTCTTATAATGTCCTTAACTGCTTTTGGTATTAGGGTAATGCTGGACTCATAGAATAAGTTAGGAAGTGTTCCCTTTATTTCCATTTTTTAGAAGAGATTGTGGAGAATTGGTATCATTTCATTCTTGAATGTTGGTTGAATTCATCAGTGAAACCATCTGGGCCTGGTGCTTTCTTTCTTGGAAAGTTATTGATTCAGTCCTTGATACTCAGATTATCTATTTCTCCTTGAGTGAATTTTGATAGTTTGCATCTTTCAAGGAATTGGTTGATTTCATCTAATTTATCAAATTTCTGGGTATACAGTTGCTGATAGTATTCCTTTATTTTTCTTTTAGTGTTCATGGGATAATTAAAGATGATCCCTATTCCATTTCTGATAATGGTATTGTAGTGTTTATTTAAACATTTTTTCTGTATATTATTATGTTTTTACATCTTAAAAAGGCTTTCTGGCTGGGGAGAGATTCCTTGGCATAGCCAATTCTTGGAGATAGCAAAGGGCTCAGACAGGAGTGTACCTTAAATATACCAACTGACCAATGCAGAGTCATACCTCCTTTATCTGGCCTGTACACCTCAGGAGGCAATATTCCTCTGTTTTAATCATCCCAGGGCCAGATACCAGGCAACTAGGAACAGACCCTAAAGCTTAAAGTCTGCTGAAATGATTCAAACTAGCCAATCCTAAACTGTTCACTCTGCCTTGCTTTTTCTATAGGGTAGTCTAGGTTTTCCCTTCACTCATGTTTTCTGCCTCCTAACTACTCTGAGGCTTTTCCATATATCTCTGCGTGGCACGCTGTGCCTCCCAATTCTAGGACCTGTGAGTATAATGAACTTTGTTTTCATGAGCCTCTTCTATACCTTCTCTTGTGGTTGCACCTGACTGACCTGACTGACCATCACATAAAAGAACACAACAGGTAATTTCGTGCCTTTGCTTTTTTCCTTGGTTAGTATGGCTAGAGGTTTATTGATTTTATTGATCCTTTCAAAGAACCAGATTTTGGTTTCTGTGATTTTCTCTGTTGTTTTCCTGTTTTCAATTCCGTTGATTTCTGTTCTAATTTTTATTATTTCTTTTCTTTTGCTCTCCTTAAGCTTAAATTGCTCTTCTTTCTCTCATTGCCCAAGGTGGAACCTTAGATTGTTGATTTTAGATTTACCTTCTTTTCTAATATATACATTTAATGCTAAAATTCTAAGTGCTGCTTTCATTGTATCCTACAGGTTTTGATAAATTGTATTTTCATTTTCATTGAGCTCAAAATACTTTTAAATTTCTCTTTGGACTTCTTTGACCCATGTATTATTTTAAAGTGTGTATTTAATCTCCAAATATTTTGGGATTTTACAGCTATTTTTCTGTTATTTATTTCTAGATTATTTCCATCATGGCCTCAGAAAAGATAGTTTATATAATTTCTGTTACAGGTTGAATTGTGGTCCCCCAAAAGACATGCTGAAGTCCTAACCCATCACATACACACCCCTCCCCTTAACCTGTGAATATGACCTTATTTGGAAATTGGGTCTTTACAGATGTAATCAAGTTAGCATGAAGTCATTAGGGTGGGTCCTAATCCAGTATGACTGGAAGAAATGCGACGTGAAGACAGACACACACAGGGAGAATGCTATGTGATTACAGAGGCAGAGAGTGGAATGATGCAGCTACAAGCCAAGGAATGCCAAGGAGTGACAGCCACCACCAGAAGCTAGGAAGATGCAAGGAAGGATTCTCCCCTACAGGTTTCAAAGGGGGCATGGCCCTGCCAACACCCTGATTTTGGACTTCCAGTCTCCAGACTGTGAAACAATAAATTTCTTTTGTTTTAAGCCACCCAGTCTGTGGTACTTTCTTACAGCAATTCTAGGGAACAAATATGATTTCTATACTTTTAAATTTATTAATGTGCATTTCGTGGCCCGGATGTAGTCTCTCTTGGTAAATGTTCTGTGTGACCTTGAGAAGGATGTGTATTCTGCTGTTGTTGGATGGAGTATTCTCTAAATGTCCATTAGATCAGATTGATAATGCTGTTTAGGGCAATTATATCCTTACTGATTTTCTGCCTGCCTGAACTATCAATGACTGAAAATGGGGTGTTGATGTTTCCCAATGTATTTGTGCATTTTTCTGTATCTCTTTGCACTCCTATTAGTTTTTGCCTCATGCATTCTGACACTCAACTTTTTGGTTCATACACATTAAGGATCGTTATATCTCCTTGGAGAGTTGACCTCTTTATCATTATGTAGTGCTCCTCTTTATCCCTGACAGTTTTTCTGGTTCTGAAATCACTTTGTTTGAAATTAATGTAGCTACTCCAGCTTTCTTTTGATTAGTGCTAGTATGGCATAACTTTTCCCATCTTTTGACTTTTTAATTTTAATAATTTATTTTTAATGTTTTAACAGCTTGAGTGATGTATTTCACATACCCACCATTCACCCATATAAAGTGTACTAGTATAGTCACAGAGTTGTGCAACCATCAGCACAATCAATTTTAGAACATTTTTATTACCCCTCCCCCACCAAAAAAATCTTGCAACCCTTTAGTCAACCCCCCCATCATCTGCCAGGGCTAGGCAACCACTGAACTACTTTCTGTCTCTATAGATTTGCCTATTCTGGACATTTCATATAATATGTGGTCCTATTAGAATGGAATCATATGATATGTGGTTTTTTTGTGAATTGCTTCTTTCATATAGCATATTTTCAAGGTTCATCCATATTGTGGTATGCATCAGTACTTCATTCCTTTCTGGTGCTGAATAATATTCCATTGTACGAATATACTACTTTTTATTTACCTATTAATCAGTTTATTATCATTTGAGTCATTTCCACTTTTTGTCTTTTCTGCAATAAACATTTGTGTACAACTTTTTGTGAGGGTATATGTTTTCATTTCTCTTGGGTATATAGCTAGGAGTGGGCTGCTGGATCATGTGGTAACTTTATGTGTGAACTTTTGAGAAACTGCCAGACTGTTTTCCACAGTGGCTGCACAATTTTGTATTCCTACCAACAGCGTTTGAAGGTTTGAATTTCACCACATTTTCTCCAACCCTTGTTATTGTCCATCTTTTTTTATTATAGTTATCTTAGCTGGTGTGAAGCGGTATCTCATTATGGTTTGATTTGCACTTCCCTGAAGACTAATGATTTTGAACACCTTTTCATCTCCTTTTTGGCTATATGTATATCTTCTTTGGAGGAATGCCTGTTCAGGATACTTGCCCATTTTAAAAATAGCTCTTTTATATTCTAGACAGGTCTCTTACTAAATAAAAGATGTGCAAAATTTACGTCCCTTTCTGTGGTTTGTCTTTTCATTTTATTTATGGTATCCTTTAAAATGAAATGTTTTTAATTTTGATGATGTCTAGTTTATTGATTTTTCTTTCTTTGCTTGTGTTTCTGGTGTCATTTCTAAGAAATCATCACCTAATTCATGAATATTTATACCTATGTTTTCTTTAAAGAGCTTTATGGTTTTAGCTTTTGAGGTTAGGCCTTTGATCCATTCTGAGTTGATTTTTGTACATGGTGTGAGATAAGGGTTCAACTCCATTCTTTTACATGTGGACATCCACTTATCCCAGTACCACTTGTTGAAAAGACTATTCTTTCCCCCATTGAATGGTCTTGTTACCTTCGTTGAAGATCAGTTGACCTTAAATGTGAAGTTTATTTCTGGATTCCCAAGTTAATTCCAAAAAAACTGGAATTTTTGACTGCTTACTGTGTTCAGGCACAATCCTAAGCACAAATGCACTTACCCCTCATAGTAACTCTGTGAGATGGGCACTATTCTTACCCCCACTTCACGGATGAAGTAGCTAAGATAATGATTTGCCCAAGCTAGTAAGTGGCAGACCCAGGACATGAATTTAGACGACTGCCTTGAGAGCCTGAGCTTTTAACCATGCTATAAATAAATGTGAGAAGTCAAAACTTGGAATCCCACTAAATAGTTCGTTTTAAACAAAACAGCTGTAGGTCAAATTGGCCACTTAGTTTGGAAAAACCACAACAGAGGAGGAGCTTTACTAGCTTGCTTCCTACTGAGTATTAGAGATGGACCTGTCTTCCTTGGTTGAAACCCCTCCATCGCCAACTTAAGAATTTATAAATCAACGCACTACTTCGGCTTCTTCTGTTCTTGCAGCAGGACAGACGTTAGCGCTTACCGGCGAAGGGCGGAAAAGCCGCAGAGCCCACTCCCCAGTTCTCAGCCCCGCCGCAGCCTCGCGCTATTTTCTGCCAACAGTATGGGCGTGGACAGAATCGCCCCCCCGGCTGGAGGCCGCTCGTGTTGTCGTAACTCTCGCGGGAAGATGCGTCGTTGCCTCGGTAACGGCGTCGCGGCCGCGAAAGATGGCGGGGCGAAGTTTTAAGGTTAGTTCAACTCTACACTGCTGGGTAGCAGCTAGGTTTCGGGCGGTCCTGCGGACACTGGAATTCATTTAACTTTGGGTCTGAAAGTGTCTCTTTTACAGAGACGGGGCGTTTCAGGGACTCCGCTTCCACCACGCGTTCAGCAACCTTCCACACCTCGTCGGGACCTCCTCGCCAAGGAGGAAGAATATAAGTAAGAAATTTGGCGGTTCAGCTTTTCCTTCTTTCTTTCACTTAAATGAGGCTGCTTACAAATACTTTTCCTGGTGACTGACTGGATCTTTGGGACCATTCACTGTCCAGCAGTTTATCATCCCGTTCGCTTGCCCTTCTTTATCTTTTTAACTTGAGCTGCGACCTCGTAGCTGTTGAAAGTGGGCGAAAATTTAACCCAAGTGAGTAAACCTGTTCGTCAGCGAGACGATACCGCTAGAAGTAGTTTGGATAGCAGGAATTGCCACGAATAACTATTCGTTTCTAGTTAAAGGAATTCCACTTAATTTCAAGTTCCTAGAGTTTACGTATGTAAATTTCTTTTAGGTTTGGTTTCTAAACTGAAAGCATGTTTCTCAGGGCATTTGGAATTACCGTTCTCATCCGCATTTGGTGGTGTTGGGAGGATTTTCCTTCCTTATCTGCTGTCAGTGTAATTACAGCTATCCTGACAACATGTGCTTTCATTCTTGGACCACTCCACTCTTCATCCCCCGGTTTTCATGCAGCGGTCAGAGTAATCTTTTAATTTTATCTTGTCACTCCTTTGTCTAAAACTTTGCAGTGGTTTCCATTTGCACTTCAAAAGCTCTGTCACACCTGGCTCCTACCTCTTGTGTGATCTTGACCTCTCTCCTTTTTGCCAACCAGAATGGCCTTTCTTGACTATGACAAGTAGGCTCCCCATTACTCTGTTTTAATTGTGTAATTAAATTTTCGTTGTAATTAGCATAACTTGTTACAGTAAATTCATTTGTTTACTTTTTGTCTGTTTCCTCCACTGGACTGTTAGTTCCACAAGGTCAGAGACCATGTCCTTTATTTGCCCTCGTATATACCCTTACCAAAAAAATTATATTTTAAAAATTCACCTTTTTAATTTAACGTAATTTAATTTAAAACTTGGGAAAGATTCTGGCAGTTCCTCAAATGGTTTAACATAGAGTTACCAAATGATCTGTACTTAAAATTAAAGCATGTTTAGAGTTAAAACTGAAGTGTACTTTCTTTAGATAAACTAGACACGTGTCAACTTGCATGTAGAAACAGTGATCTTCCACTGCTTGATGAAATGGGCCTATTATTCAAGTATGAGTGTACTTAATCAATGGTTCTGTTGTTCATATACAGCTCTGAATCAGCTGTTTTCAACCCAAAACATTTGTTTTCTTTACCATGCACCAGATAGTGCTAAATACATGCACTGATTAGGTTAATTCATTTGGTTATTTAAGGATCTATTTGCATCTGGCCCTTCATTAAGGGTATGGTCCTGATCAAAGTCAGGCATCTATAAGGACTATTCTATTTTAGCAAAAGTTTTGTGGTAAAGACTCCCAGTTGTTACTTGTTCTGTTATATGCACTCTGAGGTGTGCAAATCTGAGGTGTTTGAACAGAGTAGCTCCCAGGCACTGCTTGAAATTTGTGATCAGCACTATGCGTAAGGGTGAAATGTCTGGCCATCCTTATAGGCAAGAATATGAGTTCATAACAGAGTATTTTGCCACATGTTGTCTTGGTGGTAAGCATATGGGGATGTTGTTTTAATCAAATGAACACAGCACTTTCCAGGGATCCCAATCCAGAATCTTTTACAATCAGCTCCTGTCAAATAGTTGGAGGAAATAATCACTATATGAGACAGTAAACCAAGGAATATGCTGATCACTCAAGTCAATAGATATTCCATGCCTTGTGCGTATATCATAAAACCAGAGAGCTAAACAATAAGATTACGTGACATCTGGTTTAATTGATCTTGATAACTGGAAGGGCAAGCCTTCCCCCAAACTTCTTGCCCATAAATGCCAATTACATTGGATTTATAGATTAATTTGCAGAGAACTGACATCTTTATGCTGTTGAATCTGCCCTTCCACGAATGTGATATATCTCTATTTACATGTGGGTGTTTTGGGTATCCATTAATAATATTTTATCATATTACTACATAAGAGTCTTGCATGTACAATTTTTTCAAGGTACCTTATAGTTTTTTCTTGCTATAATGAATGGCTCTTTTTCTACTACATTTTCTAATTGGTTATATGTATAGAAACATTACTGATTTTTGTATGTTGATCCTAGACCTATATTTATATAGATTGTCAGCTCTGCTGAACTGTCTTATTCTGCAGAGTCCGTTGAGTTTTTTATAAAGACAGTTATATCATATGCAAATTGTGATAGTTTTGTCACTTTACAATTTCTTCTGCATCCTTTTTCTTGATCTGGTTAGAACTTCCAGTGCAATATGAAATAGAAAAAGTAATGGTAAGCATTTTTATCTTAGTTATGATTTTCAGGAGCCCACTTTTAATAATTTATCACTACATTTGAGGTTTGCTGTAGCGTTTTGGTATTTTTTTAATCAGGCTTAAGGACGCTGTTTCCCTTAATTCTTTATTTTTTAATTAAGGATAGCTGATATGCAGTATTATACCCTTAATTTGTATTTTGAATGAATGTTAAATTTTAACAAAGCTTTTTCCCCCCCAAATTTATTTAGGCGATGAAATTTTTTTCACCCCCTCGTTTAATGTTTTAACATACTGAACTACAAAGGCAGATTTCTTGTTTTCTTTTAAAGTCCCCTGGATTAGATTGCTTTAATTTTATGGAGGTTATTTTTCATCTATAAACAGAAATGAAATTGGTCTTGCACTTTTTTCTAGCTCTTTGCCTTTCTGATTTTGATGTGATTATTATCCTAGCCACATAAAATAAGCTGAATAGTTTTCCTTTTTCGTTTTAGTCTGTTCTTGGAAGCTTCTTGTAATCAGAGATCATCTGCCCTTTGATTAAAATTGTGAAACTGAGTCTAGTGTGGGTGTGTTTTTTTGCCTGTGAATGCAGTTTCTTTAATAATTTTTGCATCCAGAATAAATTTTGGTTATTTGCTAGTTTTCTGGAAAAGTGTCCACTTCATGTATGTTTTAAAATGTATTAACATACATTTATTCTAATTATGCTCTTATGTTTTAAGTCTTGACTGTATCTGTAACCTTATACACACCTTCTTTTGGGGACTTTTCTGTCAGTCTTGCTGGGAGGTGTATATGTTTTATTGGTCTTTTCACAGAATTAGCTTTTGGTTTTATTGCTAATCTATGTGATTTAAATTTTTTTTTGATTAGTCTTACCTCTATTATTTCTCTCTCTTCTAATGGTGGATTTATTTCTTCTTTTTTTAGTTTCTTTTTTTAGTTTAGTTTTTCTTATTTTTTAATACATACATTTAATTTCTGTATATTTCTCTCCAACCACAGCGTATCGGTTTTTCAGTATCTGTTTTGATATATATATTTCTTTTGTGGTTATTTAGTTTTAAATATTTTATGATTTTTCATAGTGATGATTTTAGGAGTGTGTTTTTGTAGTTCCCAAGCATCTGTTTGTTTGCTTGTTTGTTTTATTTTTGTTATTTTATAATTTATTTTTAATTGTACTGTGGTCAGAGAATGTATATAATATTGATTTTCAAAAATGTTTGAAACTTAGTTGTGACCAGGTACATGTTGAATTTTTGTAAATATTCTGTGTGTTCTTTGATAGAAAGTGTATTCACTATTTGTTGACTCATATCTTAGATCAAGCTAATTAATGTTGCTGTCCATAACATCAGTATCATCACCATTTTTTTTTTCTAGTAGCTGTATTGGTTTCTGTTAGAGATGTACTGAAATCAGCTATAATTATGATTTAAAAATTTCTCCTTATAATTGTGTCCAATTTTGTGTGGGGGCTATATTGTTTGATTTATTTAAATCCTCTTGATGAATAATTCCTTTTGTTATTATGTAGTGTCTGTTATATCTTTTTCATTCCTTTATTCTCAAACTTTTTATGTCATTTAGCTTTATGAAGAGCATTTCTTTTATATTGTCTGGTAATTTCTGCCTTCTAATGAGTGAATTTATTTACATTATTTTGTTTATTAATTTGAAGTTGTTTGGGCCGTCTTATTTTTGTTTTCTATTTATGCCTTTTCTTTGGTTTTTTTTTTTCTGTCTTTTGTTGGTTGAATGAGTTTTCATTATGTCTTTATTGTTCCTTTACTGGTTTGGAAAGACCTTAGAATGCTTTAACTTGGTTTCCGTCATTTGTCAAGTTATATAATACTTATTTCCCCTTTGCTTTGAATACGCTTACCTGTTATTTTCATATTCTGTACTAATTTAGATTTATCATCATGTTTTCTCATTTCTTTGCATTTTTTTCTGGGTTCAATTTCCTCTTTTCTGAAGCATAGACCATTCATTACTTCTCTGTATGAAAATTGGAGTCTTAAATTCTCCAGTCTTACCCGAAAATTTTGTTACTTTGCACTTATTCTTCAAAGATTGTTTAGCTGAATATAGAACTCGAAATGGCTAGTCCCTGCCCCCCCACCTCCCGATGGTCCATTAAAGATACCATTTCATTGTCCATTGGAATCTAGAGATATTGATAAGGCATCTACTGCCAGCTTTTAAGATAGTCATGCTGGTAGACTATTTTTCTCTCTTCTTTTTAAATATTTGCTTTGTAATTTAAAGAACATTCTCCTTGTCTTTGAAGTTCTGCAGTTTCATTATGATGTGTACAGGTGTGGATTTGTTTTCTTAATTCTGCTTGAGGTCCCTATATTTAGTCATTTCTGGAACATTCTCAGCATTATCTCTTTTTTAAAAAAGTATTGTCTTTTGTTTTATGTTTCTCGCTATATTCTTCAAGTTTCAAATATTTGTCATTTTTCTTTTTGTTTTGTTGCAGTATACTTGATTTACAACATTATACTATTTTCAGGTATACAGCATAGTGATTCAAAACTTTTATAGATTATACTCCATTTAAAGTTATTATAAAATAATGGCTATATTTCCTGTGCTGTACAATATATCCTTGTATCTTATTTATTTTATACATAGTAATTTGTATCTCTTAATCCTTTACCCCTATTGTGCTCCTCCCCCCTTCCCTCTCTCCATTGGTAACCACTTGTTTGTTCTCTACATATATGGGTCTGTTTCTTTTTTGTTATATTCATTATTTGCTTCATTTTTCAGATTCCACACATAAGTGATAACACACAGTATTTGTCTTTCTCTGACTTATTTCACTAAGCATAATACCCTCCAGGTCCATTCATGTTGTTGCAAATGGCAAAATTTCATTCTTTTTTATAACTGAATAGTATTCCATGATATGTATGCAGATATATATATAGATAGATAGATATATCTCACATCTTCTTTATCCATTCATCTGTTGATGAACATGGAGGTTGCTTCCATATCTTGGCTATTGTAAATAATGCTGCTATGAACATTGGGGTGCATATATCTCTTCAGAGTAATGTTTTCATTTTCTTTGGATATATATCCAGGAGTGGAATTACTGGGTCATATGGTAGTTATATCTTTAAGTTTTTGAGAAACTGCCATACTGTTTTCCACAGTGGCTGCACCAATTTACGTTCCCACCAACAGTGCACAAGGGTTCCCTTTTCTCCACATCCTTGCCAACATTTGTTATTTGTGGTCTTTTTGATGATAGCCATTCTGACAGGTGTGAGGTGATACCTTATTGTAGTTTTGCTTTGCATTTCTCTGATGATTAACAGTGTTGAGCATTTCATGTGCCAGTTGGCCATCTGTGTTCTTCTGCGGGAAAATGTCTATTCAGGTCTTCTGCCCATTTTTTAACCAGGTTATTTGTTTTTTTGATATTGAGTAGTTTGAGCTATTTATATAGTTTGGGCATTAAACCCTTGTTGGTCATATCATTTGCAAATATTTTCTCCCATTCAGTAGATTGTCTTTTAATTTTGTCAATGCTTTCTTTTCCTTTCCTTTCCTTATAAATTTAATTAGGTCCTATTATTTATTTAGTTAGTTAGTTTCCTCTGCCTTAGGAGACAGATCCAAAAATTACTGCTGTGGTTTATGTCAGAGTGTTCTGCCTCTGTTTTCTTCTGGAGTTTTATGGTTTATGGTCTTACATTTAAGTCTTTAATCCATTTTGAGTTTATTTTTGAATATGGTATGAAAAAATGTTCTAATTTCATTCTTTTACATGTAACAGTCCAGTCGTCCCAGCACCACTTATTGAAAGACTGTCTTTTCCTCATTGTATATTTTTGCTTCCTTTGTCATAGATTGCCCATATAAGTGTGGGTTTGTTTCTGGGTTCACTATTCTGTTCCATTGATCTGTGTGTCTGGTTTTGTTCCAGTACCATACTGTTTTGGCTACTGTAGCTTTGTAGTATAATGATTATGGATCAATCCAAGAAGAATATATAACAATTATAAATATATATGCACCCAACATAGGAGTATCTAAATACATAGTGCAAATGACAACAGACATGACGTACAGTAACACAATAATAGTAGGGAACTTTTAACACCCCACTTACATCAATGGACAGATCATTCAGACAGAAAAATCAATGAGGAAACACTGGCCTTAAATGACACGTTAGACCAAACAGAATACATAGTATTCTATTCAAAGGCAACAGAATACACATTCTTTTCAAGATCACATGCTAGCTAACAAGTCTCAGTAAATTTAAGAAAATTGAAATCATATCAAGCATCTTTTCCACCTACAGTACTATGAGATTAGAAATCACCTACAAGAAAAAAACTGCAAAAAACACAAACATGTGGAGGCTAAAAAATATGCTACTAAACCAGTGGATCACTGCAGAAATCAAGGAGGAAATCAGAAAATACCTGGAGACAAATGAAAATGAAAACACAGCAATCCAAATTGTATGGGATGCAGCAAAAGCAGTTCTGAGACGGAAGTTTATAGCGATACAAGCCTGCCTCAGGAAACAAGAAAAATCTCAAATAAACAACCTAACCTTACACCTAAAGGAATTAGAAATAGAAGAACAAACAAAACCCAAAGTTAGTAGAAGGAAAGACATAACAATCTGTTGATTGTCCCTCCTGGGCACTTGTTTCTTAATGCAATTTGTTACCTTTGTGAAGACATCTTTAGTAGGGTTTGCTTTCTGAGAGAGTTGCATGTGTTCTAGATGAGTAAATCTCTAAGGGTGGTTTTGCATTTAACTTTATTAGCTTATCAGAGATTTCACTGGTTCTAAGCCAGCTTTCTATATTAAAGTTTTGGCATAGTGTCCCTGTACCATCTGGGTAAGATGAACTTGGACTACACTCCTGTGTGCTCTGATTACTCACAAGGGAATCTTTTCCACACATGGCTCTAGTTTCATTTCCATTCACCTAAGGTTATGGGTAGTGTTTTTGTGGTCTGTGGTTCACAGGTGTAGCCCTTCATGACTCTCTCATGTGCATCAGTTTCTAGCTGTTAAGCTGTTCTGGCTTCTGTTCCTGTTTACTGCTCTCATTTTGAGTTGGTGCTTTATTTTTAGTGCCAGGGTATTTTCCTTTCCTGAGTTTAAGTTTAGCAATATTTCCTTCATTATATTTTATCCAGGATTTCTATGGGTTTGGGAGCAGAAGAATAGCCTTTTGATTTATCTCAGCCTGCTCTATTGACCAGAAACCTCTAATGGTTCTTGTTAAGGAAATTTGAAAAATCAGGTAAAGGCATCTTGAATACAACTTTAAGTTTTTATTAGATATTTTTATTTTGATTAACTCATCCTAAGATATAAAAATATTTCTTAAAACATCAGACTTTTTTAAGAAGAGATATGATGCTGCTTTTTTTCTTCCTGGGGGTGGGAGTCATCACTGGTTTGTGGTACTTCTGAATCACATATCTAAAAAAACAAGGTATCTCATTTTAAAAATTGCTCTGCGTATTTTCTTCATATAACTTCAGAAGAGCCTAGATAGTCTAGAAATGTGACCTATGAATAGAATTTAAAAGTTACATGCTTTTGAAGATGTTTATTATAATGTTAACCTTTAAAACTGAGAAGGGGACTTCAGCTAACAGGGGGAATGGTTTAGGTTTAGTACATTATGTTAACTTCAACTCTAGAATATTTCATAGCCATTTAAGGCACTAATTATAAAAATTATATAGAGATAAATATATTCCATCTGTATTGTTATGGCAGAACAGTACAAAATTGTGTGTGTGCTTACAGATGAAAATTAGAAGGGAATTTTAAAAATGATTGGATGATGGTGGTAGGATGATGAGCAATTTTTTCTTTAAAAATGGTTTCCCTCAATGGCATTGCTATTCTTACAGTCTTAATTGGACTAAATAGTATTCCTATTCTTTGCTAGATTCCAAATAGATTGAAAAAAAAAAAAAGGAGTGGCAGGTGTAGGTCGAAGTAATCACCTGTATTCCTGATGAAGCTGATATTGAAGTATGTAGCTGAGATATGAGCCACCTCAGGTCAGCTCACTAAACCCCAGATATACCTCCCCAGTCACCTGAACACCCCTGATGAAATCAGCCCCCTCCACACCCCACCCCACCCCTGTTCCCAATTGGAGTTGATCCCAAGGACATGGAGAGTGGAACTGAGTTGAACCCACCCAGTTTATTCTTCCCAAATAAACCATTCCACCTGAAGTAATGGCCAGGGAGAGGCTAGGAGTTACATGGTTTGAACTTCCACCAGAAAGAAGAAGGATCATGGGGATTTGGAGATAAGCTTTGTAACAAAAATGTCATATGTATGTTTTGGCATTTATTGATTAGCTAAATTGTAGTTATTGAAATTTAATTACTTTCATTTTTGTGTTACAATCTTCAGTCTATCACAATTATTATTTTCTGCTTTTAGGCGTTTAAATGCAGAATTAGAGGCAAAAACGGCTGATCTGGTTCGACAAGCTGAGGAAGTAATAGTAAGTGAATGTACAATTAATAGTAATTCCATGTAAGTGCTAGTTTTTTAACTTTTTAATTTGATGTGTAACATACATACAAAAAAGTGCCCAAAGCATAAATATTCAGCTCAATGAATTATCATAAATTGAACATCAATATATGCATAAGTATGTGTATACAGGCATGTATATGTTTTTGATAAGCACAATTTTTTTTTTTTTAATTTATTTTTGGCTGCATTGGGTCTTCGCTGTGGTGCGTGGGCTTCTCATTGCAGTGGCTTCTCTTGTTGCGGAGCACGGGCTCTAGAGCATAGGCTCAGTAGTTGTGGTGCATGGGCTTAGTTGCTCCGCGGCATGTGCGATCTTCCCAGACCAGGGCTCGAACCTGTGTCCCCTGCGTTGGCAGGCGGATTCTTAACCACTGCGCCACCAGGGAAGCCCAGCACACGTTTTCTGAAAGCCACTGAAAAAGTGTTTTCCATTTAGATATTCCAATCATCTAATTAATAGGAACATTAATATTTAATAGTATTTCCCACTATTTTAAGATTAATGTTTGCAAGTAGCTATATAGAATTAGTACTGGTAATTCAGTAAGGATAGAAATAAAATGGTCTCTGGACAGAAGCTGAATAAAGGTTCACAACTACCATTAATGCTCAGATAGTAACCTGTTTCTTAAACTCTGCAGTTGGATGTAACGCAGATTCTTAGGGCTAGACCATAATCCGATTTATAGTCAGGAAAAATGTACTGAGGTTACATCACTAGACAATGTAAGCATATTTGCCCCATTCTGGCTACCAAATTGGTTATTCCTACTTTAAGCATCCGTCCCTAAGTATCAGCATTCCCAATATTAGTTGATAGGATATAGTTATATTCCTTAGAGGAATAAAGTAGCTGTTTTCAAACTTTTTAAATTTTTTATTCTAATTCATTTATAATTCTCTTTCATTTAAATCCCACCCCCACCCCACTTTGGAGTTGATGGAGGCAGGGAAGAATAGGCAATATTTTAATGTCTTAGACAGATCCATCATTATTTGTTGGTTTAGGAATGAGAAACATATATAACAAACATTTCAAGTAATATTTAGATAATGGTTACAGATTTACTAGTTGCATTTGTAATTAAATATTTTACTAAAAAATAAACATTTTATTACATCTTTTAGTTTTTGTCAGTGTCTGAAGAGCAGGAAAATAATTTTTCTGAAAATAATGTTCAGAAACTCAACATTATACTAGAGTGAGGGATTCATTATGTATTCTGATCAGAGTCCTCTAATGGATATAACTTTTGCCACATTGAATTTTTGTTTTTTCACTTTCATATTAATACGTCTTCTCCAAAGGCTTTCACTCTTAGTGCTTCATTTTTAGCACTTTCATTTCTATGTGGTCGTCTTAACATTGAAGTTTTTCTGATTTGAGACAAGTTTTTCTATCCATTAAATGGATTTATGTTTCCACTTCTTGTGAACCTTATTTCCTTTGCATGTTACAGAAGATGGAAGCTCTAATGTAGTTGGGAAGCAGGAGTCAGCTAAGATCATATAAAGGCATTGGCATTCTTACAATTTTGCCTTAGAATTGACTCTTTTAACCAAGAATGAATGAAAGGGTGAAACTACATTGTACCAGATCTTATTTTGATGCCATAGCTTTTAGAATTCTGTGCTTTGATTTTATAGAAATTGTGGACAACTCTGAAATAATTAATGATCAGAAAGGCACTTGAATATATCCTAGTTTTGTGCGTTATTTTCCTATATGACTTTGTTTTATTTAACTAGAGAGATCAGCAAGAAGTACGATCTCAGTCTATTTCAACACAAATTAAATCATATGAAGAGGAAGATGATTACAGTTTAAGGTAAGACTTAAATTCCCAAACACCTTAAAAACTTTTTCTTTTTACTGGGTAAATGCTTTAAGATTGTTTTCTGTTTTTTTTTTTTTTAATTAAGGTATATTTGACATACATTATATTGGTTTTAGGTGTACAACACAATGATTCAGTATTTGTATATATTGTGAAATGATCACCACAGTAAGTATAGTTAATATCCATTACCATACATAGTTACAGAATCTTTTTTCCCTGTGATGAAAACTTTTAAGATCTACTTTTTTAGCAGCTTTCAAATATGCCATTAGTATTATTAAGTATAGTCTCCATGCTGTACATTACATCCCTATGATTTACTTATTTTATAATTGGAAATTTGTACCCTTTGACTCCTTTCACCTATTTCGCCTGCTCCCAACCAACCAGCCTCTGGCAACCATCAATCTGTTCTCTGTATCTACAGGCTTGTTTTTATTTGTCTGTTTTTAGATTCCACGTACAAGTGAGATCACTTATTTGCCTTTGTCTTTCTCTGACTTATTTCACTTAGCATAATGCCCTCGAGGTCCATCCATGTTGTCAAAATGGCAAGATTTCATTCTTTTTTTATGGCTCAGTAATAGTTACATATATATATAAATATTATTTTATATAATACTTTAATATATATATAAAGGCACATGTTCTTTTCTCATTCATCCATTGATGGACATTTAGGTTGTTTCCATATCTGGCCTATTGTAAATAATGTTGCAATGAACATGGAGGTGCATATATATTAAAAAATTAGTGTTTTCATTTTCTTCAGATAAATACCCAGAAGTGGGATTGCTGGATCATATGACTGTTCTGTTTTTAATATATTTTTTCTTTTTCCTTTTTTTTTTAATAGATCTTTATTGGCATATAATTGCTTCACAATACCGTGTTAGTTTCTGTTGCACAACAAAGTGAATCAGCCATATGCATACACATGTACCCATATCCCGTCCCTCTTGAGCCTCCCTCCCATCCTCCCTATCCCACCCCTCTAGGTCATTACATAGCACCGAACCCATCTCCCTGTGCTATGCTGCTGCTTCCCACCAACCAACTGTTTTACTTTCAGTAGTGTATATATGTTGATGCTACTCTCACTTCACCCCAGCTTTGCCCTCCTACCCCATGTCATCAGGTCCATTCTCTATGTCTGCCTCTTTATTTCTGCCCTGCAACTAGGTTCATCAGTACCATTTTTTTTTTTTGGATTCCATATATATGCATTAGCATACAGTATTTGTTTTTCTCTTTCCGACTTACTTCACTCTGTATACAGACTCTAGGTCCATACACCTCACTACAAATAACTCAATTTCGTTTCTTTTTATGGCTGAGTAATATTCCATTGTATATATGTGCCACATCTTCTTTACCCATCCCTCTGTCGATGGACACTTAGGTTGTTTCCATGTCCTGGCTATTGTAAGTAGTGCTGCAGTGAACATTGTGGTGCATGTCTCTTTTTGAATTATGGTTTTCTCAGGGTATATACCCAGCAGTGGGATTGCTGGGTCATATAATAGTTCCATTTTTAGTTTTTTTAGGAACCTCCATACTGTTTTCCATAGTGGTTGTATCAATTTACACTCCCACCAACAGTGTAGGAAGGTTCCATTTTCACCACACCCTTTCCAGCATTTATTGTTTCTAGCTTGTTTGATAATGACCATTCTGACCAGCATGGGGCAATACCTCATTGTAGTTTTCATTTGCATGTTTTCTAATAATTAGTGATGTTGAGCATCTTTCATGTGCCTCTAGGCCATCTGTATGTCTTCCTTGATGAAATGTCTATTTAGGTCTTCTGCCCATTTTTTAACTGGATTGTTTGTTTTTTTGATATTGAGCTCCATGAGCTGTTTGTATATTTTGGAGATTAATCCTTTGTCTGTTGTTTCATTTGCAAATATTTTCTCCCATTCTGAGGGTTGTCTTTTTGTTTATGGTTTCCTTTGCTGTGCAAAAGCTTTTAAGTTTAATTAAGTCCCATTTGTTGATTTTTATTTCTGTTATTCTAGGAGGTGGGTCAAAAGAGATCTTGTTGTGGTTTATGTTAAAGAGTGTTTTTCCTATATTTTGCTCTAAAAGTTTTATAGTGTCTAGTCTTATATTTAAGTCTTTATCCGTTTGGAGTTTATTTTTATGTATGGTGTTAGGTAGTGTTCTAATTTCATTCTTTTACATGTAGCTGTCCAGTTTTCCCAGCACCACTTATTGAAGAGGCTGTCTTTTCTCCATTGTATGTTCATGCCTCCTTTGTTGTAAATTAGGTGCCCATATGTGTGTGGGTTTATCTCTGGGCATTCTATCCTGTACCATTGATTTGTATTTCTGTTTCTCTGCCAGTATCATACTGTCTTGATTACTGTAGCTTTGTGGTATAGTTTGAAGTTGGGGAGCCTGATTCCTCCAACTCTGTTTTTCTTTCTCAAGATTGCTTTGGCTATTCGGGGTCTTTTGTGTTTCCATACAAATTGTAAGATTTTTTGTTCTAATTCTGTGAAGAATGCCATTGGTAGTTTGATAGGGATTGCATTGAATCTGTAGATTGCTTTGGGTAGTATAGTCATTTTCACAATATTGATTCTTCCAATCCAAGAACATGGTATATTTCTCCATCTCTTTGTGTCATCTTTGATTTCTTTCATCAGTGTTTTATAGTTTTCTGAGTACAAGTCTTTCGCCTCTTTAGGCAGGCTTATTCCTAGGTATTTTATTCTTTTTGTTGCAATGGTAAATGGGAGTGTTTCCTTAATATCTCTTTCTGATTTTTTGTTGTTGGTGTATAGGATTGCCAGAGATTTCTGTGCATTAATTTTGTATCCTGCAACCTTACCAGATTCATGGATTAGTTCTAGTAGTTTTCTGGTGACATCTTTAAGATTTTCTATGTATAGTATCGTGTCATCAAAAAATAATGACAGTTTTACTACTTCTTTTCCAATTTGTATTCCTTTTATTTCTTTTTCTTCTCTGATTGCCATGGCTAGGACTTCCAAAACTATGTTGAATAATAGTGGCGAGAGTGGGCATCCTTGTCTTGTTCCTGATCTTAGAGGAAATGCTTTCAGTTTTTCACCCTTGAGAATGATGTTTGCTGTGGGTTTGTCATACATGGCCTTTATTATGTTGAGGTAGGTTCCCTCTATGCACACTTTCTGGAGAGTTTTTATCATAAATGGGTGTTGAATTTGTTAAAAGCTTTTTCTGCATCTATTGAGATGATCATATGGTTTTTATTCTTTAATTTGTTAATATGGTGTATCACATTGATTGATTTGCGTATATTGAAGAATCCTTGCATCCCTGGGATAAAACCCACTTGATCATGGTGTATGATCCTTTTAATGTGTTGTTGGATTCTGTTTGCTAGTATTTTGTTGAGGAATTTTGCATCTATATTCATCAGTGATATTGGTCTGTAATTTTCTTTTTTTGTAGTATCTTTGTCTGGTTTTGGTATCAGGGTGATGGTGGCCTCGTAGAATGAGTTTGGGAATGTTCCTCTGCAATTTTTCGCAAGAGTTTGAGAAGGATGTGTGTTAGCCCTTCTCTAAATGTTTGATAGAATTCACCTGTGAAGCCATCTGGTCCTGGACTTTTGTTTGTTGGAAGATTTTTAATTACAGTTTCAATTTCATTACTTGTGATAGGTCTGTTTAATTCTTTCTGGTTCAGTCTTGGGAAATTGTGCCATTCCAAGATTTTGTCCGTTTCTTTGTGGTTGTCCATTTTATTGGCATATAGTTGTTTGTAGTAGTCTTTTATAATCCTTTGTATTTCTGCAGTGTCAGTTGTGATTTCTCCTTTTTCATTTCTAATTTTATTGATTTGCATCCTCTCCCTTTTTTTCTTGATGAGTCTGGCTAAGGGTTTCTCAATTTTGTTTACCTTCTCAAAGAACCAGCTTTTAGTTTTATTGATCTTTGCTATTGTTTTCTTATTTCTATTTCATTTATTTCTACTCTGATCTTTATGATTTCTTTCCTTCTACTGACTTTAGGTTTTCTTTGTTTTTCTTTCTCTAGTTGTTTTAAGTGTAGGCTTAGATTGTTTATTTGAGATTTTTCTTGTTTCTTGAGGTGAGATTGAATTGCTCTCAACGTCCTTCTTAGAACTGCTTTTTCTGCATCCCATAGGTTTTGGGTCGTCATGTTTTTGTTGTCATTTGTTTCCATGTATTTTTTATTTCTTTGATTTCTTCAGTAATCTCTTGGTTATTTAGTAGCGCACTGTTTAGCCTCCATGTATTTGTGTGTTTTACAGTTTTTTTCCTGTAACTGATTTCCAATCTCATAGCGTTGTGGTCAGAAAAGATGCTTGATACAATTTCAGTTTTCTTAAATTTTTCAAGGCTTGATATGTGACCCAAGATGTGATATATCCTGGATAATGTTCCATGTGTACTTGAGAAGAAAGTGTATTCTGCCATTTTTGAGTGGAATGTTCTGTAAATATCAATTAGATCTATCTGGTCTATTGTGTCATTTAAAGCTTGTGTTTCTTTATGTATTTTCTGTTTGGATGATCTGTCCATTGGTATAAGTGGGTGTAAAATCCCCTACTGTTATTATGTTACTGTCGATTTCTCCTTTCATGGTTGTTAGCATTTGCCTTATGTATTGAGGTGCTCCTAAGTTGGGTGCATATATATTTATAATTGTTATATCTTCTTCTTGGAATGATCCCTTGATCATTATGTAGTGTCCTTCTTTGTCTCTTGTAATAATCTTTATTTTAAAGTCCATTTTGTCTGATATGAGAATTGCTACTCCAGCTTTCTTTTGATTTCCATTTGCATGGAATATCTTTTTCCACCCCCTCACTTGCAGTCTGTATGTGTCCCTAGGTCTGAAATAGGTCTCTTGTAAACAGCATATATATGGGTCTTGTTTTTGCATCCATTCAGCCAGTCTGTGTCTTTTGGTTGGGGCATTTAATCCATTTACATTGAAGGTTATTATCAATATGTATGTTCCTGTTACCATTTTCTTAATTGTTTTGGATTTGTTTTTGTGGGTCTTTTTCTTCTCTTGTGTTCTCTCTTAGAGAAGTTTCTTTAGCATTTGTTGTAAAGCTGGTTTGGTGCTGCTGAATTCTCTTAGCTTTTGCTTGTCTGAAAAGCTTTTGACTTTTCCATCGAATCTGAGTGAGATCCTTGCTGGGTAGAGTAATCTTGGTTGTAGGTTTTTCTCTTTCATCACTTTAAGTATATCCTGCCACTCCCTTCTGGCCTGCAGAGTTTCCGCTGAAAAATCAGCTGATAACCTTATGGGGATTCCTTTTTATGCTATTTTTTGTTTTTCCCTTGTTGCTTTTAATATTTTTTGTTGAATTTAATATTTCTTAGTTTGATTAATATGTGTCTTGATGTGTTTTTCCTAGGGTTTATCCTATATGGGACTCTCTGTGCTTCCCGGACTTGGGTGACTATTTCCTTTCCCATGTTTGGGAATTTTTCAACTATAATCTCTTCAAATATTTTCTCAGACCCTTTCTTTTTCTCTTCTTCTGGGACCACTATAATTCAAATGTTGGTGTGTTTAGTGTCGTCCCAGAGGTCTCTGAGATTGTCTTCCATTGTTTTCATTCTTATTTCTTTATTCTGCTCCTCAGCAGTTATTTCCACCATTTTGTCTTCTTCATTCTTCTGCCTCAGTTATTCTGTTTTTGATTCCTTCTAGTGTATTTTTCATTTCAGTTATCGTGTTGTTCATCTCTCTTTGTTTGTTCTTTAGTTCTTCTGGATCTTTGTTAAACATTTCTTGTATTTTCTCAGGCCGTGCCTCCGTTCTATTTCCGAGATTCTGGATCATCTTTACTGTCATTACTCTGAATTCTTTTTCATGTAAATTGCCTATTTCCTCTTCATTTATTTGGCCTTGTAGGTTTTTACCTTGCTCCTTCATCTGTGTGATATTTTTTGCTGTCCCTTTTTTTTTTTTTTTTTTTTTTTATGAGTGGGATTGTTTTTCTGTCTTACTGGTTGTTTGGCCTGAGGCTTCCAACTCTGGAGTTTGTAGGCTGTTGGGTAGAGCTGGGTCTTGATGTTAAGATGATGAACTCCAAGAGACCTCACTCGGATCAGTGTTCCCTGGGGTCTGAGGTTCTCTGTTAGTGTGCAGTGGTTTGGACTCAGAGCTCCCTCCGCAGGAGCTTCGGACTGACCCCAGGCTCATGAACCGAGATCCCGCAAGCCACCTGGGGCAGAAATGAAAAAAGAGAACAATAACAAAATAAAAAATAAAATCAGACTAGGAAACTAACAGATATGTTAGGAAGAATATAAAAAAATATAAGTAAATGAATCAACAACCAGAAGGTACATCAGTACCACAATAGTAAAAAGAGGAGGGAAAAGAAGAAAAAAAAAAGGTGGGGGGGAAGGCCTTAGCTGTGGAGAGCAGGGCCTAAGCAAGGGTGAGGTTTGGGCAGTGGGCGGGGCCAATGCTCAGGACCCACAGGGCTGGAAAAGGCTCTGGGGGCTTTGGGGGTGGGGTGGGGCTTAGATTCAAGGAACAGAAGGGGCCCAGGCATGACCCCCACCCCTGGTCTCAGAGGGCAGGGGACCGCATCTGGGAGCCCAGCAGGCTTCCTGGGCTTGATTGAGCAGCCCAAACAGCCGCCTCTCCTCTCCTGCTCCTCCAGTCTGGGGTCTGGGAGGACCCCTCCCACCTGCCTCTCCTGTTCTCCCCTTGGCCTCCTTCCTATGCCCCCAAGACCCACGTGACCTGGATGGGGGCTTTGGAGGGCAGGAGATTGACCTGGGAGCTCAGCAGGCGTCCTGGGCCCAAGTGGGTGAGGCAAACGCCATCGGCTACTCTCCTGCTCCTCCTGCAGGGTGCCTCCCACAGGGCCCCTCCCACCTGCCTCTCCTGATCTCCCTGGCCTTCCTCCTATGCCCACAAGGACCCATGCAGCCTGGAGGGGGCTTGGAGGGCAGGAGATCAGCCTGGGAGCTCAGCAGCCTCCCTGGCCTGAGTGGGCCAGGTGATCGCCGTCCACTCCTCTCCTGCTCTTCCTCTTCCCGGGGAGTTCCTCCCACCTGCTTCTCGTGATCTCCCTGGCCTCAGGGGCATCGATCTTGTCTGGCCTCCACTTCTCCTCCCACCTCGGTCCCCCTACGTCCTACTGGTTCACTCTGGGGTTCCTCCCATCTCCTCGGAGGTCAGAGTTCCCCACCAGCAGCCGGCAGGTGCCCTAGTTGTGGGGAGACACTAACTTTGTGTCTTTCCACACCACCATCTTGACTCCTCCCCCCTCTGTTTTTAATTTTTGAGGAACCTCCATACTGTTTTCCATAGAGGGTGTACCAAATTATGTTCCCACCAACAGTGTGCAAGGGTTCCCTTTTCTCCACAGCCTTGCTAGCATTTGTTATCTCTTATCTTTTGATAATAGCCATTCTTACAGGTGTGAGGTGATAGCTCATTGTTGTTTTGATTTACATTTCCCTGATGATTAGTGATGTTGAGCTTCTTCTCATGCATCTGTTGGCAATCTATTTGTCCTCTTGGGAAAATGTCTGTTTCACTTTTGCCCATTTTTAAATCCAATTGTTTGTTGGTTTTTTTTTTTAATTGACTTTTATGAGATTTTTAAAATATATTTTTGATAGTAACCCTGTATCAGATACATGATTTGCAAATATTTTGTCCCATTCAGTAAATTACCTTTAGTCTTGTTGATGCTTTCCTTTGCTGTGCAGAAGCTTTTTAGTTTGATGTAGTCCCATGTATTATTTTTGCTTTTGTTGCCTTTGGTTTTGGTGTCAAATCCAAAAAAATAATCACTAAGACTGATGTCGAGGAGCTAGCCACCTATATTTTTCTTTTAGGAGCTTTATGGTTTCAGGTTTTACATTCAAATGTTTAATCCATTTGAGTTTATTTTTATGTATGATATAAGATAACAGTCCATTTTCTTTTTTTTACATGTGGCTATCCATTTTTCCCAGCACCATTTATTGAAGAAACTATCCTTTCCCCATTGTATATTCTTAGCTCCTTTGTCATAAACTAATTGAGCTTATATGAGTGAGTTTATTTCTGGGCTCTGTATTCTGCTGCATTGATCTATGTGTCTGTTTTCATGCCAATACCATACTGTTTTGATTACTATAGCTTTGTATAATAGCTTGAAATCGGGAGAATGCCATTTTTCTTGGATAGTGTATGTGGATCTGTTATTATATAATATCTTTTTACGTGTAAGTATTAGAAATCTATAATTTGAAGAATAAGGTAAGTTATAAAATACTAATAATTGGAAGCTTATACCAGTCAGACACAATGTAAACCTTTTACCTATTTTATCTTATTTAATTCTCAAAGTATTATTTTGAAATAAATATTACTGTCCTCATTTTAAAAAATGAGGAAACTGAAGCTTAGAGAAGTTCAGTAGATTGCCTAAGGACTTACAGATGGTATGTAATTTCACTGAGATCCAAACTACAATTAATTAATTAACAATTAGTTTTAATATGTCTCAGTTTAGCATCATTTATTATTAATATATGGTGTTTACTTTTTATCTGTAGATGTCCATTATTGTCTGAAGGGACAGTTCATTTACGTTCAGAAACTAAGGTATGAAATCAAACTTTATGTGAATGTGATTATATTCTGTAGAATTTAGGTTGTTTTTTAGATTTTTCTCTTTTTGTATTTATTATTCTCACTTTTATTGTGTTTATTGCGGGTAGGGTAGGGGGTGTTTTCTTTAAAATGCTTTTCCTGAGCCACAAGAACTCCAGGGCCCCTGCCTGTGAGTGGGCAGCTGGCACATGTCACTCCTGCAACATTTCTGGAAAGAAGGATGAGGTGGGCAGGCAGGCCCTCCCCCAAAGAGCTCCCCAGGCCAGCTCTGCTGGCCTCGGCCCCTCTGAAAAAGAAACCCAAACCCCAGAAGCACCCCACCCCTTGGGCTCACGAAGCTGGGTGTGTATCCCTGCTACCCCACAAGCGGCCTCCTCTCCGTCCTTCCTACCCCCTTTCCTTGGGCTTCTCCGTGCTCCCCTTGTGGGCACTTCAGCCCCAACCTGCCTGCTTCCCGCGCTGCCCTGGAAGATGCTTTCATATTTGCCGGGCTTGCCTGTTGTCTACAAAACCCAGGATGCTCACCCAGTGCACTCCAGCTGATTCTGGCTGGGCACCCTTCCCCCACCACTGGTCGCCTCTACCCTGTGACAGAGCACTGGCCTAGGGGGTAGAGGCAACCAGTCCCACCAGCCTCCCACTAGCTTGAAGGGAGCAGGTCCCAGGGCCCACAGCATGCCTTCCAGTAACAGCTAGAAATAGAATATTAGCCTTGATATTCAGAAGGGATGTCTTTATGAAATGTTGCTCGTAAAATGAATTGAATCCTTCTTTGTCTCATAATTTCACTGAACAATTTGGAGATACATTGGAAAAATTCTAAGTGAAATTAAGTTTTCTCTCCAAAGCCCAAATTTACTAGATAGAAGATCTGAAAAAGAAAAGTGTTCATATACAAAGAAGGTGATTGGGAAGGTTTATTTATTCATTTAAATATTTACAGTGTGTAGAGATCACTATTCCAGCTGCTGGGCACACTGGGATGTACAAATTCCCTATCCATGGGAATCTAGACCTAAGGAATAGTATACGTGGAGGCCTATCTGAAGAATAATCGGTGAGGAGAATTAAATTCTGTGAATCAGAACATCCAGTTTAACATTCCGCTAACTAGTTGAATATCCTTGAATCTTTGGAACTCATTTTCTTATCTTTAAATCTCTTGGTCCTAGTAATAACTAGGTCTTTTCCAGGTATACAATTTTGGATTCCTTAAAATATAACTTGATTAATTCTCTGAAAATAGGAATTCTTCTGTGTAGCAATCTAGCAATTCTGTGTATTACACAATTTCCTTCCTTGGCAAGTGATTAGAGTCTAATTAATTAATCATTTAAATTCTTTTCATGTAGCCAAAGACCAAAAACGTTGATCCAATAAGCAAAGTTCAAAACAAATTACACTCTGCAAGTAAAGGAAGGAAATCAAATTCAAGGTATAGTACAGTTTTTACAGTATTACTTTTTTTTTAATTTTATAATTTATACTATCATTGTTCTTAATAAGTTCTGTTTCTCCAGATCTTTTTATACCCAAAATATACAAAATTGTACTCTGTATTTCTTCTCCACATTTAATAATTTAAAACATCTTCTAATCAGAAATGTCTTGCAACAGTTAATGAACATTTTGTATTGTTCTCTTAAGAAAAATTGCCACATTTCAAATTTTTTAAATGTTATTTTTAGCTAGATATTTTCTTAGATCGGAAACTAGAACCTAGATGTCTTTCTCTGCCTAGTTCTCTCAAATAGACTTATACTTTTTGAACACCATGCAATATTTTATATTGAGATACAGAATGATTTTGGCATGCTCTCAATAAAACTATAGTATAGTTATAATTTACATCCTATTGTTATTATTTTGGTGAGAAAGAATTCAAGAATTCAAGACTGTTTTTAGTACTTTAAGCATAAAAAGGGGACCCAAGAGGTTCTTTAGAATAGTAGACTTTCTAGAAAAGGAGGGTCACACCTGGAGTGGATGGTACCAACCAGCTTCTAATTCACAGTAAATTGTTAAATTTATGTCTATTGCTTACCCAAACTGATAATTGCATTATAATTCTAGAAAAATCTTTGTTAATCCTTGTGTCTTTTAATTGGCTAAGTAAAGTTTTTGTTTTTTGAACAAAAGAGACAAAAAAAATAGGGTGAAAGGATAAGAAAGAAAAAAACTAAAATTGATAGAAGAGAACATATGTTACATACATAAGTACTGTACATACATAAGTACTGTACATACCTATATAACTGGAAAGGGTTATCTTATTTTCAGACTTCAAGTTTACTTTTTAAATAAAATGTTCTTTTTCCAAAAGAATTCTAAAGCATTTGCTTCTGTGTTAAAAGTAAGTTAGGCTTTAAAGTAAGTAAAAAGTTAAAAGTAAGGCTTTCAGAAGCAAACTTGATGGGTTAGGCCTGGCCCATTCCTCAACACCTTTAGAAGTGGCTTTCGTTTCATATTTCTCCCCTTATTACTTCATTAAAGAAAAAAAAAATCAACTTTTTGGTAAACTTTGATCCTGCTTAAAATATGTTTCTTTAGGTGGAAAAAAGAGTTTGAGCTAAGAACTGTTCACTCTGTAATTCTTTCTTAAGAGGTATTATTCTTCAGTGTTTGCAGAATTATGACTAGAGTGATAATCAAATTGTACAGTTCTACTCCAGCAGCATGTAAAATTAAAAGCCACAGGCTGGATTTCACCTAGGAGGCCAAGTTCAGTACTCTTAGTTTTGATGTTCACTTGTTTGGGAGTGTTGACCTAGAACAAATAATTCTCCAGCAAAAAAATGGGTTTATTCGGGATCAGCAGAATATTGCACTTCAGGGTCTGCAGCGATGGCGAGCCACGTGCAAGTCCCCACACAGCACGGCGGCGAGGAGAACTCTTTTATAGAGAGAAAAAGGAAGTTGGGAGGGCTAGAGTAAACAAAGGCTTTTCATTACCTGACTTGTTGCCAGGAGTGAAGAGGAGCCTTCCTTCACACCGCGGGGCTCTGCTGTTGTCTCAGGGTGTGAGAGCTCCCCCTTCTGGTCCGCTGACTGTTTAATTGAGGCTTCTGTTTATTAATTTTTTACACTGGCCATGTCTAAGTGGCCTCATAAAGCCTCCTCTAGCTCAGTGGTTGTGTGATTCATAAAGATTGAAAGTCTACTAAGTCTCTTGTAATATAGTCCTTGAAAGTATCAATTGTAGATTTCATCATAAATTTAAAATTTATAATAATTTTGATCTGCTTTTTTATTTGGATAAAAGTCATATCTGGGAGTCATATCTCCTTTTTATATTATATGTATACAATATATAATGTGCCTATATGTGTTTTTTTGTAGAGTAAAATTGAAATACTCTGATGTACAAACTGCCAACGATGTTGCCATTCCAGAGGATTTCTCAGACTTTTCTCTTGCAAAAACAATTAGCAAAATTGAAGGGCAACTGGAAGAAGAAGGCTTACCTGATTATATAGATGATGGTATTTTTTGTGGTGTTAGTGAAGACATTGGAACAGGTAGGTTGTTTTTTGTTTATTTTTATCTTATATCACAGTTATTTAGAAAACTTAGTGATGTCTTGCATTTGTTTAATGAAATAAAATTAGTTTTGAGTCAATAATTGTTGAAAATGGATGATGGGTGAGTAGGGTTTCATTGAACTCATCTCACTACTGTTGTATATGTTTGATGTTTTCCATTATAAAAAGTAAAATTAAAAAGAACTATCTGGGGAGTTCCCTTGTGGTCCAGTGGTTAGGACTTGGTGCTTTTACTGACGTGGCCTTGGGTTCAATCCCAGGTCGGGGAACTAGGATCCCACAAGCCGTGTGGTGTGGCTAAAAAAAAAAAAGAGAGAGAGAGAGAAAAGAAAAAAAAAAAAAACTATCAGGTATTGGTTTCACTGACCACTTTTCAAATAAGTTAAATACCCCATAGCTTAGCATTAAAACATTGAAATAAATTTTTAAAAACCATTTTTCTTTGAATTCCTTCCATTTAATGTTACTGAATTCTCTTTATTGTGTGTTAAATCAACACATGTTAAAGGATAAATGAATTATTGATGTAGCATCAGGTAAAATAATGAATTTTCTAATGAATATTATTTTCTTTCCTATAAATTCATTCTCTGCATACCACTAGGAAAATAATAGTCTAGATCATCAAAAACATGTTAGTTACCAGTAGTGCCTCTAAAATTGTTGAATTTATGAGGAGCCACCTATGCTATTATAAATTTAAAAAAAGACAGTTGAGTTGAGTGTATATGAACATAGTTAATGCTGAACTATAATTAATTGTAGGTTCAGGCAAACCGCTTTAGCCTCTCTGTAATAGCAATTTCTTCACTTGAAAATGTGGCAATTTGTATTTGATGATCATGAAGTTTACCATTAAAATTCTCTGATTCTGTGAAAATCACGATGATTTACATGTATAATGATTATTGTGCTACATGGTAGTTAGTCATAAATGCAGATTAATTCATTTATGCATTTATTACATTTACTGACCTATCCAAGCTTTCTGGGGCTAATTGTTAGCAACAAAGGTAAGTGAAGCAAAGAGTTAACCTTCATGCCTCTGTTAAGATACCTTCAGGGATGCAATGGTCAGATGTTGGCTGTTCCTCAGTTCTCAGTCACCCGTAGCCTTGTTAACAAAGGTCCTCCTCCCAGTATGGGAACCAGCACAGACTACCTTAAATTACTGCTTTTTTTCTTAATGCTGAATGACCTCTCTGCCACTTTGCATCCCTGTCTTCCCTTTTCAGAATCTTTGGCCAAGGTGTCTCCCCTTTTAGGGGAGTTTTCACTTATTCCACATGATTGCCTAGAATGGCTGGGTTATGTGTGGGAGGAAACAATAAAAAAGTAGTTTAGGAGCACAGACTGCTTTATAAGACTAAAGTTGGAGTGGGATGGGTGGGGAGGTTAATGCTGTGGACCAACAGAGACAGAGCACTCAAATCCTTGATGATACTACCGAGGTTAGAGCTGGGGAGAAAAAGAGATGCGAAAAGTCATGCTCTCCCATTGCTTCTTCCTTCTTTCCCCCTAGAGACCAACTACTGCAAACTTCACACTTTTTTTTTTTTTTTTTCACACTTTTAAGTTTATCATTTCCCTTCTGTCCTCTGCTAACCTGGAGTTACATGAGAAGCTAGAAGGAGAGTTGAGGCTGGAAAAAGCTAGGTGGGGTTAGAGCCAACCATTGTTCATTGGCTCCATGTAACACTGGGGACACTTCATAAGAAGAGCTTTGAAACAGGAAGTATGTGTGGAGATTTATGTGCTCTGCGGAATTTGTCCTAATGACTTTCAGAGGCTATTCAGAATGTTTACTCAAGATAAGTTCCATGAGGGCAAACCTTGTCTTATAATATCCGTATTATGCCTGGAACATGGTAGAGACTTGATGTATATCTTTTTTTTTTTTTAATTTATTTATTTTTGTCTGCGTTCAATCTTTGCCTCTGGGCGCGATCTTTCTCTAGTTGGCGGCGAGCGGGGGCTACTCTTCGTTGCGGTGCGTGGGCTTCTCATTGTGGTGGCTTCTCTCGTTGTGGAGCACAGGCTCTATGCACGTGGCCTTCAGTAGTTGTGGCACGTGGGCTCAGTAGTTGTGGTTCGCAGGCTCTAGAGCACAGGCTCAGTAGTTGTGGTGCACGGGCTTAGTTGCTCCACGGCATGTGGGATCTTCCCGGACCAGGGCTCGAACCCGTGTCCCCTGCATCGGCAGGCGGATTCTTAACCACTGTGCCACCAGGGAAGTCCTGATGTATATTTTTTTAATGAATGATTGAATGAATTATGAGTGAGTTCTAAGTTCAGTTTTTACTTTATTTACTTTTATAGGCCTAAAACCCTCAGAGATTTACTGATATTATTGAATAAAGAACTTTTGATAGCAATGAAATACCAAAGGTAGATCTTCGTGAGGGGTTTGTGGGAGAAAGCTTCGGCAGTAAGGTGTTAGTGCATTTTTTTGCTTCTCAGACACATCACTACATTTTAACATCTGTGAAATTGGGATGTGTATTACAGTCAGTGGCATTTTATAATTACAATGGCTGGGATTGAAGTTGAGTTTTGCTAGAGAGGATCTGTGTTTGCTTCTGCCAAACACCTGGGGGCATTACCGATCTGAGACCACTTTAAGTTCTGTTTGAGGTGTTTCGAACCACCTGGGTAAGTATGAATTCAGTCTGCAAACTTATGTGAGTACTTGGCTTGTGGTTCCGATTCTCAGGAAAAGTTTTTGTTTTTTTCCTCTTTCTTTACTTGGTTCCAGTGTAACAGTTGCTTTCTGTTGGATGGGTTTTTCATTTACCTCTACATTAGGGGTATGTAGTGTCTTGAGTGTTCCCAAACAGGGGTCTCCTATTAGACTTCCCATCTTGAGCCTTTTCTTCCCTCATAAAATAATAGTCTGTCTTACAAGTGATGGCATCTTAGATTCAGTGAAAGACAATAAATATTATTATTAAATTGACACAGAAGCACAGATCAGATTTCTGAAGGCCAAACTCCATGTTATGCAGGAGGAATTGGATAATGTTGTATGTGAATGCAATAAAAAGGTAAGTTTTTAAAACCTTTCAGAATAAATGCTGTAATATTCAGTCATTTTAGGAGCAGTTTTCAATTTTATTTTAAAAATAGCTTCATTGAAGTATAATTCACAGTTAACTTTTAAATTCAGAAATTTAAATACTGAACTTTATTCTGAGATGTTGAATTTTCACAGAGCTGAAGAATTTTAAATACTTGCTAGCAATTAGAATGCTCTGTATTAGACTTACAAGTGTAAGCTATTAAGCGCAAATAAAACACCTGACTTGCATTTTGAGGATGAAAATAGAATGTAATTCGTTTTTCTTAGTGAAATGGGTATAAATATCTCATCAAAGATCATACGAAGCTCCTTTATGTTTTCTGCTTTATGTTTTGATACCAAATCATGTATGTTTTTCCATATAATCTATAATTTCATAACTATAGGAGGATGAAATTCAGGATTTAAAGTCTCACCTGAAAAATTCTGAAGGAGATTGTATGAGACAGCAGCGGACAATTAATTTGCAACAGTCTCAAACAGAAAAGTATAAAACTCTTTTTGAAGAAGCAAGCAAAAAATGTGATGGATTACAGCAACAGTTGTCTTCAGTAGAAAGGGTAATAATTTTGCTATTTTTTCCTAATCTAATGCCAAAATGCACAAAAACATATAAGTTACATGTTTGCATAGATACCACTTTTCATTGTTTAGTTATTTTGTTAGTGTATACTAAAAACTCTTCCCCCATTATTAGGAGAGTATTTTTTAACAGATTTATTGAGATATAATTCACAAACAATACATCTCACCCTTTATACAATTTGGTAGCTTTTAGTGTATTCACAGAGTTGTGCAACCATCACCACTATCAAGTTTAGAATATTTTCATCACCCAAAAAGTCACCCCATACCCTGTAGCCTTAGTACCTCTACCCTCTTCCCCTAATCTCCTCCAGCCCTAGACAACTTCTCATTTATTTTCTGTCTTGATAGATTTGCCTATTCTGGACATTTCTGGATATGTAGAATCATACAGTATGTGATACTTAGTAACCAACATTTTTCACTTTAAGTATTGTTTTTAGGGTTCATCAACATTGTAGCATGTATCAGCACTCCATTGCTTTTTATAGAGTAATATTCTTTTTTTACAGAGTATATGGATGTAATACATTTTATCTGTTTATCAGTTGATGGACATTTGGGTTGTTTCTACTTTTGGGCTGTTTTGAATAATGCTGCTGTGAACATTCATGTACAAGTTTTTGTGTAGATATATGTTTTTGTTTTTCTTGGGTATATACCTAGGAGTAGAATTGGTAAATTATAATCTTACATTTAACCTTTTGAGGAACTGCAGGCTGTTTTCCAAACCAGCTATACCATTTTTACATTTCTACCAGCAGTATATAAGGGTTCCAATTTCTCCACATCCTACCAACACACGTTAGATTGGTGGTACCAATCCCCTGTGGATACTGAGGGATGACTGTATACAGTTCTATTATGAATTTTGACAAATGCATAGTCACATAGCCATCACCATAATTGAGATACAGAACACTTTCATCATACCAAAAAATTTCTCTGTGAATTTAGTCAAGTCCTCTCCCTACCCCCAACCTCAGGCAACCACTGATCTGTTTTTGATTCTTATATTTTGGCCTTTTCCAGAATGTCACATGAATAGAATTACATAGTAGCTTCTTGAGTCCGATCACTTAGCACAATGCATTTGCGATTCATCCATGTTGTAGTCTGTTCCTTTTTGTTGTTGACTGTAACATTGAATAGATATTCCACATTTTGTTGACCTTCTCATCTGGAAAGAAAAATTAATTATAGTATCTAATAGTCTAAGCCTGTGCTGTCGAAAATGGTAGCCACTCATATGTGGCTAGTCCAACTTGTGACGTGCTGTAAGTGTAAATCAACATCAAATTTTGAAGATTAAATACAAAAAACGATGCAAAATCTCATTAATATTTTAATGGTTACATGTTGAAATGATAATATTTTGGATATACTGGGATAAGTGAATATAGTAATAAAATTTATTTTACGTATTTCTTCTTAAAGTGACTGCTAGGAAATTTAAAATTACGTACATAGTTTGTACTATGTTTCTGTTGCTCTAAGAAATAAAGGCAAGTGGTCTAAGAGAAAACAAGCTGTTATATCTGGGAAACAACTGTTTTAATTTGTCACTTTACCATTTGTCATCATCCATCCAAGCTGTGGTCATGTCACTGCTGTAGTTCACATAACTTGCCTGCATCTTTGATTCTTTTCTTGTTCTTGGCTCTGATACCCAATCCTGTGTTTTCTTTCTTCTAAATGTTTTCATTCATCTCTTCTTTTCAATTCCCATTGCTACTTCTTGGTTCAGGCTATTATTATCTTACTTCTGAATCCTTCTCACTAGTTATTTTATGTCCTTTCTCTTTTTCTTTTTTTTTTCTTTTTTTAGAGTGTATATATATATTTTTTAAACATTTATTGAAGTATAATTGCTTTACAATGGTGTGTTAGTTTCTGCTTTATAACAAAGTGAATCAGTTATACATATACATATGTTCCCATATCTCTTCCCTCTTGGATCTCCCTCCCTCCCACCCTCCCCATCCCACCCCTCTAGGTGGTCACAAAGCACTGAGCTGATCTCCCTGTGCTATGCGGCTGCTTCCCACTAGCTATCTATTTTACATTTGGTAGTGTATATATGTCCATGCCACTCTCTCACTTTGTCACATCTCACCCCTCCCCCTCCCCATATCCTCAAGTCTATTTTCTAGTAGGTTTGTGTCTTTATTCCCATCTTGCCACTAGGTTCTTCATGTCCTTTTTTTTTTTTTCCTTAGATTCCATATATATGTGTTAGCATACTGTATTTGTTTTTCTCTTTCTGACTTACTTCACTCTGTATGACAGACTCTAGGTCCATCCACCTCATTACAAATATCTCCATTTCATTTCTTTTTATGGCTGAGTAATATTCCATTGTATATATGTGCCACATCTTCTTTATCCATTCATCCGATGATGGACACTTAGGTTGCTTCCATGTCCTGGCTATTGTAAATAGAGCTGCAATGAACATTTTGGTACATGACTCTTTTTGAACTATGGTTTTCTCAGGGTATATGCCCAGTAGTGGGATTGCTGGGTCATATGGTAGTTCTATTTGTAGTTTTTTAAGGAACCTCCGTACTGTTCTCCATAGTGGCTGTATCAATTTACATTCCCACCAACAGTGCAAGAGTGTTCCCTTTCCTCCACACCCTCTCCAGCATTTATTGTTTCTAGATTTTTTGATGATGGCCATTCTGACCGGTGTGAGATGATATCTCATTGTAGTTTTGATTTGCATTTCTCTAATGATTAATGATGTTGAGCATTCTTTCATGTGTCTGTTGCCAATCTGTATATCTTCTTTGGAGAAATGTCTATTTAGGTCTTCTGCCCATTTTTGGATTGGGTTGTTCGTTTTTTTGTTATTGAGCTGCATGAGCTGCTTGTAAATCTTGGAGATTAATCCTTTGTCAGTTGCTTCATTTGCAAATATCTTCTCCCATTCTGATGGTTGTCTTTTGGTCTTGTTTATGGTTTCCTTTGCTGTGTAAAAGCTTTTAAGTTTCATTAGGTCCCATTTGTTTATTTGTGTTTTTATTTCCATTTCTCTAGGAGCTGGGTCAAAAAGAATCTTGCTGTGATTTATGTCATAGAGTGTTCTGCCTATGTTTTCCTCTAACAGTTTGATAGTGTCTGGCCTTACACTTAGGTCTTTAATCCATTTTGAGTTTATTTTTGTGCATGGTGTCAGGGAGTGTTCTAATTTCATACTTTTACATGTATCTGTCCAATTTTCCCAGCACCACTTATTGAAGAGGCTGTCTTTTCTCCACTGTATATGCTTGCCTCCTTTATCAAAGATAAGGTGACCATATGTGCGTGGGTTTATCTCTGGGCTTTCTATCCTGTTCCATTGAGCTATATTTCTGTTTTTGTGCGCCAGTACCAAACTGTCTTGATTACTGTAGCTTTGTAATACAGTCTGAAGTCAGGGAGCCTGATTCCCCCAGCTCCATTTTTCGTTCTCAAGATTGCTTTGGCTATTCGGGGTCTTTTGTGTTTCCATACAAATTGTGAAATTTTTTGTTCTAGTTCTGTGAAAAATGCCAGTGGTAGTTTGATAGGGATTGCATTGAATCTGTAGATTGCTTTGGGTAGTAGAGTCATTTTCACAATGTTGATTCTTCCAATCCAAGAACATGGTATATCTCTCCATCTATTTGTATCATCTTTAATTTCTTTCATCAGTGTCTTGTAATTTTCTGCATACAGGTCTTTTGTCTCCTTAGGTAGGTTTATTCCTAGATATTTTATTCTTTTTGTTGCAGTGGTAAATGGGAGTGTTTTCTTAATTTCACTTTCAGATTTTTCATAGTTAGTGTATAGAAATGCAAGAGATTTCTGTGCATTAATTTTGTATCTTGCTACTTTACCAAATTCATTGATTAGCTCTAGTAGTTTTCTGGTAGCATCTTTAGGATTCTCTATGTATAGTATCATGTCATCTGCAAACAGTGACAGCTTTACTTCTTCTTTTCTGATTTGGATTCCTTTTATTTCTTTTTCTTCTCTGATTGCTGTGGCTAACACTTCCAAAACTATGTTGAATAATAGTGGTGAGAGTGGGCAACCTTGTCTTGTTCCTGATCTTAGTGGAAATGGTTTCAGTTTTTCACCATTGAGGACAATGTTGGCTGTGGGTTTGTCATATATGGCCATTATTATGATGAGGAAAGTTCCCTCTATGCCTACTTTCTGCAGGGCTTTTATCATAAATGGGTGTTGAATTTTGTCGAAAGCTTCTCTGCATCTATTGAGATGATCATATGGTTTTTCTCCTTCAATTTGTTAATATGGTGTATCACGTTGATTGATTTGCATATATTGAAGAATCCTTGCATTCCTGGGATAAACCCCACTTGATCATGGTGTATGATCCTTTTAATGTGCTGTTGGATTCTGTTTGCTAGTATTTTGTTGAGGATTTTTGCATCTATGTTCATCAGTGATATTGGCCTGTAGTTTTCTTTCTTTGTGACATCTTTGTCTGGTTTTTGGTATCAGGGTGATGGTGGCCTCGTAGAATGAGTTTGGGAGTGTTCCTCCCTCTGCAATATTTTGGAAGAGTTTGAGAAGGATAGGTGTTAGCTCTTCTCTAAATGTTTGATAGAATTCACCTGTGAAGCCATCTGGTCCTGGGCTTTTGTTTGCTGGAAGGTTTTTAATCACAGTTTCAATTTCAGTGCTTGCAATTGGTCTGTTCATATTTTCTATTTCTTCCTGGTTCAGTCTCGGCAGGTTGTGCATTTCTAAGAATCTGTCCATTTCTTCCAGGTTGTCCATTTTATTGGCATAGAGTTGCTTGTAGTAATCTCTCATGATCTTTTGTATTTTTGCAGTGTCAGTGGTTACTTCTCCTTTTTCATTTCTAATTCTATTGATTTGAGTCTTCTCCCTTTTTCTCTTGATGAGTCTGGCTAATGGTTTATCAATTTTGTTTATCTTCTGAAAGAACCAGCTTTTAGTTTCATTGATTTTTGCTGTTGTTTCCTTCATTTCTTTTTCATTTATTTCTGACCTGATCTTTATGATTTCTATCCTTCTGCTAGCTTTGGGGTTTTTTTGTTCTTCTTTCTCTAATTGCTTCAGGTGCAAGGTTACGTTGTTTATTCGAGATGTTTCCTGTTTCTTGAAGTAGGCTTGTATTGCTATAAACTTCCCTCTTAGCACTGCTTTTGCTGCGTCCCGTAGGTTTTGGGTCGTCGTGTCTCCATTGTCATTTGTTTCTAGGTATTTTTTGATTTCCCCTTTGATTTCTTCAGTGATCACTTCGTTATTAAGTAGTGTATTGTGTAGCCTCCATGTGTTTGTATTTTTTACAGATCTTTTCCTGTAATTGATATCTAGTCTCATAGCATTGTGGTTGGAAAAGATACTTGATACGATTTTAATTTTCTTAAATTTACCAAGGCTTGATTTCTGACCCAAGATATGATCTATCCTGGAGAATGTTCCATGAGCACTTGAGAAAAAAGTGTATTCTGTTGTTTTTGGGTGGAATGTCCTATAAGTATCAATTAAGTCCATCTTGTTTAATGTATCATTTAAAGCTTGTGTTTCCTTATTTATTTTCATTTTGGATGATCTGTCCATTGGTGAAAGTGGGGTGTTAAAGTCCCCTCCTATGATTGTGTTGCTGTCAATTTCCCCTTTTATGGCTGTTAGTATTTGCCTTATGTATTGAGGTGCTCCTATGTTGGGTGCATAAATATTTACAATTGTTATACCTTCCTCTTGGATCGATCCCTTGATCATTATATAGTGTCCTTCTTTGTCTCTTGTAATAGTCTTTATTTTAAAGTCTATTTTGTCTGATATGAGAATTGCTACTCCAGCTTTCTTTTGATTTCCATTTGCATGGAATATCTTTTTCCATCCCCTCACTTTCAGTCTGTATGTGTCTCTAGGTCTGAAGTGGGTCTCTTGTAGACAGCATATATATGGGTCTTGTTTTTGTATCCATTCAGCCAGTCTGTGTCTTTTGGTGGGAGCATTTAATCCATTTATATTTAAGGTAATTATCGATATGTATGTTCCTATTCCCATTTTCTTAAATGTTTTGGGTTTGTTATTGTAGGTGTTTTCCTTCTCTTGTGTTTCTTGCCTAGAGAAGTTCCTTTAGCATTTGTTGTAAAGCTGGTTTGGTGGTGCTGAACTCTCTCAGCTTTTGCTTGTCTGTAAAGGTTTTAATTTCTCCATCAAATCTGAATGAGATCCTTGCTGGGTAGATTAATCTTGGTTGTAGGTTTTTCTCCTTCATCACTTTAAGTATATCCTGCCACTCCCTTCTGGCTTGCAGAGTTTCTGCTGAAAGATCAGCTGTTAACCTTATGGGGATTCCCTTGTGTGTTATTTGTTGTTTTTCCCTTGCTGCTTTTAATATGTTTTCTTTATATTTAATTTTTGACAGTTTGATTAATATGTGTCTTGGCATGTTTCTCCTTGGATTTATCCTGTATGGGACTCTCTGTGGTTCCAGGACTTGATTAACTATTTCCTTTCCCATATTAGGGAAGTTTTCAACTATAATCTCTTCAAATATTTTCTCAGTCCCTTTCTTTTTCTCTTCTTCTTCTGGGACCCCTATAATTCGAATGTTGGTGTGTTTAATGTTGTCCCAGAGGTCTCTGAGACTGTCCTCAGTTCTTTTCATTCTTTTTTCTTTATCCTGCTCTGCAGTAGTTATTTCCACCATTTTATCTTCCAGGTCACTTATCCGTTCTTCTGCCTCAGTTATTCTGCTATTGATCCCATCTAGAGTATTTTTAATTTCATTTATTGTGTTTTTCATCGTTGCTTGCTTCCTCTTTAGTTCTTCTACGTCCTTGTTAAATGTTTCTTGCATTTTGTCTATTCTATTTCCAAGATTTTGGATCATCCTTACTATCATTATTCTGAATTCTTTTTCAGGTAGACTACCTATTTCCTCTTCATTTGTTAGGTCTGGTGTGTTTTGACCCTGCTCCTTCATCTGCTGTGTGTTTTTCT
Source organism: Balaenoptera ricei (assembly GCF_028023285.1). Lineage (NCBI taxonomy): Eukaryota > Metazoa > Chordata > Mammalia > Artiodactyla > Balaenopteridae > Balaenoptera > Balaenoptera ricei. The sequence goes on along the minus strand of NC_082640.1, from coordinate 79,618,421 downwards.
GTCTTCTCATTTTGCTTATCTTAGTGTGTTTGGGGTCTCCTTTTCACAGGCTGCATGTTCGTAGTTCCCGTTGTTTTTGGTATCTGTCCCCAGTGGCTAAGGTTGGTTCAGTGGGTTGTGTAGGCTTCCTGGTGGAGGGAACTAGTGCCTGTGTTCTGGTGGATGAGGCTGGATCTTGTCTTTCTGGTGGGCACGTCCACGTCTGGTGGTGTATTTTGGGGTGTCTGTGGCCTTATTATGATTTTAGGCAGCCTTCTGCTAATGGATGGGGCTGTGTTCCTGTCTTGCTAGTTGTTTGGCATAGGGTGTCCAGCACTGTAGCTTGCTGGTCGTTGAGTGAAGCTGGGTCTTGATGTTGAGATGGAGATCTCTGAGAGATTTTTGCCATGTGGTATTATGTGGAGCTGGGAGGTCTCTTGTGGACCAGTGTCCTGAAGTTGGCTCTCCCCCCCTCAGAGGCACAGCCCTGATGCCTGGCTGGAGCACCAAGAGCCTTTCATCCACACGGCTCAGAGTAAACGGGAGAAAAAATAGAAAGAAAGAAAGAAAGAGGATATAATATAGTGAAGTAAAATAAAGCTATTATAAAGCAAAGCTATACAGACAAAATCTCACCCAGAAGCATATACATATACACTCACAAAAAAAGGAAATAGGGAAAAATTAATATATCCTGCTCCCAAAGTCTACCTCCTGAATTTGGGATGATTTGTTGTCTATTCAGGTATTCAACAGATGCAGGCACATCAAGTTGTTTGTGGAGTTTTAATCCGCTGCTTCTGAGGCTGCTGGGAGAGATTTCCCTTTCTCTTCTTTGTTCGCACAGCTCCCGGGGTTCAGCTTTGGATTTGGACCCGCCTCTGCGTGTAGGTTGCCTGAGGGCGTCTGTTCCCCGCCCAGACAGAACGGGGTTAAAGGAGCAGCTGCTTCGGGGGCTCTGGCTCACTCAGGCCGGGGGGAGGGAGGGGTACGGAGGATGCGGGGCGAGCCTGCGGCGGCAGAGGCCTGCGTGATGTTGCACCAGCCTGAGGCGCGCCATGCGTTCTCCAGGGAAAGTTGTCCCCGGATCACGGGACCCTGGCAGTGGCGGGCTGCACCGGCTCCCAGGAGGGGCAGTGTGGAGAGTGACCTGTGCTCGCACACAGGCTTTATGGTGGCGGCAGCAGCAGCCTTAGCGTCTCACGCCCGTCTCTGGGGCCCGCGCTGATCGCCGTGGCTCACGACCGTCTCTGGAGTTCATTTAGGCGGCGCTCTGAATCCCCTCTCCTTGCATGCCGCGAAACAAAGAGGCAAGAAAAAGTCTCTTGCCTCTTAGGTAGGTCCAGACTTCTTCCCGGTCTCCCTCCCAGCCAGCTGTGGTGCGCCAACCCCTTCAGGCTGTGTTCACGCCGCCAACCCCAGTCCTCTCCCTGCGATCCGACCGAAGCCCGAGCCTCAGCTCCCAGCCCCGCCCGCCCCGGCGGGTGAGCAGACAAGCCTCTCGGGCTGCTGAGTGCTGCTCGGCGCCGAGCCTCTGTGCAGGAATCTCTCCGTTTTTTCCTCTGCGCCCCTGTTGCTGTGGGATCTGCGCTGATAGCCACGGCTTGCGCCCGTCTCTGGAGCTCGTTTAGGCGGCGCTCTGAATCCCCTCTCCTCACGCACCAGGAAACAAAGAGGGAAGAAAAAGTCTCTTGCCTCTTCGGCAGCTGCAGACTTTTTCCCGGACTCCCTCCCGGCTAGCTGTGGTGCACTAACCCCTTCAGGCTGTGTTCACGCCACCAGCCCCAGTCCTCTCCCTGCGATCCGATCGAAGCCCGAGCCTCAGCTCCCAGCCCCGCCCACCCCGGCAGGGGAGCAGACAATCCTCTCAGGCTGGTGAGTGCTGCTTGGTGCCGAGCCTCCATGCGGGAGTCTGTCCGCTTTGCCCTCTGCACCCCTGTGGCTGCGCTCTCCTCCATGGCTCCGAAGCTTCCCCCCTCTGCCACCCGCAGTCTCCGCCCATGAAGGGGCTTCCTAGTGCGTGGAAACCTTTCCTCCTTCACGGCTCCCTCCCACTGGTGCAGGTCCCATCCCTATTCTTTTGTCTCTGTTATTTCTTTTTTCTTTTACCCTACCCAAGTACGTGGGGATTTTCTTGCCTTTTGGGAGGTCTGACATTTTCTGCCAGCGTTCAGTGGGTGTTCTGTAGGAGCAGTTCCACGTGTAGATGTATTTCTAATGTATCTGTGGGAAGGAAGGTGATCTCCGCGTCTTACTCTTCCGCTATCTTCTCTACCGCCTCCTTTCTCTTTTTCTTATCCATGGTATCCTGTACCCTGTCAAAAGATTAATATTCTCAAAGGACCACATTGATTATAACTCTACTTTTATTTGGGCAGAAAAGGAACTAACATTTTTTGTGTGTTACCTGCCAGGTAAAACACATTTTACAAAAGGGAAACTGAGTCTGAGAGGATAAGCAAATTGCCTAAGGTCAAACAGGAATGGCAGAGCAGGATTCAAACTATGTGTATCTGACTCTATAAATCACGTAGACTCTTTCTCCAACTCCCCAGAATTAAATAGACTTAAACACACAGCTGTTCTAAAATCTCGTTATTTAGAGTTAATATTTGAAACTTTTAGTTCACGGTGAATGTACTAAGACATTATGATACATTGGCTAGCTGAAGATTTTTATGAAAATTTGCACTGGCTCTGAGCTTCTCAGCTTGAATTCCTATCTACCTACCAGCCAGAGAGGCATAACATAACTCTCCTGGATTATGTGAAACTCAAGATTGAATCTTTCTTGCTAATTCGTTTTTTATATCTCTAGAAACAAGTCTAGTGTACAGTTCACAGAAATGCAAAACAGAGCTTAAGGAGCTGCTTCTGTAAACCTGCAAAAACCAACTATTAAAACATTGTTATGTATATTAACTTATTTTAGCTGCTGATTCTAACAGATGGAGTCATTTTTAAAATATAAAAACAGAAAACATTTTACTCCAGCTTTGGATTTTATTTTTCTATTACTGATCTCTGTTTACAAATCAACTTTACTGAGGAATAACTTAAATACAACACAATATACTTGTCTTAATTGTACAGTTCATTGAGTTTTAACAAATTAATACATCCTTGTTACCACCACCATGATCAAGATAAAATTTCTATCACTCCCCCAAATTTCCTTTGTGTCTCTACCCCATAAATCCCCAATCTCTAATCATAGCCCCAGGCAGCCACTGATTTGCATTCTTTTACTACAGATTTGTTTTCCTTGTTATAAAATTTCATATAGATGGAATCCTAAGTATGTACTTCTTTGCATCTGTCTTCTTCAGCATAATGTTGTTGACATTCATCAGTGTTGTTGCTTGTTTTGTGATTCATTCCCTTGTATTGCTGAGTGGTATTTATTTATGGATTTACACATTTCATCTGTTCACCAGTTGATGGGAATTTGAGTTGTTTCCAGCTTTGGACTATAAAAAATAAAGCCACTATGAATTTTCATGTGCAAGTTTTTGTGTAGATACATGTTTTTGTGTAGACACATTCAGTATCATTCATGATGTTGATTAAATACCTAGTAGTAGAACTTCTGAGTATTATGGAGAGTATATGTTTAACTTTTTAAGAAACTGTCAAACTGTGTTCTAAAGTGATTGTACCATTTTTCATTCCCAATAGCAATGTATGAGAGTTCCAGTTACTCTATATCCTCACTTAACACTTGATATTGTCAGTCTTTTTAGTATTAGCCACTCTAGAGGGGTAGAAGTAGTATCTCAGTATAAGCTTACTTGTATTTCCTTGATAACTATTGATCTCGAGCATGTTTTCATATGCTTATTGGCTGTTCATATATCTTCTTTTGTTATGTGTATGTTCAAATTTTTTGCCCAATTTAAAAACATTGGGTTGTACTAAGAGTTCTTTATGCTTCCTTATATAGTTTCTTTGCTAGAAAGAATATGCGTCGTGAATAGTTTCTCCCAATCTGAACTGGCTTTTAAATTTTCTTAACAGTGTCTTTCAAAACCACACAGTGTGTGGTTTTGTGCTCTTTTCATCCTATTTGAGAAGCCTTTGCCCACGAATTTTATTAGTGTATATAAGTCTATTTGGATTTTCCATTACTTTTTGAATCAGTTTTGGTAATTTATGCTTTTCAAGAAATTTTTCCAACTCATCTAAGTAGTCAAATTTATTGGCATAAATTTGACCATAATATTCATTTATTATATTTTTATTTATATTTTTAATATCTGTGATAATGACCCCATTTCAGTCTTGATATTAATAATTTGCCTCTTCTCTGTTTTATTCTTAATCAGTGTAGTTACATACTTATCAATTTCATTGAACATTTCAATGATTCAGCATTTGACTTTGTTAGTTTTTCTGTACTGTTTGTCAGTTTTCTGTTTATTGATTTCTAACCTCATCTTTAGCATTTCCTTCATACTTATTTGGGCTTAATTTGCTCTTATTTTTCAGGATTCTTAAAGCAGAAGTTTAGATAATTGATTTTCTACTTCTTTTCTCACATAAGCATTTAAAGCTATAAATTTTCTTCTAAGTGCTGCTTTATCTGCGTCCCACAGAATTTGAGACTGTCTTTTTATTTCCATTAAGTTCAGAGTATTTTCTAATTTCCTTCCTGATATTTCTTTTTTTTTTTATTTAACATCTTTATTGGAGTATAATTGCTTTACAATGTTGTGTTAGTTTCTGCCGTATGACAAAGTGAATCAGCTATATGTATACATATATCCCCATATCCCCTCCCTCTTGCGTCTCCCTCCCACCCCCCCATCCCACCCCTCTAGGTGGTCACAAAGCACTGAGCTGATCTCCCTGTGCTATGCAGCTGCTTCCCACTAGCTATCTCTTTTACATTTGGTAGTTGGTAGTGTATATATGTCAGTGCTACTCTCACACTTCATCCCAGCTTACCCTTCCCCCTCCCCATGTCCTCAAGTCCATTCTCTACGTCTGCGTCTTTATTTCTGTCCTGCCCCTAGGTTCATCAGAACCTTTTGTTTGTTTGTTTGTTTGTTTAGATTCCATATATACGTGTTAGCATATGGTTACTTCACAATGTATGACAGACTCTAGGTCCACCCACCTCACTACAAATAACTCAATTTCATTTCCTTTTATGGCTGAGTAATATTCTATTGTATATGTATGCCACACCTTCTTTATCCATTCATCTGTCGATGGACACTTAGGTTGCTTCCATGTCCTGGCTATTGTAAATAGTGCTGCAATGAACATTGTGGTACATGAACTCTTTTTGAATTATGGTTTTCTCAGGGTATATGCCCAGTAGTGGGATTGCTGGGTCATATGGTAGTTCTGTTTTTAGTTTTTAAGGAACCTCCATACTGTTCTCCATAGTGGCTGTATCAATTTACATTCCCACCAACAGTGCAGGAGGGGTCCCTTTTCTCCACACCCTCTCCAGCATTTATTGCTTGTAGATTTTTTGATGATGGCCATTCTAACTGGTGTGAGGTGATACCTCATTGTAGTTTTGATTTGCATTTCTCTAATGATTAGTGATGTTGAGCATTCTTTCATGTGCTTGTTGGCAATCTGTATATCTTCTTTGGAGAAATGTTGATTTAGGTCTTCTGCCCATTTTTGGATTGGGTTGTTTGTTTTTTTGATATTGAGCTGCATGAGCTGCTTGCAAATTTTGGAGATTAATCCTTTGTCAGTTGCTTCATTTGCAAATATTTTCTCCCTTCTGAGGCTTGTCTTTTTGTCTCATTTATGGTGAAACACTATTTTTAAAAATCTCTGATAATAGTCTTTGTTCCAAAGTCTACTTTGTCTAACATTAGTGTAGTAATTGCAGTTTTGTTCTCAGTGTATGTGTGGTATATCTTTTTTTAAAATTAATTTTTAGTGGATTATAGTTGATTTACAATGTTGTGTTAGTTTCTACTGTACAGCAAAGTGAATCAGTTATACATATACATAAATCCATTCTTTTTTAGATTCTCTTCCATATAGGTCATTACAAAGTATTGAGTAGAGTTCCCTGGGCTATATGACAGGTTCTTCTTACTTATCTATTTTATATATATTAGTGTGTATATGTCAATCCCAATCTCCCAGTTTATTCGTCCTGCCCCCTCTCCCGCCTGGTAACCATAAGTTTGTTTTCTACATCTGTGACTCTATTTCTGTTTTGTAAATAGGTTCATTTGTACCATTTTTTTAGATTCCATATGTAAGCGATATCATATGATATTTGTCTTTCTCTGTCTGACTTACTTCACTCGTATGACAATCTCCAGGCCCATCCATGTTGCTGCAAATGGCATTATTTTGTTCTTTCTTATGGCTGAGTAATATTCCATTGTATATGTGTATTACATCTTTTTTATCCATTCCTCCTTTGACAGACAGTTAGCCATGTCCTGGCTGCTGTAAATGGTGCTGCAGTGAGCACTGGGGTACATGTATATCTTTTCAAATTATGGTTTTCTCTGGATATATGCTCAAGAGTGGGATTGCTAGATCATATGGTAACTCTATTTTTAATTTTTTAAGGAACCTCCATACTGTTCTCCATAGTGGATGTACTAATTTACCTTCCCACCAACAGTGTAGGAGGGTTCCCTTTTCACCATACCCTCCCCAGCATTTATTTTTGTACATTTTTTGTTGATGGCCATACTGACTGATGTGAAGTGATACCTCACTGTATTTTTGATTTGCATTTCTCTAATAATTAGTGATGTTGAGCATCTTTTCATGTACCTCTTGGCCATCTGTATGTCTTCCTTGGTGAAATGTCTGTTTAGATCTGCCCATTTTCTGATTGGGTTGTTTGTTTTTTTGATAATGAGCTGCATGGGCTCTTTGTTTATTTTGGAGATGAATCCCTTATCCATCACTTCATTTGCATCTATTTTCTCCCATTCTGTGGGTTGTCTTTTCATTTTGTTTATGGTTTCCTTTGCTGTGCAAAAGCTTTTAAGTTTAATTAGGTCCCATTTGTTTATTTTTGGTTTTATTTTCATTACTCTAGGAGGTGAATCAAAAAAGATCTTGCTATGATTTATGTCAAAGGGTGTTCTTCCTATGTTTTCCTCTAAGGGTTTTATAGTATCCAGTCTTACATTTAGATCTTTAATCCATTTTGAGTTTATTTTTGTATATGGTGTTAGAGAATGTTCTAATTTCCTTCTTTTACATGTAGCTGTCCAGTTTTCCCAGCACCACTTATTGAAGAGACTGTCTTTTGTCCATTGTATATTCTTGCCTCCTTTGTTATAGATTAGGAGACCATAGATGCGTGGGTTTATCTCTGGACTTTCTGTCACAACCCCAGCAAAGAGAGCCCCTGCTTCCCCACATCTCCAGCAGGAGTCTTGAGGTTGATTCCCATTAGTTTGTCCCCAAACCAGTTACTTTAGCTCTGCGGACTCAGCACTGGACGAGCTTTGGTCGTGTGTTGAGCTCTGGACATGGGAACAGAGGTGGGTGGGAAATGAAGTCCATCCCTCCAAGTCACATTGACTGAGAGAGGCTAAGGGTTGGGTCCCCAAAGAAGAAAAGAGGATCTATTATCTAGAAAAACAACCTGTCCTGACCTACCATTCTTAGGAAGAAACTAGAACTTGGTCTCTTGATACAACTCAGACCAGGTAAATGCAGGTGAAAGTACCCAACCCAGAGCAATTCATTCACCCATAGTTGGAGACATCAGTCTGCAGACTCACTCGCTTATCTCCATCATGTCATGGATAAATGATGCTTTTGTGCACTGACCTTGATCTGTTGGACAAGTTCCCACAACCTGTTGCTCAACCCAAGGGTACTCCTTAGGCCAACCCTCTCCATGGGGTGTTCCCAGGAACGCAACAATGGTCCCTTGATCTATATTCCTGTTTTTGTGCTAGTACCATACTGTTTTGATTAGTGTGGCTTTGTAGTATAGTCTCAAGTCAGGGAGCCTGTTTCCTACAGCCCCGTTTCCCTTTTTCAACATTGCTTTGGCTTTTCGGTGTCTTTTGTGTTTCCGTACAAATTGTAAAATTATTTGTTCTAATTCTGTAAAAAATGCTCTGTAAAGAATCAATGACAATGTTGATTCTTCCAATCCAAGAGCATGGTATATCTCTCCATCTGTTTGTGTTATCTTTGATTTCTTTCATCAGTATCTTATAGTTTTCAGAGTACAGGTCTTTTGCCTCCCTAGGTAGGTTTATTCGTAGGTATTTTATTCTTTGGGATGCCATGGTAAATGGGATTTTTTTCTTTAATTTCTCTTTCTGAAATTTCGTTGTTAGTGTATAGAAGTGCAAGAGATTTCTGTGTATTAATTTTGTATCCTGCAACTTTACCGAATTCATTGATGAGCTCTAGTAGTTTTCTGGTAGCATCTTTAGAATTTTCTATGTATAATATCATGTCATCTGCAAACAGTGACAGTTTTACTTCTTCTTTTCCAATTTGTATTCCTTTTATTTCTTCTTCTTCTCTGATTGCCATGGCTAGGACTTCCAAAATTGGAATAAAAGTGGTTGAAAGTGGACATCCTTGTCTTGTTCCTGATCTTGTTGAATAAAAGTGGTGAGAGTGGATATCCTTTTCTTGTTCCTGATCTTGTTGAATAAAAGTGGTGAGAGTGGACATCCTTTTCTTGTCCCTGATCTTAGAGGAAATGCTTTCAGATTTTCACTGTTAAGAATGATGTTTGCCTGGCTTTGTCATATACGGCCTTTATTATGTTGAGGTAGGTTCCCTCTGTGCCCACTTTCTGGAGAGTTTTTATCATAAATGTGTGTTGAATTTTGTCAAAAGCTTTTTCTGCATCTATTGAGATGATCATATTGTTTTTATTCTTCAGTTTGTTAACATGGTATATCACATTGATTGATTTACATATGCTGACGAATCCTTGCATCCCTGGAATAAATCCCACTTGATCATGGTGTATGATCTTTTTAATGTGTTGTTGGATTTGGTTTGCTAGTATTTTGTTGAGGATTTTCACGTCTATGTTCATCACTGATATTGGCCTATAATTTTCTTTTTTGGTGGTATCTTTGTCCGTTTGTGGTATCAGGGTGATGGTGGCCTTGTAGAATGAGCTTGAGAGTGTTTCTTCCTCTGCCATTTTTTGGAAGAGTTTCAGAAGGATAGGTGTTAACTCTTCTCTAAATGTTTGATAGAGTTCGCCTGTGAAGCCATCTGGTCCTGGACTTTTGTTTGTTGGAAAATTTTTAATCATAGTTTCAATTTCAGTACTTGTGATTGATTTGTTTATATTTTCTATTTCTTCCAGGTTCAGTCTTGGAAGGTTGTACCTTCTAAGAATTTGTCCATTTCTTCTAGGTTGTCCATTTTATTGGCGTATAGTTGCTTGTAGTAGTCTCTGGTGATCCTTTGTATTTCTATCGTGTCCGTTGTAACTTCTTTTTTTTTTTTAATGGCACATTTTTTTCCAGAGCTATTCTTTTTTTTTTTTTTTTTTTTTATTTATTTATTTTTGGCTGTGTTGGGTCTTCATTTCTGTGCGAGGGCTTTCTCCAGTTGTGGCAAGCGGGGGCCACTCTTCATCACGGTGTGCGGGCCTCTCACTATCGTGGCCTCTCTTGTTGTGGAGCACAGGCTCCAGACGTGCAGGCTCCGTAGTTGTGGCTCACAGGCCTAGTTGCTCTGCGGCATGTGGGATCTTCCCAGACCAGGGCTCAGAACCGTGTCCCCTGCACCGGCAGGCAGATTCTCAACCACTGCGCCACCAGGGAAGCCCTGTAACTTCTTTTTTATTCTAATTTTTTTGATTTGGGTCCTCTCCCTTTTTTTCTTAATGAGTCTGGCTAAAGGTTTATCAATTTTGTTTATCTTCTCAAAGAACCAGCTTTTAGTTTCATTGATCTTTGCTATTTTTTTTTCCTTTCTACTTCACTGATTTCTGCTCTGATCTTTCTGACTTTCCTTTTACTAACTTTAGGTTTTGTTTGCTCTTCTTTCTCTAGTTGCTTTAGGTGTAACGTTAGGTTGTTTATTTGAGATTTTTCTTGCTTCCTGAGGTAGGATTGTATTGTGATAAACTTCCCTCTTAGAACTGCTTTTGCTGTGTCCCATAGGTTTTGGATTGTTGTGTTTTCGTTGTCATTGCCTCTAGATATTTTTTATTTCCTTTTTGATTTTTTCAGTAATCCATTGGTTGTTTAGTAACATATTGTTTAGCATCCATGTGTTTGTGTTTTTTACAGTTTTTTTCCTCTAATTGATTTCTAATATCAAAGCATTGTGGTCGGAAAAGATGCTTGATATGATTTCGGTTTTCTTAAATTTACTGAGGCTTGATTTGTGGCCCATGATGTGCTCTATCCTGGATAATGTTCCATGTGTACTTGAGAAGAAAGTGTATTCTGCTGCTTTCGGATGGAATGACCTATAAATATCAATTAAATCTATCTGGTCTAATGTGTCACTTAAGGCTTGTGTTTTCCATATTAATTTTCTGTCTGGGTGATCTGTCCACTTGTAAAACTGGTGTGTTAAAGTCCCCCACTGTGATTGTGTTACTGTCAATTTCCCCTTCTAAGGCTGTTAGCATTTGCCTTGTATATTGAGGTGCTCCTATGTTGAATGCATAGATATTTACAATTGTTATATCTTCTTCCTGGATTGATCCTTTGGTCATTAGGTAGTGTCCTTCCTTGTCTCTTGTAACAGTCTTTAATTTAAAGTCTATTTTGTCTGATATGAGTATTGCTACTTCAGCTTTCTTTTGATTTCCATTTGCTTGGAATATCTTTTTTCCATCCCCTTACTTTCAGTCTATATGTTTCCCTAGAGTTGAAGTGGGTCTCTTATAGACAGCATATTTACAGGTCTTGTTTTTGTATCCATTCAGCTAGTCTGTGTCTTTTGGTTGGAGCATTTAATCCATTTACATTTAAGGTAATTATCGATATGTATATTCCTATTGCCAGTTTCTTAATTGTTGTGGGTTTGTTTTTGTAGGTCTTTTTTTCTTCCCTTCCTCTTTTGTTCTTTTCTCTTGTGGTTTGATGACCATCTTTAGTGTTGTGTTTACGTTTCTGTTCCTTTTTTGTGTGTGTATCTATTGGAGTTTTGGGTTTGCTGTTCCCATGAGGTTTTGATATAGCAGTCTATATGTGTACAAGGTTGTTTTAAGTTGCTGGTCTCTTTCCCCCCTAGAGAAGTTCCTTTAGCATTTATTGTAAAGCTGGTTTGGTGGTGCTGAATTCTCTTAGCTTTTGCTTGTCTGTAAAGCTTTTGATTTCTCTGTCGAATCTGAATGAGAACCTTGCTGGGTAGTGTATTCTTGGTTGTAGGTTTTTCCCTTTCATCGCTTTAAGTATATCGTGCCACTCCCTTCAGACCTGCACAGTTTCTGCTGAAAAATCAGATGTTATCTTATGGGGATTCTCTTGTATGTTAAATGTTGCTTTTCTCTTGTTACTTTCAATATTTTTTCTTTGTCTTTAATTTTTGTCAGTTTGATTAATATGTGTCTCAGCATGTTCCTCCTTGGGTTCATCTTGTATGTGATTATCTGCACTTCCTGGTGTTGAATGAGCATTTACATTCTCATGTTAGGGAAGTTTCAGCTATAATATCTTCAGATATTTTCTCAGACCCTTTCTCTTTCTCTTCTCCTTCTGGGATCCTATAATGTGAATGTTGGTGCATTTAATATTGTCCCTGAGGTCTCTGATACTGTCCTCATTTCTTTTCATTCTTTTTTCTTTGTTCTGTGGCAGTGATTTCCACCATTCTGTCTTGCAGGTCACTTATCTGTTCTTCTGCCTCAGTTATTCTATTGATTCCTTCTTGTGTATTTTTTATTTCAGTTATTGTTATTGTATTGTTCATCTCTGTTTGTTCTTTAACTCTTCTAGCTCTTTGTTAAACATTTCTTGTATATTTTTGATCTGTGCCTCCATTCTTTTTCCGAGATTTTGGATCGTCCTTACTATCATTACTCTGAATTCTTTTTCTGGTAGATTGCCTGTCTCCTCTTCATTTAGTTGTTCTTGTGGGTTTTTATCTTGTTCCTTCGTTTGCAACATATTTCTCTGTCATTTCATGTTCTAACTTTCTGTGTTTGGGGTCTCCTTTCCACAGGCTGCAGGATCATAGTTCTGCTTGCTTTTGGTGTCTGCCCTCTGGTGGGTGAGTTTGGCCCAGGGGCTTGTGCAAGCTTCCTGGTGGGAGGGACTGGTGCCTGCCGTTTGATGGGTGGAGCTGGGTCTTTTCTCTCTGGTGTGCAGGACCGTGTCAAGGGGTGTGTTTTTTGTTTTGTTTTGTTTGTTTGTTTGTTTGTTTGCTTATTTATTTATTTATTTATTTTTGGCTGTGTTGGGTCTTCGTTTCTGTGCGAGGGCTTTCTCTAGTTGCAGCAAGCGGGGGCCACTCTTCATCGCGGTGCGCGGGCCCCTCACTATCGCGGCCTCTCTTGTTGCGGAGCACAGGCTCCAGACATGCAGGCTCAGTAGTTGTGGCTCACGGGCCTAGTTGCTCCGCGGCATGTGGCATCTTCCCGGACCAGGGCTCGAACCCGTGTCCCCTGCATTGGCAGGCAGATTCTCAACCACTGCGACACCAGGGAAGCCCAAGGGGTGTGTTTTGAGGTGGCTGTGAGCTCAGTATGACTTTAGGCAGCCTTTCTTCTGATGGGTGGGGCTGTGTTCCTATCTTGGTGGTTGTTTGGCCTGAGGCTTCCCAGCACTGGAGCCTGCAGGTTGTGGGGTAGGGCTGGGTCATGGCTCCGAAACGTGGACCTTCAGGAGAGCTCACTCTGATCAGTATCCCTGCGGCTTCTGCTACCAGTGTCCTTGCCCTCACAGTGAGCTATAGTTGACCTTTGCCCCTCCAGGAGACTCTCAAAGACCCCTAGCTAGGTGTAACCATGTTCCTCTGAAGATACTGCTTTATGCTGGGTCCCAGCACATGTGAGACCTTGTGTGCACCCTCCAAGAGTGGAATCTCTTTTTCCCCCAGCCCTGTGGAGCTCCTGCGCTCAAGCACTGCTGGTGTTGAAGCCCAAATGCTCTGGGCGGTTCTTCTGCCAAATGCCAGACCCTCAGACTATCTTGTAGGGCCATTTTATGTGGGAACGTCCCTGTGTAGCCTGCGTGGTTTAATATTTTTTGGTGTGAGGGCTGTTTTTAGTATGGATGTCTGCCACCTCTCCTCAGTGTATGTTGGCCATTGTCCCCTGTATAGGAGGTGTGACTGATGTTATGGTGACCAGAGCCTGCACTGGATATTGAGCAGAGCCTCCCCTTTGCACTGTGATTGTCACTGCCGTGTCAGAATTGGGGTCTGCTCCATAGTTGTTGGATTAGAGACCCCAGATCTGTTTCTTAGCTGTGTTTCTGGTCTGTGGTGTGAGGTTGAAGGGATTGGAGCACTCACATTGGGAGGGAAGCCACTGAGTATTCCTCCTCTGGAGCTATTCACCTTGGTGTGCTCTGTTATGTCACCTTTCACCTGTTGTTCAAGCTATCATATTACACCGTTGTTGGCACTGCTCTCGGCTCTACCTTAACTGTGGGTATGCCGGCAGTTGGCCTGGTGTCTCTCAGACGTTGTTTTCACCAGGCCACCAGTGTAGATCCACTGAAGTCAGGTCCCAGGATTGCAGTAATCATGGATCTGGACCCTCTGTGGGTGCTATGGGGGCAACTCAGACTCTGGCCTGCCCAACCCCCATGAGTATGTGCCTGCATAGTCTACGGTTGCTAAAGGTAGACCCGTCTTGGCTGCAGGAGCACTCGTCGTCCATTTAGATGTTCTGTAGCCACTGAGTTTACAAAGTCAGTCACAGTGGTGTCAGTTTATGGTTTGCCCAGCTGTGAGGAGAGATTTCAGCTTTTCTTCCTTAGCTGCATGGCCCCTGGGGCTCAGCTGTGGTTTCAGCCCCACCTCTGCATGTGGGCCACCCACAGGGGTCTGTTTCCGAGGCTGGCCTGGAGTACACGAGTCTGCCCTGGTGAGGAGGGGCATGGAGTTGGTGGCGGCCGGGGTCACTGGAGCCCTGGTGGGGACGGGGCATACAGGGGATCCGGCGGCTGCAGGCACAAGAGAGCCAGCCCCAGCGGGGGCCCTTCCTAGTGCATGGGGAGGCAGGGGCTGGCACGTGGGGAGAGAGGCTCCAAATGGCCCCGCCCCTTGTGTGTCACTCAGCAGTGGCTCTTCGCTTCTGTGGCGGTCTGCACTTCCTCCACAAGCATTCCCAGTTGTGGATTTCCTCACTCCTGTCCTCTCAGGCTGCCTCCTCGCAGCCAACAGCAGTCCTCTCCCCAAATTTGCTTTTCAAACCCCACATTCCAGCACCCAACCCCTGTCCACACCAGTAGACACATGTCTCAGGCAGGGCATGCAGGGCTGTGGCATGGACCCTCTCTGTAGGTCTCACTCTGTCCTTCCTGCCACAGATCGGTTGCTGTGCTCTCCTCTGATAGCCCCCAAGGCTCCCCTTCTGTCCCATCTGATCTCCTCGCCAGTGAGGAGGCTTCCCTGGATGTGATAACCTCTTCTTTCCTTCAGCAGCCCCCCTCTCGGGCGCAGGTCCTGTCCCACTTCCTCTCCTCTTCCTTTTCTCTTCTTCTTTCTTTCATCCTACCTGGTTATGTGGGGATCTTTCTTGTCCTTTTAGGTGTCTGAGCTCTTCTGCTAGTGTTCAGCTGGTGCTCTGTGAGAATCTTTCCATTTGTAAATGTATTCTTGATGCATTTGTGGGGATAGATGAACTCCACGTCCTCCTACTCCTCCATCATCTTGACTCTCTTTTGTCATCTTTTTACTTTTAATCTGTCTCTATACTGAAAATGGGTCTGTTATAGAACCCATGTAATTGGTTTTTGCTTCTCTATCCACTCTGACAGTCTTTGTCTTTTACTGGAATGTTCAGTCCATTTACATTAATGCAGTTTTTGATGTTTGGATTTAAAACTACTATATTCCTATTTGTTTTCTATTTTTCCCAACTGTTAACTTTGTTACTTTTTCCTCCTTTGAATTGAATATTTTTTAGTATTCCATTTTTTCCCTCCACTATTAGCTGTATCTAGTCTTAGATTTAAGGTTTACAGTATACATATTTAACATATCACAGTCTACCTTCAAATCATGTCATACTGTTTCATGTATAACACTCTCATACTCCATCTGCTTCTTTTGTGGTCATACCTTTATTTTTAAAGGTCATACATCACACAATATTTTTTTCTTTAAACAGTTATATTTTGAAGAGATGAAGATATTTGCCATTTCTTGTATTCTTCATTCTTTAGATCTGTTTTCCATACTTCTGCTTGATATAACTACCCTTTCAATTTTTGTGGTACCAGTTTGCTAGTCACTAATTCTCTGTTTTTGTTTCTCTGGAAAAGAGTATTTTCCTTACTTAAAAAGACCTTTTTATTTTGAAATGATTATCAATTCACATGAAGTTGCAAAAATAGTACCTCTAGAGAGGTCCTGTGTATCCTTCAGTTTCCCTCAATGGTAACATCTAACATAACTACAGTCTAGTATTAAAACCAGGAAACTGACATTGGTACAATCCACAGACATTATTCAGATTTCACCAGTTTTGTATGCACTCATGTGTTTTTGAGTCCTTTAATTTTTGAAGGGTATTTTTCACTAGGTATAGAATTGTCAATTGACTGTTTCTGCTTTTTGTTTTCTTTTGTTAGTTTAAAGATGTCCTCCCTTTGTCTTCTGTGTTGTATAGTTTCTGACTAAAAGTCCACAGTAATTCTTCTCTTTCTACTTTTGTATGTAATGTGTCTTTTTTCTCTGCTTTTAAGACATTCTCTTTGTTAGTGGTTTTCAGCAATTTCATAATGATGTGCTTTCTCAGTTTTGTGTGGGAAGTGTATTTATTCTGCCTGAAGTTTGTTGAGCTTTTTGAATCTGTGGGTTTATCATTTTCATCAAATTTGGAAAATGTTGGTCATTATTACTTCAAATATTTTTCCTATACTCCCTATCTCCCTCCCCCACCTGAGAGTCCAATTATACTTCTGTTAGAATACTTGATATTTTCACATTGATAATATCAGTGATATTAGGTTACTGATGAGCTGTTTTCAGCCTTTTTTCTTATGTTCTTTATTTGGATAGATTCTACTGCTATGTCTTCAGTAGCTTACTGATCTTTTCTTTGTAGTGTCTAGTATGCCCCTATTCTTAAGCAGAGAGATGTTCATTTTGATATATTATACATCTATAGTAGTTGCATTTGATTCTCCTTTATAGCTTCAGCTTATTTTCTCATTGTATTAATGTTTTGCTTTAATCATTTATGTATAATTAAAATAGCTGTTTTGACAGCCTTGTTCACTGTACCCATTATATTTCTCATTTATGGGTTTGTTTCTGTTGACTGATTCTTTTTCTCCTGGATATCGGTTACATTTTCCTGCTTCTTGGCTTGGTTAGTGATTTTTTACCAGATGCTAGACACTGTGAATATTATATTGTTGAGCGTTTCTCTTTAGTGTGCTTTTTGAAGACAGTGTTGTATTTTGACAGGTAGTTATTTGCCAGTTTAATCACTTTGAGACCTGTTTTTAAGTTTTGCTAGAGTGTGTCTAGAGCAGCCTTCAGGAATAGTTCAGCTCTACCCTTAAGTCTTCCCCTAAAGAGACCTTTCAGGATCTCCACCGAATGTCCCTGATGATCACTGAGGATTGTCATTCTGGGTGATTAGACCTCAGATGTCTTCCTGCCCTGTGTGAGCTATGGGAATTGTTCTATTTACAGCTCCCTAATTGTGCTTTGTCTGGCCTTCTTGAATTTTCATGTATTTAGATGTAGCCTAACAGACTCAAGGGATTTCCTGTGTAGATTCGTGAAGCTCTCTCCTAGTGTAGTTCCTCCTCACTTGAACCTTCACACAAATTCCCAGCTGCCTCTGTCTCCTCCAGCTGTGTTCTGTTTCCTCAACTCAGTGGACCTCTGGGCTCTGTTTGTATTTTCTCTTCCCTGTAGCCTCAATGTGGATATTGCCTCCCAGAAGAATGCTGGGGTGATTGTAGGACTTATTTGTTTCCCTTTTCTCAGGAATCACAACCCTACTGTTTTCCAGTATTTCTAAACAGTTATTAAACATATCTTAATCATTTTTTCTAGTTGTTTACAGTGCATTTTTGTTTACGTGTTTATTATTTCTTCATGGCTGGAAGACTTAATCTCACTTTTGTTTTGTTTTTTGGTCAGTTAAAGTTATTGCTGCACTCCACAAGTTTCTCTGACCATGGATTTGTCATATTAACACTCTTATTAACATCAGTAACTCACCTTTTTAAAAAAAATGTCTGCCCTCTTGTTATCTTGCTCCAGGTAAAATTGATCTCTGTGTCATTTCCTAAAGCTGCTTTGTTCTTTTCTGCTTTCATAGTAAAAACTCTTCAAAAGCATTTTCTCACCTTCTTCATTTCCTTATATTGTAAAGAAAGCTTTTTTCATTTTTGCCTGTATTTATCCTGCAAAATCATGATATGAATGTACCTTATCTTTGTTTAATATTGTATATCTATCATATACACATAAGAGTTGTATATTCTCATTTTTATATATTTTATTACATAGCTCTACCCCTTCCCCCATATTCTTTATTTCCTTCTTCTCCAGCTTAGGTTCCATGGTACACAACTTAATTATCCATTGAATATATTCTTAATTTCCCTGCCAATGTAGTGTGTGGCAAAACCCAACCTAATTTCCCCCATACTGCTTGTCTATATGGCTGGACAAAAATACACAGCCAAGTGGATTGGTCCTACTTTAACTTATTTACAAATATCAAGTGTAATGCTATTTTCCTCTCGTACTTTCTGAGAAGGTAGTCCCCTCTCCCACTTTCAGAGGTGATTATTAAACAGGTTATTTTTTCTCCTCATGTTTCCAATACCTCTTCCAACATTACCATTCTCAGTTCACAACTTCCCCCTATTTTACTAAGAAAACAGTAAATTTTACGTCAATCTCTTGGCCTTTGTACCCATCTACTCTTCTTTCCCTATCATTACCATGGATTACTATCTCTTCTGTCTAAAGCTGATCACCTCACTGTGCACTGGATCCCATAGTCTGTCTTACTCAAGGACTTTGCTCCTACAATTATCCTGTTTTCCATTCTCTTGCAAAAATCAAATTTACTCTATCTATGAAATTATTTGCATTAGCATACAAACATGCCATAGGATCTCCAATATATATATTTTAAAACCTCCATAGATCTCATATGTACCTCTGGCCCTGTATCATTACTGTCCTTTATAGCAAAGCTTCTTAAAATAGTTGCCTCTACTCAATTTTTCTATTCCTCATTTGCCATTCTCTTGAAACTACAACATTTAGGCTTCTGTCTCTACTCTGCCTCTGAAACCATTCTTAACAAGGTCACTAGTAATCCACATTGCCAGTTCTAGTCAGTTATTATTCCTCATAGTAATTTATATCTCAGCAATATTTGAAATAGTTGATTTCTCCCTCCTTGAAACACTTGATTTGGCTTCTGGAGCATCACACTCGTAATTTTCTTCCTTGTTTTCCTGACCTTTCTATGTTGGAGTGTCCAAGGCTCAGTCCTTGGCTCTCTTCTGTCTACATCCAATTCTGAGGTGCACTCATTCATTTCCATGGTTTTACGTACCATCAATATGTTGATCACTCTCACATTTCTACTTCTTGCTCAGATCTTTCTTTGAGCTCCAGACTCTTATTAACATCTTGCTTCCCACTTGATATCAGCACTTGGTATGTTAAACATCCTGTCTCCTAAAGGGGGAGCTCTTGCTTCCCTGCTCTCTGCAGACCTTCTCCTTTTCTCCCTCTCAGTAAAAACATTGAGTTATTTAGGCCAAAATCCAAGAGTCATCTTGATCCTTTTCTTTCCTCACACCATCATCCAATCCATCAACAAGTCCTGCCAATTCTGTCTTCAAAATACATGGAATTAACTACTTGTCAAAAACTCATTACTCCTACCCAAGCCCAAGCTACTGTGTTTCACTTATACTATTCTAATGACCTCCTAGATTTCCTACACTCAGTAGCAATACCACAGTAGCTAGAGTACAGTTGACCCTTGAACAGCTTGTGGTCTAGGGGCGCCGATCCTCTGAACAATCTAAAATCCCCATATAATTTATAGTCGGCCCTCTGTATCCCCAGATCCTATGTACCTGTGGTTCCACATCTGCAGATTCAACCAACTGTGGATCGTGTATTACTGTGGTATTTACTATTGAAAAATTGCTGCATGTAAGTGGACCCACATAGTTGAAACCCATGTTGGGTCAACTGCAATCCTTAAAAAAACTTAGGATAACACACACACACACACACACACACACACACACCCCGACTAAAAACCCTCCAAAGACTTACCATGTCATTCAGAATAAAATCCAAACTATGAGGTAGGGTTTACAAGGTCCACCTAAGGTCACCCTGGGTGTTTCTGCAATCTCGAGACCTAACACTGCCTGTGTCACTGAGCTGAAGCCACACTGACCACATAGGTGATCTTTTTTTTTTTTTTTTTTCCTTTTTTTTTTTAATTATTATTTATTTATTTATTTATTTTTTGGCTGTGTTGGGTCTTCGTTTCTGTGCGAGGGCTTCTTCTAGTTGCGGTGAGCGGGGGCCACTCTTCATCGCGGTGCGCGGGCCTCTCACTATCGCGGCCTCTCTTATTGCGGAGCACAGGCTCCAGACGCGCAGGCTCAGTAGTTGTGGCTCACGGGCCCAGCCGCTCCGCGGCATGTGGGATCCTCCCAGACCAGGGCTCGAACCCGTGTCTCCTGCATTAGCAGGCAGATTCTCAACCACTGCGCCACCAGGGAAGCCCCACATAGGTGATCTTTGAATATATTAAATGCATTCCAGCCTCAGGGTCTTTGTCTTCTTTGTTCCTCCAGATCTATACATGAATCATTCCCTCATTTGGAAGCCTTTCCCTAACCACTGTATTTTAAATAATTGTGTCCCTCCCCCATTGCTCTGTCCTCTTATTTTTTCCTTCTTCCTTTTTTTTGGAGTGGGTGGTGGTGCTGCACTGCACGGCTTGTGGGATCTTAGTTCCCTGACTAGGGATCGAACCAAGCCCAGCAGTGGAAGCACGGAGTCCTAACCACTGGACCACCAGGGAATTCCCTACTCAGTTCTCGTACCCTTTCTTTTTCTTCATAGCCCTTATCACTGTCATATGTTACATACGAGTGTGTATGTATGTATGTGTTTATCATCTGTCTCTTCCTCTAGAGTGCAAGCTTTACTAGAGGAGAACTTTGGTTAATTGTCATGTGCCCATCATGTAGAATAGTACCTGGCAACGTAGTAAGTGCCCGATAAATGTGTTGAATAAGTGAAACCTATTAGGCATAGATATTACTACTCCCAATTTCAGATGTAGAAACTGAATCTACCACAGCTGGCAGGTTTTTTGATTCCAAATTTATTGCTTTTTGAACCTCAGCCACTTGTTTCTAGAACCTTATCTGATCGTTTATTTGTCCTCATCTGATTTCTCCTCATCAGAAATACTATGGTTGTTTTTGTTACTCTTTAAGCATTTGCTACATTTGTTTTGTACTGTTACTGATGCATACCTCTTTCTTGCACTGTCCCAGTACCTTATGAATGCTTTGAAAATTATGGGAGAATCACAAATTATTTCTTCTTAGATCTCTTAGTATTTGAGTTTTAAACTTAGACTTGATTTTCTTTAAGCTATCCAGCTTTTTCTTTTAAAACTAATGTGAAATTCAGGATTTGAGATTTTTCATAAAAATTTTCTCCAGCAACCTGTAAACTTCTTAATTTGGGAGGTAATAATAGATTTGCTTTAGGAGAGAGTTTTCATCCTAAAAATACTCAGTATTGGTATCTTGTCTGCACTTTGTAAAAAGTACTTAAGTGTGATTGAAAACAGAAGTGTTTTCAAGTTTTTGATAAGATTATCCCTTTCTTAATGGATTTTCTCGTATAGGAAAATTTTATTTCCTACTTTACTATTCTTCTGACTATCCTTTTTCTTTTTCACTTTTCCCAAGAAGTGGGGCAATATTGATTCAGCAGTAGAGGAACATCATGTGGTAAAGAAAGGTTTTCGTTTTTCTGTGAATTAGGTTACAGAGTCACTAGCAGGAAAGAGAAGGGCAAAGATTCATTTCCACATTCTTATGAGAAGAGGCTGAAATGAGGCAGCAATAATTGTGCCTTGGTAGCTAATGAGAGTCTCTGCCTCTTCCGTGTGAACAGTGAGAGAAATCAGGCTGCTCTTAGTGTAGCTACCACCCACGAAGCTGTGAAGAAGGCTGGTGAGAGCAGATGGTATCCAGGCACAGTTTGATTTGTGTAGAAACCTGCATAAAGAGCAGCATGTGTTTTGTTTTGTTTTGTTTTCCCCTTAATTACTCAGAGCCAGGGAGATCAGTGTTCAAATAAAACATAGTGATACAGCCAGGAGAAAAAATTGTAAAAGAAGAAAACAGACAACTACGTTGGTAACTGCATCATTTCAATTCCATGATATTTACTGAGAGTGCTTTGTATAATGCTCTGTACCAGGCATTGTAAGACATGCAAAGAAGAGTGAGTTAAGTATTAAAAAATAAATTCAGTTCAGTAAACATGTCATTAGTGCCTTTTATATGCTGCTGAAGTGCTGGGAATATAGAAATTAAAGTAGTTCTATCCTTAAGGAGCTTACAATATAGTGGGGGAAATGAAGTAAATGGATAGTTTCGGTTGCACACAAGCAGGTTCTATGATATACGTGTATCAAGATGCTATAGAAGCTCTGAAGAAAGGGTACTTAATTTACCCTGGGAGTATAGTGAGGAAGACAGGGCAGGAAGGCTTCTGGGAGAAGGTAAAACCCTAGTGTACAGCCCTGAGTCTTGAAGGATGAATAGTTGTTAGCCAGGTAAAAATGAGGGGTAGGGAGAGATCAGGGCACAAGGAAGAGTATGAGCAAAGGGTCGGAGGCAAGAAATATCATGGCTGTTTGGGAGAGATCCAAGCAAGTACTGCTCTTATAGCTGAAGGTAACATTTGTGGGAGAAGATGAGATTATGGTACCAGATTGTGATGGAGTTTGGAGCTTATCCTATATGTTCATGTTCCTTCCTGTGTGGCCTGTAGACTCTGCAACAGCAACTCTTAGAATATTTGCAGAAATGCAGGTCTAAACCCACACCAAGATATGGAAAATATCCGTAGAATCTGTTGTTTTTGCTCAGAATTGGGATTTTCCTATATGGCTAATGTACAACAGAATGCTCTGTATTTAACAAATATTTTTTTAAGTGATATATTTCATCAGGTTTACACAAACACAGTATTTATGAGAGAATTTATGTCTTACATTGGTGTTTTGGGAGGTTCCCAAGAGAAGAACTATGATTATAAAATGTCGTTTATAAAGTAAATGTAGAAGACATGTATACTGACCCTTGGGATCAATAAAAAGGCAGAAAATTCCAAACAAAAAACAACTTGGAAGCCTAATTTGTGACTACATCTTTAAGGATATATTTTCCTAAAACCAATTCAGAGTGAGAATTCCCTGAGACCTCTGTCACTCAGTGTTCAGTCTCTGGCCCTGTGTGTGTGTATACAGTTTAGGAGAAAGCAAGGAATATGGAAATGGAAAATGTTTCAGAATAATAGAAGGAACTTATGATATGTTTATAAATATTCTACATATCTCTCTTACTGTACAGGAATTAGAGAATAAAAGAAGACTACAAAAACAAGCTGCCGCTAGTCAAAGTGCCATGGAAGTTCGCTTGAATAGAGCTCTAGAAGAAGCAGAAAAGTATAAGCTGGAGTTAAATAAACTAAAGCAAAATAACAAGGTATGGAAAAACTGAATAATTTGGGTAGTGATCACCTTTGGTATCTTTCTCTTTTATGCAAGACTCAAAAGTGATAGTTTTTAAATTATAATTCTTGGTGTCACGGTGAACACACCTCTTTTCAGAAGAAATACCCTTATTAGCAATATGTACATTTCCAATAAGTTAGAATTATATTGCTTGGACTAGTGCCATACTTGGGTGATAGCACAATTCTGGAGAATTCATTCATTTTTTTCATCCAACAGATCTTTATTGTGTGCCCATCTTATATGCCAGACACCTTTCTAATCTCTGGGAATAAATAAATGGTGGAAAAAACTCTGTTTTGAATTTCAAGTCTGTTCTATCCCTCTCTGAGCCTCAATTTTCTAATATATAATGCAAGGGGCTATTGTACAGGGCAGTGGTTCTCAAACTTGAGCACATATCAGAATCACCTGGAAGGTTTATTTAAACATAGATTCCTGGGTCCCACCCACAGATTTTCTTATTCAGTAGATTTGGGGTGAGACGTGAGAATGTGCAGGTTTTTTTGTTTTTTGTTTTTTTAAATTTTTATTGGAGTGTAGTTGATTTACAATGTTGTGTTAGTTTCTGCTGTACAGCGAAGTGAATCAGTTATACGTATATATATACCCATTCTTTTTTAGATTCTCTTCCCATATAGGCCATTACAGAGAATTGAGTAGAGTTCCCTGTGCTATACAGTAGTGTGTGTATGTCAATTCCAATCTTCCAGTTTATCCCTCCCCCCTTACCCTCTGGTAACCATGTTTGTTTTCTAGATCTGTGACTCTATTTCTGTTTTGTAGATAAGTTCATTTGTACCCTTTTCTTAGATTCCACATATAAGCAATATCATATGATATTTGTCTTTCTCTGTTTGACTTACTTCACTCACTATGATGATCTCTAGGTCCATCCATGTTGCTGCAAATGGCACTATATTGTTCTTTTTTATGGCTGAGTAATATTCCATTTGTGTGTGTGTGTGTGTGTGTGTGTGTGTGTGTGTGTGTATACACATATATATATATATATACACACCACATCTTCTTTATCCATTCCACTGTTGATGGACATTTAGGTTGCTTCCATGTCCTGGCTATTGTAAATAGTGCTGCAATGAACATTGGGGTGCATGTAACTTTTCGAAATATGATTTTCTCCAGATATGTGCCCAGGAGTGGAATTGCTGGATCATATAGTACCTCAATTTTTAGTTTCTTAAGGAACCTCCATACTGTTCTCCATAGTGGCTGTACCAATTTACACTACCACCAATGACGTAGGAGGGTTCCCTTTTCTCCACACCCTCTCCAACATTTATTGTTGTTGTTGTTGTTTTTTAAATCTTTATTGGAGTATAATTGCTTTACAATGGTGTGTTAGTTTCTGCTTTATAACAAAGTGAATCAGTTATACATATACATATGTTCCCATATCTCTTCCTTCTTGCATCTCCCTCCCTCCCACCCTCCTTATCCCACCCCTCTACATGGTCACAAACCACCGAGCTGACCTCCCTGTGCTATGCGGCTGCTTCCCACTAGCTATCTATTTTACGTTTGCTAGTGTATATATGTCCATGCCACTCTCTCACTTTGTCCAAGATTACCCTTCCCCCTCCCCATATCCTCAAGTCCATTCTCTAGTAGGTCTGCATCTTTATTCCCATCTTGCCCCTAGGTTCTTCTGACCATTTTCTTATTTTTTTTCTTTAGATTCCATATATATGTGTTAGCATATGGTATTTGTTTTTCTCTTTCTGACTTACTTCACTCTGTATGACAGACTCTAGGTCCATCCACCTCACTACAAATAACTCAGTTTCGTTTCTTTTTATGGCAGAGTAACATTCAATTGTATATATGTGCCACATCTTCTTTATCCATTCATCTGTCGATGGACACTTAGGTTGCTTCCATGTCCTGGCTATTGTAAATAGAGCTGCAATGAACATTTTGGTACATGACTCTTTTTGAATTATGGTTTTCTCAGGGTATATGCCCAGTAGTGGGATTGCTGGGTCACATGGTAGTTCTATTTTTACTTTTTTAAGGAACCTCCATACTGTTCTCCATAGTGGCTATATCAATTTACATTCCCACCAACAGTGCAAGAGGGTTCCCTTTTCTCCACACTCTCTCCAGCATTTATTGTTTGTAGATTTTTTGATGATGACCATTCTGATGGGTGTGAGATGATATCTCATTGTAGTTTTGATTTGCATTTCTCTAATGATTAATGATGTTGAGCATTCTTTCACGTGTTTGTTGGCAATCTGTATATCTTCTTTGGAGAAATGTCTATTTAGGTCTTCTGCCCATTTTTGTATTGGGTTGTTTGTTTTTTTAATATTGAGCTGCATGAGTTGCTGTATGTTTTGGAGATTAATCCTTTGTCAGTTGCTTCATTTGCAAATATTTTCTCCCATTCTGAGGGTTGTCTTTTCGTCTTGTTTATGGTTTCCTTTGCTGTACAAAAGCTTTTAAGTTTCATTACGTCCTATTTGTTTATTCTTGTTTTTATTTCCATTTCTCTAGGAGGTGGGTCAAAAAGGATCTTGCGGTGATTTATGTCATAGAGTGTTCTGCCTATGTTTTCCTCTAAGAGTTTGATAGTGTCTGGCCTTACATTTAGGTCTTTAATCCATTTGGAGTTTATTTTTGTGTATGGTGTTAGGGAGTGTTCTAATTTCATACTTTTACATGTAGCTGTCCAGTTTTCCCAGCACCACTTATTGAAGAGGCTGTCTTTTCTCCACTGTATATGCTTGCCTCCTTTATCAAAGATAAGGTGACCATATGTGCATGGGTTTATCTCTGGGCTTTCTATCCTGTTCCATTGAGCTATATTTCTGTTTTTGTGCCAGTACCATACTGTCTTGATTACTGTAGCTTTGTAGTATAGTCTGAAGTCAGGGAGCCTGATTCCTCCAGCTCCATTTTTCATTCTCAAGATTGCTTTGGCTATTCGGGATCTTTTGTGTTTCCATACAAATTGTGAAATTTTTTGTTCCAGTTCTGTGAAAAATGCCAGTGGTAGTTTGATAAGGATTGCATTGAATCTGTAGATTGCTTTGGGTAGTAGAGTCATTTTCACAATGTTGATTCTTCCAATCCAAGAACATGGTATATCTCTCCATCTATTTGTATCATCTTTAATTTCTTTCATCAGTGTCCTATAATTTTCTGCATACAGGTCTTTTGTCTCCTTAGGTAGGTTTATTCCTAGATATTTTATTCTTTTTGTTGCAGTGGTAAATGGGAGTGTTTTCTTAATTTCACTTTCAAATTTTTCATCATTAGTGTATAGGAATGCAAGAGATTTCTGTGCATTAATTTTGTATCATGCTACTATACCAAATTCATTGATTAGCTCTAGTAGTTTTCTGGTAGCATCTTTAGGGTTCTCAATGTATAGTATCATGTCATCTGCAAACAGTGACATGTTTACTTCTTCTTTTCTGATTTGGATTCCTTTTATTTCTTTTTCTTCTCTGATTGCTGTGGCTAACACTTCCAAAACTATGTTGAATAATAGTGGTGAGAGTGGGCAACCTTGTCTTGTTCCTGATCTTAGTGGAAATGGTTTCAGTTTTTCACCATTGAGGACGATATTGGCTGTGGGTTTGTCATATATGGCTTTTATTATGTTGAGGAAAGTTCCCTCTATGCCTACTTTCTGGAGGGTTTTTATCATAAATGGGTGTTGAATTTTGTCGAAGGCTTTCTCTGCATCTATTGAGATGATCATATGGTTTTTCTCCTTCAATTTGTTAATATGGTGTATCACGTTGATTGATTTGCGTATATTGAAGAATCCTTGCATTCCTGGAATAAACCCCACTTGATCATGGTGTATGATCCTTTTACTGTGCTGTTGGATTCTGTTTGCTAGTATTTGTTGAGGATTTTTGCATCTATGTTCATCAGTGATATTGGCTTGTAGTTTTCTTTCTTTGTGACATCTTTCTCTGGTTTTGGTATCAGGGTGATGTTGGCCTCGTAGAATGAGGTTGGGAGTGTTCCTCCCTCTGCTATATTTTGGAAAATTTGAGAAGGATAGGTGTTAGCTCTTCTCTAAATGTTTGATAGAATTCGCCTGTGAAGCCATCTGGTCCTGGGCTTTTGTTTGTTGGAAGAGTTTTAATCACAGTTACAATTTCAGTGCTTGTGATTGGTCTGTTTCTATTTTCTATTTCTTCCTGGGGCAGTCTCAGCAGGTTGTGCATTCCTAAGAATTTGTCCATTTCTTCCAGGTTGTCCATTTTATTGGCATAGAGTTGCTTGTAGTAATTTCTCATGACCCTTTGTATTTTTGCAGTGTCAGTTGTTACTTCTCCTTTTTCATTTCTAATTCTATTGATTTGAGTCTTCTCCCTTTTTTTCTTGATGAGTCTGGCTAAAGGTTTATCAATTTTGTTTATCTTCTCAAAGAACCAGCTTTTACTTTTATTGATCTTTGCTATCGTTTCCTTCATTTCTTTTTCTTTTATTTCTGATCTGATCTTTATGATTTCTTTCCTTCTGCTAACTTTGGGGTTTTTTGGTTCTTCTTTCTCTAATTGCTTTAGGTGCAAGGTTAGGTTGTTAATTTGAGATGTTTCCTGTTTCTTAAGGTAGAATTGTATTGCTATAAACTTCCCTCTTAGAACTGCTTTTGCTGCATCCCATAGGTTTTGGGTCGTCGTGTCTCCATTATCATTTGTTTCTAGGTAGTTTTTGATTTCCCCTTTGATTTCTTCAGTGATCACTTCGTTATTAAGTAGTGTATTGTGTAGCCTCCCTGTGTTTGTATTTTTTACAGATCTTTTCCTGTAATTGATATCTAGTCTCAGCGTTGTGGTCAGAAAAGATACTTGATACGATTTCAGTTTTCTTAAATTTACCAAGGCTTGATTTGTGACCCAAGATGTGATCTATCCTGGAGAATGTTCCATGAGCACTGGAGAAAAATGTGTATTCTGTTGTTTTTGGGTGGAATGTCCTATAAATATCAATTAAGTCCATCTTGTTTAATGTATCATTTAAAGCTTGTGTTTCCTTATTTATTTTCATTTTGGATGATCTGTCCATTGGTGAAACTAGGGTGTTAAAGTCCCCTACTATGATTGTGTTACTGTCGATTTCCCCTTTTATGGCTGTTAGTATTTGCCTTATGTATTGAGGTGCTCCTATGTTGGGTGCATAAATATTTACAATTGTTATATCTTCTTCTTCGATTGATCCCTTGATCATTATATAGTGTCCTTCTTTGTCTCTTGTAATAGTCTTTATTTTAAAGTCTATTTTGTCTGATATGAGAATTGCTACTCTAGCTTTCTTTTGATTTCCATTTGCATGGAATATCTTTTTCCATCCCCTCACTTTCAGTTTGTATGTGTCCCTAGGTCTGAAGTGGCTCTCTTGTAGACAGCATATATATGGGTCTTGTTTTTGTATCCATTCAGCCAGTCTGTGTCTTTTGGGGGAAGCATTTAATCCATTTACATTTAAGGTAATTATCGATATGTATGTTCCTATTCCCATTTTCTTAAATGTTTTGCATTTGTTATTGTAGGTGTTTTCCTTCTCTTGTGTTTCTTGCCTAGAGAAGTTCCTTTAGCATTTGTTGTAAAGCTGGTTTGGTGGTGCTGAACTCTCTCAGCTTTTGCTTGTCTGTAAAGGTTTTAATTTCTCCATCAAATCTGAATGAGATCCTTGCTGGGTAGATTAATCTTGGTTGTAGGTTTTTCTCCTTCATCACTTTAAATATGTCCTGCCACTCCCTTCTGGCTTGCAGAGTTTCTGCTGAAAGATCAGCTGTTAACCTTATGGGGATTCCCTTGTGTGTTATTTGTTGTTTTTCCCTTGCTGCTTTTAATATGTTTTCTTTGTGTTTAATTTTTGATAGTTTGATTAATATGTGTCTTGGCGTGTTTCTCCTTGGATTTATCCTGTATGGGACTCTCTGTGGTTCCAGGACTTGATTAACTATTTCCTTTCCCATATTAGGGAAGTTTTCAACTATAATCTCTTCAAATATTTTCTCAGTCCCTTTCTTTTTCTCTTCTTCTTCTGGGACCCCTATAATTCGAATGTTGGTGCGTTTAATGTTGTCCCAGAGGTCTCTGAGACTGTCCTCAGTTCTTTTCATTCTTTTTTCTTTATCCTGCTCTGCAGTAGTTATTTCCACCATTTTATCTTCCAGGTCACTTATCCGTTCTTCTGCCTCAGTTATTCTGCTATTGATCCCTTCTAGAGCATTTTTAATTTCATTTATTGTGTTGTTCATCGTTGCTTGTTTCCTCTTTAGTTCTTCTACGTCCTTGTTAAATGTTTCTTGCATTTTCTCTCTTCTATTTCCAAGATTTTGGATCATCCTTACTATCATTATTCTGAATTCTTTTTCAGGTAGACTGCCTATTTCCTGTTCATTTGTTAGATCTGGTGGGTTTTTACCTTGCTCCTTCCTCTGCTGTGTGTTTTTCTGTCTTCTCATTTTGCTTATCTTAGTGTGTTTGGGGTCTCCTTTTCGCAGCCTGCAGGTTCGTAGTTCCTGTTGTTTTTGGTGTCTTTCCCCAGTGGCTAAGGTTGGTTCAGAGGGTTGTGTAGGCTTCCTGGTGGAGGGAACTAGTGCCTGTGTTCTGGTGGATGAGGCTGGATCTTGTCTTTCTGGTGGGCAGGTCCACGTCTGGTGGTGTGTTTTGGGTTGTCTGTGGCCTTATTATGATTTTAGGCAGCCTCTCTGCTAATGGATGGGGCTGTGTTCCTGTCTTGCTAGTTGTTTGGCATAGGGTGTCCAGCACTGTAGCTTGCTGGTCGTTGAGTGAAGCTGGGTCTTGGTGTTGAGTGGAGATCTCTGGGAGATTTTCACCGTTTGATATTACGTGGAGCTGGGAGGTCTCTTGTGGGCCAGTGTCCTGAACTTGGCTCTCCCACCTCAGAGGCACAGCACTGACTCCTGGCTGGAGCACCAAGGGCCTTTCATCCACACAGCTCAGAATAAAAGGGAGAAAAAATAGAAAGAAAGAAAGAAAGAAAGAAAGAAAGAAAGAAAGAAAGAAAGAAAGAGGATAAAATGAAATAAAATAAAGTAAGATAAAATAAAATAAAGTTATTAAATAAAGAATAATTATTAAGAAAAAATTTTTAAGTAAAAAAACAAAAACCAAAAATGGACAGACAGAACCCTAGGACAAATGGTGAAAACAAAGCTATACAGACAAAATCTCACACAGAAACATACACATACACACTCACCAAAAGAGGAAAAGGGGAAAAAATAATATATCTTGCTCCCAGAGTCCACCTCCTCAATTTTGGATGATTCATTGTCTATTCAGGTGTTCCACAGGTGCAGGGTACATTAAGTTGATTGTGGAGATTTAATCCGCTGTTCCTGAGGCTGTTGGGAGAGATTTCCCTTTCTCTTCTTTGTTCACACAGCTCCCAGGGATCAGCTTTGGATTTGGACCTGCCTCTGCGTGTAGGTCGCCTGTGGGTGTCTGTTCCCCTCCCAGACAGGACGGGGTTAAAGGAGCAGCTGATTTGGCGGCTCTGGCTCACTCAGGCCAGGGGGAGGGAGGGGTACGGATGCAGGGCGAGCCTCCGGCCGCAGAGGCCGGCGTGACGTTTCACCAGCCTGATGCACGCCGTGCGTTCTCCTGGGGCAGTTGTCCCTGGATCGCGGGACCCTGGCAGTGGCGGGCTGCACAGGCTCCCAGGAGGGGAGGTGTGGATAGTGACCTGTGCTTGCACACAGGCTTCTTGGTGGCTGCAGCAGCAGCCCTAGCGTCTCATGCCCGTCTCTGGGGTACGCACTGATAGCCGCGGCTCATGCGCGTCTCTGGAGCTCCTTTAAGCAGCGCCCTTAATCCCCTCTCCTCGCGCACCAGGAAACAAAGAGGCAAGAAAAAGTCTTTTGCCTCTTCGGCAGGTCCAGACTTTTTCCCGGACTCCCTCCCGGCTAGCTGTGGTGCACTAGTCGCCTTCAGGCTGTGTTCACACCGCCAACCCAATCCTCTCCCTGCGATCCTACCGAAGCCCGAGCCTCAGCTCCCAGCCCCCGTCCACCCCGGCAGGTGAGCAGACAAGCCTCTCGGGCTGGTGAGTGCTGGTTGGCGCCGATCCTCTGTGCGGGAATCTCTCCGCTTTGCCCTCCGCACCCCTGTTGCTGCGCTCTCCTCCGTGGCTCCAAAGCTCCCCACCTCTGCCACCCGCAGTCTCCACCCGCAAAGGGGCTTCCTAGTGTGTGGAAACCTTTCCTCCTTCACAGCTCCCTCCCACTGGTGCAGGTCCCTTCACTATTCTTTTGTCTGTTTTTTCTTTTTTCTTTTGCCCTACCCAGGTGCGTGGGGAGTTTCTTGCCTTTTGGGAGGTCTGAGTTCTTCTGCCAGCGTTCAGTGGATGTTCTATAGGAGCAGTTCCATGTGTAGATGTATTTCTGATGTATCTGTGCGGAGGAAGGTGATCTCCACGTCTTACTCTTCTGCCATCTTCTCAAATCCCAACATTTATTGTTTGTAGACTTTTTGATGATGGCCATTCTGACTGGTGTGAGGTGATACCTCATTGTAGTTTTGATTTGCATTTCTCTAATAATTAGTGATGTTGAGCATCTTTTCATGTGCCTCTGGGCCATCTGTATGTCTTCTTTGGAGAAATGTCTATTTAGATCTTCCACCCATTTTTTGATTGGGTTGTTTGGTTTTTTGATATTGAGCTCCATGAGCTGTTTGTATATTTTGGAGATTAATCCCTTGTCAGTTGCTTCATTGGCAAATATTTTCTCCCATTCTGAGGGGTGTCTTTTTGTTTTGTTTATGGTTTCCTTTGCTGTGCAAAAGCTTTTAAGTTTAACTAGGTCCCATTTATTTATTTTTGTTTTTATTTTCATTACTCTTGGAGGTGGATTGAAAAAGATCTTGCTACGATTTATGTCAGAGAGTGTTCTGCCTGTGTTTTCCTCTAAGAGTTTTTATAGTATCTGCCTTACATTTATGTCTTTAATCCATTTTGAGTTTATTTTTGTGTATGGTGTTAGGGAGTGTTCTAATTTCATTCTTTAACATGTACCTGTCTAGTTTTACCAGCACCACTTACTGAAGAGACTGTCTTTACTCCATTGTATATTCTTGCCTTCTTTGTCATAGATTGGATGACCATAGGTGTGTGGGTTTGTCTCTTGACTTTCTTTCGTGGTCCATTGATCTATATTTCTATTTTTGTGCCGGTACCATACTGTTTTGATTACTGTGGCTTGGTAGTATAGTCTCAAGTCAGGGAGCCTGATTCCTCCAGCTCTGTTTTTCTTTCTCAAGATTGCTTTGGCTCTTTGTAGTCTTTTGTGTTTCCATAAAAATTGTAAAATATTTTGCTCTAGTTCTTTGAAAAACGCCATTGGTAACTTGGTTGGGATTGCATGGAATCTGTAGATTGCTTTGGTTAGTATAGTCATTTTCACAATGTTGATTCTTCCAATCCAACAACATGGTATATCTCTCCATCTGTTTGTGTCATCTTTTATTTCTTTCATCAGCATCTCATAGTTTTTGGAGTACAGGTCTTTTGTCTCCTTGGGTAGGTTTTTTCCTAGGTATTTTATTCTTTTTGATGCCATGGTAAATGGGATTGTTTCCTTGATTTCTGTTTCTAATCTTTCATTGTTATTGTATAGGAATGCAAGAGATTCCTGTGTATTAATTTTCTATCCTGCAATTTTACCGATGCATTGATGAGCTCTAGTAGTTTTCTGGTAGCATCTTTAGCATTTTCTATGTGTAGTATCATGTCATCTGCAAACAGTGACAGTTTTACTTCTTCTTTTCCAGTTTGGATTCCTTCTATTCCTTTTTCTTCTCTGGTTGCGTGGCTAGGGCTTCCAAAACTATTTTGAATTATAGTAGTGAGAGTGAACATCCTTGTTTTGTTCCTGATCTTAGAGGAACGGCTTTCAGTTTTTTACCATTGAGAATGATGTTTGCTGTGGGTTTGTCATGTATGGCCTTTATGATGTTGAGGTATGTTCCCTCTGCCCGCTTTCTGGGGATTCTTTATCATAAATGGGTGTTGAATTTTGACAAAAGCTTTTTCTGCATCTATTGAGATGATCATGTGGTTTTATTCTTCAATTTGTTTTTTCTTTAATATTAATCTATTTATTTGGCTGTGCTGGGTCTTAGTTGCAGCATGCAAGATCTTTGTTGCCGTATGTGGCATCTGTTGCGACATGCAGGATCCTTAGTTGTGGCATGCAGGATCTAGTTCCCTGACCAGGGATTGAACCCAGCCCCCTGCATTGGGAGCAAGGAGTCTTAACCATGCTTAACTAGTCTTCACTGGACTGCCAGGGAAGTCCCTATTCATTTTGTTGATGTGATGTATCAGATTGTTTGATTTGTGTTATTGCAAAATCCTTGCATCACTGGGATAAATCCCACTTTATCACGGTGTATGATCCTTTTAATGTGTTGTTTGATTCAGTCTGCTAGTATTTTGTTGAGGATTTTTGCATTTATTTTCATCAGTGATATTCGCCTGTAATTTTCTTTTTTTCTGATACCATTGTCTGGTTTTGGTATCAGGGTGATGGTGCCCTCATAGAATGAGCTTGAGAGTGTTTCCTTCCTCTGCAATTTTTTGGAATAGTTTCAGAAGGATAGGTATTAACTCTTCTCTAAACGTTTGATAGAATTTGCTGTGAAGCCATCTGGTCCTGGACTTTTGTTTGTTGGAAGATTTTTAATCACAGTTTCAATTTCATTACTTGTGATTAGTCTGTTCATATTTTCTATTTCTTCCTGGTTCAGTCTTGGAAGGTTGTACCTTTCTAAGAATTTGTCCATTTCTTCTACGTTGTCCATTTTATTGGCATATAGTTGCTTGTTGTAGTCTTACGATCCTTTGTATTTCTGTGGTGTCCACTGTAACTTCTCCATTATCATATCTAATTTTATTGATTTGAGCCCTCCCTTTTTTTCTTGATGGGTCTGGCTAAAGGTTTATCAATTTTATCTTCTCAAGGAACCAGCTTTTAGTTTCGTTGATTTTTGCTATTGTTTTCTTCATCTCTATTTCATTTATTTGTGCTCTGGTGTTTATGATTTCTTTCCTTCTATTAACTTTAGGTTTTGTTTGTTCTTCTTTCTCTAGTTGATTTAGGCGTAAGGTTTGGTTGTTTATTTGAGATTTTTCTTGTTTCCTGAGGTAGGAGTGTATTGCTATAAACTTCCCTCTTAGAACTGCTTTTGCTGCATCCAATAGGTTTTGCATTCTCGTCTTTTTGTCATTTGTCTCTAGGTATTTTTTTATTTCCTTTTTGATTTTTTTAGTGATCCATGGGTTATTTAGTAACATATTGTTTAGCTTCTATGTGTTTGTGTTTTTTACAGGTTTTTTTGCCTGTAATTTATTTCTAATCTCATAGCTTTGTGGTTGGAAAAGATGCTTGATATGATTTCAGTTTTCTTAAATTTACCGAGGCTTGATTTGTGACCCAAGATGTGATCTATCCTGGAGAATGTACCATGTGCATTTGAGAAGAAAGTGTATTCTGCTGCTTTCGGTTGGGATGTCCTATAAATATCAATTAGGTCTATCTGGTCTAATATGTCATTTAAGACTTTTGTTTCCTTATTAATTTTCTGTCTCGGTGATCTGTCCATTGTGTAAGAGAGGTGTTAAAGTCCCCCACTATGGTTGTGTTACTGTCAGTTTCCCCTTTTATGGCTGTTAGCATTTGCCTTATATATTGAGGTGCTCCTATGTTGGGTGCATGTATATTTACAATTGTGTACTTAAATATGCAATTGTAAATTCTTCTTGGATTGATCCCTTGATCATTATGTAATGTCCTTCCTTGTCTTGTAACAGTCTTTATATAAAGTCTATTTTGTCTGATATAAGTATTGCTGTTGCAGCTTTGTTTTGATTTCCATTCACATGCAGTATCTTTTTCCATCCCCTCACTTTCAGTCTGTAAGTATCCCTAGGTCTGAGGTGGGTCTCTTGTAGACAGCATATATATGGGTCTTGTTTTTGTATCCATTCACCCAGTCTGTGTGTTTTGGTTGGAGCATTTAATCTATTTACACTTAAGGTAATTATCGATATGTATGTTTCTATTGCCATTTTCTTAATTGTCATGGGTTTGTTTTTGTGGGTCTTTTTTCTTCCCTTACTCTTTTGTTCTTTTCTTTTGTGGTTTGATGACCATCTTTAGTGTTGTGTTGGGTTGCTTTTTCTTTTTTTTGTGTTTATCTATTGTAATTTTCAGGTTTGCATGTCCTATGAGGCTTTGATAAAGCAGTCTTTATATATACAAGGTTGTTTTAAGTTGCTGGTCTCTTAATTTCAAATGCTATTCCCATTTTCTGCATTTGTACTTTCCTCTTCTCACAGTTGCTGGATTTGATATCATATTTGTGTATGGATGATTTCCTGCCTTTACTGTATGTTTGGCTTTACCAGTGAGCTTTCGCATTTGTGATTTTCTTGTTTCTAGTTGTGGTCTCTTCCCCCATCCCCATCCCCCTGCCTAGAGAAGTTCTTTTAGGAGTTTAGAAGTTCATTTGTTGTAAAGCTGGTTTGATGGTACTGAATTCTCTTAGCTTTTGCTTGTCTGTAAAGCTTTTGATTTTTCTGTCGAATCTGAATGAGAACCTTGCTGGGTAGTGTATTCTTGGTTGTAGGTTTTTCTCTTTCATCACTTTAAGTATATCCTGCCACTCCCTTCTGGTCTGCAGAGTTTCTGCTGAAAAATCAGCTGATAACCTTATGGGGATTCCCTTGTTTGTTATTTGTTGCTTTTCCCTTGTTTCTTTTAATATTTTTTCTTTGTATTTAATTTTTGTTAGCTTGATTAATTTGTGTCTCAGCGTGTTCCTCCTTGGGTTTATCCTGTATGGGACTCTGCGTTTCCTGGACTTGGGTGAGTATTTCCTTTCCCATGTTAGGGAAGTTTTCCACTATAATCTCTTTAAATATTTTCTCAGGCCCTTTCTCTTTTTCTTCTTCCTCTGGGACTCCTATAATTAGAATGTTGGTGCATTTAATGTTGTCCCAGAGGTCTCTGAGACTGTCCTCATTTCTTTCCATTCTTTTTCTTTATTCTGTTCTGCAGCAGAGATTTCCACCATTCTGTCTTCCAGGTTACTTATTTGTTCTTCTGCCTCAGTTATTCTGCTGTTGATTCCTTCTAGTCTATTTTCATTTCAATTATTGTACTGTTCATCTCTGGTTTTTTGTTCTTTAGTTCTTCTAGGTCTTTGTTAAACATTTCTTGTATCTTCTCGATCTGTGCCTCCATTCTTTTTCCAAGATCTTGGATCATCTTTACTATCATTACTCTGAATTTTTCTTTAGGTAGATTGTTTCCTCTTTATTTAATTGTTCTTGTAGGTTTCTATCTTCCTCCTTCATCTGCAACATATTTCTTTGCCTTTTCATTTTGTCTAACTTACTGTGTGTGTGGTCTCCTTTCTGCAGGCTGCAGGATTGTAGTTCCTCTTGCTTCTGGTGTCTGCCCCCTAGTGGGTGAGGTTTGTCCAGAGGCTTGTGCCATTACCCCCTTGATAGGAGGTTTGACTGGTGTTGTGGTGACCAGAGCCTGCCCTGGATATTGAGTGGGGCCTCCCTTTGCTCTCTGGTTGTCACTGTCCTGTCAGGGGTGGGGTCTGCTCCCTGGTTGTTGGAGTAGAGGCCCCAGATCTGTTTCTTAGCTGCGTTTCTGTACTGTGGTGTGAGGTAGGTGGGAATGGAGCACTCCCACTGGGAGATAAGCCACTGAGTATTCCTCCTCTGGAGCTGTTCACCGTGAATGTGCTCTGTTCTGTCCCCTTTCGCCCATTGTGTGGGCTCACAAAGTACACTGTTGTTGGCACTGCCCTCGGTCCCACCTTAACTGTGGGTATGCCGGCAGTTGGCTCTGGTGACTCTCAGGCGTTGTTTTCACCAGGCCACTGGCACAGCTCCACTGAAGTCAGGTCCCAGGACTACAGTAGTCGTGCACCTGGACCTGCTGTGGAGCTATGGAAGCAGCTCAGACTGGCCTGGCCCAACCTCTGCATGTATGTGCCCACAAAGCCCACAGCTGCTAAAGCCAGACTCGTCCCACCTGCTGGAGCACTTGTCCTTTCAGATGTTTTGCAGGCACTGAATTTAGGAAGCCATCAGTGGAGGTGTAACTCCGCAGTTCACGCAGCCGTGAGGAGAGATTTCAGCTCTTCTTCCTTAGTCACACGGCCCCTGGGGTTCAGCTGTGGTTTCAGCCCCACCTCTGTGTGTTCCTCCCACCAGAGTCTGCTCCAGAGGTTGTCGGAGCACAAGAGCCCATCAGGCAGGAAGGAACCATGGTGGTGATCGGGGTGAGCAGGCTCCCCAGGCGGGAGGGTGCTGGGGTAGGGATTGGAACATGCAAGCCCATCAGGCAGCAATCAGGTGAGTGGGTCCCCCAGGCTGAGGGAAGGGGCGGAGGAGGCAATAACTGAGCCATGAGTGCCAGCTCCAACAGGAGCCCTCCTTAGTGCCCATGGATGCAGGAGCTGGTGCGTGAGGGGAGAGGCTGTAATGGCCGCCCCGCCCTTTGCGCATCACTCAACAATGGCTCTTTGCCTCTGTGGAGGTCCAGGCTTCCTCCATGAGCATTCCTGGTTGTGGAGCTCCTTACTCCCGTCCCCTCTGGCTGTCTTCTCACACCCAACAGCAGTCCCCTCCCCAGGTTTGCTCTCCAAACCCCACATTCCAGCCCCCAACCCCCAGCCACCGGCAGACACCTGTCTCAGGCTGAGGTGCACAGGGCTGTGGCACAGAGCATCCCGTCCTGCTTCCTCTCCTCTTCCTTTTTCCTTCTTTCTTTTGTCCTACCCAGTTATACGGGGATCTTTCTTGTCCTTTTAGGTGTCTGAGGTCCTCTGCTAGTGTTCAGCAGGTGCTCTGTGAGAATTTTTCTATTTCTAAATGTATTCTTGATGCATTTGTGGGGAGAGATGAACTCCACGTCCTCCTACTCCTCCACCATCTTGGAAAGTCCAAATGTGCAGGTTTAACAAGTTACCAGCTGATGCTGATGCTAGTGATTCTGAGATGACATTTTGATAACCACTGTTATAGAGTTATTATAAGGATCACCATTGTGTCTCTAACATCTAGCCAGTGATTGGTGTAGAATTAACACTCAGTTCCTGAAATATCTGTTGAATAAATGAAGACGCAAATATCAATGGATGTGAAAGCCTTTTGTACACTCTATAAATACTGGCTATTAGATTTTGGTTTTGTGTCAACCTGAAAGTGATACTCCATTGGAGTCTCTCCCTTAGGACAATACTTAGTTATTAACAATGCCTTGGATGATGAATTTAGGAGTCACCCTCCTTACATGCACAGATGATACATTTTGGATTAAATTAGTAACACTTAACAGGACATAGAACTAAATCAATCTTGTTAAGTCCAATATTTTTAACAGAGGCAAATATATTACAGTGACTACAGAGTTTTAAGATATCGTCTGTGTGATAGTTTATGCTGTATGATCAGACTGTGTTCACATTCAAGAGCCATCGATGGTATGATGACTGGGATTTATTAATAGAATGT
Source organism: Balaenoptera ricei (assembly GCF_028023285.1). Classification (NCBI taxonomy): domain Eukaryota; kingdom Metazoa; phylum Chordata; class Mammalia; order Artiodactyla; family Balaenopteridae; genus Balaenoptera; species Balaenoptera ricei. The sequence goes on along the minus strand of NC_082640.1, from coordinate 79,579,975 downwards.
ATTTAATGAACAAGTTAGGAAGTCAGCTTTACAGACTTGCCAGTAATTATCATGTTATTGGAGTATTATTTCTAATTTTGGTGTATTCTAAATGGATTTTGAAGAAAATAAAATGGAATAATCATGTAAATGTCAGTATTTGCTAATTCTGGTTTCAGATTTGAGCTCTATTTTAGCACATACATTAGAGAAGTAGAAAGAAAAACTTGTTTCCATGACAACAGATGACTCTCCTATTCTAGCCAGCCATTTTGCAAATTCAAGTAATCAGGACTTGGTATGTGAATAACTCAGTTCAAAACCATCAACACCATAAAAACAACTTAGATGTGTTCAAGACAAACTTCTGACCCTAGGTCTGCATTATGGTGATCGATGTAAACATAGTGGGATGACATTTTGTTGTATATATTACTTAAGTGTTTACTATCAAGTAGACACTTGGAGATCAGAGTTCTTAAATGTCCTTGTTACATGTATATTGTTTCAGATTTCTGAAAAAATGTGTATGTGTCTTAAGTTTTTGACTTTTAAATTATTTTGCCTTGTTTCTAACTTTGAGGGGTGTTTTCAAGATACGCAGTAAGATTTTCCTTGGAGTCTAATCTGTATATAAGTTTTTCTTTTGTGAGTAGTTATATTTTTTTCCATTTTAATTCTTTGTACCTTGCTTCTCTTTCTGATTAGACATATTATTATAGTTAGGTAGGCAAGTAAAATTTTTCAGGTTTATATGTGTAAGAAATAGTAAGATTTCCATAAAATAGAACAATATTGCCTCATAGTCATCAGGAAGTTAAAGATTTATTTAAAAAATAATGATAAACTCATTCTGCACAGAGCTTAGGAAACAAGTAAACTGGTTTAGAGTAACTTTTGAAAAGTCAGTCAGCTTAAACCAGATGCTGCATTAGTGCATGAGCCCTGTCTCTTTCACTCCTATGCCTCAGTGCCTGGAACATAATAATTGCCTCTTTGCAACACACTGAAGGAAGGAATGATGAAAGACAACCATGTGATGGTTCAACTGTGCATTTGATTAGATGGTTGCTCGAAGTTCATTTAAAATATGTCACCAAGTACATGTTACTTCATTTAGGAACAGATAATTTCTAATTCTTCATTAATTCATTTATAAATATTTATGAGGACCTGCTATGTACCTGTCAGATCTTTACTAGAGGCTGGAGATATAAAGGTGATAGAAAATAAATATGGTCCTTGTAATCATGCACCTTACAGTGGAGAAGTTGGATGTTATTTAGACAAAACATCAAGCAAAGTTAAGGTGCAACTGTGGAATGCCATGAAGGGAGGGTACATGGTGCTTTGAGCAGGTAACCAGATCAGTGAGTGAATTTTAAAAAATGTAATCCTAAGCTAAGATCTGAAAAACATACAGGAGTTATGTACCAGGGGAGAGATTGTGGGCAGAAGGAATAGCATGTAAAAAAATGGCTCTGCAGCAAGAAAGAAGACAAGGTAATGAAAGGCAGGCATGGATGTGAAGGGAATGTTGCAAAGGGAGGCTTCAAACACAGGAAGAGGCCAAACCATCTAGGCCTTTAGGCCATGTTTAGTATTATGGATTTTACCCAAAGGGCAGTGTAAAGCCACTGCACTGTTATTTTGAAAAAGATGACAGGAGATGATGCCATGATCAGACATGCATCTGGAAGTACAGTCGTCTCTCAGTGTCCACGGGTGCTCAAGTCTCATATATAAAATGGTGCAGTATTTGCATATAACCTACACACATTCTCCTGTTTACTTCAAATCATCTCTAGATTACATATAATACCTAATACAGTGTAAATGCTGTGTAAGTAGTTGATGGCACATGGCAAATTCAAGTTTTGCTTTTTGGAACTTTGTGGAAATTTTTCCCCCAGAATATTTTCCATTGGCAATCGATTGAACCCACAGATGTGGAACCTGGGGATGTGGAGGGCCAGCTGTATTTGTTTGTTTGTATTTCTTTCTTTGTGGAGAATTGATTGGAAGGGGGCCAGAATGGATACAGTAGACTGCTTGAGAGTAGCAGTGTAAGTGAGAGATAATGAGGTAGCTTGGACTAAACTGAGAGTGGTAGAAAGGGGGAGAAACCAAGTATCAAAAAATACATCTAGGAGAGAAGTATCACTAGGATGTGGTGATGGACTGGATATAGGATTGTAAGAAAGGAAAGCTTAAGGAAGGATATTTTGACTTCTAGTTTTCAGAACTAGATAGAGTGCCATTCACTGAAATAAGAAACAATGGAATATGTTTGGAGAAGAAGATTGAGTTGTTTTAGAACACGTTAAGTTTGGAGATATTCTGAGAAATCCAAAGGGAGATGTCAAGATCTAGGAGAGAAGTCTGCACAGAGACAGTAGAAGAAGCCATTAGTGTTCACTAGGAAGAAAGGATAGAGTGAGAGAAGGAGAGAAGCCAGGGCCAATAGCTGAGCCTTGAAGAATTCCAGCATTTCACAAGTGGTCAACAATGTTGAATACTCCTGAGAGGTCAAGTTTCTTGGGGGAACTGAAAAAACTTTGCTGGATTTAACAGCACAGAAGTGACCTCGGTCAGAAATGTTTTGGTAGAGTGATAGGGAAGAAGCTAAATTTAAGGTGGATGAAAAATGAATATAGGTGAGGAGATGGAGAAGTGGATGTGTGTAATTCTTTCAAGAAGCTTAGAGCTGGAGGGACATAAGAAAGTTGGGTGGATTTTTTAAATTGAATTAATTTACATGCAATAAAATGCACAGATTTTATTGGGTTGGCCAAAAAGTACCTTCTGTTTTTAAGTAAAAATAAAAGACACATTTTTCATTTTCACCAAGAACTTTATTAAACAAAATATTCACCCTTTTGTTCCACTACCTTATACCAAATATTCACCCTTTTGTTCCACTACCTTTTTCAAACAACTTCATAATTCCATCTTCCCAAAACTTTTTATCTTTTTGAGCAAAGAACTGTTCCAGGTACCTTTTACAATCTTCCAGGGAATTGACATTTTTTTCCATTAAGAGAATTTTGTAAAGACTGAAATAAATGGAAATCCGAAGGTGCAATGTCTGATGAATACGGCAAATGAATGAGAACTTCGCAGCCAAGCTGTAATAGTTTTTGCCTGGTCATCAAAGAAACACACGGTCTTGCATTATCCTGATGGAAGATTCTGCATTTTCTGTTGACTAATTCTGGACGCTTTCGTCGAGTGCCACTTTCAGTTGGTCTAATTGGGAGCAGTACTTGTTGGAATCAATTGTTTGGTTTTCCAGAAGGAGTTCATAATAGAGGACTCCCTTCCAATCCCACCATATACACAACATCACCTTCTTTGGATGAAGACCGGCCTTTGGTGTGGTTGGTGGTGGTTCATTTTGCTTGCCCCAAGATCTCTTCCCTTCCGCATTATTGTACAGTATCCACTTTTCATCGCCTGTCACAATTTATTTTAAAAATGGAACATTTTCATTATGTTTAAATAGAGAATCGCATGCTGAAATATGGTCAAGAAGGTTTTTTTTCACTTAATTTATGTGGAACCCAAACATCAAAGCAATTAACATGACCAAGCTGGTGCAAATGATTTTCATTGCTTGATTTGGGTATTTTGAGTATGTTGGCTATCTTCTGTGTGGTATAATGTTCATTGGTCTCAATTAATATCTCAATTTGATCGCTATCAACTTCAACTGGTCTACCCAACCGTGGAGCATTGTCCAGTGAGAAATCTCCAGCACCAGACTTTGCAAACCACTTTTGACATGTTCGATCAGTCACAGCACCTTCTCCATACACTGCACAAATCGTTTTCTGTGTTTCAGTTGCATTTTTACCTTTCTTGAAATAATAAAGCATAATAGGCCGAAAATGTTGTTTTTCTTCCATCTTCAATATTAAAATGGCGACATAAAAATTTACCAATTTTGATGTCTTTCTTTAAACACACGCTGATATGACAGCTGTCACAATCTAACAAAATTGTTTTGAATGAAGTTAAAGACAACTAAGCGTTAGTCAAGCCATCCTATGGAAAAAACCGAACGAACTTTTTGGCCAATCCAGTACATCTATAATTTAGTGAGTTTGGGCTCATACATCTGTGTAACCACTACTTCAGTCAATAGATAGAATATTTTCATCACCCCCAGAAAGTTCCCTTGTATTCTCTTTTCAAGTACTCCATCCTCCTAAGTGGAGGATGTTCTGATATTCTTGTTCTTGACTTTCATATAAATGGAACTGCATAGAATGTACTCTTTTGGGACTGGCTTCCTTCACTACACAGTAATGTTGAGATTGATCCATGTTGTCAGGTTTTTTTTTCCTTGATCAGTCTTGCTAACCAGTTATCAGTTAATCTTTTCAACTTTTGTTTTAATTTTTTCTATTGTCTGTTTTCTATTTTCACTGAATTCTCCTTATACAATTTTGTCTACTTGGCTTTTTTTAATATATATTATTTTTATTGATATTAGTATTTTTTAATAAATTTATTTATTGTTATATATTTATTACTTTTGGCTGTGTTGGGTCTTCGTTGCTGCACGCAGTCTTTCTCTAGTTGTAGCGAGCGGGGGCTACTCTTCGTTGTAGTGTGCGTGCTTCTTATTGCGGTGGCTTCTCATTGCAGAGCACGGGCTCAAGGGTGCATGGGCTTCAGTTAGAGCAGTGCGTGGGCTCAGTAGTGGTGGCTCATGGGCTGTAGAACACAGGCTCAGTAGTTGTGGCTCATGGGCTTAGTTGCTCCATGGCATGTGGGATCTTCTGGACCAGGGCTCAAACCCGTGTCCCCTGCACTGGCAGGCAGATTCCCAACCACTGCGCCACCAGGGAAGCCCTGCTTTGCTTTTTAATTTGCAATCTTTTCAGTTTCTTAAACTGAAGACTTAGATCACTGATATTTCAACCTTCTTTTCCAACACAGCATTTAAAACTAAAATTTTCCTCAAAATGATACTTTAGCTGTGTCTCACAATTTTTTATTTGCTTATCTTTAAGTGTATGTATTTTTATTTTATCACATTTATTGTGGTACAATGGACATATAAACCTGCACATATTTAAAGTGTGTAAAATTTGATGATTTGTGACTATGTGTATACCTATGATAAATCACAATAGAGATAATAAATATACTTATCACTCCCAAAAGTTTCCTTGTGACCCTTTATAATCATGCCCTTCTCCCAACCCCTATCTTCAGATAACTCATTTACATTTTCTAGAATTTCATATTCTTTTTAAAAGTGTAACTTCTTTCACTCAGTAAAAATATTTTGAGATTCATCCACGTTACTGCATGTGACAGTAGTTCACGTTTAATAATTTTACACATGGTGTAAATCTACCAAACTATACCACCTTTTGATGGACATTAGGGTTGTTTCCACTTTTTGGCTATTACAAGTAAAGCCTACATGAACATTCACATGTAAGTCTTTGTGTGGACATGTGTTTTCATTTCTCTTGCGTAAACACCTAGGAGTCAATTATCTGGGTTGTATTTTACATGTACGTTCAGCTGCCAAACTGTTTTCTAAAATGGTTGTACCAATTTACATTCTCAACAGCACTGTATGAAAGTTGCAGCTGTTCCATACCTTCACCAACACTTACTGTGGTCAGTTTTTTATATTTTAGCTGTTCTAATAAGTGCCTAGTGGTATTTCATATTATGATTTTAATTTGTATTTCCCTAATGACTAGTGATGTTGAGCATATTCATGTGCTTATTTGCCATCTTGACATCTTTTTTTCCAGTTTTATTGAGATATAATTCACATATAACATTCTATAAGTTTAAGGTATATAACATGATGATTTGACTTACATATTTTGTGAAATGATTACCATAATGTTTAGTTAATATCCATCATCTCATATGTATAGAAAAAGAAAAAGAAAAAAATGTTTTTTTTCTGATGAGAACTGTTAGGATCTACTCTCTTAACAACTTTTAAATATACCATAGAGCAGTGTTAACTCTAGTCATCAAGTTGTATATTACATACCTAGTACTTTTTGTCTTATAGCAGGAAGTTTATACATTTCGACCACCATCATCCAATCCCACCCTCCCACCACCCTCTGCCTCTGGTTACCACAAATCTTATCTCTTTTTCTGTGAGTTTATTTTTTTGTTTTTGTTGTTGTTTTAGATTCTACACATAAGTGAGATCATACAGTATTTGACTTTCTCTGACTTATTTCACTTAGATAATGCCTTCAAAGGCCCATCCATGATGTTGCTAATGGCAGGATTTCCTTCTTTTTTATAGCTAAATAATATTCCATTGTGTATATATCCCACAACTTATCTATCCATTCATCTGTCACTGGACACTTAGGTTGTTTCTGTGTCTTGGCTATTGTAAATAATGCTGCTGTGAACATTGGGGTGCAGATATTTATTTGACATAGTATTTTTGTTTCCTTTGGATATATTCTCAACAGTGGAATTGCTGGATATATGGTAGTTCTATTTTTAATATTCTGAGGAACCTCTAAACTGTTTTCCATAGTGATTGGAATATAATGTACTATCTTATCAACAGTGCACAAATGTTCCTTTTTCTCCACATCGTCACCATCATGTGTTATCTCGTTTGTTTGTGTTTTATGATAACCATTCAAACAGTCATGAGGTGATACCTCATTGTGGTTTTTTTTTTTTAACTTATTTATTTTTTAAAATTTTTGCCTGCATTGGGTCTCCATTGCTGCGCACGGGCTGTCTCCAGTTGCGGCGAGCGGGGGCTACTCTTCATTGCAGTGCATGGGCTTCTCATTGAGGTGGCTTCTCTTGTTGCAGAGCACAGGCTCTAGGTGCACAGGCTTCAGTAGTTGTGGCACACGAGCTCAGTAGTCGTGGCTTGCAGGCTCAGTAGTTGTGGTGCACGGGCTTAGTTGCTCCGTAGCATGTGGGATCTTCCCGGACCAGGGTTTAAACCCGTGTCCCCTGCATTGGCAGGCGGATTCTTAACCACTGTGCCACCAGGGAAGCCCCCTCATTGTGGTTTTATTTTGCATTTCCCGAATGATTAGAGATGTTGAGCACCTTTTCATGCACCTGTTGGCCATTTGGAAAATTGTATATTCATGTCCTTTGCTCATTTTTTAAATTGGATAATTTGATTTTTTGTGTGTTGAATTGTATGAATTCTTTATATGTTTTGAATATTAACCTCTTCAGATATATGGTTTTCAATATTTTTCCCATTCTGTAGGTTGCCTTTTCATTTTGTTGATCATTTTTTTTTGCTGTGCAGAAGCTTTTTACTTTGACATAGTCCCACCTGTTTATTTTTCATTTTGTAACTTCTGATTTAGGTATCACATCCAAAAAAATCATTACTAGGACCAATGTCAAGGAGCTTTATCCTGTGTTTTCTTCTAGGAGTTTTATGGTTTCTAGTCTTACATATAAGTTTCTATTCCATTTTCAGTTCATTTTTGTGAGTGGTGTAATATAGAACTAGTTTCATTCTTTTTACATGTGAATATCAAATTTTCCCAGCACCATTTACTGAAGAGACTGTCCTTTCCCCACTGAGTATTCTTGGCTCCTTTGTCAAATATTAGTTGACTGTACATGCTGGGGTTTGTTTCTGGGCTCTTGATTCTGTTCCAGTGGTCTATGTTTCTGATTTTATGCTAGTACCATACAAATTTTGATTACTACAGCTTTATAATGTAGCTTGAAATCAGGAAGTGTGATGCCTCTTGCTTTGTTGTTTCTCAGGATTACTTTGGCTACTGGGGCCTTTTGTGATTCCATATAAATTCAGGATTTTTTTTTCCTAATTCTGTTTAAAATTTCTTCAGAATCTTGATGGGGATTGCATTGAATCTATAGGTGGCTTTGGTAGTATTGACATTTAAAAAATATTAATTCTTCCAATCCATGAACACAGGATACCTTTCAACTTATTTGTGCCTTCTCTGATCTCTTTCATCAATTTCTTAAAGTTTTCAGTGTATAGATCTTTCACATCCTTGGTTAAATTATTTCTAAGTATTTTATTCTTCTTGATGTAATTATAAATGGGATTGTTTTCTTTCTTTTTCAGATAATTTGTTAGTATATAGAAACTACTAATTTTTTAATGTTAATTTTATATCCTACAACTTTACTGAATTTGTTGATGAGATCTAACAGTTTTTTGGTGGAGTCTATAAGACTTTTCTATATATAAAATCATATTAACTGCAAATAGAGGCAATTTTACTTCTTCTTTTCCAGTTCTGATACTTATTTTTCTTGCTTAATTTCTCTGGCTAGAATTCTAGTACTATGTTAAGTAGGAGTGGTGAGAGTGGGCACTTGTCTTGTTCCTGACCTTAGAGGAAAAGCTTTCAACATTTCACCATTGAGTATGATTTTAGCTGTGGACTTGTCATTATATGGCCTGTTTTTCATTGAGGTAAATTCCTTCTAAACCTGATTTGTTAAGAGTCTTTATCATGAATGGATGTTGAATTTTGTCAGATGCTTTGTCTGTGTTTATTGACATGATCATGTGATTTTTTTCTTTCATCCTATTAATGTGATGTATGACACTGATTTGCAGATATTGAACTATTCTTGCCTCCCTGGGATAAATCCCATTTGATCATGGTGTATGATCCTTTTAATGTATTGTTCAATTCAGTTTGCTAATATTGTTGAGGATTTTTGCATCTATGTTCACCAGTGTTATTGGTCTGTAATTTTCTTATTTTTGTGGTATCTTTATCTGATTTTGGTATCAGGGTGATGATGGCCTCAAAGAATGACTTTGGAAGCATCCCCTTCTCTTCAGTTTTTTGGAATAGTTTGAGAAGGATAAGAATTAAGTCTTCTTTAAATGTTTGGCGTAATTCATTTGTGAAGCCATCTGGTCTTGGACTTCTGTTTGTTGGGAGTATTTTTTTATTACTGATCTAATTAGTGTCAATTTGGGTCTGTTCATATTTTGTATTTCTTCCTCATTCAGTCTTGGGAGACTGTATATTTCTAGGAATTAGTCCACTTCTTCTAGGTCGTCCATTTTATTGGTGTGTAATTATTCAGAGTAATCTCTTATGATCCTTTGTATTTCTGTGGTGTCAACTGTAACTTCATTTCTGATTTTAATTATTTGGGCCCACTCTCTTTTTTTTCTTAATGTGTCTGGCTAAAACTTTATCGATTTTGTTTATTTTTTCAAAGAACCAGCCCTTAATTTCTTTGATTGTTTCTTGTTTTCTCTTTTTCAGTCTTTCATCTCTATTTCATATATTTCTGCTCTGATCTTTCCTTCTACTAACTTTAGGTTTTGTTCTTTCTAATTCATTTGGGTGCAAGGTTAGGGTTTTTGAGGATTTTCTTGTTTCCTGATGTCAGCTTGTATCACTATAAACTTCCCTCTGGGAACTGCTTTTGCTGCATCCATAGATTCTGGATCATTGTGTCTTTATTTCTGTCTCCATGTATTTTTTTATTTCCTTTTTGATTTCTTCAGTGACTCATTGGTTGTTCAGTAGCATATTGTTTAGCCTCCATGTGTTTTGGGTTTTTTAAATAGTTGATTTATAGTCTCATAGTGTTGTGGTCAGAGAATAGGCTTGGTATGACTTCAGTCTTAAAATTTATTAAAACTTGTTTTGTGACCTAGCATGTTATCTATCCTGAGAATGTTCCATGTGCACTTGAAAAGGCTGTGTATTCTGCTGCTTTTGGATGGGATGTTTTATATATATATCTATTAGGTTCATCTGATCTAATGTGTTGTTTAAGGCCTGTATTTCCTTATTGATTTTCTGTCTGGATGATCTGTTCATTGATGTAAGTGGAGTATTAAAGGCCCTGGCTATTATTGTGTTACTGTCAATATCTTTCTCTTTATATTTGGAATTATTTGCTATATGCATTTAAATGCTCCAGTTTGTGTGCATAAATATTTACAAGTGTTATGTATTCTTGTTCATTACGTAAGGTCCTTCTTTGTCCCTTTTTCATTACGTAATGTCCTTCTTTGTCTCTTGTTACAGACTTTGTTTTTCCATCCCCTCACTTTCAGTCTGTGTATTTAGATCTGAAGTGAATCTCTTATAGGCAGCATGTGTGTGTGTGTGTGTGTGTGTGTGTGTGTGTGTGTATCTTGTTTTTGTATCTGTTCAGCCACTGTGTCTTTTGATTGGAACATTTAGTATATTTACATTTAAAGTAATTATTGATAGGTACATACTTATTGCCATTTTGTTAATTGATTGGGGGTTGTCCTTGTAGTTCTTATTTCATCCTTTCTTCTTTTCCTCCCTTCACTTGTGATTTGATGACTATCTTAGTGTTATATTTGTATTCCTTTATCTTTTTTTGTGTATCTATTATAGATTTTTTTGGTTTGTGGTTACCATGAGGTTTATATATAGCAACATACACAGGTGAATATCGAAAGTTGAAGATGTCTTAAGTTTGAACACAGTCTCACAACCCTGGAGATGAGCAGTCTACCCAATAAAGTGTTCGTGGTAATGACCATAAAAATGCTCAATGTACTAGGAAGAAGAATGGGTGAACACAGTGAGAATTTTAAGAAGGAGTTAGAAAATATAAAGAAGGACCAAACAAAGCTGAAAAATATAGTAACTGAAATAAAAATACAGTAGAAGGAATCAACATTAGATTGGGTAATACCGAGGAATGGATCAGTAAACTGGAAGACAGAGTAGTGGAAATCACCCAAGTTGAACAAAAAAAAGGAAAAAGAATTTCAAAAAATGAAGACAGTTTAGGAGACCTCTTGGAAAACATCAAGCATACTAATATTCACATTATAGGGGTCCCAGAAGGAGAAGAGAGACAGATAGGGGCAGAGAACTTATTTGAAGCAATTGTAGCTAAAAACATACCTAACACGAGAAAGGAAACAGACATCCAGGTCCAGAAAGAAGAGAGTCCCCAAAAAGATCAACCCAAAGAGATCCACACCAAGATACATTATGATTAAAATGGCAAAAATTAAAGATAAAGAGAGAATATTAAGAGCATCAAGGGTAAAGCAACTAGTTATGTATAAGGGAACTCCCATAAGATTGTCCACAGACTTTCAGCAGAAACTTTGCTGGCCAGAAGAGAGTGGCACAATATATTTAACGTGATGAAAGGAAAAAACCTGCAGCCAAGAATACTCTATCCAGCAAGGCTGTCATTCACATTTGAAGGAGAGAGATGGAGTTTTACAGACAAGCAAAAGCTAAAAGAATTCAGCCCCACTAAACCAGCTTCCCAAGAAATGTTAAATGGACTTCTGTAAGTGAAAAAGAAAAGACCACAACTAGAAATATGGAAATTACAAAAGGAAAAATCTCATTGGTAAACACAAACATATAATAAAGGTAGTAGATCAGCTGTTATAAAGCTACTAGGAAGGTTAAAAGACAAAAGTAGTAAAATCATCTATATTCACAGTAAGTAGTTAAGGGATACACAAAACAAAAAGATGTAAAATATGATGTCAAAAACATTAAACATGCGGGGAGGAGTAAAAATGCAGAGATCTTTTTTTTTTTTTTTTGCAAAGGATGTAGCACACTGGAGACTTTCCTTTATTGAGATACTATATTTCAATCTTATTGGAATGAAATGGACCTCTCAGGTCAAGGCATGCGAAACATTCTGGGGTAGGCAAGGAATTTAAATGTGTGCCATAGAATTTACATATCCAATCTCTTTTTTTTTTTAATTAATTAATTTATTTATTTATGGCTGTGTTGGGTCTTCATTTCTGTGTGAGGGCTTTCTCTAGTTGCGGCGAGTGGGGGCCACTCTTCATCGTGGTGCGCGGGCCTCTCACTGTTGCGGCCTCTCTTGTTGCGGAGCACAGGCTCCAGACGCGCAGGCTCAGTAGTTGTGGCTCACGGGCCCAGCTGCTCCATGGCATGTGAGATCTTCCCAGACCAGGGCTCGAACCCGTGTCCCTTGCATTGGCAGGCAGATTCTCAACCACTGCGCCACCAGGGAAGCCCAGAGATCTTTCTTAATGTAGGTGTTTGTTGCTATGAACTTCCCTCTTTGAACTGCTCTTACTACATCCCATAAGTTTTGGTATGTTGTGTCTCCTTTTTCATTTGTTTCAAGATCATTTTTTTTTTTTCCTCTTTGATTTCTTTCATCCGTTGGTTGTTCAGGAGAGTCTTGGTATCTTCTTTGGTGAAGTGTCTGTATAAGTCTTTTCTTCTTTTAAAAAATTGTTAAATACACTTTAATTTTTGGAACAGTTTTAGATTTACATAAAAACTGGGAAATTAGTACAGAGAATTTCTATAATCTCTACACAGTTTCCTCTGCAACTAATATATACATTAGTGTGGTACATTTGTTACCGTTAATGAATGAATCAATATTATTATGATTCACTACTATTAACTAAAGACCATACTTTATTCATATTTCCTTAGTTTTTATCTCTTTGGTTCATTTTAAAGAATTGAGTTGACTTGTTTTATAATTGAGTTTCAAGAGTTCTTTATATATCCTAACTACAAGTCTTTTGTCAGATACCTGCTTTGCAAATATCTCTTGCCTTTTATTTCTGTAACAGTTTTTTTGAAGAGCAATGTTTAAAATTTTGATGAAGTCCAATCTGTTGTTTTTTTTCTTTTATAATTTATGCTTCTTGTGTCCTATTTAAGAATTCTTTGCTAAACCTAAAGGGGCCACTAAGATTTGCTCTTAGGTTTTCTTATAGAAGTTGCATAGCTTGAGCTTTTATGTTTTGGTGAGTTCTTGTGCATGATATAAGGGGTCAGGGTTCATTATTGGAATATGTGCAGCACTATTTGTTGAGAAGATTATCCTTTCACTATTAAATTGCCCTGGTACCTTTGTTGAAAATCAGTTGCCCAGATATGTGTGGATTTGTTGCTGGAATCTGTTTTGTTCCATTGATCTGTATGTCTTCATGTTAATACATTGTCTTATTATACCTTTATAATAAATCCTGAAATCATGTAATTTCTTTTAATTAGTCTTGACATTCGTGTTGTCCTTTCCATACCTTCATTGTAACTCCTTTGTATGTTCTTGTAGGCAACATATAGTTGTTTTCCTATTGTTTTAATCCAATCTGACAATCTCTGACTTTTTAATTAGGAGGCTTAGACCATTACATTCAATATGATTTTTAATAATGGTTGGATTTTATTCTATTAACTTGCTATTTGTTCTCTTTGTTCTATTCTATTAACTTGCTATATGTTCATGCTCTTTCTTCCTGTTTCTTATTTTTCTCCTTTTCAATATTTTTTAACAATTATTTTATCTCTTTTACTGGCTTATTATCTCCACTTCTTTTTATGGACATTTTATCATTTATCAGATACACCTTTAACTTATCATTGTCTACCTTCAAGTAACAGCATTTTATGAATAATGTAAGAACCTTTCAGCAGTATACTTCTCTCCTCCCCTTTTTGTTGTTGTCATACATTTTATTTATTATACACAAACTCCACACTACATTGTTACTTTTTTGCTTTGAGGAGTTAATGAACTTTCTGAATTAAAAAAAAAAAAAACCTTTGTATTACACTACACATAAAATTCACCCTAATTTTTGAAAGTGTACAGTTCACTAGTGTTACATACATTCACACTGTTGTGTATCCAAACTCCAGAACTCCTTGTTCATCTTGCAAAAACTGAAAACCTATGTCCATTAAAAAATAATTCCCCATCCCCCTCTCCCTGATCCTTGGCAACCACAATTCTACTTTCTATCTTTATGATTTTTACTACTCTAGGTACCTAATGTAAGTGGAATCATATACTATTTGTGACTGGCTTATTTCACTTAGCATAATGTTCTCAAGGTTCATCTATGTTGTAGCATGTATCAGAATTTCATTCCTTTTTAAGGCTGAATATTCCATTGTATGTATGTAACAGGTTTTGTTTATCCATTCATTGGATAAAGCAACCTGGGTTGCTTCCACCTTTTGGCTATCGTGAATAATGCTGATATGAACTTGGGTGTACGGTTATCTCTTAAAGACTCCACTTTCAATTATTTTGGATATTTGCCTAGATGCGGTATTGCTGGATCATATGGTAATTCTATTTGTAACTTTCTGAGGAACCACCATACTGTTTTTCCATAGTGGCTGCACCGTTTTACATCCATACCAACAGTGCACAAGGGTTCCAATTTTTCCATATCCTTGCCAACTTGTTATTTTGTGTTGCTTTTTTTTTTAATAGTAGTCATCCTTATGTTTATTAGGTGGTATCTCATTGTGGTTTTGATTTGAATCTCCCTAAATATTAGTGATGTTGACCACATTTTCATGTGCTTGTTAGCCATTTGTATATCTTTTCTGGAGAATTATCTATTCAAGTCCTTTGCCCATTTATTAATTGATTGTGTTTTTGTTATTGATTTGTAGGAGTTATTTCTGTATTCTGGATATTAACTCTTTATCAGGTATATGATATGCAAATATTTTCTGTAGGTTTCTTTTTCACTCTGTTGATTGTGTCCTTTGATGTAATCCAATTTATCTATTTTTTTCTTTTGTTTGCCTGTACTTTTTATTTTTTTAACATCTTTATTGGAGTATAATTGCTTTACAATGGTGTGTTAGTTTCTGCTTTATAACAAAGTGAATCAGCTATACATATACATATGTTCCCATATCTCTTCCCTCTTGCATCTCCCTCCCTCCCACCCTCCCTATCCCACCCCTCTAGGTGGTCACAAGCACCGAGCTGATCTCCCTGTGCTACGCGGTTGCTTCCCACTAGCTATCTATTTTATGTTTGGTAGTGTATATATGTCCATGCCACTCTCTCACTTTGTCACAGCTTACCCTTCCCCCTCCCCATATCCTCAAGTCCATTCTCTAGTAGGTCTGTGTCTTTTTTCCCGTCTTACCACTAGGTTCTTCATGACTTTTTTTGTTTTTCCTTAGATTCCATATATATGTGTTAGCATACTGTATTTGTTTTTCTCTTTCTGACTTACTTCACTCTGTATGACAGACTCTTATCTCCATCCACCTCACTACAAATAACTCAATTTCGTTTCTTTTTATGGCTGAGTAATATTCCATTGTATATATGTGCCACATCTTTATCCATTCATCCGATGATGGACACTTAGGTTGCTTCCATGTCCTTGTTTGTCTGTACTTTTGGTTTCATATCCAAGAATCCACAACCAAATCCAGTGTCATGATCATTTCCCCTACATTTTCTTCTAATAGTTTATAGTTTTAGGGTTTACATGTAGGTCTTTGACCAAATTTGAGTTAATTTTTGTATATGATATGAAGTAGGTGTACAGCTTCATTGTTATGCATGGAGATATCTAGCTTCCCAGCTCAATTTGTTAAAGAGGCCATCTTTTCCTAGTGAATGGTCTTGGCATCCTTGTCAAAAATCATTAGACTTTATATGCAAGGGTTTATTTGGGGGCTCTTTATTACATTGGTAAATATTTCTTTATGTCCGTATTACACTATTTTGATTACCATAGATTTATAATAAGTTTTGAAATTGGGGAGTGTGAGACCTTCAACTTGTGTTATTCATTAAAAGTGTTTGACTATTCGTGTTCCCTTGAGATTCCATATAAATATTAGCTCGCATGGATCTATTTCTGTAAAAATGCCATTGGGGTTTTGATAAAGATCATACTGAACCTGTAGATCTCTTTGGGTAGTATTGACATCTTACAATCTATGACCACAGAATATCCTTCCATTCGTTTGTCTTTAAATGTCTTTCAGCAGTGTTTTGAAGTTTTCAGTGTAAAAGCATTTCACCTCCTTGGTTACTTTTATTCCTAAGTACTTTATTCTTTTTGATGGTATTATATTTGTAATTGTTTTCTTAATTTCTTTTTAGGAATGTTCATTAGTAGTATATAGAAACACAACTGGTTTTGTGTGTGTGTTGATTCTATGTCATGCAACTTTGCCAAATTAATTTATTCGGATGGATAAATTGTGGAATCTTGTGGAATCTATAAGGTTTTCTACATACAAGACAATGTCATCTGTGAACAGAGATAATCTTCTTCTTTTTGATTTGAGTGCCTTTTATTTTTATTCCCTAGCTGCTCTGACCAGAACTTGCAGTACTGTGTTGGATAAAAGTGACAGAAGTGAACATCCTTGTCTTGTCTATGATCCTAGAGGGAAAGCTTTCAGTCTTGTACCATTGAGTTTGATGTTAGCTGTGGGCTTGTCAGTATATGGCTTTTATCATGTTGAAGTAGAATCCTTCTGTTCCTTGTTTTTTAAGTGTTTTTTATCATGAAAGTGTGTTGCATCTTGCCAAGGGTCCCAAGGTGTCTCAGAGGTGGTGTTGGACTGCTGGTGGGTGGGGCCAGGGTCTAGCAGTGGGGAGGCACCCAGTGCTGGTGGCTGGGTCCTGCCATGGCAGGCTGTGGTGGTCCTGGGCTGGTGTCGGCCCACTGGTGGGTGGAGCTGGGTCCCAGGGTCTCTGGCTGCAAGGCCTAGGGATCCTGAGGTTAGTGCCTCTGCTCCTGTGTGTGGGGCAGGGTCCTGGGCCCTCTGGTGGGCAGGGCTGTGCTGTGTTCCAGGTGGCTGTAGGCTCAGGGGGTCTTAAGGTAGCCTGCCTGCTGGTGGTGAGTGGGGCTTTGTCCCCCCCAAGCTAGTTGCTTGGCCTGAGGCTTCCCAGTACTGGTGCTGACAGGCTGGTGGGTGGAGCCATGTCCCAGTGCTAATAAGCTAGAGGAGGATTCTGAAGTGGTGCTTCCCAGCATCAGTGTCCACGTGATAGAATGGGCTCCCACAAATGACTGCTGCCAATGCCTATGTCCCAAGGATGAGCTTCAGTTGCCTCTTACCTCTTGGTGATTAGCAGGTGGGTCTGAACCAGGCTCCTTTCAAAAATTACTGCTTCTTCTCTGGGTCCTGCAGCATGTGAGATTTTGTGTACACCCTTTAAGAGTGGACTGTCTATTTCCCACAGCCCTCTGGGTCTCCTGAAAGTAAGCTCCACTGGCCTTCAAACCCAGACATTCTGGGGCTTGTCTTCCCAGTATAAGACCCCCAGGCCGGGGAGCCCAATGTGGGGGTTAGACCCATTGCTCCTTAGGGAGAACCTCTGTAATTGTAATTATCCTCCCGTTTGTGGGTTGCCCATCTTGGGTATGGGTCTTGACAATACTGCACCTCCACTCCTTCTACCTATCTTCTTGTGGTTCCTTTTTTATATTCTTGGTTGGAGAAGATCTTTTCTGTTAGATTCAGGTCTTTCTCATCAATAGTTGTTCTGTAAATAGTTGTAATTTTGGTGTGCCCATGGGAGGAGTTGAGCTCAGGGTCTTACTCTGCCATCTTGGCAACAAAATCTAACCCACTGTCAATTATCTTTTAAAGAGAAGTTTTTAACAAAAAAACTCTACTAATATTTACCACATGTTACTATTTCTGATACATTTTTTTTTTAATGTGTGTGTATGTAGATTCAGATTTCCTTCTGGTATCATTTCCCTTTTTGCATGAAGGACATCCTTTCACATTTTTTCCAAGTACCAGATGTTCCTCTACTTAATAGTTTCTACTTACTTGTCTTAAAGTTCACTGGTCCTTTTTCTCCATTGTCCAAATTGCTGCAGAGCTCATCCAATTAATTTTTACCAAGATTACAAACTCAGTCTTCCTTATCATGGGCAGTGGCTGAATTCTCTGCTCAGCTCTTTAGACCACAACTTTTACCTTTCATGGGTTCCTAGGAGTCTCACCCTGCACATGTTATTTAGGTGCCAAGGATTTGAGGGAACTGTGTATGCAAATTTTGAGGGATTTCCCACCTGGAAATTTCTACCATCGTGGCAGCCCTGCTGTCCAATTCCTTAGCCCAATAAGACTGATACTTTTTGCTTCAGGTCTGTCCCCTGTGAACCGATGAACTGAAAAGTGCTCTCAGAAACCAGCTGAATGTGGTTCTCAACCAGTATGCTTCCATTTTTTCAAGGATCATAACCATCTCCAGTTTCTGCTTACTACTGATTACTCATCTCTGCCTTCAAATATAAGCTACTTTGGCATTATTGGTATTAGAACTGAGTTGTTATTTTAAAAACATTTTTTAAAATGCTAGAGGTGTGAGCATCATTAAAAGTTATCAAAGTTACAGTAATTTAGTAATGCAAAAACTAAAAATAGCTTTTATTGCTAGTATCATTTTTTCCATTCAAATACTGCAAAGAATAAATGGGATTTTTTTTTCCCTTTGCAGGATATAGCAAATGAAGAACACAAAAAAATTGAAGTGTTAAAATCAGAAAACAAGAAGCTAGAAAGACAAAAAGGAGAATTAATGATAGGGTTCAAGAAACAATTAAAATTAATTGATGTTTTAAAAAGGCAGAAGGTGAGTTTATCCTAAAAAACAAAGTTAAAATAAATCATAGATGTTATTTGGCTCTTTCTACTAAGATATTTAGTATTTCTACTTTAGATATGTTTATTTTGACATGCTTAGTCACAAAATTTTATCTATACGTCAATGCAAGTAAATTAGAAATGTGGAAATAGGACTAGTAAATATAATACGGATACTCCCTAACTAAAGAAAATACCATATATAAAAATAACTTAGAGGATCAGTTTGCCTCTTGAAGAGTGAAAACTGATTCCAAACCACTTCTGTTCACTACATGAGTTACCTCGTGGTAAGAGGATATGAATTCATGGCTTTGCCACTGTCCCTTTTTGCAAAGGTTAGGTATTACAATATTATTGAATTGCTCTCTCAACAGGTTGGTACAATACCAGCAGTGAACGAAGGTTTTTAGGGGCTGACCTAAAATGTCACATTTATTGTAATTAGAATTACACATTCCTACAACAAAACTTAATTTGATAGCATATTATACACACACTTTTATAAATTTCCTGTTGTTCTGTGGTCTACTCTTAACACTAAATTAGACAATATTTGTTTTTAAACACAGATGCATATTGAAGCTGCCAAGATGTTGTCTTTCACTGAAGAGGAATTTATGAAGGCACTCGAATGGGGAAATTAATAAGTGATCTACTTTTTAACCTATGGTGGATATACCCTTTATTTAACTTAAGTTGTAATGGTTTGAGTTATTTTTACCCTAAAAAATGAAGATACTTGATAATGAAATGTAGATCTGGGGATGTAAAATTTATATCTAATTATTACAAAATGGAAATATTTTATAAAATAAAGCAATAGGAATTTAACTTTTCATTGTTATCTTTCTTATGACCATCTAGCCCTTTTTCAACTGCACTTGAATAGAAAATATTTTATGTTCTAGAGATGTAACTCTAGTTTGTAAATGATGTTTATACGAGAGAAACTGTTTCTGTTCTTATTTACAATTAAGTGCATTCGCTAGTAAAGCACGTTGAAATTCCTCACTCGTTTCCTGTCTACTGGGAGAGGAGAAAAGTAAAGTTTTCCCTGGCCAAATCAGGGAAGTAAAGTTCCAAGACACTAACGTAGATGGAAGTGGTATGGAGAGGTTAGTCTCCTGGGTTGTTTGATTTTATATATATATATTTCTCTATATGGAGTGTGGTGTAGAATTCAGATCTTCAAATTATTAGTACAAAAACAATAGTTTGATTAAAAGCAATCAACTTTGCCATTAATTTTGCAGTGAAAAAATACTCAGTAATTTAATTTTTATCAAAAACAAATGTTTTCTTACAAATAATTGTTTATAAATGATGAAATAGAGATGTTTTAGAAAATCCAAAGACAATGGATTCCTACCCTCACTGAACTGTAAAACAGAAGTTACACTGACATCTAGTGGTAACATACAAAAGAATCCAGGTTTACCAAATTTTGATGATGTCACTTCTCTTCAGAAATTTCACTCCTTTTCTGATATACTTTTCTAAACTCTTCACCAAGCATATCAATATCATCCTCTTTTTTGAATACTCCCTACAAGAAAAATATTTTGTGGGTTACTGTGAATGCCAGAATAATTCACTAAATGTTCGTTAAGGCTAACAGATATACAGACATGAAATTTGTAAAGTTATTTCCCAGATAACAAAATCTATTTAATATATTTATGAAAAAAATTTTTCTGAAATTATGACGATATATACGAAATATTCTTAGCCTGACCTGATTTCCTGATTTACCAGATCCTGTGTTAGAACTTGTCAGGAATCTGGGCTCTTCTGCTTTATTACTACAAGTACTACTGCTCTGATGGGCTGAATAGGAATTAATTTAATCCATACTATATATTCTACCCTTGTTTTGAAACAGCCCTACAGTATGATATGAGGGAGGTCAGGGTGAAGAGATTGAGCTTTGCCAGATTCATGCATGGGATTGGCTCTTGCCTCAGTTCTGTGTCTAATCAGCAAACATTCAATCTTGCAGGAAAGAATCCAGGTGTGGAGTTAAGCCAACTAATCTTAATCCCTTTAAAACAAAATTAAACTTGAATATTTACTTATTCTAAGAATCCAGAGAATAATTTAGGTCATTTGGAGCCACTAGGATCTAGGATAAAATCATTTTAGGTTATCATCAGGCTCTCCCATTTCCACAATTACTTTGCTACACAAATATATAAACCCTAAGACTCTCCCAGAATTATAGTCTAGTTTATGAAATTTATCAATTCCATATGGCTTTTGTCATTAATGTATCATTTTGTATTCATTAATCGTGTCTATTACTATAAGGTCCTATGGACAGGTAATAAGTGTTCACATTTCTCTTTCTCCTGCCTTTGCACTGACTAAGCAAAATATACATTTGATTCTTTTGATTGAATACAGTATCAAATGGCATAATTTCTATATTTGAAGGATGGAAATTTTATTTACATGAGTCCAGATGTTTATGTGGCCTAGGAAACTCAGTTATTTTTATAGTCAACGTATTTCAGACATACATGAAAATTTGCTATCTGATGGAAGTACTTTTAAAAACCAGGGTTACCTAGTTATAATGTAACCTCCTGCTATACAGCAGATCTGTCTCAGACTCAGTTCAAGCATGTATCTGTGACTACTGATACCAATTACAAGGTTTTCCTGTATATCACCAGACTATCAGAACTGCTATAGTTTTAGACTTTCTACACGGAAAGAGGAGAAAAGAACCTCTAAAATTTAAATTCAATAATTCCAGCTCATATTTAATAGAATGTGCCAAGACCAACTCTCTCATTTTGGAGATGTTCAATTACTGGCTCATATCACACTGTTAATTTGTAACAGTAAGAAGTGAGTGAAACCCAGGCCCTCTGAAATATATATTTTTTTTATACAGCAGGTTCTTATTAGTTATCTATTCTATAAATATTAGTGTATATATGTCAATCCCAATCTCCCAAATCATCCCACTACCACAACCCGCCCTCCCCACTTTCCCTCCTTGCTGTCCATACGTTTATTCTCTACATCTGTGTCTCTTATTTCTGCCTTGCAAACTGGTTCTTCTGTACCATTTTTCTAGATTCCACATATATGCGTTAATATACAATATTTGTTTCTCTTTTTCTGACTTACTTCACTCTGTATGACAGTCTCTAGGTCCATCCATGTCACTACAAATAACCCAATTTCCTTCCTTTTTATGGCTGAGTAATATTCCATTGTATGTATATACCACATCTTCTTTATCCATTCATCTGTCAATGGGCATTTAGGTTGCTTCCATGGCCTGGCTATTGTAAACAGTGCTGCAATGAACACTGGGGTGCATATGTCTTTTTGAATTATGGTTTTCTCTGGGTATATGCCCAGTAGTGGGATTGCTGGGTCATATGGTAATTCTATTTTTAGTTTTTTAAGGAACCTCCATACTGTTCTCCATAGTGGCTGTATCAATTTACATTCCCACCAACAGTGCAAGAGGGTTCCCTTTTCTCCACACCCTCTCCAGCATTTACTGTTTGTAGACTTTTCGATGATGGCCATTCTGACCAGGGTGAGGTGATGCCTCATTGTAGTTTTGATTTGCATTTCTCTAATAATTAGTGATGTTGAGCAGCTCTTCATGTGCCTCTTGGCCATCTGTATGTCTTCTTTGGAGAAATGTCTATTTAGGTCTTCTGCCCATTATTTCATTGGATTGTTTTCTTAATATTGAGCTGCATAAGCTGTTTATATATTTTGGAGATTAATCCTTTGTCCACTGATTCATTTTCATCGTGTTTATAGTTTCCTTTGCTGTGCAAAAGCTTTTAAGTTTCATTAGGTCCCATTTGTTTATTTTTGTTTTTATTTCCATTACTCTAGGAGATGAGTCAAAAAATATCTTGCTGTGATTTATGTCAAAGAGTGTTCTGTCTATGTTTTCCTCTAAGAGTTTTATAGTGTCTGGCCTTACATTTAGGTCTTTAATCCATTTTGAGTTTGTTTTTGTGTATGGTGTTCTAATTTCATCCTTTTACATGTAGCTGTCCAGTTTTTGCAGCACCACTTATTGCAGACTGTCTTTTCCCCATTGTATATCCTTGCCTCCTTTGTCATAGATTAGTTGACCATAGGTGCGTGGTTTTATCTCTGGGCTTTCTATCCTGTTCCATTGATCTATATTTGTTTTTGTGCCAGTACTATATTGTCTTGATTACTGTAGCTTTGTAGTATAGTCTGAAGTCAGGGAGTCTGATTCCACCAGCTCCATTTTTTTTCCCTCAAGATTGCTTTGGCTATTTGGGGTCTTTTCTGTCTCCAGACAAATTTTAAGATTTTTTGTTCTAGTTCTGTAAAAAATGCCATTGGTACTTTGATAGGGGTTGCATTGAATCTGTAGATTGCTTTGGGGAGTAGAGTCATTTTCAAAATATTGATTCTTCCAATCCAAGAACATGGTATATCTCTCCATCTGTTTGTCTCATCTTTTATTTCTTTCATCAGTATCTCATAGTTTTCAGAGTACAGGTCTTTTGTCTCCTTGGGTAGGTTTATTCCTAGGTATTTTATTCTTTTTGCTGCAATGGTGAATGGGATTGTTTCCTTAATTTCTCTTTCTGATCTTTCATTGTTAGTGTATAGGAATGCAAGAGATTTCTGTGCGTTAATTTTGTATCCTGCAACTTTACCAAATTCATTGATTAGCTCTAGTTTTCTGGTGGCATCTTAAGGATTATCTATGTATAGTATCATATCATCTGCAAACAGTGACAGTTTTACGTCATCTTTTCCAATTTGTATTCCTTTTCTTTTTCTTCTCTGATTGCCGTGGCTAGGAGTTCCAAAATTATATTGAATGATAGTGGCGAGAGTGGACATCCTTGTCTTGTTCCTGATCTTAGTGGAAATGGTTTCAGTTTTTGACCACTGAGAATGATGTCTGCTGTGGGTTTGTCATATATGGTCTTTACTATGTTGAGGTAGGTTCCCTCTATGCCCGCTTTCTGGAGACTCTTTATCATAAATGGGTGTTGAATTTTGTCAAAAGCTTTTTCTGCATCTATTGAGATGATCATATGGTTTTTATTTTTTAATTTGTTAATATGGTGTATCACATTGATTGAAGAATCCTTGCATTCCTGGGATAAATCCCATTTGATCATGGTGTATGATTCTTTTAATGTGTTGTTGGATTCTGTTTGCTAGTATTTTGTTGAGGATTTTTGCATCTATATTCATCAGTGATATTGGTCTGTAATTTTCTTTTTTGGTAGTATCTTTGTCAAGTTTTGGTATCAGTGTGATGGTGACCTCGTAGTATGAGTTTGGAGCATTCATTCCTCTGCATTTTTTTAGAAAATTTGAGAAGGATGTGTGTTAGCTCTTCTCTAAATGTTTAATAGAATTCACCTGTGAAGCCATCTGGTCCTGGAATTTTGTTGGTTGGAAGATTTTTAATCACAGTTTCAATTTCATTACTTGTGATTGGTCTGTTCATATTTTCTATTTCTTCCTGGTTCAGTCTTGGAAGGTTATACCTTTCTAAGAATTTGTCCATTTCTTCCAGGTAGTCCATTTTATTGGCATAGAGTTGCTTGTAGTAGTCTCTTAGGATGCTCTGTATTTCTGTGGTGTCCGTTGTCACTTCTCCTTTTTCATTTCCAATTTTATTGATTTGAATCCTCTCCCTTTTTCTTGATGAGTCTGGCTAAAGGTTTATCAATTTTGTTTATCTTCTCAAAGAACCAGCTTTTAGTTTTATTGATCTTTGCTATTGTTTTCTTTGTTTCTATTACATTTATTTCTGCTCTGACCTTTATTATTTCTTTCCTTCTACTAACTTTGGGTTTTGTTTGTTCCTCTTTCTCTAGTTCCTTTAGGTGTAAGGTTAGATTGTTTATTTGAGATTTTTCTTGTTTCTTGAGGTAGGCTTGTATTGCTATAACCTTCCCTCTTAGAATTGCTTTTGCTGCATCCCATAGGTTTTGGATCATCATGTTTTCGTTGTCATTTGTCTCTAGGTACTTTTTGATTTCCTCTTTGATTTCTTCAGTGAGCTCTTGGTTATTTAGTAACGTATTGCTTAACCTCCATGTGTTTGTGTTTTTTACGTTTCTTCCTCTGGAATTGATTCCTAATCTCATAGCGTCGTGGTCGGAAAAGATGCTTGATATGATTGCAGTTTTCTTAAATTTACAGAGGCTTGATTTGTGACCCAAGATGTCATCTATCCTGGAGAATGTTCCGTGTGCACTTGAGAAGAAAGTGTAATCTGCTGTTTTCAGGTGGAATGTCCTATAAATATCAATTAAATCTATCTGGTCTATTGTGTCATTTAAAGCTTTTGTTTCCTTATTAATTTTCTGTCTGCATAATCTGTCCATTGGTGTGAGGTGGTTAAAGTCCCCCACTATTATTGTGTTACTGTTGATTTCCTCTTTTAGAGCTCATAGCATTTGCCTTCTGTATTGAGGTGCTCCTATTTTGGGTGCATATATATTTATAATTGTTATATCTTCTTCTTGGATTGATCCCTTGATCATTATGTAGTGTCCTTGTCTCTTGTAACATTCTTCAATTTAAAGTCTATTTTATCTAATATGAGAATTGCTATTCCAGCTTTCTTTTGATCTCCATTTGCATGGAATATCTTTTTCAATCCCCTCACTTTCAGTCTGTATGTGTCCCTAGGTCTGAAGTGGGTCACCTGTAGACAGCATATATATGGGTCTTGTTTTTTATCCATTCAGCAAGCTGTGTCTTTTCGTTGGAGCATTGAATCCATTCACGTTTAAGGTAATTATTGATATTTATGTTCCTATTACCATTTTCTTAATTGTTTTGGGTTTGTTTTTGTAGGTCCTTTCCTTCTCTGGTGTTTCCCACTTAGAGAAGTTCCTTTAGCATTTGTTGTAGAGCTGGTTTGGTGGTGCTGAATTCTTTTAGCTTTTGCTTGTCTGTACAACTTTTGATTTCTCCATTGAATCTGAATGAGATCCTTGCCGGGTAGAGTAATCTTGGTTGTACGTTTTTCCCTTTCATCACTTTAAATATATCATGCCACTCCCTTCTGGCTTGTAGAGTTTCTGCTGAGAAATCAGCTGTTAACCTTATGGGAGTTCCCTTGTATGTTATTTGTCGTTTTTCCCTTGTTGCTTTTAATAATTTTTCTCTGTCTTCAATTTTTGTCAGTTTGATTACTATGTGTCTTGACGTGTTTCTCCTTGGGTTTATCCTGCCTGGGACTCTCTGCGCTTCCTGGACTCGGGCGGCTATTTCCTTTCCCATGTTAGGGAAGTTTTCGACTGTAATCTCTTCAAATATTTTCTCTGTTCCTTTCTCTCTCTCTTCTCCTTCTGGGACCCCTATAATGCGAATGTTGTTGCATTTAATGTTGTTCCAGAGGTGTCTTAGGCTGTCTTCATTTCTTTTCATTCTTTTTTCTTTATTCTGTTCCACAGCAGTGAATTCCACCATTCTGTCTTCCAGGTCACTTATCCGTTCTCCTGCCTCAGTTATTGTGCTATTGATTCCTTCTAGTGTATTTTTCATTTCAGTTATTGTATTGTTCATCTCTGTTTGTTTGTTCTTTCTTTTAGGTGTTTGTTCTTTAATTCTTCTAGGTCTTTGTTAAACATTTCTTGCATCTTCTCGACCTTTGCCTCCATTCTTTTTCTGAGATCCTGGATCATCTTCATTATCATTATTCTGAATCCTTTTTCTGGAAAGTTGCCTATCTTCACTTCATTTAGTTGTCTTTCTGGGGTTTTATCTTGTTCCTTCATCTGGTACATAGTTCTCTGCCTTTTCATTTTGTCTGTCTTTCTGTGAATGTGGTTTCCCTTCCACAGGCTGCAGGATTGTAGTTTTTGCTTCTGCTGTCTGCCCTCTGGTGGATGAGGCTATCTAAGAGGCTTGATGGGAGGGACTGGTAGTGGGTAGAGCTGGGTGTTGCTCTGGTGGGCAGAGCTCAGTAAAACTTTAATCCACTTGTCTGCTGATGGGTGGGGCTGAGTTCCCTCCCTGTTGGTCGTTTGGCCTGAGGCGACCCAGCACTGGAGCCTGCAGGCTCTTTGGTGGGGCTAATGGTGGACTCCAGGAGGGCTCATGCCAAGGAGTACTTCCTAGAACTTCTGCTGCCAGTGTCCTGGTCCCCACGGTGAGCCACAGCCCCCAAACTCACACCTCTGCAGAAGACCCTCCAACACTAGCAGGTAGGTCTGGTTCAGTCTCCTATGGGGTCACTGCTCCTTCCCCCTGGGTCCTGATGCACACACTACTTTGTATGTGCCCTCCAAGTGTGGAGTCTGTTTCCCCCAGTCCTGTCGAAGTCCTGCAATCAAATCCCGCTAGCCTTCAAAGTCTGATTCTCTAGGAATTCCTCCTCCCATTGCCGGACCCCCAGGTTGGGTAGCCTGACGTGGGGCTCAGAACCTTCACTGCAGTGGGTGGACTCCTGTGGTATAAGTGTTCTCCAGTTTGTGAATCACCCACCCTGCAGTTAAGGGATTTGATTTTACTGTGATCGCACCCCTCCGACCATCTCATTGTGGCTTCTCCTTTGTCTTTGGATGTGGGGTATCTTTTTTGGTGAGTTCCAGTGTCTTCCTGTTGATGACTGTTCAGCAGTTAGTTGTGATTCTGGTGCTCTCACAAGAGGGAGTGAGCGCACGTCCTTCTACTCTGCCATCTTCAGTTTCCCCCCGAAATCTTAATACCATGTTTTTTTCCCCACTATTAGAGGTTATGTGTTAAATGTCACTTACTTTAGGGAGATATCCTAGTAATTTTGTAGCATGTTCTTTGAGAAGTTTTAGTCTTTCTTCTTCAATAATTTCATTAATACATCCTTGCCTTCTTTGCTGCAACTGCCATTCCTCCAATTCACGTTGCTGGAAATATAAATAAAATTTATTTTATTGTCACAAAACACATTAAACTAAGAATTTGTCCAACAAATTTGTCTAATTTACTCTTGCAGTAAATAGATAAAACTGATAGGTACTAGATAATATATATCTTTTACATTTTATATATATATATATATATATATATATATATATATATATATACACACACACATATATATGTATATATTATAGTCACTATTTCTTTAAAGTTACAAGAAAAATCCCAGTTATGACTGGGATTTTAGGGAGGCAAGTACATATTTTTAGGACAAGTATCTTCATTACCAAGGAAAAAAGATTCGAAGAAATGATTTCCTAATTAATTCAACAAATATTTATTGCATGCTTATCATACTTCAGGTACTGAAAGCAGCTTACAGTGTAAGACGAAAAAAAAGGTAGATAAAACAGAATAGGGATATCTAAAAGATAAGTACTGCCATGTAAAGTTTTGTAAAGCCTGTATGAAGCACAAGAGTAACAGCAAAAGTTCCAACAGGAGAACCAGTATTTCTCAGGCAAGAGTTCTGATACAGGGACTTCCCTGCTGGCACAGTGGTTAAGAATCCGCCTGCCAATGCAGGGGACACGGGTTTGAGCCCTGGTCCAGGAGGATCCCACATGCCGCGGAGCAACTAAGCCCCTGCGCCACAACTACTGAGCCTGCACTCTAGAGCCCGTGAGCCACAGCTACTGAAGCCTGCGTGCCTAGAGCCCTGCTCTGCAACGAGAAGCCACTGCAGTGAGAAGCCAGCACACCACAATGAAGAATAGCCCCCACTCCCCACAACAAAGACCCAACACAGCCAAAAATAAATAAACAAACAAAAGTCTGATAGGCAACCACACCAAACTTCTGTGCCATATAAATATGGACGAGATGACTAGCTTTAACACGTTTTAGAGGTTAAAAGAACTCTTATGGAAATATATCCAAATAGTCCTATTGGATAGGGAAGGATACTAAAGGCAGACCACTGAAAAAACATTGATGAATTTCTGCCAAGAATTACTTTAGTTAAAGTAGTATTAATGCTAAACTTTTCTTTGAAATCACTAGTTTAAGTCATGTAAACCAGAAAGCAGGATATCTGTCTTTTTTGCTACAGTGAGAGGCAAGCTTCTATATAACCTCTTTAAAGTTATTGAATGAAAATACAGAAGAATGCTAGGACACAGCCATATCCAATGCCAGTTAAACCTGGAATTGCTTCTCAGGAGAATATTTTGTCTACTATCATGTCAGATTCATTTGTATTACAGAATTAGAAGTATCACTGACAGTTAATTGAGAAAAGACTTACACTTTCACCCATGTTGCTACTGAATCAAAGGGTTGAGTTGGTCTTAATTATTTTATCTCTAAGATGAAACAGGGTAATAGAGTCTACCATAGAATCACTATACCTGAATTTTTTTTTAGACCACATTTCTAAGGCTCCTTTAGGGTCAAATGTGGTCACAACAGGACCTGGATTTTGCCAATGGAATATAAGCAAAAGTGTCAGATGGCAGTTTCCAGGAATCAATCTTATATCCTTTGTCCCTTCTGCACTTCTTCCATCTGCTGCTTGAAACATGGATATGAAGGTTGAAGATCTAATTTAAACCATGAAGATGACGGCTATATCCTACAGAAGCCATAACGAAAAGCTAGAAGGAGCCTGGGTTCCTGAAGACTGTGAATAAAGCCTCAATTTCTAGACTTTCATGTGAGGGAATAGTAAACTATCTACTAAGCCACTGTTAATTTGAGACTACTTGTAGCCAAGCATCATCCTAACTGATCTATTCCTTATAATAGGGAGGTCCAAGAAGTTCTATAATGTTATGAGAAAAACTCACTCATTAGATTTTTGTCCAGTGATATATATGGGCTCTAATTTGGGTGTAATACAGGATTTCCCTTCTTAGGATGTGGTAGACCACATTAACTGTTCATCCTAAAAAACATTTTTATAGTTAATTAGGGTAAATATTTTAGAAAGGTATGAAACCAATTTGTTCATGAGGACAAAAAAAAAAAAGAGAGCCTTATATGATTGTGTAATAGAATGGATTCATGATTCTATGATCATGAAAATTCATCCTTGCCCTTGGACCAGAATAGAAATGTGACCCAATCTCACTGATACTTAAAACTAAGCCCACAGCTTCATATTGGGAACATTTACAATTAAAAAAAAAAATCAAGATATAAATTTTTTGTAAAAGTATTTATGCTTTAGGTAATATTTTCAGATTTCTTCCATTTATAGCTGTCTTGCTAACTTTTCCAATAGCTTTCAGATTAGCTCTGTAAGCCATGAGATAGGACAGTCACAGTCACTGGTTCTACCTCTTTCTAGACAAGGAGTATTCAAAGCTTTCTGGTCAATTTCAAAATCCTTTTAATTTTCAGTCTCCTTGATCCCTTTGCTCTGACCAGGCAAAATGCTAGGTGCTTTATAGGTAATTATCTCCCTTAAAGGTTACAGTAGATCATGGTTGGTTTATATCAAAGCTACGGAATTGAAGTTTTATCCAGTAGGAATCCACTTAAGTTAAGCAGGAGGAGGACATAATGAGATTTTTTTTTATACCTTGCTAACTGGTAGCAGATGCCACAAGGAGACCAATTATAAGTCAATTTCAGTAGTCCACAGAATGATACTGAATGTCTAAATTAAGTTATGGAGAAGAGAAAGTGAATTTATGAGGTGGAATCAATAGGATTGTTGAGGTGGAATCAATAGGATTTGATGGCTGACTAAAAATTATTAGGTAAGAAACAGGAAGAGTCCAGGAATGATTCCAAGGTGATAACATATTCACTCAGTCACCCAAGCCTGTCTTTAACCAAGATTGAGGCTACAGAAATTGGAGAAGGTTTGTCTGCTACATTCACTTTGGGAAACCTAAATTCTAAGGCACCCACAAGATTTCCAACTGTGTCCTTTAGGCATCTGGAAATATGGCAAAAGAACTACGGCATGAGGGGACTTTCCTGGTGGTCCAGTGGTTAAGAATCCGCCTTCCAATGCAGGGGACGCGGGTTCGATCCCTGGTCAGGGAACTAAGATCCCACATGCTGCGGGGCAACTAAACCCGTGGGCCACAACTAGAGAGAAGCCTGCACTCCACAACTAGAGAGAAGCCCAGGCGCCACAACGAAGAGCTTGCATGCCACAACGAAAGATCCCGCATGCCGCAACTAAGACCTGACACAGCCAAAATAAATAAATACATAAATATTTTTTAAAAAAAAGAACTACACTGTGAGTTGATTAAGTATAGAGGAAAGCCAAAAATTGAACCCCAAGTCTCCCAACACATCATTGCAGCAGTCAAAAGAGCTGATCTCTCTTGGTTTTCTGTGACTTCCAGATTCTCTTTATCTTTCTGACCATTTCTTGGTCTTGGCAATTTTTTCTACTACTTCCACCTCCTAACTAGAATGTTCTCCAAGTCTCAGTCACTGGCCCTCTGATTGTTTCTCATTATAATATATTATTTGGAAGAATCATCTTAGTTTGAAACTCTCTGTGCTACTTAATGACAGAAATGCTTGTCTAAGAATACTTGACCTAAGTTTTCTTCTTCTGTTCAACTGCCTTCAGGACTTTTCAACTTGCGTTTCTATTTCAAACTCAGTATGACTAAAAATGAAGTCATTATATCTTTTTGCTCCAATTCAGAATATAACAGCACTTGTATTCCTTGAGTTTCTCATGTTTGAAACTTTGAGAGTTATTTTGACTCCTTCCTCCACTCTACCTTATATGGTCCAAAAAAATCATACAAGTCTCATCTATTCTTCCTTTAAAAATATTTAAACTCTCCCCTTTCTCTCTCCTTCCACTGCTCTGTTAACCTATATTCCAGGTCCTCCTCTCTTCACTCTTAAATTACTACTTTCTCCTCTTGTTAAAGACCATATTATGATAACCAGTTTCTACTGTATCATGTCCAAACTCCTCTGCCTATTATTCAGGTTTCTCCACTTGATAATTCCATATGCTGCCAACTTGGAATAGCCTTCCTCTGTCTTCTTTTATTCATTTTGTATGTATTTCCAGATAAATCCACATAGTTATGTCGTAAAGGTATTGCACACTAGTAAATCCCACACTACCACATTCTACAAATGTTTACATTGTACATTTAAGAAATATATTCTTAATATAGTGCTATATATAGTCGAGTCTTTTGGGTATCTAGACATTATTTTCTTTTGCTAATTAGAAGCTACCAGAATGAGCTTTTATTTGCTTTGGTTCCCTCACCAACACTCAGCAGAATGCCTAGCAGATCAGTATCTGTTGATTATAAGAATATCTTGAGATTTCTTTTTGTCTACCCCTGCAGGAAAGATCAGCATTATGATATTAATTTAATAATCCCAGCTCTGCCACTTACTTGCTGTGAAACCTTGGGCAATACATATAATCTCTCTATGCCTTAGTTTCCACATCTTTAAAATGGGGGTAGTAATAGTACCTAACTCACAGGGTTGAAAGTTAAAAGTTATTACTTTGCTTTTAATGAGTATAGAATAGTGAATGACATATGAAAATGCTCAATAAATGTTAGTTATTATTACTACCACTTCTATTACTACTTAAAAATATTTGCCATATGCCTAATCTGTACTTTTCATATTTAGAGCTCTTTATCTTTTCAAAACACTTACACATTTTCTTATTTGGTTCTTAAAGTATTATTTCAGTTTTACGGATGAAACACAAATAGACAAATCAATGTGTCCAAAGTCACAAACCTAGTTTCCTCACCAATTCTTAAATCCACACTTCCAGCTAAGAAATCTTCCCCTGGGCCTCAAAATCAATGTGGACAAAATGGAATTATATACTCCACTCCCTCAAAATCTGTTTTTCTTTGTACATACTCTTTCTGTAGCACATCACCCACCACTCACTGAAGATGGAAGTACATAATAGCATTATTTATTAGTAGTGGCCTAATTCTTCTCTCAACTCTCCAGAACTAATTGGTCACCAAGCCCCATCAACTCTACCTTCCTAACACCTCACAGATGGATCCCTTCTCTGTTCACATGGGTTTTCATCACCTATCACTGGGATAACTATAATAACTTCCTTACTGATCTTCCTGTCTCTGGTCTTACTCCCCTCACATCTGTCCTCAACACTGCTACCTGAGTCATCTTTCCAAGTGCAGATCTTATCATGTAGCTTTCTTAATTCTTCAGTGGGTCTCCCTGGATAAAGTCCACCATTAAAATAGCAGCCAGGGCATTCATGATCTGTCTCCTCTCTGCCATACCAAGATGTCCATGTCTGTATAATTATCATCACATGCACCTGATATATCTTTATAATCATTGTTTTTAATGTGTTTTTCTTAACCAACACCAAAAACTCATAGATGATATGGACTTAGTCATATTTATCTTTGTGTTCTCAACACCAACCAATGTCTAACACACAGAAAGCATCAATAAATATTTTCTAGATTCATTGATTAACAAGTGGTCAGAAAATTTATATATCATATGATTAGTAAATGGATATCTAACATCTGGCACATAAACGGTTCTCAGTTAAATGTTTAGTGGATAAATAAATTAGCTGGTTGCTATTCAATAATTACCAAAAAAAAAAACCCAAAATACTTTTCCTTACTTTGTCTGCAAGGAACTGGTTGCGACGCTCTTCAATAAGTTTTTCCACAGCCCTCTTGTGTTCTAGTTGCTTCATTCTTTGCTTCTGAGCATTCATTAATTCTATTCGATCATCCTCAGCAAATTTCGCCAGCATAGCTTTTCTAAAGATATCCTCTTCCTCTTTTGCAGCCTGAAGTACTAGTTCCTTCAAGGCCATTTGTTCCATAAAATTTTGCTTCAACTCCTTTTGCTTTCTCAATTTCTCTTCTGCTTCTTCCTAAATCACAATACATATAAAAGTTAATTCAGTAACTATTTCTTTACAGCAGATTTATAAAGATAGGGTAGGACAGAGTTTGATTAAGCTTAGTGTCACAATATGAAATAAAACTGAAAAATTAAGCCTTTTCAAGATAACACTTTGCCCCATCCTTTAAAAACTAATAGTCGGGCTTCCCTGGTGGCGCAGTGGTTGAGAATCTGCCTGCTAATGCAGGGGACACGGGTTCGAGCCCTGGTCTGGGAAGATCCCACATGCCGCGGAGCAACTAGGCCCGTGAGCCACAACTACTGAGCCTGCGCATCTGGAGCCTGTGCTCCGCAACAAGAGAGGCCACGATAGTGAGAGGCCTGCGCACCGCGATGAAGAGTGGCCCCCGCTTGCCGCAACTAGAGAAAGCCCTCGCACAGAAACGAAGACCCAACACAGCCAAAAATAAATTAAAATAAATTAAAAAAAAAAACAAAAACTAATAGTTACACAAAGTACATTTACCCTTGGATTGCCTCCTATTACTTACTTTACATTTTAATTAATATATATTTACCACCTTGTTTCTGTAGTCAGAATTAATGCATTAACTTTGAAAAGAGCTGATATAAAAATTTTTTGCATATCTCAGTTTATTAAATCTGTCATCTGTATAATTTGTACCAACTATGAATCATTCTAGAAACTTGCGTTCAAATCACTGACATATTTTTCAGAACAATAATCTAGCAATGACAATCAGAAGTATTTCAGGGAAATTCAAATTTACCTGAAGCAGTTAAAGTCCTTTCCTATAAGGTTTAATTTCCCCAACATTTTATTATGAAAGATTTCAAAAAATACAAAGAATTTTACAGTCATCACCCATTTTTGCTTTATCATCTATCTATTCAGTTAGGACCAATGTAAATTTTAAATCATTTGCTAATCTAACCAACTTCGCTCAATTCTAATACAAGCTCCAGGTAGGCCAGAATCTTCTAAGCATTCAAAATATTGCCTTAACAACACCCAGATGGCCAAGGTTCTTACCTACAGATAACACAAACTATAAGGGATTTACTATAGGCCATCAGGTGGCATACAGAACTTCCAGGAAGGCCAGGGAACCAAGCTGCCCTCCCACTGCTCAAGTCCTATTATGGTAACTCTGCCTATGGTAACTCTGACTGCTATCTCATTTTGCTCACTTCGATCTTCACACCTTGAAGTGGGGGTGATGACTGTTGGATATAACATGGTTCATATGAAGAATTCTAGCTAAAAGAAGAGAAATATAGTTTTAACTTTAGTCTTTATAATAAAGACAAACGAATTTAAAACGGGGTAGGATGTGGTAGGAATAGGAGTGGGTTTTAAGTGAGCCAATCTGCAGTATCAGTTACAGCAACTTTGTTCATTATATTGATCATTCAGCCTCTTTTTCTTCATTTATCCCTATCTAATCCTCTTTTCAAATCCTACCCCCTCCATAGTCTTCTCTAATCACTCTAACTCAAATTTCTCTCTCTTTGTGAGCTCTTATACCATTTAATGTTCCATCATTTAATTTTATTCCATATATACATGCCTCATCTCCTCACTAAAAATAAATTCATAGATGGCATATCTTATTTTCCTTTGGGATGCTGGGCATGTAGTGATTTTATAATATATAGTTTGTGTTTATTTGCCATATATTTCATAGAAGTCAAAGGCTCACTTAAGGCAGAGATGCTGTGTCAGTTAGCTTTGAATTCCTCCAGAGCTTATCATAATACTTTGCACAGAGAAATTCAGTACATATTGAACTAAATGAACTGTTGACACTGCCTGGCAACCATCTCCCACACAAATTTTAGTTTAATCCAATGGTGAAGACATCTGGCTAAAGAACAGGGAAGAGTTTGGCAAAACAACACACCATTTATTATGTTTTTTCAACTGGAAAAGTGTTCATGTACTCTGATGTGTCTGGATCAGGATTATGTAGTTACATAATATGAACTGTATAATTTTCCATCCTTTTCTGTGTTCTAAAACCCATTATGTGGTTTGAGGAATAGCTGTTCACTGAAGGTTTGAAGTAATTTGCTGTAAAACTACTCTGAAGCTGGAAACTTTTTAGAGATATCTTAGTCTGGGTTCTCCTCTGAAAGCAGAGCCTTAAACAAGGACTTATATATAGATATTTTACCAGGGAGGGAATCTCAGTGGTGAGGGACAGAGTAAAACAAGGAAGGAAGAAAAGCCAACACAAGGGTACATCACTGAGCTGGTTACCACCTCAGACAATGGAGGCTTAATCCTGCCAGGACCCTGTGAGGAATGCATGGAGCACCTTTTAGGACCTTCCCAAAGGCCGCCAGGCAGAGAAGAATCTATCCCTCAATTTCTGTCCACTGTGGGTTGAGGGATGCCCCAGAGGATGTTACCTCCCTGCCCCCCCCCAACACCCCTACACTTTAGGAAGCCGTCAGCACAGAGTCCATCTAAGCCCTCACAACTGTTCCCCACAGCTGTCACTGAAATCAGAGGTGAGACTGAGAAGATATGAGGCAGGGCACAAAAATCTTGTGATAGAGGAAATATCCTTAATAATCTTATTTTGTCTAGTTTTTCTACATTTTTTGAAATCACTGTATTTTTAATGCAGAAAATTGTGCCATTGAGATTTTCATTTTATTAGTAGATAATTGAATAACACTTCACTATTTTTCTAATCTCTCTTTATAGACCCTTTATTCCTTCAAATTTTGTTTTCACCTTTTTTTCTTTATTATGTTTTGCCAGAGTAAAATCTTTTTCCCCCCAATATTAAGCAACTGGATTAATAAATGCTAATGTGTTCTCCTGATTTTTGGTTTATTTCTACTTATATCTTTATTATTTCCTTCCATATTCTTGCCTCATACTTGAATTTATATTGTTTTCTCAGTTATTGAGTTGGTTGCCTACACAGTTTTTTCCAATATTTCTCATTTAATAATTAATTGCCTGATAGATTTTTATAGGTCATAATCTCATCCTCTGAATTTTCTGCAAATATCCTCTTCAACCAATAATAATTGAAAAGAATGTTTTTAGATTTTCAGTTAGTAGTTTAAAATATTTGTTATTAATTTCTAGTGATGTTTAAACACCCTTTCCCCTTGTATTATTCCAGTAAATTTTCTTTGGTGATCTAACAGCTTTTAAAGTTACGTACTTCAATACAATGTTACGTGGAAGATTAAATGTTCATTCTGTTATACCTCCCTTGGTGATTATACCTTTTATCTGTGGTATCTGGGATTCATTTGATGTTCCACTTACCTAGTGATAACCCTGCCTACCTGCTTCCCATTTGGTCATATATGCCTGTTATGCCTTCCTCCATCATTTTATTCTTAATGCTTTTGGGTTTATTTGACATTAGGTATCTATAAGTGGATTACATTAAGATTTTTTTTAAAAGAACTGGACACATTTTATATTCTTACATGCAGTTAATTAAGGATTTACATGAAATGTTTTGATATTTTACATGGTATCTATTTCCTCCTTGTTAAACTATCTAAAATAATGTCCCATTTTTATATAGCTGATAATATTACAAATAATAGTACTAATAGCTATAATTTATTGTATACTTGGCTATTCATATATCTTGTTTTACAAACTGTTCAAACTTTTGGGAATTCCCTGGTGGTCCAGTGGTTAGGACTCCACACTGTCACTGCTGAGGGCATGGGTTCAATCCCTGGTCAAGGAACTAAGATCCTGCAAGCCATGCAGTGTGGCCAGAACAAACAAACAAAGTGTTCAAACTTTTGGCTCATTTAAAAAAACTGGGGGGCTTCCCTGGTGGCACAGTGGTTGGGAATCCGCCTGCCGATGCAGGGGACACGGGTTTGAGCCCTGGTCTGGGAAGATCCCACATGCCGTGGAGCAGCTGAGCCCGTGCGCCACAACTGCTGAGCCTGCGCTCTGGAGCCCGTGAGCCACAACTACTGAAGCCCGCACACCTGGAGCCTGTGCTCCGCAACAAGAGAAGCCACCGCAGTGAGAGGCCCACGCACTGCAGCGAAGAGTGGCCCCTGCTCACCACAACTAAAAAGAAAGCCTGCACACAGCAACGAAGACCCAATGCAGCCAAAAATAAATAAATTAATTAATTTTTTTTAAAATGGGTTTTTTATATTCTTTTATCAAGTTCTGAGTGTTCTTTATATATTCTGGATAAAGGTTATTTGTAAGATATACATATAGGGAATATTTTCTCCCAAACTGTGGCTTGCATTTTCATTTTCCTAACAATGTTAAGAAATTATTAATTTTTTTTAAAAATTTATTTATCTATTTACTTTTTGGCTGCGTTTGGTCTTCGTTGCTGCATGTGGGCTTTCTCTAGTTGTGGCGAGCAGGGCTACTCTTCTTAGCGGTGCGCGGGCTTCTCATTGTGCTGGCTTCTCTTGTTGCAGATCATGGGCTCTAGGCACGCAGGCTTCAGTAGTTGTGGCTCACGGGCTGTAGGCACGCAGGCTCAGTAATTGTGGCGCACGGGCTTAGCTGCTCCGTGGCATGTGGAATTTTTCCGGACCAGGGATCGAGCCCGTGTCCCCTGCCTTGGCAGGCGGATTCTTAACCACTGCACCACCAGGGAAGTCCAGAAATTATTAATTTCAATGTAGCCAGTTTATAAACTTTTTTTATGGCTCATGACTTTTTTATCCTTCTAAAAAAGTTTTTGCCATTCTCAAGTTTATAACAACCTTCTCTTATGTTTTTTTCTAGAAATTTTTTAGTTTCAGCTTTTTTGTGTTATAGCATGATAGAATATAACAAGTGTTGGCAAGGATGTGGAGAAATTGGAACCCTCCTGCATTGGTAGTAGTAATGTACAATGGTGCAGCCTTTGTGGAAAACAGTTGGGCACTTCCTCAAAAAATTAAACACAGAATTACCATATGACCCAGCAATACCACTGCTAGGTATTTACCCAAAAGAATTTGAAAAAGATATTCAAACAAAAACTTGTACACAAATGTTCATAGCAGTAACGTTCATGACAGTCAAAAAAAAGGTGTAAACAAACCAAATATCCGTAAACTATCGAATGGATAACAGAATGTTACATATCCATGCAATGGACTAGTATTCAGCCAAAAAAAAAAAAAGGAATGAAATACTGATACCTGCTACAAAATGGATAAACCTCCAAAATATTATTCTAAGGGAAAAAAATCCCAATACAAAAGATCACATATTGTATGATCCCACTTATATGATATACCCAGAATAGCCAAATTAATAAAGACGGAAAGCAGATTAGTAGTTGCCAGGGTCTAGGAGAGCACAGAAAGGACAGTGACTGCTTATTGCAGGTATCCTTTTGGGGTAATGAAAACGTTTTGGAACTAGACAGAGATGATGGTTGCACAATATTGTGAATGTACTAAATGCTGCTTTAAAACAGTTAAAGTAGTCAATTTTATGTTACATGAATTTTACCTGAATTAAAAAAAAACTCTTTAAGGAGAAACACACAAATATGTGGTTAGAGTCATCAGCGATCCTCTCTCCACAACTGATATAACAACTAGACAGAAAATCAGCAAGGATATAAAAGAACTCAACAAAACTATCAATCAGTAGGATCTAATTGACATTTATAGAACATTTCACCCAAAATAGCAGAATATTCTTTTCAAATGTTCACAGAATAAATTTAAAGGAAATAAAATCATATTGAGTGTGTTCTCTGATCACAATGGAATCAAACTAAAAATCGATAATTTTAAAAAAACACAAAAATTTCTGGACATGTGGGCACTAAGTAATACACTTTTAAGTAATCCATTGGTTAAAGAGGAAGTCTCAAGAAAATAAATACATCAGAGTTAATGAAAATGAAAACAAGACATCAAAACTTGTAAGATGCAACTGAAACAGTTTTGAGGGAAATTTATAGCACCAAATGCATACATTTAGTAAAATGCATTTATAGCATTAAGGGCATGCATGTAGGAAATGTCTCACATCAATAATCTAAGCTAAAAACAAAACAAAACAAACAAAAAAACTACATCCTAACCAACAAGGACCTACTGTTTAGCACAGGAAACTATTCTCAATATCTTGTAATAACCTATAAGGAAAAAGAGTCTGAAAAAGAATTTTAAAAATAATAATAATCTAAGCTACTACACCTCAGGAACCCATAAAAAGGAAGCAGAAGGAAGTAAATGAAGAGCAGAAATCAACGGAATTGAAAATAGAAAACCAATAGACAATATCAATTAGGCAAAAGGCTGGCTCTCTTTAAAATATCAATGAAATTGAAACCATGAAACTCCTAGAAGAAAACACAGGGGGGTAAGTTCCTCTATATCAGTCTTGGCAATAATTTTTTGGATTTGACACCAAAAGCAAAATAAACAAGTGGGATTACATCAAACTAAAAAGCTTCTGCACAGCCAAGGAAATCATCAACAAAATGAAAAGGCAACCTATGGAATGGGAGAAAACATTTGCAAATCCTTTATCTGATAGGAGTTAATGTCCAAAATACATAAAGAAGACATAAAATTTAACAGAAAAGAACAAAAAAACCCAATTAAAAAATGGGCAGAGTATCTGAACAGATTTTTTTTCCAAAGAAGATATACAAATGGCCAACAGGTACATGAAAAGGTACTCAACATCACTAAACATCAGGGAAATGCAAATCAAGATCACAATGAGATACCTGTTAGAATGGCTATCATCAAAAAAAAAAAAAAAAAAAACCAAGAGATAATATGAGTTGGGTGCGTATGTGGAAAAAAGGGAACCCTTATCACTGTGGGTGGAAATGTAAATTGGTAGCCAGTATAGAGGTTCCTCAAAAAATTAAAGATAGAACTATCACGCGATCCAGCAATCCCACTTCCAGGTATATATCCAAAGGAAATGAAAACAGGATCTTAACAAGGTATA
Source organism: Balaenoptera ricei (assembly GCF_028023285.1). NCBI lineage: Eukaryota > Metazoa > Chordata > Mammalia > Artiodactyla > Balaenopteridae > Balaenoptera > Balaenoptera ricei. Next base: position 79,539,859 of record NC_082640.1, on the reverse strand, counting down.
TGCACTCCCATGTTCATTGCAGTATTACAATAGCAAAAATGTGGAAACAACCTAATTGTCCATCAACATATGAATGGATAAAAAAATGTGGTATATCTATATAAAATGGAATATTATTCAGTGATAAAAAAGAATGAAATCCTGCTATTTTTGACAACATGGATGGGCCCTGAGGGCTTTATGCTAAGTGAAATGAGCTGGACAAAGAAAGACAAATATTGCATGGTAACACTTATGTGTGGAATCGAAAAAGAAAAAAAAAATGTCAAACTCATTGAAACAGAAAGTTGAAAAGTGGTTGCCAGAGGCTGGCAGGTGGGGGAAATAGGAAGAGATTGGTAAAACAGTACTAATTTCTGGCTCTAAAACAAATAAGGTCTGAGGATCTAATGTAAAACATGGTGACTATAGTTGATAACACTTTATTGTATATATGAAATTTCCAAAGAGTAGAACTTAAAGTATTCTCACATATAAAAAAACAAATCTGTTAAGTGATAGATGTGTAATTAACTAGATGGAAGAATCTTTTTACAATGTAAATGTTTATCAAATCACCACAGTGTACACTTTAAATATCTTACAATTTTATGTGGCAATTATACCTCAAGAAAGCTGAAATTCAAAGAAAAATCAGATAAAATTAAATCCTAATGTAAGAGTGACCAAATAAATGAAGAAACAAACTATCAGTGCCAGAAATGAAACACTAGAGACTCTGCAGACATTAAAAGGATAACAGTACAAACTATTCTACACACCTAAGTTTGACAATTTAGACAAAATGGATCACTTCTTTGAAAAACACAAGTCACCAAAACTCACCAAATATGAAATAAGATAATTTGAATAACTCTATTCAGTAACTAATAAGAATATTGACAGGATGAGACAAGATGGTGGGGTAGAAGGACTTGAGCTCACCTCCTCTCACGAAAATACCAAAATCACAACTAACTGCTGAACAACCATAGACAAAAAAGACTGGAACTTACCATATAAGATGTTCTACATCTAAAGACAAAGAAGCTGCCACAACTAGATGGTACAGAGAGTGCTTTCACGATATAATCAAATCCCATACCTGCCAGGTGGGTGACATGCAAACTGGAAAATAATTATATCGCAGAGGTTCTCCCACAGGAGTGAGAGTTCTGAGCCCCACGTCAGGCTCCCCAGCCTGAGGGTCTGGCATTGGGAGGAGGGACAAGTGTACATGGAACATTCTCCAGCATAGATCACAAGCTAAGCCACAAAGGAAGCCTCAGTCAATTTAAGTAAATTGAAATCATTATCAAGCATCTTTTCTGACCACAGTGCTATCAGATTAGAAATCAACTACAAGGACTTCCCTGGTGGCGCATTGGTTAAGAATCCACCTGACAATGCAGGGGACACGGGTTAGAGCCCTGGTCTGGGAAGATCCCACATGCCGTGGAGCAACTAAGCCCATGTGCCACAAATACTGAGCCTGCACTCTAGAGTCCATGTGCCACAACTACTGAGCCCACGTGCCACAACTACTGAAGCCTGCACGCCTAGAGCCCATGCTCCACAACAAAGAGAAGCCACTGCAATGAGAAGCCTGTGTACCACATCGAATAGTAACCCCTGCTTGCCACAACTACAGAAAGACCGTGCTTAGCAACGAAGACCCAATGCAGCCAAAAATAAATTTTAAAATTTATAAATAAAAAAAGAAGAAATCAACTACAAGAAAAAAACTGTAAAAAACACAAACATACGGAGGCTAAACTATGTATTACTGAACAACTGATGGATCACTGAAGAAATCAAAGAGGAAATCAAAACATACCTAGAAACAAATGAAAATGAAACCTCAATGATCCAAAACCTATGGGATGCAGCAAAAGCAGTTCTAAGAAGGAAGTTTACAGCAACACAATCTTACCTCAGGAAACAAGAAAAATCCCAAATAAACCACCTACCATTACACCTAAAGCAACTAGAGAAAGAACAGCCAACACCCAAAGTTAGTAGAAGAAAAGAAATCATAAACATCAGAACAGAAATAAATGAAACAGGGATGAAGGAAACAATAGAAAAGGTCAATGAAACTAAAAGCTGGTTCTTTGAAAAGATAAACAAAATTGATAAACCTTTAGCCAGACTCATCAAGAAAAAAAGGGAGAGGGCTCAAATCAATAAAATTAGAAATGAAAACGGAAAAGTTACAATGGACACCACAGAAATACAAAGGATTATAAGAGACTACTACAAGCAACTATACACCAATAAAATGGACAACCTAGAAAAAATGGACAAATTCTTAGAAATGTACAACTTTCCAAGACTGAAACAGGAAGAAATAGAAAATATCAGGTTGGCCAAAAAGTTCGTTCAGATTTTCCTGTAACATTTCACGGAAAAACCCAAACGAACCTTTTGGCCAACCCAATACGAACAGACCTATCACAAGTACTGAAATTGAAACTGTGATTAAAAATCTTCCAACAAACAAAAGCCCAGGACCAGAACTCTAGCAAACACAGGTGAATTCCAGCAAACATTTAGAGAAGAGATAACACCTATCCTTCTGAAACTCTTCCAAAAATTGCAGAGGAAGGAAACACTCCCAAACTCATTCTATGAGGCCACCATCACCCTGATACCAAAACCAGACAAAGATACCACAAAAAAGAAAATCACAGTCCAGTATCTCTGACGAACACAGATGCAAACATCCTCAACAAAATACTAGCAAGCTAAATCCAACAATACATCAAAAGGATCATACACCATGATCCAGTGGGATTTATCCCAGAGATGCAAGGATTTTTCAATATCCACAAATCAATCAGTGTGATACACCACATTAACAAATTGAAGAATAAAAACCATATGACCATCTCAATAGTTGCAGATAAAGCTTTTGAAAATATTCAAAACCCTTTCATGATAAAAACTCTTCAGAAAGTGGGAATAGAGGGAACGTATCTCAACATAATAAAGGCCATATATGACAAACCCACAGCAAACATCCTTCTCAACGGTGAAAAACTGAAAGCATTTTCTCTATGATCAGGAACAAGACAAGGATGTGCACTCTCGTCACTATAATTCAATGTATTTTTGGAAGTACTAACATGCAATCAGAGAAGAAAAAGAAATAGAAGAAATCCAAATTGGAAAAGATGAAGTAAAACTGTCACTGTTTGCAGATGACATGATACTATACATAGAAAATCCTAAAGATGCTACCAGAAAACTACTAGAGCTCAACAATGAATTCGGTAAAGTTGCAGGATACAAAGTTAACACACAGAACTCTCTTGCATTTCTATACAATAACAATGAAAGATCAGATAGAGAAATTAAGAAAACTATTCCATTTACCATTGCATCAAAAAGAATAAAATACCTAGGAATAAACCCACCTAAGGAGGCAAAAGACCTTTACTCTGAAGAGTATAAGGTACTGATGAAAGAAATCAAAGATGACACAAACAGATGGACAGATTATACCATGCTCTTGGATTGGAAGAATCAATATTGTTAAAATGATTATACTACCAAAAGCAACCTACAGATTCAATGCAATCCCTGTCAAATTACCAATGGCATTTTTCATAGAACAAAAAATTTCACAATTTGTATGGAAACACAAAAGACCCCAAATAGCCAAAGCAATCCTGAGAAAGAAAAACAGAGCTGGAGGAATCATGCTCCCTGACTTCAGATTATACTATAAAGCCTCAGTCATGAAAACAGTATGGTAGGGCTTCCCTGGTGGCGCAGTGGTTAAGAATCTGCCTGCCAATGCAGGGGACACAGATTTGAGCCCTGGTCTGGGAAGATCCCACATGCCATGAGCAACTAAGTCCATGCACCACAACCACTGAGCCTGCACTCTAGAGCACATGTGCCACAACTACTGAAGCCCGCGTGCCTAGAGCCCATGCTCTGCAACTAGAGAAGCTACCACAGTGAGAAGCCCACGCACCAAAACGAAGAGTAGCCCCTGCTCACCGCAACTAGAGAAAGCTCACGTGCAGCAATGAAGACCTAATGCAGCCAAAAATAAAAAAACAAACAAAAAAAAACCAGTATGGTACTTGCACAAAAACAGAAATATAGATCAATGGAATAGGATAGAAAGCCCAGAAATAAACCCATGCACCTATGGTCAATTAATCTATGACAAAGGAGGCAAGAATATACAATGGAGAAAAGACAGTCTCTTCAATAAGTGGTGGTGGGAAAACTGGACAGCTACAAGTAAAAGAATGAAATTAGAACATTCTCTAATACCATACACAAAAATAAACTCAAAATGGATTAAAGACCTAAATGTAAGACCAGATACTATAAAACTCTTAAAAGGAAAACATAGGCAGAACACTCTTTGACATAAATCGTAGCAATATCTTTTTTGATCCACCTCTTATTAGAGTAATGGAAATGAAAACAAAAATAAACAAATGAGGCCTAATGAAACTTAAAAGCTTTTGAACAGCAAAGGAAGCCATAAACAAAATGAAAAGACAACCCACAGAATGGGAGAATATATTTGGAAACAATGCAACTGACAAGGGCTTACTCTCTAAAGTATACAAACAGCTCATACAGTTCAATATCAAAAAAAACAAACAACCCAATCAAAAACTTGGCAGAAGATCTAAAGAGACATTTCTCCAAAGAAGACATACAGACGGCCAAAAAGCACACAAAAACATGCTCAACATCACTAAAACTACAATGAGGTATCACACCACATCGGTCAGAAGGGCCATCATCAAAAAGTCTACAATAAATGCCGGAGTGGGTGTGGAGAAAAGGGAACCCTCCTACACTGTTGGTGGGAATGTAAATTGGTACAACCACTATGGAGAACGGTATGGAGGTTCTCTAAAAAACTAAAAATAGAACTGACATTTGACTCAGCAATCCCACTCCTGGGCATATATCCAGAGAAAATCATAATTCGAAAAGATACATGCAGCCCAATGTTCATTACAGCACTATTTACAGTAGCCAAAACATGGAAGCAACCTAAATGTCCATCAACAGAGGAATGGATAAAGAAGATGTGGTACATATATACAATGGAATATTACTCAGCCATAAAAAAGAATGAAATAATGCCATTTGCAGCAACATGGATGGACCTAGATATTATCATACTAAATGAAGTAAGTCAGACAGAGAAAGATAAATATCATATGCTATCACTTATATGTGGAATCTAAAGAACAATACAAATGAACTTATTTACAAAACAGAGACTCACAGCCTTCGAAAACAAATCTATGGTTACCAAAGGGGAAAGGTGGGGGGGAGGGATAAATTAGGCATTTGGGATTAACATACACACACCACTATATATAAAATAGATAATCAACAAGGACCTACTGTATAGCACAGGGAACTCTCCTCAATATTCTGTAATAACCTATATGGTAAAAGAATCAGGAAAAGAATGGATATATGTGTATGTATAACTGAATCACTTTGCTGTACACCTGAAAGTAACACAATATTATAAATCCACTATACTCCAATATAAAATAAAAACTTTAAAATAAATAAATATACAATAAAATATTGAATTAATATTTTAAAACTCTCAAAAAATAAAACTCCTAGCCTAGATAGTTTCACTGGAAAATTCTACCAAATGTTTAAAGAATTAACACCACTTCTAAACAATCTCTTCTAGAAAATAGAAGGAAATACTTCTCCATTCATTTTATGAAGACAGTATTACCCTGACACCAGTATAAAAAATGAAAACTAAAAACCAATATTCCTCATGAATATGGATGCAAAAATCCTTAACACATTATTAGAAAACTAAAATCCAGTCATATATTATAAGAAGTATACACCATGACCAAGTGAGATTTATTCCAGTGATGCAAGGTTGTTCAGTAACCCCCAAAATCAATCACTGCAATCAACCAGGCTAAAGAAGAAAAAGTACATGGTCATATCAATAGATGTAGAAAAAGCATTTGACAAAACTCAACACCCTTCATGACAAAAATCTTCAGAAAAACAGTGATAGGAGAAAAAGTCCTCAACTTTATAAAGAGCATCTACAAAAAAAACTACAATTAACAGAATGCTTTTCCCCTGATAGATAACAAAGAAAGGTGATGTCTACTCTCATCACTTTTATTCAACATAGTGCTAGCCAGTGCTGAGTTTTAGCCAGTACAATAAGGCAAAAAAAGTAAATAAAAGGTATATAGATAAGAAAGCAAGAAATAAAACTGCCCGTTTGCAGAAGACATGACTATGTATGGAAAAACAAACCAACCAACTCCTACAACTACTAAGTGAATTCAGCAAGGTCATGAGACGCAAGATAAACATTAAAAAAGTCAATTCACTAACAATGAGTATGTGGACAATGAAATTAAAACTTAAATTCCATTTACAATCACTCAAAAAACTGAAATACTTAGGTGTAAATCTAACAAAACATGTACAGGATTTGTAAGCTGAAAACTATAAAACACCGATGAAAAAATTCAAAGATGATCTAAATAGACTTGACTCTTGAACAACACGGGGGGTTAATCCACAAAATTTAGTCAGCTCTTCGTATCCACAGTTGCTCTATATCTGTGGAATCAACCAACCATGGACTGTATAAATAGAAGTATTTACTACTGAAAAATATCTGAATATAAGTGGACTCACACAATTCAAACCTGTGTTGTTCAAGGGGCCACTGTAAATGGAGAGTCATTCCATGTTCATGGAGTGGAAGACTCAATATAATGAATATGTCAATTTTCCCCAAATTGATATTCAGACTTAATGTAATTCCTATCAAATTCCCCAATGACTACTGTAGATACAGACAAGATTATTCTAAACTTTATATGGAAAGGCAAAGGAATTAGAATAGCTGAAACAATTTTGAAGACTTCAACTATATAGCTACAGTAATCAAAACTGTGTGGTACTGCTGAAGGGATAGACACATAGATCAACAGAGAAAATAGAGATCCCAGGAATATACACACAAATATGCTCAACTGTGTTTTAAACAAAGGTGCAAAAGCAACTCAATGTAAGAGAGAAAACCTTTTCAACAAATAGTGTGGAACAACTGGACACAGAGAAGCAAAATGAAACCTGACCTAAGTCTCATACCTTATAAACAAAAATTAACTGAAAATGAAACCTTTTAGGGAAAAAAAGGGGAAATTCATCAGGATGTAGGCAAAGACTTCCTAGAATTGATACTAAAGTATGATCCGTAAAAACAGAAACTGATAAATTGGACTTCACAGAAATTGAAAACATTTCCTTGGAAAACGGCTTTGTTAAGAGGATGAAAAGACAAGCTATAGACTGAGTGAAAATATTTGTAAACCACACACCTGACAAAGGACTAGTGCCTAGAATACATAAAGAACTCTTAAAATTCTACAATAAATGAACAAAAAACACCCAATTAGAAAATTGACAAATCTTCTTGATTTGTTGATATTATTGTTCAACACTATATTCCATGGTTTTCTGACTACTTATTTTATATATTAACGAGAAGGCGTATTAAAACATTCAAATATAATTATGGATTTATTTCTCCTTTCAGTTTTTCCAGTTTTGCTACATGTATTTTGAAGTTTTACTTAGGTTCATACACCTTTAGGGCTATTACATCCTCTAGATTAATTTAGCCTATTCATCATGATTTCTACTCTAACACGCTCTTGGTTGGTGTTGGTATGGTATATCTTTCTCCATCCTTTTGCTTTTAAACCATATGTGTCTTCATATATAAATTATGTTCCTTTGTAGATAACATAGTTGCATCATGCTTTTGATGCAGTTTGTGAACTGCTACCTGGGTCTAGCTTTTTTACCCAGCCTGAAAATATCTTTTAACTGTAGTGTTTATACCATTTACATATAATGTAATTATCAATATGGTTAGGTTTAAATCTATTATCTTTCTACTGCTTCATCTCAAAATGATACTCTTCTCTATGTAAATCATTCCTTCAATTTCCAAAACTTACTTTTAGTTTCTTCTTATGTATTTCTGCTTGTTCTTCCTGGTATAATTCCTGTTGCACTTGTTCTAAATCTTCACGTTGCTGCAGCATTTCTTCCAATCTCTGAGTCAGCTATTAAATTTTTAAAAAACACACAAATATGTAAAGGAATCAAATTCTATGACAAATATTTCAGAATTTCTCCAGTGTTAAAGAAATTGTTATTTTAATACCATATTCTGAAGCTGTAGCCTTTTTTCTTCACTTTCTTGAACTTTTGCCATCCGATCTTCTTCCCTTTGTTGCTGCATCTTGGCAAACTCTATGATTTTTCTGTTTTCTTCTTCCATTTCCTCATGTTTCTTTTTTCTCCAGAGAGCCTGCTCTTTCTTAAACTCTTCTATATACCTTCGAATTGTATTCACTTTTTCTAACTTTTGTTGTCTTTCCCTAAAAAGCAATAGTGAATGCAGTCGTATAGTAACAGAAATAATAATAAAATATCAAAAAATATAAGTATCATTTCCTTCAGTTGATAATGATGTGGAGAAAAATGGCTTCCCTATTTACAATTTTTTCATCCTTTCATGCAACAAACATTTTGAGTGTTTACTATGTGCCACTAAATATAATAACAGGTATGAATTTTCTCTGAGTAAACTACTACTATGCCTCTTCTCTAACCTATGATGATGTTTTATGCATCTCACTTCAGAAAGGCCACAACCTGTTTATATATGTTTCACAGCACTCTACACTTTAGCTGTCTACCAGGGAAACTGAACAGAAAACAAGTTCTCTTGATATGGGCTTACTTAAAAAAACAAAGGTTTAGCCATTGTCACTTAATAAGTATTTCTTAACTATCAGACAATTAATTATCATGCTAACAAAGATAAGTAAGACTTGGGGGCTTCCCTGGTGGTGCAGTGGTTGAGGTCCGCCTGCCAATGTGGGGCACACGTGTTTGAGCCCTGGTCCAGGAAGACTGCACATGTCACGGAGCAACTAGACCCATGTGCCACAACTACTGAGCCAGCGCTCTAGAGCCCGCGAGCCACAACTACTAAAGCCCGCACACGTAGAGCCTGTGCTCCGCAACGAGAGAAGCCACTGCAATGAGAATCCCGCGCACCACAACAAAGAGTAGCCCCGGCTCGCCGCAACTAGAAGAAGCCGGCACACAGCAACAAAGACCCGATGCAGCCATAAAGAAAGAAAGAAAGAAAGAAATTTCTAAAAAAAAAAAAAAGAGAAGACTTGGTCTCAGTTTATGTGATAACATTTACTGGGACTTACCATGTATTAGGCACTGTTTAGGTGATTTACTCTTCATGACAAGCCTGAGATAAATCTAGTGTAAATGTTTAGGCATGTAAGAAAGTTGGGATAAACTTACAACTGATCTTCTTCATAGATTTTCCTAACAATTTCATCAATCATGAGTTTCTCTTTCAGCAGTTGCTCATAAGCTTCCTGCTTCTTCTTTCCTTGTTCTTCAAGTTGTTTCTCTAAGTCACGATTGTACTGTGCTTTTACTTTGTTTCGTTTTTCCTCTGCAGCATTCTCTTCCTTTATTAATCTCTCGTGTTCTTCCATCATAGTTTTGGCTATTTCAGCATCACGTTTCTGTTATTAAAACAAAATTCATCTTTCCACTTTCAAATCTGAGCACAATAGGATAGAATACTTTTAGCAGATGGAATTGAATACTATAAAGCCTGTTATATAAAATATTATGTAACTGTGTAGGTAAAAAGCAAAGGTAAGTCACTGTCACCTGAAGGGTTTGAATGATGAGTTAAACCCTAAAGAAGCTTTCCTATTCCTTCGAGTAGCTCTCTTAGGGCAATAAGGAGAATAACTCCACATTTGAAAAACAGTAAGTAAAATTAGAAGTGCTTTGTTAACAACTATGTTAACTGCCAAAGCAGTAGTCATCTTTTTCATCTATTTAAAAGTTGATGTAGGCAATTTTCACAAATTTTAGCTCCACTGGGTATTGGCTTCTATTTAGAGTAAGGATGGTACTATCTTTTTTATACAGGTCTGCTATTAAATAGCTCTGAGCAGCTCTTAAGTTTCTCTCAGCCTAAATTTTCTTTCCTGCCACTGGCCTTTGAAGTCTCCTCTTTCTCATTTATTAAAGGCCCCTGGTAATCACTTTAATTTAATAAAAGGGTCACATATGTCACTGTGCCTGTTTTCTTAGGCTTTAATTCACTCATTCAAGACCATTCCTTCTGAGTTAGACACATTCCTGCTTCTTGAATGGGTTAAACTCCTTACTTGTTTTGAGCATTTTGAAATCATTTAACAAAATGTTTTAAAGTAAATATATTAGGGCACTTTAAAAAATCATCCTTTCCCATTAGGATCACATCCCAAATGCTAGAATGGTTAGCAGCATCAAACATAAAAGAAGAAACAGATTAAAATATGAATGCTAATGCCATGCCTGATCTAATTGATGCCTTTAACATATACACTGTTAATATGACTTGACCAAAATTCTTTCTTTCCTTCTCTTTTCTTAGCACATGTTGCACTAGGCTCTACAGAAAAAATATGACATGACAAAAACATGTATGTACAAATTATCACACACTTATAGAAGTACAATGTTCTCATTTCACAGATAAGAAAACTAAGGCTGAGAGAGAGAGACAAAACTAGCACCTAAATATCCTGACACCTAGTCAAGTCCTAGGAGTATTTGACTTTAATTTTTGTGGATCAATTTTATTTAGAAAATAACAGCAATTCTTTCAACAGCCAGAATAAATATCTACAACTGCCTTGAATAATCTCAATTATCAAAATAATTAAAACTGCAATCTACTGGTCAAATAGTACATTGTTTATGTTCTACTTTACTTTTTAAAGGGTAGAATATGGCTCATGAAGTGAAGTCTCCTTACCCTCTCCTATCACCTGCCACACCAAAGGCTATCATTGTTAACAGCATGCTGTACAACCCTCCAGACTTTTTCTATACTAACACACATGCACACACACATTTCACTACGGCCAGCATCTGTTCTTATTTGATGCCTATATAACACTGCACTGGTCAAGTATTTTGATATCACCCCTCTAATTCTATGTGTGTGTGAACATGTGTGTTGATATACAGAACACATGTGTGTGTGTGTATATAATGCCCATACAGGTGTTGATATACACATACATACATGTACAAATTTTTAAAAATGAAAATGGACTGTGAAATGTATTATTCTCCAATTTTTTTTGCAACTTGCTTTTTTTCCTTTTAACATATAAATATATTCTGGCCAACTTTAAAAGCCAAACTATTTCCCTTTACCTCTTTCTCTTTAATAGCTGTATAACATCTTTGAAAGGGATCTAGGAGAGAGGGAACTCTGCTATCAAAATGCTCTACAAATAGAGAAATGAGAGAAGGAAACTTAAAAGACTGTGTAATACTGCAATCAGACCTTTTCATCTATGTCTAGCCTTTATGAGTGACAACAAGAGTTCAAGTGATGACGTACACCCTGCTTTTAAGTGTTAATAAACCCTATTTTATATTATACAGTGTAACACTACTGCTGCGTGTGTCTGAAACTCCTTTGCCCAAGAGTAACTATTACCAGTAATGCGCAGTAGGTCAGGAATAATAAAAGAGGATAAAAATAGAGGAAAACATGAGAAGAAAAGATTGCTGTTTATGAAACAGAAAACTTTCCTACTTATAGTTTATTTTTTAAAACATTTTAAGAATTAAAAATTTAGTAACATTCTAAAATACACTGATTATGCTAACAACTTGTATTGGTTTGTCAAAGAATAATCAGTTAGAGACCATTAAGAATGCTGGGAGTTACTGAATATAGCTGTTCATTCTAAGCAGCAACCTAATTCCTTGTGTCTCTGAAAGGTTCTAATATTAAATTACACAAAGCTCAATATCCATAATTTCTTACACCTTAAGGATCTGAAAAGTATAAAAGTATTTGAGAAATCTAACAGTGTAAATTCTTTATAGAATGTAACAATTTTCCAAAAATTGGTCTATTTTTGGTTTTCTAAATGAAGCTGAAAATATGGAAAACATAATGACCAGAAACATGATTACCATTTGCTCATATTTAACGGCATCCTTTTCAGCAATCTGAGCTGCTCTTTCTTTACTCATGTAAGCTGCTCTTAATTTCTTCTCCAATTCTCTGAGCTCAATACTGTTTGAAAAAAGACAGAAATTTAAATTCGAGGACCATATATCTCTTACTATTTTAAAAATAATATGTATCTGCAATTTAAATGAATTTTTTCTAAATGTATAAAAGATATTTACATTATTTTTAAAATATTTTGAAAAAATACCCCTTTGTCCATTCATCCCAAGAAAAATCAGAATGCATGTGAAAAGAGACATTGTAATTAATTTTTCTAGAGAAAACAACCCTTTTACTTTCAATAATCATCACTAAAAATCCTTCTGCCAGTGCCTGGCTCAGAAAAGGCGCTATATCAATATAGGTTAAAATTTCTGTCCAGTTACCAGTATTATTAGGCTAAAAGAATAACTATAGTGGAGAGGTTTAAACCTATACAAGTTACTTAAATTTTGTACCTTGGTTTTGCTATCTGTAAAAGGGGTAGTTTTGACAATTAAATAAGTTAACGTGTATAACAGTAGACACACTACTACATATGGTAACTATTTTTTGATGATGATGAAGAGGGAGTAACATGGGCAAGTTTACGCCACTTCTCTGGGCTTGTTTACTTATCTGTTTAAAAAAAATGGGGATTGGCCTCAGATAATCTCTGAATTACTTTTTAATCTATCACTCTCCTAAATTTAATGAAAACAATATGCCATACAAAAATCTTTATTTTACTGTGCCAGTCATAATTCTGAATATGACAGAATATGAGAATTCTGAGTTGGAAGGGCCCTGAGATGTCACCAAGATGTACATGTTAATTCTTACTGGAACAAAGAGGCACTCACCTACCTATAAACTCAACTTACAAGTACCCCCTACCTACAAAGAAACAGTCATAAGGGGTAAGGGAAGAGAGATATTCCTGGTATTATGGTGTGGGTCCTTCTTGCCCTTACCATTGTAAGTGCAAATGTGTATGACCCAGGATTACCTTCTTACATAAAAATAGTGTTAGAAACGAGGATCAAGTTTCTAGGTTAGTCTACATATTTTATTCCACTAAGAGTTTGAGATACATTTACAAAGATTTTTGTTAGAGTTGGGTACTAATGATTATGCACCAATATACAAACCCAATCAATTTATAATATTGTCTCTACAAAAAAATGTGCATTAAATTGCAAACAACCAACATTCAAATAAACGACCTTCATTTGAAGGACAAGGGCACCCATACCCATTGGATATACACCTAGAAGTGAAATTTCTGAGTCACAGGGTAGGCTGTGTTCAAATTGAGTAGATAATGGCAGTTTTCCAAAGCTTTGTCAGATTTACACTCTCATAAACAGTGTCTAAGCACTCGCACCACTCCACACCCTCAGCAACACTTTCGTCTTGTCATAGATTTTAACCATTCTTTTGGGGGATGTAAATTATCACTGGGGTTTTAATTTATGTTTCCCAACTACTAATGGAACTGAGACCTCTTCATATGTTGACTCATTTGTATAACTTCTGTGAAGTTCTTGTTCAATATTTTAAAATTTTTTTTTCATTTTTATACTGGTTTGTCTACTTCTTATTGTTGCATAAAAGTTCTTTTTTTTAATTAATTAATTAATTAATTATTTTTGGCTGCATTGGGTCTTCGTTGCTGCGCACCAGCTTTCTCTAGTTGCAGCGAGCGGGGGCTACTCTTCATTACAGTGCACGGGCTTCTTATTGCGGTGGCTTCTCTTGTTGTGGAGCATAGGCTCACGGCGTGCAGGCTTCAGTAGTTGTGCACACAGGCTTCAGTAGTTGTGCACGCGGGCTCAGTAGCTGTGGCTCACGGGCTCTAGAGCACAGGCTCAGTAGTTGTGGCGCACAGGCTTAGCTGCTCCACAGCATGTGGGATCTTCCTGGACCAGGGCTCAAACCCATGTCCCCTGCATTTGCAGGCGGATTCCCAACCACTGTACCACCAGGGAAGCCCAAAGGTTATTTATATATTCCGGATACAAGTCTCTTGTTGGTTATATGCATTGCAAATACCTCCTTCCAGTCTGCAGTTACTCTCACAGTGGTTTCTTCAGATAAAGAGTATTCTAATCCACCAATCTTTTCCTTCATTGTCAGTGACTTTTGTGTCATGTTTTAAGAAATGTTGCCCACCCCACAGACAGAAATATATTTTCTTGTATTAGTCTCTCAAAGCTTTGTTATTTCACCATTAATTTTTAGACTATAATCCTCCAGGAGTTGATTTTTATGTGTGGTGTGAGGTAGAAATCAAGTTCATTTTCTTCCATATGGATATCTAATTGATACAGTATCATTTTTTTTTTAATTATTAGCACCTTTAATTATTATTTATTTATTTATTTATTTGGCTGTGTCGGGTCTTCGTTTCTGTGCGAGGGCTTTCTCTAGCTGCGGCAAGTGGGGGCCACTCTTCATCGCGGTGCGCGGGCCTCTCACTATCGTGGCCTCTCTTGTTGCGGAGCACAGGCTCCAGACGTGCAGGCTCAGTAGTTGTGGCTCACGGGCCTAGTTGCTCCGCAGCATGTGGGATCTTCCCAGACCAGGGCTCGAACCCGTGTCCCCTGCATTAGCAGGCAGATTCTCAACCACTGCGCCACCAGGGAAGCCCGTATCATTTTTTTAAATGTCTATTTCTGAATGCCCTGCAGTGATTCTAAAATGTATATGGAAATGCAAAGTAGGAATGGCTAAAACAATCTTTAAGAAGACCAAAATTGGAGACTTCTTCAGGATATGAATACTTATTATAAAGCCACAATATTTAAGATAGTGTGGTTTTAGCACAGGATGAACAAATGGATCAATGGAATAGACTAGAGCAGCTCTTCTCAACTACAAGTTTTAAGCCCTAATGCCCTTAAGCAACTATTATGTGCAGTGAATTAACTTAGTTCCTCTGGATCTAAAGTAATACCAGCTATATACTGTCTTTGAGAAAATTAAAAATAAAATCACTCAACTTTCTGTGACACTTGGTTCTCTTATGGAACCCCAGTTGAGGAAGGATGGGATAGAAAAATGCAAAAACAGATGCATGCACATATGCACACTTATTTTATGACAAAACTGGCACTGCAGAGCCAGTTTCCCTTTCTACTACTGCTACTCAGTTTGGTAAGTGTGCTATTTAGTAATTTACCTAAATTTTCAAATTTGCATAAAGTTGTTCACAATATCCTGCTATGATCTACAGTTATCTCCCATTTGTACGATCTATAGTTATATCGCACTATCCATTCCTAGAATTGGTTATTTGTGCATTCTCTTTTACAGTTATATACTCCTGCCAGGGACTGTCAATTTTATTGGCCTTTTTAAAGGCACAATTTTTGGCTTTGTTTATTCTACTTTATGTCTACATTCTAAATTGCTCATTTCTGCCCTTATCTTTATCCTACATTATTTTTTAATCACTCCAGATGGGAATTTTCTCTTTGTTTTCAAATAATTCCAGATGGAGTCTTCTTTTCTAATCGTCATTTTAGATTATATATTATTTAGATTATTTTAGCTTATATTATTATAAGCTATCCTCAAGGAATAGCTTTAGCTACTTATGGGGACAAGTTTGGGGGTTTTTTTAATCCTAGAATTTTTTTCTTGTGGTAAAATATATATTAAAAAAACTTGTCATTTTAACCATTTTTAAGTGTACAATTCAGTGGTGTTAATTACATTCATAATGCTCAGCAACTATCAACACTATTTCCAAACTTCTTTTCCAAAAAGAAATGCTGTACCCATGTAAGCAATAACTCCCCATTCCTCCCTTCCCTGCTAATTTACTTTTTGTCTCTGCAAATCTGTCCTTAGATATTTCATGTAAGTGGAATTATACAGTCTTTATCCTTTTGTTTCTGGCTTACTTCACTTAGGATAATGCTTTTCAAGGTTCAACCATATTGCAGCATGTATGAGAGCTTCATTCCCTTTTATACCTGAATAATATTTCATTGTATGTATATACCACAATTTGTTTATCTACTCATCTGTCGATAGACACTTAGGTGGCTTCTACCTTTTGGCTATTGTGAATAATGTTGCATTGAACATTGGTGTACAAGTATCTGACTGAGTCCCTGTTTTCAATTTTTCAGTTCTTTTGAGTGTACACCTAAGGGTGGAATTGCTGGACCATATGGTAATTCTATGTTTAACTTTTTGAGGAACTGCCAAACTGTCTTCCACAGTGCACCATCTTACATTCCTACCAACAATGTCTGAGGTTTCCAATTTGTCCACATCTTCACCAACACTTATTTTCCATTGTTTTTATTACAGCTATCCTACCAGGTGTGAAATGGTATCTCCTTGTGGTTTTGATTTGCATTTCCCAAATAACAAATGTTGAGTACTTTTTCATGTGCTATTGCCTACTGTCTGTCTGCTTTGGAGAAATCTTTAAGTACCAGGCCCATTTTTGAATTGGGTTGTTTGTCTTTTGTTGTTGAACTGTAGGCATCCTTTATATATTATGGAAATTAAATCTTAACCAGAGATACAATTTGCTTTTCTGGCCTGAGTGCTGAATTAGGAGAAACACAGATAAGCACATTGTGTCAGTCCTTCAGGTAGCTCCCAGGTAGGTTAGAATATACAGACACAATAATTTGCAAATAAGATCTGCTCTTCTTCCTCCAGAACCAGGGCCTGGTACTCTATGGGCTGCTGTCCTCAAGACTGCCTCAGAGCTGGGAGGGGATGGAGCAAGGAAAAGTAAAAACACTACAGACTTTACTTCCATTGCTAAGTTGCCTTTTTCTTGTTTGAGCATGCAGCTGGTTGCTATAAAACTTTGTTGTTCAGAGTTCTTACAAAGTTGATTCTGACAGTTTCTGCTAGTTTGACTGGGAGGACAGGAACTTGGAGCTGCCTACTACACCATTTCTCAGATGTCACTCCAATCTCAGAAAATAAGGAAACACAAGCTTTACATGACACAATAGACCGGATAGATTTAATTGATATTTATAGGACATTCCACCCAAAAGTGGCAGAATACACTTTCTTCTCAAGTGCACACAGAACATTCTCCAGGATAGATCACATCTCGGGTCACAAATCAAGCCTCGGAAAATGTAAGAAAATTGAAATCGTATCAAGCATCTTTTCTGACCACAATGCTATGAGATTGAAAATCAATTACAGGAAAAAAACTGTAAAAAACACAAATACATGGAGGCTAAACAGTGCACTGCTAAACAATGAAGAGATCACTGAAGAAATCAAAGAAGAAATAAAAAAATAGATAGAAACAAATGACAATGAAAACACGCAACCCAAAACCTATGAGACACAGCAAAAGCAGTTCTAAAAGGGAAGTTTATAGCAGTTCAATCTCACCTCAAGAAACAAGAAAAATCTCAAATAAACAATCTAACTTACACCTAAAGCAACTAGAGAAAGAAGAACAAAGAAAACCCAAAGTCAGCAGAAGGAAAGAAATCATAAAGATCAGATCAGAAATAAATGAAATAGAAATAAAGAAAACATAGCAAAGATCAATAAAACTAAAAGTTGGTTCTTTGAGAAGATAAACAAAATTGATAAACCTTTAGCCAGACTAATCAAGAAAAAAAGGGAGAGGATGCAAATCAGTAAAATTAGAAATGAAAAAGGAGAAATCACAACTGACACCACAGAAATAGAAAGGATTCTTAGAGACTACTACAAACAACTATATGCCAATAAAATGGACAACCACGAAGAAATGGACAAATTCTTGGAAAGGTACAGTTTTCCAAGATTGAACCTGGAAGAATTAGAAAATATAAACAGACCTATCACAAGTAATGAAACTATAATTAAAAATCTTCCAACAAACAAAAGTCCAGGACCAGATGGCTTCACAGGCAAATTCTATCAAACATTTAGAGAAGAGCTAACACCTATCCTTCTCAAACTCTTCCAAAAAAATTGCAGAAGGAGGATCATTCCCAAATTCTTTCTACAAAGCCACCATCACCATGACACTAAAACCAGACAAAGATACTACAGAAAAAGAAAATTACAGACCAATATCACTGATGAACATATATGCAAAAATCCTCAACAAAATACTAGCAAACAATCCAACAACACATTAAAAGGATCATACACCATGATCAAATGGGATTTATCCTAGGAATGCAAGGATTCTTCAATATATGCAAATCAATGTGATACACCATATTAACAAATTAAAAAATAAAAACCATATGATCATCTCAATAGATGCAGAAAAAGCTTTTGACAAAATTCAACACCAATTTATGATAAAGACTCTCCAGAAAATGGGCGTAGAGGGAACCTACTTCAACATAGTAAAGGCCATGTGTGACAAACCCACAGCAAACATCATACTCAATGGTGAAAAACTAAAAGCACTTCCTCTAAGATCAGGAATAAGACAGGATGTCCACTCTTGCCACTCTTATTCAACATAGTTTTGGAAGTCCTGGCCACGCTAATCAGAGAAGAAAAAGAAATAAAAGGAATACAAATTGGAAAAGAAGAAGTAAAACTGTCATTGTTTGCAGATGACATGATACTATACATAGAAAATCCTAAAGATGCCACTAGAAAACTACTAGAATTAATCAAATGAATTTGGTAAAGGAGCAGGATACAAAATTAATGCAGAGAAATCTCTGGCATTCCTACACACTAACAACGAAAAATCAGAAAGAGAAATTAAGGAAACAATCAATTTACCATTGCAACAAAAAGAATAAAATGCCTAGGAATAAACCTACCTAAGGAGGCAAAATACTTTTACTCAGAAAATTATAAAACACTGATGAAAGAAATCAAAGATGACATAAACAGATGGAAAAAAATACCATGTTACTGGATTGGAAGAATCAATATTGTGAAAATGACTATACTACTCAAAGCAATGTACAGATTCAATGCAATCCCTATCAAACTACCAATTGCATTCTTCACAGAATTAAAACAAAAATTTTACAATTGGTATGGAAACACAAAAGACCCCGAATAGCCAAAGCAATCTTGTGAAAGAAGAATGGAGCTGGAGGAATCAGGCTCCCTGACTCCAAACTATACTACAAAGCTACAGTAATCAAGACAGTATGGTATTGGCACAAAAACAGAAATATAGATCAATCGTACAGGATAGAAAGCCTGGAGATAAACCCATGCACATATGGTCACCTAATTTATGACAAAGGAGGCAAGAGCATACAATGGAGAAAAGACAGCCTCTTCAATAAGTGGTGCTGGGGAAACTGGACAGCTACATGTAAAAGAATGAAATTAGAACACTTCCTAACACCACAGACAAAAACAAACTCAAACTGGATTAAAGACCTAAATGTAAGACCGGACACTATAAAACTCTTAGGGGAAAACACTCTTTGACATAAACCACAGCAAGATGTTTTTTGACCCACCTCCTAGAGAAATGGCAATAAAAACAAAAATAAACAAATGGGACCTAATGAAACTTAAAAGCTTTCCCACAGCAAAGGAAACCATAAGCAAGACGAAAAGACAACCCTCAGAATGGGAGAAGATATTTGCAAATGAAGCAACTGACAAAGGATTAATCTCCAAAATATACAAATAGCTCATGGAGCTCATTATCAAAACAACAA
Source organism: Balaenoptera ricei (assembly GCF_028023285.1). NCBI lineage: Eukaryota > Metazoa > Chordata > Mammalia > Artiodactyla > Balaenopteridae > Balaenoptera > Balaenoptera ricei. Next base: position 79,520,116 of record NC_082640.1, on the reverse strand, counting down.
ACAACCCAATTAAAAAATGGGCAGAAGACCTAAATAGACATTTCACCAAAGAAGACATACAGATGGCCAAGAAGCACATGAAAAGCTGCTCAACATCACTAATTATTAGAGAAATGCAAATCAAAACTACAATGGGGTATCACCTCACACCAGTTAGAATGGCCATCATCAAAAAATCTACAAACAATAAATGCTGGAGAGGGTGTAGAGAAAAGGGAACCCTTTTGCACTGTTGGTGGGAATGTAAATTGATACAGCCACTATGGAGAACAGTATGGAGGGTCCATAAAAATCTAAAAATAGAACTACTATATGATCCAGCAATCCCACTACTGGGCATATACCCTGAGAAAACCGTATATCAAAAGGACACATGTACCCCAATGTTCACTGCAGCACTATTTACAATAGCCAGGACATAGAAACAACCTAAATGTCCAACGATAGATGAATGGATAAAGAAGATGTGGTACATATACACAATGGAATATTACTCAGCTATAAAAATGAACAAAATTGGGTCATTTGTAGAGATGTGGACGGACCTAGAGTCTGTCATAGAGTGAAGTAAGCCAGAAAGAGAAAAAAAAATCGTATATTAACACATATATGTGGAATCTAGAAAAATGGCACAGATGAACCTATTTGTAGGGCAGGAATAGAGATGTAGACGTAGAGAACGGACATCTGGACATGCGGGAGAAGGGGAGGGTGGGAGGAATTGGAAGACTAGGTTTGACATAAATACACTACCATGTGTAAAATAGAGAGCTAGTGGGAAGCTGCTGTATAGCACAGGGAGGTCAGCTCGGTGCTCTGTGACAACCTAGATGGGTGGTGGGGGGGTGTGGGAGGGAGTCCCAAGAGGGAGGGGATATAGGGATACATATAGCTGATTCACTTCATTGTACAGCAGAAACTAACACAACATTGTAAAGCAATTTTACTCCAATAAAAAATAAATAAAACTAGACAGTGAGTTTCTCAACTCCAGTTAAAAGCTATAATAAAATTAGATTGTCTTTTAAATATTTTCTTGGATTAAAAAAAATCATGTGTTCTAAATAATATAAAAGAGTCTCATGACCTCTGAACTTGAACAATTATTTTCAAAATCAATTTCACTGATTTTTAAAAATTTACCCTGGGTTTTAAAAATTAATTTCTTTTAAGTTTAAAGAGCCTAATCATGATATAGGTGATTTTTAATTACTTTGGATACATTTCAAGCACCACAGCAAACATTTCCTTCAATTTAGACCTGCCAATTTCCAGATGAATACACTGATCAGAAAATGATCCATTTCTGCATGTCAGTCAAAATTTTACCATGGCTTATGCACAAAATTAAAAACTCTTAGCAGTTTTGACACTGCTGAGAGGAAACATACTCTATTTGAAAGAATACTCAACGAATGACTTTTGCCTTATGTTTGAAGAAACTTTCCGCAATGTATAGAATACTAAACTTTCTTTCAGTCCTTTAAATCCAGTCTTCTAGTTTCTAATGTTGCTGCTCAAAATTCAGTCATACTTCTCACTGTTGCTCCTTTGAAGGCAGTAGTCGTTTTTGTGTGGCTACTTTTGTGATTTTTATGATTTTCTTTATTGTTAGATTTCTAAAGTTTGACTAGGATGAGCATAGATGTATTTTTAATTATTTACTATGCCTTTGTGGCTTTATGCCTTTTATTATTTTTGGAAATTCTCAGCCTGTACCTCTTTGAATACTGCTTCTGCATCATCCACTTTCATTTCCACTACCAGAATTAAAATTATACATCTGGTAGAACAGCGGTCCCCAACCTTTTTGGCACCAGGGACCAGTTGGTTTTGTGGAAGACAATTTTTCCACGGACGGTGAGGGGTGGGGGGAATGGTTGAGGCGATAATGTGAGCGATGGTTCAGGCAGTAATGTGAGCGATGGGGAACGGCAGGTGAAGCTTCACTCACTTGCCCGCTGCTCACCTCCCGCTGTGTGGCCTGGTTCCTAACGGGGAGTGGGCTGGTACTGGTCCACAGCCCGGGGGTTGGGGACCCCTGTGGTAGAACTTTCCAGCACAGCCCTTATCTCTTTTAAGTTCTCTTTTGTATTTTTCTACCCTTTTGTCTCTCTATGCTTATTCTGGATATTTTCCACTAAACTGCACGTTGTCTCTTCATCTGTTTCTATCTAATAAAATCTAATGAAATTCTGGATTATTAAAGTAAAACATACACCAAAGTACACAACTCTTAAGCATACAGCGTGTAGAATGATGTTGAACACCTTACTATATGCTTACTGGCCAAGCTCTGCTTCACTTGTTAACTCTCAGCCATACTTTTGCCATCTGCAGAGACTTCTAGGAGAAATGCAGCTACAAATGCCAGGCTCACCATTCTGGTTTCCTTCCTCTCCCATATCTTATTATTATACTTTCTCCAGACAGTCTGCTCTGAGAGGGAGCTTTTATCTGAATCACCTAGTCTTCAATTGCTAGAAAGGTCCTGTATTTAATTCTTTTATCAGTGAATTAGACAAAGACATATGAAACATTTATTTCATCTTCAGATAACATAAAAGTGTGAGTGATAGCTAACAATAATTGGAGAATTAAGATAAAAAAAAAATAGTTTGAGACTAGAGCAATACGAAGACATTAGCAGCAATTTTAAATCTTTTTTTTTTTTCCTCTAAGAATTAGTAATCCCTTAGAGAACGTGATAAAAGTTGTGGACACAGAAAAATACACATGGGTACATTTGCCAAACATACATATATAATTTAATGGGCTCAAAACCTCTGGAGCTTATCCATGGGTCATATAATATTCTACAGAAGCCTTGCTCAGTTAAGATAAAATGTAACAACTATCAAAGTAAATTCTTAATATATTCAACTACTTAAGTACAGAATAGGCATTTATTTAGTCTGAGTTTCAATCAACAGTGTGATAGGCTGCCACTGAAAAGTAATTCGATCTTAGGCAACATTAAGAAACATATTCTAGAACAATGTGGTTAATAGTCTCACTATTAGGAGTACTAAACAGTACCCTAGGGACTTCCCTGGTGGTGTAGTGGATAAGACCCCATGCTCCTAATGCAGGGGGCCCGGGTTCAATCCTTGGTCAGGGAACTAGATCCCACATGCATGCCACAACTAGGAGTTCACATGCCACAACTAAGAAGCCCACATGCCACAATTAAGAAGACAACATGCTGCAACCAAGGAGCCTGCCTGCCACGACTAAGACCCGGTGCAACCAAATAAATAAATAAATATTTTTTTAAAAATAAAATAAAATAAACAGTACCCTAGAGTATTACACATAATTGTGGGGGCAATATTTTGTTAAGGAACACTAAAAATCTAAATTACATCTACAGAAGAGAACCAGGATGGTAAAGAAGCTTGAAATTATGTTATCTAAGGAACAAATGAAGGAATAACGGACATTTAACTTACAGAAGGAAATGTTTAGTGGATTCATAAATATGAAGGGATGTCCTAGAGAAAAACTCAATTTATTTCTTTTTCAATCAGATAGCAGAACTAAGATAAATGCCTGGATATTACAGGGAAGTTAATTTTAAAACAATAGGGAAAAAAGGATTATTCAAAGATAGGGCTGAATGAAAAAGTTCCTATCGCAGTCACTAGACGTGCTAAACCACAGCTGACCAGCCACCTTCCAGAAATACTGTAGGAAATTTATGTAGGGGCATAAAATTAAATTAGGTATCACCTAAGATTTTTCTTATGAGTAGAATTCATGAGTCTATTTTTTTTTTTTTTAAACTTTGGGTTTATTTATTTATTTATGGCTGTGTTGGGTCTTCGTTTCTGTGCGAGGGCTTTCTCTAGTTGTGGCAAGCGGGGGCCACTCTTCATCGTGGTGCGCGGGCCTCTCACTATCGCGGCCTCTCTTGTTGCGGAGCACAGGCTCCAGACGCACAGGCTCAGTAATTGTGGCTCACGGGCCCAGCTGCTCCGCGGCACGTGGGATCTTCCCAGACCAGGGCTCGAACCCGTGTCCCCTGCATTGGCAGGCAGACTCTCAACCACTGCGCCACCAGGGAAGCCCCATGAGTCTATTTTTTATAAGAGGTCATTTTAAAAATTTTCTTTAGAGAAGAGGGAAATGATATTGATTTTCACCTTAAATATTAACACTTTGTTTCTAAGAATATGACCTCTTTTCTCAAATGAACATATATATAGGATTTAAAGCAGTATTTCTAGTCAAAATATTAACTAAGTACAATCACATAAAGAAAGAAATCTCACTCTCAGGTGCTAAGCATTACATAAAAGTTTAAAGATAAGTGAAGTAAGACAGACAGAGAAGGACAAATATCATATGATATCACTTATATGCAGAATCTAAAAAAAAATGATACAAATGAACTTATTTACAAAATAGAAACAGACTCACAGACTTAGAGAATTAGCTTATGATTACCAGGGGGGAATGGTAGAGGGGAGGTGTAGATTGGGAGTTTGGAATTGACAGTGTACACACTGCTATATTTAAAACAGATAACCAAGGACCTAATGCAAAAAAAAAAAAAATTTTTTTTAAATGGCTAAAAAGACTAAATAAATGAAATTTTTGGAAGCCAAGTTACCTGTTTTCTCTTACTTGTTGCCTCATCTTTTCATCCTTTAGACTTTGATGTTTAAGTTTTGCCAATTCCATAGCCAATTTTTCTTCTTGTTCAAGCTGGAGCTCCCTCAATCTTTTGTTTTCTTCTGCCTAAATAAAAAAATAAATAACTTTAGTCATTTGTCCCCCAGAACCAGATTTTTTTTCATTAAGGTTGAACTTGTTTTATAGCAAAAAACTACAAGTACCTTCTGAGAAGTCAACTGTTTATGTTTTATTTTAAAATACAAAATATAATTTCAATAAATACTTTTTCTGAACATTTTATCTGGAAAATGTTCTGAACATTTTATCATGGAAAATTTCTGAACATTTTATCTGAATGTTTTTTTTTTCTGAACATTTTTTCATGGAAAATTTCAAACATCACCAAAAGTAAGAAGAATATTGAAACACACCCTCAGGTATCCATCACTCATCTTCAACAATTATCAGTATTTTGCCAATCTTTTTTCTCTACTCTTCTACTCCACTCCCATTTTTTCCTATATATTTTTTTTTTTGGCTAGAGTATTTAAAAACAAATCCTAGATATATCATTACCATGTAAATAATTCAATATTGATCTCTACCTGACAAGAATTTCTTCTTATATAACCATACAAGTAATAAACTGAAATAAATTAACAATAATTCCTTAGTAAGGTCTAATAACTTTTCCATATTCAGATTTCCCCAGCTGTCTCGAAGATCCTTTTTTTTTTTTTGGTTTGTTCAAATCAAAATCCAAACAAGGTCCATATATTGTATCTAGTTATGATTTCTCTTAAGTCTCTTTTATTTTTTAACAGTCTCCTCACACACTACCCCCCCCCCATTAGGACATATGTCCCACAGAATGTCCCACATTCTGAATTCGACCGATTGCTTCACCAGGGTGTCTTGTTTCTCTTTTGTATTTCCTATAAAATGGTAGAAAGATCTAGAGACTTGATTACATTCTGTATTTAGGAAAGAATATTCACATGAAAAGATGTTCAATATCATTAGACATCAGGAAATTCAAGTTAAAACTACAATGATATATCACTACATACCTACTGGAATGGCTAAAACAAAAAGTAGCAGCAAAACCAAATGCTGGTGAGAAACAGCATTATTCACTGGGTGGGAATGTAAAATGGTATAGCTACTCTGGAAAATAGTTTTTACAATACAACTCAACAGTTGTACTCTTAAGCATTTCTCCCAGAGAAAGGAAAATTTATGTTTATTATAGAACCTGTACCCAAATGTTTACAGCAGATTTATTCAAAATACCCAGACATCCTTCAACAGGTGAATGATCACATAAACTGTGGTATATCCATACTGTGGAACACCACTGAGCAACAACAAAGAATGAGTATTCATATAAACTACAATCTGGATGAATCTCCAGGAATTATACTGAGTGAAAAAATCCAATCCCAAAAGGTTACATACTGTTTGATCCTACTTATATAATGTTCTTGGAACATGTTCTATTTTAAAGCTGAAACAATTCACACAGCATAAAATTCACATTTCACAATTCACGACTCAGCAGTTTTTTAGTACATTCACAATGTTGTGCAACCAACACCACTACCTAGTTCCAGAACATTTTTTTTTTTAATAGACTATTATTTGGGGCAGTATTGGGTTCACAGCAAAACTGACAAGAACAGAGTTCCCAATAAACACTCTGCCCACACACATGCACAGCCCCCTCACTATCAACATCCCACACCAGAGGGGACATTTGTTACAATCAATAAACCTACACTGACACATCATTAACACCCAAAGTCCACAGTTTACCTTACTGTTCATTCTTGGTGTTATATATTCTATGGATTTAAACAAATGTATGATGACATATATACCTACCATTACAATATCATACAGAGTAGTTTCACTGCCCTAAAAATCCTCTTTGCTCTGCTTATTCATTCCACCCTCTCCAAAACCCCTGATCTTTTCACTATCCCCATTGTTTTGCCTTTTCCAGAATGTCATATAGTTGAAATCATACATTATGTAGCCTTTTCAGATTGACTTCTTTCACTTTCATGTCTTTTCATGGCTTGATAGCTCATTTATTTTAGCACTGAATAATATTCTATTTTCTGGATTATTTATCCATTCACCTACTGAAGGACATCTTAGTTGCTTACAAGTTTTGGCAATTATGAATAAAGCTGCCATAAACATCCATGTGCAGTTTTTTGCGTGGATGTAAGTTTTCAATGTTACAGAACATTTTTATCACCCGAAAAAGCAACCCCATACCTGTTAGCAGTCACTCACCATTCCACTTACCCCTCAACCACTAATCTACTTCCTATCTGTGTGAATTTGCCTATTCTAGATATTTTATTTAAAACAAATCATACAATATGTGGCCTTTTTTGTGTTTGGCTGCTTTCATTTAGCATAATGCTTTCAACGTTCACCTATGTCGCAGTACATATCAGTAATGCATACATTTTTATGGCTGCATAATATACAATTGTATAGATATAACATATTTTGTTTATCCATTCACAAGCTGATGGGCATTTGGGTTGTTTCCACTTATCTGACTATCATGATTAATGCTGCTATGAACATTTATGTAAAAGTTTTTGTGTGGACATAGATTTTCAATTATCTTGGTCATATGCTTAGGAATGTAACTGCTGTGTAAAATAGTAACTATGCTTAACTTTTTGAGGAACTACCAAACAGTTTTGCACAGCCACTACACCATTTTACATTTCCAGCAGCAATGCACAAGGGTTCCAACACTTATTTTCCTTTTTTTTTTTCCTCCAATTGCAGCAGTCCTTGTGGGTCTGAAGTGGTATCTCACTGTGGTTTTGATTTGCATCTCCCCAATGACTAATGATGTTGAGCATCGTTTTTTGTGCTTAACTGCTCACTTGTATATCTTCTTTGGAGAAATGGCTATTGAAATCCTTTGCTCATTAAAATTTTTTTTTTCTTTTTACTGATGAGTTGTACACGTAATGTTCTTTAAGTGACAAAATTATAGAAATGGAGAACATATTAGTGATTGCTAGAGTTAGGGATGAGGTAGGGACGGACAAGAAAGAGAAGGGTATGCTTATAAAAGGACAAAACGTGGGATCGTTGTGATCATGGAACTCTTCTGGATCTTGGCTATGGTATTATATATACAAAGTTACACATGTTATAAACTGTATAGAACTAAACACACACACACACACACACACACACACACAAGTAAAACTGGGGAAATCTGAACAAGACTGGTGGATTGCATCATTGTTGATATCTTGTTTGTAATATTGTACTATACTTTTGCAAGATGTACCATTGGGAGAAATTGGGTACAGGATATATAGGAACTTTATGTATTTTTCTTACAACTTCATATGAATCTATAATTATCTCAATAAAAATTTCAATGAACAAAAAGCAACAGCAAGTACTGGTGTGGACACAAAGCCATTGGAATTCTTATACATTACCTGAGGAAATGCAAAGTAGTGCAGTAACTCTGGAAAATGATTTGGCAGTTTCTTATAAAATGAAACTTGCACATACCATATGACCCAACCATCCTACTATCAGATATCTATCCAAGAGAAATGAAAATTTATGTTCATACAAAAGTTTGTATTCAGTTTTATTCACATTTGCCCAAAACTGGAAACAACTCAAATTTACTTCATGCTGTGAATGGATAAACAAACTGTGGTACATCCATATAATAGAATACTACAATACCATTCAGCAATTAAAATGAATGATTCATGCAACAACACAAAATCTTAAATTTGTTTTGCTAAGTGAAAGAAGTCAGACCCAAAAGGTGACATATTACATAATTCCATTTATATGATACTATGGAAAAGATAAACCTATTGGACAAAAAAGAAATCAATGGTTTCCAGGGATTGGGGGGTGGTGTGAGTGTGGTTGACTATAAAGGGGAAGCATGAGGGGACTTTTTTGGTGTGATGGACTGCTTTGTATGACATTGTGATGGTGGAAACAGTAACCTATGCATTTGCCAAAATCCATAGAACTGTACATAACAAAGAATGAATTTTATAATATGCAAATTTAAAATGAAATCAACTAGTACATCCATACTATGTACTACTACTTAATAATAAAAAGGAATCAACTGCTGACACATCCAACAACATGGATGAATCTCAAGAGCCTTATGTGGAGTGAAAAAAGCCTATTCTAAAGGTTACAGACAAAAAAAAAAAAAAGGGTTCTGAAGAACCTAGGGGCAGGACAGGAATAAAGACACAGATGTAGAGAAGGTACTTGAGGACACAGGGAGGGGGAGGGGTAAGCTGGGGCGAAGTGAGAGAGTAGCATGGACATATATACACTACCAAATGTAAAATAGGTAGCTAGTGGGAAGCAGCCACATAGCACAGGGTGATCAGCTCAGTGCTCTGTGACCACCTAGAGGGGTGGGATAGGGAGGATGGGAGGGAGCCGCAAGAGAGGGAGATATGGGGATATATGTATATGTATAGCTGATTCACTTTGTTATAAAGCAGAAACTAACACACCATTGTAAAGCAATTGTAAAGCAATTATACTCCAATAAAGATGTTTAAAAAAAATAAATAAATAAAGGTTATAGATGTATGATTCCACATATGTATGGAATCACATGCAGGACTGTTTATATAACATCCTCTTTTAAAAATAAGATTCTTGAAATAACAAAATTATAGAGATGGAGAACAAATTAGTGATTGCCAGGCATAGTGGGGTTTGAAGAGAGTGTGTGACAATAATGGGGTAGCATGAATGAGGTCTTGGTGGTGATGGAATAGTTCTGTATCTTGAATGAGGTGGTGCTTGCATAAACCTACACATGTAATAAAATGACATAGAAATATATACGCATAACATAGCAATGTCATTTTACAGGGTTGATATCATATTACAGTTGTGTAAGATGTAACCATTGGGAGAAACTGCCCAAGGGCACAGTGGACCTCTCTGCACTATCTCTGCACCTTCCCAAGGATATGTAATTATTTCAACATTAAAAAAAAAAAAAGAAATCAATCAGATGTGGGGAGGACAATGGAATGCAGACTATAACAAATTAACTGTATTAAAAATCAATCACAAAAAAACCAACCAAACAAAAATCAATCAAATAACCACAATGGAGGAGATAGGTAGGAGTGGACATAAGTAACTTTGGAAAAAAGTTTGACTAGATATTGCAAGGCTAAAGACACAAAGAACTGTACCCAAGTCTATATTGTAGTAAGTAAATTTGTTGTTCACAAGGGTGCAGGTTAGCAATTCTGAAACTATTTGTATTCTACGGTTGAAAGAATAAATAAATATATTGTAGATAATGAGAGCCAGCTTTCTTTTTGTTGGGAGAATGCAATTACAAATAAGGAAAGGGAAAAGACTAAAATGACCCCTGTGGTGGCAGATTGCAGTCAGCAGTACCAACTCAGGCTCATGGTTTTTTTTATTAATAAATACATGCAGATAGACACACAAATGTAAACACAGATGTGTGTGTATGGTTATTTTCTAGTTTGTTTTCTAGTTCTTTCCACCTAGAGGGAGTAGAGCAGTAAAACCCCAGTAATAATGAACACGTCTATCATTCAGACCTTGGTTTCTAAATACCATTTTCCAATAAAAGGAACCAAGTCTTCTTAGAGAACTGGTTGATTCCAAGGCAAGGGAAGAATAAGCTGAGCCTGGAACATCTTGTGGTGCCAGAAAGTAAGTAAATTGCATGTGTAGAGAGGGTCACGTGGCAAGGAATGTCAGCAACCTCTGGGAGATGAAAACTTCAGGCTTACAACTACAAGAACATGAACTCTGCTGACAACTTAAACAGGCCGAGAAGAGGCCCCAAGATCCAGATGAGAATGCATCCCAGGCAACACCTTGATTTCAGCCTTGTGAGACCGAGCAGACAATCCAGCTACACCATGCCTGGACTTCTGACCTACAGAAATTGTGAGGTAATAAATGGATATTGTTTTAAGCCACTAAGTTTGTGGAAGTTTGTTACACAGCAACAGAAAACTAATATAACAAATGAACTATAGTCTTCAAAACTGTCAAGGTCATGAAAGACAGAAAAAAAGGGAGGAACCCACAGAATGGAGGAGACTTAGAGGAGACTAAGGACACCTGACAACTAAATGCAATTTGTGATACTGGAACAACAACAACAAAAAGTTGTTAGTGGAAAAACTGATGAAATCTGAATAAATCTCACAGTTTAGTTAATAGTATTGTGGTAAGGCTAATTTCTTCATTTTGATAATTGTTCTATGATTATGTTAGACGGTAACATAAAGGGAAGTCAGGTCAAAGGTATTATTTTTGCAACTATTCTGTAAAACTAAACTTATCTCAAAAAGTTAAAAATATGCATATGTCCAAGTTCTATCTGCTGAAAAGACCTGGAACCAATATAATAAGCATATCTAACACCCAAGAGCAATAAGCATATCTAAACCCAAAATTGTCTCTAAATATTATTTCCACTAAATGATAATAGAACTTCTTGGTACAATGGCCAATTCCAGGTATGAAGCAAGAAATTTATAAGATGAACCTTGTATTAGGGTTTTCCAGAGAAACAGAAACAATATAAGGAATCAGCTCAAGCAATTACGGAAGCAGGCAAGTCCCAAGATCTGCAGGGTGAGTTGGAAAGCTGGAGACAGAAGCCAGCCAACAGTTTAGTTACAGTCTAAGGTCAAAGGCCTGAGAGCCACTGGTGTAGTTCCTGTCTGAAGGCTGGCAGGCTTGAGACTCAGTAAGAGCTGTTTCAGTTCAAAATCTGCTTTACTCAGTCTATTAATTTAAATGTTAATCTCATCCAAAAACACCCAAAATAATGGCTGACCAAATATCTGGGCACCCCATGGCCCAGTCAAGCTAACACGTAAAATTAACCATCCCTAGCCTGTAACACTGTATTCTGACAAAAAGCAAGGAAGCTACCACAAATTAAGGGAGTCTTGTCAAAAGGACACAGAAGCAATCAAAGGGCATCCATTGGCCAAATGTAGGATAATCTGAGCATGAAAAAGAATAATAAATACAATTAATTCAAGTATATAAAGGCCCATGACTCCAAAAAAAATAAAAAGAGAAAAAGTCCAAAGCTCAAGAAAACAAAATTTTAAAAAGCAACATAGGCATACAGCAATGGAAGTGACTAGGGCACCAATTCTTACTCTGAAAATTATTTATCTCCCTTTCCAGTAAAAACTATATCTCAGGGTACCAAATTACTCTAGTTGATGAAGGAAAGTTCTTTACAGAGGAATTGCAGCTAATTAAATGTGAAAGGAACAATAACATTAGAAAATCAGTGTTTTGCAACCCCTAATAATGAAAAAGATTCATTGGTGAAACCAAAGATTAAAGTTTGATGGGGATCTTTACAATGGAGGAACCAGGCTGTCTCATTAAACCCACTAATCAACATTAGCATCAACATCAGCACCAGTATGCACCTGCTGGTGGGATAAAATATCGAGGATAGCATTGCCATGGAGTCACTGCCAAAAGAGTTGTACCTAAATCTAATCATGCCCTTAGGGCTAACTTTCATTTAGAGGAAATATAAGAGATAGGGGAACAAAGTAAAGGAACCACTGAGGAAGCAAATAGATAAATTCAGAAAGTGGGATATCCTATTAAACAACTGGCCTAGCTTCTTTACCAAGTTAAAAACATGAAGTTAAAAAAAAAAGCACAGGGAAGGGTTGTTTTAGATTAAAAGGGACCTGACATAACCAAATACACTGGATAAACCACGTTTGGATCTGATTAAAACAAACCAACTATAAAAGCAGTCTTCTGACACAATCACAGAAATTTGATTATGGAATGGTATTAAATGATACCTTGAAGTTATTTACTGATAATTCTATCAGGTAAGATAATGGCATTATGCTGCTGCTATATAAAAATAAATCCATATTTTGTAAGATGTATACTGAAGTATACAAGAGAGAGTTGATATGATATCTGGGATTTTCTTTAAAATTGAAGAAAAAAAAGAATAAAAAGAATAGGCAAAAAAATCTAATCCCCAAGGATCTTCTTGCTCAGGGTTAAAAAGTCATGTCTAAGCTTCTGGAATTTGAAACTCAGAAGGATGAATACCACTTTTAAAACTTGGTTTTGCCATTCCCCAAAATATCTTACAAAATGTTGAACATATAGCAGACACTCAAAAAACACTGAAATATCAGAACATCTTTTTCACATTTATGAGAACTCATTTCGTTTCTTGTTGGTTTCCCTTTTTCTACCTCCCTCATCCCTTAAAATATGCACTGAAAAACTGTCTCCACACTTTAGTAGTTACATACCTACATATTATACCTGAATTTTTCAAGGCAGTATTTCAAAAATCAAAAATACAAGTAAATTCATAGCTAATAAATAAGTGTTCATTTTCTACCACTTAATGTACATGTTTAATCTCAATAAATTCAAAAAAGGTATTCTTAAATTTTTGTCTTTAGAATTTTAGGGAAAGCAAAGAATTATACTTATGTGAACAAAACTGTGGAAGTTAGTAATCATGGATTTCATATTTATAAAAAAAAAAAAACCTGAGTGCTTACTCTTCCAGGCACTATTCTAAGGGCTTTGCCTGTATTAACTGATTAATTACTAAAACAATCCTATGAAGTAGGTACTATTATTCTTCTCACTTTCTAGAAGGGGCAGAGAAAGTAAAAGCAAACTACCCAAGGTTCCACAGCTAACATATAGTAGTACTAGGACTCAAAGATACACAGTCCAGCTCCAAAACCCCAGCTCTTTACCACTACACTGGGCTGACTCACTGGGAGGCATCCTTTGCCTGATGCTTAGTCTCTCTATTCAATTCCAGTTGGCTTTCATTGTTTCCAAAGAGAAAATGAAGGAAAAAAATGATGTAAAAATGAATAGTAAAACTTACCTTTTGAACGGCCTCTTCCATATCCAACTCAAATTGTTCATTCCGTAATAATCTGAGGAACCTTTTGCGCACAGCCCGGTCATCATTCTCATTCTGCACCATTTGGTCCCTGATTTGATTCTGTAGCCTCTGTAGTGCTTCGACATGCAATTTTTTGCAATAGTTGACATCTACTAATTTCTGATGCCTTTCACTAAAGCTCAGAGTTCTCCTTTTGGAAGCCTAAAATGAGGGGGGGAAAAAAAGCATACTTTGGTGTTCCAGGATCTAATTTTTTAAAATATATTGATGTAGCCCCCAGAAACAAATGAAATGAAGATAGCTAACAGTAAAAAACGAAAGGCTTTTGGCTTCCTTCCTAAATTCAGAGAAATATATCATAATAAAAAAGCAAATGTGGTAGGTAAATACATGATATATCAATGAAGCAGGTACTATTAGTGTTGCCCATCTTATATATGAGGCATGAAAAGTTAAAGCAACTTGACCCAAGTTTCCTCAGCTAATAAACAACCATACTAGAATTCAAAGACGTGCAGCTGACCTCTATAGACCCAGCTCTTTACCACTATGCAGGGAATTCCTCCTCATTCCACCCTCTACCCCTTCCCCCTTGGCTGTAAAGTGAGGTTCAAAAGCTGGTCATGTCAACCTGGAAGAAATGGACAAATTCTTAGAAAAGCACAACCTTCCGAGACTGAACCAAGAAGAAATAGAAAATATAAACAGACCAATCACAAGCACTGAAATTGAAACTGTGATTAAATATCTTCCAACAAACAAAAGCCCAGGACCAGATGGCATCACAGGTGAATTCTATTATACATTTAGAGAAGCGCCAACACCTATCCTTCTCAAACTCTTCCAAAATATAGCAGAGGGAGGAACACTCCCAAACTCATTCTACGAGGCCACCATCACCCTGATACCAAAACCAGACAAAGATGTCACAAAAAAAGAAAACTATAGGCCAATATCACTGATGAACATAGGTGCAAAAATCCTCAACAAAATACTAGCAAACAGAATCCAATAGCACTTTAAAAGGATCATACACCATGATCAAGTGGTGTTTATCCCAGGAATGCAAGAATTCTTCAATATACGCAAATCAATCAATGTGATACACCATATTAACAAATTGAAGGAGGAAAACCATATGGTAATCTCAATAGATGCAGAAAAATCTTTCGACAAAATTCAACACCCATTTATCATAAAAACCCTCCAGAAAGTAGGCATAGAGGGAACCTACCTCAACATAATAAAGGCCATATATGACAAACCCACAGCCAACATCATTCTCAATGGTGAAAAACTGAAAACATTTCCACTAAGATCAGGAACAAGACAAGGTTGCCCACTCTCACTGCTATTATTCAACATAGTTTTGGAAGTTTTAGCCACAGCAATCAGAGAAGAAAAAGAAATAAAAGGAATCCAAATCAGAAAAGAAGTAAAACTGTCACTGTTTGCAGATGACATGATACTATACATAGAGAATCCTAAAGATGCTACCAGAAAACTACTAGAGCTAGTCAATGAATTTGGTAAAGGAGCAGGATACAAAATTAATGCACAGAAATCTCTTGCATTCCTATACACTAATGATGAAAAATCTGAAAGAGAAATTATGGAAACACTCCCATTTACCATTGCAACAAAAAGAATAAAATACCTAGGAATAAACCTACCCAAGGAGACAAAAGACCTGTATGCAGCAAACTGTAAGACACTGATGAAAGAAATTAAAGATGATACAAACAGATGGAGAGATATACCATGTTCTTGGATTGGAAGAATCAATAATGTGAAAATGACTATATTATCCACAGCAATCTATAGATTCAATGCAATCCCATCAAATTACCAATGGCATTTTTTACAGAACTAGAACAAAAAATCTTAAAATTTGTTTGGAGACACGAAAGACCCCGAATAGCCAAAGCAATCTTGAGAAAGAAAAACAGAGCTGGAGGAATCAGACTCCCTGACTTCAGACTATACCACGAAGCTACAGTAATCAAGACAATATGATATTGGCACAAAAACAGAAATACAGATCAATGGAACAGGATAGAAAGCCCAGAGATAAACCCACGCAGCTATGGTCAACTAATCTATGACAAAGGAGGCAAGGATATACAATGGAGAAAAGACAGTCTTCAATAAGTGGTGCTGGGAAAACTGGACAGCTACATGTAAAAGGATGAAATTAGAACACTCCCTAACACATACACAAAAAGAAACTCAAAATGGATTAAAAACCTAAATGTAAGACCGGACACTATAAAACTCTTAGAGGAAAACATAGGAAGAACACACTTTGACATAAATCACAGCAAGATCTTTTTTGACTCACCTACTAGAGAAAGGGAAATAAAAACACAAATAAACAAATGGGACCTAATGAAACTTAAAACCTTTTGCACAGCAAAGGAAACCATAAACAAGACCAAAAGACAACCCTCAGAATGGGAGAAAATGTTTGCAAAAGAATCAACGGACAAAGGATTAATCTCCAAAATATATAAACAGCTCATGCAGCTCAATAACAAAAAAACAAACAACCCTATCCAAAAATGGGCAGAAGACCTAAATAGACATTTCTCCAAAGAAGATATACAGATTGCCAACAAACACATGAAAGGATGCTCAACATCACTAATCATTAGAGAAATGCAAATCAAAACTACAATGAGGTATCACCTCACACCAGTCAGAATGGCCATCATCAAAAAATCTACAAACAATAGATGCTGGAGAGGGTGTGGAGAAAAGGGAACCCTCTTGCACTGTTGGTAGGAATGTAAATTGATACAGCCACTATGGAGAACAGTATGGAGGTTCCTTAAAAAACTAAAAATAGAACTACCATACGACCCAGCAATCCCACTACTGGGCATATACCCTGCGAAAACCATAATTCAAAAAGAGTTCATGCACCACAATGTTCATAGCAGCTCTATTTACAATAGCCAGGATATGGAAGCTACCTAAGTGTCCATCGACAGATGAATGGATAAAGAAGATGTGGCACACATATACAATTGAATATTACTCTGCCATTAAAAGAAATGAAATTAAGTTATTTGTAGTGAGGTGGATGAACGTAGAGTCTGTCATACAGAGTGAAGTAAGTCAGAAAGAGAAAAACAAATACCATGTGCTAACACATATATATGGAATGTTTAAAAAAAAAAAAAGGTTCTGAAGAACCTAGGGGCAGGACAGGAATAAAGATGCAGACGTAGAGAATGGACTTGAGGACACGGGGAGTGGGAAGGGTAAGCTGGGACGAAGTGAGGGAGTGGCATGGACTTATATACGCTACCAAATGTAAAATAGACAGCTAGTGGGAAGCAGCTGCGTAGCACAGGGAGATCAGCTCAGTGCTTTGTGACCACCTGGAGCGGGGGGGAATAGGGAGGGTGGGAGGGAGATGCAAGAGGGAGGGGATATGGGGATATATGTATACATACAGCTGATTCACTTTGCTATACAGCAGAAACTAACACAACACTGTAAAGCAATTATACTCCAATAAAGATGTTTTTAAAAAAAGGTCACGTTTTTCTAATATACATTTAATAGGTCAACCTGCTGTTATTTATTCATTCGCTCTCTCCTGGACCTTCATTTCCACTCATTTGTTCAGCGGTTCTTAAACATTTCCCAAATTTCCAGATGTGTGGGAAGCAAGATTTTTACCGGGCGGATTTAATATACTGTGGAGAAATGCGAAAAAAGGCTGGAAGCCACCAGGAGCGTCCCTTAAATAATAGCACCTGAGGTCTCTGAAAGCAAATACGAGTTTCCCACTTTATTCTCAGATTGGGCACTTCAAATCCTTTTTTAGAAGCAGTTTGGCTCTAAACTAGAACTAAATCAATAGACAACCAAGTAAGTCCCTTAAATAATAGCACCTGAGGTCTCTGAAAGCAAATACGAGTTTCCCACTTTATTCTTAGATTGGGCACTTCAAATCCTTTTTAAGAAGCAGTTTGGCTCTAAACTAGAATTAAATCAATAGACAACCAAGTAGTCCCTTAAATAATAGCACCTGAGGTCTCTGAAAGCAAATACGAGTTTCCCACTTTATTCTCCGATTGGGCACTTCAAATCCTTTTTTAGAAGCAGGCTGGCTCTAAACTAGAATTAAATCAATAGACAACCAACTAGTTTTGAGACCCCCGACAAGCTCACCATCTCGGCCGACGAGACTCCCCCTCTCCCGCTCTGGCGGCCACCAACTCAGGCGGTAAACCAAGACGCCAACAGAGCTCTCCGGTTTTGATACGGTCTCCCGGCAACTGCCGCTGCAGCGCGCCAGCCACCCGCGAAGGCCGCCGCCTCCCATTGGGCGCAGCCCTATCCAATGAGCGCTGAGCTTCTTAGGAGGCTTGGCAGGGCGGCTACTTCCATAAGTTTTTTGTTTTTGTTTTTGTTTTTCCATAAATTTTAAGGAGACGGGGGGGAAATCCACATGTGTACTGAGGCAAGCCCTTTGCAGTCTGTTAGGAGCCAAGATTTCCCTCAAGCAACTATCTGTCGGTTTGGTGGAGTTGGGAGCCAAGTTGAGGTGTGGAAACTGTTTACAGAGAAATACGGCAAACTCCTGTCTAAGATATGAGGCCAAAGTCACTTTCCGTGCACAAAACATACTGCAGCCTCAATGCAGGTTCTGCAGGGTTGATGACGGCATTCGTCCTCGGCAGTGGGAGGCACGGTCACGGTCTCCCTAGCTGAGTAACTGTGCACTGTGGGGGACCCACAGAAGCTGTTGGTAAATTGGGGGAATAAAATATATGGGCCACATGGATCTTATTCTATGTAATACAAGGTCCAGGTACCAATGAGAGAGCGGACAGATGATGGCAGGATTTTGGTTAGGTTTATTATATTGGCAAGTTACACACTGAAGTCCATTTTAAATGGAAGAGCTTAAGAACAGGAATGGGTCAGAGAAATTAGTCAAATATATTGATTTTAGAGATGACATATTTAGAGAAATCTTGTCAAAAGTGAAACAAAATTTTTTTAAGGTAGTTAGCATGTGAACTTGGCTTAGTTTGTGCTAATTTGAAGTCCATCTTGTGTAGCAATATGTCTGCTTAAAGATTAATTAAAAATAGGACTTAAGGGGCTTCCCTGGTGGCGCAGTGGTTGAGAATCTGCCTGCTAATGCAGGGGACACGGGTTCGAGCCCTGGTCTGGGAAGATCCCACATGCCGCGGAGTAACTAGGCCCGTGAGCCAAAACTACTGAGCCTGCGGGTCTGGAGCCTGTGCTCCGCGACAAGAGAGGCTTTGATAGTGAGAGCCCCGCGCACCGCGATGAAGAGTGGCCCCCGCTTGCCGCAACTAGAGAAAGCCCTCGCACAGAAACGAAGACCCAACATAGCAATCAATCAGTCAATAAATAAATAAATCTTTAAAAAAAAAAAAAATAGGACTCATGGTTTCAGCTCCAAAATATAAAAAACTTGGAAGTTATCACTTCCCTCCTTACTACCAGATAAAGCTGGATAAACTCGAAACTAATGACTTTTCTTGCATTCATCATAAAACTGAGGTCACAGGGCAACCCATCACCCTGAAATGTGGGGAGAGGTAAATCCAGAGAGTCACAGTCAAGACCTCCTTACATGGAGCAGTGGCCCCTGAAGCCATGAATTAGGAATAATTAAATGGTAATTTTGATGGATTGCTGGAGACTGAGTATGGACTAGAATCAGTGAAACTAGTGGGGGCTGCCGTGTTAGGGAGGCCTCCACACTGCTCTGGGTTTTGTCTCCAGGAATCTCACCAGGTTCTCACAATGAAGAACCGAAAAAGATCTTTCATGGTCCTGGCAGGAGGCTGAGAAGAAGAATCATTGTGAAATATGTCCAGAGCCTTCTCCACAATAAAGGCCTACTTTACAGAGGAAAAGATTTTACCAGAACCTAATTCTACCTGGGGCAAGGACATTTCTCTGCCTCCAGCCTTCCTGTCTCACCTAAGTGGACAAAGGGGATCTAAGAAATATTCGTGAAGGTCACAGCCCAGGGACACAGCTCTACCAAAAGACTTAACCATAAAACCATAAAATGCTTCCCCTTTCCCACACTTTATCACCACACCAACAATGCTCCAGTGTAATAACAGTTGATTACAGCTGGAAGTCCTTCAAAACACACACTCTAACAAGGAATTCTTAGGGAATCCAAAGACAACAGGAGACAAAAACAAAAACAGAGGAATCTGAAGCCTCTGGAACCTACAGCTACAGCAAACATTAAACACAGCTTAACTCCTAGCCATATAATAAAAAAACCTCACACTAAAGCCCTGTTTACCTCAGTTCCCGTTACCCAATATACCGTGTCCACCTTTCAACAACAAATTACAAGGCTAAAGGCAGATTGTTAAGAGGCAAGGGAAAGCACAGTCTGAAAAGCAAAGTAAGCATCAGAACTAGACTCAGCTCTCACACACATTTGGAATTAAACAGGAATTTAAAATAACTATGATTAATATGCTAAGGGATCTGACAAACAATGTGGACCACATACAAGAACAGAAGAGTAATTTAAGCAGAGACGTGGAAATGGAAGAATCCAAAGAGAATTCTAGAAATCAAAAACACTGTAACAAATGAGGAATGCCTTTAATAGGATATCAGTAGACTGGACACCACTGAAGAGAGAATCAGTGAGCTTGAAGATATGTCAATAGAAACCTCCCAAACTGAAATGCAAAGAGACTAATAGCAAATAGATAACCCTAATGGGCTTTTAGACCTCACCTTAGACTCAAATTGTTTTCTAACGTCAAAAGGGACTTGTGCAAGTGTATGTGTGTGTGTGTGTGTATAGGGAGAATATTGTCAATGTTTCTGTCTTTTGGGAGTCTTATAAACCCAGTTACTACAAAAGTAAAATTGACAACAGGGTGTGTACAGTACAAAACACTTTGAAACCAGGATGTAACTATTATTTGCATTTAATCCCCTGTTAGTCTAGCAACTTCCAAAAGAACTCTACGAAAATCATGGCTTATGTATAGCTTCTCTTAAAGTAGCCTCTAATTAAACCTTGTTGACTGGGCTGTCAGCAGAAATTTTGTTGTTGTTGTTTTGAACACTAATGTATCCCAAGCATTTAAAATAGTGCTTGGCATATAGTAAGTGATAAATAAATATTTGTTAAATGAACAAATGATTGAAATTATATTACTGTTATGCACACAAGAGAAAGCTCTACCATAAATAACTTTGAAGAAATATTGTTCTTCATCAGTTAGAGTTTTATTAATTTTATTTATGTTTTCAAAGAGCAAACTATTGGTTTTATTAATTTTTTTCTACTTTATTTACAAGTCCATTGTTTTCTGCTCTAACCATCATTATTTTCTGTTTGCTTTGGGTTTAATTTGCTCTTCTTTTTATAGTTTCATAAGGTGAAAGCTTAAATCTTTAACACCATTCTTCTTTTCAAATATAAATGTATAACTTATATTTCCCTCTAAGCCCTGCTTTAGCTGCCTCCCACAGATTGTGATATGTTGTGCATTCTCATTTGTTCAATTCAGAATATTCAGAGACTTCTTCTTTGACCCATGAATTATTTAGAGCCGTTTTGTTAACTTTCCAAACATTTCAGATTGTCCAGGTGCCTTTTTGTTACTGATTTCTAGTTTAATTCCATTATGGTCAGAGAACACACTCTGTATGATTTCAAATCTTTTTAATTGAGGTTTGTTTTATTGTTCAGAATACGGTCTGTTCAGGTGAATGTTTCATGTGTCCTTGAAAAGAATATGTATTCTGATGTTTTGGGCAAGATGTTCAATAAGGTCAAGTTGATTGAGAATGCTGTTCAGGTATTCTATATCATTACTGTATTTCTATCGATTTGCTTTATTAATTACTGAGAGGAGTGTTGAGGTCATCAAGAATAACTGTGGATTTGCTTATTTCTCTTTTTTTTTTTTTAATTAATTAATTTATTTATTTATTTATTTATGGCTGTGTTGGGTCTTCGTTTCTGTGCGAGGGCTTTCTCTAGTTGTGGCAAGCGGGGGCCACTCTTCATCGCGGTGCGCGGGCCTCTCACTATCGCGGCCTCTCCTGTTGCGGAGCACAGGCTCCAGACACGCAGGCTCAGTAATTGTGGCTCACGGGCCTAGTTGCTCCGTGGCATGTGGGATCTTCCCAGACCAGGGCTCGAACCCGTGTACCCTGCATTGGCAGGCAGATTCTCAACCACTGCGCCACCAGGGAAGCCCTGCTTATTTCTCTTTTCAGTTCTTTTTTTGCTGCATGTGTTTTAAAGTTCTATTGTTAGAGGTATACACCTTTAGGATTATTATTATGTCCTAAAAATATTTTGACATTAACATTCTGAAATGACCCTCTTTTTCCCTGGTGATAGTCTTTGTTCTGAAGTCTTTTTTATATTAATGTAGGCACTCCAGATTTTATTTAACGAGTGTTTACATAATATATCTTTCTCCTTGCTTTTACTTTTAATGTGTCTTTATATTTAAAATGGCTTTCCTGTAGATAGTGTATAGTTGGGTGTTGCTTTTTTATTCAGTCTGACAATCACCATCCTTTAATTGGTGTTTATGCCGTTTATATCTACATATCATTATGGATATTATGCATGGATTGATATCTACAATTTTGCAAATTTTAAAATATTTGTTGCATCTGTTATTGATTCATTTTCTTTTTCTTTCTTCTTTTTGATTATTTTTTGTAGTTCCATTTTATTTTCATTATCAGCTTATTATTTATACCTCTTTATTTTTTAGTGATTGCCCTAAGATTTACTATATATATGTATATATGTATGTGTGTGTATGTGTATACATATATATATACACACACACACATATATATAAACCTTACAACAGTTTAATTTCAATTCCTCCATCCCATCTCTTGTGCTATTGTTATCATACATTTTATTTACATATTTAAATCTACAATACATAGGTTTCCACATATGTTAGGTGATTTGATAGTGTCATGAAGCTCTCAAATGCTCTGTTTTTTTCCTCCTCCAATCTTTCTATCTTTGTGTTTCAGTTTAGGTAATTTTTATTGCTACATCTTCAAATTTTCTGACTCTTTCCTCAGCTATGTCAAGTCTTCTGATGAGCCTGTCAAAGGCATTCTTCATGTTCAGTACTATTTTGTTTTTATCTAATATTTCCATTATCTCTTTCTTATACTTTCCACCTTCTCAGCTAAAAATACCCATCTTTTCACATATATTGTCTGTCTTTTCCATTAGAGACTTTAGTATATTAATTATAGTATTTAAAGTTTTCTGATAGTTTCACCATCTGGGTCATATGAGTTTTGTTCTGTTGACTGCTTCACCTTTGTACACTTTTTTTTTTAATTAATTTATTTATTTATTTATTTTTGGCTGTGTTGGGTCTTCGTTTCTGTGTGAGGGCTTTCTCTAGTTGTGGCAAGCGGGGGCCACTCTTCATCGTGGTGCGCGGGCCTCTCACTATCGCGGCCTCTCTTGTTGCGGAACACAGGCTCCAGACGCGCAGGCTCACGGGCCTAGTTGCTCCGCAGCATGTGGGATCTTCCCAGACCAGAGCTCGAACCCATGTCCCCTGCATTGGCAGGCGGATTCTCAACCACTGCGCCACCAGGGAAGCCCTTTGTACACTTTTTACAGTGTTTTTTCTTGGTTTTGTGTGTGTGTGTGTCTCATACTTTTTGATTGAATGCCAGACATCATGTGTAAGACAGCAGAGACTGAGATAAGTCATATTTATGCCTGGCAATAGCACACCTATTCTCCTACAGTGAATGTCGGAGGTTGACTACGTATAGTCAGAAGTTGAGCTGGATTTGAACTTCGTGTTGCTTCGGTTATCTTCAGTGCACAACTGTCTTCAAATTTCTCTCGTGTTATCTTGTGCTTATGTTGGGGGTTGGTTTTCCAGATTGCTTTTCTCAACATTCCTGACTCACCCTTAGCTTTAGGCCTTCCCTGTGTTCCTGCATGTCAGAGGTTCTCTCCATACTCGTCTCCTCCCCCAGCAGGAGATTGCTCTTCTTTGTTGCTCCTGCTTACTAGCCAGGAGGTGGGAGGAATGGGGTTCTCTGTTATCCTGGTCCAGTCTCAGCATTTTAGACAGGTCTTGGCACACTAGGTCTCTGGTGTCTCATACTGGAAAAACTTTCCTTAATGATAAGAATTCACTGTTTTCTTTTGGCCTTTAAAGAAAGTCTAAAACCATCAACCTGACCTGTAAAGGCTTATATATCTAGCCCTTCAGGTTTCTTCTTCAAACTTTAGCCAAAATGGATTTCTCTGAGCTTTTTCTTGTCAGAGGGCCTTTGTATGTGTGGGTTTC
Source organism: Balaenoptera ricei (assembly GCF_028023285.1). NCBI lineage: Eukaryota > Metazoa > Chordata > Mammalia > Artiodactyla > Balaenopteridae > Balaenoptera > Balaenoptera ricei. The sequence continues at coordinate 79,496,149 of NC_082640.1, read as the reverse complement.
TGTCCTTAATAAGAGTATGTGATGACAAAGTCCACCAGCTGTCTTGCCAATGAGATAACACATGCTCTGGATGGCAGAGCAGAAAAAGAGAAGGAGCCTTGCTTCCTTATGACCACAGAGCTACCACACCAGCCCTGGGCTGCCTAACTCATGACCTCATGCTATCTGACAGAAAAGTAAACTAATTTGTCTAAGCCTCTGTGTCCTCTTCTCCACCCGGGATTCTATTACAGTTATCCAAATGCAATTCCTAACTGATACAACCACTATCTCTGTTTAATTTCATGGGTGAAAATGATTAAGAAAAACAAAACTTTTTGCAGCATTAATTGCCTTTTTAAATCAAAATCAATGTTTGATTTTAAAGATTATTAGTAGTTAGAGTGGAAAACCTCTAATTTCCTTTCTCACATTTTCCTCTCTCCCTTCTTTATTTTCTAGAAGCTACTAGCCAGTTTCCTTCCTTTAATCCCTGTGATCTCAGAGTCTTGACTGCAATTTTTAATTCCTGGTTTTGTTCTCCAAAATATCTATGCAACATGTTTGTCTAGTAATTCAATAACCCAGAGTCATGTCATTGCTATCTAAAAATTGGCACTTGCCATCTGCCTTTACAAGGATTAAGTCACTAGCCACTGCAGTAACTGACCTTCAATACACCCTGAAAGGAGTTCAGGGTGGAGATGAGGAATGAGGCACTCTGTGCTCTGGGAACAACTAGCAGAACAGGCCTTCAGATAGTTAGAAACTTTCAGGAGAAGATTTTATGAGCCCAAATACTTGCATCTTCTCATATGCAGTGAGACACTAAAATCATTAACAGAGACATCTGCTCCTCATGACTAGCAGCAACCTTCATGAGACTAGCAGTCAAGTTTACTTTTTACAAAAAAAAAGTAAACTTGACTGCATGTATCCACCTACGCTAAAATCACCTATAATACTGACCTTCCCCCCTACCTCTTCAGAGAAGTTCCTCAGAGCTATTTGGGATGCTGTCTCCCAGGCTATAGCCCTCATTTTGCCCCAAATAAAACTTAACTCACAGCTCTTACATTGTGCGTTTTTCTTCAGTTGACATCATTTACAAATTGGATAAACATGCCTTTCATATTTTCAAATACTTCATAGATAAAAATGCTGAGTAAGACTGGGAGAACACAGAGCCTTGATATGCACTACTAGAGTATCTCTCCAGGTGGAACTAGATCAGCAAACTTTGAGTACGATCATTCAACAATTTACCAATGCACTGATTTTACTAATACACTACCAATATTTCTATACCCTTCTATAAGAATATAATGAGGGAATTCTCCAAAAAGACTTCTCTAAAGTCTAGATACATTATGATTTCTTCATTTCCTTATCTACCTAACACAATCTAATTAATTGCTTGGCGTCCAAATGACAAATTCTTTGGTTGCATACATAGACTCAAGTCAACATTATTTATCTGAAATGCTCACACATCAATAAATATAAATGTCTTTGAAACATAAACAGGGTACAAATCTGATCATTAAATGTTTAGTTACTTGATGAAGGTAAGCTCTATCATGTACAGTGGATTTCTAAATCACAATAGTATATTAGTTTTTGCAAGAAAATATTTGTAACTTTGAGACTACTCTTTAATCAAATAAAGTATGTCACTCATCGATATATAGATTATCTGTTTCATCAGGCAGTTAAATATATCAATACTATTTGCTTCTTGAAACATGCAATTAATATTTCATAACATCACACACAGCAATAGTTTAAATGCAGTACTAATTGTCTAAATTTACCAAAACGTGGTTAGCACAGAGCCCTGAACATAGCGTAGCTTAATAAATATCCATTTAAGGATTAACATTATATTTAGAATGTACTAATTTGAGTGTTAGGATGATTAGAAGGGTAATTCAGGTAGGGAATCTATTATGTGGTGGTGGGGGAAGCACTGCATTCAGTTAGTACAAATAAACTAAGGGGAAGCCATGTAGGTCATCAGAAGTTATGAGAGACAAAAAGAAGGATTTGTGGAATGGTTGCCACACTTTTAATCACAATAGTGAGGGGAGCTGAATAAAACCAATAGGATTCTGACCAAGTACAATTCAAGTTCTCAGTTATAGAGTACTCACACTGTACTCCCGGTTGCCCTAGCAAAGGGACCTCTACCTTAAGGTAATGGCATTATAATAAGAACAAAGTGTACTAATGAAGAAACAGTGATTAAAGATTGAGCCATACATAATCAAGTTAAAACATGCAACAGTCACCTTGAAGGAAATTGTGGTTAAAAGGTATATACAGTTGACCCTTGAACAACATGGGTTTGAACTGCAAAGGTCTACATATATAGGGATTTTTTTTAATAGATACATACAGTACTACAGGATCACTGGTTGGTTGAATCCACGGATGCAGAACCACGGGCACCGTGGGCTGTATGTGGGACTTGAGCATCTGTGGATTTTGGTATCCAGGGCAGGTCCTGGAACCAGTTCCCCACAGATACCCAAGGACCACTGTATGTGGCAAAGACTGAGACCATGAGAAAAAGAATACAAAGCATGAATAAAAAGCTTCAGTTGAGCCTCGAAAGAGTTTCTGGGAGCTGCAAACCTTTTGCTCCCCCCTCTTCTTGAGTCATTGGTCACATGATTGCATATCAGCGTTACCTCTACTGCTCTACTCATTGGCAATACTGTCTAAGAGGAACAGAGAGAAGGTTACCGTCTTGGTGTTGTGCATAAATTGACTTGAGATGAAGCCTGCTGCAGATTTCTTGACATAACCATCTCCTCAAAGTGTTAGGCTCCTTGAAGTGAGCGTAAGAGATGAGGATCAGTTCAGGATATAACAGGTTCAATAGCGTAGAATTTGTTAATTCCTAATAGCGAAATGTCATGCAGTATTGCAAAGTATTTTAGCACACATGTATGCTTTTCATTTATTTTGCTTCTCTAACTTAGGATCTTTGTCTCTAAAGGGAATTTTAGTTATAGCTCCTTGTGTCTAGTCCACACATGGGTATTGTAGAAAGATTCTACAATAATTTATGCTATTTAATAGGGGGTCTGCCAGAGAAAAAGATTTTTGGCCTGACTGTTCATCTAAAACAAAGACAAATTTAATCAATTGCAATGATTAACTGATTTTATCTGAAGAAAATTACCCTAAAATTTTTTTTAAATTAATAGCCTTTGCTTTTTAGATCAGTTTTAGGTTTACGGAAAAATTCATAGAATACAGAGAGTTCCCATATGTCCCCCCTTCCCTTCACACCCACACAATTTCCACTATGATTAGCACCATACATTTGTTACAGTTGACGGGCCAATACTGATACATTATTCATTATAGTCCATAGTTTACATCAGAGTTCACTCTTTGTTTTGTGCAGGTCTATATGGATTTTGACAAGTGCATTATGTCATGTATCCACCATTACAATATCATGCAGAATAGTTTCACTGCTCTAAAATGCCCTGTGGTCCACCTATTCATCCTTCCCTCCTTCCACCCAAACCTCTGGAAACCACTAATCTTCCTACTGTCTCTATAGTGTGCCTTTTCCGCAATGTCATATAGTTGGAATCATACAGTATATAGCCTTTTCAGACTGACTGACTTCTTTCACTTAGTAATATGCATTTAAGATTCCTCCGTGTCTCTTCACGGCTTGACAGAGCATTTATTTTTATCACTGAATAATATTCCATTGTATGGCTTTTTAAAAAAACAATGATCACATTTAAGGATGTCTCATGATAAATTATTACTATTATAAATGATATTTCATTGTTAAGGATGGATTTATGCCCTCCCAGAATTAAGGGGAAATCTCCTGGTTCATTTCCCTTTGGGATATAGCTTTTCACTTACAGGTCTAGACTAGAGGTCTAGATTACTGAAGGGAAAAAGCTTTCCCTGATAATAAATGATGGATTATACTGATTAATGTTCCCCAATAGTTACAACATAAAAGGGTTGAACATATCGGAGGTGCTGATATGAAATAAGGCATGTTAATAGGTACACACTGTAAGTTCTAACTATGCAGGGGAAATTATTTACAAAATTGTATTGCTTTATAAAATGAAGCAATTAGAACAAAACAATTTTTCTTTTGTTCAGAAAAATGCCCAAATCTAATCTAATTTGCTGCAGCTGGACACCACCTGCAGATGACTGTTTAAGTACTCTGAACATTACACACTTATCTTTTAAATATTGATAATGCCATTTTTCATTTCCTTGACATGAAATCCCACAGGGAATAATTATGCTAATAAACCTTAATGATTCTTGCAAATAAATGATCAAACCAAATTGCTACTGTTGATTTATATTAATGGATGCCTTTAGGATGAGATTTGCCAGTACGGTGCTGCCTCTTGAATCTCAATTAATCTTATTTAGCTGAAGAGCATACATAGTTTGTTAAATAGATGGAGTGTTTAAAATATAATGTGTTTGTGCAGTTTTTGCACTTCATAATGTTCAAGCATTACCAACTTGCCTTGTGGCAAATCTGCATTTAATGGTTTCATCGTATATAACTTCCTTTTGTACTTTTTCTCTCTGTTATATGCAGTTAGGAAATGACTATGTTCTGGTTGATTCAGAATAGGCCAGCTTCCATGTGTTGAATCTGATTGTTTCGTTAAGACAATGAAATCTGTTTCTAGATATTTTAGCCACCATAAGCTGGGAATCACATTGACTATGTGAGGATGGGATCAAGTGTCACATAATTGTTTGGGGTGAGGGGAAGGGCACTATTAAATGGCTTATTTGTTGCCCCATTTAAACCTAGAGTAGTGGGTCTCTTCCTCTCCTGCTCTCTCACTTTCACTCCTGCTCTGGCACCCTCACCCACCAAGTCTACAGGGACCAGGAAGTTGCTGACTTTGTAAATTCTGAAGTAAAACTGGAAAATAACTGCAGAATTGCTATATACTCATTTCCAGGGCTGGGGAACACGACACAGAAAGAAGGCTTATTCGTTGTGGATACGAACACAATTTTATCTGGGTAATTTTGTAAAAAGCCACTTTTGTTTAAAATACCATATAATTGGAAAAAAATTACCTTCATCCAGATAATTGCCTCAAATGTCCTTTTTTTGTGCCTTGAACGTCAAATTCTAAGCATAGGAGAAAAACAAAGTAGAGACAAACAGGTATAGGCACAGAATTGAATGAAAGTGATGTAAATTAGTAGTAAAATAGGGTATTGGAATATATAAAAAATCATGTATACATAAACAGGGTATGGAACTTGTGATATGAAGTAACAGTTGCTTAGGGATTTGTCCAGTGTTACAGTGCACAGAGACTGTAATTTGGTTAGTGGTGAAGCAAAGATGACCACACTTAATTCATTGTGAAGAGCAGAGGCATCCGCTTCTGAATTATAAAGCTCTTAATGATTTTTAAAAGTATGTGTATACATATTGGGGCTTCCCTGGTGGTGCAGTGGTTGAGAGTCTGCCTGCCAATGCAGGGAACACGGGTTCGAGCCCTGGTCTGGGAAGATCCCACATGCCGCAGAGCAACTGGGCCCGTGAGCCACAACTACTGAGCCTGTCTGGAGCCTGTGCTCCGCAACAAGAGAAGCCGCAATAGTGAGAAGCCCGCGCACCGCGATGAAGAGTGGCCCCCGCTTGCCGCAACTAGAGAAAGCCCTTGCACAGAAACGAAGACCCAATACAGCTAAAAATAAATAAATTAATTAATTAATTAATTTTTAAAAAGTATATGTATACATATTAATATATATGTAGATATATATGTAAATTACCATTATAAAGGTATTTTTTTCATTTCTTAACTTTAGAAAAAGTGCCTAATTTGATCAAATTTGGTACATTTATGGCAATTTTTTCTAACTAAAAATTAACAAGACTCCAACTTACAAACCACTAAATGCTTTATTATATTCATTGTAAATTTTTCTAATTTAGCAAAAAATGAGGGGTGATTGAAATATGCAATGATAAAGGAATGATTAAAGTAAATGATAGCACGTCAGCTATGTACCTAGAGAAATGTGGGTGTGTTTGGAGGGCAGGACAGGGAGAGGTGATTTGTGGGGAGCCTAAGCACCCTCACAGGAAAGGAGAATGACTGGACACTCAGAACCTGAGGAGTAACTCTAAGGTCCTAGGGGAGGAAGAGGGACACAATAACCCTCCAGGAGGAATGGCAGGTGAAGAAGGCAGCCCCCTGCGGAGGGAGTCAAAGGACCCACGCTGGCTGCGGGAACTTGGAGGCAGGCAGAGAAGTACTGGTACAAGGCTGTTTCCATTGTTCTGTCCTCAGACCCAGCCCTGCTAGGTCCATTGCTGGAGGGGAGGGAGGAGTAGGGAGTGTGAGGGGGAAAGAGAGAAAGAGAGAAGCTGTATCCATCAAGTGATAGAGCTAACAGAAAAGAATGGTCCAGAAATTCTGTAACAAGCTTACCTTGAGGTAACAGATGGCAAGTGTATACAGAAATGTAGTGGAAAACAGTTAATATTAGAAAGTATTATCCTGCTACCTTATCATCTATTGAGCACCTACTACATGCCAGTCACTTCGTATATAATTGTCTATAATCATCAGAACAACCCAGTTCGTTTTACAAATGCAGAAAACAAGATTCAGAAGAAACAACTTGCCGAGTTCACAGACAAGGCCAATAGTGGGACAGAGTTTTGTACCAAGTCTGTCTCCCCAGCTCACGCTCTTTTCATGAGTTCAGAATTTTTCAAACTGCGGATCACGAACAGTATTTAAATAGAAATAGAATAGCCTGAAAAATATTAGAGGGCGTCAAATCTAGTAAGATGGGTATTGTTTTGTGAAACTTTTTAGTTATTGAAAGAAAGAATGCATGTATATGTTGGATCATGATGTAAAATGTGTTTCTCACTATGGGTCAAGCTCAAAAAAGTTTAAAAACTACTGAATTAGATCACATTGCCTCTCTTTCCCAATCTTAGGGAGATGCTCTTCACTTCTGAATTATAGCAAATTTCTCATTTTATGGAATGTTTTCCACAAACTATACCAGTCCTTTTAACGATTATGGATTAGTATATCAAGGTGATCCTCATTTATTCTTTCCTATGCAAACCTAACCTTCAGTTTTGTTAAAATATGCATTATAATTAATGGCTATAATAAAATGCATACGTTAACAATAGATCATGGACTACATAACACACTTTTAATTTATACATAATAAAATATGTAATATACTAATGGCATATACATTACACAGTTTATGTTCTGCATAGGATTTATAGAACAAGAATAGTAACTATTTACTGAGTATCCAGTACTCTTTGATTTGTGTCCAGATAAGGAATAACAATTATGTTTTTTCAGAGGCAGAGACTTCCCCATTTTGGAAATGGGGAGTGCTAGGGGAAACTTATCCAGGCCTAAAGGCTGTGCCTGGAGAGAAGGGAAACAATGGTTTCAATCCTAATTTTAGAAGCAGTCAGTGCCAAGGATTCCAATTTTAGATAAGCAGATACATTTATGGGATTCCAGGCAACAGATCCTTCCATCTAACCCATCTCCCTGGAGACTGTTAGTAAGCTTACTAAATTTGCTTGGTCTTCCATGCCCACATACCAACATGGGGTTCAACACATAGAGGGGAAAACCTTTATTATCATAGGTTTTGGTATACAAGATACTACTGGGAGAATGACAGAATAACCAGGAAAACAAGGTGACTATGGCCTGCAAGGAATTATCAGTCATAAAAGTAGCCCAGAAAGGAATAATAAAAGAATGAATAGAGCCAGAAGTGAAAGAACATATTTCCTTGCTTTCTATGATTACTTAATGTTTCACTGGATCTCTAGTCTTTTCTATATTAATATACCCATGGCAACAGTTATCTGCTGTACATCTCTCTATAATACAATCCTGTTCCTTAGGGTTCTCCTTTCCTCATAGATATACCTAAGAAATAGCAAAATTACAGCCCACTAAGGCTAATCCAGCCTCTTAGTTCTTTAAAATCCACTATAGTACCTAGCATCTGGTGACCTGAATTGAGCTAATGTATTTTACTGAATCTACAATACATCAGTGGTAGGATGCACCGTTATTTTATTCGTCAGTAAAGAAGAAAAAAACTCTGCCAATTAAATTGGCACATCATCAATTTTAAGACCTATCCCAATTTCAGAAAGTTTAAAATGAAAACAAAAAAAAGTATAGCTTAGAATCTATGAAACATGGAATTTTTTCATGAAGGAGCACAGTTAAGGAATTATAATAATGGGAACGACAACAACCAAACAGAAACAATTACTATGCAGCCTTCACCAGCAGAATAGGATCCTAATTCTTTTTCAAGTTACTTTTTTATCCCTCCTTGGCATCAACCAGGGCAATTGTTATACTCTGCATCAGCTAGGGTCTTCTGAGATGCAGATGCCAAGACAGAATTGGTCTGTCAAGACATTTATTTTGGGAAGGGTCTATAAAGGATGAAAGAGGAGGGGAAATAGAGGTAAGCAGGGAGAGCCTTCAGAACTGCTACAGATCTGACACCTGTAAAAGGAGAGAGGAAGCAAAACAGGAGGAGCCTCAAACTGCAGCACAATTGAGAAAGTCTCTGCCAGGCCAATGGGGAGTCCGCAGGCAAAGACTCTGCATTAGAGGTGTCCCATGTTGGGCCCAAAACACCCAGCCATGCTCAGGCATTGGCTGGGAGCAGCTTCGGGAGAGCGAGGGCTCAGCATGAATGCTGCTGAGATCCAAATGCACAGTAACTGGAGGTTCTTGGACACCCACGACCCTTGCAGCAGGTTCTCTTAAAGGGAGATTTGAGCAGAACACCTCGTGGCTGCCACACTGACACAAGGCATGCCTCCATGCTTCCCACAATTACAGTAGCTGTCTCATTTCCGCTGATCTTCTCATATGTCATCTTTGTTATCATAGCTACCCGACTGATAACTTCTCGAAAAATACTCTACATACCAGCTTTTTCTACTTAACGTCTTACAATCAGGCCCATAGAATCCTTAAGGGATGGCATGGCTTGCAAGTTACCATCAGGATTAGGTGTCACTCACACCGTCAAATTGGGGCCCCTGTTTTTCCACAAGTCCACAAAGGGCTGCTCCTCTGTCTCCAGGAGTGTGTAGACGAGGACATGGCCCCTCCCCACTCCCCCTTTGCTGCATAAACATTATGGAGCAGGCTTCAAATTTTAAAAACGGAGGCTTGGAAATCCTTCCAAGGAGACATTCATGAGATGAATTGCCAGAAAAACCCATGTTCAAATAATATTTCATGATCAGATGCAAAGAAACTCATAAAAGCTTTAAGGATGCAATATGAACCTATTTACAGGACTCAGTGGCAAGGACAGACTGTATCTTTTTTTTTTTTTTTTTTTTTTTAATTTTCATTTTGAAATTTTTGTTGTTCTTAATTGGCTTTTTTTTTTTAATTATTTATTTATTTATTTATTTATTTTGGCTCTGTTGGGTCTTTGTTTCTGTGTGAGGGCTTTCTCTAGTTGCGGCGAGCGGGGGCCACTCTTCATCGCGGTGCGCGGGCCTCTCACCATCGCGGCCTCTCTTGTTGCGGAGCACAGGCTCCAGACGCACAGGCTCAGTAGTTGTGGCTCACGGGCCTAGTTGCTCCGTGGCATGTGGGATCCCCCCAGACCAGGGCTCGAACCCGTGTCCTCTGCATTAGCAGGCAGATTCTCAACCACTGTGCCACCAGGGAAGCCCCAGACTGTATCTTTGACCTTGAACAAATCGTTTAACCTCCCTGATGTGTGTTTCCTCGTCTATAAAACGAACAGAGTAGTCTAGATGATCCTTGAGGCCTCTTCTAGCACTAACATTGTATGAAATAAAAGTCAGCTTAGAGATTAATTGGGTTTCTCAGCCTCAAGCAATTAATTACACTGTCTCTGCCCTTTAACAGACCCATCACAGAAGGATATTAGATTCAACTGACAGATTCTAATCGTCACCAATTCATGTTGATTTTAAGTTCAACACTATTTCTTAAGATTTGCAAATTAATCCTTTCAAAACAGGTTCAATAGCTTCCTGGGCAAGGAATTTGACTTGAAAGATATATTTTAATACTAAGGCCGTTCTTTTCCATTAAAAAAAAAAGTCTTTGTGCTGACATTTTTTTTTTTTTTTTTTGCATTCAGAACCTCAGCAGAAACTCTACCAGAGTTTTATAAAATAATAGACAGTGGTTTTGTGAAATTCTTTGCCAATTTCTGAAGTGCTCAAGGACATCTGATCAGGGATTTTAGTTCTGTCCACACCTACTTCATCTAATTCCACTGTGTTTTTCTTATTCTTCTTTGGCTTCTGTGTTTCCATAAATAGTCTTTACCTTGGGTCAACATTGAATTACTAGTAGAAAAGATGTTGGTAAATTTTCTAGCAAAAAAATAAACAAAAACAAACAAACAAAAAAACCCCCACAGTTTTAATTTCCTGTTAATAAGGAAATATTTTATGTTATCCTCCTTTTAACATCTATTCATTTAAACAATGCTTTATTTTCCTACTTTTCCCTTAAATATTACAGTCATATCTAGTTTAGATTTTAAAACTTAAATCCCACAACTTTTAGTTTCTTGAACTTTTATTGCTGGTATCTAGTTTCTACTTTTATATCGTGTCCACTTGCATTGGTAATATTTCTGACATACAGAAAGGTATGGAGAATAATATGACACCCATGTTTTCATACAACATAAGAAAAACTATGGAAGCTGTTTTGTGCACTTGTAAACATCACCCTGTCTTATTTTGTCCTTCTAGAGATAACACTATTCTGTATTTAATAGCATTTATCATTCTCATGCATGTCTTTATACTTTTAATACCATGAATCAATTCAATCTCTGAAAAAAAGGTGATATTATTTTGCATGCTTTAATGATAAAACTGAGCCATACTTCTGCAAATAGCTTTTAATTCCACATTGTGCTTGTGAAATTACATGGTAGTACACATACATCTACTTTGTTTTCTCCAAGCTCTGGCTTATATTTTTACTTTCTCTAAGATCCCTTTTAATGCACAGAAATTTTAAGTCCAATGTAGTCAAACTTATCAATTGTTTCCTTTATGTCTTATGGGGGGGTTGCCTTATTTAAACAATCCTTTAATAATGTGAGTTCATAAAGCTTTTCATGATCCATCTATAATTCACCTAGAATTTACATATCTTTTATATAATGTGATATAAGTATACAATTTTATTATTCTTTGGTCCATATGGAAAACCATTGTCCCAGCATCATTGTCTTTTCCTAATAATTTACAATGCACCAATTTCATGGTTTTAATTACTATGTTTCCTATAATACTTTTATATAATACTATTATTATGTAAAATTATAATAATATTTGACCAGATTTGCTGTTCTTCAAACTTCCTTGGCTATTCTCTGCCCTCAGTTCATATATATAAACTTAGATTTCCCTTGCCAAGTTCCATGAAATAAAAAAAACTGATTGGAATTTCATTGAATCTGTGGATCAATTTGGAGAAAACCCTATGTCTTTATCATAGTATGTTCTCCCATCCATGTACATGGTACATCTCTAGAATGTCTTTTTAAAAATCTTTTAATTAAGTTTTGTTATTTTCTCTATAAAGATCTTGTGCCTCTTTTTGTTAGGTTTATTCCTAGTTATTTTAAATTCTTTGCTGCTGTCACAAATAATATCTATATCATTTAAGGTTCAAGTAGGAAAGAGCAGCTCATTTGGGTCATTTACAAAGATGTAAGCAGGGTTTAAGGAAACCAGAAATTGTACAGTACTGAGGGGAACCGTTACCACTCCTAACCCTAAAGGCAAGGAGAAGAGGCAATTTTCCAGAACCCAAAGTAAAAAACTGCTACTTTGATGGGAGCTGGGACCTTTGGTCAAGGGATACAGCCAGCCAGGAACAACCTCAAAGGAAGAGAGGTGAGGCAATATAATCCCCATCCTCTTTCACCCTTCCTTGATCTCCCGCTGCTTAAACTAATGAGAAGCCAAAGAACAAGGGAGCCTCTTATCACAAGTCAATAAGGCATTACCAAGCATGGACAAGAGTAGAGAGTAAATCTGGAGGGACAAATAGACATCCAGCACTGTATCTTTTACAAAATTAATTTTCTGCTTATTGCTGTTATATAAGAATGCAAATTGTTTCTGCATATTGACTTTATATCCACTAGTCTTTCTGAATTTCATTTAAAATTATAATCATTTATCTGTTATCTCTTGAGTTTCCATGTTTATAAACATTTTTTTGCTTTTCTTTCCTCTCCTTACACCATTAAAAATTTTGCCTTCCTTATTGAACTGGCTAGAACCTACAATAAAATGACAAATAGAAGAACTAATAGGGGCAACCTTAACTTATATGTTTGACATCTCACCCCTAAGTATGATGTTTGCTGCAGATTTTGTTTGTTTTTTGCTTTATTATTGCAAAAGCATTATATGTACATTGTTAGAAAGTAAGAATATAGATAACTAAATATAAGTACAGAACACTATATTTCTTTACCCAGAGATTATGACTATTAACACTTTAGTGAGCCATGCACATATATACTTACAGATTTTTAACAGAAATTATACTGTATATGCTGTAATATAAAAGTTACACATTGTAAACTGCTTTTCACATTGTAGGTGTTTTATTCCCTTGTTTGTGAAGAGTTTTAATCCTGAATGGGAATTTAGTTTTATGAATTGGACCCTTCCCTTATACCATACACAAAAATTAATCCAAAATGAATCAAAGATCTAAACGTAAGAGCTAAAACTGTAAAATTCATAGAAGAAAACATAGGGTAAAAAGTTCATGACATTAGATTTGACGGTGTTTTCTTGGACATTACCAAAAGCCCAGGTAACGAAAGAAAAAATAGATAAATTGGACTACGTAAAAATAAAAATCTTGCTGTGCATCAAAAGACACAATCAACAGAGTGAAAAGTCAATCCAGCGAATGGGAGAAAATATTTACAAATAATATATCTGATAAGGGGTCAATATGCAGAATATATAAAGAACTCATACGATTCAACACAACAAAAACCCAACCAATTTTGAAAATGGGCAAAGGATATGAATAGACACTTCAAGGAGATACAAATGGCCAACAAGCACATGAAAAGATGCTCAGCATTACTAATCATTAGGGAAATGCAAATCAAAACCACAGTGTGATATCACCTCACACCTAGTAGGATAACTACTATTAAAAAAACAAAACAAGGAAACAACAATTGTTGGCAAGGATGTGGAGGAATCAGAACTCTTGTGTCGGTGGGAATATAAAATGGTGTAGCTGCCATGGAAAACAGTTTGGTTCTTCCTTAAAAAAATTAAAATAGAATTACCATACAATCCAGCAATCCTACTTTTGGGCATATACCCAAAATAACTGAAGGCAGGTTTTGAAGAGATATTTGTACACCCAAATTCATAGCAGCATTATTCACAATAGCCAAAAGGTGAAAGCAGCCCAAGTGTCCACAGATGGATGAATGGATAAACAAAATGTGACATATACACTCGAGGGAATATTATTCACCTTTAAAAAGAAATTAAACTCTGACACATGCTACAACCTGGACGAACATTGAAGACATTGTGCTAAGTGAAATAAGCCACTCACAAAAGGACAAATACTGTCTGATTCCACTTGCACGAGATACCTAGAATAGTCAAAGTCATAAAGCCAGAAAGTAGAATGGTGGTTGCCAGGGCCTGGGGGAAGAGACAAGAGCAGGGAGTTATTGTTTAATGCGCACAGACTTTTCAGTTTTGCAAGAAGAAAAGAGTTTGGGAGATGGATGGTGGTGATGGTTGCATAACAATGTGAATATACTTATGCCAATGAACTGTACACTAAAAAATGGTTAAGATGGTAAATTTCATGTTATGTTTATTTTACTACCAAAAAAAATGTGCAGGTGAATGAATCACACTCTCCAGATGGTCTGATTCAGGAGGTTATGGGTATAGCCCTGCATTTCCCTCTCACAGTCTTCACAGAAAAGCCAAAACAAATTATTTGAGATTCCCTTAAGTGAAAGGAAGTAGGATGGAAGAAGCAATAGAAGAATGCAGTATAAATAAATAAAAAACTAAACCTGATTCCTTTCATTTCTACTGGATGCTAATCTTTCCGGATGCCTTCAGTGAAACCTTGACTTTATATTTTAGAAATTATTCTCACATGTACCGGGCAAGATACCAAAGCCTTTACCAACACTGTTATAATTTCAGAGAGAAGCGATGGTTTTCATTTTAACTTCCCTTTTCTCTCTATTCCATTTTTCCTTTTTCTGATTATTGCAGCTTGATTTTCTTGTGTTTCATTTTAAATAAATAAAACTTAACTCCTCAAACTTTCTTAAAGCTTGATGTCTAGAAACAGATCCACAAATTGTATCATTTATTCAGGTTGCATTTATACCTGTAGCTAACTTTCTTCCAATCAGAGAAACTATATTACTGGTAATCACGTTGCCCTTAGGGTCATTGGCTCCCACTACTGACTACAACAATCTTTTAGCATCCCTTAGCAAATGTGTCAAGTGGATGCTTGTCAGAGATAACAGAAACTTTACCAAAATGCTATGGAGATGTGGTCCCAACTCTAAGGAAGCATAGAGTTCAGTTCATTCAGACACATGAATGTAAAGTATAAAAATAATACACATTTTCAATAGAATTTTGAAAGACATTTGCCTGTTAACCGTTTTTATCCTCCTCCTTTTACCTCCACTCAGAACACCCACCTACTACCTAATTGGTTCATAGTGGCCCTTCAATAAATATTTGTTGAGTGAATAAAGATGGAGCAAATTCAACTAGAAAAGACAACATGATATGGAAGAAACACTTCTCTTAAACATAAGAATCAACAGGCATTCTAACATAGAAGTTAAAAATTTCCAAATAAAATACCTAGATTAAGGAATACGTGTGCTAGAAACGTTTTAGGTTTTACAGAGACCCATTTTTCCTACCCAGTTAATAATACCTTAGTGGAGCAGAGCCTAAGCTGGCTACCAGATCAAAATTTAAAATTCTGTTCTTAAGTTTTATAATGCTTTCTTGTAAGAAAAGCAGGTTGTTGAGTTTGGTGAGTCTACATCTTGTTCTGCTCAGCTAGGGAAGGCTTTTTGGTATAGGAAAATACAATTCCTTGACTGACTTATATCTTTCGTGATTGACAGAAATGACTATTCCTGGACTCGCAATGACAGCAATGGCCACTCCTAACTTAACATTTAATATTACCTTTGCTACCAATAAATTATCTAATCCAGCTCCCACAGTTAGATCTAACTTTAAAGAGGGACTCTATCTCATTGGTTTCAACTCTGCATGGAAACTTCTTTGTTGCTATTTTATTTACTTAATTGTATATATTAAAAGAATTAGCAGTTCAACCAAATCTATCTGCCCCTTTCTTTGTCCCAGAAATTGTCCAAGTGACTCTCAACCTAATCTTATACCTGTGAACTCATTCTGCACAAACAATAATACCTAATATTTACTGGTTTTACTATGCACCATCAGCACTTCACATGTATTGTCTAATTATTTTAACAACTCTAGGAGTAGGAGCTCTGGTCATTGTAAATTTAGAGAGGAAGAAACTAAGGGATCAGAGCAGATAGTTTAGGATGCCTAACATAATACAACTACTAAGTTATGAAGCCAGGATTTCAGAGTCACATGCCAAGCCACTGGACTATATTGCCATCCAAACAAAAACACTGAGTAGAGCCTCCCTAGCAATAAACCAAAGCTGCAAGGAAAAAAGTGAACTTCCCTCATCATCCTCAGATGCTGAGAGTAGTGCAGGGAGAGGGATATAGGCCCATGATGCACCTGATACCAACTCCCAGTCCCAACCACAATATTAGAATTCCAGACAAGTAGACCATCTCAAATAAGAATCTATTATTTGCTTAATGCTCGCTGGGACACGTGTTGAACTTACTAAGTATAACTTCTTTGCTCTTTCATGTCCATGTTTTTGCAGAGATGAACAAGGTATAATTTAGTCTTATTTCAGAGACCAAATTTGCCAGATTGAAAAACCATAGCAGAAAGAAGGTCCTTTTGTCTTTGTCCGTGGGCTAGGTCTGAGCAATAAAGCCAACAATCAAGGCTCCTTATTGCCTCACTTACATGATAAGAATCATCTTTTTTTCCTTTAGGTGGGTCGTCCCAGTTTTATTTCCCAACTCTGAGCTGCAGAACACATTAATTCTCAATTACGCTTACTCAGGGCCCCAATTGGCAGTCCTTACACAGACAAAACTATAATGGGAAGCCTGGGTAATTAGTTCCTCCAACATCATCTAGGTTGAGGGTTTTATTTATTTATTTTGTTTATTTATTTATTTTAAAGAAAATTCTGGGACATGGATTCAAATGAGTCTGCAGGATTAATGAGAGTCGAATCATACTTTTCTAATCATCCGGACTGGCCACTGCAGATGGCCAAGAAACAATCTGAGAACCCTCGTACATCCTGTGAGTGCTTCACAAAATGTCAAATAAGAATGACAACAACATCAAAAAACACAGTTCTCGTCTGCATATGAATATAGCACATGTTATGGACAGAAAAGTGAAAGTATTTCAGAAGCACTGCATGAACAAGAAAAGATTCCTCAGTAGTAAAGCCAATTCAGTGGAGGGAGATTCTTAGTACATAATTAATCAAGCTGCCTTGCAATAGATACCCAGAATAATGTTAGCAACCAAAAAGCGACATCAACATGAAAACACTAGGTGTAATGGATGCTGTGTCGTGTTGCCCAGATCTGTATTCTGGTCTAAGGACTTATTTTCCTAGATGCTAGGAGCGCTGTCACTAGATAACCCTCAGCTGTCAGTCCTCTCCAGAAATTGCCCTTAGCCACACAGCCCCCCTCTCTCACAGGGGATCAGCTTGCATCCAGTGTCTGTCTGATGTGGGAGTTTGAAACCCTAGCTTCCTCACTGCAAGGAGAGTCAACTCTAAAAGGCCATCCCAGCTCTTCTGAAGAGCTCTCCAGGGGCTGAGCTGAGGCCTTTGTGGAAGCTGCACTGATCTCAGCTTTTCCCTCTGCCCAGTCCTGCCTCCTTCCCTTCCACAAATGTTGATCTCAAGAGTGCTCCCTGCTACCTGCTCTGCATGCTAATCTCCATCTCTGAGTCTACTTCTCAGGGAACCCAAATTTGAATACTAGGGAAATTAAATTCTTTGTTTCTAACGTGTTATTAAAATATAAGTATTACCTTATAATAAGAAAATGTTTTCAACTGGCATTTAAGAATACTATAACATATTGTTTAGGCATTTAAAAAATCACTATTTTCTTAAGGATAGAGGTTGGGCTGGTTGATTTACTGTGATAGAAAAACAATCAGGAGGGTAGACTACCAAACTGTCAAGTCCCCCTGTGCAGGAAATTATACTGGGGATTGCGGAGTGGAATAGGAAGTACACAGGAGAGGGAGAGATTAGGAGGTTGCTAGTCCCATTGGAATCCACACAGAAAGTCTTTTGTTAAGGCCTGTAGCAATCCAGCTTTCTATAGGACTGATTGCCTCCAGTGACTCTGTCAAAGGCATTATAGCACGGTGAAGAAAACTTAGTATGGCCATCGGCTGCCTTCCCTCTGCTCTTAGTCCCTTCTGTTCTTGGTCTGATCTCTCAGAAAATCCTTTTTCCCGAATCTTTTATTAGCCAACAGACACATGCTGAAGGCATTTGAATTTTGGTAGAGAATTCAAGAGGAGGTGAAAACCTTCCAACATAGAGGCATGAATCTGAATTGCCAATGGGAGAGTTTCAGACACCATGACTAGAGGAAGGAAGGAAGTTTAGGGCAGACAGCCTGCCTACCGGCTAAGGCAGAGACTCTCCTAAAACACCTTTGATAGAGTCTTGAATTAACTATGCCTCGTGCTGAGATTGTTCATCTACCTCACAGTGACAACTTGGTGGTACAGTCTGCTTCACTATCAGTTTGAATTCCAAGTCCGGATTTAACAATTCATTCAACAGATAATTATTGAGAAACTACTGGTAATAAACAAAACAGACAAGTCCCCTGTCTCCTACTGGGAGGTGGGGGGGGGGAGACAGAAATAAACAAATACCATGATTTCAGATAATAATAAGAGCTAAGAAGAGAATAAAGCAAGGTTAAAATAGAGGACCACTGGGCGGAGGGATAGTGACCATTTTAGCTGTGAGAGGCTAGGTCAGCAAAGACTCTTTTAAAGAGATGGCATGTGAGCAGAGATCTGAACGGTGTAAGCATCAAGCCACATGAAGATTCAGGCAAAGAGCTTCAGAGGCAAAGGCTATCACAAACAGCAAAAAGGAGGTACAGTGGGAACAGAGTGAATGAAGGGGAGAGTGAGGGAGAGGTTGGATAGTAGGAAAGGTCAGATCATAAAGAACCTTGAAGGCCAGACTAGAGAGTTTGAATTTTGTTCCATATATAATAGGAAGCCACTGGACAGATTTTTAAAGAGGAAGAAATATGATATGATGTAAGTTTTTGAAGAGCCCTTTAAGGGCTGTGTGAGCTGTAAAGCAGCAAGAGTGAAGTCAGGAAGAACAGTCGGAAGCCATGGCTGTGGAACAGTGAGGATTGAGAATGGTGGTGGCAGAGGTGATGGGAAGTGGTTGGGTCTAGAATGTAATTTAGAAATAAAACTATCAGGATTTGATGATGGATTAGATGTGGGGAATGACAAAAACATTTACTCAGGGACTTCCCTGGTGGCACAGTGGTTAAGAATCTGCCTGCCAGTGCTGGGGACACGGGTTTGATCCCTGGTCCAGGAACATCCCACATGCCGCGGAGCAACTAAGCCCGTGCACCACAACTACTGAGTCTGTGCTCTAGAGCCCGCGAGCCACAACTACTGAGCCCGAGTGCCACAACTACTGAAGCCCGCGTGCCTAGAGCCTGTGCTCTGCAACAAGAAAAGCCACCCGATGAGAAGCCCGCGCACCACAACAAAGAGTAGCCCCTGCTCACCACAACTAGAGAAAAGCCCACACACAGCAACAAACACCCAAGGCAGCCAAAAATAAAAATAAATAAATAAATAAATTTATTAAAAAAAAAAAAAAAGAGTTCATGTACCACAATGTTCATTGCAGCACTATTTACAATAGCCAGGACATGGAAGCAACCTAAGTGTCCATCGACAGATGAATGGATAAAGAAGATGTGGCACATATATACAATGGAATATTACTCCACCATAAAAAGAAACAAAATTGAGTTATTTGTAGTGAGGTGGATGGACCTAGAGACTATCATACAGAGTGAAGTAAGACAGAAAGAGAAAAACAAATACCGTATGCTAACACATACATATGGAATCTAAAAAAAAAAAAAAAAGTCATGAAGAACCTAGGGGCAAGACAGGAATAAAGACACAGACCTCCTAGAGAATGGACTTGAGCACTCGGGGAGGGGGAAGGGTAAGCTGGGACAAAGTGAGAGAGTGGCATGGACACATATACACTACCAAATGTAAAATAGCTAGCTAGTGGGAAGCAGCCGCATAGCACAGGGAGATCAGCTTGGTGCTTTGAGTCCAACTAGAGGGGTGGGATATGGAGGGTAGGAGGGAGACTCAAGAGGGAGTTGATATGGGGATATATGTATATGTATAGCTGATTCACTTTGTTATACAGCAGAAACTAACACACCATTATAAAGCAATTATACTCCAATAAAGATGTTAAAAAAAAAAAAAAAAGCTCCTGGTGATTCTTATGTGCAGCTAAGACTTAGAACCATTGATTTAAAGATTGGGAATAGGAGGTTAAGCCAAAATGCCTAGAACGAAAGGGGCCATCAGTAAGGTAGGAAGAAAACCAGCAGAGTAATGTCTTGGAAGTTAAGTGAAGGGAATGTTCCAAGAATGAAGTGGTCAACTGTGTCAAATGCTGATGAGAAGTTATCAGCATTGAGAGGGAAGACAGGGCAAGGGTGGGGTGACCTAAATGTGAAAATTTCTCGTGGGGCTGTGGGGATGAAGCCCTGCCTGGCATGGAGAGTGAGGAAGTAGAGACAGACGCTATGTCCTGTGTTCCCTCTGCCCCAGGACCACCCGAGTCCTGGGCTCCGATCCAGGGACTCTGGCTGCCCCTTGCCCAGCAGCTTGGATATCCAGTGCCCCTCAAATGATACCATCTCAACTACTTACTCATTCAGCCAGGCAACACTGACTCCACAACCTCATTCAATACCTGCTGAGCACTTACATGTGCTAGTCATTGTTAGGCAGTGGGGATAGAAAGTCAAATAAGATACACTTCTTGCTCCCATGGAATTTTCAATCCATTGAGGAAGAGAGTGACAGATAATTACAACAAAGTAGTCATCTTGATTCTACATCCACCGTGTCTATCTACTTTCCATTCCCATTTCCACTAACCTAGTTTAGGCCTTGAAAATGAGTATCAGTGTCCTAAGCAGTCTCCCTATATCCAGTCTCTCCCTTCTTGCTAATCTAGTTTAAACACTGCTGCCAAATTCCTCTTCCTAAAGCACAACTCTGTTCACGTCATTCATTAATTGTGGAAGCATACATTTAGCACCTACTAAATACAAAAAGAAATTCAGTCTTCCCTGCTGTGATGTTAGGGTCAATTTCTAGTTCCAAAATCCTGATTTTGTAAACTCAATCAGAAGTAACCATAGCAGTTACCTAGTCCATGCATGAATCCTCTTTATGAATCTCTATAAATCATAAGTGGATAGGTGGAGAAAAGCACATCCAGTTGGTCCTTAAACCTCCAAGGATGGAGAATTCACTTTTGAAAAAGAGTTCAATACATGTTCAAGAATTTGGAAATTTTTAATAAATTCTTCCTTTGTAGTGCTTCCTGCTTACTGGTTAGAGTACAAGCTTTTTGGCCAGCATTCAAGGTCTGCTATAATTTGGCCCTGAGGCATTCTGGTCTTAGCTTCTAATATTCTCCTTCATGTTTTCTTCCCTGAATGTGCTTTCACACCACCACACTTTCCCCTATTCCCTCATATCCAGATCCTTCAAGACAGGGCTCAAGTACCACCTTCTCCATAAAACCACCCTGAGGCCCTCAGCAGACCTATCATCTCCCTCACCTGAGATCCCTCAGGCTTATTTTTACCTTCCTCGTGGGTTTCTCCCTTTGGTGATTGGGGCACGACGCCTATTTTCCATGCTTCACTGAAAGGTCCGTGAGAGCTGGGCCCATCTCTTGGGCACCTCTGTCTCCTGCACAGCGCCCAGCACAGTGACTTGAAAGTTTCATTAGACACCTGTGGGATAAATAAAGCAGCAATTCTCTGGATCTGTTTCCCACTTTGTGCAAGAAGGAAGCTATATTAGCTTTCCTACTGACTCTAATATTCTGATTCCCAAATTTAAAGTAAGTATTAGATACTTATTGCATGACTGATATTGTGGGATTTTTTTTTTTGGCGGGGGGTTGGTAAAGACATGAAAGAATTAGCTTATAAACAGAATATGATAAAATGTTAGTTGTAAGCAACAGAAAATAACAAAGGAGTTCATGGAGGGAGGAGATGCATGTGGTCAAGAGTCACCCTGGAAGGTTAAGAGGAAGAGAAGTTCCTTTAAACCTGGCTTTGAATCTCCATATAAATAGACTCCTCAGGTCCTGGACGTTTGAAGCCTGAAACAAAGGCTGAGTCAGGCAGGGAGCCATGGCCTGCAGACCGGAGAGAAAGCTTCCAGGCTCAGTCAGCCTTGGGTTCACAGATTCTACATTTGCTTAGTAGATTGAGAAGGATACTCTTTATCATACATTCAAATGCTTCCATAGGACAATTTCTAAAATGAAAATTATTTTGAGTCTATTTTCAGTTTTTACTGGTGTTAAACCTCTTTTGAGGAGATCAATATTAAGTACTTAACGTCTGCACATTTTACGTCATTTTTGTCTGTGAATATCTCCTGAAGCTTAACCGTGAGCTAACGGGGGGTTTTGGGGGCTGGAAGTAGAGAAGGATCAGGTGAAACCCTGTCCAATGACCTCCCTGCTTGCTCAGACTGAAGCGGGGGCGGTCTGTGACCACTGGTTCCCAGGGCTGTCATATCATCAGGCCAGGAGACCAGAGTTTGCTGCCTACACATTCAAATATGAGGCCTTTGCGGCAGATTACAGCAAAGAAGTCACCCCTCTAGCCTTTCCCCTCAGTCCAAATCCACAGACAGCCCTAAGCGAGGCGGTTTTTAAAGTACCTGGAAGTTCGGAGGCAGCAATGTGAGCTCAGTCTGGCCAGCAGCAGCACTGCCAGTGCCTGCCAGACAGACGGACATGAAGACGGAGGCCCCCATCCATGGGCAGGTGATAAGAATGAGGTGTAGTTGGAAGGTGGAAAAAGGGAAACTGGGTACGGCCCTGATGTACTGTCCTACCTCAAACAGGGTGACATTAAACAGTGTGAAACGCACATCTACCAAAGGATTAGAAGTGAATCGTATATTTTTGCCATATCTAAATGTTTACTTAAACTAAATTTTGGGATAGAGGAACTTAAATAAAAGGTAAAAAGGATATCATACCTCTAAAGAATTAGTGACTTAAAGCCTGCCCAGGCCAAAGAGGCAAGAAGCCTCAGAGCCAAGAGGGAGGACATTAGGGTACCCTGGCTTGGAGCATCTTCCCACCCTACCTACCCCCCGTTGCCACCAGACAGAAACCTAAACAATCAGAAGGCAGGAAGGCCTCACCAGCTGCTGGAGTGCCCAAGAGGCTGCCTTTTCATCCAGATGCCACTTGCAGAACTCCCCTTGATGTGGCGGTTAAGTTGGAGACAGGAAGCTGCAGATCCAGGCCTAGAGGGGAGAATGGAGAGGAAATTGTGGGACAGGCTTTTAAGCTAAGAAGAGAAGCACGTTACCCAGCACCTCTCTGCTCTGTTCTGTTCCCCGGGCTGCTGTGCTGGCATCCTGACGCTTTCCCTCTCTCCCTAAATCCAAAGGGAATAAGCGACAGGAGACAAAAGAAAGCAAGCAGACCTGGAGAGGAGCTGGCTTTGGCCACTGCACAGGCCCAGCGAGGGGAAGCCGGGTGAGCAAAGGCGCCAGCAGGGCTGAAGCCGCTGCTCCGGTGGATGGGGGAGGGCGGAACTGGGTCGCAGGCAGCGTCGGGGAGAGTGAGCCTTCCGTGCAGGCGGGAGGGCGGGGCGGAGCCATCTGAAGGCAGCGTTAGGGGGGAGCTGGGGCCCCAGTGCGGAGGGCTCGGAAGCTCCTGGCCTGCGCGTTCCAAGCTCGCTCAAACACTCCCCTCTTCTCCCAGAAACAGGCCCAGCCTGGCTTCCCTCCTGGGAAGAGCAAACCCGGGGGGCGGAGCGGAGGCGGAGTCGAGACAGAAGTGGGCCGCACCTGTCCCCCCTCCAGGGGCGCGATAACCAGGCCAGGCCCGGGCAGAGCAGAAACTCACAGCACGTTTGGGCAGAGGGGCGTTGGGCACAGCTGGGCCTTGGTCTAGGGCCCTGGGGCTGGGGCCACCCGAGAAGGTCAGAGCGCATCTCAGCTGCCAAAGGCAAGTCGGAATACAAGCTTCCCTGCCCTTGGTGGGGGGAAGAGGGGGCAATGAGAACTGAGAAACGAGAGGAGAGAGGCAGCCCTCTTTGGGTGTGGAGAGCTGGGGTAGCCACGTCAAGAGGAGCTCTGATTCTGGTGGACGGTCGTGTCCTCCTTCAGCAAACCCTCAGGAGGCTCAGCGTGGACGACAGCCACAATCACACTTGTCCCAGCGGACTCCTGTGGCTGGTGTTGAGTTGGATGTAAAGCTTGGTGAAGGCCACAGCGCGTTCATACTTGAATACCCTTCCCCCATTCCCGCAGAGCACGTCCTTCAACATGGAATTCAGCTGCCACCTTCTCCATGAAATCACCCTGAGTCTTTAAATGACCCATCATCTCCCTCACCTGAGATCCCCCCTCAGACTTATTTTACCTTCCTCCTGGGTTTCGCCCTTTGGTGATTGGGGCACGACTCCTATTTTCCATGCCTCACTGAAAGGTCCGTGAGAGCTGGGCCCATCTCTTGGGCACCTCTGTCTCCTGCACAGCGCCCAGCACAGTGACTTGAAAGTTTCATTAGACACCTGTGGGATGAATAAAGCAGCAACTCTCTGGATCTGTGTACTATTCTTTGAAAGGAGGAAGCTATACTTACATTTCTACAAGCGCTTATTTTCTGATTCCCAATTAGATTAAGTATTAGACACCTGCTGCACACCTGATACGGTGTCTCTCATTTCAAAGAAGCGAAAGACACAAATGTGGTTTTGTTGTGGTAGCTCAATGTACCAGGAGCAATTAGATTACGAAACTGATTATAATAAAATGCTAAATTGCACATTGTAAGAGGAGCTCAGTGGAGAGAGAGACGCATGTGATCCAGCGAGGGCCTGGAGAACCAAAAGGAAGAGAAGTTAGCCGGACTAAGCTTTGATGGTGGGTGGATTTGCACAGTTCAACAGCCCCACAGATGTTGCAGTCCTTGCCCTTGATGCCTTGCCCGTGCAGGCTCTTCACTGCTGCTATGATCACCAAGTAAACTTAGAGGCAAGTCAGGAGCCCAGAGCAGCCCCTGGTGGAGCAGGACACCATCTCCTTGGAGTCCTGTCTTCTTGTTGATCTTCAAGCCTCCCAGGCGGAAGTTGCAATCATTATTAAGAAGCGCCAATCATCAGGACCCTTCTTGGATTTGATTTCTGCTACTCAGACCTTGGGAAAACTGGGGTGGGGTGGCTGGGAGTCTCCCTTGAACTCATCCTGCTTCTCAGCTCAGTACAAGTGAGCTTCTAGCCCTGGCCATCCAGGAATGGATGCTTCCAAAGTCTTATGGGTCTGCCCATACCTTTACCCTTGCCATGACACATGAGGTGTCTTTTTCACAGTTCCCATCGTCCAGGTATTGGGAAGTGATTCCAGTGTTCCACTGGCGGTCACAGGAACACAACTGTCCTCGGCTCAGGCATCCAAGATGCCTCTAAACTTCCTCTCTGAGAGATGAGACTTTCCTTCTCCAGAGTCTGGTCTGCGTCCGGTTTCCGATGTAGGAAGGAGCCGTGCACCCTCGGGGTAGGTTTGCTGCTTTATCTGTCAGCATGAGTCAGGGTAGAAGCAGAGCTGCCTAGAAACCAGTCATGGGCCCCAGTGTTGCTTTTTCATGCAGATATAACAGTTGCTCCGGGATAACATGGTCTGTGAGTGCAACAAACAGGCACACCCTAAGCTCAGAACATGGGCTGGCGTTGTAATAGTAGCATACTTTCTGGCTTCCCACGGAGCTTCACTGTGTTTCCCACCACGGTCATCATTGTCCCTCCCTCTAAGTATCTTTATGTCTCCAGTGCCTAGCGCAGAGCCTGTCACGCAGCAGACATCCTATAATGATGCCAAATCCTGAGGGAGGCACTTGGCAGATCAACAACATTAGCTAATGCAGTCTTAAACGGATGGTATGACACAGTGATAAAGATAAATATCCTCTATCTCATTTTACAACAGTAAATCTGAAACCCCATCTTTTGGGAAAGCATTGTCTCTACCGTGATGCCCACGTCAGAGCTCCTGCTTATCAAATTCTGTTGAGCGAGTGTGGAAGGAGCAGCTCTCTGTAATCTATTTACTTTAAGAAGTCACGTGCTCAGCTCATAGCCCTTTTATCAGGATGAAGGATGCTCTCTGGAGAGAGAAGACAGCAGGACAGGCCGAGCTCGGATGACAGCCTGCCCCGTGGAGATTGACTTTAATGAAGCACAGAATAAACAGGAAGATTAAGAGGGTGCAAAAATCAGTGACAAGTTTTGAGTTCACCTCTCTGTAGGAAACGAAAGGTTCTCTGTACAGCTGAGAGCTGTCTCTGGGTTATAGATGGGGGCATCTGTTTTGTCACTAATGATCCCATGCTATCTAAATCAGCCTCTGTGCGGGGAAAGAAAAGTTTTCTCTTAATTTACAGACCCACTTCTGCGCAATTTAAATTTACCCACGATGTGATGTGCTTTATAGTGAGTAGAAAGATTGACATTATTAAAGGGTTTGAGGAATTACTTACTAGGCTAAAATGTTAGCCTGATAAACAGGGACTAAATATTTCTCATTTTGTGCTTTTATGTACTCCTTCCATAATATGCTGAGAAATCATGCACTCAGAGACTCATGACTCAAAGATATGGTCAGTCCTGGAGGGATGGCTCACCTTACGGAAGGCCTAAATTCTTGGAGTAAAACAAAAACAAAAATTAGTCTTCCTCATAAAATAGTGCCATTTCCATAGAAACTTAATGGCATTCAGACATTTTATTGTATATTGCTCCAGTTCCTCATTTCATATATAATCTTTTTAATAAATAGAAGGAAAAAGTTACAAAACAGCCAGGGGACATAGTCTAAAATTCACACCCATCTTTTGAAGATGACAGGTTCATTTAGAGGATCCAAATGGGGATCTTTTCTTATTTCATTGTCATTTCTTTTTGAATACATAGATCTTACTAAAGGTGGGAGTAAAGTTTTGATTTGATATAGCATATTCCTTATTCTTTAATCAAACTGTGAGAACTGGTGTGTGTGTGTGTGTGTGTGTGTGTGTGTGTGTGTACATTGGGCAGAAGGTAGTCATGTTGATGAATTATAGCTTTCCTACCAGTAGATGGCACTCTGGTTCAAATGGATATTCTAAGCCTCCAGTGGTCCAGCAGGAACAGGTCCTGAGCAGTAACTGTGAGGAAGACAGTGTACCAATCAGCTGAGATGTATCCAGGGGAAAATGTGTGGTAACAAAAGTAATGCAAAACCATATTTGCAAACTATTTTAGGAGAGTTGGCATGTACAAGGATATAGGGCACAATCCTTATAGAGATCAGAATGCCTGATGCCAGATGGGATTAGTTAAGAACTCTTTTGTGGAAGAGCTTCCTTAAGTAGAGTGCTTTGAATGGAGAGGAAAGGACGTGAGGCAGCAAGGGACAGACATTCCAGGTAGGAGAAGTGGCCTGTAGAAAGGTTTCTTGGGAGCCAAAGAAGTGTATATGAGGAATATGAAACAGTTTGGGTCTACTTTGGGAAACGTATCTGACGTAGGCTTAAAGTTAACACCTAAGCTTCATATCATGAGAAGAAAGTGGTGCAGGTGGGTGAGGGGGAGCAAGAGAAATACTCAGCTTTGCAAAAATAAAATATGGTCAGCCAAAGTTTTGCCTTGCATCTGATTTTCACTTTCGATTATCACAGTAAATAAAATTCAAATCAGTCAACTGAGCCAATATCTTTCATTTCTGGTTTTATATAAGTGTAAGTACTTACATTTATATTTTAGATTATGTAATTCTGAAACTTGTACTAGTCAAGTGTAAACGCTGAGTTTTTTACCTAAGTGTACAACTCTGAACCATGTATCTTCGGCACTTCCAAAAAACCGTCCATTAGACTTTAATTTTTGTTACCTTAATTATTTCCTAATTTTCTGGCTCTCTCCTTTCACAAACTTTTGTGTGTTGTTTATTTATTATGCCTAAGCTCAAGATGACAGCTCACCGTGTAAAGAGAGAAATGTATTTGGGGGTGGGATTTAGCTTGTATTTATTTTTAGAGCATTTGAAGCAATGGAGGAATCCTAATTGGCATTATACTTTCTAATGCAGATTCAAAGTTAAAGCAGTAAGGAGGCGTTTTAAATAATTCAGCAGAAACTGCACCAAATGATCAGTTACTTAAATCTCTTTAAGGTCTCAAGTATAGTAAACCATTAATGGGAACTATGTTGCTTAATCTACAGAAAGTGTTTTCCATTCACCATATGTTACCAGGACTATCATTAAAATGGTAAGTTATTATGAGGATGAGTCTTTAAAATGCTGTGTGGAGGCCCCGGGTTCTGGAACCACTGGCTTGGTCAGCACTTTGTGGTTTTAAGCAGTGATGTGCCTTGGGTAAGAAAGAGAGAATGAGGTTCATTAATTCTTGATGTGCTTTAAACACAGAAATGCTGTACTTTTTTTTTTTCCTGGAATGGGAAAACCCACCCTTACACAAATAGGTTAGATACTCTGATTGGTTAATTCTCCTCAAGATTAGTAATGTCTCCCTTTCAGTGTGAATGGATGTTCCCAACAAGCTGTCATTCGGACAGGGAGAGTGTCTTTATGTGGTCCCTGCTGTGGTCACCATTGCGACCAATAGACACGGTCTTCAAGAGGGCTGCATGAAGGTAAGCCTGCAGTCTGGTAGAGGACTGGAGGAAATGTAGCTGTCATGCTGGGGGTCATGACCTAAGCCATGTAAACCCACTGTTCTGTGGGACTCAGCCAGGCAGCCTCAGTCGTCTGAGTTTCTTGGTGTTGCCACCATTGTACTGCAGGGTTGCTGGCTTTGATATTTGAAGATAGTCCTTAGGCCATATTCCTTGAATGTGAAAATGCATGTCCTGTTAAGTAAGTCTGTGTGACTGGAAGGAGGTGTGGAGCTGCATTAAGTGGGGTGAGTGGTAAAAGATGAATCTAGAAAGAAAGGAAGAAAGAGGGTACCATTGTGGAGGGCCTTGAACACCCAGAACTTGGGTCTTTGTCTTTTTTATTTATTTATTTTTTGGCCGCGCCATGCGGCATGCGGGATTTTTGTTCCCCAACCAGGGATTGAACCCATGCCCCCTGCATTGGGAGCATGGAGTCTTAACCACTGGACCACCAGGGAAGTCCTGAACTTGGGTCTTTTAAAGCAAGTCTGCGATTGAGGCTACACACACTCTTACATTTAGTCCCAGTCGTTCATGATATTTGCCAAAACAGTTGTAACTTAAATTTTTTATTTCCAACCATAACCCATGAAAAGAATCTTATAGGCCCTGAAATATTCATGTTATTGCTGCTGCATGTTCATGCTAGAATTTGAGGGCTTGCCTTCAGCTATACCTTAGCATAAAAGAAATCATAGTAAAAATAATTGGCATAAAGCCATCAACTTGCTCATTTGCTCTCTTTCACTGTAAGACAATAAAGGAATTAAATGATGTCTCACTTGGCTTTATATATTTGCATACTTAAATGTTTGGATATTACCTTGCTAAATAAATTTGGCCTGATCAGAGAAGCCAGTAGTGGGTGAATTCCTCAAATTTTCAAATGTATTAATTCTTCCCAACTGTGGATTACTAGTAATATTTTTATTGACTGTTATATCACATCATGACATATGGTTGAATGGATGAAGCAGGTTAACAAAGCTGTATGCTAGTTGTGAAAAATGTTATATATGTGCTTATATATATTATATTTTTCCAAATACATATAATCTGGTAATACACACACACAAAGACACACACATATAAAAATTAGTATGTCCCTATCTGTGAGTACAAATTAAGTCATTTTAACACTTAATGGCCAAAATCCAATGGCCCTGAGCTCTTCTGCTGCTTGATTATCCAGTCTTTTACGAAGTCCACTTCCCAAAATATTTCTGAAAGCCCCAGGGGAGCTCACATGCATAAACAAATATTAGTCTCAGACCCGATGGCTGCATTAATGTGTAACTTCCATCTACATTTATGGTAATTTTGAGATTTGTTCACACAAAGCAAGAATTATGAAAAAAAGTGATTCCAAAATAATTACCTATTCCTGCCAACCACAGCATAGAGCTTTCTTGTTTTGTTCAGGAAGGAGCAGTTTGGAGATGATACCAAACTGTTCTCTCTTCTTTGTGTTTCCCCTCCATTCAGGATGTCCCAAAGCAAAGCAGTTTGGTGCCCAAATGTTCCAATTCATTAAAGGTACCTGCAGGTACACACACACACACACACTCACACTCACACATACATACACACATTACCTTTCTCCAGGTTTTAAGCCATCCACAGGGCCCAAATTAGAGCAACTTTCTTTAATTCTCCTTCCACTGTGGGGAGGCATTCATCCAAACTTCATTCATTTCCTTTCTTCATTCTCCACTCTTCTTACAACCACTGCCAATAAAACACGTCTCTATAAAAATAAGTTATTAGCATAGAACAGTCAAATTGGACACAGAGGGTGAAAAAAATTCCCTCCTCCATCACCTAGCTCATGCCCAATCTTGTTTCATTGACACCCACTCAACCCTGGATTAGGAAATTTGAAGTCCATATGGCCAACTTTGTTCAGATTTTTAAAAATCAAATATAAAGAAGATAGATTTAAAGAACAAAATTAAGAACTTGTGTCTTTCTACCTATCTATCGTGTATCTATTTATTATTCTTAAGAGAGAATACACTTCTTTTCAAGCACATACAAAACATTTACACAAAGCAACTGTGTAATAGTACACAGAGGAAGCCACAATAAATTCCAAAGAATCAAATGATACAGTGTGACCTGACTGTATGTAATAAAATAAGAAATCAGTAACAAGAAAAAAATATTAAAATGTACTTGTCTGGAAACTAAAAAATATGTACCAAAACCCTTTGTTTAAAGAGGAAACTTAAAATTAGATGGTATTAAAAATATACCAGTCAAAATCTGTAGGACACGCTAAATCACTACTTAGAAGGAAATTTATAGATTTAATAAACTTATATCTATCAGAAAACAAGAAAGATTTAAAACTAATGAGCTAAGTGCTTACATCAGGAAATTGGAAAATGAACAACAGAGATAGCCAAAGATATACAAAGGAAGGAAATAATAAACATAAGATTAAAATCAATAAAATACCGAACAGCAGCAACACCAAAAAAATAGAGAAATTTAGCTAAATGAAGACCTGAATTTTTTTATAAGATCAATAAAACAGGACACCTTCTGGCAAGAATGTTAAAGGGGAAAAAAGTGAGAGAGAGAAATTGAAAATAAACAAAATACAGAAAGAAAGTAGAAACTTAAAATTGTACACACATATGTACATAACTAATATATTTGAAAACCTAGACAAAATAAATAAATGTCTTTGAAAGTATACAAATGCC
Organism: Balaenoptera ricei; assembly: GCF_028023285.1. Classification (NCBI taxonomy): domain Eukaryota; kingdom Metazoa; phylum Chordata; class Mammalia; order Artiodactyla; family Balaenopteridae; genus Balaenoptera; species Balaenoptera ricei. Next base: position 79,465,124 of record NC_082640.1, on the reverse strand, counting down.
AAAAATTAATACAAGATGAAATCTAAAATATGAATAGGCTAAAACCACTAGTGAAATTGGAAAAATAAGAATTCACCTTTTCATGAAAAGAATAAAAATCCCCTAGCCCCAGACTGTTTTACAAGTAAATTCTACCAAATATTCTAGAGATATGTAATTTCTACCATATGTAGGTTGTTACAGAAAGTAGAAAAAGAGAGAAAGTTAGTCAACTCACTTTATAAAGTCAGTATAACCTGGATTCCAATACAAAATGATGGTAGTAAAAGAAAATTATAACCATTTCATATATGAAAATAGATGTAAAATCCTAAAAAAAAAATAGCTAACAGAACCTGGCAGAGTTTTTTTAAAATAATATATTATAATGAAATAGGACTTATCCTAGGGATGAAGGATGGTTTTATAACAGAAAATCTGTCCATGTAAATCACCACATTAATGAATAAAAAAGAAAAAAATACACAGCTATCTCATAGAAGCCTAAAACGCATTTGAAAAAAGTCGACCTCTATTCGTAATATAAAAATATAAACTCTCAGATAACTAGGAATAGAAGGGAATGCCTGGAACTTGTTAAAGGCTCTGTATTGCTACCTGCAGCACACTTCATACTTACTAGAGTAACTCTAAATGTAGCCATCTTAAAAGCAGGAACGAGGCAAGAAAACAGCTATCACTACTCTTGTTCAGTATGATTTTGGAAGTCGTGGACAGTGCAATAACACAGAAAAAGAAGCAAGAACTGAAAGTTTTAAGAGGGAAGAGACTTTATTATATCATTTTTTGCTGATATCATGATCCCCTACTTGGAAAACCCTCAAAACCAACAACCTGTCAGAATAAGAGAGCTAGTGGTTTCATTACACTAATAGCAATTAAAGAGAAAATGTAATTTTTAAAATGGCACTACTGGGACTTCCCTGGTGGTGCAGTGGTTAAGAATCCACCTGCCAATGAAGGGGACATGGGTTCAAGCCCTTGTCCGGGAAGATCCCACCTGCCGCGGAGCAACTAAGCCCATGTGCCACAACTACTGAGCCTGTGCTCTAGAGCCCACGAGCCACAACTACTGAAGCCCGCACGCCTAGATCCCGTGCTCCACGGCAAGAGAAGCCACTGCAATGAGAAGCCTGTGCACCTCAACAAAGAGTAGCCCCCCACTCACCACAACTAGAGAAAACCTGCGTGCAGCAGCAAAGACACAACACAGCCAAAAATTAAAATAAATAAATAAATTTATTTTTTTAAAATGGCACTGCTCATAATAACAACAGCTATATAATATCTAGGAATGAAATAATAAAGCATGCATAAGACCTAAATGGAGAAAAACCTAGACCTTTAAAAGGGTATTAAAAAGACCCTGAATAAATGTAGAAATTTTTCATGTTAATGGATGAAATGACTTGTTTTTTATTTATTTATTTATTTATTTATGGCTGCATTGAGTCCTCATTGCTGCTCGTGGGCTCCCTCTAGTTGTAGCGAGCGGGACCCACTCTTCATTGTGGTGCGCGGCCTCTCACAGCGGTGGCTTCTCTTGTTGCGGAGCATGGGCTCTAGGCGCACGGGCTCAGTAGTGGTGGCACGCGGGCTCAGTAGTTGTGGCTCGCGGGCTCTAGAGCACAGGTTCAGTAGTTGTGGCGCACGGGCTTAGCTGCTCTGCAGCATGTGGGATCTTCCCAGACCAGGGCTTGAACCCGTGTCCCCTGCACTGGCTGGCAAATTCCTAACCACTGTGCCACCAGGGAAGTCCCGACTTATTTGTTTTAAAAATAAGTTCTCCCCAAATTAACCCATAAATGCAAAGGAATCCCAATTTAAATTTCAGCAGCAATTTTTGAGGAGATTTGCAAACATTCCAAAATTTATATGTAAGAATACAAGTCCACAGATAACATCACCAGTTGTGAAAAAGAAGGATGGGCTTGAGGGACATTTACCCTATCAGAAACAAGAGATATTTTTTAAAAAGCATTGTGGTAATGCTATAGAAATAGACAAAAAGAACAATGAAACAAAATAGAGTCCTCAGAAATCAACCCACGGACGTATAAGTACTTGATAAATGAAAAAGGTGACATATCGGTGGGAAAAAATGGATTACTTAGTACTCAGAGTTGGGGTAATTTTTTGCTTTTTGGAGAAAAACAAATCTAGATCCCTCCTTTACACCATACACAAAAGTGAACTTCAGATCAGGGAGTCCTAAGTATAAAAGATTAAAACTATATAGCCAAAAGAAGAAAATGTGAAAGAGTATCTTTGTCCACTTGGGGGTTGAAGAGAACTTCTTTAAACAAGGCCTAGGGGCTTCCCTGGTGGCGCAGTGGTTGGGAATCTGCCTGCCAATGCAGGGGACACGGGTTCGAGCCCTGGTCTGGGAGGATCCCACATGCCGCGGAGCAACTAGGCCCGTGAGCCACAACTACTGAGCCTGCGCGTCTGGAGCCTGTGCTCCGCAACAAGAGAGGCCGCAATAGCGAGAGGCCCGCGCACCGTGATGAAGAGTGGCCCCCGCTTGCCACAACTAGACAAAGCCCTCGCACAGAAACGAAGACCCAACACAGCCAAAACTAAATAAATAAATAAATTTATAAAAAATAAATAAATAAACAAGGCCTAAAAGTATATGTCATAAGTTAAAGAAAAAAACCTGATGGTTTTGACTTTATCAAAATTGAGTATTTCTATTGGATGAAGAACACTATGGACAAAATTAACAGGTGACACCATGGGAAAAGACGTTTGCAATGATTGAAGAAGCCAAGGGATTAATATCTCAATACATGAGGAATACCTGAAAATAAATAAGAAAAGGAAAGGAAACCCAGGAGTAAAATAGGGAAAGTATATTAGTGAATAATTCACATAAAGGGAAATCTGAACAATTACCAAATCATTGAAGAGATGCTCAACCACATTAGCAGTCAGAGAAACACCTATATTAAAATGAGGTACCACTTGATGTATTTGAGTTTGGTAAAAATTACAAAGTCAGAAAATACTATATGTTGGTGAGGATGCAGAGACATGGTACTCTCATGTATAATTAGTTGGAGTGTAAACTAGTATAGCTGTTCTGGAGAGCAATCTGCCAAATTGGTAAACCAAAAATACATACAGCTCATACCTACAATCCCAGTCTTGATTACATAACCTAAAAAAATTTCTACCCAGATCCATAAGGGACATATAGGAGGATGTTTATTGATGCATTGTTTGTTCTAGAGGGCAGTGAACTTCTTGTTCAACTTTAGCAGAAGGGATCGGGAAATGTGAATAGATTCTGTGGGATATTATGCAGGAGTAGGAAGTAATAATTCAAGTATACATATAGCCATAAGATAGGTTATAAAACATAGTGCTGAATGAAAAAAAGTTACATCACAATACTGTTTGTGTGAATTAAAAACACATACGAAAAGCACAGGGAACTCTGCTCAATACTCTGTAATAACCTAAATGGGAAGTGAATTTGAAAAAGAATAGATACATGTATACGTATAACTGAATCACTTTGCTGTACACCTGAAACTAACACAACATTGTTAATCAACTATGCTCCAATATAAAATAAAAATTTTAAATCGTTTTTACGTGCTAACATAAATAAATGAATACAACAGAAAAAACAAAAACACATACAAAAGAGCACAGCATAAGTTACAAGGATACCTAAATATCTGAGGACATCTGCCAAATCCACCAGACTGGAGGCTTCCGTGGGGAGGAAGGAATGGGTGTAGGGATCATGGTTGAAGGGGGAAAATGAAATAAAAATTAAAATATAACATAATGAAATAAATGAGGGGCTGTGCATAGACCCATGTCAACAGAGTGACATGAACCAGAGTGTGACTAACTCAGCTCTTGGCACCTGAGGGGAAGTAAGCCCATAGAAAGGAAGAAAGGGACAGTGCAGAGCACTAACCTGGCCTGGGACGAATCTCTATTGCTTCAAGGTCCAAAGGTGTCAGGAATTCCTCAACTTGCCCATCACCTATAACATAATACTCAAGATCCTTGGTGATACATTCAAAACTTTTCATCATCTGACCCCTGCTCCCTTCAACCTCATTGAACTTCTATCTATCTGCTCCATAAAGAGGCACTAGATTATTTCATTCCTCTGTGTCTTTGCACTGGCTACTTCCACTGCTTGGGATGCTTTTTCCCTACTTGTCCAGCCAGCAAACTCCTATTCATTCAACATGACCTCCTCTTTGAACCCCTTTTTGCCTTTTCTCCTGCTTCACCTGCTCGTCCCCCACCCATGAAACTACTGGGGCACTCGTCACATGGCATTGCAATTACTTGCTCACGTGTCTCTCCTGGATTAGATCATGAGCTCCTTAAGGACATGAAGTCTGTCTTATTTTGGCATCCTCGGAACATGCCTAAAAAACACAGCCTTCCTATAACTATAACTGAATGAATGAATGCATGCTCCATCATGGGAATTTGCATAGATTTCTAATGAGTGTCTATCTTTAAGAGACCCTCTTAAAAGAAGTGTTGCAAAAACACCAATGTGTAGTGTTATGGAGACTGAGGCTAAATTGTAGGGAAGTTCCATTTTGTCAATGACTCTGCCACCTCCCCCTTCTTTTTGTGGAATTCCATCTCTACTACTCTGTAAATAGCAGCAGGCACCAAATTAGGAGCTACACTTTCCTAGCATCTCTGACCTATTGAATTGCCCTTAGTGGGATGCTGCTGTGATTGTCGTCACCTTTGTGCCCTCCCACCCTACAATCTTCCCTCAGTCTTGCAACTTTATCCTCATCAGACTTAAAGTTTATATTCTGATATGCATGTCCTGGGCTGGTTCATCACTTAGAGTAAGCAGGTATGACTTGAGGGGCTCTGATCTTTCAGTGCATCTTCCTGCCCACAATGATCTCCCCAGCTGTCCTGCTTCCATGATTGATTTTCTCTCCACTAGAGTCAGACAAGTCCCAGGCTACCCTAACCTTCATTCTAGACTTTAAAGACAGTGCCTTGCAGATACCAACATACTTACACCTATTATCAGACCATCACATTTGCAATCCCATCACCTGGGCCAGGGATGCAGAGGAAGTACATCCTAATGAGGATTAAGGACAAGGCAGGAAGAAAGGGGAAGTTAGGGAAAGTGTCCCTGGGCCAGGCATAGGCAGCCAGGAGAGCAGTAGAGGAAATGCCAAAGGTCAAAGGAAAGAGAATGGGCATAGGATGGACCAAGCACGTGTTATTAATTTCTCAAATTTATTTCCTGTTTTCCACAGTTCTTCCATTCTCATTATGGAGTTTTTACCTGGGCAGCCTTTGTGCGTTTAATTTTTTCTTCTCTTTGATCTACTTCCTCACTTTCATAGACAAAGGGTCTCTCCAAAGATGCCTTTTTACCTCCTCACATGAGTTTTCATCATGAAACTCACTCTTCTCCCCACCTCCACTGTCCCCAATAAACTCTCAATGTAAAGTTAAACTGATTGGGCTAAAGGTCAGTCACAGTACATTTAAATAAGCATAGGGAATATCAAAAACAGCAGGAAACACAGCGCAGATGTCTGCAGCTACACTTTGATAAGCCCAGCAGCTGTGGCCATTTGAACTCTCTCATGGGAATTAAAAAACTAAAATCCATAAAACAGTCTTCAGGCAATAACACTGAGTCTGTCTCTCCACAGAGAATAGCAATCAGTGGAGTAAGACTCAGCATCAGTGAGCTTGGTACCAAATCTAATTATTTTCTGGTGTGAAGTTGTTGTAGGAAATGTAACAATTGGTATTGACTTTTAAACAGTTCTGTACCTATTTATTATTTGACCTCATTTAACATTTCATTTCCCAGTAAGTGTTATGAGTAAAGCCAAAAGACAGGGGTCAGGGGAGACAAGTTTTTCTTGTCTGTTTGTTGCAAAAGGGACAAATGGAACTAAACCCTTACAACGATTGAATTGCTTATACGTATCTGAAACCCACACCTTTCTTGCATGAACTACAGGGTCTAAATGTCAGTTTGGTCAATTAAAGTGGTATGTTCTGCTGGTGTGTTTATTCTTTGCCAACCAAGAATTACGATTTTTAAAATATAAAGGCAAAAAATTTTAAAGAAAAGACAATTATGTGTAATTCTTATCATAAATTGTACTTGAAATCCAGTACCAACCAACCTATCACTGCTTTCCTCCACTGGAGGTCACCTGTAATGAGTGAAGAAACAGTCAAAGGTAGCAGAGATTTATGTAGACACTGTCCAATTCAATCCAAGTTCAATTCAACTTGCTAAAGATCCTTTACAAAAACACAGAGATTACAAAACAGAGTTGTGACTATCCACTAATATGACTGAATTAAAGACATCTTAGATTGCTCCTGATAATAGCTTTAGCTATCAAAGTCCATGTAGTGAACATGTACCATAAAATCAGGCTCTATTCTAGTCAGTTATAGAACATTACATGTCACAAAGCTGATTTTAGAAATAAGAAACATGAGACTCAGAAACAGTAAAAAACTAGTCCATGATTTCATAGCAACTGAAGGGCAAAGCAGAGATGGGAACGTGGTCCTGTAAGACCCTAAAGCGTAAGTTCTCGCATCCATTCCACACCTCTCTTTCAGGAAGTGCCTCAGAGCCACCAGCACATGCTTCTGACATCCTTGGGCAGGAAAGTTTGTCTTTTGAGAGTATATTGGAGAATAAACAGCCCAGACTCATTTGGAGCCCCATGTGCTAAATAAGGTGAATGATCAATACTGATTTGAATAAAAGATAAAACAACTATTTAGGAATGAGGCTGCTTTTCTGGCGACTCTTCCACAGCTGCCACATTTTGCTTCTCCTTTCACTTGTAACAGGGGTAGTATTTAGAAAAAAAGCATTAATGTGCTTTTCTCGTTTGTTTTCCTGAATACAAGACTTTCTCCCCAGTCTTGTACTTCCACTAAAGACATTTGTATGTTTACTGGTAGTGGTGGCTCCAAAAAGCATATAAAGAGAATGAAAGAGTTAATATCCAGCTTTTAATATTTAAAAGAGAATTTTGCAGAAAGATGTTAGTCCGCAAACAGATTATTTTCTCAAGACAAGATTTTCAAAATTCCTTTATTTCCCCTTAAACATGTTAAGAACTAAGTATGGAAGCACCAACTCAAAGAGTTCTCTCATATTAGAGAGAAGAGACTCCTTCCACTAAGGCAGCTAGACCAGGAAGCTTACTGTTCTGTGATAAGAGTAAAAATATAGGTCAGGAGAGAAAAAAACCTGACCCTTCTGACCCTAAGGTATAGTGAGAAGAAGGGAACCAGAGACAGTGGACTCCAGAGTTCTTACTTTTTTCTCTCTTCTTGGGGCAAAGCTTTAAGACAGGGTGGCTGTAGAAACACCAACTAAACTGAGGGGCATATACAACGCAGGGAGGGGTACAACAGAAAGAAACTAGAGTCTTTGTTCCCATGTGCCCTGGTTCTGAGTCGGGGGCCTTGAGGGCTAACCCTGGAGCTGGAGAGATGACCTCACAGCAGAGACTTGGAGTGGACCCCTCAGGCCAGGGTTCCAGATGGAGCCAGTTGAGCCGTGAGTGGTAAGCATGCAGAAGGCAGGGTCTATGAGAGTGAGAGTTCAGGGAAGCCGAGTCAGCCAAGGGGTCAGCAAACTATGGTCCGTGGGTCAAATCCAACCTGCTGGCCGATTTTGTAAATAAGGTAAATGCCCAATTTTTTATATGTTGTCTATGGCTGCTTTTGAGCTGCAGGGCTAGGTAATTATAACAGAGACTGTAAGGTCTACAAAGCCTAAAATATTTACTATGTGGCCCTTTATGGGAAAAGTTTGCCAACCCCTGCCCTAGACCTTATGAAAGGTTGCAGGACAGGCTGCAATGAGGCAAACAAGAGATGGTACCTTGGAGATCAGAGGAGCCAGAGGATACCAAGAAAATCTAAGAAGCTGACTCCTTTCCTTCGTCATAAGGTCATATAACATAAGCCACTCCCCTCCCTCTATACACCCAGAAACTGTCCTGGAGAGAAGGTGGAATAGGGACTAAAGACTAAATGAAGAAATTTAAGAGGCTGAGCATTTTTACCTAGAAAGAGTGAGTGTTACCTACAGGGTTAGTTCTATTACTTCATTAGATTGGCCTGAATATAGTTTCTCTAACTATATTTGGTTACATGATCCATGTATGGGTTGAGAAACATGAGGAAGTCCAGATCAGTCACAGATAAATATATTAGGTTTTCTCTGAACAACACATAATGTGTTTTACAACCCACTTACCAATATCATAAACCTGATAGAGACCTTAGAAATACTTTAACCCTCTTCTCTCATTATACAGATAAAGAAACATGTCCCTGAAAGACCATGTCCCTGCTATTAAGTAGACGATGAACTGAGATTGGCATCCATGTCCCCTGATCCACTGGTTCTAAATATCAAGTTTTAGTGGGGGAATTATTAGTGCTGTATCCTCAGGGTCTTGGTAGGAAAGAGTACGGTCAAACATCAAAGAAATGAAGAGAGTTTGATAAGGGAATTGTTTACAAAGGTGTGGCCAGTGTTTAGGTATACCAAAAGGGAGGGTGCAGTATGCCAAGGCTAGCAATAGTGGGGAGCTCTTACCAGCCCGGGGCTGGGAGGAGAGGAGGGGGCTGCTCCGAAAGAGAGAAGCCTAGAAGAGGAACACCAACAAGAGCTGGGGGCTGCAACTAACTCTAAGTAGCCCATTAGGGAAAAATCCAGGGAAATAAGTTTCCTGACTTCATTCTCTTTCTACACTTTCATCTTCCTGCTGGTTTGTTCCATTACCTGAATCCAGAGCACATGGAAGGCCCTAAAATTCAGCCTCCTAAGATACAGAAACAAGTGGAGATAGTGTCTAGAGGAGTAAACAGAAAAAAATTGAGCGCCATCATATAAGACAATCATATAAAATGGAGCCTGGAAGCATGCCTGGCATGTGGTAGGTGCTCAAATATTTTTCAAATAAATGAATTGATTAATCAACTAATTTTACTGTTGATCAAGCCATCCTTATGAACTCCTGTGTGATTCTTTTTTGTTTTTCAATAAATGCTATTATTATTGGGAATAGACAAGACCCGAAAATGAAAGCATTTTGTTTATGACTAATAATTTCTAGGTTATGTTCATTTTCTTTATTTTTTAACATCTTTATTGGAGTATAACTGCCCCACAATGGTGTGTTAGCTTCTGCTTTATAACAAAGTGAATCAGCTATACATATACATATATCCCCATATCTCCTCCCTCTTGGGTCTCTCTCCCACCCTCCCCATCCCACCCCTCTAGGTGGTCACAAAGCACTGAGCTGATCTCCCTGTGCTATGCAGCTGCTTCCCACCAGCTATCTATTTTACATTTGGTAGTGTATATATGTCCATGCCACTCTCTCACTTTGTCCCAGCTTACCCTTCCCCCTCCCTGTGTCCTCAAGTCCATTCTCTATGTCTGTGTCTTTACTCCTGTCCTGCCCCAAGGTTCTTCAGAACCTTTTTTTTTTTTTTTTTTAGATTCCATATATATGTGTTAGCATATGGTATTTGTTTTTCTCTTTCTGACTTCACTCTGTATGACAGCCCTAGGTATATCCACCTCACTACAAATAACTCAATTTTGTTTCTTTTTATGGCTAGGAATAAACCTAACTAGGGAGACAACAGACCTGTATGCAGAAAACTACAAGACACTGATGAAAGAAATTAAAGAGGATACAAACAGATGGAGAGACATACCATGTTCTTGGATTGGAAGAATCAACATTGTGAAAATGACTATACTACCCAAAGCAATCTACATATTCAATGCACTCCCTATCAAACTACCAATGGCATTTTTCACAGAACTAGAACAAAAAATTTCACAATTTGTATGGAAACACAAAAGACCCTGAATAGCCAAAGCAATCTTGAGAAAGAAAAACAGAGCTGGAGGAATCAGGCTCCCAGACTTCAGACTATTCTACAAAGCTACAGTAATCAAGACAGTATGGTACTGGCACAAAAACAGAAATATAGATCAATGGAACAGGATAGAAAGCCCAGAGATAAACTCACTCACCTATGGTCACCTTATCTTTGATAAAGGAGGCAAGAATATAAAATGGAGAAAAGACAGCCTCTTCAATAAGTGGTGCTTGGAAAACTGGACAGCTACATATAAAAGAATGAAATTAGAACACCCCCTAACACCATACACAAAAATAAACTGAAAATGGATTAAAGACCTAAATGTAAGACCAGACGCTATAAAACTCTTAGAGGAAAACAGGCAGAGCACTGTATGACATAAATCACAGCAAGATCCTTTTTGACCCACCTTCTAGAGAAAGGGAAATAAAAACAAAAATAAACAAATGGTACCTAATGAAACTTAAAAGCTTTTGCACAGCAAAGGAAAACATAAGATGAAAAGACAACCCTCAGAATGGGAGAAAATATTTGCAAACGAAGCAACTGACAAAGGATTAATCTCCAAAATTTACAAGCAGCTCATGCAGTTCAATATCAAAAAAACAAACAACCCAATGCAAAAATGGGCAGAAGACCTAAACAGACATTTCTCCAAAGAAGATATACAGATTGCCAACAAACACATGAAAGGACGCTCAACATCACTAATCATTAGAGAAATGCAAATCAAAACTACAATGAGGTATCACCTCACACCAGTCAGAATGGCCATCATCAAAAAATCTACAAACAATAAATGCTGGAGAGAGTGTGGAGAAAAGGGAACCCTTGTGCACTGTTGGTGGGAATGTAAATTAACACAGCCACTATGGAGAACAGTATGGAGGTTCCTTAAAAAACTAAAAATAGAACTACCATACAACCCAGCAATCCCACTACTGGGCATATACCCTGAGAAAACCATAATTCAAAAAGAGTCATGTACCACAATGTTCATTGCAGCTCTATTTACAATAGCCAGGACATGGAAGCAACCTAAGTGTCCATCGACAGACAAATGGATAAAGAAGATGTGGCACATATATACAATGGAATATTACTCCTGTGTGATTCTTGCCAAGTACAACATCCAGTCAACAGACCATCCATCTCAGCTGGAAAGTTATAAAGAGAGACATCTTCTCCCCACAACAGAATATGGAGTCCCATAGCTGTAAGCGTTATCAGAGATAGGGTTCTGTTTGTGATTGTATTAGTTTTCTATTGCTTCATAACAAATTACCACCAACTTACTTAGCTGTTTAAAACAATTCAAATTTATTATTTCTCTGGGTGAGGAGTCTAAGCATAGGTAAACTGGATTCTTTGCTCAGGATCCCACTGGGCTGAAATCAAGGTGTTGGCTAGGGCTGGGGTCTCATCTGGAGGTTGGGGGCCTCTTCTAAGCACATTCAAGTTGTTGGCAGGATTCATTTCCTTTCAGCTGTGGGACTGAGGCCTCTGTTTCTTGCTGGCTGTCGGCCAGGAGTTGCTCTTAGCTCCTAGAGGCTGCCCTCAAATTTAGCTACATGGTTTTCTCCATAAGTCCTCTCACACTTCCAATCTGTCAGGTCCACCTACACAATCTCCCTCTTGATTAAACAAAGTCAACTTATTTATTAGTAACCTGATATCTAATATCTCACCATATTCACAGGTTCTGCCTGCGCTCAAGGGGAGGGGATATGTATACAGGGCGTTCACTCCAGGGGGATGGAATCTTGGGGGCTGCTGCAGAATTCTGCCTTTCACAGTGTTGCAAGTTCTAGTGCTCTTCAAAGTTCCTAGATATTTTTTCAAGTAAAAAGTCTGTTTACATTTGTCATACTGACCTCAAATCTTTAAAGTCTAGGGTGTTTTGTTTTGTTTTAACTTGGGAATATTGCCAGGCCATTTATATTTTCTGAGATGCATGTTGAGGAGGCTGGGGTATCAGTAGCTATGCCTGTGTTATAGAACCATTTCTGATGAAGGGGTTTGGTGGATCTGATGTCATTCCCAAAAGAACAAAGAGGAAAGAATGGCTGCTTTAAATTGTGGAAATGTGATTTCTGAAGCACCAAGTGCCTTATGGATTCAATCATACTTCTTTAAAACTTCACAAGCATGGTAGCCAGAGTCTACAATAATTTTTAGACAAAACCATGAAAAGTTAAACCAGGTACAGACCGTTTACAACCAAATCAAGATAGCATTAATAGACCAAATAATGTTTAAACTTAATACCAAAAAAAAAAGTTTTTTTAATGCTTTCCTGAATGATGTCTCTCAGATAGAAACATTCATGCAAATGACCACATTAGAATCCTTTTAAAGATTTTTTTCATTTAAAATTCCTACTGGTAAATATTTATAGTAATTCAACTCCAGAACTTTACCCTCTCTGTGTCTTAAAAATCAAGATGGGTCTTATATAAGATGAGCTATTTGATTGTAGACTTTTAAGATTTAAAGGAGGAAGGTATCAGGCATATTATCTTCCATTAAAACTTTGACTGCATTTTGTCTCTTTGGATTTTGTTCGGATTTTATGAGAAAAGATTAGGAATTTCAAGGGTTTCTTTCAGAATCTTTCTGTCCTACTGAGGCTCAGAGAATGAAGCAGGGGAAGCCGTGGGATGGTTTTGGTAGCGTCTGCACTGAAGCTATCGTTTTGGCATGGACTGATTTCGTAACTGTGATGATCACTTTTTGAGTAAAGTCCATTAATGGATGCAGTTTGATCAAGTTATGAGGAGGTAAGGGGAAGACATTGCACTGCGTATTTTATGAAATCCCTGCCCCTCCCACTTTCCTCTCTCTCACCACCCCCATCCCCTGCATATCAAGCATGGGAACCACAGCAGAGAGAAGGAAGAGGAGAGCAGGGAAAAGGCAGAGGAGAAGTCTTGCGGGAAGAGCTGGGGAAATCATTTAGAAATGGTTTTTACCTCCTCATAGGTGGAACAAAAAGAAAATCTTCAAATACAGAACTGGAGAGAATTCTACCTGGTTCCACCTCTTCTCACATCCGAAATTCAACCATGTTTACCTGCTAAGTCAGAGAATTATACCGTCACATAACGCTACTATTGACCACAAGGAATAGCTAATGTATACCACAAAGGCAGATGACTTTTGGGAAAGAGATTCAGGGAGCTTTCCCATTACAATCTAGACAAACAATAGTTTTTCCTAGAGCCCACCCTCACCAATTTCACTTTTTCTTACATCTCATTAGGCAGAACTGGATCACGTGTCTACCCCTAGCTTCAAGAAGTTGATTAAAAAAAAAACAAAACTGGCATATAGCTGCCACAATCAAAATGGGGCTCTGTTAGTATAAGACAGGGATTAGCAAACTTTTTCAGTAAACGGCTATACAGTAAATATTTTAGGTTTTGTGGGCCAGATGGTTTCTGTTGCAACTGCTCAGTTCTGCCCTTGTAGCATGAAAGCAGCCGTAGGTAATACATGGTGAGGCTGTGTTCCAATAAAACTTTATTTATAAACATAGGCAGCAGGCTGGAGTTAGCCTGTGGACCATAGTTTGCCCACTCTTGATGTAGGAGACAGATATTAGGTAGGCAATGAGCAACGTCTCCCATCCTACCCGTCTGTTTTTAAGAATCACTCTCCATTCCCCTTTCCCATCCTGCATTCTAGTTCTTTTTTTTTTTTTTAAACATCTTTATTGGAGTATAATTGCTTTACAATGGTGTGTTAGTTTCTGCTTTATAACAAAGTGAATCAGTTATACATATGTTCCCATATCTCTTCCCTCTTGCATCTCCCTCCCTCCCACCCTCCCTATCCCACCCCTCTAGGTGGTCACAAAGCACCGAGCTGATCTCCCTGTGCTTAAATACACCAAGAGAATAGGGATCAGCAAACATGGCATTTCACATTTGGAAGGGGTCCAGCTTCTGGGCTGTTACAAGTCTTGGTTTCTAACCATCTCCTGACACAGGTGTCTGTGATTCTAGGCGAAGTGGAACACAGCTACTTGGTATCTTAGTCATGTCATTTACTCAAGTGCAGGAGGGCCCCACAGCGCCAGAGTCTAGAAGGCACAAGCAAAGTGAAGAAGTGGCTGTCACAAGATGATGAATGGCTGCCCTCTGAAGTTCTGATTTGGATCCTAAGTGACAAAACCGGACCAACCAAGGAAACTTGGTAATTTTCTCTGCTGCAGAGCAACCACCTGGTTAATACCACTTTGCAACCACCAACACTTGGCAGAGGTTGGAACAGCAGCTATAATTATAAAGAGCAGGGAGGAGACTCTAAAAATCTCTTCTGAGTGGCAAAAATTCTGAAGATCAAGATAATTACAACACTAGCTCATCCTGATTTGCTTGGCTATTTATAGATGAGGAGAAGCTGATGCACTGAGAGCTTTTTCCTTTTTTTCCTCTTTTCTATTTGCATTAAATCCTGTGTGGCTCCTCTCTGAAATGTGTGCATATGCTGCGTCCATGTGAGATGCCACCACTGGCACTTGTCATAAGAATTAAATCCCTCTCAAGCTTGTTTACAGCTCAGCACTTGTCATACTGCTCCCTTGAGCTTCATGGCTGGTTGGGTTCTTTTTTTCCCCGCCTCTGCGGAAGATTTAATTTCTTTTTTGTTTTTGTGTGTACTTACTCTTGCAGGTGCGGGAAAAAAAAAAAAAATTGCTGTGCCCAGATGTTTTGAAGCTACAGTAGCATACATACAACTCAGATTAAACAGAAAAATTGCATAAAGCAGACACTTCAAGTATATTATTCTATAGGGTATTTAATAAACCTATCATGTCTTCTTGACAATAAGACTCTTGACTATAACTTTAGGAACAGAGGAATATTTTAAGGCATCACCAGCTCAATTCATTTATAGATGATTTTACAATGAGATTTGTCATTTTTGAGTGGGGCGCATTACACTTACCCCATTTTCAACTTAGAAAATATCTTCCTGGGACAGAACAGTCTTGGAATTGGGTGGAAACATTACCTATCAAGCTGTCTCAGTTCATTACTGGATTAGTTAGACCTCGGGGATCAGAGGCCAGATTTCACCTCAGTTTTGAAACACAGCAAACATAAGCCAAACACAAACAACCCTCCTGCTGCTCGTTGAGCTCTGTACTAATATGCCCTGCCCAAGCTGCAGATGGATAATGCTTCTGTGGCCCCGCAGTTTGGATTTTCCTTTCCCCAAGGCGATGGGCTAACCTGCTTTGTACACAGCAACTATCAAACGAGGGAAGGAGTTCAACTCAGGAGAAGAGATAATGCTCAAAATTCTCCAGACTCCACTTCACCAGCCTCCAACAATTGTTTCCCGTGACTGCATGGAGGTAGCTCATCCCCTTTGGCAATGAGCATTTTAAATATTCCCTCACAGTCAAAGCCTAGATCATGATGCTGTCGTGAAGCCCTATATAATAGAGCCACCCCCGCTTTCTGACATCGTCCCCTCCAGGGAGCATGTTACTATTTTTACCTTTCCCGGGGGGCTGTAGAAGAGTTCCCAGCTGACCTGCTTAGGATGTTGGTTTAAAAGAAAACTTCCATCTCCCTTTGCTCATGAAGCTAAAACCCCTCAGTAGAATTAGGAAAAGAGTACTGTAGGCCCTCTGTTCCTTTGTAGGGAGGAAAGAGGTCGTGTAAAAAACAGAAGTTCTCACATTTTAATTTAAGTGCCAGTCTTGGATCCCCAGCTGGCAAAGCCTTTTATAGTCAGTTCCTGGCCCAGCATTCTGCATCTGCAAGATCAGAGCTTATTAGTATCACCTCTTACTTCTGCCCCCTAACGTTGCCACCAGAGACTGTGAAAGTCTTAGACTATACACCCTGAAAGGCAAATGGCTCTTCCTTTACTACCACAGTGCAGTTTCTTGCTTGCACTGATAGACTTATATTCCCCTATCCATACTGATAATATTAAACATTCTCATAATCCCAATATCTTCTAGAACCCTCACTTAGGAAGTGGAGAATATAGTAGAAATCTATATCTACTATAATGGGCTGTGTGTGAAAGAAAGAATAGTAGGATCCTGGAAACATCTTTGGTTTCATAGACTACGACGGTGATGCTTCTTCTCATAGGTCACTGATTGATTCTGGCAACAAAACCATCATATAATTTACAGTTTTGTCTGTTTATGTTTTCTCTCTTTAATTTGTCCAAAGCATCTCATTAAACACCAAGTAGTCTTAAAGCAGGAAGCCTACAGATTCATCAAGATACAGTGGAACTTTATGAATGAAATCTGTTGTAGTGGTGATGGTTGTTTTGCTAGTGTAAATAGTTTATTACATCTTTCGCAGGTAATGATTATAAATATTTTAAACATGTGAACGTTGTACATTGAAGCTGCAATCAACCACCACTGTCCACCACCAGACTATTGGTGACAGGACCACAACCACACCAGCCAATAAGTGGTTAGGTGTGACCAGCTCCTTACTCTCACTGAAATGGGAATCCAGGTGATGACTTCAGTAGCCCAAAAGGCACCTGCTCCCTCCCTCCCCAAATCTTCACAAACACATACACAAACACAGATGCATGCACTTGCCAGATCCAAAAATTTACGTAAAACATTGAACACTTCTGCTAAGAGTCAGCTATATTGTATTGAGAAGTAACACAGTGAAGCCACTGTGTTTTTTAATATGTTTATTGAATTTGTTTGAGCCTGGAGCAAAGCCAGGAGGAAGGGAGTCTCTAGCTGGTCGACTCTGTTAGATCACCATAGTAAAAGAAGCTAGAAAGGAGTCTGGAGACAGAGGGTACTCTTGGGAAGGATGGAGGGGAAGCGGAAGTGGGGGAGAGGGACATTCTATATGCACTCTGCCTGCTTCAAAACTTTGAGAAATGACTGGGCTGGTAGACAACAGGCAAAAGCCAATCTAAGGTCAAGTAGAAGCAACCCCCTTATCTCTGAACCCACACGTTCGGAGGAGCTAAAGCTTTTAATGCAATTACTTGTTTCCTCTTTTCTGTACAGTAGTCTCAACCTACCTTTCCAGCTCATCTCCTGCCACTCCAATTCTTACCTACAACTGGTCACCTTTGTTGAACATTTCATGCAATTCCGCGCCTTCATATCTTGGCTCAGGCTCTTTGGAAAGCTCTTTGCCATCCTCCATTTGAAAACTCCTGCCCATCTTTTGGAACCAAGCTCAAAGGTGCTGTCTGCTGTGACATCCTTCTCGAGCAGATCAGTCAGTCTCTCCACTGTGTTTCCAGTGTATGTCTTACACATTTATTGTCTTATGTTGGGATTCAGTGTTGCCCTCTCATCAAGGTGGAACTCCCGGAAGGGAATGATGGCACTTGCTCACCTCTGTATCCTCAGTGTTTAGCTCACATTAGGCACTTGATATATGTTTAATGGATGAATGGGGCACTACAATTTTTAAAGAATAATGAAAAGAGTGTGAGGAATTAGCAGGTGAGAAAGTTCCAGATGAGGGTCTAATCAAAACTCCAGCCACATTCTTACAGAAGTTCATCTTTCACTTCCAAACATTTAACTCTCAACACTTCCATCCTTTCCAAATCAGGGCTATAACCAAGGTAAGTGTCAAGCCTGAGAAAAACCAATGAAAAAGTATTGGGATCCTGATAATTTGAAGATGGATTTAAACTTCAGTGAAATACCAACATTGCCTGCTCATGTTATTTCTTTATGCATTTAATAGAGCTCTTACCTCTCAAAACCCGGCTGTGGCTTGATCTTAACATTTTCTTCATACTTGCTTCAACACCTGTTAACCACAACACTGAGGTTGCCGGCCCTGGCTTCACCTTGCTCTCTAGCTGTTGCTACGACCGTGTAACGGCGGCTCTGCAGCTGCTACAATGGCAGCATTGCGGGGACCGGGGCTGGCCTCTGGCCCCTGGGTTACTTTAACAGTCACACAGTTCTAGGTGCATTAGAGGCCTCTTTCCTTCTGGCATTCACAGCCCTTTGCTCATCCTGTCCTTGTAAAGCCCATCACTTCAAGGTAGTAGCTATGCGTATCTATTGCCCTCACTGTACTGCAAATTCTGTGAGGGAAGGATTGTGCCCTACTCATTATCTTTTCTCTGACACCTATTAGGGCCTGGCATTGGAAGGAAAAAATGAATAATGAATGAATGATGAATGAATGAATGAATGAGTGAGTGAAAATGTTCTCATTAAAATTCTTCGTTGAAACTTTGTCACTCATCACTCCTATCAGTTATTATTCCCTACCAAATGATACTTCTGATTCAGTGTAATTGGCTGCTTCTTTTCCTTCACCCTGGAAACAAGTAATCTTTCTTGATTATCAACAGCTATGCTGTAATACAAAAATAGAAAAGAAAAATCTAGACATGGTATAAACCTGCTAACGGCTTCCTCTATGAGAGCTATCTTTGTACATCTCTAAATCACATTTAATAATATTTGATTTCCTCACCCTCTCAGGCCAGCTGGACATGGTATGCCCTGCTTATATAGCTGAGTGTATTTGATTCCATTAGCACCACAGTTATAATGATGCTGCATTTTAAAAATACTACTTATAATGTTTTCATTTAAAGAATGGAATGTTTCTGCTTTTTGGGTCTTGAAATGTGTATCTCTGTTTTTAAAAACTTTTTATTGAAGTATACTTGATGTACAATATTATATGTTACAGGTGTACAATATAGTGATTCACAATTTTTAGAGGTTATAATCCATTTATACTTATTATAAAGTATTGGCTATATTCCCTGTGTTGTACAATATATCCTTGTAGCTTATTTTATACATAATAGTTTGTAGAGAGGTGTTTCTTGGGAATCTTTGGGAAATTAGGCAATATGCTGAAACTATTACACCTTCTAGTAATAACGATGCCAAACAGATGATTCTTCCCACTTGAATTATGTATCTTGACTCATCTAAATTTAATCTCCATTTTCAAGTCAGAAAGTACTTATGGGTGTGGTGAAATGAGAAATAAAGGCCTGGGCTCAGAGCAGACTGAAGCTGACTGGTCACCTAGGCCACAACTTATCAAACTCCTTTCTCTCCATGTCTATAAAACAAGGATAATAATATTGACTGCACAAGGTCCTTGTGAAAATTGAAAGAAAACCTTGCATGCTTAACACTCGTAGCCAAATTTTGTGGAGGAGCATTTTCTCTATTGATGTTAGTACCCTTCCTTTTCTGACCCTCTAGTCTCCACCAGTGCTTCTTTTCCCATCAGGGTGCACTGTAGTGTCAATATACAGATATAACTTCCTGTAGCAGGGGGACATCTGGAGGTGTGTGCTTCATATAGTTATGCAGCTGAGACAAACAATTTTAAACTTACAATGTGGCAATTTCCCACGCTTTGATATAAAATTCTGGGAACTTTTGGCTCCTCCCTAGTGATAGTGCCTTTTTTTTTCAGTCCAGAGATTTCTCTTCTAGGCTCAGTCTTTGGGATTACTAATCTTCCTACTTCACCCACATTCCTTTTCTCGTAACCCTCCAAATCTCAGAGCAGGGTCTTTGCTTCTCCACCAGCCATGCTGGAAGTTGCCTTTGTTCCCACCTCAGCCAGACTCTCCCCTGGGTTTTCCTCAAAGGAAAATGCTCCAGTTTCCTAGTCCTGACTCCACTTCTCTGATCTGGGGCCTCCCCCAGAAGCCCATTCCAAGTGCCTTGCCCATCAGCTCTGCCCAAGCAAACACTCCTGTCCTCGGATTTTAAGGCTGTACCACCTGCTTGACAGGGTATTTCTCCAACTTCTCCACTGGGTCATTTTGTTCAGTTCTTCTCTGGACTGTCAGTTATCCTAAAAACACACCTTAGCTCATCACAGTCACTTCTATTCACCATTTTAATCTTAGACTCTTGTGGAAAATCCCTGTCCTGCACAGGGGTAATAGAGTTGACCACAGTCAAAGGCATGTTTACAGCTAAAGAGCACTCTTGACTCTGGAAGTTGTTCCTCATCTTCCTTTACAAAAGTAAAACCAGTTCAGAGTGCATGTTTATGTTTTGTTACATCTATTACTTCCACCTTCAACTAACTAGTTTCCTTTCAACAAATGTCAGTTTGGGAGAAAGAAGATTTTTAAACTTAAAATGTTAGTTTTTCTCCTCTTTAAAAAATTTTTATTGTCAAAAATGCAAAAAATACAAATAAACAAAAAGAAAATATAAAACCAGACCTAACCACTGCCAAATATTTTGTTTTGTATATCTTTTGTATATATAAATATATCTATATCTATGCTACAAAATCTCCATGCAAATTTGTTTTTAAATATTTTTAAGATGCTGAAAATGTCCTGCCTTATGTTCGACTAAGTTTACTGCATGCTCACCTCTTGTCATAATGATCACAAGAGGATTCTTTAAATAATGTGATAATGTATATATAGTAGTTGCTTGACTAATATAATCTCATTCATAATCAAACCAGATTAAGGTTATTTGACTTAATAAATGGTTTTAATTTTGTTAAAAGTGCAACATCAATGCAGTAGATTTGTAGAAATGTAAATTCTGCTATTAAGAAGCACTTAACAGAAGGTTCCACTCTTGCTGTTCATAGTGTTTATTTTCATAGCATTTATTCCTAAACTGGCTTATATTCATCAGTGACTAATGTAGCAGCAAACTGTATTAGTTTAACTATTTCAGGCCTTAGTTTATGAATATACTTACCCTTTTTAAAAACAAACAGCTTCCCTAAGGAAGTTTCTGTCCCATGTCTTCATTATCTCTTCAAGTGCTCATGCCTTGCTCATGGTCCTTTTACTGACAAATACTGACAAGGATTGTCCACATGAGCTGCCTTCACTCCCTTAATCCCGAATCCCCCTTAACCCTGGACACTCTGGATTCCTCACACACTCCTCTACCTACACTGGGCTCCTGTATTTGTTAGGACAGAGGTTCGGCTATTTTAAAGCAGATTGTTTGTTCTTTTTCTATTGAGTTGTATGAGTTCTTTATATATTTTGGATATTAACCCCTTATTGGATATACAAGTTTCTAATATTTTCTCTTGATTTGTAGATTGCCTTTTCATTTTGTTGATGGTTTCCTTTGCTTTACAGAAGCTTTTAATTTGATGTAATCCCACTTGTTTATTTTTGCTTTTGTTGCCTCTGCTTTTGGTATCAAATCCAAAAATTACTGCCAAGACCAAGGTTAAGGAGCTTAATCCCTATATTTTTTTCTAGATGTTTTATGGCCTCAGGTCTTACATTCAAATCTTTAATCCATTTTGAGTTGATTTTTGTGTATTGTATACATATGTCCATTTTTAGATATATGATTTGCAAATATTTTCCCCAGCCAGTGGTTTGTCTTTTCATTTTTAAGTGGTGTCCTTTGAAGGGGAAAAGTTTTTAATTTTGGCAAAGGCCAATATATCACTTTTTCATATGGATTGTGCTTTTGGTATCATATATAATAAATCTTTGCCTAACCCAAAGTCACAAAAATTTTTGCCTGTGTTTTCTTCTAGAAATTTTATGGTTTTAGCTTTTACACTGGTGTCTATGACATATTTTGAGCTAATTGTTGTGTATGGTGTGAGGTAAAGTTCTATAGTTTTGTGTTTTTTTTGTAATGGATATTCAATTACTCCAACTCCATTAAAAAAAAGACTATTCTTCCTCCACTGAATTGTTTTGGAAACTTTGTCAGAAATTGACTGACCATAATATGTGGATTTATTTCTGGACTTGCTGTTCTTTTACATTGATTTGTATGTTTAGCTTTATGTCAACACCATAATATATTAATTTCTTAAATTTTGTAGTAAGTTTTGAGGTCAAGTAGGATAAGTCCTCCAGTTTTGTTCTTTTCAACATGATTGATTTTGGTTTTGGTTTTGGTTTTTTTTGGGGGGGGCCTGTTCTAGGTGCTTTTCATTTTCATATAAATTCTAGGATCAATTTGTCAACCTACTGAGATTTTGATAGGAATTTTATTTACTCTATTGGTTAACCTGGGGAATATTGCCATCTTAACAATATTAACTCTTCCAATTCATGAAGATAGTGTATATCTCCATTTATTTAGGCCTTTAATGTCTTTCAATAATGACTTATAGTTTTCAGTGTATAGGTCTTGCCCTTTTATTAGCTTTATTTGTAAATATTTTATTCTTTTGTATGCTACAATGAAATTTTTAAAAATTTCATTACTAGATTGCTATATTGATATTGTATCATATGGCCTCACTTCTTAGTTCTAAGTGTTTTGTTTTGTTTTTACTAGATTCTCTAGAGTTCTTACAGGGTGGAAGGGAAGGAGATGAATCAGTGTTCTCCTTGGGAGAAAAGCCACTCCCTATCCCAATGCCAGCCATAATAGCTCTAGTTCTATCTTTTTGATATGTTGACTTTCAGCATTAAAAAAGTTTGATTACAAATAATTTATGACAAAGGAGGCAAGAATATTCAGTGGAGAAAAGACAGTCTCTTCAGTAAGTGGTGCTGGGAAAACTGGACAGCTACATGCAAAAGAATGAAATTAGAACACTCCCTAACACCATACACAAAAATAAATTCAAAATGGATTAAAGACCTAAGTGTAAGGATGGATACTATAAAACTCTTAGAGGAAACAGGCAGAACACTCTCTGACATAAATCACAGCAATATCTGTTTTGATCCACCTCCTAGAGTAATAAAAGTAAAAACAAAAATAAACAAATGTGACTTAATTAAACTCAAAAGCTTTTGCACAGCAAAGGAAACCATAAACAAATCAAAAAGACAACCCACAGAATGGGAGAAAATATTTGCAAATGAAGCGACCACCAAGGGATTAATCTCCAAAATATACAAACAGCTCAAGCAGCTCAATATCAAAAAGCAAACAGCCCAATCAAAAAATGGGCAGAAGATCTTTTCTCCAAAGAAGACATACAGATGGCCAAAAAGCACATGAAAAGATGTTCAACATGACTAATTGTTAGAGAAATGCAAATCAAAATTACAGTGAGATATCAACTCACACCAGTCAGAATGACCATTATCAAAAAGTCTACAAACAATAAATGCTGGAGAGGGTGTGGAGAATAGGGAACCCTCCTACACTGTTGGTGGGAATGTAAATTGGTACAACCATTATGGGGAACAGTATGGAGGCTCCTTAAAAAACTAAATATAGAACTAAAATATGATCCAGCAATCCCACTCCTGGGCATATATCTGGAGAAAACCATCATTTGAAAAGATGCATGCACCTCAATATTCACTGCAGCACTATATACAATAGCCAAGACATGGAAGCAACCTAAATGTCCATTGACAGAGGAATGGATAAAGAAGATGTGGAGCATATATACAATGAAATGTGTGTGTGTATATATACATATATATATACACCAGCCCTAGAAAAGAATGAAATAATGCCATTTGCAGCAACATGGATGGACTTAGAGATTATCATACTATGTGAAGTAAGTCAGACAGAGAAAGACAAATATCATATGATATCACTTACATGTGGAATCTAATAAAAGTGATACAAATTAACTTATTTACAAAACATAAACAGACAGATCTTGAAATCAAACTTATGGTTACCAAAGCAGAAACATGGGGCAAGTGATAAATTAGGAGATTGGGATTGACATATACACACTACTATATATAAAATAGATAACTGGGCTTCCCTGGTGGCGCAGTGGTTGGGAATCTGCCTGCCAATGCGGGCGACACGGGTTCGGGCCCTGGTCTGGGAGGATCCCACATGCCGCGGAGCAACTGGGCCTGTGAGCCACAATTGCTGAGCCTGCGCGTCTGGAGCCTGTGCTCCGCAACAAGAGAGGCCGCGATAGTGAGAGGCCCGCGCACTGCAATGAAGAGTGGCCCCCGCTTGCCGCAACTGGAGAAAGCCCTCACACAGAAACCAAGACTCAACACAGCCATAAATAAATAAATAAATAAATAAAATATTTAAAAAAAAAATAGATAACTAATAAGGACCTACTGTACAGTACAGGGAACTCTACTCAATATTCTATAATAACATATATGGGAAAAGAATCTAAAAAAGAATGGAGATATATATATATATATATATATATACACACACACACACATACATAAATACATGTTTAACAGATTCACTTTGCTGTATACCTGAAAGTAACACAACATTGTAAGTCAACTATACTCCAATAAAAAAAAAAATAATAATCTATTTTACTATCCTTTCATTTTGCGGATGATGAAACTGATCTCAGATTCACTAAGAAAATCTGATGTGTAGTTTAAAATGAAGTGAAAAATTACAAAGGTAAAATAAGGTGTGACAGATATACAAAAGAAGTGAATCAGTAAAATTGCAGCCAGTCTTGTTCCTAATGAAACATTTTATTCTCTCACTATAAATATTAATTCATGACAGATACAACTCTTCAGCTCTATGCAAATTTCATAGAAGAAAAATAAGCAGATTTGTCATTTTCCTTATCTCAAATTGAAGCTGCATTTGAATAGGTTTAAAGGCTGCATAATTACACTGTTATTAAATGTCACATGGCCTGATATTGTATAGGCTAGACTAAGTGGCTTTGTAGCTCAAGGTTAATTATTTGCAACCTGTATATGGGAGGCCCCCAAGGATATTATTACTGAAGTACCAACCCTTCTCCTGACTTCACTGCTGTTAGTGTCAGCAAAGCCAGTGAAGTTCTGACATGTCTTTTCTGTTTATTCAGTAGGTATAGTGGTATTTTAGCCATATTCTTGCTTTTCATGTATAATTGTATACTTTTGAATTTATATCTCATGTAACATTTTAATAATCCTTTTCATGTGCATAGCTCACTTAAAGTATATAATAGCCAACTTGTTATTAACACTTTTTGGCAGAGAAAAGTTAGTGAGAGCTGAATACTAACAAGCAGAGAAACAAAGCCACCAGGACTCTCAATTATTAATAGAAGTAGAATTTATACCCAGAGACTTTTTGACACAAGATACATGTAGAGAAGGGTCTTATTTTAAAATGGCATGCGATTCTGAGAGCAAAAATGCTCTGAAAATCCCAAGTAAAGTGAAGGAAACAAGAAAAAAGAACATATATATATATATATATATATATATATATATTTAAAATATATTTGGAGAAGTCTGCTACTTAACTGCAAGAGAAAAACTAATAAAAGTTGTTACACAGTAATTAGAAACCATTGAATTTTTGTCATTTACTTAACTATACTTACATACTGTAGGCATTAAGTATCTTTAGTAGGATAAGAACAGGAGTGCCACTTATTATAAAGTTTAAGGCAAAGGTTGCTGTTTTTAAATCTACAACTTTTTAAAGAGGGTACCAGGGAGCAGCTGAAAAGGAGAAACTGGGCCATTACTATACAATGAGATACTAGAAATTTTAACACAGCATAAGTATTTTCACTTAGAAACAGCTTTGTGATTGTGGATTTATTGGCCTGACAATACATATAATTATAACTCTTCATTGTATCTTAAAACAGAAAACTTATGCTCCAAGTTCCAAAGATATTTTTGTAAACATATTGCTCGTACAGAGAATCACAACATATTGTAAATTACAGGCATAGCACATTAGGAACATAAATATAAATGATGTATTTTAAATTGATTGAAAAATTTAAAATAACTTCACAGCATTTTAGAGTTTAGAAGCATTTTGGTAGCATTTGGTGGTCCAAAGATCATTTAAAATCTATTAAGATTATGTGCACCAGTGCTTTCCTTTTCTTTTGATCAATTTCCCTACAGCAAGAAAAGGTATACAAGATGGTTCCCTTGACCCTAAAGCTATGTTCAAAATTTATATTATGACAGAGGTGTTTTCTTAATAATAAGGCTTTTTAAAGTATCTACTGTCTTTCTGTACCTGCCAAGGGAGAGAGGGTCACTGCCAAGCATTATGCATTCTAAATGGTGTGACCTCTGAGAGGCAGCATGCTCTATGTCAGGGAGGTCAGTGGTCTGGGCTGGAGGGTCAAATCTTGGCTCTGTCCCTTATGAACATGTGAGCCTGGGAAATTTACTTAATCTCCCTTAGGTCAGTTTCATTAGCTTCACTGGGATAATTACACCAAGCTCATGGGATTGTTATGAGGATTAAACTGGCTATATATATAAATAAGACCTGGCTCCTAATAAGCACTACATACATGGTAACTATGTATTAACAGTGTTTTTGCTCATCACTCTCTCAGCACTAGGAGATAAAACCTTTGGTGGGAAGAGTGAAGAAATAATGAAAATTTCTTCTGCTCTATTTCTTGCTTGCCCTCTGTCTTCTCTGTATTTCTCTACTGCAGTAAGTAGTAGCAAGGGGTGGAAGAGGCTCTGGAATGTTGCAGAGAGCCGCAGCCAGACTTTAGGCCTATCTCAGGATTTCAGAGAAATGGGTGAATCAGATCATTTTGTTTACTGTCGAGGCCAGCTCACCAGGGTTGTAAAGCAGAAAAAGATGGAGTCAGAAGCTTTAGTTAGGAGTGTAGACTATGCATTGGGTTGCAGACTCTTCTGTATTGCATTTCTTAAAGAGTCTGAGAAAAACAATGTGACAAGATGGGTTGCAGGTTCAGAACCCTCAACTTAGACAATTATTGCACCTATTAAATTAGTAAAAGATAATTTTTTTAAATTCTAAAATCGTGTGTGGGTGGGCAAAGGGGATTAAGTACACTCATATGTTTCTGGTAACACTACAAATGAGTAAGCTTTTAGTACAGTAAGTTAAATGAGAGTTGGGGGAAAAAAACATAAAACTACTCATATTGGTCAAGACTTCTTTTATATTTAAGTAAAAAAAGCATTCTTCTATAACTTTGAAGGACTAGAGTTGCTAACATTGAAGAATGAGCAGTTGATCATCTGAGGCCTATATCCTACATCTCAAGATCCAAGAGAAAGAGAGGGCTATCTCTCCCTCTCCAACTTGGACACTTACTGGATAGACTTAGGTCACATGCCCTCCCATTAACAAACCAGTCACTTGCCCAGAGGTTTACGGGATAATGAGAGACTCACCAGTGAAGGTGGACACCATGAATGACCACACTCTCCAGACTACTCTCCTCCTCATGCATCCCTCAAAGTAAAGATGATGGCACCAGATGACAGGGGATGGGAAGGTATCCTACACAAAATAAAAGTCACCACAATCCAATATTCTAATCATGCCCACTGCTGTGATAATATTATTCCTGAGACTGTATCCCAAGAAGTAAGTTGAAATGGGTTGGGGAAGGTCTGTGTGATTACTGTGACAACATACTGTAGCTGTGTATGTTTCAACAGAAAAAAAACAACCTGGAAATGGCCCAAATGTTCAAATGCTGAGGAACGGTAAAGGTACTTTGGAGTACTGTAATAATAAGCCATCTTATTCAATTCAATTTATTAAATATTGAGAGTGTACATTGTTCAACAGTTAGATAGTGGACCTAGGGACACATACAGACTAAAAGTGAGGGGATGCAAAAAGATATTCCATGCAAATGGAAATCAAAAGAAAACTGGAGTAGCAATTCTCATATCAGACAAAATAGACTTTATAATAAAGACTATTACAAGAGACAAAGAAGGACACTACATAATGATCAAGGGATCAATCCAAGAAGAAGATATAACAATTGTAAATATTTATGCACCTAACATAGGAGCACCTCAATACATAAGGCAAATGCTTACAGCTATAAAAGGGGAAATCAACAGTAACACAATCAGAGTAGGGGACTTTAACACCCCACTTTCACCAATGGACAGATCATCCAAAATGAAAATAAATAAGGAAACACAAGCTTTAAATGATACATTAAACAAGATGGACTTAATTGATATTTATAGGACATTCCATCCAAAAACAACAGAATACACTTTATTCTCAAGTGCTCATGAAACATTCTCCAGGGTAGATTATATCTTGGGTCACAAATCAAGCCTCTGTAAATTTATGAAAATTGAAATCATATCAAGTATCTTTTCTGACCACAACGCTATGAGACTAGATATCAATTACAGGAAAAAATCTGTAAAAAATACAAACACATGTAGGCTAAACAATACACTACTTTATAACCAAGAGATCACTGAAGAAATAAAAAAATACCTAGAAACAAATGGCAATGAAAACACAACGACCCAAAACCTATGGGATGCAGCAAAAGCAGTTCTAAAAGGGAAGTTGATAGCAATACAATCCTACCTCAAGAAACAAGAAAAATCTCAAATAAACAACCTAACCTTACACCTAAAGCAATTAGAGAAAGAAAAACAAAAAAACCTCAAAGTTAGCAGAAGGAAAAAAATCATAAAGATCAGATCAGAAATAAATGAAAAAGAAATGAAGGAAACAATAGCAAAGATCAATAAAACTAAAAGCGGGTTCTTTAAGAAGATAAACAAAATTGATAAACCATTAGCCAGACTCATAAGAAAAAAAGGGAGAAGACTCAAATCAATAGAATTAGAAATGGAAAAGGAGAAGTAACAAATGGCTCTGAGAAATACAAAGGATCATGAGAGATTACTACAAGCAACTATATGTCAATAAAATGGACAACCTGGAAGAAATGGACAAATTCTTAGAAAAGCACAACCTTCCAAGACTGAACCAGGAAGAAATAGAAAATATAAACAGACCAATCACAAGAACTGAAATTGAGACTGTGATTAAAACTCTTCCAACAAACAAAAGCCCAGGACTAGATGGCTTCACAGGCGAATTCTATCAAACATTAAGAGAAGAGCTAACACCTATCCTTCTCAAACTCTTCCAAAATATAGCAGAGGGAGGAACACTCCCAAATTCATTTTACAAGGCTACCATTACCCTGATACCAAAACCAGACAAAGATGTCACAAGAAAGAAAACTACAGGCCAATATCACGGATAAACATAGGTGCAAAAATCCTCAACAAAATACTAGCAAACAGAATCCAACAGCATATAAAAAGGATCATACACCATGATGAAGTGGGGTTTATCCCAGGAGTGCAAGAATTCTTCAATATATGCAAATCAATCAATGTGATAAACCATATTAACAAACTGAAGGAGAAAAACCATATGATCATCTCAATAGATGCAGAAAAAGCTTTCAACAAAATTCAACACCAATTTATGATAAAAACCCTCCAGGAAGTAAGTATAGAGGGAACTTACCTCAACATAATAAAGGCCATATATGACAAACCCACAGACAACGTCGTTCTCAATGGTGAAAAACTGAAACCATTTCCTCTAAGATCAGGAACAAGACAAGGTTGTCCACTCTCACCACTATTATTCAACATAGTTTTGGAAGTTTTAGCCACAGCAATCAGAGAAGAAAAAGATATAAAAGGAATCCAAATCGGAAAAGAAGAAGTAAAGCTGTCACTGTTTGCAGATGACATGACACCATACATAGAAAATCCTAACGATGCTACCAGAAAACTACTAGAGCTAATCAATGAATTTGGTAAAGGGGCAGGATACAAAATTAATGCACAGAAATCTCTTGCATTCCTATATGCTAATGATGAAAAATCTGAAAGAGAAATTAAGGAAACACTCCCATTTACCATTGCAACAAAAAGAGTAAAATACCTAGGAATAAACCTACCTAGGGAGACTAAAGACCTGTATGTAGAAAACTATAAGACACTGATGAAAGAAATTAAAGATGATACAAACAGATGGAGAGATATACCATGTTCTTGGACTGGAAGAATCAATATTGTGAAAATGACTATAGTATCCAAAGCAATCTACCGATTCAATGCAATTCCTATCAAATTACCAATGGCATTTTTTACAGAACTAGAACAAAAAATCTTAAAATTTGTTTGGAGACACAAAAGATCCCGAATAGCCAAAGCAATCTTGAGAAAGAAAAGCGGAGCTGAAGGAATCAGACTCCATGACTTCAGACTATACTACAAAGCTACAGTAATCAAGACAATATGATACTGGCACAAAAACAGAAATATAGATCAATGGAACAGGATAGAAAGCCCAGAGATAAACCCAAGCACCTATGGTCAACTAATCTATGACAAAGGAGGCAAGGATATACAGTGGAGAAAAGACAGCCTTCAATAAGTGGTGCTGGGAAAACTGGACAGCTACATGTAAAAGGATGAAATTAGAACACTCCCTAACACCATACACAAAAATAAACTCAAAATGGATTAAAGACCTAAATGTAAGACCGGACACTATAAAACTCTTAGAAGAAAACAGCAAGAACACTTTTTGACATAAATCACAGCAAGATCTTTTTTGACTCACCTCCTAGAGTAATGGAAATAAAAGCAAAAATAAACTAATGGGACCTAGTAAGGCTTAAAAGCTTTTGCACAGCTAAGAAAACTACAAACAAGACAAAAAACCCCTCAGAATGGGAGAAAATGTTTGCAAATGAATCAATGGACAAAGGATTAATCTCCAAAATATATAAACAGCTCATGCAGCTCAATATTAAAAAAACAAACAATCCAATCCAAAAATGGGCAGAAGACCTAAATAGATATTTCCCCAAAGATATATAGACTGCCAACAAACACATGAAAGGATGCTCAACATCACTAATCATTAGAGAAATGCAAATCAAAACCACAATGAGGTATCACCTCACACCAGTCAGAATGGCCATCATCAAAAAATCTACAAACAATAAATGCTGGAGAGAGTGTGGAGAAAAGGGAACCCTCTTGCACTGTTGGTGGGAATGTAAATTGATACAGTCACTGTGGAGAACAGTATGGAGGTTCCTTAAAAAACTAAAAATAGAACTACCGTATGACCCAGCAATCCCACTACTGGGCATATATACCCTGAGAAAACCATAATTCAAAAAGAGTCAGGTACCACAATGTTCATTGCAGCACTAGTTACAATAGCCAGGACATGGAAGCAACCTAAGTGTCCATCGACAGATGAATGGATAAAGAAGATGTGGCGCATATATACAATGGAATATTACTCAGCCATTAAAAGAAATGAAATTGAGTTATTTGTAGTGAGGTGGATGGACCTAGAGTCTATCATACAGAGTGAAGTAAGTCAAAGAGAAAAACAAATACCATATGCTAACACATATATATGGAATCTAAAAAAAAAAAAAAAGTTTTCAAGAACCTAGGGGCAGGGCAGGAATAAGGACGCAGACATAGAGAATGGACTTGAGGACACAGGGAGGGGGAAGGATAAGCTGGGACAAAGTGAGAGAGTGGCATGGACTTATATATACTACGAAATGTAAAATAGATAGCTACTGGGAAGCAGCCACATAACACAGGGAGATCATCTGGGTGCTTTGTGACCACGTAGAGGGGTGGGATAGGGAGGGTGGGAGGGAGATGCATGAGGGAGGAGATATGGGGGTATATGTGTATGTATAGCTGATTCACTTTGTTATAAAGCAGAAACTAACACACCTTTGCAAAGCAATTATACTCCAATAAAGATGTTAAAAAAAACACAAAACAGATAGTGGGAATACAAGAATGGGTAAAACATGGTCCCTCCTAACCTTTAAATGGTCACTATGTAGTGTTATTGATAATAGCATTGGGCATTTTTGAGCACTTACTAGTTGATGGGCAGTGCGTCAAGAGCTGCATTTTTACATTCAATCCTCTGAACATTTTGAGGTAGGCACTTTTGTTATATCCATTTTATAGATGATGAAATGATTTTAACTTCCCTAAAGTTACATGGTTAATAAATGATGAAAATGGGACTCCATCCCAGGCCTCTAACTCCACAGCTCACACGGCAATAGAGATTTTAAATAAAATTCTGTAAAAACACGAAGAGAATGACTATTTTTACAGCTTCATTGAGTTATATTTTAAAACACAATAAGTTTTATGTACTTAAAAGTGTAGAATTTGACAAGCTTTGAAATGCACCTGTAAATTCATCTGATCTCTTTTCTGTCATCAAAGATTAAAGTGCATTTGTATAATTTTATATTTGTTTGACTTCTTTGACTCAGCCTAATTATATTAAGATTCATTCATAGTGTTGCATGTACCAAAAGTTCAGTTCTTTTTACTGCTGAGTATTTCATTGTTTGGATATACCACAATATGTTTATCCATTCACCTGTTGAAGGATACTTGAGTTCTCTTCAGTTTTAGGCTATTACAAATAAAGCTTCTTTGAACAATCTTATACAACTCTTTGCATGGACATAAGCTTTCATTTCTCTTTGGTGAATACCTAGGAATGGAAAGTCTAGATTATATGGTAGGTGTATATTTAACTTTTTTAAGTTAAACTTTTTATTTTAAGATAATTGAACATTCAAATGCAGTTGCAAAAAATATTGCAAAGGTCCTGAGTACACTCTACCTAGTTTTCCCCCACTAGTAAATCTTGCAGAACTATACTATAATATCAAAACCAGGATATTGACATTAATAAAGTCAAAATACAGAATGTTTCTGTTACCACAAAGATTCTTCATTTTGTCCTTTTATAGCTACATTCATTTCCCTCCTTAACCAAACATTAATTAATTCTCCATTTCTAGAATTCATTTCAAGAATATTATATAAACGGAATAATACAGTATGTAACCTATTGAGGTTAGCTTTTTTATTCAGTATAATTCTCTGGAGATTTATCCAGGCTGTTGCATTTATCAATAGTTCATTCCTTTTTATTGCTGAGTCATATTCCATGATATGGATTTATCACAATTTGTTTAACCATACACTCACTGAAGTACATCTATGTTGTTTCCAGTTTTTGGCTGTTAGAAAAACATGAGCCATATATACACTCATGTATAGATGTTGCTATGAACATACTTCTTAATTTTTCTGGGATAAATGTCCAGGAGTACAATTGCGTGGTTATATGGTACTTGCCTGTTCAGTTTATTAAGGTACTACCAAACTGTTTTCCAGAGTGCCTGCACCATGTTACATTCCCGCCACAAAGTATGAGTGATCCAGTTTCTTCATGTTGCCAGCACTTGGTGTTATCATTATGTTTTCTTTTAACACATGAAAAGATTTGCAGTATGTCACTAGGCAAATGCAAATTAAAACCACAATAAAATACTACTATAGACCCACTAGAATGGTTAAATTTAAAAGACGGACAATATCAAGTGTTAGTGAGGATATGGAGTAATTAAAATGCTCGAAACGTAAAACCACTCTGGAAAACAGTATGGCTGTACCTTATAAAGCTAAACATACATCTACCATATAACCCTGTAATCCCTTTCCTGGATATTTACCAATGAAACATGAAAGCATATATCCATGTAAAAATTGCTCATGTATATTCATAGAAATTTCATTCATAATGCCCCCAAACTGGGTTCAAATGCCCAAGTCATAAATGGACAAACTGTGGCACATCCATTCAATGGATTAGTATTCAGCAATGAAAAGGAATAAACTGATACATACAACAACAGTCAAAAGCATTATGATAAATGAAAGAAGCCAGATAAAAAAGGTGATGATATTTTACAAAGGCAAAACTATATAGGACCAGAAAGTATATTAATTGTTGCAAAGGCCTAGGGATGAAGAAAAGGGCTTTACTTCAAGGAGGAAGGAGGGAACTTTTGGGAATGATGGAAATGGAGATTTTTATAGTAATATATGTGCTTGTCAAAACTCATCAAATCATATACTCTAAAAGAATAAATTTTATTATATGTAATTATATCTCAGTAAATCTGACAAAAAATGATTTATGTAGTCAATTTTTGCTATAGCAGTTACAACTAATTTAATTTGCATCCCCACATTATGAGAGCACCTGTACCTCAATATCCTGCTAATGGGGTAATATTAAACAAAGTTTTAAATCTTTGTTAAGCTTATACATTAGAAAATAGTATCCCATTGTTTTTTTGTTTGTTTGTTTTAATTTTTTTTTAATTAATTAATTTATTTTATTTTTGGCTGTGTTGGGTCTTCGTTTCTGTGCGAGGGCTTTCTCTAGTTGCGGCAAGCGGGGGCCACTCTTCATCGCGGTGCGCAGGCCTCTCACTGTTGCGGCCTCTCTTGTTGTGGAGCACAGGCTCCAGACGTGCAGGCTCAGTAGTTGTGGCTCATGGGCCCAGTTGCTCCGCAGTATGTGGGATCTTCCCAAACCAGGGCTCAAACCCGTGTCCCCTGCATTGGCAGGCAGAATCTCAACCACTGCGCCACCAGGGAAGCCCTATCCCATTGTTTTTTAACTTGCATCTTTTAAACTATTTGCTGGATGAGCATTTATTTTCACTCAGTATTTTTTATATATGAAATGACTTTTCATATCATTTCCCATATATCTATTGGTGGTGTTCATCTTTTCTTACTGAGTTATAAAAACTCAATGTGGATTTTTAAATGGCACTTTGTAATTTATCTTCAAATGTTTTTGCCAATATGTTGTTTTTAACTTTACTATATAAAGTTTTCATGGAAATGTTACTAATTTTTAAATAGATTTACTTATTCTTTTCCTTTATATGATCCTGGTTTTATATCATACTAAGAAAGGCCATCCATATGCCAAGATTATATATAGCAATCTATGTCTTCTTCTAGTACCTTATGGAATCATTTTTATCATCAAATTTAGCTTCACGTGGAATATATCTTGGTATAAGTTGTCTGAACATGACTTATTTGAAGAATCTGGCTTTTCTCCACTAATGCCACCTTCGTCATATGACTATTAGACTTCATTTATGGATTCTATTATTCCATTAATCTTTCTAGTCATCCATAATATTATTTTTAAGTGTTGATAATATTCACAATCTTGCCCTGAGAAATGAGTGTGCATCTATCTTCTATCCACATCTTATCACGAGAAAGATAAGTAAATGTTCAGCTTAGAATTTTAATAAACTGAATGCAAAGTATCAGTCTTTCAGATATACTATTTAATACATATTACTGAGTGTTATATTTATATTAGATTAAAATAATAACTCTAAAAAGAAAAATGTAATGACAAAGGATACTAGGAAAATTTTAATCTTTTAGCATCAGTGAAATGAACTTAACAGTATTATCTTTAGTTACCCTATTTAGACCTCTAACATAACAAAATCATTTTGTAGCTTTATGGTATCCTCCAAGGAATGATTGGTATTATGTTTAGATCAGCAAACAGTGATTTTCTGATTGCACTGCAGATCTAGTTCATTAGGACTGAGCTAGAATGAGCTGGCACATTTTGAATTAGACTGCAGAAGGGTACAAGTAGTGAATGAACCTTGGCACCATTTCTAGATTGGCATGTGAAAACCCAAAAGACACATTTTGTCCACAGTCATTTCTTCAAATACTGAAGAATTAATAATGCTTCTGTTCTAAATGAGTATGTTAAAATTGGAAGAATGGAGAACTAATCTTTTTTAGTAACAGGGTCAGTAAACACGAATCACCATTTGTCTACAGATCCAGCAGATTAAGAGTTTTCCATGGTCTCCCCAGCCTGGGTACAAATGGGGTCATTGTCACAGCAATGACTGCAAGTCCTCATTCTTTTTGTGTCATAATATTTTAGATGAGTTCTTTGTGTAAAACATATAGCTAGATTGTATTTTTTTTTTAGATTATATTTTGCAATCCTATTTGACAATCTTTGTGTTTCAAAAGACCAGTTTATTCTATTTTCATTTATCATGATCACTCATATTATTTGGTTTAATTATTACCATATTGTATTGTGTTTTCTACTTTCCGGGCTTTTTATTTGTTCCTTCTCCTACTTTGCTTACTTACTTTTATGTATTTTTTTTTTTGATTGATTGAGTTTTCTTTACTCACGTATCCCCCCTCTATGGATGTAAGGGTTACTGATTGTATTTGACTGAAAATCTAAAATTAGTCAATAGTTCTTCCTCCTTAAAATGTAAGGACTCTGATTACAACAAGCACCTACTACCCATGTTAATTTGGATTGTTTCTCAGTTTCACCTTCTTTTTTTTTCCAGTCCCATAATAGTGATTCTTCATTTACTTTTTCTTTTTTATATACTCAACTATTAATTTGATTTATCTACATTGTTTTGCTCATATTATTCTTACAGCCCACACTTTACTCTGGTTTAAGTTTCCTAAAGTATTTACTTTTATAAATCTTTCTTCAAGGATCTGAGTACAATAAACTTATTCTTTGCTTGTTTGGAAGGGGTTTTATTTTTTCTTTATTCTTGAAGATAATTCATCTGGATATAGATTTATAGACTGAGAGTTATTTTTCCTCAACATTTTGAAATTATTATCCTATCATCTTATGACTGTCAATATAACAAGTCTTCAGTCAGTCAGTTGAGGTTTTATTTGCATTATAAATATACTGTCTTTTCCTCTTTGGTGTATTCTAAATTTTTCCTTCTATCTTTGGTATTCTCTACTTTGGTGACAGTGTGTCTACTTCTGCATTTCATTTGATTTATTGAACAGGGGACTTAATGTACCTTCAGTCTGAATACTCATGTCTTTTCTTTTGGTGTGTGTGTCTTTTCTTCAATTCTAGAAAATTTGCAGACATTTTCTCCTCAAACCTTGATGTAACTCTGTTCTTTCATTGTGGAACTGTTTTGAGACATGTTTGACCTGCTAATTACACCATTCATGTCTTATAACTTCTTTTTTGTTTTCTATATTTTTAATCTCTGTGTGTGTAATATCCAGTGATTTATTTTCTATGTCACTAGTTCTCTTTTTCACTATTTAAACATTTACTGAGTTTTAAATTCCAATGACTATAATGACTATATTCATTAATAAAAATATACTTGGTTCTTTTAAATATTTGCCTCTTTTTTTTATCACAGTGGCTTGTTCATCAGTGTGATTTCTACTACTTCTTTCATCTCTTTGATCATTTAAACTTATTTGCTTTGTAGACTTCATGAGATTATCCTGTTACCTCAAGTTCTTAGCCTATTAATTCTCTAGTTTGCTGTGTCTGGTGACTCTTCCTCATGCCAGATCATCTTATGCTCATGCTGTCTGTAAATTTTTATTGCTAGCTTAACTTTAATGGGGATTTGCTTTATATGTGTGAGTTAATGAATTCTGGGGTGTGGAAATATCTCCATGGAGCAATTTTGTGGTTTCTTTTTTTCCCTGCTGAATGCCCCAAATTATTGTAATAGTTAGGGATAATTTTTAAATTAAGGTCTTACACTATGGGGTAGAATAAATTCAGATCCTCTACATCACGCCCACAGTGAGACCACTGGTGGAGTGGCCTCAAGGTTTCAATTTCCTAGACTTTGAAGCGCCCCCACGTCAAAAATCAGGTAAATGATCAGCTACTTTGCATCTTTCCAAACCTTCATGGTGAAGTTTTTCTAGTTTCCTTTTCATAGAAACAAAAAGTGTGATCCCCTTTGGGGGGGCGATCCTAGTTTTATTCTGGGGGCTTTGTTCCAGTTCCTTATTTGGACTCAAGGCTATAGCCCAAAGTTAGCCAAGTCACTGTAAAAACATTAAAACCCCAATCCCTAATTTAGGCATGATTAGGACTTCCCTTCTTGTGATAATAGACTAGATAATCTGAATCAATCCTCCTGTTGAAGACAACTTTAAAAGTGTTAGAATAAAACAATCATATTCTTAAAAGCATCTGAAAAATGTACAAGATATTGAAGAAATACTGGAGCTAGATTCAGAGTAGGTGGATAACAATTCAGAGATTTGCTTTTGCCCAGGGAACATTAACTGATTCAGAAAAGGTAGCTGAGAAATATTTCTTTCTCACTCTACGTTTTATTTTATTCAGGCCCTCAGTGGATTGGATGAGGCCCACCCAAACTGGGGAGGGCAACCTGCTTTACTCAATCTATCCATCAAATGTTAATGTCGTCTAGAAACATCCTCACAGACACACCCAGAAATAATGTTTATCCAAATATCTGGGCATCATGGTCGAGTCAAAGTGACACATAAAATTAACCAACACAATTTGTTCTTACCTGTAGGCAAGGTTGAGAAGCGCTGCTCCGGGTACTGCAAAGAATGAGATTTGAAGTCTGAAGCTTTCTTCAAGGAGTTAACAGTCATCTCAATGGTCAAGTGCTTCTCACAATAAGTAGGAACACAAGTTTAGAGAGTGGTCAGCTATATAGGTCAGCTTGGGATGGAGAAATTGGAGGAAGTGATATTCTAACAAAGGTTTGCTTTATGAAGATCTAGAAACATATTCACTATTTTCCATATCCCCACATAAGAGAAGCAGATTCTAAACACAGGATTTTGATCTATTTAAGCAATGAACTACTTCAAAATTCTAATGCAAGTTTGTTCCACTGAACAAGAAAGATGACTTTAATTTTCTAGCATAATTTGAAAACTTGCCATTCAATTACTAAATATTTAAAAACTTTTCAGTATGTTCCCTCTTGTATTCTTATAAACCTTTCATGAGTTGGGAAAAAATCAGTGTAGCATTCATGAATAAGTAAGCATAAAGAGTGCACTGGTGCAAATTCAATGCTCATCACTATTTTGTTTTGTTATTTGGTAGCAAGAACAGACTTAACATCTAACCATAATCAGCACTGAATTTGTGATGTTTTATTCCACAGCTCTCAATTTCAAAATACAGAATTTGAATCTGTTTATCCTCTCATAGTGTATTTGGGCACCAAAGGCAACTGTTGAGTGTGAATCCTGTTTCCTACTGGCAAAGTGTGGATCTGTTCTCCATTTGATGAAGCATCTTTGTTACAGCAACCGGGAAAACGTGCATGAAGAAATGAGAAAACCCAGTGATGCATTCTTATCTTAATCAAAGGCCAATTTCTGACAACTTTCTGGTTAAAATCAAGCTAAGCTCAGGGCTAACCACCCCTGGCAGGTCAGAAAACAACCTCAGAACAGATTTAGACCACCTGAGTTCTAAACTCAATTTTCTTATTCTGTATGATTTAGTTAACTTTGGGAATGTTATCAAAGCTCTCCAAGTCTCTTTTTATTAATTTATACAACAGAAAATGACAATATATACCTCATAGGGTTGTCATAAATATTAAATGACATAACCTATTTAAAATCAATAATACAGCTTTAGAGATGTACTCAGTAGGTGCTGGTTCCCTCCATCTCTCTTCCAGTTTTCTACCACTTTTCCTCTTCCCCAGGTAGAATGTACCTTGGACTTCACTTGTTGTCTAAATCTACAAGTTGGATAATGCCATGTAACAGTATGAGGCCGAGGTTGACTTAAAATGGGAGGAAGAAAATAATCCATGTCAAATTTCAATATTTGATAGAAATGAAACTGAGGGGTACAGTGATTCCAGATAAATTAGAAGCTCTTGAGAATCACAGTAATGTGAGCATACCAAGATGTCTGTTGTTTGAATTGGATTGTTGTTGTATTTGTCAGTCGTAGAGATACTGGAAGAGAGAGAGAGAGATTTCCCTGATAAATAATTGAAGCTAATTTGCAAATACTCTTAGAGGCTGGAGTCCAACCCCATGAGTGTGTTTAAATTTGACTATTATAACTGCTCCCTGTAGCCTTCTATTGCCATCAGGTTTTCCTGATTTCAGCCTATCCTTCACACATTGGTATCTGAATATTATCTCCTAAAAAATATCAAAAAAACAAACAAAAATCTATGCAACAGTTTAAATTTACAATTTTGCTTAACTCCCAAAATTCCATTAAAATTATAGTAAAGGGGTAAAATGGCAATAAATAGGTATGCCCCTTCCTCATCAAAACCCCATCCTACCTCTCAAAATGTACTTACTGTACAGACTTAAAAAAAATTATGGTAAAGTATATATTACAAAATTTACCATCTTTACCATTTTTAAGTGTACAGTTCAGTAGTGTTATGTATGTTCACCCTGTTGAGTAACCAATCTCCAGAACACATCTCATCTTGCAAAACTGAAACTCTATGCCCAGTAAATAATAACTCCTGATTATCTTCTCCCTCCAGTCTCTGGAAACAACCATTCTACTTTCTGTCTCTTGATTTTGGCTACTCTAAGTAGCTCATACAAGTGGAATCATACAGTATTTGTCTTTTTGTAATCACCTTATTTCTCTTAGCATAATGTCCTCATGGTTCATCCATGTTGTAGCATGCGCCAGAGTTTCAGTGAGTAATATTCCATTGGATGTGTATACCATATTTTGTTTATCCATTCACTCGTCAATGGACACTTGGGTTGCTTCTACCCTTTGGGTATTGTGAATAATGCTGTTATGAACTTGGGTGTACAGATATCTCTTCCAGACCCTGCCTTCGATTATTCTGGGTATAGGTCTGGATGTGGAATTGCTGGACCATATGGTAATTCTATTTTTAATTTTTTAAGGAAGCACCAAACTGTTTCCCACAGTGGCTGTACCGTTTTACATTCCCACCAACAGTCCACAAGTGCTTCAATTTCTCCACAACCTTCTCAACCCTTGCTATTTTCTTTTTTCTTTGGCAGTAGATTTCCCAGTGGATGTCAGGTGGTATCTCATTGTGGTTTTGAGTTGCATTTCCCTGATTATTAGTGATGTTGAGCATCTTTTCATGTGCTTCCTGATAATTTTTTATCTTCTTTGAAGAAATGTCTATTCAATTCCTTTGCCCATTTTGAAATGGGTTTTTTGTTGTTGTTGAGTTGTAGAAGTTCTTTATACACTCTTGATATTTATCCTTTATCAGCTATATGATTTGCAAATATTTTCTTCCATTTGGTGGGTTGTCTTTTTACTGTGTTGACAGTGTCTTTCGAGAAACCAAGTATCAAAATTGTGATATAGTCCTATTTGTCTATTTTTTCTTTTGTTGCCTGTGTCTTTGAGGTCATTGATTGATTAATTTTAAACAAGAGAACCAATACTATTCAATGGGAAAAGAAAAGTCTCTTCAACAAATGATGCTGGGACAACTTGATATCACACACAAAAGAATGAAGTTGTACCCCTATCTCTCACTACATACAAAAATTAACTCAAAATCGATCAGTATAGGAGCTAAAACTAAAAACTCTTAGAAGAAAA
Organism: Balaenoptera ricei; assembly: GCF_028023285.1. Classification (NCBI taxonomy): domain Eukaryota; kingdom Metazoa; phylum Chordata; class Mammalia; order Artiodactyla; family Balaenopteridae; genus Balaenoptera; species Balaenoptera ricei. The sequence goes on along the minus strand of NC_082640.1, from coordinate 79,424,200 downwards.
TATAGTAAATCTTCATAACCTTGGATTTGGCAATGGATTCTTAGCTATCACATCAAAAGCACAGCAACAAAACAAAAAAATAAAGTGGATTTCACCAAATTTAAAATTTGTGCATCAAAGGACATAATCAAAAAGTGAAAAGACAACATACAGAATACGAAAGGATATTTACAAATGATATATCTGACAAGGGTCAGGATATATAAAAACTCTTACAACTCAACAACAACAAAAAAGACAAACACCCCAATTTTTAAACTGGCAAAGTACTTGTATAGACATTTCTCCAAAGAAGATATACAAATGGCTAAGAAGTACAAGAAAAATGCTCAATATCCTTAATTATTAAGGAAATGCAAATCAAAACTACAATGAAGTACCACTTCACATTCACCAGGATGGCGATAATAATAATAAAAACAACAATGGAATATAACAAGTGCTGGTGAGGATGTGGAGAAATTAGAAACTTTGCACATTGTTGGTAATAAAGTCAAATGGTCCAGTCATTGTGGAAAACAGTTTTGTGTTTCCTCAAAAAGTTGAAAATAGAATTACCATATGACTCCACAATTCCACTCCTAGGTGTGTACCCAAAAGAAATGAAAACACAGTCTTCAACAAGCACATGTATATGCACATTCATAGCAGCACTATTCACAATAGGAAAAAGGTGAAAACATCCCAAATGCCCATCAACAAATGAATGGATAAACAAATTACGATATGTACATACAATGGAATACTATTCAGCAATAAAAAGGAAAGGAGTACTGATACATGCTGTAACATGAATGAAACTCAAAAATGTTATGAAAAGTTAAAGAATCCAGATACAAAAGGTCACATATTGTATGACTACATATGTATATTAAATATCTAGAATAGATAAATCCATAGAGATAGAATAGAAATTGATGGAGGATTGGCTAAGATCATGGAATAGAAAGACCCTGAGCTTGCCTCCTCTCACAGGCACCCCAAAATCACAACTATTGCAGAATAATTATTGATGAAAAAGATTGGAACCTACCAGAGAAGATTTACAAATAAAGATATAAAGAAGGAGCCAAAACAAAATGGACAGGAGGGTTAGAGTCTCAATATAATCAAATCCCATACCCCTGGGTGGGCAACTCACAAATGGGATAATAATTGCAATTGTAAAGAGTTCTCTCAAAGGAGTGAAAGGTCCAAGTCCCAGGTAGGGCTCCCCAGCCCAGGGGTCCTGCATCAGGAAGACAGAATAACATGTTCCAAACGAAGGAACAAGATAAAACCCCAGAAGAAGAACTAAATGAAGTGGAGATAGGCAATCTACACAAGAAAGAGTTCAGGGTCATGATTATTAAGATGCTCAAATAACTCAAGAGAAGAATGGATGCACAGAGTCAGAAGTTAGAAGTTTTTAACACAGAGTTAGAAAATATAAAGAACAACCAAACAGAGATAAAGAATACAATAACTGAAATGAAAACTACAGTAGAAGGAATCAGGAGTAGACTAAATGATGCAGAGGAATGGATTGTCCAGCTGGAAAACAGAGTAGTGGAAATCACTGATGCTGAACAGAAAAAAGAAAAAAAGAATGAAAAGAAATGAGGACAGTTTAAGAAAACAGTGAAAGGAAAAAGCTCATCAGGAAAGGCAAACATATAGTAAAGGTAGGAAATCGTCCATCCACAAAGGTCGTAGGAAGGTTAAAATACAAAACTAGTAAAATCATCTAAATCCACAATAAGCACTTAAGGAGTACACAAAACAATTAGATGTAAAATATGACATCAAAAACAGTAATCATGAGGGGAGGAGAGTACAAATGCAGGGTTGTTAAAGTGCATTTGAAATTAAGAGATAAGCAACATTTAAAAAATCACATAAATATAGAGATAGATATAGATATTGATATATTGCTATATATAAACCTCATGGTAACCACAAATCAAAAATCTGTAATAGATACAAACATAAAAAAGAATAGGAATCCAAACATAACACTAAAGATAGTCATCAAATCACAAGAGAAGAGAACAAAAGAAGAAAAAAACACCTTTAAAAACAACCCCAAAACAATTGATAAAATGGCAATAAGAGTATACATATCAATAATTACTTTAAATGTAAATTGACTAAATGCTCCAATCAAAAGACATAGAGTTACTGAAAGGAAAAAAAAAAAAAAAAAGACCTGTATATATGCTGCCTAAAAGAGACTCACTTCAGATCTAAAGACACACAGAGACTGAAAGTTAGAGGATGAAGAAACGTATTCCAGGCAAATGGAAATCAAAAGAAAGCTGGAGTAACAATACTTATATCAGACAAAATAAGCTTTAAAATAAAGACGGTTACAAAAGACAAAGAAGGACATTACTTAATGCTCAGGGGATCAATCCAGGAAGAAGGTATAACAATTGTAAATATATATGCATTCAAAATAGGAGCACTTAAATATGTAAAGCAAGTATTAACAGACATAAAGGGAGAAATCAACAGTAACACAATAATACTAAGGGACATTAACATCCTACTTACATTGATGGACAGATCATCCAAACAAAATCAATAAGGAAACACTGCCCTTAAATGACACATTAGACCAGATGAGCTTAATAGATATATAGAGAATACTCCATCCGAAAGCAGCAGAATACACATTCTTTTCAAGTGCACATGAAACATTCTCCAGGATAGATCAGATGCTAGACCACAAAACAAGTCTCAGTAAATTTAAGAAAATTGTAATAATATCAAGCATCTTTTCCAACAACAACACAATGAGACTAGAGGTCAACTACAAGAAAAAAAACTGCAAAAAACACAAACATGTGGAGGCTAACCAATGTGCTATTAAGCAACAAATGAATCACTGAAGAAATCAAAGAGGAAATTTTTAAATACCTGGAGACAAAAGAAAACAAAAACACAATGATCCAAAATCTAGGGAATGCAGCAAAAGCAGTTCTAAGAGGGAAGTTTATAGCGAAAAAAAAACTTACCTTAGAAAGCAAGAAAAATCTCAAATAAACAACCTAGCCTTACACCTAAAGGAAACAGAGAAAGAAGAACAAACAAAACCCAAAGTTGTAAAGAAATGACAAAGATTGAGCAGAAATAAATAAAATAGAGACCAAAAAAAAGAAAAGAAAAGAAAGAAAGGAAGGAAGGAAGAAAGAAAATAAAAGGTCAATAAAACTAAGAGCTGGTTCTTTGAAAAGAGAAACAAAATTGATCAACATTTAGCCAGACTCATCAAATAAAAAAGAGAGAGGGCCTAAATCAATAAAATCAGAAATGAAATAGAAGTTACAACCAACACCGCAGAAATACAAAGGAACATAAGAGACTACTACAAACAGCTATAGGCCAATAAAATGGACAACCTAGAAGAAATGGACAAATTCCTAGAAATGAACAATCTTGAAGACTGAACCAAAAAAGAAATAGAAAATATAAACAGACCAACTACCAGTAATGATATTGAATCAGTAATAAAACCACTCCCAACAACAGTCCAGGACCAAATGGCTTCACAGGTGAATTCTATGAAACATTTAAAGAAGAGTTAACACCTAACATTCTCAAACTATTCCCAAAAAGTGCAGAAGAAGGAACACCTCCAAACTCATTCTACAAGGCCAGCATTACACTGACACCAAAACCAGACAAAGATATCCCAAAAAAGAAAATTATAGGACAATATCACTGATGAACATAGATGCAAAAATCCTCAACAAAATATTAGCAAACCAAATCCAACAATACATTAAAAGGATCATACAACATGATCAAGTAGGATTTATCTCAGGGATGCAAGGATTTTTCAGTATCCACAAAGCAATCAATGTGATACACCATGTTAACAAATTGAAGAATAAAAACCATATGATCATCTCAATAGATAAAGAAAAAGCTTTTGACAAAATTTAATATCCATTTAAGATAAAAACTCTCCAGAAAGTGGGCATAGAGGGAACATACCTCAACATAGTAAAGGCCATATATGACAAGCTTGCAGAAAACATCATACTCAATGGTGAAAAGCTGGAAGCATTTTCTCTAAGATAAGGAATAAGACAAGGATGCCCACTCTTGCCACTTTTATTCAACATTGCATTGGAAGTCCTAGCCACAGCAATTAGAAGAAAGAAAGAAAGAAAGAAAGAAAGAAAGAAAGAAAGAAAGAAAGAAAGAAAGAAAGAAAGAAAGAGAGGAATGAAGGAAGGAACGAAGGAAGGAACGAAGGAAGGAAGGGAGAGGGAGGGAGGAAGGGAGGGAAGAAGGAAGGAAGGAGGAAAAGGAATCCAAATTGGAAAGGAAGGCCTAAAATTGTCACTGTTTTCAGATGACATGATACTATACATAGAAAATCCTAGATGCCACCAAAAATATACTACAGCTCATCAAAGAATTCAGTAAAGTTGCAGGATGCAAAATTAATATACGAAAATCTGTTTTATGTCTGTACACTAACAACAAACTATCAGAAAGAGAGATTAAGGAAACAGTCCAATTTACCATCGCATCAAAAAGAATAAACTACCTAGGAGTAAACCTACCTACAAACCTGTACTCAGAAAACTATAAAACACTGATGAAAGAAACTGAAGATGACACAGACAGATGGAAAGATATACTGTGTTCATGGATCAGAAGAATTAATATTTTTTAAATGACCATACTACCCAAGGCAATCTACAGATTCAATGCAATCCCTATCAAAATACCAAGGGTATTTTTCACAGAACTACAACAAATAACTTTAAAATTTGTATGGAAACACAAAAGACCCCAAATAGCCAAAACAATCTTGAGAAAGAATAGAGCTGGAGGGATCACACTCCCTGACTTCAGACTGCAAAGCTACAGTAATCAAAATAGCATGGTGCTGCCACAAAAACAGACACATTGTTCAATAGAACAGAATAGAGAGCCCAGAAATAAACCCACATACTTATGGTCAATTAATCTTCAACAAAGGAGGCAAGGATATACAATGGGGAAAAGACAGTCTCTTCAATAAGTGGTGCTGGGAAAACTGAACAGTTACATGTAAAAGAATGAAATTAGAACATTCACACCATATACATTTTACTACTTTTGTCTTTAAACCTTCCTTCTGGCTTTGCAAGTGGTTGATTTACTAACTTTACTGTATAGTTGCCTTTACCAAAGAGATTTTTCCTTTCATAATTTTCATATTTCTAGTTGTAGCCTTTTCCTTTTTCTTAGAGAAGACCCTTTAACATTTCTTGGATAGCTGGTTTCATCGAGCTGAACTCTTTTAGCTTTTGCTTGTCTTTAATACTTTTAATCTCTCGTTCAAATCTGAATGATAGCCTTGCTGGGTAGAGTATTCTTGATTGTAGGTTTTTTCCCTTTCATCACTTTAAGTAGAAGTGTAAAAAGATGTGAATGTCCCTAAAAGGGGGGAGCCCTCTTCAGCCACTTTTATTTAAGAATTTGTTTTTTTAGATAGGTTTTAATTTCACAGCAAAATTTAGAGGGTTGGTAGAGATTTCCCCATATTCTTTCTGCTGAAGAACTTTTTGAAAGCTTCTTTTTAGCATGAAGACTTAGGTTATATGAAGGAAATTTTGATGAGTAATACTATACTCCTGAAATAATTCTTTTTAGTAGTTATATATGAACATCATAGAATCACTTGATTGAGCCTCATTAACATATTTCTGTTGGGATTCTATCTCTGATTTCAAAATAATGACTTTAAATATTTGTATTCAGAGTTTTTAATTGACCTAAACTGGCCACATTTAAACTCCTAATGGTTCCTATATTTACCAGATGAAGCAAAGGATGCAAAAACATTTCACTGTGAAATGTGTTATCCTCCGGGAGTTTCATCAAATTGTCTTTGCCCACCAGCTACAATAAAGCTAATGCATCTACCAACATAAAATAGTGCACTGGTTTTGTTGAGGTTTATTTACTAGTCTAATGATTATTTCAGTAAACCCAGGGCTCTAAATGACAACCACATAGATAATTGCATTGTAATGTGTTTTCTTTTCACTTTAGTCAGGTTTAATTCTGTATATAGCAGAACTAGTGCCTTACAAATGTTGTGGTTGGTGTAATATGAATGAACAACAATTTATTTGTATTATTGTATTTTAAAGTGTTTGAACATATTAGTTCTAATACCATCTATTGTGTACTTTTCAAAGTACTGCTTAATAGTGTTAATAAATATCAACAAGTTATTTATTGCTCATTTGAGAAATTAACTTTTATATGTGAGAATGAGCATTATATTTAGTATATATTTTTGTGAATAGAAAGGTAAGATTGTTAGCTCTCTTTTCTGCAAACTTTGAGCTCTGTGATTGCTAATATTTTGAATGGAACTTGATACCTACAAGGGTCACTTAACTGAACTCTTGGTTGTCATGGGATTGGCCATCTAAATTCCAAAGGTTTGTGGCTTGCCTTATCATTCTGTTTGTGTTATCTTTTGATAAATAGAAGATCTTAAGTACAATTTAGTCAAATTTATTAATCTTCCATTATGGTTAGTGTTTTTTGTATCCTGTTTAAGAAAACTTTCCATACCCCAAAGTCATGAAGTCATTCTTCTACATTATCTCTCAAAGTTTTATCATTTGGTCTTTCACTCTTAGATTATAATCCACCTTGAATTGTTTTCATGTATAATGTGAGGTAAGGTCAAATTCATATTTTTCATCCCAATGGGGATTTCTTTCTCCTCTGATTTGGAATAGCATCTTTGTCATAAGAGTCCATTATAGCACAACTATAATGTTATTGCATAGTAAATACAATGATTTGCCATCTAATTTGACAACAAAGTATTCCACACTCCACTGTGCCTTAAAAATGTGACATTTAGAGTCCACTTTTACCTGCCTAACTTGTTTCGACATAGTGAGGATGAACTGGTAATAAAAGTAAAATAAAATGTTGCACTTTGGAAGTACACATGACACTTGAAACACGGTTCAGTTATAACTGCATCACTGCAATTTATAGTGGCATCAAACAGCAGTGTGAAGTGACCAGAGTGCTACATATGATCTCTGTTGCAACCACTCAACTCTGTTGTTGAGTGTAAAAGCAGCCATTAACAGTATGTAAGCAAATAAGTGAGATTGTGTTCCAATAAAACTTTAAGGTCATGTAAATTTAAATTTCATATAATTTTCATGTATCACAAAACATAATCCTTTTGATTTTTTCCAACCATTAAAAACCGTAAAAACTGTTCTTAGCTCACAGGCAGTACAAAAACAAGCAGCAAGCCTTATTTGGACATTAGATCATAGTTTGCCAACTCCTAACCTATAAGGTCATTAAAATCGTATTTATTAAAATGTGCTTTGAGGAACTCTACTCCTAGGAAATCTTTCTCAAGAATAAAAAGTCAAATAACATTATAAAAAGCTGCATACTATATTTCTCAGTTGTAGATTCATGCTGTGGATATTTAACACTCTGAAAACTTATGCAATAAAGAAACATCTATCTTTGCCTAATCCAGATGAAACGAACCTCATTTTTTTGCCAGAGAACTCTTATTTACACACAACACTCCTATTTGTATGCCTTAGAACCAAGGTGTGGGATATACTTGGAGAAAAGTTGCTATGATCTCACTTATTTTATAAATGAGCGAAATAAAGTAACAAAGTGCTGAGACTAAAAACATTCTTATTCTTCTAGAAAAGGGCTGACCATTTATTGGCCCTAACAACAATAACCAACCAGAACCAATTAAAAACCCATCCTCATCTATCAATAATAACTTCAGGGCTTCCCTGGTGGCGCAGTGGTTGAGAGTCTGCCTGCCAATGCAGGGGACACGGGTTCGAGCCCTGGTCTGGGAAGATCCCACATGCCGCGGAGCGGCTGGGCCCGTGGGCCACAATTACTGAGCTTGCGCGTCTGGAGCCTGTGCTCCGAAACAAGAGAGGCCGCGATAGAGGCCCGCGCACCGCGATGAAGAGTGGTCCCCGCTTGCCACAACTGGAGAAAGCCCTCGCGCAGAAACGAAGACACAACACAGCCATAAATAAATAAATAAATAAATAAATAAAATTTAAAAAAAATAATAATAATAATAACTTCACACCAGTAATCAGCCAATCAATGACAGCCCCCTCTGAAAGTTAGCCAGTCAACAGCCTCACTCCAGTACACGTGCTACTGAAAGACAGCCAATCAGCAGTAGTATTATTTAAGTAACTATAGTAAATAGCTAAAAGTTAACTAATCCCTGAACACTTCTTTCAAATCTCCAAGCTTATATATAATGAAACAAATATTAAGAGAAAGTTCATAGGAAAGGGTGACTGTGTAGATGAATTCGTTAGTTTGAAACAACGAATTTTCCACTAGAATCTACTGTGTTCTACTACCCTTCCAGGTAAAATGCTTGAGGGAAACCAAAGAAGGCTAGTTGAGATAAACTGCCTACTCTCAAATCTTGGTGGATATGCAGTAACGTAGGTATTTTGAGGAGAAATCACATTTTCCTCATCCTGAAAACACTTTGAACATTTAAGGTAAAAACAAGTGCTAGAGACTGCATATTTGGGTAAAGAAGTTTAATCTCTGGGTCTCACCCTGGATCTTTATCTTTTATTTATTGGCTCTGTATATCTGAAAGTAGCTTTAGAAGCCTAGCTGTTATTCTGGCAATACAATTTTGGTAGGTTGCTTAACTGCAGCAAATAAAAATGTTCTCATCCTCTGTCCTAGGAAAGGACTGTTTTCTCTGCCCATAGCATCAAGTAACCTCCAGAATCAGGTTTTAAACATGTCACAATCTATCAGGGACAACTTCGCATTGGCAACCATGCTTCTGAAAGCCAGAACACTCGTTATCAAGTCCTTATTGCCTTTCTCAAATTACAAGTTAGCCAATCATTCAGCTCTTTATTGAATGCCTACTATGTGCTATGATGCTCTAGGTCACTCAACTTTGGCCAGATACAGATCAACTATAAAGATTTAAAATCAAGATGCCTGGGTACTACTCACAACAATTTCTCTGTCTAGAGTGTAGCTTGAACGCTAATTATTTATATATATATAAATAAATTTATTTATTTATTTTTGGCTGTGTTCGGTCTTCGCTGCTGAGCACAGGCTTTCTCTAGTTGCAGCGAGCGGGGGCTACTGTTTGTTGCGGTGCACAGGCTTCTCATTGCAGTGGCTTCTCTTGTTGTGGAGCACGGGCTCTAGGCGCAAGGGGTTCAGTAGTTGTGGCGCACGGGCTTAGTTGCTCCACAGCATGTGGGATCTTCCCGGACCAGGGCTCGAACCCGTGTCCCCTGCATTGGCAGGCGGATTCTTAACCACTGCGCCGCCAGGGAAGTCCTGAACACTGAATTTTTTTTCCTATTTTTTAACATCTTTATTGGAGTATAATTGCTTTACAATGGTGTGTTAGTTTCTGCTTTATAACAAAGTGAATCAGCTATACATATACATATATCCCCAATCTCCTCCCTCTTGCGTCTCCCTCTCACCTTCCCTATCCCACTCCTCTAGGGGGACACAAAGCACCAAGCTGATCTCCCTGTGCTATGTAGCTGCTTCCCACTAGCTATCTATTTTACATTTGGCAGTGTATATATGTCCATACCACTCTCTAACTTTGTCCCAGCTTACCCTTCTCCCTCCCCGCATCCTCAAGTCCATTCTCTATGTCTGCATCTTTATTCCTGACCTGCCCCTAGGTTCTTCAGAATCTTTTTTTTTCTTTCTTAGATTCCATATATATGTGTTAGCATATGGTATTTGTTTTTCTCTTTCTGACTTACTTCACTCTGTATGACAGACTCTAGGTCCATCCATCTCACTACAAATAACTCAATTTCATTTCTTTTTATGGCTGAGTAATATTCCATTGTATATATGTGCCACATCTCCTTTATCCATTCATCTGTCGATGGACACTTAGGTTGCTTCCATGTCCTGGCTATTGTAAATAGTGCTGCAGTGAACATTGTGGTACCTGACTCTTTTTGAATTATGGTTTTCTCAGGGTATATGCCCAGTAGTGGGATTGCTGGGTCATATGGTAGTTCTATTTTTAGTTTTTTAAGGAACCTCCATACTGTTCTCCATAGTGGCTGTATCAATTTACATTCCCACCAACAGTGCAAGAGGGTTCCCTTTTCTTCACACCCTCTCCAGCATTTATTGTTTGTAGATTTTTTGATGATGGCCATTCTGACCAGTGTGAGGTGATACCTCATAAACAAGATGAAAAGACAACCCATTGCTCTTTTAGCTTTCATGGGCTTCCCTCCTCTTAGCACTGGACATAAGGGCAGTTATGGTAAGTGTGTTACAGAATGAAGTAAACAAAGCCCCAGCATTATAGATGGAAGATCAAAAGGGAGCCACAGGAAATTGGGAAGTACTCACTCAGGAGAATAGTTAGAGGGGGAAGCTTTTGACAATTACCTGGTAAGAAAGATTTGACAATTACCTGACAATACTCCTGGTATCACTTCTGATGAATGCACCTACGGTTCTGGTCATAAATGACATACCACAGACTGAGAACTGAACTAAGAGAGAGAGACCACTGCCCAGGACTCAGATTGGCCAGTGAGCAGCATACATGTGAGACCGATTTGAATATAACCTGAAGGCTTTGGAAATGGAACTAACATTGAAACTAAAACTTACAGATGGCTGGTTGGAACCTGCAACCTGGACCCAACCAGGTTCATTGCCTGCTAAAACAAAAATATCAACATTCTTCATAGGACTTAAACAAAACTAAGAGCCTCATAACATAATATTCAAAATATCCAGGATACCATCCAGAATTACTCAGCAAATGAAGAACCAGACAGATCTGAACTCACATGAGAGAAAGACAATTGACACATACCAATGCTGATTTTTTAAACTGAAGTATAGTTGATTTTATTAGTTTCAGGTGTAAAACGTAGTGACTAAATATTTTTATAGATTATACTCCATTTAACGTTATTATAAAACAATGGCTGTATTTCCTAGTGCTGTACAATATATCTGTGTTCCTTATCTACTTTATTACCAAAGCTGATTTGACACAGATGTTTCAGTTATCTGACAAAGCACTAAAGAAGCTATTATAAGTGTTCCAGGAAGTAAGGGCAACACTCAATATGAGTGGAAAGATATAAAGTCCCAGCAAAGAAATGAAAGATAAAAAGACAAACCAAATGAGAATTTTAAAATTAAAAAATATGACTATATTTTTAAAAATCTCACTTGATGGAATTGAGATGGCAAAGAAAACTCAGTTAATTAGCATATAGATCAATAGAAATGATCTTGTCTGAAAACAGAGAGAGAAATATTTCTTAAAAAGTACAGAGCTTGGGACTTCCCTGGTGGTGCAGTGGTTAAGAATCCACCTGCCAATGCAGGGGACACGGGTTCGAGCCCTTGTCCGGGAAGATCCCACATGCCATGGAGCAACTAACCCCATGCACCACAACTACTGAGCCCATGTGCCACAACTACTGAAGCTCACGAACCTAGAGCCTGTGCTCTGCAACAAGAGAAGCCACCGCAATGAGAAGCGGGTGCACCACCACCAAGTGTAGCCCCCGCTCGCCGCAGAGAAAGCCAGCGCACATCAACGAAGACCCAGCACAGCCAAAAATAAATTAATTAATTAATTAAAAATAAATAAATATTACATTAAAAAGTACAGAGCTTAAGGAACCTATGAGGCACTACCAAGAGGTCTAATGTTTGTGTTAGCAGAGTTCCAGACAAAGAGAAAGAAATAACAGCTAATACCATTCACTAAAATGACTAGTATCAAAACCCCTGAAATTAGTATGTTTTGGTGAGGATGTGGAGAAATTGGTACCCTCGTGCATTGCTGATGGTGTTGTAAAATGGTGCAGCCACTGTAGAAAAGTTTGTCAATTTCTCAAAATGTTATATGTAGAATTACAATTCAACTCAGCAATTCCACTCCTAGGTGTACATCCAGAAGAACAGAAAACAAGGACTCAGATACTTGTACTCAAATGTTCAGGGCAGCATTATTCACAATAGCTACAGAGTGGAAACAACCCTGGGGAGTTCCCTGGTCCAGTGGTTAGGACTCAGCACTTTCACTGCTGTGGCCCTGGGTTCAATCCCTGGTTGGGGAACTAAGATCCCACAAGCCACCTGGCTTGGCCAAAAAAAAAAACAAACCCAAAAGACAAAAAAGGAAAGAAAAAGAAAGTGGAAACAACCCAAATGTCCATAAACAGATAAATGGACAAACTGTGATATATACATGCAAGGGAATATTATTCAGTCATAAACAAGAATTATGTTCTGAAATATGCTGCAACATGGATGAACCTTGAAAACATTATGCTAAGTGAAATAATACAGAAATAAAACAATACAGACACAACAAATATTATATGATTTCACTTATACAAGGCACAGAGACAGAAAGTAGAATAGAAGTTACCAGAGACTAGGGGGAGGAGAAATGGGGAGTTATGCTGAATGGGCACAGAGTTTCTGTTTGAGATAATTTAAAAATTCTAGAAATAGATAGCAGTGATGGTTGTACAACATGGTGAATATACTGAATGCCACTGAACTGTACACTTAAAACATTAAAATAGTAAACTTTATGTTATGTATATTTTACCAAAATTTTTTAAAAGGGTTCCCCCTGGCTGAAGACTTCCCAAATTTGGCAAAGGACAGAAACCTACAGATGCAAGAAGTCAACAAATCCCAAATAGTATAATCCCGAAGAAATTCACACCCAAACATACCATAATCAAATTGCTGAAAACCAAAGACAAAGAAAATACGTTGAAAGCAGCCAAAGAAAAACAACACCTTATTATAGAAGAACAATGATTCAAATGACTACTGATTTCTTACTAGAAACCATGGAGACACAAACAAAATGGTACAACGTTTTTGAAAGTGCAGAAAGAAAAAAAAAAAAAATCTGTCTACCCAAAATGTAATATCCAGTTGAAATGTTATTTAGCAGCCAATGTGAAATAAAGGCATTCTCAGATGAAGGAAAACTAAGAGAATCTGTTGCCATTTAGATCTATGCTAAAAAAATTATTAAAGGAAGTTCTTCAGACGAAAGAGAAATGACACCTGAAGGAGACTTGGTACAACATTAATAAAGGAGGAGCAAAAGAAATGGCAATTTCTAATATAATAAACTATTCTCTCTTGAAGTCTAAAATATATTTGATGTTTAAAAGCAAAAATTATAACACTATCTAATGGAGTTTTTAATGAATGTAGATGTAATATATAGGAAAATTACAACACAACATAAGGAGGATAAAGGGAAATAGGGTGGTAAGTTTTCTACATTCCACTTTAAGAGGTAAAATACTTATCCTAAGTAAAATGTGAAACGTTAGGTATGCAAACTGTGTAGCTACTCTGGAAAACAGTTTTTTAGATTCTTATAAAGTTGAACATACATTTACAATGTGACCCAGCAATCTTTCTCCTAGGTATTTACCTAAGAGAAATGAAAACTTATGGTCACATAAAAATATGTACATGAACATTTATACCAACTCTACTTATAATCACTAAACAAGAAAGAACTCATATGCCCTTTAATAGATGAATGCATAAACTTGGTTTATCCATATAATGGATATTCAGCAATAAAAAAGAACAAACTGTTAATATATGGAACAGCTTGTATGAATTTCATACGCATTACACTGACTGAAAGAAGCCAGTCTCAGAAGGTTACAAAAGGTATTATTCTATCTATATGACATTCTCAAAAAGACAAGATTGTAGTAACAGAGACTATGTCAGTGGTTGCAATATAGCAAAAAACTGAAGAACTGAAAGGAATAACATATGAATCAGAGTGAGATTTTAACTAACATTACCCAGTAAGCAATAAAACAAGTAGACAAAATCAGTTAGGACCTAAGAGATTTGAATCATAAAAATTAATAAAATTGACCTAGTGGACATATATAAAACACTGTACCCAGCAACTGCAGAATATATATACCTTTCAAGTACATATGAAACATTAGCCAAAATTGACATTTACTCAACCATGAAGATACTCGCAACACATTTCAAAGGTTAAGATCATGTAGAGTATATTCTCTGTTATACCACTACAATAAATGTACTACTACACACCTACTAAAATGGATAAAATTAAAGAGACTGACTATAACAAGTGCTGGTGACAATTTGGAACAACTGGAACTCTCATATAATGCTGATGAAAATATAAAACAATGTAGCCCCTTTGGAAAAAGAGTACAGCAATTTCCTAAAGAATTAAACATACACTTACCATGTGATTTTGTCATCCCACTCCTAGGTATTTATCAAAGGTAAATGAAAACATATGTCCATACAAGGACTTGTATACAATGGTCATAGCAGCTTATGATGGCTGAAAACTGAAAACAACCTTTACTGGTTTTCTGTGCTGCATAACAAATTACTATAAATTTAGTGGCTTAAAACAGGTATTTTATTTAAATTGATTTTTGAATAGGCAATTCACTTACATAGTTCAAAATGCCAAAGGTATGTGAAGGTATAAAGTGAAAAGTCTTCATCACACCCCAGACCCCCAGGCATCTACTTCCCCTCCCTATTGTACTCCTTGTTCAAAGAGCTTTTACAGAGCTGTTTTGTGCACATAAAAGCAAATCTGTATGTGCCTGTATGTGCATGCATACATGTGTGCATTTATATGTTTATATGAGCGCAAAGAATGGAATGATACACACCAGATTATTATCATTGATTACTTTGTGTTGGGTAAGGGGGGGGGGAATGAGAAACAAAGAAAATCTATTACATTTTCTTTATACATATTGTATCTTTTAACTGGTTGGTCTAATTCTAGTCAAAAGCACAGGCTTTTGAGAAACAGACTACCTATTTGATTATCTTTGGCAAATTTCTTATTCTTTCTGTGCCTCAGTTTCCTCATTTACAAATGGCACTAATAATTTCTATTTCATAAGATTTGGGGGATAATTATAGCACATAATTGATATAAAGTACTTTTGGCCTAATGCCTGGCATATAGCAAATGGTTAGTAAACGTTAGCTGTAAAATATAAGCACCTTACACTAATTTCTAGAAAACAAGAACGATTCAAAAGTATCTAAGCATCCAAATAAAGAAGCTAGAAAGAGGACAACAAAATAAACTTAGAGAAATATGAAAGGGACATTTTAGGTCAAGAGTGTGGTAAATTCACACTTTAAACTCTCTTCCTGCTCTACATATGTGAATTATAGATTCAATTAACAATAAGAAAAAGCCTGACTCCTGCTCAAATACAAAATAAGAATTTCTCTGGGTCATAAGTAGAAGGCAACAAAGTATCAACGGAAAGATGTAGCTAAAGCTACAGCCTTGCAGATTTCTAGGTCCAGGAAGCAGCCAGAAGCCACTGGGAGCGTTTACTACTCTGAGGTGACAAAATCACTCCATATGTGGCATGGAACCATAGTATAGTTGGGCTCTCTGTGTGAAAATAGTTGGTGATTGCTGCCTGACATAACTGCTTATGTAAACCGGGATAACTTTATTATTGGTAAGAAAAGCATAGAAAACTGCACAGAGACCTTAGCAAAGCTGCGTACTGCCTTGGATACAGGGCCAGCTATAGCCCCAAACCACTCTGGGGCAGGAGTTTTTAGCCATGGAGGCCTAGTTTTGGACTAGGGTCCTGGATGAGTAGAGGGGGGACACCACAAAATTGCCAAATAAGGAAGGGTGAGCACAGAAAAAACGAGAGGAGGAAAAATACTCCCACTGAAAATGTATCTGCAGGTGAAAATTCCAAACCACCTGATGAAAATTAACATTATCAAAGAAAGCCAAGAATAGAATTCACTGAAAATAACCCAAAAGTCTGGACAAATATTTAAAAAAATCTTCCTAAATGGGTCCATAATCTACAAAGAAAGAAGGAACACAGGAGAAAACTTATTGAAGGCAGGAACGCAGAAAATTTGAGAATTTGAGTACTGAAGTTGATTTCTGCTTTGAGTCACTTGCTGAACAAGATGAACCTGAGCATCAGTTTTTACAGCCTTCACTCTGAAGAAGGAAAAGAAAGTTTATGTCAAATAGGAGACTGTCCTACAAAACCAAGACCACAGAAGTCTACTCTGTAGTGTAAAGGTGAATTAAAAATACCACCCCCCCAACTCCCTCAACCACTGGGACTGCAAGAAAAATGATCAGTTTGAGAACTGTGGCATGTTGGGAGTAGGGAAGATTTCCCCTGAGAATTTGTATTCACAAGCTGGCCTTCAAGCAGGTTTGCAGCCTGAATTTGTTATTTTGGTAGTCCATAAAACCTCAAATCATGAATTAAAAGTTGTGATGGGACTAGTACTACCATCAGATGCTTGACACAATCTAATCCTCTTTGGAGGAAACTTCATTCATTTCAGGCCTCTAAAAATTACCATGTGAGGAAAATTAACACTTAGATCACAATAAAAACAAA
Organism: Balaenoptera ricei; assembly: GCF_028023285.1. NCBI lineage: Eukaryota > Metazoa > Chordata > Mammalia > Artiodactyla > Balaenopteridae > Balaenoptera > Balaenoptera ricei. The sequence continues at coordinate 79,407,692 of NC_082640.1, read as the reverse complement.
AGCAATCAACATCAACAACATAAGACCCCATAAGTGAGAATAGCTGAAACAGCAGTGAGCCGAATCAGAGCTGAAAAAACTTCACAGATGAGAATATTCAGACATGAAAATAATTTTGCTTAATATGCTTCAAGGAGTTTGAAAATAATAAGTAAATCACAAGCAGAACTGAAGAAATACTCAAAGAGAATGTCTACAATGAAAAATATAATAACTGAAACTTAAAAAATTCAACGGATATAGTAAATGGCAGGTTAGATACAGGGAAAGATATTATTGGAAGAACTGAATGTGTTATGTAGAATGTAGCCCAGAATGAACATGAAAAGAAAAAAAAGGTTAAGAGTAATGAAGTAAAGAGTAAAAAAAAGAAAAGTCTGAGTAAGAAAAGTCTTACTCAGAGTTTTTTTTGTTTTTTTTTTTTAATTAATTAATTTATTTATGGCTGTGTTGGGTCTTCGTTTCTGTGCGAGGGCTTTTCTCTAGTTGCGGCAAGTGGGGGCCACTCTTCATCGCGGCACGCAGGCCTCTACTATCGCGGCCTCTCTTGTTGCGGAGCACAGGCTCCAGACGCGCAGGCTCAGTAGTTGTGGCTCACGGGCTTAGTTGCTCCGTGGCATGTGGGATCTTCCCAGACCAGGGCTCGAACCCGTGCCCCCTGCATTGGCAGGCAGACTCTCAACCACTGTGCCACCAGGGAAGCCCCATTACTCAGAGTTTTAAAAAGAGAGAATGGAACGAATGCTGAAAATGAACAGACAGTGGCTGAAAAGGTTCCAGAAAGTCATCCATACACAGATTCAAAAACTCTAATAAATTAAGAAAGATAATAAACAAAAACCCATACCTAAACATATCATTATGAATCTACAGAGCAAAAAAGACTAAAACACCTTAAAGGTTGCCAGAGAAAAAGGAGCAACAATAGGATGGACAGCTGACTTTTTAGCAACACAGAAGTCAGAAAAAATAAATGGTATTTTAATATGCTGAAAGAAAATTACTCTTCTATATATGATTCTATACTCAGAAAATTACTTTCCATAATGAGGATTAAAATAAAGACATTTTTCATCAGGCAAAGGCTGAGAATCTACAATCTGAAAACTGCCCCCTGAAGAGTATAAAGGATGTACTTCAGGCTAAGGAGAGTGAACCCAGATAGAAGTCTGAAATACAAGAAGGAATGAAGAATAAACTAGTAAATATGATGGTAAATCTGAATGAACCTGATAGGTTAATTTCTCTCATGAGAAATTCTTAGAGGCCTAAAATGAAGGTGGGGTCCTCTAAAGAGAATTAGCTCTGTCAGACATTTGGAGGCACTACTCAAGTGGTTAAAACAAAACAAAGGATTAATGTACATGACAATTCTAGGGGCCTGTATTAGTCAGTGTTATCCAAAGAAACAGAACCAACAGGATATATAGAAAGAAATATATGTAAGAGGAGATTTATTATAGGAATTGGTTCACATGGTATGGAGACCAAGAAGCCCCAGGATCTGCCATATGCAAGCTGGAGGGCCAAGGAAGTCCATGATATAATTCAGTCTGAGTTCCAAGGACTGAGAACTGGGGGGATGATAGTATAGTTCCAATTTGAGTTGGAAATCCTGAGAACCAGGAGTGCCTATGTCAGAAGTCAGGAGAAGATGGATGTCTCATCTTAAGCAGAGAGAGAGAGTAAATTCACCCTTCTCTGCCATTCTGCTCTATTTGAGCTCTGGAGGGATTGGATGATGCCCACCCACGCTGGGGAGGGCCATCTGCTTTACTCAGCTCACCAATTCAAATGCTAATCTCTTCTGTAAACACCCTCACAGACACACCCAGAAATAGTGTTTTACCAGCTATCTGGGCATCCCTTAGCTCAGTCGACACATAGAATTAACCATCATAGGGCCCAATAAACATGTATTGAATGAATGAATGAATGAACATTATAATTAGCTCTTTATTAGTTTCTAGCAGAGGCTAAAAACTGGCTGCTTGTCAGCCATTTCTGGTTTGCAAACAGTTTGTAAACTACTGGCTGACAACACATTGGCCAAGAAAGAACCCCCAAAAAACAAAAAACAAAAACAAAAAAACCCAGCAGATTAAACATCAAGAACTGAGCTTATGTTCCTAGTGGTCAGTTGTGGACTGCAACTAACTCACAGCTACCACCTTAGAAGGGGCATGTAGTCTTCCACAGGCAATTGGAATTAAAGTGTTTTTACATCCTTATTTAGGAATAGGTTAACAGTAATTAACTTCATTAATAAACTAAGGATATATGGTATAATTGGCAAGCAGAGACTACTAAAATTTTTATTTCTCTTACCTAACAGGGAAAAAAAGCATGACACATGTGGCAAGGGACTACAGTTAGGCTTTCTGCGTGAAAATAGTTGTAACCACTATTGAATAGAGCCATGATGAAATTTCCTCTTTTGTAGACCCTAGCAGAGGCTTATAACTGATGAACTGTCAACATGTTTTTGTTTTGTTTACACATTTTTGGCCAACACTTAAAAATCAAGAGATCTCATATCCCATTCTGAGTCTGCATTTTTTTTTTTTTTAAAGATTGGTTGATTGATTGATTGCTATGTTGGGTCTTCATTTCTGTGCGAGGGCTTTCTCTAGTTGCGGCGAGCAGGGGCCACTCCTCATGGCGATGCATGGGCCTCTCACTATCGCGGCCTCTCTTGTTGCGGAGCACAGGCTCCAGACGCGCAGGCTCAGTAGTTGTGGCTCATGGGCCTAGTTGCTCCGCGGCATGTGGGATCTTCCCAGACCAGGGCTTGAACCCGTGTCCCCTGCATTAGCAGGCAGATTCTCAACCACTGCACCACCAGGGAAGCCCCTGAGTCTGCATTTCTGACTGGCAGTAGTGGATTAGAACTGACTGACTAGCAGAGGTTACCGTTAGAAAAGGGTATGTGGTCTCAAGTGGAATCTAAAAGTATTTTTAGTTCCTGTTTGGGGAAAGGGTAAATATAATTAACTTTAAACTTAAAAAAATTAAGGATATATGGTATAATTCTTGGGTTACCCAATAAAAAGATTTTTAAAAAATAGAATATAGAACATATAACTTCCAAAACCAGTAGAATAAAAAAAAAAATGTGAAAAAGGATACTTCAAAAGAAGACAATAAGATAAAAAAATAAAGCAATAGCAACAGAAATATGTTTTCTAGAAATAGAAAAATTGATCAGTACCATAAATGCAGTAGACTTAATGCTATAAATAAAAGACAAAGATTATCTGATTGATTTTTTAAATAAATTTATTTATTTAATTCATTTATTTAGGCTGCGTTGGGTCTTCATTGTTGCGCGCGGGCTTTGTCTAGTTGCAGCAAGCGGGGGCTACTCTTTGTTGTGGTGCACGGGCTTCTCATTGTGGTGGCTTCTCTTTGTTGCGGAGCACGGGCTCTAGGCACGTGGGCTTCAGTATATGTGGCATGCAGGCTCAGTAGTTGTGGCTTGTGGGCTCTAGAGAACAGGCTCAGTAGGTGTGGCGCACAGGCTTAGTTGCTCTGCGGCATGTGGGATCTTCCTGGAACCAGGGCTCAAACCTGAGTTCCCTGCATTGGCAGGAGGATTCTTAACCACTGTGCCACCAGGGAAGTCCCTGAATTTTAATAACATAATTTTATGCTACAGAAAGTATAATAGTGGGAAAATAAATATTAAAAATATACTAACCAAAAGAAAGTTTGTATAGCTGTATCAAACAAAATACAGGCACACCTCAGAGACAGTGCAAGTTCAGTTCAACATCACTGCAATAAAGTGAGTCACATGAATTTTTTGGTTTCCTAGTGAATATAAAAGTTATGTTTACATTATACTGTAGTCTATTAAGTGTGCAATAATAGCATTATGCCTAAAAAATGTACGTACATTAATTAAAAAATACTTTATTGCTAAAAGATGCTAACCATCAACTGAGGCTTCAGTGAGCTGTGTAGTAACACCAAAGATCATGGTCACACATCACCATAACAATGTAACAGTAATGAAAAAGTTTGAAATACTGTGAGAATTACCAAAATGTGACACAGAGACATGAAATGAGCAAATGCTGCTGGAAAAATGGTGCCAATTTCCTTGATGCAGGGTTGCCACAAACCTTCAGTTTGTTAAAAATGCAGTATCTGTGAAGTGCAATAAAGCAAAGCACAATAAAACAAGCTATGCCTGTAAATTGTAAGTATTACTAGAGATATAGAGGGTCACTACATAATAAGGCTCAAGTCACCAGGAAAATAAACTAAGCTTGTAGGCATATAATCTCAAAGCAAAAGTTGATAAAATTACAGCTTATATACAAATCCATTATCAGAGTCAGATTTTAAAATATTTCTCTCAGTAACTGATAGATCAAGGGAAAAAAAATTTAGTAAAGCTATAGATGATTTGAGCAACATAGTTAAGTAATTTGATCTCAGGTGTCTACCTTCTGCCCCAAAGACTTCTTTTAGCATTTCTTGTAACGTGGGTCTCCTGGTGGTACATTTTCACAGGCTTTGCCTTTGGTTGAAAAGCATTTTTGCTGGGAATACAGTTCTAGGTTTACAGGGTTTGTTTTTTTTTTTCCAGTACTTTTAAGGAATTCTGATGTCATCCTTATTTTTGTTCCTCTGTATGTCATTGTTTTTTTTATCTGGTTGCTTAAAATTCTTAAATTTTTTCTCTTTATTACTGGTTTTAAGCAATTTGATTATGTTGTCTTTGTGAGTCTTCTTCATGTATCATGTATCATCAAATCCCTTGCGGCTTGTTGAGCTTCTTGGATCTGGGGGTTTAGAGTTTTCAAGTTTAGAAAATATTAGGCCTCTTGACGTCCCACGGCTCACTAAATAGTTTCTATTGCTGTGTCTTCAAATTCTGTGATCTTTTCTTCCACTATGTCTGCTCTGCCATTAATTCCATCAGCATAATTTTTATCCCAGACATTGTAGTTTCCATCTCTAAAGCTTAATTTGGGTCTTTTTAACATCCTCTTAACTTTTTGAAGATAGTTATATGATATGTTTTAATATCCTGTCCCAATTCTGACATCTGTTTCAGTTCTGGGTCAGTTTTGACTGGCTGTTTTTCTCATTATGGTCATGTTTTCCTGCCTCTTTGTATGCCTGGTAATCTTTAACTGGATGTCAGACACTATGAGTTTTACCTTTGTGGGTGCTAGATATATTTGTATCCCTATATATCTTCTTGAATTTTGTTCTGGGATACAGTACACTTGTATGTAAATTATTGAACCCTTTCAGGTCTTGCTTTTATGATTTGTTAGTTGGGTAAAGAGCAGGGCTCAGCCTAGGGCTAATTACTCCCATAGTAACAACTTCCTGAGTTCTCTACCCAGTGCTCCATGAATTATAATTTTTTTTTTTCATTCCGTCTGGTAGGAATATGCACTGTTTCTGTACCCCCCCTAATCCTTTCAGATTGTCCTTTCTCTAGCCCTGGGTAGTTGCTGAATACTACAAATCTCTCTGCGCAGCTCTCTCCTCTTTGGGACTTGGCCCTATGAACTCGAACTCCCTGGGTTTCTCCAGACTCTCAGCTCTGTCTCCTCAACCTAGGGAATCTCCCAGTTTTTGTCTCAGTTTCCTTTCCCTGTGTTAAAGCTTGGAAGCTCTCAAAGAAGTAAGCTGAGGTAATCATAAGGCTCACCTAATTTGTTTTCTCTCACGGATCACTGTCTTTCCTGATATCACTGTCTTGAAAACCAGTTTCATGTTGCTTTGTTTGTTTCAGAGGGGAGGGTTAAATCCAGTCCTTATTACTACAAGTTGGTCAGAAGTGAAAGTTCTAAAACTATGTTTTAAATTATGCAATAAAACAATTTTTAAAAATCCTTAGGGGGACTAATATAAAATTACTGTGCAATAGGATAATAGTAAAAGATAGGAAATGCTGAGATAGATCTAAAAAGGTTAGAAAATTCTAATAGGTCCTCAGGCACAGGCATGAAAAGATTTTCACAATGTTACTAAGTTTATCAGTTAGGATAGGTTAGAATTATGTTATGGTAACCACCCTCAAATATCAATTACTAAAATCAAAAAGGTTTATTTCTTACTCATTTTAAAAGTCCACTGCAAATTGGGAAGGTGATTCTTCTCTTCATCACAGTTACTCAAATGACAGAGCAACCACCAACTCAAGCGTTGCCAATAAACAAATTAGAGGAAAGACAGGCATCTAGAGAGTCTCAAATTGGCAATTCAATTCTCCAGTTCAGAAGTGGAGCCCACAATTCACAGGCCAGACCCAGAAAGATGGCACCACCCAACCATAAGGGAAGTGTAATCCTGCTATGTGTCTGGTTCTCTAGAGAGAACTACTGTAACTACAAGGTGAAGAGCCCTAATGACTATCACAGAGCACGCTTCTGGTCAGCAGTTATTCAGTGTATCCTCCTTCTTATAGCCAAAACACACTCCTTCTCTTCGAAGGAGAGATAACTCAACAGTACCATTAAATCAACGGCATCAAGCTCAAAGTTCAGTATCTCTTGCTAGTCTCTAAATCAGGGGATAGTATGCACTAGTCTCCTCTAGATTGGTTATCCTATGAATTAAAAAGCTGTCCTCTACACACACAAGGTTGAAACAGAGATAGAAAAACTGTAAATAAACACTCCTATCCTGAAGGAGAAAGATGGGAAACACTCAGTCACTGGTCCAAAACAATTCTCTGCTACAAGGACACTACTCTGGTGGTGCAAAAATTCCTTGATGAGAACCTGACTCTGCTTGCTGGAAGGGGATCTCTAATCAATTGCTGTCCAAAGTTATTGATCCCACCATCCAGGAGGTCCTTCCTTTTTTCTTTATCCTTCTTGACCACAGAGGTAGACATTGGGGAATATGTTTTATTTGGGGACCAAGCAACTTTCTCTGTCTGCTACCCCGTGTAGAAAGTTGGGGGCCCAAGGGTCATTTTGAGCTGATCAGTCATAAACTTTTAGTCCAGGCTCATGGTTTGACAGTTCAACTTTCTCAAAATGTTTGCTTTTTATTTATCTGACTGCAGTCAGCAGTGAGCCAATACTCACACCCACAAATTTAAAGAAGTGCTCCCCCCAGCTCCTCTTTACACTTGACTGGAGTACCCTGAGCCCATCAGGCACTGGTAGAAGACTGACGTTTTAGCAACTGTTTCCTAAGCCATTTTATATATCTGAACAAATTACTGGGCATTGGTATTTCCAATTCCTGACAGGTATTAATATTTAGGATGTGGGAATGAGAAATGAAAACTTCTGGGAATTCTCAGGTATCCCCAAATTACACAGAATTGTCATTCTATATTTTTCATAGCACCATACTTAATATATTTAAAATAGTTATGAGTGACCAAAATAAATACTGAATCATTTTTCTGTGATAGTTATACTAAATGTTCCAGATATTTTCTGTTAAAAAAGACATAATAATAAATGTTTATTAACATGAACCAATGTATTGGGACAAGATTATATACTTCAATACCATTATATCTACCTGACATTGATATTTGATAACAGAAAACATTAAATAAAGGAAACTAACAAAAATGCCAATAAAAATCATTTGTTAAATTGGAAGCACTACAAATATTTGTTTAAAAGTTTTTCTTAAAATGCAATCTATCATACTAAGTGAAGTAAGTCAGACAGAGAAAGACAAATATCATATGATATCGATCATATGTGGAATCTAATTTTAAAAAATGATACAAATGAACTTATTTACAAAACAGAAACAGACTCACCAATTTTGAAAACAAACCTATGGTTACCAAAGGGGAAATGTCGGGGGGAGGGATAAATTAGGAGTTTGGGATTAACATACACACACTACTATATATAAGATAGATAACCAACAAGGACCTACTGTATAGCACAGGGAATTACACTCAATATTCTATAATAACCTATATAGGTGAAGAATCTGAAAAAAAGAATGAATATATGTATAACTGAATCACTTTGCTGTACACCTGAAACTAACACAACATTGTAAATCAACTATACTTCAATAAAATTTTTTAAAAAGAAATCTAAAAAGATACAACACATTAATTGCCCTATCTGATAGTCTTTATCTTTATTTTATAACAACTATTCCAGACGTAGAAATTCTTCTTTCATTTTTGCATCGATATTAGTGAAGTTGCTAGGGACTGTCCAAAAACATCTTCAAGTTGGTGTTAGGTTACATGTTACTTCATAGAAGCTCTTTTCCTTTCTTAATGATAAAAAATATTTTGTCTGCTAGCCCAGATTTTGGTCTTATTGTTGCAATTGATAGTGCTTTTGCTAATTTAGACTTTAGATCAGTTTCTGATCTCATTTCAGAATGTTCCACAACATTTACTTCTTTTCTTTGCATTTATTGTTTAAGTATTTGTAAAGAATAGCACCCTTTGGCAAATAATCATACACTGGGAAGTGCCAATAAATTTATTTGGTAGTTACTTGACTAATGTTACATTTGGCTCTCCTCTCAAAAGTAAAAACACCACACAGAATCACAAGTCAAAATTGATAATTTATGGAATTATTTTGCTTCCACAACATGTTATTTTTGGAAGACCATTGATGGGATTTGTATAAAGTATCCTATGAATATAAACTTACTAATTTTTATTTTACTTGCAAGAATGACTCACCATTAGCAGCAGACAGGGGTATGAATACACATTTATACCATGGCAATAGCTACAAGTATGACTGAGTGATCAGACTATGACCACTTCTCTTCTGTGGACTCCTATTGTGGTTCCTGGAAATGTTGACTTTACTCTTGGACTCCACCTGTCAGCATTCCCTAGTCTTACTTTTGAGCTTGACTTCAGAGGATTCCTGCAAACCAGTAATGGCTCTAACTTCATTACTTAGCTTTAATTCTCATAGGAAAGTTACAATACTTTTTCCTGTTTCATCGATTTCTTGACTGATTTGTCTTGAAATTCAGAAAAATATGTGTTTCCCAAGAAATGCCGTGAAGGAATTTACACATAGAAGAAACACTTCGGGGCCTCTCTTTAATCTAATTAATTGGTATGATGGCCATATTCATAATTTAATTAAGTTTTCTTGCTTAGGCCTTCTCCTTTTACTGGTTGGGGGTGAGAAGTTTAGCCTTTTCCAACCCTGCAAGTATCTGGATTTGTGGACTTTTTCTATTCTCTTTTGTTCCCACTTTCAATCTTACCATTTCTCATCTGAGTTCACTTCTTTCTCAGAGTAAGTTGTCAAATGCAGCCAATATAGTAACCAAAACATGCTATTAACATTTTGTTAGTCAAACTCTTCCAATAGAGATACAACTTCATTACGTACACCATTTGTCTTTCAGCTATTACAGTCAAGTTTACCAAATCTCTCACCATAGCAGAATGTGGATCACCACATGTAGCCTTGCCATCTGCCACCTAAGCCAATGCAATACACTGGTGTAATGTAGCTCAGCTGTGTTTCTTCTAATGGCAGCAATCCACTTTCAGGATTAATTCCTACATCAGTAGGGAGAGACTTAGTTATGCTGTAGAACAAAAATTCTCTAACTGCAGTAGCTTAAAATAAAAATGCTATTTCTCCTTCATGCTATATGTGTATCTAAATAAACAGGAAGGCTCTTTTCATAGTCCCTCAGGAACCAAGCCTGATATAGCAATCACCATCTGAATAGTAAAAATGTTACCATGCTTGAGGGAAAAGAGGGTTCTAAAGAGTCTCACATTAACAACTAAATCCTCGAAACCAGAAGTCACTTTCACTCACAACTCACTGGCCAGAAACTAGTCATATGGCCACACACTAGAAATATTTGGTGAATAGCAGGAATGAAAATCTACATTAGGCTAAAAACAAGCTGACTTTGAAGAATCAAAGAAAAAAATCTAGGTGAATAAACTCTTAACTCCTACAAGTTAATGCTGGACCAAGAAGCTTTCTGTAAGTACTATGGTATGATAATTAAAATAAGTATGGGTTTCTATTTTTCAATTTAAAAACTGAATACTCTTCAATCTAATAAATTATACACTTTAGAATTTTAGTACAGGTAAATAAAATATGGACCAAAATTTATGGAATAAGAGCTTCACTGCAGTGTCTATAATAGTGAAAATAAAAGAACAGTTATAAAGTTATGATTATACCCATACAAAAATATAGGGCAGGGGTTGGCAAACTTTGTCTTGAAGTGCCAGATTGTAAATCCTTGAGACTTACGGACCATACGGCCTCTGTCATGTACAACTGTGCTGTTGTAGTGCAAAAGCTACAACAGACAATATATAAACAAATGACATGGCTGTTTTCTAATAAAATTTTGTTTACAAAAAAAGGTAGCCAACTGTGGGGCATAGTTTGCTAGCCCCTGATATAGAGCAATTAAAATCAAGTTTTTAAGGCAGTGCGTAAATGCTTAAAATATTTTGAAAGCTTAAAACTACAGTTTATAATTACCAAATTCTCCACAAATGGCAAGTTTTACTTTAGTATTTAAGAGGGAAAATTCATCTTAAAAAAGAGGTTGAATTGGGTGAGTAATGTAGTCAGTTTTTCTGTTCTGTTTTTAGAAAAGTCAAATGACCCTAGATGTACCTGAAATATTTCTGTAAACCGAAATCCAAGGTCACTTCTGTGATCAGCAGTTATTCAGGCCATTAATATCTGCAGCTACAGCTTCATTTATAGCTTGGTCCAAAAATCTCCATAATGATGACCCACTGTGTCATCAAAGAAGACTAAATTATGCATAGTATATTCTTTTAAATAACAAAAGTGATTTTATAATACTTTTAAAAAGCAATTAAAAGTTACCTTTAGCTAACTGTAAAAGTAATTTCACCCAGGACACCTCATCCCTCGATGATGTTACAGATGCTGCTACAGATGTGTTTAATTCCTTACAAGATGATCCAAGTGAAGTATCTTTGAGTTTATAGATTTTGAGATGAAAATTAAACATTACCATGACTTTAAAAAAATCTATTTGACTATTCATTTTGTGTACATGGATTGGCAGATATGCCTCATTAGTAAACAATATTTTTAAAATAATCATTTCTCTTTTAATGCTTAGACATAGGTAAATTGTGTTTTATTTTTAGCTGAAAAAACAAGTCTTAGTGTTATAGTAATCTAGTAAAAATGAAACACTTGCAATTCTTTTTAGTGCCTGTATACATACAAAAGTCCTAATTCACTGAAGTCAGTACAAGTGAGTGATCCTGGAGTAACAAGTTTGATGGAACAAAAATGATCATATCAACCATAATTTTAAAATGACATTACAGAAGCCTAAAAAAATGTAATGATGTCAAAACATTTATAATTATTATATAAAGTGTATCTTTAAATCACATGCTGTCTTTCCTGTTAATAGAATATTCACTAACCCCTCCTCTTGAGGTAAAATTCCTCAATTCCTATTAGTAAAAGAGATCAGTAGGTCCTCTTCTTTAGGTTAAGAGGTCCTCCATTCCATATGCATATAATCACTGTAGGAATAATAAATAAAACTGTAATTAGTACCATCAATGGAAGGGTTATTTGCAAAAACTGATATATTTTTAAAAGGGACATTCAGTATAAATGCTAGGAACTATAGATGTGGTAGAAAACACTAACTTCAGAATCAGATCAAATTACGTTCAAATCTTGGCTTTGTAACCTTAGACAAGTAATTGCCCAGATATCTTTTTACTTATAGCTGAAACAAGGTGACTCATATCTTGTCAGTTCCTTTTAAAAAATGTTTAGAATAGTTCTTTAAAAATTTATAGGGTGAAAAAAATTACAATTTCCTTCCTAAAACATCGGAGAGATACAAAGGGGAAAAAATAACATAAATAAATATGGCATTCAGATTTTCAACGTAAATTAAAAGTGTATCCACAAAATGAACGTTTCTTAACGTCACTGAACTGCACATGTAATCAATCATAATTCTGTTGTTAGGTAACAGGAGACTATAATACAGTAAGGCACCTTGGTAGTTAGTTCTTAGGCAAAGAGTCACTTGAGTGCATCACTGGCTTTCATAGTCAATCAAGAAAGTCTAAGTGCTTGTTGTGTATTGGTTTGTTATGATTTCAAATCCACTTGTTTATGACTTAAGTGAAGTTGTTTTGATCTACAGGTAAATTTGTTTACACTAAGGAAGCTGTGCCAGGATGATGTCATCAACATCTGCTGTTGTTGATAAGCATTCAGCAGCTCAGCCATTAAGGGGTGCCGCTGGGGAGGATAATCAATACGAACATATGGAAGAGCAGCTATCGAGTGATGGACACTTAAACTTTAAATACCGAGAATTTATGAGGACTTACCGAGAGTGTTTAGTCTGGGCAAGGCTACTCTTTGCTGACTTACATAGCTCTGTGAAGATCTTGAGACACTTGCTCCTGCCATGGCCAGGCCACTCTTGGTCCTCAGCAGTGTTAAACTGTGCAGCAGTCTCAGGAAGAGGAAGGGACATCTGTTCCTGCCTTGGCAAGGCTACTCCTGGTAGGCAGTGGTGTAAGTCATGTAATGGTCCCTGGAGTCATAACATTTGGAACAGCCCAGCTTGCTTACCGACACCGGTACTGTCACCCCCTAGCTACGTGCCCCAGCAGCAAGAGACCTACGCTGGCAGCTGATACCCAGCTTTTAGTTGGAAGGACTGACTCTACAGACAACCAATTCCTGGAAAGGTACACCTCAACTAAATTTGGACTTTCTTTCATCTCCTCTTTGCCTGGAACAACAGTGTAATCAATCTATTATTAGTTTGGAGTATGTTATTTCTTTATTAGCTTATTAACAGACATTATCCTGTATGGTATCGGCTTGCGAAATATTATTTTTATAAATTATAATTCTCACAGTGAACTGGTGTTAAATAAGTTATTGGCAAAGAAAATCTCAGTCCCTGAGCACAATTTGCCCAGACAAAACAGCACTCTAAAGCAGGTGGTGGCAAACTACAGTCCACTGGCCAAATCCAACCAACATTCTGTTTTTGTAAATAAAGTTTTATTGGAACACAAACAGGCTACCATTTACATATTGTCTATAGGTGCTCTTAAGCTATAAGGAAGAGTTGGATAATTGTGACCACACAGTCCACAATTATTCACTATCTGGCTCTACAGAGAAAAAGTTTGCTGACCACTGTGCTAAAGCACTGCTACTCAAAGGTTTGGTTTGCATACCTGAATTGTTTGTTCCTGATCAGAAATGAGATAAGGAGATTATGTGAAAACAGAAACCAACTATGTTAGCAAGTACAATGTTTATTTCAACTATTTTTTTGTTTTCATTGCTAGACTTTCTCAATGAAGGATTTATAGTCTGGTACAAGTTCCTTTTCTCACAGTGGATAGGTATAAACTATTCATTGATCAGGTACTTTCAGTACCACTACTGTAAGTATGTAGGGGCAGGAGAAGGAACTACTCAAAGCTCACAAGGGACTACAGTGTCACTTAGAGACTTATTTTGGTACAGTGCTCTAGGTTTTTGAAGCATTAGGTGACAGCCTTGGCAACTAATTGAATGAGATTCAGAAAATGGTCCTTACACAGATTTTTTCTTCCCCTTACTCCAAAAGTCTTCTCTGCTATAGATTTATGTTTCAACAAGGTGAAGGATGACAGTTAATAAGTTCCTCTATCCCATCTTTTCTTGGGAGCAGGAAAGATAAAAATATTTGCCCCCACCCTCAAAAATATTCAAGAAAATAAGTCAATAAAATATTTTGCCTATTTAGCCTCTTTAATTTACTGAGCAGATAGAAAACTATAATATTAAATTATAATTCTCTTGAAGTAGAAGAATTTATAAAGCAAATCAATTCTCTGTAAATACTAGCAGTTCTTCCCCCTGTACTTTGTCTCAATTTAAAATAAATCATGCATCAATTGAAGAATACGGAATAAAATCTACCACTAACTTTAACATGAAATTTCCTTGAGCAATATACAATTTCTAGAGGCGCCAAAGGTAATCCGACTCAAGCAGCTTTCTGAAAAATAAAATTATTCAGGGACAGATTTTTATTGCAAATATTTACTCAAAAACTACTATATACAGCAGAATTTTAATAGCCATTTTAAACATTTAACATTCAGTGAAACAAAATTTAAGAATTCAAAGCACATTTTAAGAAGTAAAAATGTAGCATTTTAAATAAAAGTTTATTAGTACTTCAAAGCAAACTACTGTTACTCATATTATTCATTTCTATATCTATTATTTTCTATATGATAAAAAAACTGAAAAAATCAATTTAGCAGCCATCTTATGGATAAATTAGGCTAAATATCCCAAACCAATTTTTTACATCCTGCTTTAGGTCCCATTTGAATTTTCTATTTTACAATTACAGAAGAAGTCACTTAAACATGGCTGAATTCATGCCAGGACATGTTTTCAGTTTACTGCTTTACAATATCTACATTAATCCATACTTTGGTTTGGTTTCCAGACCATTTTTATGGGTCTATTTCTAAAGAAGATCATTAAAACAATATTAAGAGCATAATAGCTACAGGAGTTTCAACAATGGGTTTCTACTTTATACAACTAGTACATCAAGGGATTTCTGCACAGCTTACACACTGACAAAAAGCACAAATATAAATTTTTATTTTAATAATTTCACTTTCACTGAAAGTTTAATTAAGGTAAGCTTACAGCCTGGCAGGCTAACACTTGTATGGAGGTACACAGATTCAAATATTCTGTTTACATGCTTCTGGCAGTCTGGAATGTTATATTATATCCAAAATTAAGTTTATGTTCATCCAAATTCTCATTAGATCAACTAATTTAGCATTCTAAACATGCTCCATTTACCAGTATCATACTCAAAATGAAGCCTTCATTAACAAAGCCAATCGGCCATTATTTTAAATCAATTATTCCCAAAAGGTATGTGGTTTCCAAATCTCTTCCTTTAAGTTAATTGAAAAGGATGTACAGGTAATAAAGACTTTTAGTTTAGAACTGATGGAAATTTCAAAAGCTTTATTAGTATAATATTCTAATATTCAATTCATATTGACCACCAAGTTCCATAACCTCGAAAACTGCTAAATGAGACTTTTTCATTGCAAACTTAACTTTCATTAAAATCTTACTCATGTCTTAAAAACTTCTTGGAAATTCATACTAATCATGCTATTAATGATGAACTGATTTAATAACCTAGGTTGAATATACAGGTAAAGTGTATGAATGACCTCCCTCACATTTTTCTATGTCTGCACTCTGCAACAGCACCACTGAGCTCACCTGATAGCACTGTTCCAAATGCTCTTATCGTTGGTACACTAAAACTTAGAATGCCTAATTAATTTCAACTTCTTTCTTTTTCATCTGCCAGGTCTCCTGTTGTCTCTGTTGTGCTAAGGCTATTTTCTCCAGGAACGTCATCTGTTTGATCAGACACTACTTCATCAGTCTTGGCTGAAGGATCACCACTACCTTTCTGAAGAATCTCTGTGGCTTCAAACTCAAGCACTTCTGATGGAGTCAAAGGTTCCAAATGAATACTGCCTTGCTCACTAACATCAGAACTAACAGATTCAGGTTCATCTCTTTTTCTCAAAAACTGATCAATGCTAACATCACCAGATGTTAACTGCAAATCCTTAATATTCTTCGAAGAAAATCTAGCTTCACTGGCATTGCAATCTTCAGTCTGATCACATGCAATGAAGTTTTCTGAACTTTGGCACCTCTTCAACTCTGTTTCCTGACAAATGTGCTCTATTTGTTTTTCCTTTTCCACCTTATCTGCATCAATAATTGAATCATAACTGAAGATATTCTTTGAGCCAGTTTCCTGGTCTTCAAGACAGGTATCATTTTCTTTATCTGAACCTGATACACCTTCTTCACTTTTTGTTGTTGATGAGCCTTCAAATAAATGCACATCACATCCATTTTTTATTTCCTCTGAAGAAGCTTCATCTTGTTTACTGAAAAAATAAAGCTATTTATTATCTATTTCTTCATAATACAATGTATTTGAACACTATCAAAATAAAGACATTCTCTAAAAAATAAAAAAAAAAGGCACACTTGCCCACCAAAAAAAAAAAAAAAAGAAAAAAATTGAGGTCCCCGGTCTTTGCCATGATGTTACAATTTAGGAGGTGGCCATGTTCTTGGGCAACAGAGTGAGAAACTCCATAGTCACATATTAAAAGGAATCCTGAGGAGTCTATTCACTGGTTTTAGTCCTGGTTATCATTATTTTTATCTGTTCATACCCTTGCTTATTTTTAGTTAAAATGTGAGTGTGCTTATTAATTCGTAAGAGTAATTTAAATAAGGAATGAATAGATGTGGAAAAAACCCTATTTCTCTTTTATGATTTATATGTCCTCTTGGGCTTAGAGTGTTTTCCCTATGCAAAATCAACTAAGCATTCACAAACATTTCACTGATTTTTTAACAGCCTAATTTATAAAAACATAAACACATGCCTAAAAAATATGTAAATATAAAACATGCATACATATATGCTTATGTGTATACCTGTCTCTGTGTTTACTCTTACCCTGGTGTGTTAACAGAAACTATTTAGTGAATATAGTTCCCTATGTTATATAGTAGGACCTTGTTGTTTATCTATTTTATATATAGTAGTGTGTATATGTTAATCCCAAACTCCTAATTTATCCCTCCTCCACCCTTTCCCCTTTGGTAACCATAAGGTTTGTCTTCTATGTCTGTGAGTCTTAGAAACAGGAGATTTCTAAGAGGCTCTCCAGTCCCTTATGTCGATGTAACAATGCTTATTTTAACAAAAAGAAATTTAATGATTACATTTATATTAGTTCTTACATTAATCCACCTGGAATTTAGACTTTTTCCTAATGAACTGCCAAATATCAAAGCAATGTTATCAGATAGTCATTTATTATTTACTAAATTATATTTAAAAGGCTGTTTCTCTGCTATTTATTTTGTTGATGTGTCTTTTGACTATTACAGGCCAATACCACCCAGTTTTAACAATTAGAAATTAACATTGTACTTTATTATCTAATAGGGCAAATCACCTACATTATACTACTCTTCTCCCTAAATTAATAGTTTGAAAAAGTAAAAGATAATTGTACAAGGATGCTCATTAAAACAATGTTTAAAATAGTGAATACAGAAACAACCTAATATCTAACACAGCTGTGATTTTTAAAATTATGGTATTAATAAGTAGAAAAATATGAATCTTACGTTAAACACCACTAGTTTCCAAATCAAATCCAATTTGGATTTTCAACTAAATGTTCATTAACCATAAACTAATTTGGGAAATGACCTATCATGTAAGTTACTAATATATTACTTTCTATCTCAGTAAGTTTTTTCTTCGAAATCTTCTAAATAGATGCTGCACTTTTCTCATCTTGTTATTACTGTGAATTTTATCCATTATATTTTGTAATCACATGTTATTGGTATATCGTAAAGATTCTGAATTTTACACCAAGCTGCCTTAATTAATACCCTGATTAATTTCAATCATTCTTAGCTCATTTTCTTGGATCATACAGGTCAATTACATCATCTGCAAAAAATTATAATATTTCTCTCATTTAAATTTGTAAAATTCTTATTTTTGTTCAGATCTTATTGAACTAACTATAATTTACAGAAAATGTTAAAAAATATGGATGTGACTAGTCTGCTTTTTCTAAATCCTTATTTGAATTTTTGTTAACTTTCCCCAACCAGAATTCTAGGAAAAATGCTAGGTGAAGAAAGGGCTAGATAATTTTTCTTTTCTTTTCTTTTTCTATGTGGACTATTTTTAAAGTCTTTATTGAATTTGTTACAACATTGTTTCTGTTCTATGTTTTGTTTTTTTGGCCTTGAGGCATGTAGGATTCTAGCTGCCCAACCAGGGATTGAACCCACACACCCCCACCCCACCCCCTGCGTTGGAAGGCGAAGTCTCAATCACTGGGCCATCAAGGAAGTCCCAGGGCTAGATAATTTTTCTAGTGACGTCTAAGAAACATCTTCAAAAGGTCTTACTCCATAATTTTCTTTTTGGAGGCAATAGATTAATTAATCTCATCAGGTTAACAAGCAGCCTACTACAAAACACACAGCATAAAGATAGAAATGGGGAAAGTACTTAATCTAAAAGACAAAATCACCTTTAGCTGGAATAAAGTTCTAATTAGAATGTTGGATTTTCTTTTGCTAAAAAAAAAATTGCGAAATCTTTTGTGTTCTGCAGTGTTCTACTCAAGCATTAAATTTTTAAAAACCAATCCCTGAATTTTGAACCTTTTATGTTGAGATCCCACCAAAGAAGTAGCTTTACAGCTTTTTGAAAATACTTAAAAAATAAGATATTAAAATTACCTATTTGCAAGAATCGTCACCATCTTATAACCTGTAGCATCTTGTAACTATTTTCATTTAATAGAGGCAATTAAAATCTGTTAACATTTTACTTACTTTTAAGTACTTTTAAAAAATTTAACAACTTATAAAATGTATTCTACATGTTTAAAATTTCAAAACTAAGGATCTGCAGTATATTTCTGTTATATTAATATTTCAAAATTTTATTTTAATTAAAAGCCATTACTAAAAGGAACACCATATACAAAATTTAAATAGCCTTTTGCCAATTAACTGAAATATAACACAGCTCAAGTATCATTTTATATACATGAATTTCATGAGATTCAGTTTTTCCTTATATTTACCTTTCAGAATTTGATGTTTCTGTTTCTCCTTCAGCCATATTAGGTCTTGCAATTTCCTGAAATGATTAATAATAATTTTCTTTTATATTCAAAACTAAGCTTAAAGTAAACTACTTTTATTACCCTAAACTTTCTAGATAAAAAGAACTTAAGTGTGCTACCTAGTAAACTAAAGAGAAAAAAATTTTCTTAATTTAAAGTATGTATTAAAATAATTCTCATAACTAAAAGCATGATTTTAAAAATTGTTTTTTAAAAAACTTGTAAGAATTTCAGTGTACCAAAAGCTTCTGAATCAAGGACATGAAACAGTTATCCAGTTATAACAATACCTGCTTTCCTTAGATTCTTTCAAATATGGGCCATAATTACAATTACTTGAATAGAAAACTAGTAAAACACAGCTTGAATTTGAATGTGTCATCCACAGTATTTTATACACACATATTAAATATGGGTACTTAGATAAAACATTTATGAAATTATGATTTTATATTTGGAGCCATGGTAACCCTTCCATTGTCAAACCTAGTAATATTAAACAATAGACAAATGAAATATTTTGCTTATTTCAAATGTTTTTTGGTGAGGAAAGAATACACTAAAACCTCAGTAAGCATGAGGCCAGCCTAACAGTTTATAACAATTACAAATTATTGAGCATATATGATGCATGAGGTAGTATGTTAAGAACTTTACATTCACTATCTCATCACTTAATCCTCATATTAGATATTATAAACTCCATTTCTACAAATAAGAATAAAGACTGTGGGGGTTAAGTAGAAAACCCAAGGCAATACTACAGTAAGCGGTGAAGTTTCAAAACTAGGTCCAGCTCAGCCACAATAGTGATTGACTCAAATCTGTGAAAGTGATATGGTGTATTAATCACGTACATGTAATATTTCCTCACTCTCCAAAAGCCCTGCTAAAATGAGGGCAAAGAAATAAAATATTTTCACTCATAAAGACCAAGAAAACATCAAAGCATACTAACTGTCAAAGAGATGTCAACAAATTTTTAGATGGATAGTAGCTGGAGGAACGGAAATTGACTTCACAGTGTGGAGGAAGTTACAACTAAATGTCTGAGCAGGGAGTGCAAGGAAAAGAGAATCAGTTTTCCCAGAGAACATAAGAGATCTGGTATTCGGAGAAATTCAGTACACTATCCAGTACATAAAAGATAAAAATGAAGTATGAATACTGCTGAGAAATCTAAATGCTCTTTCCCCAACTCACACAACAGGTACCTATCCTTTCCTCTACCACTTAGGCCAAAGGTTAACTCTGTGAACTGGAGACAGTCTACACTTGTGAACACCAGGAATGGCAAAGGGCAGGCATGAGGTACTGAAAGAAAACAGAAAAATTTAGTAGAGGTCCATAAACTGAAAAAAAGGACCCACATTTATCTCTCTGCCTGGCTCCCAGAATGCTAGCAGCCAGAGGAACCACTCTTCACCCCACCACCCGCAGCTGGAATCTAGGAGATTCCTCTTTGGAGAAAATTATCAGCCTCAAAGACTTTGAGAGCATCCTCCCTACCAAAGAATCAGTCAGCTCAGCAACTGATTTTCCTATGTTGAAGTCTAAACAATTGTCATGCAGACTGTGCAGGCTGTACAGCACGCTAATCCATGAGGCAACCTTCACAATATAATCCATGTCAGCAGTTCTCCAAGTGTGGTTCACAGACACATGGGGCCTCCAAGACACTTTCACGAGGCATGTGAGGTTAAAATTCTTGGTACTAAAGCAGTGGTGAGTAAAAATGCTGGCATCTTAACTCAAATCAAGGCACTGACATAGAACCAAAACTGCACTAGTAGTCACTGTATTCTCCACTGGCATACACCAGCAGTAAAATTAATTTTATTAAATATCAATCACTGAGTGCATGTCTTTTTAATATTCTGTGTAATGAAATACCAAATATGCATAAAGCACTGCTATTGCGCACTAAAAACACTTGGGTCTGTGACTGAGTTGCAAGCTGAACTTGGCCACATTTTTTTCATGGAACATGATTTTTATTTTAAAGAATGACTGTCAAACTATGAATATTTAGACTTGAGTATTTAGGAGGCATTTTCTTCAAAACTGAACAAAGTGAGCATGTCACATCAAAGAAAACAACCGACAGTATTTGTTGCCAGTAATAAAATTCAAGGAAAAATTAAATTTTAGGATAATTTGTATCCACTATTCATGAGATTAATGCTAATATTAATGAATGTGATTACCTGATATTATATAATGAAACATGTCAACACTTAGAAGATCTATGTAACTTGTGAACCAATATATTCCAAATGACTAAATGCACATTGTTATAAAATCATGCGTGGATAAAAGAGCCAATCAAAGTGTAAGCCAGACCAACAGATTTTAATGTAATAGAGTACAAAAAGTTCAGTGATATGGAGTCAGATTCCACATTGCAACAAACCTCTTAAGAAAAAGTCCACTTGTCTACTTTTGATGTCATAAAAAAGAATAATCACAATTATCTGAAGAGATTAAAGTACTAGATGAGGCTGGGTATTCTTATATTTCAACCAAAATAACATATCACAACAGATTGAATGCAGAAACATGAGGATCCAGTTTCCTTCTATTTAACTAGACATTAAAGAGATATACAAAAGTGTAAAACAATTTCATTCTTCTAACTAAATTTCTTTTGTTTTGACAAACAGTTATTTTTCAGAAAAATATTTGTCATTTTAAGTAACAGTATTTTTAAAATTTCATACTTTTAATTTCTAGTACTGTAAACATCAATACATTTTGAGAGCACTAAGGGGTATATATAAATATACCAGGGTTGTACCCTGTGGAGTGCTGCAGTGCATAACCTGTATGGCCATGCAAGGCAGCCCTGTCCCTGTCCAAACACAGGGTTTTCGATAAACTTAGCGCTTCACTTTTATGGACAGCCAAGGATCACCACATAACTGAAGACATCCTTTACATCAGACAGATCAAAATAAACAAGTGAATAAAGAAAGGGGCTAGGAGACATCAGAGACTTTGCTGGGAACAAAATAAATACGTATAATATATATTTAATATCCCTGGAGAGGTATGAAATGTTATGTCCATTAAACAAGAACAAAAAACTATGAAGGCAAAACAACTGAAGAACAAATAAAAAGAACAATTCAAAACTAAATATATGGCAACTAAAATAAGCAATTAAATTTAGAAAATCTTTTTTGAAAGGTTGAATGAAAGGACAAAAAGATGGAAGGCAAGAAAGAAAATGCCATACAATCAAAAGAGTTGATGCAGGAAGTAGTGTCAGATCAATAGGAGTTTCAAAAAAAAAGAGAGAACAGAGAAAATAAAAGTGAAAATTTACCAAAGAAATAAAACAAGAAAATTTCCCCCAAACAGAAATATCCAAAATTACAAAGGCTTATCAAATTCCTACCATAATGAATGAAAAAAGGATGATGGGTGAACATATGAAATTTCAAAACACCTGAGATAGAGATAATCATTAAAGTTGCCAGAAAGAATAAAATAACATAAACACAAAGAAAGTGGACCAAAAATGGCATCAGACTTAACGAAAATAATACTTTCAAATATGCGTAGGAAAAATGTTTTTTATGTACTTCAGCCAAACTATCATTAGAGTAAATACAGTTTTAAATTTACACTAAGTGAAAAAAGAATCAACCTTTCTGTGGAAGTTGTTAGACGACATGTTTCATCAAAATAAGGAGTAAAACAAGAAAAGAGGAACTCACAGTTCAGGAAACAGGACATCCAACACAAGAAAGTGGCAAAGTAAAATCCTGATACAACAAATTATGCATTAGGCTTAGACAGCAACTAGTTTAAACTAAAGCAGATCAGAGAGAAGATCTCCAGGCCCTCCAACAATATTTTTTTTGATGTGTGTGAACATTTGGAAAAAATACTTCCAAACATTAGACAACACATTGCAACATTTTAAAAAACAGCATTAGGTGCACAGAAGACTAAACAAATCAGTAAAAATATATTTTTACCCAGAAAAGTAAAATGAAGTATAGGAAAGAAAATCATAGTACACTTCCTGGCTCAGTATACATAATGGTCTCAAAAACTGTGATGTTAACTATGCTGACATCAGTGCTATGCCAAGCCATATAGAAACAAGAGATAAAATACACATAATATAAAATTTACCATCTTAACCATTTTTAAATGTATAGTTCACTGGTATTAAATACATTCACATTATTATGCAATCATTACCACCATCTATCCCCATAACTTTTTTCATCTTGTAAAACTGAAACTCTACACCCATTAAACAACAACTCCTTATTCTCCCCTCCCCCAAGCCTCTGGAAACCACCACGATACTCTCTCTTTTATTTTAAGTACCTCATACAAATGAAATCACATAATATCTGTCTTCTTGTGACTGGCTTATTTCACTAGCAAAATGTCCTCAAAGTTGATCCATATTGCAGAATCCCCTTCCTTCTTATGGCTGAATATTCCATGGTATGCGTATACCACATTTTGCTTATTCATTCATCTATTGATGGACACTTGGTTTACTTCCATGTTTTAGCTGTTGTGAATAATGCTGCTATGAAAATAGGAGTACAAATATCTCTTCAACTCTTTGCTTTCAAGTCTTTTGGGTACAGTATACCCAAAAGAGGAATTGCTAGATCATATAATTTTTTTGAGGAACTGCCATACTGCTTTCCACAATGGCTGTACCATTTTACATTACCAGCAAAAGTGTACAAAGCTTCAATTTCTCCAGATCAGCATCAACACCTGTCTTCTGGTTTTGGAGTTTTTTGTGGTTTTGTGTGTGTGTGTGTGTGTGTTTATGTGTCTGTGGGTTTTTTGGTTTTTGTTTGCTTTTTAACAGTAGCCATCCTAATGGGTGTGAGGTGGTATCTCACTGATTTGCATTTCTCTAATGATTAGTGATGTTGCACATCTATGTGTTTATTGGCCATTTGTATATCTTCTTTGGAGAAATGCCTGTTCAAGTCCTTTATGCATTTTTGACTTGGGTTGCTTTTGTTGTTATTGAGTTTTATGAGTTCTCTATATATTCTAGATATTAATTCCTTATCATATATATGATTTGCAAATATTTCCTCCCATTCTATGGGTTGCCTTTTTATTCACTGGATAGTATATTTGATGCACAAAATTATTAATTTGTACAATATTTTTCTTTCATTACCTGTGCCTTTGGTGTAATAACCAAAAAATCACTACCAATTTCAATGTCATGAAGTTTTTGTCCTTTGTTTTATTCTAAGAACTTTATTATTTTAGGTCTTACATTTAAGTCCCTTATCAATTTTGAGTCACTGTTTGTATATAGTGCTGGGTAAGAGTACAACTTAATTCTTTTGCATATGGATATCCAGTTTTCCCAGCATCATTTATTAAAAAGACTGTCCTTTCCCCATTGGTCTTGGCACCCCCATAAAAATCATTTGACCATATATACAAAGGTTTATTTCTGGGCTCTCTATTCTATTCCTTTGTTCTATAGGTCTGTCTTTATCCCAGTACCACACTGTTTTGTTTACTGCAGCTTTGTCATAAATTTTAAAAACAGGACATTTGAGTGCTGCCATTTTTTTCTTCTTTTTCAAAGTTGTTTTGGCTATTTGAAGTCCCTTGAGCTTCCATATAAATTTTAGGATGAGTTTTTCTATTTCTGCAAAAAACATCTTTGGGATTTTTGCAGGGATTGCAATAAATCTGTAGATTGTTTTGGGTACCATAGGCATTTTAACAATATTAAGTCTTCCAATCCATGAACATGGGTTGTCTTTCCATTTTTTTATGTCTTCTCAAATCTCTTTCAGTAAAGTTTTATAGTTTCTTTGTAGAAGTCTTTTACCTCTTTGATTAAGTAAATTCCTAAGTATTTTATTCTTTTTTATGCTATTAAAGTTGTATTATTTTGTTATTTCCTTTTCAGATTGTTCATTACTTGTGTATAGAAATACAACTGATTTTTGTGTGCTGACTTTGTGTCCTGCTATTTACTTTGCTGAGTTAATTTAAGTTCTAATAGGGTTTTGTATGAAATCTTTAGGGTTTTCTACATATAAAATGATATCATCTGGTAACAGAGATAACTTTACTGCTTTTCCAATTTGGATGCCTTTTATTTCTTTTTCTTGACTAATTGCTCTGGCTAAAACTTCCAGTACTATGTTGAAAAGAAGTAGTGAAAGTGGACATCTTGCTTGTTCTTAATCTTAGAGGAAAATCTTTTACTCTTTTACCATTGAGTATGATGTTTGCTGTGGGTTTTTCTTATATGGCTTTATTATGTTGAAGCAGTTTCCTTCTGTTTCTAGGTTGTTGAGCATTTTTAACATGCAAGGGTGCTGAATTTTGTCAAACACCATTTCTGCATCAATTGAGATGATAATGTGGTTTTTGTTGCTTCCTTTCATTGAGGTGGCTTATTACATTGATCAATTTTCATATATTGAACCATCCTTGCATTCCAGGAATGAATCCCACTTGTTCATGGTATATAATCCTTTTAATATATTGCTTAATTCTGTTTGCTAGTATTTTGTTGAGGATACTTGCATCAATGTTCATAAGGGATGTTTATCTGTAGTTTTCTTTTCTTGTATTGTCTTTGTCTGGCTTTGGTATCAGGGTAATGCTGGCCTCACAGAATGAGTTTAGAAATATTTCTTCCTCTTCAACTTCGGAAAAGTTTGAAAGAAGTGCTATTAGTTCTTATTTAGATGTTTGTTAGAATTCACTAGAGAAGTCGTCAGGTCAAGGGGTTTTCTTTGTTAAGAGATTTTTGATTACTCATTCAATCTCCTTACTAGCTATGGATCTACTCAGATTTTCTATTTCTTCATGATTTAGTCTTGCTACGTTTTGAGTTTCTAGAAATTTGTCCATTTCATGTAGGTTATCTAATTTGTTGACATAGAGTTCATAGTACTCTCTTAAGATCATTTTTATTTCTATAGAAATGGTAGTAATGTACCCACTTTCATTTCTGATTTTAGTAATTTAAGTCTTCTCTCTTTTTAAGTATTTCTGGCTAAAGGTTTGTCAATTTTGTTGACCTTCGCAATGAACCAACTTTTTTCTATTGCTTTTCTATTCTTTCATTTATTCCTGTGCTAATTTTACTCCTTTCCTTCTGCCAGCTTTGGATTTAGTTTCTCCTTCTTTTTCTAGTTCCTTAAGTTGTACAGTTAGGTTGTTGCTTTGAGATCTCTCATTTTTAAATATAAGGATTCACAGCCATATATTTCCCTTTTAGCATCACTTTCACTGCATTTTAGAAGTTTTGGCATGTTGTATTTTTCTTTTCATTCTTATCTAAGTATTTTCTAATTTCCCTTGTGATTTCTTCTTTGATCCATTGGTTGTTTTAAAGTGTATTGTTTAATTTCTAAAATCTGGTGAATTTTTCATTTTTCCTTTTATTATTGATTTCTAATTTCATCCTGTGATCAGAGAAGATACTTTGTATGACATCTATCTTTTAAAATCCACTGAGATTTAATTTGTGGCTTACTATATGGCCTACCCTGGAAAATGTCCCATGTGTACTTGAGAAGAATGTGTATTCTGTTGTTGCTGGGTAGAGTGTTCTGTGTATGTCTGCAAATCTAGTAGGTTTATTAAGTCTTCTAGTTCCTTACTTATGTCTAATTATTCTATCAATTATTGTGAGTAGAGTACTGAAGTCTCCAACTATTACTGTATAATTGTCTATTTTTTCCCTTCAACTCTGTGAGTTTTTGCTTCATATAAATTGGCAGTCTGTCATTAGGTGTGTAAATATTCATAATTGCTATATCTTCTTGCTGTAGTAAATTTTTTATTAATATATAATGTCCTTCTTTTTCTCTTGTAAGCTTTTTTGATTGAAAGTCTATTTTGTCTGATATTAGTAAAGCCATCCATACTCTCTTTTGGTTACTATTTGCATGGACTATCTTTTTCATCCTTTCACTTTCAGCTTGTGTCTTTGAATTTCAAGTGAGTCTCTTGTATACAGCATGTAGTTGGATCATGTGTATTTTATCCATTCTGCCAACCTCTGTCCTTTGATTGGAAAGTTTAATCCATTAACACTTAGATTAATTACTGATAAGGAGGGACTTATTTTGTCATTGGGCTATTTGTTTTATATATATCTTATTACTTTTTTGGCTCTCATTTCCTTCATTACTGACTTCTTTTCTGTTTAGTTGATTTTTTTGTAGTGAAATGTTTAAAATCTTTTCTCATTTCCCCTTGTGTATATTCTATAGCTATTTTCTTTATGGTTACTTTGAGGATTACATGTAATATCCTAAAGTTATAACCCGCTAATCTGAATTTATACCAGCTAATTTCAATAACATACCAAAACTCTGCTCCTTTATAGTTCCATCCCCATTCCTTTTGGTTGCTGATGTCAGAAAATTACACCTTTATTCATTGTATACCTAGATATAAACTAAAGGCATTAGTCACCTAAATTATGTAGGAAACAAAATTAGAAGTTACAAACCAAAGTTAGAGAAATACTAAATTTTACACTAAAATTTTTTTTTCTTTAAATGCATTCATCTCTTAACTCATGTAGAAAACAAAAAGTACAGCTACAAATCACTGTTACAAAATACTAGCTTTTATAATTTCCCATGCACTTACCTTTTTTGAGATCTTTATTTTGCCACAGAGCTTTGAGTTGTCATGTACTGTCCTTTCATTTCACCATGCAGGACTCCCTTGAGCACTTCTGGCAGGGCAGATCTAGTGGTCAAGAACTCTCTCAGTTTTGGTTATGTGAGAATGTCTTACTTTCTCTCTAACTTTTGAGTGACAGAATTGCTGGATAGAGGATTCTTGAGGTTTTCTTTTTAGAACTTTGAATATATCGACCCACTGCCTGTTGGCTTCCAAAGTTCCTGATGAGAAGTCTGTGGATAACTTTATTGAGAATCCCTTGTATGTGATGATTCATTTCTCTTTGCTGCTTTCAAGATTCTCTTTATCTTTTGGAAGTTTAATTATAACGTGTCTTAGTGTAGGTCTCTTTGAGCTCATCTTACTTGGAATCCGTTGTGCTTTCTGAATGTTTACATTCATGTATTTCATCAAATTTTGGAAGTCTGCAGTCATTATTTCTTCAAATATTCTCTCTTTTCCTTCTGGGACTCTCATGATGTGAATGTTGGGCTGCTTAATGGTGTCATACAGCTCCCTCAGGTTCTGTTCACTTTTCTTCAGTCTGTTTTCTTTCTGTTCCTCAAACTCAATAATTTCTATTGTCTTATCTTCAAGTTGGCCGATTCTTTCTTCTGTCTGCTCAAATCTGCCTTTGAATCCCTCTAGTGAATTTTTCATCTTCAGTTATTGCACTTTTCATCTCCAGAATTTCTTTTTGGTTTCTTTTAGGTTTTCTATCCCTTTATTTATATTTCCATTTTGTTCACATACTGTTTTCTTGACTTTCTCCACACATTCCTTTTGTTCTCTGGGCATCTTTAAGACAGTTGTTTTAAATTCTTTGTCTAGTATATCTGCCATTATGTTTTTTTCAGGAAAAGTTTCTGTTGATTTTTTTGTTTGTTTTGAATGGGCCATACTTGCCTGTTTCTTTGTATGCCTTGTGATTTTTGGTTAAACACTGGACAGTTGAGTCTAATAATGTAGTAACTCTGGGAATCAGATTCTTCCCCTTGCCCAGCATTTGCCTGTTTTATTAATTTTTATTTTAATTTTTAATTTTTATTGTTGTAGGCTGTCTCTCTTCCCAAATCACCCTGAGGTGTAAACTTAAGGTCTTCTTATGTCTTTTCTGAGCCTTTCCCTGGGCATATGCAATCTCTTTCTAATTTTACCCACATACACAGTTGTTTTTGAATGTCCTAAGTCTTTAATGTCTGGCTCCTGAAAGGGGGAAAAGTGAAAAATGAAGGGAGAAAAAGGGCTGTCCATTTAAATTCCTTGGAAGTCACTTCAGCTGGAGGGGAAGGGGCTTGCAACAATGGAGGGGGGGGTGCAACAATAATGTGCCCACTTCTTTGCCTGCAACTCCTTGATAAGAAGCAGCAACCAGATTCCCCAATATCTGAAGGACAAGGTCTTTTTTGCCCACTCTGGCTCCCATAAGTTGTGTGCAAGCTGCTCCAGGAACATGTGCACAGCTGCCTGCCATATGGCTGCTACAGTGCTAAGTGCTCAAATTGATGGAAATTAACAGCAATTCACTCTTCAAGTCTTCGCCTCGAAGTTGCAAGCCTTCGCCTCGAAGTTGCAAGCCTTCAACAGACTTTAGAGCTTCAAAATAGTTATATCAGATAGACTCAATCTGTGCAATTGCTGTCTAGGTGGGGAGCCAGATTCCTGGTGCTTCCTACTGTGCCATCTTCCCACAATTCTCCTCTCTGTATATTTTTAAAAGTTTTTTTCCCCCAGAACATTAAAGCGATTGAAAAATATTGAAAAGTTGAAAAGTAGGTATATTAAACTCACAATAGTAGTTTAAGTTTAAACATTTTATGCCTACCAAAACCAGAATTTATTATCATTTTACTTTTCTGGCTTTAATGGAAGCAAGCACATTAATAACATTTTCAAAGTCTAATTCTTTTCTTATCTTGTTTCAAATAAGTAAATTGCCATGCTTGGCAATTTCTCTTGACCAAGTGACAATTCTAAATAATTTAAAATTAACTTCAGCTTACTGAAAACTTCTTTTGCAGGATGCTACTGTGGCTGGTATTGTTTTAAAATTTTGAACACCACTTTGTTAATCAGTTTTAGAAGACCCAAATATAAGGCTTATATTATATCACAATTTATTAATATTGTATGTTGCTTTAAACAATTCCACATGAAATTTCTATAGAATTTAAATTGTCAAAATATTTAAAAACTGGGTCAGTAGCTGCTTTTTGTAAATCACATGTAATCTATAGAAAGTAACTTTTCTCCAGTTTAAAAGTTCAAAATCTGAAGACATTTCATTTTTCATATATCTATTTCAAATATGAAGTTAGGTCATTTATAACCTAATGTCTACTTGAAAAGCACTTTTCCCATAATTATCAATACTCTCATTTAGTGATTCATGCATTTCCAATTTCTTTTTCACTTATTTTCAAATTCAGGAAGAATATTCACATCTCTTGCTCAAGTTTTACATTCATTGAACACACTTTCAAAATTACTTTCATTTGTGGTAAGGAAAGGAATAGGATTTTTATTAAGCATGGAGCTTTATATATGGTCATGCTTTCTAACTGTAAAGCTTTATTAAACTTTTGCCACTTTGTTCAAAATACCATCCCATATAATGTGTAAAAATCTGTAATATTTTTGTACCAAGATGCTTTTGACCTCAAAATAATATATTCTGACATTTGATATTATATCTTTTCATATCTGATACACATCTCTAATTTGTGTGCAAAGTATCAAGTATCTTGATTGCATTTAATCTTGATGCCCATCAGGTATCTGTGATTTTAATGTTGTTTTCAGAATTGACAAGAATAGTCCATCTGCTCACTGTATTACCCCAGTCCTAAAATATGTATCCTTTGTACAATACTAAAAAAAAGATGATCATATTTGAATTCACAAATGCAGCATTTTTTGTATTAACTTATGATTATGAGCTGAACAAGGCACAAATTTGGCATAATTATTTTGGGGGAGAAATACTGGCTTATACACACTTGTATACATGTGTCATATCTATTCCATTATCATATCCTGGCCAGGACAATTTTTTTACATAAGTATCAACTTTTGCTAACTTACTGATAATGTGATAAGCTAGACCATATCTAGCTTTTTAAAAAAATAACAGCTTTATTGAGATATAATTAATCCAGTTTTTAATTTTGTTGCAATTAAGTCAAAACTTTCTTCTCTTGCAATGACATCATTCTTAATGTAAATATACCTAGTAATCATAAACATTAATTCATGATGTACTATATCTGGTTTATAATCAAAAAGTAAGAAAAATTATTTTGCTTCTTATATTCTTCCTAGTATTTCAGATTTAACATGATTTCCTAATAACATTATAAATTTGCTTTGAATTTTACTATACAAATGAAACACATAATATTTTTAATGATTAGCTATATGATTTTAATGTCCTTAGTTCAACTGAATTTAGAACATTCCAGCATCTGAGCTTCCAATAATTTCTTGTGATACTTTGAGAGATAAATTATTTTTGCACAAAGCATACAATATGTAAAATCACACATATTTTATCACATTCTGTAAAGCATCATCTATTAAACTATCAGTCTGAATATACATTAAAAAACACTTCCATTTAAAAAAAGCATCATGACGAAATATGATTTTTTCATTATCACAAATTCTGTTTAAATTTTTCCAATCTTAGGAACCACTTTTTGAGTTGTAAATATTTGATTCTGTTGTAATTTTTGCTAAAAAGAATGCACAGGAAACAAACTAAAGACAAGGATTCTTTGGAATAAATGAGCCAGTCACAATGAATTAACCCACCACTAGACAATTTTTTAAAAGACCCATCTTTTGAAAATCTTTGCCCACCATGTGAAACTCATACTCTACAATCTGCATCTTGTCCTTGGATGGTCCCATGCTCTATTAAAATCATTTTACTTTATTAGAAACAGGTGGTGGCCATGATGAAGAATTAAACATTTAATTCAAATAGCATCTTCTATTTTCTTGCACATGTTTATATTCACTAGCTTCTGAAATTTCTAACATGCCATCTTACCTTTTTTGCACAATTCAAAGAAAATTCTTTATTTAACTCTATATTTCATAGTAATTCTATTCTAATAGTGTCAATGTTAGAGATTTCATTTTAAGTAGCTGGAATATTTTTTTCTACCAAACCTGTTACTGTCCCCTATAATTTTGGTCAACTTCTGCATGCATTTTCCTTCTTCTAAACAATGGACCACTTGAGTTTTTAAATGCCATATTTATTTTTAAGAATTTTAGTATAAATTTTAAATATATTTATTTTTAATTAATACATTCAGTTAAATATAATAAACACTTAATTTATGTGAATTAGTTCATATAAATTATAATATTTAACAGGTCTACATAAACATTTGTATGAAAAATACAAAAATCAATAATTATAAACAACAGAAAACTACATACCAGGTTTCCAGACCAATGCGGTGAAAAAAAAGTAGTGAAAAATATTTTTTATATAAACAAGTGAGTAACAGTAAATTATCACTGTTTTAAGTGAAGAAAGTATAAAGTTTCCTGGTAAGAAAATACTTTTTCAGAAAACTTTCACATTTCATCAAATTTATTTATGAAAGGTCAAATATATTAATAAATAAAATTTGTATTACTTACCTTAGTGCCCTTAATAATATTGTTAAAAATATCATATAAACATGTTTTTGTAATTAAAGTTTACCTTTTACTTAGCAGTACAATGTGAAGCTACAAACAATGAAAACAACTTGTCACCTTCCCTCATGACTGAACAAGGACCATCAAAAAAAGCAGAAGTGAGACCTTGCTGTGCTTGTGTCCCCCATGTGCATTGACTCTCAGGGTCATACAAGTGCAAGGCTGGATGCTGTCTATAATTACAATTTTGAAATTATGTTCATCATGGATTACTCTGCATTAATTTTTATTCTTAAACATATTAAAACAAAATATTTATCTGATTATTGAATTTTTTGTAGCTCCCTTGAATTTTTTGCCAGAGGTGAGGTCTCACTTGCCTCACTCTAATTCTGGCCCTGGCTGGGATGCTGAGGTTGGGGGGATAAAGGAAAGTAGGGATGGTGGTCTAGAGAAGCAAATTCTTAATTACTGTAACAGTCACTCCTAGTTGAAAAAAAGACAAGTAAAAATCTGGTTACATTATTTAGAAATATGTAGATAAATATTACATCAAATAGCTAAAAGAGTTGAAAATGGCTACCTCTGAAGAGTTGGATGGAAAAGGGTGAGGGAGATGAGTCACTACTTTTATGATAAACTATCCACACAAATTTTTAACTTTTAATTTGATAAAAATAAAAAGTAATTTTACAAAGTCTGAAACTCTCAAGTGTCTGAAAGTTACAAAGCAAAAAGCAATAAAAACAGAACAAAAAAGAAAACCAAAAACCTTAGAAATTCTTTATGGATGGCCCCAAGTAGTCTTACAGAAATAGGCTATAGGGTTAATTTGCCATTTCATTAGTGAAATTACAGGGAACCTCTATTTTGCATACTATGTGTATGTTTGAATTGAGAAAAGAATATTTTTAAAAAGAGAGAGAAAAACACCATAAAGTCACCCTGAGAGGACTCTTGTGTGTACCTACCATACCTGATATGCTTGGAATATGGTAGTTATCTTACTGGATTACAATTCTTTCATGTCTAATTGTCCTACTAGATTTTGACCACCGTGGGAATAGGGAAATAATTTTATTAATCTTTGTTCCCAATATAAAGATTCCTGGAACATGCTATCAAGTGTTCCCTAAAAGCCTTGAAGGAAGCAACTAAAGAGAAAGGCATCTGTACCCACCTTCTCTCTCTTACCCCTCTACTTAGTTATAATGAAACTACACTAACCATCAGACTAGAGGGGAAGAGTTATGGTATATATATACATATATATATATATATATATATATACACATATATATATATATATATATATGTATATATATAATTAGGATATAAAATCAGTAAAATGTTGCAGTGTATAGAATATACATAGTAGCAGAACAGAGACTGTTTCAGAAACTCACTATATAATATGAATTCCAAATACAATCTAGCATATGAAAGGAATTAATTTTGAAAGAAGAAATGTAAAACTATACAAATGAAAAAGTGACAACAGGAAAATATTATTGGGGTATAACATTGATTCCACTACAATGCATCTGATCAAAATCTTGAAGAATAATTCAATCTATCCACCATCTCACATGTGTACTTAAACACCTGGGTCTATTTGAGGGACCATCCACACCACATATATTTGAAAGAAGTACCAGACCAAAACTGTTCTATGTGGCCTTCCATTCAATATGGCTTCCTTTAACTCTGCTTATGGCCTGCTAAATTTTTAGCATAAGCTTTTTTTCTTTTAACAAAAAATAAACTTAAGAAAGTTGGTTTATGTAAGAAAAGGTTGGTTCTACTTGACACAGATGCAACAGGGCAATCAAAGGAAAGTAAGAGTTTGATGATTTATTCTAGTATGAATGAATCGGGAAAGAATCAGTGGATGATGTTATGAAATGATGAATTCAGAAGTTTTCTTCATGTCCATGCTTTTATGTATTTGGAAAGAAGAGAGGCAAACCCTGTTGTCCCCAGGGTACATGGGCCAACTGGGTGATGGAAGAAAACTTATCTATTCTCAAGACCCAGAGACACAGAGCCAGCTTGAGAGTCTGAGAACAACAGAGAACAACAGAGAACATCACAGCAATCCCCACCACCTGCCACTGGGCTAGCAAACATCAAATAACAAGCAACAGCAGTACTGCTGGAAGAAAGGTAAGAGTGTAGAGAGAGAGAGACAACCTCTGTGGCTCAGTCTCACAAGGAAAGGCTAAAACTGAGTGTGAAGCAATGATACCAAGAAAAAAACCTCCAGTAATATAACTTTCACCCTAAGCACAAGGAAATACTACAGGAATTGAACTTGGCAGTATATGGAGGGTAACCATAGTGATTAAAAAAAAAACAAAACCCAAGTCAACTCACTACTAGGTAGACCAAATCCCACACTAATGGCCTAACATGAGAAAAATCATGCCCATTTTCAGATATAAATACTATTTATCTCAGTCCTACACATAATGTCTTGCTTTCCACCAAACATACACAGAAAAAGCAAAGGAAAAAAAACAAAAGTACACTGTCAGAAGATAAAACAATTAGCAGAACCAGACTTAGATATAACCCAGCTGTTGGAACTATCAGACAGAAAATTTTAAATTACTATGATTAATATGTTAAATGCTTTGGTAGAAAAAGGAGGACAACATGCATGATCAGATGGGAATTTTATCAAAGGATCAGAAACTGTAAGAATCAATGCAAATGCTAGGGAAAAAACCCCAAACAAACCACAATGACAGAAATGAAAAATGTTTTTGATGGGTTCAACAGTAGACCTTACACAGCTGAAAAATGAATCTGTAAATAGGTCAATAAATAAAAATTACCCAAACTGAAACACTAATAAAAAAAAGTGTGGCGGGAGGCGGGGAGGAGGGGATGGGGAGACTAGAACAGGGCATCTAAGAACAGGGGTTAATATCAAATGGTATAACATATGTGAAATTGAAACCCCAGAAGTAGAAGATACAGGACAAGTCAGAGAATACCGATCAGGACGAATGCCAAAAATAAATACATAAATACATAAACGTATAAATAAACAACTGAGCAAACCAGACTTAGACACATCATGTTCAAACTGATAAGAACTAAAGATAAAGACAAAATCTTGAGGGCAGCCAAAGAAAATTGACACATTATATACATATATAGAAACAAAGATAAAAATTACAGTAAGACATCACATCAGAAAATATGCATGCCAAGAGACAATAAAATGACTTCTTTAAACTGCTGAAAGAAAAGTTAACCCAGAATTCTGTACTCACCAAAAAATTACTTTCAAAAATGAAAAATAAAGATTTTTTTGAAGGAAAAAAGCAAGGAAGAAGTAATCACCAGTAGATCTGCAGTATGAGATATTTCAAAGGAAGTTGTTTAGGCAAAAGGAATGTGATATTAGAAAGAAACCAAGAGCTACATAAAGAAATGAACACTAGAAATGGAAAAAATGAAGATGAATATAAAATTTTTTAAGTATTTAATTGCTCTAAAAGATGATTTAAAGTAAAAATGGTAACACTGTATTCTGTCTTTATAACCTAGTTAAAAAGTAAAATATATGACAACATTAGAAACAAAAAGAACACACAAACTATCGATATTGGAAATAAAAGAAAGGATTATCACTGCAGACCCCACAGGCATTAAAAGATTAAGGGAATACAACAAACAACTGTATACATATAAATTCAACATTATAGATAAAATGTACCGATTCCTCAAAAACCACAAACACCAAAACTCACTCAAGAATAAACAGATAACCAAGAAATCCTATATCTAGTAAAGACATTTATTTGTAGTTAAAAACATTTCAAGCAAATGAAAACTTTCCGTGGGATAAAAGAAAGCCACTTGGGAGAAGGCTGATACTGTCTAGGTTTCACTTATTCACTCTACAAAATAGAAATGCTGAACCTGCCTCACTTCATTATACTCAGAAAGAGACAAGTAACATTAAGCAATATTTCAAAAACTGACACCAAGAAAACACATACATAAGCAAAATTATTTCTACACTCATACATTAGACTGCCCAGTACGTAACATTTATATGATAACCCTGAGTGTTATATTCAGAGTGCCTGTTTAAGATAGCTAAAATGTATTTAATATATATTCAAAATATTTCTATTTTAAAAATTATTTAAATCTTTTTGAGAGTCTTCTAAAAAGATTAATTTTCCAATGTGTCAAATGTTTGATATTTTAATAATTTCAGAATTTTTAAGTCATAAATTTATCTCCATTACTTATTAGTTGAACTAAATAACAGGCAAGTGAAATATAATAATGTCTTTGTCAAAATAAAACACTTTACAATTTTACAGAGGGTTAAATATTTTTATATATAATGAAAACAAAAATCTCAAGTTTTTTCTTTCTGAAAACATACCAGTAATTGTTAGTGACGTACACATATTGAATTGAAGTGTTTTAAAAATCACACCCACAATACTTTCAAATGTATAAATCTTTAAGAGGTATCAAATATAATTTACCTCAGACACAGGTTCTTGTTCCTTAGTGGGAGCTTCATTTTTTAATCTTGAAAACAAAATAAGTATTGAGTATTTAATTTTATGTTTACAACAAAAAATATGAAACAGTTGTTTTTTGCATGCTTAAAATAATTTAAATGTAAATCTAAATTAATGCACATTTATACTGTAATAGTAAATGATCTCTGTAAATATTTTAAGGGAAAAATAAAATGGATGAGAATAAACAGTAGATTCAATATATGCTCTAAATAAATGAATACAGACATGTATTTCCTCTTCTCTAAAAACAGGAGCACTTAACTAATGTTCTCTATGTTAAGTACAATTTTTTAAAAAGACGTAACACATTAGTATAACGGTTTCAAAAAAACAATTACCCTTTAAAAAATGAAAGCAGGTTATATGCTTAATATACATAATATGCACCAGTATTTACTACTATAGGACTCAAAAAGTGTGAGAAAATAAATATTTTATCTATTGTAAAGTTCAAATGGTAATGTCATTTCAATATATATTACAATTAACCTACTTTAGAGGTAGTAAAATTACAGAAATTTAGAATTTTGAAGAATGTATTCTCTTAAAAACCCTCATAAGCATAGCTCAAATATTAACTATAAATTTTTAAACTTTGATTTCTAAAAAATACTAATTATAACTTATGACAACAGTAACAAAGGCATATGTCATCTATAAAATCTTTTAAAATATAGGGTTGGCCAAAAGGTTCATTCGTTTTTTTTCCTTAAGATGGCTCTATTAGCACTTAGTTGTCTTTAACTTCATTCGAAACAATTTTGTTAGATTGTATGTGACAGCTATCGTATCACTGTGCATATAAAAAAGGACTTATCAAAATTGGTGAATTTTTGTGCAGCCATTTTAATATTGAAGATGGAAGGAAAAAAAGCAACATTTTCAACTTATTATGCTTTATTATTTCAAGAAAGGTAAAAACACAACTGAAACGCAAAAAAGAGATTTGTGCAGTGTATGGAGAAGGTGCTGTGACTGATTAAACACGTCAAAGTGGTTTGCCAAGTTTCATGCTGAAGATTTCTCGCTGGATGATGCTCCGCGGTCGGGTAGACCAGTTGAAGTTGATAGCGATCAAATCATGACATTAATTGAGAACAATCAACGTTTTACCACGTGGGAGTTGGCCGACATACTCAAAATACCAAATCAAGCGCTGAAAATCATTTGTACCAGCTTGGTCACGTTCATCACTTTGATGTTTGCGTTCCACGTAAGTTAAGCAAAAAAAAACCTTCTTGACCGTATTTCCGCATGCGGTTCGCTACTTAATTGTAAGGAAAAAGTTCCGTTTTTAAAACAAATTGTGATGGGCAATGAAAAGTGGATACTGTACAACAACGTGGAACAGAAGAGATCGTGGGGCAAGCGAAATAAACCATCACCAACCACACTAAAGGCCGGTCTTCATCCAAGGAAGGTGACGTTGTATATATGGTGGGATTGGAAGGGAGTCCTCTGTCATGAGCTCCTTCCGGAAAAACAAACGATTAATTCCAACAAGTACTGCTCCCAATTAGACAAACTGAAAGCAGCACTCGACGAAAAGTGTCCAGAATTAGTCAACAGAAAACGCATAATCTTCCATCACGATAACTCAAGACCGCATGTTTCTTTGATGACCAGGCAAAAACTGTTACAGCTTGGCTGGGAAGCTCTGATTCATCCACCGTATTCACCAGACATTGCACCTTCGGATTTCCATTTATTTAGGTCTTTAACAAAATTCGCTTAATCGAAAAAATTTCCATTCCCTGGAAGACTGTAAAAGGCACCTGGAACGGTTCTTTGCTCAAAAAGATAGAAAGTTTTGGGAAGATGGAATTATGAAGTTGCCTGAAAAGTGGCAGAAGGTAGTGGAACAAAAGGGTGAATACGTTGTTCAATAAAGTTCTTGGTGAAAATAAAAAATGTGTCTTTTATTTTTGCTTTAATACCGAAGGCACTTTTTGGCCAACCCAATATGTCAATTTAACATTAAAAACTACCTGTACCAAAGGACCTTTCTTTTAAACTGCTGATGACTAAATATTATTTGGTGATATTATACATTAAACAATTTTAATCTGCATAAATAGAGTGACTACCTGATCAGAAATGCCATTAATAGTTAAGTGATTCATAACTTAATGAAGGCTTAATATCTATACTTAAGGATTAATATATTTAACATAAGCAACAGCTATACCAACTTAAATTTCATGGACAAAAATGAAGACATCTAGTAGGATAGAAATGTCAACCCTAGTCATCTAGTAGGATAGAAATGTCAATGTCAATGGCAAACACCCCTCTTTATCCATTCTCTGAGGGCATATTTAAAAAATTAGGTCTATAAATGTTATCTTCCTAGATATTAATAATAACTGTGTAAAATTACTTATGTACATTTTAGTTATTACATGAAATTGTAAACAATTTAAAATAGAACATGTCCTTTTTTGTATAAGTACTATATTGGTAGTGTTTACAATAACTTTCAACTAATTTTGCTAAATAAATCTAAATTAATAAAACTTGCACAAAAAATTGACAAAATGCACAAATTATCATTTTTGGGGTTAAAGATTTTGTAATTCTCTCAGGTATTTAATTGTGAACAATATTCATAAAGATGAAATAATATCAAGTGTACAGTACAACTTCACTGCTTTAATAATTTATATGGGAAAATAATTGTTTTAAGAATAACGTGTATAAAGTAAGAAAACATGAAAAATTTCTGTTTCTCGTTGGAAGAAACAAAAAGTAGATATTAATTGATTTTCATTTCTAAGCATTTAATAATTTTAAACTCAGTCTGAAAAACTGTAAAACATATTGGTTACAAACTAGTTTAAAAATATTTTATAAAAGAATTTTCCTTTTCCGCTTACTGTTGACAATGTTATCAAAGGTCGACCTTAAATTCTTACAAAAGAAACATTACCATGCTAATCATTTTCACATATAGCTATTCTAATAAATTGATTTTATGCAGTAATTAAAATGAAAGCTATTAAGCATGTGTTACTATTATTGCTGGCATTTCAATTGGGGAAACTGAATTTTCTTGATATCTCTGCAAGGGAGGTTGGTGACAGGTTTTTATTACCCTTCATTTTACTGACTAAGAAACTCGTAGATGAGAACAAAATAAATTATTGAAGTAACTACCAATAAGAGGCTTATGTGCCCTATTTTGTTGTGTGGCTTTAACCATACTGGTATTCTGTTCAAGGGACAGAATTGTAATAACCAGTGAAAATATTTAGAAAAATAAATCTAAAAAAAATTAGAAAAGCACACTACATAAAGTTTCATTGAGTTATAAATTCATCATTAAAATGTACACTATGTTTTTGCAACTACAAAAGCATACTTTGACATTAACAAATTTTAATACAACTACTAATATATCATTAACACTTTTGAAAAGAAAAAAATGTTCTTACCTTTAATCTTATTCGTTAAAGATGCCTGCTGAAATAGTCATCATTTGAGATACTCAATTGCTTGGTAGAAGACAGTGAAATTTGCTAAGCTCAAAGTTCTGAGCTAATGACCTGCCATTAGATAATTAGACTTTTCACCTGTGAATTCTTGCAATATTTTTTAATAGAAAAATTTTGTATAGCATTTAAAACAAACACTATTTAAGATTTCAATGTATGGAGAACAGAAGGATTGACGGTTATGGATTTCAACAACAACCATTAGAGATCAAGATTGCAAATAATTAATTTTTCTTCTGTATGTAAACCTACTTTCCCTCTAAAGTTCAAAATAAAATAAATGTCCCTACTTGCATTTTTCTGCAGATCACATGACCAATCCAAAGCTACATGTAAAATGAGCACTTTGGTTAAATTACATCATTGCATTCTTTTCAGGTTTCATTCATACTATAAATAAATGGGGTAGAGGGAAAACGCTCATATTCATTTCAATCAGACCACATTCTTTCCTTCTAATAACATTTAAAAGCCAAAAATTTCAATGCTGATTTTCAAAATGTAATCTTTGCAAATACTTATAAGCAAACTAAAAAGCTGAAAAAAGGTTTACAACAAGCCAGTAGTAAGGTCAACCAGTTCTCAAGACCTTCCAGTTACCCATTCCAGATTAAATTTAGGATAGTAATCATTATACTAATAAATAAGAGTAAAACATCTAGTGCACCATTTCTGACCGTTTGTTCTGAGAGGTGTTAACAGATGTGTGGAAAGGATCATCGATCTAAACGTTTACCAGGTTGCACGTACATTAGGTACTGTGCTAAAAGTTCCAGTCCAAAGACACAGTCCCTCCTGTGAAGGAGTTACTGTCAAGGAAATGTATTGAAGCAAATGTTTACAGAATTGTGAAGTGCTAAAAAAGAGACATGTATATTGTGGCTATACAAAGGACTGAGCCACTATGAGGGAGAAAGGCGCAAGGAGGCAGTGAAGATACTACAGTGAACAAGGTTTTGCAGCAAGAGCAGGAGTTAGCAAAGCAGGGAAAGGAGAGTCAAGGTGGAGGAAAAGCAAAGAAATATAAAACACAGCAATGATATGATACTGAGTGGTCTCACATGACTAGGAGGTAGGGAACAAGGGAGAGTAGTCAAAGATGCAACTGAAGAGATAGCAAGGGCTACTTTAGGAAAGATCTTGATTGTTACACTAAAGCGTTTGTGCTAAGAACTTTATTCTAAGGTTAATAAGAAAGTATGATAAGATTTGTGCATCAGAAAGAAAAAGGGCAGTATCAGAAGAGGATAAGCTCCAGACAAGGAGTCCAGATAAGAGACAGTTAATGACTGATAAAAGAACAACAAAGTGTTCTTTTCTTTCTTTTATCAGAATTATGGGTCCTAGTTTTTGACTCAGAAAAAAAAAATGGTTAGACACATAAAGAGTCAATGAAAAGGCCACAGAAATTGGGAAGTCATATGGCATCTCAACTACAAAGAGTTCAAAGTTTCTTGCAGTCCTAATGCTTGCTTATGCAGCTGTGATCCCTAGGCAGTACAGGAAGTTTCTGCTCAAAAATAGCAGGAAAAACTTTTGATCACTATTTTTCTTACTTTTAAGTCCCAGAAATTTCTATGTCATTGCATTCACATAATTTTTCTATCATGAAATATTGATTTAACATATTAATAATAAATTTTTGTTATTTAAAAAAAAAAGAGACAGTTAATGACTGTCCCAGGTAAAGCAGTAGGAGTGTCAAAGAAGAGGAAGGCTTTAGGAGGGTGATAGAGTAAAACCAACAGAATATAGGTACCAATTGGATAAAGGTAAATGTGGAGAGCAAACATGACCCCCTACATGTCTGCCATTCATATAAATATATTTACCGCTCAGACCTACTTAGACTTATACAGCTCATCCTTTGGCACAATTCCAACAATCACTTCTAAACCAATAACCCGCAAATCATCAACCAGAACATGACCCCTACATTTTACTATTTATTTTTCAATCAATTCAAAAATATCATAGTATATTAGAATTAGACTTGAGTCCTAAGAGAGTATATTATCCAATTGCCCCTATCTTGTAAATGAGAAAAATCTACAGCCTAAAAATGCTAAAGTAATAAATCCATTAAGCAACAGAACCGGTTCTACTTCAAATTTCCACTGCATTTCTTCACAGCCAAATCCCCTGTTATAAATCAGGCTCCCTTAAATTCATGCCAGGAAAAGTGAAAAACTTAACTGATCTCTCTGCCTCTTGATGTTTTCCACTCTAAAACATGCTGAGCTATCATTGCCAAATTAATCTTACTAATAGACCGATTTATGTCAGTTTTGCTGAAATGTTCTACTGCTCATATATCATAGAAATACTACTCTAAGATTGGGAGGTTAGATTCTGGTCCCAATGCTACAACTATATCAGTTGTTGCCTGCTCTCCTGGGGAAACAAAGGGTCTTCACATTGAAGCTCAGGCCCATCCAGCTACTCATACTTTATGTAGTAAAAGTAGGAAAGTACATTTGGAACCACAAGCACAACCAGGGAAGCAATAGACTATAGTACTTCTTAGTTTAGCCTCTGAAAACAGACTACCATAATTTAAATTGAGGCTCTTAACAGCTATGTGACCTTGGGCAAATGACTTACCTGTATCTCAGTTGTCTCATCCACAAAATTGGGACAAGAACAGTGCATATCGCATTAGTTTGTGAGAATTGAATGAGTGGATAAATGTAAAACATTTAGTGTATGTACTCAATAATTGTTAGCTCTTATTACTGCCATGGGTAGAATCAGGAATCTAATCTTACTGTCTAGAATTTACTTAAGTGTGCCACACAGGCTCTTAAAGCTTTTTACCTAAATATCTTTAATGTTTTGAGATTTTTCTGCCATACCTCCCCCATCCTCAAACAAAAGACATTAGGTATTAGTTTTTGATTGCTGAGCAATTTACCCTAGTATGAAATAACCTACCCACTTCTGAAGATGTGGCTATAATTTGGTCATCAGGGAAGATAGAGTAAAAAATCATTCTAAATGGACAGAGGAAAGAACTAGGTAAAGACAAAGACAAAGAATCAAGAGAAACAAAATATTTATGTGTAAAATATGAAGCAAAAAATAAGACCATCAGTAGAGGCAGAAGATTCTAATGCCAGACTCGGGCTATAATTTTGGTATTTTTTTATTTTGTTGGCAATATTGAATTAAGCCCTGAATACTTAATTTATAATGTATTCGCAAACTACCCTCAGAATCGGGAGACTGAAAAAATGGTAGTAACCTCAGAAACACTGGTAGAAGTTGGTAGCATTTGCCCTAAATGAAGGACTATATCAAAGTTTCATTTATCTTTCCCTTTCAATGGGTTTCCCATTACTTCCTGCTTACCAGCTATCAAAGGCAGAAGTCCAAAATGCCAGAAACCACTGTATTTTGATACACAGTTCCTACTTGCTAACTTGCAATTACATACCAGGGGCAAATGTACTGCATCCACTTTGAAAAGGAAAAACTATCTTGCAGTTACTAAAGATTTGGTTTGAGACAGTAATGAGACAGTAATGTCCGTGGTAGGATAAGAGAATCTAAGGACATGATCCCCCATTACCTCCAATCCTAGTTACATTTCAAAAGGTTAGAGAAAGAAACAAACCCAAAGTAAATTCTGTGTATCTCACAGAGGAGATCAGTTTTTCTTTTTTCTGCTAAACCAAATATATGAAA
Organism: Balaenoptera ricei; assembly: GCF_028023285.1. NCBI lineage: Eukaryota > Metazoa > Chordata > Mammalia > Artiodactyla > Balaenopteridae > Balaenoptera > Balaenoptera ricei. Next base: position 79,363,845 of record NC_082640.1, on the reverse strand, counting down.
TGAAGACACTCTGACCATTTTGAACATTTAAGACTCTAATAACTTGGATTATGACCAGAGTCAGTAATTCCTCCAAATAAGTTCAGAACTTCACAGGAAAATAATGGAGTGATTCTTTACATATTCTTCAATGGAAATAGAGTTAGTAGAAGTAAACATTTTTAACAGAAATATTATTTTCAAATACAAAACATTTTTAAAAGGTTGCCATTCTGCTCTTAAAAGAGCTTACTTTCTGCTTGCATTTATGAAAGCTAATTAATGACTTATTGGTTTAGTTTAGAGTGGTATAATACAGTGGTATTTCTCTTTGGACCAAGTCCAGATTCTCTTCTGGTGTAGCATTTCACAAAAATCACATAATCTAATATATACATGGTATTAGGGGTTTAAATAATTATGAAATCAGTTTACTGTGTGGCCCTGTGAAGATGTAGATTCAGTGTCTCCATTTCCGACTGCCTATTCTGTAATTACCCTGGTGGCATGAACTATGTATGTCTCATTCATGTTTCCATTTCCAGCACTTGACAAAGAGTCTTGCATACAGAAGGCAGGGAATCAATGTTTGTTGTCAATGAATATGTGGAAGGGTTATCTATATTATACTATGAAAGAGCCATGTAGTTAGCACTGGAGCTAAGTATAAAGTTCAGTAGCCAGAAATACAAGAGGGGAATTCACAGCTTCAAGGAGAGTCAGTTTTACATTTTCATTTTTTTCCTAGTACTCTTTAAATTAGGGGAATTTAATAAAATATAAAAGACATTTTTATCTATAAAACACAGTTTACATCTCTTTTAAGTCTTCAAAACAATCATGTAAAGATTATTTACAGATGAATAAACTGAAGTAACTTGAACATAAAGTGAGAGAGCTGGGTTTGGAACTCTGATATTTTGACTCCAGTCAGTGCCCTTACATTATACTTTGCTTAGAACAAAATTGGAAGTCATTGAGAGAACTAAATCAACTTTTAAAATCACTTCAAACTGTGGCATTTAGGACATTTGATTCAGTCAATAAATAGACATCTTTCAATAAGTAGCCAAGTTTTCCAAGCTTGAGTTATTATGGATTTACTATGGATTCTTATGCTCTGAAGATTGCTAGAGGGAAACACCTATTCTCAACTTTTTGTCAAGAAAACAAACCTTGCAAAATTTAAAACTTTACTTCCATTCTATGTAATAATTAATCTATCCAGGTAGATATACAGAAGAAAATGGAGAAAGGGGAAAATAAGGGAGAAACAGATAGAAAAGAGCAATTCCATGATTGAGTTACAATCTTTCTAATATCTGAGAAAAGCAGATTTTTAAAAAAATCATTTCAAAGGTCTACAAAAGAAAGAGCCACTTTACTAGCACAATTACACATTTTTCGTAAGTTTAGTAGTATTAGATAAGTAGTCAAGATGACTGGAAATGAATGCCTGGCAATAATTAATAAAAGGTTTTCTTTAAGAAAGAAATTCTGTAAGCTAAAAAAATAAAAGTTTTCCTCCTAAGCAGAGAGGATTATGTACCAGTTTTCAACAAGGGTGTTAAGGGTGTTTGCTGTTTCAGTCTTCAGATAGGAAAAGTCAGAACTACAATCAAATTCTGACATCTGACAATTATATGAGGTGCAACTGAACACTGTAATAAAATGCCATCCAACCAGCAGTTTGGAGGAATATACTCCAAGAACTATGAATCAAAATTACAAATAACTGCAGTACAGTTAGTACAGTCAGTGGATTGCCACTAAAACTCTCAATGATGAGAAGATTCCACTGATATGTAGTTCCCAGGGTCTCCTGTAAGTAGCAGCAGTAATAACAGTGCTAACAGCAATAACAGCTGGAGCAACAGCAGGAACAGCAGTAATTAGTAGTAGTAATAATAGCAGCAGCAGCAGCTAGAGCAACAACGGCACCAACAACATGCATTTATTGAATGATCATTTTTTGTCAGGCCAGTGCCAAATAATTTTAATTATTTAAATAATTTGAATTATTTAAATTAATAATTTAACGTCCACAGATTATCTCTATTTCTTACAGCCACCCTGCAAAAAATTATTACATACCTTTCACTAATGAGGAAGATAAGGTGAAGTAATTTTCACAAGGCTACAGAGCTGGTTAGATATACAACCAGGATTTAAACCTAGGACTGCCTTATTTTAAAGCTGTACTCCTTTCCCAACACTACACTTCACAGAAGTAAGGATAAAGATACTTTTCAGTGTGGAGGATTAAAAACAGTAGATTCCTACATTTCAGTAAATGATATAGAAAAAGAGATTCACAGTAGCCTCTCCATGCTTGTAGAGGAAGGTAAGGTCTTCCAGGTGGGCAAATACCAAAGTGACTAGAGTGAGGCCGTAGAAGGATCTCAAAATCAGAGATGTGGGCTGAAAGATGAGATGAACCACAGTGTGGTCAGTATAAGGCACTATAATTTAGGGGAAAATACGATTTATACTATTTTTAAAGACAGAGATTACTAAAATGAACCTAGGATTCATAACTATTCCCTAAAACTACAAGTTTATTGAGCTTCAGGCACCAAAAATCTAATTTTATGACTAATACGTGCTTCAAACAATTAGCTCTTAAGAAAGATTTACTGGGTTAGGAAAAGAAAGTTAACATAAATGATTTGTGAAAATGGTATGAGATGGTCAGAATGAAAAGCAGGCTGAAGATTAGGATAATTCTATCTGAACAAAATGCAGGCAGAAGTAAAATTATGAAAAGTAATAAGAGTAACAATGATAACTTTACAGTTACACAGTGCTTCCTATGTGACAATCACTTTCTAAGTACTATATACATATGCTAACTCATTTAATTCCCTCTACACTTTATGAACAGGTACTGTTGTTTACATGCATTTTACAAATGAGGAATGAGGCAGAAGTCTGTAACCTACCCAAAGTCACACATGTTCTAGTAAACAGCAGGGTAGGAACTCCAAACTAGGCAATCAACTGCAGAGCCTACACTCTTTAACCACTACACCACACTGTACCTTTAAGGGTCTGAGAGGGTTTAAAATGAAGCTGGCTATCGAATCACCCAATCTTAGTATCAAAGAAGTTCTCCTGAAGCTGTTTAAGTAGGAAGTAAAACTTTACTATATAAGAAATTCCTTAACAGATAATAAAAGGCTGAAAATAGTCTCAAGAAAAGTAGGTAAGTGGGTAGATTGATAAGCTAAGCATAAGGAGTTACAGAGAAGCTAGAAACAGATAATGAGAGATTCTTAAGCTTCTTAGTGTGAAATCATATAAAGTAACCATACTCTCCAACAAAAATATCCCTTGCTGCCATAATCAGAGGCAGAATAAACTAATAATTGGTCTGTCCCTGTTATGCATTTATTAGATTTTACAAACATAATAATGAGGATATCATTTTTCTGACGTAATTTCTAAAAATATGAAAATGTACATTGCTAGCCTCTAGTTACAAACACTATCTTACAAATGATTCATAAACATAAATGAAATGTCTAGGAATCCATCTTAGGCAACACTACACAACTACTTTTTATTTCCCAGTTCATAAAATTTGAAGGATTACTCCAGATCAGTATTCTACACGCTATTCCATGGAGATTAAGAAGTGAATAAGTATTCAAAGAAAAAAACTCTAAAGTCAAATAAATATTCTCTTAGACATTCACAAGTCACATACAGCATGAAAAAGCCCATATCAAAGAATCAATTTAACTTTAACTTGCATTGCCCAAATTTATTTGACCATGGAAACTTTTCCCCCCAACTTATAAATTATGGACATTAGTTGTACAGTACAGAACCTGGGAAAAAATAACCTAGTTACTTTCTTTAATAGAAGTTTAAGAGAACTACTTTTACAAGAGCCTATGAAAGAGTTAAATGTGCTGAGGAATAATGTGAACATTTAATTTTCTCAAGGTCAAAGAGTCCCTGTTTCTGCTACTGGGAATAGGATACGTGGCATTCTAAATTTATCTTGTCATAAGAACAAATTATGACAATGTAAGTATAACCAATATTGAATAATAGAATCTCAGAAGTCTAGAACAAGTCAGCACTCACATTTTACAAATAGGGTAACTGAGGCTCCAAGAACACTGCCACTCCCCTGGTTTTCTTTCTATATCATCGGTCACTCCTTCTCAGTTTCCTTTGCCAATTCCTTCTCATCTCCCTGACCTTTTATTGTCAGATTCGCCAGAGCTCAGCCTGTGGACTCTGCCCTTTCTCTCTCTCTACTGTATCCCTTGGTGATCTCATATAGTCCCCTGATTTTTTTTAATGAATTTTAAATTTTGGTATAATTGTATATTCACATGCAGTTATAAGAAATAACACAGAGAGATTCCATATTCCCTTTGTCCAGTTTCCCCAATGATAACATCTTATAATACAAAATAACAGTAAAAAATTATAGCACAAAAGCATAAGCAGGATGTTGGCGGTGATACATATACCAACCTTACTCAGTTTTCCCCAGTTTTACTTGTATTTATTTCCATGACATTAAATGATATTTACAGCTTAGAACACCCCCCTAAATTCATACAGGTGAATGCTTATGACATGTCAACTTGCATATCTAATAGATATCACAAACTAAAATATGTCCCAAATCACAGTCATCATCTTCCCTCTCAAATCTATTACTTCTAGTCTTCCCAATCTCAGTTAATATCAATGCCATCTTTGCGGTTGCTCACACTTGTAACTGGAATCATCCTCAAAACTTTCTTTCTTCTACACTTCACATATAAACCATCAACGAATTCAAAACATGTCCCAAGTCAAAACTCTTATCACCTAAACTGCTAGCAGCCTAGCCTAAACCTCCACCATCTCATACCTGGATTATTACAATAACCTCCTAATTAATCTCCCTGATTTTGTCCTTGGTCTTCTACAGTTTATTCCGAAGACAGCAGCTATGGTAATACAGACACTCTTCTGTATTTAAAGGTTTTCGTTGATTGTGGTTTTTATTGAGGTATAAAACACTCCTCTATTCAAAATGCTCTAATAGCTACTTATCTCATAGTAAAAGGCGAATTCCTTACAACGGTCCATAACGTCCTATACACATGGCCCACATTACCTTGCAGGCCCCAACTCCTACTACTCTTCCTCTTAATCACTTATTTGCAGCCAGACCAGTCTCCATGCAGTTCTTCTTTCAGGTCTTTACTCAAATGTCATCTCTCTGTGAGACCTTCCCTGACTACCAAATTTTAAATGGCAGCCTCCAAACTCCCACCCAGTACTTCTTATCCCCCTTCCCTATGTTATTTTTCTCCATAGTATTGACCACTATCTAACATACTATGTATTTTATTTACTTTATATTGTCTGTCTTTCACCACTAAAATGTTCGTTCTGTGAGGGCAGAGATTTCAGTCCATTTTTCTAGCACTTAGAAAGGTGCCAGGCACAAAGCAGATGTTCAAGAAATATTTGCTGAATAAACAAATGAGGCCCAAATAGGTGAGGTGTTATGCCAAAATATCACAAAAATAGGGCAAGAATCCAAGTCTCTGTAGTTTAGCAGTCATTTTTTCTCAAAATAGAGATGGACTTAAACTGAACCAATCTCATTTTTTATTCAGTGGTAACCAAAAGCACACATGCATGAAATGGCAATTTCTGATCAGGTGAATAAACTATTTAGAATAACCTGATGGCAAGGAGGGATTAGACTCAAGCTAAAACTCATTAGCACAAAATTAAAATATGACCAACTGCCTATAATCAACAAGTTTTGTACTAACTGCCTTAGGTGTTTTATTTAAATTATGTTTTTAAAAAGGAAGTTATAGGTGATAGAACTTTAGGAGTTTAAACTTTAAGAAAATGAACTTGATAATACTATAAAATAGAGTCCTATGGAAGAACACAAAGCAGTACTCCTACATTGCTATATCAAGAATACAATTTCTCATATTTTTTAACTATAGCCAAGGTAGAGCAAATATCTATAAGTGAAAAAGGAACTTATGTTAAAAATGTAAAGAAGTTGTTTCTGGGCAAAATTTTTAAATTTTTTTAAAAACTGGGTAGAAAGAAGGTGAACGACAAAACTTCCTAGAGACAGATAAGGAAATAAAGGCTAGCATAACACCAAATCCACCTACTGAGAGACAAGCCACTTCCAGAGCTTTTGAAAAATTATTCATTTACCGTAGAAATTAGTTTGGAAATTTAAAACTAATGGGTTCAAATTTTTTTATTATTAATTGCAAGAAGCACATTACATAATAAGTAGTCATCTATATTGGCTTTAAATCTGTTTCAAAGTAAAACTGAGCAAGTTCTGACTTCAGAGTAAAAAAACATGACTGAGTCATACTTCCAGAGCCTGCCTAACCCTTATATCAACTAAGATCACAAAAGGTATTTTGCATGTCATTAAAATTCAATAAATTGGTAAAGTATGAACAGTGACCTTTCAATTGTGCCAGAGGAAAAAGAGCAAGATGCACTAAGTAGATACAGCTCTCAGTGTGCAGGCCAAATAATAAGGCTTCCATGAAACAATAAAGGCAATGCTCCTATTTATATGATTAAATCTACAGCTTTCATATGAAATTCTTTATTAGTAAATAATTCCTGAGGCACTTAAACAACAGAATTTTTATTAAAACAAAATAGTAGCATCAAAACTGTTTATTAGAGCTAGAGTCAATGTAACTAAAATAAACAAATGTCAACTTTTAAAAAAATATATATGTGAAAATATGTTTTATATATGATAGAAACAAGTGCATTATTGGCCCCTATATTTTTTAATGTTACCACTACCCAAAGGAACTATTAATAGCTAAGTAGGTATTATGTATTAGATGTACAAATATGTAACTTTAAAACTTGTTTTACTGTATAAAAAAATAAAACTAAATTTAAAAAAAAACTTGTTTTAAGGTCTGCAAGAATAGGTTTTGTCAATTCTTTACACCTTAGAACTCACAATTATTAAGATAATATTAATAATAATAATCCTGAAATAAGAATGGATATAATAATGTCTAATGGTCTGAACAACAGCCAAATTAAAAAACTATAAATAAGCAGCTATAGGAAATCTGTAGAGAATTCTAGGGAATATCTTGGAGTTCTTAACAAAACAAAGCAAACATTAAACAACAGTTTTAAAGAAAAGAATATAAAAATAGACATCATAAAATAGACATCAATACATTTGGAGAACATAAAACCAAGCTATCAAAATTAAACTAAATTTTTAAAAAATAAAAAATCTGATAATTGATGTTGTCAAAAAACTATGAAGTTACTCCTGGGTAATACATTTTAAATAACAGTAAAAATAAGTGAAATTTTGGAACATAATTGTAGAGACCTGTTGTTCCAAGGACATGAAAAATAACCATTTCCTAATAACTGGAGATTTTGTATTCCTTGGATGCATTCATGCTAGAGGAAGATTAAAGGGCAGCAGCCAAAATGACTAAACTTCAACTGGGACGCTGAAGCACAGATTTGATTTTCTTGGCCAGAAGTGACCCACAAGCTTAAGATCAAGAGCCAAAGCCCCCAGTGGGAAGCTGTGCTCTATTTGGTGGGCCTTGATACCATCTCTGACTATATCAACATCAGCCTCATGGAAGGCCAGCCATGAGGGAAGGGAGTCTCCCCAAGATCTGATTTCCTGAGACCACAACCTAGAACAGGTCCCACAGTCAAATTAGTCACATTCCTTGGAAAGAGAGAACAGGCATCAGTTGTGTCCATCGAAGGGGGACACTGTCCAGGTGTACCCTGAACATTTTTTGAAATCTCTGGGCTGCTTCTCCATCTGAAAAATAAGAAAAATAGCACAATGACAGACAACGAATGAGGAAAAAGACAATCATCTGGCCTAAAAAACTTAAGACTTATAAGAAATTAAGAAAGCAGACAAAACAGACAAAAAGACAAACAGCCATATCATTTGGAACATATTATTCTGAAGTCAAGTACAGCAGAGAAAAACACAAATTATTTTAAGCAAAGTAAGAAATGACCATAGCAACAAAAGTTATTTTTGGAGAGAGCCAACTGGAGAAAAAAAAAAATGTATGTTAAGATATGTCAACCTGACACAAAGATAAGGTGGAATAAGAATCTAGTCCCATTTGAAGCTGAAAAGAGCTGAATAATGAGAGCTAGTGTCATGAACTTGGCTGCTTAACTGCCTTTGTGTAAGAAAACATCTCAGAACTTTGAACTTAGGAAATTCCAACTTGTCTTGCACCAGGTCACGAGCTCCATAGAGCAGGAACCTATTTCAACAAGCAGCTTTAAAAAAAAACAAAAAAAACAAAATACTTTAATATTTTTCATTTCTATTAATGATACATTTAAAAATGCAATAGTGCTAAAATCCATCAAAGTAAAATGCACTGAATAAAAATTAAACTTACTCAGAAAGATGTTCAGAAGTTGGGATACAAACAGAAACTGAAATTAGAAGAAAAGTATTATATTTAAAACAGCATATGAAATATGATGAGTGAGAAAAACGATTTAGTAAATAGCACATACTGTGGCTGACCAATAATACCAGAATAAATATCAAAAATCCAAAGTAGAACAATTTTATATACGTACCTTTCTCTATTACAACTTGACAAGCATGAGTTTCATGTTGACTTAAGTGTGTAGCCATATTATCTAAGCCAGAAACATCAGTTAGGAAATCACAATTAAGGCACACTAGAGTAATGCCCCTATAAAAAACAAAGCAAATAGTATAAAAGAAAACGTTTTTATCTTTTATGAAAATCCACACACCAGTTCAATGAATACTTTTCCATGATTTGCTTTCTGTGTCATAACTGTCATTCCAATTTTTATTATATAAACTTGATATAACTGAAATGATTCTCTAGAAAATGTCATAGTCATATTCAAATTATACTACCATTTATTTGCAGAAAGTATTTTTGCTTTATAAACTTTTCTCTCTCATACCAGTTACTGAAAGCTAAGAGTCAAGAGACCTACAGTCCAGTCTTGGCTCCACTAACAACATGCATCACTTGGACAAGTCACAAGTCTATTTGTGTCTATGCCCATCTGCAAAGCACGAGTTCAGTATATATAAATGTACAATATATACATTAGTCAATGTATATTTACTAAGGCTGTCTTTACACATACTGTACTACTAGTGTACTGTATTGTGAATACAATGATGACCAAAAAATACAGTCTGTGCTCTCATGGAACATTTATCTAGTGTTTATCTAGGTGAGGAAAAAATTAGAAATGTGAAGGCTTTAAAAATAGATCATGTCGTAGCTGCTATCGTTGTATACTATGTGTTAAAGATTTTCCCATATGTTATTTAGTTTATTCTCACCACAAGCATCCAAGGTTGGTATTATTCTCAATTAACACTGAATTAACTGAAGTAGCTAATTCACTATTGAAGTCCAACGTCTGAGTTCCTCAGCATCCCAGTACTCTGAACTGGCCCACTTGCTTGGACCTAAACTACTTGTTCCCTTAACAAAACTTCACTGAGTACTGTAGTTCTTAAATATGTAATGATTATAAATTTTCAAAAAGGTTAGAAAGCAATTCCCATAGTCATCAATACATTTTTTTTGAATTCACGAATAGTTTTTATGCTTATTGGATCAAACTGTGTAGCATTTGCTACCTGAAGTATTTAAACATAATTGGCATATTATACCATGTAAAATTGGTCTTAAGATTCTAATTTAAAATGTTTAAACTTTTAACTTTGAGTTTTATTTTAAAATATTAAGCCTGCAAAAATATGCGAATGTTTCAGAGAACTTAGAAAGCCACTATGTTTAATTTATTATGTTTATTAGAGTTAAGCACTTGGGAGCTTGTGGGTCAAGCATCTGAAGAGCTGTTTAAAAGAAAATCAAATATATTAAACATATAAATGATGTTACATTGTTTAAAGGTAATTGAAATGTAAATGAGACTTTAAAAAATTCTAGTCTGTTCAGCTTAAATGAACTTTATCAAACATTATTTAAAGGCCCGCTTGAAAGTGATTTTTTAAAATAAATCTATTTATTTATTTATTTATGGCTACGTCAGGTCTTCGTTGCTGCACGCGGGCTTTCTCTAGTTGTAGTGAGTGGGGGCTACTCTTCCTTGCAGCGCGTGGGCTTCTCATTGCGGTGGCTTCTCCTGTGTGGAGCACTGGCTCTAAGCGCGCGGGCTCAGTAGTTGTGGCGCACGGGCTTAGTTGCTCCGCGGCATGTGGGATCTTCCCGGACCAGGGCTCGAACCCATGTCCCCTGCCTTGGCAGGCGTATTCTTAACCACTGCACCACCAGGGAAGTCCTGAAAGTGGTTATTAAATGTACTAGATTTCTAAATGGAATATTTTTAAGCTTAAGGAAAGTTAAGATTTAAATACTTAAATTTAATAATTACAGTCTTTTTCTATTAACAAACTGCCCTCAACAGACACTAAAAGTAGTCTCAACGGTAAGTAGCTAAATGCCTATTCCACTCGACATAGTTAATTGGACCAGGGATGGAATGTCTAACTCAAGCCTTCTCTGAACAGGGATTTGTAATTGGGATATATAATCACATTTCTTGATCTGGGAAAATGTGGGAGGCTAGGAATACTATGTTTGGGTCATCAATAGAGAAAGCTGGTCTACACAGAGAAAGGAGACTGGAACCCATGTCCAGAGAAAATAATAGAGACAAAATCATCCTGCTTCAGCAGGTCAGACTAGAAAGAAGCCGTGTTAGTAACTGATGGCTTTGTTTCCCTCGTATGTTCTGGCTGTATCTCTTCCTTCTAGGGGTCCATGAGGGTCTTTGAAATCCTGCTAATAAATTATTTTTGCTTAGGTGGAAAAAAATAGATCATGTAATGTGATCATTTTTATTGTCAGTTTATTAACAAAGCATAAATACATTTCTGAAGTTCATCACATACGTTAAAATTTTAAATGTTTTACCAATATACAAATACAAACAAATAACATACCTTAGCTTGACTTCTCCCCTAAAGCTCTACTCTAACAGTCTGCTGTATATTTTCCCCTAGAGGTCATACTGGCACATAAAAAACTGACCTTCATAAAACTAAAATCATGTACTTCCTTCCCAAATTAACTTATCCTGACTGGCCTTTCTTATGATGCCATTTCCTCTGAAAATAAAGCTCAACCTATAGTTATCTCTGTCTCTTCTTCCTTAAACAGTCAGTATGTCACGCACTTTATACCAGCAATTTATTGAGTACTTATTCTGTGCTAGTCTAACAATTTTAGACATACCATCTCATCTAAATCTAAACAACCCATAAAAGGTAGATGCTATAATTTATCACCTTTTTCATAGAGGATGGAGTTAGCTTAGTAATTTACCAAGGACACAGAGCTGGTAAAGATCAAGACCAGGTTTGAAATCAAGCACTTTCATCCCAGAGCCCAGTTTCTTAAAGATGATATAATACTCTCTCACCATTCTAACTCAAGTCCTTACTAGATTATTCATAACTACCACAAAAGTCCTAATCAATAGGATTCATGCATCTATAATCCACCCTATTATTAAAGGTGAGAAGAAATTCAACCTTCCTTCAGTTTCACTCAATTCTATATAAAACATCAAAGGTTGTCCAGTGCCCTCCAAAATAAGTCCAAACTCCTTAGCCTTATTTTCAACGCTTTTACAATCTGGCTCTAAGCTCAAAACTATTGCCCCCGATTTCAATATTATTACTATAACTTCAATGCTCCATTCATTTACTACTACCATTCCCCCTCTGTACGCCTTCTACTTTTTCATTTCTGCACCTCTATTCATGCTATTCCAACTCAAATGCCCCTGTACCTCTTCTATCAGTATAAACAATACTCATCCTTTAAAGCCAAGTAAACTAACACCTATATAGATCATTCCAAGTAAAGTAATCTCGCTCCCCTTTGGAAAAAAAACAACCATTATTGCACTTATTAAAATCCCTCTTGCTTTATTGTGGTTAGTTACATTCACCTCTTATCTCCCACCCAATAAAATGTACATTCTCTGAAGGTTGGTTCCAAGACTTCTTCATTATTACTATTATCTTTACAGGATCTGCTACATTATAGACCTAATAGATATATAGTAAACAGCTAAAGAACAAATATTCCATTCCAATAAAAGAATAACTACAAAAATTATTGTTCTGTACAATTATAAGTTTCTATGTTCCATTCACAGAAATAAGCAAATTTTCAATCTGAGACTTACTCAAGTTGAGAGAAAAACATCCCAGAGCTTTAAAATCATATGATTCATTTAGAAACCAAACACACAACTGAGCTTAACAATAGTGAGGTGAAAATCAAAAATCTCATCTTTTGAATGCAATAAAACTCTTCATTCTTATAAAAATTTTCAGTATAGGCAACCTCTAATATAGCTTAATCTATTTCCTTGAATTCAGTAAATGTTTAAAATTAGTACTAATGTATTTTTAAAACTGAACCAAATTTTTCTCTCCCTGTGAGCTACTGGTCCAACATCATAGATGGGACCTACTGTCCATGTAAGTCATTTTCAATACATACATTAATTTATTCAACAAATATTTACTGGGTGCCTAATCACTATCAATGCCTGGCATAGACAAAAATCCAAACCACACACATTCTTGTGAGAGGACACAGAAAATAAACAAAGTATACAGTGAATGAGATGATAGAAGATGATCCAGAGAAAAATGAAGCATAAAAAGGAGATAAAGAGCACTGGGGTAAAGCACAGGAGAAAGGATATAATTTTAAATCAAGTGGTCAAGGAAAGGCTCACTCATCAGAATAAAGACCCAAAGGAGATAAAGGAGCTAATCATACAAAAATCTGGGAAAGAGCAAACTAGTCACAGAGAATAATAAGTACAAAGGTCCTGAGACATAATATCATCCCCTCTTCCATCTTTTCCACTAACCCAAAATATCAAAACAAGTATTGGTTAACCTTATCTGTATAGATTAGCTTGGTGCAGCAAAGATACTGATATTTCAGGTAGCAAAGGCAACATGAGCAAAAATAAAGAGCAGTGGGGTCTAAAGAATTCAGAAGAATATGAAAAACACGGTGCTCAGTGAATTCTGAGTTAAGTGTGTGGTAAAACCAAATTCTCAATGTCTTCAGAAATATTCATCAACAGTTCTTTCTGCACAGTAAGCAAGCTGTACACTTTTCTTAATTTGAAAAGGAAAAAGTAAGAATTATACAGACTACATACTAATTTCAAGAATTCCAGTGGTTTAAGAAATTTACTTCAAAACTGAAAAAGTGTTAGTCACTTTACTACATATTTTAGGTATCTTTTTTTAATTCAAATATTGTTGGACAGCCCTATTTTTGTTCTCATTTTACAGTACGAATACATGAAGACTTCATCTTGACACCATTGGTCACCCCTGAAACAAATTTAGCGAGAGAATATAGGCTAATCAGGTACTTTGTAAAACACTCTGGCAGTTCCTCAAAGGCTTGACATAGGGTTACCATATAACCCAGCAATTCTAATCCTAGATATATACTAAAGAAAAATGAAGACATGTCCAAACAAAAATGAGTACACAAATGTTCACAACAGCAATATTCATAACAGATTCAAAGTTAAAATAACCTAAATGGATAAACAAACTATCATATATACATACAATGGAATATTATTCAGCAATAAGAAAAAGAAGCACTGATATATGCTACAATATGGATGAATCTTGAAAACGTTATGCTAAATGGAAGACACAAATCACAAAAGATCACATATTTTATCATTCCATTTACATGAAATGTTCAGAATAGGCAAATCTAAATAGACAGAAAGTAGATTAGTGGTTGCTTAGGGATGAAAGGAGTTGCAAGGAAATGGAGATAACCACTAATGGGTACAGAGTGCCTTTTTAAAGTGATAAAAACGTACTAAAATTAACTGTGGTAACTGCACAATCTGTGAATATACCAAAAACTATTAATTGTACAATTTAAATGTGTGAATTGCATGGTATATGAACTGTATCTCAATAAAAATATTATATACAAAAGATTTAAGTCATATAATTTTTCAATAGAAAAAAATTTAAAAGATCAACTAGTTACCTGAGATCTTCTGAATACTTCTTAAAGATACAAAACCTTTTACTTGGACGATTACTATGAAAGCTGGGAGAGACAAAACAGATTTTATTAATTTTACTATACAGTAAGTCATATTAATTTATAGCTATATATCAAGTCTATACTTAAATCTCTAGTTTTGAATAAAATATTATGATATAAATAATAATATAATGTTCATCATCCCTGTTTCATTCAGCATTTTAGCTTACGTTCCAACTTATCTATTTATTTTCTAGTGAAATGTATTTCACTAACTATATTCTTATACAATAAGTACCTCACCCTCACATAAAAAAAAGGAAATACTCAAAAGAGTTTAAAAAAGTAAAGTACATGATTTTCTTCAACTGTTAAGAGTTGAAAACAATTTAAAAGTTTTGCTAATCCCATTTTTGCTATAATATGAATGGTTACCAATAAGAATCATTTTAAAAATCCTTTTCCAACTTAACGTGTTTGTGTTGAGGAAGGGGAGTAGAATCCAAATTATCCCGGAAGTAAACAGTAGTTGAGCTAAATGCCACTGTTTACCATTTGTAAAATCAAACATTTAGAATTCTTTGCAATTACTAGTAGAGGTTTTTTAAAACAAAAATTAAAGCAGAACTCTTGAGCTAAAACAATGCTTCCCCTAAGCACAGAACAGAAAACCCCTAACCAAGCTTTGTAGCCCATGATGATAGCTTTTACATACCCTTTTAAATCTGATAAGGAAAGCTTTCCTATACTAGAAAACCAGGATCAGCTTAGCACAGTACTACTTAGCACAGATAAAAGTGGAGTCATAGACTAGTAACATCAGCATCATCTGGGAGCTTATTAAGAAATGCAAAGTCTTGCGCCCCCCCCCCCCCCCACATAGCTACTGAATTAACCTCTGGCAGTGGGGCCCAGGAATCTGTTTTAACAAGCTTTTTCAGTAATTCTTATGCAAGCTAAAGTTTGAGGAGCAGTAGCTTGCAATGATAGACCTAAAGTAGCCAACACACCAAGTCAATTCTAAGTCTCAGATACAAGGCAACCATCACCAGCAGAGCATGTATGTATGGGAAAAGAAATACTCTGACCAGTTATAATCCCCAGAGAACATTCTCAGAAGATTTCTAATAGTTATTTCTTCAATCTGGGGATAACTATTACTAAAGAGCTTATGAATTCAACATAACATGACAAAAATAATTGAATGGTTTTTTTAGGAAGAAACCATCAAGAGGTTGGGAACCACTGAAATTATATGTAAAAATTTGTGCACATAACTGTATTTCCTCAGAGTGTGTCCAAGATTTTATCTGATTCCCAAATAATGTGAACCAAGTAAATTATTTTTTTAAATGAGATTTAAAAGTAACTTTTAAAAGCTCTTTCTTCCTTCTCAAACAGACTGTTCCGGTTTCTTTATTTGGTAAGAGGAGAGGAAAAAATTACGTTTTAGGGTCTTTTGATGGCTTCCATTTCTGTCTATAACTTGTACCTTATTAAAGTGTTAGTACTTTTAAAATTTTAGTTGTCTGAATCCAGTTTTAATTTAGAGTTCCCTATCTATAAAAAAAACTTATACTGTCATTTTATTTATATTTATTACACAAATTCCATTCTTCTAGTTTTGTGTATTATAGGAAAGGAAAAGTGGATCTGCAGCTCACCAATAAAGAGGGGATAAAAAACTACCTTTCTACTTCCTATTAGACCTGTGTAAAGTTAATAACAATAGGGAAATAATCTAAGAAAGGAAAAAAAAGGTTAAGATTTTTATTATGATACAGTAAAACATAACATTAAAATCTAGGTTTTGAAAATTCACCATCTACTTAGACTATATATACATAATTATCAAAACTCATTAAGCTATTCTCTAAAAATAGATGAATTTTATTGTATATAAATTATACCTCAATAAGACTAGAGGCAAAAAAACCTCCCTTTGACCATCTTGCTTTGATATAAGTAAAAAGTTTACCTCTGAAGAAATACAAAGGATCCAACAATATTGACAGTATGCCTACTATTAAGACACCAGACTAGAGGTTGATGATACAATAAAGCAGGTTGTCTGCCTTAGAGTTCATGGTCCAGGGTTTCGGGGGGGAGGTGGTCAAAAAGCATCTGGCACAGAATAAACGCCTAATAAACATTTGCTAAACAAGTGAATACATATTCATTATCACAGGATAAACATCAACAGTGACACACACACAGTTTTGTGGTTGCATGAGGGAAAGCTGCAGGTAAATGGAGAAGTCAGCTAACAAGTAGTAGTACATTTCAGTTAGGAAGGTCCATATACTGACTTACTCCAGTCAAAGCAAAGAAAATAAGAGTTGAAGGCTCTTGGAAAAGTAGTTAGGAATTAGATATTAAAAGGTCTTACATTCTCCAGAAAATTTGAACTTCATCTATTAATATTAGGAAGGTAAAGGATTTTAGGCCAAAAAATATCCTGACCAGATATTAGTAACAAAAGGAAGGAAGAAATGGAAAAAGGCTGAAGGGGTGGGTTGTGGACAGAAGACCATTTATGATGCCATCACAATAATCTTAACTGTTCTTCTAATGACTATTATTTAGTGCCAATAAATCTATATAAAATATATAATCAACTAAAGCATATCCTATAAAAATTAATTCAGTAATCTGTCTTATTATTATATAGGAACAAATTGTTATACCAGCTTTCTTTTTCCTTGGAAAATTTTTAAATCATCCTTCAAAGCCGAAATGAAATGTCATCTATACAATACCTTCTCATTTCTTGTTTAAAGAATTCATCCTTACCTTCTCTGGGCTCTCACAGTCATTTGTTTATCACATTAAGCTAGGTAAATATATCTCTCCTACTAAATTGTGAAAATTAAAGGCAAGGACTTTACGATACCGAATAATGACAATTTAGAAATAATACCTATAATTACTTGAATTTCTCCTAAGTGCAAATCATTTTATTAAGCACTTTAAGTACATTTCCTCTAATAATCACAGTAACTTTCTCTCCAAGAAAAGGAAAATGGGAATCAGTTAAGTAATTTGCCCAAAGTCACACATGTAATAAATAAATGGTGAAGCTTGGTTTCAAATCCAGATTTGTCAGATTCTTCACCACCAGCTTACCACACTTCTTAGCAAACAGTAAGCTCTGCTAGAAATAGAGATATTAGGTACTTATGGCTGTTACCTTAACTCTATTACACGTAGAGAAAAAAGCCTTCTTTCTTATACATAATGTTGAAGAATAATAGCAATATTACACAGTAATGCATTTGCATTTTTTCAGGTGACTTCTACTGCTACCTAAAAGCTATAAGCAAACAGGGTTCAATAATTTAAACAACCAAACCCAAATAATGCTACTTTTTAAAAAAATCACTTAAAAATTATATGTTTAATGATGCTCTTCTTTGTAAGAGTCTTATTCCAAAAATGCTCCAACTGCGTAAGATTTTTTAAATATCCTCTTTCGAGATTTTATTTAAAGGCTTTCTTTTATAATTACAATAATGACTCTCACTTGCTGTTTGTAATGTGCTAGGTGACATGGTAAATACAAAGAGCCCCTTCTTCTCAAGGAGATAATACAGATACAAACAAACATAACAAAAGGCAGAACAGGGGGCTTCCCTGGTGGAGCAGTGGTTTAGAATCTGCCTGCCGATGCAGGGGACACGGGTTCGAGCCCTGGTCTGGGAAGATCACACATGCCGCGGAGCAACTAGGCCCGTGAGCCACAACTACTGAGCCTGCGCGTCTGGAGCCTGTGCTCCGCAACAAGAGGCCGCGATAGTGAGAGGCCCGCGCACCGCGATGAAGAGTGGCCCCCACTTGCCACAACTAGAGAAAGCCCTCGCACAGAAACGAAGACCCAACACAGCCAAAAATAAATAAATAAATAATAATTTTTAAAAAAAAAGCCTCCTGCTGCACATTTAAAAAAAAAAAAAAAAGGCAGAACAGATGAATGGCACACAACTGAAAGCGAGGAATGATCCCTGTGAGTGGTTGTGGTGATCAGACACTTCAAAGAAGGTAAAGTGAAAGGAAGGACAGGGGCATTCCAGGGACTAACAAAGAATAAGGAAAAGCCACTGTCAAAAATGAGTATGGCAGAAAGTTTATTCTGGAGAAGAGCAGTCTGAGACTGGAGGAGAAAAGACCAGTTGAGAGTACAGAGGTAGTATAGGATAGGGATTGAAGGGACTCATCCTCTGGAGAAAATGAAGTTTCTGTACATATAAAACTCAAGCCTGTAACAAGAATTCACACTGGGAAGAAGTAGTGGTTGGGCCATTCAATGGGAGATATCTAAGGCAGTGAGTGAGTCAAGGGTACATATGAAGTAGAGAAAAAGGAAAAGTGATCTACCAAACCCTAAGAGTGGCAATGGAAGCTTTCAGTTCCACATGAGGCTAACCATGAGTAAGACTGTGTGTCCTGACAATGAAGTGCAGGGTTGGGGCTCACTGGGAATTGGGATAAGGGTAGAAGGGAGCTGGGCTAATTGGGAATGTTTTAGAATAGAATGGATTTGGAGGTTTTATAGGACAAATGAGAAGCCTATGATAAATGGGAGAGGGAAGAGTAGAATGACCTTTGGCTTAGGAAAACACAAAATATTTTCCGATTTGATCCCCTATAAACTAAGGGCAGAATTAAAGCCGCATTTGGGGAGTCATACATTTGTCAAAGCACAAGAGACATTCCACACAGAAGTACACTTGGGAAAGGATGGCCGGGGCCTGGTTTAGAGGAAATGGATTATAGGTGTAGTCCACTGTAGTAGGTGGGAGGCAGAGAGGCAGAATGCAGAAGGTGTTGTCTCAGGAAGCCACGATGCACAGTGGCAGATCAAGAGAACTTCACAAGCTTAAGATACTTGCAACAGTGAATTTTTTTCCAGCTGGTATTCCACATTCACACAAATGATGCCCTGAAAGAGTATTTGGATGGTAGTAAAGTGAATTCTGGAAAGATGATAATGTTTGGTTTATTTAGGTTCTTTTTAGATGCCAATGAGTCAAAGGTAAAAAAAAAAAAACAAAACACAAAATAATTAGAAATACAGAGTTAGATCTCAGGAAAACTAAGGAATGAAACTGGAAGATTCAAAGTTGAAAGGTAAAAGTGACAGTGGTTACATTACGAAGAAAGGAAATGCAAGGAGGCGAGAAGAGCTGAAGGAAGAAAAGGCAATGAATAGGAGTAGGCAAAAAGGAAGAAGAAAAATAGTGGTAACGGTTAAACACAAGCTGAGGGGAACAGTTTCAAAAGTGAGTGACAACAATGACTCTAAAGAAGTCATAGAGTAGTAAGACTGAAAAAAAGTGAATAAATACGGGGATCAGTACTTGACAGATAATCTTTAAAGGGGCAGTGTTAGTTGGTAGGTGAGGATGATACTCAAATTAAAAGGTAAAGAAATGAATCACGAATATGCTAGTAACAAATACTTTTTACAAATGTTCATGGTAATAAGAAGACAAGAGATAAGGAAAGTAGGCAGTAAGGACAAGTCTCCCTCATCTTAAAAAAAATACCTGAAATCATTTGTAAGCAGAAGGAACCTGGTAGACAGAAGAGATGAAGTTGCAAATTAACTGAATGAAGTTGTGGAAGAACTAGAGGAGATAAGGGGCAGGGTTAACTTTGGAGAAGTAGAACATGTTTGATTTCTGAGATTAATGCCTGGATAAATGTAACAGGAAAAACATTTGAGGCTGAAAAGATTAATTAAAAGGATGACCTCCAACTGAGTATTTGTAGGCCATGTTAATAATAACTAAGAGAAGCCGAAATAAAATCTTTAGAGTACCAAAAAAATGTTTAATCAGGTAAGAATAAAGAAGTATTTAAAAATAAAAAGATAGGACCCAACTCAAGTTAAAGATCATGAGTCAGAGTTGATTGAATCAAGCACTATTTGGGGGTCTAGAATTGAGCATAAAGTTCAGAAGAAGAAGATGGTCAAGTCTTTGGCCTTTATGCCAGGTGAGCATGACTAAATGTGTAAAGGATTCTAGAACAAAAACAAAGCAGCAATCAAAACAGATGCCCTGAAGGTGAGGATGACTATAGTTAGATAGGTGCTGCTGGACTGGAAAAAGGACTCAAAGCTCAGAAAGTCATTGGGAAATGGGAATTCAAAAGAAATGAACAGTATATATGACAAGATTAAAATAGTACTGTGGTAAGAAAGGGGGTACAACAAGTTTAAAGTTGATGTAAAGCACTGGCACTAAAGAAGTCAAGTAACCATAATGTCAGGCTAGTCATCAAGGGGGTTAAAAAACTGTGAGAGAGGTGCTGGAGCCATCAAGAAACGTGGGAGAGTCCTTGAAAGGAGTACCTGATAATGACCAGAAAGTAATACAGAGGTCATGTTGTGATCTATAAGAAAATCACTTTTATTAATTATATTCTAATTCTAACTTTTGAAAAAATGGAACCTCACTTTGAATAATCAACCTAACTGGCTTATATCTGAACAACTTTTGACTATTTTTTAACATTTTATTTATTTATTTTTTAAATGTTTTATTCTCATAATCTGTCTTTACTATTTTTTTCTTTCTTTTTTTTTTTCCAGGCCACGTGGCATGTGGGATGTTAGTTCCCTGACCAGGGATGGAACCCATGCCCCCTGCACTGGAAGCGCAGAGTCTTAACCACTGGACTGCCAGGGAAGTCCCAATTTTTGACTATTTTTTAAAAAATAAAAATCCATCCTGAAGGATGCCCCAACTAATGAGATACAAATGAAGATAACATAGGCTATGAAGGCTTTCTCTGCATAAAATACTCAAACTATCTAAGTTGAATGAATTAAAGAAAAATAATTCCAACAATGGCATCATGACTGAAATAGTCTCTCATTTCACTGAATGAATGCAAGGAGAGATGGCTTGATAGATGGACAGACAGATGGATTACAGAGAAAAAGAGAGAGAGAGAGAGAGAAACAGACTCAATAAAGTTTCTAACATCACTGAAAACCCTGGAATCTCTCAAAGTGACTGCTTTGAAGAGAATAACACTCATGAGATTACATGTATTTGTTTCATAAACATACTTAAAACATTTACTTTTCTGTCTTTGGAAGTAACCATGTTTCAAAGTTCTATAGGAAAAAAAATTCCCATAGAAAAACTATTTTCCCTAACAAACCTATCCTAATTTCATTAGTCTAACTGTTCTTACAATTCGAGTTTCCAGGAACTTCATGAATTACTACGCCGAAAAATAGTACCAGGAATCATCTTAGAAGTTTTCTTAGAAGAGGAAAACTGACTTCTAATAGGATAACTGTTTTCAAAAACAAACTTGCTGAACTGTAATTTTAATTGGTAATTATAGATGTTTAACTCATCTTACCTCATCATATGATTCACATAGGCTTTGCTACAGCTAGTGTTGTATCTGCAAAAACTACAGTGGACATATGTAGGAAAATGGTTTGCAAAATCTTTTATTTCAGAACAACACTCAATGCACTTGTGAACTCCCCGACGATACCTTATAGAGATATAAAGAAAATGATAAAAATATATTTTAAAACAAAAATAATAAGGGACTGCCTTATTAATGTTGTTAATTAAAGCTAAGGTGTTTAACATCTTCAAACAGAGACTTATAATTTGAAAAATCTGCTATGGAACAGCAGCTAGAATAAGTATAAAAAATCTAATATCAACTAATGTTTCTTACTGGGATAAACGGATTAACCAATTGGTTAAATTAACCAATTCAAACTTTACAAGATATAAGCACAACATAAAACACCAGTGTAATAAATGAATATTATAGAAAAACAGTAATTCAAGTACTGTTCAACTGTTGTAAAAAATATTTTTTATTATGTGCTTGGCCTTAAGTGACAGTGTATAAATGTACAAGAGAGTTGTGTAATAGGGTAAATTTATATTAAATAAAGTTTTTATACGTAAGATTAAATTAGTATTGTGTATCAAGAATAAAAGATTACCTTAAATTCCTCAATGCTGTATTGACTTTACTTTTTTTATTGCTACTAGCCAATGTGCTTTGTTTCTTTTGCATATTAGATATTTTTGATTTGTATTTAGATTTACTTCCATTAGGCTTACTTGCATTAGGTTTACTTGCAATGGATTTAGTTATATTAGGTTTACTTGTGTTAGATTTTGTGGGATTTTTAGCAGTTATATTTTTAGTCCTTGGAGGTGAGAGCTGAAGGGTAGAAGTGCTTGCACTAATGGTAGGTGTAGTTGAAGATCCTGATTGAAGAGGGCCAACTGAAGCTCGAATAGTAACCTACAAAAATGAAGATAATATTTGCTTTAGAAAATTAATCACTGCATTACTGTTAAAATATCACTGCATAACAAAAAGTTAAACATCAAGTTTTTGGAAAGGGCAAGTATAAACTGTAACTGGGTAAGTCTTCCATTTATTCTAAATGTTCATATCAATTAAATGAAATTAAACTTGATATTTACTCACTTGTAATCTTACATTTTTGTACTGATATCAGTTATATGTTAAGAGTTATTAATGATAATTAGCAGTTAAAGCAAATTATATGAATATTAAAAGAGCACATTCCATAGCTATTTCTATGCTCTGATATAACTAAAAATTCACAAACACAGAGGTCAAAATTTAAATCTCAAAGCCTAGAAAGGACTGTGTCATCCTTCGACAACTATAAAACAAACAGATCTACAGTAAATGTGACTTCTTTCCAGGGACTCATTGGGCAGGATTTATGTTTACAAAGGTTATGTGAGGGGTTATATCAATTCACTATACTGCATGGCGAGCTTAATAATACTTAGAATTTCCTTAAAGGAAGCTAATACAAGACTTAACATTTGGTATTAAGAAATTAAATTTGCTGCTTGACAATGAAAAACACAACTGCCTACCAACTTCCTCATTAATCATTTGACTATACACCCCCCATGTATTTGAGGAACAGCCTATGAGGAAGTACCATGAAAAACATGTGCTTTAGTATCATACAAAGGCATTGGACTAGGAATCAAAAGACCTGAGGTTAAAGCTAAACTACTCCTTTCTAGCCATGTGACCTTGAATAAGTAACATCCTCTCTAAGCTTCTTTATCTATAATAAGGGACAATACTTCCCTCATCTACCTCACTGGCTTACTATATGGATTAAATAATAGAATATATGAATAAGCATACCAAAAGCCTAATTCTAAGGTGCTATAAAAACATTTAGTATCATTATTATTATTATTATTAAGGGAAAATATGAGAGAGGACTGCACTGCTTACATTAGTGTTCTGCATGTCTAGTCCCAGCATGGAATGAATGGATTGCAGGGAAGGATGCTGGATAGCTTCTCTTGCTCTAGGTCTTCAGAGCATGGCTTTATATTGTTTTAGTTAATTCAAATAACAGACATACCCACATTCAAAGGTAAGAACCCAAAGCCAAATATAAATGTTTTGGGGATTATTTCACTTTGGATTATCCATGCCTCTGTTTCCCTCCACTGGAGCAAATATTCAAGAGCTGACTGTGTATAAAGAAGTCAGAAAAAACAGAGGTATATAAGGCAAAAAGGGAAAAGTAAATTACAATCATCAGTATGCAGTCAGACATGTGTTTGCTCACTTAAAACATAATGCTATCCAGCAGCAGAACTTGCTTCTCTGAGAGTAGACTCAGTAATAACAATTTCAATAAACATCTGAGAACCTACAGCATTCAAGGCACTATACCAGATGCTGAGGACACAAAGATAAATAAAACATGATTCCTGATCTCAAGCATCTTACAGTTTAACAGATAAAAAATGACATATACACTGCCAACTGGAATAGCTCCAAAATAGCCTACGTAACATTGACATAACCCACTGACCCTCGAACAGTTAATCTAGTTACACTTTTTATAAAGGAATACCACTCTAGAGTTGCACACACTATTGACCAAAAAGCAATGGTTAGAAGTTTTATTCCTAAACACAGGAATGGTAAAACCTAAAATTAAAGTCTTAATTAAATCAGAAATCATTTTTAAAGTATTATATTCAATAAATAAAACCAGGCAGGAGTTAATGGCTATTATCCTACAAAATGTTAAAATACAACATATTTGAACTCACTTTTGTTCCCGGAGGCAATCCTTCTAGCTGTTTAGGTTTTATAAATGTCCGATGATGCTGAGTCTTGTGATCCATTTTCTCTTTGCATGTTAAAAACTGTAGTCTGCATTTTGTACAACGATGTATTCCTTTTTTCTGTTTAGAAAGCAGAAAAAGTGAAGAAAAATAATTTCTACAACCACAAATATTGTGTCCTGAAACTGCTCTGATTTAATTTTAATGATACTAATTTTAAAACTAGTATTTTACATCTCTTATCATATATAATAGCAAAATATTATTTTATTTTTTAAAACATTCTTTGCATTAGTATCTAGGTTTCAAAAATGTCTGTTACTATCCAGAAATTGAACATGAAAGTTGCATCAATAGATTCTAATGAAAGTTCTCTCAATAGTGCTATGAAAGCTCTTTTAATTATAATTTTAAAGTACTTAGACACATGATACTGTGATAATGAACTATACTATATAAGAGTATAAGAGTATATATATAAGAGTAAATTCTTTTTAAGTTTTGCTATTTCTAGTTGGTTGACAAGCTGGAAAAATAAATTCAAATAGCCAACCACAGATTTCAAAGAAAGTTGTTATAGCAATGGTTGTATAAAGCAGTGTTGTCTAATAAAACTTTCTTCAATGATGAAAATGTTCTAGAGCTGCACTGCCCAATACAGTAGCAACTAGACATATGTGGTTAATGAGCACCTGAAATATGCGAAGTGCAACTGAGCAAACAAATTTTAAATTTTATTTAATTTTAATTAATTTAAGTTTAAATAGCCACATACAGCTAGTGGCTACAACATTGGACAGTGTGGATATGGAAGCATAAATAAAAACAACTATTCCCAATCTACTTACTGGCTGATTCCCCTTGACTGAGTCCCTCCTCAAACTTAATCCTGTTATTATTCCACAGATGGGAAACAGGACTCAAGAAAAATCCAAATCACTGTACCATAGCTATTCAGTGACAATTGCCAGACACCTAATCCAGTGTTCTTTCTACTATACAATATTGATATTTATGCTCTCATTAATTTAAAAATTATATATGTATATGCAAACATATATATAAACTGAAACAACATATAAATACAAAAGAATGTTTTCTCTAAAGCTACGATCTGCCAGATACAGCACTATTTCCATTTAAATACAATCAATCATTTATAAAATTCGAACAGATAATACACTGGGAAGTAACTAGCACAGTACTGGCACACAGCAGGCATTTCATAAATTAAAGTTCTTTACAAAGTTCAAAGCAATATATAAATATAATATGTTTGTATTGTATTTTAGGTGCATCTTAAGACTATTTTAGAAGTGTGATGCATTCTTGGAGGTACAGGCAACTTAAATTCACTCATATTTGCTCAAAGAAGAGGAAGAAAAAGAGAAAACGTGGGCAAGAAACAGATACCAAGTCAAAAGGAAAGAAAAAAAGTTCTCCAGAATCCAGTACCCAGAAATCTTTTCTCTATCTATAATCCCTCCCTAGGTTACCTTTTCATTTCACGGCTTTAAATATCATCTATCCAACTACCTACTTGATATCACTACTTGATGTCTAATATGCATCTCAAACCAACATGGACAAAACTGAATTCTGGATTTCTTCCCTACCTCCCTGCCCCCCAAAATATGTTCTTTCCTCAGTCTTCACCATATGACAGTATGTGAAAATTCCACTCTTGCAGCTGCTTAGGACAAAAAGCTTGGTCACTCTCACATCCCATATCTAACCCATTACTAAAAGCTGTCAGCTCTACCTTCAAAAACTGTCATAATATTTCCACTTATTGCCTTCAACCACTGCTACCATACTTGTCCAAGACACTCAACTTGACTAATAATAACCTCCTATGTTCTCCCTTTCATGTTCTTTCTTCCCTATGGTCTAGTCTCCTCACAGCTGCCAATGATCTTAAAACATGGCAGATCTTTCACATGCTTAAAATGCTGATGGTTTTCCAAAGTCCTGATTCTGGTTTACAAGGCTCTATATGAATTGGCCTGCATTCTATTGCTACAACCTTACTTCCTACTACTTTTCCTCTTATTACTTTACTCTGCTCCAGCCACAACTGGCCTCTGTGATGTTCTTTGAGTGCCCCAGGTACACACTCACTTCACTCCCAATGTAATGTTACTTCCCCCAGATTTCCTCACAGCTTACTCCTTTATGTCCTTCAGAGAGGCCCGTTTTTGGCCACTATATATACAAGACAGCAACCACTTCACCCCTCCACTCCCAACATCTCCCCAATCCTAGGTACTCCTTATCCTCCACATTTTCCTTCTACAGTACTTATTTCCAACCAGTACGCATATACCTTCAAACATATATTTATTATTTTTCTCCACTATAATCCAAATTCCAGAGGATACAAACTTTGTTTTGTTCACTGCTATGTAATACCTAAAACAGTCTCTGGCACTAGTAAGGCACTCAATAAATATTTGTTAAATAAATGGACAGTAAGGCAGAAAGCAAGAGACTGACAGAAAGTGCATATGAGCAGCAGGTACAATTTAACTTGTTCACAATGTCTGCCATTCCATTCAATGAAAATACATCCAGAATCCTGAGATAGAATACATTAATCTACTATTCCCTTAGTTGGACACAAGTTTTGCACATGTCTCTTGTGTATGTATGCATTTAAATGTGCAAAAGGTGATAAAGACACGGTACATTTTTTAATAACATGATGTTCAACCAAAGAAGTAGTGATTTATTCCAAGGGTAGAGAAATAATTGTCTGTGTTGAATTTTGGATAAGCATACTACACTGTTTAGGGTAGTACTGACTATATGTAATTTCTGACCTTAGACCTAATAATACCAAAATGAAATCTGACTCTGTGGTAGAACAATAAAAGGCTGGGCTCAGAAATCAAATTTTAACTCTGCTTTTTATTAGGTAATGTGACATGGAGCAACTTACTTTCTCCAAAACTTTGTTTCCTCATCTCTAAGTGTGATTGTGAGGATTCAACAAGATAATGCATGTAAAGCACCTATTGCTGTCATAAGGTAAATGACTGCATATGTTAACTGCTTACTATTTTTATTAAAGATCTAATGAACATATTTAACACATCCAAAATCACTTTCACTATTTCTTAAAAGTCATAACAACTAGATTGTTAGCTCTAAAATCACCCAAGACCTAACAATACATTGTTTTAAACAAAAGTTACAACCAAAGTCTTCTAAAACAATAAAATGAGCCACAGAGTCAACAATTCTTATTATCTCATATTGCTCTAATAATGTCATCTCAGTTACAAGTTTTTGCTCAGCTATAATTTTCCAGTCTTTTGTAAATAATCATACAAATTGTAAATTTCTTGAAGGATACATGATGATCCTTCTTACTGATAGATTTTCCCCTCTTAACTGCTGGCTGTCTACCTCCTAGGTGCTCCAAATAAACAAAAAAGAAAATTGGACACGCATGGCAAATGAAGACATAAAATTCAGGGTATAAAAACTGATTAAAAATCACATAGCTAGGGAGGAGCTTCAAGATGGCGGGAGAGTAAGACGTGGAGATCACCTTCCTCCCCCCAAATACATCAGAAATACATCTACATGTGGAACAACTCCTACAGAACACCTAGTGAAAGCTGGCAAAAGACCTCAGACCTCCCAAAAGGCAAGAAACTCCCCACGTACCTGGGTATGGCAAAAGAAAGAAAAGAAAAAACACAGACAAAAGAATAGGGACAAGGGCTTCCCTGGTGGCTCAGTGGTTGGGAATCTGCCTGCCAAGGCAGGGGACACGGGTTCGATCCCTGGTCTGGGAAGATCCCACATGCCGCGGAGCAACTAAGCCCATGAGCCACAACTACTGAGCCTGCGCATCTGGAGCCTGTGCTCCGCAACGAGAGAGGCCGCGACAGTGAGAGGCCCGCACACCACAATGAAGAGTGGCCCCCACTCGCCACACCTGGAGAAAGCTCTTGCACAGAAACGAAGACACAACACAGCCAAAAATAAATAAATAAATATTTTTAAAAAATTAAAAAAAAAAAAACGAATAGGGACGGGACCTGCGCCAGTGGGAGGGAGTTGTTAGGAAGAAAGGTCTCCACACACTAGGAAGCCCCTTCGCGGGCGGAGACAGTGGGTGGCGGAGGGGGGAAGCTTCGGAGCCACGGAGGAGAGCGCAGCCACAGGGGTGCGGAGGGCAAAGCGGAGAGATTCCCACACAGAGGATCGGTGCCAACCAGCACTCACCAGCCCGAGAGGCTTGTCTGCTCACCTGCCGGGGCGGGCGGGGGCTGGGAGCTGAGGCTCGGGCTTCAGAGGTCAGATCCCAGGGAGAGGACTGGGGTTGGCTGCGTGAACACAGCCTGAAGGGGGCTAGTGCGCCACGGCTAGCCAGGAGGGAGTCCGGGAAAAGGTCTGGAACTGCTGAAGAGGCAAGAGACTTTTTCTTGCCTCTTTGTTTCCTGGTGCGTGAGGAGAGGGGATTAAAAGCGCCGCTTAAAGGAGCTCCAGAGATGGGCGAGCCGCGGCTATCAGCGCGGACCCCAGAGACGGGCATGGGATGCTAAGGCTGCTGCTGCAGCCACCAAGAAGCCTGTGTGCAAGCACAGGTCACTATCCACACCTCCCCTCCTGGGAGCCTGTGCAGCCCGCCACTGCCAGGATCTCGTGATCCAGGGACAACTTCCCCAGGAGAATACACGGCTAGCCTCAGGCTGGTGCAACGTCATGCTAGCCTCTGCCGCCGCAGGCTCGCCCCACACTCCGTACCCCTCCCTCCCTCCAGCCTGAGTGAGCCAGAGCCCCCGAATCAGCTGCTCCTTTAACCCCGTCCTGTCTGAGCAGAAGAACAGACGCCCTCAGGGGACCTACATGCCCTCAGGGGACCTACACACAGAGGCAAGGCCAAATCCAAAGCTGAAGCCCAGGAGCTGTGTGAACAAAGAAGAGAAAGGGAAATTTCTCCCAGCACCCCAGGAGCAGTGGATTAAATCTCCACAATCAACTAGATGTACCCTGCATCTGTGGAATACCTGAATAGACAACAAATCATCCCAAATTGAGGAGGTGGACTTTGGGAGCAACGATATATTTTTTTTCCCTTTTTTTCTTTTTGTGAGTTTGTATGCATATGCTTCTGTGTGTGCTTTTGTCTATATAGTTTTGCTTTAATCATTTGTCCTAGGACTCTGTCTGTCCGTTTTTTTTTTTTTTTTAGTACAGCTTTCAGCCCTTGTTATCATTGGTGGATTTCTTTTCTGGTTTGGTCGTTCTCTTCTTTCTTTCTTTCTTTTTTAATTACTTTAAAAAATGTTTTTAATAATTACTTTTTGTTTTTTACTTTAATAACTTTTTTATTCTATTTTATTTTATCTTTTTCTTTCTTTCTTTCCTTTTTTCTCCCTTTTATTCTGAGCCGTGTGGATGACAGGCTCCTGGTGCTCCATCCAGCCAGGTGTCAGGGCTGTGCCTCTGAGGGGGGAGAGCCAAGTTCAGGACACTGGTCCAACAGAGACCTCACAGCTCCACGTAATATCAAACGGCAAAAATCTCCCAGAGATCTCCAACTCAACGCCAAGACCAAGCTCCACTCAACGACCAGCAACCTACAGTGCTGGACACCCTACGCCAAACAACTAGCAAGACAGGAACACAACCCCATCCATTAGCAGAGAGGCTGCCTAAAATCATAATAAGGTCACAGACACCCCAAAACACACCACCAGACGTGGACCTGCCACCAGAAAGACAAGATCCAGCCTCATCCACCAGAACACAGGCACTAGTCCCCTCCACCAGGAAGCCTACACAACCCACTGAACCAACCTTAGCCACCACTAGGGGCAGACACCAAAAACAACGGGAACTACGAACCTGCAGCTTGTGAAAAGGAGACCCCAAACACAGTAAGTTAAGCAAAAAAAGAAGACAAAGAAACACACAGCAGGTGAAAAAGCAAGGTAAAAACCCACCAGACCTAACAAATGAAGAGGAAATACGCAGTCTACCTGAAAAAGAATTCAGAATAATGATAGTACAGATGATCCGAAATCTTGGAAATAGAATAGACAAAATGCAAAAAACGTTTAACAAGGACCTAGAATAACTAAAGAGCAAACAAACAATCATGAACAACACAATAAATGAAATTAAAAATTCTCTAGAATGGATCAATAGCAGAATAACTAAGGCAGAAGAACGGATAAGTGACCTGGAAGATAAAATAGTGAAAATAACTACTGCAGAGCAGAATAAAGAAAAAAGAATGAAAAGAACTGAGGATAGTCTCAGAGACCTCTGGGACAACATTAAACACACCAACATTCGAATTATAGAGGTCCCAGAAGAAGAAGAGAAAAAGAAAGGAACTGAGAAAATATTTGAAGAGATTATAGTTGAAAACTTCCCTAATATGGGTAAGGAAATAGTTAATCAAGTCCAGGAAGCACAGAGAGTCCCATACAGGATAAACCCAAGGAGAAACACGCCAAGACACATACTAATCAAACTATCAAAAATTAAATACAAAGACAAAATATTAAAAGCAGCAAGGGAAATACAACAAATAACATACAAGCGAATTCCCATAAGGTTAACAGCTGATCTTTCAGCAGAAACTCTGCAAGCCAAAAGGGAGTGACAGGGCATATTTAAAGTGATGAAAGGGAAAAACCTACAACCAAGATTACTCTATCCAGCAAGGATCTCATTCAGATTTGACAGAGAAATTGAAACCTTTACAGACAAGTAAAAGTTAAGAGAATTCAGCACAACCAAACCAGCTTTACAAGAAATGCTACAGGAACTTTTCTAGGCAGGAAACAAGAGAAGGAAAAGACCTACAATAACAAACCCAAAACAATTAAGAAAATGGTAATAGGAACATACATATCAATAATTACCTTAAATGTAAATGGATTAAATGCTTCAACCAAAAGACACAGACGGGCTGAATGGATACAAAAACAAGACCCGTATATATGCTGTCTACAAGAGAGCCACTTCAGACCGAGGGACACATACAGACTGAAAGTGAGGGGATGGAAAAAGATATTCCATGCAAATGGAAATCAAAAGAAAGCTGGAGTAGCAATTCTCATATCAGACAAAATAGACTTCAAAACAAAGACTATTACAAGAGATGAAGAAGGACACTACATAATGATCAAGGGATCAATCCAAGAAGAAGATATAACAATTGTAAATATTTATGCACCCAACATAGGAGCACCTCAATACATAAGGCAAATGCTAGCAGCCATAAGAGGGGAAATTGACAGTAACACAATCATAGTAGGGGACTTTAACAACCCACTTTCACCAATGGACAGATCATCCAAAATGAAAATACATAAGGAAACACAAGCTTTAAATGATACATTAAACAAGATGGACTTAATTGATATTTATAGGACATTCCACCCAAAAACAACAGAATACACTTTCTTCTCAAGTGCTCATGGGAAATTCTCCAGGATAGATCATATCTTGGGTCACAAGTCAAGCCTTGGTAAATTTAAGAAAACTGAAATCGTATCAAGTATCTTATCTGACCACAAGGCTATGAGACTAGATATCAATTACCGGAAAAATCTGTAAAAAATACAAACACATGGAGGCTAAACAATACACTACTTAATAACCAAGATATCACTGAAGAAATCAAACAGGAAATCAAAAAATACCTAGAAAAAAATAACAATGAAAACACGATGACCCAAAACCTATGGGATGCAGTAATAGCAGTTCTAAGAGGGAAGTTGATAGCAATACAATCTTACCTTAAGAAACAAGAAACATCTCAAATAAACAACCTAACCTTACACCTAAAGGAATTAGAGAAGAAAAACAAAAAAAACCCAAAGTTAGCAGAAGGAAAGAAATCATAAAGATCAGATCAGAAATAAATGAAAAAGAAATGAAGGAAACAATAGCAAAGATGAATAAAACTGAAAGCTGGTTCTTTGAGAAGATAAACAAAATTGATAAACCATTAGCCAGACTCATCAAGAAAAAAAGGGAGAAGACTCAAATCAACAGAATTAGAAATGAAAGAGGGGAAGTAAAAACTGACACTGCAGAAATACAAAGGATCATGAGAGATTACTACAAGCAATTCTTTGCCAATAAAATGGACAACCTGGAAAAAATGGACAAATTCTTAGAAATGCACAACCTTCTGAGTCTGAACCAGGAAGAAACAGAAAATATGAACAGACCAATCACAAGCACTGAAATTGAAACTGTGATTAAAACTCTTCCAACAAACAAAAGCCCAGGACCAGATGGCTTCACAGGCAAATTCTATCAAACATTTAGAGAAGAGCTAACACCTATCCTTCTCAAACTCTTCCAAAATATAGCAGAGGGAAGAACTCTCCCAAACTCATTCTACAAGGCCACCATCACCCTGATACCAAAACCAGACAAAGATGTCACAAAAAAAGAAAACTACAGACCAATATCACTGATGAACATAGATGGAAAAATCCTCAACAGAATACTAGCAAACAGAATCCAACAGCACATTAAAAGGATCATACACCATGATCAAGTGGGGTTTATCCCAGGAATGCAAGGATTCTTCAATACACGCAAATCAATCAATGTGATACACCATATTAACAAATTGAAGGAGGAAAACCATATGATCATCTCAATAGATGCAGAGAAAGCTTTTGACAAAATTCAACACCCATTTATGATAAAAATCCTCCAGAAAGTAGGCATAGAGGGAACTTAGCTCAACATAATAAAGGCCATATATGACAAACCCACAGCCAACCTTGTCCTCAATGGTGAAAAACTGAAACCATTTCCATGAAGATCAGGAACAAGACAAGGTGGCCCACTCTCACCACTATTATTTAACATAGTTGGAAGTGTTAGCCACAGCAATCAGAGAAGAAAAAGAAATAAAAGGAATCCAAATCGGAAAAGAAGAAGTAAAGCTATCACTGTTTGCAGATAAAATGATACTATACATAGAGAATCCTAAAGATGCTACCAGAAAACTACTAGAGCTAATCAATGAATTTGGTAAACTAGCAGGATACAAAATTAATGCACAGACATCTCTTGCATTCCTATACACTAATAATGAAAAATCTGAAAGTGAAATTAAGAAAACACTCCCATTTACCATTGCAACAAAAAGAATAAAATATCTAGGAATAAACCTACCTAAGGAGACAAAAGACCTGTATGCAGAAAATTATAAGACACTGATGAAAGAAATTAAAGATGATACAAATAGATGGAGAGATATACCATGTTCTTGGATTGGAAGAATCAACATTATGAAAATGACTATACTACCCAAAGCAATCTACAGATTCAATGCAATCCCTATCAAACTACCACTGGCATTTTTCACAGAACTAGGACAAACAATTTCACAATTTGTATGGAAACACAAAAGACCCCGAATAGCCAAAGCAATCTTGAGAAAGAAAAACGGAGCTGGAGGAATCAGGCTCCCAGACTTCAGACTATACTACAGAGCTACAGTAATCAAGACAGTATGGTACTGGCACAAAAACAGAAATACAGATCAATGGAACAGGATAGAAAGCCCAGAGATAAACCCACGCACCTATGGTCACCTTATCTTTGATAAAGGAGGCAAGAATATACAGTGGAGAAAAGACAGCCTCTTCAATAAGTGGTGCTGGAAAAACTGGACAGCTACATGTAAAAGAATGAAATTAGAACACTCCCTAACACCATACACAAAAATAAACTCAAAATGGATTAAAGACCTAAATGTAAGGCCAGACACTATCAAACTCTTAGAGGAAAACATAGGCAGAACACTCTATGACATAAATCACAGCAAGATCCTTTTTGACCCACCTCCTTGAGAAATGGAAATAAAAACAAAAATAAACAAACGGGACCTAATGAAACTTAAAAGCTTTGGAACAGCAAAGGAAACCATAAAGAAGACGAAAAGACAACCCTCCGAATGGGAGAAAATATTTGAAATGAAGCAACTGACAAAGGATTAATCTCCAAAACTTACAAGCATCTCATGCAGCTCAAAATCAAAAAAACAAACAACCCAATCCAAAAATGGGCAGAAGACCTAAATAGACATTTCTCCAAAGAAGATATACAGATTGGCAACAAACACATGAAAGGATGATCAACATCATTAATCATTAGAGAAATGCAAATCAAAACTACAATGCGGTATCATCTCACACCGGTCAGAATGGCCATCATCAAAAAATCTAGAAGCAAAAAATGCTGGAGAGGGTGTGAAGAAATGGGAACCCTCATACACTGTTGGTGGGAATGTAAATTGATACAGCCACTATGGAGAACAGTATGGAGGGTCCTTAAAAAACTAAAAATAGAACTACCATACGACCCAGCAATCCCAC
Organism: Balaenoptera ricei; assembly: GCF_028023285.1. NCBI lineage: Eukaryota > Metazoa > Chordata > Mammalia > Artiodactyla > Balaenopteridae > Balaenoptera > Balaenoptera ricei. The sequence continues at coordinate 79,329,210 of NC_082640.1, read as the reverse complement.
TACTGGGCATATACCCTGAGAAAACCATAATTCAAAAAGGGACATGTACCAAAATGTTCATTGCAGCTCTATTTACAATAGCCAGGTAATGGAATCAACCCAAGTGTCCACTGACAGATGAATGGATAAAGAAGATGTGGCACATATATTCAATGGAATGTTACTCAGCCATAAAAAGAAATGAAATTGAGTTATTTGTAGTGAGGTGGATGGACCTAGAGTCTGTCATACAGAGTGAAGTAAGTCAGAAAGAGAAAAACAAATACCGTATGCTAACACATATATATGGAATCTAAAAAAAAAAAAAAAAAAGGGCATGAAGAACCTAGGGCCAAGACAGGAATAACGACTCAGACCTACTAGAGAATGGACTTGAGGACACGGGGAGGGGGGAAGGGTAAGCTGGGACAAAGTGAGAGAGTGGTAGTGTACATATGGATATATACACTACCAAATGTAAAGTAGATAGCTAGTGGGAAGCAGTCGCATAGCACAGGGAGATTAGCTCGGTGCTTTGTGACCAGTTAGAAGGGTGGGATAGGGAGGGTGGGAGGGAGACGCAAGAGGGAAGAGATATGGGGATATATGTATATGTATAACTGATTCACTTTGTAATAAAGCAGAAACTAACACACCATTGTAAAGCAATTATACTCCAATAAAAACGTTAAAAAAAAAAATCACATAGCCCATACAGTTGGCCCACACATCTCCTTCATAATTATCATTCTTCCTACATCTATATCTCACTCTGGAGCTTAATACAGCATATGGGGAAAATGATGTTAAAAGCCCCATAATGAAATAAAACTACTGTTTTATACTTTATTCTTCCTTTGAAAATTAAAAGCCAAAGAAGAAATACAGAGTACCAAGAACAGTGTTTCTCAAACTCTGTTCCTCAAGAAATGTTAATAGATATTGAGCAAATAAAGGGTCCAATAGCCAAATAAGTCTGGGGAATACATATTATATCCTTACTTAGAGATTTACAATGTTCATTAGCATATTAAAATTTCTGAGGAATCCTGTTTTAAAAAAGAAACAATGATTTAATTTTGTAAACCTAGGGCTTTACCAAATTCATTTACCAGTAGCAGTTGGTGGTGGGGGACATGTATTAACAACTGATGGAACATTGCTGGGGAAACCCAGAATCGAAAGATCTTGCCAGAACTCCTCAAGGATAGGTAGCATCCCAGTCACAACATAGGTGATCCCAAATTTATTTGGAAATTCTACTTTTATTATCTTTCCCAATGAAGAACCACAAGCCGATTTCATGATTATCTAATGACTAGAATGGAAAGCAAAGTGAGCACCAATGCTGAATAAATTGACATGCCAGTTTAATCAATAACAAGAAAATGTAATGAGCTAATTAGTGAGGTGGCAAAACTTGATTACATGATCAGATTCAATAAATCCACTGACTTCTGGTTTTGGCAAAGGCGCTGTTATTGTTCTTTCAAGCGCTTAAGAACAGGATCAATGTTGCATTAAACTTTTCAGCCCAAACAAAGGATGACTTAATTGCTTCAGGAAAAGAACCAGTAAGTATAACATCAGAGTTCAAGAGATGGGTATAAGCACTAATACTGCGTCCCAAAAGTTACATAGCAGGACTAAATACAGTTCTTTGCCAGAGTTCATATATCAAGCAGTAAGTGTCACTACTGTTTCCTCTATCCCTGGCAGCTATAAAAGACCACTCCTGGTCAATGACGCCAACATGTCTTCTTATAATATGGGAGCTAAAAGTGGGAATAAAGTTTGAAGAGAAAGAGGAAAACACGATTATGAGTCATCAATCTTCTTTATCAGTTCAAACTCATCTTTTCCCCTGCTCCTGATAATTACCTTCCCCAGAAGGTAATTCTTAGCCTTGAAATATCCGATCTTTTGGATATTCTTCCACTCATCTTCTCTTTTTTCCTTCAATCCAAGGTTTCCTATTTCTAGCTATCTTTCAGAATTTTCATGTATGAACCACATCATCACCAGAAAGGAAGAAAGGAAAAGAAGTGGAAGTTTCACAGGTAATTCAGCATAAATTGCAAATTAATCATGTCATTTGGAACAATGCTGTTTCCCTTGCAGAACAAATCTAACCAACGTTCTAAGTCATAATCTATCTTTTCTCTAAAACAACATAAAGGAATAAAAACTGGCAAATCTCACCTGATGCTTCATGTAATGATGCATATAGGGTGTTGCAATTTTAATAACTTTGAGGCAAAATGGACATAGCAAGTTCTTAGTGTTTTCATGGGATGTTCTAAAATGAGTTTCTACATCAGAAAATGATGATGATCTATAATTGCAAACCTACAAAAAAAAAGATTTAGTTTAACTTGAAAACTTATAATGATATCCAATTTCAAAGTAAAAATGATAGGTCACTTGTTCAGAAGAATATTTTGTACTAATTCAGCTCTGATGCCTACACAACCAAGAATCCCATTAATGCAAACATCGAAAGATAATCTTTGAGACAGAAGAGTTACCTTTCAAAGCTTAAGGATACTTCCCAAAATATAACTAGATTCCCTTATTTTTATCAGATATTTTTATCTGTCACCCCCAATCTTGACTTGAGTTTTCAAACTCTGACACCTCTGGTCCTATAAAGTTCTTCTGCTATATAAAATAGCATCTTCCTTTAGATTATAAATGGCCTCCAGGCTATAGAAGTGACAATTTATTTTTATCTTACTTTCCCATTCCTCCAAATTCTGGAAAAATACTAGTCCCAAAGCATTTGGTAGGGTTCTCTGAAGTAAAAGCATTTTGTATTTCCCTTGTATGCCTACATTCTTCCCTACAGGGTAAGATAAGTTCATGTTTGTCTTTCTGCCACAGGGCTTTTCTTTGTCTAGTTACAGGAGTGGGCAAACAATGGCCTATGGGCCAATTCCAACTCTCTGCTGACCCTACATAACAATGTATGAGTTATGCCAAGGGACTTCCTACTAATAAATTATTTACAGAAGATACTTTAATTTTAGCAACCAATTTTATCGAAATGGTTAGAAAAATAAAATATATTTCATGACATGAAAATTATATGAAATTCAAATTTCAGTGTCCATAAATAAAGTTATACTGAAACACAGTCATATCCATTCATTCACTTGTCTATGGCTGCCTGTGTGCTAGAGTGGCAGAGTTGATTTGTTGTAACAGAGATCTATGATCCTCAAAGCCTGAATACTTACTATCTTGCCCTTTATATAAAAAATGTGCTGATGCCTGGCCTAACAGGTTTAAATCTTGTACCCAAAGCAAGAGATAACAAACAAACCAAACAAACACGATGTATACAATAAAATATGTGTATACCTGGCAAATATATGGCATTTCACCAGGTTTATGATTGTCCTTCATATGTTGTAAAAGAATATGCTCTGTTTCAAATGATAATTCACATATTTTGCAAATGGCTAAAAGTGGGGGAAAAAAGACATTACACCATTTTAAGATATATATACACACATAAGTATTCAATCATTATGTTGTACACCTGAAACTAATACAATGTTATATGTCAATTATACCTCAATTTTTTTTTAAAGTATCCTATTGAGGCAAATAAACAAAATCAGATATATACATATATAATTCATTTTGTACACCTATATCAACAACAACAACAATAATAGTAGTAGTATTGGTGGTGGTAGTGGTGAACAGTTGCATAGTTATTAACTGTGTGCCATGCCCAGTTCTAAGGACTTTACTTACATTAACTCACTCAGTTCCCATCAAAACATTATGAAGCAGGTATTTTTATTATCCCCATTATTCAAATATGAAGTGACCTGTCTGAGATCACATTAAGATCACATATTAAGAGGCAGAGCTTGGATGTGAACCCAGGCTGTCTTGCTCCAAAATCTGTGATTTTAACTACCGTTGTATTTACTTTTCTTATTCAAGTTTAAAAGAAGGGCACTGATTTCATATTTGAAAACTATGATCTGAGGGGCTTCTAATTTAGTCCCCCACATGTAATGCACAGGTTATTTACCATAGTGAATTATTTACAAGAGGGACTTTAATTTCAGTAACTAATTTTATTTAAAAGTTTATATAAGTTAAAAATTAACTTTTTCAACTTTACTCTCAAATTTCAAAGTCATCTTCTTATTCTTATTTTTCTAACACACTTGTTCAGAGTTCAGTAACAAACTTTTCTCAGAGTTGACATTGTTAAAATCAACAATACTCAATATTTAAATGAAATTGTAACTTACTAGAAAATTCATGGGGTGTGTGTGTACTTTCAATGTGACACTGCAGTTGAAATGGTGTGGGAAACTGACGGTAGCAGTGCTGGCAGGTGGTGTGGTTTTCCCAGCTTTCACTGCTCTGCTTCTCAAGTTCCAAATGATGTTTCATGTGGTTCATAAACCTATAAATGATTGTCAACAGGTGCAAAAATTCAGATTTAAAAACAAAAATCTCACAAATAAGTACTTGAATCTAAATCTTAAAATTAGAGATATGATTACTGAAAATAAAATCTCTAAAGTCTTAAAGTCCTCTAGAAAAGTGTGCACTTTAAATAATCACTTTTATTAAGTAACTAAGTAAACATCTTTTCACCCTTGTTTTAAAATAAATAGTTATTATTAATTTGAAATATCACTAATTTGCTCTCTTGATTTCAGATTATTAAAATTTTTTTAAAGATAAAACAGCAGGTTTCTTCTCCATACAAGTATACTACTTACATTTATAAATAAAATACTGAAAGGAAGGAAACTCTACCACCAAAAGCAGCTACAGAGTCATGAGAGAAATCTTTTAAGCTATGAAGATATACAATAAATTCTAGCTGCTTAAAAGACAAATTACTGGTATTTTTACTTGTGTCTTGGTTTCTAAATGCATGTAATAGCAATTTTAATGCCTACAATTACAAGAACCTTTTGTCTTACTTAATGATACTGGTTTACTGTTAGCAAAGACTGTTCATTTTAACTTGCAGACTGTGCCCTTTGTAGGCAACGTCCATTTTTCAGTTTTACATTCTGCTATTTCAGCTTCCCTAAAAAGGCTTCTTATGAGCAGGAACTATGACCTTCAACAGCAGAGAGTGCAATATAAATGGGAATGCCTATTTAAAAGAGCTTACTGAAGCTTTTTGCTGAATTTGAAAGTAAAGTTATTCAATCAAAATAACAATTTTTAGACGGGGTCAACTATTAACAATTACTCACTTTGAGTCACTACAGGAAATAATGTTGAAATTAAGTGATAATATCATCAATCTGGATAGCAATCATCATAAAGGTTATAACATTTATTTTTTTTCACACCTCGCACAACACTACTCTTTAGTACAGGTTATGGTACACTTTGAAATATCTTTTAGACTTCCTTTGGTTTTTACACCAGCTCTACAAACACCTATAGGAAATCCTAGTCTTGGCTAAATATTTGTATATAGAGAAAATGTCATGAGCCATTAAACTCTCAGCTTACAACTTTCAGCAATTAAAATGTATCTAAATAAAATAATTTCTTAACTAGCAAGCTTTCTCTCAATTATTATATGAGCCCCCATCAGGAGCTCATACTACTTAAACCAACAGATGGAAATGAGGGAAACAAAAAAAGCAAACACCTTGCAAGGATATTCACAGAATAAAATAAACCTGTTTTGGGTGACACTCAATGTAGGGGAAAAAAAAAACACCATACGTTGACAGGGCAGAGAATAGAAATCTACAGCTATCACCTTCTTACCATTCTCTACAAATATCAATTTACCCTCCCAGTTTTTACTATCAAGGTAAAATATTACTTAACATATTCAACTTCTTTGGTTATAAGTTGTTTTCTATTAAGTTTACATTTACTAAACAATCAGTATTTCCAAAAACGCTCAATTCCTGGATGTTACCAGATGCTGCTTGCTTAAAATTTCTAGATATTAGGACACTCTAGAAATATGTAACTAGTATTCTGAAACAATAACAAAAAAAAGAAAATTTTTACTTTCATATGTTTAATATTAATGTGTTAATCTCAAAGGAAAATAAAAAAAACTGCTGAAATAAATTCTAATATCATATATATATAACATTTAAGAATAATAAAGGACTATGCAGGGGAGCCGTATTTCTATGCATTTTACTATATTAACATGATTTTTCTGGTGTATTTTACTATTAAAATGGTAAAAATATGAAAATAGGGGAAAGAGTTCTATTGTAATATTGTTTCAGTGTTATATCACAAAGTACAATATTCCTTCTGTTAAACTACTGGGACCATTAGCTATTGATGGCTGTTAAAACTTGATGAAAGGAGATAAATGTGAAAACTCATATGAAATAATGTATCTAAAAGAATTTTTAAAACTATAAAGCACTACCATAAAAAAATAATTATTATAGGAGTTTATCGCAGTATATTTCAGGGTTTTTCTATATGCTTCTTCTTGGACCCAAGAACTCACAGGAAAATAAAATAAATGCTGGGTCTACAAGTAAACTATAGGTGCCTAAGAATGCTAATTACAAATAACAGTCACCAAGGGTAAACATAAAAAGGTATGCATATATATGTTTGTACACACGCACATGCCTCAACTGACGGAAGTACATTGACATCTGCAACTTACTTTGAAATGCATAAAAAAACCCAAATAGTTTGAAGGAAGGATGAATAGCTATATGATAAAGCAAGTACAGTTAAATGTTAATGATAGAATCAAGATGATAAGTATACAAGTGTCCATTACAAAATATTTTTAAATTTGTTGAATGTTGAACATTTTTATAATAAAATGATGGTAAAAAACCTTACCAAATATAAATGTCAAGCTATGTAACCAATAAAAATATCAATCAATATGTCTTCTCATTTTATCCTTATAACTAACTCTTTTATAGGATGACAGCTACTAATATGCCATGTAACTCAAAGATTACTGTAAGTTCCTAAAATTTGAAGCATACATGTGTAAAAATTTCAAAATTCCACTGCAATTAAATCTCTAATTTTTAAAGGTGTTAAAATTTAAAATCAAAGCAGTCATGTTTCCTAGAACTGGTACTTCTCCAAAGAATATCACTTTACCTGCAAGGTAAGTGTTCTAAAAATTATAAATTGAGAGATTTGAGCATTAAACAAGATTATATAAGAGGTCAAACTGGACAAAACATAAATAAGTGGTTCTTCTTGTGGTGTGAAAAAAAATAAAATTCAAAAGCAGTTAAATATGAAAATAATCTCATGAAAATTCCTAGATCACTGATAATATAGGTAAAAGAAGTTAATTTTGTTTTATTTGAAATAAAGTTTATCCTTTCTTAAGTTATTTTAAAGAAATACAACTAACTGGATCCAAGAGTCAACTCTAAAATATAAGAAAGGACAAAAGCTTTTTAACAAGAGAATCTGTCTTTGTTCTTAGTGCAAAGTGTTAAAATCTCTTACCTAGAATAACATTAAAAAATGCAAGATAAAGATACAACATTTATATCTGTAGCATTCCAATTTTCAAATAGAAATAAAAATAAGTGCTAACATACCTAATATTATTTTTAAGAATTTTCAAGCAACTGAAGCACTTAAAGGTTGTGTAAGTCTTCTGTTCTTCCTGGACATCTCCTTCATGTTTTCCATAATAAAAGTCATTAACTAACATGATCAGTTTTCCTTTTTCTGAATCAACAGTCTTACTTTTATTTGCTGTACTTGAAAATTCTGTTTTAGCCAGTCCCAAAAAGTTATTTATCATGTCTGGACAACAGTACTGAAAGAGAAAAAACAGAAGTCTTATTTATCTCTTAAAACAATTAGAAACCAAAATACGGTTCTTTGTTTACAACTAAGGTCAGACCATGTAAAACTATGCTTGGTGATATATCTGGAAGAATATTCACCAAAAGCTTGTGGTGCATATACATACTCTCAAAATCTCAAACAATAAACATCTATTATCTTAATAAAAAAAATTTTTTTTAAAGAAAGAAAAGAGAAACCTTAAAACCAGGACTCAACTATTGATCTAATAGTCTTTTCCTTATAATTTGTCTTTTCAGATGTAAATATTTAACAACACTTAAATTAACAAAACTAAACATTGTTCATATCCATGCCATGACAGAGTATAGAAAGGAAATGTAGTTTTACATGCCATAATGTATATGTTTAACTATATATATACTAAATTTCATAATATCTGGTTGGAACTGGACATTGAGCACAGCTAACCTGCCATTCCTTAGACTCAAGGTGCTAAAAAATGCATAGGGAAAAAATAAAGAACCATCAGTTATGTCTTGAAAGCTTCAACAGTTACATCTTGAAATCTAGAATGCTTATATATTTGACGGGGAAATTTAGTTCCTCATTTGGAAAATCAAGATGTCATATAAACTGGTTCCAATGTGAAATACTTTCATACATGAGCTTTTTTTTTCCAACAAGATAATTTATTGTACATAATTTTCAGTTTTAGAATTTCTCTAAGGCAGCTTTACTCAGAGGGCTATCCAAGGAAGACCTGCATTAGAAAAACCAGAAGTGCTTGTCAAAATGCTAATTCCTGGGCCTACTTCAGACCAATAAGCCACAAAGTCTAGAGGTAGGGCCCAGAAATCTGTATTTTTTAACAAGGCACCTATGTAATTCTTTTACAACATAAACCAACTGACTTAAACTCTTCCTAAACATGTCATCTCGTAAATTAGTAGCATCATAAGAAAGTCTGAAAATCTAAACACAACTCTATTCCATCTCTAAGAATAACAAAATCCACTTCCTCTCCTGCCATATTGAAATGTTACATTATTGGTGAAACTTTCTGTGTCACATGAGAAGCTGGACTTTTGATGCAAGACAGACCTATAATATTTCCTTCGATTGCACTTATTTTGTTCACCTGTCAATTCTGAAACCTACAGAGGAAAAAAACACACACAAAAAAATCTGAAATAGATCCAAAAGAGAGGAGAAAAAAATACTAAATAAAACGAACTGACAAAAAAGTGACAGAATTTATGCTTAGGAGTTAAGGTTGCACCCATAAGCTGAATTAGGATAAGGGTATTAATTCTCTAATACAATATGACCCTCTGTAGTCTACCACTCTGAATAAACACAATTGAAATGAAACCACGATAAAAAGAGGGAAATGAGAAAGGTTTTGCTACCTATGTTTCTAGATTCTTCTTAAGACATAAAATTTAAGAGCTCAAACTTAAGAAAGTCACACTGGGGTTTCCCTGGTGGCGCAGTGGTTAAGAATCCACCTGCCAATGCAGGGAACATGGGTTCGAGCCCTGGTCTGGGAAGATCCCACATGCCACGGAGCATCTAAGCCCATGCACCACAACTACTGAGCCTGCAAGCCGCAACTACTGAAGCCCGTGCACCTAGAGCCCGTGCTCTGCAACAGAAGAAGTCACTGCAATGAGAAGCCCACGCACTGCAACAAAGAGTAGCCCCCGCTCGCCGCAACTAGAGAAAGCCCACTTGCAGCAACAAAGACCCAACACAGCCAAACATAAATAAATAAAATAAATAAATTATTTTTTTTTAAAAAGTCACACTGTTACAAAGGACTTTAGAAAGCTAAAGTCTAAAAATGTTGTTTTTGACTTTAAGGACAAATGGAGAAAAGGATGAGTCAGAGTAAACTCACCAGCACTATTAGAAAAATGATTTAATATATGTCTTACTACAAATGATGTGTATCAGTAACATCATTTGATAGACAAAATTCCTCATCTTATCTGCAGTTTTACTATAGGGATGATCTCAAACATCAACTGGAAAAAATTGTAATGCACAAAATGACATAATACAGAATAGTCTCACTAATTAGAAATGTGGATAATCTTATTTACTCAAACATTAAATCTGGCTTTCAGACTGTAGGAGTTACTCTGAGTCATATTTGAGAATTGATTCTCTTCTGAAATCTACAAAATAATCTATGTAATCTACAGTAGTGTGCTGTAAGGTTTATATTCTCCAGAAATGTCTAATTTAGTATATTATAAACGTTTGTTACTCTAAATACTCATAAATGCATAATAGACGATAAATTGCTTGCTGTTCTTCCATTTTCTTTTTTGTTCTACAGAAAAGCAAGATTTTAAAAATAAACATGCAAATCTCATTCACAATATCCTTTAAACAATGTTTCATATTCCTATAAAATAGCTGAATGATAAACCAATGACAACCAAGAATGGATGAGGTGCACTGAAGAAGGTTGGGGGATTTAGTAATTGAGAGGAAAGTATCTTACAGAAAATATCCAAAAGGCAAGAAAGCAAGTTAAGAAATGAGAACTAGGCTTAGATTTAAAGTTTTATGGTAAGACAGAACAAGTGATGGATGGCACGGCTGAGCTATGGCCCAACACTAACTGGTCACCTTTTATTCAGCCCTAGTACACTTTTGGTTCTAGCCCTTCACTGTAACCCCAGGTTCATCCCTTATTTTCCTGGGTTAGTCATTCTGCAAATATTAAACACTTTAATGCCATATACTATAATTTGACAAACAGTAGATAACATCTAAACACCATTCTAATCTTAACTCCTCCCAATAGACATACCATGTTCTGTTGCTTTCTTAGTACCTAAAAATTTAGATGGGATTTCCAGAGCAAAGAAGGGGTACCATTTTTAAATAGTAAAAAAAAAACTTCCCATATGGTCATCCTACATAAGTCAACATTTTTCCCTTCTCCTTGTGAGATACATCCAAAAAGCCACAACAACCAAATTCCAAAAATTTAATTTTCATTAAAACTCAAAGTCAGAATCCACAGACTCCACAACATATGAAAGCACTACCAAAAGCAGCAAGATCAGGCAGAAGACAGGCAGCTGGAAGTAGACCAGAGAAATCAAAAGAACCCAATGTTAACAGACCTTAGAAAGTGTCAGCAAAACATACATTCTAAGGTGAAATACACATCATGAAGTGCAAATCTATGTTCTTTGTTTGCAAAACCAAGTATAGGAGCTGGAGCAAGAAGGATGGCAGAAATTCCTCAAACCTCATTCAGTACAGAGAAACAGAAAAGGAATGCTACATATAAAATCAGACACACAAGTTACACTTATAGGAAGAAGTTGTATAAACCAGCTAATAGGCTGTGAGATTATCCTGGCAACCTATGCTTCCCAAAAGGAGCTTTGTACAAAACAACTAACCCAAGAAAATCTGACTTGTTCAATATGATAGGGACTTACATCTAAACAAAAATACTTTAAAATAAATTGAGGAAATGTAAAATTCTCACAAAAACACCTTAGAGCAGATGCAGATGAAAATAGGGGCCAAAATTTTTGCCATAAATTTTAAAAAACTTAATGAAGCAACTGTGTCTATTTGGAAGACCAAAAAGCAAGAAGAGATGGCAAGACAAAAAGAAGACATAAAGAGTGGCAAAATCAAGAGTAAAAGTAGAGAAAAAAAATAAAACCAGATAGCTAAACACAAATTAGAAAAGTACACTGGTGAACAGATGTTGGAAAATAAAATAAATGAGAAAAGCAAAGTAAATTAAAAGAAAGAGGAAAGGGGAGGGGAGGGGAGGGGAGGGAAGAGAAGAGGAGAGGAGAGGAGAGGAGAGGAGAGGAGAAGAGGGAAGAGAGAAAGAACTAAAAGGATTAGGAAGAAAATCACAAATATTCCAGACAAAGGACATTGAACAAATGAACAAATGAGTACTGGACAACACCCAGCCCCCCAAATAACAAAACAATTGTATGGAATTTAAAGATACAAATCAAGAAAACTACACTAAAATAAAGGAAGACACAAATTTACAAGCTGAAAGAACATGCTGTATGTCAGAAAAGATTGATCCAAAATTCTCAACACGAAGTCACTGTAGAATTATCAGTCTTTCAAAATAAAGAATCCTCTGGACAGCCAGGCAAAAACAGCAAATCATTTATAAAGGGCAAAATAATTCAAGCTTATCCCAAATTCTTAACAACAACATTAGATACTGTAAAACAAAAGCAACACCAACAAGATCCTCAAAGTGGGATCCAACTTTATATCTGGCCAAACTGTCTTTCATGAATGGACTATAGTCAAACTGTTTTGAACATGAAGGAACTCAAAGAATACTGTTCCCAGGCCCTTCCTGAGGAAATTACTATGGGATAAACTTTAGTCAAACAAGAGATAACCAAAGGAACCATAACAGAAAGACTGGTGATGAGTACTGAATATATTTACTGTGGAAAAGGATTAAAACAAATACAGAAATAAGGTTAAGAAAACTAAATGAAAATGTCATATGCCCTGACAATGGAAAAATGATACAACCAACAAATAAAAACTGAAAGGAGGTAAAAGGACAATAAATATGAGGTCAAGAGAATTCATAGATTGCTTCACATATGGTAGCAGTACATCAAGGAATATAATTTAGAGCTACCAAATAAAGAAGTGCAGGTATGAGCATTTTCAATGGTACAAAGAAATAGTACACTCAGAAAGATAATATTGACTAAAATCAGTAGGAGAGGAGAAAGTAAGGATGGGGTTAAGAATAGGAAATTTAATGCTACTTTAATCAATTTTAATAGTAGAGAATAGCCAAAGGAATAGAAGACTACCAGAATTATATTAACGTTAAAATTAGAAGGATAAACAGGAAAACAAAAATACAACTTCCCTAAAAACCCAAATTACATACATGTAAAGCAACCACATAGTGAAAGAAAGAAAGAGAGAAAGAAAGAGAGAGAGGAAGAAAAGAGCTTAGCAAAAAATTGTGACAGAACCAAGATCAAATAAACCTGTCACATCTATGAAAATAAGTAAATTTAACTCAACTACTGAAACAAAAAAGATTTTCATTATAGGATCACAACTTTCTGCTTAAAGCAAGAGGCATACTTAAAACAAAGCCACTCAGAAGGGTTGAAAATAAAAGGATAAACAAAGAATACACTAGGCAAATAGAAACCAGAAGAAAACAAGGGTTGTGAGCCTAAAAGGCATTAAACTTTAAGACAAAAAAGGACATTTTATAAAAATGCTAAAGGACGCATTCACAATACAGTTATAAAAGAGATTCATCTGTATCACAAATAGCAACAATCTTAAAACAGAATTGCAATATACAAAAAAAATATATTGGTGGTGAAAGATGTAGATTGAGATGTGGTATTTCTCAATCCATGACAGAGCAAGTAAACAAAAAAATAAGTTAAGTTACAGAAATCTAAATAATGTAATTAATAAGCTAGATCTGGTTGATAAATATCAAATTCCCTAAAAAAGAAATAACGTACCTATCTTCAAGTTAAATAGCCCATACACTTGTCAAAAGGGGAATAACAATAAGTATTTGGGAGACCTTGAGCTTTTTACCATTAAAAGTTTGAACACCAGTTATGCCAATTAACTGGCTATAAAACAATGAGAAAAATGTCTATCTCAAAGAATTTTCTAAGGATTAAATGAAATAATGTATTTAAAGCTTAGTAGTCTCACATGGTCTCAGGTAAGTATATTGTTCTTATTATTGTAGCATATTTGAATTATGTTTTAGGTATTCTTCATTGAAAGAAAACATTATTTCTGTGGTACAGTCATCTACTCACCTATAATAAAAGCAAAAAAATCATTTACAAATAATCTAAAAATCTTATTTTTTTCAAAATAGAAATTATTATTGTAAGTTATAATTTATGTATAAAATGCATAATCTAGAACATAAAGTCTCCATAATTTTATACTTCCCTGTCCGAGATCTGGTGACTATTCTCTAAGATTTCTTTATGATATAAAGGAATATAATAAATTATTCATATTACATTCAACTTAGTTCAATAATATATCTTAGAGCTATCTTCCCATATCATCATTCTAGAGATTCCACCTTTTTTAAAAATGCTGTATAGTGTTTTATTATATGAATATTATATGAAGTTGTGATTCTTTCTAATATGAGTAATCACAAACAATGCTATAATATGTTTCGAAAGTAAAGCTACATTTTGGAAAATGATTGCCAGTCTCACCAGGTACAGTACATATAATGTGCTACAGCTTGTACACAAAACAGAAAAGAAGTAAGAGCACTTGTGTTCACCTGTTTATGCAGAAAGAAGACCAGGGAGGATAGAAAACAAACTAATAAAAATTATTTTCTTTGAGAGTCATACTGGGAACCAGATAAATAAGAGACAGGGATAAGAGTTTTTACTTGTATGCCTTTGTAAACTTTTCAATTTTGAATCATATGACTATTACCTATTCAAATAACTAAAGATAACTAAAGAATTTAGCCCTTTCTTTTTTCCCTATGTCCAAAATGCAAAACATGAAAAAACATCAGGTATCTCATCAAAATATTACATAAATAGGAAAACTGAAAGCACTTGTACAGGTTAATTCTCATATAAGAACAAACCACAAAGTGCAATTATCAGGGAGTACATACTGTGAGCTAGAAGTAGTGACAGACCAAATAGAGTTTTGTATTTAAATAAAGAGACTATATTTGAAATTAAAAAGTTCCTTTATTTTTTTCTACTTTTTTTGTAAAATACTGAATTTCAAAACAGATTTGTCAATCCCTGAAACAGTGAGCAATCCCTGAAACTTTTCCTTAGATATTTCTTTACCATTGCATCCTTCTCCTTCCTTCTTTTCTCCATATCATCTACATTGCCTTTTTTCTTGTCTCTTTCCCCCTTCCTTGCATTTATACCGGGCACAGAAGAGGAATACAGGCTATCTTTCCATAGACACAGCAGGGTACTGTAAGATTCTACCAAAGTATTTTAAGTGAAGTGTTACCTAAACCTCCTATTTCATTTGTACTTTGAAAATTTCTTAAAATCTAATTTCAGGAACTTCTTATACCAATAAAAAGCTCAAATTAATTTATAACAATTACACAAACTATATTATGGACTAAGTTAAAACAATTATTTCATATAAAATCCTCCATCATTTGGAGTTTATGTCTGAGTGTTGAAATTAAAGTAAAACTAAGATTTTCATTGTGTAATATGACATGCACATGTTAGTATGAACAAAAAAGATAACTAAAGGAACTGTTAACTTATATGAAATATTAAATACATAATAAAATGCCTATTTTTAAGAAGTTTCAAGTATGCATAAGCTAGTAAATAAGATATTCTGAATAATGCATTATTTTCATTTAAAATTAGAATACAGGGCTTCCCTGGTGGCGCAGTGGTTGAGAGTCTGCCTGCTAATGCAGGGGACACGGGTTCGAGCCCTGGTCTGGGAAGATCCCACATGCCACGGAGCAGCTGGACCCGTGAGCCACAACTACTGAGCCTGCGCGTCTGGAGCCTGTGCCCCGCAACGGGAGGGGCCGCGATAGTGAAAAGGCCCGCGCACCGCAATGAAGAGCGGTCCCCGCACCGCGATGAAGAGTGGCCCCCGCTTGCCGCAACTGGAGAAAGCCCTCGCACGAACCGAAGACCCAAACACAAAAAACAAAAATAAATAAATAAATAATAAAGTAGCTATTTAAAAAAAAAAAAAAATCATAAAAAAAATAAAATTAGAATACAATAATCAGACATTATAATGTACATGAACTTAATTTTTTAAATTTGATGATTCAGAAGAAATTTTAAAATCTTATATGAAGACAATCATGAATATAAACTTTTACCTAACTTATATGTAAATACCAATATGAGAATATTTCTTATCTAAATATCTGAACAAATCATTATTTACTGCAAATCAATCAATATTTTTAGGGATTTGCAAACCTTTTTAAAATTAAATTTTGAAAAAGGTTTACCTTCATGTGATTTTTCAAAGGATCCAAAAGATTGAAATGAATATTGCACTTTGGACAAGCTCTTGGAAAAGGTGTTCCATTTTTCGATTGATTTGATGAGATATTTGTACCTAAAATAAATTCAAAATATATATGATTCAAAATTCATCACTTTTTAACCTTCAATAACCACTACTGATAGTCTGTACTACAATTTCTATAATTCATATATAAATACTATAATTTCTTTTTTATATGCCACATTTCATATTTACCTTTTGACGGCACAGCCTGGGGAGATGTCACTGAAAGAGATTTAACTGAAGAAAATACAGCTGAGGAATTTGTTCCAGAAACACCTTCACTGGGTTTAGACTTTTTTGGATTAACACTGTTTACTTCAGAAGTAGAAGGACGTTTTGATAAAAATGAACTTTCATTCATACCTATAATGATTTAAATAGTGAGAAAATATTTTTAAAGACTTTAGAACATTGCTTACAACTAAGTAAAAATACTTTGGAGTGAAATTAAATGTAATATAATTGAATTATCACATCATACAAATAACAATAAATAATGACAAAAATTGATGTGATCAAAAGTTAAGGGATATAAAGAAACTGTATAAATATCTATTACATACTATATATATTCAAATTATTCATAAAATACCTTTCTATGTAAGACAATACTAAATATAACTTCAAATAAGGAAATATATAAACAGCTATTATGAAAGAAGGCAGAGCAAGCAAAAAAAAACAAGTTAAAGCACAAAGAATATGCCAGGGTTCCCACAAATGAATTAACTTTAGATGCTTAAGTGAGTGAGTTTAAAAAAAAAAAAAAAAAAAATCCAAAAATTTAGAGAGACACTTTAGAAGCTGTTTATTTAACGACTTAAAATGTCCAATGAAAAGTTAGTTTTGTCCACCTAACAAAGAGGTGTTCTACTCATGGCTTTAGGTTATATTATCCATTTATTCCTACATACAAAGTGGAAACTACTAATCTTGAATGATAAAACCTCATTCATTCATGTGAAAGGGTTCATAATAGAAGGAGTTAGTATTATACTATGGTTTTCAAATTATCTTCCCCAGAGCTTAATGGGCTCCTCATAGGGAATACACTGGGTGTGTCTGACAGAGAAACTCTGCTTTTATATTTTATTTATTAGACTTTTGCATAAAATTTTGTTTTTACAGGGATTTTATTCCTAAATGAAGTCTTAGTTTGAAAACTATAACCTTTTTGCTAAAGGATTTTAGCCTTATTCAGAGCATTAGCAAGGGAAATAGGGATATTTAGGCTATAACTAGGCTGGGTAACAAGGATTTTAAAACTGCACAACATATTTTAATGCTCCCAACTGTACACTAAAAGTAGAAGCAGTAAATACACTAGAAATATTCCAGGCTTTTAAACCAGACAGGGTAAGTTCAAATCCAGGCTCTGTCACTGATAATAGCTATGTATTCTTGGCTTATGTAATTAACTTCTCAGAGCTTCAGTTTGTTCTTTTATAAAGTAAGAGTTTTAATACCTTATTTTACAAAGCGCTTTTAAGATCAAATAAGATACTGTATTTAAAGCACCGAACACAATATTTGGTACAAAGAAGGCATTCAATAATAAATGAAAGCTATTATCATTACTAAAAAAATTTCATATCTTAACTTACTTTTAAAAGCAACCAACACAACATCTAGCACATAGAAAGTATTCAATAATAAAAAAAACAGCTATTATCATTACTAATAAAATATTTTCTATCTTAACTTACTTCAGAGGGGAAAAAATTACTGTAGTAGATTTACCTGTCAGCTTTTTAATAAGGAGAAATATGCCCGGAAAATAAGAGTATTACAATAGCTGGCTCCTCTGTTTCATCCTTTGAGATAACATAAAAATGATTTTTTCTTTTTCTATCTTCAAAGCATGTGATTACTGACGGCTATACTATGGGAACTCGGGAAACATTTTGTGTAATCACAGTAGCATTCTTGTGAGATGCTGAGGTTACCTGAAAAGCTAATGAGTGCTGGTATTTTGCATTAATATTCTGATTATATAACAGGCTAGACAGTACATCAGACTTTTATTATAAGTATTTTTTTTAACATAAGAAATAAAATTACTCTGAATTTAAGAGTTTTAAATTCTGACCCTTTAACTTATCTCTATTGTCCTCGGCTTGTATTGTTGCCCACACTCAACACCTCTATCTCGGCCAGTAAAAATCCTATTCTCATTCAAGATCAAACTCAAACCCAGTTCTCTCCAAACATCCATGATCACTTGACCTTGATCAGTTAATGCTACTGAACATATTGCACCTGTTACCATTCATAACAAATATTTGTTGTAGAGTCCTTTAAAGCTTATAATGCATTTCACGTTTTATTTATCTTATTTGGGCTTCAGAAGCCCTAACTAAAATAGAGCAAGAATTAAAATTATATCTACAGATGGCTGATTGAAGGTCTGGAGAATGACTGCATTAAATAAGAAAAATAAAATCTCCATTTTAATAGTATGAGAAAACTGAAGTGTAAAGACATGCTAAAGACTACAAAAATCTTAAGAATAGCAGTTCAAATCTACAGGCTAAAGTCTCTCTGCAGAAAAAAACTTAGAAGGAGAGCAGGAGTCACTGTCCTTAGTCCCAAGAAGTTTCAATAACTCAGACTTTTTCTATAAATAAAGTTCATGTGTTTTGTAAAACCAGACTTAAGACAATTATTTTTTCTCCTTGTTTCTTTTGGTTCTTACCTATTTTACTAACTAGTTTTTTACAAATATGTAGGTGATACCCAAAGAAATGAATATCAACTAAATATTATCTAAATGGAAAAACATTTTAGGTACTGATAATACTATTAAAAAAATCAGGAAGCATTTGGTAAATTTTCCACACTGATTTATTAGTGAATAATCTAAAAATTCCCCCAAATCTCTATTTAGTCAAGTATTTGAAATATATCAAAATTGCTAGTATACAAATCATAACTGCCTGTACAAGGAATTTTCAATTAGATAAAATTCTTTCATAACACACTAATTTATTTTAGGTTAATGAAGAACTTTGTTAATAGTATATAATAAAAGTAACTCTTCTTCAATAGGGAAATTTCATTACTCCTTCAATAGGCATTTACTGAGTAATGACTATAGACGAATTTAGTGCAGCCACTTTATAACAGCACTCTGTAATAATATTTTATACCTAAATCGTTTATTGAATATAAACACACTAACCTAATTGAGAATTTAACTATAACCATACACTTTTCCATACTAGTGGCCACAGAACCTAATAAATATTTCTTTTAACAGAGTATTTAGGGTATCAGAGGACTTCTCTAACTTATATATATTATTTTAAGATTTTTCTCAAAAACAGAAATATAGATCAATGGAACAGGATAGAAAGCCCAAAAATAAACTCACGCACCTACTGTCAATTAATCTCTGACAAAGGAGGCAAGAATATACAATGGAGTAAAGACAGACTCTTCAATAAGTGGTGCTGGGAAAACTGGACAGCTACATGTAAAAGAATGAAATTAGGGCTTCCCTGGTGGC
Source organism: Balaenoptera ricei (assembly GCF_028023285.1). Taxonomy (NCBI): domain Eukaryota; kingdom Metazoa; phylum Chordata; class Mammalia; order Artiodactyla; family Balaenopteridae; genus Balaenoptera; species Balaenoptera ricei. The sequence goes on along the minus strand of NC_082640.1, from coordinate 79,309,841 downwards.
GCAGTGGTTGAGAATCTGCCTGCTAATGCAGGGGACACGGGTTCGAGCCCTGGTCTGGGAAGATCCCACATGCCACGGAGCAGCTGGACCCGTGAGCCACAACTACTGAGCCTGCGCGTCTGGAGCCTGCGCCCCGCAACGGGAGGGGCCGCGATAGTGAAAAGGCCCGCGCACCGCAATGAAGAGCGGTCCCCGCACCGCGATGAAGAGTGGCCCCCGCTTGCCGCAACTAGAGAAAGCCCTCGCACGAACCGAAGACCCAAACACAAACAAAAAAAATAAATAAATAAATAATAAAGTAGCTATTAAAAAAAAAAAAAAAAAAAAAAAAAAGAATGAAATTAGAACATTCTCTAACATCATACACAAAAATAAACTCAAAATGGATCAAAGACCTAAATGTAAGGCCAGACACTATAAAACTCTTAGAGGAAAACAGGAAGAACACTCTTTGACATAAATCACAGCAATATCTTTTTTGATCCACCTCCTAGAGTAATGAAAATAAAAACCAAAACAATGGGACCTAATTAAATTTAAAACCTTCTGCACAGCAAAGGAAACCATAAACAAAATGAAAAGACAACCCACAGAATGGGAGAAAATATTTGCAAACGAAGCAACCAACAAGGGATTAATCGCCAAAATATACAAACAACTCACGCAACTCTATGTCAAAAAAAACCAAACAACCCAATCAAAAAATGGGCAGAAGATCTAAATAGACATTTCTCCAAAGAAGACATACAGATGGCTAAAAAGCACATGAAAAGATCCTCAACATCACTAATTATCAGAGAAATGCAAATCAAAACTACAATGATGTATCACCCACACCGGTCAGAATGGCCATCATCAAAAAGTTTACAAACAATGAATGCCCGAGAGGTGTGGAGAAAAGGGAAGCCTCCTACACTGTTGATAGGAATGTAAATTGGTATAACCATTATGGAGAACAGTATGGAGGTTCCTTAAAAAAATAAAAATAGAGTTACCATATGATCCAGCAATCCCACTCCTAGGCATATATCCGGAGAAAACCATACTTCGAAAAGATACATGCACCCCAATGTTCATTGCAGCACTATTTACAATAGCCAAGACATGAAAGCAACCTAAATGTCCATCAACCCATCAACAGAGGAATGGATAAAGAAGATGTGGTACATATATCCAATGGAATATTACTCAGCCATAAAAAGAACGAAATAATGCCATTTGCAGCAACATGGATGGACCTAGAGATTATCATACTAAGTGAAGTAAGTCAGACAAAAACAAATATCATATGATATCATTCATATGTGGAATCTAATTTTTAAAAATGATACAAATGAACTTATTTACAAAACAGAAACAGACTTACAGACATCGAGAACCAACTTATGGTTACCAAAAGGGAAACGTGGTGGGGGAGGGATAAATCAGGATCTTGGGATGAACATACACACACTATTATATATCAGATAGAAAACCAACAAGGACCTACTGTATAGCACAGGGAACTCTACTCAGTACTCTGTGATAACCTATATGAGAAAAGAATCTAAAAAAGAATGAATATATGTATATGTATAACATCACTTTGTTGTACACCTGAAACTAACACAACATTGTAAATCAACTCTGCTCCAATAAAATTAAAATTAAAAAAATAAAAATAAAGATTTTTTCAGCCCATGTTTAATGCCAAGTGCGAACAAGGTCAAAGTTGGTTAGCCTACTTAATTAACAGGAAGAAATAAAATATTCTATTAGTAAATAAGATTTCATTTAAAACCACCAAAAAAGGCAGTCGAGAACTATTAGCGCCACTACACCTTAAAATATGTGAAAAACTTAACTTGAAGGCATGGACTTCAAAACAGAAAGTCAATTCCATATGCATATTCATCAAGTTTCTTTTTCTAATTTTTTGAAAAAGTGCTAAAACCAACCTGCTATAGAAAGTGTTGGTCCTCCTTGGTAAAGTGGTAATCCTGTATCCTGGGTCAAGTCAAACAGTAACTCTGAAGAATTATTAGAAATAACTCGTGATGACTTCGTTACATAACCCTGTTAAAATATTTCAAAGGAAGAACATTACATATATTCAACATAATTATATTTTGTTTCATAAGCTTTTATAAAGGTAAATTTAACTGTATGCCAATATTATAAGGATAACCTTTGATGACTCCATTACTAATGTTATAAAACACAAAGGCAATTATTACCATTATGCCAAAATTATCATCTACTAAAACTGAAAGCAAGCTATTACTTAGAGCTGGTTTGTTCCTGACTAGTCAATTAAAACGGGGGGAAAATTCTAGCCTGATTTTTTTCAAGGTAAAAGAAACATACAAACCCATTTTAAATCAGTAAGATTGATACACTTCAGAGAGTCAATAAAAATGCAGGATTCCTATCAAAGAGCAAATAATAGAACTTACCAAAATCTTTGGGTGAAAGCAAGGAAAAAAATATGTAAATATTCTGACATACTTACAATTTTAAAAGCGTCTATACCTCTATAAACCCCACAGATAAAAATATCAGGGCAAACATACTGGGAATTAATCTGCAGTACGGTGCATCAGGGTTAAGGATGAACATATCACATGATATGAGTTTTGGGATCGTCTTTACTGGCAAAATTTATAAGCCAAGTGTATGAAAGAAAATGAATGGGTCCCCCCTCTTCCCAGCACCCTACAGAAAGCCATGCTGGGCCAGGCAATCTCCCACCTCTTAGGGTAAATACAAAACAGCCAGGTCAGCAGGGTGAACAAACAAGAAAGCTAGGCACACAGGGTTTAGAATGGAAGCTGTCTATAGGAATGATCTGGGACACCTGCTCCACTCCTGAAGGGCTTGGAGCTCAAGGAAAGTTTCAGCCCTTCCATCAGGAGAAAGTGTGGTCCCAGTTAACAAGAAGATATTAAGAGTGAAAAGTATGAAATGAATCATAATATAGTCAAATATAAGGTAGTATAAATTTATATGTTAGCACACACATATATTAATATAAATAATCATAAAATGTGGTCAGTATAATTTAGGGATATATATGTACTCCAAAACTATTATATATTAAATATACTGATACACACAAAAAAATAGATCCCAATTCTACTTATAAAAGACCATCATTGTACAGAGTGAGCTCTCATTAGAGTGATTTTGGACCATTCTATGAGTCATAATATATAACAAGCAAAAGCTCTAAGATTTAACAAGACGTAAAGATCAAAAGGGAAAAAGTCACTTTAAAAGAAAAATGGGCAAAGGGCATAAACTGAGGCACTTCAAAAGCAAAAAACAAATGACCAATACATACAAAAAACTTTTTTCCCAACTTACTAGTCAAAGAAATGCAAATAAAGACAATGGCAATTACATAATACAAAATAATTGCCACTTCTCTTGAAAGTATCAAGGTCGTAATAGACAAAGAGTAAGTAACTGTAGAAAAATATGAGGAGACTAAGAAGAAATAACAAACTGTTAAGGTGTGATCCTAAATAGGATACTGGGAACGAAAAATGACATTAATGGGAAAACTGGTAAAATTCAAATAAGGTCTGCAATTTAGTTTTGATAAGTAAAATGTAAGCATTAGGGATACTGTATTATATTTCCTATGAGTCTAAAATTAGCTTGAAATAAAATTTATCAATTAAAAAATAATGATAACATATACTATTGGCAAAATAGAAGCTATATTTAGGTATAACTTTTCCACATGAAAATTTTGGCAGTAGCTATCACAGGCTTTATATTAGTTCACATCCTTTCATCCAACTATTCCACTTTAAAAATTTATAGTAAGGAAGTGAAAATGTTTATTGGAGAATTATTTTTAACAGCAAAAAATTAAAATCTTTATGTCCAACAATGGAAAAATGGTTAAATAAATTAAAAGATTACCATGCAACCACTAATATGTTTTTGAGAAATATCCAGTGACACATTCCTAGTAGAATGTTCAGTGAAAAAAGAGAAATACGCATCTGTGTATATAGTATGGTTCTGACTGATATAATCTATACTGTTTGAAGGGGGAAAAAATCAAAATACAGTATGTACACTTCTCTCTAAACTTTCCCAACAAAACACATATTATTTCAAAATACAAACAGGAAGGTTTTGCTTATTTTGTGCTTATAAATTAAGGGACAAATAAGTTTTAAGAATTTTGGTTTACTATAACTTTTCTATTGACATGAGTTTGTCTATAGGAAGTTATAGAAACAAAATATGGGTGAAGGGAGTCAAACTGTATAAGCTTCCAGTTATAAAATAAATAAATCATAGGGATGTGAAGTTCAGCATGGTGACTAAAGTTAATAATACTGTACTGCATATGTGAAAGTTACTAAGAGAGATCTTAAAATTTCTCATCACAAGTAAAAAATTCTGTAACGACGTATGGTGATGGACTTTAACTAGACTTACTGTGGTGATCATTTCCCAATATATACAAATATTGAATCATGCTGTACATCTGAAACAAATATGCTGTATGTCAACTACACCTCAATAAAAAATTTTTTCTTAATTTAGAAAAGACATAAGCCTTCCTCACCACACCCTGCACACATTGCAGATTTGTGACTAAATAAATGATTGTTGCTGTTTAAAAAAATAGAAGTTGTTATGGAAACGGGTATCGAAGTAACCCAAGCCACTCATAGAATTTGAGGCCTAACAGGCAGATACTTGCATTTGAGCCTTAATGTGCAACATTAAAAAAAAAAAAAAAATCTGTGATGCCATATAACTTAATTGTAACCAAGCACAATCTTGCTTCAAGATAAATATTTTCTTCAAATATTTACACTTAAAAAATGGATAATATTCACCTACATTTTCTAAAACAGTTCTTTAACAGAAGTACAAAGTTAATACTGTTAAACACTTTCCTAGGAAATAACTCTGGCTAATGTAAGCACCACAATTTCAGAGAGCAGGCACACATTATTCAACAATAACTGGTAGACTTCCCTAGTGGCACAGTGGATGAGAATCCACCTGCCAATGCAGGGGACATGGGTTTGATCCCTGGTCTGGGAAGATCCCACATGTTGCGAAGCAACTAAGCCCATGTGCCACAACTACTGAGCCTGCGCTCTAGAGCCCACGAGCCACAACTACTGAGCCCGCGTGCTGCAACTACTGAAGCCCGTGTGCCTAGAGCCCGTGCTCCACAACCAGAGAAGCCACCACAAGGAGAAGCCTGCCCACCGCAACGAAGAGTAGCCCCCGTTCGCCACAACTAGAGAAAGCCCGCGTGCAGCAGTGAAGACCCAACGCAGCCAAAAATAAATTTTAAAAATTTAAAAAACAAAACAATAACTGGTTAAAATAATTATCCAACATGGAATTTTAATGTCTCCTAAAACTGTTCAGAAAAATATCAAACACAATAGTAAGGGTAGAATGGGTGCTAGACTGGGATCCAGAAAATCCGCACATTTATTTAGCTACAAAACCTTGGGCAAGTCACTTCTGAACTTGAAGTTATTCACCCTTCACACCTAAAAAACAGCCACAGTCATATTTTAAATATACTTGCACTTCACGGTTCACTGCATGTATTAAATCAAGTAGTTGTCTCAACAGTACTAATAAAGACCTTATACCCCATTTTATAAGTAGGTAAACTGAGGTTAGGTGTGGTTATGCAAGGTTCCCAATACAGCCCCTTATTACTGATGGAGCTGTAATTAGAAGTTGGGTCTAATTACAAAGCCTATGCCCTTAAGCTATATCACACTGACTTTTTAAATGATAGCAATATATCCCCACTACCTCAAACAGATTTGAAAGAGACACTGAAGTATAGAGATGTTACATGAAAAAGTAAATATACACATACACACAAAACATGACATAAAATGAAAAACTATAATTTATTAAAAGCAGTGGCTTCCAAAATTCACAGTAAATAATTCCCTTACATAGCATCCTCAATTCATTCCAGAATATGTCATTCTTATCTGTGCACATTAGAATCACCTGGAGAGCTTTTTAAAGTGTATTATTTCCAAGACCCATCCACCCAGACCAATTGACAAAATTTCGCCTTTTAAAAACTCCTCAAGATCTGGAACTATCAATTGAGGTGTTTTGATTTTAAAACTATGCCCATAGAAGTAAAACATTTTGAGTTAGAAAAAGCTCTAGTTTCTAACTTTTACAACACCAAAGATACCACCCCTCACTTTATTTTTTTTTCTCCCTGGGTCCAATGTTGGAAAGATTTTTATCTATCAAACTGAATTAAATAATAAAGTTTCTTTTTCCGGTTTTCTATCCTCCCAAATGCCAAACAGCTTACAATATGCAAGAGAAACCTACCAAGTTAATTTGATTCCACTAATAACAAAGAATCTTTACATTTTGGGTAGCTTACCATCTTAGGATCCAAGATTGAGAGTCAGCAGTCTGGGTAAAATTATCTCTCATTTTAGAAATGAAGAAAATGAGGCTCAGAGAGGTTTTGCCAATGCTTTAGTTAAGAACAGGGCAGGATCAGCATTCAAGTCTCTTGCTTCAATCTTAAGTTATTTAAACTACTAGTCCAGGGCTCATATCAATATTATTATTTCAGAATGCTAAAACTACAGAAAAGATTTGGGGGGGGGGCGGTATTTGCCCAAAAGATACTCTTATTTTTTATGATATATGACCTCTTCAAAATATAAGTGGGGGCAGAGTTTATTTAGCCATAGATTTTTCTTTTCATGTAAATAAAATTAAATTTAGTAATTCTTCTATGAAAGCTACACCTCAAATATCAATTTTTAGTGGTAACAAATATGTAGATTACCTTATAGTAATACGATATAAAGTGAAGGAAAAATGGATTAGTCATACCAAAAATATCTGGATTCAATTCTGGTTTTGAACTTGAATATTTGCAAGAAAATTTATAGGTGCTTTGGTAGTTGTTTCACTTATTGTAAAAAGAACAAACATTTTAGGGGAAATTTACTATTTCTGTAAGGCCAATGCCAAATAGCTTATGAAGCATGAAAAAAACCACTGAGTTAATTCAATTCCAGCAGCAAAGAATCTTCACATTTTGGGTAACTTTTTGTTTTAGTACTCTAACTCCTTGGTTTCAGAACCCCTTTACACATTGAAAAATTACTGAGGACCCAAAAGAATTTTTATTGAGGTAGGTTATATCTACTGATATTTACCGTATTAGAGATTAAAACAGAGAAATTTTTTAAATATTTATTTATTAATTTCATTTTAAACAATAATAAATCCATTACAGATTAACATAAATAACATTTTGTAAAAAATGGCTATCTAGCAAACACAAAAAATCAGTGAAAATAGTGGCAATGTTTTACATTTCTGCAAATCTCTTTAATGTCTAGATTAATCAAAAACTGCTATACTCTCATACCTGCTTTGGCTTTCATTCTGTTAAAATATGTTGTTTCGGTTGAAGAATATAATCTGGCTTCATAAAGATTAATAGTTGAAAAAAGGGAATATTTTAATAGCAAATTAGAATAAATGGGGTTATATTTCTTCGATACAATACCAAAACTCAACAGTTGGTATTTTCTTAAAGGTTTGTTGCAATGTGGAATCTGACTCCTTAACACTGAGTTTTTTGAACTTTGTTACATTAAAATCTATTAGTCTTATCTTGCACTTTGAATGAATCTTATCCATGCATGATTTTATTACATCATATATTAGTTATTTAGAAAATACTGGTTTCTTTGAATTACGCAGATCTTCCAAATGTTGAAAAATTACGCAATATCAAAAAATCGTATTTATTAATACCGCCACCCACCAGAAAAGACTTTACGTACTGGGAAGCTGTCAAGATCATGATGGCAGATACAAGTTGTTCAAAATTCTAACTTTGCTTGATAGCTCAAATTTCATCTGTGGCAAGAAATACCACCAGTTGTTTTCCTTGAAGTGACAGGTGCACTTTGTTCAATTTTGAGGAACTGTCTACCACACAGCAAAGACTGAAGAACTTGTGTGTGGCAGACAGACTCTAAAGTAGCTTCCATGATCCCCACGCCCTGGTATTCATGTCCTACGTGATTCCCTCTCTTGGAGTGTGGGCAAGACATGTGACTTGTTTCTGACAGAATATAGCAAAAGTGACAGAATGTACATGATTTTTTGTATGTGATTACATTATGTAAGGCTGTAATGCCATCCTGCTAAGGATTCTCTCTTCCTTGTGTGCTTTGGGGAAGTAAGAAGCCATGCTGGAAAGACCCACCTGGCAAGGAGCCAGCCAAAAGCCACTAAAATTCTGAGACTCTCAATCTGACAACCCTTAAGGAACCGAATGGTACCAATAACCATGAGAACTTGGAAGCAGATACTTCCTCAGTTGAGCTTCAGATGAGACTGCAAGCACAGAGCCCACACCTTGAATGAAGCCTTGAGGGACTATGAAGATATGACCTGACTCCTGACCCACAAAATCTGTGAGATAATAAAAGTAGGTGTTTTTAAACCACTAAGTTAATAGTAGTATAAACCATGGTTTGTCAGTCATCCTTTCAAGTAAAAAATGGTCTTCTGGGTAGTTTAGCTCACAATTTAATCACACTAGTGCTTTTCCTCAAGATAATCATCATACCTCAGACACAGTAATACTTTATGCACACCACCCATTTCATCACACAAAATATTTTAAAAGACACATGTATTCAATGGTAGAGAATTAATAAAATTAATAACATCTTAATTCTTCATCAAGGGAACGGAGTATGACTGGAATAATTTTTATTGTGAGTGCAGGGTGGTGACTAATACAAAAACTACTATTCATACTAAGGAACCAGCAGTTTACCCACCACTGCTTTTGCATCATCAGTGCAAATGTCAACACAGTGAAAAAAGCAAATAGTGTCTTTGTGTTATTGTGACAATACTGTTGATCCAAAACCTATAAAAGAGTCTTAGGGGAACCCCAGGGGACTGAAGACTACACTTTGAAAATTTTCACACTAAGGCAATGCTTCCATTTTTTTTAGAAGTATACATTTATGTACAATACACATGCATGTATATACAAATACAAATAAACTACGGATTCATCTGGATTGAAATCCCAGATCTATCATTTGCCAGCTGTGTGACCCTGAGTGAATTATTTAAATTATTAAATTTAATATTTAATTATTTCAATTCACTGTGAGCCTCAGTTTCCTCAACTATAAAACAGAGATAAATAGTAGTGCCTACTTCATAGGAACATTTAAGAATTAAATGAGATTAATTCATGTACAGCATTTAGCACAAAGCCTTACACATATTAACAACTCAATAAATATTAACTATTAGTTTTTGTTAAGAGTTATTTAAACTAACTAAACTATGATGGTATGTTTTCAGAATAAAAAGTTCCAGTAGCCTCTTAGCAATTTTCCCAATTAATAACTAAGAACATTTGGCCCAATTTACAATCTGAAATAGTTTGCCATTATGCAATATTCATTACTAATTATACTTTTATTCATGTTTTGATAGCACAGTTTTCAATACTGTACCTATTTAATTTAAGTATATTACCTGATTTAAAAACAGGCTGAGTAGTTTGCTACTGCAATTATTATTTGGGTACCAGTTGAGCTATCATAGATATGGTGACATTTTCTGATGCTGATTATGATTCCATTGGATGATTACCCATGGTAGTACAGAATTTTAACTAGGCATTGTTGATACTGATAAATAATATCCAATGTATCCCTGAGCTGACTGTGTAGTTTCAGAAACACTTACAGGTTTAGACAAAGGCTGAACAATAACAGAACTATCTGAAGATCTAGATTCAGGATGAAAATTTACTGGCGAGGCAGGCACTGGATTTGATGTTGGGTTCGTGTAGTGTTGACTTGTAGGCTTGAATGCAGCAGTAATACCTGTATTTTAAAATTACACAACACATTGAATATATTTCTATATAATCAATGATGTCAAAATACTTCACTTTAAAAAAAAAATAGTACAATAATACTGTACCTCGGCTGAGCGCACCATTCTTTATTCCCCTCGAATATGAGCTGGGGTTTACTCTATTCAAAATATCTATAAAAGATTACATTTATTTTAAAATTCATTGTTTGAATGATATATATATTAAGATAATAGAAATCACACACTGAAAACAAACAGATTCCTAGAAGGAGAATACAAGTTAACACTGAATTATGAATATAGTTAATTTTAAACATATATATCTTTATCTACTAAAGAAATAAAGATTATGCATCTTAATTATCTTACAGAATAAGAACAATCTTTCTAACTGTAACTCAAAATCCAAAAGCCAGAAGTTAAAGATTGATAAATATGACTACATATAAGTCAAACCTTCTGCATGGCAAAGAAATAGTCATATAAATGGCAAAAAATTTCTAAAAATATATCCATATACAACTATAATTGAAGTATATATCTTTCTTTGAGTGATGAAAGGGCTATACATACACTCAAGTTCCTATTACTCAAAATCAAACCCTGTCTAACGTCCATATCCAATTCACACCCTTATAAGCCCTGAAGTGTCATCATAAGGGATCTCACTGGATTATCTACACCATTACTGAGTCCTGAAAGGGAAACTATCAGAGAATACAGACTGCAATGAACATACAGTTTACCAGAATATCTTACAACTTAAGGGGCTTCAAATTTATCACTATACCAGAAGTCAGAGTGTAATATGACTTTCAGGATCAGTTTAAAGTTCCTAATTGCATTTTAAAGTTCCTAATTACAGGTTTTTCAGTAATCAAACTAAAATTTAGAAGAGTAAGTATTGCCTGAAATTGTTGGTTAGAAAAAGGTAAAAGCACAAACACCAGACCTCATATAAATTTCCTTTTTTCCCCTCGTAGTAGAAAGGAACCAGCTCCCATAAAATAATTCTATAAAGTAAAGGGCCATATAAAAGTAGGACTGTTTTCTGAAAATGGCAATGCAGTGCTCTATACCTAAGTACTAGAGATGTCTTAAAGGAGAAAAATCTGCTCAAGCAACTCGACCCCATTTTCATTCAGAAATTCAAGATTAAGTATTTACTCAAACCATCAAAGAACTATTGCTAAAGTCCTTTCGGTATTTGTATTCTACAAAAATTTGTACCTTCCTTTCTGGCAACTGTATATAAACATTTAGCTCATACTCCATATGTTAAAATATTTTATGGCTTATACATAAACAGCAATAAAATCATTTAAATTGTGCATCTTAAGAGTAGAGAAAAGAAATTCTTCCTGGTCAATCCCCTTCTGACAGAATTATCTTAAAACTAATATACGTTATTCCAGTTGAATACTGTTAACAGTCATCTACAATCAGTATAAATTCAATTTAAATCTTAACTGTCATGTTTTCAATAAGAGAACTTGAGTAACAATTTTGCAATATGGTAATATTCCAGTATAAAATAATCACAGTGACAAGAAACAGTAATTAAGAGAATATATAATTATGTTCCACTATCATCAACAAGCATGCCATCATGCCTAGTTCAATTTATAATCGAAGTGGCACTCCACTTAGAACCTCTAGGAGTTATTATCAATCTGCCACAAAAAAATGCTATTGAGAATTCAATTGGTTAAGCTATTCTTCCTCTAATAAAACTGACTAAAAATGCCATTCCAAGTTTAGAGGCAACAGAAGAAAGAGCCAGGCCTTCAGAAAATTTAGAAGTAGTCTCTTAATTACACTTCTACGCACTAACTTGGTAAGAAAACACTAGTATGCTGGTTACATTCTTTGGTAAATTCTCCTGACTTAAACAAGCAAACAAACATGTAAATGCAATGGGAAGGGATCTATTTTCTCCTTCTCCCCTGAAATTTGTACATTATTTCTCTGTACTTCTATACATTATTGAGTGGACGTTTTAACAAGTGTCGTTTGTCTTTAACATTATAACAATGTCAAATCGAATTACTCTAACTGAAATCATTCACTGCCTATACATTCTGTAGCTATGTATAGATGACACTGCAATGAGGCAGTTGCTTAGATATGAGAACCCCTATCTGAGACTAACCCAAACTTATTTAGTGTATTCTGACATTTTAAGCAAAATATTCTAAACTCTTCTGTTTCTGAGTTTAAAAGAGGAAAAAAAAAAAAAAAAGAAAATGAACAAAAAGATAAATAGGTTTACCTGGCTCCACTAAAAATTATGATTTCTAATATGAAAAGACCCCCAGTGTCACCAGCTAATCTTAGTCCGTTTCTTTTTCTCACATCTGATATTTTAACCTCTTACCTCCTTCCTTTAGTCCCCAATCAAAACCCTGACTCTGAAATTCTTACTGACCTCCCACCTAATCTTTCATCCCTAACTCCCTACAGAGGAACAAGGACTTAATTAAATGCCTATAAAACAGTTCACAAGTTTTTCTATTAGAAACAGTATCTTACAAAACTGGGCTTCACTAAAAGTAAATGCTCACTTGAAATTGCTGGTTTTGAACTTGATATCTCTCCAACAAAGATCGGCTCATCATCATCATCATCATCAACCTCTTTTACTTTCTTCTGCCATGGTTCCAACTCTTCTTCTTCACATTCCATAAAGAGTTCTGCCATTTTTGATTTATCTAATTTTCAAAAGGAGAGAAGCAAACCTTATTTTCAAAAAGAAAAATACATTTTTTGTAATACATAGTATGATATTTAAGATCTACTTTAATAATCCTAATAGCAATTTCTGAATTGATATTTATAGTTAGTACATGGTAGCAACAATGAGAAACCCAGAGCTCACTCTCTAAGATATAAACTAGTAAGATTTAGATAAAGAGATGATAGATAGGTAGACAGATAGATAGACGGATGATGTTTGATAGTAGTTCTTTACAGTGGACAGAAAATTTGGGAACAAAGTCAGTTTCAGTCATATGCCTAGAATATGATTATATCTACAAAAAAAGATTGCACCTAACCATTATCCAAAAAAATAAAAATGTACTAACAAAAGGCAGATAAACTAAGAATAAGAGGCAACAGGTGGGAGATATAACAGAAAAACTGAATCAAACTCAGGAATGCCAGGTACACAGCAAAGCAGGGATGAGGTGCTAGACTAAAATAAAAGAACAAAGTGAGGCTTATTCCAATCAGGGAAAATTACACATTTCTCGCCTGAAGAAACAGACCAAAGAACATATAGTAAATATCACCATCCTAGGAGTTCTGACCAAGCACAGACCTCCTAGGAAGCATTTTAGTGCCTCAGGAATAGACAACCAATTAGCACCAGAAATTTTAGGAAAACCTCTTGTCTTTCAGACCAAAATCAATAAAACAGATAAAGAGTCCTAAGGAAAAGAGATAATGCAAAAAGCAAGACAAATACTAGAAAAAATATAATTATCATTTTTAGAGATATGAGACAAAAAAGGATGTTATAAAAAGTAATGTTCAGAAACAAAAATAGAATTTAAAATACGATAGCCAAATTTTTTAATTCAGTTAAAAAAACCAAAATGTCAAAGGTGGAACTAAGAGAGAAAAAAAATATTTATATATACATACATACATACACACACACAAGTATATATATAAACAAAACAGAGAACACAAGGTTGTTAGAAAATCAATTTCAAAGGTACAACACTCACCTAATAAAATTTACAGAAAGAGAATAGAGAAAAAGCAGGGGGTAGGTTATCAAAGAAATAATGTAAGAAAATTTCCTAGATCAGAAGACAAAAATCTCTTGGTTGAAAGATCCCACTAATACTCAGTACAATAATCAAGAAAAAAGTTATACCAAGACATATAATTATCAAATTTCAGAACAAAAAAGATAAAGAGAATATCCTCAGATCTGTAGGGGATGGGGGGCAGAAACAGGTCATATAGAAAAGATCAAGAGTAATAAGAACAGAAACTAAAAGACAGTAAAGTAATACTTTAAAAATTCTTACCAGAATTATTTTTCAATTTAGAATTCAAACTTTTCATCAAGTGTGAGAGTAAGGACCAGCAACAGCACACAAGATTTACTTCCCAGGCACCCTTTCTCAGGAAGCTACTATACAATCCACCAAAACATGAGACTCAATCAAGAAAGAGGAAGACACAGGATGAAGAAAACATGGCATTCAACACAATACAAAGTCCCAGAACAACAGAAGTTCAGTAGGCCTAGAGAACAACCAGTCCAGACTAATTCAGGAGAACAGTACCTTCAGGAGGAATGTCTCTAGGAGGCCAAAGAAAAGATGATTAAAATATAAACTTTTAGACTACCTGACAAGTTTTACAGTATAGAAAATTGAATTGAGAGGCTCTTGAGAGTGTGAGAAGATTTAGCTATAGACTTTAATACAAGTTAGCAAATTAAAAAACATCAAAATCATTAATTGCTGGGTACACCAATGAAAGAAAGAAAAAAAATAAAAAGAAATGTATCCTCTCATATGCTATTCTATATATAATGGCATATTAATAGCATATTACCATGCTTGTCAGTGAACAGTATTTATATGGTCATCATAATGAAAATATCAAATACAGATTTGATTTTTTATGTTGGGAGATACTTAGAGGGAAGGAAGGCATAGCTGTAAGAAAGCATAAATCCTCATGATAAACATCACTAGAAAATGGTTAAAACTCACTATGCAACAGACAGCACACATATATGCACATAAGCACTCTTCAAGAAACTGAGGTTAAACCCCTTAAAGCCTTTTTAGGTTGTTTGATTTTTTAAAACTATGTATATATATTACTTTAAGCTGAGATGGAGGAGAAAAAGGAAGAGGAGGGGAGGAGGGAAAAAAGAGAAACAGTACTAAAGGTCTAAACTAAAGTAACAGCAATGGAGATGGATACAAGTGATGCTTAACTAGATATATAAAGAGGATATATATAGCTATATACCATATATATATATATATATATATATGAGTGGGACAGGGTGTGGGCGCTAATCCACTATGACCAGTTTCCTTAAAGGAAGAGAGGATCAGGGGACTTCCCTGGTGGTCCAGGGGGTAAGACTCTGCGCTCCCAATGCAGGGGGCCCAAGTTTGATCCCTGGTCAGGGAACTAGATCCCACATGTATGCCACAACTAAGAAGTCCATATGCTGCAACTAAGATCCCGTGTGCCGCAACTAAGACCTGGCACAGCCAAAATTATTAATTAATTAATTTTTTTTAAAAAAGAAAGAAGAACAGCAGATCAGGACACAGATACACGTATTGAGGAAAGACCCTCTGAAGGGAAAGGAAAGACATACGAAGCAGATGACCACCTATAAGCCAAGGAGAGAGGCCTGGAACAGATTCTTCCCTCACGGCCCTCAAAAGGAACTAACCCCACCAACACCTTGATCTTAGACTTCTAGGCTCCAGAATTGTGAGCAAATAAATTTCTGTCGTTTAAGCCATCTAGTCTATGATACTTTGTCATGGCAGCCCCACCAAACTCATGCAGAAGACAAAGACCTTCCTTACTCTTTTTAGCACGGTACTGCCACTGTCAATATACACAGGGTATATTGTTGAGAAAAAAATTTTTGAAGATACGTAACAGCTTTACAATTTTTTTAGAAATAATTAATTTTTGTCTATGCATAAAAGAAACATACATGATTATGTATGCCAAACTAATAATAGTAGCGATCACCAGGCACAGAGAGAAATCATTTCTACTTTACTCATATTTTAATTCACATTATTTGTTTTTATGTGAGCAATTGTTACCTTAACAATTTTAAGTGTTTTTGTTTTTAAGGAAATGTGCCTACCTCTCATCCTTTCTCCTGACGCAAAGTTATCGGTACAAAAGCCACATATACTGGTATCAGTAGTGGCAGCAACACTTACTTTTTGGCTGAAAAGGGTTGTCGCCAATCAAGTTGAAGAGCTGACTTTCTGTAAATTGTCATTTAAGTACTGACACAAGATATCAGTCAATTTTATGAGTCACTTTAAGTAAAGCCAAATATTGAAACGTGAAACCTGGGGTTTAGAAATTCTTGGATCTAATTTTGATCATCATGTGACTCCACACAAGGCAGCAAGTTATATTTCTTTTCCTTCCTATAAAATAAAGATACCTAGTATTAAAGTGGATTTCATTAAATATACACATACTTAATCATTTTTCCTATAAAAAGCTCAATTTTTAAATTTGATAAGTTTAACATAAACATTTAACTCACTCTACATAACTGGTTCATTCTTGAATGAACCCAAATTTAATAAGTAAAATGGTGATTCTATTAAGCTCTTACTATTTGAAGAAGTCTGAAATTATTAAATTACAAATAGTTTTTTAAAAGCATCCATGTGTAAAAATGAATAATCACCTCATAATGCACTATTTTAATAAATCTGAATTTTTCAGATGCTAAGTGACATTAATCTTTAACTGTTACCTATTCTTCACATTCCATAATAAAACATAATCTTAAATAAGTTTTAGTTTATATTTCTCTGGGTTTTTTAAGCAATGAAATTTAAAAGGAAAAAATTAGTTGGATATAGTACTTCATCATAGATTAATTCATTCAAAAAATAACTATTCAAACTAATCATACTCATTGCTTTCTGTATGTAAGGTAATGTACAAAGTTCTAGGGAAAAAACAAAGAAATAAGTCACAGTACTTGCCTTCAAAAATTTATAATCTAATATGTTTATAATTCAAAACAAATGCTTTTATAATAAACATAAAAAAATTTGAATTGGGGCTTCCCTGGTGGCACAGTGGTTAAGAATCTGCCTGCCAATGCAGGAGACATAGGTTCGAGCCCTGGTCTGGGAAGATCCCACATACCGCGGAGCAACTAAGCTTGTGCACCACAACTACTGAAGCCTGCGTGCCTAGAGCCCGTGCTCCACAACGAGAGAAGCCACCACGAGAAGCCCACGCACAGCAAAGAGTAGCCCCCGTTCTCTGCCACTAGAGAAAGCCCGCGCGCAGCAACGAAGACCCAACTTGGCCATAAATAAATAAATAAATAAAATCTATTTTTAAAAAATTGAATTGCCTTATTTAAAACAAGAATTTGCTTTCTGGATTCCCACACATACAATAGCATAAATTTTTTAAAATATACAAAATTTTTTAAAACTGCTTTCCTTATAAAGGAAAAAAAGTAAAAAATTAGATGACAGAAACCTAAAATATTAAGATACACAGCTAATACAATCTTCACATTCCTCTTTATTCTCAGGCTGACAAAAGCTAGTTTTCCTGCTTTTTAATTTCCAATTTATTTGGATTGAATTAGTCCACAGGAAAAAAAAATTATTTTAACCTCAGAAGTTATTGCTACAAATGTTTAAATTACTATTACAAGAGACTCTAGTGAATATTGTGTTCAACTAAATTCACCAAGTTATGAGGTCTCTTTAACTCAATTATTTGAATAGTTGTAGCCTGCCCCTAAACTAACATCAGCAGTACCTAAGCAGATACATGACAATTCTTGCTCAACATTAAGGACCTCCTAGTACCAAGAATACAGAATATTCTCTAAGAGCCTTAATTACACAGCTTATGAGACTCATATATAACATTTTTGTTAAGTGATCATATAAATATCATTTAACAAAACTTTAAAATTAGTACTCAATTTACAAATATTCAATTAATAAATGACATGTCCATATGAACAAGATATCCACTACCTATGACTATAAAGATGACTTTAAGATAACCTACTTCAGAAGCCTGAGGATCATAGTAGCTACTTAGGAACCTCAACTGACACACTAGCAAACACACTAAAAAGCTGGCAATTAGAACTGTAATTCAGCCAAAAGCTGCACTGTGTAATACAGCAGCCACTAGCCACAGGTGACTAAGTTTAATTAAAACTAAATAAAATTTAAAACTCAGTTCCTCAGTTTCACTAACCATATTGCAAATGTTCAAAGTCACATGTGGCTGGTGGCTACTGCATTTGACAGTGCAGCTACAGAACATTTCTACTGGACAATGCTGGTCTAAAGAGTCATTGCCTTATTTCATTCTGGTTAATAAACAAACACTTTTCATGGATTCCTTTGGCATGTCAGCCACTGGAACATGCCAAAAGTATCACGGTAAAAATCTCTCAAGTCACTACTTCAGAATTTTAGTGGTAAGGCATGGAATTCTATGAAGGTTAAATCAGCTGCCAGTGAAGTGAAATATCCAACAAAGGTATGCAGTGGGGATCTCAAAGCTCCAAAAGGTTTCAACAGCTTCTGCAGCTCAGAGGTGGCTCCAAAACAGCCAGAAAAAGAGAATACACTACACTTCAGCTACTGACTCAGGTAGAAATTTTATGACCATGTTTAATATGCTTGTTTCTAAATGAATTCCAAGTAAATGACTTACAAGACTTTTTTATATTATAATTCATTGACTTTTGGAGACTGCTCACATAAATAATTATAATTTCTACTTTATTATTTTTTGTTTCAGATTTTATATATCTAAAATTAAACTATATCTTAAGGATTTTTTCCTACAAAAAATTTGTTTAAGTCAAAGGAAATGTGGGGTCTAAATTTTTAACTGTTTGAAAATTTTACTTTTAGCCATTGATAGATACCACCTGATGCAATGTCACTGTGTTAAATAACAAAGGTAATGCATTTAGTCCTATATACTCTCTGGTAAGGGAAAAATTAAGCCACTCCACAATCCACAGCTGTAGAGTCTACACATAAAAAGAGTACTAGGCTAGAAGCCAGAAGAACCAAGTCATAGCCCCAGCACTGCCACAACTTTCAGTCAAGTTACCTTACAATTCTGGGTCTCAGCTCTTAGTTCAGGTGAATTATCTCTAAGGTTTAATTCAGCTTTTTATACTTTACTGTATACTTTAAACATTTATTAACCATAAACAGTAAAATTTGGTGAAGAATAATAGGTTCAAACTCTGACTCAACTACTTATTAGCTGTATGACCTTGGCCAAGTTAGTTAATCTCTGTGCTTTGCCTGCACACACACACGTATATATGCATATATATGTGTGTGTGTGTGTGTATGTATATATATATATATATATATATATATATATAACATAATTCACAGTTATAATGGAGATTAAATGATAATATACATAAAGCACATAGCTCAATGCCTGGCACACAGAAATCACTGAATAAATCTTAACCACTTTTTTAAAAATTATTTATTTATTTATTTATTTATTTATGGCTGTGCTGGGTCTTCGTTTCTGTGCGAGGGCTTTCTCTAGTTGTGGCAAGCAGGGGCCACTCTTCATCGCGGTGCGCGGGCCTCTCACTATTGCAGCCTCTCTTGTTGCGGAGCACAGGCTCCAGACGCGCCGGCTCAGTAGTTGTGGCTCACGGGCCCAGTTGCTCCGCGGCATGTGGGATCTTCCCAGACCAGGGCTCGAACCCGTGTTCCCTGCATTGGCAGGCAGATTCTCAACCACTGCGCCACCAGGGAAGCCCAATCTTATCCACTTTTAACTCTGGGCTAAATCCCATTTTAAAGAACTCTAAAAACAGATCGCAATTTCATTATTATACTGAAATTTATAAGCTATCAGCTGAGCATTTAGAAATTATTTTGTCATACAGGATCTTCATTACAGTAGATCCCTCATAATAAAAGTTTAGCTTTATAAATAAACCTTCTGGAATGTGGCTGTCAAATCTATCCTGTGATATTTTCATCTTTCAAAAAAGCATTTATAAACTAGTTAAAACACTCATTAACATAAAAAATGTTAAACCCTCATATGCACATAACACACACCTATAATTTATCAACACTTAAATTATACACTACTAATCTTAAAGAATAAAATAAGTATCTAATTCAAAAACACCAACATATAAAAATTAACATTTGGATAAAGTGTCTTATACCATTTCCATTTTTAAAAAAGCACTCTCATTATGTATGCATCCCCATAATTTAATTCTAAAAAAATCATTTTTAAAAATGAGTAGGTAGTAAGTAGAATACAAAAGTGAATGTGAAGAATAAGGTAAATGGTTAAGTTCTCCATCTAACCAGACCCCAAAAGTTAGAGTTATTCAAAAAAATAATCCAAGAAATCACATTATGAAGTTAATCTTTGTTTTTTTTTCATCATAAAAAATGATGTTTTCATTGGGGGTTACATTACTAGCCAAGAAGTTGGCAACTCCAAAACCAGATATGATTAATTTAACATAAAAGGGAAAATGTGAGAGGACGTCCCTGGCGGTCCAGTGGTTAAGACTTCGCCTTCCACTGCAGGGGGTGTGGGTTCAACCCCTGGTCGGGGAGCTAAGATCCCACATGCCTCGGCGCCAAAAAAACCAAAAACATAAAACAAAAGCAGTACTGTAACAAATTCAATAAAGACTTTAAAAAATGGTCCACATTAAAAAAAAAAAAGGGAAAATGTGAAACAGAAATTAATATAATCATTTCAAATGGTGAAAAGTTATATTCAAAATAACACATAAAAATAAAGTTCAACTAACATAAATTTAGTCTAAGATTAACATGCTAGCTATAAGAAACATTAAACCTTTAACAATTTTGCTTATATACTTAGAAGAGTTCTTCAGAGGAATGATTTGGATGACACAGGGTCATGGAACATTGTTCAAAAAAGTTTGATTTATCACTTTTCTCCTCTCACAAATTTCACAAGAAATCAGGCATTCAAATCATTCCACTGACTTAAAGCTTTGGTTTATGTTCTATTTCCTTTTATAAATAATTCTTTAGTCTTTGTCATTAACGTCATACTGAAATGGAGGTCTATAATTTTAGAATTCTAATCCCAAATGAATAGAGCTCTAAGGATTCGAAGTGGGTTCTTAACTATGAGTAACAATCTAATATTTCCAACCCTGGTTTTATGATCTCTCAAGAATTTCCACTATCTCAAGGAGATACTAGAAAATTAATTTTAATTTAATGTTCATTATCTTAAAACCATACAGTCTTTTGAAGAAGAAGAGTCATGTTTAAAATTCCAGTTTTTTATCACTTAGTATCCATCACCTACTGATCCCATCATGGAAATTAATTTTAACAGGATTAGAAAAGCAGAGAATGATCATGTCTACTTTGACATTCTAAGACAAGTCACACAAATAGAAACCTTAAGTCATAAGATAAACCTGTATATAATTGAAAGACCCACAGAAATTTGATTTCATAAAATTCAGGTATTTAAATTTGAAATTTTATAAATAACTTATAATTTTTATTTAAAAACATTAAGCAGATGAAATTTTAAATCAGTATTTCCTCCTTTTATGGCTTTTGTTTTATTGTTAGAAAACTAAACATCTATCTTTTTCAGAATCAGTCTAGTTGTTACTGTTAAAAACCACAGACTTATTCTTGAAAATTGCACATTCTAACCACACAAAATGTACAACTAAAAACATCTGATCACTAGCAGCTAAAATACTGCAGACAAAATACTGGGGAATGACAGAAACTCTAGAAGATATTTCATCAAATCTCACCCAATTTCTGAAAGACTCTAATTTTTATTTGAAGTAGAACATTGCCTTCTGGAAATGGTCACTTCAAGAAAGGGAGAAAACGACCTTAAAAAGGGAGAGTATGGATATACACAGTTTTATTTTTTAAATAAACCAAAAATTTCAAATGTCATTTTAAAAAAAGATGATTCATTCAGGAATCTTAAGAGAAAGATGCAAACAGAGAAGGGGAAGGGTTGGGAGTCAGCCTTGAAAGAAGTGGCCTACAATGAGATCAGAACAAGGATAGGGAAAATCCAGGTCTTGAAATAGGTTGCCCTAGCTACTTCCAAGAATAAGACTTAAAAAGCAATTAGGCCAGCTTCTCCTGTCCACCTCTTAATTTACAAAAAAAACTTCTTTCTCTGAAGGTAGGTAATCAAAGAATTAACACTTTAATTCTCTGAAATTAGAAGAAATCCAGAATTCCTTAAAGCCTATAGGAGATCAACATATGCCACTTCAGCAATTAAGAAGTAGGAAACACAGAAAGAGCTCTCCGCCCTCCTCCTATCTGTCTAAAAGCAGGACATACATTTCCCATTGTGAAGGTCTTCCCCTTTCCCTCTCCCATTCCAGGAGGAGGAAAAACTACCATTATCACTGGAGACAGAAAGTCGGCATCGAGATGGGGCTGCACAAACAAACCTTACTAAAATAGCCCTAATCTTCCATTAGTTTCCCCCATATATGTACATTCCCTCAATTTACCACTCCTAGAAGCCCAAACCTCTTTTCCTTTGACCTGCCACTTCTCCCGAAATTTACCGTCTTTTAAAAAAATGGTATATAAGCCCCCATGTCTAACCACCTCTGAGTCTTAATTTTTTTTTGGATGAAGACCTCCACTAACGTAAAAGTTAAAATATTAACATCAAATAAAATTTGTACACCTTTTCTCCTATTAATCTAGAAACTATCTGGTAGGGGGATTATGATAAATATATAAATATCATACGAAACAGGGCATGGTAGTTGCAATAATAAAAATTGGAATGTCCAACGACAGATGAATGGATAAAGACGTGATACATATATACAATGGAATATTACTCAGCCATAAAAAGGAATGAACTAGGTCATTTCTAGAGATGTGGATGGACTTAGAGTCATACAGAGTGAAGTAAGTCAGAAAGAGAAAAACAAATATTGTACATTAATGCATATAGGTGGAATCTAGAAAAATGGTACAGATGAACCTATTTCCAGGGCAGGAATAGAGATGCAGATGTAGAGGATGGACATGTGGACACAGAGGGGGAAGGGGAGGGGGGGATGAATTGGGAGATTAGGATTGACATATATACACTACCATGTGTAAAACAGATAGCTAGTGGGAACCTGCCATATAGCAGAGGGAGCTCAGCTCGGTGCTCTGTGATGACCTGGATGGGTGGGATGGCGTGGGGAGGGAGGTCCAAGAGGGAGGGGATATATGTATACATATAGCTGATTCACTTCGTTGTACAGCAGAAACTAACACAACATTGTAAAGCAATTATACGCCAATAAAAAATAACAAAAATAAAAATAAAAATTGGAAATGCTATAGCAGAGGTTCTTGACAAGGTGCTGAGGAAACCACAGAAATAAGAACTGTGCAAAATTTTGTGCACACATACGTTTTCTGGGGGCATCAAACTGTTATAAGGGTTTATGAACCAAAAAGGCTAAGAATCTCTAGGTCAGGGGTTGAAAAAAAGTAATCACATCTAGCTGGAGGATTTGGAAATGCCCCACCATGGGAGAAACATACCCATTAATCTCTAAAGGAAAGATGTTTTCATTAGTGTTTTTTTTAAAGTAAAAATGCTCAATAAAAGGGGACTCAAACATACAGAATTGTGTAGAGTAAAAAGTATGAATCCTTATTCCTTCCCCTGCCCTACCCCCAATCCCACGCATCAGAGTTTGCTATGTGATGCAGTGGATAATAATACTGATTGAAGATACAGATAGGGTTATGGTTCAGGGATAAGAAAGGCATTCCAATGTCTTATATGTCTTAACAAAGGGCAATATTCACAGCAATAATTTGGATAAAGACCATACTGTGTACAGATTACATTTATAGATGAGTAAATAGTATAATGCATGTTAAATAACAAATGAGACTTTCAACAGATCTCAACAAAGTAGGATGAATGGTAAAATCTAGCATGAAATTAGTTTTGTATTTGCTCAAAAACCAAAATTTACAAAAAATATAAATTGAAGATATACTATTTATCAGCTTTAGTTACCAGAGAGGCAGTAAGTCCAAAGTTCATTCATTTAAAAACTACATTTAGGGACTTCCCTGGCGGTCCAGTGGTTAAGACTTCGCCTTGCAATGCAGGGGGTGAGGGTTCAATCCCTGGTCAGGGAGCTAGGATCTCACATGCCTCAGGGCCAAAAAACCAAAACATAAAACAGAAGTAATATCATAACAAATTCAATAAAGACTTTAAAAGTGGTTCACATCAAAAAAAAAAAAAAGTACATTTATTAAACATGCACTATGTGCCAGACATCGTGCCAGGCAGGAATACAATGACGGTCAAAAATTAAGACACAGGTCTTGCACTCATGAACCTTACAGTCTAGAGACAGCGACAAACACTCATACAAACAGATTAAACTGACAATATGTGCTATGAAGGCTATGGACAAGGAAATTTAAAACTCAGAGTAAGGAAATTAGGTCTAGTTAGCATAATCAAAACTGGCTCCCCTAAGAAAGCAATGATTAATTGTTGTTTGAAGAATGAGTTAGAGTTAACTAGGCAAACAGGAGAGGGAAGAAAGCATTCCATGCAAAAGCAACAGCATGTACAAAAGATCTATGGCACAGAAAATATAAGAAACTGAAAAGAAACCAGTGTGACTGGAAAAGAGAGCAAGATGGTATACAATGGGAGGTAAGATAGGAGTCAAACAACGCCCCACTTTGGAGACCATGTTAAGGAATTCTGTCCTTACCCGAAGAGCAACTGGAAAGCCACCGAGGGGATTTTAAGCAGGAACTGATATAATCAGACTTGTGATACAGTGTCAAAATAAAAGAATTTGAGTCTAAAGTCAAAGAGATGATGGTTTTATTCTATTCTGTCGGATTCAATCCCCACTTGGAATACTGTGTATTGGCTATGACTCTTTCAACTTTTAAGTAACAGAAAGAAAACCCAACTTAAACTGGCTTATGCAAAAGAGTATTGGCTCATTTACAGAATTCGCTGTAGGCACATTTTAAACAATGATATGTAAACCTGGTTTTTCTCTCTCCATCCCTAGGCTTCACTTCCTCTATTCTGATTCTATCCTCAGAAAGGGTCCTCCCATTGTGAATGACTACAGCAGCTCAACTTAACACCTTCCAACATTCAAGACCAGGACAATGATAACAGGACCAGCTCTGATTGGAGTTGACTGGCTTGGCTAAAGTCATATGCCCTTCCCTAAACCAATCACTATTGATCCTCCTGGTACCAGAGACCCAAAAGGGGCAGGGCGGGGGGGTGCAGGTACAACACACCAACCACAAGATAAATACTGGAGGAGGGGATGGTTCCCCACAGGAAAATCAAGATCAAGACATATGTTACCAAGGTAAGGGAGGTAAAGGTGAATGGATGTTGGGTAGCAAAAACAACAGATGCCCACTACAAAGAATTAGAATTAAAGCTTTGTCTAGGTCAAAGGACTAATATATCTAACCTAGGAAAAACATGAGACTGTGAGGCAGGGGTGGCAGAAGTGAAAGCTGTTTACAGATATTTTAAAGTTTGTCATAAGAAAAAAGGCAAGAGGGTGACTTGTTCCTTGTGGCTCAAGTGATAATAACGATAACAACACTGCTAATATTTACTTGTTTTGAGTAAACTAGAGAATTTCATTCCTAGTTTGAGCTTCAATACAACTACTTAATTCATTACATACTATTATAAGTTATGTTATTATTTATAATAACAATTATCATTACCATTTGCTAATTAATTAAATACATGCATCCAATGCATTTCATCCAATCCCCAAAAAACTCTATGAGGCAGACACCATTAGTGACCTTGCTTTACAGCTGTGGAAATTGAATTATAGAGATTAAGCACCTTACCCAAAGTAACAAAACTAAGTGGTAGAACAAGGATTCAAACCCAGGCACTTCGAAGGCCAGAGATTTCAGCCACATATTATTTGCCTCCACCAGGAACAAGACCAAAATAACAGGGAGGCAGATTTCATATAAGAACAAAACAATCAGCAGTTAAAATATCAGGAAATGAGATGAACTTGAGATGTGACAGATCACCAAAGAAAAATTCAAACATTATGCAATTGAAAATGGTCACTTTCAAGATCCCCAAGGATCCTTCCAACCCTAATATTGTAAACATATTCATCTAGTATTTGTAAATTTTTTGCCTAGACTGAAAGAAAAGGGGGATTTGTCATATTTCAGTAAAAAAACTGCCCTAATTGAGAATGTTGAATTATGAAAGTTCATTTTGGAATTAGAAATTAAGAATTTTAGTAATCTACTTACTATACCCAAAGATTTTCTAGAAACTCTCAAGTACAACGTAAAGAATGAAACTCAACACTCAGAATGAAATTCTTGAGTTTATTTGAAGCAAGTAAATTCCTGAAAAAAAAAAAAAAAAAAAGCAGTTGATAATTTTTTTTTTTTGGCCACCCACGTGGCATGCAGAATCCTAGTTCCCTGACCAGGGATTGAACCTAGGCCCCCCCCCGCAGTGGAAGCGCGGAGTCCTAACCACTGAATCGCCAGGGAAATCCCCAATAATTTTAAATAAACAATATAAATTGCATTTTAATAAGTAAGCCTGTTTGGTGGCTTAACTCAGAACTCCCAATGATATCAAGATCTATTTAACAGATACTGATTCAGAGCAAACATCTCAAAGCCTCAAATCATCATGACAAACCAACTTTTTAGAATTTTAACATTTTTGTTAACACAAAAAATTTTAATGTAATATTAATAAGTAGAAAGCAAGCCTGTGCTTGAGCAGACTTAAATCTACAAAGCAATCCAAATCAGCACAATCATTAAAAGTTCCTATGTATTCGCCGCAACTGGAGAAAGCCCTCACACAGAAACGAAGACCCAACACAGCCAAAAATAAACATAATAAATAAATAATAAATAAAAATTAAAAAAAAAAAAAAGTTCCTATGTATTGATAAAAGCAACCCTTCTTTACAACAAGGTATCGGGAATCTCTCTTTGCACCATCTCCACTTGGTCCAAGTATTATAAAACCTCCTGCTGATCCTGATCCAGGATGCAGTCGATTTACTGTAGTTATCACCACCCACTCTGTCAGTCAGAACTGAGCTGAGCACAGCAGGACAGCTACATTTTCTACCACACAGTAATCTGCTGAAGGTATCCATCTTAAGATCCCAATAATCTTTCCAACAGCCAAATCAAATAACCCTTTCTTCCATTTTCATTTTCCTTATCTTGCATCAATTTTAACCCAATTTTTTTAAACCTTTTATTTATTTATGAGTGTATTTATTTTTGGCCATGCCACACAGCATGCAGGATCTTAGTTCCCCGTCCAGGGATCGAACCCACGCCCCCTGCAATGGAAGCACAGTCTTAACCACTGGACCCCCCAGGGAAGTCCTAACCCAATTTCTTGAGACATGCTCCTCAGTAATTTTCTGTATGCCAATAGACTGGTTCTCTATCCATCTCCTCCTTTTTAACTCTTTACAGATTCTCCATATTCTCTTCCTTCTTAAACAATGTAAAATCAGGTTCTATAAAGTTTAGACCTTAGCCCTACACAAATTGTTCCCTAAAAGACAGATCTAATAAACTTCATAGTCTTAGCTATCGGTTCTCAATAGTAGCCTATAAAATCATCAAATATTAACTTCCAACCCTAACGTCTTAACTATGTTTCAGTCCTTCATCTCTTAACTGCTGAAAACTGCTATATGGATACTTAAACTCACCTCAAATTCAATATTTCCAAAACTGAACATTAACTTTCCCCCAAAAATTAGTTCTACAGCATTTTTTTAAAAATTTTATTTATTTATTTATGGCTGTGTTGGGTCTTCGTTTCTGTGCGAGGGCCTTCTCCAGTTGTGGCAAGCGGGGGCCACCCTTCATCGCGGTGCGCGGGCCCCTCACCATCGCGGCCCCTCCTGCCGCGGAGCACAGGCTCCAGATGCGCAGGCTCAGTAATTGTGGCTCACCGGCCCAGCCGCTTCGCAGCATGTGGGATCCCCCCAGACCAGGGCTCGAACCCGCGTCCCCCGCACCGGCAGGCAGACTCTCAACCATTGCGCCACCAGGGAAGCCCCTCTACAGCATTATTCATAATAGCCAAAAAGTAGAAACAAGCTAAATGTTTATCAACTGACTGATGAATGGATAGACAAAATGTGATACACCCATACAAGGGAATTAAAAAAAGATGAGGTACTCATATATGTGACAACATGATGAACCTTGAAAACATTATGCAAAGTGAAAGAAGTCAGTCACATATGTTATGCTTCCATTTATATAAAATGCCCAGAATAAGCAAATCCATAGAGCAGAAAGCAGATCAGTGGTTGCCAGGGGCTGGGGGAGAGGGAGGAAGGGGAGAGAGACTGCTTAATGGGTAAGGGTTTGAGAAACTGAGAATATTCTGGGATTAGATAGCATTGATGATTGCACAACATTGTGAATATACTAAATGCCACTGAATTGTACACTTTAGTCAAGAATGGTAAATTTTATGTTAGATTAATCTTATCCCGATTTTTAACAATTAGTTCTACTTTTGCCTTTCTCTTTTTCTACAAATGAAACTGTCACCCTTTTGCAGTTTTTTTCAATGTTTCCCTCTTTCATTCATCCTATCAATTCCCCAGTCCTGTAGTCTTCCTTCAAGATATTTCCTACAACCAACCTTGCCTTTCCATTCATAGTACTTGTTCAGGCCCTTAGAACCTCACACCTATAGCAACAGATTTACTTTATAAGATTCACTTTATACTGTCTCTCAGCATCTGGATCTATCTGCTTTCATCCATTCAATACAGAACCACCAAATTAACAATTTCCTAAAATAATGCTGTTATTGTGTCACATCAATTCCAAACTCAATAACTCTCCACCAACACATGCAGAGCTAGGTTATACTAGTACCAGCAGCTTGCAGAATGCAGTGAGGCAGAGAATAGACCAAATGCTCTAGGAGCTGGCACTTCCACCAGAGGTTGTGCTGCCAGGCCTGCACTGTCTAACCTAAAGAGAAGAGAACACAATTCTGAGCTAGAAAGGCTGAGGCTGAAGTGAGGGAAGACCACGGTATCACACCTTACAAAATGAATATGCAGTGTCTGGCACCCAGTAAGTACTACAATGAATGAAATGAACTTTTTCTGAAACTCAGTTTCCTCATCTGTAAAGGATAATACCACCCATCTCCAAATACTATTTATTTTGAGGATGAAATATAATCATGAAATACTTTATAGTCACTAAAACACTACAATAAAAAATGAAAAATTAGAAAGATATCTTGTGTTATAACGTCTCAAAAAAACACAAATACTAACAATGTAGTGTCAAAAGTAGTGCCAATTTTCTTATTTACCTTTTTCTATTCAATACAGTTGGGAGATATATTATTTATTTTTCCTCATGGAATTTAACAAAGCCACTTCCATGGTGCATTTTGTTCCATGAGGACCTTTCTATCAGCAGTCAGCAATCCTGTATAGTTGAAAGTCAGATAATCTTAAACCCTGAATAGGAAAAGCAAAATGAGTGAGTGAGTAAACAAAGGAGATAGGGATTAGAATATACCTAAAATCCTCAGACCTCTCCCAAACCCTCCAAGTTTTGCTTCTCAAACTTGCCAAAGGTTAAGAACAAATACCCACAAAATAAGGAACACACGGGTAGAACCTAGAAGCAAGGAGCAAATTATTTCATAGACTAATGATCTTTGCTTTGGTTAATATCCCTCAACTGAAAGGCATTCAGGCAGTTGTCATGCTGAAGAAATCAAACCTGGCAAAAAAAAAAAAAAAAAAAAAAGAGTGCAGTTGATTAACTTCTAAGGATGAAGCCTACAAACCCAACCTGAGAAATTTAAGAAATATATATTAATATACTTAAAAGTGACTATAACAAACCCATTGCATATTAACACAAATACTTTTATAAAAAATAGATGTATTTTCCAAAACAAAAATTTAGAGGAGTGGCATTGTTTTCCATTTTTACAATCTCATTAATTTTAATATCTGTGTTCATAAAGACAGCTGGATTCTCTTATCTGCTTCTGTATTCAATCTGTTACACCATCTTGTTCTGTTGAAGTGAGGAAAATCCAGTTTCATAAGATAGGTACGTGGTAAAGGGAGGGCCTTGTAGAACCCTTACTCCATTAGAGATGGAGTGCAAAAGGGTGAAAAAAACCTATCATAGTAGTAGGAGGAAAGCAGTGTTGGAAAGCAGTGCAACTCTGCACCTTACCGTCCAAACTAACCATTAACCTTCAGCACACTATCAGAGTCTATAGGTTCAGTTTTTAATTTTCTTTCCTTAGCAGTTCTAGTTTTAAAAATTGACATTTTATGACTTTCATTGTTTCCTAGAGATCTTCAAACAACAAAGGGAAAAGTTACTTATTACTTTAAAAGAAAATAAAACTCATTCTTACAATTAGTAGGTGAGCCCATAGAATCCTTTTATAAATCTAAGATACATTATGGGATATTAGTGATTTTATTCTTCCTACACCTCAAAATATTTTGCTAATTCCATCATCCTAGGTGTTATTTCACCATTGAGCATCAATTTTTCCCAATTACGCTTTAAAAAAAACTAAAATAATAAGAAAACAGAAGAACGATTTAATTGCCTAGAAGGATAATGCAAGAGTGAAATAAATCATCACTAATGCATTATCCTTCACCTTTCTTTTCTTGAGTTTTCCTATTGTTTCGCACGAAATACTGCATCAGCTTCCCAAAAGGTATAGAAGACTCAAGGCATTATCTTTGTAGTCTGTGTCAGGAAGGAAAAACTTTACTTCTACCCTTTTAGGTTGTAGTATCTGGGGCCTGTGAATTAAATTAACAACAGAAAAATCAACAGGAGAAAAAGCACATAATTTTTATTAATATTTACATACACTGGAGTTCACAGAAAAGAAGTAAAACTCAAAGAAGCAGTTAGACTCAGGGTGTATATACCATTTTAACAAAGGAAAGGGAATTGGGGCTTTGAGAGACAATAAATCCTGGGGAATAAACTAGGAAATACGTGGCAGAACTAATGGAAGATAAGGGTTATTTTAGTTGGGTCTGTTTATGCACACTCATCTATCAAAACTCTCCATCTTAGGTGATACGAGTCACTCTTCCTTTCCTGGTACAGTAAGGTAAGAACCTTCACAAAAAGAAATGTATGCCCTGCTTTTAGGCAGTTAATTTGGGGCGGGGCGGGGGGGGGGAGGGGATGGGAAGAGGGCTCTTCCTGCATCTGTTGGTTCTCAATTGCCTTCTGCTCAAAATAATCCTTATGTCAAAGTGGCATATTTTAGGGTGGCAGATCCTTTCATCTACTTTTAGTTTTCACTGACTACTGTTACAAAGTCAGAACTTTTTATTTTCTGTTCATAATGAACAGAAGAAAACTAACAGAGGAGACATTTCAGAATTATTAGATGAAACTAAAGATAAATGCAAAGGTAGACAGCAAGCACTTCAGACTGTAATAATGACAGTGAAATGTAGGAAATCTCAGACTAAGTGTAATTAGACTAAGTCCCTAAATAGATTTTCTCAAACTCCAACAATCAACGAGTGAACAATGTATTTCTAAAAACTAAAAGGAAATACAGTATTCTCATTCAGCAGGAAGAACTTCGTGATACCATGTTTTTACAAAAATGCAGGACCATGCTATTTTGCTAAAAGGACATGTGACAGTATTCTTTCATCCTTCACGTTTGTAGGCTAAAATTTAACTTGATACAGTTCATAAGTGGAGAAGTGTTGAATGCAGGTGTATACAATGGTGATTAGAAGGAAACAGATGATGTAGAAATTTTAATTCATTGGATTGATTATTCTAATTGGTGTCTAGAAAACTAAAACTGAAAATACCTTGCAATTATGAAGCAAAGATGGCCATCTTCCCTTCAACAAAAATTTAAACCATACAAGTTTTCAAAAAATCCTTCAAGTGTTGCATCTGATGATGCACACTGCAAAAAGAAGATCCAGAAGGAATGATAAGCAAGAATCTACTGGGGAAGTATTTGAAATCCCAAATCACTGTTCCAGGTTCACGTATGACAGTTGATGAGTTAGTCACAGGCAGACAATGTTGCCCATTTCAGGCAAGCTTCAATCCTGAAAAATATAGACTAAAAATCTGGGCAACATGTGACAGTGTAACACTGTAAGCTTGAAAAAATGCGTATCTACACAGTGATTCAGAAAAGGGGTGAGAGCAGAACCAAGATTATTACAAGAATTGACAAAAGAATTTGAAAATTCTGTCAGAAACACAACTTGTGACAAATTTTTATAAGTTTAGAATTGGCTTAGTATTATCTAGTGAGAGATTTTCCTCAGTTGGCAATATCAGGAAGAACAAGGTTGAACTTCTGTGCATTTTCACAAAGGGAAAGGAAGAGAAGTCAACTGCACATAATCTGGTTTTCAAACATATGTGATGATTCTTATGGTCCTAAGAAAAACTAGTACTCTTCTCAGCTCAATGAATTCTCAAGCATCAGTGAGTTTTTAAAAATCCTGCATAAGTTAACCTGGACAGAGTTGTACTGTATAAAAAGACTAAAGGAGGGATAGACACTGATTAAGAAAGTTAGAATCTATCCAGTTGATTGCTGAACAACACAGGGGTTAGGAGCACCAAGCCCCGTGCAGTTGAAAATCAGTGTGTAATAGCTGGCCCCTCTGTATGCATGGTTCGGCATCCATGGATTCAACCCAAATGCTGATCGTATAGTACTGTAGCACTTTTATTGAAAAAGAAAATCCACGTGGACCTGCACAGTTCAAAATCATGTTGTTCAAGGGTCAACTGTACTTGCAAAATAATGACTTGAAGATGATGGCCTATGACTGATATTATGATCATTGTATGGGGAAAGTTTCAATTACAAAACTGTAAGTTACCAAGAAGAACATTCCTCATGCAACTAGGAAAAGCACTTGCAGGAACTATAAGAGAATTCTGTCTTACCCGCTAGATACAAAATTCTTGTGCACAAGTGTAAGAATAAAGGAAGATGCTCTTTGCGTGGGTAAAAAACTAAAAAAAAAAAACCCAAAAAACTGTGGGCTACAATTATAGTATTTGCCAAGAGCATTCAAATGTGATGCATATTAATTGTAGGGGTAGTATTTAATTAGATGCATGAAATATTTTTTTTGTTTCTTATTTTTCTAAGTATATACAAAATATTTGCTATGTTTGAATTCTTATTAAAAGCTCTAATAGTTGTTTTACATTACCTCTTTATTCTTCTGTTAATTATACATATTATATGATATAAAATTATATAAAATATATAAAAACATTTTAAATATAAAATAATTTAAAATGTTTAAAAAATAAAAGTTCCTTTTGGGCTTCCCTGGTGGTGCAGTGGTTGAGAATCTGCCTGCCAATGCAGGGGACACAGGTTCGAGCCCTGGTCTGGGAGGATCCCACATGCCGCGGAGCAACTAGGCCCGTGAGCCACAACTACTGAGCCTGCGCGTCTGGAGCCTGTGCTCCGCAACAAGAGAGGCCGCGATAGTGAGAGGCCGCGATAGTGAGAGGCCGCGCACCGCGATGAAGAGTGGCCCCCACATGCCGCAACTAGAGAAAGCCCTCGCACAGAAACGAAGACCCAACACAGCCATAAATAAATAAATAAATAATTTTTAAAAAATAAAGTTCCTTTTGATCTAGAAGATAAAGAGTGGTATCTATTTTTCCTGTTATATTGAGAATTAAAAGAATCCTTAAAACAAAACTGCTTTGGAAAAAAATCAATAAAAATCCCAAAAACACATTTTTGAAAAATGTTACCAAGTAAATCAAATCATTATATATCTTTAAAACAACTTGACTGAAAAAATCAAATATTTTTGAGTCCTCTGAAGCAGGAAAAAATAAACTATTCAGGACTATATATTTAATTAGTATGTCAAAAATATTTCTCATCATTCAAAAGTTACTTTTGAAATAACAAAATATATTGTCAACAATCTCCAATTTCCTGTCATCTAAAACTATCATTTACTTTCTATTTACAAAAATTGCTATTCCGCGTAGGTACATCCCCTGCCCAATTAGTAAAGAAAAAGAAATCTTGGTATGGTTCTAAATGTTCTCTTCAATAAATAAAACAGTGTGGGAGAGAAGGGTACAAAATTATTTATTCCTTTCCTTTGCCCTCCTCTCCCTTACTAAGAAAGCCAATGCTGGGTAGTAAAACACTGGACTGAAGAAGCAGGACTGGATGAGATAGCCTAACTGGAAAGAATGAGTTGAAGTGGAGATGCTGAGGTTTGCAGTCCTCCAAAACCAAACTACCCCAGAACTTTCTATTTCTCACAGCTCACTACTCCTACAAGGGTCTTGAGCAAACTTTCAAAGGAGGCAAAGTCTGATATCTACTGTCTCCTCTCCCCTAGCCACTGTAGGCTCTGATGTCAACTAGAGCAGCAATTCCAAGTTTCCTAAACTAGGTAAGTTAGTTCTATCCTTCAAAACTGCTCCCCTCCTTCATCCCCAAACACCCATTTCTAGACAATTGCTCCCAACTATGTGTTATCAGATTACTGCAGTAAAACTCTTACCAAATACTAATGCCAAAATATCACCCCATAGACTATCTGCTAATTGCAAAGGGAAATGCTTACAGTGGAAAGATAGTCTGTCACCATCTTATCCAAGAGATCAAATTTAGGATTACCAACAGGATAACCCCACTTTACGTGCCTTCTGATGTTGTATAATGAGCAGTACACTGCATGACTTGTGAAGTATTCTTGCCAAAAATATTTAGCCTGATCTACTCAAGCCTTTAGACCTAACTTCAAGTTTATAGGAAGTATAGGGGATACAGGGTACAGTTAAACCCCATGAGGAAGAAACTGTCGGTAAAATACAGAATGTAGGTTATTCCACGAGCCTACTGGCTTGGTCTCTTCAAAAGGTCAATGTAATTAAAAAAAAAAGAGGGAACTACACTAAATTAAAAGGAACTAACACAAATGTAATGCATGACTGTTCCAAAATAAATGACTAAAAAGAACATTTTGGGGACAACAAGGAACATGTGAAGAACACGTGAATACATACTACACACATACATTAGATTATCAGGAATTATGTAGGGATTATTCTTAACTTTAAGTGTGATTATCCTATTGCAGTTACATAGAAAATTGACCTTAATCTTATGATCTACATACTGAGACACACACAGTACTTCGGTGTGAACTGTCGTGATGTATGAAATATGTTTTGAAAATGTTCACCAAAAACAACCGTGAGATAGGTGGGTAAAGCAAATGTGGCAAAACAGTAACAACCGTAAAAACTAGGTGGTGGGTATGAGGGCTCAACCCGGCTATTCAACGTTTCAAAGTCTGGGGAAAAAAATAACATGAAAACTTAAATAACAAAAAGTTAAAAAGCTAAGAAATGAACTCTTAAAAATAAAAATGCGAAGGAAGGGGCAAATGAATAGTGCTTCTTAAATTTTGTAGGTGAGCCTCCTTTGCTCTTTTCCTCACTCACTTCATTCTCACAAAAAAATGAAACATAGTGAATGGAGCACTGAATGAGGAATCCGAAGACTTAAGGTTCTAGAAAAGGCTCTATCACTTCCTAGCCATGACTTCATTAGAGACCTCTCACCCTGAGCTCTCTTTCCTAACCTTCAAAATCAGTTCTAGCAGCAAACACCACTGTAAAAGGGGTTAGGAGATACGTATCAGCCGGTAACAATGACCCATACAAATGCAAGATACAATTAGAATGGTATTTGTACTGATGTTTTAAAACATCCAGAGCACACAGCCCCAACTTAATTCTCTAAGCAAACCAGTGCCTTGGTCACAGGCACAGTAAGTTTCTGCTTAGAGACAGCCTGAGTTGGCACAGTAATCCCCCAAAGCAGGACACCTCACAATTGCAGAGAGGTGGCTTTTGTACTTTAAATCACTCCTCTAATGCTTCAATTTTATGTTTAATGCCGCTAAAAGACGTCAAATTCTTAAAACACAGTTCAAACCTGAAAACAATAAATAAATCAGGTTTAAGTTCACAGAATTTTTTTTTTTTTTAACTAACAACTCTTGGCAAACAAAGAGAACCCCCTGGAACGAAGGTCTCCCGTGCTTGCAGAAATGGGTTTACTTTGACGTTTCTCCTCTCTAGCCGATCGCTCCGTAAAAGCGTTTAACACTTGAGATAAGTTGGGAGGAACTCCGTCCATCTCTAGAGCAGGATAAAACCTCAGAGTGAGATCATTCTTTCCGTCTCACGAAGTGAAACCTGCAAGCTCAGTTAGGGAACGGTATTATCAAGTCCACGTTTCTCCTCAGGGCCCCTCTCCTGCAGACAATAACGGGACGTGTAGGGCAGAGCCGGGAAGTCCTTTGACAAGGAGGGTGTGAGCAGGTACTGACTGGTCATCCGGGCGGGGGAACCTGGGCCCTAGGGTCCCCGAGCTTCAAAGTTCGGCACCCCCTGTGGTCTCTGCCTACGACTCACGAGACTCGGGGGGAGAGCTGGAGCGAGAAGGGCACGGGTCCCCGCCAAACAGCGGCACAAAATGTACGGAAGACCAAGGGAGCAGCCTCCGAAAAGAAAAGCCCAAACCAGGCCAGGGGCAAACAGGCCCTGGGGGGCGAGGCGGGGCGGGGAAACGGCGTCGTTCGCGGCCTGCGCGGCCCCGGCCTGCCACACCGAGCTGGCTGCCGCGTCGCGCCGCGATCCCTCCCCCGCCAGGGCCGGCGCAAGATGGCGGTCCGGCCGCCGCCGCGCAGCCGGTCCCCTCCCCCGCGCCCTGGGCGCTCTCGGCGACCCGCGCCGGCCTCGACACCCCCAGCCCGGCGCCCCCGGAGTGAGGCGGCGCAGGCCGCGCGGGAGGGCCTCTGCCTGCTGCAGCGCGGGGCGGGCGGGGGCGGGGGGCGCTTACCGTGAGCGGAGCGGATCGGCCTGACTGGGGCCCTGAGGAGGAGGAGAAAGAGGAGGAGGAAAAGGAGGAGCACGAAAAACTACACGGCGGCGACGGCGGCGGCTCCCATTGCGGAGCAGGCGGCCGAGCCGTGGGCGGGGTGGGGGGGCTCTCGAGGAGCCGGCGCGCTGCCTCATGGGTAGGCTCCGGGTCAGCCTCCGCGCGTCCGGGCTCCCTTTCTTCTCGCCGACGCGGAAGGCGGGCACGGGCATGTGCGCCGCGTTGCGGGTCCTCGAAGGCTCCGGCGCCCAGCCACGCGCGGGCAGCGGCCGAAGGTCACGGACTGGGTCGGGGCTGGAGTGGCCGTGGGTGCCGCCTGCTCCCCGGCCAGCAATCCTGAAATCTGGATTTCTCCATCGAATCTGAAGACGTGGAAACACGAGTTCCGGGGCCTCCCTGTGTGTAATAGCTAGTTCTCTGCAGGCTTGGAAAGTAAGAAGGTCTAGGAAGAGAGGCGCCATTAAAAAGAAACACCTGGGGCTTCCCTGGTGGCGCAGTGGTTAAGAATCCGCCTGCCAGTGCAGGACACACGGGTTCAAGCCCTAGTCGGGGAAGATCCCACATGCCGCAGAGCAACTAAGCCCATGCACCACAGCTGCTGAGCCTGCGCTCTAGAGCCCGCGAGCCACAACTACTGAAGCCCGTGGGCCTAGAGCCCGTGCTGTGCAAGGAGAGAAGCCATCGCAATGAGAAGCCCACGCACCGCAATGGAGAGTAGCCCCCGCTCACCGCAGCTAGAGAAAGCCCGCGGGCAGCAACGAAGACCCAACGCAGCCAAAAATAATAAATTAAATAAATAAATTTTAAAAAGAAAAAACAGAAACACTGTGCCTGAGCGGCGGCGAAGACCACACAACAGATGAGAAAAAGAAGTGGAGAAGGTTCTTTTAATAATTGGCTACCTTTGCCAAATTTGTTTCAAACTTGAGATTTTGCTTCCGTCTCCTTCAATTCCTAACTGCCATATGGATACCTGTAATAACTAAAAAAACGAAAACAAAAACAAAAGATAAGTGCATTTACAAGAACACCTGTTAAGATACTGCTTGCACAAATACTTGCAAAACATTGTACTCTGATCTGTAAGGAAAGTTTCCTTTCCCAGTTGTACTCACAAGAGATGGATGTCAGTAGTGGTCCAGCTCTCAAGAGTGACCTGGACTTGAAATCTTGCCTTGTTAGATCCTTAATACACACCAAACACTGCACTCACCATTCAATCACTGGATCGTAGTAATTCATCCCGCCGGTTTGAAATCAGTTTCTTCTTTCTCAACCAGACTGTCCCCAGCTTTTCTTTGGCATTTATCATTACAGTTGTTTCCTTATTGATTACCACTCCCAGACCAGTCTTTGCCGAAGACCACTTGAATTAGCCCTAGAAACCTGGAATGGCTACAGATGACCATGACCTACTCTTCTCCCAGCTGGGCCAGGGATAGTCCACTCAGCTTTCCCTTTGTTGTAGGCACTGCAAATAAGTTTCACAGGAAAACAGAATAGTCAAAACAGCAAACATGGAAAGCTAAAAGTTCAAAAATCTTGGAGCATTCTTAAGTCATTATATTTCAAATGTTTCCAATATAGTTCCTAATGGTTAGCAAAGGGTGTTACAGTATGAAAGTGAACTTAAAATTTCACTCTGTATTCTACAGTCTGGTCCTCAGTTTGCAGAGATAGAAAGTTAATGTTGTTAACCTCCAGAGCTAATTTTGGGGGGGGGGGGGATTTTTTTTTTTTTAATTCAAACAAAGTCACAAAAATTATAATCATCCTCATCAGTTCACTCAGTCCCATGTAACCAGAGCTAATTTAAATCCAGTGGGATGATTCATGCCAACCAGACTTACTAGAGACTGGTTAAACCAAATTCTTCATAACTGCCAAGAAGACCAGAAAACTGTGTACACATTTTTACTCAAAAGGAACATTTACATGAGAAGCCAAATTTTAAAGGATATCGGGTGAGTATGAAATCAACAAGTTGGATGATTTATTTCACTACTTCATTCTCAAAACTCCTCCCTTGGATCTATAACACAACTGTCTTGGTTCTCTTGACACTATCCATACCTTCCCATCATTTTTAAGTGCTTCCTCTGACTTGTTATATTTTCTGCCCCTTTACATTCTGTATGGGCTAAGTATCCTCACAGTACTCATTCTCCT
Organism: Balaenoptera ricei; assembly: GCF_028023285.1. Classification (NCBI taxonomy): domain Eukaryota; kingdom Metazoa; phylum Chordata; class Mammalia; order Artiodactyla; family Balaenopteridae; genus Balaenoptera; species Balaenoptera ricei. The sequence goes on along the minus strand of NC_082640.1, from coordinate 79,270,931 downwards.
TAAGTGAGATCATGTGCCACTCTTTCCTGACTGTAACAGATATAGATGATTTCCCAGTTCTATTCCACAACTCTATTGTGTTCACCCAAATTCGGGTGGAATAATCATCACCACAACCCCAACTCCAAGAATAGTACAACTAGCCTAAAACTATAGTACAGCTAGCCTCACCTCCCTTTGAACTAGTTATTGTTTCATAAACCAATCAGCGTGAAGACCAGGATTTTTGTTTGACTGTGAGCAAAAGAGAAGTTCATTCTTTTTCTGGATGATATGGCATTAGAATGTGAATACCGGAAAAACTACAGCCTTCCTTGTGTGTGTGCTACTGAGAGCCAACTGAGAGTAAAGCTAACGTGGAGGAGGAAGGGCTGGGCAAATCAATCACAGGAAAAGGAAGTCAATCCCTGAGAGCATCATAAACCTCCAAATCAAACGCAACCTGAACCCCATTCTGCTGCTAGACTTCTCTGTTATATAAGCCAATAAATTCCCTTTTCTGTTTAAGTCGAAGGGGTTCAAAATAAGCCACTGTGGCATAAAAATTATTTTTAGCCAAAGGCATTTTTAAAAAATATTTATTTACTTAGTTGGCTGCGCCGGGTCTTAGCTGCGGCATGCAGGATCTTCGTTGCAGCATGCAGGATCTTTTAGTTGCGACATGCAGGCTCTTAGTTGGGACATGGGGGACCTAGTTCCCTGACCAGGGATCAGACCCGGGCCCCCTGCATTGGGAGCGCAGAGTCTTAACCACTGGACCACCAGGGAAGTCCCTAGCCAAAGGTTATTTGAGTTCCTGACATCCCTTATCTGCCTAAAAGCAGAGCCTTCCAAAAGAACTCAATTGTCATAAATCTCCTCCCAGGGAGCAACTAGGGAAGACTGACTTATGGCTAGAGACTATGAGAATTGTCACCACACCTAAACAGACATTGTCACAAACTATCATATCTCCCACCTATTCTCTTAAGGGCCCATTTATCTTTCCTAAAAGTCATTGGTTTTCCCATAAATGCCCTCTCTCCCTCACCCCCCTTCTAAGAAGTTATTTGTTTTCACATAAATGCCTTTCTCCCCTTCCCCTTCATCTATTAAAATAGTATGTAAGCTCCAAATTCTAACTACACCTTTGAGTCACATTTCTTTGTGAACTCCCATACATGGTATGTGATTAAAATCTATCTTTTCTCTTGCTAACCTGTCTTTTGTCAGTTTAATTTGCAGGTACCCCAAAACTAAATATAAGAGGGTAGAGAGAAAGCTTTTCCTCCCTGACAAAGCCAATATTAGTTTGGTTTTCTGTTATCTGCAACTGAAAGCATCCTAACTGGTAGAGACAATGATAAATATTCACCATCTTATCTTCCTCTGTATACCCAGGAAATCCACATTTCCTAGCTCCCTGACTTCTACATCAGGCTGTGTGACTATTTCTGGCCAGTGGAACACAGAAGCAGTGATTGCCTAATCTAAACCTTACCCTTAAAACCTCTAGTGATTTATAGTTCCTTTTTGTTTTTTGCACATCAGTCAGCCAGATACAGAAAACTCTGAGGAGCTAAGGAATGGCAGCAATGTTAGATGGAAGGACCCTGGGTCTCTTAATAATTACACAGAGCACTTTCACCCCACTGATCCTCATTGTACTGATTAGAGCAAAACATAAATCTTTATTGGGTTAAGACACTAGGATTTTAGGGTTGTTTGTTACAATAGTAACAATCACCTACTTGGATTAATAATAGAAATGGTGGCCAACTATAACAAAAAATCTAAAATATATGGCATTAGTTTAGCATAGCAGTCATGTAGGAATTAAGAAATGTAGTAGGCTGGATAACTGTAGATTCATATCAGGCAGTGGCTAAGCTGTTGCCTATAATACATTAGAAAGCAGATTAGAACAAGTACATAATTTGTAGCTCTATGGGAAGAGTTCAGAAAGCAATATTAATAGTGGATGTTGGTGGTTTTTTATGTGATTAACAGGGCATTACCAGGAAGAGATTAGCATAGAAGAGAATTAACCAATTTACAAACAGAACTGAAACGGAATAGAGTCCAGCATTTGGGGGCCTTGCAGGGTTTGGAAACACAATACTTCTACATAAAAGGCTTTGAGCTAGGAAGCCCCAGTAGGAGATGAAGAAAATGACTCAGCCTTTAGGAAAGATCAGATTACACATGTTTATTTCAGATAGCACCTACTGTTTCAGATAGCCTCAAAGTAACAGCCGTTATTTTTTGTTTCCAGCTTCATTGAGGTGTAATTGACAAAATTATATACACTTAAAATGTACAACGAGATGATTTGATATACATATTCATTGTGAAATGATTACCACAATCAGGTTAATTAACACACCCATCACCTCATGTAGTTTGTGTGTGTGTGTGTGTGTGTGTAGTGAGAAAGCTTAAAATCTACTCTTAGAAAATTTTAAGTACGCAATACAGTATTATGCTGTACATTAGATCTCCAGAACTCACTCATCTTAAAATTGAAAGCTTGTACCCTTTAACCAGCATGTCTCCAAAGAAGCAGCAATTAAATCGAGAGAAAGAGAGATCTAATCAAGAAAGCAGAGAAATATGGCAGCTTTTAGAACTATGTCTCCAGAGGGAATATTTTGGTACTTCAACCATGACTCCTGGATATTTATCCACCTTTTTTTGGGTGCTCCCTTTGCCTGAAGTTTCAATGTACTTTTACTTCCAGCAGCCAAAACCTGCAGCTCTTTTTCAGAGGACTATGCTCAGGCTATTGCAGCCACTTTGCCTGCCTTCACAGAGACTGGAAGTACCTGGGAAATTAGCCTGGTAAATAGGGCGAGCTCTTAACCAAGGCCTGATAAATGCAGGAGTGTGAAAGCCCTAACTCCCCTGTCTTGGGTGGGAGGCATCCTTTACACTCCAGAATTCTCCTGTAGGATCAGGCTGAAGCTACCTCTGTAGCTTTTTATCTAAAGTTGTATCCTTGCTTATGTGCATGTTAAGCTATTACCCCAGATCCAAAGCCACCCTTCTTAACTCAGCTTTGTAATGCTGGGGGCTGGGAATCTGCAAACCAGTTTTGTGCTTTGCCAGGTGCTCCCTGTTATGTTCTGCCAACAGAGGACACTTGAAGGAGACTGAAAGGCTGGAAGAGGAAAAGGCCTTTGCTCCTTCCTGTTTACTTCTATTTGTTTTATGTTCCTGTCATGATGTATCCAGCAACTTTTCATTAGTCCCAGCAGCAACAGTTCATTCCAGTAGCAGAGGCTGAAGCCAGTTTACAGTTTTCCTAATGCTTGCAGAACTAGTCTCATTGCACCCCCATAGAGATATCAACACCAGCCACCATCACCCCCTCCTCAAAGGCCTGGGTCCCAGTTCTGTGGTACCTCTCCTCCAAGCTCAGAGATTCCAGCACCAGTTGAGCAGTGCCCCTTTCTCAGAGGTCTGAGTTTCAGCTCCATGGGGCCAATCCTTCAGGCGTCTAAGAGTTTGTTATGAACTGCATATATGTGTCTCCTCAAAATTCCTATGTCGAATCCCTAATCCCCAGTGTGATGGTGTTTGGAGACAGGGCCTTTGGAAGGTACCTCTCTCCTCTTCTTCCTCCCCTTCCTCTCTCTTCTCTTTCTCTCTCTCCCTCTCCCTCTCTCTGTCTCTCAATACGGCAAGAAGGGAGCTGTCTACAAGCCAGGAGGCAGGTCCTCAACAGACCACATCTGCCACACCTTGGTCTTCGATTTCCCAGCCTCCAGATCTGTGAGAAATAAATGTTTGTTGTTTAAGCCACCCAGTCTGTGGTACTTTTGTAATAGCAAGCCCAACTAACTATAAAACAGTGTTAGTCATTCAACCATCTTCTCTTTGTTCCCTCAGCCCTAGAGGTGGTCGCTGCTTCCTGTAGTTGCTACATCCACGATATTTAATGTTCTCTTTTTGCCTTTAACAATTCTTTATTTTAAATTCTCTTTGCTAAAATAACTAGTATGCTTCTGTCTCCTAACTGGATCCTGAGTGATACACTTGACTTCCTCTTCTCCCTTGTTCTGCTGTTCCTATTGCTATGCAATGTTCTTAATAAGTCATTGTTCACAAATCCTCTTCTCAGGATCTGTTTCTGGGCAACTCAGTCTAAAACAGACTAAGAAAGAATTTCAGGTGTTGTTAATGGCATATTGAACTGAGTGGAAACAAATAGATCACAACACTACTACATTTTTTGAGGAAATTGTATTGCCAAAGTAACCATGCCCCTAATCTGAAATTATTTTTAATTGATTAAGCTATAAAACCATCTTTGGTTGACCCCCAGGCTCTTCAAGTATGAAAACTATGCAGTCTCCAAGGAGAGCAAACTCTCATTCAGATATGGCCATGGAAGATTATGGACAAGGAAAACTTCCCAAGGGTAGAGCCAGAGGAAATGGAGAAAGAGTCTGTGATGGTTAATTTTATGTGTCAACTTGACTGGGCTAAGGGATGCCCAGATAACTGGTAAAACATTATTTCTGGGTGCGTCTGTGAGGGTGTTTCCAGATGAGATTAGCATTTGAATCAGTAGCCTGAATAAAGAAGATTGCCTTCACCAGTGTGGGTAGGTGTCATCCAATCTCTTGAGGGTTGAATAGAGTAAGAGAGGCAGAGGAAGGGCGAATTTGCCCTGTCTGCTTGAACTGGGATGTCCACCTTTTCCTGCCCTCAGATATCAGCCTTGGGCCTTTGGACTCAAACCCGGACTTACACCATTAGGTCTCCTGGTTCTCAGCTTTTAGACTGGGACTGAATTATATCACCAGCTTTCCTGGTTCTCTAGCTGTATATACAGATATATAGATTTTATACATGGAAATTTATTAGGTAGATAGATTGATAGATAAATAGATAATCTCCTATTGCTTCTGTTTGTCTGGAGACCCTAATACAGAATCTCCCCAAAGGAAGAATTAGAGCTTAATCACCTAATCAAGGAAATTTCTTCACCCCTGGAATAGAGGGCCTTCAAAATGATTTGTAACCAGGATTTCAGAATTGCTATGGAGCAGTGTCTGCTTTGTCTCTCATTCTTCTCCTTTCCTAACAAAGGTGTCTTTTGCAGTTATCCTTCATTTCTACCATTGTATATTGGGTGTAAGTCTGGTGAGAGAAGTATATATTTTTTTTCTTAGTTTATAGGTCACCAGAACATGAGAAGTCATATCTACATCTGATGGAGCGATCTGGGATTTTAAGCTACATGCAATGACTTGATAAGACTTTGGATTATATATTTTGGAGATGGGTCAGTATGACAGAGGAAGAGAAAAATGGATATTTGGGACCAGAAGGGTGGATTGAATTAGAGACCATCACTTCATTTCTTCCTTTGAACATTTCCAATTTCCCTTACATTCACGTGGCAGCGTATGGCTAGTTTAGGCCAGTGGAATGTCATCAGAAGCAATTTACACCAATGCTACTGAGGGTGTAGTTCAGAGACCAGTGTCGTTCTGACTAGTTTGTTTCTGATCCATAACAAGGTAAGTACAGCAAATGAAAGTGTTTAGAAACCTTTATAGAAATTTTACATTCTCACAACATTTTTATTGTCTTTTACAAAAGTAATAGTCTGCAGTAGATTGGAAAGTATTTTAAGAAGTCGTCCTTTGCTATAGATAGTTTGAATAGCTGTATTCTAACATCACTTCTAGCCCGGTCTCCAAAATCACTTAACATCTTCTAAGATCTTTTTGTTCTTCAGTTGATACAGAGGATCCACCAGAGTATTTTGAATCCCTGGAAGACTGCACTGGGTATAACTAACCTGGAATTTCTGAATGACTGTTGGAAGAGAAACACCTCCCCCACCAAACACATCAGTCTACACTAGACCATGAGACCATGAGGTGAGTAATAAATAGACCATAATATGTTAAGTCACTGAGATTTGGGGGTTATTTGTTTGAGTAGCTAGTGTGAGTTATCCAACTACATTGTTACTGAATTTTCCTAGGACAGTGACTTCTATTTCTATACTCATGATTCCTGAATTTATATCTTCAAAGCATCAGAGCCATATATCTTATGACATACTTGACAATCCCATTTAGATGTCCGACAGGGACCAAAAAAGTCAACATTTCTAAAACTTAATCCACTATGCTCCCTCTCTTTTTCCTTATCTATTCCATTGTGTTGAACCATATCACAATCCCTCCAATTTTCCAACCCTGAAACCTAGGAGTAACCCTCAGCTTCTCCTTCTCCTTCTCTAGTGCCCACCATAACCAATAAACCCACCACCAAGATCTGAAGATTCTTTACCTTCTTAACCTTCCAACCCTTTCCCTATTCTCTTTTTTTCAATATCTATTTATTATTTTTTTTTAATTTATTTTTGGCTGCATTGGTCTTCCTTGCTGCATGCAGGCTTTCTCTAGTGGCGGTGAGCAGGGGCTACTCTTCATTGTGGTGAGCAGGCTTCTCTTGTTGCCGAGCACGGGCTCTAGGTGCGTGGGCTTCAGTAGTTGTGGCACACGGGCTCAGTAGTTGTGGCTTGCGGGCTCTAGAGCGCAGGTTCAGTAGTTGTGGCGCATGGGCTTAGTTGCTCCGCGGCATGTGGGATCTTCCTGGACCAGGGATCGAACCTGTGTCCCCTGCACTGGCAGGCAGATTCTAAACCACTGTGCCACCAGGAAGTCCCCCTTTCCCTATTCTTGATTTCTAGTTCCTCTACTCTATCTCATTTGAGTGAAAAAAATCTTCTATTGTATACTTCCAAATTAATTCCTTCCAGTGTCATTAAGACACCTCTCTAAAAATCAAATCTAAGTATGTAACATCCATGCTTTAAAAATACATCAATTTTTTTACATAGTTCTTAAGAAAAAATTGTGCTCCTTAACATGATGGGCTAGATACTATGGATTGGCTACTTGAATCGCCATCCCACTCTCCTTCTAAATGGAGATGATGGAAAGCTACAAACTATAATATATTCCCCATATAGCCTTGCTGCTAGAGTGCTAGGTATAGTAGGTTCTGCCAAATCTGGTTCTACCTCTGAAAATGAGGTAGGAGCTATCTTCTCTTATAATAACTTCTCCTGGCAAGTAAGGTTATGAAGACGTGACTGTTAGAGGCAATTGCAGTAGCTAAGTTCTAGTATCTATTCACCAGCCCCACAGACATGAGAGGCAATTGAGGCAACATCAATGGCGGCAGCAGCAGCTTCCTGAACCCTGGATCTCAGCTTTGAAATCATAGCAGCCCCTTGACTTCTATGCCTCCAGCCCTTCTCCTAATATGGCATTTTCCTCTATTAAATATCTTTCTGTCTGAAATACCTAAAGTAGTTTCTATTTCCTGCACCACAACCTGATGAATTAACATGACGTACGGAGGCTTTTTATGATCTTTCCCCATTTTCTCTCATCAACCTGATCTCACTGCCACTTCATCCACATCCATCCCTATACATTGTAGTTGAGCCATGCTGAACTACTTGCAGATTCTCAAATGTACCATGTTTTCCTTATTCATGTTACCCTTCTTCAACTTTCTAGCTCCTATTTATTCTTTAAGATTTAACTTGAACCTTACCTATTCTGGGAAACCTTCCCTGATATCTCTGCCCTCATCTGCTAGCTTGTAATCAAAACTTCTCGTTCTTTTTTTGCTACATAGCATCTGAGTCCCATACTTATGTTTGAGATACTCCCCGTTCTTATGGGACAGCGGCTGCTACCTCCAAAGAAACTAAAAATGCTAGCTACTTGCTTTCCCATCTCCCTTGTGCACGTGATCTAGGATCTGCCAATCAAACACCTCTACCCCAGATTATGAATTAGAAGCTGATGGCACAAAAAAGCATGGATTTGGGGGTTTTTGGGCAGAACTCTGACAATGTGTAGCAGTAGGGAAGGCACCTAAAACCAGTTCTAGAGGCAATAGTGCCAGTAATTGTAGCAATAGTGGTATAGGCACTTTGAGCTGGAGTGTCTGTACTAGTTCCTTTCCAGTCTAGTTCTGTGTGATTTAGAAAGTTGCTCTGGATGCATAGTCTCTGAGACTGGTTTTTAAGCCTTCCAAGAGACTTTATGTACTAACCAATAGCTCTTTAATAAATTCCTTTTCTGTTTAAATAAGTGAGTCTGTTTCTATTGTTTACAACCAAGAACTTTGATTGATATAATACCCTCTCTGCTCTCTCTCCCACTGCACTTTGTATTTGTGAGTTTGTTCAGCAAATATTTCCTCCTGTATACTCCAAGTAAACTGTCCTGCTCTACTGGTGTTGGGCTTGATCATATGTTTTCCTTTGGCCGATGGGATGTCAGCATTTGCAATTCAAACAGAGGCTTGAAATATGCTTCAGTGTTTGAGCTTGCTCTCCTGTGCTCCAATAATGAGAAGAGCATGTCCCAGGTTGCTGGTGATTATTCAGCCTGGAGCCCAGAGTGAGACACATGGAGCAGATCACATACCTTAAGCAGCCACTGGTCCAAAGACAAGGGACACATGGAGCTGCCCTGTACCCAGTCTTCATTGGAGAGCTCAGACCCTGGAGCCATCCCACAGAACTATGAGCAAGAGAATAAGCTTGCTATTTTAAGTCACTGGACTCTGTTTATTTTCTTTTGTCCTTTTAATTTTTTAATTAAGGTATAATTGACATACAACCATATATTAGCTCAAGTATACAATGTAATGTTTTGATATTTGTATATATTGTGAAATGATCACCACAATAAATCCAGTTAACATCTGTCCATACATAGTTAAAATTTTTTTTATTGTGATGAAATCTTTCAAGATTTACTCTCTTAGGAACTTTCAAATATGTAATACAGTATTAATAACTATAGTGGCCATGCTGTACATTACATCCCATGGCTTATTTATTTTATAACTGGAAGCTTCTATCTTTTGACTCCCTTCACGCATTTCTCCCACCCCCACCGGGTGGCAACCACCAGTCTGTTCTATCTATGAGCTTGGTTTTTAGTTTTTGGTTTGTTTGCTTTTTTAGATTCCACAAATAAGTGAGATCATACAGTATTTGTCTTTCTCTGTCTGACTTATTTCACTTAGCATAATGCCCACAAGGACCATCCATACAGTTGCATATGGTGAGATCTCATCCTTTTTTATGGCTGAACAATATTCCTGTGTGTGTATGAATATATATATATATATATATATATATATATATATATATATATATATATATATATACTCTTTATCCATTCGTTCATCAGTGGACACTTAGGTTGTTTCCATAGCTTGGTTATTATAAACAATGCTGCAATGAATATGGGGGTGCAGCTCTCTTTTCAAGACAGTGATATCGTTTCTTTCAAATATACATACCCAGAAGTGGAACTGCTGGATCACATGGTATAACAGGAATAAGGTGATATCTCATTGTTGTTTTGATTTGCATTTCCCTAGTGATCAGTGACGCTGAGCTTCTTTTCATGTACCTGTTGGGCTTCTGTATTTCTTCTTTGGAAAAATGTCTATACAGATCCTCTGGCCATTTTTAAATTGGATTGTTTGGTTTTTTGCTTTTGAGTTGTTTGAGTTCTTTATATATTTTGGGTAGTAACCCCTTATCAGATATACGATTTGCAAATATTTCCTCCATTCTAAGTCATTGCATTCTTATGCAGCATTCCATCTATAGCTGACTAACATAGTATGTAATTATTAATAGCTATAGTAATAATCAGCCTATATTGTAATAGTTTACTTGTCTGTTGCTCTCCACTGGACTGGAAGCTTATTGAGAGTGAAGACTGTGTATTATTGGCTTTTACATTTCCAGTGATTATTACAAAACCTATACCAAGTGTCAATGAATGTTTGATGAATTAATAAACAGATAACTGAATGAATGGCAAGTATTCTAAAAAACTGCAATTTGGAAGTCTTCTACCACTATAGAAGGCTTGTAGAACAACATTTCTTTATTAAAGGATTTTCTTCTTCAGTCAAAATATAGTAAAATTGATTTTATTAAAGCTGGATTGAATTATTGCATGGCAATACAACCATTCTTTCCCATGAATACTCTCTTTTTATCTTACTTAGGGTTTTGGATGCTCCTCAACACAGGACCAGCTCATAATAAACATGTTCAGTGAATTTCATTTCAATCCATTCTTTCTAAAACTCCTTAGTTATAGATTTATACACAAACTCTTCTACTGCTTCTATAGATAGTTGGTTACTTACATTATGTATGGGTTCTACTAGTTTTATTTTCAAACGTTAAATTAATTTCCATGTTTTCCAATTTCGGCTTATTTGGTAGTATCTCACCATCACCCCCATGCACCAAATACCTAAACCATAGTTGAAATATAATAAAAAACTGTTAAATTAATTTGACATTTATTTTATTAATAGTTCCCTGGTAAAATTTTGATGCAATCATCTTGACTAGGGGGTATTTTGGTACAGACTAAAATAGAAACCCATATATTTGTTTTATTTTGACAAAATATACAAAATGATTTTTCTCACATAATTACTGACGTCATCAGTTGGAATAAAGATCAGGAACGGGATGAGGCTCAGAGATGAAGTGAGTATAAGGAATGAGGTGTAAACAACAAAAGTGAGTTTATATTTTGTCACGACCATGACCATTTTGATGTCTGTAACAACTGCATCAAAGTGGTTATGTCAATAAACAGAGTTCAAAACTATGCATATGTCCTGTCTCTGTGACTAAGTTTAAGCCCTAAAGCAGTGGTAGGGTACTGGATATAAATAGACAGATGTATTTCTCTAATTACTATAAGTGATAATATTTCTAAGTGATAGCAGGTGGATGTATGTAGTATAATCCATAAATCTGTTGACTGAGTACACATGAACAGCATTTACTAATCAAATAAAGATGTAACACATTTCATCCAAAACATTCAATAATATACATAATCATAGTTATGTATCATAATGAAAGATAAATGACAAAGAGTTCACAAAAATGATAATCAGTGTTTTTCCAGTTTATTGAGATATAATTGACATGTGGCGTGATATAAGTTTAAGGTGTAAAACATAATGATTTTAGGTTAAGTATATATTGTAAAATGATCACCACAATAAGTTTAGTTAACATCCATTACCTGACATAGTTACATTTTTTTTCTTGTAATAAGAATGTTTAAGATCTACTCTCTTAGCAGCTTTCAAATATGCAATACATATTGTTAATTATAGGCACAATGTACATCACTGTACATTACATCCCCAGAACTTATAACTAGAAGTTTGTACCTTTTGACCACCTTCATCCATTCCCCCCACTTAAAAGTAATTAGATAAATATATCTGTCTATTTATATCCAGTACCCTACCACTGCTTTAGGGCTTAAACTTACCAACTGTCAACCACCAATATATCTTCTGTTTCTTTGAGTTTGGGTTTTTTTATGTTTTATATATAAGTGGGATCATACAGTGTTTGTCTTTCTATGACTTATTTAACTTGGTGTAATGCCCTCAAGTTTCATCCATGTTGTCACAAATGGCAGGATTTCCTTCTATTTGTGGCTGAATTCTATTTCATTCCACATATATATCACATTTTCTTTATCCATTCATCCAACAGTGGACAATTTGATTGCTTCTGTGTCTTGGCTATTGTAAATAGTGATACAAAGAACGTGGAGGTGCAGATATGTCTTCAAAGCAGTGATATCATTTCTTTCAAATATATATATCCAGAAATGGAATTGCTGGATAATATGGTAGTTCTATTTTTAACTTTTTTGAGGAAACTCTATACTGTTTTCCATAGTAGCTGCACCAAATGACATTCTCATCAACAGTGGGCAAGGGTTTTCTTTTCTCCATATCCTCAGTAGCACTTCTTATCTGTCTTTTTGATAATAGCCACCCTTACAGGTGTGAGGTGATATCCCATTGTGGTTTCGATTTGCATTTCTTTGATTATTAGTGATGTTGAGCACCTTTTCATTTGTCCATTTGAATATCTTCTTTGGAAAAATATCTATTCAGATCCTTTGCCCATTTTCTAATTGGATTATTTGTTGTGCTTTGTCTTTTTGTTTTTTGTGGGTTTTTTTTTTTTTTTTGCTATTGAGTCGTATAGGTTCCTTATGTGTTTTAAATATTAACCCCTTATTAGATATGTGGTTTACAAATATTTTCTCCCACTCCATAGTTTGCCTTTTCATTTTCCTCATTTCTTTTGCTGTGCAGAAGCTTTTTAGTTTGATATAGTTCCACTTATTTTTTTGGCATTTATCACTTATGCTTTAGGTGTCATATCAAATAAATCATTGTGACAACCAATGGCCAGGAGATTTTACCCTATGTTTTCTTCTATGAGTTTTATGGTTTCCAATCTTACATTTAAGTCTTTAATCCATTTTGAGTTAATTTTTATGAGTGCTGTTAATAGGGGTCTAATTATTTATTTATTATTTATTTATGGCTGTGTTGGGTCTTCGTTTCTGTGCGAGGGCTTTCTCTAGTTGCGGCAAGTGGGGGCCACTCTTCATCGTGGTGCGCGGGCCTCTCACTATCGCGGCCTCTCTTGTTGCGGAGTACAGGCTCCAGACGCGCAGGCTCAGCAATTGTGGCTCACGGGCCTAGTTCCTCCGCGGCATGTGGGATCTTCCCAGACCAGGGCTCAAACCCGTGTCCCCTGCATTGGCAGGCAGATTCTCAACCACTGCGCCACCAGGGAAGCCCAATAGGGGTCTAATTTTAATTCAATTGTGAATATCCAGTTTACCCAGCACTATTTACTGAAGAAACTATCTTTGCTTCATTGAGTATTCTTGGCTCCCTTGTCAAATATTAATTGTCCATATATACACGGGTTTATTTCTGGCTCTCAATTCTGTTCTATTAGTTTATGTGTCTGTTTTATGCCAATACCAATCTGTTTCGATTGCTATAGCTTATGTAGTTTGAAATCAGAAAGGATGATGTCTCCAGCTTTGTTCTTCTTTCTCAAGATTGTTTTTGCTATTCAGGGTCTTTTGTGATTCCAAATGAATTTTAGGAGTTTTTCTATCTGTGAAAAATGCCACTGGAATCTTGATAGGGACTGCATTCAATCTGTAGATGACTTTGGGTAGTATTGACAGTTTAACAATATTAATTCTTCCAGTCCATGAACATAGGATATCTTTTCATTTATTTGTATCTTCTTCAATCTCTTTCATCAGTGTCTTACAGTTTTCAGTGTACAGAGCTTTCATTTCCTTGGTTAAATTTATTCCTGAGTTTTGGTGTGTTTTTTTAAGATTTATTTTATTATTTATTTATTTAACTTATTGTTGGCTGTGTTGGGTCTTAGTTGCAGCACACGGAATCTTCGTTGAGGCATGTGAGATCTTTTGTTGCAGCGTGCAGGCTCGTCGTTCTCTCTAGTTGCGGCGCACAGGCTCCAGGGCATGTGGGCTCTGTAGTTGTGGCACGCAGGTCCCAGAGCACGTGGGTTCTCTAGTTTGCGGCATGCAGGCTCTCTAGTTGAGGCGCACAAGCTCAGTAGTTGTGGCGTGCAGGCTTAGTTGCCCAGTGGCATGTGGGATCTTATTTCCCTGACCAGGGATTGAACCCGTGTCCCCTGCATTGTAAGGTGGATTCTTTACCACTGGACTACCAGGGAAGTCCCTTTTTTATTGTTTTTGATGCTATTGTAAGTGTACAGAAATGCTAACTTTTGTATGTTGATTTTGTATCCTTCAACTTTACTGAAATCATTGATTAGATCTAATAGTTATACATGGAGTCTTTAGGATTTTCTATATATAAAACTAAGTCATGTGCAAACAGAGATAATTTTACTTCTTTCCAATTCAGATGCCTTTTATTTCTTTTTATTGGATGACTGCTCTGGCTACAACTACTATTACTATGTTGAATAGGTGTGGTGAGGGTGGGCACACTTGTCTTGTTCCTGATCTTAGAGGAAAAGCTTTTAGTCTTTCACCTTTGAGTATAATGTGAGCTGTGGGCCTAATTTGTTTATAATTTTTATCATGAATAGATGTTGAATTCTGTCAAATGCTTTTTCTGCCTCTATTGAGATGATCATGTGATTTTCATCTTCATTTTATGAATGTGGTATATCACATTTATTGATTTGCATATGTTGAACCATCCTAGCATCCCAGGAATGAATCTCACTTGATCATAGTGTATGACCATTTTAATGTGCTGTTGAATTCAGTTTGCTAGTATATTGTTCAGAATTTTTGCATCTGTATTCATCATTGTTATTGTCCTGTAGTTTTCTTTTCTTGTAGTTTTCTTATCTGGCTTTGGTATCAGGGTAGTTCTAGCCTTGTGAAATGAGTCTGAGAGTACTCCTACCTCGTTACTTTTTTGGAAGAGTTTGAGTATTGGCATTAATTCTTCTTTAAATGTTTGGTAAAATTCAACAGTGAAAGCATCTGGTCCTGGACTTTTTTTTGTTGGGAGATTTTTGATTACTGATTTAATCCCTTTACTCTCTCTTAGTCTGTTCATATTTTCTGTTTCCTCATGATTCAGGCTTGGTAGGTTGTATGTTTCTAGGAATTTATCCATTTCTTCTAGGTCGTCTAATTTGTTGGCATACAATTGTTCATAGTGGTCTCTTATGATCCTTTGTGTTGTGGTATCAGTTGTAATGTCTCCTCTTTCATTTATAACTTTATTTTTGGGTCTTCTCTCTTTTTTTCTCAGTTAGTCTAACTAAAGATCTGACAATTTTGTTTATCTTTTTGAAGAACCAACTCTTAGTTTTGCTAAGGTTTTCTATTGTTTTCCTGTTCTCGCTTTCATTTATTTCTGCTCTAATCTTCCTTAGTTCCTTCCTCCTGCTAACTTTGGGCTTAGTTTGTTCTTTTTTAGTTTCTTGAGGTGTAAAGTTAGGGTATTTATTTGAGGTCTTTCTTTTTCTTTCACTTATCACTATAAACTTCTTTCCTCTTAGAACTGCTTTTGATGCATCCCATAAGTTTTGGTATGTTGTGTTTCCATTATCATTTGTCTCAAGATATTTTTTTATTTCCATTTTTATTTCTTCTTTGATCCATTGGTTGTTCAGGAGTGTGCTATTAATTTTTATATATTTGTGAATGTTCCAGCTTTCCTCCTATTATTCATTTCTAGTTTCATACCATTGTGGTATAATTTCAATCTTCTTAAAACTGCTAAATCTTGCTTTGTGGCCTAACATGATATATCCTGTAGAATGATCTGTGTGCACTTGAGAAGAATGTATCCTGCTGCTGCTGGATGGAATGTTTATTTGTCTGTTAGGTCCATTTGGTCTATAGTGTTGTTCAAATCCACTGTTTCCTTATCTATTCTCTGTCTGATCTATCCAGTATTATAGTCCTCAATTATTATTATATTGTTGTTTATTTCTCCTTTTAGTTCTGTTAGTACTGCCTTTATATATTTAGCTGCCCTGATGGTGGGTGCAAAAATATTTAAATAGTTAATGTAATTTAATGTTTTAGACATTAATTAATGTTTTGAATTGTATCTAAGCAATGCTTTGTTTCAAAAAAGAAAGTATATAAAGATACAAGCAATATGGCAAAATCAAATAAGTTAAAAATTTTTAAATGAGTTAAACAGGAGGAAGGTTAGACAAGTTTTATATTATCCTAATGAAAAAAGCAAACAACTTTCTTGGGAAAGCAAAACTATGCTTGAATTCAAACCAGAAAATAATTTCTTTATCAAGTTATCATAGGCAAGATTCTATATATGGTATGCCTTAGTCCGGGAGTAGATTTCAGGGTATCCGAAGAAATGGATGAATTACACATTCTTAAGGTAGTCCTTCTAAGCGTTTCTTTAATCTTAGCTTTTGAAAAATAGTGAACAGCTCTGAATTTAAGACTAAGCCCCTGAGAATAGAATACAGCTATTCATTGTCACTAATTAAGTACAGAGCCTTATGTTTTAATAATCAGCAGAGCTGGGGGTAGCATTGATGTTTTCTGTCTATATAGGAAGTGACTCCACCTAGTACTTGGAGTTGAACCAAAGAAATAAAGTACTACAAATGAGAATGAGATTGTCTTTAGAAACTCATTTGTGTCCCTGCTAAACTACAGACAAATGGATAACTGATGTTCTAGAGTTACACACCATAAAGCATGGCAGCAATAATTTTGGTCTGGAAAATGGTAAATACTACCACCACACATTGCCATTAAAATATTTTTATACTGAAACATCCATAGAGCATCAAGATGTAAGTACTGTTACTTTCTTATTATGGAATAGCCCCCTGACACTTGCCTGCATTTTGAATGTAATATTGGTCCAAGATGGCTAGAGCTGCAATTTATCAAGTATGAAAGTGGCATTTTAAATGACATATC
Source organism: Balaenoptera ricei (assembly GCF_028023285.1). Taxonomy (NCBI): domain Eukaryota; kingdom Metazoa; phylum Chordata; class Mammalia; order Artiodactyla; family Balaenopteridae; genus Balaenoptera; species Balaenoptera ricei. Next base: position 79,254,582 of record NC_082640.1, on the reverse strand, counting down.
TGGTAAGCAACACATAAGGGAAGCTTCTAATTTTCATAGCACAAAGGAAGCAGTATTTTAAAAATGGAATAACCCATGTTGCAAACATTTGAGAGCTATAGTGAGATGGCCAAGTCATTTGAAGTGAGATTCTTCATCAGTTCTGGAACAACCTTGGTCATTATTTCTTCAAGTATTGCCTCTGTTCCATTCTACTCTTCTCCTTTTGGAACTCTGATTAAATGAATCGTAAATCTCCTGGTCATGTTTCCTAACTTTTCTTCTGTATTTCCCATCTTTTTTGTCTATCTATGCTGCATTCTGTGTAATTTCTAAAATATCTTCTAATTTGACGTTTTATTTATCCACTCATTTGGAAATTTCACATATTGTTTTCATTTCTGTATAATATTATTGTTTATTTTTCAAATCTGATCAGTCACTTTTTAGAATATTCAGATATTTTCAACTTGATTTTTATTTCTTTAAATACAATAAGCCAGGTTTTAAAAAGAACCTCTGTCTGATAATTCCAATATCTGCTGTAGTTGTTCTCATGGGATCTTGTCCGTGTGTGTGTGTGTTTTACTGTGCACTGCTATTGTCCCTCAAGTATTATTTGCAAGGATTCTTTGAGGTCTAGGATGAATGTACCTTCTTTCAGAGAGGATTTTCTTCTACCATTTCAGGGCCAAATTATCCAAGTTCATGGCTCCACATTCCCTGGACCATCCAAATCCAGGTCTAAATTTCTTGGGGAGTGTGAGCCCACAGCCACAATCTCTCATGGAGGAGTTTTTCCCCTGTTCTATTTACATGTGTTCTTCTTGGTGCCAGAGCAATATTCCCTTTGGTCCCTTGGGTATATGAGAGGGTAGATATATTTCATGTTTTCTTTTACTCTGAGGGTGATACTACTTCAGTGGGGAAGGGGTCTTCTGTGGGGCTCCCCACCTTGGCCAGGCCCTGGGTCTCGACTTCTGATTCCTCCATCAATGAAACTGCTAAAACCAAAGCCCAAATCTGCCCAGATCAATAAGTTCCTTCAGAATAGAAGCAGCTTTGGTGCATCAGTGCTCTGCTTACCTCTCTAGATTCTCGTTTTCTTAGATTTTGGCTCATAATTTCCTCACTACCTTGACAGCTTTGCATTGATTTTAAGGGAAAAAAATTAATATTTTCCCCAATATTTTTAGGTTCTTTGTGGAAGGATTGAGAATAGAAAGAAAATATATAGCTTTAAAAGGAGGAAAGGTTTTCTTTTCTTCTGATGCCTGTGTCTGGTTTTGGTAACAGGTACCGCTGGCCCCACAGAGCTGAGAAGTATTCCGACCTCTTCAGTTTTTTGGAAGAGTTTATGTTGAGTTGGTATTATTTTCTTCCTTAAATATTTGGTAGAATTCACCGGGGAAGCTATGTGTGCCTGCATTTTTCTTTGTGGTAAAGTTTTTAATTACAAATTCAATTTCTTTAATAGATATACATGTATTTAGGTTATCTATTTCTTCTTAGATGAGCTTTGGCAGTCTGACTTTCAAGGAATCCATCCATTTCACCTAAGTTGTCAGATTTATTGGCATAAAGTTGCTCATAATATTCTTTTCATCCTCTTAACATCTGAAGACTGTATTAATGTTTCTTCTCTCATCCCAGATATTGTTAATTTGTGTCTTCTCTCTTTTTCTAATCAGTCTGGCTAGAGCCTTGTTAATTCTTTTTTAAATTTTCCCAAAGAGCCAAGTTTTCATGGATTTCTTCTATTGTTTGTGTCTTCTATTTCTTCGATTTCCACTCTGGCCTGTATTATTTCCTTTCTTCTGCTTATTTTGAGTTTGACTTTGCCTTTTCCCAGTTTCTTATATTGAAAGCTGAGGTCACTGTATTGAGACCTTTCTTATTTTTTAACATAAGCATTTAGTGCTATAAATTTCTAAGTATAGAATTAGTTGCATCTAACAAATTTGATTTGTATTTTCATTTTCATTCAGTTCAAAATGCTTTCCTTCAGTTCAAATCCCTCTTGATTTCTCCTTTGACACATACGTTGTTTAGGAGTGTGATATTTAGTTTCCAAATATTTGAGGGTTTCCCAAACAGCTTTTTGTTATTGAGTTCTAATTTTTTGGTTTGTTTTATAAATTAAAGAAAAAACTTTATTTTTTAGAACAGTTTTAGGTTTTGAGAAAAATTGGGCAGGAAGTACAGTTCCCATATATCCCTTCTCCCCACCACCCCAGTTTCCCCTATTATTAACACCTTGCATTAATGTAGCACATTTGTTGCAGTCATCTCCAGTTTATATTAGGATTCATTCTGTGTTGTACAGTTCTGAGTTTTGGACAAATGCATAATGTTATGCATCTACCATTGTAGTATCATACAGTAATTTCACTGCCTTAAAAATCCCCTGTGCCCCACCTATTCATCCCTCCCTTCCCCAAACCCTTGGCAACAAATGATCTTTTTATTGCCTCTATAGCTTTCCCTTTTCCAGAATGTCATATAGTTGGAATTGTAGAGTATGTAGGCTTTTCAGGCTGAATTGTTTCTCTTAGTAATATGCATTTGAGGTTCCTCCATGTCTTTTCGTGGCTTGATAGCTCATTTCTTTTTATCACTGAATAATTTCCATTGTCTGGATGTACCACAGTTTGTTTTTTTTTTTTTTTTTTTTTTTTAATTAATTTTATTTTTGGCTGTGTTGGGTCTTCGTTTCTGTGCGAGGGCTTTCTCCAGTTGTGGCAAGTGGGGGCCACTCTTCATCGCGGTGCGCGGGCCTCTCACTGTCACGGCCTCTCTTGCCGTGGAGCACAGGCTCCAGATGCGCAAGCTCAGTAGGTGTGGCTCACGGGCCTAGTTGCTCCGCAGCATGTGGGATCTTCCCAGACCAGGGCTCGAACCCGTGTCCCCTGCATTGGCAGGCGGATTCTTAACCACTGCGCCACCAGGGAAGCCCCCACAGTTTGTTTACTCATTCACAGACTGAAGGACATTGGGTTGCTTCTAGTTTTTGGCAACTATGATTAAAGGTGCTACAAATATTCATGTTCAGGCTTTTGTGTGGAGAAGTTTTTCAATCATTCAGGTAAATACCTAGGACACTAATGGTTTGATTCACTTGTCCAAGGTCATATAGTTAGGGGGTAACAAAGTTAGAATTTAAACTCAAACAATATGATCCAGAGTCTATATCCTTAACCATTATACTAAACAGCCTTTCAACATGTGATACGAGTCAGGTAAACACAGTAAGGGAAGATTTCACAGATGATGCAATGTGAGTCCAAGCTTAGAAGAGGACTAAGAGTTGGATAAATAGAATTGGGAAGAAATTTTCAATGTGGGGTATGGTGAAATGCTGCTTGGAAAAGTACAGTGTGGAATAGTGGCGATGGCGTACAACAATATGAATTGCTTAATGCCACTGAACTGTCAATTTAAAACTAGTTAAAATGGTAAATTTTGTGTTATGTGTATTTCACTGAAATTTTTAAAAAGTATAGTGTACATGTTGATTCATGAGTGTGGGGACAAATTAATCTGACTGAAGTTAAAGTTTTATTGGGGGAATAAAGGCAACAAAGTTGTATATGTTAATTTAGAACAAAATAAGTATGAACTCTTAATTGTAGTAGAAGGTACTGGGCAATCAATGAAAATTTTGGAAGATGGAATAGACATGAAATCTGCAACTTCAAAGTGTTAAGCTGTGCTATATGAGACATTTCCTGAAATGGGGCAAGGCTGGAGGCAAGAGAACCAACTCAACTCAGTCCAGGCATGTTCATATGTGCATTATCTTATTTACTGCAATAAAAGTTTTATAAGGTGGGTATTATTGTTCCTGTGCTATAGTCAAGGAAGCTAAGATTTATTCATGCTCGTAGTACTAGTATATGGTAAAAGTACAGTAATTTGAAATCAGATAGATGCATAGATAGCAGAAATAACATGAACTTGGGAATCACACAGACCTTCGTTGGAATCCTGGCTCTGTCTTACTAGCTATGTGGCTTTAGGAAGATTAGCTTGTCTGAGCCTCAATTTTATCATCTGTGAAAATGTGATAAAAATATTTATGTCCTAAGGATTAAATTCTATGTATACACATAAGCCCAGTACATAGCACCCAAGAAGTGATCAATAATTCCTCATTCACTTGCTTCCTCCTCAGTTTCTGATGTGTATCTGATATTTATTTGCAGCATATATGTGAATCATTAAATTATTTATTGATTGTCTAATGGTACTTAAAACTTTTTATTGTAAATTTAGGTTTTCTCACATTGAAACATGGTATATTTTCATACATTCATCTCTTTCCAAATAGTAGAAAAGCACATTTTACTAATTAAAGGCACAAAATTCTAAAGAAAAATTATGAACATGGTTTGGAAACTCATGTACATATTTATTTAATGCCATTTCATATCTTTAAGAAGGCTTTTGGAAACTTATTTAGAAAGCTGAAAAGTCCTTGAATACCAAGTGATTTAACAGGAATTTTTTAATGAGTTAAGTGTAAATGAATCAAAAACACATGAATTCTATTTCCTGTAAATAACACATGGTTTTGAAAACTGAAAATGTACTTGAAAAGGTATCCTGTGCACAATTAAATTAAAACTCTTATAAGATAATGTTCCCCCAAATGAGGCAAGCCCCATTAAGATACTACAGTATTATCACTTGAGGTTCTCTCTGTCCAGAAAGAAAGTATTGACCATAGCATATCTTACATGTTTGATTTTGTTGAAATAAAATTACTTTAGGTTGGTGTCCAAGGCTATATCTGATGAGACTAATTCCATTTTCATAATAGGTGGAATTAATCCTTTTCTTCTGGTACAAGAGAGAGAGCAGTTGTTTTCATCTGCATGATTTGTTTGTATGGGAGCAACTCTAGGATCTCGGACATGAGAAGAGTGGGGGTGGGAGTGAGTGAAGGAGTGTTGGCTGAATGTGGCACCACAATTTCCCAAGTACAATAAGTTATGTTGTCAGAAAGGCAGGAAGACTAATCAGCTAAAGTTTCATCAGAATATTAAAACCTTTCACTAACAATACCAAGTAATAAAAGTGTCTCCAAATATTTCAGTTACATTGTGCCTATAACTTCTTGTCTCTATCTCTCTTGTCTAAGAAGGAGATAGCTACCACATTTGAGATCCAGATGAGGCAATCATAACTTTTACATTACTGTTCTTCTGGTTGAAATCACCCAATTCCTTCTTTTGGTTTTCAGAAAAGTTTCCACTCATTTGAAGTAGTGGACATTGCCTTTATTATAAGTTTCAGTCTTCCTCTCTGCTAACATGGTGAAGCTGATTACATTTGGTTGGTTACAGAATGAAAAAAAAAAAGCAGATAAAATTGCTTTAGAATAAAGCATATGTTTGTAAATGCAGTTAAATGGACACTAATATATGACCAAATGGACACTGATTAAAAGGACCAGAAGCACTGGCAGAAGGACAGACAATGGAATAGAATTCAGAGTTCAGAGATAAACCCTTACATTTATAGTCAATTGATTTTCAACAAGTGTGCCAAGACAATTCAATGAGGAAGGAAGACTTTTCAAAAAATGATGCTGGGACAACTAGATATCTACATGCAAAAAGTAGAGTTGGACCCCTACCTTATACCATGTACAAAATTTAACTCAAAACAGATCAAAGACATAAATGGATCAAAGATCAGCTTGAATGAATCAAAGCTCAACTGCACCTGGTCACCCAAGAGCTCTGATGGAGATGTACAATAAGATTCTTGTTTTCATGCCTGCTAACACAATATCAATTCTTCAGCCCATGGATCAAGGAGTAATTTCAACTTTTGAGTCTTATTCTTTAAGAAATACATTTTGTAAGGCTATTGCTTCCACAAATAGTGATTTCTCTGGTGCATCTGGGCAAAGTAAATTGAAAACCTTCTGGAAAGGATTCACCATTCTAGATGCCATTAAGAACATTCGTGATTCATGGGGAAAGGTTTAAATATCAAAATACACAGGAGTTTGGAAGAAGTTGATTCCAACCCTCTTGGATGACTTTGAGGGGTTCAAGACTTCAGTGGAGGAAGTTAACTACAGATGTGGTAGAAACAGCAAGAGAACTAGAATTAGAAGTGGAGCCTGAAGATGTGACTGAATTGCTGCGATCTTATGAGAAAACTGGATGAGTTTTCTCATCCAGTTGGATGGATGAGAAAGTTGCTTCTTATGGATGAGCAAAGCAAGTGGTTTCTTAAGATGGAAACTACTCCTGGTGAAGAAGCTGTGAAGATTGTTGAAATGACAACATAAGATTTAGAATTTACATAAACTCAGTTAATAAAGCAGTGGCAGGGTTTGAAAGAGCTGACTCCAATTTTGAAAGAAGTTCTACTGTGGGTAAATGCTATCAAATAGCACTACATGCAAGAGAGGAACTGTTCATGAGAAGATGAGTCAACTGACACAACAAACTTCATTGTTGTCTTATTCTAAGAAATTGCCACTGCCACCCCAGCCTTCAGCAACACCACCAGCCTGATCAGTAAGCAGCCATCAACGCTGACATAAGACCATCCGCCAGCAAAGAGACTACAACTTGCTAAAGGTTCAGATGATTGTTAGCATTTTTTAGCAATAAAGTATTTTTTAATTAAGGTTTGTACATTGTTTTTTTAGACATAATACTATTGCACACTTATACTGTAAAGATAATTTTTTTATTGAAGTATAGTTGATTTACAATCTTGTGTTAGTTTCTGGTGTAAAGCAAAGTGATTCAGTTATACATATATATACATATTCTTTTTCATATTCTTTTCCATTATGGTTTATTACAAGGTATTTAATATAGTTCCCTGTGCTATAGAGTAGAACCTTGTGGTTTATCTACCTTATATATAGTAGTTTGTATCTGCTAATCCCAAATTCCTAATTTATCCCTCTTTTATATGCACTAGGAAACCAAAACATTTCGTGTGACTCGCCTTATTGCAATATTTGCTTTATTGCAGTGGTCTGGAACCAAACCCACAATATCTCCAAGGTATGCCTGTATATTCATACAATGCAATATTATTTGGCAATAAAAAGAAATGAAGTATTGATACATGCTATAACATGGACGAACCTTGAAAAGAAATAGAAATGATTAGCGATATTTTCCCTTAAAATATTTCTAGATACACCTAAACTGCTATTGTGTGTGTTGCTTCAGGTTAAAGGGATGGAAGGAGAAGGGTAGGTGGTCTGTAAAGTTCTGACTATAACTGTCTTTTCTCTTTTTTGTATTTCTTTTTGTATTAGTGCACTGTTTAGAATACAAAACTAATTTTAACATTAATTATGTAATATGTTAATTCATCTGACATATACTTTGCCTAGCATATGCCAGGCACTGTTTTTGGTGCTGGAGATATAGAATTGAACAGGACAAATCCACTGTTGCCAGCTTACATACTAGTAAGGGGAACAGAGTAGGGTTGACAGGAAGGAAGTCCTCTTCAAAGAAGTGATATTTGAACAGAGACCTAAATAACATAAAAGTCTGGAGGAAGAGAACATAAGATAGAGGGTGGAGATATAAGGGCCCTGAGTTGGGAGGAAGTTTAGTATATTAGAGCAGTGGTTCTTCAACTTGAAAATGGAAGTTGTTAAAACAGATTGCTGGCTCCACACACAGAGTGTCTGATTCACTAAGCCAGGGATGGGGCCCAAGAATTGGCATTTCTAGCAAGTTCCCAAGTGATGCTGGTCTTCTCATTGCAGTGGCTTCTCTTGTTGCGGAGCACAGGCTCAAGGCGCGCAGGCTTCAGTAGTTGTGGCATGAGGGCTTAAGAGTGCAGGCTCAGTAGCTGTGGCGCATGGGCTTATTTGCTCCACGGCATGTGGGAATCTTCCCGGACCAGGGATCGAACCTGTGTCCCCTGCATTGGCAGGCAGATTCTTAACCACTGCGCCACCAAGGAAGTCCCAGGAAATATTTTTCTTTAAGCAATGAGCCATGGTATTGTTGGGTCTCTTTGTTACAGTAGCCTAGTCTTACCCTAACAGCAGGAGAAGTTAGAGTGAAAGCAGGGGGAAGACTTAAGAGACTATTGTAATAGCCCAGTCAAGAGATGACGGTGGCTTGAGTTAGGGTATAAGTCAGCTGGGGCTGTTTGCTGTCACACCCATTCCTCTCCTTTCCTTTCCTCTGCTGGCTGGTCTCTGCTTTCTGCACTTTCCAGACTCCCTGTCAACTGGCTTCTGGCTGGCTTCAGGCACTGTTTGGAGATGGGAGGGGAGGAACAGGGGAAGCCAGGTCATTTCTTTCTTTCCCTCTCTCTGTCTCTCTCTTTCTCTCGATCTCTCAATCTCTGCCACAGGCAGCATTTCTAGCAGGGATGGAATGGCTCCAGCTCCTGCCATATGGTATCACCATGGATCCAGCTTCTTCTGGGTGACCATGAGCTCTTCTCCTTTTGTCCTGCCAGCCTAGAAATGGCAGCAGCTTCCTACAGTTGTTAATCTCTGGGCTGCCCCACCATCCTCTTTGGCTTATCACTTCTTACATCACTTGTGTAACCAATTCCCTGCATTAAATCCCCTCTCTTTTAAACGATTTTCCGTGTGGGTAACCCTGGCCTGACACAGGGGGAGGTGGTGGATTAGTGAGAAGTGTTGGAATCAGGGCATATTTTGAGGTAGAAATGACAGGATTGATGAGGGATTGGATTTGGGGTATGAGAGAAGAGTTTAAAAATCAAAACAGAACATTTCCGTGCAACCTCCTCACTAAATTGCTTCTCAGTCTCAGAAAAACTACACCATCATATACCCAATCTCAAAACAAAAATCTAGGCCTCAGATTCATTGGATTCTTCCCCCGAGTCATCATAAAGTTTTATTCCAGCTTTTGTGACATGTGGGGACTTGCCTGGAATTATAGGGTATATACCTCATCATACCTAATAAAAAAACTTAGACTGGAAATGGAGCCAAATTCAGGCATCACCGCTAATTTCAGAAATTCCAATGAAATTTGTTAATACTGTGCTTTGAGAAAGAAACCAGATTCTGTATCTAGATTAGACAGCCTGTCCCCTGGACCATTGCCAAGACAGTTTCAGGGAGTGTAGGGAAGTACAACAACCCAGGTTTTGCTACGTCTGTTGGGAAGCCATAGCATTTTTAGATAGGCTGAAACATGGGAGCTAAAGCATACTTGAGAGATCCTAGGAAAGTGGCAAGTGATCACCAGTTACAAGGGCTGAGACTCAGAAAGCTTCTATTTCCTTTTATTTGAGACTACTGAGGATAAAGACAATCTATGGGAAGGACAAAGACTTGTCTATTTATTAGCTGTGTGACCTAGGATAATGTTGTTAACCTCTCTGAGCTTCAGTTTGCTAATCTATCAAAAACAGGGAAACCATTACCTACCTTGAAAGATTGTTGTATTAAATCATATGATAGGCCTTAGAACATGGCACACAGCGTATGTTCATATTCCTTCTCTTCTCTTCCCTTCTACTTCTCCCATGTGGGTAGCACTGTAGTGTAGATTAACTATAATTATCTGTAACTTAGCATACTCTCAGTTAATAACTGTTGATCTTCAATAAGTGGTGCTGGGAAAAACTGGACAGCCACATGCAAAAGAATGAATCTGGACCATTATCTTATACCATACACAAAAATTAACTCAAGCAGATTAAAGACTTGAATATAAGACCTGGAAACATAAGACTTCTAGAAAAGAGCAGAAAGCTCCTTGACATTGCTCTTGGCAGGATTTTTGGGTTTGACAGAAAAGCAAAGGCAAAAAAACACAAAAATCAGCAAGTGGGACTACATCAAACTAAAAAGCTTCTGCACAGCAAAGGAAACCACCAACAAAATGAAAAGGCAACCAACGAAGTGGAAGAAAATATTTGCAAAGTGTATGTCTGACACAGGGTTAATATCCAAAATATATAAGAACTCATACAATTCTATAGCAGAAAAACAAACAACCTGATTAAAAAATGGGCAGAAGATCTGAATAGACGTTTTCCCAAAGAAGATATATGGATGGCACAGGTACATGAAAAGATGCTCAACATCACTAATTGTCAGGGAAATGCAAGTGAGATATCATGGTGATATCATCTCACACCTGTTAGAATGGCTATGATCAAAATGATGAGAAATAACAAGTGTTGGAGAGGGTATAGAGAAAAGGGAACCCTTGTGCACTGTCGGTGGGAATGTAAATTGGTGCAGCCACTCGGAAAAATAGTATGGAGGTTCCTCAAAAAATTAAAAATAGAACTACCATATGATCCAGCAATTCCACTTCTGGGTATTTATCTGAAGAAAATTAAAATACTGATTTGAAAAGATCTAAGCACCCCCATGTTCATTGCAGCATTATTTACAATAGCAAGACATGTAAACAACCTAAGTATACATCAACAGTTGAGCGGATTTTAAAAATGTGGTATGTATACACATTTGGAATACTTGTCGGCCATAAAAAAAGAAAGAAATCCTGCCATTTGCAACAATATGGATGGACCTTGAGGGCCTTATGCTAAGTGAAGTTAAGTCAGACAGAGAACAACAAATACTAAATGATCTCTTATATGTGGAATCTAAAATGAAAACCAAAACCAAAAAAACAAAAAAATGAGCTCATGGATACAGAGAACAGATTGGTGGTTGCCTGAGGTGGGGGGGTGGGAGGTGGGAGAAATGGGTGAAGGGGGAAGGTACAAATTTCCAGTTATAAAATGCATAAGTTATGGGAATGTAATGTACTGCATTATGATTACAGTTAATAGTACCGTATTGCATATTTGAAGGTAGTGAGGAGAGTGGATCTTGAAAGTTCTCATCACAAGAAAAAAATTTCATAACTATGTTATGATGACAGATATTAACTGGACTTATTGTGGTGATCATTTTGCATTATATACAAGTATCAAATCATTATGTTATACATCTGAAATTGACACAATATTTTATCAGTTATAAAAAATTTAAGTAAACAATTCAATGATCTTTAGTGTATTCAACAGAGCAATGCAGCCATCACCACAATAAATTTTAGAACGTTTTCATTGTCCCAAAAAGAAACCTTGTATCCTTTAGCAGTCACTCCCATCCTGCTCCCCACTGTTCAGCCTTAGGTAAACATTAATCTACCTTCTATCTCTACGAATTTGCAGATTCTGAAATTCTATATAAATGGAAGCATACAATATGTGGTCACTTGTGACGGGCTTCTTTCACTTAGCATAAGACTTTCAAGGTTCTTCCAAGTTGTAGTATGTATCAATACTTCAACTCTTTTTATTGCCAAATGACATTCCATTGTGTGGCTATTCCACATTTTATTTATCCATTCCATCAGCTGATGGACATTTGGGTTTCTTCCATTTTTTGGTTATTATCATTTCTTTTTTTCTTGAAATTAGTACTACAATGGAATGACTAAAGGACAGGCAAGAAGAAAAAAAGTATTGAATCCTGGAAAATTTCTCAATTAGGTGAATGATGACTGAATAAAGGAGTTCTCAGAACACAACATTCAGTATGGACATGATTCCTATTAACTGATCATTTCCAAAACCATCACTATTAATTAAATGCCTTTCAAAATATCTTCTTATGGCAAGTATTTGTGTCTAAGTGCTTCTGTTTATGGGACAAGAAATTGAAATGGCTGTCTTGGCAGTATAACCACAGTTGTATAAGCCAAGGGATTAAGAGTACTTTTGAGAAGAAGTAACAATGTGTTCTTCATGGCTATGGAAATGATGGTAAATTTATACATAATGTATGGATGATCATATTATACCCTTATGAGAATGTCAATCAAAACAGCATTTCTGTCAGGAGATAGTTTCCAATTCACAAAATGTATTCTTTTTACATTAGAATCCTTGCTGTCCACATTTCCCTGTCAACATATTTTTTAAAATCCATTTCTAAAAATGAAAGGATTGATAATTCTGACATTGAGCAACAACCCTCTATGCCAGCCAGCCTGGTACAGGAAAGTTTAAATCTAATCCTAACATCACTCTGTATATAACATAAGTGCAGTTGATATTGCAAAATCCTAAGGTGGTACTCTTTTTAATTACACTTAAACTAGCTGGTATGGCCAGTACTGCTTCAGAGGATATAAAAAGAATAGCAGCTAAGCTTGCATAGAGCAGAGGTATGCTCTAGAAAGAACAAAAAAGTCAACAGACTTAGTGTGGAATGCAAGGCTTAAAAATTCCATAAAATCAGGAAGGAAAGCAAGAGTTTACTTATAGGCATTTAGAAAGATTTTGCCTTCTCACCAGGAAGTGCTCACATACTAAACTTTAGGTTTGTTTGCCTACAGGTATGTTTATATAATTTTAACTATTAATAAAATGTGAGTAACAACTTGCATTCTTTTTACACAAGGCCAGCTAGATCAAATTGTTAAGTGGGCAATGTTTATCTTGGTGTTCAATGTTTATCTTGGGTGTTCCTTAATTTCCATTTCCTCTGTTTCCTTTCCCAGTGTTCCTTCCTCGAGAAACAATATTTTTAAAAATATGATTTACACAAAGATGTTAATGACAACTTAATTATTTCCAAAGAAATATAGGCATTTAAAAGGAGGCCATAGTATCACAAAGGAATAAATTGTTACTGATGAAATTTCACTGTGTATATAGATCAGAGGTATATTTCAGGGCCTTCCTGAATCCACATTTTTTCCCACAGTAAAGCAGGCCCTGCAATAGACCCATAGACATAAAAAATTGACTTGCAGAACTGCATAATGAGTATGTTTAGCTGAAGGAAGGGGAGTTCTTAAATCTCAATATCAGTCAAGAACAACTGTTTTCCTTTAAATCTGAAACTTATGAGAATGATTAGGTGATAGAAAAGACATTAATGGTTCTGATCATAGAATCAGAAGATATAAAGATGTTGCATGCAACATACACAGGTAGAAATTAACAACTTCAGACCTCCTTCTGTGAGTGGTGCTTCTGGTTCTGCCTTTTCATTATAATGCTCTCAATTGCAACTGTCAGCTGGCTTCCTTGGTTCAAATATCCATAATAACACTTGAAAGGGTTCTCTAACTTGGAGGTTCACAAAAATAATAAAGCATTTATTTGAGAATGACTTATCCTAAACTATGGAAGAAGAATTAGATACAGATTTTCAGTTTGAACATAGTGGAATAAAATTGGCATTTCCTCCTTCCCCTCTAGGAAATCACACTAAAGAAGAATGAGAAAGAGAAATACAAGCTAGGATGCATGTGAAATCCTAAGCCACAAATAGATAGAAGGGCTGCCAAAAGCAGTGAAGATCAAACAGGATGTGGGAGGAAGCAGAAGGGGATGCCTGTGAATGCAAATCCCTGAGAGAGCGGGCGCTGCCCCAAGATGAGGAGCATGCCCAAGATAAAGAACTAAAATCCTCATGCGTCCTAACTGGGACAAGCCGTGTGGAATAGTGACAGGAGTTTGATTCTGAGAAGCAGGGCTAACAAGACTGAACAAGGACTCATATGATGAGCCATATTTTAAAAAACAGCCTGTTGGTGAGGCAGAGGATTAGAAAAAGATTCTGAATGCTATGAGTCTTACAAACTGCCTATTTCTGTTGGCCAGGGAGAGGTTAACAGTTAAATGGACTCTCACACTTAACTGAGGGCTCTAGGGAGAATGCTGCTAGACTTGGACACAGCTTTAGCATCCCTAACATATGAATCATTTGGAAATAGCTGGTCAAGGAGAAGCCCACTTAACCAACATGAGAAATCAAAAATAAACCACCCAGGATCTATATAAAAGTATTACAAGAAAAGAGGAGAAAAAGAATAAGAAGAAATGCAGATGAACACTGATCAAAGCAGTATATTCATGAAACAGATGAAAAATTTGACCAAGTGTTTGCCATGGATTTAAACAGTTAATGGAGCAATTTATCTATAAAACAAGAACCCAAATATACATACAATATATTTAAGAGCCTTAATAAATGAAGGGAAAGAAAATCAATTATGTCAAAAGCTGGTTCTTTGAAAATATCAATAAAATTGATAATCCCCTAGCCAGGCTAAGAAAAAGGGAGAGGACACAAATTACTAATTTCAGAAATAAAAGAGGGGACATCACTACAGATCCCATGGACATTAAGGGATAATAAAGGAAGACTTTGAATAACTCAATGCCCACAGATTTGATAACCCAAATGAAATGGACCAATTTCTTGAAAGACACAATCTGCAAACATTCATACAAGAAGAAATAGATGATCTGAATTGGCCTATATTTATTAAAGAAATTGAATGAATAATTAATAACCTTCCAAAACAGGAAGCACCAGGCCCAGACAGGTTAACTCATGAAATATATCAAACATTTAAGCAAGATATTATGCCAATTCTCTACAGTCTCTTTCAGGAGACAGAAGCAGAGGGAATACTTCCTAACTCATTCTATGAGGCCAGCATTACCCTAATCAAAACCAGTCACAGGCGTTACAAGAAAAGAAAACTATAAACCAATATCTCTTATGAATACAGAGCAAAAATCTTCAACAAAATATTAGCAAATAAATCCAAATATCTATAAAAAGTATTATACACCATGACCAAGTGGGATTTATCCCAGGTATGCAAGGCAGGTACAGCTTTTGAAAGTTAATTAATGTAACATCATATGAACAGGCTAAAAAAGAAAAAGCACAGGATCATATCAATAGATACAGAAAAAGCATTTGACAAAATCAAATAAAAACTCAGGAAGAGAAGAATAGAGAGGAAGGGAACTCCCTCAATATGATAAAGAATAACTACCAAAAAACCTGCAGGTAACATACTTAATGGTAAGAAACTAGAAGTTTTCCTGCTAAGATCAGGAACAAGGATGTCCCCTCTTACCACCTATTTTCAACACCATACTGGAAGTCCTAGTTAAGGCAGTAAGGCAAGAAAAAAAAAAGTATACAGATTGGAAAGGAAGAAATAAAATTGTCTTTGTTTGCAGGTGACGTGATTGTCTATGTAGACAATTCAAAAGAATCAATAAAAAACTTCTGGAACTAAGGAACAATTACAACAAGGTTGTAGGCTACAAGATTAATATACAAAAGTCAATTGCTTTCCTATATACTAGCAATGAATAAGTGGAATTTGAAATTAAAAACACAATACCATTTACATTAGCACTCCAAAAAAACAAAATACTTAAGTACAAATCTAATAAAATAGGTATAAGATCTATCTGAGGCAAACTATGAAAAACTAAATAAATAAATAGTCCATGTTCAATATTGAGGAAGACTCAATACTGTCAAGGTATCAGTTCTTCCCAACTTCATCTATGATCCAATGAAATCCCAATCAAAATCCCAGCAAGTTATTTTTTGGATATAGAAAAACTGATTCTAATGTTTATACGGAGAGACAAAAGACTCAGAATAGTCAACACAATATTGAAGGAGAAGAACAAAGTTGGAACACTGAAACTACCAGATTTCAAGTATTACTATAAGGCTACAGTAATCAGGACAGTGTGGTAATGGCGAAAGAATCAACAAATAGATGAATGAAACAGAAAGAGAGCCCAGAAGTAAACACACATAAATATAGTCAACTGGGGGAGTTCCCTGGTGGCCTAGTGGTTAGGATTCTGGGCTTTCACTGCTCTGGCCCAGGTTCAATCCCTGGTCAGGGAACCGAGATTCCACAAGCTATGTGGCCATAAAACAAAAACACAACAAAATATAGTCAACTGATCTTTGACAAAAGGAACAAAGACAATACAATGGAGAAAAATAGTCTTCTCAACAAACGGTGTTGGGATAACTGGACATCCACATGCAAAACCATGAATCTAGACAAAGAAATTACCAAACATTAATTCAAAATGAATCATATACCTAGATGTAAAATGCAAAACTATGAAATGTATGTAAAAGTAGAAGATAATATAGGAGCAAACCTAGTTGACTTTGGGCAGGATGATAGCTTTTTAGATACAACACCAAAGGTACAATCTCTGAAAGAAATAATTGATAAGCTGAATTTCATTAAAATTTAAAACTGCTCTGTGAAAGACAACATCAAGAGAGTGAGAAGACAAGCCACAGACTGAGAGAAAAATATTTGCAAAAGACATATATGATAAAGGACTGTTATACAAAATATACAAAGGACTCTTAAAACTCAACAATAAGAAGATAACGTGATTTTAAAATGTGCCAAAGACCTTAACAGACACATCACCAAAGAAGATATACAGATGGCAAATAAGCATATGAAAAGATTCTCCACATCATATGTCATCAGGGAATGGAAATTAAAACAACAATGAGATACCACTACAAACCTATTAGAATGGTCAAAATCCAGAATACTGACAATACCAAGTATTAGCAAGGATGTGGAGCAACATTTATTGCTGATGGGAAAACAAAATGGTACAACTACTTTGGAAGACAGTTTGGCAGTTTCTTATAAAGCTAAATATACTCTTGCCATACAATCCAGCAATTATGTTCCTTGGCATTTACCCAAATGCAGTGAAAACTTATGTCCACACAAAATCCTGCACAAGGATGTTTATAACAGCTTTATTAATAATTGCTAGAACTTGGAAGCAACCAAGATGTATCTCAGTAGGTGAATGTTTAAATAAACTGTAGTACATCCAGACAATGGAATACTATTCAGCACTAAAAAGAAATGAGCTATTAAGCCATAAAAGGACACGGACTTCCCTGGTGGCGTAGTGGTTAAGAATCTGCCTGCCAATGCAGGGCACAGGGCTTCAAGCCCTGGTCCAGGAAGATCCCACATGCTGCGGAGCAACTAAGCCAGTGTGCCACAACTACTGAGCCTTCGCTCTAGAGCCTGCGAGCCACAACTACTGAGCCTGTGTGCCACAACTACTGAAGCCCACACATCTAGAGCCCGTGCTCCACAACAAGAGACGCCATTGCAATGAGAAGCCCACGCACCGCAATGAAGAATAGCCCCCGCTCGCTGCAACTAGAGAAAGCCCATGTGCAGCAACGAAGACCCAACGCAGCCAATAAATAAATAAATAAATAAATAAATAAATAAATAAATAAATAAGGACATGGAGGAAACTTAAATGCATATTATTAAGTGAAAGAAGCCAACTGAAAGACTACATATTGTATAATTCCAAGTATATGACATTCTGGAAAATGGAGACAGTAAAAAAATCTGTGATTATCAGGGATTGGGGCAGGGAGAGGATGAATAAGCAGAGCACAGAAGTTTTTAGGGCAGTGAAAATACTCTGTATGATACCATAATGATGGATACATGTTATTTTACAACAGTTGTTCAAACCCATAGAATGTACAACACCAAGAGTGAACCCAAATGTAAACGAGTGACTACGATGTGTCAGTGTAGGTTCATCAATTGTAACAAATGCACCACTGGTGGGGATGTTGATAATGGGGGAGGCTATGCATGTGTGGAGGCAGGGAGTGTATGGGAAATCTCTGTACCTCCTTTTTAACTTTGCTATGAACTGAAAACTGCTCTAAAAAAAAGTCTTAAAAAAAAGAAAGGAAGAGATTCTGACATATGCTACAACATGGATGAACCTTGAAGATAGTATGCTAAGCAAAATAAGGCAGTCACAAAAAGACAAATATTGCATAATTCCACTTATGTGAGGTACCTAGAGTAGTCAAATTCACAGAGATGGAAGGTAGAATGGTGGTCGTCAGGGGCTGCGGGAGGGGGTTAGGAATGAGGAGTTAGTATTTAATGAGTACAGAGTTTCAGTTGTGGAAGACAAAAAAGTTCTGGAGATGGATAGTGTAGATGGTGCACAACAATATGAATGTACATAATGCCACAGAACCATTCACTTAAAAGTAGTTAAAATGGTAAATATTATGTATATTTTACCACATTATTATTATTTTTTTAATTAACAAAGAGCAAAAGGCAGAGATACAAGATTCAGGAGGACAGAGACAACAAAGTGAATGAAACACGAGTTGCAAGATCTCTAGGGGGAATAGTGGCTTTAAAAATATCAGAAATGGAGTAAAAATTGGAAGTAGACCAGGAGAGACCAGATACCGATGAGAATGCAAAAAGGAAGAAAGAGGTTAGATAGAGAGAGCAAGCAAAATGAATGAAAATAAATACAATTTAAAATGATTAGAGATACAATGATATCTAGAGAAGACAGGCAAGTGAGATACAACATACACTTACCTAATATCCCTATATAATGGATCAGAAAAAATATTTGAAATATTATTGAAGAAATGTTCATTTTGAAGGTGTATGTCAGGTCTCAGAAAAAAAACTGACACATTATCGTCAACACAAGCATATCCTAATACAAATGCTGAACTGTGAAGATAAAGAAATAATCCTTTGGACAACCAGGCAGAAATAATGAGTCATCTACGAAGGGTAAAAACAAAGCAGGCTGACATCAGACTTCTCCACAACAATATCCAGTTCCAGAAGACTGGAGAAATGCCTCTAAAATTAACAACGAAAGAAATCATGACCCAAGAAATTTATATCATCCAAGTTGTTATTCAAATATAAAGGAAACAAATAATATTTAATATTCATTAATGCTGTGGAAATGTTGGGAAAATATTTGCAATTCATATCACAAATTGCTGTTTTTTAATCTATAAAGAATCTTACTTTTAAAACAACTATAAACACAAGAACTATATGCTAACAATTTTAAAGACTTAGACCACATGGAAAGTTTCTTGAAAAATATATGTGTACCATATGAGATGTGACTGAAGAAGAAATTAAAGTTTGAATAGTCCTGCAAATATTAAATATATTGAAGCAGTTGTTTAAAATCTTCCCACAAAGATGAGATTAGATAATATGAGTAGTTAGAAAGATATATTTTTCTGGCAATCAGGAGAAAGGTCAGGGCTAACACATGTCAGTATGTTACTAGAGAACATGTAAAATAGAAAAATAGCTATGAAAATAATTGTAAAAGCATTAAAACAAATCATGAGGTATATATTAACAAAAGCTATTGCTGTTCTGAAAGGCTCAGTTGGCAATTTGCCCAGCCTGGGCTGCTTGCATGCTGATGTGTTAAAGAGCTGTCCTTTGGGGCAGAGGCTGCTCCATCAGACCAATCACAAACCACTCCTTCACACTTCTGCCAGGAAGGAGGACCCCTTAGTAAGTAGCGCTATGGAAATGAATGAATTATGATATAGAAAATAAGGAAATGGAGTGGAAAGGAGATGCTTGCAAAGTTTTGGGGGTGTGAAAGTACTATTCCCAAAGATTTCTAGATATTTTTGGTTTATGAGAAAGGTAAAGGTATCCCATTTTTCTATTTCGAGTATGTATTACATTTATTTTCAAAGCTCATCCCCATCTTTATTTTCAAAAGGGCTAAATCATTTATTAGGCATCATTTTTAGGATACAGGATGAAGTTTAGTGGCTGAACTAGGTGCACAAACAAAGGGGGATCAAGCCTCTTCCTACATGTAAATATCTCTTTGTCCAGTAGCACCACTGCAAAAAGTAACCTCACTGAACCACTTGAACAAATTTCAAAAGGAACTTCAACCACTCACCTGGACACAAGCTGGAGGCTCATTTGTCCAAACTGAATGTTCCCCTACTAAATATATTCTCTCATTATGGACAGCAACTCCAGATTCATTTTGCCCTAACGAAAAGAGAATTGAATAAAAAGAGAAAAAAAAAAAAAAACCTATAGATAAATCAACAGATAAATGGGCAAAGAATTTGAACAGTTTACATAAAAGGAAATATAAATGGCTCTAAAACTTATAAGAAAAGATGTTTAATCTCATAATGAGAAAGGCAAAATAAAATTAAACTGAAATATCATGGTTAACCCCACAAATTGGAAAAGATCACAAAGCTTGGTAACACTGTATTAATTAGAGTGTGTTAAAGAGGCATTTTCATATATTGCTGATAGGAACATAAATTAGTACAACCTCTCTGTAGGGTAATTTATCAATATTTATCAAAATTACAAACACATATACTCTTAGAATCAATAATTCTACCTCTAGGAATTTATCCTATAGATTACTTACATATGTACAAAATAACATACAACTCATTACATCAATGTAGAGTCGATTAAATAAATTATGATGCATCCATTCAATGAATACTATGCTGCTGAAAAAAGATGGGTAAAATTATTATTGATACAGAAGTAATTCCAAGATATAGTTTAGTGAAAAAAATAAGCTTCAGAGTATATGGAAAATTATCATTTGCATAAAAACTGTGTGTACATTTGCTCATATATGCATTGAAGGATATATAAGATATTGGTAATATTAGTTACCTCTGAGGAGGGGAACTAGGTTGCTGGATAAGAGTTAAATAGAACGTATTGTCTACTCTTGTACTTTTGGAATTTTAAAACGTGAATTCACTAGAAAGAAAAAGGGTATAAGCAATGTGTGTTTCTGTTGTTTACAACTATTATCTTTTCTGGGGAATTTGTGAAAACTCTTAGCCAGGAGTGGCTAAGGGAAGTGTCCTGGGCCACTCTCTCCTTTTACTAACCCAGTTTTGGGTTATTTACCACCTTCTTCTGAGTCTCTCCCTATCTAAATTCCCATGATAGTCTGAGTCAGAGAGAGTTTCTGTGCTGCAAGGCTTTTAAGATTTCAAATAATTCTTTTGCTTAGTCACATGCAAACGCTCAAAAATTCATACTTTAAACAGAAGTCTTCATAAAGTTCTAACTATATCTGCTTTTTAATTGCGTTGAACTTAAGGAGGTTTCTTTCTATTTGTTTCAGAGTCTTCCAAATTAGGAATACTTCCCTTCTCTGGGATAAGCCATATTTTAATTTTTTTAGAGCAATGAGACAAAAATTCAGGACTCTAAAAAAACAGAAACTGGTTATTAATACACCTTTTTATTTTCTATCAAATCCAGTGTCCAAACAATAATCATATTTAGACATACACTTTTCAGCTTTTTGCTGAAAGTTTGAAAACTTCAATTGTCCAAGCACTCTCGGCTCTGAGTTTCTGTGGCTTGCTCATGACTGAAAGTAGACTGTAGAGGGGGTATCAAAAACCTACAGGTAATCCCTGTAGGATATTTCTAGGCTATTGCTCTAGCAAATTGGAGGGATATCCTGACCCCTTACATTTTAAAAAATGTAATCTTTCATGAGGTAGAGATTGTAGCCTTCTAATGAAATTTACTTAAAATCTCCTGATGCCCTGTTAAGCCTCCACCAATGGCAAAGTCTCATTAGACCTGCCCATGCTAAAGCCTATTTGATATTAAAACAAAAGAAAAGGTCTCTGCCTAAGTAGATTAGGGAGACAAAATCAAGCAGTCCAGACTTCTAAACAAGGGAACTTTAAACATGGAATTTGCATATATTATTCATTCTCTCTCCATGCAAACAAGCAGATATTGCTCAGTGAACTCTGGCCTATGCTCAGAAACAATGGTTTTTAATATCCCTCTTTCCATGGCTGCCACCAGAAAAATTCCTGGCTCCACTGGGGATTTTCAGAGTAACACCCTCTCAACACTCTTCTTTCTCTAAAATGCCACTTGGAACTTTGTAAGTGGAATGGTTTCTTTGCCTCTATATGGCAAGTTTCCACTCAGTACAATCCATATCTGCTTCTCTGTTTGGCATTTTCCCTCTCATCTTAGCTTCTGGTTAAAAGAGTAACTTCCAGGTCAAATTTAATTTAATAAAGTATTGAACACTGTAAAGAAGTCATGGAATCACTTGTTGCCAATGGGGAGGGGGTTGGGGGAGGAAAGGACTGGGAGTGTGGGATTAGCAGATGTAAACTATTATATATAGGATGGATAAACAACAAGGTCCTATTGTATAGCACAGGGAATGATATTCAATATCCTGTGATTAAACCATAATGGAAAAGAATATTAAACAAGAAAAAAGAATCGGGACTTCCCTGGCAGCGCAGTGGTTAAGAATCCGCCTGCCAATGCAGGGGACACAGGTTCGAGCCCTGGTCCTGGAAGATTCCACATGCCGCGGAGCAACTAAGCCCATGCGCCACAACTACTGAGCCTGTGCTCTAGAGCCCGCGAGCCACAACTACTGAGCCCACGTGCCTAGGGCCCGTGCTCCGCAACAAGAGAAGCCACCAGAATGAGCAGCCTGCGCACCGCAACAAAGAGTAGCCCCCGCTCGCCACAACTAGAGAAAACCTGCGCACAGCAACAAAGACCAAACACAGCCAAAAAAATAAAATAAAATAAATTAAAATAAAATAAATTAAAATTAAAAAAAAGAATGTCTAGATGTGTATAACTGAGTCACTTTGCTGTACAGCAGAGATTGGCACAACATTGTAAATCAACTCTACTTCAATTTAAAAATATAAAAATTATTTAAAAATAAAGAAGTCATGGGATCTATGTTGTACCCTGTGTAACACTACCAAGCACCCTCTATTCCACTTGGCTATAGCTACCTTGAGTTTTGTGATTAAAATGTTCTAAGTGTCCTCATGTTCTATAATGTGGTCATCTGCTCTTTGAGTCATATCATTTTCCACCTTGATTTAGTGCCTTTGTCCCTCCATGTCCATGTCTGCATCTTGTTTATGAGTGGGTGGTGTTCCTCTCATCCCTGGATGAACACTTAGGAGGGTCTCATTACCATTCTGACCACTCTAAGGTACTACAATGAATAGTGTCATTTTAAACATAAATGTGGTCTCGATTCAGAAATTAGAATATCCTTATTCAGAAATAATCACAACTCTTAACTTCACTTAATGTCCATACCTGCTTTTCTTAAGCTGGAAAAAAAGTATTTTAATAGCCTTTTCAGATAATTGTGGATATTCTTTGATACTATGCCAAAACTTGATAATTAATAGTTTCTTTTTTTTTTTAACATCTTTATTGGAGTATAATTGCTTTACACTGGTGTGTTAGTTTCTGCTGTATAACAAAGTGAGTCAGCTATACATATAGCCCCATATCCCCTCCCTCTTGCGTCTCACTCCCACCCTCCCTACCCCACCTCTCTAGGTGGTCACAAAGCACCGAGCTGATCTCCCTGTGCTATGCTGCTGCTTCCCACTAGCTATCTATTTTATATTTGGTAGTGTATATATGTCCATGCCACTCTCTCACTTCGTCCCAGCTTACCCTTCCCCCTCCCCATATCCTCAAGTCCATTCTCTATGTTTGCGTTTTTATTCCTGTCCTGCCCCTAGGTTCTTCAGAATCTTTTTTTTTTCTTAGATTCCATATATATGTGTTAGCATATGGTATTTGTTTTTCTCTTTCCGACTTACATCACTCAGTATGACAGTCTCTAGATCCATCCACGTCTCAACAAATGACTCAATTTCGTTCCTTTTTATGGCTGAGTAATATTCCATTGTATATATGCACCATATCTTCTTTATCCATTCATCTGTCGATGGACATTTAGGTTGCTTCCATGACCTGGCTATTGTAAATAGTGCTTAAATGAACATTCAGGTGCATGTGTCTTTTTGAATTACGGTTTTCTCTGGGTATATGCCCAGTAGTGGGATTGCTGGGT
The DNA here is from genome assembly GCF_028023285.1 of Balaenoptera ricei. NCBI lineage: Eukaryota > Metazoa > Chordata > Mammalia > Artiodactyla > Balaenopteridae > Balaenoptera > Balaenoptera ricei. Next base: position 79,231,020 of record NC_082640.1, on the reverse strand, counting down.
CATATGGTAATTCTAGTTTTAGTTTTTTAAGGAACCTCCATATTGTTTCTCCATAGTGGCTGTATCAATTTACATTCCCATCAACAGTGCAAGAGGGTTCCCTTTTCTCCACACCCTCTCCAGCATTTGTTGTTTGTAGATTTTCTGATGATGCCCATTCTAACTGGTGTGAGGTGATACCTCATTGTAGTTTTGATTTGCATTTCTCTGATGATTAGTCATTTTGAGATCCTTTCATGTGTTTCTTGACAATCTGTATATCTTCTTGGGAGAAATGTCTATTTAGGTCTTCTGCCCATTTTTGGATTGGGTTGTTTCTTTTTTTGATATTGAACTTCATGAGCTGCTTGTATATTTTGGAGATTAATCCTTTGTCAGTTGCTTCATTTGTAAATATTTTCTCCCATTCTGAGGGTTGGTTGTCTTTTTGTCTTGTTTATGGTTACCTTTGCTGACAAAAGCTTTTAAGTTTCATTAGGTCCCATTTGTTTATTTTTGTTTTTATTTCCATTTCTCTAGGAGGTGGGTCAAAAAGGATCTTGCTGTGATTTATGTCACAGAGTGTTCTGCCTGTGTTTTCCTCTAAGAGTTTTATAGTGTCTGGTCTTACATTTAGGTCTTTAATCCATTTTGAGTTTATTTTTGTGTAATGGTGTTAAGGAGTGTTCTAATTTCATTCTTTTACATGTAGCTGTCCAGTTTTCCCAGCACCACTTATTGAAGGGGCTGTCTTTTCTCCATTGTATATTCTCGCCTCCTTTATCAAATATAAAGTGACCATATGTGTGGGGAGTTATCCCTGGGCTTTCTATCCTGTTCCATTGATCTATATTTCTGTTTTTGTGCCAGTATCATACTGTCTTGATTACTGTAGCTTGAAGTATAGCCTGAAGTCAGGGAGCCTGATTCCTCCAGCTCCATTTTTCTTTCTCAAGATTGCTTTGGCTATTCAGGGTCCTTTGTGTTTCCATACACATTGGGAAATTTGTTGTTCTAATTCTGTGAAGAAAGCCATTGGTAGTTTGATAGGGATTGCATTGAATCTGCAGATTCCTTTGGGGAGTATAGTCATTTTCAAAATATTGGTTCTTCCAATCCAAGAACATGGTATATTTTTCCATCTGCTTATGTCATCTTTGATTTCTTTCATCAGTGTTTTATAGTTTTCTGAGTACAAGTCTTTTGTCTCTTTAGGTAGGTTTATTCATAGGAATTTTATTCTTTTTGTTGCAATGGTAAATGGGAGTGTTTCCTTAAATTCTCTTTCTGTTTTTTCATTGTTAGTGCATAGGAATGCCAGAGATTTATGTGCATTAATTTTGTATCCTACAAACTTACCAAATTCACTGATTAGTTCTAGTAGTCTTCTGGTAGCATCTTTATGATTCTCCATGTATAGTATCATGTCATCTGCAAACAGTGACAGTTTTACTTCTTCTTTTCCTGTTTGGATTGCTTTTATTTTTTTTTTCCTCTCTGAATGCTGTGGCTAAAACTTCCAAAACTGTGTTAAATAACAGTGGTGAGAGTGGCAACCTTGTCTTGTTCCTGATCTTAGTGGAAATGGTTTCAGTTTTTCACCATCGAGAACGATGTTGGCTGTGGGTTTGTCATATATGGCCTTTATTATGTTGAGGTAAGTTCCCTGTATGCCCACTTTCAGGAGAGTTTTTATCATAAATGGGTATTGAATTTTGTCGAAAGCTTTTTCTGCATCTATTGAGATGATCATATGGTTTTTATTCTTCAATTTGTTAATATGGTTTATACATTGATTGATTTACATACATTGAAGAATGCCTGCATCCCTGTGATAAACTCCATTTGATCATGGTGTATGATCCTTTTAATGTGCTGTTGGATTCTGTTTGCTAGTATTTTGTTGAGGATTTTTGCATCTATATTCATCAGTGATATTGGTCCGTAATTTTCTTTTTTTGTAGTATCTTTGTCTGGTTTTGGTATCAGGGTGATGGTGGCCTTGTAGAATGAGTTTGGGAGTGTTCCTCCCTCTGCTGTATTTTGGAAGAGTTTGAGAAGGATAGGTGTTAGCTCTTCTCTAAATGTTTGATAGAATTCGCCTGTGAATCCATCTGGTCCTGGGCTGCTGTTTGTTGGCAGATTTTAAATCACGGTTTCAATATCAGTGCTTATGATTGGTCTGTTTCTATTTTCTATTTCTTCCTGGTTCAGTCACAGAAGATTGCGCTTTTCTAAGAATTTGTCCATTTCTTCCAGGTTGTCCATTTTATTGGCATATAGTTGCTGTAGTAATATCTCATGATCCTTTGTATTTCTGCAGTGTTAGTTGTTACTTCTCCCTTTTCATTTCTAATTCTATTGATTTGAGTCTTTTCCCTTTTTTGTCTTGATGTGCCTGGATAATGGTTTGTCAATTTTGTTTATCTTCTCAAAGAACCAGCTTTTAGTTTTATTGATCTTTGCTATCGTTTCCTTCATTTCTTTTTCATTTATGTCTGATCTGATCTTTATGACGTCTTTCCTTCTGCTAACTTCGGGTTTTTTTGTTCGTCTTTCTCTAATTGCTTTAGGTGTAAGGTTAGGCTGTTTATTTGAGATTTTTCTTGTTTCTTGAGGTAGGATTGTATTGCTATAAACTTCCTTCTTAGAACTGCTTTTGCTGCATCCCATAGGTTTTGGGTCATCATGTTTTCATTGTCATTTGAAATTGTCATTTGAATGGTTTCCAGGTATTTTTTGCTTTCCACTTTGACTTCTTCAGTGATCTCTTGGTTATTTAGTAGTGTATTGTTTAGCCTCCATGTTTTTGTATTTTTTATAGTTTTTTTTCCTGTAATTGATATCTAGTCTTATAGCATTGTGGTCAGAAAATATACTTGATATGATTTCAATTTTCTTAAATTTACCAAGGTTGATTTGTGATCCAAGATATGACCTATCCTGGAGAATGTTCCATGAGTACTTGAGAAGAAAGTGTATTCTGTTGTTTTTGGATGGAATGTCCTATAAATATTAATTAAGTCCATCTTGTCTAATGTGTCACTTAAAGCTTGTGTTTCCTTACTTATTTTCAATTTGGATGATCTGTCCACTGGTGAAAGTGTGGTGTTAAAGTCCCCTACTACTATTGTGTTACTGTCGATTTCCCCTCTTATGACTGTTAGCATTTGTCTTATATATTGAGGTGCTCCTGTGTTGGGTGCATCAATATTTACAATTGTTATATCTTCTTCTTGGATTGATCCCTTGATCATTACATAGTGTCCTTCTTTGTCTCTTGTAATAGTCTTTACTTTAAAGTCTATTTTGTCTGATATGAGAATGCTACTCCAGCTTTCTTTTGATTTCCATTTGCATGGAATATCTTTTTCCATCCCCTCACTTTCAGCCTGTATGTGTCCCTAAGTATGAAGTGGGTCTCTTGTAGACAGCAATATATATGGGTCTTGCTTTTGTACCTATTCAGCCAGTCTGTGTCTTTTGGTTGGAGCATTTAATCCATTTACATTTAAGGTAATTATTGATATGTATGTTCCTATTACCATTTTCTTAATTGTATTGGGTTTGTTATTGTAGGTCTTTTCCTTCTCTTGTGTTTCCTGCCTAGAGAAGTTCCTTTAGCATTTGTTATAAAGCTGGTTTGGTGGTGCTGAATTCCCTTAGCTTCTACTTGTCTGTAAAGGTTTTAATTTCTCTGTCGAATCTGAATGAGATTCTTGCTGGGTAGAGTAATTGTAGGTTTTTCCCTTTCATCACTTTAAATATGTCCTGCCACACCCTTTTGGCTTGCAGAGTTTCTGCTGAAAGATCAGCTGTTAACCTTATGGGGATTCCCTTGTATGTGAGTTATTGCTTTTCCCTTGCTGCTTTTAATATTTTTCTTCATATTTAATTTTTGATAGTTTGATTAATATGTGTCTTGGCATGTTTCTCCTTGGATTTATCCTGGATGGGACTTTCTGCTCTTCCTGGACTTGATTGACTATTTCCTTTCTCATATTAGGGTAGTTTTGAACTATAATCTCTTCAAATATTTTCTCAGTCCCTTTCTTTTTCTCTTCTTCTTCTGGGACCCCTATAATTCAAATGTTGGTGCATTTAATGTTGTTACAGAGGTCTCTGAGACTGTCCTCAATTCTTTTCATTCCTTTTTCTTTATTCTGCTCTGCAGTAGTTATTTCCACTATTTTATCTGCCAGGTCGCTTATCCATTCTTCTGCCTCAGTTATTCTGCTATTCATTCCTTCTAGAGAATTCTTAATTTCATTTATTGTATTGTTCATCATTGTTTCTTTGCTCTTTTCTTTTTCTTGGTCCTTGTTAAACGTTTCTTGTACTTTCTCCATTCTTTTTTTTGGTGGGGGGGACACGGGCTTACTTGCTCTGTGGCATGTGGGATCGTCCCAGGAACCTGTGTCCCCTGCATTGGCAGGCATATTCTTTTTTTTTTTTTTTTGGACTTTTGAATTTTATTTATTATTTTATACAGCAGGTTTTTGTTTTTGTTTTTTTTAAAGTCAGTATTTTTTTTTCTTTTTAATAATTTTTTAAATTAATTAATTTATTTATGGCTGTGTTGGGTCTTCGTTTCTGTGCGAGGGCTTTCTCTAGTTGTGGCAAGCGGGGGCCACTCTTCATCGCGGTGCGCGGGCCTCTCACCATCGCAGCCTCTCTTGTTGCAGAACACAGGCTCCAGACGCACAGACTCAGTAGTTGTGGCTCACGGGCCCAGTTGCTCCGCGGCATGTGGGATCTTCCCAGACCAGGGCTCGAACCCATGTCCCCTGCATTGGCAGGCAGATTCTCAACCACTGTGCCACCAGGGAAGCCCAATATACAGCAGGTTTTTATTAGCTATCCATTTTTTACACATTAGCGTATGTCAATCCTAATCTCCCAATTCATCACACCACCACCCTCCCTGCCACTTTCCTCCACTGGTGTTCATACGTTTGTTCTGTACATCTGTGTTTCTATTTCTGCCCTGCAAACTGGTTCATCTGTACCATTCTTCTAGGTTCCATATATATGTGTTTATATACAATATTTGTTTTTCTCTTTCTGACTTACTTCACTCTGTATGACAGTCTCTAGATCCATCCACGTCTCTACAAATGACTCAATTTCGTTCCTTTTTATGGCTGAGTAATATTCCATTGTCTACATGTACCACATCCTCTTTATCCATTCGTCTGTCGATGGACATTTAGGATGTTTCCATGTCCTGGCTTTTGTAAATAGTGCTGCAATGAACATTGGGGTGCATGTGTCTTTTTGAATTATGGTTTTCTCTGGGTATAGGCCAGGCAGTGGGATTGCTGGGTCATATGGTAATACTATTTTTATTTTTTTAAGGAACCTCCATACTGTTCTCCATAGTGGCTGTATCAATTTACATTCCCACCAACAGTGCAAGAGAGTTTCCTCTTCTCCACACCCTCTCCAGCATTTGTTGTGCGTAGATTTTCTGATGATGCCCATTCTAACTGGTGTGAGGTGATACCTCATTGTAGTTTTGATTTGCATTTCTCTAATAATTAGTGATGTTGAGCAGCTTTTCATGTGCTTCTTGGCCATCTGTATGTCTTCTTTGGAGAAATGTCTATTTAGGTCTTCTGCCCATTTTTGGATTGGGTTGTTTGTTTTTTTAATATTGAGCTGCATGAGCTGTTTATATGTTTTGGAGATTAATCCTTTGTCTGTTGATTCGTTTGCAAATATTTTCTCCCATTCTGAGGGTTGTCTTTTCGTCTTGTTTGTAGTTTCTTTTCCTTTGCAAAAGCTTTTAAGTTTCATTAGGTCCCATTTGTTTATTTTTGTTTTTATTTCCATTACTCTAAGAGGTGCATCAAAAAAGATCTTGCTGTGATTTATGCCAAAGAGTGTTCTTCCTATGTCTTCCTCTAAGAGTTTTATAGTGTCCAGTCTTACATATAGGTCTTTAATCCATTTTGAGTTTATTTTTTGTATAGTGTTAGGGAGTGTTCTAGTTTCATTCTTTTACAGGTAGCTGTCCAGTTTCCCCAGTACCACGTATTAAATAGGCTGTCTTTTCTCCATTGTATATCCTTGCCACCTTTGTCATAGATTAGTTGACCATAGGTGCGTGGGTTTATCTCTGGGCTTTCTATCCTGTTCCATTGATCTATATTGCTGTTTTTCTGCCAGTACCATATTGTCTTGAGTACTGTAGCTTTGTAGTATAGTCTGAAGTCAGGGAGTCTGATTCCTCCAGCTCTGTTTTCTTCCCTCAAGACTGCTTTGGCTATTCAGGGTCTTTCGTGTCTCCATACAAATTTTAAGATTTTTTGTTCTAGTTCTGTAAAAAATGCCATTGGTAATTTTATAGGGATTTCATTGAATCTGTAGATTGCTTTGGGTAGTATAGTCATTTTCACAGTACTGATTCTTCCAGTCCAAGAACATGGTATATCTCTCCATCTGTTTGTATCATCTTTAATTTATTTCATCAGTGTCTTATGGTTTTATGCATACAGGTCTTTTGTCTCCCTAGGTAGGTTTATTCCTAGGTATTTTATTATTTTTGTTGCAATGGTAAATGGGAGTGTTTCCTTAATTTCTCTTTCAGATTTTTCATCATTAGTGTATAGGAATGCAAGAGATTTCTGTGCATTAATTTTGTATCCTGAAACTTTACCAAATTCATTGATTAACTCTAGTAGGTTTCTGGTGGCATGTTTAGGATTCTCTATGTATAGTATCATGTCATCTGCAAACAGTGGCAGTTTTACTTCTTCTTTTCCAATTTGTATTCATTTTATTTCTTTTTCTTCTCTGATTGCCATGACTAGGACTTTCAAAACTATGTTGAATAATAGTGTTGAGAGTGGACATCCTTGTCTTGTTCCTGATCTTAGAGGAAATGCTTTCAGTTTTTCACCATTGAGAATGATGTTTGCTTTGGGTTTGTCATATATGGCCTTTATTATGTTGAGGTAGGTTCCCTCTATGCCCACTTTCTGGAGAGTTTTTGTCATAAATCAGTGTTGAAGGCCTCATAAGATGAGTTTGGGAGTGTTCCTTCCTCTGCAATTTTTTGGAAGAGTTTGAGAAGGATGGGTGTTAGCGCTTCTCTAAATGTTTGATAGAATTCACCTGTGAAGCCATCTGGTCCTGGACTTTTGTTTGTTGGAAGATTTTTAATCACAGTTTCAATTTCATCACTTGTGATTGGTCTGTTCATATTTTCTATTTCTTCCTGGTTCAGTCTTGGAAGGTTATACCTTTCTAAGAATTTGTCCATTTCTTCCAGGTTGTCCATTTTATTGGCATAGAGTTGCTTGTGGTAGTTTCTTAGGATGCTTTGTATTTCTGCGGTGTCTGTTGTAACTTCTCCTTTTTCATTTCTAATTTTATTGATTTGAGTCCTCTCCCTCTTTTTCTTGATGAGTCTGGCTAATGGTTTATCAATATTGTTTATCTTCTCAAAGAACCAGCTTTTAGTTTTATTGATCTTTTCTACTGTCTTCTTTGTTTCTATTTCATTTATTTCTGCTCTGATCTTTATGATTTCTTTCCTTGTGCTAACTTTGCGTTTTGTTTGTTCTTCTTTCTCTAGTTCCTTTAGGTGTAAGGTTAGATTGTTTATTTGAGAATTTTCTTGTTTCTTGAGGTAGGCTTGTATAGCTATAAACTTCCCTCTTAGAACTGCTTTTGCTGCATCCCATAGGTTTTGGATTGTCGTGTGTTCGTCGTAATTTGTCTCTAGGTATTTTTTGATTTCCTCCTTGATTTCTTCAGTGATCTCTTGGTTATTTAGTAATGTATTGTTTAGCCTCCATGTGTTTGTGTTTTTTATGCTTTTTTCCTGTAATTGATTTCTAATCTCATAGCATTATGGTCAGAAAATATGCTTGACATGATTTCAATTTTCTTAAATCTACTGAGGCTTGATTTGTGTTTGTGATCCAAGATGTGATCTATCCTGGAGAATGTTCCGTGCACACTTGAAAAGAAAGAGTAATCTGCTGTTTTTGGATGGAATGTCCTATAAATATCAATTAAATCTATCTGGTCTATTGTGTCATTCAAAGCTTGTGTTTCCTTATCAATTTTCTGTTTGGATGATCTGTCCATTGTTGTAAGTGAGGTGTTAAAGTCCCCCACTGTTATTGTGTTATAGTCGATTTCCTCTTTTATAGCTGTAAGCACTTGCCTTTTGTATTGAGGTGCTCCTATTTCCAAGATTTTGGATCATCTTTACTATCATTACTCTGAATTCTGTTTTAGGTAGACTGCCTATTTCCTCTTCATTTTTTTGGTCTGGTGGGTTTTTACTTTGCTCCTTCATCTGCTGTGTATTTCTCTGTCTTCTCATTTTGCTTAACTTACTGTGTTTGGGGTCTCCTTTTCACAGGCTGCAGATTCGTAGTTCCCGTTGTTTTTGGTGTCTGCCTCCAGTGGGTAAGGTTGGTTCAGTGGGTTGTGTAGGCTTCCTGGTGGAGGGGACTGGTGCCTGTGTTCTGGTGGATGAGGCTGGATCTTGTCTTTCTGGTGGGCAGGACCACGTCCAGTGGTGTGTTTTGGGGTGTCTGTGAACTTATTATGATTTTATTCAGCCTCTCTGCTAATGGGTGGGGTTGTGTTCCTGTCTTGCTAGTTGTTTGGCATGGGGTGTCCAACACTGAAGCTTGCTGGTCATTGAGTGGAGCTGGGTCTTAGCGCTGAGACGGAGAGCTCTGGGAGAGCTCTTGCCGATTGATATTATGAGGGACTGAGAGGTCTCTGGTGGACCAATGTCCTGAACTCGGCTCTCCCACCTCAGAGGCTTAGGACTCATACATGGCTGGAGCACCAAGACGCTGTCAGCCACACGGCCAGGTTCGTGGGGAGTTTCTTGCCTTTTGGGAAGTCTGAGGTCTTCTGCCAGTGTTCAGTGGGTGTTCTGTAGGAGTTGTTCCACATGTAGATGTATTTTTGATGTATTTGTGGGGAGGAAGGTGATCTCCACATCTTACTCCTCCGTCATGTTGAAGGTCCTCCTGACAATTAATAGCTTCTTAAATGTTAGTTACAGTATGGAATCTGAAACCATACAAGTGAACATTCATACTGTTACATTAGAGTCCATTCATTTATCTTAAGCTCTGAATCTTTAAACAAATGCCTGTTTTAATTTTTATTTTATTTTATTTTATCCATTTATTTTTGGCCATGCCCCATGGCCTGCAAGATCTTTGTTCCCCAACTAGGTATTGAACCTGGGCCTCGGCAGTGAAAGCACTGAGTCCTAACCGCTGGACTGCCAGGGAATTTCCCCAATGGATATTTTTAAGCATCATGCATTAATCATTTGGAGAATATTAGTTCACTGAATGATACAGATTTTCCAAATATTGACATATTATACAATATCAAAAATCACATCAGTTACCATCATCAGAAATCTCATCAGGAAAACCTTTAAATATGTGGAAGCTATCAAGTTTATGGTGGTAAATACAAATCTTCTAAACTTCTACTTTTTGGTTGAAAGCTCAAATTTTATTATTGGCAACAAATATTTACAGTTGTTTTCCTTGAAATGACAATCTCACTTCATTCATTTGAGAAAACGTTCACCAAAAATGCAAGTCTGAGTAATCATAGTTGTCCATTTATCAGTTGTTGTTTCAAGTAAAAGTGTTTCATGGGAAAAAAACCTGCTAATTCAGCCCCCAACTCAAATAATTGCCTAAGTGCTTTCCCTCAAAACAGAACAGCACCTAGAAGTGGACAGCTCTCCCCATGAAATCTTTATTCTTTTTGCCTTTTCACTACTTGCTTTTTTTCTCCATTAATGCACAGGAAGACAATGCTCCTTATCTCTGGCAACTGAATCTACTGCTAAGGCCATAGATACACAACAAAAGTCCCTAGATTGTCTTGCTAAGGTGGCTTTTAGATAATAGAATTGCTTTAGATTACTAACTGGCTGAACAAGGAGGAGTCTGTCCCATAGCAAATTCCCTCTGTTGTACTTGGATCAACACCTCTGGTATTGTAGCAAATACAAGAAATTAACAAGATACTTGGCTAAAACCGACTGGTGCCTCTTCAGTTACTTTCCTTGATTTATTTGATTCCAACCAGTTTGTTTCATGGGGGCCCTAGCTAGGGAGTATACTTCAGTCTCTTTCTATTATTCTCCTAATAGTTATCATTGTAGTCTCCCTGGTGCACTATATTCTCTCAAAGGTCTTAAATGCATGTTCACAGCCATCAGCAGTACATCAGATGTTCTCACTGCACTTGGAGAAACAGAAACAAGATGAACAAAGAGATGAACACCTAAAATAATTCTTCCACATATCTGATATCATAACATGAGTTTCACAATGAGACAACAACTACTTAACTCTGATGGTGATTGAGAGTGCTAATACTAAATTTATGGTCCATCTCTCATGTATAAGAGGATGACCAAAAGGGGGAAATTGTTTAATTAGTTAAACATGGAGGCCATTGGACTGAAGTGGCTCTAATGCCATGGCAGCCTATGTAAGCAAACCAAAATCTAAGCCTGTAAATGCCTCAGGGCTACAAAATCAAAACACTAAGGACAGCCAATCACAAACAGCCAACTAGGCTTTAAGCTAAGCCAATCAATAATTTCCTTTACTTTGCTTCTGCTTTTTCTCTATAAAAAGTCCTTTCCTGAGCTCCTGACAGTGGAGCATTCCTAACCACTTCCAGTTTGGTGCTGCCCAATTTCATTTGATTTTCCCTCAAATAAACTTTTAAAATTAAAAAAAAAAAAGGAAGCCTGGAGGGGAGGAGGAGCCCCATACTGGGGGGGGGGAGCTGAGGGAAATGAGGCAATTATGCATATCCATATTCAGAAATAATCACAATTCTTAATTTCATTTCATGTCCATACCTGCTTTTAATACAAGGACCAGTATACACATGCTGAATTAATTTCCTGTTGCTGCTATAACAAAGTATCACAACTTAGTGGTTTAAAACAACACAGATTTGTTATCTTACAGTTCAGTAGGTCAGAAGTCTGACATAGGTCTCAACGGGCTAAAATAAAAGTATTGGCAGGGCTATGTTCCTTTCTGGAGGCCCAGAAAATAATCTAGTTCCTTGCATTTTTCATTTTCTAGAGGATAACTTCATTCCTTAACCCATAACCCCTTCCCTCATCCTCAAAACCAGTAATATCAATTTCCCTGACCATTCTACCATCATCACATGCTCTCTCTCTGACCACAGCTGAGAAATGTTCTCCAATTTTAAGGACTCATGATTAGATTGGGCCCACCTTAATAATCCAGGGTAGTTCCCCATCTCAAGGTTTGTAGCCTAGTCACATCTGCAAAGTCCCCACATCACGTGTTCAAGCCAGCATCATCTCTTACCTGTATCTCACCTGGATTATTATTATATAAATATATTATATTATAACTGGTCTCCATTGTTCTACTCTTTCCCACTATAGATAATTATCCTCACAGCAAGATAAAAAGTTGTGTTTTGCACATTTTAAGTGTGATATTCTTGTTATACAATCAAGAGGATTTCAAATAGTTTTCTGGTATATATAGGAATCTTCAGTTCTGGAGTTCAGGGAGAGTTTTTGATTGGAGATATGAATTTAGGACACATCACTGTATACATGGCATTTAAAATCACAGGGCTAGAAGAGATCACCAAAGGAGCAGAGCTACAAAAGAGGCTGAGAATTGAGTCCTAGGGTATTTTAACAAGGAAAAAAAATCATCAAAGACTACTAGCATATCAATGAAAGTAAGAGGAAAACTAAGAGCTTGTGGCTTTCTGGAAGAAAGTATTTTAGGAAGAATCAAGTAATCCGCTATGTCAAATGCTGTTGAGAAGTTGAACAATATGAAAACTGAATATGAGGATTGTCAATGGATTTGGCAAGATGGAAGTAGTGATTTCAACAAGAGCGGTTTCAGAGAAGTAGGTACTCTGGTACAAAAGCCTGATTGCAGTGTGTGGCAGCTTTGGAAATGTGTCACTTAGATCTCTGGCTGCAGGGAGCATAGCTGACTGACAGCCCCAGCTGCAGTCCCTGTAAATCCATCACTGGATTTGTGCTCAAACCAAGTTTTCTGCTGGCAACCCCTAGCCAGTGATTGAACCTGGAGAGGTGTTAGTGCAGGTCCATTCCTGTGAGAGACAGGATTCTCCTAATAGGTAACTTTAGTTTAAGGACTTCCCATTAGCCTCACCGAAACTTTCTTAGAATTGAGCTGCAGTCTGAGGTTCTTCCTAATCCTCCTTCCATCCCCTCTCCTTTCTGATGTAGGCATCAGACCTATATAATTGTCTAACGGCTCTTCCCAACTACTTCTGCTCTCTCCCTTTATTGTTCACAGACATTTCTCCCAATAAATCTCTTACCCATCTGATCCCATTTGGGTATCTACTTCTCAGAGTACTTTAACACAGAGTAGGTTAAATAAAGAATAGGAGGAAACAAACACTATAAAGAGGAGCAGAAAAATTACACCTGGTGAGGGAACATGAGGTCTAGGTTTGCTGTTGTTGTGATGTTGTGTAGATATGAGCTATTACATGTTTGCATGTTGACCAGAATTATCCCATAGAGAAGGAAAAACTAATGATGTAGGAGACAGAGGATAATTCTAGAAACAAAGTGCTTAAGTAGACAAACAGGTACAGGATCCAGTACACAAAGAGAGAGGTCACCAGCTCCAGCATCTTTTCCTCTGTATCTCCCTGTTGGGTTATACCCCGCAGGCCTACAAGACTTGTGGCTGTCAAGCCTCAAGACCAAATAAAGATCCTGGAGACAATGACAGAGACATCAATGGTTTTTTGGATAGGGGGACCTTACACATCCAAGAAAAAGGTCCTGGAGTGATACCCCACTGTGTACAACAGACAGCACCCAGGACGTGGCAGCAGTCTTCACAAGTTGGGGGAGAAGGAGGCAACAATTTATAGGGGGAATTGATATTAGGTTGGCTCATCAGTTACCAGGGAAACCAGCAGCTGGGCCGGGGGCAAGCATGTAGGCAGTTACTGATTAAGCCCTATGATTAAGAGGATTGGATAATCATGTGAGTGAAGCAGGGACTGGTCAAGCAGGGGATGTACAAAGAACAAGAGAATAGCCATTTTAAGTGGCCTGACCAGGCACTCCCCCATAGTTCATCCAGCTCTTCAAAGCCAGAAATACACCTTCCAGGGTAGAAGTAGTTTGTAATGTTCTTTAACACACATTATCTCATTTGATCCTCACAACTATACATGAATTGGCAGGCATTATTAGCATCATATGTATAAAAGGTAAGAAAACTAAAATTCAAAGAGCTTAAGTGAATTTCCAGGGTTTCTATGATTGGGAAAGAATAGACCTGAGAGTCAAAACTTTGTCTTCTGATTCCAAGTCTAGTATTCATTTTATTACTACACCCTGCTGCCTGTAAGAAAACACACGAGGTTGGATGGAGGCTATAAAGAACAGGGTGGGCAGGGGATAATTATATCAGAGTTGAAAGTCAGTGTAGGGGAGAATTGGAGCTCATATTCAGGAGCCCAGAACTACTGAATAAACACATCCATCAGCAAATGTGAAATAGAATGGGAGTCCTTCTGACTGACAGATCATTCTGAAGATACGAGCCAGCCAATACAAAATCCAAGTGTATAGCAACAAGACAGATGCTGGGATACTGCAGACCAGAACAAGAAGGCTCAAAGCTGAGAGCAGGAAGGAATAGTTGGGAGAATTTCTGACCCCCTAGAGCAGTGCTTCAGGCATTTTTATAGGGTGCCACACTTAGGCCGTAGATTGGAAGGGAATCATTAAGGATTCTGAGTTAGCAGGGATGTAGGCGTGTTAGAATTCAAAGATAACTGAATTTAAAGTTTCCTGTCATGGGAGACCATATGGATGCGCTCAAGAATACTAAGAGAGAAGCTGGGGGATTGAGGGAAGGTTGTGATAGAGGCAGATGACTAATTCCTCCTCATATGATGATGTTTGGGATGGGGGAAGATTCCTCTCTGGATCTGAGGGGAAATATTTGATTAGTTTAATGAAGAGGTAAAACTGGTATCATGTCTTTAAGTCCTTAGTCACAGGAAGGATGGAAAAGAGGAGGCTTAAGTAGGCCCTAGGTATCAGGAAGGAAGGAACAGGTCTTTTATTTTTTCCTGAATTCCTTGATCACAATGGTGAATAATACATCTTTCCTGACTTGTTAAAACTTTAGAATGCTTAATTTTCATGTTCTTGTCCAAAACATCATCTTTTTTTGCAAAAATTATGTCTGCTTTTTCCATTATAGGGACAGAAATAACAATAGTTCCCACTTCACATTACACAGACTTCCTGTACATAAAACCCAGTCAATTCTACCAGCCCATTTCTCCCTATCTTTCTCCCCCTTTCCTCCTCTTTTCCTCTCCTCCTCTCATTCCCTTCCTCTGCCTCTGTCTCTGTCTCTCTCTTATAAGCATGCTCTAGAATGTAAGTTTTGACCTTACAGTTTTTTTCATAAACTCTATCTTCCTCATGAAGGGAGGATCAGTCATTAAGGATGTATAGTGGAGAAAGAGAGTAAAGAAATCTCAAGATCCACCATAAAAGACCAAAACCACAATGAGAGTTATAGACAGGAAACAACTGAGAGGAAGCTGAATAATGCAACCTAGAAGTCCATACCTTTGGCTGGAGTTCCATTGGCGCTCCATCTTTCAGAACCCTGGGATGCATGAAGGATGACTAAGAGAGAAGAAGTAAATGGAATATATGTGCAAATAAGTATCCTTTAGTTCAGATTGTTCACTGACCATTTAAATATTTTCTCTCTTCCAGATCTGGTCTCTGATCCTCAAATATAATTGAAGTCCTCCTACTCTTAAATAGAAATAAATCTTCTCATCATATAGGCAATCCCTACCTTTTACACTCTATATTTTGCTACTGCATTCATCTTAGGCTTCTTATACTATAGATTTTTATGCAGTTTACACCCATTGTCTTAATTTGTTCAATACTGAATTAATCATTTTCCATTCAGCCCTCCTGTGCTCTGGACTAAGTGCCTTCATAGATTATGAACTACACAAGGGAAGAGTATTATTTCTCTCTGATCTGTCACAGGGGAGGATTCCCCCCAAAATGCTACATAGATACATGGATGAGTGGATGAATGGATGGATTACTCTCCCCTTATCCTCCATTCTCCACCTATTAATGCCTTACCTCAAATGCTCCCTCTTTCATGAAACCACTCTTGAGTTTATCCTCCAGATATTTGCCCTCATTTGTTTGAATCCTTAAAGACTTTGTCTCATTTATCTTTATATCTCCTGTTGTACCTAATACAGAATTTAGATGAGCAATAAATATTTTTGAATGTAATTTAATCTAGAGTAATTTGATTCTCATAATACCCTTGCAAGATAGGTAGAACTGGTATTATTGACCTCATTTTATCGATTAGGAAACTGAGGTTTAGAGAAGTTAATGATGATCACCTAACTGGCCCAAGAGCTGGCCATGAGGAGAGCACAGATTGGGAGAGGAGAACCAGCGTCTACCAGCATCATTTCCTGGCTCAGTATGCCTTAAGCAGATCTGCTTTTAAACAGTCTTTAAAAGGAACGTGCTGGGTCATAAAAACAAAAAACTTGTGCATGTAGGAAGAGGATAAGGTCTTTAACGATATTTTCCTGCTTTGATCTTTCCTTTAGTAGGGCATATGTCATATTTTCCTTTTAACCAGCATACATCCATCAGCATACACCATCCTACCCAGATGTCTTTTGTGTCTAGAATCTGTTCTTATGCTTTAATGTCACCACTCCCACCTAGTCAAGGCCCCCTCTGTAGTGGGGAGTATACAATTGTTGTAGTTCTTTAATTGCCCCTTTCACCATATGGATCCCTCCACCTTCCAGTTAATTTTCCACAACAATGCTAATAAACCTTTCAAACATGTCACCGTTTACATACCTGCCAACACCACCCCACAATATTTTTTAATGGCTGTCCTCTGATTTCAGAATAGGATCAGATTCTTCAGCCTGAAATTCTATCTTCTCACAGCCTCATCACCAACCTCATTTCCAACCTTTCCTTGTACTATTCCTCAAAGGAGCCTTGTGTTCTTTAAGCTCAGTGTTCCCTCCCCTCTTAGTCAATTCTGCTATTTAAAAATGTCTTCTCCTTTCTTCACCTTTTATCTAAATGCTACACTATCTTCAAAGCACAGCTCAAAGGCTACCTTCACTCTGAAGTTTTACCATATACATCATCCTTTGGTAATCACTCTTCCCTTGAATTCCCTTTAGCACTATTCATATGCTACCTGACTATCTTTTAAGGTACATGTACTCACTGACCCCAAATAAATCTTTAACTCATCCCAAACTGAAGCTGTATAGCCATTTAACAGTAACTCCCCACTCCCCCCAGCCACTGTTTTAAAAAATCTCCTCTTGTGATTATACTGTGCACTATGATTGAGAAACTCTGATTTACAGGTTAGTCCATCCATCCTCAGCTCTAGCCCCATGTTACCACTGAGGCTTAGAAATCATTGTTGACTGCACTGTGCCACAGGTGGTGGCATTCTGTGGTATTTTGTTAGCAAGCTTTCCTAAATTTTTCATTGGGGCAGTTGACTGTGTACGTGGCTCCTTTCTGCTCAAGTTTCTGGTGTTACCCAGATTTGTGTGACTCTTGGAGTTCACAGCACTAAGGGACTCAAGCTCTGTTTTCCAGCTCACTCTCTGAGTCTTGTCCCCTATTTCTCAGGGTTTGGTCCCCAACCTGTTTAGGTTTGCTTTTTTCAAAAAAATTCTGGAATGTCCTGGATTTGCATCTTCATAAGCATCCTCTCCAGTACATTCTTGCCTGAAGAGGAGGATGAAGCTTTTTCTTTGTGGTAGTCATTCTACATCATTCATTGCTCACAAGGTGTCAAGTGACCATTAGGTTAAAGAAACGTGTATGAGCCTGGGCATTTTAGAAGGCGCTAATTATTGATAGTGGGAAAAGGTGATGAACAAATATTAAGCTTTCTATTTCAGGATAATGAACGGATTCTTAACTTTTTCAGCTGCTAAAATATCTAGACTGCATGATTTATTCATTGCTCTTCTATCATAACATAGAACTTGACGAGAATGAGGAGAAACAGAGAGGGGTTAAATAGACTTATTTAAAATTTTGAAGTTATAATGTTGAAGTTGTAAGCCTACTTTCACTCATGTTTGAAATTAAGGCAACAACATATGTCAAGGAAGAGTAAAGAACAAAAAGTAAGGTGCAATTATTTAGACTTTTTATCATTCACTTACCTACTGAGCACCTGCTACCATACTAAATACAGAGAGAAGTTCAAAAATGAAAATGCATGGTCCTGAGGACCTTCAAGATGGCGGAGGAGTAAGACGTGGAGATCACCTTCCTCCCCACAAATACATCAAACATACATCTACATGTGGAACAACTCCTACAGAACACCTACTGAACGCTGGCAGAAGACCTCAGACTACCCAAAAGGCAAGAAACTCCCCACTTACCTGGGTAGGGCAAAAAAAAAAAAGGAAAAACAGAGACAAAAGAATAGGGACGGGACCTGCACCTCAGAGAGTGAGCTGTGAAGGAGGAAAGGTTTCCACACACTAGGAAGGCCCTTCACTGGTGGAGATGGGGGCTGGGAAGGGGGGAAGCTTCAGAGCCACGGAGGAGAGCGCAGCAACAGGCATGCAGAGGGCAAAGCGAAGAGATTCCCACACAGAGGATCAGTGCCGACCAGCACTCACCAGCCCAAGAGGCTTGTCTGCTCACTCGCCAGGGCGGGTGGGGGTTGGGAGCTGAGGCTCGGGCTTCGGAGGTCAGATCCCAGGGAGAGGACTGGGGTTGGCTGCGTGAACACAGCCTGAAGGGGGCTAGTGCGCCACAGCTAGCCAGGAGGGAGTCCGGGGAAAAGTTTGGACCTGCCTAAGAGGCAAGAGACCATCGTTTCAGGGTGCACGAGGAGAGGGGATTCAGAGCACTTCCTAAACGAGCTCCAGAGACGGGCGTGAGCACCACTATCAGTGCGGACACCAGAGACGGGCACGAAACGCTAACACTGCTGCTGCAGCCACCAACAAGTCTGTGTGCAAGCACAGGCCACTATCCACACCTCCCCTCCCGGGAGACTGTGCAGCCTGGCACTGCCAGGGTCCTGTGATCCAGGGACAACTTCCCTGGAAGAACACATGGCACACCTCAGGCTGTTGCAATGGCATGCCGCCCTCTGCCGCCGCAGGCTCACCCCGCATTCCATATCCCTCCTTCCCCCCAGCCTGAGTGAGTCAGCGCCCCCGAATCAGCTGCTCCTTTAACCCCCACCTGTCTGGGTGAAGAACAGACACCAGAGGGCAACCTACATGCAGAGGCGGGGGCCAAATCCAAAGCTAAACCCCAGGAGCTGGGTGAACAAAGAAGAGAAAGAGAAATCTCTCCCAGCAGCCTCAGGAGCAGCGGATTAAATCTCCACAATCAACTTGACATACCCTGCATCTGTGGAATGCAGTGAATAGACAATGAATCATCCCAAAACTGAGGTGGTGGACTTTGGGAGCAACTGTAGACTTGGGGTTTGCTGTCTGCATCTAATTTGTTTCTAGTTTTATGTTTATCTTAGTTTAGTATTTAGAGCTTAGTATCAGTGGTAGATTTGTTTATTGATTTGGTTGCTCTCTTCCTTTTTTTAAATATATATATATATTTTTTTCCTTTTTCTCTTTTTGTGAGTGTGTATGTGTATGCTTCTTTGTGTGATTTAGTCTGTATAGGTTTGCTTTTACCATTTGCCCTAGTGTTCCGTCTGTCCATGTTTTTTACTAAAGATTTTAGAGCTTGTTATCAATGGTGGATTTGTTTATTGGTTTGGTTGCTCTCTTCTTTTATTTTTTTAATTACTTTTTAATTTTTTTATTTTAATATTTTTTTACATTTTTAATTTTAATAACTTTATTTTTTTCTTTCTTTCTTTTCTTCTTTTCTCCCTTTTCTTCTCAGCCATGTGGCTGACAGGGTCTTGGAGCTCTGACCGGGTGTTAGGCCTGAGCCTCTGAGGTGGCAGAGCCACCTAAGTTCAGGACATTGGTCCACCAGCGACCTCCCGGCCCCTCATAATATCAATAAGCGAGACCTCTCCCAGAGATGTCCATCTCAACGCTAAGACCCAGTTCCACTCAATAACCAGCAAGATCCAATGCTGGACACCCCATGCCAAACAACTAGCAAGACAGGAACACAACCCCGCCCATTATCAGAGAGGCTGAATAAAATCATAATAAGTTCACAGACACCCCAAAACACACCACCAGACACAGCCCTGCCCACCAGAAAGACAAGATCCAGCCTCATCCACCAGAACACAGGCACCAGTCCCCTCCACCAGGAAGCCTACACAACCCACTGAACCAACCTTACCCACTGGAGGCAGACACCAAAAACAACAGGAACTATGAACCTGCAGCCTATGAAAAAGAGACCCCAAACACAGTAAGTTAAGAAAAATGAGAAGACAGAGAAATACACAGCAGATGAAGGAGCAAGGCAAAAACCCATCAGACCAAACAAGTGAAGGGGAAATAGGCACTCTACCTGAAAAAGAATTCAGAGTAATGATAATAAAGACGATCCAAAATCTTGGAAATAGAATGGAGAATATACAAGAAACGTTTAACAAGGACCTAGAAGAAGAAAAGAGCAAACAAACAATGATGAACAACACAATAAATGAAATTAAGAATTCTCTAGAAGGACTCAATAGCAGAATAACTGAGGAAGAAGAACAGATAAGCGACCTGGAAGACAAAATAGTGGAAATAACTACTGCAGAGCAGAATAAAGAAAAAAGAAAGAAAAGAATTGAGGACAGTCTCAGAGACCTCTGGGACAACATTAAATGACCAAGATTCGAATTATAGGTGTCCCAGAAGAAGAGAAAGAGAAAGGGACTGAGAAAATATTTGAAGATATTATAGTTGAAAACTTCCCTAATATGGGAAAGAAAATAGTCAATCAAGTCCAGGAATCGCAGAGAGTCCCATACAGGATAAATCCAAGGAGAAACACGCCAAGACACATATTAATCAAACTATCAAAAATTAAATACAAACACAAAATATTGAAAGCAGCAAGGGAAAAGCAACAACTAAAATACAAGGGAATCCCCATAAGGTTAACAGTTGATCTTTCAGCAGAAACTCTTCAAGCCAAAAGGGTGCGGCAGGACATACTTAAAGTGATGAAAGGGAAAAACCTACAACCAATTTTACTCTACCCAGCAAAGATCTCATTCAGATTTTTTTTCTCATTCAGATTTAATGGAGAAATTTAAACCTTTAAAGACAAGCAAAAGCTAAGGTAATTCAGCACCACCAAACCAGCTTTACAAAAAATACTAAAGGAACTTCTCTAAGCAGGAAGCACAAGAGAAGGAAAAGACCTACAATAACAAACCCAAAACAATTAAGAAAATGGTAATAGGAACATATATATCAATAATTACCTTAAATGTAAATAGATTTACAATTTATTTACAATCAAAAGACACAGACTGGCTGAATGCATACAGAAATAAGACCCGTATATATGCTGTCTACAAGAGACCCACTTCAGACCTAGGGACACATACAGACTGAAAGTGAGGGGATGGAAAAAGATATTCCATGCAAATGGAAATCAAAAGAAAGCTGGAGTAGGAATACTCATAACAGACAAAATAGACTTTAAAATAAAGACTACTACAAGAGACAAAGAAGGACACTACATAATGATCAAGGGATCGATCCAAGAAGAAGATATAACAATTGTAAATATTTATGCACCCAACATACAAGCACCTCAATACATAAGGCAAATGTTAACAGCCATAAAAGGAGAAATCAACAGTAACATAATCATAGTAGGGGACTTTAACACCCCACTTTCACCAATGGGCAGATGATCCAAAATGAAAATAAATGAGGAAAAAGAATGAAATAATGCCATTTGCAGCAACATGGATGGACCTAGAGATTATTGTACGAAGTGTAATAACCGACTCCCTCTTGAGAGAGCACCGGAATCACAACTAACTGCTGAACAATCATCGACAGGAACACACTGGAACTCACCAAAAAAGATACCCACATCCAAAGACAAAGGAGAAGCCACAATGAGACAGTAAGAGGGGCGCAATCAGAGTAAAATCAAATCCCATAACTGGTGGGTGGGTGACTCACAGATTGGCGAACACTTATACCACAGAAGTCCACCCACTGGAGTGAAGGTTCTGAGCCCCACGTCAGGCTTCCCAACCTCGGGGTCTGACAACGGGAGGAGAAATTCCTAGAGAATCAGACTTTGAAGGCAAGTGGGATTTGATTGCAGGACTTTGACAGGACTAGGGGAAACAGACACTCCACTCTTGGAGGGTACACACAAAGTAGTGTGTGCACTGGGACCCAGGGGAAGGAGCAGTGACCCCTTAGGAGACTGAACCAGACCTACCTGCTAGTGTTGGAGGGTCTCCTGCAGAGGCAGGGCGTGGCTGTGTCTCACCGTGAGGACAAGGACATTGGGGGCAGAAGTTCTGGTAAGTACTCCTCGGTGTGAGCCCTCCCAGAGTCTGCCATTAGCCCCACCAAAGAGCCCAGGTAGGCGCCAGTGTTGGGTTGCCTCAGGCCAAACAACCAACAGGGAGGGAACCCAGCCCCACCCAAGAGCAGACAAGCGGATTAAAGTTTTACTGATCTCTGACCAACAGAGGAACAGCCAGCTCTACCCACCACCACTCCCTCCCATTAGGAAACCTGCACAAGCTTCTTAGATAGCCTCATCCACCAGAGGGCAGACAGCAGAAGCAAGAATAACTACAATCCTGCAGCCTGCGGAACAAAAACCACATTCACAGAAAGATAGACAAGATGAAAAGGCAGAGGGCTATATACCAGATGAAGGAACAAGATAAAACCCCAAGAAAACAACTAAATGAAGTGGAGATAGGCAACCTTCCAGAAAAAGAATTCAGAATAATGATAGTGAAGATGATCCAGGACCTCGGAAAAACAATGGAGGAAAAGATCAAGAAGATGCAAGAAATGTTTAACAAAGACCCAGAAGAATTAAAGAACAAACAAACAGAGATGAACAATACAATAACTGAAATGAAAAATACACTAGAAGGAATCAATAGCAGAATAACTGAGGCAGAAGAACGGATAAGTGACCTGGAAGACAGAATGATGGAATTCACTGCTGCGGAACAGACTAAAGAAAAAAGAATGAAAAGAAATGAAGACAGCCTAAGAGACCTCTGGGACAACATTAAACATAACAACATTCTCATTACAGGGGTCCCAGAAGGAGAAGAGAGAGAGAAAGGACCCGAGAAAATATTTGAAGAGGTTATAGTCGAAAACTTCCCTAACAATTGAAAGGAAATAGCCACCCAACTCCAGGAAGCGCAGAGAGTCCCATACAGGATAAACCCAAGAAGTAACATGCCAAGACACATAGTAATCAAATTGGCAAAAATTAAAGACAAAGAAAAATTATTGAAAGCAGCAATGGAAAAATGACAAATAACACACAAGGGAACTCCCATAAGGTTAACAGCTGATTTCTCAGCAGAAACTCTACAAGCCAGAAGGGAGTGGCATCACATATTTAAAGTGATGAAAGGGAAGGACCTACAACCAAGATTACTTTACCCAGCAAGGATCTCATTCAGATTCAACGGAGAAATCAAAAGCTTTACAGACAAGCAAAAGGTAAGAGAATTCAGCACCACCAAACCAGCTCTACAACAAATGCTAAAGGAACTTCTCTAAGGGGGAAACACAGAGAAGAAAAGGACCTACAAAAACAAACCCAAAACAATTAAGAAATGGTAATAGGAACATATATATCGATAATTACTTTAAATGTAAATAGATTTACAATCTGTTTACAATCAAAAGACATAGACTGGCTGAACGGATACAGAAACAAGACCCGTATATATGTGGTCTATAAGAGACCCACTTCAGACCTAGGGACACATACAGACTGAAAGTGAGGGGATGGAAAAAGATATTCCATGCAAGTGGAAATCAAAAGATAGCTGGAGTAGCAATACTCATATCACATAAAATAGACTTTAAAATAAAGACTATTACAAGAGACAAGGAAGGACACTACATAATGATTAAGGGATCAATCCAAGAAGAAGATATAACAATTATAAATATATATGCACCCAACATAGGAGCACCTCAATACATAAGGCAACTGTTAACACCTGTAAAAGAGGAAATCGACAGTAACACAATAACCGTGGGGGACTTTAACACCTCACTTACACCAATGGACAGATTATCCAAACAGAAAATTAATAAGGAAACACAAGCTTTAAATGACACAATAGACCAGATAGATTTAATTGATATTTATAGGACATACCATCCAAAAACAGCAGATTACACTTTCTTCTCAAGTGCGCACGGAACATTCTCCAGGATAGATCACATCTTGGTTCACAAATCAAGCCTCAGTAAATTTAGGAAAATTGAAATCATATCAAGCATCTTTTCTGACCATAATGCTATGAGATTAGAAATCAATTACATGGAAAAAATCGTAAAAAACACAAACACATGGAGGCTAAACAATACATTACTAAATAACCAAGAGATCACTGAAGATATCAAAGAATAAATCAAAAAATACCTAGAGACAAATGACAATGAAAACACGATGATCCAAAACCTATGGGATGCAGCAAAAGCAGTTCTAAGAGGGAAGTTTATAGCAATACAATCCTACCTCAAGAAACAACAAACATCTCAAATAAACAATCTAACCTTACACCTAAAGGAACTAGAGAAAGAAGAACAAACAAAACCCAAAGCTAGTAGAAGGAAAGAAATCATAAAGATAAGAGCAGAAATAAATGAAATAGAAACAAAGAAGACAATAGGAAAGGTCAATAAAACTAAAAGCTGCTTCTTTGCAAAGATAAACAATATTGATAAACCATTAGCCAGACTCATCAAGAAAAAGAGAGAGAGGACTCAAATCAATAAAATTAGCAATGAAAAAGGAGAAGTTAACAACACACACCACAGAAATACAAAGCATCCTAAGAGACTACTACAAGCAACTCTATGCCAATAAAATGGACAACCTGGAAGAAATGAATAAATTCTTAGAAAGGTATAACCTTCCAAGACTGAACCAGGAAGAAATAGAAAATATGAACAGACCAATCACAAGTAATGAAACTGAAACTGTAATTAAAAATCTTCCAACAAACAAAAGTCCAGGACCAGATGGCTTCACAGGTGAATTCTATCGAACATTTAGAGAAGAGCTAACACCTATCTTTCTCAAACTCTTCCAAAAAATTGCAGAGGAAGGAACACTCCCAAACTCATTCTATGAGGCCACCATCACCCTCATATCAAAACCAGACAAAGATACTACAAAAAAAGAAAATTACAGACCAATATCACTGATGAATATAGATGCCAAAATTCTCAACAAAACACTAGCAAACAGAATCCAACAACATAGTAAAAGGATCATACACCATGATCAAGTGGGATTTATCCCAGGGATGCAAGGATTCTTCAATATAAGTATATCAATCAGTGTTATACACCATATTAACAAATTGAAGAAGAAAAACCATATGATCATCTCAATAGATGCAAAAAAACTTTTGACAAAATTCAACACCCATTTATGATAAAAACTCTCCAGAAAGTGTGCATAGAGTGAACCTACCTCAACATAATAAAGGCCATGTACGACAAACCCACAGCAAACGTCATTCTCAATGGTGAAAAACTGAAAGCATTTCCTCTAAGATCAGGAACAAGACAAGGATGTCCACTCTCACCGCTCTTATTCAACATAGTTTTGGAGGTCCTAGCCACGGCAATCAGAGAAGAAAAAGAAATAAAAGGAATACAATTTGGAAAAGAAGAAGTAAAACTGTCACTGTTTGCAGATGACATGATACTATACATAGAGAATCCTAAAGATGCCACCAGAAACCTACTAGAGTTAATCAATGAATTTGGTAAAGTTTCAGGATACAAAATTAATGCAGAGAAATCGCTTGCATTCCTATACGCTAATGATGAAAAATCTGCAAGAGAAATTAAGGGAACACTCCCATTTACCATTGCAACAAAAAGAATAAAATACCTAGGAATAAACCTGCCTAAGGAGACAAAAGACCTGTATGCAGAAAACTATAAGACACTGGTGAAAGAAATTAAAGATGATACAAACAGATGAAGAGATATACCATGTTCTTGGATTGAAAGAATCAATATTGTGAAAATGACTATACTACTCAAAGCAATCTACAGATTCAATGCAATCCCTATCAAATTACCAATAGCATTTTTTACAGAACTAGAACAAAAAATCTTAAAATTTGTATGGAGACACAAAAACCCCGAATAGCCAAAGCGGTCTTGAGGGAAAAAAACGGAGCTGGAGGAATCAGGCTCCCTGACTTCAGACTATACCATGAAGCTACAGTAATCAAGACAGTATGGTACTGGCACAAAAACAGAAATACAGATCAATGGAACAGGATAGAAAGCCAAGAGATAAACCCCCACACATATGGTCACTTTATCTTTGATAAAGGAGGCAAGGATACACAATGGAGAAAAGACAGCCTCTTCAATACGTGGTGCTGGGAAAACTGGACAGCTACATGTAAAAGAATGAAGTTAGAACACTCCCTAACACCATACACAAAAATAAACTCAAAATGGATTAGAGACCTAAATGTAAGGCCAGACACTATAAAACTCTTAGAGGAAAACATAGGAAGTACACTCTTTGACATAAACCACAGCAAGATCCTTTTTGACCCACCTCCTAGAGAAAGGGAAATAAAAACAAAAATAAACAAATGGGACCTAATGAAACTTCAAAGCTTTTGCACAGCAAAGGAAACCATAAACAAGACGAAAAGACAACCCTCAGAATGGGAGAAAATATTTGCAAACAAAGCAACTGACAAAGGACTAATCTCCAAAATAGACAAACAGCTCATGCAGCTCAATATCAAAAAAACAAACAACCCAATCCAAAAATGGGCAGAAGACCTAAACAGACATTTCTCCAAAGAAAATATACAGATCGCCAACAAACACATGAAAGGATGATCAACATCACTAATCATTAGAGAAATGCATATCAAAACTACAATGAAGTATCACCTCACACCAGTCAGAATGGCAATCATCAAAAAGTCTACAAACGATAAATGCTGGAGAGGGTGTGGAGAAAAGGGAACCTTCCTGCACTGCTGGTTGGAATGTAAATTGATACAGCCACTATGGAGAACAGTATGGAGGTTCCTTAAAAAACTAAAAATAGAACTATCATATGACCCAGCAATCCCACTACTGGGCATATACCCTGAGAAAACCATAATTCAAAAAGAGTCATGTACCACAATGCTCATTGCAGCACTAGTTACAATAGCCAGGACATGGAAGCAACCTAAATGTCCATCAATTGATGAATGGATAAAGAAGATGTGGCACATATATACAATGGAATATTACTCAGCCATAAAAAGAAACAAAATTGAGTTATTTGTAGTGAAGTGGATGGACCTAGAGACTGTCATACAGAGTGAAGTAAGTCAGAAAGAGAAAAACAAATACCGTGTGCTAACACAGATATATGGAATCTAAAAAAAAAAAAAAAGAAAAGGTTCTGAAGAACCTAGGGGCAGGACAGGAATAAAGACGCAGATGTAGAGAATGGACTTTAAGTCATGGGGAGGGGGAAGTGTAAGCTGGGACAAAGTGAGAGAGTGGCATGGACAGATATACACTACCAAATGTAAAACAGATAGCTAGTGGGAAGCAGCCGCATAGCACAGGGAGATCAGCTCAGTGCTTTGTGACCGCCTAGATGAGTGGGATACGGAGGGTGTGAGCGAGTCACAAGAGGGAGGGGATATGGGGATATATGTATACGTATAGCTGATTCACTTTGTGATGCAGCAGAAACTAACACACCATTGTAAAGCAATTATACTCCCATAAAGATGTTTAAAAGAAAAGAAAAGAAAATGCATGGTCCTACCCTCTAGGAGCTTACAATATAGTACTGGAAAGACAAAATAAACAGTTTACAAAGTAAAATTATTAGCAAAAATAAAGAGTGATATACATAAGGTATAGTGAGAATAAAGAGAAAAAGGAAGATCCACTCCAATTGTGTAAAATCAGGAAAGACTTGATGGCAGAAATAAAATTTGAGCAACATTTCTGACGGCAGGTACAATTTAAGTATGTCAATGTTGTAGAAATATCTGTCCAGTGTTCTGGAGTAGTATTAACAAAAGGATAGAGTCTGGCTGGAACACAGTTTCCTCAGTGGAATAGCTAGGGAGAAGCACAGATTAGGGGTTTTTCTTACTAGCCTATGGGGAACCATTAATCTTTCTATCCAGATGAGTGTCATAATTAGAGTTGTGTTTCAGGTACATGAATTTGACCACAATGTGTTGGTTGAATTGGAATAGGGAAGATTATAGGCAGGCATAAAGCAATACTAGATTGCTTTCTAAAGTTTACATTCTCACTCTTACATAAGTGGCAGCTTGATAGAGTGGAGAAAGCACTGGATTTTAAGTCAGAAGGCATTCTCTGACTATGTCTCTTACTAGCTGAGACTTTGGCACGTTAGTTAATATCTGTATCCTCAGTTTCTTTTCCTGATAAGTGGAATTAATACCTGTCTTTTAGAATTGCTTTGGTAAATGAGATACGCCTCAGAACACAATGCCTTGTACAAAGTAAGTGCTCAATGAATGTTTGCTTTCCTTCCTTTTCTACCGAATTCATATTTGAAAGGTGTTTATTTCTATGACTGTCTTTTAATACAGCTTGAGTTAGTGAACACCCACATAGTACATTTCAGTATTTTAGATGATGCCAAAGTCTGTGACACAGAAGGCAAGATTACATGACATTTACACTTGGGAGAATACGTTTACAATCAGGAAATGAACAGGTCTTTGTGTTCTCCAGACAGTCTGAGTTTGTTCAACATTCATTTAACAAATATTTATTGAGCCCCTACATGGGTCTGTGACTGTGCAAGAAGATAACAAAAGTAGATACAACTCAGTCCTGCTCTGGAGAAGTTCCAAGTCAAATATCAGAGATATATCAATACACAGATAATTTACGAGTTTATGATAAGTACTAGGAGAAGTTTATACAAAGTGTTATGGGAGCACAAAAGAATGTGTAACTAGCTGAGTTTGTGGTGGTCACGGAAAGCTTCACAAGGAAGTAATCCTTTTAGATAAGTCTTGGAGTGTTCAGCTGCTACACAGGTGAAGAAAGAACACAACTGGCAGGGGAAATAGTGTGTAAAAATATGAAGAAGGGAGGGATTGCACTTGACTGTCTTTAACTGAAAACAAAAATAACAGAGGTTTAAACAAAGTTGGACTTTATTTTTCATATATACAAGGAAACCTAGAGGTTCAAGGATGTCAGGTCCTAGGTCTTTGAGATTCTTTTGGTCTATATTACAAAAGAAGCTGAGAAATAAATGTTTTCCTTTATTTATTTATTTTATCTTTTTTAAGTTGGGCACAAAATTACCCCCAACAAAATCAAAATTCTGTTAAAAAGCAAGAAAGTGGAGATGGTATTTGGTGTAGGCAACTAACAGCACTGCTCTAGCATTTTTAGGGGATTGCAAATAGTCAGTGTGGCAGGATGATGGAATTTCAGAGAGTGATAGATGAGGCTGGAGAGGCAAGCAGATGAGGCAAGGGAAGATCTAAAAGTTTATCTGTGCAATTTTTTCATGAGAAGTCCAAGGTTCCATTGATGGGATATCAGGAAGATTTGCTTAGTTACAGCCACAGCAATAGGAATGAAAAGTTCTTCATTCCCATCACATTTTGGCCAGTTGATCAGAAACCTCCCAAGTCCTCGAAATGTAGCCAAGGGCAGGGTTCCCGCAGGAAATACTGGTTGTTTGGTATAGGCTGCAATGACCTGTTTTTAATCTCATGCCTTGTTAAATGATAAAAGTCACCACAGCCAACAATGTTTCTTTTTTCTTTTGTCCCTCTATTCCTTTCTTCTTTTTGCCTTGAATTTACACCAGTGTGTGGCCTAGTGACTTCATTTCTTCTTCTTAATGAGTTTTCAGCAAGATTCCAAACCCGTGACTGAAAGCCAGAAATGTTATTTCTAGGTTCCAAAGTTTCTGAGACAATTTTTAAAAAATATTTTTCAAGTTTCCATTGTTCTGTCACATCGTTGCAACTCCTCTTCCTCTTCCCCTGCAGCTTTCCACAGTTCCCTGTAAGAAACTCCTTTAGCACACTCCCCTTCTCCCTCCTGACTTCTTCCCTTCCTGCACACTCTTATCCTCTCTTGCAGAAGGAAAGGTCAGGGAAGCGTTTAGTTACCTGTAGAGTTAAGTGCTTTCTAGCTCCTGACTAAACCCCTCCTACCACCAAATTAAACCTATATCCAACATCGTTGATATAAATAATGTTTTGATGATTCTTTTTTTCATCTCAAAAGCAATACCTTTTTCTTATAAAAAACTTGAAAAATACAGACCAACCAGAAAAGAAATGGGACTCATCCATAATCCCACCATCCAAAAATACCCACTATTAACACTTTGGTATATGCTCTTTCCTTTTTTTTTTTTTTTTAACAATGTACATCCTACACATTGTGACAACCTTCATTTCTTTTTTTCTTTTTTTTAAACTTTGGGTTTGTTTATTTATTTATTTATGGCTGTGTTGGGTGTTCGTTTCAGTGCGAGGGCTTTCTCTAGTTGCAGCAAGTGGGGGCCACTTTCCATCGCGGTACGCGGGCCTCTTATTATCGCGGCCTCTCTTGTTGCGGAGCACAGGCTCCAGACGCGCAGGCTCAGTAATTGTGGCTCACGGGCCTAGTTGCTCCGCGGCATGTGGGATCTTCCCAGACCAGGGCTCGAACCCGTGTCCCCTGCATTGGCAGGCAGATTCTCAACCACTACGCCACCAGGGAAGCCCTGCTCTTTCCTTTTAATTTTTCTGTTATGCAAATAGATTGTGTACATTTTTTTGATGATATCATTCTGTATATATTGCCTTGTAACCTGCTTTTAGTTTAAAAAGCACCATAATTGCTTTCTTTTTCAGTGATTCTTAAAATTTTGAATTTAATATTATTTAAATTACATATATATGCGTGCATATGTATAGATATGTATACATATATATTATAGTTTGAAAATCAAATACTATGACATAATGAAAAATAGCAGCAGGTCCCTCCCCACTCTGCCCCATCCTCCATGTTCATCCCTCAGGGTCAGACACTTGCAACTGTCTTAATTGTTTCTCTTTGAATAGATCTCTGTATTTCTAAATAATAATAATCATAACCTTTATGATTATTTCTGGGTTTTAAATTTCAGACACTGAAAATGTCTACTATAATGGAAGACAAGGACTTAGAACTCATAAACTCCTCCCTGAATGCACATAGGTATTTCCTCTCCTCTTGGAGATATATAGCAGTTTTTACTAAATCATCATTTAGTGTTTACATTAAAATGACATCAACACTGTGAATGTACTTAATGCCACTAACTGTACACTTCACATGGTTAAAATTGCACATTTTATGTTACGTATATTTCAAAACAAGTTTAAAAAGAAATAGCTGCACAAAATAAATGATATCAACATTGTTCAGTTAGTCATTTAATACACTCTGCTAGATTTCTAGTACAACTTTTATTTTTCCTAGAGCCGGTAATTGTCTTATGGATTTTTTTCCCCTTATTTGCTTAGTTTTTATGGAACTGATCCCAAACTTTCCAACAGAACTATAAAGCCTAAATCAGTACAGCTAAATACATCAGTTCCTTTTGTATGCGTGATAACACCCCTTTTGGAATCCTCCATAATCCTGCTCCTATCTGAACTGGAAACAACTTTTGGGACTTCCCTGGTGATGCAGTGGATAGGACTCCACACTCCCAGTGCAGGGGGTCCGGGTTCGATCCCCAGTCAGGGAACTAGATCCCACATCCATGCCGCAACTGAGAGTCCACATGCCACAACTAAGGAGCCCTGGAGCCGCAACTAAGGAGCCTACATGCTGCAGCTAAGAAGCCAGCGAGCTGCAGATAAGGAACTCGCCTGCCGTGACTAAGACCTGTTGCAACCAAATAAATAAATAAATAAACATCAAAAAAATAAGAAACAACCTTCGTTTCCATCTCTTGTTTCTGGAACCCCAACACTTTTTTCTTGATTTATTGCCTTATTGATGAAGCATATACTTGGGTAACTTCCGGGAAAACTCTATATGGAAGGT
This sequence comes from Balaenoptera ricei, assembly GCF_028023285.1. NCBI lineage: Eukaryota > Metazoa > Chordata > Mammalia > Artiodactyla > Balaenopteridae > Balaenoptera > Balaenoptera ricei. The sequence goes on along the minus strand of NC_082640.1, from coordinate 79,199,655 downwards.
ATATTTTTTGTGCTCATGAATGGCTGAAAATAACTATTATAAACTACCCTCACGGGCCTCCCTGGTGGCACAGTGGTTGAGAATCTGCCTGCCAATGCAGGGGACACAGGTTCGAGCCCTGGTCTGGGAAGATCCCACATGCTGCAGAGCAGCTGGGCCCGTGAGCCACAATTACTGAGCTTGCGCGTCTGGAGCCTGTGCTCCGCAACAAGAGAGGCCGCGATAGTGAGAGGCCCGTGCACCATAATGAAGAGTGGCCCCCACTTGCTGCAACTGGAGAAAGCCCTCGCACAGAAACGAAGACCCAACACAGCCATAAATAAATAAATAAATAAAAGTTTAAAAAACAAACAAACAAAAAAAAACTACCCTCACTTGATTGGTAGTTTGGCCAAGTATAGAACTTTATGTTGCAAATAATTTTCACTCAGAATTTTGCAGGCCTTACTCCACTGTTTTTTAGTTTCCAGGACTGCTGTTGATATATCTGCCATTCTGATTAACTGAAAAATTTCCATGTTATCTGGTTTGTTTGTGTGGGTTTTTTTAAGATTCTCTCTTTATGCCTGGGGATTTGAAATTCCACAGTGGAATGCCTTGGTATGGATCATTTTTCATTCAGTGTCTGGGCCATTTATGTTCTTTATGCTCTTTCAGTTTGGAAATTTGTTTCCTTTTGTTCTGGGAAATTTTGTTTTTCTGTGATCACTCCTGTCCTCCACTTCACTTTTGTTTTTGTTTTTTCTTTTTGGAGCTTAAATTGCTCAGATATTGGCTCTTTTGGATTGATAATTTTATCTTGCCTTTTCTTTCCTCTTTTCCATGTCTTATGGTTTTCTGGGAGATTTCCTCAACTTTATCTTCTAACTCTTCTACTGAATTTTTCCATGACTATTATCCATGAAAGTTTCATTTTATTTCATTCCTTTCCTTACTTCCTTCCTTCCTTTTTTTATAAAAGAAAATTCTTTTGTGTATCATGGAAGCTAAAGCTATTAATGATTAAAAAAAATTTTTTTTTTCTTCTCCAGTTACTGTTTCTGTTTTGTTTTTTAGTTTTTTCTACTTCCTTTGTTTGTTTTGGTCTCTTTGTTGGAAGCATTCCTCAACTGTCTAGTAATCTTTTCTGTTCATATTGAAAGAATCACTAAAAAACTGATTTAATTAGAAGCTCTGTGCGCCTAAGTGAAGCTTGCTGACTGATGAGTTCTCTGCTGTAGAAGGAATAGGACCCCAAATCTAATTGCAAGTACTTTCTCTTAGACTGATCAATTTCGCTAGAGGAGAGTCCTCCATTCTCTTATTTAGGGATGTAGGCCTGACCACCAGTCTAGAATATAGCCTTACACATACTTACATATAGACATTTTTTTTTCACAAATGAGATCATACTACACATGTTTTCTGAAATTTGTTTTTCATCTAACATTATTATCTAAGACATCTTCCCATGACTGTGTGCATAGGAATACATAGGAATATAAAATGGATGCCTAGAATTTCATAGTATATATGACCCTTAATTTACTTAAACAGTTTCTAATTGATAAGCATTTGAGTATTTTTTTTCCCTATAACAACACTGCAATTGTAGCTGTATCTTTCTGTACTTGTGCAAGAATATTTGTATAATAAATTTCTAGAAGTAGAATGGTTGGGTCAAAGAGTGTGCATATTTAAAATTTTTGTCAATGCTGTCAAAATTACTCTCCAAGAAAGTTGTACCAATTCACACTACCAGCAGTGGTGTGTAAGAGTGCCTGCTTAATTATATTCTTGAAAATTCTGGGTATTAAACTTTCTCAACCTCGCTATTTTGACAGGATTTTTTGAAGTGCATCTAGTTCTCGCTATAAAATACATTTCTTTAATTATTAGTGAGGTTAAACAACTTTCTACTATTTTTATTAGCCATTTGCATCTCAGTATAAACTTTTCTTTGAATTCACTGCACATTTTTCTATTGGGTGATTAATCTTTCTCTTACTGTTCAATTTTTCTGTACGTTAAAGAAATTAGGCTTGTGACCATTATTTACTCTATTTGACTTTTTTTTCACTTTCTTTCTTCCTAGATTTATTTTTTCCTAATGGAAAATTTATATATATATTTAATATATTTATATTATATACTTTTATATATGTTTCATCAAGTGTTTCATGATAGTTTTCATTATATGGAGGCATTATAATTTATTTAAACAGTCCTCTATTATTAGAATTTTATTTTGTTTCCCATTTCCTGAAGGCCACATCCTCTTGTTTTGTCCCGGGCTCCCTGAGAACTGAAGAATAGGTGAGTTTCTTCTCTACAGAGCCTCTTCATAAATATGTAAAAATTTTTCTTCTCTAGTTTAAATAATCATAATGACTTTAACCACATTTCATTTCATTTTTTGGGTTCATTTTTGTTACTCTACTCTCAAGTCCTCCCTCCCATTTCACATGTGCATTAAAATGCCAGTGCCCAAACCTGGCATGATACTTTAAGGTTGTGACCAATTCTAAGTTTAGCAGAGGGATACTTTCCTAACTCTTAGATGTCACAGACCTATTAATATATTTCACTATCATAGTTAGCTTTATAAAAACAGCCACACTATACTGCTGACTCATTCGCAGCTGGTGGTCCCAGTCTATCAAATTCATAAAACTGGAAAAAATGTCTCATGTGTTAGATGAAAGAAAAAAGATTCAAAAAGAGCCTGGAATGTTGGAACACTGGGCCAAAAGATGAAACTTATCAGGAAGAAATGAAAAGCTTTGCATTGAATTTAAAACTGAAAAAACCCACCTGAGTACAGGATAAGGATAATTTCACTTAACACCTAAACACTGAAACATTTTCATTTACTGTAAACTTAATACGTATCAGCAAAAATGTAAAACAGCTGCCAACAAATTGAATGCATTTTTGACAGGAAAAAAAAATTAATGTCTGACTGTTCACAGTCTCTCCCCTCCCTCCTTCAGCCAAGGAAATTTCTTGTTTGGCAAGGTCAGTTCCTGAGCCTTTTCAAGAGATTGGGGGCTTGGGTAAGAGGAAAAGATTTGATTGTTCTACTGGAAAATTTGGAAAGTTGCACAAGAAAAAAGTCAGATGCTGAAGACGAGGGGAGGCACTAGAAAGGCAAAAGGCAGTTAAGTGCTGGATAGGAGAGAGGGTTTGGGAGTTTATAAAAAAGAGAAAAGAAAAATAAATTGGATTAGCTGCAGTGCTGTGGCAAGGGAGGCTTTTTAGATGAAGAAAGAGATTTTAAAGGAAGTGTTGTCATGTGTTATGAATATCGTGTCATTTTGTGTGTGTTCTAAGAGACTTTAATAAAATTTAAACATTTTTCCCAACTCTTTTTGGATGTCTGACATGTATATCTTTGGATGGAACTCTGAGCTGAGAAGCTGCCAGGAATATCTGAACTGTATACAGGTTACAAAATCTTACGTGACATCAACAGAACTACAGTGTTCACCATGATAAAGATGTCAATCATGTCATTTGGTCACACCTGTATTATCTTCAGCCCTGGGTACCACATTTTTACAAGGTATACTGGTTTGCTAGGGCTGCCATAATAAAGTACCACAGACTGAGTGGCTTAAACAACAGAAATTTATTTTCTCACAATTCTGTAGGCTAGAAGTTAGAGATCAAGGTGTTGACAAGTTTCTTTTTCTCTGAGGCATCTCTCCCTGGTTTATACACTGCCATCTTCTCCCAATGTCTTCGCATGGCCCTCCTGTTATATGTAACTGTGTCCTAATCGCCTCTTTTTATATGGACACCAGTCTTACTGGATTAGGGCCCACCACAATCACCTCATTTAAATTTAATTACCATTGTAAAGACCGTGTCTCCAAATAGTCATATTCTGAGATACTGGGGGTTAGGATTTTAACATACAAATTTTAAGGGTATACGATTTAGACCATAACACAAGGCTACTGACAAATTCAATCTTTACTCTCATTTTTAGATCCCTTTGAATTTTTTCTTTTTTTTAAAAGTTAATTAATTTATTTATTTATTAGATCCCTTTGAATTTTATCTCTGGTCTTTTGGGACTCTGATCCAAATTCTTATAATCTGTAGACAACCAGAATAGTTTCAGTTTTTCCACTAAATTATTAATGCACATAATTTCTATTCCACTCAAAAGTATTTAGATTCTGTACTTTGTTAGGTATGTGCAAAATGGTATTATATAAATTGGTCCTTTGGAGATGAAATACATATACACATGAAGAGAAACAATTTCCTTTTCTGCAAAATGAGCAAGTGGACTAGATAATCTGTATGGTCTCTTCCAGTCCTAAAAATCATACAATTCTAGTGCAAGGACAATGAAAGTATGCCGTTAAATATAATTTTTAAATATTGGATATGTGTTATGAAGAAAAGGCAGAGATCAAGTTAGGAACTGTGGAAGTTTTTCTCAAAATTTGAGTGGACAATCTAAAATATCTTGAAGGTAAGTCCTTTAGGTCCGATTGCCAACCTAGCGTTAAGCCTTCAGAATCATAATAACTCATACTGATGACAATTCAGGCACCTAGTTTCATACTGTTTCTCTAACCAGCATTTTCTTTCAGAGTTGTAAATGTTTCAAAACTGACCCAGGAGTGTTGACCATGTACATTCATGCCCTGTTGTACATTTCATGTCTCTTCACAGCTGTTGGAAAAATGCAGCATATTTCCCATTTCCTTTACTATTATATCTTATAGTTTGTAGAAGTAGTAACATTTAATTAGCATTAACTGATTGTCCATGTATTTAGGCAGAGAAGAATAGATAGTAAACTTCTGCAGTACACAGTTAAATATCTGAGTTTGACAGTATTTTACATATTATATTTATTCATATTTCCCAAGCTCATGTGGAAATCTATTCATACTTTTCAACAAACTGGGATTACACAGAAGAACTGCCAAACCTTAAAATTAGTTTTTTAAAATACCTTGTACAAGTCAGAAAATATGTCTCATCTCTTTGAAGGTTGAAAACAGGCTAATATTTTACTTTTCCTTTAAAAAAAAAAAAAGATAAGGACCAACTATCAGGCAAAAGTTGTGAAAATGTAGCAGTAATTCTAGGAGGTTGCTTTCTACAGTGAATTATTACACATTGAAAGACTTTCATATAGTACCAAGGCTCATTTCTGACATCAAGTTAAAATCACTTTAGCATTAATAATTTTTATTTATTTTTTTATAAATTTATTTTTTTGTTTGTTTCTTTGTTTTTAGCTGTGTTGGGTCTTTGTTGCTGAATGCAGGCTTTCTTTTTAGTTGTAGCGAGCGGCAGCTACTCTTCGTTGCGGTGCGCAGGCCTCTCATTAAGGTGGCTTCTCTTGTTGAAGAGCATGGGCTCTAGATGTGCGGGCTTCAGTAGTTGTGGCTCATGGGCTCAGTAGTTGTGGCACACGGGCTTAGTTGCTCTGTGGCATGTGGGATCTTCCTGGACCAGGGCTCAAACCCGTGTCCCCTGCATTGGCAGGTGGATTCTTAACCACTGCGCCACCAGGGAAGCCTGCATTAATAATTTTTAAATGAAACATTTTCTGAGGGTGGAAAAGAGCCATATTGGATTTTATTTGGTTATTAAATTTAAAAAGTGCCTTGTATCAAGAAAGTAGATATTGGGCTTCCCTGGTGGCGCAGTGGCTGAGAATCTGCCTGCCAATGCAGAGGACACAGGCTCAAGCCCTGGTCTGGGAGGATCCCACATGCCGCGGAGCAACTGGGCCCATGAGCCACAATTACTGAGCCTGCGCGTCTGGAACCTGTGCTCCACAACAAGAAAGGCCACAATAGTGAGAGGCCCACGCACCGCGATGAAGAGTGGCCCCCGCTTGCCACAATTAGAGAAAGCCCTCGCACAGAAACGAGGACTCAACACAGCCATAAATTAATTAATTAATTATTTTTTAAAAAAAAGAAAGTAGATATTGTGCTCAGCATTATTAACATATTCTATTTAGAAAAATTACATTGCTATTCACATGAAAACAGATTTTGGTCTAGATAAAGTTAAATGCCTTCACAGGTTTCAAACATGTATACATGAAATTATAAAAATTAATTATAGTTCAAGCAAGGACTTGACTGCTCTTTTGCTATAAAGGGAATATTTGATTTATCTATTATTGTAAAGCAAACTGTCCCAGAACTTAATGGCTTAAAATAAAGACTTGGCAAACTTTTTCTATAAAGGGCCAAATTGTAGATATTTTTAGACTTTGTGAGCCATATAATCTCTGTCACAACTACTCAAGTCTGCTGCTGTAGCACAAAAGCAGACATAAACAATATGTAAACAAAGGGGTGTGGATATATTCCAACATAATGTGATTTATAAAAGAAGACAGTGAGCCAAATTTGGCCCACAGGCTATAATTTATCTCTTGGCTTATTAAAGGCTCAAAATTCTATGGGTTGACGTTTTGGGCAGGGCTCTTTGGCGATGACTTGTCTCTGCTCTCCATGGTTGGTTGGGTTGATGCATATGTTTCTAATCAGTTGGCAAGTTGACTGGGGGGCAGAATGGTCTCACTCACATGTCTGGCAGTTGACTGAGGGCCTCATTTGCCTCCACATGACCTCTGTAGTAGGCGAGCTTGGGATTTCTCACATCGCAGGTAGATTCCAGAGGGGCAAATGCAGAAGCTTCAAGTCCTCTTTGAGGCCTCAGCTAGGAAGTCACACAATGTCATGTCACCATATTCTACTGGTCAAATTCTCAAGACTGGCCCAGATTCAAGGTGTGTGGAAATAGACTCTGCCTCTTGATGGGAAAGGCTGCAAAGAATTTGTGGCCATTTTAAATTCACCACAGGGAGTAAATTCTGTTAAGTAGAAGAACTGTAATATTGTACACATGAAATATATAAGGTTATAAACCAATGTTACCTCAAAAAAAAAAAATTTTAAAAAAAGAGTGAGAGGGCAGACAGCAGAAGCAAGAAGAACTACAATCCTGCAGCCTGTGGAACAAAAACCACATTCACAGAAAGATAGACAAGATGAAAAGGCAGAGGGCTATGTACCAGATGAAGGAACAAGATAAAACCCCAAGAAAACAACTAAATGAAGTGGACATAGGCAAGCTTACAGAAAAAGAATTCAGAATAATGATAGTGAAGATGATCCAAGACCTCGGAAAAAGAATGGAGGCAAAGATTGAGAAGAAGCAAGAAATGTTTAACAAAGACCTAGAAGAATTAAAGAACAAACAAACAGAGATGAACAATACAATAACTGAAATGAAAAATACACTAGAAGGAATCAATAGCAGAATAACTGAGGCAGAAGAACAGATAAGTGACCTGGAAAACAGAATGGTAGAATTCACTGCTGCAGAACAAAATAAAGAAAAAAGAATGAAAAGAAATGAAGACAACCTAAGAGACCTCTGGGACAACATTAAACGCAACAACATTCGCATTATAGGGGTCCCAGAAGAAGAGGGGAGAGTGAAAGGACCAGAGAAAATATTTGAAGAGATTATAGTCGAAAACTTCCCTAACATGGGAAAGAAAATAGCCACCCAACTCCAGGAAGGGCAGAGAGTCCCATACAGGATAAACCCAAGGAGAAACATGCCGAGACACATAGTAAGCAAATTGTCAAAAATTAAAGACAAAGAAAAATTATTAAAAGCAGCAAGGGAAAAACGACAAATAACACACAAGGAACTTCCATAAGGTTAACAGCTGATTTCTCAGCAGAAACTCTACAAGCCAGAAGGGAGTGGCATGATATACTTAAAGTGACAAAAGGAAAGAACCTACAACGAAGATTACTCTACCCAGCAAGGATCTCATTCAGATTCGACGGAGAAATCAAAAGCTTTACAGACAAGCAAAAGGTAAGAGAATTCAGCACCACCAAACCAGCTCTACAACAAATGCTAAAGGAACTTTTCTAAGGGGGAAACACAAGAGAAGTAAAGGACTTACAACAACAAACCCAAAACAATTAAGAATATGGTCATAGGAACATACATATCGATAATTACCTTAAACGTGAATGGATTAAATGCCCCAACCAAAAGACACAGGCTTGCTGAATGGATACAAAAACAAGACCCATATATATGCTGTCTACGAGAGATCCACTTCAGACCTAGGGACACGTTCAGACTGAAAGTGATGGGATGGAAAAAGATATTCCATGGAAATGGAAATCAAAAGACAGCTGGAGTAGCAATACTCATATCAGATAAAACAGACTTTAAAATAAAGAATGTTACAAGAGACAAGGAAGGACACTACATAATGATCAGGGGATCAGTCAAGAAGAAGATATAACAATTATAAATATATATGCACCCAACATAGGAGCACCTCAATACATAAGGCAACTGCTAACAGCTAAAACAGAGGAAATCGACAGTAACACAATAACGGTAGGGGACTTTAACACCTCACTTACACCAATGGACAGATCATCCAAAATGAAAATAAATAAGGAAACACAAGCTTTAAATGACACAACAGACCAGATAAATTTAATTGATATTTATAGCACATCCCATCCAAAAACAGCAGATTACACGTTCTTCTCAAGTGTGCACTGAACATTCTCCAGGATAGATCACATCTTGGGTCACAAATCAAGCCTCAGTAAATTTAAGAAAATTGAAATCATATCAAGCATCTTTTCTGACCACAATGCTATGAGATTAGAAATGACTTACAGGGAAAAAAATGTAAAAAACACAAACATATGGAGGCTAAACAATACGTTACTAAATAACCAAGAGATCACTGAAGAAATCAAGGAGGAAATCAAAAAATACCTAGAGACAAATGACGACGAAAACATGACGATCCAAAACCTATGGGATGCAGCAAGAGCAGTTCTAAGAGGGAAGTTTATAGCTATACAAGCCTACCTCAAGAAACAAGAAATTTCTCAAATAAACAATCTAACCTTACACCTAAAGGAACTAGAGAAAGAAGAACAAACAAAACGCAAAGTTAGCACAAGGAAAGAAATCATAAAGATCAGAGCAGAAATAAATGAAATAGAAACAAAGAAGACAATAGCAAAGATCAATAAAACAAAGAGCTGGTTCTTTGAGAAGATAAAAAATATTGATAAACCATTAGCCAGACTCATCAAGAAAAAGAGGGAGAAGACTCAAATCAATAAAATTAGAAATGAAAAAGGAGAAGTTACAACAGACACCGCAGAAATACAAAGCATCCTAAGAGACTACTACAAGCAACTCTATGCCAATAAAATGGACAACCTGGAAGAAATGGATAAATTCTTAGAAAGGTATAAACTTCCAAGACTGAACCAGGAAGAAATAGAAAATATGAACAGACCAATCATAAGTGATGAAATTGAAACTGTGATTAAAAATCTTCCAACAAACAAAAGTCCAGGACCAGATGGCTTCACAGGTGAATTCTATCAAACATTTAGAGAAGCGCTAACACCCATCTTTCTCAAACTCTTCCAAAAAATTGCAGAGGAAGGAACACTCCCAAACTCATTCTATGAGGCCACCATCACCCTCATACCAAAACCAGACAAAGATACTGCAAAAAAAGAAAATCATGGACCAATATCACTGATGAATATAGATGCAAAAATCCTCAACAAAATACAAGCAAACAGAATCCAACAACACATTAAAAGGATCATACACCATACCAAGTGGGATTTATCCCAGGGATGCAAGGATTCTTCAATGTATGCAAATCAATCAGTGTGGTACACCATATTAACAAATTGAAAAATAAAAACCATATGATCATCTCAATAGATGCAGAAAAAGCTTTTGACAAAATTCAACACCCATTTATGATAAAAACTCTCAAGAAAGTGTGCACAGAGGAAACCTACCTCAACATAATAAAGGCCATATATGACAAACCCACAGCAAACATCATTCTCAATGTTGAAAAACTGAAAGCATTTCCTCTAAGATCAGGAACAAGACAAGGATGTCCACTCTCAACACTATCATTCAACATACTTTTGGAAGTCTTAGCCATGGCAATCAGAGAAGAAAAAGAAATAAAAGGAATACAAATTGGAAAAGAAAAAGTAAAACTGTCATTGTTTGCAGATGACATGATACTATACATAGAGAATCCTAAAGATGCCACCAGAAAACTACTAGAGCTAATCAATGAATTTGGTAAAGTAGCAGGATACAAAATTAATGCAGAGAAATCTCTCGCGTTCCTATACGCTAATGATGAAAAGTCTGAAAGAGAAATTAAGGAAACACTTCCATTTACTATTGCAACAAAAAGAATAAAATACCTAGGAATAAACCTACCTAGGGAGACAAAAGACCTGTATGCAGAAAACTATAAGACACTGATGAAAGAAATTAAAGATGATACCAACAGATGGAGAGATATACCATGTTCTTGGATTGGAAGAATCAATATTGTGAAAATGACTATACTACCCAAAGCAATCTACAGATTCAATGCAATCCCTATCAAATTACCGATGGCATTTTTTACGGAACTAGAACAAAAAATCTTAAAATTTGTATGGAGACACAAAAGACCCCAAATAGCCAAAGCAGTCTTGAGGGAAGAAAACGGAGCTGGAGGAATCAGACTCCCTGACTTCAGACTATATTACAAAGCTACAGTAAGCAAGACAATATGGTACTGGTACAAAAACAGAAACATTGATCAATGGAACAAGAAACAAAGCCCAGCGATAAACCCACGCACCTATGGTCAACTAATCTATGACAAAGGAGGCAAGGATATACAATGGAGAAAAGACAGTCTCTTCAATAAGTGGTGCTGGGAAAACTGGACAGCTACATGTAAAAGAATGAAATTAGAACACTCCCTAACACCACACACAAAAATAAACTCAAAATGGATTAGAGACCTAAATGTAAGACCCGACACCATAAAACTCTTAGAGGAAAACACAGCAAGAACACTCTTTGACATCAGTCACAGCAAGATCTTTTTTGATCCACCTCCTAGAGTAATGGAAATAAAAACAAAAATAAACAAATGGGACCTAATGAAACTTAAAAGTTTTTGCACAGCAAAGGAAACCATAAACAAGACAAAAAGACAACCCTCAGAATGGGAGAAAATATTTGCAAACGAATCAACAGACAAAGGATTAATCTCCAAAATATATAAACAGCTCATGCAGCTCAATATTAAAAAAACAAACAACCCAATCCAAAAATGGGCAGAAGACCTAAACAGACATTTCTCCAAAGAAGACATACAGATGGCCAAGAAGCACATGAAAAGCTGCTCAACATCACTAATTATTAGAGAAATGCAAATCAAAACTACAATGAGGTATCACCTCATACCAGTTAGAATGGCCATCATCAGAAAATCTACAAACAACAAATGCTGGAGAGGGTGTGGAGAGAAGGGAACCCTCTTGCACTGTTGGTGGGAATGTAAATTGATATAGTCACTATGGAGAACAGTATGGAGGTTCCTTAAAAAACTAAAAGTAGAATTACCATATGATCCAGCAATCCCACTACTGGGAATATACCCAGAGAAAACCATAATTCAAAAAGACACATGCACCCCAATGTTCATTTAAGCACTATTTACAATAGCCAGGTCATGGAAGCAACCTAAATGCCCATCGACAGACAAATGGATAAAGAATTGTGGTACATATATACAATGGAATATTACTCAGCCATAAAAAGGAATGAAATTGGGTCATTTGTTGAGACGTGGATGGATCTAGAGACTGTCATACAGAGTGAAGTAAGTCAGAAAGAGAAAAACAAATATCATATATTAACGCATATATGTGGAACCTAGAAAAATGGTACAGATGAACTGGTTTGCAGAGCAGAAACAGAGACACAGATGTAGAGAACAAACGTATGGACACCAAGCGGGGAAAGCAGCGGGGGGTGGGGGTGGTGGTGTGATGAACTGGGTGATTGGGATTGACATGTATACACTGATGTGTATAAAATTGATGACTAATAAGAACCTGCTGTATAAAAAAAATACAATAAAATTCAAAAATTAAAAAAAAAAGAGTGCTATCAATTCTTACAAAACTTTACCATCTGTTTTTTTACCTTGAAATATCTGTCAGAATCTCATGTATTGTGGTCACAATTCTTCCCTGTAAATCATAAAGCCACAACTTAAGCAAGAAATAGGAATTCAGGGACTTCCCTGGTGGCGCAGTGCTTAAGAGTCCGCCTGCCAATGCAGGGGGCACAGGTTCAAGCCCTGGTCCAGAAAGATCCCACGTGCCGTGGAGCAACTAAGCCCGTGTGCCTCAACTACTGAGCCTGTGCTCTAGAGCCCGCGAGCCACAACTACTGAGCCTATGTGCCACAACTACTGAAGCCTGTGCACCTAGAGCCCATGCTCCGCAACAAGAGAAGCCACCACAATGAGAAGCCCATGCACCGCAACAAAGAGTAGCCCCCGCTCACCACAACTAGAGAAAGCCTGGGCACAGCAACGAAGACCCAACACAGCCAAAAATTAAATTAATTAATTTTAAAAAAAGAATTCATCAAAATTCCCATTCAAAATATTTTAAAATTTTTGTGAAAAAGAAGCAGCCATGAAAGTAAAAGAGATCTATTAAAGTCTCAGAATCAAATTATCTCATTTTTATTTCTAATAGGGTATTTGGTCAAGACGGTCATTTGAGGAGGAGATGGTGAGGGAGAATGTAGAAGGCAGTGAACAGGGATGGCTGGAATTTTGATCCTTGGAGGTGAAAAGATTTGGTTTTGAAGCGACTCATTTTGTTTTAGGACACTCTCCTCAGTGGGCCTTTAGTTACATTTGATTAAGGTGGTGTCTATCAAGCTTCTCCTCTGTAACATACTTTTTTACTTCCTAATTAATAAGTATTTTGTTAAGAGGTTCTTTATCCCATTTTTCATCAAATTTCACCAACTAGTTTTAGCATTCGTTGATTTCCTTTGCTGAATTAATTATGATGATGATGCTTGTCAAATAGTGATTTTCTAAAATTCCATCATTCCTTCTACATTTACTAGTTATAAGAAAAAAATTTCTCCTTCCTACATTTATTTATGTCAACATGAATTCATGAATTCTTATTTTATTCAATTTTATAATCCATATTGTCACTTATTTGGACAACCAAATGATGCCAGGTTTGGCCAGTGGGAGCCTTTGGAAGCTGGCTTTTCTGTTCTTTTAACATCATCATCATTCTTTGAGCACTTCCTTATTTTCTGACACAAGATGTTCCAGGGTCATCTCATACCTTCCCCGCCTCAATTCTGCCTTGTTTCTTTTAATGGAGAATGGAATTTAGAAAACAAGATGTGGATGCTTAATGTCCGCATTGCTATTGGGATGTTGCTGTTTCCAGGCCCTCACGGTGGACAGAGCTAGGGATGCCTGTATATACATATGTATGTATACATACATTTACAACTATATCTATCCATCTATGTATCTATATATCTACCCCCACTCCCCACCTACTGAAATCCATGAGTTCACGGATACTGCCAATCCAAAACACAGGGTTCATTCTAGTTTTCTCCTTTGTACTTACCTTCTCCAACAGTGAGAGTCTGGGCAACCATTATCCTCAATATATTGACATACTTCTCCAGTAACCCTGTACGTAACTACTTTCCCATTGTTGCTGCCTACCCTCCACGTGAACACCTTCCTCATTCCATTCACGCTCTGACACCTGTCCCAGGCTGCCACTGCCACATGGATACCCTTCTCATGCTGCTCAGTCTCCAACAGTGTATGCTAGCCCACCACACACCACTGCTCAGGCCCCTGCCCCTCACTGCCCACACAGAGTTTTGGGCTAAGTCCAGAAGGAAGAAAATTAGTGCAGTTTCTTGATTTTTTTTTTATGTAGGACTAGGGCCTACATAAAACGTATTTGCATAACTGCAATGCAAAGCTTCAAAAACAGTTTGTGTGTGCCTAAACCTACAATAACTAAGTATTATCACAGCACATGCATTTCCAGTGACATAGTTGTTACACTCTTGCTGTCACTGGTTAAGCCATCACTCTTTTTAATAGTTTCTTTAATAGTTTCTTTAATAGTTTCTTTGTTTGGATGCTACAATTTTAGACTTCCAGATAAATGATCTGCCACTGTAAGTATGTTCATATTTTTTATCTCTTTAAACTAGATATTTTTATCTCTTTAAACTAGATATATTAATCGACAGTTCCTGCCATGCCCACAGCCCTCCTGAAAAAGCACCCTATTAAACTCCATTCAGTATTACATAACTACAATCCTTATAGGAACCAAAGCTGATTACACACTGACCCAAAGTCCATCAACCTATGATTTGACCAGAATAGGGTTGTAACAGATGCTGTTGATTCCCTGCCTGTATCCCCTCCACACTCCCTGATGCACGTTATGCTGACAGCATCCTTCTATAAACACCTGCCACTTTCTACCTAAGGGAAATGGGGCAGACTGGATGCACATGGGCATTAATGCCCCGAATCAGCCCTGAGCCAATGACAGATGGGAGTTGGAGGACAAATATCCAACTTCTTTGCCTCTCAACTGGGATAACTCTGCGGAATATTCTACACTGTATCTCAGAGTTCCCCCTTGGGACTGAAATCCAGTTACCCATAGCAGTAATCTGCTCAATAGTGAATCCTTTATCAGCTTCCTTTCCTTCCTTGTCTCAATTCCCTGCTCCCCTAAGAGTGATGCCAGGAACCACCTCCAAAGTTAACTACCAGCTCTCAAATCCTTGTTTCCAAGTCAGCTTCTGTGGGAGCCCAACCTAAGAAACTGCTCAAATGTCATGATAGTTATTAAGAAAGATGTCCTGTCTCAGGAATTTACATTGGAAGTATATACTTTGAAGAAAACAAACTGTTTTTAGTTGGACAGAGGGAAAGAGATGCGTAAACACTATTTGAACCACATAAATGGTGGAGCATAGAGAGAAAATATAAAAAATCACTTTTTAAAATATTTTTAATATTTGTCTAATGAACAAATGAGAGGAGTATTTAAGAGGTATATATGGATTTACCTAGGTTCAGAACTACTCTCTAAGTCTTGGCTATGAAAAGCAACAAAAATTCTTCCTCTTTTTTTTTCCCATGGAGCGAACACTCGAACAAGTTTTCATACCTTGTAACTGGAAGGACCAATTATTGTTTGTGTGCACTCATCATTCCTTTCTGCCCTCTACTGGTAAATGCCTCCCCTTCACCACACTCCCCTTCCTCATATGTCCTGTCACCACATACACTTCTTTTAGTCAGCATCCTGTTCCTCAATTCATGAGGCTCTGTCCCTGCCTCCAAGAAGGTATATACTCCACAACTAGTCAATCATAATCCTCTATATACTGGAGGGTTTGTACATGACCTAGACCATATCAAACTTCTACCCCTGGATTTTATAAATGGACTATGGAGAGAGAAACTCTTTTCATCTCCTGAGTTAGCCAAGCTGTGGTCATCTAAGTTTGAATTTGTTTATGCCTACTCTGATACCCATCCCCACCAATCCACAAGAAGGAAATTCCATCTTCAGGAGAAGCGGTTGAGAGAAACACACAGCGAAATGCAACAGAGACAGAAAGATAGAGGGAGGGAGAGAGAGAGAGAGAGAGAGACAGGTGGGAAGAAAAAGAGGGAGAAGAATATCTAGCAAGGGTTTTCTGAGTCTCCAGAGTCCTATAAACCAGCTTCACCTTGTATTTCTCTTTTATAAGAGCCAGTAAGTTCCCTTTTACCTTGAGATGGGTTTTTATCACTTGAAACCAAGTAAAATCATACATATAATATAAATTATATATATATAACTAAGTCTGAAGCTCTGACAGTAATACATTTTAAAGTTTAAATTGCTCCCCCACAAACATTCCACCAACACCTCAGTCCTTAGGGCATGACAGATCATCAAAAGAAGGCTGTGATTCTGCGTCTACCATTGCACGGTGTGCTGGATGTCTGGGAGCCTGCAGCAGGGGCCATTATGCACCACGGGATTCTTTAATACAAGTTAGTGTGTATCCAATGGAAGGGGATTTCAGAAGGAAAAGAGAAGACTCTTAAGTAATGCATAAAGGAAAGATTATGAAGGAATATTAATACATCTTTGTAGGGGTTAGATGGAGTGGAAAGCTATTTTCTTTTCCTGATACGAAGGGATTTAGGGAAATTTAGCCAAGTGTGAAAGATGATTTGTCCCAAAGCCTATAATAAACATATCTGAGTAAATCAAAACAATATAAGTGTCTTTTGGCCAGTTCCACTTAGATGTCTCAAAAAGAACTAAGATTAATCTGAAATTGAGACTGTATCTCCCAAAGCTGGTCTTCTTTTAATAACCCTTATCAGTACAATGTCACTACCATTTATCCAATTCATGTGTAAGCCAGAAACCCGGGGGTTAACTTTAATAATGTATTTGCCTTCACTTCTTCCATATCCAATTAACCACCAAGTTGTATTTATTTTATCTTCTAAATGCCTCTTGAATCTCTCTACTTATTCCCAGCTCTGCTACCACTTCCTCTGTCCAAGCTATCTATTAATCTAACCTACTAATTGGTCTTCCCTGTGTGTACTCTTGCTCCCCTCAAATCCATTCCAATCCATTTCCACTCTGAAGGCCATCTTTGTGTGTGTGTGGGTGTGTGTGTATGAATGCAGATCTGTTTATGTTACTTCCTCTATTCTTATCTTTCTTAAAACTCTTCAGAAGTCTGTTGGACATCTGATTTCTGTCTAGAAAATTTCCACCTTCCTTAAGGTAATATCCCCCTAAATTTCTTTTAGAAAACCACCCTTCCCCTAAGTAGTTTGGGATTACCTCTACCTCCAACTCCCAAGTTATGGATGCCCTAACTGGCATACTCTCCCCTCACCACAGAGATTGTTTTAACAAAGGGCACTTAACCCATATGTAAACTAATCAAAGTACTTCAGTCCCCTAGCCAAAGGAATTGGCTCAAGGTGGGCATGTGATTTAAGCAGACCCAATCAGGGACATTGACTGGTTCATGTGACCATGATGGGAACCAAACTGAAGATTAAGCTAGCACAAGGATGACAGCAAAGTCAAGGGACCCCAGAGAGCAAGAGCTGGGGAATGAAGACATCAGCCTCCTATGGGTAAAACTGGGCTTGGGTGGGGTCTGAACTCTGAACTTCACTATTACATAAGCCAATGACTCTTTTTTTTTCTTTTTTGACTTGAGGCAGGTTGAACTGGGTTTTCCATTGCATGTAGCTGAAAGATTCTTAGCTAATATCCATCCAAGCTAATGTATCATTGCACATGAAACAAAGGCAAAAGTCCTTCATACAACTTGAAGCACATTTGCATTTGCTCCCTGGGTTCAAGCCACAGAGGCCAAACTTTAACCTCTGTTCATGTCATTCTCTCTTCCTGAAACCCTCTTGGCCTCCCACACACCCAATATTATGCTTCTTATCCCACTTATCCTTTAATTCTCAGCTCAAATCCCTTCCATGAGTCATCACACAGACTGGATCCTTGTTATTCACTCACAAAGCACAATAATGATTCAGTTTTGTAGCTTATAAGTATAGAAATTGTACATTTATTTGTGAGATTCTATCATGAAAGTCTGTCTCTCTCACTTAATTATAAGCTACATGTGAGAAACTGTCTCTTTCCACACACTGATTAAAGTTCCTGACACATAGTGAGTGCTTTATTATTTTTGTTGTTGTTGAATGAACAAATGAATTAAAGAAGTCAATGAGAGGAAGACATTCTCTTAGCATAATAAGTTTCATTTAACATGACACTTTATCAGATAACTAGAATTGCATTTGAAAAGAAGCAGAAAGTCACAGTGAATATCACTTGTTCACTTACAAAATGAAAATAAGTTGATAAAATTTATTATAAAGCCATGGTGGGAGGAATTTTACTGGTTATATCCAAGCAATTTACAAAAATGAAAATAATTTTAAAACATATATATCAGAACACATACTATTTTATCTAAAGAATAAGTTAAATAGCTGAGTTAATATCCTGGTAGGGTAAAAGGTTGAAGGATAAATTTGTTTTTAATGTAACTCAACCAAAGGGGGCAGAATACGACCAATGTATTGATTTAGAAGTAGATGCAATGATTTGGGAAAAAGCAGGATTTCTGACAAAGTTCCTCTGCTAGTTTAAGGCCGCAACAAAGAAAGATAAATGTTTGCAATTCCATTTCAATGTTGGATCAAATCTCAACACACAGATTTTCTCTCAGCTATTGGAAAAAGAATTTGGAGTGATTCTGTTATACTACAAATTGTACAGTCCTTCATCATGGTCAAAAGACAATTTTAGATGAATTTCAGTTTTAAGAGGTCTTATTTCTGCATCAATTTTTCTTTCCTAGTGTTCCATCTTCACACCAGAGAAACAATTCGGTGTGTATGGGGAAGTTAAGCTGAAAACATTGTTGCTCTAATGAGAGTTTCATAAATATAACAAAATTTACTATATACTTAATGGAAAAATACTTTGTTGCTGCTATTTTCAATAATGATTGAATGAAAATATATCACCATGACTCAATTTGGACTATTAATGAGCTATGATTCCATAATTAAGGACATCTAGAAAAGTAAAGTCATAATGCTTATATCTCTAAATTTATTTTTTCTTCAACCTGAAATGTCTTTTCTTCTCAAACAACATGCTGAACTCACATCTTACAACCTCATTATTCTGGGTGGTTCTGGTACTTCTAGACTAGTATACTTATTGTGTGGGATCAGTGGCTCCCAATTGTCAATCCAAGGACTACACTGTCTATATTTGAAATCACCCAAAAACATTTTAAAATACATCTTCCAAACGGCTCCTCACTCCTCTTCTCCCACTTCTAAGATTTTCACTCAGTAAGTCAGAAAATCTAAGAAATCTGAAAATTTAAAAACGTTCTCTGTATATTTCTGTTCATAGCAGCATTACTCACATAACAGCAGCCGAAAAGTGGAAGCCACCCAAGCATCCATGGACAATGAAAGGATAAACAAAATGTGTTATATACACACGAGGGAATATCATTCATCCCTAAAAAGGAATGCAATTCTAACATATGATACAACATGGATGAAACTTGAGGTCATTATGCTAATAATGAAATAAGTCAGTCAAAAAAGGACAAATATTGTATGATTCCACTTATATGAGGTACACAGAATAGTCAAATCCATAGAGAGAGAAAGTTGAATAATGGTTGCCAGGGGCTGAGGGGAGGGGAGAATGGGGTGTTATTATTTAATGGGTACAGAGTTTTAGCTATTAAGGTGAGAAAAGTTTTATAGATTGCTGTGCAATGTGAATGTAGTTAGGACCAAGGAACTGTACACTTAAAAATAGTTAAGATGGAAATTTTTATGTTATGTGTATTTTACCATAATTTTTTAAATGGCTAAGATGGTAAATTTTATGTTATGTATATTTAACCACAATTTAAAAATAATTCTCTAGATGTGGGAAGTGCTGTTCTCAGTAATTTGTATTGGTTCTTCATTCTCCTTCATTAT
Organism: Balaenoptera ricei; assembly: GCF_028023285.1. Lineage (NCBI taxonomy): Eukaryota > Metazoa > Chordata > Mammalia > Artiodactyla > Balaenopteridae > Balaenoptera > Balaenoptera ricei. The sequence goes on along the minus strand of NC_082640.1, from coordinate 79,180,124 downwards.
AATATTTTACTCATATGTTCCTTTCAATAAATATTTATTGAGTATCTGCTATGCACCAAGCATCATTTCAAATGATGGAGATGTAGCCATGACTCAAACAGACAAGCTCTCTGCCCTCAGAGAGCCATAATTCTACTGTCTATGATATTGTATCTGTAAGAATTAGGTGGTGTAGCATGAGACAGAAAACCCAGTTTCACTGGGCCTTTAACATTCAAGATGTTATTCTCTCACATAAAATGTCTAACTGGTAGGGACTAGGTTCCTTCTAGCTTTCTTCTTTATCAACACGAGGCTATGACTGTACAGGCATGGTTCAAGGTGGCTGCTGGATACATGGTCATTGCATCTACATTCCTACCAGCAAGACGTAGAAAATACAACTCAAGGGGGATAACCTTTACTTTAGGGATAGTCTCTGGAAGTGACATCTCATTGACAATAACTTAGTCATATGACCATGCCTGGCTGCAAAGGAAGCTGAGAACTGCAATCTTTATTTTTGGCAGCCATATGCCTAGATAAACTTCAACTGTTCTCTTTAGTGAAAAAGAGGAGAATGTGTACTTGAGAACTATCAGACTCTGCCACAATTATTTTCCCAGCAGATCCTGAATGCTTTGAAAGCTGAGAGGTCTCTCAAAGTATGGAATTAATAAGAAGAGGCCAAGAGGCAAGGTAAAGGGAGCATTTGGAATGATATTCTTCTGAGCATTTCACTAACATATCACTTCCTATTGACAAGGATTGCCTTAGAGCAGGGGTCATCAAATTTTTTCTGGAAAGGACCACATAGTAAATATTTTAGGCTTTGCAGGCAATAGGGTCTCTCTGTCAACCACTCAACTCTACAGTGATTGCATGAAAATATCCATAGAAAATACGTAAATGAATGAGTGTGGCTGTTTCCAATAAAACTTTATTTACAAAAACATGTGGTATGCTGAGTTTGGCCCATAGGCCATAGATTGCTGACCCTTGCCTTATCTCACAATATAAGCCCTTAAAAGCTCCTTTTATATTACCCATATGTTTTACATTTTGTCACCTTCATGAACTAGTAATCAAAGCCAAATGTGTGACTCAGATCCCTCAGGAATGCAGGTTTTATTCATACCATCAGGTTAGCCACTGAAACAAGTAGAGGTAATAGTTAAGCATCAGGGGAATTTAGAATCGACAGTAGAAGAGGTTTGTGGAGGAGGGCAAATATTTTCTCCGATTCTTGGAGTTGTCTTTTCACTTTCTTGATAGTGTCCTACAAAGCATAAAAATATTTAACTTTGATGAAGTCCAATTTTTCTTTTTTTCTTTGGTTGCTCGTGCTTTTGGTGTCATATCTAAGACACCTTTGTCTGCTCTAAGGTCACAAAGATTTATACCTATCTTTCCTTCCAAAAGTTTTACAGTTTTAACTCTTACATTTAGGTCTTTGATTCATTTCGAGTTAATGTTTGTATATGGTATGAGATAGGGGTACAACTTCATTCTTTTGTAAATGGATATCCAGTTCTCTCAGCACCATTTCTTGAAGACACTGTTCTTATTACCCCTGTTGACTTGTCTTGGCACCTTTTGTCAAAAGTCAATTGTCCATGAATGTATGGGCTTATTTCTGAACTCTCAATTCTATACATCTATCATTATGCCAGTTACTAATTATTTTTCCTAATCATAATGTCTATTTTTCCAGTAGGATGAATAACATATTCTTCTATTCATGCAATCATTTACCAAATATTTTCTAAGCATTTTCTATATGTCAGGCACTATGCGGTGCCTGGGGGAAAGGGAAAATACTGTCATTTAGATTAGGTGTAGGTAAAGTTAAGTCTCCTTGGATATGTGTCCTCCAATACAGCACCCTAGGAATAGTTCCTTTTGATCGTAGACCTGTGAACTAAAGAGACAAAATAGCTCTTCCGCACATTCCCAACACACAGTGATGGGATAGGCTGCAAAATAACTGCAATGGACCCTGCCATTCAAAAAGGGGGGAAATGAAGCACACAGGAGTTATTGGCCTACAGCAATACTAAAATCCAGCTGGATATGTGTTGCCAGTTCCTTGATTAGAGCATCAGTCCTACTGTCCAGGAATGATTCACCATGGCTCTTGGCTCTATTCTCCATATTCTTGACCTCTTCATTTTCCATAGAAAATAGCCCACAGTAGCAACTGAGTAATTTTTCCAGCCTGCTTCTGCCCACAGAAATTTGGGAATCCAAAGAGCTCTTTCAGTTTTGTATCGTCACTATCCCTTTCAGTCCAAGTTGACATAATTCTTTTAAAACCTTTGTGGATTTTTTTCATAAATCAATTTATAATCCACTCCATTAAACAAAATCTATACCCAAAAGTCTCGAGATAAGCCCTTCTCTAACTTTGGTCTTCCTATTAGGCTCCTGAGGGACAGCACCTATAAGATTCTTAGAAGTCCTTTTTAAATAGAGACACCCTTGAGATCCTCATCAGATACGCCCAGAAATAATGTTTCACCAGCTCTCTGGGAATACCTCAGCCTAGTCAAATCAACACATGAAATTAAACATTAAATGCACACTGCTGAGAAACCCTAGAGCTGGATTCAGTAACTGGCATAGAGCCTGTGGAGGAAGGGACTTTTGAGGTGTACGTGGAAGAGCTGCACTATTGTGGGTGGGAACACATGACACTGTATGCATTAGAGAAAGAGTGATATTGAACTGTCAGGAAGATTATAGTGGAAAGCAATTGTTTTTGCCTGCCCTGCATCCCAATTTTCCTTTATAAAACACTTCTTACCCAATGCTTGAGCCAAACGGTTCTAGAAGGGCTGAACCTATACTTCTCCAGTTCACTTGGCATGTAACACAAACCTAGTGTGTTAATTTATTCCATCTCCTTCGCTCAATGAATGATTTAGGAAAGCTCATGCAATCCAAGTTAAAACAATAAATTCAACCACAGATTTTTGATGGAATCATTGGGAAAGAGACACAGCCTTTACACAGGAACTGCGTGGATGATAGTATGTAAATTTGTAGCTCTCAGGAACCAGCATGCCACCATTTTGGGGAGAATGGTGCTTGGGCAGAGAAAAGGAGAGTGAGAATGAGAGCCAATAAATGTCCATTTTGCTTAGCCATTTGGAGGAAGTAAGTGGGCATTTGTCTGGGTCTCAGCACTTTGTGAACACTCTCCCTTTGGATAGAGAGTTTCCTTCCTCCCCAAGTTAAAAGTCAGAAATCATGCTTCCCTAGTCCCCCTTGAAGTTGAGCACAAGCATGTGACCCAGGCAACATCTGTCACCCTTGTAAAATTTCCTTTGAGAAGAGACCAATCTGAGGGAGAGATGCCACATGGAATCCATTTTTGCCAGTGACAGGAGCGCCACTGCCCCTTGGCCTTCGGAGGTGGCACTGTTAAGTTTCTGGTAACAGAGCTGGCAGCAGCATCTGCATCAGTAAAGTCAAGTTCCTGCTGGCAGTATAAAATGTAGCACTGAATTCCAGGAGGGGGTTGTGGAGGCAGTAGCGGTGTCCTCAGGCTAGTGGTGGTGTCCTGGAAGTTCAGCCTTGAACCTGGCTCTCAAGCCCATCTGGCAATTCTGTGACCTACCAAATATCCTTTAATACATTTCTTTTCTGCTTAACCAATCAATTAGATTTGTCACCACCAACTAAAACTTCTGGTGCTAATATAACAATCAGTAAAAATCTTTTATATGGATAAACGAATGACAATTCTGTGAGGTAGGCATTATTATTCTCATTATACAGATGAAAAATAGGTCCAGTAATAAGTGCATCCTGCCCAAGGTCACACAGCTAGTAAATCCTAGAGCAGAGATTCGAGTTCTAGTCTCTCTTTTTTTTTTTTAAATCTCCAAAGTTCATGTTTTTTCGTATGCCACTTGAAACATGCTTTCAGACATAATCTTGTGACAGATAGACTGACTTGCTCAGAATTCATCCCAATCTCCTTCTAGTGTGCCTGCCCATACCACAGAGGCTGAAAAGCTAAAAATGACATTTCCCAGACTCATTTGCAACTAGGAATATGATTTAGGCTCCACAAATTAGACACACGTGTGAAAAGCAAATTTAGAACTGAGTCAAGTACGAAGGAAGGAAGGCCTTCATTTTGATGGTACAAATCAGGTACATATGGTTTGGGGCCAACAATTGGGGTTACAACTTTCTGATTCCTGAATTATGGCAAAAGTAGTATGATCTTGGAGCTGGCAGGTGGCACACAGGCTTCTTGATTCCCCAGCTTCCAGATTGTTGCAGAGATAGTTCTCTAAACAGGTCAGCTCTGGGTGGTATTCTGGAAGTCATTCCTGGACGCCCCGCCTACAGCCCACTCCTCCATCCCTTCTAACTGTGAGCATCGGATTCCCTGTATCAAATCCTTTCCTACTTAAACGACTAGGCTGGTTTCTATTTGCTTCTGACTCCTGTCTAATACAAGCATGTACAGAGATCAAGTACTATATTACCAAGCAGCACTGCATAGAGATTGTTATATTTTCTGAGTCACAATTAAGGGGGAAAAGTATATATTTGAGGAAAATGGATACACAGAAGTAATTAGTACCATGGCCTTTCCAATCTTGCCACATTTGTATCTCAAGAAACTGAGTGTATCAGTCAGGGTACAGACAAGCAATAGATGGCTCATTCAAACTGCATCATTTGGGGAGACTTGAATAAAGACCAATTTTTAAAGATATGCACGGAGCATAGAGAACCAGAGGGGTTATGCAGTACCCCTAGGCCTGAAGTAGCAAGAAGGAGCCTGTTATGAACAGTTTATGTCTCCCAAAAATTCATATGTTGAAATTCCAACCCCCAGCGTGATGGTATTAGCAGGTGGGCCCTTTGGGAGGTAATTAGATCATGACGGTGGAGCCCCCATGAATGGGATTGGCACCTGAATAAGAGAGACCCCAGAGAGCTCTCTAGCCCTTTTTCCATCACTTGAGGATACAGCAAAAAGTTGGCAGTCTATAATCAGAAAGTGGGCTCTCATCAGACACGGAATCAACCTGCACCCTGATCTAACTTCCAGCCCTTAAAATGTGAGAAATAAATTTATATTGTTTATAAGCCACCCAGTCTATGGCACTTTGTTATCGCAGCCCGAACTGACTAAGAGCCATTATGGAAAACTGGAGACAGTGATGTAGAGAGGATGCCTTCCAGGAGCTGTGACCTTTGGTGAGGGATGCAGCTAGTTCACGGCAACCTCTCACAGGCAGGGAGAATGGAGGGGGCAAAACCTCATACTCTGCCCTCCTTTCAATCGCCTGCCCAGTGGCTGAACCCACCTAGAAGTCAGAGGACAAGACCCTGTGTTGTAATCTTTGCAGGACAACCTCCCAGGGTGGAGAACAATGGACAGTTGATCTGAGGAGCAAATGGGAGATATCCAGCACAGCAAGTGAAAAATCAACAACCCCAGTGCAGTAAGAGATCATAAAGTTTGAAGGGTTTCGGTGCTACTGAATATTTTAATGTTCACAGGTTGACTTCATTCATTCTTTTTAAAGACAGTCAATATAATACGCTTTATGAGATTTGAGGGCATTTCCCTCAGTTTAGCAAAGAGCGTGAGAAGTAGAAGCACCTGAGAGGTCTCGCTGAACATTCCTCATTTCACAGGTGATGAAATGAAGACTTACAGAAATGAAATAAATTCCTTCAAAGTCACATATCCAAAAACTTGCAGAGCCAGAAGTCACACCCAAGTCTAATGACGCCTGGTAAAGAACTTCTTCCACCGTCTGCAACTAAAATCCATGCTGGACACATGCTCATTGCAAAGTGCCAGACTATGATGTGGCTTCAGTCTCAGCCTTGAGCATCCTTATGCCTTGGTTTCATTTTTCTCTTCATTTGAAACATTTACCTGAGAAGCTGAATTGCAAAGATGCTTTTCCTAAAAATAACTAGAAGATATGCAGGAGAAATTAACATAATGTATTTTATCTATAATTTACAGTGTGTAATCCAAAAATGTGTGACAATGCTAGTAGTGCAGAGAAAATTCCCCTGGGATATTTGGCTCCACTTAAAAACACCTCAGTATGGGGGGATGTGGGAGCAGCAGCCTGTGACACACTTCCATCAGGGCAAAATGTTATTCCAGGGATTCACAGCAAGAGGCCTGACAAACACTTTGAATCAACATAAAGGTTCTTGCCATCAGAATGAAATGAGAATTGCAGTGGGTGGTCCCATTCTAGCCTCATGTCTCCTTCTCTTCCGTCCTGGCTTAGGTGGTTGCCCTGGAAACCATGGGGTGGCAAACAAAACCATGTGGAACAACTTTTAGGAAGCGTTATGCACGAAGGCCTATGCTGCTGCCATTTTTCTCATTTTTTTTTAAATAAATGTATTTATTTATTTTTGGTTGCATTGGATCTTTGTTGCTGCGCGCGGGCTTTCTCTAGTTGAAGCAAGCAGGGGCTACTCCTCGTTGTGGTGCGCAGGCTTTTTATTGCGGTGGCTTCTCTTGTTGCAAAGCATGGGCTCTAGGCACACAGGCTTCAGTAGTTGTGGCATGAAGGCTCAGTAGTTGGGGCTCGCCGGCTCTAGAGCGCAGGTTCAGTAGTTGTGGTGCACGGGCTTAACTGCTCCGCGGCATGTGGGATCTTCCCTGACCAGGGCTCGAACCCATGCCGCCTGCATTGGCAGGCAGATTCTTAACCACTGCGCCACTGGGGAAGCCCCTTTTTTCTCTTCTTAAAGATGACTTTTCCAAGGCTCATTCCCTGAGAGGGTGTGCTCTTCAGACTACCTTGAAAGCTGATTCATTCTAAAGTCTTTGGCAAGGTCCAGTTGGAGGGCTGGGCAGAGTTTGGTAGATAGCAGGGGAAAGGGGCTTTATTTCTCTTTATTCCACTTTGGATCCTGACACAGATGGTCCTGATCTCCTCCCCCACCTAAGAATTTTTCTAAAATGACACCCAAGTTTTTCTTGGCAGAAGTTATAATCCTGGCAAACAGTTCACTGCAGCTCTAATTATGATGACAGCTTTAATGGAGAAGATAATCATATTAAATGGTTCTTATTCAGTTCCATGTGATGAATTAGTGATTACCATGAAATGTGTTAAGCAGCCAAAAGTAAGGGGAAGGGATAATATGCTGAGCTACAAGTTGAGGTTTGAGGGATTCCAAAACTGGGTGGGAGATGGGACAAAATGACCTGTAAAGAGGAGATGCTGATTCTAATGTTTCTGGTGGCTCATTTACTGATTTAAGAAACCCCTTTTGCCTGATATGTCTGTTAAAGAAAAAAATTATTTTGACACATGTTAAAATAGTAAAGAAGACTTTATTCAAGACTATTGTACTAGGAGCCGACTCTATTGCAACAGGAGAGAGAGACAGGGCTCAACTTCCAATACAACAGGACAAGTGGCGATTTACAGTCAATGAGCAAAGTGAGGGCGTCAGTGGATTCAAAATTACTAAGAGGAGACAGCAAGAATAAAGGGATGATTTTTTAATGGGTTTCCTGCAAAAGGCAGGTGAAGGACTTATACATCAAATGTGAGGGATGAGGGACCTGGCCATGTATTGAGAGGGATCAGATAGTAATAGTGGGGGGGACCTTGACTAAACTTATTCAGCAGCATTCTTGTTAAAACTGGACTACACATGGCAAAGACAAGACAAGGCTGTAATGATGGCCTGAGAGTTTGTCAGCCCCTCCTCTTGTTCAGGGAAAGAAGAAACATTTTTCTTTCCTCTGAACAATACAAGTCCATTTCTCATTCAGTCTCCTTTTGTTCATTAAGAACAAACTGAACCATCTGTTGGGATTTGGTAGTAGAGTATACTTGCTGGATAGTGCAAATCATCAGGCATTTAATAAGGGGAATTTCTATGAAAATGAAAAGAAAAGCAAAGATTAAAGGTTGGAACAGACTATAAAACCAGTTTCTGAGTCCAGAGGGAAGCCAGTTGAGAAGATTTCTAAATGTTGGGCTTGAAGCGTCTTTAGATGGTATAGTGAGAACAATAGTGGCAATCTGACAAATTTCCTGGTTTCCAGTTTGAATATCTTTGGTGATGGCATGGAAATCAGTGTCACAGTCATGGTTATTTCCCAGAGCAGAGCATGGAAGATGTGGAACTTTCAGTAAACTTCCTGAGTGGCCTACACAGCAGCAGCTCCAGGCATGAAGGTTGCCTGTCATCCAATTTCAGCTTGCAAGACAACCTAGAGTTCCAGTAAGGAACTGGGCAAACAGGTTTCTGGTTCTCAGTGACACCAAGTTAGGAAAGTGGGAGAACAGTTGGAAATGTTAATTTGAAGAGTTGTAGCCAGATACTGGAGGAAACTATAAGAATCTAGAATTTGGTAAGGACTGACAAAATGTGCAAGATGGCAGGATTCAGTCCAATTTACAAGTAGATAACAAAACCTGAAAGATAATGAACAGGACTAGAGTCATAACCCACAAGGGTATGCTATAGTTTTCCACTGACATAAAATTTCTCTTTACACCCACCCTTTTTTTCATTATTCTTAAGTCTGGTCTCATTAGATTTGGCCTATTATTTACATAAGTGCATCAAGAACAGTAATCAACCACAAAGACCTTTGAAAGTTTGCTTTGCTGGAACTCTTCAAAAGTAATCTCAAATTAGATTTTTAAAAGCCTTTCAAGGGTAGGAAGCCAAGCCAAGAACTTGCCACCAGGTATTACCTGTAGAACCTATAGATTTGGGTAAATTTCTCTTTTCTCTAGGTCCCCAAAATATCCTAAGCTTCCTGGGTTTGCCAGGAAGCAGCCTTCCTTATTCATCTGTAAGGCTTGGAACGCTATAAACTAGCTACCAGCCCAGTTTTCTCAAAAGGGCTTTGTAAGCATTGGCTCCATAAAGTCAGCCTGAGTTCCTTAAAATTATCTGTTTGTATATGATTCTATGTACAATATTCCCAAATATGACATTCCAGTAAAAGCCTTTGCTATATAACCAATGTTTCCAAGTAAATTCTGTTCAAGGAGGACAGACTCTTACTGAACTTATGCAAATAATTATATTGCCATTAAAATGAGAATTCTCAATAAGAGTTTCTGAATTCTGGAGGGATGAGGCAAGGAAAAAGATAAATGTTTCACTCCTGTTTATAAAAGTATTATCTTCTAAATTGTTGTGAGTGATAACTTAAGAGAAAAGGGAAAGAGGTTCCTTAAATCCAGCAGCAATATTCCAAACAAAGGCTATAATCATCCTCCATCAGTTCATTCAATCTCATGCAATCAATTCTCATTCTGCTTGGTCTTGGGTTAGCAGTTTTATGCAACCATCAGATTCTTTACTTGAGTTCTGGAAATCCTTTCTCAGTTGAATGGTATGGTCTCAAAGTTATTTAAACAATGCCATCAGAAGCCTGTATCCCAGAGACCTGTCATAGCCAGTCCTTTCCACGGGTCTCAGAGACAATCCCTTTTTGCTGAAGATGAAGCACTCTGGCCTATAGCCGATTGCCAATGCTTTCAGAGAAGAATCAGAGTAAAACAAAAACTATCTGTTTCTGACAAAAAACTTAAAATGGCAGTGGTTAAAGCTCTGATGGCAGTTCACTATAAAAATGATGCAATTGACAAGGGAATTTGGTATTTCTATGGCATAAAACATAATAACTGGAATTATGACTGATAACATTATACCAGAACATATCATAGACAGTGAGGGTATTGACAAATTTCATGCAATATCTTAAATACTTACATTAACAACATTTTATCCATGCAAATATAACCTAGAGAAGGTTAAAGCATCTCTTATTTGACAATGCTTTTCATGCAACAGAACAAATCAAATAAAACGAATTGCTTTTTGGCATCTCTCTTTTTACAAGATGAAAGAAAAAATCCTTTGAGATTTTCCAAAAGCCATCTGAGAAATCTCAGGGTCAGTTCAAAATCAAACTTTCACTTAGGATTTGATTCTGAGAAGGCAAAATTGTCCAAAATGTCAAAAGGTTTGAATATTTGGCTAAATACAATCCCAGGTTATGGTTACTTAGCTACCTATTTAACCAAAATGATGATAAAAGAATTCAAAAGTAAATAGAGGAGATAACAGGACTATTTTTTTTTAAAAAAGAGTTAGCTCTTTTAAAAGTGAGAAGATTTGGTTCTCTTAAATAATTAAGGACACGATAAAGGTTAACATAAAGCATAGTTAATTATTCTGATAAGACACCATATCTTTGTTTCCTAGGGGGATTACTTAAAAGATAAAGAAAAACCTTTTACAATCTCTTCTTAATAGCAGACCAAAAATCAAAACAAAAAAAAACAAAAAAAAACTTTGTTATTTCAACAGGGAGAAAACCAAATTCCAGCTATGCATCAGTGTACTTTTGATACTAAAGTTCGTTTTTTTTTTTTTTTTTAAAACCCTATAAATAAATCTATCCAGTCTTAACCAACTTTGACCACATGAGATAAGATTCCTTTTCCAAAATTCCTTTCCTGCAAATCTTCTACAACTTTTTAATATCCATTCAGTTTTTGTCCTATATTTTCCTCTTTCACTTTAGGGCATAATTACTATCTTGTTCCAGTAACAAAAACCTATCCTACATACCTTGAATACTTTTCCTTATCAAAAATACAATCTACTTTCCTTGCATACTTTTCATACAAAGTTGTTTCCCTTGACCCTTATTGTTTCTAGTAGTTTAATTTACATACATTGATTATAATTTTTAACAATTAGTAGCCTTTTTTAAATAGAGAAAAATACAAAGTAAACAATTGTGAATTGTGTCTTATACCAGCATTCTGCAGCAGACTAGCAAATTTTATGAATATACCATCTCAATTTTTATAGGTATATGTTTCCTGATAGTACAATTTTTCAATGTGTCAAAAAGATGTTTATTAACAGACTTAAATATATTTAGCATCTCTGTACCATACAAAAATAAGAAGCCAAAAGTAGATAAACTTGTGCTTAGTAATTTAAGGTTTAGTAGTTTCTCCTCACTTAGAAGGTGATATAGATAGTCAATGAATATCTATTACTTAACTTACTACAACTCTAAGGTTGCAAGTTACCACAAAGATTTTGGAAACTATTTTTAGGGACATACATTATAACATTAAACAAAGCAGGACATCATCTCAAGCGATTTCCCTGTTAACTATTTTCACAGTACATGCACGTTAGACAAGTATCAAAAAAAATCACAAAAGCAAAGATACCTAAAAAGAGTTAAATGCAAAATATATGCTGTTGTTATACTTCATGCTGATAACTCAGAAGACATAGCTGTTCTTATTAAACCAATGATATTAAACTAGTCTTATTTATCTAAGATTTTTCCAAATTGCATAAACTTGAAAAGCATTTGGGTTACTTTCTATATTTCTGGGAATTTTAGAAATATTTAATTTATATAATCACTTACTTATCTCTAAGCCAATCAGAATAGAGCTCTTTTATGTGATTTTATAAATTACTTTGGTAATACCATCTTGAAGTAGAAAAATATCACATATATATATATATAAAACAAACATATACAAACATGCATATATAAACATACAGACAGATGCATATATAGACCTTAGAGCTTTCCTTCTAAAATTTTAGCCATGAGGCAGGTAAACATAGTAATATAAAACTCAGTGGTTTATATAAAATAGTTGGCTCTTGTCTTTGCTCCACTTTGTATTTTTACCCAAATTGTATTTCTTACAGATGGAACAAGTTAAGCTTACCTGCTCAATATGAGGGCTAATGCTTTTTACCAATATTTGTGGAGGAGACTTATGAGATATTCTTTTACCCTGATATGTAGTTTCTTTTGGAGGGTCCCTGAGTCTCTTGAGAGTCCCCAGTGGGGGACAGGGGACCTAAAGTTCAAGTGACTAAGAAAATGAGGGGCTGAAGTGGTAAGGCAGTCTTGCAGGCATGGACGGAGAGATGGAGGAGGTAGAGAAGGCAGTCATATCAAAGGATTCAAGGTAGCTGAAGGGAAGATTGAAGGTAGTAAAAGGAGGAAGGAGGAACAGAAGCAATTGTAAGGGAGAGGTCTTAAAGGAACCAGTTTGGGGAGGTCATTGAAGTTCCAAATTATTCTTAGTAAAATCATTCCAACAAGAAAGGAAATGGACAGAGTTAGTGCCATAGTGGTGGAGCTCACAGTCAGCAGGGGTATGAGAAGGGGGTTTCAGTCTACTGAGAAGTTCCTGTATTCTTAACTAATGGTAACGTATAAACAAAGAAACCTGGGACTTTAACCCAGTTTTTAGGCTAGAGGCCTCCAAAAGAGCCAGGAATTTCCCACTCAAGGGTCAGGGGCTACATCCCTAGTCAACAAGATGCAAGAAGACTTCCACCCAGGAAGATGCTTGCTCAAACAGATACCTCTCAACCAAAGAATCCTGGGACTCTAACCCAGCCTCAGAGAGTATACTCAGAATCTTAAGAATCAGTCCTGGACAAACTGAGACGTTTGGTCACCCTACTTGTAAAAAACTCTGAAGGTGCTTCCAAACAAGAAGTTCCCAAATCATTCTGAGTCATTGCACATGACGAACTAGATATCTGGCTTTCAATTTATTTTGCTACAAAATTCTTACTGGCAAAAAAGACATTTAAATTTGCTATTCATTCATCTGTAAGCTGCAATAAATGTAGTTGCTAAGTTGCTATGTGTAGTAGTGACCAAAGCATGTGTGCATGTGTGTGTGTGTGTGTGTGTGTGTGTGTGTGTGTGTGGTCTTCCATGGGGAAGCAACCTTCCTTAGCCTCATCTTTTCTAAATCCTAATTCATCTGTACTTTCACTCATTTTCACAGGGGAGGATGTGTTGTTCCTTTAGACGGCTTTTTTTTTTTTTTTCTCCTTCAGAGCTAAAGATGGATGAAAAAGATTAAATGGCAAAATCTTGCTCAGAAAGCTCTGCTATTGCTGCTGCTGCTTTGATTAATCAGTGACAGCTCATGGTGACATTAGTTAATCCTTTTAAAATCTATTTTACATGTTCTCACATTTGTGTAAGGACCTTCCTCCCTAAGAAGCAGGGACCAGGCAGGGAGGAGATACGGTAGCTGGGAGCCTGGGACATGGCTGAGGCTCACTGGAGATAAAGAGGTGGAGATTCAAGAGGAAGCAACTGAGGGAGAGGCGGAATTAAAAAACACTTAATTCCAAAGTATCCAAATATGAGGACAAACTGGGAAAACCACTGAAAACAAGCAAGTTAGGCGCTTAAAACATTTAAGGTTGTTTTCTTGATTTTTTATAGGGTGTCAGAAACCTCAGCCTGTCAATGGTGAATGTTTTAACCATGACTTACTTCCTCCTCCACCTCACACTCCACTAGGTTGCATTGTCCAGTTTGGGTAGCTGAAAAGCCTTAACATGCTCAGGTGGATTCTGAGTTCAAATGGAGTAATTTCATGTATTTGCTTCTCTAACTGGTATCCTTTCTAATGGACAAAGTACCAGAGCTGGCTGTGACACTGATGGGAATCCAGAATCTTTCGTAAGGTAAGTGGGCTCTTCTTTTTTTTTAATTTTTTATTGAAGTACAGTTGATTTACAATATCACGCAAGTATCAGGTGTACAGCACAGTGATTCAGTTTATATATATATGTATATATATGTATATATGTATATATATGTGTGTATATATATATGTATAAAATGTTCTTTTCAGATTCTTTTCTCTTATAGGTTATTACATAAGATGGGGTATAGTTTCCTATGCTAAAAAGTAGGTCCTTGTTGGTTATCTATTTTATATATAGTAGTGTGTATATGTTTATCCCAGTTTCCTAATTTATCCCTCCCCCCTCCCCCCTTTCCCCTTAGGTAACCATAAGTTTGTTTTCTGTGTCTGTGAGTGATAAGTGGATTCTTCCAACTCAGTTGTCATGGTAAATTGATGGGGATCTGCGTTGAGAGCAGGGTCTGAGTAAGCTGGGCTAGTGGGAACTGGTGGAAACAGACGTCATCTCTACTTTTACTAACAAAGTAGGAGCAACCAGAAGACAGCTGTGACAGTTTCCCACCAGCACATTTACTAATTTTTGCCTTTTCTTCTCTTATGACAGAAGAGCTGTCCTGTAGTGTAGGTTCTCCTAGACTTCACAACTTAAGCCCTGGATCCCCTCTTACCTATTCAAAGGCTTTCCATCATCCACTCTCTCCAGCATTTCCACATTTCCCCTTTCTATTAGAACATTCCCATCAGCATATAAACATGCTATAATATCTCCTCTCTTAAAATAAATCTGTCCTCCCTAAAATCTATGCCCTCCTCTAACTCCCACACATGCTTCTCAGGTCCCCTTGCATCACCTTTTCTAAAATGAGTTGTCAATACTCAATGTGTCCACTTCCTCAGTTCATAGTCTCTTTTCAGTCTTCTCCAGTCATGTTTTCTTTGCTACAACTCTAGTGCAGATGATATTCTTCTCAGGATCACCAATGAGCTCCATCTCTCCAAATCCTCTGAACAATTCCCAGTCCTCCTCTCACTTGACCTCTCAGCAGCATTTGACTCAGTCAACCACTTGGTTTCTCAGTCAACATACCATCTCGGTCTTCCTCCTACATCCCTGACTGGCTTCTTCCTCTTATTCCCAATTTTTAAATTTGTTTAAGCCACTTCTGTTCTTAAATACATTCACTCATTTTAGAGGAGACTTTATCCAGTCCATGGCTTTCATTTCTATTTCCTTGTCAATAACTCCCAGATCTACATATTCTTCAGCCCTGGCATTTCCCCTGAGCTCCAGACTTAAACATCCTGTTACCTACCTGACATTTCCATTAGTTGTCTAGTAAGCATTTCAAGTTGAACATTTTAAAGTAGAACTTGATCTTATGTGTCAAATTCTAAACCCCAAAGGTGATGGTATTAGCAGATGTGGCCTGTTAGGAGGTATTTAGGTCTTGAGGACAGAACACTCATGAATGGGCTTAGTGCCTTTATAAAAGAGGTCCAGAGAGATCCCTAACCTCTTCTACCACATGAGGATACAGTGAGAAGGCACTGGCTATGAACCAGAAAGAGGCCCTCACCAGAAGGTGACCGTGCTGGCACCATGATCTCATACTTCCAGGGTCTAGAACCGTGAGCAAGAAATTTCTGTTGTATAAGATACCAGTCTGGGGCTTCCCTGGTGGCGCAGTGGTTGAGAATCTGCCTGCTAATGCAGGGGACACGGGTTCGAGCCCTGGTCTGGGAAGATCCCACATGCCGCGGAGCAGCTGGGCCCGTGAGTCACAATTACCGAGCCTGCGCGTCTGGAGCCTGTGCTCCGCAACAAGAGAGGCCACGATAGTGAGAGGCCCGCGCACCGCGATGAAGAGTGGCCCCCATTTGCCGCAACTAGAGCAAGCCCTCGCGCAGAAACGAAGACCCAACACCCAACACAGCCAAAAATAAATAAATAAATAATAAATTTTAAAAACCTACATAGATTAAAAAAAAAAAAAAAAAAAAAAAACCAGTCTGTGGTATTTTGTTAAAGCAGCCAGAATGGACCAAGACAGTCCAGTAGCTCAGGATATAAATTTAAACCATTTTATTCCTCTTACACTTAGAGACAATAAAAATCCAACTGTGTGGGCCCTGTCTGTGCCTGATTATCTATTAGCTAGGACTGGATGTCCTTAGAATTCCCATCCAGATGATTTCCAGGACTGGTGATGAGTCCCTCATGGTTCTATGGCTTCCAGGACAGGGTGTGAAATGGTAAACCCAAAGTGTTTGAAAAAGGTAACCTTGGTGCAAACTGAGTTTCTGAATCTATCTTAGCCCCTCTAGCCTCTTTGACAAATGAGTTTTGTTCCCAAGGAGGATAAGCAATTGAATTTTCCCAAAAGCCAGTTTTCCAAAGAAGGAAAACCCAAGATGTGGAGGCATAAAGCAGAATTTGAGTCCTCCTGCGGTCTAATGTCTCCCATCTGTATGGTTGGAGATATTCATGTGGGTTGGGCTAGGTCAGGTAGGTTAGGGGAAAGTTGGAAAAATTAAACAAGGCTTATTGGAAGGTGGTATCTGCCTCTGAGCACCAAAAATAAAACAAAACAAACAAACAAACAAAAAACCCTCCTCTCCTTTGGAGAATGTCAGTTATTACAACAGCCAGGAAGAAGAAAGGTGTAATGAATTTTGTAGTAAATTCCAAGAATTGCTAATTATATTTGCTGGGCCATGGGGACTCTAACTCTAGGACCATAAACACTTGAAGCATAATGCAGATATCTTGGCTTTACAGAATACAGTCCAAGAATTCTTCCATTTTTCTGGGCATGTACTTTTCAGAGTTGGCCTGCAGGTGGTGGTGTAGCCCACAGAGGACTGTATGGACAAGGGATTGATGGGATGTTAGACCCAGATAAGTTCATTAGGATTTTGTCCAAGTAGATCTGGCCTCCTTCATCCCAGATGTGATTCATTCAGCACAAGAAGATGAGTAGGGCACTGCACAGGCAAAATGACACTATAATTGCCAGATTGGCCCTCTCCCATTGATCTCAAAGCTCTTGGACCAGTAGGCTAGAGTATCTACAACCTCCTCCATGTCC
The DNA here is from genome assembly GCF_028023285.1 of Balaenoptera ricei. Taxonomy (NCBI): domain Eukaryota; kingdom Metazoa; phylum Chordata; class Mammalia; order Artiodactyla; family Balaenopteridae; genus Balaenoptera; species Balaenoptera ricei. The sequence goes on along the minus strand of NC_082640.1, from coordinate 79,163,554 downwards.
AGGCAGGTGATAAGAGAAAAACTGCCTTCCAGATAAGCCACAAATGACCTTCCCATGTGAGGTGGCTAGTGCCTTTGAAGAAAGAGGATCTATGAGTTAAGTGACCAATTCTGTCATGATGCTGGCTCCCAGGCTCAATACAACAGGTTAGCAACCTCACGCCAACCCCTATCACATATTCCACCTCTGCTAAAGCTTATGAATAGGACTGCTGTTCAAACTGGCTTAGCAGGAAGCCAAATATATTTGTAGTGGGGTCACAAATTCATTCACTGTGCACTTAGATGTGCAAAGAAAATGCAGCCTCTTTATTTCTCCATAACTCATCTGCTCATCCATAGAAAACTAGGAAAAGTAACCCTACATTTATCCCATTCAGTTAAACTTAGTTCAGTTCAATATTTCAGACAACCCCTTTATGTTAACTCTCTTTAGTTTCTTTAGGGAAAATGTTGACTTTCTAATTTTCTCTCCATCTCTTCGTTCTCCTTCAAGATAGTGTCTGTATATTTTGGGGTCTATAAGAGTTTAGATGACCAATGGCAGCAGAGGTGGTATTATCTGGATCTTCATTGGTGGATAGTGAGTGGCTGGATTTTCTATTCTCTAGACTGGTGACCACTGAAGTACAGTTTTTCTGGTGTGGTTTTTTAGATGAAGTACTATCTAGCTCTGAAATCTGTAGTTCTGGCCTTCTCAAATGTCCTACGCAGCTGTGTCTTTGTTTTAACTAGAGCCCTCTGACATACCTCTGTGCTCTCAAGACCTCTGTTTCTCATCAGAACACATGGGACTTGCTGGGTCACTCGTACACCCAGGTCATGCAGGCCCAGGAGGACTGGCTCAAGCTCATCTATCAACTCACCTCCCACTACACCTCCTCACCATCACTCCTTGCCAAGACTCTGGCCCCTAACCTTGCCTCTTCTTTGTCTTCCATATTTCTTCCATAGTCTCTTAGAACTGGAAGGGGCAGTCTCTAGGCAATTCATTTGTACATGTAATAACTCCCTTGTAGGCTATAGCAATGAGCATCATGGCTAGCTTTCATAGGTGGAAAGGATATCTTCTCCATACTTATGAAAAAACACTGATTTCAGTTTCCCCATCTAGTTCTAGATATGCCTTAAATCTGAATTTAGAAAATCCTTTCTGGACAAAGCCTAACTTTAATTCTTGATATAGAATCAATGCAAAATATAATCAAAGCACCAAAGGTCAGAAGTTACTTTGTGGTTCTAGATCTACACTGTCCGATATGGTAGCCAGTAGTTCCATATGGCTATTTAACTTTAAATTTAAAATAATTAAAATTAATTAAAATTTAGAAATTCAGGTCCCCAGTCATATTAGCCACATTTCAAGTTCTCAGTAGCCACATGTGGCTACTGGCCACTAGACTGGACAGCAAAGATACAGAACATTAACATCACTGCAGAAAGTTCTATCAGACAGCTATTCTAGAACTGTACCCTCTCACTTTCCTGAAGCCCTAAAATGCTTTATTCAGAGGGAAGCTTCCCATAAGAATAAGTTTTGCAGGATATAGCACTACATCTAAAAAAATATTTTTAAACCATTACTCCTAATGGTTGTTGCCCTGGACTCCTAAGAAGCTGGGTTAGTCAATAAGCCCCACCCACTTCTCCAAGGGTCAGTAATGTTCTCTGTTTCTACCAAGGAGAGGCTGCATAGTTTGCAGAGCCTAGTGCAAAATCAAAATTTTGACATTTTATTCCAAGTTTACTTAAAATTTCAAGATAGCAACAGCAGAGTATTAATCCAAGTACTGACCTTTCCGAGTGTGGGGTCCAGGGTAACTGCATAGGCTCACACCTAGGAAGCAGGCTTTGTTCCAATATAATCACACCTGAAAGAGAAATCAAGGCAGGTCTGTGGGCTCTCTGGGGAATTTCCTCATGAGTGGCAATGCCAGGACCCACAGCTGCGCCTGTTCTGGCCAAGCTCAGCTGTTAACTCAGACAACTGCCCAGGGAGTGCCTGTGGCTGGAGGGAGCCACCTAGCCAAAAGGAAGGGACAGGGAATAAGGGCCTCCACATGTTGCATTGGAAAGCCCATTGCTGGAAGGCCTGGGCATGCCAGCTGCTTCCAGCTGGGTATGTTTCCATCAAAGCCAGGAGCGTGCCGAGCCAGGAAGGCCGAGATCTGCAGGGCCATCATTTCAGAAACTGCTGGAGGACAGGGGAAAGGCAGTGCACTCAGGAACTTCAGCACAGTGAAGTATGTCTAGTTGTCCTACCTGGACTGTGGACATAAACAAAGCATGGTATCCAGGAGCTTGTGCACGGGGGGAAGGCTTATCTCCTCAGTCTGAGAGACAGGTGATATGAGGGAAGGCCAGAACAATAGCCACTCAGAACTTCAAAATGAATCATCAATGCCAAGGAGCAAGACAGAGAAAAAGAATCTACTTGTAGGTTGGCTAAACAGGAACTGAGGAAAACAAAGTAAAAACAGCAAGATCTGAGGTGGCAGATGAGACTTGAAACCTGTAAACATTCTGTAAGGTAAGTAAATGAACTCCCACAGCTTTTTAGAGTGTTGCAGATTGGTACCTACACATGGAAACGCTGCTTAATATGCAATGAAAATAATTTTTTAATAAATAGCTATGCTCAAAAGGAAAAAAGAGGCTACAGAATAGAGATAACAAAGCCACAGTGGGTTCACTCTGAGTTGACCCTCTGATTCATTTGATGGTCCAAAGAGTTCTTGTTCAGGGTTTTCCTCAGGCGCTCTTGTCTCTCATACCTACCCCCAGCTTTGGGCAGAGAAGGCGTGGCCCTGTGCCCAGCCCAGGCTCTTGGTCACCTTCTTCAAGGTTCAAGTTCAGAAGCTGCATAAAGGATCACCCTGAGCTCCCTGAGACAGATTCTGGGGACCCAAGAGATCAGGAGAGAGGAAAGGGGAGAATAAATTTTTAAAACTAGATCAACCTAATATAAACTAGAGAAGAAACAAAAGAATCAAAGTTAGATAATGGTAAATAGAAAACACAACTTGAATGGTAGAAATAAGTCCAAATAGGTCAATAACAAGAGTACATATAAATATTAATATTTTGAACTTGCCTACTAAAAGACAGAGATTCTCAGAAGGATTTTTAAAAATTCAACCTGTTACTGAATATAAGAGACACACCTAAAACATGATGACAGAGAGGTCATTATGTAAACAGATGGATAACATGTACCAGAAAAATATTAATAAAAATTAAACTAGTATAACAATATTGATATCAAATTTTTTAAACTTTAAGGCAAACATAATACAAGGATAAGTAGAATAATTCACACCAAAGAAATAGTAATTTTGAACCTCAAATATATATATATGTATGCATGTATAAATCTATAATCATATTTGTAGAAGACATAAATAATGTAAGTAATCCCATACTCCTAATTACAAGAAACATATTCATTCTAGCACACATGAAATATTTTTTAAAAACTGACTATGTCATTATCAAAGGGGAAAGGACGGGGGAGGGATAAATTAGGAGTTTGGAATTAAAATATACACACTAATATATATATATAATAGATAACCAACAGGACCTACTGTACAACACAGGGAACTATACTAAATATCTTGTAATAACCTATAATGGAAAAGAATCTAAAAAAGAATATATATATTTTTTATATATATATATTCGTATATGTGTGTAACTGAATCACTTTACTGTACACCTGAAACTAATACAACATTGTAAATCAACTATATTTCAACAAAAATACATAAAAAAAGAAAAGACTATCCACTGAATTGCCTTTGGAAAAAAACTTTTGTCAAAAAGAAAATTTCAAACAACTATCAGTGACTCAAAATCACATAAAACATGTTCTCTAACAATAATGCAATAAAATTAGAAATCAATAGAATAGTTATACTGCCCTATTCATTTTAGAAATTTCTGAATAATTATAAAGGGAGAAAAACTAATAGAAATCACCAAATGTTTAGTACTGCTCAGACAATGAAAACACTAGTACTAAAATGTGTGGTATGCAGTTTAAATGCTATTTAGAAGAAAATTTAGAGCTTCAAATGCATATAATACAAGAGAAGGAAACATATAGAGGAAGGTCAATCAGAACGGAGAAAGTAGAAGGAAAGAAATAATAACGAAAAAAGAGAAATAGATGGAAAGGGGAAAAATCAATGAGGAATCAATAGATCCTTGTTCTTTCAGAAGACTAATAAAATAGACAAACCTAGTAAAATTGATTGAGAGAAAAAGAGAAAAAAGTAGGAAAATGACATAACTATAAATAGAGTCAAGATTTTTAAAAGCACTAGAGAATACAATGAATATCATTAGACTAAAAAATTTGACAATTTAATGAAACAGTCAGTTCTCTAGAAATAAATAAATCACTAAAACTGACTTGAAAAAGAAAGGTCTATCTATATATTTACGTATAACCATTAAATGAATTGAATCTGTAATTTAAAAAAATTATACCCATTATTGGGCTTCCCTGGTGGCACAGGTGGTTAAGAATCCGCCTGCCAAAGCAGGGAACACGGGTCCGATCCCTGGTCCCGGAAGGTCCCACATGCTGCGGAGCAACTAAGCCCGTGCACCACAACTGCTGAGCCTGCGCTCTACAGCCCACGAGCCACAGCTACTGAAGCCCGTGCTCTGCAACAAGAGAAGCCACCGCAATGAGAAGCCCGTGCACCGCAACGAAGAGTAGCCCCTGCTCGCCGCAACTAGAGAAAGCCTGCACGCAGCAACAAAGACCCAACGCAGCCAAAAATTTTTTTTAAAATACATATATATACCCATTAAAAAAGCACCATGCCAACCAAGTACTTACCCAAAGAGGTGAGTCTTACCAAATCTTCAAAGATTATTTCCTGTATTGGTCAGACTTTTTCAATGAAGACAAAAATAGAAGAGCTCCTTACTTCATTTTATGAGATAAGTATATTCTTGATACCCAAAGTGGACAAAGACAGCATAAGAAAAGAAAATACTGGCTATCCTCACCATTGAACACACATATACAAATACTTGAAAATATTAGCTAAATGAATTATGCAAAGCCTTTTAAAACATATCATAATAGATAAGACACAAAGCAAATATAAAGTAAAATGTTAATTGTAGAATCTGGGTAGTGGATATATGGGTATTCACTGTATAGATCAACTTTTCTGTATGTTTAAATTTTTTTCATATTAAAACCTTGGGAAAAGTAAGAAATAAAATGTTTGGACCTCTGCAAACTCTAAGAACATATCATGACAGAATCCCAAGGATGGTTGAACATTAAAAATCTATCAATATAATTCATCTCTTTAATACAGATCAACAATTTATAAAAACACAATTTATGAAAAAAAGAAAAACTACTGGCAAACTGGGAATTTATCACTCATTATCCTGATAGTGTTGTAAGACTGGACTGGGTTTGAGTGGCAGAAAACTCTGAACTATCTAAAATTTTTTTTATTTCCCTTACATGTAAAAGACTGGTTGGGTAGCCCAGAGCCAAGTTCTTACTATCATTTTGTTATGTTTTGTGTGATCTTTATTCCTTAAGATCGCTTCAAGTCCAACACGATTGCTCCAAATCTAGTCATCACATCTGCATTCCAGGTGGCAGGAAGGAGAGAAGGGGAAAGTGGTTATGCTTCCCCTTTAGGGATATGACTGGAATTTGTGTATATGACTTCTATTTACACCCCAATGGCATAAACTAATTGTCCTTATTTGCAGACTATAGGATTATTTACATAGAAAACTGCACGAGAATTTGTGGGCAAATAATTCAAAGAAATAAGAGAATTCAGCATTCTGGATCCATGTTCAGGGTGTAAGAGAAAAAAAATTATATATATATATATATATATATATATATATATATATATATATATAATCGCTAATTTATAGTAATACCTAGGCAAAAATCTAATAAAATACATGCAAGACCTATTTGGGAAACATTACAAAACATTACATAAAAAGTGCACTGGATAAATTATGAGACATATAGGGATTGAAAGATATAACTGTGTAGCTCCAATAGCTCCCCCCGTGAGTTTATAATGGATCTATGAATCACTGCAGCTCCAATCAGAATCCCAACAAGACTTTTCAAGGAAATTAATAATCCTACCCTAAAGTTCATGTGGAAGATTAAAGAGACAAAACTAACAAAGACAGTTTTGAAAAAGAAAACTAAGGACTGGAGTCTTGCCCTACGAGGCTAATTAGAAGGCTATAACTATTTAAGCAGTGCGGTATTGGAACAAGGATATAAAAATAGGTCAAAGGAACAAAATAAGTTGATACTGACCTACACATATATGGAAACTTGGTATGGGACAGAGATAGCTGTACATGTCAGCAGGGAGCCGTGACCATTAGATAAATGGTGCTAAGACAACTGGCCATAGCCAGTACATATACAGGGGAAAAAATATAAATCTCCACTTCATGTCAGAACAAAAATATATCCCACACAGATTAAAAACTTAAATGTATGGGGGAAATCGTAAAAGTTAAAAAGAAAGTATAGGAGAATGTCTTCATTACATTTCTTCGTGTTTCTTAAACAGAACACCAAAAGCACAAACGATAACAATGACAATTTGAATACATTAAAATATAAAAATTCCATTAGACAAAAGATAGCATAAACAGTAAAAAATGCAAGCCACAGACTGGAAGAAGTTATTTATAATTCATATTACTGGGTATTAGTATCCAGAATATAAAAAGATCCCTATCAATCAATAAGGAAAAACAAGTACTGTGGTAGAAAAATTGTCAAAGGTTTCAATAGTCAATTATTAAATTGACTACTATTATTAAATTAAATTAGGGAGCTAAATAGCCAAAAAAACATAAGACAAGATACTCTCAGTAACAAATACAAATTGAAACCATAATGAGGTACTATTTCACACTTAGACTGGCAATATTTTAGAAGTCTGAGAAGCCCAAGTGTTGGTAAGAATATGGAAAAAAAGAGGGGAGTACCTTTAAACATGGCTGGTGTGAATGCTGTATTGTTAAAAACTGTGTTGGAGAGCAATGTTGCAATATCAAATGAAGTTGGTAAGCACATACCCTATGACCTAGCAATTTGACTTGTGGGAATATCCTAAAAAATTTGCATACATGTGCCCAAGGAGACGTGAAATAGAATGTTAACCTGTAGCATTGCTTTTAACAGTAAAAAAATGGAAGCAAACTAAACGTTCAAAAACAGAATTGCGGATAAATAAATGGTGCCAGAGTCACACAATGAAATACTAAATATATATGCACTAAATATATAAAAATCATGCAGAAGGGATACATGCTAATTTCAGTGTAGTGATTACCTTTGGGCAGGGAACAATGGGGACCTGGGCAGTGAGGATATGGTTAAAGTATATCTGTAATGTTGAAACAAAACAAAAACCCCTAAAACCATTATGGCAAGATGTCAACATCAGTTAAATCTGTTAGAAACAATGAGCCTGGCCCATATATGCAGTCTGATAAGAAATGATTTCCAGGGTATATTGTTAAGGAAAAAAGTAAGCTGCAGAAGAATATGGAGAGTGGATTGCCATGTGTATAAAAGCTAAAGGGGAAGATCAGCTTGAATGTGTCTGAATAATACAAATAAATTGACAACAGTGATGGCCTATGCGGGGAGGAGACTGGGGACTGGGGTTCGCAGTGGGAAAGAGACCTACTTTATGTACCTTTTTCTACTATTGGGCTGCTTTTATCACTTACATATATATTCTCAAAAGTAAAAAATTAAGGCAAAAAAAATTTTAATTACAATGATTCCTACCCCAATAATGCACTTAAAGTCAAAATTACTGTTTTGAGGACTATTTTGCATAAAAATGTAAGTGTATCCTTATGTTTGCCATCTTCCCAAATGACTGATTTTTCCAAAGAGTTCTTGATAATAAGTTCCTTATGATCAGTCACACAGAAATATACACCCTGCCTTCTGCATCTGCTTTAACTGTGCATCTATTTATATGGGATGACAGATACTTTCCCTAATAAATCTTACCATTTCCCCTGCTAAGGAACTGAGCGCCGGCTAAATAGTTGATGATACATGGGAGTTATTCCTACATTTTCCACACACGGTAAGACAAATCAACACAATGCTGACTTCGTCTGTTATAAACACTAACAGCTTTGGGGCATTCAAAAAAGTGGGGCGTGGGGCTGATGTACAGTGAATCCACAGTTCTAGACTTTCCTACCAGAGACAGCCTGAGGCAATATGAGAGCAAAATCAGGATTTGGAGTTCCTAACCTCAGATGTTTTATTTCCATGAGCTAATTTACAATCAAGAGAGCCCTGACACTGCCAGATCTAGAATTCAACTACTTCAAACAGTGATCTTTCCTCTTATATTCTGCATTGAGCTTTAAAAGCATTGGGTTGTTGAAAGGCTAATCACCTAAGTAGTGATTTTCAAACCTTTTCGTATAGGACCACTTTAGGAAACAAAACAACCTAAAACAACTGATTTACACTGCCTTCCGTTGCCCCAAGCTAGACCCCTAGGGCCCCACACCCCAGTTGGTGTAAAGTGCAAGGATCTGGTTTATACCACTTTACAGGTGTCAAGGAAGCAGGAGAGAGACTCAGGGTAATAGGGGAAAAGAGGAAAGAGGATCACAGTCAGTCATCTCTTTTTCATGTCTTTCATTTCACAACTTCTTCCTTCCCATGCCTGCTGGTACGCTCCCTCATCTTGTTTCAGAGCCAAAAGACAGGTCAACTTCACTGCTTCTTATCCAAGTTGGCAGAGGCTGTGGCAGCAGGGTGGTAACTCTGCCTGATGTTCTCAAGCTACAGTTGGGACATGTCCAACAGCAAAGTCACTCAGTAAACAGTTCTCTGTTTTCTCTTTTCCTTGAGTTGGCTGGAATATCTCTAGGCCCTAGTATCACCCACTCTTTACTTCAAGACAAGCCTACAGACAAGAAACTTCACAGTTCACCCTGTCTTAAAACAGTCTTTTGCTGGGTACAAAATACCATCTACAAAATCATTGATATGCTACATTACTTCAATTCCAAGCCCTATAGATGTCTTTTTGATGGTCTGGTTTTTCTATTTTTAGTAATATTCCTGTACATCACTCAGTTCAATATTCAAGAACATTATTAAATGACTATTTTGTGCCTAGCTTTGTCCTGAGGTGGAGCTGGGTAGGGGAGATTAACAAATGTTGCATGTAATAGTTCTTTATTTTAATAAGTTTACAAACTAATTGGACAGAGAAAAGTCAATATAAAACAAATAAAGAATAACTCATGACAAAATATCTTTAAACACCAAAAGCAAGGGTGTTGTAAATATCAGAGACCTGGAGAAGTTAGGAACAGCTTTAAGAAAGATATTGGACTGGAGCTGGGTTTTTAAGGAGGGGTGGGGGGTTAGGAAGGGCTTTCTAGGTGTGACAAGATGGTCAAGACCTCAGAGACTGGTCTCAGCAGAGCAGATTGTGAGACTGTCAGAGACCAGTCTAATGAAGCAACTCTGATACCCAGAAGACAGGTAAATAAACAAAAACCAAGAGGCAGAGACAGATTAATAAATTAGCTAAGAATTACTTATCTTGCTACATATAGACTCCTAGAGATCAAAGGGACCTCATGAATCATGTCACCTGCCTTCTGCCTTCATTTTACAGATAAGAACAGTGGGGATTAGAGCAGTAAAGTGATTTCACCATATCAGGTAACAAATTAATGCCAGAGCAGAAATTCAACCCCAGGGCTTCTGACTCCCAACGCATCATACTGTGCTTCAAACCACCACTCTATTATGTTCAGATGACTCAAGGCCAGTTGAGACAGTGACATACCAGTAGTAACAATATGATGAGTACCAAAACAGAGACATGCAGAAGTGATAAGCTCATTTTGTACACAGATACTTGGGATATTTCTAAATTTTTCTTTTCTTGAATTGCAGCATTTATTGCATCATGTTTCACCTCCTCTGACTGACATTCAAAGTCTTCCATAACATGGCCCCACCTGGCCTTTCTGACCTTATTTCCCAACACTCCCCACTCTACAGCCTCCATTCCAGCAAGATATGACCATTTACAGTCCCCATCTTTTGTCAGGCTCATTCTCACCTCTGGGGTATTGCTCCTATCATTTCCCCCTTCTCTAAGGCTTTTTCCCCCTTTTCAACACTGACGTAAAACCCATGTTTTATAAACCCTAAGATCTTCAGCTACCCCAAGTCTTCTCTACACTCGCTCTTAGTTCAATGCAATCCAATTCATTTCAGTACAATTTTATGGACAACATGCTGAATGCCAGGCACTCTTACTAGGCACTCAGGATTCCAAAATAAGTAAGGCACTGGCTGCCCTCAAAGTGCTAAGAGTCTAGAAGGGGAATGCAGACATTACAGCAAATGACTACTACCCAGAATCTTAACAATAGGTACAAAAGATAATAGGTACAAAAGACAGCACAACCTAGAGGATGGAAAAGGAAGAGATCTCATTAAGAGACTAATATCTGAGGTTAGGTTAATGGATGAGAGGGAGTTTGTCTGATCTAAATCTGGGGAAAAGGGGGGAAAGGGCTATTCTAGGCAGAGAAGATAGGATATGAAAATTCACAGTAGTTGGTAACTTTGGTTTGGTTTTGTTTACTAAACCAGGTTTAGGTTTGGTATCAGGATTTGGTCTGCTTTCAAAGCAGCATACAAACAGAAGAGAAAGAGGAGATAAGGCAAGAGAGGTAGTCAGGGGCTCTTCACCAGGCTCTGGAGGCTGGACTGCATCCTGTAGATCAGGGGTCCCCAACCCCCGGACCGAGGACCAGTACTGGTCCGAGGCCTGTTAGGAACCTGGCCGCACAGCAGGAGGTGAGTGGCAGGCAAGCGAGCGAAGCTTCATCTGCTGCTCCCCATCACCCACATTACCGCCTGAACCATCCCCCTGTCCGTGGAAAAGTTGTCTTCCATGAAACCGGTCCCTGGTGCCAAAAAGGTTGGGGACCACTGCTGTAGATGACGAAGCGCTGAAGACATTTTAAGTGTCAAGAGTTAGGGTGGGTGGTTCAATGAAATGTGAGCCCCACCTAACACTGAAGCAATCAAGTAAAGCTAAATGAAGGAAAGTTCTAGAGACAGACCTTGAAGAATGGGTAAAATTTCAACAGATTGAAATGAAAGTCATTACATCATTAGTGGAAACAGTAAAGTGGCCATTTAAGTGTGACCTGGTTGCTCTGGGCATGTTAATTTTTTCTCCTGAGACGTGTTACCTAAATTCTTCATGGACAGGGATTATTTTTCAAAATTCCTTTTAATAGCTCCAGGAGCTAACACAGCTCTGGATACACAGTGGCCATTTGGTCAATTATCAATGACCTTTTGGGATATGGCAAAAAAGGGAAGAAAGAGAAAAGAAAACCCCTCATATCTGTTCATGGCAGGAGCTTGTTTTTATTCCTAATCTGTTGCTAAGAATGAAAATTCATAAGGTTTTATAAATCCATATTTGAAATGAAGATGGTGTGTATAATTGGAAGCTTATGGTTGTCTAATAAAGGACAGAAGATTCCAATTAAACACAGAATTCCATCTCTAAGCATCCTTCCTCACTGTGTGGGCATCCCAACTGCTAAGTCTGTTTAATAGATCAAATTAAATGGATGACTGCTTTTGAAGGGCATCTTAGGGACTTGGGACTTAGCTTTGCTTCGGTGCACATTTCCCTAAGCTCACTACTGACAGAAGTATTCAATCTTACTATCAGAAAGTCAAACCACTTTTAGATATTGGGGAGAGTGATAATATGATATAAATACTTCTTGAAGTACTATATATACAGGTTATTTATATTTTTCTTAAGAAGAAACAAAGAGCATTCACTTGGTTTCACCAATTCTCTTTCCCTGCTCCAAAGCTGATCAAGCTCTGAAAATTACCCTGCCAAAAAAAAATTTTAAGTGCAAAGTAATTTTTGTTCCATAAAGATAAATCACTTTATGTGTTCAACAGTGCTCATATTGCATTACATATGTTATTTTTAACTCGTAAGTGGTGGAATGCTGTCAGGCAGGGATGATATTCAAAATAGTTAACAATGGTACAGCATGTACACCAGCCATTTAGAATAGACCCCTGAGCTATCTGGATGGATGCCAGCTGGTTCATCTGACCTGAACATACAAGCTACATCTCAGCCCTGGTGTAGTAGACTGTTCAGCTACTTTTGTCCATACATTTTCCATCTGGTAATAGCCACATATTTTCCTGTGGAGAACTGCCCTACTCCGTTCCAAGTGATCTTGAAGGAAAACGACCATCATGGGACTCCACCTTCCCTTGGCCACAAGGTTAGGACATGTGATCCAGATTTAGCCAGTCAAAGTAGTCCATTCTTTCACCACAGTAATTGATTGAGAAATGGGTACATGACTCAGTTCAGTCCAAGCAGAGTCCTCCCCATAACTTTTCCTCTGGAGTTGATTGAGAAGATTTCCCCTACTTTGGAGATTGCTAAACTTGAAGAATGTGAACCCAAGGCAGCCAGAGGCCATGTTGCCCTCATAAAGGAGAAATCCTATTGAAGAATGAAGCCAAAAAGAAATAAGTGAAACTGAGAGATAGACAGAGTCCTGACAACATTGCTTGAGCCTCTGGAAACAGCCATGCCTATAGCTAGATGCAATCTCCTGGACTTCCCATTTACTCAAAGAAATATCGTCTTCCTTCCTTCATTCCTTTTTTTTCTCTTAAACTAATTTGAGTTGAATTTCTGTCCCTTGCAGTCAAATAAGTACTGATTAATAATTATGTCCACATACCATAATTCTATATAATTTCTGTTACACAATGCTGAAGAAATCTTGGACTTAATTGAAAACTCTGCTTTTCATTAGATTGTCCTAAGGCTCCAAACCAATACATTATGCAACTACAAGCCATCATGGGTCTTAATAAGGGGAATAACAAAATAAAGATGGTGTTTTAGAAAAGTTTGCTTGGCAAGAGATGTGTGGAAATAATCAAAACAACATATGCTCATACATGTACTCAGGAATATATATATATATATATATATATATATATATATATATATATATATATATATATATATGTTTATACGTTTACATATTCTCCTTAATTTTCAAAGATGCCAGATACCATTTGTTTTTGTGTTAAAACAACTGAAAAGAACTATTGCCCATACCTTAAGAATGTTTGAAAATTATTATATATACTTTGCCTTTAATTATTTAGAACACTGAATCATAGATTTACATCATCCATTTATCTGATAAGCATACAGTAGAAAATTGTTATGTACAAGTGACTGTTATAGGCTCTAGGGATAAAAAGATGAATTAGACAATTTCTCTGCCCTCCAGGAATTCACATTCTGGTGAGAGAAGCAGAAGTGTAAAAAGATAAACAGTGTAAGAGTTGGCAGGACTGGAACCTTTTCTTTTGCTGGAGGTCTCCTCCTCTGAGGTGCTGTTAGGCGAGAGCTGGACGCAATGAATAGGGTAGATGCACACAGCTCCATAAAAGCAGCTCCTGAGTATTCCTGGCTAAGCTGCTCAGTGAATCATGTAGTCCTGGATTTTCTGGCATTTCAGGCACAACTCAGATTGCTTTGGTCTTTTTTATGTAAAGAACTTTCTCATGGGAAAAATAAAGAATTAGGTATCCCATGGTTGACGAATGTGGTCTTAACTCTCTTTACAAGGCCAGATATAATCCTCAGGAAGTTACTTTGTTGGATTCATTTTTCAAATTGTAAATTAAATTTAATTTTTTAAGTTTAATTGTGAACAAAATTCTTGAGAACACAGAGGGGGAACGCTCTAAATTTACATTTTCAATCATTGTGAAGCCCCTGTTTATTTGGAGCCACTCCTTCCTTAAAGATGCACAGCAGCTACGTCTTCAGAGTAGATTCTGTTAAAAGAAATTCCTCCAGGCTGCCTCATTTTCCTCAGTTCCTCACTGGAATTTCACAATAACTTAACCGTAGCTGGAATTCATTTACAAATTCCTAACAGCTAGAGGCTAAAAAGATACTGACAACAATTTCTTTCACCTTTTTTTCTTATCCTAGTTCCTGCATCTTTCCGTGAGTGTTGTTTGGCTGCGGTGGATTACTGGAGTGTTTGAAAAGGAGAAAAAAATAAGTCTTTCATTCTTCTTCCCTTCCTTTCCTGTCTTTTTAATTTTTCATGTGGACTTTCAAATTACATGTAGTCTAAAACAGCCTATGTTTTTTTGCTCCCAAAGTAAGTGTTAAAAGGGGAAAAAAATATTTTGTGTGTCATATTATTTATTATAAAGGATTTAGTGCTCGACTTCTAAATTAAATCATGTGGGGACTAGAAAACTCTTTAAAATTTATCTAGTCCAATTTCTCATTCTACAAATATTCAGACAGGTTAAATTACTTGTCCAATTCACAGAGCCAGTAAGGGACGAAGCCAACTAGAATCCAGATCTCAGAAAAGTTTTCAGTATTGCTGATAAGGTACCTGGCCATTTCTCATAACAGCTATTACAAATCTTCACCAGTGTCTTCATAAACCTTATACTACCACCCCCACCCCATCACTCTGGCCCTTACTTCATAGAAAATTAAAAGCCACCAAGCATGACTCCAATCCCATTTTTAAACGTCTTCATATCTCATCTCAAAGTAACACTATCATTACTGTTTCTAGGGTAAACCTGCCATTTGCTATCTGTATCATATTGAGTCCCATCTCCTTTGAGACCTTTTTCTGTTAATTATTTTTTCTTATGTATATGAGAACCCTATCTCCATTAGCCCCTTCCTTTTAGTACATAAATATGCTCAGGGACTTGCATGTACAGTGACTTTATGTCCCATTCCAGAAACATTCTTTTCTTTTATCATAACCAAGCTTATTTTAAGAAAGGTCTCCTCTCACTCTTCCTACATTCTTGCCTCCTATTCACTCCTTTACTTTCAAAAATATGACTTCTGATACTATCATTCAACTGAAAATATTTGGGCAAAGACCATCAGTGCCTTTTAAGGACATTTCAATTCCCTCCTTTTAAGAACTGTCTTCTCTTTGGGCTTCCTTCTTCTCCTCTTAACATTGGGTTTCTAAGTTTTTCTCTTTCCCCTCATTCATTCCTTAATTACTGTTGCTTCTCAGTAACAGGGTTCTGTTCTCAGCACACTTTCTTTCTCATTCTGTACTTCCTCTGGAGAAGTCCCACTTAAATCCATGGCTCAGCTCTCATGCACAAATTTGTATAATGTACAGAAGTCTTTTAAAGGAAAAATTTCTCTTAATTTTTTCAATGTTGACTGGAATTATTTTATTATCATATTTACTTACTTAAATATAGAACTAAATATAAATTCCTTATGCTTATAGTTCTTACACAAGTATGCAAACAAGAAATTTATAAAATGAATTCAAATTAAACTAAAAAGCTAAAAAAACTCAAAAAATGAAATAAACATTAATATGTGGATGGTTGTGTTGTTTTCTTGAAACTTACTGCCAACTCAAAATGTGAAATGCGGCTGGTTGCTAAAACATAGGGTTCTTTTTAATTTAAATAGAACTGTGTATCATGTGATGATTCAGTTCTCCCACCACTTTTCTCTATTCAAACTACTATGAAACATTCATTCATATGGACAAGCACATGATGACAACAGTTAATTTCCACCTGACCTGATTGCATAATTTACATAGTAAGCCTGGCTCTGTGATACTTGGCACCAGCAAGATTATAAACATAAATACAAATGCAGACACTGCAGTAAGCTGGTAACTCATAAGGTGGTCATCCAGATTTGTTGAAATGAAAGCATGAATATAGAAAGCAATTTAGTGAACACATAGATCCCTGAAAATATATTTGATGGATCCCAGGAATCCCAGAACCCTAATTTTGTGAATCCCAAATTTGTATCTATAGCCCCAAACACTCTCCTGAGCCTCTGCCCTGTATTTCCAACTGCCTAATAAAAATTTCTCTACCTACATGCATTGTTATCATTCCCCACGCACACAACCACTTTAACCTGTATTGCCAATCTCAGTTAATGACATCATCATCTACCCAGTTGCATAAGCCAAAAACTTAAGTCTCATACTAGATTCCTTTCTCTGCCTCACCTCCTACATGCAAGACTTATTGATTCTATTTTCTAAACTTCTTTCAAATCAATGGTCATTTTTTTTTTTGATCTGGAAATTCTACTCAAAAACTACCCCAAGGAAATAATCTAAATATTGATAAAGCAACAAATAAACAAAGAACAAAGATGTTCCCTTCACTATTATACTTAATAAAGAAAAACTAAACAACAAAATCATTTAAGAGCAGGGGAAAGATAAGCTAAATACAGTACAGATTATCCTTACTCAGAAACAATATAAAATTATTGTTCTTACAACTCAATCCAAAAATGGACAGAAGATCTAAATAGACATTTCTCCAAAGAAGATATACAGATTGCCAACAAACACATGAAAGGATGATCAACATCACTAATCATTAGACAAATGCAAATCAAAACTACAATGAGGTATCACCTCACACTGGTCAGAAGAGCCATCATCAAAAAGTCTACAAACAATAAATGCTGGAGAGGGTGTGGAGAAAAGGGAACCCTCTTGCACTGTTGGTGGGAATGTAAATTGATACAGCCACTATGGAGAACAGTATGGAGGTTCCTTAAAAAACTAAAAATAGAACTACCATACGACCCAGCAATCCTACTCCTGGGCATATACCTTGAGAAAGCCATAATTCAAAACGAGTCATGTAACACAATGTTCATTGCAGCGCTATTTACAATAGCCAGGACATGGAAGCAACCTAAGTGTCCATTGACAGATGAATGGCTAAAGAAGATGTGGCACATATATACAATGGAATATTACTGAGCCATAAAAAGAAACGAAATTGAGTTATCTGTAGTGAGGTGGATGGGCCTAGAGCCTGTCATACAGAGTGAAGTAAGTCAGAAAGAGAAAAACAAATACCATATGCTAATACATATATATGGAATCTAAAAAAAAAAAAAAAGGTTCTGATGAACCTAGGGGCAGGACAGGAATAAAGACACAGACGTAGAGAATGGACTTGCGGACACAGGGAGGGGGAAGGGTAAGCTGGGACGAAGTGAGAGAGTAGCATTGACATATATACACTACCAAACGTAAAAAAAGATAGCTAGTGGGAAGCAGCTGCATCGCAGGGGGAGATCAGCTCTGTGCTTTGTGACCACCTAGAGGGGTGGGATAGGGAGGGTGGGAGGGAGATGCAAGAGGGAGGGGATATGGGGATATATGTATATGTATAGCTGATTCACTTTGTTATACAGCAGAAACGAACACAACATTGTAAAGCAATTATATTCCAATAAAGATGTTAAAAAATAATTATAGTTCCTGGCAGACTAGCTATCAAAAAATATTTTTAAATGCCCAGTGCAAAACATCTTTAAAATGCTGGTTAAATTAAAAAAAATTTTTGTAGGTGCATGGCTGATTTATCAAGAATGCAAGAGAGATCCTCAGAAGCCAAAATAAAGAGCAGTGGGGAAGGGATCATGAGGCTGGAGAGAGATGAGAGATCCAGCCACATCAACCTTTGGTAGCCTAGAGCTTTAGCTTTAAAAGATGATGAGCATGGCAGACAAGAGACAATGTAGGCCCAGGGAAGGTAGGATATTATATTGGACTTTGCATAAAGCAAGGAATCCCCAAAAGGCAGTATACGTGGTGAGTAAACTAGAAAACAATTCACCCCACAGAGAAAGATGTTAAAGAAAATTTTCTGTCTCAGTCTTGGCCATAAATGGAGGCAAAAAATAAGTCATTCTTGATAATTCGAGACTACAAACCCACCCTCAAATGGGTTTGGTGACAGAATTTATAGAATCTGAATTGTCCCCAAAACACAAGCAGAAATTTTCATTCAAATTAGTCCTAGGTTGGTGGTGCCCCAGACATTTAGCAAAATGTAAATGAAATCTATCTCAAGAAATTCAACTTCCACTTAAACCTCAAAAAATGAATTAAACTACTAATAAAATTTCAAGGAAAATAAACCCATACTACAACACGATGAGACACAAAGAGTAAGTTATTGTGAACAAGTATCATCATAAAAAATTTCAGGGAACTTCACTGGCAGTCCAGTGGTTAAGACTTTGCCTTACAATGCAGCGGGTACGGGTTCAATCCCTGGTCAGGAGCTAAGATCCCACATGCCTTGCGGCCAAAAAACCAAAACATAAAACAGAAGCAATATTGTAACAAATTCAATAAAGACTTAAAATCTTAAAGAAAAAAAAATTTCAGGACAAGACTCACAAAAGCATGAGTTATAAAAATGATTGATGCAGAATATAAAATAAACACATTTAATATATTTAATGAAATAGGAGAAAATATAGCCAAAGAATGAGTCTATTAAAAAATTAGCTGAGTTATAAAAGAACCAGAGGCAGTCACCTTGCTCCACCCTACATCATGCTTATAGATGTTTAGGTGGCTGTCGCCTCCAAGCTGTGGGCCCTACAGGGCAAAAACAATCTGATTTTCCTAGGGCCCCATCACTCAGAAAAGCCTGGCATGCAGTGACCTCAATAAAATATTCCTGTATTGAGTCTGCCCATTCCATGGCCCCAGAGCCCCCCTGGTGCCATGGACTCTGGCTGTTAGCAACTCGTCAGTGTGCTCTCTGGAATGCAAAATATAATTAATGAATTTATAAAAATAAAAAATATCACAATATGTGGATTAAACAGCAGATTAGACAGAACTGAAGAAATAATTAGTAAATTAAAAGATCTGAAGGAATTACACAGAATACAACAGAGAAAGCCAAAGAGATAGAATACATGTAATAAAGATGAACAAACAGCACAGAGGGAGGTCTAACAAATATATACTTACAATACTGAAAGATGAATGGGAAAATAAAAGAGAGCTAATAATATTTCCAAAATGATTAAAGATATGAATTTTTGGATTCAAGAAGCCCAATATAGTGCAAACAGTAAGAAAACAAAACAAAACAAAACCAGAAATCTAGACTTAAACCATCACTGGAAAACAGTTAACATTGTACACAATGGTGAGAGACTAAAACTTTTCCCTCTAAGATCAGGAACAAAACAAGGATGCTCACTTTCACCAATGCTATGCAATACTATACTGGAACTTACAGCCAGAGCAATCAGGCAAGCAAAAAATAAATAAATAAAAGACATACAAATTGGAAAGAAGTAAAACTATTTCTACTCACAAATAATATGATCCCCTATGTAGAAAATACCCCCCTCAAAAACAAACATTAAAAAACTAATAGAGGTAATAAACTAATTCAGCAAAGCTGCAGGTAAACACTCAAAAATTAGTTGGGTTGTAGGGACTTCCCTGGTGGCCCAGTGGGTAAGACTCTGCACTCCCAATGCAGGGCGTCCAGGTTCAATACCTGGCTGGGGAACTAGATTCTGCATGCATGCCACAACTAAGAGTTCGCATGCCACAACTAAGTCTGCATGCTGTAACTAAAGATCCCACATGCCGCAATGAAGATCTCATGTGCCGCGGCTAAGACCCGGCGCAGCCAAAATAAATAATAAATAAATAAATAATTAAATAAACAAACATTAAAAAAAATAAAAGGTCTAGATCCTTAAAAAAATAATTATTAAAAAAAAAATCAGTTGGGTTGCTAATACCAGCAGTAAACATTCTGAAAAGGAAATTAAGAAAACAATTCCATTTACAATAGCATCCAAACAGCAAAATTGGCTCGGGATAAATTTAACCAAGGAGGTAAAAGATTTGTACACTGAGAAGTATAAAAAATTGCTGAAAAAAATTAAAGAGGTAAAGGAATGGAAAGATATCCTGTGTTCATGGATTGGAAAACAATATTGTTAGATGGCAATACTACCTAAAATTATCTACAGATTCATAGAAATTCCTATCAAAGTGCCAGTGGCCTTTTCTGTAAAAATAGAAAAGTCAATCCTCAAATTCATATGGAAGAGCAAGGGGCCCCATATAGCCAAAATAATCTTAAAAAAGAAGGACCAAGTTGGAGGCCTCCCACTTCCTGCTTAGAAACTTACTACAAAGCTACAGTAATCAAAACAGGGTGCTACTGGCATGAGTACCTTAGACCTTAGACCAATGCAATGAAATTGACTGTCCAGAAATAGACCCATATATCTGTGACCAATTTATTTTCAACAAGGATACCAAGACTATTCAATGGGGGAAAGAACATTCTTTTCAATGAATGGATATCCACATGAAAAAAACGAAGTTGGACTCCTACCTCACAGCACACAGAAAAATTAACTCAAAATGGATCAAAGACCTAAATGCAAGAACCAAAGCTACAAAAGTATTAGAAGAAAAAATAGGAGTAAAACTTCATGTACTTGGATGACGTATTCTTAGATTAGCCACTAAAAGTATAAGCAACAGAAGAAAAAATAGATAAATTTGACTTCATCAAAATTAAGAACTTTTGTACATCGAAGGACATTATTAAGTAAAAAGACAACATCAAAATGGAAAAAAATATTTGCAAATTATATCTGATAAGGGTCTACTGTCCCAAATATATAAAAACTCTTACAACTTGACAACAAAAAGACAGATAATCCAATTTAAAAATGGGCAAAGGACTTGAATAGACATTTCTCATAAGAAGAATATACTAATGGTAAACAAAAACTGCTCTGCATCATTAGTCACTAAAGAAATGCAAATCAAAACCACGAAGTACCACTTCATACCCACTAGGATAACTGTAACAATAAAACAAAAACAAAAACAGAAAATAACTGTTGGTGAGGATGTGGAGAAACTGGAACCCCTATGCATTGCTAGTGGGAATGTAAAATGGTGCACACACTGTGGAAAAAGTTTGGCAGTTCCCAAAAATGTTAAACAAATAATTGCCATATGACCCAGCCATTCTACTCCTAGGTATACACCCAAAAGAATTGAAAATAGAGACTCAAACAGAGACTTGTATGCTGATGCCAACATTCACTGCAGCATTATTCACAACAGCCAAAAAGTGGAAACAGTCCAAATGTCCATCAACAGATGAATGGATGAACAAAATGTGATATATATATATATCTCATATATGTTATACATATAATTATATATGTATATAATAGAATATTACTTGGACATAAAAGGAATGAAGTACTGATACATGCTGCAATATGGTTAAACTTCAAAAACATTATGCTAAGTGAAAGAAGCCAGACACAAAAAGTCACATATAGTAATGATTCCATTTTTATGAAAAAATCTATAATAGATAAACCTATAGAGACAGAAAGTGAATTATAGTTGCCAGGGGCTGGAGGGAGGGTAGAATGGGAAATGACTGCTCAATGTATACAGGGTTTTCTTATGGGGTGATAAAAGTGTTTTGGAGCTAGATAACCATCATCATCACAATTCACTCCCTGATTATGCCCTCCTTGCCTAATCTATTACCACTCAATATCTGGGGGGAAAAAAGGCAATTCCATTAGCAAAGGAGAAGTAGAAAATGACTGTTAGGGTGGCATCCAATATGATGCCAACAGCCATTTTAAATTTTATGTATGTCCCATGATTTAATTAAGAAATTCCATGTTGAAGGCTATTTATGTTGCTGCTAATTTTACACTGTTATGCAGAAAGCTGCAATGAACATACTTGTAGCTTATTTATATTTC